>NW_027076844.1:0-2509764 GCF_027942845.1 Colletotrichum fioriniae | reverse complement strand
ATATTACGACCTAATAAATATAATAAGGCTAGGGGCCGCTCTATAAGACCTATAGCGGCTACTATACTATATATATAAAAGGAACGAACTTAGGATAACTCCTCTTAGGATAGAAGAACTATAGATAAGTTATATAACCAAGATCGCATAATAAAATAAAAAAATAGATGCCTATAAAAAAATAAGATAGATAATTATATATAAATAAAACGAATAACCGTTTAGTAAACGGTTAGGTAATCATAAATAGTAATATTATAAAAAATATATTTATAAATAAAACTTATATATAATATAAACTTAAGCCGGGCTTAAAAATAAACTTTTTATAGCTTCTTTAATAATTAACTTAGTATTAAATCTTACGATTACCTTTAGCTATTTTTACTAAAAAACTCTTTTTAATAAAACTACGATTAATTACTAAAGCCTTATTTATTTTACGACTTATAAATATAGTTTTAGAAAAGCTATTTATGACTATAACACTATTTATTTAATTATCGTAACCTTAACTTTTATTAATATACTTACTATAACTAGCTAGTTATAATACTTTAATTATTCTTATTTAATAAGTTTACTTTATAAAAAACTAACTAAATAGTATAAATAATATTTTCTCGCGCCTTAACTAAATTACTTTACTCTGGGCTCTTTTACTTTTTCTAAGTAACTTATTTAAAACTTAACTAAAAAAAAATAAAAATAGCCCTAATAAATATTAACTCTAATAACGAGGTTATTCTTAAAAAAAACCTATAAATAACTCTAAAAAAGAGTTAAAAAAAAGACGTAAATATTATTAAAATATAAATTATATATAATAAAATTATAAATAAGCTCTAGAACCTTAAAATTATATTTTAATAATTCGGAAATAAACCTTAATATATCTAAGCTCTAGAAAATAAAGTTATTTAATTTAAAGAATAAAAAGTAAGTAATAATATCTAAGCTTTTTAAAAAGAAGTTAATACTTTCTAAGCTATTACTAATATTATTAGTACCCTCTCTAAAAAGGATAATAAAAGCTTAAACTTAGTATACTTATTATTTATAATAGTACCCTAAGTACTTTTAAAAGATTTCTAATCTAAGTTAAGAACTATTAAAACTTCTATTATAAAGATTTTATTAATAAAATTAAAAAAGTTATATATACCGCTAGTTTTTTTAAGGAACGAGCCCTTAAATAGTTTAAACCTATTTAAAAAAAATACTTTAATAAAAAGACTTTTAATAAATATTTTACTAAAGTACGCGATATTTATTATAGCTTTAATAAATTTAAAAAAGCTCTTAAGTCCTTATTTTAAAATCCTAATAAAAAACGATAAACTAAGTATAACCTCGCATAACTATAATAAACTAAATTAGTAAAAAAAATACTCACTAAATTTAAATATTTTAATACTTAACTAGATCTTATTAATAATATTAAAATATTTATATTTTATTAAGGACTAAAAAACGAAGTTAAGGACGAACTAATTAAGCTTAATAAACTAAACGACTTCTTTTAATACAGCGAACTTACTATTAAAATTAATAACTAACTTTATAAACATAAAAAAAAACGACCTAATATAGGACGTAAGTACTAATAGTAACCCTAATATAGCTTCTAAACAAATTAAAAACCCCAAAATAATTAAAATAATAACCGCTAGAATACCGCTTATAAATAATATAATAATTTTATAAACCTTAGCGTTACTAAAAAAAAATAACTGCCTAAAGAAAAACTTTAAATACTATAACTATAATAAGCTAGGATATATAGCTAGAAACTATTAATAACCTAAGTATATCTAATACTAACCTATTCTAAAAAAATAAATTAATATTGCGAGTAAAAAAGTCCCTTACGGATAACTTTTTATAGACAGCCTACTATAATAATAACTATTTCTGCTTATTAAAATAATAAAGAATAAACTAGATAATATCTAAAAAAACCTAAAGATAACGAACAATTAGAATATAGTACTACTCTATTACTTATTAAAAATACTAATTATAGTAACTAAAGAAAAAGTTATTCTAGTATATTAACTAAATACCTTTAAAAAATAATAATTTTAAATATATTACTATACTTTTTTAAATTTATAAAAATATAAAAGAGAAGGCTAAGACGGACCCTA
Source organism: Colletotrichum fioriniae (assembly GCF_027942845.1). Taxonomy (NCBI): domain Eukaryota; kingdom Fungi; phylum Ascomycota; class Sordariomycetes; order Glomerellales; family Glomerellaceae; genus Colletotrichum; species Colletotrichum fioriniae. The sequence goes on along the minus strand of NW_027076844.1, from coordinate 2,507,614 downwards.
TTATAAAGGATACCCTTTATTTCTTTAAGAAAAGAATTATATAAAAACTCTAAGTAAGTACGAGAGAATAACTTCTTAAGTTTAAAAAAAAGAGGACCTAATATAAAAAGAAATTATAAATAATCTCGTCTATATAATATAGTAAAATAGTAAATAAAAACGACCCCTTAGGCTTAGAAAACCCGACTTAAAAAAAAAGTCCTAACTAAGTCTATTTATATAATAAGATAAAAGGACGGTAACAAAAAAATTTATTCGTAAAATTAAAAAAATAGCTTAAAAACTTATTATGTAAAAAATAAAATTAAAATAATTAAAAGATTAGACCTTAATTTTAAAAAAAGTTAAAAAAAAATTAATTTCTAACTTAATAAAGAACCTTACGTAGGCTTTAGCGAACTTATTTTTTAGTAAAGAATTACTATATAACTTAAATAAACCTCGTAACGTTACTTAACGACGTACTTAAATAAAAAATTAGTTATAGATCTTATCCTAATATTAATAATACTAGCTCTAAAGAGGATTTTAATAAAAACTAATATAAAAATATTAATTTATTCAATAATAAATAAATATTATAATTTTACGGAATAATAAAACCTAAAAAAAATTCTTATAATACCCTAAGTAAAAAGAAATAGCTCTTTACTTAATATTAAGGATATATTCTATAAAGAATTGTTTTAAATAGAATGCTTAGATAATAAATACTTTTAGTACCTCTTATTTAAAAAAAAGATAACTACTTTTACTTACAAAAACGTAATAACCGACTTATTAAAAATATTTATATTAACGATTAGTTACTAAACTAAATAATTATATATTTTAATAAGATTTATAAAGTAATATTTAGACTAAGCCTAGACTTCCCTATATAATATTAGAATAATAATAATATAATATAGACTGATTATAGGCACGACTAATATTAGATCTACTATATCCCTAAAACACGAGCCTAGAAAGAATAACAAAAATAAATAAAACAAAAAGAATAATTAAAAAATAAAATATTAAAAAACTAAAAAAGCTAATTATAAAAGAATGACAAAAAGCGAATATTAAAAACAAATTCCTATATATAACTAAATAATGACATAACGCATACTTACTAATTAAACTCGTTATATATAAATAATAACTACGTACTATAATTAATAGCGGCGTATAAAGAAGTTTTATATTACTAAAGATAATAAATAAATTTAACTTACTATAGATATAAAAAAGATAACTTATACTAATTATAAATAGTAGAAAGAAAAAAGAGTTAATTACGATAATAAATATATTAATCGAGAGACCGTATACCTCTTAATATATATTAATAATTATAAAGATCAATTATAATATAATATTACAGAAATTAGAAATATTAACGTTATTTTAAAAATCTCGTAGTTATGAAAACATAACCTATAAATAAATTAAATTACTAGCTAGGTTTAATAAGTAAATTTAGTTACTAAATGACTAAAAAAAAAGGTTTAAACGAATTTCTTATAACTCTTATATAATATATATAGCTTTTGCTAAGATAATAAAAGGCTTTAAAAAGTTCGTACTTAATATAAACGATTAAAGATTAGAACGACTCTAAACTATACTTAAGGAGTATTAAAAAATATATAAGACTATTTATAGAACTTAAAAAAAATAAAATTACTAAAATATAGTAATTAGGATATAAAGATCGAACTTAAAGAAGGAACATAACCTAAGTTCTTCCCTATATACCTTATAAACTAAAAAAGAATAAAACTATCTTAACGAATATATTAATAAAAAACTCGAAAAAGGATATATTTAACCCTCGAAATCCCCTATTAAATTACCCCTATTTTTTTATATTAAAAAAAAGAAAGAAAAAAACTAAGACTTATTATTAACTATAAGAAACTTAACAAAATTATAAAAAAGAATTACTATCTTTTATTACTTATTATTAAACTTAAAGATCTATTTTATAAAGCTAATTAGTTTACTATAATAGATCTTAAAAAAAGTATTTAACTAAATTCGAATTAAAAAAAAGAGATAAATAGAAAATAGTATTTCGAACTTATAGAAGACTTTTTAAATATCTTGTTATACCCTTCGGACTTACTAATACTCTAATAACCTTTTAAATAATAGTTAATTATATACTCTGGGAGTACGTTAATATTTTTATTATTATTTATATTAACGATATTCTTATTTTCTCTCCTAACTTTAAAATATATAAAAAGTATATTTATATAGTATTTTAAAAAATTTTAAAATACTAAACTATATACCGAACCCTTTAAATACGAGTTCTATATTTAAAAAGTAAACTTTTTTAAATATATTATAATACTAGGATAAATCTATATATAAGTATTAAAAGTAAAAGTAATTAAGGACTAGCTTATATTACAAAAACGTTAAGGACGTATAAGGATTTTTTAGGATTTGTTAACTTCTATTAATAATTCTTTAAAAAACTATATTAATATTATTAAACCTCTTAATAACTTAATATAAAAAAATAACTTATTTATTTAGGGACTCTAAATACGAAAAAAGTATTTACTAAGGTTAAGGACCTAGTTATTTCTGAACTAATTATTATAATCCTAGACCCTAAAAAAACTTTTTCGAAATCGAAACCAATACCTCGGACTTTGCTATAAGAGTAGTTCTAAAATAATAAGATAAATAAAAAAACTTTATTTATATTACTTCTACTCTAAGGTATTTTATAGAGTAAAATTAAATTAATAAATCTATAATAAAGAATTAATAGCTATTATTAAAATATTTTAAAAATAAAAAACTATAACTATTTAGAACTAAGTATAAAGTTACGGTTTATATAGACTATAAGAACTTAGTAAACTTTATGATAAATAAGAATTTAAATAAATAATAAGTTAAATAGAGCGAGTTCTTATTTAAATATAACTTCTAAATTATTTATTAAAAAGGTTTAAAAAAATAGTAGAGTAAACGCTCTTAATAAAAAACCTAATTACGAAGTTATAGTTTTTAAAAAAACGTAAGTTATTTTTAAAAAAAAAGGGACGGTAGCTTTATACTAATTATAAAACTTTTTATAATAACTAAAAAGATTAATACTAGCCCGATAAAAAGAATAACTTCTAAGCTTATTTTAAAAAATTTATAATATACCCGCATATAGTTATTAAGGAGTTATTAAAATATAAAAAACGGATTCGTTAATATTATAATAAATCCGCTATACGTACTAAAATTATTAACGTAATTAAAGACTACGCAATTTATAAAAAAAATAAAAATAGCTTATATAAACTATATAATAAATTATAACTATTATAACTACTTATAGAAATATAGTAATCGATTTTATAGGACTTTATTATTAAATTACTAAAGTTTAAAAAACTACTTATAAATATATAATATGATAGTATCCTAGTTATAATTAATTAACTTACTAAATTTGCTTATTTTATACTTTATAAAAAAAACTAGTAACGCAAAAGAATTAGTATATACGTTTTTTAAAAAATATTATTATTACCTATAGTACGCTAAAAGAAATTATTTTTTAATAGAAGTACTTTATTTATTTTAAAGTTTTAGAAATCCCTAATCTCGTAACTTAATATAAATTATAAATTATTAACTACCTTCTATCCGCAAACTAATAATTAAATAAAAAAAATTAACTAAATTCTTAAGACATACCTCTGTTATTATATAAACTACGATTAGAATAACTAAGTAATATTATTACTAATAGCCTAATTCGCATATAACAATATAGTTAGTAAAAGTATAAAAGAATCCCCTGTTCTACCTAAATTATGAATACTAACTAATAGTATATAAAAAAAATAAAATAAGGGCTATAAGCTATTAAGGTAGTAGTAAACGTAATAAAACTTAAAAAAATTTAAAAAAAATATTTTTTAGATCTCGAATTCGTACACTAATGTATAAAAAAAACGTAAATAAATTAAAAATTAAAAAACTAATTTTAAAAAAAGGGGGATAGTACCTATCTCCTTTGTTATAATATTAAAATAAAATAACTAAATAATAAACTAAATTATAAAAAACTTAGACTTTTTAAAATTATTTAAAAAAGTCTTAAATATTAACTATAAGCTAAAACTCTTAAATATAATAAAATATTATCTAGTTTTTTTATATTTCACTTCTCGAACTAATACCTAAAAGTTTATATACAAAAAAATTATATTATTATAAAACCTAATAAATTAAAATACGAAGTTAAAAAAAATTATTAATTATAGGGTTAAGAATAAAACACGAGAATTCTTAATTAAATAAAAAAATTACGGATATAAAAAAAATATATAAAAACTTATTATAAACCTCTAAAATTTTTAATAACTTCTTAAGGAGTACTAAAATTAAAATTAAAACTAGAACTCCTAGCTATTATAGCGTCCTAATTAATAACCCCTGAAGGTATTATTAACTTATACTCGCGGGCCGCTAATAAAATATTTTTTAGTATCTTTAAAAAATTCTTTTAATATAATATAATTCTTTTTTAAATACTATTTATTTCTAAGTATAAAGACGCTCTAATTTAAATAATAATTTATTTAACTTAGCCTAAGCCCTTTAATAAGCCTTAGCCTTTTTTTATAACTCTATAGCCCTTTTTTAAAAGCATAACTCCTCTACCTACTCTTTATAATCTAACTAATTAAATTCTATTACTAAATAATTAATTATACTAAATTAGCCTAGATTATTAAATAAGGATTACGATTACTTATAGGTATAAATAGTATTAATAAAAGTATTATATAATATACCTAAGTAATAGTATATCCCGTAAATATTAAAATTAAAAAGGACTAAATACTAAATACTATGCGAATAATAATTTAAATAAAGTATTATTTCTATACCTTTATTAAAAAAAATAAATAATACGTAATAGCTTATAATAAAATACGGCTACTTAAGATTTTAATTTTTTTAATTTAATTTAATATCGTATTAGTACATTTTTTAATAAAATAAACTTAATAATTCCCTAACTTAAGAATAGATAACTTATTTATAGGCTTAGAAAACTAGACCTTTAAGAAGAGAAGCTAATATTATGACTTAATAAATATAATAAGACTAGGGGCCGCCCTATAAAACTTATAGCGGCTATTATACTATATATATAAAAAAAACAAACCTAAGATAACTCTTTTTAGAATAAAAGAACTATAAATAAGTTATATAACTAAAATCGTACGATAAAATAAAGAACGGATGCCTATAAAAAAGTAGGATAAATAATTATATATAAATAAGACGGACGACTATTTAATAAATAGTTAAGTAATTATAAATAATAATATTATAAAGGATATATTTATAAATAAAACTTATATATAATATAAACTTAAGCTAAGCTTAAAAATAAACTTCTTATAGCTTCTTTAGTAATTAACTTAGTATTAGATTTTATAATTATTTTTAGTTATTTTTACTAAGAACTCTTTTTAATAAGATTATGATTAATTACTAAAGCCTTACTTACTTTATAACTTATAAATATAGCTTTAGGGAAACTATTTACGATTATGATACTATTTATTTAGTTATTATAGCCTTAACTTCTATTAATATACTTATTACGACTAGCTAGCCGTAATATATAAATATACGCAAAACGAAATTAAAAAATTTAAAAAAAATAAAAATACTTATTAATAACTCGTTAAGTAAATTTAAAAAAAGTATATAACTTTCAGATATAAAATAACTAAATATACTTTATAAAAATATATTAATAAGACTTTTATTAAATAAAAAAGATAGCGAATTTATAAAACTTTATATATAATAATAATAATAAAGTTATAAATATCTATTTTTATAATAAAAAAAGTAATCGAATTATAATTAGCTAATTTTAAAAAAATAAAAAGTTATTTAAATAAAATTTATAAAGGGCATTAATTAGTTTTTTATATAGGACGACTAGTTTTTTAGTATTATACTTTTTTTTATAATAAAAAAGGTTTATATAGGCCGGATATATAATTAATAAAAAGCTATATTTTAACTAGAACTAATTAAAATCCTAAGAATCGTATATGCTAAGGGAAGTTATTTATAATTATAATATTATTTATTTAGTTATTATAGCCTTAACTTTTATTAATATACTTATTATAACTAGCTAGCCGTAATATAATACGTAACTACCATAATTAAGTAAGTTACGTTTTATAATAATAAATCTTTTAGCTATAGAATAATAGCTAAAAAAAAGTAATTTATTTATTATATTAAGTAGTTATTATAATAAGGGTATAATAAGTAATAAAAATCTTAAAAAGTAGTAAACTATATTAATTATAATTAAATTAAAATATTATTAAATAAGTAATTATTTTTAATAAGTAATTATTTTTATTATAGCGTTATATTAAATATTAGAATTATTCCTTTTTTTAAGTATAGTAGTAGGTACTATCTAGCCCGTAATTAATTTAACCCGTACCCTATTATAAAATTATTAAGATCTTAATTACTACTTTATAATAATAATATAAAAGTTAAATAATTATAAAGTTATAAGCGTTATAAGCGAATTAAAATAAATCAATATATCCTATTTTTTAGTTAGTTTATTTTTAAATAATATTTATTAACTTTACCTTATATAATCTCTATTAACTCTACCCCCCTATTTTTATACCTTATATTTATTTTATTTAGTATTTTTTATTAACTCTATTATAGTTCGTCGTGTTTACTATATTAGGTTTTTTATTAAAATAAAAGTTAGCTTTTTTTAAAAAATTTCTTAAACCTAAACGGATTTTGCCTACTTAATAAGCTATTTTTATAAATTCATAGTTATTACCCTTAGCTTAATGCTTTTAAATAGAAGATATTAATAGAAGGCTTCTTTAGTTTAATACTCGTTAAAATTCCCTTGGCCATCTCCGCTTCATTATCCCTTCTAACAGCCCGGTTATATGTCGCTTCTAGTAACCGTGCTAATAACCTTATTAATCGTGCTCATCCTAGTGTCTTGTTCAGCCAGGAAAACTGATACCTGTTCCACTCCTGCCCAGCTCCAACTTGGACGTGATATCCAGCTGTTCTATTGAAAAACTTGTAAGTTGCCTTATCGCCGAGAGCGTCCTTTACAACCTCGGGCTGGCCAACGAAGAACCCTTCAAACTCCGAATCGACGACAAGGACGGGTACGTTGATCTTCTCAATAATATCCTTGAGAGTGTACTGCTTGAGCGATTCGAGCCATAGGTACGGGGAATGCTGTTTGAAGCACCATAGTCCGTGTCCTAGACCCCAACGCATCCCTGTAGGCACCTGTGGGCTATCCAAGAGTGGCAAAGTAGCCTCGTCAAATTCCTCTTGCCTGCCCGCAGCGAGAAGTTCCTTCAGGTCTGGGGTCAGCTGACCCGTGTATCCCTCGTAGACATCCCACACGCCGCCATTGAGAATAAGAGCCTTGATCCGAGGTTCAAACGCAGCGGCACGAGCAGCTAGATACCCACCCATTGAAACGCCAACAAGGACCAGCCGGTCTTCATCGATGAAGCAGCGTTTGCGATTCATCAACTCGTCGATCACTGGCGAAAGAACCTTCTCCCAATCAGGGATGAAACCAATGTCATCGTTGCGGCGAACCGTGGGCTGCCCTGGCCCTTCATAGGTCATAACATTCCAGCCACGGGCCAAGGCTGGTACGACGAACGAGTGGTAAGAATCTTCCTGGCTGGCATCGTATCCGTTGCCGATAACCAAGGTCGGCCGTGTGGCCCCGTCGGCTGCGGCTGTGTACCAGATTGCTTCAATGGTGAAGTTGTCGGTCGGGATCTGGATACGTTCGCCAGGAACCGGCAGTATAGCAAGCGCCTTGTCGAACGCAGCGCGTTGCTCGAGCCAGAAGCTATTGATACGAGGGTCCGTCCAGTTCGCATGGTTGTAGAAGTCGGCCTGACGGTAGTAGTTCGATGCGGCGAACCAGGCTTCCCGGACATTCAATAAATCGTACGCATTGTCTGCATCCTCGGCTTGTTTCTTGGTATATTCGGCCAACGTATGGAAGGTGTCAAGCCAACTGGTGACGTTCCCGGCCTTGATGTCTTTCGCTGCTGCCAAGACGTCGTTGACGTCGCCAGCCCCGAATATGGTGTTTCCTAGGGTGAAGAGTAGCTCGAAATGGAAGCTTTCATCCTCGCTCAAGAGGATGACGGGATCATCCAGCTTCTGCGACGAAGATAGTAGCCCAGAGTCGCGGGAGAGAATAGAATTTGAGGCTACGGTCGCCCCGAGGAGAACAGTGCTGAACAGTGAAATCGACTTCATGTTAAAAGGCACTCAAAAGTAAGTGGATGCTAGAGAAGATTGGGTAGAGTTGCTAATGACGGTATTGATCACGTTGCAATGTTCTCGGCATCGGATGCACTGCCTTTTATCTTCATTTTCTTGTTCTCACAATTTGTTCCAGCGAGAGCAACCCACAACCCAGCTTCACTTATATCATGTACTAGCCGTATCGCGCCTGTTTACGATTGGTGGGATGCGGTGATGGACGACTAAGACAAACAAGGCAATTTCTTTGCGATTGGTCGCCTTGTAATACTCTGCCCCTCTCCGGATTCAGCCACCCTACGGCTTTCGGAACTCCCGTCGCTCCATTGAAGCAACTGTCCAATGCTCCCCTCTTCCTCAACTCAATAATCTATGATTCGTTTGCTTAGGCTATCTAATTTTCGCACGACGGTATTTATAACTCAGTTCCTGGATGCGACGAATCGCAAACAGAATCGGCCGCGTGGCAACTCTCAGCCAGAAGCAACATCGGTCCTCGTGATCATTGCGCAGCAGACATGGTCAACCATGGCCCCTCAAAGGGCTGCTCGACATGTCGCAAACGACGCGTCAAATGCGACGAGGACAGGCCCAGCTGCCGTGAATGTCTCCGGCTACGACGGGTGTGTGGAGGTTACGAACCAGAGAAAAAGACACGCAGGATTCGGTTCGTGGACCGGGGCACTGGTCCAAGGCTCCTTTCGTCGACATCACGGCCCAGGAGCCCTCGCATGTTAACAACGCCAGAATGGACAAGGCAGGCTGTCATGCCAGCAACGATTACCCCCAGCGACGAATCATTCGCTGTCTGCTTCTTCCTCACCTCGATCGCAGGCTTGGGACGTAGTTTTCACTCGACCCAGGGCTTCCTAGAGCCTCTTTTCCCTGTCGTAGCCAAGGAGCACCCGGATTCTGTCCTCTCGACTATCTTGACCGCCGTGTCAACGAAGCTCTGGAGTTTGTTAAAGAACCCAACAAACAGCTATCGAACGCCTCATCCTCCGTTTACCAGGGCGTTGAGTCGCCTGCAAGCAGCTCTCAGTGATCCCCTCGAGCGGTCAAAGGACAGTACTGTCCTCGGCAGCATCTTGATGCATTTCTATGAGAGTCTCGCTGCTCGATCGACGCACCAGAATACCATGCGTGTTCACCAGGACGGGGCTCGTGCATTGCTCGAACATGGCACCGGGAGCGTCCCGGACTCGGATTGCCGTGCATACTTGAGGAGCTACCTGCGGCACTGTGATGTGTCGACATACATGGAAATGCAACCGGACGACACCTCGGACCTGGATGTTTGGTTCGATGCCGGGTGGGACGATTCTTTGCTAGCTAGCCCGAGTGCAGTCTTGGACCTGATCGGGCTCTCGATTGCAGATTTGCAGAAGAGACTATCCACCTTCATGTGCGGCCTGGCCAAGAATAATCTGGATGGTCTGGCCCTCGCGACTTGGTGGCAGGACGCTTCATCAGTTGATGCACAACTGTTGGATTGGGTTCAGTTGGTGCCGGCCTCATGGCAGCCTTATGCAAAGCTCGAAGAAGACACCTTTGCTTACTTTGGGTTCTGCGATATATACCCGACGGTCCAGATTGCCACGATCTGGAATGTATGGCGCGTTTGCCGGCTCATGGTCTTGCGGATGGGGCTCTATCTGCTTGCGAAAGCGCCCCCCCGAGGCGCTGCAGCAAACTATCTCGATTGCTACCAAGGAATACAGTTTCACAGATCCCAATCGCGGCAGGGAGTTGGTGGACTCCATCTGCCGATCCGTGCCGTTCTACCTGGGCAACCGCCAGAATCATGGAGGCTTGCACGACTTAACGGACCCAGCGATCAGAATCCCCAACTACCACGACCAAGACTTGGACGAAGCCGTGCGTTCGCAGTATCTCCAAGGAGATCAGGCGATGAGTCTCCCAGATTACAAGAGGCATATACTGGTTCAGGGCCCTTCGCACGCACTGCTTCACTTGAACAGCCTGATTAGAGTGCTGTCAAGGGAGGGCGGAGAGCTCATCTGTCGTGGGCTGCGTGGGAACCAGGTCGTCTGGATACGGGAACAGTTTCTAAGGGTCTGCAAACTTACTGACCCGGTTAGTCGGTTTAAACGGTAGTGAATTATATCGTACCTTGCAATGAGACCAAAGCAAACTCCGGTATGCACCTACCCGTGATTTGCCTGACCACGTCTTGCCGTCGTGGGCAAGGTACGAGTATTATTGCTATGAGACCACCATTCAAAATTCACCTAACCCCGATTAGTGCGACTTACGAGGGGAAAACTATAAGGGGATTAATTTAAAGTAGATTATACGTACTTGAATTAGGTAACGCCTTGTCGCTGCCGATAATTGTTATTACGCGCTATAATATTATAATATATAATAGTATATTGTCCTTATCTTCGTTTAGACTGCTAACTGCATCGAAACCTGGACAGGGTCCCCCAGAATAGGAACGTCCACAACTCACTCTCGTACGTCTCATTTTAGGAACGGGCCATGGGCCCACAGCTATAGCCGACATCAGGATAACTGCATAAGTCTCAGCCGCTATGCGGAGAAGCGGCACAGTAACTAACGTATCCAACTCCAAAGCTAAGTATTCACAGCCACAGGAGTGTAACGAAACTTAGATAGTAGAATTTCCCAAAGAGAACACCTTGCTAATGTAGAGTAGGTAGGGTCTCATCGGTGCAACGTGACGCTGACTAATCTTACACTATTCACTGCTTCATTACCATGGCATTATCAATGGCTGCCTGAAATGTGTAGCATGGCGATAGCAGCTCTTAAACCAATTCATATTAAGCGCCTTACGCATGTGGCTAGTATATCTAAAGCCAATGAGACTTCGCGCTACTGCAAAGATCTTCTCGGGCGCCAGCGTCGCGGCCGGGGCCGCACGGGACGTTCGCAGCTACTTTCGCCGGCACGCCGGGAGCTAGAATAGCCTACCTACTCAATACGAAAAACGCCATCTGTTGAAAATATTGCACACCCTCAGGCTGAACCACAGTCAACTTGAGGCATTTTTGCCTCCTTGAGGTAGACTACTGTCTTTTCGTTGTTACGATGTGTCCAACGACCCTGTGATACCACAGGTTGACATCACAGGTTCCGAGTATAGTTGCGAAACAGCGTAAACTCTTGAGCCATGACACCGGCAAGTATTACGGTTGCTAAAAGGTCAACGTGAGGTTTCTCTAAACTATTGAAGCACGTTTTCTCGAGATTTGGGAGAGCGCCGAAGTAGTGATTGACATCGAATCAGCGTGATAGTGCTTGACAGCGTTATGATCTGCCGCTAGCTTTCATCACATGTACCATGACCTTGTAATCCGTGTAAATGAGACTACTGCCAGCGTCGCGCTCCCAAACAAACCCGTCCTGATCCAGCTGCTGAAAATCATATGTCCAAAGCAATTTTCCAACAATGAGTCGGATGCTCTGCTGCGCCATCTCCCTGCCGATACATGCCCTGCTTCCAATAAGGAAAGGACGATACGCGGTCCTGTTGTCCCCCTTGAACTCAGTATCTTCCACACTATCGAGCCATCTCTCAGGGCGGAAGGTGGCGGGATCTGCGAAGTACTCCGGTGACCTTTGGATCGTGTAAAGATCAGCGGATACTGTGGTACCGGCAGGGATGTGCACCCCATCTATGGTGCATGAGGGAGCAGTACGCTGCGCCGTTTTGCCGTTTGCGGGTGGAAGCAACCTCAGGGTCTCCCGGATACAGGCGTTCAGGAATGGCAGCCTACCGAGGCGCGCTCCTGTGATTTCTTCGTCACTGGCAAAGGTCGAGCGGATCTCGAAGCAAACTCTGTTATACGCCTCAGGATAGCGCAAGATGTGGTAGAAAGTGGCGGCCAGTGTCGTAGCTGTTGTCTGGTATCCGGCCAGGCTACGGTATTTCTAAGCAAAAGTCGTATTGAGGAAATTCGGTTGTACATACGTCAGGCCCATGGCATTACTGAAGAATGCATCCGCGTCGAGCGTCAGGTCTTGCTTCTCGCTGCCCATGATAGCGGTCAGGAAGTCTTCTCTTCCGTCTTGCCTTTCGGCGCAGCTGTTCAAAACTCATATCAGATTACTGGAATGATCAAGAGGTTTGCAGAAATACTCACTCACGCAACTTCGAAGATGGCACAAGCTTGGAGAGTTGCGACGGAAACGGCAATGATGTGATGAGGCTTCTAGCAATTCCAAGTACTGAAGCAATCCCAGGAAGGGCAAGAAAAAAGCTCAAGGCTTCGACCATAGGCATCGTTGATTTGCCAAGCTGCTTCAATGACTCGTATGTGGCTGGGACGCTTTTTTAGCATTATTTCTGCCGGCATATCCACGGTACCGCTTTCAACTTACGGCGCTTTCCAGACATGAGAGGTTCACCGAAAGCAAGATCACCAATGATCTCCCAGAACATCGTCTCCAATGTGTCAGCGATGTCCACGGTACCGCCGCTCTTGGCGAGTTCTTCAAATTCGGACATGGCCATATCAATATGCAGCTTCTGGATGGGTTCCTGCCTTGCAAGCGCTTGAGAGGTGAAGGCTTGCTGGATCACCTTGTGCAATTTCCTGTGAAGTACAGGGTCAGGTATGGTGATGAGGGTCGGAGCGTTCAATACGAGGTCCGAGAAAAGCGTCAAGAAGGTCCCATCCTTGGAAAAGCGACCGTCCTCTTGTTTCGCGTAAATTGCTGTTTCCGCTTCAAGTGAAGCAAATGAGACTTCGTTGGGTCCGACTCGCACGACATGTCCTGAAATAGACGAATCATGTCAGTCAAACAGCTTTGGTCGTTGATGCTGAGGCTCTTACCGTATTGTTGATGTAGAGCTTGCAGTTCCGAGTTGAACCGCATGCGGTGCAGAGCCCTCATAATCCATAGCTGTTCTCATAATTCATGTTTAATCGTCACTCGCGCACACATTGAGAGAAGAGACCAACCGGAGAGAATTTGGCCAGAAATGGGCCAGGAATGTGGCGGAGAGGATGCAAGAAGCAGCCATGAATAATGACTGACACGAGGACCAGCGCCAACTGGAAGAGAAAGAAGTGTCAGAACAGTGGCCATTTTGATCGCTTCCACAGAGTGTGACATACGATAACCAATGCAAGGCTCAATTGCAGTCCAGAATTCCAGGTCGACAATGGTGAAGTGAAGGCCATGGTGTAGGTCCGTGATTGTCGTCAGTGCGGAAGCAAGACCAGATGGAGTTGGGCTGGGATGGAACGTCAGTTCTTGAGATCGATCTCAAAACCCGTGCGTACGGTTGATCTTTGCGAGCCTCTCCCGGAACCTCGGCTCTTGAAATGCTAGATAGTGACATATTGAAAGCTAACAGGGGGACTGGGAATAAAATTCTGGGACACCGATTCACGGCGGAGCAATATCAGAGGCTACCGAAGCAAGGCGGGCCTCCAGATTCCTTTTTTTCTACCACCCCCTCCCTTTGCAGGCCTTGAATCCTTTGCCCAAGCCCTAAACTAGCGCTTACGAGCGGTGTTTAAACATACGGAACTAGATAGGTGCAAACTTTCCCATGTTTCTGCTCACCTTCCAGAAAATGACGAAATCAGGGTCCACTACACAGAGTCGCGGATCTCTATTGGCACGCGTCTTCACGCTTCGAATATATGGGACACACCCCTGCCAGCCCTTATCACGTAAGCGCCAGAAGTCTGCATGTATGTACTGAGTAAGTTTACGTAGCATTGAAGTCCCAGACCCCTACCTCCACTACGAAGTCAACTACCCTGCATTGCGATGGTGATGGTGTCTCGTTATCGGCCAAGCCTACCGAGACCTGAACCGCCCACATGTAAGGCCCAGAACGTGGGCTTATCTCAGCCTATTCGGGAGCAGCTGTTGATTCGGCAGACAATTATTTACGAAGTCGAGTAAGGTAACAGGAAAATGCAAGTATCTAAACTCGAAGGAAGAACAACAAGGTGGTTGACTCTGCTACCCACATATAGTCATTCCATCTTTGGAGACGGGTAACTGAACTTTCCCAAAGCATTTTATCCTGATTTTACCAATTATGGATCCGTTACTGTATCGATCGAGACTCGTACCGGCGGAGGAAGCTCGTGAGACGGGTTGCTTTACAACCCTTCCGATCCGAGTTCATCCACGGGACGACCTCGCTGATGCAGCCAGCCGGCGGTTCGTCGCGGACTGGGCCAGGGAAATGGGAGATGGCCGAGAGAAGAAGACTTACTTCTCTTTTTCGCCTGTTGGCAACTGGTCTTCTCTCATTTACCCTGAAGCCATTCCCGAGCGTCTGGGAGTTTTGGCATATCTTTCGGATTTGGGCTTGATTCATGACGGTAAGTTTTACCTCCCAGATTCCTGTCCGTAGTATGAATCCTGACAAACTTTGAGATACTGGTGAGGGCCTCAGCATCGAGGAAGCCCAAGCCGAGCACGATGAACTCCATGCTGCCTTGGACCCAGAGGACAAGACCAGTCTGGATCCTGACTCAAGGGCAATGAAGACCAAGAAGCTCGTTTCACAGTGCATGCTTGAGTGTATCAACCTTGATCATGAGCTTGGGTTGAATATGCTCGCTGCCTTTCGTGATGTCTGGCTTGCTATCAGCGAGAAGAACAGCGACAAGGAGGCACAGACATTAGAAGAATATCTCCAATACCGCAGTGATAACGGCGGCATGCTGTAAGCAAACCCTCTCCGCATCTCCGAACTCAAACCTAATCAGCTCCTAGAGTTTTCTGGCCAATGCTACAATTCAGCTTGGGAATATCTCTCTCAGAAGCGGAGCACGAGCTCGTGCAGCCCATCATTGACGCGGCCACGGAAGGTCTTTTATTGGCGAATGACTACTTCAGCTGGGAGCGCGAGCTGAGAGAACTCCAGTCTGGTCAGTCCAAGAGGATTGTGAGCGCCGTGGAGCTATTCGCCCGAACAATGGGACTTTCAGTTGAGGATGCGAAGGAGGCGGTCAAATCCAGGATCATCAAGTCAGAAAGTGATTTCTGTCAACGCCGCGATGATCTCTACAAAGCTCAACCCAACATATCATCGAAGTTGAGAAGATGGATTGATTGTGCTGGCCTAGCGGTCTCAGGAAACCACTATTGGTGCTCTGCCTGTCCGAGACAAAACGCATGGAAGGACGAAACAGTTTCAAATGGCCAAAACGGCCATGGTCTTGATCACATTCACAACGGACACGGGTTCAAGACTGTGCCCAGCACCAATGAAACTGCTACCAATTTTCAAAGCAACGATATCAAGATTCTCTCTAACGGAAACGGTGCCAAAACCGTGGTCAATGGCAACGGAGTCAAAAGAAAACTCTCACAGTACGGAATGGCAAGTCCAGAACAAGAGCCATTTGATCAGAAAAAGAGAAGCATGGACACAGATGTTTTGTGTCAAAAACACGATATTCAAATGGTCTCCCATTACCCCCATTACAAACCGTCCAATCTGGCCATGGATGCGCCGGCAGCCTACATTTCAGGGATGCCTTCCAAAGGTGTTCGCGGCACCCTGATTGATGCCCTCAACACCTGGCTACACGTGCCTTCAGCAGCGATCAAGACAATCACGTCAGTTGTAAACCTGTTGCACAATGCATCACTCATTTTGGACGACCTGGAAGACAACTCTCCACTCAGGCGGGGGTTCCCATCAGCCCACGTCATCTTCGGCCAAGCCCAGTCTATCAACAGCGCAAACTTCATGTTCGTCAGAGCAGTACAGGAAGTAGCTCAGAATCTCAGTCCAGCTGCACTGACAGCAGTGCTTGAAGAGCTTGAAGGCCTCTACCTCGGGCAAAGCTGGGACCTGTACTGGAAGTTCAACCTGGCATGCCCTACCGAGGCCGAGTACGTCAACATGATTGACCATAAGACCGGCGGCATGTTCAGGATGCTGCTACGGGTCATGCAGGCCGAGAGCACAGCTACGGAGACACCAGGCCTCGACTTCGAGCGGTTGACTCTGCTCTTCGGGCGCTTCTTTCAGATTCGGGACGACTACATGAACTTCGGAGACTACGTGGCCCAAAAGGGTCTCTGCGAGGACCTGGACGAGGGCAAGTTTTCGTACCCCATCGTCTACTGCCTCGCCAACCACCCGGAATATCGTGGGCACATTCTTGGCGTGTTCAGGCAGCGACCGACGGTGGCCACGACTACCGCTTCTCCGCTTTCCAAGGAGAGCAAGGCGCATCTGGTGAGCTGCTTACGCAAATGTGGAGCGTTTGAGAAGACGCTCGACTGCTTGCGGGACATGGAGCGGGAGCTGGAGTCGGAAATCGACCGACTGGAGCGTTTGACGGGAGACACCAACCCCATGCTCCGCCTGTGCCTTGCAAAGCTAAGCACAAAGGGAATTGCCACGTTGGGATAGACGAGTTGGATGGATCGCGGATTTGTGACACATGCTGTGTAACGACCCCTCTCTGGTCATCTTCTTAGTGTGGGATGTCAATACAACATTGATTTAGCGCTTACCGCATATGTCTTTCGTTATCCTACTAAGGAACAGCATCCTATCTTTCGTTCCAGACAGTATTGTTTCGACGTGGCCTGTGAACGCCATCATGCTTAGCTCGCAGGATAAGCCCGCAAACGGGTCTCGTGAATATACCACCGTCATTGTACCCATTTGTGCGGCGAAGGATGCGCTAAGTTCAGAATCCTTCAGGGATCGGGCCGTTGGAGAAAGGACTACTGCACGTTAGATCCTAAATGACACCCATCTGCATCGCGTGTAAAGCGGTGATATTCTCCCACCCCTGCAGGGTTACACCCGGGGCGGGCCCGACTCCCGCTCAACCTCAATGGGCACTCTCGCTTGATAGGGCGAGACCGGTCTTTCCAAAAGAATGCAACTGGGACTCATGGGACGAACACATGTGGCAAAGGGCGTGAAGCTTACATGCAGGTGAGCAATCAAGTCCGGTGTCTAGAGGAGAGAGCGTCATGTCCAGTCTTCGAAATGCATCTGCTAGGATCTAGACGGGGCGGCTTTCGACCATGACTTATTCTTACCTACTTAAGCCTGAGAATCGTGGGCTAGAATAATGGGCAAGTAATTAGAAGCAGATTCTTCTTGGAAGAAGCAGGCAGCCAGATTCCGATATTACGCCCACATTCCAGCTAATATCATTGGCTCAACTATCGTCATTCTCCGGTATTCAGAATCCCTGGTTTTGCCGCGTCAGACCAGACGATGATGCGCCTATCATCGACCTTGACTTGGACCTGCGTCCTCCTTGCTCCCCTTGTGGCGAGTAAAGGCCTCATAGCAGACTACGATTCGTGCCAGAGTGCGGTACGTACAGCTCCATCGTCAAGAAATTCAGTGACACCCCCCTGACACCGATAGTGCGTCTCGCTATCTAGGCAGCTATCCGTCGAGTCGGCTGGCGACTACATTGCAGAGTTCAAGCAGCAGCCTATCACTGGAGCGGGAGTGGACGTCGAGTCTCTGTACTGGTCGCAGCAGCAACAGGCCGTCCGGCCGGCCTGCCTCGTCCACGCCCGTGGGGCCCAGGATGTCGCACTCGTGGTGCAGACGTCGCGCTCCACGGGGTGCCCCTTCGCCGTCCGCGGGGGCGGCCACTCGGACATTCCCGGATTCAGTAACAGTCACGGTGGGATCACGGTCAACATGGCCGGCTTAGGCGATGTCAAAGTGGACGCGAGTGCCGGCGTAGCTCGGATAGGAGCGGGCGCAAAGTGGGGGGCGGTCTTCAAGGAGCTTGATAAGATGAACAAGACTGTTGTTGGGGGTCGACTTACAGGGGTTGGTGTTGGAGGATTGCTTCTGGGCGGTGGGCTTAGCCACTTGTCTGGATTACATGGGTTGGCGTGCGACAACGTTCGCAACTACGAGGTAAGTCGAGACCGCAACCGAAATGCGAGACTCCACGTTTGCCACACGAGAGGCTGACGTGATACCAGCTTGTCCTTGCCAATGGCAGCATCTTCGACGTCTCGTACTCCACCCACCCGGATCTCTACCGAGCGCTTCGCGGTGGTGGCAACAACTTTGGGGTCGTGACCCGTTTCGATCTGGATTTGTATGATCAAGGCCCCATGTGGGGAGGCCTGCACGTCTGGCCGTTGCTACCATCCGTGACATCGGCCATCACGTCAGCCTTCGTAGATTTCGGACACGACGCCCCGTCAGATAAGCATGTCTCATTGTTTGCGGGCCTTGGGTTCATGCAGGGTAACTTCGCCTGGGCCGTGGGGCAGTATGACACCCTCGGAAGAGAGGAACCTACTATCTTTTCCAAGTTCAGAGACGATGCCGAGACGTATGGGGCTCCCAAGGTTGTCAAGACGGCAAGGGTCACGTCACTATCGGACCTTGCTGAAGAGCTGAATCTTTCAGAGCCCGCGGGCATGCGGAGCCGGTTCACGACAGCCACCTTTAGGATGGATGTGGATCTGCTTCAGCTGATGGCTGGCTACTTTGTGGAAGAAGTTGAAAGGGCTCTGGAGAATGGCTTACGTGAAGACGAACGCTTTGCGCCAATGCTGGGCATCCAACCCCTGACGAAGAACATTATCGGGGCACAATCCAAGCGCGGAGGAAATGTGATGGGTCTCGATGAAAAGTCTGGACCGCTCATCGGTAAGTTTGATCTCTTTTACCATAATGGAGATGTTACTTGTAGGCTGATGCATGTGACTTCCAGTCTGTTCTTTTGGCTGGGAATGGTCTCGTGAGACAGATGATGCTGTCGTGATTGCCGGCATCAAGAGCGTTCTGAAGAAATCCGTAGCCACGGCGAAGGAAAAGGGCTTGTATCATCCTTTCAAGTACATGAACTATGCTGCGGAAGACCAGGATCCTGTCGCAAGCTATGGAGCTGAAAACGTTGAGTTCTTGAAAAAGGTCAGACACACCTACGACAGCGACGGATTGTTCACGGACCTAGTGCCTGGTGGCCACAAGATCAAATGATGATTTTCGGGGGCTAGAATCATTGCATATAGTCTATGAATATTACAAAAACCCTCATATCTACAATAATACACTAGATTGCCCAGTTATGAATGCGGTCAACCAGATTCAACCCTTCTTTTCGACCATGGTGTTCAGCATATAATAAGTGGGTGAAATTGGCAGCGCCGGAAAAGCGGTCACAAGTCCAGGTGCAACTAAATCGTCCACAAATCCTGTACCGAGTATGGTCAAAGCAAGGAAAGTCCACACAAGTCCAATAACACGCCACCAGGATCCACGCCATCCGAGTTTCTTCTGAGCAAAACGAATGGCCAAATCTTCCAAGAGCAGAATGTTGGGCATTAATAGGAAAAAGATGAGGGTTCTTGTGAAAGACTCGGATGGAGCTGCCATTTTTGCTGCCGCCCAGTGGTACAGTCCAGACAAGGCGAATGCAAAGTACGATTGGGTTTGCCGACTGAGCATAGATCCTCTAGGTGCTCTGACGACTCTCCTGGCCACGGCTCTGCTAGGAATCTGCAGCCCCCTGCGAAAGTTCTGGTGCCACGTGCGATTCCAGAATCTGCTCAGGGTGTAGCACTGAACCCAAGGTCCGTTTACCGGGTGGACGTCTTCGATGCGCGTCCAAAAAAGCCCGGACGACACTCCAATCATGCAAGCGACGTGATAACCGATATCCATAACGGCAATTGACGAGGCCCACCAGCAGGCTGTAGCGATGCAACGGGGGACGAAGTTTAACTCAAGGACACCCATTTTCCCATCATGACTCAGCCATAGAAGAAGACCGGCGGCAACATCATGGCTCACGTATTGCTGCAGTATTCTTTGCATCGATAGCCTAAGGAAGGCGATCTTGGAGGTGCCTGGAGCAGGAGCTGGAGGTAGAGGTGCAGTCCGCCAGTTCCATCCAATACCTCTGGTGGAAAAGGCATTGTCAAAACACCATCTAATCCGGTCCCATGCACCGAGAGTGTGGAAAGGCTGTTGGGGTTTCTTCCCATCGCTTGTGGGTTGTGTCCACTTGTGCTCCAAGTAAGGGTCTTCGAGCACAAGAAGATTGAAGTTGATCAACGCGACGTAAAAGACTACGAGACGATGCTGTTAGAATGACAACTTGATGTAACGTTTTGTTTGGTGCCAAACCTGTTCCAAAGGTGTAATTCTTTGCAATATTCGGGCCAAAGGGAAAAGCAAAAGCCACAAGCAGACAAACCCCCACGAAAGGAAGCAAAAGGATCCAGCGCAAGTGTCTCGGAGTTTTGGAGCCTAACAAGACCAGAATAGGAGTAGTGAGCCATATGGCACCAACGAAATCGGCACGTTCCAGAGGCATTGCGACGGGCGTGAACAATGTGACAAGCTGCCTAAGTTGACAGTACGGTACAGGTGTAATGTTTGATGGTATCTGAGAACATAATTGTGGCTATCTGACTTTGGACAATTATCCTTCACGTTCTAAGGAAAGAATTCAGCCCAGTCTCCCTGGCCAGCCGGTGCGCTTCCTACTCGGTATCTCGGCAACTAGTTTTATCGATTCTCAGCTTGGATACGGGGCATCTGACATGCCGAGAGATGCAGGCCAAAGCCAAACGTACGATGTCATTACCTGACGCAGATTAGCTGCTGCCTGTAGGTTACATGAGACGACGTTGAAAAGGCACTACGACCCTCGGCGGAAGAATTCTGGGCAAGACGGCACCAATAGCGCGGGCCGCCCGCACTATTGGCACGCCTGCCTGATCGGGGCATGCGACAATGCAACGCCGACAACGCAGGCCCACCCCGTCGGCGGGATCCACAAAACCGAATCCTTCCGTTTGGGATTGTGGAGCAGACGGATCGGCCCAGCCCACCGAATCCACCTGCAGATGCTCCCCCGCCCCCCACACAACCAACGCAAGGCTCCATTTTACTTCGCAAACACCTCAGTGCCGTGTAAGCAACATCTCCATAAACTCCATACACCTTGCTTTACCTTTGATAGCTTTGCGTTAGGGCTTACTCAGGGCTCAGTTGCAGCTCTGGCAGCAAGCCCCGGCCCCTTATCGGGCGGTTAGGGTCAGTTACCGACGAATCCGAGGTCCTGTAATCGGTGCTGACGAGCAGTCTCTCCATTATCAACGCCTGTGTACAAGGTTAAACTCCCATTTTTTGACTGGTCAGATTTCTACGCAACCTTGGCCCTGGCTCATGTGAGACAATACTAGGCTGCATGCTTCGACTTGCTGTGGGATTTTGATCCCAGCATTCAAGTTCAACACGTGAACGGCTCAAGACGAGCTCGCCATCATTTCGAGACGACTTGTTGTTGAGCGACAAAACCTTGCAGCATGTCACCGTGGCTAGATACCATATCCGTTCCATAGGGCTCCCCAGCTACTCTTTGTCTCTTCTGAAGAACGAAGATTGAGCCAACATGTCTATATTCGTCGTTCCTGTCGAGACGACCAGGCCATTGCTGGTGCTGGCGGCAGCGGCTCTCATCGTGTTCCCTATCATCTACTTTCTCTACCTTACTGTTTATCGCCTTTTCCTCAGCCCAATCTCTCAGTTTCCAGGCCCAAAGCTAGCAGCATGGACATACTGGTATGAATTCTGGTACGATGTAGTTGCCGAGCCCGAGTACACCTTCAAAATCGGTAGATTGCACAAGCAATATGGTCAGTGTTCAAGTTTTCCAACATGAAAAGCGAGGGAGTCAAACTGAACTAATATCCGACCAGGCCCTATAGTCCGTATCAACCCAGACGAGATTCACATCGCGGATCCGGACTTCTACAACACCATCTACGCTGGCAGCGGACGCAAGCGTGACAAATGGGACTGGATCACACGGTCTTTCGGCGTCGATGAGAGCTTGATCGGCACTCTTGGCCATGATGAGCACCGCATCCGTCGGGCGGCGCTGTCGCCGTATTTCTCCAAGCAAAGCGTCCGCGCCCTGCAACCACTGGTGGACCGGAATATGGGAATCCTCCTCGGACGCTTCCGCGAGTTTGCCCAGTCCGGAGCTCCTCTTAAGCTTGATGATGCCTACGCTGCACTCACCAACGGTCAGAAGCCTCAACTAAATGTCGAGAATGTATTTGCCCACTAAGACCAGATCTTCAGATATCGTCGAGGACTATGCTTTTGGAAAAAG
Source organism: Colletotrichum fioriniae (assembly GCF_027942845.1). Classification (NCBI taxonomy): domain Eukaryota; kingdom Fungi; phylum Ascomycota; class Sordariomycetes; order Glomerellales; family Glomerellaceae; genus Colletotrichum; species Colletotrichum fioriniae. Next base: position 2,485,154 of record NW_027076844.1, on the reverse strand, counting down.
CGAGAACCGACTCCAGGCTGCGGACTTTGATCCATCATTCAGAGATGCCATGCTTCAAGGCGGCAAAGCCGGCCATGTCCTAAAGCACTTTCCCTCGCTGATGGACATGCTGCGCAAGCTGCCCGACTCCCTGCTGCTCAAGCTGAGCCCGGCCATGGGCGCCTACTCCCAGCTCCAGACCAGTGTGAAGAAACAGGTGGCCGACATTACACAAGCACACCAAATGCACGCGTACGACAAGACGCGCCGCACCATCTTCCACGAGATTCTGAACAGCAAGCTCTCCGACTACGACAAGTCCACGGACCGGCTCTGGCAGGAGGGCGAAGTCGTCGTCGCGGCGGGTACGATCACCACAGCCTGGGCGCTCGGCGTCTCGACGTACTTCGTCCTTGCCACGCCCGATATACTCTCGCGGCTCAAAGCCGAGCTCGAGGCCGCGATCCTCGATCCATCGCAGCCCCTCAGCTTGCTGGTACTCGAGCGTCTTCCCTTCCTTACGGGCGTGGTGCAGGAGGGTGTCCGTCTCAGCCATGCCATCTCGCACCGGCTGCACCGCATCTGTCCGGACGAGACGCTCGTATACCGCGCCGGCGATCGCGAATGGCGTATCCCCCCCGGTACTCCCCTCAGTATGACCAGCAACCTGGTGCACCACGACGAGCGCGTCTTCCCCGACTCTCACACCTTCAAGCCTGAGCGCTGGGTCAACGACCCCCTGCTGGACCGCTATCTAGTGTCCTTCGGTAAGGGTGGTAGAGCTTGTCTGGGTATCAATCTGGCATATGCGGAGCTCTACCTCACGCTGGCGGCACTTTTCAGGGTTTACGGGACGGAGGAAGTTCAAGGGAAAGATGACGTCGGAACCCTGAAGCTCTTTGAGACGACCGCTGCTGATCTCGTTATCACGAGCGATACTGTGGTTCCAGTGATGCCGGAGGATTCCAAGGGGTTGAGGGTGACAGTACATCAGCGACCCGACTAGGTGGCAGCGGCCTCTTGGATTCTTAGTTCTATAGTCGTGACAGGGTATCAGTATTATAATTCCTTGACCTATCGAAAACAAGTAAAAGATTAGCCAAAATAACAAGTATTATGATTCTTTTATTTATTCATAGCGAGTGAAAAACTCTTAATCTTTCTCGGGCGAATGCAACCCGTGATATCAAAAGTGCATCAAGAAGATGGTGACCAAACACTCACCTAACTCTGTTTCTTGGCTTGCATAGCTCACTTCCAGGCCTGACAAAAATATCATATCGGGTAGACTTGAGACAGGCGTAAATCAATATCAACGACACAAGACTCTCGGTACCCTACATGTGCCGGTCGCATCAAACAATCAAGTCATCTTTCCGCGAGTCTAGGCCTATTAATAGGGCGGGAGACAACTTCACAAGGACGAAGGATGCTACAGAAGCAGAAGGAGAGAAAGATGCCAAAACCGGAGCTGCTCTGGCGATCGATTTCAAGGACGACATGACTTTCCTGAACGAGAACAAGACTACTATCTCCGTCAGTTACAGAGGCGGTGGCCAAAATCTCAAGCATCGTAAGTTCTGGCCCGGACATCGTAACTAAGGCATAATGAATGACAACATGTCTAGCTGGCGAGGACTAGAAATTCGAGACCATGCGCAAAGCCGCTTTCCAAATCCTTCACCTTGTTGTCAAGACTCATATGCGTACCCATGCCATCTTCACCAAGTCCACAGCTCTACGCAGTTATGACGCTCATTTTGGGGGACTCAAGATGCCCTCTTTCGAGATGGCTAGTGTCTACTCTACTATTCTCCAAGAAGCGTACCTCGACTTCAAGACCATCGCTTGAGACATGCAAGTCTTGGCTTACGATGTTCCTGTAGGACGGAGCCGGCTGATCTCTGCAGTCGAGAACAAAAGAAAGATTGAAGCAGCGGCCAAGTCCGCTGCCCCCGCGGATGCAATAGGTGCCATAGTCACCCCGACTTCTGACACCAGTAACGATCATTCAGATGCTGAGCCCACTTCCAATAATGATACATCTGTCTAAGAGGTCAAGGAGCAGAAACAACAGGCCGGGGATCGCCCATACATTTGGAAGCCTCTCGTACTCATCAGAGACTTTTTTCCGACTTTCCAAGGTCTCGAACATGCATGTTGCATGGTCTATATGTCCATGATTCTAGTTCGCATCGTTCAGGGGATCAACATGGTTACCAAGCTTCCCGAGATTGCGATGGATGAAGACAGAGTCCAGCCTCATATCAGCCCCTTCCTCTTCAAAAAGTTTCTTCCCGTAAGCATCATGCTGTTTTCTCCTACGTCTATTCATCGGCGCTTTACTATCCCACCTATGTAACCAGGTAGGCGAAGCCATCAAGAAGGAGTTGGAGGATGAAAATGACTTGGATCAAGTGAACCGCCAAGTGGACATGATCAAAAAGTCGGGAGGACGATTCTAGGATCTGACTATTCACACTTCTCGCCTTACCTTCCAATGCTACTCAGTCATAAACCTCGGTACAATTTATCCTACCATCCCAGTACTTCCAAAAATACCCTGCCTCATTTCTGACACTCTTGTATCACTGATAAATGCATAAATTGGACGTTAAAAGTAGGAAACGATGGAGCAGCATTGGCCTACAGTACTATTCCTTCGTGGAAATCCTCGTTAAATAAAGTATAATACATTTGATCTAAGGTGTTTTGGGCCGTAATTAATAACTTTCGCCCAGTCAAAGGTTATAATATATATATTAATACGAATTAAGGCTATAAATACTAAGTAAATAATATTATAATTATAAATAGCTTTTTTAAAACTATATTTCTAAACTATACAATGAATAAAACTTTAATAATTACTTATAGTTTTATTAAAAATAGTTTTTAATATAAATAATTAAAAAATAATTATAAAATTTAATACTAAGTTAATTATTAAAAAAGTTATAAGAGTTTATTTTTTAAACTTAGTTTAAGTTTATATTATATATAAGCTTATATTTATTTTAATAATTCTTTTATAATTAAGACTAATATTATAATATTAGTTTTATAAGAATAAACTATTATTATATTATTAATCTTATTTATAAACTGTTTATTTTTTTTTATTACGTAACTTACTTATAGTTCTTTTATTTTATTAAAGTAACTTTTATATTAGTATTTTTTTTATATATATAGTATATTATAATACTATAAGCTTATAGGGTAGGCCCTAGTTTTAGTTATATATATTAAGTTATAATATAATATAAAAGCTACTTATTTATTTTTTTATATTTTTTATAATTACTTATTATTAATAATTATATTTCTAAGACTTTTATTATTAAATTTTTATATTATTTAAGAAACTAAGTTTATTAGATTATATATAATAGAACGAGTATTATATAAGCTAACTTATTTAAAAAAAAACTTTATATTATTTTATAATATCAAATCCTTTAAGTGTTATAAATATATTAAATTAATTAAAAAGGGCTTTTATAATAAGCTCTAAGCTACCTAAAATTAATAAGTTAAGAATAATAATAAAAAAAAGAGTAAGATTTTTTTAAATTAAATAGAATAAAAAGCTATAATTTAAAGATTAATAAATTTCTAAGAAAGTCTTTTTATAAAAATAAGTATAAAAGTAATAAGTTTTTTTAAAAACTTTATATTTTTTATTTATAATAATTTAGCTTATATTATTAAAAAGAAAATATACTTATTAATATTTTATTTATATTAATAACTTATTCAATAAGCTTAAGAGTATTTTTTAAAATATTTTAAAATAGGTTATAAAGGGTTTAAGTAATTATAATTCAAAAATAATGAACTCTATTTTAATAAAATATAACAAATACATATATATTAAATACTTTATATTCTTTTCAAAAAAATAGTATATAGAGTAAAATATAAGTTTAAAGTATTTAGTATTAAAATAAGGAGTATTATAAATAAAGAAAAATTAAAATAATATAATATATTTAAAAAAAGTTAGTTTTATTAAAGAAATAGTATTTAAAATAAAGTCTTAGTTTAATTCTAAGGTAATAGGGCTAATAATAAGATAATAAATATATTTTGATAATAACTTAAGTAATAAGTTATTAGTTAAGTTATTATATAATTAAGGATCGCTAACGCTATAAAATTAGTTAATACTAAAATAGTTATTAATTAAAAAAAGAATAAAAAATATATTAATACGTTAGTATTTTAAAAGATATATTTTATTATTAGGGCTCCGTTTAATAGTTTAAGAATATAAATCCTAATAGGCTTTAATTAATAAAAAATAATATATATTAATACTAAATATGATAATTAAAATAGCTAAATAGCTTAGTAATATAAGTCTAGAGTACTTATATATCTTATTTATTTTTAGTACGTAATTTAATAAAAAATACTTTAAACTTACCCGTAGTTACCGTTTTTTTATAATACGTAATTAGTAATTATATAATATAAAAATAACCTCTGCAGTTAAGGAAGGCCGCCTTCGACCTTTGCGGCCAACCTCTATAGTCGACCTTACCGGCCAGCGCCGCCGCATAAGGTAGCTTACCCATCCCGAATTACATAGCGGTTTTCGTATCAAAATCACTATATTAAGTTAAGCGCGTACTTAGGGCACATTACGCGTACTATATAGTTAAAAAGTATACCGTTTTATATAATTTCTCTTAAAAGCCTAATCCCATTAACGTCGATCTTTTATATCTATAAAGCCAGAAAAAAACCAATATATAAAATTATTAATACGGCGTTTAGTATAGCCGAGGGCTTATATAATAGCCCTAGTAGCCTTAGGAGTATTATTAATATATTAAATAATAATATAATTAAGTTATAATTCCTAACTAATACTATTAATAATAATTTTAATAATATATCATACAAGCATTTTATAAAAACAAATATATTCCGTATTTAACTAATTATTTTTTATTATATTATAAACTTCGTAATATAATATTATATAATTTTTATTTTAGTAATACGGGTAGTTTTTTTAAAATTTTAAGTTGTTCGTTATTATAATATAGAACGTATTTAGTATCCTAATTAGCTTAATATAAGATTTCGAAGTTACGTATATAAGACTTATTTATTAATAAGTAATATAGTATAATATCTAAGTATTTATAAAAAATATAATATTAGTTATTAGTAAACTTTAACGTAGCTTAGTCCGAATATTATTCAGCTTAATATTTAAAAAATCGTATTACATAGGGATATTTTTTATAATTTTATACGCTTATAGCGCAAGCTTATAAATAAATAAAAATTTAAATTATAAAATAGTTATATTATTACTTAATATAGTCTCTTTAATAAAGGGCTTTTTAAATAAAAAGAGTAAAACTATAGCTTATTCAAGTAATTATATAAATAAAACGCATCATATAAAATAAAGTTATAATTGAAAAATAATATAAAAGAGTAATATAAAAAATAAAAAAGTAAGTACATTAAACGTATATTTTAATAATTATCCCTCTTTATAAAGAGGGATATAGTTAAACTATTTAAGTATATTAAGGTTATATATTTTACGTAACTATATTATAGGATAACTAAGGGAAATATTATACTTATATAACGTAGCCTTAAAATACTTAATAAACTTAAGAGTATTATTAATATTTTAGTATTATAGTAGATAAATAAGAAATTTAAAAAGATTAAGAAATAATTTAAAGTTATTAAAAAGAATAAAAAAATAAGGAGTAGTTTTTAACTATTTAAAAAGCGATTAATATATTATAATAGTATTATTAATATCTTAAGTTTAGCTAATATTAATAACTACGGCTAGTTATAGTTAGTTATAAAGTTTATTACGTAATAGAAACTTAATATTAACTCTAATAAGACTAGCTTACTTATAAAGGCGAAGTTAGCCCTTAATAAAGCGGGCCGGACCCTAAAGGGATATAAGTAATTATATAATATAAAAAAATTAATATATTGTGTTAACTAAGGACTTACTTATTTAAAAAAATCTATTAGTATTATACAAGCGCGCGCAATTAGATAAGTGAAATAAATAATATATAAATAAATGTAAAATCTTATAATATATAATAATTAAAACAGTAAAAAAAAGTTTGAAATAAAAACAATATATATTAAAATAGAGCGGTAGAATCTAAGTATATTAATAATTAAATTTCAAGCTAATTATGATAATAAATATATATATTAATATACTATTATAAAATATATACTACTATATTAATTCTATATACCTCTTTATTACCTTTATTAAAACTTGCCTAAGTACTTAGTAAAAATAGAATTAAAATTATAATAATAATTATTATATAATAAAATAAAAAAACGAGTATTTATAAATAAATAAAATAAATAATTATTTAGTAAACAATTAAGTAATTATAAATAGAAATATTATAAATAATATATTTAAAAAACGAGATTTATATATAATATAAATTCAAGCTAAGCTGAATATATAAATCTCTATAATTCTTTTTTATAATTAACTTAATATTAATTTTTATACTTGCTTTAAATAATTTCAATTAAAAACTTTCTTTAATAAAATTCTAATTAATTGTTAAAGCTTTATTTGTTTTGTAATTTATAAATATAGCTTTAAAAAAGCTATTTATAATTATAAATATTATTTATTTAGTTCTATAACTTCAATATTTCTTAATATATATGTTACGATTAGCTAGCTATAATAATAAGTAAATTACTTTAACAAAAATAACTATAAACTAAATATACTAATACTTAATGAATTATTATAATAATTAAAGACTTATAATGAAGTGTTGCGACTTATATACTTTATTTATATTCATAATAAATATTTCTTTATAATTCCTAAATATATTCAAGCTTAGAAACCCCGAGTTCTATTATTTTACTATTTCTATATCAAAGCTAAATAAAACCTGGAAATCGTATAACGGCTACGTCTCCATTTCGAGGACATAGTAAAGTTCCATCGTACGAGGTCCGTATAAGACCAATAGAATCAGGACTTACCCAGTCTCCTGGGAGACAGTAATGTCGCATACTGGCTCCCTCAACTGTGCTTTCGATAGTCTGACTGCTAGCCTGTTGATGCTGTGAGTGAAGATGATTTTCAAGGCTCATCTCCTGAGCAAATCTTACAGCTATCCTATAATCCTCTGGACGCTTCTGCGCCCTACTTTCTGCGGCGGCTGAGAGAAATGAGGCGTTCAATCTGGATGCTTGTACCTGAAAGGTGCAAACCCATGAATTACAATCCAAAAACAGCAACGTATCTGTGAATTCAGTGCTATTCAACCCGCCGAGGAAGCGAAGTGGCCGGTCGAGTTGATTGATTAGGTCCCTCGGCAGCGCCACATCCATGGGAAGGGGGATGGGAGAAATGTCTCCACCGGCCTCGAGCTGATATAGGTGGCTAATATCTAACCACCTGACAAAGTTACGGTGATCTTCAGTAGATAGTCGGATAAGAGCATGGCGGCGGGATGATGATAAGATGACTTCGTCAATCTCCATCTTGTCGTTGGCAATATCATGGGTGTTGTTGACATCATGTGTGTGGGTCCCAGGCGCAGCTGGCTGTCGGGCTCGGCTATGCACCTCAACATAGTGGTGGCTTGATATATCCAAGGGTATCGAGTACAGTTTCTCAAGAGATACCCATGAGAAACCCTCCACCGACGAAGAGGTGAAAGCCAAAAGCCTGCCCTCATAACCAGGATCTAAGATCCACCTTCCAACAGATTGCCCAGAGAGGACCCGGCGACTGGCGATTACCCTCTGCTCCTTGATGGATACGACTGCAACTAGAGTTCGGCTACAGACCAACAGAAGATCTGAGTTGGGGTGGAACAACATGTTCTCCACGTTATCTTTCAGAATGCTCATTGGAAGCTCCATAACTCTTCCGGCAGTGACTGACTCTGAGACTTCGTCTTGAACGATATGCTCGACAAATATCGTCCGGCTTACATCGGCGTAGCATAAAAACCTCTGATCGTGACTCCAAGAAATGTGCTCAATGCTGAAGTAGTTTCTCGAATCAGTCAGCCTCCTGACTTCTCCATGCATGGTGTTATGTAGAGTGACCACGCCTTGTCGCGTACCGGTACAGTAGAGTCCTCTAGATGTTTGGGAACTCAAAGCTGTAATGGGGTCGATTTTAATCGACGGAGCCTCGGTAGGGGTCCCTCTTTGAAGTTCCATTTTTATTGACGAGGCCGTCTCGGCTTCACTTTCGCCATCACTTATCTGAAGCGAGGGACGGGATAGTTTGAGAAGAATATTTGGCTCCCAGACATTCCCATACCCCGATCGGATGTCGTATAGACGGCTGCCATCTGCACTGAACGCCAGTCCGAAGACAGGGTCTTGTGAAACGAGTTTATGCAGTACGCTCAAGTCTGTCGTACTGAGCAGACTGACTGTCCCGTACTGATCCCCCAGTGCCAAAATACGGCCATCGGCACTTATACTGATGGTGATAGCTTCAACATAAAAAGACAAGAGCTCTCTATCGTCGGCTGCTGACCATTTGAATATCCTCGAACCTGTTTGCGTCGTGAGACCGAATATCGTCCCGTCATATGGATGCCACACCATGGCCGTGGCCCTGTTCAGATCTGTGCAACAGCGAAGTAACTCATTGGATTCAATATCCCAAACAGAGAGAGGTCGCTGACGGTACCCAAGAGCCAGTAGTCGACCATCAGGACTGAACGCCATCGATCCGGGCGAACTTGCGGCACCGCCAGTGGCTGCCGTCTCCGTCACTCTAGTGACTTCTTCGAAGGTAGTCTCACGGCCAAGCAATGACATCGACCAGACACGTCTGTCGTCGGTACCCACAAGTAGAACTTCGTCTTCCTGTGTGAAAGTGACCGTTTGGGGCCTTGGGCGTCCACGTGGGTTGGAAGCAATGTTGATGCATTTTCCGGTCTGCAGATCCCAAACCTTTGTTGTCGAGAGACCAATCGTTACCATCAGAGTACCGAGTGAGTTGAATTTTGTCTTTCTTAATTTTTCTTCGAGAGAAATGCGCCGGAGTTGTTGAAATGTTGCAGCAGAGAAAAGGAAGACCGTGCTGGTGTTGCTCGAGATCTCGGATGCAGAAACGCCAATCCAATCACCCTCCGCAATTAGCGCAGAGCCTTCGAAGTCAGCGCCGAACGAGAGGCGGGCGAGAGAATCGTCCCAATCATCACCGAATCCACTAACAAACAAGTCGAAGCTATTCTTGCGGACAAATTGTCTATGAAGAACGGATCGTGTGGGGCAGAAGGGGGGTATCATCTTGTAGATGCTGTCCGGCGTGTGTAAGAGCTGGCTGCCAAACTTTCCAACCAGCTTGACCAATTCAATGGCCCAATCCTCCATGAGCCTGATATCCTCCGTCAATATCACTTTATCTGCGTTTATTGCTTCCAGAGCAGATGATTGAATAATTGCTTGTTCCGTGCGCCACTCGTCCACAAAGTTTGACAGCTGGCTTGATGATTGCAGCAACACTTCAAGTTGCCTCTTCTTCGCAACGGCATGGATCCATGTTAACACACTCGAGCTTCTAAGGAAGTCTCCTAGAGCGGATATAACCACGTTGGAAGTCGTATTGCTATTCACAAAATGTGCGTTCCAGTAGCTTGCAGCGTACTCTAGCAAAATGGGCGCCCGATCTTCAGTAATCCTTTTCCGAAGTCCGGGCGTGTTGAGGCAAACTAGGCATCGAAGCAATAGCCGCTGGTTTGCAGCCGCCTTTTCAACGAAGAACTTGTCTCTGTGCCTTAGTAGATACTCCCTGGCTGTCTGATGTATGAGCGACACCCTCTCATCGTTATCGATAATGACAAAGCCACCCCCCAACTCAGCGATGGCCTTGTGTAAGTTCAAAGTGAGGGTCTGGTCTGTTCCTGTACCCAAAGCCTCGGATAGCTCTGAGATGCTTAGGAGTCTCATCGAACAAGTGACCCACGAAAGGATGTCCGTGCTAAGCGCTTTATCTATAGTAGAAGAAAGCGACCGCTCTTCGACGGATTCTGCCATACGATTGTACAGTTCTTCCATGCCAGGGTGGAGTTCGCGCAAAGCTTCTTCGATTGCAGCATCTGTGTATGACTTATTGATACGGTCAACCGTAAGCTTCATCCAGAGAAAATTACCCTGCGCTGCTTTCACCAGTCTCCTGGCCAGTTCGCCGCTGGGGTCTGGATGCTCCAATTGTTGCTCAATGAACGTGGTATGATCTCGATCATGCCCTTGTATGGCTAAGTTTCGATATTTCGCTCTGGAGGGGAGTCGCTTCAGCTCTGACTCGATTCCCGAAGCCGGGCGACTTGTAAGGATGATCCTTATAGGGACAGGCGCATATAGAGCTTCGGACAGAAGTCGTATCGTAGCTCTCGGTGCCTCGCATTCCTCCAAACCATCCACTACCCAGTACAAGGGTTCCGAAAACCGTAGCTTGAACAGAACTGCTTTGAATACGCGCTCCCAGATTGTACGTGGATGACTCCCCGAAAGATTCGCTTTGGTTGATATTTTACGAAGAGCTTGACGGAATTCAGGCAAGGCTTGGGCGCTCTGCAATGCAAGTGATCGCAGCAACTTGCTCACGGACTTTTTGTTGAGATCTCCGAACCGCAGAAAGACGTATTGACATTGTTTTCCAGCTTCACTGATCAGATGGTTGACGAGGAAGGAGGCCATCACAGACTTCCCAGTCCCTGCAACCCCATGAAGCCATAGGAGGCGGGAAGTCGGGTCCGGGTCATCTCTCCATTCTCGGAAAGCCTCTCTCTCAAGAATCCATCCGCAGGTTCCTGGGGTCCAGCGGTCGCCAAAAAATGCGTAGTCCATATCTGCCGCCTCTGAGATGGCGAAGAATTCCTCCAGCTGAATAATGTCTGTCATCGACGCTGAATCTGTTGACATACGAGATCCTCGATTCCGGAATAATCTTTCCAGTTGCGTCTTCAGGTAGTCCCGAACAGTTTGATAAGAATGGTCCTGTGGACTGTCATACTTACACACAGTGTTGTGATTGGCGTCCAGAGCTTTCGATCTCTCTCCGGGATAGCCGAGAACGGCCGAGTCTTTCTCGACAACCATCTTCGAGGTATATTAGCACCTTAACAAATTAAATGGCTGTCACGGGATTGAACATACCACGCTTGTGTTGCTAAAGATAATAGGAGTTGGGCGCGTCTCGAAGAATGAAACGATATCAAGCTTTGGTGCGATGTGACGAAACTGGTCGTTGATTCTTTGTAACGCAATCGAATTCCTCCCCAGGTCTTGGACATAATGTTTCGAAGACATGGAGACCTGCAATATCTTTTCTAGCGTCCCGGCATAATCCGAGCCCCTGTGAGGCGTAGCCATGAACATGATGGCACGAACAGCTTGGATGATTTTCTCATATTCCGGGTCGCCCTGACCTTGGAGATAAGCCTAGATGACGGGGATCTTGTCAGTGATGCTCGAGTCAATTGCATCGTAAGAAACGTCGATATGAAAGTATGCGGCCTACCTCCTTTACTACAAGACCACCCATCGAGTGTGCCACAAACACCAGAGGAACCTTGACCATGTCAGCATTCGTTAGATTACGGTTTCCAGAGGCGAGTCTCACATCACCTATACGTAAAGCATCACCGTCATCGCCTGTTGAGTTCTTCAAGTGGAATAGCAGGTCATTCGCGAAGTCAATGATTGATACAGAAGTTCGGCCATTAAACAACCCAGCGTTATATCCGAATGACATGATGCGGGCTGAACTAATGTCTTTTTCTGCCGAGAGGAAGGTTTTTGGCCAGAAAAGGTCAAGGTCTCTACCCTTGGACCATGTTGTCTGGCTCGCTCCGCCAAGACCATGAATGAACACAACGTCTGCCCTGCAGTTACCGACCGGAGCATGTAACACAGTAAGGCCCCAAGGATTCTTCGTTGCACTTGGGCTTGTCGCTTGCGTCATACTTCGACTTGGTGATGCTGAGATCTGGCTCTGACTCGTGATAGGAGCAGGTATAATATGGTCTGGACTTGAGTCTTCCCCCGACTCTGCGGGAATTCTTCCCTTACTTTGTATCGACTTTCGGGACCGGAAGGAGCTCCAAGTACTACTGGGTGCTGAACTAGTCTTGGGCCCCTCTTCGACGCCGAGTTTTCTCAGACCTAGGGCTTTGCGTATGCCGAGTGAGGGAGGCTATCAAAACATTAGAACGTGTACGGAAATGTCGAGAATACCACTAGAGGGCATTATTTCAGAAGATCAATACCATGATTTTAGACCGAACTGCTCAGATGGTATATGTTTTGGGTAAGATGCAGAGGGATGGTTTAACGCCGAGTCCGCCAGAGTTCACTACCTACGGGCTGACCGATCCGGGGATTTGAAAGCTTCTGCAGGGCTGGTGGAAGAACGAGTTGGCGGTTTGATATGCCCCAAACTGATCATCTGCTTCAGGGCAAAGGGCCACATGCACACCAATTTTGTTCCTAAGCATAAGACCAAGCGACCTGACATAGAAACCAGCCGGACTAGCAGCAAGGCACCTTATCTTATGGCAATCGCTAACAGCCTACAAGTGCTTCGATGCAGAACCTCGACGCCTCCCGATTGCAACGTCTGATGCACTTTTGGTGTGAATGTGATGGCCTTTTCTCTCCCTCGCCTGCTCACACTACCCAAGTAGGCACGCCAAGAATGTGGAGGGTGGTCGAACGTGCTTGGCAGTGGACAGGAGTATTATTGGATCCACCGTGCCACTGTATCATCAGGACAACACAACTAGGTATGCCAGGATGTACAAGGAAATTGGGGCAAGGCCAAGAGTGGGTACACCGGAACATCAAACCCGGGCGGCTAGCACGTTTGTGCCACAGGGATACAACCGCATACAGCTAAGCACCTCTTGAGAATCTTGCGGCGTAGCATCGAGGTCTCATGCGGTGAGCACGGATTTAATGACTACTTTAGGACACTGGATCAATCATTGGTCAAATCCTGTCGATTTCAGTGCCCTGCAGCTTCTGACTGCATGCGAGCAAGAACTGATCCATGCACCATGTCACTTTATCGACGAGGCTTGAGAGCTCCTACCGTATTAGATACGACCTTTCTTCTTGGGCGTTGATATTTTACCGGAGAGTCTGAGTCCTTCAAAAGTATCTCCCGCGAGACGCTAGCTACCTAGTTGACTGGCTAATTCGGTTTTTTGACAGCCCCTGCATTAACCTTAACCAATCACATGAGACTTGGTCCGTGGCGTCATGTTGTGGAATACAATACCGCCTCACTTTTCATCACGTCGACGTTTAGATACATGTTGGCGAATTACCTTTATCGCAGCGCTGATCAAAGGCAGCCTTCTAGGCGCGGGTAGATATTGAGTAAACGACTCACTAAGAAAGTATCCTTCGGAAACCCGAGTTGCCAAGGACGCCCCATAGAGTTACTTTCTCTTCTATTCCCCCCTTATCTTGACTTCCTCCGATCATCTGCACTCCTTCCCTTTTCTCATTCTCTTTCTTTCATAAATGCTAAGCGAGTTGTGGAAGCAGATCTATCTTCCTAGATATATGAAATCGGAACACAAGTGAAGCAGCCAGCATATTTCAGACGACTACACAACTTGCCCCAGCGTCGATACAATGCCTCTCCATATTACGCAGAGAAAAGAGGGGGTTTTGGCGGAGATCGAAGGGGATTTCCCCCTTGACGTGGCTGTCTATGGAGGTAAGGATGTTGAGCACCGACTACACCTCAAATCGATAATTGTTGGTCTGACTCCTTGACACATCAACTTAGTTTTGCCAATTGGATCGAAGATCATGACGGCTGAGTCTTACGGGGATTCGGTATGGACCCAAACGGGGCGCATGACTGTTGAACTTCCCGACGGAGACGTGAAGCAATATTTCCTTAAGGTATCGTGCTTTATGTTCCAGGATATCTGTATACTCGTCACTTCAACCGAAAGTTCATCATTAACTCTGGACTCGCGACAGTTAGCAGTCGCCGAAAATGGCCGACAATTATGTCGCGGTGAACACTATGCCATCAGTCTCATCAATGCTCTTGTTCCCGGCATGGTACCTAGGGCCGTAGCCTGGGGCAAGTACACCTTTAGCCCGCCAGATACCTTTTTCTTTATCGAAGAGTTTCACGACTTAGACATGAGTCTTCCCAATCCCAGAAGACTAGCGCAGCGTGCAGTGCAGCTACATAGCCAGGTCGCCCCAAACAGCAAATTCGGCTTCGAGGTTGCTACTTTCGACGGAATCGCACCACATCCGGAAGGCTGGGAAACCAGTTGGAGGATGTATTTCACTCGGGTTCTGCGCAAGTCAGTAGAGACAGATGCCGCGGCAAATGGAATCTGGCCCGAGTTATCTAAAGCAGCGGAGCACCTCTTGGAATTTGTCGTCCCTGGTCTCTTGGACCCACTACAACTTGGACCGAATCCTATCAAACCCCGTCTCATCCATGGAGATCTTTGGGGAGGCAACATTGGCACAGATGAAGAAACTGGCGAGATCGTCTTCCTCGATGTTGGCTGTTTTTACGGGCATAACGAACTAGATCTCGGGATGTGGAGGCGATATGGTGCGCAGAACCTAGGTCAACGCTACCTTGACGAATACAAGCGCATATTTCCACCATCGGAGCCACAAGAAGGTTTCGATGACCGGAATAGGCTTTACAGCATGAAATTCGATCTCAATGCATCTGCTGGAACGCCAAACGAGAAAGCCAGAAACACGTGAGTACAATGATAATGCCCCCATCCGATTTTGATGCAATTCGATGGTTGTCTAATAGTTACGGACTACAGTGCTTTCAATAACATGCTTTATCTCATCGAGAAGTACATCGACACGCCAGTTGATGGCTTGCCGAAGTATGATAAAACCAAAGACCCCTCAGCTGGCAGTGGTTATATATATGCGAATAAGTAAGCCTCCGGTTAGTGTAAGGGTCAATCCTCCAAGTAGTCTTACAACTTTGTTCCATTTCCTACAGTTATCCTACGCGGCATATCTCTCATAGCTCTCCGCTGCCTGCTCTTTGTGAAGTTCTGGTAAGCCACTTTTGATGTCGATACAAATAAACCGTAGGATATATCATGGCATGTAAATGATGCGATCGTGAGTTGTCTGCAGTTATCCTTTGATTCCCTAATCGACAGGGATGGAACTTTCCAATCACAGAAAGCGAACATGAATATTGATTTATCCTCCGCGCACTCTGCAGCTCTGCCTAATTTCTAAACCACGACTCCCGTTCGCGAAGGGGGAGTATCCATCTGTCTCTAAGATTCGTGTCTTGAGGAGTGTATCTTTGAACTCTCCAGTTGCAGCTGGTCTGTGTCATATTTGTTTCTCGCCACAGTGCACATCAAAATTCAATGAACTGTATCGATTCGAGCTTGGAACTGAGTCATCTTGGAGTGACCACGTAAAAGCATTCTGTTCTGATTCAAGCACTTCGCACTCATTGTCAGAAAACAGTAAGACTCGCTAAAATTTTGAATGCGTCTTCTGTAGGAGCGATTGCAAAGTCATTCAGATTCAGATATTGGAGGCATCTGAGATCCTGGTAGATTTCAATCACCTTTCTCCCATGCATGTCAGCTACCGAGCTTTAGCTTATGCCTAAAGAAACGCACGAGCTTCGATGCAGATTTATCTTTTCATAGCACACACCTTGGCAAGGCATTCCATGTCTCATTTCGTCCGCGCCTCCGCCCTTTGAGTTGATGGGCAACAAAAAAAAAATTTAAAGGAAAAAAGAACAGAATTTTTTCTTTTTACATATCGAATAATCACACTATTGCAGCATTTACTCAATGCTGTTGAGCTCCGTGTCTTGTTACAGTGGCCACACCACATTGAAGCGCGAAGTGTTGAGGAGTGACAAGGGTGTTGTAATGCATGCGAGCAGGCCAACGGGCGTAAACGCACCAATCAAAGTCGCGAAGTTGTTGAGGTTACTTGTATACGTGATGCAAGCTGAGGAAGAGATTGGCAATTTTCCAACTTTGGCAATATGCCCTGCGCTGATCAGACCACTTTCAACCGACAGTACTTGACGGAAACAAGGACACGGAGAAAGCGGAGGCAGTGTGCCGCTCTTAATTGTAACGTACCGTGCTCACCTACTGATAGATCGCAAAATCGGTGAATTTGATCGGTCGGCACAGTGATACTGCCAGCTGGACTTCTCGACTGTACTTCTGTTGTTAACAGGCAAATACGACCCATACCTGAACTCAAATACTTAGATTTTCAGATTCAGCTGATTGCGCCTATCCTCCAATTCGTCATTTAGAGGAAGAAACTTAAAACACCTTCTCGACACATTGTCCCGCTCATTCATCCAGTTTCGTGTTATGATCTAGCAAGAAGTAGCCACAACATCAAAAGCGAGAACCTCTTTACCCTCAATATGCCACCAGCTAGGTCAGATTGCTCCAGCGTAGCTGTGATCGGCTGTGGTCAATGGGGCTCGAATCTCATCCGAGTCTTCGCCGACTCTGGGACACTGAGCGCTGTCTCTGACATCGTTCAATCCAGAGCCAATGATGCTGCGAAACTTCTGCGAACCACCCATAACCACCTCATACCAACTCGCGACTGGGCCAGTATCTTAGCTGATCCGTCTATCACCGCAATTGTGATTGCAACGCCGGCAGCTTGCCATGCAGACATGGCTATTGAAGCTTTGACTGCCGGAAAGCACGTCTTTATCGAAAAGCCTTTAGCTCTGACTGTTTTAGAGAGCAAGCGGGTACAGGCAGTGGCTCATCAGGCACATAGGATAGTCATGGTCGGTCACACCTTTCGCTACCATCCAGCCTTTGAAAAGCTCAGGGACTTTGTGAGGTTGGGAGTCCTAGGAAAGGTTTTGCAAATTCAATCACGTCGGCTTGCCTTCGGGAGAGTTCGTCATGATGAGAACGTTTTTTGGAGCCTGGCTCCTCATGATATATCCATGATTCTAGGTCTCTTCGACAACGTCAATGCTGTAGTTGTTCAGACTTACGGGGAAAGTCTGCTACGCCCAGGCACCACTATCTTGGACACGGTCAACGCCCATTTCAAACTCTCAAATGGGGTGAGCGCTGGAGTCCACGTGTCATGGTTGAACCCTCATAAGGAACGCAAGATGATTGTGATTGGAGAGGAAGCAACAGCTGTTTTTGACGATACAGAGCCATGGGAATCGAAGCTTTGTGTGTTCAAGAACAAGATAGACTGGACGAGCGGTCATCCGGAGGCACCAGACAGCCGAATGGAGGTTATAGCTCTGGAGAAGGTCGAGCCACTCGCCAATGAATGCCAACACTTTCTTGATTGCGTTCGTACCGGCAAAGTTCCAAGGACGGATTTGGCCGAGGGCATGGCCGTTGTTGGCGTACTCGAAGCCGTTGAAACCGAACTACGAATGCGAAACTCCATTCGACAACCGAGCATATTGACTTCCGGACTACATTCAGATCCGAAGACAGAGGTCGCCAATGAAATTTCAGCTCCCAATTTGCAGGACAAGTGTGTCAAGATCTCGATCATCGATCTCCAGTCTCAGAGGCGCCGGATCCAACAGCCCCTTGAACAGAGGCTGTCCCGGGTCTTCAATCACATGAAATTCATTATGGGACCCGAGGTGTACGAACTCGAAGAAAAACTATGTGCTGTGACAGGAGCTACACACGCAGTCACCTGTGCAAGCGGCACCGACGCCTTGACATTGGCAATGTTAGCCCTCGGAGTTGGTCCTGGAGATGCAGTTCTCGTGCCAGCACTGACCTTCATAGCTTCTGTGGAGCCAGTGGTTTTGCTAGGCGCTATTCCAATCATCGTGGATGTGGAATCACAGACCTTAACCATTAATCCAGCTCAAATTGGCGCAGGTGTTGTCGCTGCACGAAAGGCCGGTCTAAGGCCTGTTGGTGTCATTGCTGTGGATTTGTTCGGGACACCCGCAAATTACAACGGTATCCGTTCTGCCATAGCTGAGTTGGAAGAAGAGAGTCTCTGGATCATTGCTGACGCTGCTCAGAGCTTTGGGGCAAGTGTTAACGAGGCGAAAGTTGGCACACTGGCAGATATTACCACAACGAGTTTCTTCCCTTCCAAGCCACTGGGCTGCTACGGAGATGGTGGGGCGGCATTCACCAACAACCCAGAGACTGCTTCTATGCTTCGATCTTTGCGCCTTCATGGGCGAGATGAGAAGGAGAAATATGAGAATGTCCACATAGGAGTTAATAGCCGACTTGACACGATACAGGCTGCGATTCTCCTTTGCAAGCTCGACATCCTAGCTGACGAGATAGCTTCGAGACAAGTGGTAGCGTCTCGTTATACCAGCTTGCTCCAAAATGGAGTCAAAGATAAAGATGGGTCGAATGCAACTCTCTGTTGGCCAGCCGCCCTGCCACTCGATGGGACCGTCTCGGCTTGGGCAGCTTACACGATTCGAACGACTGACGTGAAGCGGTCGCAAATTCAAACGCGACTGCACCAAAACGGCGTTGAATCCGTCATTTACTACCCCATCCCTGTCCATCAGCAGGCCGCCTATCGGAACTTCCCGGTCGCGAATGGTCACTGCCCTACAGCCGAGAGCGCTTGTCGCGAAGTGATCAGCATTCCGATGCATCCATATCTTAAAGCCAGCGTACAAGCGCATATCACATCTTTGTTAGTGGGAACAACTTAAATGCGATTGCGTTGTATGCACTTCATAGTCGAGGCCATTCAATATTCCAATACCTCACGATAGCAGATTGAAAAACATATCTCGCTCGACCTCTAGACCCTCTTGAGGGTCCGAGAAGAGGGGAGTGGACTTGGTAAAAGTCACGGGTCGTATTGTACAACATTGTTTTAGACTATTCGCACCTCTAGTTGGATTGCATCAAACAAGAATAGACCTGCACCCACCAAGTTGCAAACTACAATCGTTAGTTCTCCCACTTCCGCCTGTTCCGTCAAGTGCCCTAAAAATGCCCAGCCCGCATTGATTGTATTCGCATCCAAATAGGTCGCTTTCATCACACCTAAATACATACACTTTTATTTGCCTTTTATGAGTAATGTATATCCAGATAGGGCGTCCAAGATCCCGATGTAACTGTTGCACGATCAATCTAGGAAGACTTGTTCTTCTGATGTTCAAGTATATTGAGTTCCATCCAAGAGGTCTACTAAAAATGGAAGCAGAGCCTTCTGCCCATTAGAGGTAGTCTTTGACCTAATACTGTTATCTCAAAGAGAAATCTTTGGCATGTGCCGTATTTGTCATCCAGGATAGTCGGTTAATAGCGCAATACTTAGTGGGTAATGGGCTAATTATATCTAAGTAGAAGGAGACACTGGTAAGGGTACAACTTTGCTTTCTAACAGAACATTAAATTCGTCTATCCTACCTCCCTCGCTGACTAAGAGGACGGCCAGAGATGCGAGCTTCTTAGCCGCCTCAACATACGACAATTGAATAATGAACATATATCCACTGAGGCGTATGACAACACAACAGCAGTGTCTACTGGTTCAACCCACTCGATAACATGCCTACTTAGTCAAGTGTTTCAGACGTCCGGTTCCTTAGCGAGCTCTAACACTTCCGCGCGCGACGGCATTGACAAACAAGGCCGAGGTGACGCTACATAACCTCTCAAACCTCCACGACGAATTGAATCAAATTCATCTTGCCTTTGCTAGGCGTATGCCGAATCACGGCCTGATCCCCTCATCAATAACAATCTTAGGAGCGGTTTTGGTGTCGATAATAAAGAATATTGTCATGCTAGCTCGTCAATCTGGGCCTTAAACTTGCGTCTTGGGATGAATTCCGTAGGCTGAACGATATGTCGTCCATAGCTCCCATGAACAATTGGATTGAATTTTATCTAACTTTCCATTTGTTGCAGTGACAGTTGAAGTTCTAAGAGGGTATTGCTATAACAACTTCATTGGGGTATTTTGGGAATAGTTATGCTATTAATTCATCCCCATTTGACGTTAGTACCAAAATAGGCAGGGCCAGACTTACCATTTTATTGGTACATAGTTTTATACTTTACGTCTACATCATTTCAATATCCATCATTCCTATCTTCGCGTTTGTGCCATGAATTTTATTGGAATTCTGATACTACTATGTCTCTAAGCTTACAAAGATCCGTGGTGTTTCTCCTCTCGTAACAAGGTCTTATAGAGATCTGGAGTCGGCTCGATTCCGTTGATAGTCTCTCATTTAAGTCTTTTCCTTACAAACTTCAAACTGCGAGTCCAGCTACATTTTAGAAAAGTCTTATTCGTCTGCCAAGATAAATCTTCTTAATAGTGCTCGATCAGTATAGATATGGATTCGGCAACAGCCATTTCTTGAATTCTAGTCCATCAACATCAATCTGTCACTCTATCGACGCTTCGCTTTTTTTTTTTTTTTATTCTTTTTTAATTCTGCCTTTGCTGATCGCTCGGGCGTTTCTCGATATCGTTTACACAGTATTAGCACACAGCATCAGTGGATACTCCCACTGTCTCGGTAGACTATTTCGACGCTTCGCATATCTACTCCAAATCTGGTCATTGCAAAGCTTCTCTAAGAAACTTTCGTAGATACCAGCCAACGTCTCACGCCCTCCATCAGGGTGTTGAGGGTACATAGTCTGTATGCCATTCAAATACCGCAGCTAGGTGAGCGAATACCGCAGTTTTGCCTCCCAGCGCCTAGCCCCAGTCTACATCGTACATCTTGAACTTTTCCCGAGACGTCTGTGCGCAGTTTTGGCCAGGCACATCCAAGAACGATGTTGGGATCAATGCGCCAAGATCATTCTAGTTGTTCACAATCTGAATGACATCATTGATGAAAGAACCTGTGAATTTCGTATCCATTACAATGATGGCTCTGCGGATCAGCAAAGACAAGGCTGCGAGGTTGTCTCTCTTGAGAATCTCCTTGATGGAGAGCTCTACCTGGATGAAGTCGAGAAAACTGTCCATGGCTTCCGGGTGGATCGATGGTTGGCTTGGTCTTCGGCCGTCGATGGCATTGTTGAAGATAGATTTCTCGCTGCCGTCCAGCTGGGCCGCGTTAAATTGTGCTGCCATTATGCTTCTCCAGATCAAAGCCGAGAGGGCGTCGTTGGTCGATACGTAGAGCCCGCCATCTGTTTGAGGCTGAGCGTCCTTCCTCAATCTCTTCAACGATTCAGGGGATAGATAGAAGATTTGTCCGATATGACCATCCGTTGTCGCTATCTTGGCCAGCTGAGTCGCAGGTTCGGTGATGATGGTGTACTCGGGATGGTCTTCGAGACGTCCAGCCATGTCTTTTGGAAGTGCCTGAGGGATGTAATGCGCAGTTTGACGGTCCGTGTAGATGTGGTCATCATAGCAAATCGGGTTCCGAGATCTCGAGACCTTGAGCCCGGCGAGTTTCCTCGGCCCACACCCGAATCGAGTTGTAGAATGCTTGCCCATCACCCACAAGGTGAAACAGGTTCCAATTGAGAATCAAACCTCCGCGAATAAAGTTAGCTTGTACGGTGGTGATAGGTATGCGTTGT
The DNA here is from genome assembly GCF_027942845.1 of Colletotrichum fioriniae. Lineage (NCBI taxonomy): Eukaryota > Fungi > Ascomycota > Sordariomycetes > Glomerellales > Glomerellaceae > Colletotrichum > Colletotrichum fioriniae. Next base: position 2,463,567 of record NW_027076844.1, on the reverse strand, counting down.
CCAGGGGCAGGCCAAATAGCGCAGCGGGTAAAGGTTCCAGCTGGGAAGCTGGAAACCGGGAAGTGCTTGGCCTCAAGTTCTTCAAAGGAAGGTTTGAAGATTTCTGAATGACGTAGATCATTGATGATGACGGGCTCGATCTCGTTGTCGGTAATATTTTGGAGTTTGATAGCGTTGGCTTGTCTGGCTTCAGGGTCAGGCAAAGCCTCGCAAGCCAACATTGGAAATCCCTTCTTGGTAGCCAAAAGATTCTGACGAAAAATCTTGGCGATAGCTTCAGGGTCATAGTTTTTCGACAGTTTAAAGGGAAAGAGATAGCTCACTCACCTCTAGGGCCGATCTGCTCGAGAGGAGTGAGTTGCGGAATCCCCGGGAGGATATGCGTATTTGGCACAGATCCCATGGCTTCGATGACGTTCGTTCGTATTTTCGTTGGACACAGGCAATTTTCTAGGCCCGTGCATATAATATCTCTTGTGAAACCACAATATGAAAGCAATAATCAGTAAAATGGCCCTAAGCTATCATAAACGTTTGTCTGGGCGACAGACGACTTTTGTAATTCCACTGCTAAGCTAAATAACCTCTGCATAGTTCCACCCAGGTAGTTCTGATATGACTTCCGGGGGATTGAGCAGACAGACATGATCTATTATCACTACGCATTGTTAGTTGGGACTCTAACCAAACTCTCGTTGGTTTGTACCCACGTATGCGACTCAAGTAATGCCTGCAGTTGCGTGTAGCCGACAGCCTTTATCGACAGCGTGATGTTAGTTCAACAAACTTGCTTGGAGTGACCACGAAAGTCCCATTGGTTCGGATCCGCATGTGCCTCTTAAGTAAAGGTCTCCGTTGCATGTAGAGTTCAGCCCATGAGGGTTCTCCCCTGATTTATGTTGGTCGAGCTGGATGGCAAAATTGCAACGCCTCACTTTCCTTTCGCGGGATTTACTCCGAAGCGGAAAACTGGGGACCAACTGATCTTATCTCCTGGAGCCTGTGATCATCGATATCCAAGGGGAGGGAATGACAGGAATGGCTCAGATGTCAGTCTGTCCGCGGCCCATGGTTGCTGTAATCTATAAGCATACCCATAGGCATTTTACCAGGGCTTTGGCTTGTTTCAATGGCTGACTTCCAACGCCTCGATTTCCGTGAAATCTGTTTGCAGTCGCTTGTCTGTGTTCTATTCGTCTGCCACTTTAGTGATAAAGTATTCTTGAACCCTAGGCCTCGGGAGCATACATCTGGTTCTTCACACACACATCGATCGTTTACCATGGCTTTAGATGTCCTCATCAGAACTGCTTTCGGGTCACCGCCTGAGTATCGACCTTACCTGGAATCAGGCCACCAGAAACATTGCTATTGTAATCATTCTTATCCCAATTGCCACCATTTCTGTTGCCGGCCGTCTGATCGCCCGTGGTAAGTATGGTCCTGGTCTCAGCCTCGATGATTGAGCCATTGTCGAGCCTTAGTACTCGTGGCCGCGACGGCCGGGATGGTTATAGCCATCAGGTTCAGGGGGTCTTTAGAGAGACATTACACCGAGGTTACTGAGCTTTGAAGGATATTGACAAACTACAGTCGGCCAAGCTGGGGCTGGTCGCCACGTTTGGGCCCTTAGCGTTGATGATCTGGTTCAGACTTCAAAGGTAAGTTTTGAAGACTAACTCCATCTCGACTCCGTACTAATGATTTTAGTTGCTATACATCTATAGCTTTGTCTTCTGCATGGCGGTGCTCACCACCAAGATCTCGATCCTCCTATTCTACTGGCGTGTTTTCATGGGAAATAGGCTGTCTTTCCGCTTTTCGATTTGGACAGGTGCCTTTCTCGTCGGTTCATACCCCGTCTACTTCATGATCACGATGGGGTTCTGCTGTAGCCCTCTTTCACACTACTGGACTCAATTCAGGGGCACTATCGGCACGTGTATAGACGTCGGTCGCTTCTTCTTCATCTTAGCCATTATCAATTTCATTACAGATGTGATACTTCTGGTCATTCCGGTACCCGAGATCCTTAGACTCCAAATGAAAATGGACACAAAGATTGCAGTCTGTGGCATTCTCGGCTTAGGAGGCTTGTAAGTTATCAGCAAAGAGGCCTCTGCTATCCTGCACTAACTCACTCGCCAGCGTCTGCATTGCAAGCGCTGTCCGCTTTCACTACCTCAGGGTCTTTTCAACGGCAACCGATGTAACATGGATGATGGGTCCTGTAGCCATATGGTCTTCTGTTGAACCTTCTGTGGGCATCTTTTCTGCTTGCCTTCCTAGTTTCAAACCATTGCTCAGGGCTTTGCGAGGAAGAAACATGAACTCCAGTACTTCGGATGGTAAAGGTTCAGCTTACCCACTGGGTTCGAGAGGTGGAGCTCGAAGTACGAAACCTAGATTAAGATTGGATGACGAGATTGCCTTACAGAGTCGGGCAATTCGTGGCGGAGGTTGTGGGAGTGTACATAGCGGAGATGACAGCGAATTTGGACGTCATATTCATGTCAAGACCGATTTCAAACAGACATGCAACGGAGTTGACTAAATGAATGCCAAATAGGTGGCATGCATTTAGTTGACATCTGAATGGTCAGTAGACAGGTGCAATATGGTAGGCAGTGGAAGCACCCGTAGGCCAATTACACATGATCACTCAGAGACCCTGTCTACTCGCTTACTCCGAAAGAATCCATTGGCATCGCCTGACCCTCCTCCTTCCGTTGTACACGTAGCAATTGACCACGTTGTTGAGCCGCCAGTATGAAGTCTGGTAAGAATATTGCGGGGGCGGAATCCAGCGTCCGTCTTCTTGTGTTACCCACTGTCTCAGTCTGTGATGACCTGGATGAAGCCCCTCCAGCTTTCTTCCAGCACAGCCTTCTTGACAATATAGACTAAGGTACCCGGATCCTCGCCACTGACATTGAGCAGCTGGCAGGTCGTGGTACGACTATCAACATCCAACTACTGGTACGGTACGCCATCGAGGCGCTTAGGCATTACAAGAGGCGTTTGGAAATCGAGCGCCGTAGGCCCTTTCGACTTGCAGTGCGGGACGTGAGATGGCGCAGAGGTTTTTGGAGTAGAGAGTTTTAGGCTTACCAAAGTCATCATACTTCCCAGGATTAAAGCAGTGACTACATATAGTCTTTCGCTCATTGTATACATCCCCAAAACCCTAAACGCTCTTCCTTCGAGACTTGAGTGAGCGTGCCACATACCTTAGCCCCGAGGGAATCCTACCTGAGTGGTGGAATGAATATTTGGTGGCGTTTACCAAGGCTGGGCAAACTATGTTTTGTCTTGGCCTTCGGCCTAAGTCGACCGAGGTGTGCCTTGACCTGACGACAGATGGAACTCGAGGGATTCCTCCTCCCCTCCAACTTGCGTAGGTGCCTCGGTTTCGTGTCCACATCCGACTAAACAGTGAGGACATTCGTGAGAGCAGGATTAAGTGGCACAGCTGCTCCGGTGCTGTCACGCATGTAGAGAACACAGATATTGCAGAATCGGCAGTGTCCGATTAAGGTACCTAACGAAATGACAAGTGTCACGGCCTGCTCAGACAATGTGCCATCGCGCGGACAACAGGTTGCAGTCACCGCCAGAAAAAGCGGGGAACGAACCAGAACTTCGGAAGTGGCACCTCACCACCCCGCGTTACCCCAGCAAAAGTCCCCAGTTGTAGGGCGCATGAGGCCAATAGAGTCGCCCAGCATTAAGAGTCCAGTCGATCGTTGCCCGCCTTTTGTTTCGCAGACTTCGACTTTAATTCCACTTCGCATCTGACCGACTCATCACGGGCTTGATTGAGGACGCCGCATGTAGCATATGTCGTTGCTTTGCCAAAAGTACAACTCCTTCGGGGGTTCTGCAATGATACCGGGCTATCACGCAGCGACAGACGTGGGCTAATCCATATCAAGTGTGTGAGTCCGATGTGAAATTGCAGCTGCGGCGCAAGCGGCTTGGGAGCCAAGGGAGCCAAGGAGCCAAGACTACCTGGGCACTGCGCTGGGCAGGCCCGACAGAGAGAAAACAGACTTGGATTCGCTGAATTGCAAGACGAACCGATGTCAAATGACTTGGGGACTGTACCCTTACGAGTCCGAGCCGAGCTCGTGTACGGATAGTGGCATGTTGTTTCCGACAACTAGACAGAGTGGTCGCTCGGGACAGTACGATGCTTCTCACGCCTTTCGTGAACTCCATAGTCTACACTCATATTCTTTAGTTAAACTGCTGCGTGCAGCCGAGACGTGGGCGCCATTATATATGAGCATCAGCTGTGGGTCGCAGTGCATTGAGCATGCAGTGGTTCGTCCAGACACGAGCAAACTGCACCACGCCAGATCGAAAACAGACTGGAACGAGAGGTTGAGATCCTGGCAAATTCTTCTGCATCAATGAGGCACCTGATCAACCGGCTCAAAGGAGCTCCTCCTCCAACCGTGTCTCCACGCGCTCGGTCAAAAGATACCCCAGGATATTGTGCTTTTCCCCCGCTTCGTTTACGCATTCCCCAAAGAGACGGTTGTCAACCCCATGGGGACCATGTGGGGAAATTGAGTTCACGCAATCCAGACTCGGGGTTGAACTTGCGCGAATAACCCCAGCATTGGGGGCAGGTGGTTGGAGGACACTCCTTGGCATCTTGGCAACCAGGGAACCGGTCCGGACAATGGTATTCGTACCTGCAAATACGCAAGTGCTTATCTTCTCCATGTTCCTCCTTTCTGTTTCCCAGCAAGTCTCCTGTCATCTCTACCAACATCACCTCTCGCTGCCATCTTCACAGAATTCCTTAGCATACTAGAGAAATAGAGTGTCAGGATGGCCGACAACGAAAAGGGACTGCCCGAAACCTTGGCCAAGGCCAGGTCCCGCTCCGTCGATCATGCAGAATACGGCGCATACACTCCCGATATTGCTCTGATCCAGGCTGCCGCAGCCGCTAGCGAAGAAGAGACCAGGCTGCCTCGCAAGGAGCTTGTATCACGATATCTGCCAGCTGCCATCTACAGCATGCTCCTGAGTATGGCCTTGATCATGGAGGGCATGGATGTTGGTCTCGTCAACAACTTTTTTGGACAGAAGGCATATTTGAGGAGGTTCGGTTGGCCAGACGCCAACGGCAAGCAACACATTCCGACATCATGGCAGGCCGCCATCGGCAACGGCAACAATTTGGGAAGCATCATCGGACTGCTTTTGAACGGCTGGCTTCAGTCTCGCTATGGATCCCGGCGAGTCTACATGGGTGCTATGGCACTCATGGGAGGGACAATCTTTTCATTGTTCTTCGCAGTCAACGTTCAAATGCTTTTCGCCGCCAACATTCTCTGCGGCATTCCCTGGGGTATCTTTCAGACCCTCACCACTGCCTACGCTGCCGAGATTTGCCCTGCTGCTATGCGAGGATATCTCACCGCCTGGGTTTCCATGTGTTGGGGCTGTGGCTCCTTCCTTGCCGCCGGTGTTCTCCGTGGTTCACTGGGACTTCAAGGAGACTTGGCATGGAAGATCCCTTACGCCCTCCAATGGGTTTGGGTGGTGCCTCTATTCACTGTTGGCTTTTTCGCCCCGGAAAGCCCATGGTACCTCGTTCGCCGTGGTCGCATCGAAGAAGCCGAGAAGTCCCTACGCCGTCTTGCACGCAAGAATTTCTATACTGAGCAGACCATGGCTCAAACGTTGGCTCTCATGAGACACACCAATGAAATGGAAAAGATTGAGTCAGCTGGCGCCAGTTACCGCGACTGTTTCCATGGAACCAACTTGCGCCGCACAGGCATCGTGGCCATGGCCTGGCTTATTCAAATTCTCAATGGTCAGGCTATCTGCGCCTATGCTACCATCTTCCTCCAATCAGCCGGTATGCCAGAGGTTCGAGCCTTTGACTTCAGCATGGGTATCCAGTCAGGCAACATTGTGGGCACTGCCATTGCCATTTCCTTGATGGGCAGAGTCGGGCGTCGCGTCTTCTTCTTTTGGGGTTCCTCAATCATCGGTCTCCTCATGCTCGTCATTGGCATCCTAGGCTTCATCCCAGGGAAGACCAATGTTGCTCTGGCTGTGGCTGTGGTCATGATCATTGTTAACCTGACTTTCAAACTGTCGCTGGGCCCGACAACATACACCATTGTGGGCGAGATGTCCTCCAGTCGTGTGCGAGCTCAGACCATTGTTCTCGGACGCGCTATCTACGTCGTTGGCCAAATTGTCGTACAGCAGCTCAACCCTCGCATGCTCAACTCCAGTAGTGACTCTTGGAACTGGGGTGCGAAGACTGGCTTGTTCTACTTCGGACTTTGCTGCCTTTGGGCGGTATTGATCTTCTTCTTCCTCCCTGAGACTAAGAATCGCACTTTTGCAGAGCTCGACTACTTGTTCCAGAAGAGGACTCCGGCTCGCCAATTCGCGACCACTCCCGTTGATTGTAAGTCAAACTTTTCGCATGTTTCTTGTTGACTTGCACTTCAAACTCCTCCCATGCACCTGCTAACGCATCTCGTCGTAAAGTATTCGAATTGACCGGAGGCGATACCAGCGCCAAAAAGCTTGACGATGACGACCTCAATAAGAACGTCAGTGAACTGCACGAGAAGCGAATTTAGATGACATTTCACGAGGATGCTCTCTGTCACTTATGTATCTTGATGAGATGGATCCCTGGTGGACTGTTGAATATATATCCCAATTTGATGTAACACCATTCGATTGCTCGCACATCTCTCAAGGGTTGGTTGGCTTTACGTTGGCTCGGCCCCGGCCAACGTTACTATATCCATGTTGCTTCTTTTACTACATCCACAATCGCCGATCTATGACATCGGCTCAACATAATAGCGGCCAGCGTCGGTTCGCCCTGCAAACATCTACCCACGTTAGGCCCCGTGACGTGTTTGCATCCGCATCCTGGTGCCTCCAAACCTCACACAAAACTTCTCTCGATACACAGTAGCCTTTCCATCCTGACTTAGCATGGGCTCTGTATAGCCAAGAACTGAACTGCGCCCTCTTCTCCGGTTTCGTCGCTTCCGCACCTGCAATGAAAGCTGGCCAAGCTGTGCCTGGCCCTAGCAACTCATTATGATTCAAAGCATCATCAAATCCTTGCAACGCCTCCATCACCTCTTCGACACTTTCTTGTAGCAGCATAGGATTGATGTTTCGGATCCTGCGATAGAAGAATATCATCAAAGCCGGGCTAAGTGCCCGCACCATATGTACGTGAGGCTTCTTGGTATTCAAATCCTGTTCGTACTGACCGTGGTACCTTGCTTTAAAGGCACAAACAGCTTCTTCTAGATAAGATGCTTTTGGTTGCAGTGCTGCCATTTTAATGGCGTCAACTTGGCTTTCATTTGGCGCAAGATGGTCCATGACGTTAGCTAGCCGTGTGATCTGGGACACAAGTCTCAGCCAGGTTTCCGGCACGCCGTATATCTGCATATACATGTCTTCCTGATCCTGTATCGAAGTTGCTAGATGTATGTCTTTGTTGGTATGCGTCATATCATCGTTGATGGTATTGCCGGAAGTGGGATCGGAATGAAGCTGGGATGGTTCTAAGTGAAGGAAGTTATCCAAAGTGATTTCTGGGTAGACCTTTCTCAGTGACTCCGCGCTTGAGAAAACTGGCCTGAGCGATGCTGTTCCAGCTTGAGACAGATCGTGAGCAGGAACGTGGTTTTGAGTGGTGACCCAGCCATCATTGATGCTAATTGGATCGAGTACTGGTGTTTCATCGTGGAAAGTTCTAGTGCTTTCCGAGACTATCCTCATCCAGGCATAAATATTGTGCAACAGTCGTGCTCGGCGTGATAACTTTGGCTTTCGCAACCCGCGAGCACGGATCAGCCTTTCCATTTCTACTAAATATCGACATGTATCTTGTTCGTTGCCAGACAATAGCTAATCGGAGTTAGCAGAAGCTCGAAATACAGAGAGAATACTTACAGCAGTTGCAAGAATAGCTGCAGCGGCCATCAGCTGTTCTTTGTACTTGGCCTTCTTTGGGGTGGCAGACTCCTCCTCCAAGCTAAGCTTTAGGTGGAACTTGGCGCAATCATATGTCCTCTCAGATAGAGATTTCCAGTACCGTTCGGGTTTCGTAACTTGTGGGAAGCTCTCTGAATTGAGTGAAAGATGAAATGCGGATACCGCGATGATGGCGTAAAGGTTTGACAAGTTGGCATGTCGAATATCATGACTGGGTAGTTCAAGAATAGTAAGCTGACTGAGTGTGACGATGGCAGAAGGAAAATTCAAAATCCTCCATGCAGACTTCTCGTTGATCGGTAGCGAGCCCATTTGATTTATGACTTCATCATAGAAGTGCTTCAAAAGAAGCGGAGCGTCCGCAACTAGATCTTCGTTTAGCTCTGAGGCGACAATAGGCCGTACATTGTCGGTCCCTCGAGTTTCCGTCGTCTGCTGATTGATCGTTTCACGGATGGTCCAATCGTCTAGGGTAGTGTGTAGTTCTTGATTGGAACATGGGATTTCGTCAATGGAGTAGCCCAGGTGGGGAGAATGGTTCACTTCGGCATCCCAGGTGAACAAGTCCCCCCATTGAAGGACATCTAGGGAGCTCGAGAGAAGGTCGTCAAGCGCGTCAGGCACGGTGATTTCATTCACAGCGGGACCGCAGCTTCCGGCGATATCGGCCGTTACGTATCTAGTGGCTCGCATAGAATCGCCCAGGTTCGATGGCGAGACGGTGCCTTCCGAAAGAGACAGGTTGTCGCATTTGTCGACAGCTCCTTCCTCCACCACTTGGATACTTGTCTTCGCACTTAGGTTGACTTCAGGCTCTCCGTCTGGAACTGGATATAGTCCGTGAAAGACATTGAAAGGGCCAATGGCGATTTCCATTTCCTCCCTGGATTCCACTAATTTGGCTTCGTTCTCGATCTTGGAAAGAGCTTCGTTGACAGTAGAGGACAAGCTCACAACGAGAGAAGTGCTCATCACCTTTCTCAAATCTTCTACTCTCCTTCCAAGTCAGCTTCACAATATCTCACAACATCTATTGTCGAAGTCGTAACGACCCTCAGACTCACCAGAGTATAGATGACGCCGAGAATACTGTGTAGCTTCGTTTGCAGGAGGAGCCACCGTACTTAAATCGTCTGGACCTTTTACTAGAACCCAGCGAAGGACCGCTCTGAAATCGCACTTCAAGCCTGAGATGCAACATCGTTTACACCTTGGTGTGGTCTGGTCGCATTTCAGGTGACGTTTCCTGCATGTCTTGCATCCTTCAAAAGAATGTGCGCTCCTGGATCTCGACGTGTGCATGATGCAGTTAACGCCATGCGGACCGGGCAATGCCGTCGAGCTCCAAATGATGTACGGGGAGGGGCTTTTTGTCAGAAAGCACAAAAGCAGAGATATGGAACAGGAATAGGGGAATGTTATTTTGGTGATATCCTCCGGCATTGATGAGGGACAAACGGACAGCATTAATCCTGGGGTGTTTGGTTATCCATTATATACTTTGATTCCACAGGCTAGTTAGGTCCGTATTGTGCGTAATATTAGCAAGCTTCCGCGGGAGCGACTGGCGTCAAGTGCGACGCTTTTCATTAGTTGCTGCCCCATTTGTAACTGCACTGCTCAACAAGATGAGAAGATTGATGAATGAAATATGAGAGACAATCGTGGACCATTGTGATCATCTTCTCATTTAGTGCAAAATTCGGGACTAATGTTCAGCTACTTTGTGTTGGAGATTTTAAGCAGTCTTGACGATACAGTACATGGAATGATAGGGTATAGGTCAGACGGTTTGTGATTCTTTCGTGGGGTCTAGGCTAAACTGGAAAGTGACCCCGGAAGCTATTGCTGGATTGGCTAAGTCAAACCAGTTCCACACTCCCGAGAGGGCCCCGCATCCTTGAATCCTTGGCAGCTTTGCTCTGTTTTCCAAGCAGAGCCGAGGGTGGTCCAAACAAACCTCGCTGGGAATTCATGCAGCTAACCAAATAGCTTTGCAATTCTCCGGTTGTTCCACTCCCATGAAGTAACATCGTCATAGTGGCATGGAGTAGCTTCGGTAACAAACTCCTTCATGGGAAGCAGAGAGGCATGGCGATTCGGCTTGACGAAATATGCAATGGAGTACCGCTCGGGAATCTCAACATTGTCGCCAGCTTTGATTGCGGGGGGGTACGTGACACGATGGCAAGCAGCACGGAATGTATCGTTGGTCAGGCGTTGAAGAGAGTCGCCAATATTGAGGATGATGTCGGTAGGTGCCAAGGATTCCACGCTTCGAAATACTCCAGGCTCGTTTTGGTCCTCCACTTGAAGACCTCCCACGGAATCTTGAAAAAGCATGGTGATCGTTCCAAAATCGGTGTGCTCAGCAATGCGCGTCGCTGTACCGTCCGCAAGCTCCATGGCCGGAATCGCCGGGTAATGAAGAAGACGAAACTCGTTCTCCGCACGATTATGAAGTGCCCTGAGGTAGTCTTCCGAAACACCGAGAGCAATCGCAAGAGCGGAGAGAAGATGCATTTCGGTTCTGTAAGCTTTCTCGTAGAAAGATTCCATGAACTTCCGGAATCCAGGAATGCTCTCTTCAGGTACCCAGAGATTGTCTACAAGATCGTCGTGCGAACTGCCCATGTCCAAAGTTTCCTTGATACCTTTTGTTAGTCAATTGAGAATACGGCGTTTCCTCTCTCAGAGCATGGGGTACCTTTATATCGCGAGTTTTGCCTGGCCCTAGTCCCTTCTCGTAACCACTGATATTTGCAACATTTTCTTGGCCAACAAAGCTGTATCCTCTGTTCGGATTGGCTTGAGGCGGGTGCTTGGCTTTCATCTTTTCCTCCAGAGGCAAAGCAAAGAATTTTCGGCTCTATTGCCACGGTCAGCCTTCATGTCATTGGCTCCATATCACTTCGAACTTACCATATCGAATAGTTGGTGGATGTCTTCTGCTGGTATACTGTGATTTTGAATCTTGACACCACCTCGCGATTTGAGCAATCGAAGTAGCTCGTTGCAAAATTGTCTCTTTTGCTCCTCTGTCCCAAAGAACAGGGACATGTCGAGTGTAGCACCTTTATCGTCCATACTTGATAGTATAAGCTTATCTTGGGATACCCGTTTGTTTTGAGAAACTCAGGCTGGCTTGAAAGTTGATCTGATCTGAACGATTTGGATGAGGTCAAAGGAAACAAGCTCAAAGGGGAACGTCGAGCTATTAAATACCGTTTCGCTATACACAGGATTGAGGTGGTATCTAGGTCTTAATAACCATATTTTTTATTTCGTTAAGTGAAGCCGAGTCAACTGCCAACACAAGTGGCCGTGGCAAAGTTTCAGGTCCGTGTCTAAATTCATCCATACTTCAGGCGAAAGATTAGCAAACGTCCTACGGAATAGCTCTACGATCTTGTTAGGTTGCAGCTAGAGTTTGCCTATTGGATTCGCGCGTGACTCAATAAATGCAAGAGAAGCCGATGTTAGAATGCCTTGAATGCCGAAAACAACGTTTTGGCGGTTCACTTTCAACCCCTTTTGGGACACCCCAGTAAAGTGGGCTAGAGGTTGCAGACGCAGCTAGTTGGGCAGGAGAACCCGGGCCCCGCAGGCCGGCCAGTCCGATAAGGCGTAAAAAGCGGCAAGTGTGCCCGACATAGAATTCATCTTCCTCCAACTTCAATGCTGATTGCCATGTGCGACATATGATCCCTTCCCTATGGTGAGGGCCATTTTCAAATCAATTGTGCTCCAACATTTCCCATAAGCTACAGCCTAATTGCCCGCAATTTCACAACGGCAACACCTACGGTGCGTTGCTGTCATAATCAGCAAAGGCATCTCCATATGCCATCAAAAGTTGTGATCGATTTGTATTGCTCCCAATTTAGAATGGCAATCTTATTAGGTCTATATAATGATAGCGGTTGCTTGTGACATTAAGAGACAATCCAACCCTACCCACACACACTTGAACCAGCGTCCTTGGCGAGGTCATTTCCGAAGGAGAAATGAGGGAGTGACTAAGGAAATAATATTGCGCTGAGGGACACAGAGCTAGATCTAGTTTGAGATATGTTAGAATTAACGCCCTCCAAATATGGTCCAGTTCTCTGAAAGTCCCAGGCTTCGAATCTGAGCTACCTGCTTGTTTAAGTAGGCCCATCGAGCAGAACCCCTGTCGGAAAATGTTTGCTCGAGAATGGAGACTGAAAGACTAGCTTTCCATTCTAGCCAGGGCCATAGATCTGTAAGTATTCCCTAATTAGGAGCTATCGTATGAACTGAAGCGGCCCTAGAGATAAGAACACTATGGATGCATTGGGCTGAAATGATTGGTGTATCTGCATGATCAATAGGGAACCTGAGGAGCTAAGTGTGGCGTGACCTAGGTGAAATCGCCCGGTTACGTCATTCCGTGATTGTTGTAAGCCAAGAAGTCGGGCAAGATGATTAATTCGTCTTACCTCCAAGATTCTCGATTTCAAGCAATGCCAGCCATCGTGAATGATGTTACGTAGCGTGTATATGCCCATTTTGCACGTGAGGTAGCTCTGCCTTGCCAGATTTATTGAAGCTGCATTTCGTTGATGTGGTCCTGAGTAAGCAACAACAAATCGTGACCCAAGTGATGTAACCAAACTAAACCCAGAACGGGGGATAGGGTTCGTATTCGCAATGCTTCGTTACCCAATCTTTAATAATCCATTGTTGGAAACATGTAAGCAGAAAACTTGATACCGACTACTTTCTTTTGTCATGTCTAGCAACATATGTTGTTGTTGCATAAGGTACCGGAATAGCTTGAGAGTCTTGGAGTCTAGTCCCTTAGGTTTGGAAATCTAAAATTGCAGCTACGGGTTGTCAGAGTCGCTCAGGTATGCAAAGCTTTCACGCGTCTCCTGTCTGGCTCGTCTCACATTAGATCCTGAATATTTTATTTGTTCCGGAGTTCTCATACTATTAACAGGTTTGTAAGAAGTAGCGGAAGCCCTAATACGAGGCGGCACATCACTATGGAAGTCCGCTCTTTGCGTTCTCCCTTGGTGTGCAGATTCACTATCATCGGTCTTCTGATGCGCGCTTGTGGCTTGAGACGGCTCTGAATGTGTCATCTCGTAAAACGTGGCCCACAATTGCGTGTCTTTGATCGCAGGCCCGGTTACTGCAGTTGAGGGTCTCTATCCTTGTGATGTTTCCCTTTTAAGAGCACAATGGTCCTTGACTAGGCTGAGGAAGTTTTTGGAGAAATATTTAACAACTCGATTTCCCCGTCATTCAGCTCATCCCAAACCTCCCATCATCGGCATTCACTACTTCTGTAATTTCCAAAGATTTATCCGAAGCTCTGTAGGTGAAATACTATATTAAGCGACATTATTTTTCGTGAAAGCTACTAATACGGAGGTAGGGCACAATGCGTTTCGCAGCTCTTACAATCATCGCTCTTGGATCAGCAGCTGTGGCTGCCCTGGCTCCCCAGGCTGATTTTCCCCCAGTGGAGGATGTCTTGATCCTCGACTTCTCTACCCAACACCAGTCCGATGGGGCAGTAGACAGCGTCGGCCTTCACATCACCGCTCATGACGCCGATGATATCTATTGCGGGCTTACTGGGGAAGTTCTTCTTGGAGAAAAATATGCTTGCGGCAGTAGCAAATACAGCTTTGCCCTTATAAAGGGGGTCTATGACACCTGGGGTGTTCGCATTTATCACCGCTGGGGTGTTGCGTAAGTTCTTCTGGTCCATTTCATCCTCCACAATGCCATCCACTGATTGGAAGTTCAGAAGCGGCGCCTCTGGCTACAGAGATGTTCCCACGTACTGCCACGCGGGTCCTTTGGCCTCTACGGTCTGCGCCAGCCAGGGTCCTGTCAGCCTGTACATTAATGCTGTGCCCAAGGACTGGTAAATAGGAACAAATCTGTCTTAGAATCTCAGTTTATTCGTCAAAAGAAACTTCACGCGATTTTTCTAAATCAAAAGCCCTCACTTTACTTATGACGAGACACCAGACACTGCTTCCGCCTTTACTTCCCGATATGACACTGCATCAGATGACTGAGAGTCTTTATCTTAAATCACATACTTTAGCTATTTATACGATTTCGTGACAAAGTTTTTCGGCCAAAAGTGCCTCCTGCAGTACAGATCCGGGAGTATGGGTTTCGATCCCGCACCTAGAGACGTCACTCATAGTATCAGGTAGTTAGATGTGTTAATAATTGAGGTAGGTTTGACACGCTTTGAGGATGAAGAGCAAAATCAACCTAATTATCATTGGCTTTAGAGAATGATGCCAGTAATCTCTCTGACTGCCTTCGTCCTTTAGGAACGGCTGTAAGCTGCTTCGAAATTTTGACGATCAAATACTAGCACGAAGAAAAGGGGACCTTAGGCCTACTACTCAATGAATGCTGGTTTGCGTTTGTCTTCTTTCAATCCATACATGATGTTGCTTTTCATGACTGCTTCAAAAACCGTCGCTGCGTTGTTTTGCATCTGATCTCCTTGCTTTCGACTGTCGCCCACTTGCCGTCCACACTCAGTCGTTGATATGCCAGCTCCGTCACTGACGTGTTATTGAAATTTAGAACGTATCCACCATCTCGCCGTCTTGAGGACTCAATGGAGATTGCCTCAATGGCACCGGGAAGAGAAACTACTCTGTTTGTTCCCTCCATAAGATCAAACGGGGCTCCGGCTTTTGAGATGACGCGAACGTCAAACCGAGCACCGCCGTCTCGATCTCTGGAGCAACTGACTTGGAACTTGATCGGGGATGTGTTTTTGGGGAGTGCTTGGTCAAGCGGTGTTAGGCTCATGCTGATGGCATCATCAGAGCCAATAAATATTGCCGAATCATTGAGGCTCATGCGTGTGGTGAAGATGGAGCGGTCCCTCGTTGTGTCATTACGTGCATGATGCACATAGAACAGCTCTGTACCATCCAAACTTTTCCTGGTGACCTCTTGCGCGCCAAACTTGATCCTGGTGTCTGGAGGAGGTGACGCCACGATACTTCCATGGCCGGTGGAGTAGATAGGGAATTCTCCGTCGGGCTTTTGGGAAAGAACAGGGTTCTTAGACGATTTCTTGAATGGGCCTAGCGGTGATTCTGCCGTTGCAAAACCAACACCGTAGTTGGAAGCTTCGTAGTTGTTGGCACTATACGTCAGCATGTAGACCGACTGGTCGCCACTGCCGTTTCGTGTGATAACCGTGCTACCTTCCGACCAGCGGCGGTTCTTCTCCGTGCCATTGAACTTGACAAAATCATTCACGTGGTAGTTCTCCCAATCTTGCGGATCAGCGCCGTAGGAGATGACCGTCTTCCAACCGTCTTTGCGGGGAGGATCTCCAATCTCGCCAGTGCCGTTGTAGGAGGTGATGTTCGACGGCAATTCGGTGGCATTGTTCGCGTGTAGATCGATTTGAGAAGACGCAATCTCCGGCATGGTTCGTGCAAAAGGGTCATCCCACCATTTCCGATCCAGCTCAACCACAATTATGTTGGATTCTTCGATATATTTGCCCAGGTTACTGTCCCAATTCCAATTACGGTAGGCATTTCGTGAGGTGTACAAGTAAATCCGGCCGTCATTATCGAAGAAAATGTTGGGATCTATGGTGGGTATGTATGTGCCCTTTGGCGCAGTTTCACCCTGGGCCAGACTTTTTGGCGGCAGCATTTGCTGATCATCCATGACCAGGTTGATGTCGTGATAATCCGGATCATAGGGGTAATAGCCGATTGGCTCTGATCGAATCTCGTGGAAAGGGCCTGTAGGCGAGCGGGAGACGGCGATTCCTAGCTTGGAGGGCTCCTCGAACTTGGAGTATCGAAAATGGTCTTTGGCCAGATCTTCCCGCAAACGACCAGCAAAGATGAAAAAGTACCATCCAGTTTTCTCATTGTAGTAGGTTTCAGGGGCCCAGTACCAATCTCGGGCCCAGCAAGCTTGACCACCGTCAATCTGTTTCATCTGATCATCGTAACAAGCTTTTAAGACGCCTCCTGGATGTTTGCTCCATGTCGAAAGGTCCGGACTAATGTAAACTGCAAAGTGGTATCCTTCATCAGCCCCCTCGGTGGAATACGCATAGTACTGGCCCTTTTCAGAGTCGTAAAAGACGTAAGGGTCCGCGGCTGCATGGCGCGCTGAGTTGTAGAACTTTGGGGATTGGTCACCTCCCTTGTCTGAGTCGGCAATGACGGCAAGTGATAGCAGCGATGCTACAAGTAGAGCAGTGAGGCGCCGCATATCGGGAAGAGGGTTCGGGGCTTTGAGCTGGTGGAATCTTCGGCCAACAATCGAATGAGAAGATGGGCATGTTTTCGGGAGACTCTAGCCATCCTCTTATACCGCTCTTCCTCGGTGTTCTGCTCGCCCCTCTTTCAAATGCGACATGCGACGAGTGCATCTCAAAAGCCCGAGCAACAGGTCTACGGCAATCCTTCATCCCATCGGAAAAGTGAACCCCTCGTCCATTGTGTTGTAAACAAGGCCCGAGCCTCCCAGAGATCCACAATTTCCCCTCACATTCGTTGGTGCTGTTTGTTGGGTGCGTCATCCCTCACCCAGGAGTACACAACTTTTCTGGTTCGGTCCCTTCACGACGAGGTTAATGGAGGGGCGGGGTAGTATTGAACTACTTTGAGCGATAGCGACTCCAATTGTACACTCTAATTTACTCTCAATGGCAGAGTACGCCTAGCAAGCTTGGCAATGTCATTCGAAGGCATCGGCCTAAACTTTGTTCCTCTGTATGTCGTTCCCGAGCTGGAACCTAGAAGCCAACAAATCTGAACCTTGCCTAATAACTTCGGATGTTATCGAGCCGAACCGTTCGAGGAGATCAGAGGACTTAAGGGGAGAGAGAAAATATGGGCGCATCCTGGAACGCGCGATGCGTACAAGGCCCAAGGAAGTGAATCATTGACAATACTACCATGTCAATTAAGTCACAAAGAATTCGGTCATGACAGGCACTGATAGAAATATTAGTGTTGATCTCATGACAACATGCAGGCCGGGTGATCTCTCCCCGTTGGACCGCTTCCCATTGACCCCGCATCTTCAGTACGTGTAACTTCTCCACCCACAGTTGGTTCAAATGTCATTTTTCAAGTCCTGCTTACCTCGTTGTGGTGCTTGTCTTGATACTTTGTAAGATTTCCAAGGCCTGTGATTTGAATATGGTTCCCTTCTGCCCTTGCCAGACTCTTCTCGGTAGTCGCTTTGGTTTCAAGTTACCTATTCGTAACATTGAAATCTTGTGAGATTGTCATCCTTCGACTAGAACTTTTCATTCTTGACATATCGAGCTGGGAAGAGCCGCAACACCCATCATCTCTATTCTTGCCTTCGAACATGGGATTCAGCCATTTGTTTCAACTTGCTGAAACAGCACTGGGTGGATGTGAGGGGCCGAAAGGGGATGCGGCATTGGTGTCCAAAATTATTGAAGCTGCCGACCTTCCATCGATAAACTCAAGTAGACCATTGAGTCGGTGAGTTGACGCAGGTAATCAGATCTTCATCACGACCGATTTCGGCCTTGTCATGAGTCCTCCCCCGCGATGAACCGGGGAATGCGGGGTTCAGCCATCCAACGCTTGGCTATGCGGGGGGTGGGGCTCAGCCGATTATCGTACCAGCACCTGTTCGCACGCCTGAAATTATTCTCAGCGCACAGGGTTAGCATGATATCTTTGCCGTACGCCAGGAGTTGGAGATTCAGCTGGACTTGTTTCCGACGCAGGGTAAACGCAGTTCCGCTCTTGCATCAAGCCGGGTATTCAATGTCGCGGACTCTGATATATAGAAACTGAGGTCTGCTCCGTTCCAGCGTACAATTAGGGTGGAGCAAGGTTCCTGCGTCCGGTCATTGAGAGAATCCTGACTCGAAGCACTACCCAAGTTTCCGTCCTTGCCCACTTAACTTCGCATCGTGCACATTTCATACCTGCGAGTAAGACATTCGAAGTCTTTACCAATCACCAATTGTCCAAACATGACGAGCCACCAAGGCAAAATCTCCTTTGCCATTATCGGCACCGGTCTGATTGGTCCGAGACATGCTAGGACAGTTGTCCAGAGCCCCGATGCAGAGCTTATTGCAGTGGTCGATCCCGCACCGGCTGGAGCTCAACTGGCAGCTGAGTTGAATGTAGCACACCACACATCAGTCGGCGACCTTTTGCAATCGGAACATGTGCCTCAAGCTGCAATCGTTTGCACCCCAAACCACACACACGTCGCCGTTTCGAAACAGCTTTCCTCAGGAGGGGTCCATGTACTCGTCGAAAAGCCCATCAGCTCTGATATCCCGAGCGGCACCGAGTTACTGAGTCATCTCCAAACCACTAAGGTCAAAACACTCGTGGGCCATCATCGACGATTCAATCCCTACATCATCAGTACCAAAAAGATACTCGATTCGGGAACTCTAGGCAAGATTATAGCCATCAACGGACTTTGGACCACCTACAAGCCGGGCGATTACTTCGAGGCTCCCACCGAATGGAGGCAGGGGAAAGATGGAGGGGTTGTCTTGATCAATGCAATCCACGAAATCGATCTGCTTCATCATCTCTTAGGGCCGATTACAAGAGTCCATGCGGAAAAGACGACTTCGCAGAGAGGTCATGAAGCCGAAGAAGGTGCGGCGCTCACGATTCGATTCAAATCAGGCGTTGTCGGGACATTCCTGATCTCAGACAACGTGCCATCACCCTACAACTTTGAGGCGGGAACGGGCGAGAATCCTCTTATCCCCAAGACGGGACAGAACTTTTACCAGATATTTGGCTCCGAGGGATCACTCAGCGTACCTGACTTGTCGATTTGGTCATACAAGGGCACGAACAAGTCGTGGCATTCGGAGATGGCGAGAGAGAAGCTGGCGGTAGAAGATGGGATTCCGTTTGAGCTGCAGCTTGCGCATTTCTGTCGTGTAATTCAAGGCAAAGAGTCACCCAGCTGCTCGCCGCAGGCAGGTCTTGCTGCGCTGATTGTTTGCCAAGCAATCAAGGATGCATTGGAAGCAAATAGTACGATTGATATTCCGGACTATGATCTGTAGGTGTATTCGTAGTTTGAGTAGCTTGGGAGAAACAGATAAACAAGTAAAGCTTGCACAACAATGCCGGTTGCCCACACAAATTGCATGACTAGCCTTGGACCAAGATAAGGTATGATGCCGAAGCAGCGGTTCTGCGCATGTTCAAGACATCGCGACTCGTCTACGTCTGTTTTTTCCGGAATCCTGAGATGGGAACCCAGTCAAGGAAGGATTCCAAATGGCGGGCCGCTGAATGGTTGCAGAATGTGGGCGGGGCCGGGCTCCATGGAAGGGCAGGTGGACGGGTTGGCTCCTTTCCATTTCGGTCGGAGCCGCCTGCCGTCTGTTGTGAGTGCGAAAGAGCCGATAAGGCAGGCGGCGGCCGGCTGCTTGCAGTCGTAGCTGCCTGTGACGGTGGTGACATCAAAGCTGGGATGCCCCTTCCTTGGAGGAGGAAAGACAAGCAAACTCAGGCAGGAACGGAGAGACCCCTTTCTGCTTTAGCCGTTTGGTTTTTTTCCCCCTTCGTTTGCCTCCGTCGCGCTTTCCCAATTTCGCATTCCATTTTCTGATATTAGTCAGGCCTGTTCCTTCGGTCTCTTTTCGCTTCTTGATCTTTCACGCCAGCGCCAGTGATCTTGCATTGGGCTCAATCCGTCACTTTAGCGCCAGCAACGGACCCCGCGATAATTGCCTTGCTTCCCGTCGTCCACCAACTCTCTCCCTCCACTCTGCGTGCTTTGCCCCGCTCCACGAGAAAGCTATTCCGTCGCAGTCGTCGTCCCCGAAACGAGAACAGACATACTACAACGCTCCATACACATCTCCAAGCGCCTTTACGATCATGTCTTCCGCAGCTCTCCACGGCACCAACAGTGCTTCCGGCGCCAATGGCGAGGTGGACATCAAGAGTAGGTTTACTTGGCCTACGCGGCTGTTCTCTTGCCATCCTTTACTGACCCTTTACGCAGACTTGGGTCACGTCGAAACCCCCAAAGTCCAAGGGACATGGACCGTCGAAAAGGCTCTTGAAATATCCCCGGGCACCGCAGGACCTGCGGACGCCGGCTCACCGCTCCCTTACTTCCATCTGATTGAGCGCCTCAAGACAACCAAGCGGGAAGGTTGGCGCCGCTTCGGCATCGCAAGGTTGGTACCTCGCGTCGCAACTTATCGCAAGGTATATAGATGTCAATATTCGCTAATGCATGGGCCTTGACAGAGGAGAATCCATCGCCGACCACATGTACCGCATGTCCCTTTTATCGATGCTCGCCCCGCCCGCCCTTGCGCCCCGTCTCGATCTCGCGCGATGCATGAAGATGTGTCTGATACACGACATGGCCGAGTCTCTGGTTGGAGACATCACACCCGTCGATGGCGTGGCGAAGCCCGAGAAGAACAGACGTGAGGCGGAGACGATGGACTATATTACCAAGAACCTTCTCGGCAGTGTCTACGGCGGTATCCCAGGTGCCGAGATTCGTGAGATCTGGCAAGAGTACGAGGATTCCCAGACTCTCAACAGCCACTACGTACACGATCTGGACAAAATGGAGCTGCTTCTCCAGATGATGGAGTATGAGAAGCGAGGGCAGGGCAAACTTGACTTGGGCGAATTCGCATACGTCGCGACCAAGTTCATGTTGCCCGAGACCAAGGAATGGGCGGACGCTCTGCTCAAGGAGCGCGAGCATTTCTGGGGCACCCAGCAGCACGTCCACGGTGAGGATGGTATCGAAGGCGGTGTCCAGGAAGACCGGCGACAGCAGCAAGATGATTACTACGAGCGCAAATGATGCACGAGCCGAATAGATGATTAATGAGCGCCATGCACAGTGGTGCCGTACTTGGGTACAGGTACGTGGGACGGCGAAACCCGTCAGTGGTGTTGGTCACCCTGAGCCTGGGCGCCACTGTGTTGCTGAGGTCAGGCTCTGGAGTCGCGAAAGGAAAATCGAGTTACGGGTCCTGGCACAAGTTGCTTGCATTACATGGTGTTGCATGTGGCATATGATAGATGATACCTGGGGCTTAGAGAGAAGCTGAGCCAACGATGATGATTTTATCAATATGAACTGAGAAGTATGCGTGTCACGCGTGAGGTTCCTGGGTGTGAGTGCTTCCCAATACCGACGGCACTGGATCACCGCCCCGTTGTGCTGCCCCTCTGTTTACATTCTTGCTGAGCCACGCGCTTGGACCTCTAGATGATCAGCCACCCTAGCAACCGATGGCGCCTTTCTTCTTTGAGACAGCTATAAGTCTTTTCGCTTAAAAAAATAAAATAAAAAGAGGCTGGCTTTTTTTTCCCCCTACTGGTACTTTCTGGGGGAAAGGTGCAGTGCAGGGAACCTTGAAGGAGCCATCGCGAGACCCTGAACAAATATTAATTTTAATATCAGCTTGACACTGACAGACGTGCATCACCGGGTGGTGCGGAAAGGCAAAGCGAACGGAACCAAATGACACGATATGCAGCCACAGGCTCACTCCAAAAAGATAAATACAAAAAGGGTGCACCTCCATTACCCCCTTGTCCAACATCCTTCCTCGCCAACCTCCCATCCATCTTCGCCTCGTCTGAGTTTTAGTGTCGACTTTTGATTCAGGGACTGGCGGCGGATACGCATACATCCAGGCCGGTACGGATACTACGTACAATTATTGTGCTATCGATCTGTCTTTCCTTCATCGCGCTTTCTTTTCTTTTTACCATCTGCATCGATCGACGTTGGTTTTCATTCCGGTAACTACAGACGAACCGTTACCATACAGCACATCTCCAGACTATCGGTACATATTACCTTAGTACCTTGCTTTCTTTCCCTTGCGTTCTTCCAGAGTAGCGCATGACAAACTCGACGTCACCCTGAGCGCCGTCCCTTTTTCTCAGGGTCTAGACCAACCATCCGTCACACGCGCGACGTCCAATCAAGACACTCATCATCAACGGCTGTTGCCGGCACTCGAAGCTCTCCCCAACGCCAGGACCGAGCTTGTTGGTTGCCAATAGCTGTTCCTTGCTACTTTCCAGGTCACCCAACCTATTTCGCCCCAGGGCCTCCCCCCAAAAAAATAACTTGACCGCGCCGCTCTTCTCCAACCCGACCACAGCTGCCTGCCGACACATCAACGCATAGTCCGAGTAAGCACGCGCGCATTGTCAACACGGGAATCCTTCTTCCCTTCATCCTCGAGCGCTTCGTTCCCCCATCTGACAGCGCTCGCCTGCTGCCAGCCATCGCACGGCCTGTCGCTCGACGGACAACCTACGAGCCAGCGCACCACGGCTCATCTTCTACACACAACCCGATACCCGAGACTCAGGCCTGGGACTTAGCTTCCGGATCGATCATGAGCTTTCGTTCAGGCTCTGCGACATTGTGAATCACCACACAAACACTGCAACAGTCACCGCTCCCGCCCGACCCCTTGCCGTGGTTTCCGTAACTCCTTTCCCTGCCTCACCCGTGAGCCCTCCGACATCCCTTGTTCCGTCGCCCTGGCCTCCGACGCCTGCACCGACCTGCACCATGGCCTTTACATCCCAGTACCGAATGCCCGGTACCTACTTTGACGCACAACCCGCCGGAGTTCACCCTGGCGTCTTCCGACCACCCGCTTCCCCCTCCGCCGGTTCTTCCTACTGTTTCGCCAGAGCAAACAGCTACCACGCCGAAGCAAATACACCGTCAGCTCAGGCAAAAAGGAAACGGCGCATCAATGCCTCCCGCGAGGCTACTCCGCTGAATGAATGGAACGATGGCAACATGAATCTAGACAGCTCGAGCGAACTGCCAAGACACGAGACCCCTTTACCGATCCGAGGAGCCCGATACACCCTAGCTGGCCAGCTCGAGACACCTGGTGGCGGCATCAACACGCCTTACGACAACGGTAACTTGGATGAGAGCATGTACTCAGACGGCGATTATCGAAGAGCCTTGGGATCAAAACGACCACACGAAGAGATGGAATCGCCCGTTCCAGGCCAGCCGACTGTTCTGGTTCAGCCTAGCCATCCAGTCGCCGGCGGCTGGAGCCGCTTTGCGTTCAACACTATTGGTGGGGTCGTAGGCAAAGTCTGGGAATTCTGCAAGGCGGGGGCCTTCATCGGCTTCTCTGCTGGGGGTGGCAAGGCTTACACCATTGATGGCCAGAGCATTCGTCCCTCTTCAGCTGCCACCTCAGGGTTGCCCACGCCTCAACCAGAATCATCCGAGAAGTTCAACGAAAAATATGAATGGAGACAACAGCAAAGTCTCCAAAATTTGGATACTCCCGTCGGGGATATCACGCCGCCCGGAGGACACCCTCAGCCCCTCTTTACATCGTATGCCCGGGAGCCAGACCAAGCTCTGAACCCCGAACTAGAGCTTGAGGTCGAGGTCGAGGCTGAGGCCACACCTTCGCGACCCGCCGTAAAACGCCGACAGACGAGTGCTGGGAATCATGACGAGCTGCGAAACTGGGTTGTGGTGGACGAGTCAGCACCAGGCAATAGGCCAGTTTCGCGGGCATCGATGCGGCCAGCATCCCGCAATATGCGCCCTTCTCTGGTCACAGGCCGGAGGATTAGTGTTCCCAAGCCTCGTCTCAGCTCGATCCCGATCCACAACCGCCGCCAATCTACGGCCAGCCACGAATACAATACCCCGGACACCGCACCACTGTCATATCAGGAATCAGCAAGCTTTGCCAGTGTGAGATCTCCGGAGCCGCCGAGGACCTTGACCGGGCCCTCGCCGAGCCGAATCCCACTTCCCGTGCAGTCTGCCGGCTCGAGTCCGAACCCATTCGCAAAGACGACCGTCTCGGCCCGGCGTCAGAGTGCCATTCCGTCACCAGCACAATCCTTGATGAGCCCACCTATACGCTCGCATCGCCGCTCCAATAGCAGTGCCTCAGCAGCGTCACCTCGTGGTAAACTCAAGGAGTTTGGGGTGGACTCTATCCGCGCGAGCCCTCGGCTCGACGTGGAAGCCAAGAAGTTGGCAGCCAGACGAATCAAGGACGAACATGACACCGATGCGCGGATTAATGATTTCAACCAGAGGCTCAAGGAGATGATTCGCCAAGGCAGGGAGGCTCTTGGCACCAAGGTCGAAGTGGATGACGATGGTTGCGGCTGGGAGGACGACTGAAAGAGTACTTTAATGTTTATGGAGGGCGTTTTGCTAGGTTCTTTACACACATCTGGGCAGGTCTGCTTTTGGCGGGGAGTTGAGAGGATGATTTCGTCGCGTGATACCATCCACCATACATGCGGCATTCTTGACAGGACCCTAACATTGCCTCGGGTCTAGATCTGCAAAGGTAGTTTCCAGCTCGAGATCTTCGGGTCTAGTAATACCAAGGGTCTATTTGATAATATCTGAAGCCTGATTGGTTGTGAATGATCTACTATAGAAGCGCAGCGAAGTCGTAATATGTGCTTATAATGCTGATCGTGACAACTTAAGTCTGTCTGTCGAAAGCCACGCTGTGCTTCGTAGGTGACCGTAATCTCCTCCTTGAACGAATTTCAGAATGCGACGTCTTTACCAAATATAGCCTTGCCATACTTGCTATTGCCCCATGCCAACGCTGCATCCACATATTCAAAATCAGGACTGGCCCATTGGTGCGACCGCGGCACAGATGGACGAACTTCCTGCTTGGAGCCGCAGCTCTGGCATACCTCATCGTTGAGCTTCTCCAGCTCGGCCTCGCAGGCCTGGCAATGCTTGGCGCAGAACCATCGCGGGCAGCTCACCACGACGCACTGTCGATCCATAGGCATGTGGTCGACTGTCAAGTGCTGCCCTCCGCAGCGGCACTTCTTGAGGTGACAATCGCGACCGGCGTGGTCCGGAATACCACACATGCAGCAGCGGGCTTTGCACATCATGGCTGTGATCGCATCGCCCATGTGAAAGGTGGGACATTCGCCCGGCGTACACATTTTGGGGCATTGCTTGGCGAGGTGTCGTTGAGGAAAGGGGCTGCAGCGGCAACGATTGCGCTTGGAGCTGGTGCAGGCGTCGACGTTGTGCCATGCCTGACCGCAGTGGCCGCAGGGGAACGGGCAATGTCTCGTTTTGTGATAGCGGTCAAGGCAATTATGGCAGTGATTCTTTTGCTCTTGCCGTGGCTGTACCGAAGCCTCTTGGACACTGGCTTGGAGTCTCTGGAGCACTTCTACCAACGTGCGAGGGTCCATGTCGGGTGTTATCCCCAAGGCGTGTAGCTCAGCGGCGGAGAAATCGAGACGCACACGCCTGGGCGGCATTGTCGCTGATTTTTATGCGTAATTAATACTATATCGTCTCGATTTTCTTGAGGCGAAAGTTCTTGTATGCTGATGTCGGTGGTGATGAGAGCACCCGAAGGTAGTGGTGATGAGGTGACGGCTAGGTCGGAAGCGAGGGGTCAGGTCTCAGTGGCCGAGGTGATCTAGACTGCGGTGCTTCCTCTGAATGCCAACCCTTACTTGGGCAGCAGTATTGATGGTTCCTTTGGTCACTAGGTGTATAACAGACGGTGTGGTTGGGTATATTCGGTGAGAAGACTTCCTCGGTGCTGCAGCGGCTATTGTTTGATATTTGAATTCACCGAGATACACCGGCCACAAAACACGTTATGCACGGCCCACTTATCAAGGGACACACACACACACACACAGTATTGGTACATGGTGTGAAGCCTTCCACCTGACTGTGCACCTGGAGACGCATCTTCACAGCATCCAGTGTCATTGAACCCAGCCCTTCCTCTCTTCTACTCAAATTCTATACAAACACACAACGTGCTCAGAGTCTACCTTCACTCTCTACGCAGACTAGGAGGACTCATGGCTCTACACCAGCAATCGATGCTCGAGTATGTGTTGACTTTTACAGAGTCCTGCTCCAATGCGTTCGCCAATGCTCTCTACATTACAGCTTATGCTCTCTTACGAAAACAGCCGCGATCAATGCCAGCGCTGATGAGATGAGTGAGAAACCGTGGCTAAAGCCCAAACCCTCAACGTACGCCTGCACAATGGCTGCTGAAATCTTTTTATCTGCATGATCAATGTAGTCAACGCTCGACGTCGCTTTTGCGATAATCTACCCCAATTCATGTTAGTGCCCGCGACGGCTTGAGAAAAGCAACGACTGGCCTCTGCTTACCTGCTTTCGCACTACTGCGCTGAGGTCCATGCCTTCCAGCAACGCATCTAGCCGCCATCTCATCGTTTCCATCATGACTGCACTGACACATGACAGGCCGAGGATCATGCCGATCTGGAACGTCAGAAACATTCCCGACGTCACTGCGGCCTTGTGCTTGGGATTGGCTGCGGCTTGAATGCTGATGAATCCCGCCGACTGTACCAGACCAGCCCCAAACCCACCAGGCACGATGTAAAGCGACTCCCAAGCATTGGTATCTCCATGCCACCGGAGTAGCAAAAGCGAGTAGGAGAACATCGACGCGATTGTCGCAATAATCAATAGAGATTTGTAACGACCAGTCCTGTGCAAGTTAGCAAGTCGCCTTAGACAATGTACATCTTTAGGATTGACCTACTTTCTGATCAAATATCCAGCAAGGACGCCGCCGATGGCATTTCCAAAGACAGCCGGGAAGAGGTGTATTCCAGCAACGGTGTTGGACACACGCTGTGTCACCTGGAAATAGAGCGGGACGGAGAACATGAGGCCGAGTTGAGCTGCAACTTGCCCACCGCTAATTACGTACGTCAGGATAATGTCGCGATGCTTCAACAATTCCAAGGGAAAGATTGGCTCCTTGGCCCACCACTCCTCGACGGCGGCAAAGAGCCCACCAAACACGGCTGCTACGCCAAAGAGGATGAAGATGAGTGGGTGGCTCCACGGTATCTTGGTACCTCCTATCTCAATCGGGAGGAGAAAGGTCAAGATGAAGAGTGCCAACAATGCAGCGCCCAGAAAGTCGATCCTCGCCAAAGAGCTCTTTTTGCCGTCGATAGGCTTGCCGCTTGCTACAGCACCTTCGTCTCCCTTTCCCACTTGCTTGCCTCTTGGCAGGAAAAACCAGCACAGCAAGACAGCAAGTAGGAAAATGGGTGCCTGGCCGAGGAAAGACCATCGCCACCCAATGGTATCGGCTAACCACCCTCCCACAGGTCCACCAAGACTTCGTCCTACTGTTGCGGCCAGATTGATACCTGCTTGCCATGCAGCAACGTCACGGAGTGGGACGAGATCTATCAAGGTTAGCTTAGCCCTTCCCTAAAAGGTCCTCTATCGTGTTCTACCTGTCACCAAAAGCAGCCCGAGGACGTTCAATGCCGAGCCACCTGATCCTGAAATGACCCGTCCAAGCACGACTTGCCACATTGTACGGCCGACGCCAACCATTGCGCTGTGAATAGTCAGTTGATAATCATGTGGATAACATTGATCAACCCTACCATCCAATGGAAAACAACGTATAAGCCACCATGAGAAGGGCACGACGCCCGTAAATGTCACTGAGCTTGCCATACTTTCCGCGGTATTAGTGAATGAACTCACTTGAACCGGGGAAGAAATTACGAACCAAAGTCTGTGTTGCCGCTCCTGCCAACGCGAAAGATACAAAGAGCCAACTGGAGTTTTCGAGATCATCGAATTCGGAGGC
Organism: Colletotrichum fioriniae; assembly: GCF_027942845.1. Lineage (NCBI taxonomy): Eukaryota > Fungi > Ascomycota > Sordariomycetes > Glomerellales > Glomerellaceae > Colletotrichum > Colletotrichum fioriniae. The sequence continues at coordinate 2,435,855 of NW_027076844.1, read as the reverse complement.
AATCGTTGGGTGCGTCGCCATCACCAAAGAGCCATCGGCGTTCGCAGTGAAAGTTCCGACCAGCAGGATAGACACGATCTTGATAACTGCCCAAGTTGAGGTTTTTTGGGCTTGCAGCTTGGCATCATCGCTGGCGGTAGCAACGGGTGCCACCCGTTCGACATCAACGCTCGAATCGACGACTTCTAACGACGGTGTGAGATGCCATGGAAGGAATTGGCCGTCCAAGTCTCCGCTAGACGACGAGGAAGTCAAGGAGCTCTCACCTGACGAACTCGACCCTCGTCGAGCATTCGACAATAACGGCGACCTCTCGTCCACCACCCTCTGCGTTCCTTCACCACTTTGCAATGTCTCTACGCGCGCCATGTCGATCGATTTGATTGTGTGGAGGAGAGATTCACAGAGCCGCAAGCCAGCAGATGGAAGAAAAGGAAGGTGTCATCGGCTCTTCAAAACTCTGATGCAGCTGGGATGAACCTTTTCAGATCCGCAGTGGACAACCATGCCATGCATCCGGTGTGGCACTCCGAGTTTCCCATTCACTGGGGAGGAAGGCAACGCCGCAGTATCGGCCAATCAGGCCTGACATCATACCCAATGTTTCCCCTTTTCTCGATCAGTCAGTCAATGGGCATCTGAGGAGAGACCCTTTGAAAGGGAAACAGAGATTGCCGATAAGAGGCTGGAGCTTAGGTATGGCGACATATTGCGCCATCGGCGCCATGCGACTTCGGACACCTCTCGGGCCCCCACACGGCCGGCAGGACGGCGGTAATCGGTGGATTCTGGGCTATGTTTGCTGCCTTCCCGGAAACCAAAACCTACTCGGTTGACTCAAATTCAACGACAGAGCCTACGGACTTACCAATTTATTTTTCTGTGAGACGCAGCAAGACGCAGCCGCATGCGGGGATGCTCATCAAGTGACATTCGTAGCTTGGATCTCAGTCCGAGGATTGTTCTCCTCTCCACCAGACCCGTGCGACATGTGGCGATTCGGGCTGTTGTGAGTCGGAGCCGGATCTCGCCGGATAACTATGTTTCCCTGACTCATCAACACAGCTGACCAGATTTCTGAAACTCTGCTGGTCTTTCCGATCGCCGCTCCGGTACCGACACTGTGTGTGTGCACGCCGGCTTAGATCGCGTCGCGACGAGCCGATTGTTTGGAGTTCGGGTCCTTCACTACAAGTTGAGTTTATCTGGCCGGCCCCCGGGCTTTCTTCATCTCCCGATCCCGCTGTCTTACTTTGGACGATTCAAACACTTGGTATTTCGAGATTGAAACGGACGTGGGATCGTCATCCAAAGATTGGGCTGCAACTGTTTCACCTTGTATTCCAGCAGGATCGTGGCATATTCTATCTGATGACCCATACCTCCATGTAACTGGGAGTCGCTCAATGGCAATGAGATCCATACCGACGGTGATATCAACAGTTTTTTAATTGAAATAGGTGAGAGCGAGGTTCAAAGGCACGTTGCGCAAATTCCTAGCCCAAGCCTCCGGGCCACTTCCCAGGTTCCTATCATGTCTTGACAATTGGAATATGCTTCTTTCAGCTTTCAATTGGGTCTCGGCTCCAGCTTCTCCTGGCGCTTGCTCTCAGTTGCTTTGCAATCAAAATGCATAAGGAATGGGCTTTTGAATATCCGTACTATAGGAGAAAGGATATAGGCGCATGGGTGACATGTCTGCGCGTATTACCATGCCCTGAAATAGCAAACAACTTCAAATCGATGGTCCATTTGTAATAAACTTGAAAAGTAAATACTAAATAGTACGGAGTGTCCGTTTGTTTGATCACTTCCGAGCCTGAGTAACCCATAATATAGTTGGATGACTCTGCATATAGTACTTGCCGCACGCACCATATTCGCGGCTGGGCGAGCTATGTCTTGGAGGACACTGCAGGTGTAGAAGAACTTTATTGTATGGGCGACCGACGCAATTGACCACAATCGACACCTTTTCCTACATACATCTGACTAGCCGAGATATTATCTGCAATTTCCGCAAAAACCTGAGTATCAATACGGAGTAATCCATCCCGCGGATCCTCCGGCGGATGACCGCAAAACCTTACTCTGTAGGTTCCAGAGGGAGAACATCCAGCATTGTACGATGTAAGGCGCAATACGAACAGTACGAATAATCGTATCTACTCCGACATTTCACATCCTTTCAGCAATGTCTTTATAAAAACTAGCCTTGACGCCTTTGACCTTCAATCATGACTTCTCTCATCAGACGATAGCTGACAGACTTCTCACCTTCACTCCGATATACCCAACACTCTTTACGATCAAGACACTTCCTCATCAAGATGCATGCAACTCTGAAGATCGCTATTCTCGGCCTTGCCTCTCTGGCTGCTGCCGTGCCATCCTCTCCCAACGCTGACGCCGGTGCGCTCTTTGCCATTGAAAGTGAGTAAATCCATAAGATCCTTCGTGTTGTACATCTGTCTCTAATCAAGCTATCGAATTGTAGAAAGATGCACACAGCTCTATGCCAGATGCAATGACGACTGCTGTGGCTCGATGACTCGCTGCAACTACATTCCCATCTGCGGCAACAACCGCTGCGTATCATACGACCCCGCTATCACCTACAACCCTACTTGCAACTAGGCGGTTGCTCAATGAGTGGGCTCAGCTGGGTCAAGATATCCGACCACTCTTAGCCTTGTCTATGTTGGGAGGGATCTGACGGGAGCAGAGGAAGACCGAGCCAGAATCGATGTGAAAGATCTATGAGTAGATTAGCTTCTTGAAGTCTTACTGAATAGAGCTCAGGGCTTATAATCTATCGCTTCATCGATACATCATTAGCCATACAATACTAACTTATAAACGCATATACTTCCTTCCAGCATTGTGCTATGGCGGTCAAGAGGGTTTCCCTAGCTTTGGTCTAACAGTCTGACAAGTCAACCCCCCATGTGGCGAGCTAAAGTTAATGAGAAAACTGAAGCTGCTCTTCATTCTCTTACATTGAGACTCTCGCAAACCCGAGTTAAAGGGATCACTAGCGCTTAACACCACTCTCAACTCACGTATCACATAAATTGTGCCGTACGACCTCTCCCAAGTGGTACATGTTTTTACTTAGAACTTGCTAATTCGTCACAACCGTCTTTAGAAATTACAATGTTGGAGTCACTTCACAACCAGCGCCTTCTAACTTAGTTACGTACCAAAAGATGTCATTGCCGACATCCCAATTTTGAGTTCGCCGATCCCAGCTTTAGAATCATAAAAAAGCATCCATCATGAGCCTTGTTTTCTCTGGCCTCCACTCCATGACAGCTGCGGTCATACGACTTTTCATCGCGTCAAATTTGGAGCGCTCGACACTAATAGTCAACCGTAGGAGCACCCGAGAGCTTGCTGTTGGCCTCATAGCTAATAGAGCTCCCTCGCTACGTCCAGCCTTTCCGGGTAAGTTCTTGGATTTGCAATTCCAAACGCAGGCTCGGATCCCGCCATATTTGGACATTGTCTAGAAAATAATAATGCATTTTGCCAGAGGAAACTGACTGCTCATTAGACTCCCCTCTTAATTATACGAACCCTGTCTCTAACACTGGGACTCGTTAATAACCGGTCTCGATAGGGGAACACGGCCGAAAGAGTAGTGTTAAGCCGAACAACACGTCGAACTGTCAGACCATGCGAAATCTTTGACCGTTAACGTACTATCATGTAAAGCAGTAGCATAGGGTGTGGTGATAGTAACCTGAACGGGCGGTATAGCGCAATGTCTAAAAAGCTGAAAAGAGGCACATCCTCGAGAAAGCTCATGTACCAATTTCAATCAGTATTGCTGAAAACAAGATAAGGTTCTGGCGAGCGCATATCAGGGCATTGCAGCACGCCTCGGACGATGAACACAGGACTATGCGAACGATGCTTGCTTGGATTTGGTAGGCAGTCAGTCATATTCTTCTATATCTATTCAACGTTTCTATTTTCCTTCCAAGACCACTATTTTCAGGTTGGTCAGGAGACGAAATCTTGCTCGAGGTTTCACTTGGCGCATCCCCGACTAAGACTCTCGTGGTATCATAGGAGATCACGAGCTATGACGTGGTTTCCTGAAAGAAATCCTAATGACAGCCAAACTACTAGGTAAACAAGGGCCTACCAGCGACGTTTGCCAGCTGGTTTTCCTTATTCCCCGACTACCAGGCGAAAAGACTGCAATAGCCGGCTAGCACGGCCCAGGTGACCACCCTTTCGCCCGCCGTGGAGCCTTTGGTAGTAAGTGACCATGGAGCTCGGCATGCTCAAGCCGCTCCGGCGCCGTGTGTGTCGGATAAGTCGGAAGGACCGGATGACGCCGCCCGGCCGCTGGCAACGCTTCAGGAGTGAGTTATATACCATGGCTAAGAGCGCTCTGAGGTGGCCATAGGGAACTTCCCGGGGCTTTTCGTCGTCGTTGTCGTTGTCGTCCTTGGCCGAAACACGAGATCATTCACAACTCGACGTGCTGACATCGGACTCGCTATGGTCCGCTTCCTCCTAGGTCGAGACGTAAGGTTTTGGATTATCATAACTCTGCACTGGTATGTGTGCCGCAACTATAACCAAGATTTGCAGTATCTCTTCTTGTCGCTTTCGTAATCTTCATAAAATCCTTCCCACATAACCCGATCGGCGCACCGGGGTCGATCAGGCTTGTCCTCTTCGTCATCGGGGCAGTCCGGCAAGGCAGCTTTCCATTGCGCATCCGAACGTGAAAGCCACGGCTTTGGCAACGGCCAATCGCTGAAGTGAACCAGGTAGGCTCTTGATACCTCGGCCATGGCGTTCCATTCCTCGTCCTCGTCGGGCGCAAGGTATTTCTGATGCTCCTTGGCCCGGAATTCGCCGGTCAAAAGTGCCAATCGACGATGCGGGAGGATCATGGCCGAGTCCTTGAACATGTGGTTCATAACCTCCATGTCGAAATCCCCGGACTTTAGCGCCTCGCGCACAATCTTGTCATACCGCGATTTATTAGGCTCGATGAGCATGACGTGGGAGCCAAGGACTTGTTTGACGACGGGCGTGTCCTTTTCGTTCAGCCAATACGCACGGGGGACGGCGACGGCTGCCATTGGGGCCAGGAAATAGTGATCCATGTTGTTCAAGATCTGCGAGTCGGAATCGAAGGCTAACACTCGTGTGTAATCTGTAAGATCGAAGGCGTGGAACTTGGTCAGGCTCTTGGACCATGTTGCCTCTCCTTTGTGTGTCGTTAGTAGACCAAACGGCCGCATGACGAGGTCTGGTAGAGCCTTTTGGATGCTCCTAATAGCTTTGGCCTCCTTCGAATCCCCTTCCACCCAAGTTTTGGGGAAAATCAGGACCTGATCGTGTTTCGCGCCGAAGCGGTGCAGACGATTGAAGTTGATCACCTAATCGTCTGCGCGTTAGCAAATGATCTCCCGTATACCACGCCGCCTCCTAAAATAGTAGGGTAGACATACTGCGTTACACAGATAGTTGATGTCCGTCGCATACTGAACATAGGCAAATCGAGGTTCTGGCTGCTCGGTAGTCCAGAACGGCTTCAGCTCTGCGAGCGAGCCAGGGCTATCGAATGTGCCGTTCTTCAGGACATTTTGTAGAGGGTTTGGTATGAAATTGTACTTTATCGACTGATAGCCCGTCAAAAGAACGAAGACAAAAATTCCGCAAGTAAGTGCAACGGCGCGCTTCGTTGATACAAACATGATCGACAAGGAGAGGTAAGATGGGTTGAGTTGACAGCCCACTGAGGCGACCTGATACCACGAAAGGATTGAGGCGTAGGTAGGGATTCGGCTACCGTTTGTGTACGTCCATGAAGAATCGTGCGTACTAAGACGATGTGTACAAAGAAGGACTTGGAGAATCAGGGGGAAAGTCACGAAAACCTTAACATGAGCCGAAGGAACCGTTCCATGGTCTAGGATGCCGCCCTCCTTATTTGAATCTAGTGCAGGATGCAGCGATGCCCCTCCTCTTCATAAAAGGAGGCTAACAGCATGAGGAACGATTTCCCGCAGACTTCGGAAAAGTGAATCTTCACCATAAAGAACTATGGCTGAAGCAGGGCTTCCTGGCGCAAAAGACCTCGTATCCCAAGGGCCTAAATGTCAGACGGGTGGGACGCGCACCTATTTAGGGATCGATGACAGTCTTAGTCTCTTGGGGGTTCTTGGGGCGCGACAAGGGTGGTTGCTAGCGCAAATCTACCATTAACGCGGAGTGCCCGGAGCCGAGGCCGAACCGTCAGGACGGTCGCTGTCAGTGTTGGGCCATTGTGGTTCGGAAGAAACGTGCGATTTAAACAATACTGTAGCTTTCTCAAGGCTAAGAAGTTCATTGGGTTGATGTTGAATCCATTAGAAGTATTGTAACGATTGTCAACGTCGGTCTCAACTCCCCGGTACCAAATGTTGCCTAACTGCCATTTCCCTTTCTTGGGTGGCTTGACTATCGCCATTTTGGCGCGAGATGGGTCCCCCTGGCTTAAAGTTATGAAGTGGAGAATGAGTCGATATGGCTCACTGATCAACGAGTCAACAACACGAAAGGGTCGGTCCCCGCCTTGTCCTTGAGCTACCGCAACTTTCGGATAGTGATTCCGGCGCGGTGAACGCGGTAGGAAAATTGCTGCCAGTATCCAAACGAAGAACAGCAGAATGACCACAATCACGATGGAAAACGTACAAGATCAATGAGCATTCGAAGAAACGGAGGATACTATGGCGCCAAGCAACTTTGCGCGTCGCCGATACGCTCGAATCACGGCTGGCATCATTCTCGCGATGGTAACTTTCCATACTCCGATTCCCGTTGGCGAGGACAGGATCTGACAGAAAGTTTGAAGCTCGTTTGTCAAAACGCGGCCAGCATATTGGTGAGTTGACAGCCTTTGACTGCGCCTAGCTTGTGGTTCGACCTTGGACAACCAGAATATGACTGATAGGGTTCAATGATTAGTTGCAGCACAAGGTGCAGAGCCGCCTGCAGAACAATTCTGCTCGGTATGAGCCTCTCAGTGCTGTCGTCCTTTCCGAGGCTTTGAAGTTGCTCATCTCCCTCGGCGGTTGTGTCTGGGCTTACAACACTGAAGACCGCTCGGCAACTACTTCCGGGTTTTTAGATTACGTGCGGAGCGTCCATGACAACGCTGCCATACCGGCTTTTCTGTACACGCTCTCGGCCACCAGCCAGAGTTTTGGAGCTTACCATCTCAGTATTCTGCCGTACTTGATGCTTTCGCAGGTCAAGCTCATCCTGACACCTATCTTCAGCAAAGCCCTCCTGAAACAGACTCTGCACCCTCATCAATGGCTGTGCCTAGTCATCATGGCAGCGGGAATAGTCATGGTGCAGGTCGGTTCTCTGCCGTCGTCATTGAGCGATGTCGGCAGCGGTGATACAGGCAAAGATAGGGCCTTCGGAATCGTCGCCATGCTAGTGGCTGGTTGCTGTAGCGCTTTCGCTGGTGTCTACATGGAAGCTGTCCTTAAGTCCTCAGAACGTAGTTTCATGGTTCGCAACGCTCAGCTGGCGGCATACGGCTGTTTATGTGCACTCGGCGGCTTCTTGTGGCAGTCAGACTTTAGCACCACAGGTTTCTTCCGTGGGTACACGATACTGGTCTGGGACTTCGTTCTGTTGCAAGCCATGGGAGGGTTTCTCGTCTCCTGGGCGGTCCGTGTATCGAGCACCATTGCCAAGAATTATGCTCAGAGTTTGGGTTTTCTATCAGCCTCGACGATTCCCCTACTCTCGTCGCCTCATGCATTGAGCTTTGAGGTAAGAAATAAAGAGTCCTCGACTTAGGTTGTTGAACCCTTTCAACTGACTGACTTGTAGTTGTACTCCGGTATCACGATGGTTCTAGGAGGTGTGTTCGGGTCTCTCTGGAAGACCGAAATGCCTGTTGATTCCATAGAAGACATTGACGAAAGACCTAAAGAAGGATCAATAGTTTAATGACGAATGACACGTACAATCATGGCCTACGGCTTCTCTTCCTAATCATCTCACTCGGCAACGCAGATGTTCTGGATTAGAGACCATGGAGGGTTTCACCACTTCGGATATTCTAGTAAATAGAGTGAGTTCCCTGATGTCTGTGAACTCGGGGGAGTAGTTGCCTTTACGGCCTCGCTCACTTTTCTTTCCGCACATGTGGCCAAGGAGCAGCACTTTGCTGAAATGATTCTTCCGCCCTCCTCGAAGAGCGCAGCCAATGGTGCTGCCGCCGGGATGTCGATATAATACAATAGGGGCTGCCTAGACTATGCTGGATATCCACGCTTCTCACTCTCCGTGAAGAAGATGACCATGCGCCATAACTTTTTGACCATATCCTCTGCCTCATCATCCAATGCCTGCGGTAAGTGTTAGCGACCCTACAAAGGGAAGAGTTGGACATGGTATACGCACCGCTGCAAGCTCTTCCACCAGCTCTGAAGGCTTCCCGTGCTTCCGAAGATGCTCCTCCACGACCTCGACAAGCATCTCTTCTTGTACGCCTAGATACTCGACAATCTTCTTCTCGACAAATGGACGAAGCTTGTCGCGGATGATGGCATCGTCCAAGAAGTCCCACTGCACGGTCCAGTTCCACAGGCCGTCTTTCTCCGACGGGATCTCCTGGGCAAGAGCACGAACGGCTTTGCTAATCTCCTCCTCGGTCATCTTATCCGCCGCAGTCGTAGGCTCGAACTGAATGGGGATAAGCTGTCTCCTCGTTGTGCTGTCTTGTTCCTCGTCGTCAAGAAGACCCTCCACCTCAGCAACAGTCCGTCGTTGGGGAGCCACACGTTGGGCTTGTGCGCGCTGAGCAGCAGCGCCCAACGATAGCTTGAAGGGCGCTGGTGCGGACGCGGCTGCTTGTTGTCGCTGCTCCATCTCATGGGCTTGTTGATCAAGGAAGGAGTCGGCCATACCGCGCGCCCTCTCCATGTCTGCAGCCTCTCTCCGACGCTCGTCCTCTTCGGCCCTCCGATCTGCCTCATCCCTGGCTTGTTCATCGGCTCTTTCGATTTGTCGCTTCTTCACCCAGCCCGCATGGTCGCGGTAATACAAGTGGTTCTTTCTCGACGCTTCTCTTTCGTCATCCCAGGCCTTTTCCCGTTCAAGCTGCTCTTGTACGCGTCTCTCCAGCGTTTCCTCATCCTGTAATTCACGCTCCTTTTCTCTCTCCAAGGCTGCAGCACGGGAACGTTCTCTGTTCACCCATTTCCGCTCCGCCTCAAGATACATCTTTTCTTCCTCTGACTTTTGCTTCGAGAGTTCCCGCTGGTAAATCTCCTCGTCGTCGGCTTCCGTATCTTCGTCTTCGCGATTAATAGACAATTCGGCATTCGAAATACCCCCGTTCACAAAGGATGTCGTGCGGGATCCGTTCTGTCCTCTGGGGCCCGACGGCGCGTTGTGCATCCCACGAGGTCCAACAGGAATATTGTTGGAGTTGGAAGGCGGCGGAGAATCCAGCCGTGATGACCGAGAGGGTCCATTGCGGTTTCGTTCCATCTCCTCCATCTCTTCCTCGCGTTTGAGACGCTCCAGATCTCGCTTGTTGCTGCGTTCTCTGAACGCCGCGATCTCTGCGGCGACAACTTCTCTCATCTCTGCAGGGATGTCTGCAAGCTCATCATCTTGAGCCAGAGGGATATTGACAACTTCAACGTTTTCTCCGGAGTTGCCCATCGTCACATCACCTTCGCCGTCGGCTGTGCTTGCGGATTTGGGATACACGAGGTCTCGGATGACCTGCTTCAGAGTATCCTTGGCAGTCTTTGTCCGGGATTCGGCACTACTATCATCACCTCTGCCTTCCTTGTAAGATTCGATGTACTTGAGAGAGTTCGGGTCAATGGTGACTTGAAGCTTAACCATCTCTACACCGTCGAAAGAGTCGTCTTCCGATGGTGCACTTTCGGATGGAGTTTGTCGCTTCAGGGGGACTTCGATGTCTTGGAGCAGATCGCAAGCGGTTGCAAAGGAATCGGCATCCTCGAATTGCGCGAAGCCAAACTTCGCTCCTTTGCCGTCAGAAAGTACCGAAGTAGCGACGTCCCATCTCCGAAGTTTCCCCACAGAATTGAGGATGGATTCGATGCCTTCATCGCCTCTAACGCCTTCGGGGATTTTGTGAACGAACAGTGTTCTCAGCTTCTCCTCGTTGTTCGGAGGGACCAGGGACTGCATGTGCTCGCGTGCGGCAGCGCGGGACTGATCGTACCCGCGGTCCATACCCAATCCTTGTCTTCCGCCGCTCGGAGTATTGCTATCTTTCCTGCCGACATCGGGGCCGCCTGCCTTGCCACCTATGGTACCAAGACGAATGACGGGTGCACTGAAGTTGATATTTGGGAGGTTCGCGGGAGCTTGGAAGTTAGGCGGCAGGCCGCTTTGTCGGTTAGCTTGGGCATTGTTGGACTGCTGGACACCGGGAGGTGGTGCCATTCCCGGAGCGGAAGACATGCCTGGCGGAGGGCCTGAAGACGGGTTAGCAGAGCATCTTGGTATCATAGCAATGTATGCCGAACCTAGACCAGGTGGAGGAGCCATGCCTGGGGCGCCATTGGACCCCGGGAAGCCACCATAAGACGGAGGTGGCCCATACGGGTTTCCTGCTACAGAGATGAGTGAGAAACAGATCGTTTGGGGGTACGAAGCTTGACGCACCTCCATAAGGATTGTAGGACATGGTGGGAAAATCTGCGGGGTTGTTGATGGAAGAGCAGATGCGGGATCGTTGATCAAGGATTCTACAATTGGCGAGACTGCCTCGTGTCGCGGAGATGAAATGCTGCCAGTGATGAACAGACTGTCGGTGATGCTACCCTTCAGAGCTCGCCGCTCAGATGGAAGGAAGGTAAGGGGTGACAGGACCTGCGTGGGAGACGGAGGCTGGCGGAGAGCGTGGCGGTGGGTGGGACGCAGAGCTCCAAAGTCGAACGCTGAAGCTCTTGGTCTGTCTCTGTAGTCAAGTCTCTCTGGGCCTGATCCAGTTCTCTCCAAAATTCGGCGCGAGGCCAACGCGAATTGGCCTTGCAACGCGACAGCTCTCTGATTGGTCGATCCATCGTGGTGGGTCCTCGGCATCTCGGAGATACCCTTCACCGAACAAGCTCCCAATCGATTGAATTCGCGAGTCGTCAGGTCTGGACTTTGGATGGAAATATTGTGAGGTCAATCGCTAAAGCTGCGCCAAATCGATTCCCTTTGCATTGTGCTCGCCTGGCCTCGGCGACACTCAATCGCAATGTGAGTATCTCTCGTCGTACTGCTGTTATTTCTTGACTAATCAAAGTTCTTTAGGGCGTCGGAAATCGGGTTGCTGAGCAAGAGACTGCTCACCACCTGCACCATCCGCAATCCCTCTCTGCATGCATCACAAGCATTCCGACAGCCATTATGGACTCACCCACGTACCTTTGCAACCTCGTCAATCCTCTCCGCCCCCCCTCGCTCCGGTTCACGATCAAACCTTGAAGGCCTGTTCTCCAAGCCATCCCCGACGAACTACGCCCAACCGCCGCCTCCGCCGCCGGCCGCAGACGCGGCTGCCCCTTCTCAGGAGAAGTCCGATAGCCCCTACGCATATGACGCCACTTCGGACACATTTGATATTTCCAAAATCATCGCTATGGAATCGGATGAATTTCTCAAGAAGCACTATCCCACAAGCAAGCAAGAGCCCGACCTGCGCACACGTCCACAGACTGGTCGAACCGTACATCTTACCAGCAAGACGGACTTGGCCAAGGCTCTGAAGCTTCTCGACTTCAACTGCAGGAAGAACAAGATCAAGAGACAGTTTCAACTGCAGAAGTTCCATGAGCGCCCAGGAAAGAAGCGCAAGAGACAGAAGAGCGAGAGATGGAGGGCTCGTTTCAAGGAAGGGTTCAAGGCAACAGTGGCGAGAGTCATGGAGCTCAAGAACCAAGGTTGGTAGGAGCGACCACTAGCATGTGATGATATTCCTGGAGAAGATGTAGCACATGGTGTCTACACGATGTACAATATGTAGAAATCACAAAGATTTTGTTGTCCCAATGCGTTACGTAGGGTATTATTAGCGGCTTGAACTCTGCATTTGGAGAGTCCAGAGTTTGTATAGGTGTCTACAGAGGCTTCTCCAGTGGTTTCCTGGACGGTGAGGGGGCCGGGCTTGTCTTGATCCTTGGCCGGCTACGGAATACAGCCTCCATGTCTTCAACAGCCATCAGCTCCTCGGCAAGTATCGATGCATCAGGGTCCAGTTCCATCGTCTCCTCCTCAACGACGGGGATCTGGCTCTCGGTTCGGGCTCGAGGCCGTGACTTCTTTAGCGATTTTTGTCTGTCCAGTTGTGCTTTTTGGTGGGCGGCCTCAAACCCAACCATGCTCTTGCGTGTGCGAGCTACCAGGTCGTCCTCATCAGTCACGCGAATCGTAACTTCCCCAGTCCGGCGATTAGCACTGGCGAAGGATGGTCTCAGAGTCAGCGTGTCGTCTTCCTCGTCGTCTGGGTCGTATCTGACGCTACGCGAGGACCGAGCCATCGACAACCGCGTCCGCTCTGCGAGGGACAAGGTATGACGTGGTTTGGAGCGCTTGACAGGCGACGGGGATGCAACGTCCATGTCCTTTAAGATCTGGTCTGCCAGCTCTTGTGTTGGTGATTTGGGCGGCTCGGGTGAGCTATCTTCCCTTTCAAACGGAACATCCGCCTCCCCTTGTTCTTCTAGGGGCGGAGTTATAACACGGTTGGGGATCGTCTCCGTAATGTCATCCTCGTCCGGTAGAGGGGGGGTCGGCGGAGGTATAGCCAATTCATCTTGCGACTCTGGCGGTAGTAGTAACGGGCTAGGTAACGGGGCTGGTAGGTCAGAGCTGCTGGTCCGAGAAGAAATGTTGATGGCGGGACGTTCGAGCCGTCTGGGATGGGGCTCCTGCAGCGACGGACGCCGCGGCAAGTTGTTTGTTCCATGCAGATCGTCCTCTAATTCGCTGAGTTCTGAAATCGTCTCGTCTCCGAGGCTTTCCCTCGTAGCCAGAATTCCATCTAGCTTCTCGTGTTGGCGAGTCCGTGGGCCCAACGTGTCAGTGAGCTTAACCACAGGCAAGGAGCCTACTTCAGCCAATTCTGCCAGACAGTCATCCAAAAGATTGGAATAATTCCTTGTCAATGAAGTGCCCTTCTTTGCAAGCTGCTTTTTCGGGCTCGTCCCTCCCAGATGCAAGCTCTCATGTGAGTCGAACTCGAAGTCGATGCCACGTCTTGCTCTCGTCGGCTGTGACGTCTTAGACGTACTGGCTTTGCGTCGTTCGCCAAACATGTCGGCTCGAAATTCCTGCCATCTCACAAGTCTCTCTCTTTGTGTTCTGACACGGTCGTCCAATTGCTCCAAAAGGCCTGTATCGTGGGTCTCCAATTCGGTAAGTCGGCCAGACTCCAAGCGCCGCCAGACTCTGTCAAAGGGAGCCGACAATAGACCATCCTTCCGGGCGTTGGAGTCACCGTAGAGAAGAGTCTCCATCCATTTCTCATTCCCAGCCCAGTTCGTGCGCACCGTCCTCCATGTGTCCGATTTGAGATTGTCTGGCAGGGCTCGAGCACTTGTTAGTTGTTCAGCGGCTTTGATCTCCTCCTTCCTCCGTGCAATGCCTTTCTCTTTCTGGTTCAACACCTCAGCAAGACCGCGATATCTTTTCCTGGCCTCATCTTTCTTCCGCAAAGCATTGGTGATGCAGGCTCTATGAGCAAGCGCAAGAGTCACAAGCTCCGTCCGTTCGGCACTGTATCCCCGATTTTCCAACGCAACTTGCTGGGCGATAGCTGGATGCTCGTGCTCGGCTTCTGTCACTTCGGCCACCATCTTTTTCAAAACAGCGGACGAGAAGACGGCAAGAACTTCTTCCAATCTCTCCCCTTTGCATTCGTCCAGCATGGTCTTGCGAACCACGGCGTCTCGTCCGAGGACTCCATTCTTCTTGGCCTGGTCGAGGCTTCGCAGGAGGGCGGCTCGTAGGTTCAAGGATTGAACATGGTCTCGGGGCGGAAAGAAAGGTTGAAGCTTCTGTAAGTCACCAAAGATTAGCACAGTCGAGGACACACACTATTTGCACATACATTCCGCGCCTCTTCCGGGTCCCAGAGCACAAAGAGCTGGTAGAGAGTCCATTCTACGCAGTGGATGCGCTTTTTCTGCACAGAAAAAGTCTGCGCATCGAAGTCTGGCCAGTCTGGAAACGAGGGAAAGTCCAACAGGCGAAGATTGGTCAGAAAGAGGGAGGCATTGGTGGTGGGCGCGGTACTCGTAGATATCGAAGCGTTGAGGGGTGCGCTCAGGGTCTTGGTCGACGGGCCCGATCGCGGTTGACGTGACCGTGCAAGCAGAGAATTGGCTGGCAGAGTCGCCATGACGACATTTTGCTTTCAGGAAATGGTCTCGAAGAATCAAAGTTGACTCTTGTCTTGCGTCTCCCTTCGGATGGAGTATAGGGGGGACGTCGTCTACGCAGGCGCGTGTCGCATTGAATTGGTTCCAAATGCAGGCAGCGCATTTGTTGTGTTGATGGTGGGGAGCAAACGGCGGTGGAGGGATCAGCCCAGCCCAGCAACGCTTAGCGCGCCAGGGGTCCCCAGAATCTCGGTTAGCGGTTGACTGCCTGCGCTGTAAGTGGCATGTCCGGGCTCCGCCTGGCCTTCACCTGTCCTCACCTTGGTCCACCTCGACTCGCCTCACATCAATTCATGCTCGGTGTAGGTTGCGTCAGCTTCAAGGTGAGCGGACTATTTCTTTAGTTTTACGGAAACTTTCTACTCCTGGCTTTCAGAAGCTGGGCTTTGCAAACATTCCCTCAGACTCATCGAGACTTATCAAAGACACCCATTTCGTTTGTCGATCATCGATTAGAGCGCGGGTGTCTGTGCGGACAATATGGCGTTGCTGCCTTTTCTCCGAGTACTTGCTAGAGCTTAGACTCATAACCAACAGATAACCAGCCAAAAAAAATCAATCTACCCAGTTTATCGATGCTGCACTCAATGGGGTTTCTTCATCAAGTGCATGGCTTTTCTACTCCCGTCTCCACGCCTCCCTGGGTAGTCTCCAATCTTACTAGTAGACTTCGACTGCGATAGAGTTAATTCGAGCAGTGGAAAGAGCTTCTCGGATACAATGCAGTTTATTTTCTGCATCATCCAGACAGCTAACTTTTACCTGGTGTCAAATGGGAATGATGGGAGAGTCGGAACCAAGGGGCATGTTCAGCCACTTCAGCTAATCAGCCTCGACAATGGCAGGAGGCGACAACACATGATTTAGATAAAATCGTGAAGAAGGCTGAATGTATTTCTAGAAGGACGTCTCCCTACTCTACTTTCTTCCAACTGGTACGCAAACGCGTACTCATTTACCACTACTACCATACTTGTTAGTATCCGCACCGATAGAAAGCAACGCGTCCTTGATCAACTCACAATGTAGCCCCTGAGGCATCAGAACAGACCGCTTTCCCGGAGACTGCAACGCATTGACCTTGTCCATTTGACAGAAGTCTCGTGCCATTCTCAAGATTAGGGTCGACGTCTGTCCCGGCGAGATCTTGAAGAGCCTTTCGATCCGCGGCTTGTTGCTGTCGGCTACCGCCGCGCTGAGGCGAGGCCGCAGCAAGGCCGAAAAGGGCGACCAGAGTGACTGAGATAGAGGAGAGCTTCATGACTCAAATGCTTTTAAGCGGAATTGAAATAGAATAGTAGATTAAATGGTTGCAGTATGGGGGAAAAGGATTGGGCCAGCCGGGAGATTGATTGATTGAACTCGAGCAAAGTCTGAACAACGGGAATGAGATACTGACTTTAGAAACTTGACATTCACTTTCTGTTCTACCTGAAGTCTTTATATGGATTCCGTAAATTGGGGCGCGAAGCTCATGTCTTGTCACAAACGGGATGACAGCTCGGGTTTCGCGGTTGTCTCAAACTTGACAGGCGGCTCCTAGCACATCGGGGTGAACTTGACTCCTGCCACAATCTCGAGACAGGTCCACTCCCAGCGCACCTTAAGATCATCCTTATACTATGGGACCTCCTTCTAATACCAAGGGACTCATAATAGAGACCGAAAGAAGTAATCTTGGTGTGTAGCATGGCGCTCCTCAAGCCAATCGTTTAGCATGTAGAATTTGAATCTCCTGTTTTAGGTCACGACTTAAGTTTCGCGAAGTGGATTACTCGTCTTGAGACAAGCATGGGGTGCAGAATCAAGGGCGGCAAAACCGACGCGGGGTAGTTCTTCTAGAATATTTCTCCATATGAGCGCGGCCTTGCGACTAATTCCGGTTACCCTTACCGACGACGTAGCTGATTCAATGCAAGCATCAGATATGGCAACCTTTGCCAAGGTCAATTGCCAGTGTCCAGGTTGAACAACATACTTGACGGAAGCGATACTGAAAGTTTTAGAAACAATGGGTCTTGGAATATTTCAGCATAAATTTTGAGATTCTTTATTATTCCCTTTAATGAGTCGAATTGCAATCAGCTTTCGGGCAGAATCTCCGTGATGTTGCTCTTGGCAAGCTTCTCAGTCTCATCTAATACTTGAATCAACCTCTCTTTTGCAGCAGTGTGATCGTGATCTTTAGGCTGAGCCATGCCCATATGTTCCGTTGTCACGCAAATCACAGATTCCATCAAGCGCAGTGCCAAAGGTCCTGCAATGCCAACATTGTAGAATGCTGGGGTTTCATTGACTTCAAGCAGCCACGCGGTTCCGCCTGAGTCTATGAGAAAGTCCACCGCGAACAATTCGAAGCATTTGTTCACTGTCGTGAACTTGTCCGCCATTGTGTGTGCAGCGGCTTGGAACAGCTCTGCGGAAACGGCGCAGACCTGCTGAAAGACGTGAGCCTTCCAATCCCCAGGCAGCAAATCATCTGGAGCATCCCAAAAGTCTCTCATCGACTCCCCTATTAACAAAAACATCTTTGTCTTGAAGGGCCGTGTTTGTAAGAGAACATTTGAGGCTCGGGTACAACCAAGGCGGTTCGTAATCTTCTCCAGCAAGAAGTGCAAGCATTTCCTTGAAGACATAGACTTTGAGACGGCCCACAGAGAGAACATAGGCTCGGGCATGCCACTTCCTATTCTCCATCGGCGGAATAGAAACGACGTATTGCTGCGCGACAAACTCGCGCATCTGGGCTGATGGAATACGACCGCCTTCCTTGAAAAGTACTGAGGCTTTGGACTTCTTTGGACTGCATCCGAGTTTGGCTTGAGTGACAAGGCGCCCGTGGCGGTAACTAGCACATCAAGAGAGTCTAATCCAGGAGTGGATAGTGTTGGCAAAAAGTTCGGGTCGTTCTTTTCTGAATATGGAGTCGTATCTGGGATAGATCGTTGAGTATTGTAGAACATGATACTCTCGTCCTCTCCCTCGACCTCGTACTCTGCAAGCTCTAGATGATTGGCAAGTTCATCTATTGTGCTAAAAAGTCTGATGCCAGCACCACAGTCGACCAACGCTGGCTTCATAATCCACCAGTCGCGTTCCGCTGGGGGCTTGCTCTCGTTTGCCTCGAGTGAATATAAGAGCGAAAGGTCGTCCGCAGCAGTCAAAGACTCCTCGACATACTCGGCATAGTCCAAAGATAGACGGACTGTAGCGGGCACATGACTTTTGAGGATGCTTTCTGGTCTTTTGGCCGTCCATAATTCTACAACCCTGGCAAGATAATCTTTCCGAGCCAAAGCGTCGCTGTTCGGGTAGGCGTTGATCAGGCCCGTGGTCGCTGAGTTCAACGCTAAGAAGTTCCGGTTCAAGGCCCAACCATCACAAAACTGAAAGACTGTCTTGGCGTTTGTGGGGAAATGATCGAAGTTGTCGATGAACTTGGTGTTTGGCGCGTGCTTTCGGATGTAGGACTTGATGGGTTCTGACAGCCAAGGACTGGCTGGTTGGACATACGCGTACATTCTGGTTGGATCTGGAGGAGAGTAACGGTAACCCTTTGTGAGAGGTTCGAATCGCTTCTCAAGGTGATGTTATTATCTTAGATGTCGTTTGATCGGAAACAGCCGGTTGGATCGTGGCCGAAGCCCCGTGATGGAGTTGGACGTCACGAGGAAACTGGGAATCTAAGTCAGAATCTCTTGTGTGGTTCATAGAACCTTTTAAATTCAACAAGTCGTGGTTCCACAGGAGTTTAGATGTCTCTCATTATTCAACCATCTGGAGAATCGTAGCATCGTTCACCAAGTTGAAGTGGCCAAGAGGCGTGCCAAGCGAGAACGCGGATTTCCATTACCTAACCTCTACTCTCGCGATTTCCATTAGACATAACCGGTTTTATAAACGTAATCCAAGCCGAGCTCATTCCGAATAAAATCGATACATTTTTGATCCAGCTCGATGACTTCAGACGAGTTGCACACTTTGATCCTTGCGCCCCCGAGTGTAGTCACACAAACAGCTTTTAATTCAACGTCACTCCGAAGAAACGTAATCCTACTTGGTTTCCTCCAATAAACATAGATTGTTAGCTCGGACTTTAATGAATCTTGATTTGTTTTTGCACGACGCACAATCCGCCGTCACGTTATTAAGAGAAACTACCTTGGGGTCTGAAGCCTCAAGTCGTGAGAGGCCATACGAGCACGCAATGTCATTTTGTTTCGTAACTCATGACAGCATGATAAATCCTTGTTGTTATTCATCAAAATGCATTTGAAAGTTGCGGTGACTTCAAGTTCGTCCAGAAATAACACTGCGTGAGAAGGTACCTCAATTCGAACGCCAAAGATCGTTAGGCACATGCTTCATCTTCAAACCCACCGAAATCATATGGATACCAAGGGAGTCGGACAATATTTCAGATCAAGTGCAAATAACTCATAGTAATCTGCATCTTACTATTACCTAAGTAGACATAATACCTTGGGCCCCTGGATGATATTGAGGGTCGAGTCTAAAAATATTTGCCGAGAATTCCACATATGCCTTCGATGATGTGTTGAAAGCTCTCCCCCAAAGAGTAGCAACCTTGGCTACTTGGTCCTGAAAATGAGCAAGACAAAAGCTGACTACAATCGTAACTACATCTAGAGAGAAGATAATGGTGATAATATACAGCCTTTAAGGTGACATTGATTTGAGCATTCATCGGAGAATTGAGCACAAGAACAATGTCGTGCTGCCAGTCACTTAATAAGTATAATGTATCAGGACATGTCTCATTTGATGGTCGTTTGATTCGATGTCTACATGCAAGATGATTCTAGCCTATCAGTGAACGCAACGAAAAGCTGGTTGGAAGTTTGCTGCAATATTTAGTTTGCGACCTGGATGTCTGTCAAGCTAGGACGGTAGGAAGTGAACAGCTCAGAGCTGCGCCGCCTGGCACACCATTGATGCACCAAGCAAGCTTTCCAGCCCACGGTCAAGGGTATTGGCGAGAAGTCATGAGATTCCGTTCGAGAATGAGAGATGGAAAGCAACGCCTACCTATAATTCGCCAATACCATTGGTCTCAAAGACCGATACTGTCACAGAAACCGATCAACGGCCATGAAGCAGGTGTTTGGGGAGATTTAAAATCGGCTCGAGTCTATCAGCGATGTCAAATTTCCCTTAAACGGCCAACTCTCATACCTACCTACACCTCACATACCGGAATTTTACAGATGAAGTACCATGTCCTTCTTCACCAGACCAGACTCTCATGAGATTAGATTTAACGCCACAGCGACCGTCTTGGCAACGGGCGCACTGCGGCCTCGGCTCCTTCAGCCGGTCCGGTTTCGGTATTCTAGCTCAGTGGACAGTCGTCCCGAAGTTGAACGGGATGAAAGTTGAAACCGGAGAACCGCCTGGGGATTTATGTACGCTCCTCCGCAAGTGGGGAAAGTTGAAACTATAGGGGTTCGTTTCACCAATTTGATTTTCAAAGTTTGTGTATGTTCGCCTAGAAGCTGTGAAGGAAGAACTAATTAGTGTCGAGAACGTGACCGACACCTCCGAAGATTGCCACCATGGAAACGCTCATATCTGTGTGGAGGGGTGGTGGGATGGAGACGTCGTGATTGAGAGGGTTGTAAGGTATCCGAGGCGACGGTACTAAACATTGGACAATCACACTGACAGCCGGTATTCAACACGGGCTTTGGTTCCTCTCTGGCGTTTTCTCTTATAACGTACTCGTATTCGTTCGACTAATGATGGGTGGGAGGGGAGCCAAAAGCTACATTTGTGACTCCAAACGTCCCCTGCGAGCCCCTGACATGCATCGCAATTAGATGACAAAAAGATGAAGTTTGGCAAGTTAGCAGTGCGGAATTTGAAATTCATGACAGACGGCCTCAAGCAACATCATATCAGCGTAGCATTAGTTCGAGCGACAGTTGAGGATGAAATGAAGTCCAGATGGAGAGGAGTACATAGGGGGCAAAGCGAGTACGTCTGAGCAAGGAGACTGATGGGCCTAAGAGGCCATCAAAGAGTTCCAATCAGAGACAGCCTGACGCTTAATTGGGTTGCGAGGCCAGAAATAGAAGCGGCAACCAGGTTATCACCACCAGTCGTCGTCTCAGAAGCCGCGAGACAGCAAGAGACTCATACCGCAAGCGAGCTTACCCGAGAAGTGGCCGCTGTGGACGAACGTTGCACGAGCTTTCTCCATTGATCAAGTCATCTGAACCGCTCCCTGAGATGGCACCGCAAATTGACCAATTTCTTTCAGACCCATTCGGCTCCGGGGTCTCTGCGTATGAGGTGATTAAGCATAACCAGGCGTAGTAGTCACTTTGCCCGGTCACTGTTGATATCATGAGCCCGGCTCAGTTTTACTCCACGGCCCTCAAACTCGGTGTCGCTTTCTCTGAGAGCATACGACGCATTTGACGTTCGGTCTGAAGCCGAAGGTGTGCACAGATGCCATCCGTTTGGTCAAGATACCGCCGTCAGCGAATGATGAAAGGATATCGGTAATGCAGATTGGAACGGGCGTGCAGGAAGCTGAAATCAGCACCTTGTGGTATTTCGGAGAACACGGTGATGGGCAGATTATCACTTCAATTTGATGGTTGTTAAATTTTTTATTGGTACGCTGGAGTGTAGGGATGATACGTTTATGAGATCGCAAGGAGTTGGTCAACAGCTAGGCCATCTCGTCTTCTCGACGCTCGCATTCGTCAACACTCGCCCAAGAAGGGGAGCGACGCTAGACAAAGGGATGAATGTCAGACAAAGCAACGTTTGGGGCGAATAGGGTTAAAGGGGAGACGGGTGGTACTGACCAGGGACCTCCGTGTAGGTTATTTGGCAGAACCATAAGAATTGAAATCATTTCGTCGGATTTTGCACAGTCCCTGTAGAGTTGCCTGAAGGCAAACCCGGGCCAACCTGGCAACTGTGCCCGGAATCAGTCACTGACTGGCCTTGGTTCGATAGTTCGTTCTGCCCAGGCCCCAAGAGCCTGAGTCTTGAGAAGTGACTCTAGAATGATCGAGGAGCTAGGGCGCGTCAAGGATTTTTTGATCGGAGAGCAGCAGCAACCCATTTACTTACCACTCAGGAAATAGAGGGACGTAGGGATGGGAACTGGTTAGCCGCTCGAAGAGACGGCAGGAAACGGGGGCATCGTGATCCGCGCTGAGACAAGGTGAAGAAGAATCTGAATGATGAGATCGATCGCCGCGGACCGATGTTCAGTCGGTCGGGGAAACATCGATGCCGGCCTAAAAACGTTGCGGGTTTCTCGCTAGCTCGGTGAGCGACAGGGCTGGAAATCGTAGGCGTATGACCTTGCCGTCGCAAACGTGAGAAGCGCGCTGGACGTCGCGAAGGGTGAGTGGCCCAGGCAGCTATCCCAAGTTTGATTTTGCTTTTGACCGGCAGCGTCTGCCCAGGTGTACCAAGCTTGTCACAGAAGAGGTCTGAGAGACGTGTTGCGTCTGCTGGTGGCATGTCATAGCGGACGGGAGCCACATGTCATGTCAGCCGCCGGGAGCAGGGCTAGCCCCTCTACGGGTGACGAGGGTCAAGTGGCGGGCTGTCTGACATTTGAGCCATGTTTGTCATGGCTGTGTAGAACGAGAGGTGGCGCTGGATCTAGAACCATCTTGGCAAAGAGAGGTGAGGACATAGTGAGGATGGCAACGAACCATCCCGAGAAGCCAGGGGCTAAAGGGACGAAAGCGAGATACCGCAATGGGCAGTCACACCGTATTGATTTGAAAAGAAGTTCAAGCAATTGTTCCATGGCAAGGTAGCATAGGGCATGATGTAGCCCGTGTATATATGTGAAAAAAAGTCAATAGGCTGAAATGATTGAAGGTGAGATGCGCCAAGGGCGGGTTGTGTTAAAGTTGCGGGATGACAGATTGGTTGAGCATCGTGCCTGCATTAGTCGTGGACGATGAAGTATAGTCGGGGAATAAGAAATCCACCAGGAACAAGCACAGGCACGGCAAGGAAGCCGAAAACGAAGGCCAGAAAGAAAGCAGTCAACCAACTTAGTGAGGTAAAGTAGGACAGGCCCAAGCAGGGACGGGACTAATGCCATGCACAATTAAGCATATTTGTATGATGACGCGGAGGAAACGTGTACATCGTATACACGAGCACTTGCATCTACATGCTTCTACTACCTTACCTAAGTATGTAAGTATGTAAATGATTTCATGTACATACTTACAAGTGCAGGATAAGCCTACCAATCAAGATTCAAGAGGGCGTTAGTTGGCTGTCCGCTGCCTCGGAAGCTACGAGCTTAAACAGTCCAAGCTTTGTCTCTAAATTTGGTTCCCGTTTCAAGCTTCAAGCAGGGGTCCTCGGTACGTTGCTATCCTTGATTCACCTACAAACCCTGCCATGCCTACGCCTGGCTGAGGTGATGAGATCTGCTGCCCCCCTCCTAGTCTCCTCTATTTCCCGCCGTAATTCTCCGAATACAAGCGCTCGCGTGATTCTCAGGCCGGGCCTGCTTCTCCGTGTCTTTGCGAATGCCGCCTGTCTTACATTCTTACTCACATAGTTACACTAGCACCTTAGCCACCACATTGAAGAAACAACTGCATCCCTCGCACGGCCCGACGTAACTCGGACGCTCTTTCGCTCTCCTTTGGTCACACAGCCGCCTCAGGTCAGACTCGTTATGTGGAAGAGGGAGCACTGACAACCACTCGCAGCTGTCTGTCATACCTAACATACCACCCATCAGAAAGGGGAGCCACAGGCACAGAGCGTGTCTACTCCGTACGGATACACCACTGCTGGTTGACATACAGCCCTCCAAGCCCGCTAGAAATCTTCCATTGCTGCATGCCACGTTCTACCGTTTGCTCTAGTGCAGGCTACAACGGCGGGATCTTAAGTCGATCTCTCATGCAATGCTTCGCTCGTTGTTCGTCACCACGCAGCAGCCTCATCACCACAAGGTTTTCTGCTCACCATATACCCCTCCTTGATCCATAGAAACAGATAGTCGTACCATGGTGCCGACAGGCAAACCTTCCATTCGCACAACTCGGGTGCATATCGCGGACGCACATCGCGGGTGATCGCCCGCCGGAGGAACACGAACACTCCAAAATCGCCGATTTAGACTGCTGTGGCATCAGCAGATCTCATCTTAGGCTTACTCGAGCACCCCGAGACCGTGTTTCTCTCTAACCCCGGATGTGGAGAGGGCTACCGGTTTTGACATGCATCCGGCGCCAACTGATCAAGCGTAAAACCACAATCATCACCATCAGCCCACGGTACGTCTCCGTGACCAAAGAAAAAGGACTACTGTTCGTACACACGGTCAGGGCAACGGCCGCGCTTCCTGACTCCCAAACGTGGACCAGCGTTTCCGAGCCTGGACTCGGAGACTCTTTAGGCCTGCTTCAGGGCTGAGGCGATACAAATCCTTACTACCAAGACTTTTAGCCAGGGGAAATAAACGGGTCCTCGAAGGCTTAGCGAACGGAGCTCAACGGTTGCGCATCGAGAGTCCCTGTCAACATCACGGTAGATACTCTATTTCACAGTACTCCGTACTCCGTAGTTGGCCACAGAAGATCTCCCCTCCGCCTCTGGCCTGGCGACTCCAGATCTTCCCTAGGTCCCAAGCATCCCAGTCCGATCACCGAAACCGTAAACTTCTTGGCTACCGTAAGAAGGCTGCATCATGTTCCTGACTCTTGAACCAATCGGAACTCTGATTGCCTCTTCTCGTGCGTCCCCTACACCTAAAAACTGACTTGCTGACTACAAGCCACGCGCGTGTTCCTGAGTTGCTGTGTTCCTCTCACATCGTCACTCAAATCAACTTCAAGGCACAGCACGGCCATTCGTCGCCAAGACCTCCACTGAAACAGATTCGCGAGCGAAGATTCGCCAAGCTTCATGCACCCGAGAACCTAACTTCACATCCCACACATCGTCCCTCGACGTCTCTCCCCCTCGAGCCTCGCTCGAGCGTGGAGCTAGCAACCCGGCAGCACATCGACACATCCTCGCGCATCCTCCACATCGCGAGCCCCTCGCCGCACATCCAAACTGCACATCACTCAAATCATTCCGTCTCCTAAACACGCCGTACACCACCAAACATAGGCGCGCAGCAACTACCCTACCACGGCCAACGAGGCGCAGTTGTCCCAACCCATTCAAGCCTGGGAGCACCCCCAGGATCTGTATGTGGGCGGGTGGATTCTCGGGACGCTTCCACGTCTCTCTTTCTGGAAGATGACTCCAGCAACGTATATGCGATTTGCTCTGAGCTGCCTCTTGGCGATCCGTTTGTGATGCTTCAACTTCTAAACCCCAGCCTCCTTCGTATCGCATGTCGACGCTTACCGTCCAGTGACCCGCCTCCGACGTCGCCGTGGTCTTGTCGTCCCAACTCCACCTGGTTGAATCACGGTGGAGGGTTTTCACAATTCCAATTCCCTCGCGTTCAGCTGTGAAGTCAATCAAAGGACAGAATCCGAGGTCTACACACCCCCAACCAGTCTACTCACGCCCCTCCTCTTGTTTCTCTATGCTACTTGAGCCGACGCGATACCGAGCCATGCTTGAGGTCGACTTTGACTGACGGCTTCAAGGTCCTAGCCATTGGGAACACACTGACACTGACGAAGGGTTGCAGGGTGCAAGGTCTGATCGGGGATGCAAGGTAGGCCGGCAAGGGCGAGTCTCTGTCTCTGCTGCCGCTAATGTACCTCTGTGTATGTGTGTGCGCGCGCGTGTGTGGGAGGAGAAGGAGGTGAGGTGAGGGCGAGGTGAGGTTCAGCTGAGAACAGACCCTGGAGCCTCATCGTCTGCTTGCTTGCCCACCCGCCTGGCCTTGCCTTGTCTTTTGCCTGCACCGCACTGCTTCGTTGCTT
This sequence comes from Colletotrichum fioriniae, assembly GCF_027942845.1. Lineage (NCBI taxonomy): Eukaryota > Fungi > Ascomycota > Sordariomycetes > Glomerellales > Glomerellaceae > Colletotrichum > Colletotrichum fioriniae. Next base: position 2,410,483 of record NW_027076844.1, on the reverse strand, counting down.
TGCTTGCTACGACGGTGGTCCAGCATGGAACGATCTGATTCCGAACCTCCCACCCAAAATCCATCCCATCTCAACCCAAGGAATTTGTCAAATTCGTCCCCCCTGACCATGATATGGAATGCCAAGCAAGTCCAGTCGAGATCTTCTATATAACAGTCCCGTCCACACCATCAAATCTAACCTTCTTTCCTACCCTCATCACACAGCATCAACAAAGCAAGCCTTTCACTTCTTCACCTTTTCCACTTTCCTTACCTATATCAGCCCCGGTGGCTCTTCACGAATAGGATCTCTTAATCTCTAAAAACAAACTCCGATTCATTCCAGTTTCCTCAAGCTCGAATCTCTCATTCAAAATGCGCTCCCAATCACTCCTCGTCGCCGCCCTGGCTGCTACCGTCTCTGCTCACGGCACGCTGATGTCCGTCGAGGGTGCTAATGGCGTCACCATGCCCGGTCTCACCAGTAAGCTTCACCATTTTCCTGGGCAACATGGCTTGCTCTTTCCTATACAACACACAAATGACTAACTCACTCGCCCCTTCAGTCGCTGATGGAACTCCCCGTGACTGCTCTTCCAACGGCTGCGGCTCCCAGGCCGACACTGCCATTATCCGTGACCGCGAGATCGCCTCTGGTGAGGTCGGCCCTCTTGGCCGCACTCAGGGCAACGGCCCCGTTGACGCCTCCGTGATGGTCAACAACTTCATGGGTGGTGCTGCCGCCCCCAAGAACAACGGAGCCGCATCCGGCACCGGTGTCGAGGACAACATTCCCAACATGAAGCGCGCCGAGCTCTACGCTCGCCAGGGTCTCGCCGGCCTCTTCGGCGGCGGTGGCAAGAACAAGGGCAACAAGCAGAACGGTCCCCCCGAGGCCCGCGTCGCCGCCACTGCTGGTATGGGTGCCTCCCAGGGCATGCCCACCTGCGCCGACGACGGCACCATCTCCATGACCTTCCGCCAGATCAACCAGGATGGCGCCGGTCCCATGACCGCCGATGTCGACGGCACCTCCGGCGGCACCAAGGAGGAGGCTTTCCAGAGCGCTCAGGTCACCACTGACGTCCCGGGCCTCGGCGTCCAGGGTCTGTCCCTCGCCACCAACACCGACTTCCCCATCAAGGTCCAGATGCCCGCTGGTATGACCTGCGACGGCAAGGTCGGCATGGCCTCCAACGTCTGCGTCGTCCGTGTCCGCAACGGTGCTGGTGCCGGCCCCTTCGGTGGCTCTGCTGCCTTCACCCAGACCGCCGCTGGCCGCAAGCGCGCCGTTGCCTACCGCCTCAAGAAGCGCATGGAGCTCAACAACCGCGCATAAGCGGCTTGTCAAGCGATTCTTTGATGAGGATCTTTTCGGTGTGTCAAACCTGGGAGTTTGGGGGATTTGATCGACGCTGCAGGAAGTCAGGGACTTCTAAGGCTCGGTGAATTCCAGACTTGGGTATAGAGCTTTTTGGAAACGACCGTTCTTTATTTCCTACATACTATTTTTCTTATTAGGTCGTCATTTTTCCATAGGCAATTGACGCCGATCGGAGTTTGAAAAACTTCTACTACACTCTCGCTGTGATGTGACCCTATGTGACATGGTCAACAAAATAAACCTCATAGTTTGTGAATCTGTCAATCGGATCTCTTCGCCAATACTTCCTTCACCTGACAAGGCAGATGCTTAAAGTCGAACAGACAAAATGACCCGAGGATACTAAACAGGCAACGCTATGAGGCAAACTTTGCCCTCGTCCGAAGCTGGATAGACTTCTGATGCACAGGCCATATCCCTTCTGCTCGGTCTTGCAATAACTTGACACCGGATTTGTGTCAGACGGGCAGGAAACTAAACACTTCCGACCAATGGCGGTGGAGGAAACATTGCGATTCTCTCAAGAATTTGATTTTGGTCTGGCCATTCGCATGCCCCCCTCGGCCATACATACACAGAAAGATAGGGGATGGACGGTGTGGCGTCTATTACAAGAAACAAGATGGTTGTCAATGATTCAACGAGTATTCTACCCACATGACGCCCTTTCCCAGACCGAAGATCCAATCCTCGGCCGCCAAATTCATTCCATCCCAACGCCGGATTTTGATGCTATGCCGCTAGACTTTTACGTATTATTGCGGTTGCTTCTATGTCTAGGCTGCTGCCGTTTAAAGTGTAACGACGCGAACAATTGCGCAGAAACTGTCTGCGTGTTTACGGCCAGAGCATTGCTCGTACGCCCATATGTCGTGCTTTTGTTGAGCCCTGAAAGTGCGTCCCCAGGGACGGAAGCTATGGAGGAAATCACCATCGCCGACTTCGATGCCGGGTCAGTAAGGCAACACTGATAGCTGATGGAGGGAAACTTACCTATAAGCCGAATCGACCTTGGTGACGCGCTTGCGCATCTTCAAGCCATCCGGTTTCCCATCTCGGTCTCCCTTGGACTTGGGAGCAATGCCGAGGAGTTCGGCCTCTAGTGCAGATAACTCCGATGCGTCAGTACCAAAGGACGCCGCAGATTGCCTAGAAGCTGGACGTGATTCATCACGGCTGCTGTGAGATCCACGGCGGCGGGAGTGACGAGATCGAGACCGAGATCGAGACGCCTGTCGGCTATGCGGCCGGCTATCTAGTCGTGATGTTCCGCGAGGAAGCACAGGTGGCGATGCCCCCCTTTCCTGGAAATTGTTGGTCGATGTCTGTCTGCGAACGTTCCGAGAGCTATAGTATCCCGAGTCTTGGAGACCCGCGTCTTCAAATCGCCTTGATGGGCCGGCATCTTGAGACTCGTCCAAGGACCTGAGGAGCGTCTGGCCTGGATCGGAATCAGTGCGTTCTGGTCTTTGGTGACGATAGCGATCCATCGGTCTCGAGTCCTCCCTGGATCTCCGATTGTGCGGTGAGGTGGCATTGTAGCCGGGAAGTGATTCAACCTTGTGCCTCTTTAAACGATGATCCGCCCATTCGCCACCTTCTGGGCCGCCCCTAGCTCGAGGGTTCTTGTATGGCGACTCGTCCAAAGTCCGCTTTCGATTATTGACCAGACGGTATTCACGGTTTTCTGGAGTAGGCGGTTTGGGTGGGAGAGATGGAAACCCTGGAAGGCGACTAGACTTGAACGTGCTGGGCCTCTCTCGTGGCTCAGGGGGTTGTTTGGGAGCACTGCCCTCGGGACACTTCCAGAACGCTGGATCATACTGCAACGTGACGAAGAACTCGGTTTCTCGTATCGGCCGCGAGAATTCCATGAGGTTGCCCTCTTTTGCAAATCGAGACTGAATCCAGGTGGCGTTCCACGCCGGAGGTAGCACAATGTTATCGTGGTATTCCTCAGGTCCCGGTAGTGGCATGGCGATCGGGTCTGGTTGGTGAGTTTTCTCTAGTTCTTTAAAGATCATCTCTTCCTCCCAGTTCCAATCGTACTCTTCATCGGCTTCCTGTTCCGAAGCAGTGTTGATGTTTGTGCTTTGAGGTGTATCGCTCGCGACGGATGGCGTCTCGACAGCCTTTGATCCGGCTTCGAGTTGTGGCAGTGTTGGCCCTGGCCTGGCTTTATTTTCCGACTTTGGTCTTGGCTGTGAAGGATCTCGTTTCGACTGATTGCCGTGTTTATTTCGGCGAGAACGATCTCGATTATTATGCCCTTGGCGCTGTCGCCCATTTCGGTCCCGCGGCGGTTGGTTCCTCGGAGGAGGAATTGGCGGGAGCCCCGGGGGTGTAGAGCGGGGAGGGCCAGGCAAGGGAGGTGGATGACCATATCCTGGAGGGGGCGGTCCCCATGAGGGAGGGTAAGAACTTGATGTTGGGGGCGGTTGAGACCCATAGTGCGGCTGAGGATAGCCTCCCGGAGGTGTTGAATTATATGAGGGCGGGTACTGGCCGCCTGGAGGTGGAGGACCGGGGTGATATCCAGGGCCAGAAGAGTAAGATGGAGGAGGAGGAGGAGGAGGAGGAGGAGCAGCATAAGGAGCACTGCCAGCAAATTGTGGTGGCTGATAAGGAGGAGGAGGCAGACCAGAAGAACCAGGAGGTGGAGGCCCGCCATACTGGCCAGATGGTGGATAATGGTACGGTGCAGGAGGAGCGGGAGGTGGTGGGTGGGCACCCGGGGAGGCGGCGGCGGCGGGGGATATTGGGAATAGCCGGGGTAGTTCCCTGTTGGCGGGGGAGGATAGCCATTCGGAGGTGGAGGATATGACGGATATGAAGGCAGGGGGCCGGGGTACGGAGGAGCATGGGGTTGACCCGGGGGCGGAGCGTAGCGAGTGACGATCGGATTGCCGCTTGGTGGGGCCGAGTACTTGGTCACAACAGCCCCCGGCCGGCGTGCGCCGTGTTGATGTTCACCACCCCGGCCATGGTGATCATGGGCACTCGAGGTATTTTTCCGGGACAATCCACTTTGGTCGAGTCAGTCAAGATTCAAACTTGAATAAAGAGACAGTTGTCGTCATGTCTGAGAAGACTCTGCATCACGAAACTTACGCGGGCTTCGCTCTGACAGGCTCCGGGCAAGCTACGGCCCAATGTCCTACGCCGCCGCAATTGATGCAGCTTGGCTCTTTCATTGACGGCCCCATCCCTGGCGCATGGTCGGCCATGGTTGATGATAGGGTGCCTCGGCTCTCGGGTTGGCGTACAGCTTTGGCCCAGGCCCAGAAGGGGGGATCAATGAGAGTGTTGGGAGGAGTAGCGCGACCAAGGTAACGAGAAACTGGATAGCAACTATGAGCCGGAAGCGGCCCAGTAGGGAAAGAAAGCAGAGAAAGGTGGAGGTATCTCTGCTTATACTAGTAGCAAAGATAGGTCGGAATAGGTTGCCAACACGAGCTGAATAAGAGAAGACTTGATATATCAGAGGGTGCTTGCCAAAGACGGGAAAGGAGAGTCAGAGACGCAAACCTTGATGTTCGCGCTGTGCTTACAGCAGGTGAATGAGAGGCCTGAGACTGGCCGACACCAGAGTAGGTAGTGGCAACTATAAGATAATCTCTTGATTTGACCGAGACTCAAGATGGCAGTCTGTTAATCAAGGTGACGGATAGTGCGAAGCCTTCAAAGGTCTTTAGTGGATGCGCCTAGGCAGTCTGGAGTGGCGCATCGCCTGTGGATGACCGTACTATGAGGGGAGAGGTGCGATGAGTTGGCGATGAAAGCCGCAGGCCGGCCTCCAAAGTGAGGATTCTTGATGGCGAGGCCTAAACCAGGCGACTATCGTGGGCTTTGTCTCATTCCAGGAGGGGGCAACTGGGATGAGGTTGTGGGAAAGCGCGACGAAGTTGACCAAAAGACGAAGGTTGCGCGCCCACCTAGGCTCAGGCGTAAAGTGGGGCAAATGCACCTGCCCAGTGAGGCACAGCTGAACACCCACGGCAACTCCTTCCGCGCGGAAGGCTGAAAGGGGCCGGAAGTTTATCGGGCCGGATGTCATGTTTTCTTTTTTCGGAAGGCAGCCACCTCAGGTCAGGTAGGCAGGACAGGCAGAAGACATAGGTGGTCCAGCCAGACTCGACGACATTGGGAAGAGGCAGCAATTAGCTGACAGACAATACACCTTGGTTTCCTGCATGTCGTACATGTCTCGTGCCTTGTGGGGGGGCGTATTTCGACCTGCAGACTGCAGTCTCAAAGACCACAGCTGGCATGTCATGCATGAGTTATGAAGCACGCACTGTCTTTGTGCATCCAGATCATCTGAGGACTAGGATCTAAGGGGGCAATATGTGACTACATGACAAGTCTCCTGGGACATCTGGGACTGGTTTTGTCTTCAAGTCGAGAAGCTGTCATGGGCCAGATCTTGGGAAGTTTGCATCTGCTGTCATTGGGCTAGATTGGCAGACCATGATGCTATGCTCAAGGGCAGTTTGGAGCTGCTCGAGCGAGGTTTGCAGAGGTAGAGATACGAATATATCAACTGGGAACATCTAGATGCTAATCCATCGCGCAGACGCAGAGCATCCGAGTTCAACCAGGAGCGAGATGAAACGGTCAAGACAGAAAATGAAAGACATGCTAGGTATTCTAATTTCAAATGGAGACCAAGGTAGATAGATAGACGGGCGAAGCATCTAAGAAGACCAGCTGGCAGACGAGAGAGATGTTGGTGCCTGAGAAATTGAGGGAAAACCAAGGTGAAGGGAACATATGGCTGCTTCCTTATGACAATCCAGACACCAGGTGATGTTCGAACCCTGGAGATGGTGAGGAATTGATCTGAGCGAACGGGGTCGGCGGCCCAGCATCTCACAATGAGTGAATGATGAACGCGTCTGAAAACAACCAAGGAAATAAAGTATCGAAATACAGTCCAGTGTCGGGGCTCTCAATAGCAGCCAGGATTCTGTCTGACTCTCTGAAATCGCAGGCCAAAAGCTGCGACTGGCGGAGGAAATGACAATGAACGGGGAAGCTCGTCGGACCGTTAGAAACGGCACGAATAGTGTACCATCAGATTGGTAGTGGAGGTAATTTGTATGGACGCAACTGTGAGGTGAGGAAAAGAAAAGGGCGCACCCGCCTCGTCAAACCCGATGAAGGGGGGGGAAGGTGACTTTATATGAGCCCAGTCGTTGCAGGAGGCCCCCCCCCCCTGCTGACCTGGCAAGTCCAGGCTTCCTTGGCCAGTAGTGGCCCTCCTGCCCATCCATCACCTTGCGCCGCGGTGCAGTTCCAGCGCTTCCAGGGCTTGTACTCTGTAGCGAACGACAGCCCCCTAGGTAGAGTGTTGATGTGTACGTAAGCGCCTCGAACCTGCCGTGACCGCCAACTGCCAGGTTTGCGCGCGGGGCGGTAAAACGTGACCAGATCCAATCACATCCTGTCTTCTAGGGCACTCAACAGAGTAAGGTACCTTAACTTGCTACCTTACAAGTAAGGTAGATACTGCGTACCTAGTACGTACATTGTCATGACTGGTACGTGAGCAGGTGAAGTGTCTGATGTTTGGATGGGATTTCTCAGCCGGGCCCAAGCTTCCCCCAGCTGATTCCAATTTGAGATGGGCGTCGTCTTTCCATTGCAGCATGACGTCCCCTCGCTGTCCGCCGCCAGAGCTGCCACCCATCCATCCTAAAAAGATTAATCAACGGCGACTGAAGAATAACTAAGGTACCTTGCCTTAGCTTAGGTACCTTACCTCACCACGCTCTCTTTTCGAGGGCATCGCCACGGCCTACATACCTACCTACACGTCGCTTCCCTTCGTCGTCTTCCTCTCTTGTGCTCTTGAGCCACCTATTCGACGATTCAAAGCCCACCAAACACAGGCGTGCGCTATTACCCCCCCAAATCTTTCGTCGATCCAGCCTACGCTTCAACTCGTCCGCTTTGTTCATTCTGCCGCCGCGCGCTTTCTGCTCCCATGTAAAGACACGTCTTCCTCGATCATGTTACTACAACCACGAAGCTCCCCAATACACATAGCCCGCCTCTTGAGTAGAAGTGGTCTCCGACGACGACCTGCTTCTTGAACCTCCGACCTTTGCGACGACCCTCCGCTGTAGTGCTGCTACACCTTACCAACCACAAAATCAACCACATACCACCGGCCTCGCAGCTACTGTCGCATACCACTACGTCAAAGATGCCCGGGCTCCCAGGTAAGACTTGCTCTTGTTCCCCAGGTTCTGCAACTTCTCTGATCATGTTGTGCTGCTACAGCTTCCGTCGACCTTGACGAGTGCATCTCGCGCTTGTACAAGAGGGAACTTCTCGCCGAATCCGTCATCGAGGCCATTTGCGCCAAAACGAAAGAGCTGCTGATGCGCGAGAGCAACGTCGTCCACGTTCGCGCCCCCGTCACCGTCGTTGGCGATATCCACGGCCAGTTCTACGACCTGATAGAGATCTTCAAAATTGGTGGCTGGTGTCCAGACACCAACTACTTGTTTCTGGGTACGTTTTGGATCGGAAGTTGGGAATCCAAATAGTTTACTGACCGGCTGTCCAACAGGCGACTACGTCGACCGCGGCATGTTCAGTGTCGAAACGATATCTTTGCTTGTGTGCTTGAAACTTCGATACCCCAATCGCGTGCATTTGATTCGAGGCAACCACGAGTCTCGCGGCGTTACTCAGTCCTATGGCTTCTATACCGAGTGTTCAAGAAAATACGGAAACGCCAACGTATGGCACTACTTTACCGACATGTTTGACTTTTTGACCTTGAGCGTGGTCATCAACGACAAGATCTTCTGTGTCCACGGCGGTAAGGCAGCCCGAATCTCCACGCACGCGCGCGCCTACGCCGCTGCTATCAGTTTCGACGGTCTGCTAATATGTATTGCTCCAGGCCTCTCCCCATCCATTCACTCAATCGACCAAATTGTCATCATTGATCGTTTCCGCGAGATTCCTCATGAAGGCCCCATGGCCGACCTAGTGTGGTCTGACCCCGATCCCGAGCGCGACGAGTTCTCTCTCAGCCCACGTGGAGCGGGCTATACTTTTGGCGCACAAGTGGTTAAGAAGTTCTTGGCTGTGAACAACATGGACCACATTCTGAGAGCGCACCAGCTGTGTCAGGAGGGCTTCCAAGTTTTATACGACGATCGATTGAGTACAGTATGGAGTGCGCCCAATTACTGCTACCGATGTGGAAACATGGCTAGTGTTCTGGAGGTCAGCGATACTGGCGAGAGGTTTTTCAACGTCTTTGCTGCAGCACCAGAGAATGATCAGCATAAAGATATGCAGCTGGGTGGTGGAGAAAAGCAGGCAGATGGCAACTCCCTTCCCGATTACTTCCTGTAACGCGGCTGGAGTCTGCGTTCGATGCCTAGACCATCTTAGACGGGGATGATTTATACAAGAGTAAGAAAATGGCGTGTGGTCTGAGCCCAGATTCAGGTGCATCACCAAACTGTCCTTATAAAAGGCCATTATCAGAAGGGCCAGGTGGAAGAGACCACCACGATTAGAGTACGTTGAAAAGGTGTCATTCACGTCTTACGCCTCACGCCTCGGGACGACCCATAGACGAACATTTGACGAGGATCCAAAGGGATCTGTATTTTTTTGGTAGCTTGGGCACAAACAACGATGATGACCCAGCAGAACGAGAAAAAAAAAAGTATCTGCCATCTAAACCGTCCACTTTTTTGTTTTGTAATCGTGACTTCATGTGCAATAACCAGTGTATGAGGTTGAGAGCAAAATTTGTGTGAGTGTGTGTTGTGTATAGCAAGAGTAGAAAAGGGCCTTTGAATCAGCATGGTCCATCACTCATATTTCCTGCGTGTTGGCTGTGACCTAGTTTGACCTTTTGTATTCTTTTCGTGTTGGGAGTGAGCGAGTGAGATGTTGTCCTGCATGCCTGCCTTGAATTCCACCACATATGTCCTCCCAACCGTGATCGGGTTCAAATCTGCCGATGCGCGGGTTCTCCTTCCTGGAAAGAGATTGAATTCGGAAGACTAAGTTATAGACGAGAGCGACGAGACAGCATTTCGGGCTTATGAGAATGGTGGCAGGGCAGAGAGAGAGAGAGAGAGAGAGAGAGAGAGAGAGAGAGAGAGAGAGAGAGAGAGTGTGTGTGTGTGTGTGTGTGTGTAGTTCAGCCATCAGGGCCTTGTCTGCTCTACCAGTCCTTGGCAATGTCGAAAGACCACTCAAAGGTCAAGTGAGTCTTCTTATCGTCGTCGACGAAGCTGGAGATGGCGTTGTAGTGACCTCTGGCGAGCATGCCGGAGGGAGCGTCCTCCTCTTGGACTATGCAAAGAGTCAGTTTTACTGCATCAAAGGACACTGATTGAGGAGCGAGACTTACAGCGCTTGGTGTAGGTAGTCTGCTTGTCGGTGTTGGGAGCGTAGCTGCCCTAGAGATGACAGTCAGTATCACTATGTTGAGATGAAAGTGGGGGAGGGAAAGACTTACCAGCATCTCAGAGTCCTTGCTGACCTTGATACCCTTGCGCTTGACGACCTGGACGTATTGCAGACCGCTGAGAATCTCGTGCTGGACCTTGAACTTGGCAACCATGGTGAACTTGGCACCCTCCTTGATCTTGAAGGGCTTGTCCTTGAGGGTCGCCTCAGAGCCGGGAGCAGCAAGGTCGATGGTGACGGGGTCACGACCGGGAGACTCCATGGTCAGGGAGAGGATGATGCAGACACGGGGGTCAGAAGCGTCAGAGAGGTCCTTGCCGCCACCAAGGCCGAGGGACTCCTTGTAGCGCTGGAGAGACTCATCGTTCTCGTCTGTTGTGCTGTTAGTCGGCTGTTCGTCTCTCATCTCGTATTGTTCTAGAGCCAAGGGTTCAAGAACAGCTAGGCCATGTGCTGCCCTGACAACAAGAGGAGACATATAAAAGTCCCGAATCAGGTTGGGGTCTTGAGTGAGCATGTTTTCTTGGAGGCGAGGTGAGTTGGGAGGGTTAGGAGGAACAGGGCGTGATAGAGCTCTTGCTCGGTGAAGATGTCTCTCCTCCATCATCTTAAATGACTGAGGACGCGATCCCGAGGGAGTCGAGAGGGGAGCAGGGGGAAGCTCAATGGAGTTCCGGTTGATGAGGGCGTTATTGCGGTTGCGCCTGTGCCTCATGCGACGCATACCCTCATATAACGCCTCCATGATAGTGAGAGGATATCACATGTAAGATGCTTGTGGTATCGATATCGCAGTGATGACAAGGGCAAAGTCAAAATTGAGGTTGGTGATAGTGATGGTGCTGGTGCTGGTGATAATGACAAAAGTGGTTGAAAGGCAGTGAAGGTGAAGGTGAAGGTGAAGTGTGAGTATGAGTATGAGTGTCAGAGTGGATGTGGGCGTGGATGCGGAAGGTGCAAGCAGCAGGGTGCCTTCCTCTCCTGTCGGCTCTTGGTGAATTGTGCCATGAGATGAATGTTGAGCATGCCATCTCCTGTCACCACGGTGAGTGCAGAGATGAGAGAGGCTCACATCTTGCACACACCGGTCCAAAGGCAAGGTGAAGGAAGGTGTGAGGGGGCATTTCTGGAGGGACCCAGCTGGAGCTGTCCCGCCCCCAAACAGCAGCACCCAGAACTGAAAGGAACCAGATGGGGATCAAGAGTCAATACACAGTCAAAGACTTACCCATCTTCTGGTACTCAGCCAGACTCTGCTTGGGCTGAGAGAGCTTGTAGCCCTGAGTCTCCTCGGGCATGGTGTCCTCTTGCTCGTGGGAAGCCATGGTGATGATGGTGATGGTGGGGTAAATGTGGGAGCTGGAGCTGGAGCTGGAGCTGTGGAAGCTGAGGTGGCTTGGGGCGGGTGTATCGGAGGCTACGGGAGGAAAGTAGCTCACGTATATGATGAGGCCGTAGATTGGAAGGCTGTGACAATGTTTACTCTGGAGGAGAGAAGTTGAGAATCAGGTAGGATGGTAGTAAGGTCAGGGCGAATGGAGTTGAGGTAAGGCCATGGCTTGTCCCCGGCCAGTCAAGACGAGGCAAGCCGCAAAGCAGCAGCGCACGGCAAAGGTCACCGCTTCCCGTTGCCCCTCATTGTGCTCAGGTCTGGCTGGGTCTGCCTTCTTCCCAGCCAAAAAATCGACGAGGCAGGGGGCCTTGGGGGAAGCGTCACCGCGTCAGGGCCAGTCGGCGGACTGTGGGCGCTGTAAAGTGGGCTCTGATGGATTCAGGACCGGCCTTGACTGGACGAAACGGGAGATTCTATTGGCCGGTAGACTTATGGGTCTGGACCTGCATTGATTGGCCAACATCTGGAACAAGATGGAACTTCACACACGAAACCAAGCACAATCGCCAAAGCCCTCCTGTCCCTTTGGATCACTCAAGAGCACAAAGGTAAATATGCTGACTTTTGATGATGTTTTGCTACAGCTTTGATGAAGGATCGAAGACCAGCCTAAGAGATCCAACCACTCTGAAAGGAAGCTTGCTGCTGCCCCTCGATCACGACCCTGCCATGCGACCTTAGCTTACCGTAAGGTACCACATTGCCCATACCAGGTACATTAGCAGGCCCAAGTAGCTGCACAGGTACTTCGTACCTAGATACGGATACCTACGTTGCTATGCAGCTTTCTGCCCCTCCAAGTGTTATTTGCAGCCAATCTCGATACGGGATGGAGAGGATAAGAGGGGAGCATCCATCCATATCAACCACGATTTTGCGTGCATCGGCTGGATGAGCGGTCTGGAATGGTTCCTGACGAGGGGCTCAATCGACGAACTTCGAAAGTTCAGTAGCCTGAGTCCACTGCCCACGAGACTAGATAGACTGCTACCTACAGAATGAGCGCCCGCTTACTTGATCCCGCTTTGCTTTTGCTCGATTACTTTAGCACTTGTGTAAGAGGTAGTAAGTCCATGCTTGACAGGTGGCAGAAGCTTCATGCGGGCCATCCGTGAAGTACTCCGTAGTGTATGGATAATAGGCAGGTAGTGTGCCAGTGTTGAAGAGCTTGCTTGCTGGCAGCGGCATCGTTGCCGGAGGCCAGAGCTTCTCTGTAGTGGACCCCTCGGGCTTGTTTGCATTACTGTGACATAGGAGGTTTTATGCACCAGAGAGTTGAGAGTTAGGCACAATTATGCACCATCCACAAGGTATCTTATGTAACAGGTACCAAGACTGAGCTGATATCCCATCAACATTCAGGTCATCTTGAAGATCAAGAAGCATCACCCGTTTCCAGGTTCTCAGTTCTCACGGTTGTGTAGTTCTGAATGGTTTCCGGCCGTTAAGCCATCCAAAACCTCAGCAACAAGGGCGTCGTGTATCAGCTAGCCTGACGCTGTTGCTCTGGCAGCAGTATCCTATTATACTTGGTTCCTAGATCCGTCTCTCTCGCTGTTCAGCCTAGGCGAGATGAGGAACTCTAGAGGCTGACCATCGGCCTCATTTGTCTTAGGCACCTGGCGACAGAAAGGATGGACTTCCTGTTGTGTCAACCCAACCCAAGACTCGAGCGAGCACTCTTGCCTTATCGACTAGACTGCAGCTGCTGCAGCTAATACCTTACTGTAGGTAGATACTGCAATGCACGGGATGGGGGAAACGTGGTCGAATGATGGGCTGAAGGCGGGATAGCTGCAGTTCGCCCGTTGCCAGGCACAATCGCAGCCGGGTGCGGGCCCCCCGCGCTGCGGGCTCTGGTGTTGCCGCCGCTTTCAATCTCGGTGCAACGAAAGGGTGTCGGCAAAGTTGAAAGGGGGGATATCCATGCGCGGCATGCTGGAGAAGTGCGCAGTACGGATACTCCATGGTGAAAAGGGAAGAGAGACAGACACTGGACCCATTTGAGCTTGAAGAAGCCTGTGGCCTATGGCCTATGGCCTGTGGGCTGTGGCTCGTTTGTCCCCGCTTGACTGGAGACTGCGAACGGCGCCCAGGTTGTTCAAAGCTTTGCGCGTTCGCGACGAGAATTGTTGGGGACTGACTGGGGGGAAGACTGAAGAGCTCTTCTGAGGAAACGTGTGCTCACTGGGACAGAAAAGTGTCAAAATCTCAACTTTCTCTCAGCTTGGCTTAGGACGCGACATGGGTCACACAACGGGTAAAGGCAAAGAAGGAAGGGACCGTCGTATCGATAATCTTCCTTCCCTCCTTCCTCAGGAGTCAGGGACTTTTCTTCCGACCTTACGCAGTATCTATGGTACCTTCCTATGTATCCGTACTGCATTTCCGGGGAAAGCGCCGGGAGTGCTGGTCGTCAAATGCGGCAAGTGGCAATCGCGATAGACAGATACATCTTGAATAATTGTATTTACTGCTGTAATGTAAGTATTGACCTATGTCGCATATCTCGCTCCAATAGTGCCTTTTACGTGCTCTCGAAGCTCAGGCTTCTCCCGCGTCAGGGTCACGCCGTCACGCTTCGCTTTCCGAACCCGCAGTTCCACCCCTCCCTCCAATCTTACCCAATGAGCAGGAGGACCCCCAAAGTTTGAGGTGAAGCTCTCTTTCTCTCACTGCTGCTGCTGCTGCTGCTGCCACTGCTGGTACTCCCCGATGGACGAGACACGCTGTTGGAGACTCGAGTGGTGAGGTACCTATTGCTCCAATTTGCGCGCGCAAAAATCACCCAGCTTCAGGCTCTTTCCGTCCCGGCCGCCTCTCTTCCTTCCTCTCCTCTCCTCTCCTCGACTCGTCCCTCCCTCTTCCCTTCACACCACCACTACCACACCTCACTCTCTCACACACATTCCCTCCATCTTCTTTCTTCCCCTCGATCCATCCTTTGAGACAGCTTTGCCCTTTGTGCCTGTGTCCTAGTCGGGATCGCTGTTCCCATTGCCTACAATCAATTATAATCTTATTTCTTCATCAACCACATCACCAACCCACCCCTGCACTCTTTTTTTACGCGACAGACCCGTCACGTCACGTCGGCGCTCCGAGGATCCAACTCCATCGCCAGCTCCCGTCAGCTCCAACGAGCACCCAGTAAGCGACATTTACCACACACACACACACACACACCCTCACCGTCATCTTCTTTCTTTGCGCGCCGTCCATGCGCTCCTACCTGCACTCAAACTGACGCGACAATCTAGTCCTTCCTCCGATCGAGCCCATAGTCGACGCGACCTGGAAGACAATACTCCCCGATTGCCGCCAGCGCGCATCGCAAACTTTCTCCGATCGTACCCAATTTAATCACCAACTTTGCGCGCTCCGTCCCACCCTTCCGAAATGCCTTCTGCTGCAGCTCACGAGCGGCACCTACCCGCAAAGCGCAACACCCTCATGACTGAGGATGTGCCCCGTTGTACGAACAATTGACTGCGCCTGGCGCTTTATGCTTGCTAACCAGACTCTAGACGATGACCTCGTAGCCCGTCGTCGACTCGGCCAGACTCAGCTGACGCCCAAGATGGTCAACCTGGCCGACGGGGAAGGCGCTGCTCTCGGTGTCTTCGACTATGCCCACCTCCGCGCTCCCCTGCCCAAAGGCATCGTCTCTGGCATCTTCAAGTCCAGCCCTAACAGCTACTTCTTGATGCGACGCAGCCATGATGGCTTTGTGTCTGCGACAGGAATGTTCAAGGCCACTTTCCCCTACGCCGAGGCCGCCGAGGAAGAGGCTGAACGCAAGTATATCAAGTCTCTCGCTTCTACCAGCCCCGAGGAGACTGCTGGAAACGTCTGGATCCCCCCCGACCACGCCTTGACTCTCGCTGAGGAATACGGCGTCGCGCCTTGGATCCGCGCGCTGCTGGATCCCGCCACTATTGCCGTTTCCAACACCCCCGATAGCCCTCCCAAGAAGATTACGGCGCCCCCCAAGTACGAGCTCCTCAAGGCTCACCCTCAGCTTGCTCCTCCCACTCCGACTTCCCTCCCTCGCAGCACTCGATCTCGCCGCTCAGCAAGCCCTACCAAGGCCGCCGCCGCCACGACACTCCCTAGACCTGTTCGATCGCCCAGGAAGCGCAGGGCCAAGGCCGACTCTGTTGAGCCTAGAGAATCTACGCCTACAATTGCCACTAAGCTGGAGGTCAATGGCGTTATTGAAGAAGACAAGGACGCCGAAGCGGAGATCAAGACCATCGTCAAGACGGTCGAGACGGAACCAGTGCTTGTATTCGAGGCCAGGGAAGAGGAGCCCAAGGCCAAGGTCATTGTCGACCAAGATATCAAGACGGATGAGGACGGCAACGAGACCAAGCACACTGCCGTGTCACTAGAGCTTCCTCTGTTGAGCGCAGAGCCACCATCTGCTGAGGAGACTGCGCGTATGATTGCGGAGGCGAAGCAAATGGTCGAGGCGGCCGCCGTCAAGTCAGAAGGAGTCGACAGCCCCAAGGCCAAGAGCAAGCGTGGAGCCCAGGAGATTTCAAAAGGAGACGATGAGGATGAGGAGAAGGAGGTCGTCGAGGAGCCGCGGTCGAAGAAGGCCAAGACCACCGAGGTGCAGGTCAAGAAGCTCCGCGTACGGAACCGTGCTTTGTTTGGTCTGAGTGCCGTGTCACTGGCCGTCGGGTATGTATCTCTGATTTGCTCATTGTCACATGGAACTGAAATCGGCTAACCAAGTTTGCAGCGCATTCTCGTACTTTGTCGGTTCTTTCTGAGACGTCAGTTGACGTGTCGGGAACATTTCGGAGGTTCTAGGTTTCAGTGGAAAAGGTTGATAGTCAGTCGTGGAATATCAGATATTCTGACTTCCTCAACCCCGTTTTCCAGGGCGAGGACTCGGCGGCAGCCTTTCTATATCGTTTTATTGCCTTACTCATCATACCCAGATAGAGCCCGAGGGCACTCGGGCCAGCTTTCTTCTCACTCGTTGCTTGTGGAATATTGGGTGGGATCAAATAAGTGTACATTGAGATCGTCTCTACGGCGAAAGGGGGAATGCGCGGGATGGTAAGGCCGTGGTTCAGGATTGAGGCAATTGTAGTTGATGTATTGTTTAGGTATTTCTCTGCTTTTGGGCGTCGAATGGGATACGGTGCATGCGTTGCAAGAGATGCTTCTTCGAGGCGCTATCGTGTTGACGATTATGTCACTCGTAAACAGTCAAAGGATGTTATGTCGTTACACCTATTGAATGTGTGCAATATCCAACTGCCATGACTATGACACGTTATGTACTTGTAAATCCAGCTACCGGAATGCTTCGTTGACTCAGGCAGTATCATTCGGCCTGTGTCCGACTCACTCCACCACAACTATCTTCAACGTAGTATTCGTCTACATAGTACATGAAATGATGATAGGCCGTGGATGACTGACTGATATGCTGCAAGTTGGCCATACGGGGTCCTTGTCCTTAACATGTCCCAAGCGCTGCTGGGAGGATACAATGGCTCAACCGTCTGTTACTCAGTAAGACGTCCCATTATTTCATGGAAGGCCCTTGACGAAGAGTCAGTTTCTCGCCGAAATCTCCACCACTTATCCCTTCAGTCTCCATTGTCGTCTCAACTGTCTCCATCGGCGATGGAGATGATGTTTGTCAAACTGATGTCATTTGGTCCACATGCCACGGCATATAAGAAATCAGAAATTTCTCACGATGTCTCGAGGAGAAAAAAATCTCTTTGACTGACCTTTCTATCATGAATAGCAAGCTGAGCTCAGATTTGACCTCTTTCAGCGACGGTATTATATCCTTACGCTCTCCTGATACCATGCAGTATTCTTAGCATCATCTGCAAGGGGTGCGGAACCACTCTTTTCTTCTCCAATCCATCCAGGGCCGCTCCTGCAGACGCGCCAATGCATGGGTTGGGAGATAAAGGTCTCGGATGACGGGGGAGGGGCCAAGGTCGCCCGCGTGCATCATTTCGGGGTACGAGCGGGCGTGGCTAACACCGGCAATGGCCGGCTCCCCCGGATAACCGTTGGCTTGCTCCCCCGCAGCGCGCAAGCGGGTGAAGTGGAAGTGGAAAGCTGGGGTTACGATCGGCTGGAATGCCCATCTCTCCTCCAACTTTGAAGAAGAGCATTGAGAATACTTACAACTTTCCGTTTTGAGCGTACTCTTGTTTCTATTTTCACTTTCACTCAAGTACCTGTTGGTTTTCCTTTTCTGAAATTGGAATTCATTTCACCAAGATGCGGGCAGCTTCGACATTGCGAGTTCTGCCGAGACTCGTCCAACAACAGCGCGGCTTTGCGACGACGCGGCGGCGGTTGGAGAGCTATGGCTTCATCGGCTTAGGACAAATGGTATGGCCCTTCAAACACAATGGCATTGGAACTCTCAACAAGCTGACTGTTCCATATCAGGGTTACCAAATGGCCAAGAACCTTCAGTCCAAACTGAGTCCCAAAGATGAGATTCGCATCTTTGACATCAATAAGGATGCCGTCTCCAACCTGGCAAAGGAGATAGACCAGTCTCAGACTGGCGGCGCAAAGGTTGATGTTGTCGACACTGCACGAGATGCGTCAATTGAAGCTGTAAGTTGCCGTGCTCCGTTTTTCCATCTTTTAAGATGAACCATCTTTGCTCGTATGATGCATTCTTAAAACTGTTTTGCCAACTATGAGGCGGCCTACATCCGTCCACTGAGTAAAGCAACTTCCTAAGTCTTCTGATCTCGAGAAATCTCATGCCATTTTCCCATCAAGCTTCAACTTCAATACCAAAGGCATGAATACTAATAAAACTCACCAGGATACTGTCATCACCGTTCTCCCCGAGCCATCCCACGTCAAAGCAGTCTACGCCTCCATCCTCAAAGACCTGCCCTCCCGCAAGCGCACCTTTATAGACTGCTCCACCATCGACCCCTCCTCGTCCCGCGAGGTCGCCGCCTCCGTCTCGGCCTCGACCAGCAACCGGGGCACTTTCGTCGACGCTCCCATGTCCGGCGGCGTCGTTGGTGCCACGGCCGGCACGCTCACCTTCATGCTCGGCTGCGACGCCACGCACCTCCCCACCGTCGAGCCGACGCTCCTGCGTATGGGGCGGCGCGTGCTGCACTGCGGACCGCAGGGGACGGGACTCTCGGCGAAGCTGGCGAATAACTACCTGCTGGCCATCAACAACATTGCCACGGCCGAGGCGATGAACTTGGGTATGAAGTGGGGATTGGATCCCAAGGTTCTCGCGGGCGTGATCAACGTCAGTACGGGCAAGTGCTGGCCTAGCGAGGTGAATAACCCCGTCAAGGGCGTCGTCGAGGGAAGCCCCGCGGGGCGGGATTATAAGGGCGGATTCGGGATCGGGCTGATGCGCAAGGATCTTGGGTTGGCTGTCGTTGCTGCGCGGGAGGCTGGTGCCAAGTTGGAGCTGGCGGGCAAGGCGACTGAGGTGTATGCCTCTGCTGAGGCTGAGGAGGAGTGTAAAGGCCGGGACTTTTCCGTCGTGTATCGGTACCTGGGAGGCAAGGAGTGAAAACCAATTATTTGTCAAGCTGGGATGTTAGACGTTTAGAGTTCTCTAAAAATGGACTTACCGGAACAATGAAATAATTCATCGGTAGATGTCAGACCATCCCGCAGTTGAAGGGCCTGGAATAAGCCGTTTGTTCTTCCTAGTGCCTGACAGTGCCTTTGTCTCTGCCCTCCACCACTTCTCCCTCGCTTCAGCCTCCTTCTCCCCAAGATGATCCACGCATAAGTCGCATCGAATGACCTTCGGCTTTGGACGGCGGTGTTGTGGCTCGATAAGGGTGTATCCCAATACCGTCTTCAAGACTTCATACTCGAGGCCCGAAGGATTGAGTGCCGGATCAGAAGCGGACGGTCCAGGGACCGTGTCGTAGAGAACGCCGCAATATTGGGGATTCTCGCCGTTCAGGGTGGTGGCAGAACACTGTTCGAGGACTCGGCGGCATGGTTTTCCTAGACGGGTGTTGCAGATGCCGCACATGTAGTGAACTACGTCTGCGATGCACATTGTGAGCAAAGCTGCGAGGAGGGTTACTTACAAGGTGCGTTTCTCTATCTGATACAATACGTCTGACTGTTAGACAGTGTTCTAGATGATGAGTATGTTGAAACTTTTGCGTGGAGGAACCGAGGAAACATAACTAGCTTATATGTAGAAGCCAATTACCTGTCAAGGTGTGACCTGCAATGTGAAGAAGACTTTCTAAGTACTGAACAGGCATCGTTCGTCAGACAATGAACAATGAAATCTATACTCGATCTCTTGAAAGATAAACTTGGTAAGACTCGTTCTGTCGACATGAAAAACATTCAACAAAGCTTATAGAAAGGTAGAGTTGAAATCCATTGAATGCTTTGTCAATACCTTTGACAGAGTGCAAATATACAGTCTAAGAGGCTTCGAGAGAAGATTTGGCGCCTTTGCGCCGATTCCCAGCTGAACTCATCGTCTGTCGAGTCGAGACTTTCCATAATTCCTTCTTTATCCGTCTATAACCATCTTCGTTCTTCTTCTAAAATCCTTCTTTCGACTCTTCATGCGGACTCGCGCCCAGACTCGATCTTGGTATTTTCGGGTGATGATGTCGTCGTCGCCTCCGACTTCTCTCCGATGGATGCCTTACGAGCGTTCGCCATTTGTGGGAAGAATAGACCGGGATGGAAGGCCGTAAGCATCGTAACGCAGATCAGTACTAGGCCGCCGTCGAGAATCATGAAGGAAACCTCGTCCTGCATGATATGGTTGCCCCATCCACCGGCCATCTCAGCAACACTGTAGTATGGTCAGTCATCCTATCTTTGCTCTGTTCTTGTAGTACGCCAGCCTAACTTACCGGTAGATACAACGAATCATAACGCAAGCATACGCCACTGTAACAGCATAGATGAAGGACCTGAACCTTTTGGCATGGTACAACGAGACATCGCCGGCGCTAGTATCGGCCCCATGAGCCCACTTCCTCACGCGGATCCAGTAATCCGCACCAGTGATCCCGAACAGCATCAACACAACGACTTGTAGCACGATGCCTGCGATAATGGCCTGGTTTCCCCCGTCTAGCAGCTTCTTATTCGTCTGGCCCGCCGCGGCAGCCAGGCCGCCGCCGATGGCCTGGATGATGAGGCAGGTGAGGTCGGCGGGGAGGAAGATGAGCGGGTACAGACGCGGACGGACGCGCGATAGGGACGGGTTGAGGTTGGTGGAGACGTGCTTTAAGGTCAAATAGATTCCGGCGCAGATGAAGGTCGGACCGAGGATGATAGTGCAGATTTGCATCTGGAAGGCGTCCTTGTTCCAGGGGTTCTCGTGGAGGAGGGTACGACCGACGTAGCCTGGGAGTCATGTTAGTTGTGAGAAAGGGAGATTCTTCATGATGTTGGCATGGGGTTTGAGGGCACGGAGGCATGGTTCATCCAGTTGTAAGTTGGGATGATGGGTTCGCGTATGAGGAAACGCAAGGCAGGGAAGTCCGTACCAACTGTCTCGAGGACACAACCGCCCGTCACAAGAGCCATGAATGTCCAGGTGCGCTTCCATGTTCCAATGGTTGCTGACACGAGCACGATCAAGCCAAAAGCTACGGCGAAGAAGATGTTGGCGCCAAAGTTGGGATAGTAGGACAGGACTGTCATCTCGACGGGGCAAAGCTGCGAGACTTCTGTGCACTCGCGGAAAGGCCGCCGTGTCGTGGTGTCGTTGGCCGACATGATGACGATCGATTTGGATGTACTGCTAAGCAAAGTAGGCTGGCTTCGTTGAGGCTCGGGGTGTACGCGAAACTTTGTAAGGTTTCCGAGATCGCAAGTCTGGTTAGATGGTATGGTATTCCGAGTCTTCGTATCTTCCCACCGTCTTGATATCTGATATTGTTGCCTCGAGCCTGGAAAGTCAACAGTGCTGTCGAAAACGCGTGTTCAGAAAAGAAGGACCTGAATTGACCCGAGATGCAGATCCCGAACACAAAAGGTAGTAAGAAACGTGGAGTAGGCCCGTCATCTACATATATGTATGGAAAACATATGAGCTTAAGTTGCAACATGGACAGCAGCCTTTGCCTCTTTAGTAACAGGCAGACAGCCATCCGTCTCAGGGTCCAGAAATCCATGACAACCCTCCCCTCGGTCATCTCTGCCGTATGACTGGTCAGTCCATAGGTTAGTAACACGAAAACCGAGCAAAACGAGAGAAACGAGATGGCTTCTTCTGCGAAAAGAGCGACCAGGGTTGGCAGCAAACGGCGACGCTAAGGACAGAGCCAAGATCTTCGTCGTCTACCCGAGGACCCGCTGGCCCGCTCGAAATGGAAACCACTGCGCCTGACGCTTACGGACTTTGTGTGTGTGTGATGGGTGGTCATTGGATGATGGCTGTCTCTCTGTTGGGCCCTCGGATGTTCTGTTACATGTTGGATCTGTCTGTACATATCTTGAATGTGACATCAAGATCTTATCAGAACTCTCAAACTTCACAAGTAGGTATTGGTGAGGTGATGCAAGACTGATTTGCTGATTCCCAGACAACAGCCCTTTGTCCTGTAAACTAGGTTCAAGAGACAACAAACAGAGTCAAGAGGAGAGACATCTGGGGCAACAGACGGGGGAGACTCCGGGAGACGGTACAGACTACAGAGACCAACGCCCGAATCTTAGCATCGTTCTAGTGCCTTGGCTCGGGTCCGCATCGAATCCACCCATCGGGGTGTTTCCTATCCGAATAACACGGGCTAAGCGATGCTGACAGGCGGCCACCCGAACACCTAACCGAGATATCGACAAGGATCATTCGACCTTTTCCCGAGTCCCGCCAGAATCACTGGGCGTGTTAGAGGCCTAGGAGGATCCGAGAGGTGATAGTTCGGGTCTCTCGGTTCGCTTGGATAATATGCCTGCCGCTCGCGTGGCATCCACCAAGACTAATGTTAACGTATCTGTGTGTGCAACTGCGACTCAGCATGCGTAGTACTGTACCCAGACAGTCGGGGCAACCAATCTCGCCGAAGCATTGGAGGAATGCTGTCATGCCAGTGAAGAAAGCCACCCGTTGCTATTTCGCCAATCTGTCCCGAGTCTTGCCCCAAACAGCTGATTGCTATGCGATGAGTTACCTCCAAGTTGGTAGTCCTCTATTTCCCTTGCGAATCTGATCAGTGGTGGAATTAGCCCACACTGTCAAAACAACCACGCACTCGATAATCGTCACCTGACAGAAGCTTTGGACCAAAGTGCAAGAAGGTATGTTATTTAATTATATACTACCGGTCGACGACAGCAGTTTCTGGCTGCGGGTCGATTCGCACGCGACGACGTACTTGTCATTCGCTATCGTCGTCGCTGCTCTCCTCCTCTTCGTCGTCTTCCTCTTCATCGTCATCATCCTCTTCCTCTTCGTCCTCATCGTCTGTTTCTTCCTCCTCTTCTTCATCGTCCTCGTCATCCTCTTCCTCTTCCATGTGAAAAGCTGCCTGCTGCTCTTCTTTCTCTTCTTCGGCGAGCCAGTCATCGAGCGTCTTGACACCAACACCGCTTGCAGCACCAGCACCCACAACGGCACCGAGACCGTTGGTCCTTGTTGGCGCCGCTCTGACTGCGCTGTCGAGCATTTGACTTGCCGGCACGTTCTTATCCTCACCGTAGCTCGATGTTGCTTCTGTCTCTCGTAATCGCCTGTCGGGTTCTGATCCCTCCGCTACCCATTCCGGAAGAGCATCGTAACCACGCAATCCGTGAATGCCACCTCCACCGGCCAGTACAAGCGTTGATGAGCCGAGCATAAAGCCCTTGCGCGTCTCTGATGGGCTCGGGGCTTGAGGCGCGGGCTTTGGTGCTAGCAACATCAAGGTGGCTAGTTGGGGTACGGAGAGAAGGGCTCGGTACATCCGGGCTCGGTCGCGAAGGTCGTACGATGTGTCGTAGCGAACCAGCAATAGCGCATAGTCCCATAGTTTTGCCACGGGGTGGTCGTCCTGGACCAGTACGGGCGCATCATCTTCGCCCTTGTTCTCGTTTTGTCGGTTCACGTGATGTAGGTAGACTTTTGCCGCGAGAAGGAGGATCTGTCCCTTGGCTACCTCTGCCTCACTCGCGAAATCCTTGAGAAGAATCCGCATCACGTCTGCCGCAATGTTGTCCTCGCCTTCGAGGCCTGAGAACTCTCCCACGAGCCATATGATGGTTGCTCTTGCCTGAGGGTCTGTTGCTGAGTCAAGATTCTTCGCCAAACGAACCACTGTGCCTACATGACCCTGGGGGTCTTGCTGGATTAAGTGCCGAATCACCGTCAGAGACTCCGCTGCTAAAGTTCCATCAAGACTCGTGATCTGCCCGAGTAGTAAACGCAGACACCTCGGAGCCGCAGACGAGTCCGTCTGGGCGCACCGTCCAATAGCGCGCACTGCTTCTCTTACTAGCGCCTTGTTCGTTGAGCCGGAAAAGTGCTCTAGTTCGTTTAAAATGAGGCTCTTGATGTGTGGCGGTGCGTGGGGGAAGATGAGCGTCAGAATCTCCAGTTTCAGCTCCCATACTTGTGCAGGGTCCGTAGCTCTGACAAGGAAGTGGCTGGCGTATTTGACAAAATCGCTTGGCCTCGTCAGGCACACTGAAACAATGTTGTAGAGGGCTACTTGCTGGATATCCTGTGGTCCCCTGAGGAGCGCAACGAGTGGGCCAATCGCTGTCTTGACGTATTCCGGCGTGCCAATATCGACATAACATCTCGTAACCGCAATGACCACGGCTGAATTGCGGCTCTGTAATAGCGGTTTGATGCCGTTGAGGAGCAAGGCCAGATCTGGGTCCACGACGGCAACCTCTTGGTCCTCGCCTCCAGTCTGCGAAGTTTCTCCGTAAAAGTCACCTAAATTGGCCGTCTTTTCCTGGCTCTTAACGCTGCGTGTCCGCCTGGGGAAGCATTTCCTTGCGTAATATGTCATCATTCTCAGCGTCGCCAGCTGACTCCACTCGTCCATGTCTACGACCTTCTTGACCAACGTCCGGTACTGCGGATGTATGAGATCGATTCGATCGGGGCATATCTCGAGGAACGCCGAGACTGCTGCACCAGCGACGAAGTACTGCTTGTCGCCGAGGAGCGCAGTGAGGTATTCGAGTAGTTGCGGCAGCTGTGTGGGATCGAGGCGGTAGCATTTGGGGATGGAGAGGGCGGCAGCTCGGCGCACGTAGGGACTCATATCTGCTACACCCTTCTTGATTGCGAGAGATACAATCTGGCTGATGACTGGAACTCGGATGCCAGACATTGTCTTGAGAGCAAGGGCGCGAACTTGGGGGTTCGTATCGGAGAGGGATTTCTGGATGGTGTTGATGGAGAGCAGAGCCAGATCAGGTTCTTGTTCGGCATGGTGAATGAGGTAGATATAGACGAGCTTCTTGATTTCGATGTTCGGAGAGGCGACGTTTTTGACAACGGAGGAGAAGAAGGGTAACGTCTTTTGGCCGCGGTACATCATCTATGCAGAAGGGGTCGATTAGCAAAGGACGGGAGGACTGGCTAGGAAGAGTGCGGTGCCTACCGAGAGGACGCGGCGCAGGCCGTCGAGCACCTCGCGCTCATTTCGACTGTCCAGTAGCTTCTTGATCTGTGTACGGTCGAGAGGGCGGCCGGTGCTGCGGGTGCTGCGCGTGGCTGAGGCGGCATCGAGAGTGAGTTCTCGAGCTGGGACGAGGTAAACGTTAGCGATGATACATGACGACACGAGCGAGAAACGCACCGCTCTCGAGCAGACTGGATATCCGCGCAATAGACTCCATGGCGGGCGACAGTCCAGTCGGGCCTGAAAAAGTCGGGCTGGTGTCGGTCTTTGGAGCCTTGGAGATGTCGGGTGGTTGTCGCAGGGAGGGAAATGACGTCTCGTCGGTGCTGCTCGAGAGGCTGACTGAGCTAGGTTGCCATCGAGGGGCAGAGGCCGGGGCGGTTGAGGTACCTTTAGCTGCTGTATCCGCCGAGGGCGGGGGCACGACAGCTCCACAACGGCGGACGAAGACTGCCCCACACCGATCCCCTGCTCACTCATTGCCACTTTATGTTGAAGACTCGTCTTGGTCCACCTTATGATAAGTATCTGAAGATTTGATTAAGAAGTCAGACGAGATTCTCAATTGATGATTGAATAATGAATCGTTCAAGTTCGATTCTATAGATGCTTGAAGCAAACATATTTTTCAATTGGCCAAATAGCACCTTTTTGGAACGTCCATTATGGCGACTTTTAGATGTTTCTTTGGAGAGTGAGAAATGTGACACTTTGGCTAGTACCTAGAAAGATTAATTACCAATCTCTAGTACCCGTTCCCTTGGGACTAACTTGCAACATCCAAGCAGCGGCATCGGTAGACGCGGGTAGAGGGTCCAAGGGGGTTCGAAGGAGCTCTCCCAGAAAAAAAAAAGATCAGTGAACTGGTCAGGGTTGCCAAGTATCCTGATCAGTATTTCCTAACGCATATATTTAGGTATTCTATTAAACCTACTTCTGTATTGTAGCAGTTATGAAGTCGGAACAAACGGTAAATAGTATATTCATACCAACCTTGCTCAGCGATATTGGGCGCCATCGGTTATCAGACCCAACTTTTCGTCAAGCATATTCAAGCCTAGTTTGAAACTTGGCAGTATAAGTGTTACTTAGATGGAAATGAAGTACGTGGTTTGGAGTCAACTGAAGGTTGTAGGCAGCTCATGAATGACAAGGTCAAGGTGTTTACCATGGTCCCTGAGATGGGAACCAAACAAGGCCTAGGTTACCGGGATGCTTCCGTCTGTGACCCATGTGGTGAGATGACCAAGAGCATTCATTAGAAGCCAGCATTAAGAGACGCTGGTCTTAACACAAATGAAGTGTCAATTAAAGGGATGAAAGACCGAGTCATATCATGAAAGAAATGGTGATATGGTGCTGTTACTAATACGACCGCTTGGAACAGCAGTCATAGATCGAGCCTCTCACAGAAAGGTGGCTGAAGTGGGTCCCTTGACCTACCTAGCTCACTCATTGGCTTCAATTATACTCTTCCTTCATCCTACTCCTACATCCTCAAGAACTGGTCTGATGAGAGAAATCTCCCAAACCGAAAAAAAAAAACCCCCCATAATACTTTCGAGGTTCTTAGAGTATCAATAAGCAAGAGAAGACAAATCTCTTCCAAGATCTTTGCCAATGAACCCGACAGTGCTCTCGCCAGCCTCACCCACAGAGCTGCTCCATTATATCGTCACCTTTCAACCTTACCCAACGACACTTCTCATCTGCTACCAACGAGAAGACTTCATCGCAGCTCTCGTATCCGACACCCGCAAAAGCCTCTCCCGACACAACCATGATCAGCCCGAAGACCTGCCTCCTCAACCCCTCCTCTTGGCAACACTTTTCCAGACCGCAATAGCCCGTCACATCCGCATCCTCTTCATTCCAAGCGTAACACATCTACGCGCCTTCCTGTCCGCCTTTGGCACTTCAGACTCCTTGATACCACCTCCTCCAAATATTTCATCGTCAGATTCAAAGAGTCGCCCGCCTTTGCTCCTGGTGTACGGGTTTCTCGACCTCCATCGCGATAGCAGTGAGTGGAGCGCGCAAGGCCTCAGTAGCTCGGCCGCGGTGCTCATCGAGGCAGCTCGCCGCGTCGACACCAAGTTCAAACCCGTCATCGTTGAGCCTAGAGGCGCAGGAGGGCATGGGGATTTCATGTCCCTGCTGCGGGATGATGCGCCGGTGTTGAGCGGCAGTTCAAGAAGGAGTGAGGGCGTCTGGATGGGAAGAACTGTCGAGGTGAGACGAGTATTGGGCCGGTGGTTTCGTTTCCAGACTGGTCGTTGGGATCTTTAGTACTTGGCTTGCACAGAACCAAAATCGAGGCAACGCGATGGGCCGGTAGAGATCGAAAGCTTCATTATATCCATACGTTGGACATGACCATGTAATGTCCAGGTCTTCGCCCCTCTCCACCATCTACAGAATTAAACTCCGCCTCAAACGCCAAACCCATGGTATCCTTATAACTCATTTCATCGTAGCAAAGTGACAGATGACCGACCCCGAAACAATGATGATCTAAAGAGCCTGCTCCATCTCGGTAATGTATAGCTTGATGTGAGAGTCCATCTTGAGGAACTCATCGTAAGCACTGTGAATCTCGTTTTCAATGTTCTCCTTAAGGTCCAACATCTGTTTCCTTATTAGCAAACTCGTTCCACACCGGATCAGGGAAAGGGTACCTTTTTCTCAGTTTGCTCGATGCGAACACGGCGCCTCTCGATATCCTTGCCCTTGTCAGTCCTCTCCTCGGTGAGCTTACGGTGAACAGCACGAAGCTCCTCCATCTTCTCCTTGGCGTCCTGGGCCTTGGCAGAACTTTGCTCGCGGAGCTTCTCGGTACGCTCGTTCCACTTGAGCAATTGCCGCTGCAGCAATGCCTCTGTTCGTTCGACTTCTCGCACGTTGTTACCGCGCTCCGATAGTGCATCGCGTTGTTTGACGTTCTTTAGGTTCTCGTCCTCCTCCTTGGCCAGCTCAGTGCCGATCTCGTCCAGCACCTTGATACATGATGCTACGTCCGTAGAGACCACCGAGAACGAATCGGCTGATGTCTGGAGTGCGCGGGAGCGACGATCGAGGGCCTCGATATGCGACTTTTCGCTGTTGAGCGCGTTGCTCAGCTCTGTCAGGGTCGCCTGCAGCGCCGAAGGACTCTGCATAACGTAAGGCCGAAGCTTCGCGCTGTCTTGTTTAGCAGATAGCTTTTGTGCCGTCTTCTCCTCCAAAGCTGTCGTGAGCTCAGTCTTCTTGACCTTTGCGTCTTCAAGACGAGCGGCCACGCGCTCCTGGTTGCGCCGCAGCTCTAGCAGTCGCTGCTTGAGGTCCTCGTTTCGGGTCGTCTTCTCGCGCACCTGTGCCTCCATTGCCTTGCGGTTGCGCTTCATGTCGACGAGACGCGACTCCATGTCCTGATTCTCCGAATACAGGCTCTCGATGCGGGACTTTGTCGTTTCTGCCTTGTTGAAGTGCTCATCAATGACGCTTGTCTGGGATTCGCGGAAGCGCACAAAGTTGATGAGGTAGCTGAAGATTTTGACAAGACGGTCATGCGTGGGCTTGTAGAGGTCGTTGAAGCTGAAGTCCTGGATGCCGCATTCTGCAAGAAGACCTCGCAGAGAGACATAGAAGCCCATCAAGTTGCGGGTGTCGGGGGGCACAATGTCGGAGTATTCGCCGCAAATGTCCTCGGCAGCGGCACGCATGGCGGGCTCGACGGTCTCGCGGGTCGCATTCAGGAGCAATTCAGCAAACCATTCGAATATCATCTGCACCTGCAATGGGTTCGGTTTCTGGAGATCGGCAACGTTGAAGGGGATTCCGATGTCTGTTATGCAGCCGACAATCTCCTTGTCCGGCAGGCGCATGAACGCGTCGGCTTCATCTTCTTTCTTGCGGGTATTGCGCGACTGTGTCTGTGTCGCGGGGATGATGCTCATCCGCGGGTTGTACGACATATTGGCGGTTGATTTGGGCTTCTTAGAGCTGTGAAATATAATGACTGGTCGCAATTGAATGCGATGCGACGGGACGAAGGTCAACTCGACTAGATGTGTCTGTAGATATCGGGCGTGGTGTTGTCGCGGTTTGGCATCAAAAGATTTCCGTAAACAGCTTATCGGGCTTGTTGCTCCGACAACCCGTTCCTTATCGATTAAGATCTGTGGAGGATACCTAAGGTACCTTAAGGTAGGTATCTCGAGTAAGGCACTTTGAGGAATAAGTCACATGATCAAAGCCACGTGCGTTCTGTCGTCCGACTTATTGCCGGTGAGGCCTGTGCCCCTCTGGGCGCTTATGTCTGGCACCGACTTCATCCCCCGTACGACCTCACATCATCGAAATTGGTGCATCAGGTGCAAGTGTTACATAGGCGAAGACGAGAGAAACGCCGTGTAATGTGGACTCTTTTACTCGTTGTACCGATGCGTATTGATGTACCTTACCTTACGAGCATGTCATGGAGGATTAGATACGTAGATATCTAGGTACCTTAAGGTAGGTAGTGCTTGCAGGAAGGTGCGAAGGGAGGGGGCTCTCTTATGCCTGTGTACCTACGGTGCCCCTTAGATTGGGTGTGGCAGGTGCCTTCCGCTAGCGTGACCTTGGGTTCATGCCTTCCTCAGTGGCATCCAGGAACCCAACGCAACCTTCCAGATTTTGGACACTTTGACACTTCTCTGCCGACTCGCCAACGTCGCAGAACAATTTCAACTCCTCTCACTTCTCGGAACTCTAGGAAACCTTGTCCCAAAGCTTCGCGTGCCGCATTACTCGGTACTTACTCGAGAAACACTGGTACCTTTATGCCTAATGGCAACTCCAAAGCGACTTCATCAATCCGGGACCTGGCCGCACACCACTATCATTCTCCTGCCTCAAATTCAATCAAGACGCCAGGTCATACAGTCATACTCGAAGTAAGAAGGTCAGGATTTACACAATAACCGTGTCTGCGAATCCCTGTTGCCATAGCTGACACAGCGGCTGCGAAGCATTACCGCCGGGCCATTACGTACAAGATGAGAGATTCGGAGAGAATACCAAACCGGATATTGGATATGGACCAAGTGGTTAAAGAGGCAAGCCTAGAACCGTCCTCATCCCCTGCGCTTCAAAGCAGATGACCTCGCCTGCGTTCTCAGAGACAGAGAGGCCAATAGGACAGGCCAGGAAGCTGCCAATCCCTAACCAAAAGGCCCAAAGATGAGCAGATGAACACACCCTCGCAGTTCGCGCCAGCCGAGATCTGCGCTGAACCCCAGCCAGTTCCCACCGTTCTCCCACATGGCGTCCAGGTATCTCTGAGTTTCTTCTCTCCGACAACTTCGACCAGACAAACTACGGACTCTGGCCTTCATTTCCGCCTCGCCAAATGGATTCTATCCGTAATCTTCTATGGACCAAAAGGTAGCCGTCTCATTTCGCAACGAGCCCTGTTGCCGTCTATCCATCGATATCGTTTCTGAAACGCCCCTCGCCGTGGGCTGTCATTGGTTGGAAACAAGAGACTCCCATTGACAGAGGCTCCGAGCGTGAAACAGTCTGGATTTGCTTTTCGGGAGGTCCCAGTCTAGCGTCACGGCCAGACGCCAGGGGGGATGTCATCAGATGAAAAGGGTTTGGTTTTCACCAACCATTATTGGTGCAAATCTGCCCTAACTGGCCAGCTATGCGAGCACTCAAATTTCCAGTGCCGAATGGAAAAGATGCTACCAAAACCCTCTCCAATAAGGCATCTGCAAGCCGTGAGCAGTGTCTAATGCTCAAAATCAAGACCACCTGCATGAACTGCAACCAGTCATTATACTAGCGAGCGACCATTCTCAATGAACAATGGCGATCCATTCGTCAAGGTCGACGAGGGAGAGCTAGTCTACACACCAACCCCGCCCTCGAAGCCTCGACTGGCGACATGGAAAGGATACTCCGCCCTCCACGAGCCCATCGAGGCATCCAAGGGCGAGGATAAGGGTCCGTCGGCGTACGCTAGCTGATCCATCCTATCTGCGAATGAAGGTACCCAACGTCAAGCTAGCATGACCGACATGTTATCCTGCTCGACTGATAAGAGCATTGGAGAAGCTGAAATCGAGCAATGGCTCCTGTCTAAATCGTAAGACGGATTAACAAGGCCCATGAATGAGCAGCAAGCTCGTACAAGGCCTTGTCACCAATGACCACGCCGCCGCAGGCTCTGCATTGCTGTGCTTGCAGCACTTACATTATCCAGGGGGGGCTTGCACTACGTGTCGAGTCTGACAGGTGCGAAAGAAACGATGCGGCCGACACCTGCAGCACGCCAGACCACTAAGAAGAAATGAGGCCGGATTAACCTATGCTTGGCCATCTTTCGCGCAACCGCCTGAAGGATACTCAATCACTGCTTGAGAGTATCAGGCTATCAGCACAGCATGGTGCGCACCAGAAAACTCTGATGAGGCGAGCTCAAAGGAGCATACGGATACATGGAAATTGGAAATCAAGCCTGGGAGGAAGCTGACGGATGACGAACTCCTCCGCGACTACTTACCCTACGCCGCTACGGTAGGCTGGATGGTCGAAAAGACCAGAACCCCGGCGCAATGACGTTGAGATGGGACGCCAATCTTGAAAGGATCGCCCCCAAGGCGGCTAAGAGTCGTAACCCCGGTCTGCCGCTGGCTCAGGCCTGAAGCAGGCACGCAGGTAAAGCCTTTGAGGCCACACGTAGCGATGATGAAGCAGTTGCAAGTTGCGACACTTGGACTCATGCCGCACAATCTGCAGCCCGCGCGCCGTTGCGACGTCCTGACTCCTGGAGTCAGCAGGGCCGACGGCGTATCCCGGATGGAATGTCTCCATGAAGAGCCAGCAGCGGCTCCCATGACATAATGACCGGAACCTTCGACATACAGGGCATATCGCAGCATCGCAGGTTAGGGATACCCGCCGCTCGGAGGCTGCCAAGGTGCTCATTATACAGGAACACGCACTCTCTTTGATATTCCGGGGCATCAACTCACTTCCCAGGAGCAACTACACTAGTCATGCTCACGCAGAAATCGGCAGCGCGAACGACATGCTACAGCATAGTGGACTGCGGGAGTTCACATGTTTGCAGGCGTGGCAGGCTACGGTTCCATGCGATGCATTGACAACAGCAAACGGCCACAACACCGTGAAGTAAGTAAGCAAATGGCTACGGCTCAAAATCTCGTTAAACGGGGGGTGGCAAGGGACCTTACAAGCTGCGAGTGTTGGTTCCAACTCCTTCCAGGCCACGTCCTGGACGGCGAGTGCCGGGCCCCGAGGCAATGGGCAAGCCGCAGCAAATACGAATTGCAGCATCTTTCGAGCAGCTTCTTCAGGGCAGTTGAGGACGAATACGAGCAAGAACTGAGGGTTTTCCAATTGAGGTACCTGCAGGTTCCCATCGAGCCAAGTCTTTCTCTCGTTAAAAAGATGGCCAGACTCATGTAGCGGCCCTCAAGCGGCGTTGTGCTCGATACGGCCCCCGATGGCCGTGGCTACCCCATCGCAAAAGTATTGGCGTCCCGCTCCGCAGGTAACGGTACTTTAGAGAAGAAGGACGATCCTTGCCTCAAAGGCAACTGACCCTTGTGCCTCGCAAACAGGCACGTTCAGGTTTTCCAACAAGTACGATCCCTACGGGCCACGCATACTGTGGGATAAGAGTCAAGGACCGGCCGGCAGGGCAGAACGTTGCGCAACCGTCGAACTGAACGGCAAGCAGCAATGCCCAGTCTCCTCAGTCTCTCGCCTGGGATAGAAGCTCTCACGGGTGGCCAAGAGACACCGCAGCCGCCCCCGTAGCAACGCGGCTGACGGAGGCGATGGGGCGGGCGCTATTCTGGGAGCTGGAGTGGTCAGGTGATGTGTCTGGGTGTTCCCCTCAAGTTCCCAACGGCTAAGGCCACTTTGGTTATGGCTCCTCATCTTTGTTCGCTTTGTCTACCGGAACCTCGAGGACATAGAAGAATAAGCTTGTGCGCAAGGGGAAGGAATTGACAGCCGGCCGGGCTGCTACATAGTAGGGAGACTAGCTTTCTCGTTGCTCTAAGGCCCTTTCCAGTCGATCATCCGCCCGCGAAATGACGGCGGGACGGCCGGTAGTCATTGGCGCCAAACGTATGTCAGTGTCAGCGTCAACTCGCCCTAGAGGCTGGAGCAACCTTCAGGCCAACGCCCCGCGCACGCCTCGCCCTGTGCAGCTGTCTGTGAGCTGAGGTGATAGGTTAGTGGACAGAAGCAAAGGGCAAGATGACGGCCACACAATGGGACATGCTAGGCAGAGGCTAATGCCAAAACAATTCTCAAAATCAACGCAGCTGGTTCGGCAATATCTGGGGAAGGATGATGGCGCGAATCCTGGAAGAACGCCCTCCGAGAGCGAATGGTGGCCGTGATGGCGCATAGGAACAGTGTTCGTGCAACAACTCCTGCGTACACACCGGCACCGGTGGCCACATCATCTGATGAAGAGCACCGCAACGGTTTAGCAGGTTGCGGGGCGCTACCATGCTGTGGCCGGTGCGGCCAAGAGTCGTGGCCAGAGGGGACGATGAACTCTGTTTGGGCCCTTCTGTTTCCCTCTCGGAATCCCACTGAGGGATAAGAATCCGGAAACAAGGGCTTCTCCAGATTTAATCCTCTCTTGGTACACGGGTGGGCTGCCCTTGTTATTGAGCCGGCGGATTTGGATATTCTTGGTTATTTGAGACTTACAATGTGTTGCACAGCAAGGTACGGCACTATGGGAACGCCGCAAGGGCATGTCCATTGACGGCGATTCTTGATTGAGGCTGAGATAGATCCAGTCAGTCTCGATTTTTCAGTTCCCGGATCTATCTATCCCTTCCGCGGGGATGACCCAGGGCCTGGACGAATCCCCTTTCAGCCCTCGTCTTTTCATAACGCCACAAAGGCTTAGGAAGAGCGATGGGTATGCACAAAGTGGACGAATGGACACGCAAAGTTAAACAGTTCAACCGAGTAAGAGTCCTGCGAAATTATCGCAGCCCTATTGCGTCCACTGCAGAGCAAACAGGCTGTGGTTCTCAAACCTGAACCCTACGTACCTGTGAACGACGCTGCCCACAAACGCTTTTGCTGTTTGACTCATTACAGAAGAAGTAAAAGAAACCAATCCATACAGCGTATTGGTACATGTCGCCGCAAGATCTGGGTTGCCGCGGAATACGGGACTCGAACGGGTCAGCGGCGCGGATACGAAGCGATACCGAAGAGGTGCGGCGGGTACCTTGACTGAACCCCTCCCACATCCCTTCTTTTTTACCTTTTTTTTCCTTCTCTTGTTAAACTTACACATACAGGGCTGGCTTCTCGCGGTACGGACGACGGAGTACCTACATCGCGCAGGGCACAGCGGCAGCCAGGGGGGACGGGCCCCATGAGCCCACCGTTGGAGGTAGAACGAGCAGAAACTATAACACATACGGATATACTATACTACCGCATCGAGAGGCATGCTGGAACCGTTACGGCTATGATCTATCGATAACCAAAGATGGCCAGCCACTCGAAACTACGAACAAGCACGATTCCAGTCATCTTCGGGCGGTCGAGCCACCGAAATTCACAGAATAAGACAACGGCGTAGGAGACAAGCCCTGGGGAGGACCAGCAAGGCCCCCAGACGGTGAGACATTGGAACTCCAGGGGCTGGATGTCAGACCAGCGAGTCGTCCATAGAGATCCCAGAAGTGAGAAACATGCAAAGCCGGACCCATGGCCCGCTCACAGTCAGTCAGGCCAGGAACCAGCGCCACGGCAGACTCGCACTGCATCGCATCGCATCGCACCGCATCGCATCACTGATTGGATTCGTTGAGGGCTCCTTTCTTGAATCTTGCATCCTGCCCTAGCTGGACCTCTTCACGCTCTTTCTCTCACCTCTCAGACTCTCAGTCCTTCTTGATCTTCTCAGGCCGGACCGGAACAAGACCAGGGCAAGCCGCAAACCAGGGCAGCACTTGGAGCCGAGCAGCAAGTGGTGTGCTGGAAAGCTGGTTGGGGTCCACTCCGTTGATACCGAAGCAGAAAAAGCTTGCGAAGATCAGGCCCAGTCCTGGCAGTCCCTGATCCCATCGACGACATTGACATTCCCCCTGCCGGCAGGAGACTTCGCTGGCGGCTGGTGGCCATCTATCCCTCGTTCACACACATAGCATTGGTTCCCGGAAAACCACGCGAAGCACACGTCAACGTTCTCCTGTGGTTCTTCCAGTCTCTATCTTCGTACCGGACTGTCATTGGTCCTGCGGACTGCTAGATCCATCTCTGTACAGATCCAGTCCCATCAGTCTCGACAACTCAATGGAACTAAACTCGACCTCAAGAACGGAAGAGACGCATGGCACGTTGTCCCTGGGACCCATACTACGTATTCATCAACCAATTGACCAGTTGCTAGTCCATTCAAAAGCTAGGGGAAGCAGGAAGAAACACAAAACGCAACGCACCCTCCAACCCTTGTGCACACACCACACTTTGTCCAAAGTCTGGTGAACCCACACCCCTTTCACCCCCTCCCTCTTCCCACCCCTTCACCCTTGCCTTGACTTTTTCTTCCAGCCCAAACCAACCTGCCCTGGCCGTCCCATCCCTCCTGGTCTGATCTGGTGGTCCCCCCAAAGGTCCCGGCTCATGCTCCCTTGCCCTGCCACTCGATGGCCTAGTTCGGATAGGTACCGTCAGGTACCGCTCCAGCAACGGCGCCGGCAGAAAGCTACCAGCACCGGCGTCAGCCAGCCAGCCAGCCCAGCCAAGCAACAAGCTCTCCCCAGTCCTTGCCGGTGTCCCCATCAGAAGCAGCAGAAGCAGAGGAAAAAGAGAGCAGGGCCAGTAGCAGCAGCAGCAGTAGAGTCCAAGGAAGAGTGGAAAGGAAAGGGAAAAGGTCTGCTGCCCTGCTGCCCTGCTGCCCTCTCCAAACTGGCCAAGCCCAGTCTTGCTCGGGCGTGCCCCGTCTCGTGTCTGGTCTCTTCACCAAGAAGCCTGCTTGATCTGTGAGGGTTTCCCCATTCGTCATTTCATCATATCCAGCCCAGCCATCGCCACTTAACGAATACATTGGTTGCATATGACTATTTGTCCCTCTTTTTTTACCCTCGAACTAAAAAGGAGAGGTACTGTATGCATACGGATACCTTGCTTTTGCTAACCATATTGCTCCGTCACTCCCGTACCTACGGGCACCACACTCTTAGTCTCTTGTCTCTCCCCCCCTCCACTCGCTTTAAACAAGCCCGGCCAATACCCTCTCCTCCAAAGGCCCAATCCCATATTTGCTGCACAATCCCGGATCCTTCTTTAAGCAGACAAGCTTCCGCATTTCCTTTGGCTCGGGACAACCCCAGCACACCTCTCGTTTTACTCGTCCATTGCGAAACTGGTGGCGATTCTGGTCAGCAGGAAGCATTGAGATCTAAACGAGGCCGCCCGTTCACACTCACTGATCACACACACACACTACCTTGCCTTACGGACGGATACACATGCTATTCATCGATATTGAATAATACGCCAACGATCATGCAACCATTCAGACATTGGTCCTTTGACAAACACCCCAGTATTCTTCGATAACTCAACACCACAAACTCTGCCCGCTGGCCACGACGACGCGTTTCCCGCGTCGGCTGATGGGAAAATGGCCCTTTGGCCCTTCCGCCGGAGGAGCGGTCGCAAACGCTCGAGAAGTGGCGCAAACCTCTCAGATGTCGAGGCACCACCAACATCATCCTTACAAGCACGAGGTCTCACGGCGGGCGAAGCCACTGCGCCGAGGGCGGCCATGCCGAAGAAACAGCGCCTCGAAAAGCAGCAACCGGCGCCCAGAAGAGAACGCACCTACAGCTTCTCCCCCGGTCGCAATGACTCCATCCGTGTCGCGGGGCAAAAAGGCTCGGTTCCACTAGGACCTGGCCGGTCGACAGGGCTCTTCCCAGCCGACCGAAATGACGGAGAAGAAAAAGGGGATCCCGCGTGGCAGCGGGCGCCAACCCTACATAATGCACGCCACGGCCAACCGTCGAGGTCTTCTCGACACAAGACCAGCAAGAGGAGGAGAGAAGAGACGGATCGTGAGGCGGAAATCAAGGCCATGGCAAACTTCGCCCCGGTACGACCGGCGGCCGACCCTTGGACGTCAGGGCGGCCCATTAGGAAACAGAGCAAAAGACTCAAGACCGGCCTCGGCTTCCGTAGGAGCTTCGAAAACCCGCAGTCGGACGTTTCGCTACCGATATCGATTCACTCCAGCATGTCATCCGACACGGAACTGCACTCATTCCGAGTCTCTGCCCTCGAGGCACTATCGCCCCGACCAACATTACGATACGCAGTATATCCACGATGGGGTCCCGGACATGGTTCGGCGCCATCGCGCACCCAACAACAAAAGAGGAAAGTTTCAGAGAGGGTGCCCGAGTCAGTAGTGAGGGCACACAAGAGGGTCGATAGCTTTGCGGATGATCTGGACGCCGCTGACCTGAGGGAACTGATGGAGAGAGATACCAGGAGGAGAGAAAGGAAACGCCAAAGGGACCAAGAACGGATAGAGAGGAGACTGGCACGGAGATCAGAAAAGCAGCGCGAGGCTGTGGCAGAAGCTCGTCACAGCGGGTCACCGCCGCCAGTCAACTTGGAACGTGGTGTTCTCGGCCGCGAACTTGGATTGGGGATCGACGCAGCGTCTGCAGTGGTTACTTCTTCCAGGAGACGGTCATGGAGTTCATCACGGCATTCGAGGAAGATTTCAACGACCAAGGACTCGGAGCCGGGCCAGGAGCAGGAGCAGGAACCGCAAGCCGAGACGATGGACATTGAGCCGGAACCAGCGGCCATCCAACACTTTCACCGGACGACTAGCATCCCGCCAGAGGCACCGCCTTCGCCGACGCTGCCCGCGCAGCCCGTCCCCGAGCGCAAGACGAGCACGAAGCTTACGCCCAAGGCCAGCATGAGATTGAAGAGGAGCTTTCTGCGGAGGATTTCAAGATCAAGATCGCCCAATGCCACAGAGTCTGACCAGCACGCAATCTCACAATATTCCTCGAGACAGGACGAGGGCGAGACCCCTCGCAAGGATAGTCGCGCTCGCATCTCTTTCTCGGCGCTTTTCCGCCTGGGCAAGAGAAACAGAAGAAATTCGGGACCATCTTCCTTCTCGAACACATCGCGCGAGACAATGCAGGCTTCAGCCGCCGCCCAGATTTACTCGCAGTCGGCGACGCATGTGCCCCAACAGCAGGAAGAGGCGGCCGCGGCACCGGTACAAGTGCCGATGCCACCGATCCCCCCACCTGTCAATTACATTCCTCGCAAGGTCAGTAACGGCGTTCCGAAGCGGACCAGGTCGCGCTTCAGGGAGGATTTACCCGAGCTACCCCTCAGCCCGCCCGACTCGCGCGTAGGATCCCCGGAAGTGGAAATGCCTCTGCCCGTTGTCTCAGAGTCCAAGTCGGGAGAGATTTCGCAGCAGGATACGCCCGCCGTGAGACACGACACACCGACATCAGACTTGCGACGCGTCGATGAGAAGATGGAGAAGATGAGGCAAACACCCACATCGCTACGACACAGCATTCAACCCTCCCCGGAGCCTGTTTCCCTTGCGTCCATCGACTCGGAAGGATCGTGGCTCTCCGGCCGCGTTGGCGCCCGCCGCTCGTCGGGCATGCGCGGCAGCATGCAACGTCTCCCGCCGCAGAACATTAGCCACTCCGCATCGCCCAACGATACGGAGGAAGAACTCGCGGACGACGAGTACCTGTCCAACCTCGCCACGCCGTCCCGCGAAATGCTCGCCGACGAAGAACGCACCCCGCGCAAGTCGACCGGCGACGCATTCCCCAGCAGCGACGAGGACGAGGTGATGGAAGACGCGGATATGAAGTGGGGGTCGGTCGACAGGCAGCGCGCCACCGTCGTGCAGCATCAGAGAGTCAAGAGCCGCGAGGGTATGCTGAAGTCATATGGAGAGGACAGCACGTCGTCGCCCGAGGGCTCAGAAGAGGGCGAGACGCCCCAGCTTCAACGCGCCACGAGCGTGAGCCTCAGCAGGGGCAACGCCAGGCATGTGAGCGCCGGGAGCACCAAGATGCTCGAGGTCTCTCCCCGCTCGAGCGTTGACCACAGGAGGAGCACTGACGCAGTATTCTGATGAGATTAATCCGGGGGATTACTGAAGATGTTTAACTGATGAACAGAGGGAAGATGAACCGCCAGCCAAGCCTATGAGACGTACAATCACTCAATATTTCCTTATGATCTCTCTACGTCGAGACATATATCGACACCCGACACTCGTTACCAATTTCCTTACAACTCTGTCTATCACCGACCAAATTCACTCATTACACACCATTTCCTTGCCACTGACGACAAAAACCACAAAAACACTTGGAAAACGACAAAAATCACGATATGCTCTCAAAGCTGGCTGGCTTCATCGACTTCATTCATCTCCATCTTCGCTCCCGCTCCCAAAAAAAGATATGCGACTCATCTCTTCCCCGCCCACGACAACACCCAATACCAACCGACGCGGAGCTTGCCTAGAGAGTTGTAGGCTCCTCTTCGATTCATCTGATGTACGATACGACCTTAACGACCCGCACCTTTCTTCTTCTCGCCGACGACAAACGACGACGCGTCCTCTACGTACGCGTTTTTTTTTTTTGCGCGGTGGCACTTGTCTCTTCGTTTCATGTTCTTGGGGATACAACGTTTGATACCACGTCTCCTTTCCCCCTTCCCCCGTCCCCCACAATCCTTTTCCGAAGGAATATGTGGGAGGAGGGGAAAGAGGAAGCGAGATGATTTGAGATTTTTTTGCTTTTTCTTTTTCAATGCGACCCTGTGGAAGGGTCACAGTTGCGCACCCAACAACAACCCCTTAGACCGGCAGTGACAGCACGCCAGCGCACTCCTTTGATGAATGCTCTGCGATCCTCCCCGAGGAAACGGGGGGGACCTAGATTTGGGAATGGGGAAAACAGCACGAAAAGAGGGGGATTCAGAGGAGGACAGGGAAAACTCGGAAAAGAGCGAGCATTCGCGGCGATGAGCTGCCATTTTGCTGAAGGGGCCAGAATCATGTATGTAGTAAAGGCATAACAACAGGAGGGTTTTCCTGGATGAGATACCCAAGTAACTCATGTGCTGGAGTAGTGGTACACTCAAGGTGTACCAGTTGAATAAGAAACCTTGAAACGGACGTATTTGCTCTGACCAGTATAATGTGACCTAGTGTCCTTTTTCATTCTCTCGAAGCATTTTGGCCCTCCTGTATTTAAAGAGCCGGGTATCTCTACAAAAGCAACTCAATGCTATACCCACCATCTGCCACTCTCATTCGACTCGTACCTCCCTCCAGCCATTTGAGTGGAAGATGAAATAGGATGCCGGTTAACAAACCCTAGTCATACTCACTTATCTAGTTCTTATTCCTAGCCTTCCCAGTCCTTCAATTAGTATTCTTACCTTCATATCTATTATTACTGTACTCTACTATATATTCATTAGACAATATTCTCTAGAAAATGAATATGAGCGAGGATAGTAGGAAAAGGGCTGGAGCACATAGAGCCGGCAACGATTATGTCACCCACTTGCCATTCAAACTACGAGTCTAACCTCAAATCCATGCGTGGGAGTGGCGAAGCTCTAGGCGAGGGCCTCGGAGACGGACTGGTAGAGAGCGATAACCTGGCTCCAATCGACGGCGACCAATTTCCTCCTCCTCCCCCGTCCGAGCCAGAGCCTGACGCCGAGCCCGGTCTTGGGGTGGGAGGTCGATCTGCGAATTGCATCTCGGCGAACTGATCGTCTTCGAGGATGTAAATATTGGCAAGCTCGCCCTGCGGAAATTCGCCAATCGATGCAAAACAAAACTTATCGCACATGACACGGCGAAAGTACGAAGTCTTGTGTCCTGCACGACTCGCCGCCACGAGCACCGGCTCCAGATATAATCCAACCCGGGTGCGTGGCGAGGTGTCGTTTGATCGGCCGCTCGCACCGATGGGCACCACAAAGACGGACGGCGGTGCAGGACTTCCACGAGGCCCGCCACCGGCAGCAGGCGACAAGCGCACGAGGTTGGCAGCGATGGATAGACCCATGTTGGTCATAGTGAACTCCCGAAACGGGGACGGAGGGAGCAGTGCGCGCTGGTGGACGTCGTGCGAGTGGGCAAAGTCGGCGGGCGAGTCGGCGAGCAAGCCCGACGTCACGGTTCTGGATCGGCGCTCGCCCGTGTACGGGTCCACAAGCTGCTGCTGCGGATCCGCCCTCCACGCGAAGATTGTCTCGTCGGGAGATGTCCGTATGATCTCGTGTTGAAGACGCTGGAAAGCGTGCTTGAGCCCTTCGCCGTATAACACGGGGATGTTGACGCCGAAGAGGCCCATGAGGCAGTAGGCTAGGTCTTCTGCGCGGGTGGTCTGGCGATTTGCTGCCCAGGACATGCGTTCTGCGACGGAGTAGTCGCGCGGGTGGCGGGTTTTGGCGAGCACAGATTCAAAGATTCCTGTGATGGAGGAGAGGGCCTGGATAAAGGGGCGCTCATCGGTGTGGACGCCTTTGGTTCCGAGGCGGGACCAGTCCGAGGTGTAGAAGATTGTTCTCCGGGGTGCGATGAGTTCCTGGAGTGTCCAGCCGCGAGTGAACCAATTGGAGGAAGCGAGTGATGGGAGCCGGCCCATGGGAGGGGAGGAGGACAGGGGCGGTACGTCGGCGAGGTAGACGAAGCAGACGCGGGCGAGGAGGTAGTAAGTGTACATGGAGTTGATGGCTTCGGACAGCTCTGCGGAGGAGGTCTTGTCTATGCAGCAGGAATCGATCCAAGCCCATCCAATGTTGTGACGCAGTGCTTGGGTGCAACATCCTTGGATTTTGGCGAAGCCGGCTTTCTTGGATGCCAGGTTTAGGTTCTGGATGTCTTGGAAGGTCACCTCATCGGATCCCCAGGTATGGGAGAGGATGGCGTAGGAGGGCACAGTACTGCCGACGATGAACATGCGCAGTTCGTAGGTGGTTGTATTGAGAAGCCACATGTTGATGGTGATGTCTGTGGTTTCTTCTTTGCCCCTTCGATCTCGGTGTACTGATGTCTTGCTAGTGTGTATGGTGTATGGAATAGTCAGATAATCAGGCAGGGCATTCAAAGGTGAGAGAGGCAAGTGATGTACCACAGCCCGGCAGCCTTGTATGTATAACTTGGGCGCAGTCTAGGGTGCTGTCATGATGAGTTCGGTGGATGCCTTGTTGGGTTATTTGGTGACGGATGAAGAGCAGCAGAATGATTTGATAGAAACTTCTTTCTCAAGTGGAAGAAGGCAAGATGTCACAAGGTGGGAGCATATGGCTTGGTGATTCGAGGTGTGTAAGTCAAGTGCGGTGCGCAGGTGGACGCACAGGTGCCCCGCCAGCTCTCAAGTGACATGTTGGGCAGAGGCACCTGAAGACGGCCGCCAGCTGGCGGAAAGAGACACACAGATGACAGCGGGTGGTTTGGAGATGGTGCTGAGCTAAGGTACCTGGAGACCTGTCACCCCTGGCAGATGCACGTGCCTGAGTCCATCTTGGGTAAGGTGCCGGGTACAAAGCACAGGGGAAAAGCACGCAACAACGGACCAAACAGAAACAAGAAGAGAAACATCAAAAGGCCCCACTACTAAAGGGCCCGGACCCCGACGGAAGGGCCGCCATCGGCGTCGGCAATGCCACTGCCGCACTTTCCCGGTTTGCTGTCCAGGGGTCCAGGCGGGCAGTGGGCACAGCGGGCAGTCCAGGGTGGGTGGATGTGGGTGACCACTAAGTATCCGTACTGACTGGGTGTGTTGGGTGGGTGTGTGACCGTGTGTGCGTGTGTCCATGCCGCCCTACGCCTTTGGGGCATCATCTCGGCCAAACTTCTCGGCATACCCTTCCTTGCGCAGGACAGAGTACCAAGAGTAAATTACCTTGGACGAAGAGGCGCTTTGCAAATCCCTCCCTCAACAACTCCGACTATGATCTCTCAATAACACTTACCGTACTTCACAATCAGACCGAAACGAGCATGGCAACGACCACAACACTGTTCCGAGTGTTCTTGCGCCGCCAAACACCCGGAGCCCAAGGACTGCGAAATCGCTTGGCACAGCACCAACAGCGCCGCGCCAACTCCAGCTCCGAAGCACCCAAGCCGAAGAGAGCAGAAGATCCTATTCCCGTGCCAAACACCATCACGACCATTCCGTTATGGCAGCGTCTCGGGCCCTTGACCCGCGCCGGAGAGGGCTATGCCCGAGCCCAGCGCAAAAGGCCTCTGACGACGCAGTTCATCAGCTCCTTGGTCATCTATTTTTGCGCCGACCTCTCGGCCCAGAACATCAGCGGCAACGACTACAATCCGGAGCGAACGATGCGCTCCTTGATCATTGGCGCCATTTCCTCTATTCCCAGTTATAAGT
The DNA here is from genome assembly GCF_027942845.1 of Colletotrichum fioriniae. NCBI lineage: Eukaryota > Fungi > Ascomycota > Sordariomycetes > Glomerellales > Glomerellaceae > Colletotrichum > Colletotrichum fioriniae. Next base: position 2,367,191 of record NW_027076844.1, on the reverse strand, counting down.
GGTAGGTTCGGTCGTTCTCGTTCTCGTGCTTATGCTCGTGCTCGCAGCTCTCGTGTGATTTTCGTCTGTAAGAATACCGACTGACGCATTGTTTTGTGTGACAGGTTCATCTTCCTCTCCCAGAACTTCAACTACGCCTCGCGGCTCCTCTCGCTGGCTACAAAGGTCGTGGTGAATCAGGTGTGCTTCACGCCCATATTCAACTCGTACTTCTTCGGCATGCAGGCGTTCCTGGCTGGCGACAACTTCGACCAAATCATCGACCGTATCCGACAATGTGTGCCCGTGAGCATCGTCAACTCGTACAAGCTGTGGCCTGCCGTGACGGCCTTCAGCTTCTCTTTCATCCCGATGGAATATCGCAGCGTCTTCTCGGGCGTTATTGCAGTCGGGTGGCAGACCTATCTGAGTTTCCTAAACAGACAGGCCGAAGTCGTCGAGGAGGCAGAGGAAATCCAAGAGAGATCGCATGCGGTGCCGGCCATCGCTTCTCATGAGAGTTCGGTAAAGATGGAGGCTTGAACTTTGACGACGTAAAAGAGAGAGAGGCGGAAAGCATAGATATCCTAGACATTCTTTGGCAACATTATTTTCTTTTGTAGTGCATCGGAAAGGCGTTGGGCTAGACGGAGACGGACCATAGAGACATGGAGAACGTCATGATCTGATACGATTTTATTCTTAGAAAAAAAAATACCTTAGACTTTGTACCGTGTCTGTCGACACTGTACTGACACTGTCCCTCCGTGCCAGAGCGACGCCAACTGTGCAACCCAAACTTCGCGCCCATTCCGCCTTCGGGCCCTTGACCTCGTTCAGATCACAACCCTCGAATCCTCCCCAACGCTGAGCCATTGAGTGCTGGCCAGGACCGGCAACTCTCCTCTACAATGGCGTCCATCTGCATGCGATCCTGCCGCGTGCAATCCGCCCTCCGATCCGCCAGAAATTCTACCACCGTCCGTTCAAGACTCCCTAGCAACATCCCACGACGTCATGCTTCTACCGGTACTGGCTCCTCGACGGAATCCCAGGCCGGCTCGGGTCTGAAGACTGGCCTGTACAGCGTTGCCCTCGCCGGGTCCCTCTACGTCTCTTACCTCTATGTTACCGATACGAGGGCCTCCATCCACGCATTGTCGCCCATGTTAATGCGCTTTGCTTGGAGCGACGCCGAGGACGCGCACCACGCCGGCACTGGCATGATGAAGACTCTCTACGATCTCGGTCTGCACATCCGCGAACGCGATAGAACCCTCGCTGAACACCCTGCTTTGGCGACTGAAGTCTACGGCATGAAGCTGTCCAACCCCATCGGCATCAGCGCCGGCCTCGACAAGCACGCCGACATCCCTGACGCCCTCTTCGCCCTCGGTGCCGGCATCGTTGAGGTCGGTGGCTGCACGCCCCGCCCGCAGGACGGCAACCCCCGCCCGCGTGTCTTCCGCGTTCCCAGTCTCGACGGCATGATCAACCGATACGGTCTGAACTCGCGGGGTGCCGACAGCATGGCTATCACACTGAGGGAGCGCGTGCGCAAGTTCGCCCGCAAGGTTGGCGCGACGGAGCAGGAGGTTCTGGACGGCGAGGCTGGTGTCCCTGCTGGCAGTTTGCTCCCTGGCAGATTGTTGGCAGTGCAGATTGCCAAGAACAAAGAGACGGACCAGAAGGATGTCAATGCCGTTGCTCAGGACTACGTTTACTGCGTGCAACGTCTTGCTAGGTATGCCGATATCCTAGTGGTCAACGTCAGCAGCCCCAACACCCCTGGTCTTCGCGACTTGCAGGCCACCGAGCCTCTGACAAGGCTGTTGAGCGCCGTGGTTCAGGAGGCTCGCAAGGTGGACCGCAAGGTTGCCCCCAAGGTCATGGTCAAGGTCTCCCCTGACGAGGAGGAGGACGCCCAGATCGAGGGTATTGTTCAGGCCGTCTGCAGCAGCGGTGTCGACGGCGTCATTGTGGGCAACACCACCAACCGTCGCACAGGCATCGTTCCCCAGGGCGTCAAGCTTACTGTCAAGGAGCAGAAGGCGCTGCAGGAGACGGGTGGGTACTCGGGCCCCGCCATGTACAGCAGAACCCTGGATCTGGTCGGAAGATATCGCAAGAAGCTCGATGCCCAGACCCTCCAGACAGGCTCGGCCGAGGAGGCGGCTGCCATTCCTGATGTTGACGGCTCCCTCTCCGGCAAGCTTCACGATCTGATCGAGGGCAAGGATACCCCGAGAAAGGTCATCTTCGCGACGGGCGGCATCACAAACGGAGAGCAGGCGCTCAAGATCCTCAATGCAGGCGCCAGCGTGGCTATGGTGTACACGGGCTTGACATACGGCGGACCGGGAACAATTACAAAGATAAAAAGGGAGATTAAGGACCAGGCGTAGAATACCAAGTTAACAAATAGAAGATTGGCTGCTCAGTGCGGAATCATCTGGGCCCTTGATATCTGCGCTCCGCGTAGTATGAGTCGAGTAGATCGACCTTGCAAACCCCGAGATATCGAATGAGCTGATTGTTGAAGGGACTGAAGAACCGGACGACTCTTGACAGAACTACTCCGAGGACTGGACCATCGAAACCCATCATTATCTCAGCAACCGATTTTTGGAATCATCCATTGTAAGTTTGCCTCGAGCTTGAAGAGGTTATTCAATGTATTACTTATTCGAATGCCTTGGTGGCGCTGTCAAATAAGAAAGCAACTACAAAACGCCCGACTCCGTGTGACCCGGCAGCGAGCGGCGCCTACCAAGCTACCCCCTCCTCTGGATAATCATATTCCTCTGCCACCTCTTTTCCATGATGATGCTGGCGTGGATGACCGCCTGATGCTACACTACCTCTGATGATGCTCCAGCAATGCAAACCGTTACCCCTCCTCTAGATGCTGGACTAAGACCGGGAATCACTTCTACTCTTGGCCCGCGACGACAAACTCAGGCGCATTCTCAAAGCCGACAACGGTTACAGGCTGAAGCTGAGCAAGTTTGACCAACTTCTCCCGGGCCGCCTCGTTGAGCTTGACCTCGCCATTCGTCTCCTCGCGTGGGCGCACCTCGATACCAGTGGGGTAAAGGTGTTCAATCTCGACATCCTCGCCGAGATCAAAGAGCTCGGACTTTTCACGGAAGCACCAAGGACGGCCGTCTCTCATGACCAAGTCGTGCGTGTCGCGGACATCCTTGGCGTGCAGGGAACGGTACCCGCCGTCCAGGGAGACGGCGATGGAGCTGTGCCAGGGGGTACGGGGGAAGCCGTCGGGGTTGTGCTTCTCGACCAGCAGCGGCATGGAGAGCTTGACGGCGCCGCTGGAGGGGGTGGATGGAGAGGCGGACGTGGTCGGGGCAGGTGGCGAGGATGATCTTGGTGAAGGACTCGGCGCGCATCATCATCTTCATGGCGACCTCCTTGACAACCTTGCGGTACTTGTGGCCCGAGGTGGCGTGGGCCGCGACGGGGCTGTTGCGGAGGTCCGTCTCGAGGAAGCGGATGAAGCCGCGGTACGTCATGAGCGTGTCGTTGTCCGTCTCCATGAGGGCGCGGACGTCCTTGTCCGGGTCGCCGAACTGGGCCTCGAGGGTCTTGCGGCTCTCGTCGACGAGTTCCATATACTTCTCCTTGGTGAGGGGTTCGTTCTCGTTGGTGAGGCCGAGGAAGTCCATGACGCGGAGGAGCTTGATGCCGTCGTAGCCCTTTTGGGCAGCCATGTCCATCAGAGTGGCGCCGTACTCCCAGGTCTCGTCGTCTGAGATGCCGACAACATCTAATTGGGGGGGGGGGGGGTCAGTGATTAGACGCAACTATGGCTGTCTAGGAAGGGAAGGAGCTAACCATTGAAGACCAAACCGTCGGTAGCAATGTGAACCTCGGCACCGTGGTTGTAGACCTTGCCAATCTCGACGCAAAGGTCGTTGAGTCTTGCAAGGGCTAGGTCCTCTCCAAGATCAGGGGAGAACACCCGTCACCTTGTCGGTGCGATTGATGCTCTTCCATGGGAAGGCGGGGATGATCATCTTGACTGACTCTCCCTTCTTGACGTACTCCTCAACACGACCGTGGAACATCTTGCGTCCAAGCCACTCATGGTTCTCCTGGCCCTCGGGGATGATGTGTCTTCCAAATGCTTGGAGAACATCCAGGATCTTGTGAGCGACTTGCTCAGAAGACTGCTCAAGAGGAGGAGTGGGAAGTGTTTCTGTGATGGTAGGTGCATCTAAGTCCAGGGTGTTAGTTGGATGTCACTCGAAGCAACAATCGTGGATACAACTCACCTCCTTCAACGACATCATCGATAACAGCATCGATGCTGGCGTTCCTCAAGGGGCTATGGAAAGCACTGAAGGGACTCTTGGTTGCGCTCACAGGGCTCCTCAAAGTCTGCTCAGGAGGCTGCAGGTCAACAGGGTCGATGGGAGAACCGATTTCAAGGTCGGAGAACTCGACACGCATCTGCCTCAGAGGGCTCAGGGGGCTTCTCAAGTCTGAGACGCTGAGGGGGGAGATGGAACTAAGGGGGCTCCTGAGCTCCGAGCCAAGACTCGGGCGCCTGTAAGTCGGAGCACGGAGCTGGAGGACAGGTCTTGCCATGAGCTTTCCGGTGGAAGATGCCGGCTTCTTGGCGTCCGTGGGGGACACGGGGACGGGGTCTGCTGCGGAGATGGCCATTTTTGATGGTTGACCAAGGGATTATAGAGGAAATTAGAGAAAAGATATGAAAGGCGGATGCCGTGAGATGATGGGCAGTGAACCTGAGCAGGAAGGAAATGATGCTTGATTGTATTATATGAGGAGGATGATCTGGGTTGTAGACAATCGATACCAATCATGGCCGGTCTTGGAGATTCTTCTTATACTTGGGATTCACTTTAACCTGGAATAGGAACCTCCTTAGAGAATGCCATCTGGATATCTTGTTGTATGCCGCATGCATTCAGGACGCTACTCGGAAACTTTCCCATTGTCGAAGCCCAGGCTTGGATCGCAGTGCACTGTGGCGTCTAGGCTGAGCTACCACAAGCCAAGGCTGGAGTCTGGCCATGGATATGCATCGTTACTTGGGAGTGGCCGTGTCTGCATGCACCTGCAGAGCGGTCGAGGGTACGCGTTGCCCTTTTCCATGGTCTAACTACTTACCACCTTACCTTTACCTGACTTGACTCAAAGTAAGCACACCTGATGGTCCCACGCTCGAGGCAAAGGCATTGTCTTACCTCGTGTCGGCGATGAGACTAGGTCAACACCGGCTATACCGGCATGATGGGCACGAAATCTTAGCTTCACCCACTGCTCGCGCGTGTGTCCCCTGATTTCCATGATTGCCAAGAGCAGATGGGGACTTCGTGGTCCCCATGAATCTGTGGAGGCACCTCCCACGTTCGGAGGCTTTGGGAACGTAACACAACCTAACCCTGACCGTGTCGTTTGGCTGAAGAGGCTTGACTTGGCTGTCGGCTACTAGTCCTAGAGCAGGTCAGCCAATGGATTGACACGTCTGGATTAGTCCTCGCCTAAGTGCTCGAGCTAAGCCCATCCCATTTTAGGTTCGTGAAGCTGGGAAAATGATCCATCACCAAAATGTGTCTTGAACTTTTTGGTTCGCTCGTCGCATTCCGGTCATCTCTGTTGTGTGTCCTAGTCAGCCAGGCTGAGCTGGTGTCGCCGGCGTCGTGAGCGAGGCGTCGGTCTGGTGAACTCAATTACTTGCCGTATCCGGATACTTTGGAGAGCTATTTTCGATTTGCCGTAAAAGAACCAATGGCTCGGTATAGCACTTTGCGTTTTGAGCATCTCGGTTTCCTTTTGTCGACATGATAACCCCTCGTTTTCTATAGTAGCTGATCCACAATCGAAAGTTTGGCATTCATACCTCGATTGCTTCCATTCTTCGGTGACTTTACTGGACCAACTAGCTTCAAGTTGCTTACTATTCGTATCATCATGATGGAGAAAGATCTCCCACCTCTGCCCGTTGTCCAAACCGTGCAATACGATGAGCACCATCAACTGGCACCTTCCGACCACCACGCCCATACTACAACTTACAACCACAAGCAAGCCATCATGTCGAATAACGACGAGCATCATGTCCGACCTCAAAGCCAGACTCTTTCCGAAGGTCAACAACGATCACTACAAGCAGACGAAGAAAAAGCCGAACTAGTTCCTCCCATCATTGACGGGCCAGACGGTGGCTTGCAAGGCTGGCTCCAAGTCCTCGTCGCATTTCTTCTGGTCTTGGATGGCTTCGGTTTCATCACAGCCTTTGGTGTTTTCCAGGCATCATACGTCAAGATCTTGCCCGACAGTTCAACCTCCGACATTTCATGGATCGGTTCGATGCAGATATTCCTCCTTTTCCTACTAGGAACCCTGAGCGGCAGACTCATCGACGCCGGTCACTTTAGAATCACCTTGATCACTGGCATCGTCTTCCAAGTCGGAGGAATCTTTGGAGCCTCATTCTCCAGCAAATACTGGCACTTTCTGCTATCACAAGGCATCGCCACGGGAATTGGCAACGGCATGCACTTTACCGCGCTCGTCTGGCTAGTCTCTCAATACTTCACAAAGAGGCGGGGTCTAGCGCTCGGGATCAGTTCCTGCGGTGCCCCCATCGGTGCCGTCATCTTCACCATCATCGCTCGTGAGATGATCCCAAGGACGGGAATTCAGTGGACTCTTCGCACCATGGGTTTCTTGGTTCTTGCTGACAGCGTCGTCATTTACCTCATTGCGCGACCCAAAGCTGCGACGCGCAAGGGTGGTCCCCTGCTTGAACTGTCAGCATTCAAGGAACTGCCGTACCTCTTATTCACCGTTGGCATGTTCTTCGCCTTGCTGGGCGTCTACTTTGCATACTATTATGTACGTATCTTCACCGACTATCTCTTGCCATTTCCATCAGAAATGATGAACTAACACTTTTCTCGCCAGGTACCCCTTTTCAGTCGCAACAAGCTCGGCCTCGATGACAGCGGAGCCTTGACTGTCCTCATCGTCATGTCAGCCGTGGGCATCATAGGCCGACTTGTCCCCCCATACCTCGCCGACAAGAGCATCAAGCCTCTCAGAACACTCGTCATATCACTGCTCTTGAGTAGTCTCAACGTCTTTGCCTGGATCGCTGTGAGCTCCATGGCTGGACTCTACGCCTGGGTCATTGCGTACGCCTTCACCGCCAACGCAGTACAGACGCTGTTCACGGCATCCATGGGTGAGGTCACGTCAGACATGTCAAAGCTCGGGGTACGCATCGGCATGGTCTTCACCATCGTAAGTTTTGCTTGTCTTGCTGGTCCTCCCATCGGTGGAAGTCTTGTCGGGCTGAATCACGGCGATTTCCTCTATGCGCAACTATTTGCTGGCGCTTCCATGCTTCTGGGTGGTCTTCTGGTTGCACTCGCGAAGATCAAGCAGTTTGGGCAGAAGAATTTCTGGCGGATTTAAGTATACCATTTCCTGGCTGTTTTATTTTCCTTCAAGGATACCTTGTTCTTATCTGATGCAACTGCGTTTGCTGTAGCAAAAGCACTGGGTGGCGTTTTCTGGTTTTAGGGCTGTTGGCGTAAGGCGTTGGTTTCTCAATTGGATTATCAGAAGGTGCGGACACGGGCGAGAATTCAAAGTCTACAATATTGCCAAAGAATGAAATATTACTTGCCACCATATCTAATGGCGAACTCCCGCGTCGAATTCGTGGCATCAGAATCTTTCGACGAGTTACCCTCACATCGCATTCATGTTATTCCAGGCTCATAGCAAAGACCTCTATCCAAGCCCGGAAATTGCGGCACATTCTTGGCAATCTGGGGAGCTTCCGCCTCACCGGATATCAGGCAGGGAAGCTCGCACTCTGGAGCTATCGTGGCTTACCCAGAATTCGGGCCAGAGGGTTTTTGACGCCGTTTCGAGCTTGGCGCAAATCGCCTAGCTGCTGTGGTGTCTTTGGGTAAACCGTCCCATTCGCTGAAGAGAAAAGGAAAGTAGATAATCATCTGAATGATGCTTCACAGCCCTTTGCTGAAATCGATGTAGGATGCATGCGGCTTGACACCTTTGGCTGGGCCATTTCAAGCGAACCAACATTTAGCTCCTACCTTAAATCCTTTGTCAAAGTGGCCATTCCCATTCGACAGAAGCCGCTGCGCGCCGAGTCGGTCGACTCACTCAACTTGATCTAGTCAGCCTAGCTCGTTCCACAGCCCTAGGGCCCTGCGGTGCCACGCTTCGACGAAAGTGACACAGAGCTAATAAGTTTCCGAGACCAGAAGTCAAGCAATCAGGTGTACTCGAGAATATCTGAGCATACTCTGTACAGCAAGGGGGATCACTCAACGGCACTAACACATTGTCAGTCAAATTGCAGGTCGGCAGCAAACAAGCACAGCAGCAGACCCTGGCTCCATTCGATGAGTAGTATCAGATTAGACAAACTTGCAAACCAGTTGGTATACGAGTATACCGACAAATCTGTGCTTTAGCGGCATGGCAACCATGCATGTCAGGTATTGTGGCGTTGGCCGCGTGCGGCAACTCCCCAAGTGCTGGCATTTCAGCTTCAAGCCACACGCAGCTCGACGTCTTTCCCAGTCGTTCAACGCTCAGCCCGACCCGACGGGAAGCCACGAGCGTGCCACCTCGGAAGCACCGTACGACCCTGGGATCCCGGATTGCTATTTTCTCTTCGCCCTTGGCGTAAGTCTTGGGGCAAACTAACCCCATGCGCCGGGATCATGAATGTCGCCGGCCGGCTAGGCAATTCGACGAATTCTGTCGAGGCTTTCGCAAATAGATGAACTGCACAGTGGGATGGCAGCGTTGTTAGTTCTGATGCATCAGTTATAAGTCGTACGCAGACGTCTGGGTTGCAATCCCTGGTCCGGTCGACTGTCACTTCGACCCTTCCATCACTGCCTTTGCTTTCTGGTTTCGACAGCAAGATGAAGCCTTCACCATCAGCAGTCCTGAGGTATTTCATTTTAATTTCACCCGAGCCTATTCTTCGTCAGCGCTAACATATTCCTAGCTTGTGCGGCCTCCTTTCGGGTATCTCGCAGACAGTGCATGCCTTGTCTGGGACTGCAGCGACTATTTCCACAACTTTGCCAACTCCAACCTGCTTGCCCCGATATCTGGGAGCCAAATCGAGCGAGAAGAAAGCTAGTCCGCCGTGGGGTAACCGGACATGCGAATCTGATCCTGAGAATGTGCCTGACACTGGCGTCGTACGAAAATACGAATGGACGATACAACGGGCTGTCCTAGCACCGGATGGATTTGGTACGTTACATCAACCTTTAGCCTCACCATCAGATGATCCCTATTTCGATCGAGCAAGGCAGATCGCTTTTCTCGCCTATTTCTGGCCAGTGACTGATCATCGTCATTGCCTGCAGAACAAACACTTCTCACTGTCAATGGCCAGTTCCCTGGGCCTCTCGTTGAGGCCAATTGGGGGGATATTGTCGAGGTCACCGTCCACAACAACATCACGGCTCCGGAGGAAGGCACAGCGATGCATTGGCATGGGTGAGTACAGAATAACTCACATCCACACAGCCGCTGGCGGCTTCGTGCTAACGCTGTTACAAGCATACACCAGCAAGGGACTGGGCTCATGGACGGAGTCAGCGGCATCACGCAATGCCCCATTGTACCCGGTGGGAGTTTTACCTATCGCTGGAAAGCCAGCACGTATGGCTCGACATGGTACCATGGCCATCACGCGTTGCAGTATGGCGGAGGACTGTGGGGTCCAATGGTCATCTACGGCCCTTCTCACGTCAAATACGATCTCGACTTGGGCCCCGTCACACTCTCCGACTATTATCACTATCCTTACGAGAAGATTGCCTCGGACGCCATATCAACCAGTAACGATACCACTGTCTACGCCCCCCAGTCGAACAATCAGTTGATAAACGGAATGAATGACTTCGACTGCTCACTTGCTCCTGCGAACACGACTTGCAAGAGCAATGCTCCACGCGCATCTTTGAGACTCAAGTCCGGCAAAGTTCATAAGCTCCGGTTGATCAACACAAGCGTTGAAGCTATGCAGATCTTTTCCATCGACGGCCACAAACTCATTGTAACCACAATGGACTTCGTGCCTGTAGAGCCTTACGAAGTGGAGTACATCATCCTCGGCGTCGGCATGAGAGCTGAAGTTCTCGTCAAGGGTAATGGAGACCCAAAGCGATCTTACTACATGCGCACGAGAATTCAGTGTGCCGCCACCAAAGTCAACGAGACACTGGGCACTATCTACTATGATGAGACGCCCAGCTCGGTTGTTCCAGCCACCAAGACTGTTGCACCTCTTCCAAGCTTCTCCGCAACATGCGGTGACGTAAGTGCTACTTAGTCTCATCTCTTGTCCAATTAAGCCGGCATGCTAATTCAACCTGTCTTGGTAGCCTGATCTTCACTTGAAAAAGCCTATTTACAAGAAGAGTGTCCCTAAGCCTGATCTCACACTTCTCTACGACATCGACTTCAGATCAAACGCAAGCGGTAATCATCAATGGCTAATGAACAACGTGACATTCAAGGCCGACTGGAGCCGCCCGTTATACATCGAGGCAGTTGATGGTCACACGGAGTATCTTAAGGATCCCCAGCACATCTTGGCCACGATTCCTGACGATGTCCGCCATGTTCGCGTTGTGCTCAACAATCATTTCTCCGTTCATCCAATGCATATTCATGGCGGTGACTTCCAGATCCTGAGCGAATCGGATGGGTTCTACAACGGCAGTCTGAAGTATCCCAAGAACCCGGCTCGCGCCGACACGGAACTTCTCCGGCGTAACGGGAATCTTGTTGTGCAGTTCGAAGCGAAAAACCCAGGAATCTGGAGTTTCCATTGCCATACTGCGTGGCATGCTAGCGTTGGTCTATATATCAACTTCTTGGTCAAGCCAAAGACGGTTCGGCAAAGCAAGATCCCTGATGATGTTCGCGAGGTTTGCGCGGCTTGGGATGACTACAGACAATTGCATGGCGAGAATGCTCTGCCTTTCGATAGCGGGCTTCGATAAGAAGGGGGTATGCAGCAGATAGATTGTTCCGTGATTGATTTGTGTTTGGGAGCGTCACTTGACGTGGACATGATGGAATTTGCATAGCGGGAGTTGAACTGATTTCTTCATATTCCAACATAATTATCTAATATAGTCAGTTCAATCATGGGAAAAGGATTATATCTCTAGAACCAGCCGGTTTCTTCAACTAAGGTACCTTACACTGCAACAAATAAGGGCGTATTCGGGCCCAAATGTAGGCGAAAGGCTTTCTACCGTTCACCAAATGACGAAAAAAAAACATGACGTGTCATCCCATAAAGAACAGCCGGATTTGCTGCACTTCTCTGGATAGCAAGCCTTCGCACTCGATGCTATGCAAATTCTTGTCCCAACAACCCTGCGCAGGTACATCCTACGGTCGCCGTTTCGAAACCGTGCTGGCATGCTGTAAGATGAGCCCTCAAGATCTCTTCGACAAATATCATTCCATGTTCTCGTCCCTGCGGGGCGATTTGTCCATCAGCTCTTGTGCTTCGGGATCCTCGCACTGCCGCCTTGACCAGAAACCACTTGAAAGCCAGGCAGTTGCATCGAGGGACCGCTTTCTCAGGGTTGCAGGTGCAACTCCATAAAAAGTAGCAGCGTCCCAAATGTTGGAAGCTACTCTTGCGGCACAATGATGCCCGCTTGTCTGTTGGATAACGAAGCCTATGGCCGCGATGGGGCTATAAATAGCCATCTGCACGACTGCGACTGGCACAATCAAGACACAGCCGGCCATCCAGAGGAGCATGATGATCGATTGTATAATTGAGAGAAGAAGCCAGAAGACAAGTCGCGGTCTCGGTCTGGCCGGACATTGAGGTTGTGGTGTTATGCTGTCTTCACGCATGTCGATAGCCGCCGTCAGGAAGGAAACCGCCAGTACGACTGCAGAGAAGACGGTGGCCATCGTCACCGAGTGGTTGACTAAGACTTGTAGATGAGGATCCATGGCTTTGTTCAAGGGTGAGATGAAGTTGTCGAAGAATTCGGATTGGGTTGCAAATGTGATCGTGATGGTTACACAAGATCGAGGTTGGCCAAGGACTGATTTATCTAAAGCAGAGTGGAGACTGCGAGAGTGGAATGCAAATAAGCACTTGAGATAGCCAGAACAATATCGTCATGCCAACAAGGTAGTGTAGCCGTATTCGGGGCCGTCACTGCGGTGCTTGCTAGTATAGATTCCTCCCGATGAACCTTAAATGACATAGATACGAATCACGCTGGAATCGAGCATACAGACCGCCGCAGTTTCGAATTAATCTTTGAATGATTTAATTACAGTTAAATGGTTCAAACCCAGACGACCAAGGTGTGCTATAAACAAGACTTCTAGCTCAAGCTCCGTCCGCCTTCATGACTCGAGTGACATCGACTGGGAAGTCTTTGAAGGGAGACACGATTAGATATGAGGAGCAAGTCTCTTTCGCATGAGGGTGACTACAGATTTGCCCACGGCTTGTACTCTTCCTCACACATTAGTTTCTGGAACTGGCGTCGCCTGATGCCAACGTTGCCCCCATCAAACAAGGGGAAAACAGCCGCATCTGCTAGGAGGCGCGAGAAGCCAGCGCTCTCAGCGTACGAGGTCCTGGTCTTTCGTAAGAATACATTCAAGTACTGAATTCAAGAGAGAAAGTTGACTTACATGCCAACCACTTGCATGCAGTCCCACACGCAGGTGACTGCCGAATCACTGCTGTAGATTTTGGCTGTCAGGCAAGACTCAAAGCGAGCTTTTGCATCCCCAGGACCGTTGTCCAAGCCGTCGAGTGCTTTCCATACTAGCATTCGGGAGGTATCAATCTTGATCTTTGCACTGATGAGCAGGTCTGCAGGACTTTGTCTTTGGATGATGGGCATCGATCCGCCGCGATGGTCGTTCTTTGCGAATCCGAGTGCCTTTTCGAATGCGGCGCGCATGGTACCGACGGCCATGGCGCCGACCAGGGCTCCGGAAATGCCAAAAGCTTGCTCGATGTATGGTCCAGCCTTGCCGGGGGCAAACAAAACGTGATCAGCTGGCACTTTGAAGTTGGTGTATCGGGTGTGAGGGCCAGTGACAGCGATGTGCCCGAAAAGCTCAGGTTCGCTGAGAAGCTCAAAGGCCTCCGGGGTATTTTGAGCCACAACCTCTCGAGTCACCATAAATACCATCAGATTATCCGCAGGGTTGACGCCGGACTTCTCTGAGCCGCCGTCCTCAGAATACCGTGCGCAAAGGCACGTAAGCTCGGCTCCTTTGCCGTCCCAGCCGGCACTGTTTGTGGTCCATAGCTATTGCAAGATTAGACTTATTATGAAGCTATAGAGTTCAACTGAACTGAATAGATTTCTTACCTTCTCGCCATTGACAATGTAAAAATCGCCTCCTTTCCTAGCAGTTACTCCAAGGCCCTTTCCTCCTGGCTCAAGGTGGTTCGCAGTGCCGCCTGGTTCTGAGTGAGCCAGGCTCGCCAGGGGGTCCCCTTCACCGGAGAGAAATGGCTTCAAGAACCTCTTCTGCTGCTCGGCTGTACCGCCAAGAACCAGAGGCAAGAGTCCTAAAGCACTGCCAACCAGGTGAATCACAATGCTAGACTCGACTGCATAAAGCTCTTCCAGAAGGAAGGCCGTCTCCAAGAGGGTATCTGCATCACCGCCTGCAGCCTTGGGGACAAAGGCCTTTAGTAATCCCTCCTTTACTAACTTGCCGTAGTAAGGCCGAGTGGCTCGGAATCGTGTAAGTTGGTCAGAGTGCTTAGAATAATCTGCGTAGGCGTGTGTCAGGACTTCTTTTGCAACCTTGGCTCCTTTGGCGCGCAAAGCCTTTTGGTCTTCGGTCAGATTGAATTGGACCATTTCAAGCGTATATTGATACTGTGACTTGGTCAGCTTTGTTATCACTCTTAAAGTTAGAACGGAGAGTTACTCACAGTAATCGATAGGTAAGATATTGTCCCCTGGAGTTTGACTTTCGGTAGTGATGATACGTTGAAGGGAACATCTCCCATAGACTTTGAGGCCGCTGGTTCTTATATGTCGTGAACATTTCTCCTCGCGGATCCGGCGCTGATTAGGCCTATCAAAGATAGAGGAGCGCTCGAGCTGATGCTTCTCATTCAGAACACCAAAACTCCAACAAGTGCCATCTTTCGAGACATCCCTATCTTCAGCTCTCAGTCGCCGATCAATCAGACTAACCAACACTCTCACTTCCGCGGAAGTGTAACATTTCAGCAGGGTTGCTCTATCTTTTGACTAACCGTGGAGTTGGCCTCTTAGAGACGTGTATCGCGGGTGGGCATTACCCGCTCGGTGAGTCTGAAGGTGTGGCTTTTGCGGCTAAGCATTACCCGGTAATGCCAACCACTCGGAGCAGCAAGGCTTATCCACACACGGTATCTAAGTTGATTTTCCCCGCATTCTGTTGATATTGAATCTACCGGAGTTCACGGGATTGATCTATATCAGATAAACCTCGTCATCACAGCTCCTATCATTGGCCGTGACGTTGGGAGTAAAAGACACGGTAGTGTGGCCACATGGTGGGAATTGGCATGGTCTCGTCGATCTCTACACGACGGCTTCAGAATGGCTTGTACCCAGAAGCTAATTACATAGTCAATACCACATCGAGACAACTACTTATGGAATCGCTAGGGAGGTGCACCATGACAGGACTGCCTGCCCAGCCACTATTGAACATCGCCGGGGGCTGTGCTACTTCCAGTGCAGCATGGCAAGAAGGATTAGTATGCACGAACCTAAAAAAATTGGTCGTCTTGATTCTTAAGGTAGTTGATTGGGGTAATTATCAATGGCTCGAGACACTTCCTCGATTCTATGGACTGGCAATTCAGTACTAAAGCAGGCAGAAATGCATATTGCACTAATGATAATTGTGACTTTGATCCGGAAGACGATATGAATTCCAATGAGCGGATGAGGTGGTCTCGTACGCAATCTCGTTTGTAGTTGGGACTCGCGGGTTTTGGAAATGGACGGAGAGCTTCTAGGTTCACCACCTTACCAGCACCACTAGGAATGCTGATAGTGAGACAATATGCACAGAACCAGGCTTGATTTCTCACTCAGCAAGGGCCGTCCTTGACGCCAGGACCACTGTAGTTCTGGCAAGGGGTTTTAGCATCGGTGCAGACATTTACCAGAGTTGCCTTGTCGCCATTGGCCTTGGTGATTCCGGCCACCTCGCCTCCATTGCGGGCAGTCACGCCCTCGATGTAAACCTCACGGGCGCACTTCTCGCACTATTGTCATGTGGTGAGCTCTCTGCTAAACTCGTATGAAGCTTGAAGAGGGATGACTCACTGTTCCGCACGAGCGATAGACCTTGCCGTAATCGTTTGCATAGAAGTTAATGATCTTTTGGAAATTAGTCAACGGTGAATGTGCGTGGGTACTGGGTAACTCACGTTCACACGACCGCAGCCATTATGCTGAATGATCTTGTCGGCTGCGTGGTAGGCTCCTCCTCCAACAATCCAGGTAACATCACCGGCCTTGTCGTTCTTCTAAAGGATTCAGGTGGCTTAGCGATTCATAGCGTGCAAAAAGTACAGGTCGAGGACTTACAATGGAGACGGCGTCCTCGCAAACATCTTCGAACCAGACGAATTCGATGTTGCATCCCCCTCCCAGGCAGTAAACGCCCTCCCCAGCCGTCTTTCCAATGATGACGTTTCGCAAAGTGGCACCTTTCTGCAAAACGAAAGCTGTGTCTTTCTCACCTAAGGTTGTCACACATTGTAAGCACAAGTATGGGTACAACGGCGTAGGTAGGGCAGAGAGTAACATGGGTTAAAAAGAGGAGTTTCCTCATCATACCTCCTTCCACCTGCTCTCTGCAAGAGGTGGGGTTCCTATCATATTTGGCCCAACCGCCGTCAAAGACCTCACCAGATTTGACGTAGATGGGAGCAGATATTTGTTTGTTGGAAGTGGCCTTAGGCAGACCGCCCTCGTACCCTAGGCATGCTAAGCTCGTGGGAAGGGCCCCAAGAAGAGCAACGGCGAGGACTCCGATGTTGCTGAGCATCGCTCTAAATGATTTTGAAAACGAAAAAAAAAAAGCTTGTAAGTGTAGAAAACCGGGATTAGGATGTAGCGCTCTCGTCCTCATGATGATTGCGGCGGAGACATTTTATAGAGAATTTCAGTCCAGAAAGCATGAAGCCTCGACACACAGCGAAGGAACTGTATGAGGGGGCTCGCATCGAGCAATGTTACGTACCTCAGGCAAGAGTACCCCATACATGTGATATGCATGCTTGGTTAATCTATCTACACGGAGTTTTGAGCCGCGGAAAATCTTCACGGCTCACTAAATCCTTGGAATGATTGACAGAGTTTCCTTTTTCGAAGGCTTGGAATCCCAAAGTCATCGTCGTTGGTGCAGAAATGATGTCCGAATTGAAAACAATCCGATAACTTGGCTTTCTGACACTTGGTGCTTCTTGATAGTCCCACCAATTGAAGGAGATTAAATCTATAGCATGAGGAATACACCCGCTTGATGATCTGCAATCGGCGTTCGTTTTCATTTTAGCATTCACCACGGCTATTCTACGGGGTCAAGGTAGTCATTAAATGTAGAATTTGTTTAATGCTTTATATTATGCTTTCATGGGAAGCAGCCTCACTGAGTTGATCATGAGCATGCAAATTTCCAAACAGTCAAGTTGTGAGGGTTAAACACTCATTCACCTCACATCTGGCTGAAGTCGGCAGTTTTGCAAATCAGCCAGATACTCTGCCTGAAGCGGAGAGATGCGTACACTGTACTGAAATTTTGTCTCAAAAATACGGACCTTGGCGTGGTATTTCCACTAAGTCTATCCATCTCTGATGCGAGTTGGGACTTAGGTTCACGAGCAGAGTTATGGCTGGACATGTCGCGCAGACACCATCAATGCATCCTATGATTAAGCATGACTGACCCTGTGACAAATTTGAAGATTAGACACTGGCTGGAATCCCCGGACATTGAGAATGCCAATGGCTTGGCTTGACTTTCAAAGGTGGCCAAGGCGAATATGATGACATGGGCGAAGCCGGTTCCGCCTTGGGGTAGTAAGGATGGTGAGGAGATGAAAACACAAGTCACTCTAGGACGGCTGGGAAACTGGCATACTGCTTGCTTGGCATTATGCCAGCTTGAAATATTCAGGATCAATGCAGATGGGACGATACCCATTACCCAGGTGTTCATCTCAAAAATAGAAGGTAAGCCGTCATTATCATTGAAGAAATCAGTATTACTCAATTGGTTCGGAATGACCAGAGGGACATCAAAACTTGAACTTATTGAAACTGATCTACTTCGTGTTCATACTATGTACCTTGAGGTACCTTAGGGTTACTTCATGTTCGTACCTTACTGGAAGGTGACATGTCCGTGAGAGCTCCCTTTAGAACCTCTTCGAAATTGAACCTCACCGTACCTTACGTAGATTCTTGAAATGATCTAGGTGCACCATAACGGATTTTAAAATTTTCGGAACGACTTGTTTTCTGAGTGTCGTTAGCCTAGGTAGTGCAAAGACACCACCGAAGCAGATCGTCCTACTTACCTCGATCACCTGGAGCTTGGCTCGCCGGTTTGGCTTTCAGTTGCCTTCTCTGAGCCCTCAGTCTTCGTCATTGAAGCTTTTGCAGATGTTGGGTCCTCTCAATCGTCTCCGACGAGCCACATACTGTAGACCCTCCAGTACTGGATGACATAACAGCAAGGGTAGAAGGCGATATCCAAGATGTCGGGCACGTTTGCGGTTTTGCTGCAAGCGAAAGGCCCGCAGACGGGTTCGACGCAAGCTCTGAAGAGAATGCTGGGGATAATAGAGGCAATTGCCAGACAAAGAACCACAATGCCGTAGGCCAGTATCGGCGGTGTTAGGATGAGACATCCAAAGAATTTCAGGCAACAGACAGCGGCGAATTCAGTAGATGAGAGTTTGTTGTTTTCTGATCGAGATTCCTGATGAGCAGCAAACGCAGTCCACAAGACTGAAGTCAGTATTGCGAAGCTTCCGATGATAGTCCCAAGCTACTTCTCCAGAAGTATACATGTCGACTACCTCTTCCTGAGCGGTGGCTATAATAGAGCTGAACTTAAGTCTTCTTGGTCTGATGAACTTTGAGTGCGAGCACTGCAGAAATGGCCTCAAAGCTTGCAGAGTGATTCGAGGCAATGCCGTGAAAGAGTTTCAAGTAAATATATATAGAGGAACAACGCCAATTGACTAGAATTTGGAAATGTATAAGTTTAGCTTGATGTTTCTCCATCAAGTGTGTTCGAGTATTGGTGTCTGGTACCTTGATCGACATGCACAAGCCTGACGCCTGAGCTTCAAAGTATGTTCACTAGGCGACCTTGATAGCCTCATTTCCAGGCAGTCAGAAGCACTTGGAGACCTCGTTTGATAGTGGCTGGGCTGAGTTCCATGACGTCGAGAGATCCCTACATGAACTCAAGAGTAGGACACAGAGAAATAGGGCTTGCCCTCTGTAGACTTGTAGACTAATCTAGCAGTAGAGAGCATGTCTTGAGGGTCATTCCGACCCGGTATAGATCGCAAGACAGTACCAATGGATACTTTCATCAAATAACATGTCTCAAAGGCGAGAAACATGAGTTTTGACAACGAACAATCGGATATTTAAGGCACAGCTACCAGCCCATCCGAATGCCTCAACAAAAACGAGGCTAACAATTCGGCCAATATTGCCTGTTGGTTTGGAAGAGCTGGAGTTTTAGTACCAAAGAGTAGACATCCACTTTGCAATCTTGACACGACATTGCGGGCTATTGGATACGGAGTCGCACCAAGGCCGAGTAAATACCCATTGGGCCATCAGGCATTCTGTTCCTTTACCTAGAAACGCAGTGACTCGAAAGCATCAAGCCTAGGTTTCAGAAGCTTACATCCAGTAGCCATCTTTCCAGAGTTCCTTGCTATATCCCTCGGTCAATCGTTCGTCTTCGCCGTACTTTTCCTGCCAACCGACGAATCCGCGATCGAGAACGTATACTGTCTGGGGCTCCGCAGATGCCGAGTCCTCCGCCGAGTCAGTAGTGGTCTTAGAGGTGAGATTCTGATCGCGCTCTCGGAGATATCGAAGGGCAGCACTGGGTCCGCGTTGCTGCGATAGAGCGCAGTGGAATACGACCGTCTTCTTGCCTTCGAGGCGGCGCATGAGGGTGGGCATTGTAGCATCGAGACTTCTGGAGGGCATGTTCATGCAGCCTTTTATATGACCGCCGAGGTAGTCTGTGGGAAGGATACAGTTTAGCAGTGCACTCTAGCGTTTCTTTGAATGAGGTCAAGAAAGAAGCTAACCATCGTCGCGAACATCTACGACGGCCACAGACGAAGTGCTTGCAGCCTGGTCTGCCAACAGCAGGGTGGAGAGTTTGGCAGCACTGATGCGCTGGAGAGTTCCCAATCGTCGCCATAGTTCGTGGTCGGTGGTCAGCCAAGAAACCTCGAGGAAATGGAAAGGCGTCTTCCGGTGAGACGCGCGAAATGGCAGAGTGACGTCGGAGCTTTCTTGAAGTTAATCGCGACAGCTTTGAGTTTTGGTGGGGAGCTTCGATGCGCGCGGGGCAAGTATCCGTATGGAAGGTCGGCACCTTATCCCTGTCGCGCAGCTGGTGGGGCATCCCTGCCAATTCAGTGTGATTACATAATGTTTGTTCTTGCTGCTCTTTCAGTATGGCATATGATCAATTTCAAGCTCAACTTCTCCTGGAGACTCGGATACTTCCACATTGGACACACCTGTGACGTTAATGATGATTAAAACATCCTGTTCCATTCAAAACGCTCAATCAACCTTAAGTAAAACTCATATCAAGGGCCAGGGCCCAGGCTAGCAGTCTATCCTCAATGTTATGTGGCGCATCTCCGCTCTTAGACCACCTCGATTGGTTTGTTAAGACGACTTCATGGTATCATCGACGATTGGTACATCACCATGACGCCTATCGATATTTTTGCCAGAGTTGACCGTTAACGAGAAAATCGAGGACTGCGTTAGTCCATTGGCTTGGCCTCTTGAGGCGCTGATCTGCGCTGTGACCGGCCAGGTTTCTCTTCGTGCTGGTCTCATCTTGCTCGGTGTCGGTTCTCTCAATGATTGAGAGTATTCTAAGAACCAATCGTTCTGACGAAAGACTGCAAATGCCCCAATTGATGGGCGAATTGCATGGTACGACGATCAACCAAGCTGTTGTCCGGGACTTAGTTCCGCGGCCCACCTGTCATCTCGGCCTCGGCGCTTGTTTGGAACGCCGCCTCCGATCCAGAATCATTATGGACTACGCTACACCCCGAGGTTCTGGGCCAGGGATATTCTTCTGTGCTTCAAGGAAAAGTGAGACTTCAGACAAAGTAGCACTCAAGTCACAGTCGACGAGGCTATCACCATGATTTCTCTTTCCTGTTCTGTTACCTTACTTAACGTTGTGTTAGTGATATCTTCTGCTGGGTCGAGCTCTTAACGTCCTTGAAGTTCTCACGGTGCATGCATAGGCCTATCGTAGTCGGAACCATGACGGAATAGACTTGATTAGAGTTTTGTCGTATAGTCACAAATAGGGGCATCGACGTTAAATGTAGAGAACGGTTATCTATTGAAAGTAGGAAATGGGCACGAGGTTCGCCCTGAAATAGAGAGTGTAAGCGAGTGTGGACCTCGGGTGATTATGTAACCGAGGTCACGTGACATGCGGTGAGGCCATGGATGGTTGAAGCCATCACGACAAGTTTACAAGTAACATTACTTAGATAAAGTCGGGAATTGGCTGCGTTCGATATAATTCCAGAACTGACTCGGAGCAAGCGCCCCATCAAACAGCATCTTTCCAGATAGACCTCGCCACATCTCTAACAAGGACAAGTTTTTCCCACATTCTGTCCTCAGTAGTTGCACCTTGGTTGACACTGAAGCTAGCGAAGCCGCACTGAGGACTCACAGCGAGTGAGTCTGCTAGAACTTCCGAGACGTTCCGTCTTTGCGCCTTTGCCATAACTCCAGCAGCCTCATAAACCCTCTTGATCAATGCCTCCTTGTTCTCAAGGTCTGCAACCTTTGTTGAAACGAGGCCAAGAACCACATTCTTCCCTTTGGGAACAAATCTCAACGGATCAAAGTGTCCAGACACTCGAGGGTCATCAAACTCTAGGTAAAACGTGTGGTAGTTGAGCCTGGGGAAAACCTTGGCGGCAATCTTTTCGTAAGATCCTTTGGCGAAAGACGGCTGACCAGGCATGTTGCCGCGACAAAGATGAATGCCCATATGCAAGTCAGTTGGTAAATCCCTCAAGACCTGGTTGTGCGCCCAAATGTAGAGGTCCAACAGGGCCTCAGGGTCGATGCCATCACCCCTAAGACCCTCTCTGAAGCCCTTTGTGACGAAGAAAGTTAAATTTGGATCGTCTACCTGTATCGATCTGAGGCCCGCATCATAGAGAGCTCGGATTTCTGAACGAAATGCTGCCGCGAGGTCGAGAAAATAGTCCTTGTCAGAAGTGTAAACCCCAGGGGCAAACGCTGTGCCGTTTGCAAGGTACATGTGTTGCCAAGAGATGGACGGTATGGACATCTTACAGTCCTTCCAGCGTTCTTGAGGGACTGTCTTCTTAATCATCTCCCAAGCAGGAAGGTAAGCCGAATCCACGAACTTGATCTTTCCCGTGGCGGGCACAGCGGAGAAGTGATTGTATCCCATCTTAGCAAGTCCGATGAAGGTAGGTAGGTTGGGTCGGAAGTCTTGGGGAATCCTGAGATCGTTCCTAACTGTCATCCCCTCAATATTCTCAAACAAGCCGCTGAAGAAGATGGTTCTTTCATATTCGCCAGAGGTGATGGGCCTGATTTCGAGTTTCAGCTGCTTCTGAACGGCGTACTTGATTGAAGCAGATGTGACAGCAGCCTGATCTTCGGACAACTTGCTGCCATACAAGCCCAAAGGACCCCTCTCCTCGAGCAGGAAGGCGGGCCGAATGAGTGAGCCGATCTGGTCAGCTCGGAAGAGGGGGAGCCATGTTGACAGAGTCGATGAGTTTGAGGTCAAGATCTTCAGGCTTCAATCTCTCTCGATCTGCCGGACCGAACACATCTTAAATACATTTCTTGTATACCCTAGACCCTGTCACCCCTTGAGGACCATAGTCCACACTGTGGAGAAAGGTGATATTCTTCTGAGCATGCGGGCACATGTGACCCATTTAGACGAGGGAGGAAGAGCCGCTGAAGAAGATAAGCAGGTTTATACCTTGATCTTCTTTCGTCCATTGGCTCAGTGATCCAGGCAGAAACAACTGCGGATGAGGCAATATTGACGGGAGGCATTCCTGTTCTGATGACTGAGTAGCAAACATGTTTGCTTAAAGACATGCGTATTGGACCAACGGCAGTTAATGCGCGGAACAACCCTGCCGAAGTGCTGCATCTTTCCCAAAGAGGAATCTCACCTGTCAGATTTGCGTTGGTTCACGTTGGCAACATCCTGTTGGAAGTCTTACTGGTAATCCTACTCGGCGCTAGAAAGCATTCTTTTTGGTTATATCTTTCGTCTCACTCTACCAAAGTCCCTTTTGGTCCTCTAGATCTGACAGCCTCTATTTTCAGCCAGGGGTGTGCCTGAGATTGGTTGAGATTAGGCTTGAGTACGAAAATCTCCATTCAAGCGCCATGCTGTAGAGCGGTCCTTCATAGGCAAGACTCAATCTCGCATCGCTTCACCCCGTTTGTAGCTAACCACAAAAAGGTAGACTACCATCCTCCGGAGAATTTAGAAACAGATTCTTCTTTAGGGAGGCCTACAACTTGAACAGCCAAAAGGCTTCAAGTGTTTGGTCAAGAGTCTAGAACAAAAAGGGCGGGTTTCGGAACTGATGTTAGTAGTCTAGCAACAGGGAGAATGAAGAAGAAAAAAAAGAAAAGAATAAGAAGCACTGCACTTTGGACGAACCTAACATCAAGCTTAAATTTACACAAGAGTTTGAATGTTTAAGGTAAGTAGTCAAGAGACTCAGGTCTCATACCGTACCTACTCACAGGATCGTTATGAGAATGTCTTTTGCGTTAGTCAAGTATGAATCCGACCCGCTCAAAGGATCACATGGTGGTTGTTAGATTTCTTGCGTAATTGTCGGAGGTCAACATTATTTGCGTCAATACATCTTGAAGTAAGTAGCATTACACTCATGCAAAGACAGATTTCATGCGTTTATTGATCGAGTATTTCGTGTACGTTGCTAGAGCAAGTTGACGGACGGTTGGTTCACCCGGGCAATTTTTCCCACTTCATGCCTACAACCCCAACGATAGAGATGACTGCAACAGCCATCGGCACCGTAAAAGTCTCTTTGAGTGCTCTGTTGTATGCTTCAATGACAGCCGGGAGTAGATCCTTCGGAATCATATCTTTGAGATTCGTAGCCCCCATGTCCGCAATCGTTTGTCCATCAAGTCCTCCTGTGCCATGCAGATGCTTCGTTAAGCCATTAGCAAAGACGGTGTTCGCGACAGACATTAAGATGGCTGGTCCTAAGTTCTGGAACAAAGTGACAGCGGCTGTACCAGCCGGTATATCAGAAAGTGCGAGGGTCGATTGGACACCCATCATTGGCTGCTGGGATCCCAGACCAATTCCCACGCCGGCGATGACGGGGAAAGTGACCCATCTACTCGGGCCGGTGTCGAGCTCGAAAGTCGTCATCAAGCCAAGACCCAAAGACCCCAACATAGTCGCTACAAGCATGAAAGGGTTGTACCACCCTGTGTAAGTGACCAGGTACCCGGCGGTTAGAGCGGCAATAACTTCTCCGCCAACATAGGGAACGAGCTTGATCCCAGATTCTCTGGCAGACTCTCCCTTGATAGCCTGGAACCAAATTGGCAGCCATATATCGGCTGTGTAGTAGGCTGCATCGATACATGCAGCGTAGAAACAAGCGAACGCGATATTCCGCATCTTCATAAGACGAGGAGGCAACGCGGCGTTGTCTCCTTTCCAGATTTCAACACCGATGAAACTGATGAGCAGAACACCAAAGGCAACCAACAAGCCAGTCATCGGAGCGCTATTCCAAGCGAATTGGGACCCACCCCATTGCAGGGCCAATAATAGGCAGATCATGCAAGCAAAGAAGATGGAGAGCCCGAGAATGTCAAACTCCATGAGCTTCTGCTTGAGAGTCCGGGGTTGTCCTTGGTCGGGTTGCTGCGGTGGTCGAAAGCAGAAGAAGATCAATGCCAACGTCGCAACTCCGATTGGTATGCTGACGTAGAACGCCCATCGCCAGGAGAGATGGCTGTCAGTCAACGCTCCCGAAATGAGGGGCCCGATAATGCCACCGACACCTGAGAATGCACCAAGAAATCCCGTGTAGACAGCACGTTGACGAATGGGTACGCTGTGTGCGAGAACCACCCAGGCGCCGATGATGATGCCACTGCAACCAATCCCAGTGATGGCTCGTCCAACAATGAAAGCAATCGAGTTGGGGGCGCTTCCGCAGACAGCCAACCCGATTTCTCTAAATGCGATGGCCACCATAAAGGTCCACTTGAGAGAAAAGAGCTCAAAGCATTTTCCGTAGACCAGTTGGAATGAGCAAAGCTTAGTTTTTGTTAATGAGAAAGATGCGATTCATGGAAGTTCGGGTCTTACGCTGAGCATGTAGGCAGAGCCATACCATCCAACATGTTGCAAGGAGTTAAACTGGTTCGTGATAGCCGGAATAGCGGTGGCAATGAGTGTCATGTCAAGGAAGACCAGGAAGACAGCCATGGCCAGCCCGAAAATGATCAAAACTAGCCTGAGGCCTTTGGGATAGTCGACGCCTGCATCATCGGCTTCGTCTGTGTTGGCTGCCTCCTCGGTTTTTAAACTAAGTTTCTTGACACTCGAAAGTACATTGCTTGTTTTTTCATCAACGACGATGTCCCGTTCTCCAGTAATAGACGCGCGGTTCGAGCTGCTAGAGGTCGATGGGAGGGAATCTTTCGCGTCAGTCTGAATCATTGCCGTCTTCTCTGATTGTAACGGTGCCATCGTGAGACATATGAGTGACTCAAAACTTTTAGAGAATCTTTCTGGGTTTCTTGAGTAAATGTATAGAAAAAAGCTTGAGAGTACGAGGCGAAGTCTGCATGAGAATCGCGTCGGGACCAGCTACAGCTGAGTATCGAGCCGTCAGACATTGCTAAACGAGAGAGAAAACATTTTCACTTCCATTTCACGAATCACGACGAGGTGGCAACTTTCCACTGAGGGCCTGAGAGCTGACTGAAGTGGGCTCAATGCTTATGCCCATAAATCCTACACAAAAGGCTGCAACGCCCAGCATCCTGGCTTCCGGGAATGCCAACCCGCAGAAAGCATTCGGATTAGCAAGAAGGCCTCAATGATCTAGACCTGCAGCGTGGACGAACCAGAGGGGTCAACCCATTAGCAACGGTGCTCCATCGCTCCCACCGGCCGAGCATCCTGGATCCAGACATGCCCGACAGACAAAGGATTGTATGTCGCCGGATAGACATCCGGGAAGCTTGGTGTCCAGGGTCAGCGCTCATTGCGGAAGCTGAGGGCGAAATGTAGCACTTCCAAGACCCGAGGATAGCCTTGGGTCTGTGAACTCCATCTGTGTCTCATTGGGTTGACATGGGTTGCACAACTCTTAGCGTCAATCCTTGCGGCGTAATATTCGTTCAGCCCAGTTAGATACGAAGAGATACTCTGAACAAGGCGTTCACCCTAGACAGAAAGATACCGGAAAAGGAAGCTGCTTACCAGTGGTCTCATCCTTCAACCGCGTCCATTGAGAACATATGGAAACGAGCACATCCGAGTGCATCCACCAACTTGATGGAAGATTCGCTTTTTCAATTGATTGGTAGGATCGGACTTCCGAATCACATAAGTGTAGCCAGCGCTCACCTTCCAGAGAAGGCATAGCCTCGCAAGGTATGATTCTTGTCTCCATATAATCATTTCGGTTGACAGATCCCATCTGATTCCGCGGCTAGTTCCAAAATTGATAAGCAGTCAGAGAGGAGCGGGAACGTCCACAAAATCAGAGAATGAATCCCGCTTCCTAGCCTAAACTAACATTCAAAGAAGTATATACCCCGCTCTTGAACTGCGTGTTGCAGCTGCAATCGATCACTACCGACATGGTAAGGCTGCATTGCCGTCTCATCTGAGATTCAAGGTGAGCCCAGCCGACTTCAAGTTTGACAACTTGTTTCGATGACTAACAGTCCCGGCCGTTGAGCTTAGCTATTTAATGTCTTCGTTCAGCTTCCCAACCTAAGCATAATACCAAAGAATTGCAAAAACTGATGAATTCTGTCTCACAGGGTTGACTTTTACTTCCTCTTCCGTGATTAGCCTCGCTCGTACGTTAGCCTGTCGTCAACACATATCTCGCCCGAGGAATATGGCTAGATTGGCGCGGATGGATCAGCATCCTGACCGTCCCCCTGAAACAGGATAGAGGCTGTACACATTCAGAAAAAAGTTCCTGTCATCTGTGCCCGATGGTCTCGATTGGTCTCCAAGTTTTCAGTATCCTCTTTGTGTGACGAAAACTTCATACGGCGTGGGCCCGAACCTTCCAAACTGCGCTGTTCCGACTATCACGAATTCACGATGCTGACGAATCGCCCACAGTCTTACCTCATTTGATGAGATTAGCTCGGTGACTATATCAAATCCGGTGAGACTGTTGCCTACTTACCAAGATTTGTAGAGAATATTGGGGAGGAATCTTGAAGGATGTGACGAAGCTTGTCCTGTAATAGGATGGACGCGAGGCAACCACCTTCTCAACACCCCAAGGCGCTCGGCGTAGGGCGTATGTGACCAGCCCCTTGCCCTGGACCGTGGCAAATTCAGATGCTCCGATGATGAAATCAGCCTGTTGAAGAAATTTTCATTCTTGAGGCGCAGTCGAACCTCGGAAGGAGCTTCTCCTCTGTGCCCCTGAGCGACGGTCGATATGTTCATCTATGTTGCGTCAACGAAAACCATTGGGGAGTCAGAAGTCTTAAGAGATAGATGGACAGCTCTCGAATCAACCTACCACAATACTTCGCATTCATAAAGCCTCTGCGACTTGTTGATTCAAATTGCAGCGGCGTACTGTTCAAGTTCCGTTCTCTCTATCACCGATAAATCTCTTGCCTACGAAAAAGACTTGAATAATGGCAGCTTCAACCTATCTAGGTTCCCACACACCCTCGAGGTCTGTCGAGGTGATTTTCTTCCAGCACCACAAGTTTCAGAGTCTCAAAGAACAAGCACAATGCTCAGCCTCTTCCATCATTCGACTTGCATGCGCAATATGTTTACAGGCTTTCTCGCCCAGCGAGCGTATCTGCTTGGCTTTCCAGGGCAAAGAAAAGACCTGGCAACCTTGGAGTAAAAGCATCAGTTGTAATGACAGAATTTTACCTTTACTCCAAATCGAACTTGATACCCCGCAAATCAGTCAGCCAGTGGACGAGGGAATCTTCAGACATGCGTTGTCAGTCTCTGCCCTTGAGGAAGACCTTCAGACATTTGAGAATCAACCGTCATTGGCAAGTCTGAAAGGAATCTGCCAAGATGTGAGCTGCTGCCTGCACATTACCCACTTATGTTTTTCTACTAAACTTATTCAGGTAGAATTGCTCTTTACTGCCAATTGGGACCACTTCACCCGAGGCATGTTATTGAAATGCGAATACACCGTGTCCTGTCTGTCAGACTGGCAAGCTAGATGCATCCTATCCACCTTCCGGCAGGTGCTGGAGAACATTGTCTCAAGCCCTTACTCCAGAGTTTCAGATATTGAGCTCATTAATGACCGCGATTACCAACAGTGCCTTGACTGGAATGAGCGCTCCTCGGACCATGTCGATATCAGTGTGGACAAGATGATCGACAAGCACATCCAGAATTCTCCCCTCAGCCCAGCTGTAGATGCATGGGACGGTCAATTGTCTTACGCTGAGCTACATGCGGCTTCTTCCAGAGTTGCCCAAGAGCTTCGACAGCGTGGCGTCGGCCCTGAATCCACCGTTGCGCTATTCTTTGACAAGAGCATATGGAACATTGTAGCTACTGTAGCAGTTCTCAAAGCCGGCGGTGCTTTTGTTCCCTTGGACCCCTCTCAGCCCGACAATCGAACCTCTTCCATTTTGGAAAAGATCCAGGCCAAAGTTGTTTTGTGTTCCGAAATCTATACGCAGCACCTACTGCGCTTTTCCCAGAATGTACTTGGCTTAGGTAACACTTGGTTCCAAATGAGCCCTTCATCCGTCTCTCAAATCACCTCGACCGCCTTGCCATGGAACCTTGCGTACGTCATGTTCACCTCAGGAAGCACAGGAGAGCCCAAAGGCGTGATGATTGACCACTCTGCTTGCGCTGCAAGTGTCGTGGCTCACGGGCAAGCAACTGGTTTCAATCACAACACTAGGACTCTCCAATATGCTCGCCACACTTTCGATGCATCGATTGCGGAAATCTTGACTACACTTGTCTTCGGGGGATGTGTAGTCATTCCATCCACGGACGAGCGACTGGACAACATCACAGCTGTCATTCAGGAGAAGAGAGTAAACTGGGCGTTCTTCACGCCCTCAGTGCTTCGTCTGCTGGAGCCTTTTGAGGTTCCGGGCTTAACGACTGTCGTCGTCGGCGGCGAACCCCTAGGCCAAGATATCATCGAGGCATGGGCAGTCAGTCGCAACCTTATTAATGGGTATGGCCCTACCGAAAATACTGTATTTTCCACCATGCACCCATTGTCACTCTCCTCTAAGGCAGGAGCGATCGGACGCGGGGTTGGTACACTCTGTTGGATTACCGACCCTGAAGATCCTAACCGTTTGTCACCTCTTGGGGCAGTCGGTGAGCTGCTCCTAGAAAGCCCTCAACTTGCAAGAGGCTACTTGAACTTTGCGGACAACGAAGGTCCAAATCAAGCTTTCGTTCGAGATCCGCCTTGGCTTGCGAAACACGGTCGCCGCTCCAGACTGTACAAGACCGGAGATCTTTGCCGCTTCGACGAGAATGGTGTGATTCATTTCGAAGGACGCAAGGACACTCAACTTAAAATATCAGGGCAACGTCTGGAGGCTTCAGAGGTTGAGTACCACCTCCGAGCTGCATTTCGCACCCCGGACATCGTCGTAGATGTTCTTAATCGATCTGCTCAAGACACGAAGGCACAGTCTAAAATTCTCGTCGCATTTGTTTGCCTGCAGAGAGAATTTGACCAAAGGCCAGACACTGCGTCAAACTATATCATGACTCGGCGGCACCTACCTCTTCTAGAAGCGATCCCCAAGATCGAAGAGGAAATATCTCAAAAGCTTCCATCATGGATGCGTCCATCAATCTACATCCCTCTTTTGGACTTCCCGTTGAGCCCAAATGGGAAAGCGGATGTCAAGAGACTCCGACGTGAAGCCGCATCCTTGACAGCCGAGCAATTCTACCTCTTCGCCCAAACCGACGCTATCATGCAGGTCGAAGAGACGCCACAGCTCTGTCTCATGCGAGACCTCTGGGCTGAGGTACTTGGAATTCAGCCTGCCGCGATCGTGGCTACTAGCAGTTTCTTCCGTCTTGGCGGAGACTCGCTTGCGGCTATCAGTCTAGTAACTGCTGCTCGCAGAAAAGGGTTGCAACTGAGTGTCGCTCAGATTTTCAAGAGTCCCTCTTTGCAGGATCTTTGTCTACTTGCGACTGAGTTCAAGAAGACTACAGTCGAGGTACGGCCGTTCGAGTTAATCAACAAGGAAGGCTTTGAGGAAGTACTCGATGAGATTTCCTGCGAATGTGCCATTAGCACGGAAGACATCGAAGATGTGTTTCCCTTGTACCCCTTTACAGGAAGGTCTCATGGCACTATCTTCTTCAAGTTCTAACTCTTACTTGGTACAATACGTTCTTGACATCGCCGTCAATATCGACATTGCAAGGTTGAAGATGGCTTGGGAGACTGTCGCCGAGGCTCATGGGATGCTCCGCGTTCGATTGGTTGACACTATTTCTTCGGGTATGCTTCAAGTCATAGTCCACGAGAATTTGACTTGGAACGAAAGTTTCAATCTCGAAGAGTATCTCGAGATGGACTTGAACGCACCCTCAACCTTTGGAGTGCCGCTCAATCGGTTCGGCATTGTCTATACCGCAAAGGGGGACGCTTCTCACATGGTATGGACAGTGCACCACGCTGTGACTGATGGCCAGGCTGTTGGTCTTACCCTTCAGTCAGTACGGGATGCGTTCCGTGGTGCTCTGAAGCCAACTGAAGTTTCCTTTGCCTCGTTTATAAAGCACTTCAAGGACATGCATATGGAATCTGCATCGAGGTATTGGAGCTCAGTCTTCGAGGGAGGAGAGTTCGCGTCGTTCCCAAAGAAATCATCTGCAGTATATGGTGCCCTGGATCATCAAGGGCCAGCTTTTTCTTTTCGAAAAGTCCCTGTGCCAACATCAAGCACGGATGCCACTGCCACTACTATGCTGCGAGCAGCTTGGGCATTGGTCATCAGCCGCTTTAGCAATTCTGACGATGTCGTCTTTGGTGTTACATCGTCTGGGAGGAATGCCCCCTTTTGACAATATCGAGTCCATCCTCGGGCCAATCATCGCAACTGTTCCATTGAGGATACGATGCAATGGCACATCAACGGTCCGAGACTTGCTTAACAGCATACAGATGAGCACGGTAAACATGATTCCTTTCGAGCAAATGGGAATACAGAACATTGCTCGCATCAGTTCATCATGCCGGTCAGCCTGCGACTTTCAAACAATGATGATCGTACAGCCAGAGGTCGACATGGCAATGACGAACGGTCCATTCATCGGCTATCATAGGCCTCAAGACCTTGACAAGTTCAGATCTCACGCTATCATGTTTGAGTGCAACCTTGGACAAAATGAGGTCTTTCTGAATGTGAACTACGATCCTCAGTCTGTTGAAGTTGGCGAGATGGAACGCCTTGTCGATTACTTCGAAAGCGCTCTTGACTTCCTGGCATCTTCCGAATACCAAGTCCTGGATGATTTCTTCCGCAATCCCATTGCACAGGATCTGTTCGATATCGGGGAGT
Organism: Colletotrichum fioriniae; assembly: GCF_027942845.1. Taxonomy (NCBI): domain Eukaryota; kingdom Fungi; phylum Ascomycota; class Sordariomycetes; order Glomerellales; family Glomerellaceae; genus Colletotrichum; species Colletotrichum fioriniae. The sequence continues at coordinate 2,335,992 of NW_027076844.1, read as the reverse complement.
GGAACAGTCTTACGCCTCAAACGGTCGATACTTGCGTTCACGCAGTCTTCGAAGAACACGTGCTCACCCAACCTGACGCTCAAGCCGTTTTCGCATGGGATGGCTCTCTGACCTACTCCCAACTCGACACAATGGCATCTCAGCTTGCTCGAGTCTTGATGGAACTGGGTGTTGGGCCGGAAAAGATGGTACCCTATTGCTTCGAAAAGTCGATGTATACCATCGTTTCGATGCTTGCCATTCTCAAAGCTGGAGGCGCGATGGTCCCTCTTGACCCTGCGCATCCACAAGACCGCAAAGCGTTCATTGTCCATAACACGATGGCAAACGTGGTTGTTGCTTCTGGTAGCAATGCATATGCATTCTCTAAACTGGATGTTCACACTGTAGCTGTTGACTCGAACTTCTTTGCCGAGGTTGAGGAATTTGGAGTTACCACCTTTTCCAATCACGAGGTTCAACCATGCAATGCCGCAACTGTCATCTTTACATCTGGCAGCACCGGACAGCCCAAGGGTGTCATTCAAGAACACAAGACCTTGTGTTCAGCGGCCAAAGCTCATTCTAGCGGAATGCACATGTCCAAAAGCTCAAGGATCCTACAATTCTCTGCTCATGTCTTTGACGTCAGCATCATTGAGATTGTCAACTCATTCGTTCTTGGAGCTTGCATATGTGTGCCGTCTGATGAAGAGAGGATGAACGACCTTGCCGGGTTTATCTCGAGGTCTCAAGCGAATTGGGCCTTCTTCACTCCGTCCTTCGCACGAACTCTCGAGCCGAAAGATCTCCCCAGCATCAAGACTATTTGCATGGGTGGAGAGGCAATAACCATGGATTGCATCGAGACGTGGTCTGGGATTGTGCAGCTCATCAATGCTTACGGACCTTGCGAAGGCAGTGTCTGTACCACCGCTGATATCAGTAGTGGCAGGTTCAAGACGGATTCTATTGGTCATGGAGCCAACACTCTCACCTGGATCGTCGATCCAGGCAATCATGACATCCTGACGCCAATCGGCACTGTCGGTGAGCTTTTGATCGAAGGGCCGAGTATTGCTCGTGGATATCTCGGCGATCCAGACAAGACAGCCAAGTCATTCATCACGAATCCGGCTTGGACCACCCAGTTCGAGACTGGCATTGCTGCCAGAAGGATGTACAAGACAGGGGATCTTGGAGTGCTGAATTCAGATGGCTCAATATCGTATTTTGGACGGAAAGACGCACAACTAAAACTGCGTGGACAAAGAGTTGAGCCTGGAGAGGTGGAACATCAACTCACACAGCTGTTACCGCCAGGCTCCATTGTAGCTGTTGACGTCCTCGTCCTCTCTGGGTCTTCAAACAAGTCGCTCGTTGCCTTCATTCAGCTGGAAAATCATGGGTTCGGCTTTGCGGAGAAGAGAGACATCATCGAGGGGATTTCTGGTCGCTTGACGCAGCAGCTGGCTTCCGTGCTTCCTGCCTACATGGTTCCCTCGCACTTGATCCCAGTTGAGGTCATTCCTTTCACAAGGACTGGGAAGCTTGATCGGCGCACATTGAATGAATATGCTTCGACTTTGTGCATAGCAGAGAATTCAGAACGCGGCATTGTGGAGGAAGACACCGACATGCTAGTGGCTAGCGAGCACATTGCTCTGAGTATCAGCAACAAGCTTGCCGAGCTTCTATCGGTTGGGGATTCTCGGAGAGCAGAAACTTTGCGTGGCCATAACTTCAACCCCTACTACGCTGGGATGGACTCTATCCAGGTCATTTCACTGTCAACATTCGTTCGGAAAACCTACAATGTCAGCATCCCGATTCAAAAGTACATGAATAGCGCGGCGACCATCAGGGACATTGCTCAATTGGTCCTTGAAGATCAGCAAGGGTCGCATGATGACAACATCATTGACTTGATGCATGATATTGAAGTTCACGATCAATCACTCGCAGCCTCGCCGTTGCTAAGATCACATGCAGAGATTAGGACTATGCAAACCCCCAAAATCATCCTCTTAACAGGAGCCACCGGATTTCTCGGGAACCAACTGCTGGCTCAGATCTTGCAACGGCCGCAGACTCAAAAGGCCGTGGTGTTGGTCAGAGGTCAAGACTCAGCCCACGCTACCGAGCGACTCTTGTCTCTTGCTCGTGGCAGCGGTTGGTGGGAAGAAGAGTATGTCAATCGCATCGAAGTCTGGCATGGCGATTTGTCTCTCCCACATCTCGGTCTTTCAGACGCGCTATGGTCCCGACTCGATGGCACAAGCGTCAGTGGTGACTTGATTGATGCGGTCGTCCACAATGGGGCAGTTGTCAACTGGATGGCCGACTTTCGGGCGCTGACACCAGCCAATATTCTTTCGACGGTCAACATTCTGACAGCTTTGACAAAAGCAATAGCATCTCGTCCAGTTTGCCTAACTTACGTATCAGGCGGTCACTTGTCCACTTCTCCCGACGATGTCGGAGAAATCGCTACGGAGCTGAAGTCGTATCCGGCCTACAGTCAGACCAAATTTGTCGCCGAGATCTTGGTCGCACGATACGCTGAACGACTGATCAATGCTGGCTTCGGCTGTTTGGCCACGATAGTTAAACCTGGCTTGATCATGGGCAGCTCCTCCGACGGCATCTCCAACACGGACGATTTCCTTTGGCGGCTGACAGCCAGTGCATTGGACATTGGGATGTTCAATGATAGCGAACGCGACCTCTGGCTCGCTGCTGCAGGCGTTGATCTCGTAGCCAACACAGTTCTTGACAGCTGTTTTAACCCTCAAAACAATGGAAATTATCATGTTGTTAAGAAGGTCTTGAACGGTCTCACTATGGGAGAATACTGGGATATCGTCAAACAGGAAACGGGCCACGTAATGGAGCCGACGGACTCCAAACGGTGGTTGAGGAGCTTGCACGAAGAGGTTAACGCAAAAGGGCCAAGCCACAGGTTGTGGCCGGTTCTTCATTTTGTTGAAGACACCGGCGGCAAACTCGGTCAGCCCCCAGGGACAATGACGCTTGACGACCAGCTGAACCATCAGGTCTCGGTAAAGTTGTCTCTCAGGAAGAGCTTGCGATACCTACTCGCAATTGGATACATGCAAACAAGTAGGACAAGCAGTGTAGATGGAGATAGCTCAAGTGAGCCTACACTGTCAGTCCCGAGGCCAATGGTGTTCTCAAGAACGCCGACAACGCCAGTCTGGAACCAAACATCGAGCGATCAGAAGCGTTTAGGATATGGTGAGGAGGAGGTGAAGCTGACGGGATCTGTGGTGGTTACATCGCTGAGAACACCTAGTCCCTCATCAGATGTCGTGCCGGTTGAGTGAAATCGAAATTTGGGCCTGTAAATTGAAGGAAGAGGATTCCAACGTTTCCTTTCCGTTTCTGGGATTGTAGTAGAGAAGAGGATGCAGGTAAACTAGAGAATACGACAATTTTTCTGGCAAGTCCTTAAAGTTCCGTAGACTTTACCGGACGATCTTCTGCCCAGAAGCGGCTGGCGCAAACCACCTCTTTATCCGCCAATCATTAGCGCACTCATACGCATGCGAATCTTTCAGCTCCACATGGTGAGTATCTCCATGACAGCGTGTACGTGGTTCAGAGGCGCACGAGACTGAAAGATGGATAGGTTTGTAGAGCTCGGGCTATGATTTTAATTTCTGGAGACGATTTAAAAGGCAGGTTTCAAATATAAGAAGGAGCCCTTGAGCCAGCAACTGACATTGAAGTCTGTCTCGTGCCTTTGGGAGTCATCATCGACGATCATCTGAATCACACATCATCAACCAAACTCACCAATTTCAACCCCGTCTTGCCCTTTCATTCACCATGCAGTTGAGCATCTTCGTTCTTCTCGCCGCCGTTTCGGCTGCCGTTGCTGCCCCGAACCCCGTTCCTCGGGAGTCTTGTAGCCTTGCAAAGGTCAACAAGTGCATCACTCAGGTAAGGCAGCTCTCGTCTTAGAATGCAACTATTATTGATTCTGTACTAATGCTCTTTTCTACAGTGCGGCAACGCATACGACTGCTTCGATGACACTTGCTACTGCCCTTGAGAACCCAAATCTGTGAATCACGGCTTTCTTCTCCCTTCCATGTACATAAACTTCTCTAGCACACAAACTTCACTGAATGATTTTGGCTTAGCCTGCGCCTTCGTCTTACTGAACATGATTGAGTCTCCAGCCAGCCCGTACACCGCACGCATTTACTACTCGTGTTCCTTTGAGCTATATCCATATATGGTTTACAATTTGCTCTTCTCCGAGATCAGTCCATAAGACTTAGGCAAAGACTCTAGCAAATCCTTGCCAATATCCGCCACCTTTTGGATCCCCGCCACATTCATCAAGATATCTAAATCCGCCAATAGTCCCCTCAGCACATGCCTCACTCCTTGCTCTCCCATTATGCTCAAGCCCCAAATCCATAACCTCCCAATGAAGACAAACTTGGCACCAAGCGCGAGCGCCTTCACCACGTCCGCCGCACCCCTGACACCACTATCAAACGTGACAACAATCCTGTCCCCAACCCTCTCTGCAATGTTTTCCAGCGCATCCAAGCTCGCAACCGCCCCATCAACTTGCCTTCCGGCGTGGTTACTCACCACGATACCCTCAAATCCTAGATCCGCCGCCTTTTCCGCGTCATCCACCCTCTGGATGCCCTTGATCAAGAACGGTTTCCCACCGCTAATCTTCTGCCACTGCTCCCTTGCCCACACTGCCTTATCCCAGGACCACGCGCGGCCGTGCCAGACGTTATCGATCCACATTGCGGCGGCCTTCTCCGGTTCTTGTTGAGGATCAATTCCCTGGGCCGCGAGGCGTTTCTGGAACACGGGATCGGTGAGGCCTAGATCAGCACCGATGCCGCGGTAGAACGCATAATTTGACGTTGCAATGTCGTCGTGCCGCCATCCCAGCTGCCATGTATCTGTCGTGAGGATGCAGGCCGTGAAGCCAGACTCATGAGCCCTCGTCAACAAAGAGAGGGTTAGCTCGTCGTCGTGGGGCATGTAAAGCTGGAAGAAGCGCGGACCCTCTGGGATCTTGGACTTGTCTGCGGACTGAGTTTCGATGGCCGAAGCGCGCCCAGCATCATTGGCTCGAGCGACGTCCTCAATCGGGCACGATCCGGCTGTTGAGAGACTGTAAGGGATGCCCAGCTCTCCGGCCACTTTGGCCACGGGCAGCTCGCCTTGCGGGTGGTAAATCTTATTGATGCCAATCGGAGCAATTCCGAAGGGGGCAGAAACCTCGTGGCCGAAGATGGTGGTTCGGGTGGAGCGCTCGTTGGTGTCGACTAATTGACGAGGAACGATTTTGTGCCGAAAAAAAGCCTGCCGGTTTGCGAGATGTGTATGTGAAAGGCCCGCATTCGAAGATGCATAGTACCTGTATCAGTATTAGAAAATGAGAATTGAGTTTGCTTGGTGAGCTCATACCATCCATTTTGAGTCAACTTCTGCTTGGCAAGCTCCTCAAGTTTGTCGGGGTCTGGTCCTAATCAGTTCCGATCCAAGCTGAGCATTGCGTCTCTGCCGCGGGGACTCACGAGTGTTGAACTGGGGAACTTCGCCTTCATTTAGTTTCCAAAAGTTCTCCCGCTGATACAAGCCCCAAGATGGAGTATCGCGGGATTTGATGTGGGGAGAGTTGGGGTCTGACATTGTGTCGTCTGATGTTGAGCTTGATACTGGAAGATAGGAACAAGCTTCTTGCAAATCAACTTAAATGTGCAAAGTAATTCCTTGGCAGATGTCTTCAATATTGCATGTTTCCTACTCCTTTAAAGTTGAGTCGTATGCAGTAAATACCGTGAAGATGAGATCAGAACAGGCCCGGTCATGACGTAACTGGTAGCTCATCATCCAAACTACGCAATAGTTTCCACTGATCCGGCCGTCCGTGCCGGTCCTCGCCAGCGTGTATCGACTTACACTAAACATGAGATGACAGATTAAATCTACCTTTGTAGTAGTAGGTGCAGACAGCCGTTCCACCGATGCCATGCGAGCTAAGATATATTTGTCTCAAAAACTCCCGAAATAATACAAATCATTGCCGACATCCGACCGAAGTACACGACACGCTATCAAACCTTGTAACAACCACATGCAGCGAAAAAAAGAACCTTGGTTCTTGGTACATCACTGCGCACATCGAAGCATATTTGACAGTATTGAAATTGGCTATCGACAAACTACAAACAACACAAAGCAATACGAGTCGCAAGGTATTGTGGTCTCGTACATACATCCAATTTTGTGGAGGTAGGGGCAAACAAACGCAGTACCATCCAATTAAAGACGATGTTGAAGAACAAACTCGCCGGGCGCGTGATATGTGGGCACCTTCATCTCGAGAGCCTCACCAGAGTATCCCAAGTCCTCGGCGACGAGCATGGCGGCCTTCTCGCCGATGAGAAGAGCGGTGGAATACCTAGAGGGGATCATTAGCTTTGGTGAATCTCCAATAAAAGTAGGGGATCCAAAGACGTACGTGTTGCAACCGACGTTGTCGGGGCAGATGGAAAGATCAGCAACCTTGAGGCCCTTGACACCGTGGACGTTCAGGCGCTCATCCAAGACACCGTGCTTAACGATGCTGTTGCCCTCTTTGGGAGCCATGGAGCAGGTCTAAATGATAAGTAGATATTCATGAATCTTGGAAGGCTTGAAGACTTACTCCGAGACTGTGCCAGGTGGTCTCGACGTGACGCTTAACCCACTCCTCAACAGCCTTGATATCCTCATCAGAGTACTTGAGCTCATCACGAGCATCAACACGATGAGCCGACAGGGTCTTGATCTTGTCGGCCTTGCTCTCCGCCTCATTAAGCGGCTGAGTCCAGCTACCGTGCTGGATGCCCGCACTCAGGTTACCGGGCAGGGCATACTTGTTGGTGGTCTCGAGGTCCATGTCCCTTGCGCGCGCCTCCGAGTCATACGAGAAAAAGGGGTGCATGTTAGCCACCTCTCCGGCGTAGGCGTCCATACGGCGGGCCGTCTCGCGAGACTTGATGTAACCCCAGACCATGGGGACCATGTCTCGCTCGTCGTTCATGAAGCCGGCGTCAAAATCGGGCGCGTCGTAGGGGTTGGGCGACTTGATGTGGGTGGATCCACGAGAGAAGGGATACTCGAGGAAATGGAACATGGTGAAGAAGTTTCCGGGGGGCATGACCATGTGGTCGCCGAACCAGCCAGCAATAACGGAGTAGTGCATGACTGGCTTGTCGGGCTTGTTCTCAAAGTACGACTTCCAGCCGTCCTTGAAGTGTGGAGTGGGCCATTTCTCAAACTCGGCGAGTTCCTCGGGAGTAGGGCGAATCTTGACGCCTGCTTCAATGCCATTGGTGGCAAGGGGACCGGTGCCCTTGATGTTCCACTCATCAAAGACGCCTAAGAGTCATGTTAGTCTAGCAAGTATCTAGCGTTTAGGGTGTGATAGCTTACGCTTCTGGGTCTCGGGGTCTCCGCGGACAAAGTCGTCGAAGCTCTCGGTGCCTGGCTTCGCGCGGTAGGTCGAAAACGTGAGATAGTGGTCCTGGAAGTTGAGACCAACGCCTGGAAGGTCGACAATGGGCTCTACGCCAGCGCGGCGAAGCTTCTCGGGGTCACCAACACCAGAGCGCTGGAGAATGAGAGGCGAAGAAAGAGTGCCGCCAGAAATGACAATCTGCTTGCGAGCTCTGAACGTGCGTCCCTTGAGCTCGTTGGGGCGGAGTGGCTTGCTCGGGCTGTCATTCATAATCAGATTTGGAGCAGGTAATAGTAATTGGCAGTATCACTCACATGGTGTGAACACCAACAGCCCGGCCGTTCTCAATAATGACCTTGTCAACCTTGGTGTTGCAAGCAAGGTACAGGTTGGAGTGCTTGGCCCGAGTTGCGTGGATGTAAGCGTGTGCGCTGTCGCTGCGGCGGCCAGTCTGATTGTCATTGTCAGTGATTAGAACATCAATTCCTCAATATTTTTAAGGGCAAAGAATAAGCTCACGTCTCGGTTGATCCATTTCAGCCAGTGCTCAGCTCCGTGACCAGTTGACAGATCCTGGAGGTCGTCAACGACAGGGATACCCTGGGACGAAGCAGCACGAAGGAAATCGTCCTTGATGGGGTAAGTGCTGTGTAACGACGGTTAGTTTCGGATTCTTCCATTACGGTTCGACTCTGCGGGGAGCTGAACTTACTAGTTGCCGAAGGAAACCTTAATAGGCCCGTCGAATCCGTGAGTGTCCCTAGCACATGGCAATGTCAGTCAAGGTTTCGATTGCCGTTCAATTGCTCATTATAGCAGCTTACCTGTTGTGGGAAGCTCGCTGATATGTCTCGTGCTTCTTCATCAAAGGCAGGAGCTCCTTGGTAGACCATCCCTTTGCCTGGAAGTCATCGTAGTCGGAGGCCGATGCACGGGTGTACATCTGTCTCATAAGTCAGTGGGCGTTCTGTCTTCGGCAATGGTATCATACTGACCATGAAGTTGATCGAAGAACCTCCGCCGAGAATGTTGGCGCAAGGCACGATGGCCGAGCGTCCGGAGAGATGCTTGGACGGCCTTGACTCGTAGAACGTGGCCGTCTTTGAGTCCAGCTTCATGTTCCGTGGGTAAATGCCCGGGCGGAACACCCATGGGTTATTGAGATTGCTCTCGCCATTCTCAATGAGAAGCACCTTGAGATTGTGGTCCAAGTTGGCAAGCCTGTATTGGATGTTAGTGTTGCTCTGGGAACACCACTGACAGACTGTCAGCCTGAACAGATGAGACAAACCGTCCAGCAACGACGCAACCACAGCTACCACCACCACAGACAATAATGTCAAACTCGTCCGGAATAGCTCCGCTCATGTTTCCAGTGGGATATCAAAAGAAGTTTTGAGGCACTTGGTTTAGTAGAGGAGGTCGAGCAGCAGTTGTCAAAGCGGCGTGAACACCGTGCCAGGTCAACTGCAACACTGCTAATGCGTTCGAATGATTAAAGGATGTTCTAGATGAATTCCGACCCGTCGGGGCGGTCGTTAAATAGATATGAAGAGATGGGAGGAAGCAATGCATAAGTCATCTGTGCTTCTTCTTGCTCGCTGCTACCCCTCGTCGTCCTGGTAGGATGGTTCTCGACCCCGACTTTACTCCAGACCCTCTTGGATCTCAAACCAAAGATCCGGCAGGGAGGGCGAGGATGAGGGGAAGCCATGGACTATCCCTCCAGGATATCCGTGGCCCTCGCGATGAGATTTGGTCCAAAGCATGCAGAGTCCGTGTCATCCGGTGTCGTTTGTTGGCTCGCGGCCTATCACCGACGCGCGTCTGTGAAAGTGTATCACCCAAAGCCAATGCATGGCAGCATGGCTATGCTCTCCGATCAACATGCCCTCCCAGCTTTCCCCGCACTCACCGACACCAAAGGCGCAGGACCATCAGCTTCATGCGGTGCCATTGATACGCCGTTACCAGTTGTTGGGTAGATCAATGGTGGAGGAGAACTCACTGCCGATGTTCCCTCCACAATGAAAGTGAGCACCCAGACATCCGCATGCCCGATGATAGTCTCTCTCTCGCCCAACGCGGCCGCCACAGGAGCAGGCAATTGGCGGAATATGCGGAATAGTGCAAGCCCGACTTGCCAAGAGAGTCTGAGGAAGCCCAATGCCTGGTCTCCCTTACAAGCCGAGCCGCACTCCAAACCTTGGACCCCGAATCAGTGCAGTATATCCCATTTTGGGAGCTTCCAGTTTTGTCTCACTCTTTGAGAGAGCTCCAAGCAAACATGGTAAGGATAGCTTGGGGCCGGAGCTCACTCCTAGTCCCCCGCATAGTAGCATCGGACACACAACAGGACCCGATATTCCCGGGTTCAAGTGGTCCTGGCTTTGGACTGGTCATTATCCGGACCAAGGGTCGACTGCCGCGCCCCCCGCGTTTCTGCACCCCGCAATTCAAAGTCTGGGGGTGAGATGGGGGGAAAGTCTAGCCCGTTGGTCATATTCCTCCAAAACCTCAAGATGCAGGCCAAGTCCCTACACCCAGGCTTCCCAGATGAGGAGAAAGGCAGCTTCAGGAATAGCAAAAACGAGTCAGGAGATCTTGACGTCAAGCTCACTCACCGAAATATCCCCGAATTATCGTCGCAGACCTGAAGTCTAAGCTTGCTGTGCCTTCTCTTGGCTAGATCGAGACTCACGATTGGAGGCTTTTGCAGCTCTGCCCAGCCGGTTTCTCCACCCCTCTCCAACGTTCTAGGGGACATTGTTTGCATGTCAGACAGTCTGAAGCAATCAAAATAAATGCGGGCGGCCAAAAAGTGTTGCAGGGCAGCAAGTCGCCTCTGCAGCGTGTCGCCGTTTCCTCTCAAGGGCCACCAACCATGCGTTGCTGCAGGACGGTGGATGGTGGATGCCAGGCGCATGCAGGAGAGCAAAGTTGGTGTTGTCGTTCTCCCTCGAGGTTATCCGTTGTGGAGACTTGGAGAATGCCGCTCGGAAGATGTTCCCGGCGGTGCTTGAGACTACAGTCTACATGCACTCTGGTGGTACTTCCTACTGCGCGTTTCGATGATCCGGCCCACGTTACATCGGTTCCCCGGGCATCCGTCGACCTCTCCTGCGTACATCGCCGCCCCCAATTGGGTCTTCCTATCAAGCATCAGCTTCCCCCGCTGGACTATTGCTTCTCCAAGTTTTGCGTGTAGCTCCAAGAGGTGTTCACGGCGTCTGAACCTTCCAATCCCAAGGGTAGGTCCGTCCCAAAGCTTGGCCGATGTTCATATCCCAATGGTGTATAGGCATTGAGATGTTCCAACGTCGGAGTCATTTCAATACCCCTTCATGTCACGGGCCCGTTTAAGGTTTCGATCCCACATCAATGTCAGGGAGACGAGAACGGCGACGCTAAAGTAGAGCATGGTACGGAGCTGTTTGTTGTAACCCTCGCTGAACACGGATCGAACGGCAGTCCGTGTGGGGGCTGGCAGGCTGTCCATGAACTGAACCGAATCGGAAATGGATTGCATCTCTGAGGGGGTGAGGTGGTTTGGGAGACTGGATGCGAGGTGGTTGTTGAGAATGGTCGCCCTGCATAGGTGGACGAATCAGCAACTTGCAACAATGTGAGACGACATGTTTGATGGAGAAGAGACACTCACCCCACGGCCAAGCCAATGGTGCCCCCCAATGTCCGAAACTGTGTTACGGCTCCCATTGAAACGGCTGTGTTTATTCGTCAGGAAAATGCATGACAGCTGCAAGGTGATGCTTACCAAGGCCCCGCCGGTCAACCAGGAAAGGGACATAGATGAGAACCGTCACCAGTGTCATACCAAAGCCAAAGCCCATGATCGCTTCGATGCCCAGCAAGTCTCTTAATCTATCGGGAGTTACGGAGCTAGCGAGACCCACGCCCAGAATCTGCATGCACGTCCCAAATAGCAACAGATAGAAAGGCGGCACGTCCATCTTGGTGGTCAACGGGCCAGACACTGCGGCGGCAAGTGGGGAGCTGAGGAGGAGAGGTAGCGTGTGGACGCCCGCAGCGAAGGATGTCAATCCGTGGACGGCCTGGAAGCGCTGCGGGAGGTTGATTAAGGCGGTCATGAACGGCAGGCCGGTGAAGAAGGCGGTTCTGACACGACTGGTGAGCTACGCCTCGGCGCTGCAGCAAAGTTGGAGAAGACTCACAGAAACAGGCCAACAAAGTGTCGATCCTTCAACAATCGCAGAGGGAATACGGGCTCTTGTGGATACTTTGGCTTGCCAACCACGTACTCACATGCAATGAAGGCCAAAAAGAGACTGCCTCCGCAAACAATCGTCGAAATGACGATGGGGCTGTTCCACGGATATCTTGAGCCGGCCTCCTCGAAGCCAAAGACGAGAAGGATCGATGCTGCGAGGAGCACGGCGGCTCCTACAAAGTCTAGCCTGGCGATTGCGGCTCCGCTGAATTTGTCCCGCATGCTTGGCTGATTTACCCCGCGGCCCTGGTGCGGAAAATTGGACGGCAAAAGGAACGCGAGGAGCGCGGTTGCAAAAGCGCCCGTCGGCGCACTACCATGGACGATAAGTGTAAGTCCTACAATATGTCCAATTGAGGGGAAGAGGGAGGGAAAACACACTTGAGTAAGAAGACCCATCGCCAACTTGAGTGGTTGTTGATCACGCCTCCTAGGACTGGGCCTAACACGGAGCTGAAGACGAGAACAAGCGAGGTGCCGGCGACAATATTGCCCCATTTGTCGGACGGAACCAGTTCAGGGTTGATCACGTTGACCATGGCATATATGCCAGACGCTCCGACTCCCTGGAAGGCACGGAAGATGATACTGCCCTCCCAAATCAGTTTCGACACCAGACCACGAAAGGCTCGGGCTCTCTTACAGCTGCACCATGGACGTGATTACACCACACACGATGGAAAATATCGTGAAGATGGCCAAAGACAGGAGGACGACGAACTTTCTGCCCAGAACGTCACTGAACTTGGCGAATATGATGAGAAATCCTGGTCGGTGTCAGACAACGGCAAAAAAAGATGAATGGAGAAGAAGGAAGCTTGAGGTGCAGCATTACCAGTGTAAGTGAGCAGGTACGAGGTGACGATCCAGTCCCGCTGCTCAAACCCGTGTAAAGCGTTGGTAATGGAGACAAGTGACGTGCTGACGATGGTGGTCTCAAGCGTGGACAAGAAGAGCGACATGCACAATCTGGAGGTCCCTTATTAGCCATGTCGGCTGACGAAACGGAACCAGCGTTGCGTACCCGGATATGATGGCGTAGAGCCTCCATCCTATGATGTATACGGGAGGTGTCGACTCCGGTTCTGTGTGAGGAGCAGCACCAGAGGGTTCGTCATTCAATTGGAGTGGCTGGATTGCAGATGGGACTATACGGTCTTCGGCCTTTGCAACGGCATCTGCATCAGCCTTTGGATGTTCGACAGCGGTACTTTTTGAGGCCGAAGCTTCTGCCACTGCGACGTCGGAGGGGACAGAATTATCCTTTGATGTTGCCGTTGACATTGTGTGTTGTGCTTTTCTATGTACTGCATAGATCGGGTGGAATGACACTTGTCGTAGGCACTGAGTTGAAATATCTGCAGATCTTCGCCATAGCCGACTCCAATGGCCTTTGATACGACGACAGCGGAATGATTAGGGACAACATGGCATGATGGCCTGATCGATGTCAAGGTAGCCGGTGCTTCGCGCCAGAGGCGTAGAGGACAGCCTGGCGTGCCTGGCTAGGGGCTGAATCCTTGCTGGCTAATTGGATGCTAATACCCCGATACGAGTTGGCGACAATGTGTTGATCGGCAAGCATCGCCGTTTGATCTCGACTTGCTGTGTTGTGGTGATATGCTCACTTGAGGTTCCAAACTATCACAGGCAAGAAGTTCACCGAACTCAGATATGTTCGGTGAAGCATCGAAAGTGGCAACCCGCTAGGCCCCGTTTTCGCTGCTTCCACCCCAACTCTGGAAGGAATGGAGCCTCATAGGGTTGTTGGCGGGTTCATGCCAATTTTGGGGCTAAGTGTGAATTATGTAAGCAATTCGATCAAGGTCACGTGGGTATCTAGTGATCTTCACATTCCGCGGTTTCAGGAGTCGGGTGCAATAGAACTTGCACGTGATCCGTAAAGTACTCGTAAGTTTCACATCCCACCGGCGGCATCGTGCCCCGTCAACCCCGTACTTGTGAGCGACTCGACTCGACATATCATGCGCCAGCTTGATATGGCATAATTCTCCAGCAGCATGGGTCGATCGGCGCAGAAGAGGAGGAGCCAGGCTGACGAAACGTCCACAACGCCAAAGAGCAGTCGATCATGGTCAACTATTTTTGAGTGCGAGCTTCGAAAGACGATCTTCTCAACACCCGGATAATGCAAAGAAAGCTTTCCTCGAGTACCTTAGTTCAGCTGCCCAGTTGCCCCTGAGGAAATATTCCGTTCTGATAATTACTGTGTAACTTGTAAGTCAGCTTTGATTTGACAATGGCCCGCAAACACAGTGCAGCTCCCTACCGTGGATGGGATCCCCTGGCTCACGTGCGTCGCGCTGTAACGGATCGACGCAGGGCTCCCGCCTCTAGTGCACCTATTGCAACGGACTCTCCAAACTTGTCAATTGTTAGTCTTGGTCTGGGGCTCTGGCGGGATGGGGCTACGCAGATGGCAGGTGCTTTTACGCAGACATATTATAAGGTACACAAGGGGCATTTGAAGGACTATCGAGCGGCTTAACCCTGGATCCGCTGATGAACAGATGAAGTCCATGGGAACCAGGTAGCTCCGTGTGATACGTTATTAGTTCGTATGGACGTTGGATAATCTTCATGAACAATATGTCCACATGCACAACACACAAAGACGGAATGCCATACGGTTAGTTCATTCGCCATGTCCTGGCAGATATTGTCCATCATCCAGCTACGTGCAACCTCTGTATCTGTGATAAAGGCCAGAGCTTCGTAGAGAACATTGGGACAGTCATGGCTAAGGTAAGGTATGTCGAGTACCTTACCCGGGCCATTGACAATGATCTTAGAGGCAGCCCAAGGCTGGCGTACATGCTGATGCAGATTAGCCGTCCATGATACAGATGCCCGATGCCCAATTTCCATGCAGGCGAAATGTCAAGTTGGATTGACTTTCGCTTAGTTGACAATTGATTGAGGTTGGACGTCAAACCATCAGCCTGGTTGCCCAGCTGCCCAGGTTCAGCAAGAGGCAGCCGGGGTTTTGAGAGACGTGGTTGGCTGATGGAAAAGAGAGGCAATTTGGTGATCAAATTGGGGGGTAACGAGCTAAGGTACGGGACGGGTTGTTGCTGTGCAACTTTTGGTCAGCATCTCGAATCTTTGGTAATCACAGTCCTTGAGCGAGAGGACACTGTACATGTCTCGTACCCCGTGTCCCGTGTCCACCGCCCCTCTCTGCCATGTGGGTTTTTACTGTGTGAAGAGCGTGTCCCTGACTCCCTGTGCCTTTGTCGAAATGTCTCGCCTTTTTGCCGGGCACTTGTATCGCTTTCCCCGTACCGTGTGAGTGTCAGAACAGGCTTGCCCAGGCGTGGACTCGAGGGATTTCATCATTGTGCCCCCTAGTTGACCCCTAGGTTCTTGCCTTCCAAGTTCCCAGGGCCCAAAGTGCACCGCCTCCTGAGTCCTGAGTCCTCCAGCTGAGTCTTGACTCCTGATGCACCTCCTATTCCCATCCCTCCTGTGCCTCCTGAATCCTGTCCCAACTTGGCTACTGCTTGTAAATCTGGACGAGACTCCGTATTTTGAGTGCGCTACCTACCTTAATCTTTGCTTACTTTTGGTAGAAGTTAGAGCAAACTGTCTTTCTTTGAAGAGAAGCCCCTGAATCCCATCCCAAAAATCACAGAGTGAATCAAGACGCAATTGTGGCAGTAGCTACCCAGTTTGTACTCCGTTCCTACTTTTTCTCAGCTCCTACCCGTAAGGAAGCACGGGAAGGTACCTCCTACCTTATTCGCCTGTGCGGCGTGCCTCCCTCTCCTTTTCTGCCCTGGGCTCCATCCTCCCTTTCTCAGCAACGTCTACTCCGTAAGGTACTCCGTAATAAGGTACTCCTTGAGTCCGTATCCAACTTCGTACCTACCTACCCAGTACTGCTCAGCTCCCAGCTCAGCCCGTATCATCTCCCCAGCTGAGAATAGCATCTAAACTACAGGTACCCTGAGGTAAGTTATTCGAAATCCCTTCTTTTTCTCTTCTTTTTCGTCTTCTTCTCTCCTCCACATCTCGCATCTCGCAGTATTCTCTTCCCTCTTTGGCCCCTGCCCTGCGGGTTTTCTTCTTCTTCTTCCTGCAGACACACTCCTCACCCCGCTATCCACCCACAGTGCCACTGGATTTCTCCTGGAACTTGGAATCTTGCACCACTGTGCCACCCCATCACCCCGTTTTGTCAGCAACCTCCCCAGCTCAAGGTACCAAGCAGCGCCGCCGCAGCAGCAGCAGCAGCAGCAGCGACCAACAACCAGCTAACCAACCAAACCTCCCAGCCCGGCGACGCCAGATTGTCTCACCACACACGTACCGTCCGTCCACCCCCAAGAAAGAAGCCAAAGGCCTACGCAGTAAGAGAGGGGGCGGAATTTGCGGGGTTCCTCTAGCACAACGATCCAACGAGCGTCTTTGTACGCCAACCTTGAACCTCCACCAACAAATCACGACCCCAGAGCGACCTCTCCTCTCTCTCACTCACACACACAAACTCTCTCTCTTCGAGTCCTCTCCTACCCGTACCCGCGCTCGTACCGTACCGTACTCTTTGTACCGTACCTACCTGTGCATTATCTACCGCACCCCCAAAAACACCAAACAACAATCTTTATTCCTCGCCCCGCCTCGACTCGCTTCGCCTCACCTCGCAGGCTCACCTAAACCTCACCTCACCACCTCGCATTCCCTCGACGGTACCCTCCTCACCTTCGATCGCACGCATCATCAACCACCCCGACTTCGACTCCTCACCACCCGTTTCCATCACCACTAGTCCGATTCGCCATCAGCGCATTCGGCACTAAATCCCCCCCTCCTTCGTACCTTCTTCCTGCCAAAATGTCGTGGAAGTTGACGAAGAAGCTCAAGGAGACCCATTTGGGTCCCTTGGCCAACACCTTCTCTCGATCCCCTTCCACATCCACCATTACCGACAGCAGCGAAAAGGCCCAGGCCAACATTGCAGGCTCGGCCACTCCCACGAACGAAAACACTATCGGTACGTCTTCCCGTCCACGAACCTCTAATATCCCCATCCCCACACCCATTTACTCCTTTCGTCTTCGTGCTAACTCACTACTACAGCTGCCTCTGAGGCCATGGCGCAAGTACCAGTCGTCAACCCTCCCAAGCCCGGTATTCTCGTCGTCACCCTCCACGAGGGCCACGGTTTCTCCCTCCCCGAACAACACAGAGCAGCATTTGCCTCGTCACACCAAGGCTCGCTGTCCACAGGCGGTGCCCTCAGCGTCGCCGGCTCTGTGCGTCCCTCTTCTTCACAACGAGGAGCTGTCGGCTCCTTCATCAATGGCGCGGCTCGACCACAGACATCTGGCGGTGGCTTCACTGGGATTCCTACCAACCATGGTCGCATTTCCGGCAAGTACATGCCCTACGCCTTGCTGGATTTCGACAAGATGCAGGTCTTTGTCAACTCGGTCGAGGGAACACCAGAGAACCCCCTTTGGGCTGGAGGAAACACCCAGTACAAGTTCGATGTGTCTCGCGTGACGGAACTCGTCATTCACTTGTATATGCGCAACCCCCTCGCTACTCCGGGATCCGGCCGTAGCCAGGACATCTTCCTCGGTGTTGCCCGCATCAACCCCCGCTTCGAGGAGAAGCACCAGTTCGTCGAGGACCCCAAGCTGAGCAAGAAGGATCGCGAGAAGGCTGCGGCTGACTTTGCCGCTCGTGAGCGCGCCCTTGGCCACAGCGGAGTCGAGTGGGTGGATGTGCAGTACGGAACCGGAAAGGTCAAGATCGGTGTCGAGTACGTTGAGAACCGCGCCGGCAAGCTCAAGATTGAGGACTTTGAGCTGCTCAAGGTGGTGGGCAAGGGCAGCTTTGGCAAGGTCATGCAGGTGCGCAAGAAGGACACGAACCGAATCTACGCCCTCAAGACGATCCGCAAAGCACACATTATCTCCAGATCCGAGGTCGCTCATACCCTTGCCGAGCGCTCGGTATTGGCGCAGATTAACAACCCTTTCATCGTTCCTCTCAAGTTCACCTTCCAGTCCCCTGAGAAGCTCTACTTCGTCTTGGCCTTTGTCAACGGAGGCGAGCTTTTCCACCACCTCCAAAAAGAGCAAAGATTCGACGTCAACCGCTCGCGCTTCTACACTGCCGAACTCCTGTGCGCCCTCGAGTGCCTCCACGGCTTTAACGTCATCTACCGCGATCTCAAGCCCGAGAACATTCTCCTCGACTACCAGGGACATATTGCCCTCTGCGATTTCGGCCTCTGCAAGCTGGACATGAAGGACGAGGACAGAACCAACACATTCTGTGGTACGCCCGAGTACCTGGCGCCTGAGCTGCTCATGGGCCAGGGCTACAACAAGACGGTGGACTGGTGGACCCTCGGTGTTCTCCTGTACGAGATGTTGACGGGACTGCCTCCCTTCTACGATGAGAACACGAACGAGATGTATCGCAAGATCCTCTCGGAGCCTCTCCACTTCCCCGGTCATGACGTCGTGCCCCCTGCGGCCAAGGATCTCTTGACCAAGCTACTCAATCGCGATCCTAAGGAGCGTCTCGGTGCCAATGGATCGGCCGAGATTAAGGCCCATCCCTTCTTCCACGCCATTGACTGGCGCAAGCTTCTGCAGCGCAAGTACGAACCTGCGTTCAAGCCCAATGTGGTAAGTAGTACTATGATGGTGGCAATGTCAAAAACAAGTGCGGCTTGCTCCCTTGGCAGTGTTTCGCTAACAACATGATTTCTTTCAGGTGGACGCCCTCGACACGGCCAACTTCGACCCCGAGTTCACGTCAGAAGCGCCTCAGGATTCGTACGTGGAGGGCCCGATGCTCTCGCAGACGATGCAGAACCAATTCCAGGGCTTCAGCTATAACCGACCTATCGCGGGCCTGGGTGATGCCGGAGGCAGTGTCAAGGACCCTTCCTTTGTGGGCAGCATCCAGGACAACCGATAGGCGGCTTGAGCACGACGAGTCAGTGGAGGAGTTGAGCATGGTTGAAGAATAGACTTGGAGGGGTCGCAGGCTCAGCAAAGGGGCAGAGCAGGGCAGGAGTAGAAAGAAAGCAAAGCATGACATTGTGTGGAGTGGACTTGGTGATTCAGGTTTTAGCTCAAGCTAAGCTTACGGCAAAGCGACTCGACAGGGAATGGTCGGGACACGTTGAGTGCGCACGCGCACGCAACAACAAACAGCTTTGCATCTTCGTCTTTGTACGGCGTTCTGGAATGGGCATGATGACGCCTTTTGGGGAAAAGGAAATGTAGATAGGCACAGATCATTGAGCAGACAGACAGACGAATCCGCTCTCAGCATCATCATTCATGGGCATCTCTGTTTGAATCGTCCAGCTTGGCATGGTGGTGATGCACTCTTGTTCCGTAGTGGCATCCGCAATGCGTAGGCCTCTAAGCTAAGGTACTTAAGGTATGTGAGTTGAAGATGGCATGTCACCAAATCTCCCCGTCTGGGGATCGAGGACGGAATCGGGCCGGGACGTCCATGGTGGTGGTGTCTGACAAAAGAGATCGGACGTCGGATCTACCGGGACGGGATGTAGCGGGAGTTAGTCAGCGCAGGGCCCACCATGTCGGAGTGACCGCTTCAGGAGCTGTCGTCTCAAGATTCACGATGTTCTGCGGCCTGTCACCCTCTGCCGACCTGCCCGGGGAGTAAATACATTTGACACATTTGGTAGCCGCAGAGAGTCGGAGGCCGAGTTTATGTGCTCCGTGAAGTTGTAAACAGCCTCTACTATCCGCCCGGACGGAATTACCCCGATGACAAAATATCTCATTATCCCGGGAGCAGGTACACTAAAGCTCCAATTGAAGGGTTGAAAAAAATGAACTTGGTCTCGGGGCTTGGTTGGTGGGGGTTTAGATGGGGGGTAAGGTACATCAAGGTAAGCTTGCACCCGCTATGAGTAAGGTAATCGGCTGTCGGATATAGCAGATAAGAAAGAGGAGCGTCAATTGGTACGGTTGGCTGAGATTGTGGACGGAAGATGGCGATAGGTGTTAGTGGATGGCTGGGAGACCCGTCGAGACGAGGGAAGTGCGAGGTACACTACGGAGCAAGGCATCGTGTGTTTAGGTAAGCTTCGTTATGCTTCGAGGCTGTCCCAGCGACGCCGGCGGGGGGGAACGGCGGGGCAGGGGGGTAATGACGGCGGACGATGACGGAGAAACTTGGACGAGGACCTCACCAATTCACTCAACAATAGCGACGGGACCCGGTTCCCAGCCCACTTCTCTCGAGGGTAAGTTACCGCAGCTCGTGAGAGATATCCGACGACGGTCTCGATAATATCCGTAAGTGAAGGGTGGACGAACGTGTGAGATATCGTCGTCTCGTGTTCCATTTTCTTCTAAAGCGCGGCCCTCCCACGTTGCTGATCCTTTTGCTCTCTGTCCCTTTCCCTCCTTCCTCTCTCTCTGGCTTGCATTTTTTCCTCTTCCCCAAACCAAGAACTGATACCCCCATCCATCTACCTTATCCCCTGCCATTGCGCTTACTGAGCGTTATTGTAGCTCTATTCACCTTGCAGAATCTCTGCTATCTGAGGTACATTAGCACGCTTAGGTAATCCGCCTGGCGTCATTCCCCCCCCCCCAAAAGGTCAGTGCTTTTGCTTCCCAGGTCCTGTCACTCGGTGCGAATACAGCGTGCCATGCCCCGCGTTCCAGCAGTGTTTTTGTACGCAATTACCCCTCCACGCCAGACATGCCACCTCGAGCTGGGTCCTCCCATTGGCTGCCCTCGAGCTGTGAACGCCGCACCCATCCAATTCCATCCCACTTTCACTTCCACGGTTGCTCAGGTCCCAGCAGAACCGCCGCAACTCTCCCCGTCCTGCTCCTCCCATTGTCATAGTCAGTCCACGACAACACACACACACACCCTTGACCTAACCTGACTTCTTACATACCCCCTTTTCCTTGTTTTAGCCTGATCTCTGTATACCTTCTCTTGGTCAATTCGATACCCAAGAGGTACATCCCCATCACCACTCCTGCAAATACACCTAAAGGATCCCATAGCTGACTTTCTCTTCCCCCAAAGATCACCATCCTGCAATCTCTAGCTTCTGTCGACTAAACTCCATACCTCCCAAAATGCCTCAAGCATCCAGCCTTCCCGCGTGGGCCGAGCTCCAGGCTCACCGCGACAACGTCGGCAAGAACTTTGTCCTCAAGGAAGCCTTCGCATCCGACACGGATCGCTTCGCCAAGTTCAGCCGTACCTTCAAGAACTCGGCCTCGGGCACCGACATCCTCTTTGACTTTTCAAAGAACTTCCTCACCGATGAGACCCTCCACCTCCTCGTCAAGCTCGCCGAGCAGGCCGACCTCGAGAAGAAGCGTGACGCCATGTTCGCCGGCGAGAAGATCAACTTTACCGAGAAGCGCGCCGTCTACCACTCCGCCCTCCGCAACGTCGGCGACTGGGACATGAAGGTCGACGGTGTCGACGTCATGGGCAACAAGGGCGGTGTCCGCGAGGTCCTCGAGCACATGAAGGAGTTCTCCGAGCAGGTCCGCAGCGGCGAGTGGAAGGGCTACACCGGCAAGAAGCTCACCACCATTGTCAACGTCGGTATCGGAGGTTCCGATCTGTGAGTGCTTGACCCAATCCCAACCTTCCTCCCAACCACGAATACACACACACACACACAGAGAGAGAGAGAAGTCCCAAGTTTCTAACCAACATCTCTCGCAGCGGCCCCGTCATGGTCACTGAGGCCCTCAAGCACTACGGTGCCAAGGACCAAACCCTTCACTTTGTCTCCAACATTGACGGCACCCACATGGCCGAGGCTCTCGCCAACTCGGACCCCGAGACCACCCTCTTCCTGATCGCCTCCAAGACCTTCACCACCGCAGAGACTACCACCAACGCCAACACGGCCAAGTCGTGGTTCCTCGAGAAGACGGACGGCAAGGGTGAGATCGCCAAGCACTTTGTTGCTCTGTCCACCAACGAGGAGGAGGTCACCAAGTTCGGCATCGACGCCAAGAACATGTTCGGCTTCGAGAGCTGGGTTGGTGGTCGCTACTCCGTCTGGAGTGCCATTGGCCTCAGCGTCGCCATCTACGTTGGCTACGACAACTTCCACAAGTTCCTTGCCGGCGCCCACGAGATGGACAAGCACTTCCGCGAGACTCCCCTCAAGGAGAACATCCCTGTTCTGGGAGGTCTCCTGAGCGTCTGGTACTCTGACTTCTTCCAGGCTCAGACCCACCTGGTCGCTCCGTAAGTGTTTTCTGAGTCGAGTATGAACAGACTATTCGGTTCTAATCAGTCGCAAATAGCTTCGACCAGTACCTGCACCGCTTCCCCGCCTACCTCCAGCAGCTTTCCATGGAGTCCAACGGCAAGACCATCACCTCTGACGGAACCCCCGCCAAGTACACCACCGGTAAGGACATACCTTTGAAACGAATGTGCTTCTCAGACTAACAATTATGACTAGGACCCATTCTCTTTGGCGAGCCCTGCACCAACGCCCAGCACTCTTTCTTCCAGCTCGTCCACCAGGGCACCAAGCTGATCCCCGCCGACTTCATCTTGGCTGCCAAGAGCCACAACCCCATTGGCGATGGTGTCCACCAGAAGATGCTTGCATCCAACTACTTTGCTCAGGCCGAGGCTTTGATGGTCGGCAAGACCGCTGACCAGGTCCGCGCCGAGGGTGCCCCCGAGGAGCTTGTTCCCCACAAGATCTTCCTCGGCAACCGCCCCACCACCAGCATCTTGGTCGGTGGCCACATCGGCCCCGCCGAGCTGGGTGCTCTGATTGTCTACTACGAGCACCTCACCTTCACCGAGGCTGCCATCTGGGACATCAACGCCTTTGACCAGTGGGGTGTCGAGCTGGGCAAGGTCCTGGCCAAGAAGATCCTCAAGGAGCTTGACGAGTCCGGCAATGGCGAGGGCCACGACGCCTCCACTGGTGGTCTGATTGGTGCATTCAAGAAGTACTCCAACCTGTAATGAATAATGTTCCTCTGTCCTTTAGTAGTTTTATAAAAATTGGAAAGAGAGGGGGTGTGTGAAGAGCGGTTCACGACCTGATGAAGCCAGCAGCATACAAAATTAAAGAAATCTTTTGTCTACACCCGAGTTCACTTTGTAATGCGTGATACTGCTTACTACTCGCAATATCGAATGCACTCGCCGGTGTATAAAATACACGATGGACTCGAACATCTCAAACGTGTGAAGATGTCATCTTGATTTGCTTTCTTTCTCAAGGAACAAGGAGCATTTAGGCAAGATACTTGTATCCTCTTCCCTGAAAACTGCTATTATGAAATGGATGTTGGCCTTTGCTGACTCTGGGGATTAATCTAGGGAGAATCCAACTTTCAGTAGCCGGTATATGAGACCTTGATGATCCTAGTTGTATGATGAGTGTCTCTAATCTTGAGTATCTAGTAGCGATCGAGACATCTAGGAGAGTTCTACTGCACTGAGACCTTTTGACCTGGAATACTGAATGGGGGGGGGGGGGGTGTGACTGGAAGCATCATGGAGTATGGGCAGCTAGTATATCACCACATTGTCCGAAGTATCGAAGAAGCTTGTCTCTTGTCCGCTGAGCTCTATGCCAGACTTCGCTTATTCGCTTTCCTAAGCTGCCCGTGAGATAACTGTGGTTCAATACACGCCAACAAGATGATATACATATTGTATCACATACCTGAAATGAAGTCGCTGCAACTACGTTGTGACGACATGAGTCGAGCTCTGGAGCTTACCTGATTCTGCTGAGTTTTAAACGTGAAGTCTGGAACTAGTAGGAAGGGAACATTACGGGCACTAGAGTATCAATGCTCATGCCTGACTCTTGCTATTGCTTTTCACATTGAGACGTTGAACCCCCTTATTAGTTCGAAGTGAAGTCTTTAGCCCTAGAAATATATCAAGCTCTGTGCCGGTTTCTTCATGCTGCAATCATGCTTCCATGTGTTATAAGAATAGAATTCTATCCATGGTGTAGTCTGCAACAGAAGCTCCGTTCTTGTCCCAAACTGCTCTCGAGATTACCTGTTGTCACTTCAACTTGTCTTTGAAACCAGCTTCCCTTCCATTGATTCTCCATCTGCTGATTGAAGCCCTAAATTGAGTCTTCGTACCGGGCAGAAACACAAATTGGGAGTATTTCTCTCTTCAGCTGGAAACCTACCGGCAGTGAACCCCTCAGTCTATTCCGGATTCTTCCATTCTAAGCACTACTACGTGTGTAAAGAGGATTACCCCTTTATTTATTTTCTGATAGTCTTTCGAACCAAAGCGTCAGGACAGAGTGTCTCATCAATGTCGACAGCATATCTCACACCCAGTCTGTCACTCTGACTATGAGTCGCCGCCCAGGCAGTATGCAGTTGTCTCATGCAGAGCCCAAGCTTGCAGCGCTCAGCGAGAGATCTACATCTTGACTTTTCAAGGGAATCAGAAGTGATCAATGACTGTCCGATCCTGAAACTTAACCCTTTACGCGTCTGGATATGATGACATCTCGGTAGCAGATTCGAGTTATGCGCTCTTCATGAAGAACGCACCAGTTTGTTGTCCCTTGACGTGTCGATATTCAGGCGAGCTTCGGCGTGCTAAACTGCGATATCAAGCTTCGAGACGACAGATTAGGCCTACGGATAAACTTACGTAAGTCTCTGGTAGACGTGAAGGTCGAATTTCACACGCAGCAGTCGTGCATTCTCGAACGAAGATTCTGGAGGTGACCCCTGAAGTACCACACCTCACCATAATGTTGCCATTACCTTGGTGAACTGTTGAGAATGCTGTCCACGATTGGCACAGCAGCTCTTTATAAGCTCTCAACTCTCCCCATCTTGTGTTGCATCACTAATGAATATGAGGCCAGCGAGCCGCAATGAGAGATAGTACGGTCTTCAAAAGGGCTTCGCTCGGGAAGATTTACCCAGTCACCATGATCTCGTTCACGAGTCTACACCAACAGCTTTTCCAACCCGTGTCGGCAGGCGTGCTTATGGAAAAAGACCATAGTCCAAGAATACAAGAGAAACAACGGTTCCATAATGCCAGATAGTAATAGGTTCCATATACTTTATGGCTTGATTGCGGGCACTTGTATACTTGAGATGGGAGGAGGGCATCCAGCCGGCAGCACATTCTCTGGGTTGACGACGTCTAATGGCGCCATGTGGGGAGAGGAAGGCGCGATTATAAAGGAAAACGCAATCATCTACGACAACGGGGAGTCTGTTTGAAACTCTTCTCCGGGATATGATCATGATGTTGATGACCTAGTGTCGTGTGGATGTTGAAGACAAGCACGTCGAGCTCGTATCCCATTGCTCAATCTTGGACTGCAATGCCACCACGATGACCTTCCTCGGCTATTCCTTGGACGTGTGGCAGACTGAAATCAAACAGTAATAAAGATGCTCCTCTTAGAAAGATGATCGATCGCGATTGGGAATTTCGAAAGCACCATGATCTGACGAGAGCCCGGAATTCCCACGGGATCGTCAGGGAAGTTGCCTCAATAAAGAAGGACATAACCCCCTCCACATCGATGGGCTGCGATATCAATCACAATGGAGAAATAGACCGCGATCTTCGGGCCTCGAACGACTCTTCTCCGCTCTGAACCGCATCCTCTCGTGGGTCCTCCGTGAGGGTGTTCACGATTTGGATGGACCACCAGCGAGGTGTCCATGTCGATGCTGGATCAACGTTCAACCCAGACGATTCGTAGCGGCTAAGGTAGCCGCTTCTTCGCCCGCTCATATATCCGTAGAGATACTCCACAGCGGCGTGTGTCGTGGACGCTGGGGTTTTTCTAGCACGATACGAAACCTCGAGGATCCATAATTCTAGCTGCGAGCAGACGGGGTAAGGATGGATGATGGAGCAGCAACCAGAACGGACGGTGTAGGCTCCACGGCAGATTTTCGACGAAAAAGGGTGTCCACACAGCAGTAGAATCCGCAAAGATTTCGTCGGACACACGTTTATCTCTCTGCTCCACGAACGCGCTTCTCTATCTCTGTGGAGAGCAACCCCTCCCTCCTTCTCAAAACCAAAAAAAGGCGTGCTCCGCTGGTTGGTCTGGGGAGCACCTTTCTGTACCGATCGTTCCCCGCAGAGGCGAATCCGGTGTGGAGATGTGCTCTCACTTGACTTCAAGACGTGTCTTCGCATCTGCACCCGCCCAAAGAGGCTCGGGAGGGAGATGCGGTGTCGGTGCAGGGCACGCATGGCGGGCATGGCTCTGACTAGCGACTTGGCTGGGTCAGCGAAAAGGGCACTGCGTCTGCTGCATTTCGCCACTGGCGAGTTGAGCCGCTCAGTTCTCAGCTTTTTCTGCAGAGTCCTATCCCGACACACGAATCGATCGACAGCGAGCTGCGTTTTTGGTAAGTAGACCGCCGCCAACCGTATTCCTCACACATGGGGACACAAGCATATGGACCGCAGGCGTTTGCTGTGACTAAACTAGGAGTGAATTTCAAATGAATAGAGTAGGAAGAATTCCGTGGTAAGCCGATGTTGTAGACCGTGCCGAATGAATTTCGGACTGGTCGTTCTCCGCATCTTGGCCTCCCACCGTGATGGTCCACGGATGCCGTCCCGCCAAGGGTGTCTTGTTCTGCCGCCTAGCCGACCGTCGCCGATGGCTAGCCGTCAATCGGCCGTCTACGGGTTTGCAACAACAGGTTGCTGATGTCAGCTCGAATTTACTTTTTGCAAAAGGCGCTCTAGCCGCAGTCCAAACTTCTAGCACACCCTTAACCAGCCACCCAGTGCAGCAAAAAGTAGTATTTGTTGAAAGCGAAGGACCCGGGCAGCCGGAGGCAGCCAGAGACTGAAAGGTCTCACTCTCACAAGCCAAATTCCATATGGTGTTGGTGCATCAATGGCCACAATCTTGATAGCAAGGATGTGTGCCGATATTTGTGGCATCAGAAAGCCTAGGTATGTCTCAAATCCCACCTCGTCGGCCGAGGGCAAATGAAGGAAAGCAGCTGAATACATTCAGCGAGTGGCAGTTGAAAAGGCCAAGTGAGGGAGGACCTTGAGGCAGAAAAGCACCGGTGTTGAAACTTTGTGTGGATCGGAGAAAATCGGCCCCACTTCGGGAACGTGATGCGGTGCTGCCCGGGCGACCTTTTCTGTCTACTTTGGTCAATGTGCATAGTCGACCCCATGGAGAACCTACATACATTGCCTAAAGTACCGATAAACAATCCGTAGCTTTTCATGGGGTAGGAGTGAGAAAGCAACCGAGTCAGTCCACGTCCGTCTAGGTGGTAAGCGCTGAGGTGCAGTGGGATTTTCCGCCGGGTGAAAGAGGAGTGAGGCCGCCGACGATGGGAGCGTGGTGAGCTATTTCCAGATTGGAGTTGCTTGTGCCGCAAAATATCCCGCTGCCCGGAGAAGAGACAATAGCGTTTGTTGTTGATATCGGGCCGTCCAAGCCAACCTTGCAATGGATGGTTGCGTTTGGCAACGTGATGGACCTGCGTCCTGGGAAATGAAGTCGCCGGATAAAGTCCATCTCCATGAAATCTCATGTGCCCTTCCATGTGCCTACCTGCATGAGGACGATTGAAGTTGAGATGATGTACGCGGCAATGTCTTGAAGGCCTGATCTGCTTCTGAACGGTGGCAAGCCTCGGGATGATGTGAAGCAGACAAAACAGTCGCAGTCTGGTATAAACCAGCACGTGGACCTTTACGAATACTGCGGTAGTGTCGTCTTGTCATGGACTTCAATGACAATGCGATGCGTGAGATAGGGGTCGATCCAGGTGCATGTGCCCAACCGCCGCAACCGTCCATGGTGGCTGCGCCAAACGCGTAGTCCACACCAGTCCCATCTCGTGGATCGCTTGATCTCTTGTCGTCCTCACGTGGAACCGAACATCCACAACAACCATCCGTTGATCCGTCACCATCTTTGGGATCATCTGGGGATTTTGACTAGCGGGCCGTCAACGACTCAAGCATTGCTATGACCACCGTTTATCTTGTGGGATAGACGCTGTAGCCGAGAGATGTACGGATGTAGCGATGGGATTCGAGTTCCAGAAAGGCAGTTGGTCCTGAATATCTCTTCCAAGGCTGGACGATCGATTTGCTGAAACTTGAACGTCTTTCGTGGTAACTTGTGGCATGTGGTAAGCAGCGATTACAAAACATGGATAAATTACAACTCAAGCCCAAGGAGAAAAGTCCGGCAATCGAGTCCGAAGCTGAAGAAGACTCACGACAGTTGAACGTCTGGTTTGTTTGCTAGCGAGGTGAAATGACGTGCTATTGCGAGCGATAACTTGACTAAATCGCCAGAGCCCCATCTGTCGTAGCCGACCATTGTCGAAGGGATGACGGGTCCATTGAGTTTCTGACAAACCTCAACTTGGCGCATCGTGAATGTGCAAAGTACAAGCTGCAACGGGCGCCAGCCAGGACCAGGGTCTCCGACCTAATCGCACACCCTGAGGGGTTTATATCCTAAGTACCCGCGACTCGTAGAAGGCTAACAAGACCCTTGATGCCTAGGATTACCTGGTGCAGAATGGTGGGCAACGCCAATAGCCAGTCATATTGCATGAAATCGCCTTGGTGGGAAAAGGGTTCGCGGGGCTTGACATGGACTGGCGGGCGTGAACGCATAGAGAATGCCCCAGCAATGACGCATGCCAAGACCCAAGCCAGAAGAGTGAGAACATCCGCAGTCGGACTGAGTCCTCTGGGTTGCTGATTGTATTCTTCGTCCAGTCAGCAAGCGTAAAAGTGTCTGCATGCCGTTTCTCGTGGAGTCTTGTCAGTCCCTAGCCAATTGACGAATGTGCCTGGCTCCGCCGCAATGGAGTCCCCAAAAGACGATGCTTTTCGTATGTATGTACCCTACGTACGTGATAGTGGGATTAACGGGGTGTCGCCCAATGACCACGGGCATTCTCAAGTTGTGACTAGCGCAACATCGTGAGTTGAGCCAGGATTGAGGCACCCAATCCATTCAGGTCTGGCAATTAATGCCGGGCGTTATCAAGGCGCGCTCTCTTGGAGGACACAGACAAGCCCTGCGGTTTTGCTGTGCAATGGTGGCTTATCTCGAAATGGAGTAAATCAGCTGGCTGGCTGGTTTGCTTGAGCGCACAGTTGAAGTAGCACACGATGGTAGGATAACGTTTGGTAAGCTGTAACGCGAGTGCTTTAGTATCCGGTGCGTTACATAGCTAAACGTCCATAGTGGTATAGACTCAATGTTCCTTGGCCCGTTGAGTTCATGTTCGATCAGCGATACATCGACGTCATTCCATCCGGTGAGATGCCTGCGAGGTTTCTTTTGCTACACTGTCGACCCTTGAGACGATTGATGACAGACATGCCGTGCGGCGCGATGCAATGCACAACAACGCCCAACAAACGCAGCATGCAATTCAAGTCTTCAGACGGACGTCCGAGCTGTAGTCCCCGCGGTCGCTGAGGCTACTTGGGCAGAGAGGGGATCCCCTGCGCTGATCAGCACGGGGACTGCCTGTCAAGGTAATGACGGTGATGATCGAGACTCGATGTAATTGGAGGCTACCAGGCGGGAGAAGCCATGGGCCGGCACATTCTGTGACATGAATCCGAACTCAATGGCCCCAACAGCACTTATATCCGGGTGGTTGGCACATGGTTTAGAAGCCAGAGCAGGCGATGATGACGATATACTTCAACGATTGAAAGGTGCCTGTTCCTAGGCGTTGCTTTCACCGTCCCAAACTGCTAAACCTGCCCGAAAAAGGACAGCTAAAAACGCCGTGGCAGAGTGGCAGCCGCAGTATGTCGGAGTTGGCGTACCTGTGGTGCTGCGTGCATTAAGGAGCGCTGCTTGAGCCCGGGAGTGCAGCGTTAGTGGAGGCCACGAGGGACTGAAGCAGCGCACAGCGGCTCAGAGACGACGATGACAACACCGGCCTTCATCTGAGGGAGTTCTTTGGCAGTGAGAACTGCAGACTCGTGATTGGTGATATGGGCGCCTCGGCCGCCGGACGATCGCTGCCGTACCTATAGTGTTGAGATGGTTCGCTGTACGCAGCCACTGTAAGACTGCTAGGGCTTAGCTAGCTGTTCCATGTTGCTGAGAACAGGAATATCGTGCTTCGAGCCTTCTCTGCAAAGAGGGCGTAAAACTAGTGCAGCCTGACCCATGCTGTTCGGTTGGTGGAGTGTATCACCATCGCATTTGAAGCTGTTGGGTGCTCTTGTGGCTAGTCCCGCCGGGAAGCCAAAGTCTGTAACGTTGACAGGCAAGTGTGCATAGTGCCGCGAGTACAGAGAGGAGGGCTGACACCCTGTTGGAGGAGCACATGTATTATGGAGGGGATGTCGGCATCTTGTGTGTTCGATACACAGCATCGGATGTGTGGTTGCTCAGCCAAACACACCCTGCAACGCTACGAAACCAAGGATGTGCTCTATCCGTATAGTCAGCCGAATGGACAATGATGGAGAAGTGTGTCTACTTCACGTGATATCTGGAGAGAACAAGAGTGAGGGTCGCAACATTGTTATCTGGCGGCTTGCGATGCCGAAGTCGTGGGGAACATGGTCGGTGGCAGTGGACACCAAACCGGCGGAGAGACGGAATGGAATCAGCGACAGTCTGAGACGGGCGTGGGCGGGGGATTTCGGGCCAGAACTGCGCCAGATACCGCAGACCGCAAACGGAAGTGTCGGGAGTGCCGTGGTTTCCTTGGGCGAGATGGATAAGCGTCTCCACAGATAAGGGACCCACCGTTTGGAAGGATAAAGGGAAGGAACAAGGATGGAATGGAGAGCAAGAGCCAAGTAAGTACCTTCTTGGGAGGTACAAAGGCAAGAAGGAGATATCAAAGGATGTACTTCAGACTCTCGAACCTCAAGGAAGGAGCAGTTGTGGTATTGTCGATGATTCGCCGATTTTCTCCTCCACTCGAGTGGGCAAGTGCCATCTCCATACGAGGACCCAATGTCGTCCGTTTTCTGTTCTTTCCCGAGTCCAGAAACAGAGGTAACTTCATAGTTGCGCCATTGAGGAGAAGCAACACTGGGGGCAGGGCTGTTTTCTTTGGAGACCAAAAACGGAGACGACCCCCACCAGAAACACAATGCTGGGACAGGTGGAGGTAGCTTCTGCTGAACTCAACGTGGAGAAGTACATGTTCTAGCAGATTCCGGATGTCTCTCGCCGCTACACTACAGACCCTCCCAAGCAATCCAAGGTTCAAACAGCCACAACCGCAACACATCATCGTGAAGTGTCATTCCACGGCATTTACCACACACGCAACGTGCTCCAGTTTGGTGACACAATATGAGCATAACCACATTCGACAATCGGGGTTCGACTCGGCCTAATCCACTCGACCTTCCATGTTGACTGCCAATCTCAAGTGATTCATTCAGGCACCACCAAGGGTGGCAAGCGGACACACGGATCAGAGGGGACAGTCATCGCATACCTTTCCACACGGGAAGGGGAGGAAAGCAAGCGAGAAGCGATGGGCAATCGGAGCTGAGCCCATGCGGCCTAGCCATCTCGTTGACGAATTATCATCAACATGGTCAACAAATCGAGACTCGCGTTCGGGAACGCAGGCAGAACCTCACTTCCCAAATGTCCCGCCTGCGTCTTGTCTTGACGTCCCTTTTCGCTCAAGAGGTTGCACCTTTCCTGCAGGTGTCCGACGGCAATAGTGGACTGTGGAGGGCTCCAACAGCCTGAGGAAGACACGGGGACACGGGGAGAGCAAACTGGTAGGCTTAGCGCCTCCGCCGTGCCGCGTTCTTCCAAACCTTGGGCCCAAGCATCGCCGGTTCTGGTTCCTGCAAACTGCACCATCCATCACCTTCCGTACAATACGAACTGGTCCAATCATCACCACGGGGCTACCTTCAAGAAGCGGACCGTATTGGCCGATGAAGCCCCATATCTTCGGGCCAAAAGCACTCGAAGCATGCAAACACCGCCTGAGGCCCGAATTTCCACTTCTTGTCGTCTTATCGCTCTCGGATTCTCCAGCCATGACTGGTCCTGATGAGCCGCAGTTCCTCCTGGCACCCACAGCCTGCGGCTTGCTAACCCAAGAAAGTTGCCGCCACCGTACAAAGTATACGACAAACACGCTGGCCATCTCTCCGAATCTCCGCTGCACTTGGCCCTCTTGGTCACCGTCGGCGTCAACAAAGCGAGAAATTATGGATCCCAATCGCCTGGGCGCGGCGACGACAAACCTCAAGGTGGCGCCATGTCGACAGCTCCGCGAATTGCAGTCTCGCGTTTAAGGCCTGCATCCCGGGCAAGGGTCGCCCTAGGCGGACAAGCCTGACGAGGAAGAACAGCCGCCGCCGTAATTTATCCCTCAAGCTCCAGATTCCACGGTAATCCGTCCCGTTTCATGGCTGAGTCTGACTTCGCACATTTCGCCAGCACAAGCCGCAGGGACGGGCAGGGGGCACGCCAAAAGGACAGAAGGAGGGGCACTCCTCAGAACGTATCCATGGACTGTACGTAGTACATAGGCCATTAAGCCCACCGAGGAAGGGCCCCCGGATGCTGTCCTCTCATTCGACCACTGATCCATATCCAACTCTCACGATCGAAGCAATACCGCCTTCATCTAACTCTGTGACGAGTCTCCGGTTGATTATCGGACGTGGCATTGCATAGCGCTGAGCCAACTTACTTGTGCCGAGTGGCAGGCTGGCCCTTCCATCTGCCACGAATCCTATGAATGCACTCTAATAAACCTACGCATTCTCCAATTTCCACGGTTCCTCGGCCCTCTCGGCGAGGCGTTGGACCATTCATCGTGAGGCAGCGCAGCGAAATTCAGGAACAGGCCACGGAGGCACCAACCCCTGGCAGATTGTAGTGCGACTTGTCTGTAACGGGTTGCTGATCCACGATTTCGATTTGCGATCCGAGATGCTACGATAAGGGAAGAAATGGCTCCCCTAAACTACTTCGTACCCTTCCATGGCAACCCATTCGGATGCCGAATACACCAGTATTGTTACTCCTCGATGCACCTGCCGCATCGGCAAAGTCCACGCGCAAGATTCGATGCCCATAGCTATTGCCAACGGCAACACCAAGTCTCTTCGTAGCACATTAGATCGTTGCCGCGGCCAGCCATATGTCCCGGGTTGACTACCATGCTGTTGATATTTCAGGGTCCCCGCGGTTCCAGACCGGACGGAACCGGCATCGAAATCCATCCATTTGTCCACCTACCCGTCCATCCACCACAACCACCGAAGAGATAGAGGGATTCTAGGGGTTTCATACAGCGGCCGTACGGTATTCTCCGTGGACAGACAATACCTTGTAGTATTCAGGAGCAGCCAGCATCAATGTCTCGGCTGCTCTATTTCGAAGCGATACAACGAATGCTAATGCACCGGAACATCAGGGCACCAAAAAGCCTCAATGTGTGTGTGATTCCTGCAGACATACAAACTCAGCATCACGTACAGGCCTAGGCACACCTCTCCCTTGAACCTCCCCCCAGCACACGTGATGCTCATGATGAGCCACGGGTGACCGTTTTGGGCCTAACTGCGTACCTCAGGCACTCGCTTCTCCGGGCTGCCACTACCTGTCACTCTACCGTCCTTTTCAGACTCAGTCGACCTTCCTGTTCTATTGTTGTCTGACGGGCATGAGAGCCGAGAACTTCCCACCAGCCAGAAGCGAAGACAGCAGAGAAGCAATCCAGGAGTGACTCTGAACACACGGTATGTGCTGGATACAAGATGATTCCTCACATGCAATGTAGATACAGTCATCAGGCCAACGTGGCTGACATCGAGATGTCTCTGCCGTGTATCTGCAAACCAACAGGTATTAAGCGAACACTCAACAATGGCAGAGGGATAAAGGCAGCCGACAAAGGGCTCCTGATGATTGGCGAAGGATGCAAACCATGGACATCCTTTCTCCCCTTGATTTTCCTGTGCCCCAAGGCCTATCCCCATTCATCCACAATCGGCATCCATTCCAAGTCCAACCCAGCCTGGCGGAGGGGCAGCGAGTCTGCGACCCCTCCATGGCCCATACTCCGTACCCTCGTCCCCTCTCAGCGGTTGCATCACTTTGGACTGCGCCCATTGTCACTTTCTCCATAGTGTTTTCCTCTGACGACACGCCCCTCGCTGCAATCACCCCTCAGTGGGGCTGGTAGGCTGTACTCCGTACTTGTTGACGAAATGCTGCATGTTCGTTGGCCCAAGGGGCGGTAGCCAAAGAGCTAAGACGGCGCCGACTCTGTTTCAATGAAGCGGAGCCTTGCGGACAAGGTGACGGGATGGACGCAAGAAAGCCGGCTTGTCTATTCGCCGCAAGGCCAGGAAATACTGGGGATGATGGCATGGCTGGGGTTGAAGGGGGATGCGGCGTTATGTCATTGCTCTGGGGCCAGTCCTTGACCATTGACACAGACTCTTTTGGTGGGATCCCGGCCAGATGTACCTAGTACTCCGGGTACTTGATGATCTCAGTGCGGGAGAAAGGAGGACATAAACGATACGTATCTGGCGTCCCGGCCCTCGATGTATCTTTACGCCTGACACACCATGCAGAAGTACCTGAGTTAACCTTTCCACATCCTTACGTCCCGTCATGGACGACGTACCGCATGGGTCCCCCTCCACTCCTTCATGCTTTCCCCTTCCAGCCGATGCCCCCACTGTAAATGAGCCTTTCACAGGTCAAGGCCATCCGATGGTGCCTTCCCAGACACACTCGCCGTCCATTACATCGTCGTGGTCCTTCTCGTGAAGGCGACACGCTCAGATTATAAAGACAACCTTTCCCCCCCCCTTTGATCAAAGATCCTTTCCACCATTCACACAATATCTCATTCACATTCTCGATCTTGAGCGATTTTGATAAACTAAAACATTCTGAGGCTTCAAACAACCGCTTTCTACTCTATTTCCAACTTCCAACCAATAAACCCCCCACTCTTCCAATACCCACACCTTACACACACGCCCAACATGTCAACACAACAATTTACTAAGAAGGCCGTCCACTTCGGCGCCGGCAACATCGGCCGTGGCTTCGTTGCCTGCTTTCTCCACAACTCAGGTTACGAGGTCGTTTTCGCCGACGTCGCCGATGCTCTCATCGACAAGCTGAACGAGACCCCTTCATACCGTGTTATCGAGGTCGGCGCTGAGGGCACCAACGAGAACACTATCACAAACTACCGCGCCATCAACTCAAGAACACACGAGGCAGAGCTAGTCGAGGAGATTGCCACAGCTGACGTTGTCACGTGTTCCGTCGGCCCGAACATCCTCAAGTTCATCGCCCCTGTTATCGCCAAGGGTATTGACAAGCGTCCCAGCGACCTGGCACCCATCTCTGTCATTGCCTGCGAGAACGCCATTGGCGCCACCGACACCCTTGCTGAGCACATCAAGGACCCTCGCAACACTGCCGCCCACCGCTTGGAGGACCACCACGAGCGTGCTCGCTATGCCAACTCCGCTATTGACCGCATTGTCCCTGCTCAGGACCCCAACGCTGGTCTCGACGTCACTCTCGAGAAGTTCTACGAGTGGGTTGTCGAGCGTACACCCTTCGAGGAGATCCCCAGCATTGAGGGCATTAACTGGGTCGATGAGCTCGCTCCTTTCATTGAGCGCAAGCTGTACACAGTCAACACTGGACACGCTACTGCTGCCTACCACGGTTACAACCGCGGTAAGCGCACCGTCTACGATGCGCTCCAGGACAAGGCTATCATGGCCGAGGTTCGCAAAGCTCTTGAGGAGACGAGCAACCTGATCATTAGCAAGCACGGTATTGATGAGAAGGCTCAGCGTGAATATGCCGCCAAGATCATCCGTCGCATCGGCAACCCCCATTTGGAGGACGCTGTTGAGCGTGTTGGTCGCGCACCTCTCCGCAAGCTGAGCCGCAAGGAGCGCTTCGTTGGTCCCGCAGCTGAACTCGCCGAGAAGGGCGAGGACTGCACTGCTCTGCTCCGCGCAGCTGAGATGGCCTTCCGCTTCCAGGATGTTGAGGGCGATGATGAGAGCAAAGAGCTCTCCAAGCTCATGTCTGAGAATTCTCCCGAGGAGGCTGTCACCAAGATTTGCGGCATCCAGTCTTCTGAGAAGATTCACCCCATGCTGGCTGCCGTCGTCCGCAAGGTCCAGGCCGACAGTGAGGAATGACTCACCGGAAAGCTTTGACGTGTAACGATTGACAGGCATGATTTTCGGAGTTTTAGCATATATCACTGGGACAAGCATGGAGTTTGGGGATATTGAGGCACCGCATATTCCAGCGCTTTTTCTGAGCAATCTCAAGCTATAAGGCAAGCTTAAGATTAACGAATCTGAGTTACAAAATCAAACAAAACATATCAATGAAAACCGCGTCTATCTCCAGAATCGTGATTTGTGACCTATAAAACTAGCAGTAAGTCCAGCGTACTAATGATGTATCTACGCGACTGCAGAAGTTGTGGCGACTGCGTTTCATGAATTTGACGATGGGCACTTGTGCACTAAAACAATTTGATATATCGGCAAATAACCCTTACGCTTACACTGGTTAGAATACATGTAAACCCTCGTTAGGAAAAAAATATTCGTCGTGAGTTCTTGCCAAACTCCGTCTGAGGGCATTCAGGAATCAAGATTGTCCGCTTTTGAATGTGAGTGCAAGTGGCTGGTGTGCGGCCTCCAGAGAACAATGATGTGGCTGGAGAAGTGGGTGTGGCTCAGCCTATCAGATAAGATAAGCAATGCGATTGATGGACACTTCAGTTTACCTTACCTTACCTTACGTGGCTAAAATGTCTGTGCCTTAGGCAAAAGCCACATCATTCAGGCACCAATCAGCTCCTGAACCTGGCGACGGTAGGGACACATCTGTTGAAGCTCGAAATACCGACTGGGCCAAAATTGCGACTGCCACAGCTCTGGAAGCCATCAATTCCCACGACACAAGCTGACGAGGCTCCCCGAATCTTTCCTCCGCGACCGGCTTCCAGCGGCCTCTCCTAATACCTTTCTCCTTTTTTCGAATTAGCCGGACAGCCACGTATGATTCCCCTCTAGGCGTCCTACCCAGCGCAAGAACCACTCTCCCCCCACTTCGTTTCTCGAGGACACCATCACCTTTCCTTCAACTTTCTCCCTTGCTGGTATACACGCATAGGTCGTCAACATGAAGGTCGACGTGAAGGTACGAACCAGACCGAATGGAAACCCTCAAATCTGCGCATTGATCGAGCAAGAGCTATTGGGTTAGCCAGTGCTGCAGCTGCATAGCTCTCGCCAGCCTGTTGTCCCCTGAATAGCTCTGGGTAGCTGACTTGTTCTTTCTAGCGACAATTGTTCGCCCGCAGCGAGCGGGTGAAGGGCATCGACTTCCACCCTCAAGAGCCATGGATTCTCACAACTTTGTACAGCGGCCATGTCTATATCTGGTCATACGAGACCCAGCAGATCGTCAAGACCTTTGAGCTCACCGATGTCCCTGTCCGAGCCGGCCGATTCGTCGCAAGAAAGAACTGGATTGTCTGCGGTTCCGATGACTTCCAGATCCGTGTATACAACTACAACACCTCAGAGAAGATCACATCCTTCGAGGCCCATCCTGATTACATTCGCGCCATCGCCATCCACCCGACACAACCTTTCGTGCTGACCGCCTCCGATGATATGACGATTAAGCTCTGGGACTGGGAGAAGGGCTGGAAGTGCGTCCAGGTCTTTGAGGGCCACGGCCATTACGTTATGGGTCTCGCCATCAACCCCAAGGATACCAACACCTTTGCTTCCGCATCCCTTGACCGTACTGTCAAGATCTGGAGTCTCGGCTCGGCGACGCCCAACTTCACTCTCGAGGCCCACGAGGCTAAGGGTGTCAACCACGTCGACTACTACCCTCACTCTGACAAGCCCTACCTCTTGACGACATCCGACGATCGCACTGTCAAGGTCTGGGACTACACCACCAAATCTCTGATCGCCACCCTCGAGGGCCACACGAATAACGTCTCTTTCGCGTGCTATCACCCCGAGCTGCCAGTCATTATTTCCGGTTCCGAAGACGGCACCATTAGGATATGGCACGCCAACACATACCGATTCGAGCAATCTCTCAACTACGGCCTAGAGCGCGCATGGTGCGTTTCCTACCAGAAGGGCAAGCAGGGCGTGGCCGTTGGTTTCGACGATGGCGCTGTCGTTGTGAAGCTGGGTCGCGAGGAGCCCGCCGTGTCAATGGACGCGTCAGGAAAGCTTGTTTGGGCTCGCCACAACGAAGTCGTCTCAGCCATTATCAAGGGTGGAGGTATGTTGCGTCCAATCTAGACTGCTAGTACTTTTGCTAACATTGCTAGATGCCTCGATCAAGGACAATGAGCCCATTTCCCTTCCCGTCAAGGAGCTCGGTACCTGCGAAGTGTACCCCTCGACCCTCGTACACAACCCGAATGGTCGATTTGTCGCAGTCTGCGGAGATGGAGAATACATCATCTACACGGCTCTGGCTTGGCGCAACAAGGCCTTTGGCTCTGCGCTGGACTTTGTCTGGGCATCCAAGGAGAACACCAACGACTTCGCCATCCGGGAGTCAGCAACCAGCGTCAAGGTTTACAAGAACTTTGTGGAGAAGGCGGGAGGTCTCGATGTCGGTTTTCAGGCCGAAGGCTTGACTGGAGGTGTCCTTCTTGGTGTCAAGGGCCAAGGGGGTATCTCATTCTTTGACTGGCAGACCGGTGGTCTGGTCAGACGCATTGAGGTCGAGCCGAGAGAGGTTGGTTTCTTGCCGCGCTGCTTCGAGTCCGTGGGCTAATTTGAACAGGTGTACTGGTCTGATAGTGGCGAATTGGTCGCCCTCGCATGCGAAGACACCTTCTACGTCTTGCGCTTCTCGCGCGAGGCTTACGTCGAGGGTGTCCAAACCAACCAGATTGACGAAGATGGTGTCGAGGCCGCTTTTGAGGTCATCACGGACATCAACGAGAGGTAAGGTGCTTTTCTTTGCCTCCAACAACTAGACGCTAATGCTCAAGTAGTGTCCGCACCGGAGAGTGGGTTGGAGATTGCTTCCTCTACACCAACAGCACCAACCGGTTGAACTACCTTGTGGGCGACCAGACTTACACGGTATCCCACTTCGATCAGTCCATGTACATCCTGGGTTACATCCAGCGTGATTCAAGAATCTACCTGGCTGATAAGGATGTCGGTGTCACCTCCTTCTCCTTATCCTTGCCCGTGCTCGAGTACCAGACCCTGGTTCTTCGTGACGATATGGAGACTGCACAAGAACTTTTGCACACGATCCCTGCAGACCAACTCAACAAGATTGCACGTTTCTTGGAGGGACAGGGCCACAAGGAGCTTGCACTGGAGGTCGCTACCGACCCCGAACACAAATTTGACCTCGCTCTCGGACTGGGTCAGTTGGATACTGCTCTCGAGTTGGCGAGAGAAGCAGATGTTGAGCACAAGTGGAAGACTGTTGGAGACGCTGCCCTTGCTGGATGGCAGGTGGCCGTGGCACAAGAGTGCTTTACACACGCAAAGGACCTTGGCTCATTGCTCCTTCTCTACTCCTCCACATCCGACCGCAGTGGTCTGTCAAAACTCTCCGACCAAGCGCAAGAGGCCGGCGCTCACAACGTGGCTTTCAGCTGCAAGTGGCTGTTGGGCGACGTTGCTGGCTGCGTTGAGATTCTTACCAAGACTGGACGGTTAGCGGAGGCTGTTTTGTTCTCGCAAACATACAAGCCCAGTCTGACGGCAGATGTCGTCAAGGAGTGGAAGGAAAGCCTCGAGAAGGGCAAGAAGGGCCGCGTCGCCAAGATGGTCGGTGCCCCGGTAGAAGACGAAGACTTGTTCCCCGAGTGGGACGAGTGGCTCCAGCTCGAGAAGCAGGGTGGCGCCGCGCCTCAAGTTGCCGAGGTCACGAAGGTCAACGGAACAGACGCTACTGAGGAGGTCGAGGAGGCCGAGGAGGCCGAGGAGGAGGCCGAGGAGGCAGAAGAGGCCGATGAGGAGGCCGACGAGGAGATGGCCGAGGCGGAAGAGGATGAGGAGTAGGTAGCCGTGTGCTCGGTATCTCAAAACGCAATTTGATTAGGGACGGTGCGGGGATCGTAAAAGGCCTAGATGTCGAATGGCCCTGCCTCGACGGGCGTTGACGGTAATGATCATGCCTTGCAAATAAATGGAAGATGTTTTTTTGTCACATGACGTTACGGTCTCGCCAGTAGATCCGTATGTAAAAGTATATTATAACATGAAGTCTCTGAAATTATGAGTTTCCAGTAGTCGTGGTTCGAAGTTTGTGATCTGGAGCATGTCTCACACCCGCTGACGTGAGTGATAATTTTCGAAAATTTTGCTCATGTCGTTCAAAGTAATTAACTCAGACCTCTTGTCATCCATGTCCTTCTGTCGAAAGGCCTGGCAGATGAGTCCTGATGACATGACAATCGCGTTGCTCGAAACCACGATATATGACCTCAATAAACCAAGTTCACCTCGCCTTCTGAAGCCGTCCTTAACGCCCAATCTTCAACGCGATCAAGACCCCATATACATGTAAACAAGTGCCTCGCAAACTCATCAACGTCCGCCGCGGCTGCATTATGAAGCAGCCCATCGCTATCGAGCGAAGGCACAAAGAGATTTCGATCACCGCAGCCGTTGCCATCGTCATCGCCGCTGCACTCCGCCCCCGGACGATCAGCGGCAGCACTCACCCCGGCACCGGTGCCACCTCTATCTCGCCCGGTCCTGCCCCCCTTCCCGGACGTCTCCCGACACAGCGCCGCCCATCGAGGAGCCGAGGGCGCGTCCCAGAGTCCCGCGCGGGCGGTGAAGAGGGCGCCGCCGGAGCACTCGCCCCATTTCCCCTTGAGGGCGTTGTACACGCCAAGGGTGCAGACGACGATGATCCAGGTGCGGCGGACAGATTCGGAGAGGACCCAGAGGTTCCAGGTCCAGAGGTCGCGGTTGAAGACTTCTTCTTTTGGGTGGCTTGGTTTGGCGTTGCTATTTCTTCCTGGCCTGGCGGCGTTGGCGGCGTTGGTGTTTGCTGTGACTCGGTCTGCTAGGTCCGAATCCCTTTGTGCTTGGCATTGCCATGTTGAAGGGGGACATTGGCTTCTGTATAGAGTGTCGGCGTCTTTTTTGGCGGATTCCCATAGTTGTTTTGACCAGAGGTCTAATGTTGGTAGGTGTTCCTCGGCCGCGGCGCGTAGGCTTACCGAGCCGTCGAACAGCCGGATGATGGTGTAGACGTAGAGTGCGTGTACGCGAGCTAGATGATCTCTCGTCT
This sequence comes from Colletotrichum fioriniae, assembly GCF_027942845.1. Taxonomy (NCBI): domain Eukaryota; kingdom Fungi; phylum Ascomycota; class Sordariomycetes; order Glomerellales; family Glomerellaceae; genus Colletotrichum; species Colletotrichum fioriniae. Next base: position 2,294,898 of record NW_027076844.1, on the reverse strand, counting down.
CGAGTAACGGAATAGAAATGGAGTCATCACCCTCTACCACCACAGGCTGACTCGCCAGCAGAGCCGTGACGCGTTCATCGAGGATACGATGGACAAACGCCTCATTCAAAGACGTCTTGTGGAAGTAGACCGAAGCCGCAGCAAAGGCGTCTTGAACGCATAATGGGAAGTGATTCCCCTCGGTGTAAAGACTGCGGTGGATAAAGGGGTTGTGGCCGTCTATCACCCACCGCCGCACCCAGGCCTGCAGGCCGCGGGTGAAGTTGGTCAGGACGGAGACGGGGTAGGCGTCGCGCGGGGGCGCGGGCCAGTGGTCTATTCTCCAGGTCTGGGGGGCAAGGAACCATTGGCTTCCTGCGAGCGAGGCGGCTACGGAGGATTTGAGGCGGGGGTAGTCTGGTTTGGCGATGTATGGTTGTTCATGCTGCTGCTGCTGCTGCTGCGGGATTGTTGCGGGTTTTGGTGGCGGCAGGGAGAAGGTTGTTGATGGCGAGAGGTAGAGGTTTGGAGTGGTGAAATCTAGGTCTGACCAGGGCATGCTCCAGATGCCGTTTGTCAGAGGGGATGCGTCAAAGAGGAGGGTGTCTGGCATCGTTGCCGGGATGGAGTCCTGTTGCTGGAGCGGTGCCGAAGCCGGGGGCTCGGCGAATGGCAGCGGCTTGAGGGTCTCGGGCCGCCGGCGTCGTTTTATGACGGGATATTGGCAGTCTACGTCGCGGTCCTCGCAGCGGGAACATGATGGCAGGCCTTTATCGCAGCGGCGTTTGGATTCTGTGCATGCTATGCATGCCTTTTGCTTGGAGAGGCGAGTCATTCCGCGATGCTTGATTCCTCTCAGTACCGGTAGCAGAGTGGATGAGACGTGATACAAAGCTGCTGTGGCTTCACTGGAGCTGGGTACCTCAGGTCGATCGAATTGTGTCTTCCGTTGTATCAAGCCGTGTTTGTCATCACCAAGATCTCGCAATAGACCTGAGACTTTGATTGCTGAAGCAGAAACCGGGCAGGAGATCCTTTGAGTTGAGAGGATGACGGCATTTGTCAGCGCTAATAACCAAGGCGCGGGCTCGGGACACCGTCAGCAAGTATACGGAGTGGGGCTACTCTGCAGCGCCCGGTGCGGGTTTTGCGGGTTTTCGGCGGAAGACTTGCGGGAAACTTGCGGGAACTCTGTGCGGGTGTTTTGCGGACTCGGCTTTCCGGCTGCAGCGATTGGACATGTCGGATTAGAACGGATTTCCATCACAAAACAGTTTTGGATGGCTTACATGATGACAAACGATGGATTTACAACAACGTTGGGCGATTGATCACGTCTTTGCTGACTGAATTGGTGATAATGAAGGGTTGGAATTTTTGTTACCAACAGTACTGGGAAATGATATAAGGCAGCGACAATTCTGCCAAATGATGTATTACTTAGATACTGAATCCAGATCAACAGCTTCTTCCATTTTGACATCGTATCAACACCAATACCACCTTAACCCCCCTCCAAATACGTCTAAGAGACCTCCAAACCACTCTCAACATGGACATGGACAGTGATATTGGCGCCGCTGCTTTCGCAGCACTAACTTCCACCTCCATCTACGAAACCGGAATGACCTTCACCAAGAAGGAGCACAAAGAGGCCTACCCAACCATCTTCCCTTCTCGACCAGAGCTCTCCCAGGCCGGACGAACAGTCCTCATTACCGGCGGTTCAGCTGGCATTGGCTTCGCCATTGCCAAAGGCTTCGCGCAGGCTCATGCCAAGCGCATCATCATCCTCGGCCGCCGCCAGAACCTCGTCGATGAGGCAGTCTCGGAGCTTAAGAAGGAGTTTTCCGAGGTGCGGTTTGATGGATACTCGAGCGATGTGGATGATCTCGCAGACGTGGAGAAACTCTGGAAGGGCTTCGAGGAGGACGGCACCGTCATCGATGTCCTTGTGCTCAATGCTGCCAAGATCTCGGAACATGGACCCATCTTGTCTCTTGGGAGAGATGAGGTGTGGAGCTCCTTCACTATGAATGTCCGCTCACTCTTGGATCTCTCTGAGAGGTTCTACAAACAGAAGAACGGCGAAGGCCGTCAAAAGGTATGCACCCTTGATGCAGTATATGAAGAAGAAGAAACCCCCCCCCCCCCCCCCTACAGAACTGACAGAGTGGCTACAGTTCCTCGTGAACGTGTCTACGGAGGCTAGTCACAACTTCACCAAATCGGGTCCTTGGCCTGCTTACAGCGCCAGCAAGAACGCAGGCACGATGCTGATTCAGATGATTGCCAAGGACACGCCCCCCCGAGAAGATGCAGGTTCTTAACTTCCACCCGGGCGTGGTACATACCTCGGCTTTCAAGAGTGCTGGGATCCCCGAGGATATCTATCCATTTGATCATGGTATGTGTAGTCCAAGATCAGCGAAGTGGTTCTTGCATTTTGCTAATCAAACCTGACCTTTAGTTGACTTGGCTGGAAACTTCGCCGTCTGGGCCGCGTCTGAGGAGGCGCGCTTCTTGCATGGACGCTTTGTCTGGGCCAAGTGGGATATTGATGAGCTTAAAAGTGGTGTGATTGGGGAGAAGATTGAGAGCAACGATCACTATCTAAAGGTCGGCGTCGTTGGACTCCAGGAATAGTTTTGTCTTTGTATATTGTGGTCAACATGCCGTTGCAAACTTCGACTTCGTGGTCAAGACTGGGCAACGATCTCGGAGAGGGTACATGTTGAACTAGATTCGATTAATTTCCATTACCTATACAAATTACCTATAAGATCACTTGCTATGTTTCCCAGCAATTTGCAAAGCCATTCGAAACATCCTTATTTAGGTAGCTTTAGTCCACTTGCGCACGGGCAAGATTGAAGGAGTCGCGAAGAACGCCATGAGGCCCCAATGACTGCCAGGCAGTTAGTATTCTGGGAAAGCTTGAATTGCCGAGAAATAATTGGCGCAAGGCTGGAACCTTGCTTAAATATGGTGGCCAGGAAATATTTTCTCTCAGACCGTGACCCTCCTATCGAGTCACTCCTATAGGTATGTAGCCACTGGGTCAATTAAGATAGATGCCAAAACCAAGCCTTCTGGAACACTCCACAAGTCGTACTTCCGTGAGGGATAATTCAGCTGAACGGCGTGACCATGTCCAAATATCATATGCCTATTCTAGTTTTTTTTACCTGTGGGCTTTACGTCCTCCGAAGTTTGCGATCGGCGCAGCTTGCTTTCTATGTCCTGTGTTATTGTGGATATAGTTAGAGAAACTGCAGTAAGCCTATTTAATAGTAAGCATCTCCTTTTTGAGAAATAAGAGGTTGGTGCCTATTCCCGATTGCTTTTCTTCGATTAGCAACTAGACTTATTGAGTAGTGTGTAATAACCTAAAATAGCTCGAAGCAAAACATCCTCTAGCTACCTCAGAAGACTAGCTTCGCCATTTCCCCTGATCCGACCATTTTAGTATCTTACACCGAAACGAAACTAGATTAGTTCTTAAGTAAGTGTTCCTTAGCCGAAGCTTTCTACAAACAAGCTGCTAGTCATCGCGGTCGGGTATTTTAGGTTAGCTGAAGGGCTTGTTGCCACTTCATAAGCCATGGCTAACATGCTCCCCAGAGCCAGGATGACGCCGTCAGTCATCGGGATGCCGCTCTGACAGCACCCAGCTCCTTTCTCACGAAGCTTGTATTTCGCGTGATTGATCTTTCTGAACGTTTATGCGCACTAAGTAGAGAGCACGGCCGTGGACGACGGCAGCGAACTGAAGCCAGGAATCCTTATTTTCATGCTTGAGATTAAGCTACACCAGGGCAATCAGGGGCATCCGATCCCTCTTCGTCTGTACATATATTTATTGGACGAGTCCCGGATCTCTGGTAAGGCCGTATCCTCAACAACCATATTCCATTCTTTCAACAATACAGCATATTCATCGACGTTCATTTGTATACCAGAAACCAACAGTCTTTACCAGATCTCACAATCACTTTCCTCAACATGTACTCCAAGACCGCCCTAATCGCTGCCCTGGCTGGCTCAGCGACCGCCGTCTTCGACGTCAGACCGGACCGCATCCGTCGCGATGTCGTTCCCAGTCAAACTGAGCTCTCCGCCGACCCATGCCTCAACGCCCTAGGCACAGTCTACGCCAACGCACCAACTCCTCCCCCCAAGATCCTCTCCTACGAGATGACTGCTCCTCCGCAAAACGACCCTTGCAGCATCACTGTCCCTGCGGAGCTGAGCGCCGAGTACTCGAGCTATACCTCGGAGCTTCTTAGCTGGGTCGACGCCAACTCGGCCTCGATTGCGTCGGCGGTGTCCGTTTGCTCTACTCTTTCCGAGTTTGAGACCGAGATCCCACTCTGCACGGCAGAACCCACTGACGGTGCTACGGAATCTGGCTCTTCTGCACCAAAGACCACGGCTGCTGGCGGCGATTATCCCTCTGCTACTGGCGAAAGGAAGACTGGAGCTGCCGCCGGCACAGGTGCCGGCGTTAGTGCGACAAGCGGCCGCAATAGCCCGACGCAGATTCCCGTCAACGCCGGACACCGTCAGACCGGCATGATTGCTGCCGCTGCTGTTGCCGCTGGCTTCGTTGGCGTTGCCGCGTTTTTGTAAAAGGGTAATGAACATGCTTGCACCACGGAAGAGAGCACCGGGCTTGAACTTTATAGGCTGTCAAAATTGTATGCGTAAAGTTTAATTTTATACAAGAATCTACGCCGTCACTTCTCGACTTGGTTCTCCTCTCGACCTGTGACATCTAGTACGACTCGGAAGCAACCGTGATTAACCCTTGAAGGGCCTGACATCCCATGGTGTAGCCACAGCCAAAGCGGTTGTGCACTTGGCCGCCAGGGCGGCTTTACCCTCATCACTGGCGGCGGAAACGCAGGGCGTTCCAATGTCTCCCTTGATACCGTCGCAGAGAATGACGGGGTCACCACCGCACGGGGTGGTGATGTTGAAGTTCTTGAACTGAATGTTGTCGCAGACGGCGTTCGGGTTAGTGGAGCAAGTAAGCTTGGCGACAGCACGACCATACTTGCCGCTCGAGTATCCAGAGAAGTTCTCGAACAGAATGTTGCTGATGTTCATCTGGGAAGGGTAGGCAGCGCAGGTGGTGGCGTTGATGTTGAAGTAGCACGAGTCAATGAAGGCCGTGTACTCGTTGTTCGCCTGCCAGAAGTTGCGGAAGGTGACGTTGTCGATAAAGCCGTAGCCAATGTTAGGGCCGGCCCAGGTCTTGAGGCGGGCGCCGTGCTGGCCGTTGAGCATCCAGACGTTCTCGATGACGACATCCTTAACGAAGCTCTTCTCGCCGGCGTACTGGCCAAGGGATCCAATGGACTGTCCGTGGGTGCCGTTGCAGTACATAGTGTCGACGTGAACATTGGTGGCGTTGGACTTGGGGGAGAAGCAGTCGTCGCCAATGTTCACCCAGGCGCGCTTGACGCGGACATCTTCGACGTTCAGAGAGTCGAAGAAGTCGGTGTTCTTGGGCTCGGCAGTGTGGTTGTTGGTCTCGGCGGTGACAATGACGTCCGTGAAAGAGATGTCCTTGGCTAAAATTCTGTTAGCACTGGTCCTCTTGCAATAATTATGGTGGCACCACTTACAAGTGACGATGAAGGTGGTCCAGCAAGGAGAGTCCTTGAAGTGGATGCCCTCGATGGACAATCCAGTCGCGTTCTCCGCATAGAATAGGATGGGACGGAGGTAGGCGTTTGTGGGGTCCAAAATCCTTAAAGTTTGTTAACGTTAAGCTTAAAGCAAGTCAAGGATCTGTCGAAAGCTTACTCGAGGCCGGCAAACTCGTTCCACCATCTTTGACCGTTACCGTTCAAAACACCTTGGCCGTACAGCTTGACGTCCTTGCCTCCCCACTTCCAGAACATGATGGAGTTCTGGAACGGGTGGTGGAAGGCATTGGCCTGCCAGTACGGGGTGTCGTTGGTGAACTTGATCTCGCCCTCCCAGTGGACGTGGATATCATTAAGCCATGTCAGATCGAGCGGCTTGCCAATGATGAATGTCTGGTTGGCGGGGAGGTGGAGAGTGCCGCCGTTATTGGCCAGCTTCAGGCCCTCAACAAACTCGTCAGAGACGTCATCGAGGTCGTTCTCCGAGGCGCGCAGAGTGTACGTGTTACGGCAGCCCCTGGAGCGCTTCTGGTAAGGGTGCTTCACGCGAAACTCGTCCACGTTGCGAGGGACGCCGGCCGGAATCAACTCGGCCGAGTAGGCAAGGGCGCTGCTGGCAGCCGCCAGGGCGGCGAAGATGGACGAGACTCTCATGGCTGCGTGTGGGATTGAGTGGTGAGAGGGAAACACACACACGAGGTTGAGTAGGATTGCCAAGTGAGTTGCCAAGTAAGGAGGCTGCTCGGGGGATGTGATCAGCCATCCAGGACAACTCCCAGAGCGCGAGCGTCTTCATATACTCGTGCCGCTTGGCAATGGACCTGCATCGCCAAGTCACATTTCTTTCCCAATTGCTCTACACCCCAAGTGATCATCATGACTACCAACAGCTCTTCGGCTATGGAAATATTCGACGTCTCTCCAAAGTCGGGGTAACATGGCAGGGGGGAGAATAAGCAGCTAGTTGGGGCGATAGCAAGCTAGTCTCGCTTCGCCCAGCCATCTGGAAATAACCAGGACGCACTGCACGAAGGAGAAACAACACAACCCATTCCACCTATCAAGCCCTCGTTTCTCCTCTCGTTCAGTGTCCTGCATCAGTCCATCCGCGTAATCAGCAGACCGCCGCACCGGGTCTCTCGCCGGCCTCGCAGTAGCCCCAGGCTCCCCCAGCCGTGCGCCCATGGGGTTTTGACGGGTTGACCAGCCTCGAACCCCATCGCGACGAGGGGGAGAAGTTGGGGAAGATGCGAGCCAACGAGCTTTAGCTAAGGTGGATTCGGAGATTGTGCAGGTTGCCTGCATATCGGTTCCCAGGGTCGACTGCGCCGTCTTGTCTACGTGAGCAAGTGATTGATGGAATTTCTAGACCGTGGTCAACGGAGAAAACTAGCCAACAATCGGATGGATTCGACTTGCGTCGTTAGTCGAGATTCCCCCGCACAAAGCCGCAATCTCCCCCAGTGATCCATCTCTTTGTTGGAAATTTTGCTCCCTTGTCAGTCCCCCCGCGTCGTGATGTGGATGGTGGATTGTGGAGGAACTGTGGAGGGTTGGCCAAGAAAGGACTCCTGTCCGTGGTCCCAACGCCCCAAAGCTTCAGTCAATTTGGTCGATGTCTTGGCCACTTGGCCACTTGGCATTTCTTTTTGCCAAGAAATATCACGTCTTGATTTCCGGAGGTAATTGCCGAAGTGAGCGCCAAGGCTTCAATCACGACCACACACCGTCTCTTCACGCGTCGTCCAGCGATATCTCAATGACCATAGCTTGTGAGAATATCATTCTCGGAGTTGAGTTAATTTGGAACCGGAATTGTGAAAAGATCATTGATTCTATACCAAGCGAAAGCCTCTGTCGTACTACGTCAAGACCTCGGTCCTAGTCACAACTCTTCAAGCGCCAGGTTCGCTGTGTTGGCATCCGTTAGAACCTCGACCAAAGCAACTATACAATCTGCAATACTTTCCGCCACTACTAGATCCAAGATGGTGTCGTCATACATGACCTTCAATATATGACGATCACCCAGTGACTTGGACACCTCGACGACCAGCGCGTATGGCTGGTACATGAGCACCTTCGATTTCGCCATGACAAGCCATCGGTAGCGGCCATTCGGGTCGTCCTTAGCTGCCGGCTCGAACGGTTGAGAGAGAAACAAGATGCGATTGCCGTGTGTCTCGCGGGATAGACCAGCAATACTGTAAATATCGTCGAGGCCGACGAGGCCGTTCTCGGTCACGTCCCAGAAGTCGTCTTGTAGCTTCGCGAGGAAGTCATGCACCAATTCCTTCGGAACAACGGGCGTTCGGAATGGCAAAAAGTTGGCCAGCGTTCCGTTGATAGACTGAGGATCAGGCAGCGCTACGTTGCGACCGCTCAGCAAATAATCAAAGCAGATATCCGTGGCCTCGGTCGCTGCAGCAAGCCAAAGGGAGATTGCTCCTTGGAAGATGACGCTCGGAGTGATTCCAAGGCGAGAAGCTGCTTGGTCGATGTCTGTCGTCACAATCTCCCTCCGCAAGCTGGCTGTCACCTTTGGCGATGGGGCCGCGGCAAGATCTCGGCCATGCAGCTGCTGGTCGAGGGGCCCTAGCCCATCCATCTTCGCCTTCCAGTACCCGAGGCTAGCTGTCTTGTCTTCTGCAAAGACATGTTGAGAGAAGTCGCGGAACTCTACCGGCGGCGGTACGCTCTCGCCCCGAAGAATGGCGCCAAAGTGTTCATCGAACACGCGAAGCAAAGTGCCGTCGTAAACGGCGTGATCCATCTTGATGACGAGATCCCAAGATGAATCGCTGCGGATTATGGCAGCATACTTGATGAAGGGACGACCAAACTCAAACCGAGCCTGCCAAAACTCTTCAATGAAGCTCGAAGACTCTGACTCGGAGTTCAGGGCGATCTTGGTAACATTCAGCTCGGAGCCATGAAGAACAACTCCGACCCAGCCAGCTTCGGGAGTATCGATCCAAGTCGTCCGCAGGATTTCATTAAGGTCAGTGAGTCGAGTCGTTGTTTCAATCCATGTATCCGGATCAACGTCCGCCGTCATACGCCGGACAGTCTGCAGCGCCCACATTTGCGACTCTCGGCTGCCCTGTTTGAGGAACTCGGCTTGACCGGGAGGGCATGGGTACACTGGAATAGTTGTAAGCTGGGAGTCTGACTGGAAATTGTACAATAGAAAACTGACCATGATCGACATCTGTATCCCATGCTATTCCAACTTCTTGGGCAGCTACCTTGATTGACGGAGGGATTTCGAAGGAGCGCTCAACCACCTCACCGCGTGCTTCTATTTTGCGCAGAGTGGATGCCATGTCCTTCAATTTGGGGGTCTTGAGGATATCAAGCACCGTCAGCGAGTAGCCTACTCGTCGCAATTGACCCGTGAGGCTGATAGCGGAAATCGAATCACCTCCAAGCGTGAAGAAGTTCGCCTCACGTCCAATCTCATTTTGCGGGATGCTGAAGATATCAGCCCAGACGAGCTCCAGAATCTCTTCTGAGGGTGTTTGGACAGGGACAACTTGGTGATTCTCGTCAGGAGTCTCCAGCACGCATTTCGCCAAGTATTCCCGGTTGAGCTCGGTGGCCAGCACTTTCAGCGCCTTGCGGTCGACTTTGCGCGAGGGCAGCTTGGGGAAAGCGTTGATTGGAACAATGAACTTCGGAACCATGTACGTCGCCAGTGAACTCAGATTCTTCCGCAGTTCAGCAAGAGAGCCTCGGAAGGTTGAAGGATCTTGAACACCAGTTGGACCAATGGCTGCAAAAGCTTCGTCAAAGATGCAGAATGCGATAAGATGAGCCTTGCTTTGAAAGTTAGCAGCCAAAGCCACTGTGTCTTTAACGAGCCCAGAACGGCGAATGGAGTTTTCGACCTCTCCGAGTTCGATACGATGGCCATGGACCTTGACTTGATTGTCTTTTCGTCCGAGACACTCGATCTCACCCCCTGGAAGCCAGCGAGCCAGGTCCCCTGTACGATAGATGCGCGCACCAAGAGAGTTGCTGTCGATATAGGCGGCTTCTGTCAAATCCAATCTGTTCATGTAGCCGTCTGTAACCTGGGGTCCTGCGATGCAGAGCTCGCCAACAGCGCCGTACGGTACCAACGTCTCACCATCTGGCCTCAAGATGAAGGCCATGACAGTTGAGAAAGGAGCGCCAATGTTGCCAATGCGTTGACTCGTGGCACCTGATGACGACTCGATGCTCTTGGTCGTCACTACCATGGATGTCTCCGTTGGACCGTAAACGTTCAAGATCTTGCAGTGAGGGCTCCAAACATCAACGACATCTGGTGTCAGAGGCTCACCACCCACGATCAGAGTCTCGAAGCCTGGTACATCATTTGGACTGAAGAGCTTCGCGACCGTTGGCGTGATGATTGCCTGCCTCACATCCATCCGGTTGATACATCCAGCAATATCGGAAAGCAAAGTTTCGGTGGGCGCCATACAGAGTGTTCCCCCAGTGCTGAGCGTGTTGAAGAAGTCTTGGACCGATGCGTCGAAGACGTAGTTGGCGAACTGCAGAACCCGCCAGGTGCCCTCGAACCGGCCTTCCACCTGTGCCATGCTGGTGACTGCAGCCGCGGCCGCTCGGTGAGGTACCATGACGCCCTTGGGCATGCCAGTGCTGCCAGAGGTGTAGATCATGTAAGCAAGATTGTCGGGTGTTGTGCGTGACATTGGCGCAAGGTTGGTATCGGATCCATCGCTCGAGACAGTACCAAGCGTTCCGTGACTAGGCATGGCCAGTGTCTCGATGCCGTAGAGCTGCTTGACATAGATCCCGAATCCAGCATGCTGCGGATGGGCCACGAGAAGCTTAGCTCTTGTATCGGATACCACAAAGCCGTTCCTCTCGTTCGGATTATCCGGACTTAGAGGAACATACGCTCCTCCCGCCTTCATGACGCCTAGGATGGCAACCACCATGTCGACTGACTTTTCAAGCATCAGAGGCACCAGGTCTCCCGGAGAGACGCCATGAGCAATGAGAGTATGAGCGAATCGATTCGAAAGCCTATCGAGAAGTGCATACGACACGATCTCCTTCCCGTCAAAGTCGATGGCAATAGCGTCTGGGGTGCTGGTAGCGATCCTCTCGAATGCACTGTGAAGAAGTTCTGCTTCGGGAACTCGAAGATTTGTGCGGTTGGAGAGCGTGTTGGAGACATAGCCAGTCTCTACATGATTCATGACCGAAACCGACGCAAGCTTCGTGTCTGGTTGGCCCAGCAGGACATTGATGATGTGGACAAACGAGTCTTTGATGAAGTGAAGCCTCCGAGGTTCCATCGTACTGGCCAAACGAATAACGGTTGTAGCAGTTGCTTCCTCTACTTCAAGGACAGTGGTGTCAGAACCGGACGCCCATTGAGGTCGATGACCATGTACACGGAAGACTTCGTCAGCGTTTTGCTTAGAAGCACCTCCCGCATCGCTCTGGCTGACCAGAATGTTGACGAGTGTGTCAAAAGCCTGGCTGGGAAGATTTCCAGCACGCAAAACGCCAACAACACCAAGTTGTGAATGTCTGAGGAGTTGCGCGAACCCTGACAAAGTCCCTTTCAAGTGATTTCTGATTGTGGAATTGGGATCTACTTTGATGCGTTGGGGCACCGAGGTCATAGTCGGGCCGTCGATGTCATTTATGTCAGCCACGGGAATCTCTCTTCCAGAGACGGTAGTTGCAAATGTGACATCGTCGCTCCTTAGGTGATGGGAAAGTAAGATAGCCCAGGCCCCATAGACAACTGCGCCAAGTGTAGAGCCGATCCGTCGAGATTGCTGGCTGATGCTGAAATCTAGTTCAACTTCGACCTTGCTAATCTTCTCGCCCGGGGAGTGATTCAACCTCGTGGTCTGCGCTCCCTCGAGGTATTCAGACCAAAATCTCTGACTGGCGGCGCTGTCTTGGGATTGCAAATATTTGACGAAGTTGCCCAAGGCTGGCCGGTCCGTAAGAGATTTGCCCAGATAGACTGTTGCCACATCTTCGTAAAGAAACTTGTGAGACCAGTAATCGAAGAGTGAGTGGTGCATTGTGACCACCAGGATGTATCCAGAAAGAACAGTGACCTTCCATAGAGGAGCATCCAGTTCCCACTGGCGAGTCTTTTCCTTCGAAATGAAGGACTCCAGTGTCTCTGAAGACTCGTACCAAGGAAGTGAAAGATCCTGGCGGATGGTCTGCAGGAAGGATCGTTTGTGCGGCAGAAAAACCGTGCGAAAGACGTCCCGAGAACGGAATATTTGGTCAAAACTTGCTCGCAACTTCTGAAGATCGACCGCAGCAACATCCCAAGTCCGTGAGTAGGTATATGGGTCGGATGGCGCGTTCAAACTGGACAACATAGTCTCCTGGAATGGCGTAGCAGGATAAGCGTCAACGATGTTGACATCACGTTGCAAGTCGGAAGCAAGCCCCAGGTCGGCAATGAGGGCGAATGGTCCAGGCTCTTCCTGGGTCTCGGCACTGAATGCCTGTGACTGAGCTGCCACAATTTCAAGGGATGCTCCCTCGAGAAGCTCACTCAACTCGACAGAGAAGCCAGCTTTGCGTAGCTCAGAGACAACCTTGATAGCTTCAATGGATGATCCGCCCAAGTCTGTGAATGAGTGAGATCGCTTGATGGCTGATTGTTCAATCTTCAGAACGCTTGACCAAGCCGATGCGATGGCAATCTCTGCATTGTTGGAAGCGCCGTCTACCACATCGTCGTCGCTGTCGCCAGTCTCCATGAGCCTAGCAAACCCAGTGGCCCCCAGCTCTTCGGCTGAGTTGCGAAGGAAAGCATAATCAATCTTCCCATTGGCATTCTTGGGAACCTTCTCGACGGGAAACCAGATGCTGGGCATCATGTACGCAGGCAAACTCTGATGCAAGAGCTCCCTGGCAGAAACCACCGAAGTTTTGAAGATGGCGTCGCCTGCAAGGACGAGAGCTGAAGCCAGGACTTTGCGATCATTCAGACTGATGCCTAGAGTAACGGATGAGGTAATAGTATCAACAAAGCGCAATAGCCGGTCGATCTCTGCGGGCTCGACCTTCTGGCCATTGACCTTGACTTGCATGTCCGCCCGTCCTAAGATCTCAATTTGACCATCAGCAAGTCGACGGGCTTTGTCACCGGTTCGGTAAAGCTTGCCGATACCAAATGGGTTGTCGACAAAGGCGCGCGCTGTGAGCGCTGTCTCGTTGAGGTAGCCTTCAGCGAGCTGTGGGCCAGCTAGACAAAGCTCGCCCGCGACAAGCAGAGGCGCAAGTTGTTCACCATCTTGATCTAGAACGAATACATCTGTAGTATCGGCCGGAGAGCCGACTAAGCGACGATTGAAAGGTCCTCCAGGTGACAGTTGGAGCTCCTTTCCAAAATTGAGCTGGGTACACTCGCTAAGCCCATAGGTATTCCTCAGACGTAGGCCCTTCTGTGCTGACCAGATCTCAACGAGATCTCGCGAGATCTGCTCACCAACTAGTGTGATTTGCTTGAGACTAGGCACCTCATCAGGCTGTAAAAGGGACAGAGCGGACGGGGTGATACCGAGGGAGTCGACTGAGAACCTGTTGATGACATCAGCAAGGTCACTGTTCAGAGACTCCTTGCTAGCAAGGACCAGGGTCGCTCCATGGACAAGCGTCCCCAAAATGGTACGCTGAGCGGCGCTGAAGCTAGGATTGTAGAATAGAAGCCACCGTTCAAGCCCGTTCATAGATTGGTAGGACATGCCGCTCGTAGCTGCGCGATGTGTGAGAACGGCACCCTTGGGTTTGCCTGTGCTGCCAGAGGTGTAGATCACATAGCAACGGTCTTCCGGGCGGATGTCAATGCCAAGGTTGCCCAGCTCATCAGACGAAGAAACGGCCAGATTGTCTCCTGGAGAAGAGAGAATGTGCTCAATTTCTAAGGTGTTGGAGAGTATGTTGACAGACTGATGACTAGCCAATACAGTGGCGGGTCTGAGATCCTCTAAGATGCGCTCGAGGCGGTTGGATGGAGTGTTGGGATCGAGAATCGTGTAAGCTGCCCCAGATTTGAGCACGGCCAGGACTGCGATGACAAGCTCCACAGACCTCTCGGCAAGAATGGGCACGAACGATCCCTTTTCCAGCCTGAGTCTTCTTGCGAGCAAATTGGCTTGGCTGTTGAGCTCAAGAAATGTGACAGGTGCTCTGCCTTCTGATTCAACTGCGATTCTCTCAGGAAATGCAGCGACGGTCCTCTCAAACAGATGAGGTATAGTTGTAGGCTCGGCATTGCGCGTTGACAAGGACTGCGACATGATGAACCGCTGTTCATCTTCAGACGTAAGATCAGAGGCTAAGAGCTTGCATTCGTCTGCAAGCTTCAATTTGGTCGCGGCACTGACGATGCCGGCGACGAAGTGCTGCAGCACAACCTCAACCTCTTCAAGAGGAACATAGGGCTTGCACTTAAGAGTGAGTCTCAGTACCCCGCTGTCGCTGATACATAGAACGACGGGGAATTTCCGTAGCCCGGGAGCGATGCATGGCGTGTTCGTCGTTTGGCTATAACTGACAGCTGTCTCGACTAAACGGAGGCTTGGGGCGTGATGCTGGATCTCTTCGAGTCCTATAAAGGCATGGCGACCAGCTTGGCTATGATATAAATCGAGAGTCTTGGAGGCACCACTAATAGCCAAACCCTCTTCGCTCTCGACATGGAAGCGGATAGGATATGTTTGATCAACACACCCAACGCAGGTGTTTGAGCCGATGAAGCTCTCGTCCCGGCGGACCGTACCGAAAACAACATCGTTAGAGCCGGTATGAGTGCTGATCACATGTGCCCAAACGATCTCGAAGAATGTCTGTCGCCAAGAGCCCAGGCCGTGGTGAGCTTCAAGATCATTGAGTTGCGCTAACTCTGGCCCACTGATAACAGCGCTGACACCATGTCTGCCTCTGGTGATAGTTTGAGTTAATTCATCAGCATGAGCACTGAATACGGATCGGGGTATGACGTCGGCCAGGATTTCAGCCCAAAAAGCCTTGGAAGCTCCAACATTCTGTCTTTGTTGGTCGAGATATCGTATATATGTGGCAAACCCGGCAGTCTCGAGGCTGGGTAGTCCATGGACTTGAAGAGCGTAGTCGAGCTTGATCATGTGCAAAGACGTTGTATCAATCAGAGCACGATGAAAGTGAAGTACCAGGCTGATGCCATCCCGTCCGCGAGTGCTTTCAACAGTCACATAAGCTGGAGTCTGACTGTCTTCATCCGGACTCTTGTCAGAATGGTCCCATCGGATGCGCTCGACCCTGCGGAGAACTACGACCTGCGGTTGGCCTGAGTCGTTATCATTCGTGATATAGGATCTCAAGCAGATATCTAATGAAAAATGGAGCCAAGAGTGAGCTAGTGGTCGAAAGTATGTCAAGAGATATGAGACTTACGGTGTGAGGCTAGAGAGTTCCAAGCATTGAAGATGTTCTCGAGTCCAAAGGAAGATGGCTTCCCGGCAAAAAGTTCAACTTCCGCCCATTGGACATCTTCGCTGAGAATTCCCTGCTGAATCTCTGTTGCAGGAAAACTGACTTCGACCTCTGAAAAGGCTAAAGGGCTGTCCTTACCGTAGAGCTTGTCGTGGATGCCTAAAGCAAGGTCATGGGGGCTAGGGAGGAAGAAGTCCTCATGTTTTTCGATATGACGGATTAACTGCATTGCAGCAGTCAAAGGCTTTGGGGAACCAAGGGTTCAAAAAGGTAGGGAATGCAGATAAGGAGATTGGAAATGCTGCAGTTTGGACGCAAAAGATTGATCATGTTTCTCTAGAATATTGTCTTTCATCATTACGAGCATAACATCCAGCTTATAAGTAGGATAAGTGAATTCAACGCATTTGCGTTTTTTACCAAGCCCTGGAGCGTTTCGACCAATCGCTCGTTGCCCTTTCGTGAGTCTTGCTTCCGATGGGTTTTCTCCTCAGCGACAGCATGGGAGTTCCACAAGCATACGGCTCAAGTTCGCTACATCACTGTCATCCCACAGGTACCCGCGTAGAAGCAATTTTGGACTTTGCATGTCACCACCTGCGGCAAGTTTTACCCAGGCTAGCACGAGCATCGCCACATCGTCCGACTTCCACTTGGAAAACGGATCTCGTCAGTTTTCCAGATGATTGCGAATATCGAGGCAGAAGCTACCTCAAAGATCCAGCAACTGAATTAGAAAGATCTCGAGTCGTATTCTGGGCTCCATGTGGTAAAGATATGGCGTGCTGCCTTCGACCCTCGCCCTCAACCTCAACGCCAACTTTGCGAGCATGTCTTGAGTCGGACTATACGCCGACATGGATGCGCTTACGAGTCGAAATATCGGACCCAATGACCCGTGTCAAACTTCGCACTACTTGTGACTAGGGTCGGGCAACTTTGTAGATGTGCCACTCTTGATGTGAGTGATCGTTATCGCGTGATAGATCGAACGCAACTTTGTAGGACGAACCTGGTGACCCTCAAGCGTCTAGACAGCTTGGAATTCCATCTCGAGTCAGTCTTTGCGGAGTTTCAGCCGATTTCTTTCCCATAAGACCGATTCAGCTTTCATGTCCTTGCTCGGCGTATAAAATGAAAATATGAACAAGGGTCCAAACTGATCTGCCGTGATAGCACTCTTGTTGCTGCATCAAGAGTCACGTTCGGCGTGGAGGTTGTTGGAAAATGGCTCACTATAACGTCGTAGAGAGACATTCTAGGCCTCATCGCCAGTCTGGAAATGCCTTCTTCCATCCCTTTTCAACCACAAGGGAACTCTTAACGGCTACTTGAGTGACAATCATCAGTTAGTGACGCACAGAACGGCGGGAACGCCGAGACTCGCCGGTTTTAGCCGTGCCTGGCAAGCTACCTATAGTAGACGGCGACATCAGAGAGAGCATGCGCAGATGATACTAAGATTGATCCTACGAGTCATTTCCCATCACAGAATATCCTGGTCAAGGGATCTCGTTATACACGGAACTATCTTAGCATCAAATTGGCATGCTATTCGAAGTGCCGGACGGAAGCGCGGCATGCGTGACGCTGATGGTCCTTAAAGGTTTCAATTCACCCATGCTGTGCATAAGAGTCTGCTTTACAGCTTGTCGATCGGAGAGACGTAGTCAGTGACAAGAGGGATGATATTATCTCACAGGGGTCTCGATATTACGAAAACCCCGAATAGGTTGAAGAGGCAGGAAAAACATTGCTGACAGGGTTGCCGTTCCAGAATCGATTGAGATGGAGTCTTCAACAAGAATAAGATGTAACCCCCGCGCGCACAGTGTTTGCTTGACTGTGTTCTAAGTAGCCCATCTCCCTTGTCCATTCTCCACATCAGATGAACCGGACGCTTGAGCCGCATATTATCGAATCGCTTCAACTCAAACTCTAACAGATGACCATGTTCAACGGATGAAATGTGAAGCAGATCATCATCTGCTCGATACATGGCGCCATTTGTGAGATGATGCAAGATGAGGAGAAAATGAGATGGTGTTGATGATGCTGACCGAAGATAACGCTCTTAAAGCCGTTTAAAGATCGGGTAGTTAAAAGTTTGTTCGTCACCACGCTCTATAACGATCAACTCGTCAACTCCAAGCTTCTATCCTGCTAAATATTTACAAGATTTTGGTGTTTTAATCTGCGAACATGGCTTCCTGGGATGATCGTACTGTCACGAACGAGCACTTGCTGCCTTACGTTGACTCGAGTACAGCTCAGCCCGATATTAAGGCTGCACTCCAAACTCTTCCGTTTGAGAGGAATGTTTTCAAGGTGCGATTGAGTCCTTAAAAATACACCAATATTGTAGTAGAGCCTTTGGAAGGCCTCGATGTTGACGCCTGTGAACACAGCTTCTTGCAAACAGCAACGTGTTCTTCAAACCGTTCATGAACCTCTTGTCCTCGGCCTGGAGTGAGCAGCGACAGATCCGCTCCACCGATTGGCAGCTCATCGTCCTACGCACTGCAGCCACCTTGAACGCTCCTTACGAGTGGGACGTGAACGAGCCCGTTGCTCGTATTTTTGGCTTCACCGAAGAACAGTTCGCTGCTCTGCGCAAGGCCCACGAGCCTTTGCCGGAGGGACTCTTCACCGCGCGCCAACGCCTTCTGGGTCGCATTGTCACTACTCTCGGGCGCGAGAATAAAGTTGGCGAGGATACCATTGTCGAAGCCAAGAAGACTTTCAGTGATGAGGAGATTACGGAGATCTTCTACGTGCAAGGCATCTATAGTTTTTTGGCCAGGTTCATGAACAGTGCTCGCATTGACTTTGATGAACCGATCCCAGGGTTAGAGGATCAGTTGCGCAAATACAATGCCAAGACCATTGAGAAGGAGAAGCAGTATGTGGACTGAGCCTGTGGGTAAAGATTAGGGCCTGCAATTGAGATTGATCATGATACTTGGTAAAATGGATCTCGATGACAATTGATAGTGGGACTCCTAAGGTTGTTTTTGCTTTTGATTTGCGTGTTGGACAGATTCTGTGTAAGTTTTGTCAAGTAAGAGTACTTCATGCTCTAAAGATTTGCCCACTCTTCCAAACCCGTGGAATCATCCCCCGCGGACTTTCATGTCCGGAGCTGAATGTATGGATACCTGGGTGACTTTGATTGCTTCCTTAATCTACACCCCTAAGCTCAGTGTCTCGCCAAACTATGGACAAACCTCAGCACGCGCTTCAAATCCCCTACCCCCGCTCCAGAGCCAGAAGAGACAGTAGCATTGATGCTCTGCTCAAAGACGTTTCTTTCCTCGGCTGAGACCGGGACTTGAATAGTTTGCACCTTGGGTGTCACCAGTGCACCCTGAGCCAGGAGATCCTGAAACCAGAGTAGGAGAGACTCCAGTTGCGCGGGTGTTCGCTGACTGAGCTGCTCAGAGAGCCGAAAGTTGCGGAACTTGACCTCGGACCAGAACAAGAGGCGCTGCGAAAGACGCAGAACCGCATCCGCCCCGCCAAGGGATCCATAGTTCACATAGGTTCCTCCATGTGAGAGCAAAGACGCGAGTCGCTCTCCAGGCTCTCCGAAGACGCCATCGATGGCTAGAGCCACGCGGTTGCGGCCCGCTGCGTCGGCAAGAGCAGGATGCGCATTGGCACCTCGTTCTTGGAGATCAGACTCGGTAAGGACGGCATCAACTCCGTCTTTCAGCAGGTCGGACTTCAGGGTCTCCAAAGCGTCCGGACTGCGGTCACGTACAATGCTGACAGTATGGACCCCTTTGATGCGAGCGAACTGAGAAACCAATCGCGCAATGGTCCCAGATCCTATATTTTGGATAATCCAGTCGCCGGGCTTCAGCGCTCTCACATCTTCGACAAGTAGGTAGGCAGGCAAGAATGCCATGCGAAGGAGCGATGCACCAATGAGATCCTCCGTAGGTGAAAGGCGGATCACATCGGCAGAGTTGACAATAGCCTGACTTCGCCAAGTTCCCAGACCATGGCGACGCGGGATGATGAGATCGCCGGGCCGTAGCGCTGAGGTCGGGACCGTCGAGGACGAGGATTCGACTCCTACGACCTCAACTCGCGCGACGCCATCGTAACCCAAAACGGGCTCGCCATCGTGGGTGTAAGATGGTTTCACGGGATATCGACCCGCAATGACCAACAAATCTTGTGGGTTGATCGGAGAGACGAGGAAAGACACGAGAACTTTGCCAGGGTCGACATCCTGAGCTGCACCTTCTGCCTGGGGATAATGGAGTCGGATAGGCGTCGGCGAGTCAGCCACAGATTCAGACTGCGTGATGATCATGATGATTGGCTTGAGTCCGAACTCTCGACAGAACAAATGGTGTAAATTAGTTTGGGGTCCAAAAAACAGAGACTTGTTTGTAACTTGAAGTCTGGCAATAACGGATCTGTCCTTGTATTATGGCCATGTGGAAAGGACAATGACATGATCTTGAAGTCTAAATCACATGAGTCGCTTTCTCATAGTTGCTTTTCACAAGCTTTTCAACCCTCACTCCGTGGGGGTCTCCCACAACACGTAAACGTTTCCAGGGCGCGATGATGCAAAGCACCCTTGACTTATACCTCATCGACAAATCTGGTCTCTAGCCCTGTCAACGGCCACACTTCATCACACAGTGCAGCAGTATTAAAGTTTAGCACTGCAGCAAATCCTAGGGGTCTTCTACGGCAAAGCCGCATCGCGGGTCCTACTTACGACGGCCCGGACCGGGGGGGCAGGCCCACTACCCGTTGCAAGAGAGATTCGCCATAGGTAGTATTGTCGATTCGCAATAATGGCACTTCCTTATTCGGCAAGCTGATTTCTAATCGCCGTGGAGTTTCTGTTTACTTGCAAAGCTTTCCTTCGATCCTGTCGATAGACAGATCATGGATGTAGTCAAGTCTGCCCGTGTTACATATACGAAGCCCCCATGAAGAGGCCTAGACGTCACAATCTGGTCTCAATCAAGTTGCCAGAAGATTTTTCTCACAGTTCTCCTTCTTTTCTATATTTATCTTGACTTTACCACAAAGAAGCTACTTCGAAGCCTTTAGAGGCTTCTATCTGGATTCACAATCCAACATGGCTGATTTGGAAAAGAAGGAGGCCACACCGAGTGACGAAGGCGTCTTGGCACCACCTTCGCCATCTTCAGAGCCGTCAGACAAGGAACAAGCCGTTGACACTCAGGTTTTCAATGAGGCTGAAGATGCTGATCCGCCACGAACGATCCACGGTGTCAAGGTATGTTGTATCATCCTACCAAGCCCTCTCAGTCCCTTTCCTTTCCCCAAAGGCCATTGTGAAACTGAGCTAAGTCAATTGTTCTTCAGTGGTTCCTCGTAATTTGCGCCCTCCTCTCTGCTTTGTTCCTCTACGCCTTAGACAACACAGTTGTCGCCAATGTCCAAGCAAAAGTCGTCCAGACATACCACCGCGTCGATCTCGTCCCATGGCTTGGTGTCTCTTTCGCATTGGCTTCAGCGGCCACGACTCTTCCCTGGTCGAAAGCGTACGGAACTTTCTCGGCTAAGAAGTTATATCTTGGGTCCACAACTGTGTTCATGGCCGCTTCCGCGCTCTGCGGTGCCGCTCCCGACATCAACTCCTTCATTGTCGGTCGCGCAATCGCAGGTGCGGGTGGTTGTGGAATGTACATGGGACTCCTGACACTGTTGTCAGTGACTACCACTAATGTCGAACGCCCCAAATATCTAAGTCTTACCGGATTCATCTGGGGTATTGGTACTGTCCTCGGTCCTGTGGTTGGAGGTGCCATCAGCGAGAGTAAAGCAACTTGGCGTTGGGCTTTCTACCTGAACCTTCTGGTCGGTGCTGTCGTGGGGCCGATCTACATCATCCTACTTCCAGACTTCAAACCGCAATCCGGCGTGCCCCTCACTCAACGCTTGGCGCAAATCGATTACCTTGGAACAGTTCTATCCATTGGCGCTATGCTCTGCGTTATCATGGCCATGAACTTTGGCGGGGTTCTCTGGGGTTGGAACGAGGGCGAAAGCATTGGTTTGTTTGTGGCAGCGGGTGTTTTGACTATTCTCTTCGTCTTGCAGCAAGTCTACTTCATTGGCACATCGCGAGAGAATCGTCTGTTCCCCATGCATTTCTGGAAGAGCCGAACCATGATCTGCCTTTTCTTCACGATGAGTGCGTCTCACTCCCTTTTGCCCAATCTCCGCGATTGCTAACATCAGACCATCAGTGCTTGCGACTTTCGGAAGCTTCATTGGCATCTTTTACCTGCCGCTGTACTATCAGTTTACCCGCGGAATCTCAGCAGTTGAGACATCCGTCCATCTTTTACCTTTCATCTTGTTTCTGGTAGCCTTCAACCTACTCAACGGGCAGTTTATGGGACGTACTGGATACTACTACCCATGGTACATCGCTGGTTCAGCCCTCGAACTAATCGGCGGCGTTCTTCTTTGTGAGTTATAGCCCTAGCCTTTTGAAACATGTCTATGCTGACCCTGGAATTCAGATATTGTTGATGAACATACCTCAAATGCCAAGATTTACGGATACACTATCATACTAGGCACCGGTGTCGGTTGTTTCTGCCAAGCCGGATTCGCGGTTGCCCAGATGAAGGTTCAACCGAACGAGATCCCTTACAGTGTAGGGTTCATGACTGTTGGCCAAATGATCGGCATTGTCCTCGGCACGGGCATGTCAGGAGCACTTTTCGTCAACTATGGCCAACGTGCACTAGCGCAAGTGTTCCCTAATGTCTCTGCCGACGTGATCTCCGATGCTCTCGCGGGCGTGGGTAGCGGCTTGATCGACTCGGCCTCACCCGAGTTAAGAGCTGAGGCAATCCATGGAATCACTCGAGCAATCCAACTGGCGTATGTGCCAATCATTGCCGCTGGAGCAATTTGCTTGGTGTGCAGTGTTTTCATGCGCAGAGAAAAGGTCTTCTGACTTCTTCGCCTACACATATGTATGTTGGAGGTCTACGCCATTACGCATATCATCATCAAGACTTCCGACGTCCAAAACCGCGAAGATAAATGCTTGACTCCAGGGAGAAGGTCCAAATGTAACATGGTATTTCCTCCTGGTCGAAAAAGAAATTACCATACGCGTTGGCAATTCTAGTGCGGTGAGGCGGCAAACTCTAGATTGATTTTTTTGATTCTTGTCGCCTGGTATTGGCCATGAAGCATTGTCTTCTGCTGCAGAAGGACAGTCAAGAATTGAGTTGAATAGCTAGAGTAACTACTGAAGGGTAACCTTTCCGGAGGTTGAGTCCTCCATGAAGATACCGCCAAAGATAATTGCCTCCTTGATGCCAGTAGGCTGAGTTGCGGTTCCAACGGGGTTCTTCTGCAGAGAGAAGTGGTATTCACCAAGACCAGCGAGGTCTGCAATTTATTAGCACGTCAATCACTCCAGGCTTTGGCAGGGCACCACTTACCATTGGCAATAGGCTCAGTGACCTGCTTCAAGGGCTCATTGGCGGTGCTGTGGAACACTTGGACGGTGCTATGAAACACGGTTAGTCAAATGGACGTACACTTAGGAGTATGTAGTGAAGAAGCACATACTTGGCATTGAAGTCCATCTTGATCGCAAAGTTCTCAAACTGACCCTCCCCAAACGGAGTCGAGAAGATCTTGGCAGCCGGAGTGGTTTTGGAGTTACCAAAGACCGCGATCTCGTTGCCATTGTCGGCTCCAGTGCGAACATCAATCTGGTGAAAGGAGAAATCCTTGGACTCGAGGTTGAAAACCTGATAGTCATGCGTAAAATTGAGGGGCTTGGTAGCGTCGCGCTGAATAGAGAAGTGCATTGTTCGAACACCAGTGACGGCCACATCATTGAGCTGAGATCTGATGCTGGGGAGCAGGTCGGCACGACGAATGTTCGCCTGAGCTTCGCCACCCTTAGGGATGAAGACAGACTTGTCATCGATGTTGATGGCAAAAGCCTTGGTATTGGTTGCTTTATCGAACTAGTAGTTGTAAGCAACGATCGAAGATCTCTAGTCAAGTGGAGTTGATACGTACGAGTGAGGCCTGGCCTTCGGGGAAAGTGATGATGTCGCTGAACACAAGACCTGACTCATGGTTAGCTTTAATTCGTGCACAATCAAGTAGCGTCAAGAGACAACTTACCATCGCCCTTAACTACAGCACTCTTGAACACACTCTCGAGGACATTGAAGTTCTCGGGTGTCGCGTCTGCCTTAATACGCCCATCAGGTAAGACAAGAGCTGAAGTGTTCCCGGCCTTTGCACCAGCACCACCAGCAGCGGCGCCTCCCGCAGCGGCTCCGCCAGCGGCAGCACCGCCGGCATTAGCAGTTCCGTTCTTTGCCGCACCTCCGGCAGCACCGTTGTTTCCATTCTTCTTGCCATTCTGCTTGCCCTTTGCAGCGTTGGCACCGTTATTGTTATTGTTGGCTCCATTGCCTCTGGGCGCCAGAACAGCACCACCAATGGCAGGAACGGGGTTGGCAGCTACAGAGGCGGCCAAGAGACCAACGAGGGTAAGGAAGGAGAGCTTCATTGTGATTTACGTTTATGTCTCTCGAGACACTCTAGAGAACGTGAAGATTAAGTTTCTTGACGTTTACAAACGAATGGATGCAGAGAAAAGCAATGGCCGGCACTGCGCGAAAAGAAAGTAAGTTGCAAAAGAAGAAGCGAAAAAAGAGAGTTGAACCCGAGATGTTGAAGAGAAAGTGATGAATGATGTTCCTGTTTTCATAAGATCAAATGCGTCGCTCTTGATGATATATGCTACCAGAAAGAACTGCTAGAGGCCATCGCCATCGTTCCCATGCCATCCGAAGATAGAGTTCAAGACTTCAGACTGCATCTGTCCGCAGACTTGCGACGAAGCTTCCCCTTCTCTGACTCGGAAGTTTTGGCATGATTCTGCAGCGTAGTCTGATGTTTTGGGTGTAAAAGTCAAAATTCAGAGCCGCATTGCGACAATGCTGACACTTGCCTAGGGCTGCGAGATGGTGTGCTGGGCAAAAAAAGGAGTTCGGCCAAAGAGGGCTCCAGAGAAACTTTAATCGGGCACGCCATTGCTGGAGGAGTCCGGGGCAGTATGTAGTCGGAGACTTTACGATTCGGCGCTTGTCGAACAAGGGTGTGGCTTGTCAGGGGTCGAGAAGACGACGTACTTGAGTCAATTCAGGGAGTTTTGGCCAAGAAGTTCGAGTTTCGTTACATGATGTTCGCCGTCTTAGGAGGTACGGGGTCATGGTTCCATGGAGTCGGATTCGGGATCTTCGGACGATGAGTCTAAATCTTCTCTCCGCCCTACACATATTACCGACCTGTCGTTGATATTACTTGCTCATATGTTGCCTCCCACCCAGGCCGCCGGGCATTCCGAGCACTCCGCCCTGCATGCTGCCCATAGACTTGCGCGCGAATTCTGCCACAGTTTCGCTTTATGCATGTTTGGGCAGGGCTAGGCCACGCAAGATGACCTGAATTATCAACTATTCCGAGAACGAGTGACGTTGTCTGTACGAGAGCGCCCGCCCAGTCAGTCATGACCTTGGTCAATTTGGAGTGATTATGTGATGTAAATGTTTCCACGACATAATTCGATCGACTCCACCAATGACAACTTTGAAAAGTGCCGTCTGAGAAACAGAAGTTCATTCCATCAGGTTCCATCTGATCTGTATTCTGGCTTCAGCAATACGTTGATTGACATACAGGCCCAAGAGATCTGTATTGGCTGATCTTATGACCTGGAGTCTCGAGTTGCGATGAAACTGTTGCCTCCTGGGTATTGCTTTCCGGGGCTTGCATGCAACAGTCAGTTCGGGCATTGTAGCACGCCACTGTACTGGTCACAACGTGCCATCCAGACATCGCTGAGATGAAACAGGCCGATCTTCATCGCCGGTCATCGGCGTCCGTGATGATTGAGCCATAACTGCCTCAGCTTCGCTCCCCAGTATGCCGATTTTGGAGAACCCCAGCGGCTGTAAAGTTCCTGAGGTGACACATTGATGTGTTGTAGGACTGGCAGCCTGCGAGCCTAATGTATGTCATGTGTCCATCCATATTGGGAAGGAAGTCGTTATCCCGATCTGCATCAGCTCTTTGGTTTCAATAATGTATTAAGCTCCCTATGAAGTTGTGTTTAGTACATGGACAAGGGTAGAAGTATTTCTAATGGTATCTAAGGCTCGGATAAAGAACTAGCCTTGCAGTTTAGATCTGTCTATGGGTGTAGGAAGCCATCATGATCGCCGCGGTGTCTTGGTGTAGTAAAATACACCTCTGTCTCAAGACGGACAAAGCTTGCGTGTAAGCAACTGAGCGGTGACACGTATGTAGGTTATCCGTTCTTAGTATAAACAGAAGCTTTTGGCGACATGCGATGAAAATCAACAGGCTACAAGTAATCTATTATACTTCTCAACTAAGGGTGTTATGGGAGGTTTCTCATTACCTGTAAGTAAGCAAGGTAAGTATAACGATCCTCTCATTGACCAATCTACACGAAACCTCACTAGTCAAAGCCAATCAATTGAGCCTGAAAGCCAAGATTCTTATCCGTCAAACTAGTGCCGTGCGCATGTTTATTTCGCTAGACTCAAATTAACGGTGGATAAGGTGTTCCCAGTGTCTCCATTTCCCCAACTTATTAACATTTCCACCGACATCTCACCGACGGACACCGAGCTCGGTGTACCCCGCACGGAAACTAATCCCGATTACTCAGGCGAGCCGAGGCAAATGGGTGTAACACATCATCTTTACCCCGGATGTCCCCCAACCGCGCTAGTCTCTCGCATTCTCCATGGGCTCTTTTTATACAACTCATCAAATTCGACCCTCAACGCCTCAATTGATACAAATTGAAACCTAGTCACACTTATCGTGCGTGATACACATCAACCACAACAACTTCAAAACCTCTTCTCATCCTTGAACCCCTGTGAAACATCCTCACTCCCACTTAAGCACCGACTCCGTCTCCGCCTCAACCACATTCATCCACGAGCTTTGCGAAGTCCCTTGCACGGGTAACATCACACGATTTCCACCTTCACAATGTCAAACACGCCCAACTTCGCCAGCCCTCCTCCCGACGTCGGCCCCGACGCCGCCGTCTCCTTCCCCCGCAAGCATATCATGTTAATCACCCTCAATCGTCCCCGCCACCTGAACTCAATCTATTCGGAACTTCACTACTCCCTCGCCCGGCTCTACGAGTGGTACGACACGGAGCCAACCCTTCGCTGTGCCGTCCTAACGGGCACCGGCCGCGCCTTCTGCGCCGGCGCGGATCTGAAAGAGTGGAACGTCCGCAATACCACCGGCAAATCCAACAACCCGTCTTCCGTCAGCGCAGACCCGGCCCCACAGGCTCCGGTAGTGACGGCCGACCATCCAGATGCCAAGCCAGGTGAAAAGTGGCCTTCCACCGCTGGTTTTGGCGGACTGTCGAATCGCGGTGGGAAGAAGCCTGTCATTGCTGCTGTCAATGGTCTGTGCCTGGGTGGCGGGATGGAAATGATCATCAATGCGGACCTGGTGTACGCGTCTACCAAGGCCAAATTTGGGCTTCCTGAGGTGACTATCGGCGTCATCGCCATCGCTGGCGCTCTTCCTCGTCTGATCAAGTCGGTGGGCCGCCAGCGCGCGACGGAGATGGCACTGATTGGGAGAACGGACTACACTGCCGAGGAAATGGTATCCTGGGGACTCGTGAACAAGGTCGTGCAGCCCGACGACTTGATGGAGACTGCGCTGGGTGCCGCGGAGGCCATTGCGAGAAACTCACCGGACTCGATCATCGTCTCGAGAGAGGGCCTTAAGACTGGTTGGGAGCCGATGGGCCCGATAGAGGCCACAGGGTACATTGACCAGACGATCTATCGCAAGATGGAGGCAGGAGAAAATATGACTGAAGGCGTCAAGAGCTTTGTCGAGAAGAGGAAGCCGGTGTACAAGGATAGCAAGCTTTGAGGACAGATGGAGTAGCTTGGTAATCTGAGGCATTGTATGATTCACTCTTGCCGTCTGTACAACGAGACATCTCCTTTTCTGCTATGCGGTGCGCAGACCGCTGGATATCATGAACCTCCTTCAAAACAAATTGCAAACTCTTTGTCAGTTCTGTGGGAATGAGCCCAACCGATCAATACACTTTTTCTTCCCCCTTCTGTACGGCGGTCTTCACCCTAGTGAGTGAATTCTTCCTTGTTCTCCACACGGAGAACATCTCCAGAGCCGGACTCGGAGTCCTTCTCGTTGAGAGCATGAGACCCTTCGCCAGGCGTGCCCATACTCGACTTCCAATACAATTGCACCTTGCCGCCCGTGAAAAGCCTGTCGATCTGCTCCAAGCTGAGGTTTTGCGTCTCGGGGTAGAAGAAGTAAATGAGAGGAATGAAGAAGGCGTTGAAGATGCAGAAGTAGACATAGGTTCTCCACCCGATGCTCTTGATGCTAACCGGCGTGATCTCGACGACGAGGAAGGTGAAGATCCAGTTCGAAGCGGTCGCGAGAGCGGCGGCGCGGGTGCGGATGGCCAAGGGCGCATATTCGGCGGGCAACAGCCACGGGATGGCGAGTAGACCGACGGCGAAGAAAAAGTTGAAGAGGAATAGCATGACGATGGCGACGATTCCGGCGGGAACGCTGCCGTTGGAGACGGTGCCTGCGAGAATGGCCATGCAGGCGCACTGGCCGCCGGCGGCGAACAACATGAGCTTTCTGCGGCCGAGGCGGTCGATGATCCAGATCGGGATGAGAGAGGAGAAGAAGTAGGCGACGCCGTTG
This sequence comes from Colletotrichum fioriniae, assembly GCF_027942845.1. Classification (NCBI taxonomy): domain Eukaryota; kingdom Fungi; phylum Ascomycota; class Sordariomycetes; order Glomerellales; family Glomerellaceae; genus Colletotrichum; species Colletotrichum fioriniae. The sequence goes on along the minus strand of NW_027076844.1, from coordinate 2,266,969 downwards.
AAACCTGCGAGTAGGAGGGAGAGGTTATGTGACATGCCGACAGACTCCTGGAAGATAACCGGGGCGTACTGGGACAAGTTAGCTTGATGGTTTAGATGGGACCGGGTGCATCATCTGCCCAAACTTGAGTGTGAGCAACGGAGAAAGCTTACGTATGTGATCAAGTTGATACCACTCAGTTGTTGCATGAACTGGCCACCGATTCCCAACAAAGTTCGGTAGAGGAACTTCTGGTCACCGTTCTTGAACATCATCTTGAAGCTACCAGTATTGGCAGCCTCCCGCTCCTCTCTGATGGCAGCTTGAATTTCGGCCAGGTTTCGCTCCAGCTTGGGCTCGTTCTCGGTGATAGATGTGGCGTCCTTCTCCACAGCCCAGAGGATATGCTTGGCCTCATCGTGGCGGTCGTGGGCAATGAGCCATCTGGGCGACTCAGGCAACACCAGGATTCCGAGGAAGGTGACCAATGCGAACAAGATCTGCAGCGCGAGAGGGAAGCGGAACTGAGCATCGTTAGAGACGTAGCTCATGCCGTAGTCCACCCAGTATGCGGACATGACGCCAAAGATGTTGATGGCTAGTTCAATAGCGAGACCCTTGCCACGATTATCCGCCTTCATAAGTTCCGAGTGCCATACAGCTGCCGAAAGTTAGTTTCATCCTAGATCGTGATGAGAGTTACGAGACAGTGACTCACGAATGGTACTGGTGTTCATGCCATTACCAAGTCCAGCAACGATACGTCCCACAATCATCTGCGGGATCCCAAAAGCAGAAGCCTGCAGCGCGGCACCGATACTGAGCACGATGCACCCCAGCATGATGCACTTGCGGCGTCCGAGCCTTTCACCGACGAGCAGGCAGAAGATTGCACCAAAGAAACACCCAATCTCGTAAATGGCCACGACGGTGCCCTGCAGCGAGGAGCTGCCGCCGCCGCCGTTGGTGGTGTCGATTTCGGGGAACGTCCGGGTGAATGCGTAGCCGGTGAGCAGGCCGGACATGACGCCCTGGTCGTAGCCGAAGAGGAGGAAGCCGGAGCCGGCTGTGGCCGTGATGGCCCAGTTGAGAGGCCTTCCGACGAGGATGGTCATGATGAACGGGATGTACGATTGGCGAGACGATGAGGGAAATGTGACTAAAGGGGAGGAAATACCCTCACGCGATTGGGACTGGATCGCGAGATGAGACTGAAAAGAAAAATCAGGAGTTGAGATGACTCGAGGCCGGGGAGGTGGACAAAGAACGGACCCCTTTTGTTTTCACGATGAATGGGGAACGTGGTTCTATATGTACAGATCCAAGCATGCCATGCAAAGCAAAGGAAAATAGTCTTTGGTGTTGAAGGAGAAAAAGGGTACACTGCAGCCGCTAGCTTCAATCTCTTCTTGGCCAGTGTGTTCTTCTTCCCGTCGCTCGAAACAACGTCATTTGATTGCTGCAAAACCTTGTAGAGACCCAAGTGTGTCAAGTCGGCTGCATCTTCTCCCACCTTGAAGATGGGAGAGGAAAGTCTCTCTCTTCCCCCACAAAGAGTACCGCAATGCGGGGACCCCAGCGCGGAGGTTGATTAAGCCAAACCAAAAACAACATGCTGACGGGGTGAAGACGACTAGGAGGGTTGTACTTGGGATACAGTCCCTGGCCTGGTTACAGTTTCTGCGGGCAGTTGGACGCGCATAGTTGGGTGAGAATGGCTGTCTAAATGACTCGCGACGGGGTAGACTTTGAACAGAGTACCGTTGTCCTATTGCTCCAAGCTCGCGAGTTCCCGGGATGCGGGCGTGAAAGAATTTTCCCGCTCTCAGCCTCCCTTTTCCTAACGGTATGAGAGACTAGGAAGTATATGGTTACGGACAATATTGTATGCATTTGCTATATGCAGGCAGAATCGTCCTTCTTGCCCAGCCCCCAGACAGGCTTGCTTTCTTTACGCAATTACCTGGAACTGTGGGAGAAAAGCCAAGGTCATGGCTGCGAATCCGGGGGGCTATTGCCGGAGAGGTTAGAGTCTTGAGAGACTAAACGGACAGGGACAAGGGTGAAAATCGCCGAGTTTGGGCCATGGCGTAAAGATGCGTGGAGCTGCCTTCTGCAGGAAAACCAAGGAAGTTGAAAGCGCTTTTTGTTTTTTCACTGCGACCGGTGGGATTTCACCCATTCATCTTCTTCTGTGCCTCTTCGGTGCTCCGGCTCCCTCCGAGGCGTAGAGCCAACAACGGCCGACTAGACATGGCTGAATAAGACTCCCTTCGCGTGTCTTTTTGAGCCGGCGTCGACACCATCCCATTGATTATTATCCAATTCCAGGAAAGGCTACTCGTAGCGCCCTGTTCAGGAAGAGAGCAAGCAAATTCCCGCTCAGCCGCTAAATCAGACTTGCGCCTCGACCTGCCACACACTCCATGGCCCCAGACCTCATCCATCAACCCTTGACGGACTTTTCTCCGATCTTGTCGCCAATACAAATCTGTCCAAGCAGAGACGAGTTTTACTCTTCCTCGTCTAAGCAAGATCCCTGTGAATTGATGGCTGGATAGGTTCACTTGCCGCGGGATGGTGAACGCCGCAGTGGCAGCACCATCTAATTTGGTGCAATGGCAATCAACGTGGTGGTCTTTCAACTGCCGGGACGCGTGAAACCACATCTGATCAGCCACATCTCAAGGTACTTCATCTCGAATGCGCCTCGGGTTGCCGTCCCGATCGCATCACCTGTCGAGGTACATCTCATCCATCTTATGGGTAGCGTAACTGTTAGGACCGGGACCATGCCAAAACACCCGCGCTTATTTCATCCCTCGAACCATCCCTAGCAGGAGACGGGGAAATGAGGTCATCCTCGTAATTTTTTGTCTCACCCCGGCCGGTCCCTGGTCACTCCTCCGCAAACCCGCATGAACGCCGCACCATAGGGAGGCTTCCGCCTGCCGTCAGTAAGCCGCTACGGAGTACTTGGTCTCCGTAGTATTAGTGGTGTTACTCGCGGGCAGCTTCCTGGGGATGGAAGAGGGTGGGAGGGGGGATGGGAAAGTGTGGAGATGCTGACCCACGCCTTTGACCTTGAAAACCGTCTTGTCCCGACATCTGACCCGCCAATCTCGTCCCATGGGGCAGCTATCCTCGGACCAGATTGGATCCCAACGTCAAATTGTTAACCCGCGGGGATGGTGGGAGGGGAGGAGGGGCGCGGCGCTTGTTCTTTGATGCTAGCCTCGGATTCCAGCAGTTCGGAGACCGCGTGCCTGTCAACCACTGTGACGGGTCCTTGACTGAGTCGCGTGTTTTTGAAGTAATGATGTATCAGTAGTAGGTAAAGGTAGTGCCACGCGCGCGAGGTATTCTTCATAGACTTGATGCTGATCCGATACTAGAGCCGACACTGAATATCGACGCGTTACGTGGAGGTCTCGTTGCGCCAATGCCTTCCCGAGCGGCTAGAGCTGCTCACACGAGATTTAGTGTCAGAGCACTTCATTCCATCTTTAAATCATAAAAAGTAAAAGAAAGAAAAAGAGAAAAACATAACGTAACGTAAGAAAAGTCTTTGTCTCGTTCGTCACCGGGATACTAACCGTCTCCCAAGTCACCCCAAAACTCCTTCAGGTCATCTGCCCTCCATTTGGTGCCCCATCCGCTCTCTGTCTCGATCTTTTCTAGTAATTGTAGTATGGCACGATGCTCCGCAGGATGGCTCATGCAACGTCCCGCAATCCAAAGAGGCTGAACGCTGTTGGTCCACGCCCCGTGGTGGTGATTAGTCATTGAAATTCCGCAAATCTGCCTTGCGTGCCAGAGCGCTGACCGAGGCCTCGGTGATAGTCGTAGCGAGGCCGGTCTGTTTTGTAGCATCAAGAGTGACGCCGTGTGGTATAATTGGTTCCCCGAGATGGCGGCGGGGTTGCTGTATAAGATCTTTGGGAAGGGTTCCGCGTCCGATGAGGGTATCGACATGATGTGTTGCATCTCGGATGGCCGGCGGCTGTGCCAGTCTTCAACATATCTCCAAAGCTTCATCCATCGTACTCGATATCTCATATCATTTCTCGGCCCGTCGAAGAATAGTCCGCCTGGATTGGCCTTGGCTAGTGGAGCAAGCAAGTCGAGAACCTGGGCGCACAGATAGACCGCGTAGTTGGCCCACATATCGTGGCCGGGGTTGGTGAGGAACAAGCCAGCGTCTGTTTCGAGATCGACAGGCGATGCCCAATGGCTGACGGGTATCAAGGTCTTGACCGACGAGATGAGGCCACCGCAGACGTCCATTCGGACAAAGCACCAAAAGAGCGCCTGTTCGACGCCACCGACAAAGCCGTTCATCCCGACGGCCTCCATCAGACTGGCGCAACCGTCGAGATGTCTGCGCCAGGCTTTTGGGGAGCAGCTGGCCATTTCTAAAACACAGAGCACCACGCATGAGGCTATAACGGCTGTTGTACGCGTCGGGAGTTGGGGTAAGAGTAGGTGTATCGCTTCTTGATAAAGAGCCAGGCTCTGGTCTGTAGGCCGACTCCTGTCTTTCAACTCCATTTGTCGAGCTGAAAGAGCTAGCATAGAGTATCGCAAATGATCGTGGGACCGAGCCATGGTTGGGAGGGAATGCTGAAAATGGCGCTGGTTGTCGAATTTGTCCAACCATGGAGAGATTTCGTCCACCCAGTTCTTCCATAGCGCGCATTCTTCCTCCAGGGGAAGACGAGGAGGCTCATGATCGGAAGAAATCTCGCCGACTGTCTCGACTGCCTCGTTAGACGAAGAAGGCCCGGAGCTGGCGTCGATGGATCTCCGTCTGGAGTTCTGGCCAGAGGCCGGTGAAGCTGGCCTCGTAGGACCATTGGAGCGAACCTCTTGGATGAGATGGTTTCGCAACGTAGAATGGAGCTCGTGGTACGCTGAGCCCGGTAAGAAGATGCCGTCTTCGTAGGAGCCTTCCGGCGTGAACATCTGGTCCATAAAGTCGAACGGCGCATCCATCATAGGGTCGATGGGTAAGGTTGTGACGGGAAGGCCGCCGACGGTGGACGCGGGATGTTCATGTGGTCCTTGGCCTGCGCCTCCTTGGCTTAGGTAAATGAGGTTTGCAACGGCACTATCGGTGATGACTTGCGATGCTGAGGAGGGTGAAGCCTGGAAGTCCATGCGTTCGCCTGTTGGCGGGTGTCCTTTGTCGCTTGACGCATCCTCTCGCCGAGTCGAGGGTGTCAGAAGAGAGCCATAGCCCGGGATGGGAACGTGGTCCGTCGGTGCGGAGCTAGGACCAGATGAAGATAATGTCCTCTTTGCTGTGCTCGAGCCCGCAACAGATGCGGTATTGCCGCCAGCTGTCGAGGTGGTGTAGGATACGGGACTGTCAAAGTTCTTTGCATCATCGTCTTCGTGTTGCGGGCCGTGTATTCCGCTCTCGATGGGCGATATGTCTGGTTCAAGTTCTCGATCCGAATCATAGTCGTGGAATCCGGGTGGTAAGTGGTAGTCGCGGATGACCTCGCTGGTGACGTCGAGTATCTCAAAGTGACGGCGAGGAGGCGGCCGCCGAGCCTTCTTCATCGACGGGTGATCCTGCAATATTGTCTGGGCATTCTCGGACCGGAATGTCACCTTGATACCCCATTCGCAAATCTCCTTCCGCCTCGAGCATCCACCGCAGGCCGGACGGCCCTCGTCGCACTTGCGCTTCTTGCGGCGACAGTTAAGACAGCCTGTCCGGGTCCGAGTTCTCTTCTTCTTTGCCGGCGGAGGCCCATCGGCCGCTGCCGTTGCCGGGTTGGTCGGGAGACGTGGGCCCCTGTCATCGTCGACGACGGGAGACGGCTGGCGTTGCGTCTCGTCGTCGGCGGCCATGATGGAGTCGAGCTCATCTGCACGAACTGTAGGCGTGGTCTAGACCGTCTGGACTCGGGCATCCGAATTCGCAATTCGTAAGCGCAGCGGCAACTCTCCGGTGTGGTGGAACTTGACACAAATCCGCTGCAGAACGGGTGGTGCCGGGGGTATGTCCCCCTCCACAATTGGAAATAGAGAAAAAGGGAAACCGGTTGACAGAGGAAAAAAAAGGTTATGTGAGATGTTCGTGGAGCAAGAAGCGCTTCGACATGCGTTTCCGCGGAGGAGCGGGCGCGGCTGTGAGTAGGTAGGTTGAAATGGTATGTGTATAAGGCAAGGAGAGGCAAAATAATATGGGCCACGTCGGTGAACCCTCAAGCCCCAATGGTCAGGAGTCAGGACTTGGGACAGCCGTTGAAAGTAGTGAAGGCCCGAAGGGTAAGAGAGAAAAGGGTCTCTTGCGGGATTGCGTTAGCTCTCCGGTCCGCAAGACGTGTGATATCAAACAGAGTTTACTATTCACATCTGCCGAGAGCCAGACATCCGTTGTACCCCCGCGCTTGGCAACATGCAGTCAACGAACTTCAGATCGACTTGTTGATGCCCAATGGCAGCAGTCTCTTCACAGCAATGTGATCGCAAGTGACTCTCTGCTCTGCCATTGATTATGATGAAGACTCGTGAGGGCGGCTGCGTATTCGGCTGTGGCTGAGGGAGCTATGGCACCCAGACAATGACAATGCCAAGGGGAGGCAGACAGACGGGGAAAAAAAGAGAGACACACACATGAGGGAGAGATTCTGCGGGGAGAAAGTCTGGGGGAAGCTGTAAGCGGTGTCGGACGGACTCTGCTAAACTGGCGTCTCCTGTCTATCCGTAGCCGTCTGCCGTAGAGCTAAGAAGATTGGCCCGGGGACGGCATGGGGCATCCTTGTTGACTCCGACTTGGGACAAACTCTGCGCAGTCTTGCAGCCCCAACAGCCCCCAACAGCCCTCGTCACGAGTGGCGCTCTTCTCCTTGGGAGCTCCCCGTCACGCCGTCAACCCCGCCATTCATTCTTAGTCTCTCCGTCTAGCTTGCTGTGGGAGCGAAAGATGAGTTCGTCTTTGAGGCTTTGTGTTGTGGTAACTGTTGGAGTAGCACTCCACAAACCCCCCCACACCCTGTCAGCAAGAGGAACCGACAGCAACCCTCAAGCTTTTCTCACCCTCGTTCCAGATCCTCCCGTCGGACTTGAGTAAGATGTTGTTAAGCGTCGTCTCCGGTCTCGGTTTTCTCGGGCTCCCAAGCAAGTGTCCTTTGCAGTTTTCGATAAGGTATGTGAGATTGACATGAAGACGAGATGAGAGTGAGTTGAGGCGCATGTCTGTGAACTCATCCCTTAAGGCCCCATTCTCATTCGGTTCTCACCTGAGAAAGGAGCAATAAGAAAATACAACCTCAGAGTGCGATCTTCACCACGTCAACCACTCGAAATGAGTCCAATCAAACCTCACCCACAGCGAGCCATCTATGCGACAGCAGTTCACTCCAATGACTCGGGATGCAACCAGCTGACAGCCTGCTGCAGCGTCCCCGTCGTTCATACTTCCAAAAACGAATAATTTCGTGACTCTTTCGCACTCAATTATTATCGAGAATCAAGGGTGATCCGTGCTCTAATGCAATTCCATTGCCTGCCGAATTCTCCCCCATTGCCCTGAACGCCGCTAGTGTCCCTATTTCCGTTACCGAACCCGCTCTCTCCAAACTTTTCCGTCAAAAGAAAGAAAACAACAAAACCACGTCATCTAGAAAGGGGCAGTCAAAAGATGATTCATGGGCGACGGCGTCTCAGTGGTGGTGAACAGGGTTAAGGTCGCGGAACTCGCCCCTGAGACTGTCAACCCCGTTGGCTCTAACCTCCTCGACAAGCTTGGCGACCTCGGGCGCGATGACAGCCTCGTCGAAGCCAAAGTACTTGTACGCGTCGGGGCCGGGAAGCGAGTGTCCGAACGTGCTCATCGAGTACCCGGCGTCGGCGTAGCGCTCCCACCCGTTGACGGCGTAGGCCTCGATGACGACGCGCGGCGCCTTGGAGCGGTACTGCAGCACCTCGCGCTTATACTCAATCGGCTGCTGGTCAAAGACGCGCTGGCAGGGGAAGCTGACGATGCGGGCCTTGATGCCATGCTTCTCCGCGAGCAGCTTGGCCGTCTTGACGGCAAAAACCATCTCCGCGCCGACGCCGATGAGCGTGACGTCGGCGTCCTGGGCCTCCTGGAAGACGTAGGCGCCCTTTTGCACGCCGTTGCGTGAGGAGAATTGGGGGTATTGCTCGAGGTTCTGGCGAGAGAGGGAGATGATTGTGGGGGCATCCTTGGCCTCCATGGCTAGGATAAAGGCGCCAGCCGTCTCTTCGCTGTCGCAGGGTCGGATGTAGAGGAGGTTCGGCATCGCGCGGTAGAGGGCGGGCAGAGCGATAGGCTGGTGGGTGGGGCCGTCTTCGCCGGTTCCGATCGAGTCGTGCGTCGCGATGTGAATCTGTTGGAGGCGCTGGAGGGCACCCATGCGCACACCAGGGGCGGCGTACTAATGAGATATGTCAGAACACATCCGGAATTATGATAGATAGATTCCAAGAGGAGCGCTTGAAAGAGAGTGAGAGCTTACGATGTAGAACATGAAGAAACTAGAGGTGACAGGGAGGATGGTGCCCTTGTTGAATGCGGCCAGACCGTTGGAGATGGAAGCCATGGCATGCTCGCGGATACCGTAGTGGATGTAGCGGCCAGAGTAGTCGCCGTTGATGCCGCAAGAAGTTCTCAAGTCGGGCTAAGGAGTGTCAGTGGCATCCGTAAGAGAAGCGCCATTATCGTCTACGTACGTTTTGGAAGTCAACCTTGCCCTTCCAGATCATGTTCACTGAGGGAGACAAGTCCGCAGTGCCAACCATCAAGTTGTTCACACCAGCGGCGATGGGATTGCAGACCAAGCCTGCAGACTTTCTTGAGGGAGTAGGCGTCGTAGGGAAGTCCTCCTTGGCGGGGATGAACTTGCGCCAGTCGTCGACCCATTCTCCAGAGATGCGCTTCTTGAACTCGGCAGCGAGCTCAGGATGCTCACGAGAGTAACCCTCAACGAGCTGGTTCCATTCGGCCTCGATCTTCTCGCCGCGGGACACGGCCTGGCGGAAGTAGTCGTAGACCTGGTCAGACACAACAAAGTGCTTCTCAGGGTCCATGCCAAAGGTCTTTTTGATGTTGGCAACGTCGGCGGCTCCAAACGCGGCACCATGCGCCTTGGCGTCACCAGCAACGGCGCTGCCAACTCCAATGACGGTGTGAATGTTGATAAAGGTAGGCTTGTCCTTGCTGTTGCGAGCCTGGTCCATAGCGCGGACGATGGCCTCGAGGTCCCAGTTGCCGTCCTCAATCTCAATGACGTTCCAGCCACAGGCGCGCATCTTTGTGTTGACGTCCTCGGTATTGCAGAGGTCGACACTGCCGTCGCAGGTGATCTGGTTGTTGTCGTACATGACGACAAGGTTGTTGAGCTTCCAGTGGCCGGCAAGCTGGATCGCCTCCATGGCGACGCCCTCCTGCAGACAGGCGTCTCCGATCATGCACCATGTCATGTTGTTGACGATGGGGAAGTTGGGGCGGTTGTAAGTGGCGGCGAGGTGCTTGGTAGCAACAGCCAGACCAACAGCATTGGCGATGCCTTGGCCCAGGGGGCCGGTCGTCACCTCGATACCCTCATGCTCGATCTCGGGGTGGCCAGGGCAGATGGAGTCGGTGCGGGCAGAGTGGTAGGACTTGAGTTGTTCCATGGTCATGTTCTTGTAGCCGGTCAAGTGCAGAAAGCTGTACTGGAACAGACAGGTGTGGCCGTTTGACAGGACGAAACGGTCTCTGTTGAAGTAGTTTGGATTCTTGGGCGAGTACTTCATGGCGTACTTCCAGAGAGATGTGCCGATGGCTGCCATGCCCATGGCACCGCCCGGGTGGCCACCCTTGAACTGCTCACACAAATCGGCAATGAGACAGCGGAATGTGCGGAGAACGAAGTCGACCTCTTTCTTCTCGGACTCGGTGAGCTGGAATTGGCTGTTGGGGCCATTGAGAGCTTTGGCGGCCACGATGCCCTGAGACACGGGCTCTGAGGGAACTGCACTGGGGGCCATTTTGATGTGTCGGCGGGCTATTAGGGGGTGAGGGTATCTCGGTTTTGTTATGAGGGGTGGTAGTAGCAGTTGGCTGTCGGGTTTCTTGGTCGACTGTGCTCGGTATAGTGAACGTAATGTGAGGGCAATACGTGACGCAATCGAAAGGAGGATGCAAGAAAAAAAGCACTTGGTATCAATGGGGTTCTCTTGCTTGGGATTGAGAGAAAAAGTCAGGCAAGAGATGATGAGATTGCAAAGACAGAGACGGAGGGCAACTCATTGCGGCCATTTCAACAGATATAATCGTGGGCAACAGTGCAACTTGAGACCCCTCTGCGTGGTTGAGATGACCGTTTTGGGATGGAAAGGAGTGGGATAGCCAGCAATGCGAAGCAGTGCAGTATCAGGAAAGTAGCGCTTAGGTTTTCCCTTTTGGGGTGGGATTGGACTCGGCAGAAGAACAGCTCCAGTGTCACTTGACGAAGCTGAGATTTAGTATGAGGAAGCGTGGCTAGACTCGTAGGTTCTGTATGTATTGCGTGATCGTTCTGGTCTCAGGGCTATCAGAAGCGCAATGAGATACTCGGACGATGGGAAGCTTCCAAAAAAGTTGAGATTGAAACAGAAAATGAGTAATTCTGAACGACACTGATGTGTTGAATTTGCTGCGAGTAAGCCAAGATGAGGTGGGCAAAATGAATAACCGCAGAAAAAAAAGAGGAGGGAAGAATGCCAAAGACTCGGGGGTCGGGAGTGACCCTGGGGATTGATGATTGGATGAAGCGGTTAAAGTGCGGGTCTTTAGTGCATCCCCGCCATGGCCCGTGCTCGACGATTTCGGAAATTTGAAGCGCCGCTGTAGTACGTACCAGACACGTGCCACACTACGAAGTACAAGGGTGTCTCTTACATAATCAGCCCTGACCACTCACCGTCTCCTCCTTCTTCCCCGCCAAAATGCCCGCGGTTTTCCCCGTCCATATTCCAGAGTTTACGGAGTACGGAGTACAAGTCGTCCAGTTCCTCTATGTTGACGATCCTCGACAGTCTCAAAAAGACTCTGCTAGTTTGAATGACCCAGTCTTACTGAATAACCATTTTTCAATATCCCCACCAAAGGAAGAATGCAAACAGTTCCAGTTCTCACAAACTAAGCTATGAGCTTCCACAATGCCCACTCTGCCGGCTCCCATTGCCGTCCCTTGAGATCATCATAATTGTCCATCGCTTCGGCCTTCTCTCAACTTTGAACCGTTCCATCTGCGGCCCAAACCGCCTCCTTATCGAAACATTGGGCTCCGATGGGCCCGGTGCATCTTGCAAGTCTCTTTGGAACTATTCTTGACATTTCAGGCTTCACATACAACCATAGCCGCCGAAACCTTATCCACGAACCCATCACGATTCACCTCTGCCGCAGGCCCCTCAGTCCAGTCGAGACCCTGAAATCCTGAGCAAATGCCAAACTTTCCCTTCGTGCCATGCTTGTTTTGTTCCCTTTCGTCTCTCTGCCCCTCCACTCGGACGCTTGCCGACCTCTTCTCCTCGGCCCCCCATGTTCACCCTTCATCCCACCATCTGCCAATCTGGCGTCCGCGTCCCGCCAAGAAGCGCTTCCACTTGCCCTCCTACCACCCTCCCCATTACGCCCCTCCATCTTGTCTCTCCGCGCGGACTCAATGCCGAACGCTGTCTCAAGATTTCTTAACTTCTCAAGACACAGCATCCCGTCTGGGGCCCCGGCGCAACGGGACCTTCCATGGTCGAGGCTCAGCCGGCATCTCGCAGCTTCACACGCTTCACACAACTCCAAGCGACGCCCGTTCGTGTCCTCTCCCGTTCGCCCCGTCCTCCCCGTCCTTGCCGACTGTCCAGTATCCCTCAAATAACCAACCCGTGACCACAATGTTTCCAGTGTTTCGAGTCTCCTACCACCAGTTCTCTCTACTCGTACTTAGTACACCTTGACTTCATTCAACTTTCAACCTCACACGTGAGCCGTAGTCTGCCTTCATAGCAACACAGCTATTGTAATACTCATTCTTCGTCCGCCTTTTCATCAAAGATACCCAACACTTCATTCATAATGCCTCCCGTAGCAGTAAGCGACATGGACCTCCCCGCGGAGCCCGTCCATCCCCTCCCCGAAGCAAAGGACCCTCTCGCCTCCTCCGTCGCAACACCTCAACTCTTCTCCCTCGCCAACAAGACCATCGTCATCACCGGCGGCGGCCGCGGCCTGGGCATCACCTTTGCTCTCGCCATCCTCGAAGCCGGAGGCCACGCTGCCTGCCTCGATATCCTCCCCGAGCCCTCGCCCATTGAGTGGGCCCACCTCACCAAGCTCGCCACCTCCAAGAACCTCTCCATCTCATACCACAAGTGCGACATCACAGACGAGGAGGCCACGGAAAAGGTCTTTGAGGAAATTGCAGATGCCGCCGACAGCCGCGGTGCTCCATTTTGGGGCGCCGTCGCCTGCGCTGGCATCCAGCAGAAGATTCCTGCTCTCGAGTACCCCGTTGCCGACTTTGAGCGGATACAAAAGGTCAACGTCGTCGGTGTCTTCGTGACGGCTAAGCACTCCGCTCGCGTGTTGGTGAAGCGCAAGAGCAAGGGTAGCATCTTGCTCATTTCAAGCATGTCTGGAGAGATTGCCAACAGAGTACGTCCTGATCTACACTCCGATCTTGAAGGTTTGATTATCATAAGAACTTCGGGACTAACATCTCTCCCCAGGGATTGACATGCAGTGCCTACAATACCAGTAAGGCTGCCGTTCAGCAGATGTGCAGGTCTGTCGCTCAGGAGTGGGGTCAATATGGTATCCGCGTGAACACTCTATCGCCCGGTGTAAGTCTCACTCATCCACCATCACCGTGTTTCATTACTGACTCATCAACAGTACATCCGGACCGCAATGACCGATCAGCTTCTGCAGGCCGAGCCTGAGGTTGAGACAACTTGGATGAGAGGGGCCCTTCTCCAGCGCCTGGGTACACCCGAGGACTTCAAGGCTCCAGCCGTCTTCCTCCTGTCCGAAGGCAGCTCTTTCATGACCGGTGCAGACCTCCGTGTCGACGGTGGACACTGCGCCTCTGCTTAGTCTTTCCCTCATCATGTGAGAATTATCGATAAATATGTCCTGGATAAAACGGCGTTGGTCTCATGATATCAAACGGGGTTCCGATATTGGAAACCTCTCATCCCTCATTGCAGCTCGCGATGGACTTTCACGCAGCCGCAAGGTAACGCAGATCTAGAAGTGTAGAATCAGTACGAATAGAGCGAGCATTAATAGCGATATCATCACTAATGTTTCCCGACTTATTCGTACCTTGAGTCTGGAAACAGGGAAACGCCAGACACAAGCACGACGCACGATGAGGAACATGAACGTATTCACTAAACGATGGCACTGATTGAGGATGCACTGAGCTTTTATTGGGTATTAGCTGTATACAACCGATGTGTAGCCCATATAACGCCTTGAACGCCTAATGTAGTTTACAGCAGTCCATCTCTAGAGGCCTGTGGTAATTGTTTGTGTTTGCTGCCCCCTCTCCATCAATCAAGCTCTATCGGTTAAGCAACCTCCCCAACACTTTGCTCTCGACTAAGGTAGCTTGATGCATAAGGCTTCCATCCCTGCTCAGGTGCATTTCTTCTCATCGCCCTGAATCTCCAATGTCGTCTTCGCCATTTTCGGTACATGTTGTACGCAGGCCTCATACGATGAGTAGTAGTGGTGTTGGTAGAGGAGATCCTTGCTGCCCTAATCCATGAAGTGGTGTACCGTCGATGAGGAACAAATCCCCTTCACCCAATCGTACACCGAATCTTCTTTACCCCGATAATTCCTCAGTAGCTCCGCAAGCATCCTACTTCCGCTGCTTCGGTTGCTTGTGGCAGGTGAGTTTACCACCCTCATTCACCCAAAACTCATCCTTGGGCTTCCTGGAATCATTAAGATCCATTCCCAACCAGATCTTAGCCTGGACCACCTCATCGTTGTCCTTCTTACAGTCGCAGGTCAAGTAGGTGCCGGCAGGCAACCCATCTTTTGGCACGAGAGAGCTGCCGACAGTACACATGCCGCAGTGGTCGCGAATCTTCTTCTCATTGAGATTATTCCACCCGAGAACGCCCTTGACGGGATCAAAGATGACGCACTCGTCAACGTTGACGTACGTCGGCTCGCCAAAGTTGCCATCCTTGTCGGTACAGCACGCCTCGAAGAAGAAGTCGCCGTTGTAGGGGCCAAACTTGCCCTTGTAGGTGCGAGCCTGAATGCAGCGGCCGCCGAGAAAGTCTGCGCGCTGGTTTTGGCGGTTGGGAAAGGTGGCGAGGCGCTTGAGGCAGAGTTCTGGGTTGCCGGAGGGGGGGATAGAGATTTTGGCTGGGCCGCCCTTGGCTGAGACCGTGCTGGTCATGGCAGCAATGGTGAGAACCAGAAGAGATGAGAACTGCATCGTGATGGTGTTTGGGTTGTTTGAGTTGTTTGGTGAGTGTTGGTAGAGGGAGGTGGTGTTCTTGATGACTGTGACGTGAGGTTGAAGTAGAGTTGTCTAAGAATCTGAGAACGAGTAGATGAGTGGATGGTGTGTTCTGAAATTCTGAGAAGTAGTAGAGAGGATGGATTGGTCAGAGAATCTGATGACAGGAACGGAAGAAAGGCTGGGTTTATATATCTATTCCCACGGCATGCCATCAACAAGGTCATCGGAGATAGTATGAAGGTTTTCTCAGCCTCGGAGCATTACGGTTCGAAGACAATGTCAGACCCTTGAAAGTCTGCAAAGCCGTTGGACCCTGAAACCATAATACGCCATTCGAACATCAAGGTATACCGGACGACGGAAAAAAATCCACGCGAATAGGCGCTCTGGGGACGAACAAAAAGCTTTTATATGAAGAGCTGATTAGGTTGGAGAAAGACGACATGTGGGGAACCTTTTGTAGACGCCATCCGCACTTGATCGGATAGACTGGGCATCACACAAAACAACAAAGGCCCCAAAGGTCATGCGCTGCATACTCAGAGATAGGCCAAGCTGCCAGAGCACCCGGTCCTCATCCAGTGAAGCGGATAGGCTCAAGTTGACTCCATCAACAGTGGGTCCCCCATCTCACGATGTCCACGTTGCGGGCTGACCGCAGTGGGGTTTAGGGCTTCACTTCCACATTCCAAACAACAACAACAGCTGGTCGGTTAGCTCAGTTGGTTAGAGCGTGGTACTAATATTTCATCAGAAATGTTGAGTAATGCCAAGGTCGGGAGTTCAAGCCTCCCACTGATCAATCTTTTGCTTTTGATCATCAGGGTTGCTGCCAAACGCCTCACACGTATCGTGGAGTCTTAGGAGACAAAGTTTTGCATACAGGCGGGCGATTGTGGGCTCACAAGGCATCAAATGTCAGACTCATATTCCTGCCAGAAAATGAGTCACATGGAGTTAGTTGGGCATTACCATTTGTTCATTAAAGCCTGCTTGATTTAAGCCAGGACTTCTTCAAAGTAAGTCCATGGCCGGGCGGCGGTGATACAACTGTTACTGCTGAATTAGGCATATGGAAACCAATGACTAGCCCGGCCAGTCGCTGGTCGGTGAATGTGGCCGAGTCTGCGGCAGCCCTTCCTCCAGGAGACAGTAATGCAAGTATTCATTGCTGTACGGAAAAATTATGCCACATCCAAACCAACTCACTTAACTCAAGGCTATGCTTATTACATCTCGCTACTTATCATGCCTCCTTTGTCCATGAAACCTTCTAGTTGCCTGGTCGCATACTCATCGGAGACACAACTTCATATTGGTCTTCTTTCCCCGTCGCGTCAAGCTCATAAGTCGGTTTAGCGCCATCAAGCTCGACGGTTCGCTCAACTGTCTCCAGCTCACTAGGGCGCCTAGTACCCTTGTAGAAGTGTGTGGTCTCGGGCTTGCCACGTCCCTCTTCCGTGTCCCCGGTCAGCGTAACTCCCTCTATCGTCTTTTGCTTCCTCTTTCTGATGAAGAGAATTCCTGCGACGATCAGTGCGGCACCGGCCACGCATCCGACTGCTGCTCCGACTTTGACTCCGACTGGGATTCCAGTCTGCGCTTCACTACCCGGAGATGTTGTTTCGGTTGACTCGGACCGAGTGCCTGTAGTGGTTGCTTTGCCTGTTCCGCTCCCGGCAGACATTACGCCGGATGTAGTTGAGGTCAGAGGTGTAGATGTAGCTGTTGAAAGACCAGCTGGCGTCGCAGTCAAAGAGCATGATGTCGTTGTAGTGAGGATATGTGCCCAGTAGTAGCTAAGCTGAAGAGTGGATATGGTTGTTGCCGTGCAGAAGTAGTTGGCGGTGCCGTTGTCTCGATATACGCCTTTGTAATCTGGCTTGCAACACCAGGCGCCAGTATCCGGCTTATCGTTGACAGTATCGTTCGCTACCCACATACTCCAAGTCGGATCAGGGCACTGGGTTGTTAGTACGATACTCGTTCCGGTGTATCGCACTGGGGAATGGCGCGAGGTACCTTGGGGTGATTATACGCCGAGGACGAGCAGTCTGTGGAGTCTAATGCGATATAGAGCGTTAGAAGATGGCGTGAAGTGAAATTTAACAAGTTGTATTCACGAACCTGGACAACAGTAGTTCCCATCGTAGCTGCCGTTGCCCGCACACGACAGCCCTGAGGGACAACATCGAACCTGAAGTCCTCCGGCTTTTCCACATTCAAAAGGGGCATCCTGGGGACAGGAAGAACTGGGAAACCGGAGAGACCAGCCGCCAGCATAGTTGCATTCTTGCGCATAGGCCACATGCATGGCAAAGAGAAAGACACTGAGCATAATTCGGAAAATGAGCCGACAAAGGCTTGCACCGGGACACGCGACAGCCATGCTGTTGAACAGAAAGCAACTTTAAACGCTAGCAGTATGTATAATATGTGAAACCAGGAAGACAGATGGACTAATTCCGAAAGACGGAAATCGCGGGGACCGCTCTGATATTCAACAGGCCGCTGGGGGAAACCAAGGGATACACAGGTATGTAGCTCTGTCGCCTGTGACGGGAGGACGAGGAACTACCCCTCTTCTCTTCTATGTCAGCCCTGCGAAACAACGACATGCGACACAAACCTCGAATCAAATGGGTAGAATCTGAGATAAGTCTACGTTAGCCATGCCATGACCGCTGCAAGTTTCTTATTATGTCCTACCGAGGGCTGGAAAGGGATACCGCTATGTTGTGCATATTGATATCGCTTTGTGAGTGGACAGAATATCAGCCACTCCAGCAATCCAGCCACTCGAAATGCAAGAGGGACAGCGATAATCAAGCTTCAGGTCAGAAATTAGCGCAGGCAACGGCCGCTAGAGAACGGCTGGGTGTGGCTTCCCAGGCAGCCGCCACCACATATCAATGATGTTTGCCACGAATGAAGGAACATCACTGACATAGATTTGGGATTTGACGACTCGCAGGGCTTGACTCCGGTTTGGCAACTCTTCATCATTCTACATCCCTCCGTAACGCCACCTTCTACTTTGGGAACTCATAAACCCTAATTATGCCATCAAACGTGTCAGCTTATCGACAATGTGCAAAACGAGGGAAGTTCGATTTCTCAGACGCCCATTTAACCTACTCAACGAGGCAGCATCAAATTTAAACAACGAGACTCGAAAGCTTGAGTTCGTTTGTCCTAGCTGCTTTGAATGAGAGCCGGATGAAATGGATGTCAAGTCTAATATGCCAGGTGTTCAAGATTTTGGTGCTAATGCCGACCCCTTCATATTCTGAAGCCTTCCTTTGACAGAAGTAGGCTGCAATCCATCAATGTCGTGAGACTGGAAGAATTTTGAACTTTTCGATTCATTTTCCACACATGTACTCTTTTTGCTCATCTGAAAATTTACCATAGACTTACTTGCGTTCCGATTCCTAGACCGGACTACCTACTCAAGAATGGCTGAATAGAATCTCTGAATTCCGCTACGACGTGAGTTCCTTAGTCTTACCTAAACTCATGTCCCCCCCCCTTTCTTAAATCGAGGCTCAAACACCTAGCTTGCAGTAGTAACATGTAATCAAACTCGATCCTCCGGAAGTTTGATCGCGGACTTCTTGCTATTGACTCTTGGGCGGCGCGTCGTTGAATCATTGTCATCCATCTTAACGGAGAGACAGAGCTTGAAGCGGGCTATACTTCAATCCAGAGGCTTATGAATTTGGCACTAACTCTAGGCAATGATGATGTTCTGAAGAATCAATTGGTTGCTAACTTCACTGGCCACAAAATCTGACATCTCTTATTGATGATGGCATTTGAGCACGAAGGCTGAAGGAAATAGCACGATAGAAGGACCCGCGAAACGACCGATATTGGGAATACGACTAGAAGAGTTTGGGTCTGTCATTCTCTGGCATGGGTCCTGAAGTCACAAAAGGAAATAAAGAAAGAGGAAGAAAAAGGGGCCCAATGAATTGACGCCAGCTGTATAATTTCGTAATAGAGAATGATCAAGATGTGAAGATAAGGCATTACAGAGCAAGGTATTTTGGCTACTGCCTCAAGCCATGCACGGATTTGCCGATATGATTCTGAGCTAGATATTTTCAGTGTTGTTCAGATTTGTTCATTTTGGATAGGGGCTGTGGGTTGGATATGAGGCGAGTTTATTGATGCCCTGATGTCTTGGGACCCAAAACTTGGAAGTTAACCGTATTCGCTCAGCTGGGTATAATTCAGGATACTAGAATGGTGTCCCTATTTCTTATGAAGCAAATGAGCCGACAGGCGGACTGGCCGGCAAGCACAAATGGGTAAACCGGCGAGCTACTAGTAGACACCCAACTTCGCTTTTCGTAGCATGTGATCAAGCAACTCGGAAACTAAATTTTCTCTCACAAGAATCGTGTCGTTAAAATTGACAGGACCGGGTCGTTGGTTGATCCAGAACATAACTAGAACGTGGGGTGTTTGTTGCCGGACGAATCCAGAACATCAACTTGCCGTGCCCCAGCCACTGCCAAAGCTATCAGCCACGAGGAAGATAGTGGCGCTGAAAGTGCCATCTCCGCAGCCGAAACCTTGGTGTGGCCGGCGGCGCGGCCGCCCTTCAGTATTTTGTTAGGGTGACCATGCTGAAATCTTCCCGACGGATCGCAACGCAGCGCGCCACCCGGCCCCGAGATGAATAGATCTCTCTTCTAACATCGCATGCGAGATGGTGTCTTTCCCCATCCAGTGAGATTTCATCAGAGAACATCAGAAAGTACTGTCGGAGTAACGAGTTTACGCGAATCCAGGGCGACATGCCAGCTCTGCGATCGCAGCTGCGGCTGAATTAAGTGAGAAATTCAGCATTCTGCGCCGGCGGCCACCATCTTATCATGGTTCGCTAGCGACATACGGGAATCAGCGCCTAAATATTTCACATTTAGCAACCAAGGCCGGCACCTAGGGAGTGAGAAGCTCCCTATTCGGACTCGTCCAAGCTTTAGATAGGGAGATGTCTCGAGTGTCTAGTGTACACTCTACCGTCGCTTTTGCCGTCTGGGAGGAATTGGGGGGGGCTTGAGAACGTCTGGAGATAAGTGGAAACGAGTTGGTGTATTGATCGAACGGGGTGAAGATCCCCCAGCCGTGTGAAGCGAGTGGGACCAAGGGTTCGCTTCTCCTAGTTCTTATCTCGCTTTTGATGTGGTGCGGATATTCCAGCCATCGTCTTATCAGGGACGATCCGACCAAGCAGTACCGGTGGCTGCAGGGCAAAACTTTGGGTTGGAAATGGTTCCGAGCCCCAGGTACCGAAGATATGGAATGCTAATTAGCACGCGAGCTGTTCAAAGCCCAGACAAGCGGACAATGATGGCATTTACAAGACGACATGATGTATTATTATATGGAAATTCTTGGTTTACGAGCATGTAATTGACCTTGACATCAATTCGGGTCGAATGAAAGGCCTATTCTCTCTAGGTTCCTGCAGCGTGCTGACCTTGTGGCCATGAGACCTTGTTGTGAGGCTGCCACGTCAATTTGCGGCTGACGAAGACAGGGAAGAAAGATTCTCAGCAGAAAACGAGCCAAGTGATACGAAGAAATTTCTCTAGTTCATCATGTTGGTTGTCGGGTATCTTGAGGCTGCGTGAGGCGATTGATATCATACCGCGAGTCGCACATTTTGGTGGTTGACTCGATGAGATCGAGTAATGGATAACATGCGGGGTTTGGGCGCCATCTATGATAAGCTACCCCTGTCAGAAGAGCTAACTTATCATACATAGCCGCACCGTCTCATGCCGGACAGGCATCATGGTGCGTCGCTGATGAGCGGGAGCCGTTCCTCGTCGCCGTACTAACGCGGTGCCACTTCCAACGCCCCTGATAAGAACATTTTCTCTTCTGGGACGAACCAATGACAGCCGCGGAATGCGTCCAAAGGACCAGAGTTTTTATGGTTTCCGGTGCCAGGGCTTCGTCCTCTTACTCGATCAGATTTGACGTCGTTGTCGACTTGGGAGCATTTCAATTTGCTGTAATCACGGCGAGACCGGCAGTACCCTTGTCTGAAAGCGGTTCGTAGCGTGGTCTTTTCTTGCGTTCTTGGGCTTGTCACCCCCCCCCGTCTGCATTCCGGTTCCCCAATCGTCTCCTCCTCCTTTGCCCAGCGCCAGCGGGATGGAAAAGATGGAGGCGACGACCTTGAAGAGCTTGTCACGCTTGTCCCATGTGGGGGTTTGTCGCAGCGATTTCCGGGTCCATCAGTCGATAATCGCTGACACCAAGGTACCGCCGACTCGTTTTCGTGGAACTGGCGAGGTCTTTTATCAGCCTCTCCATATCCATAGCGACACCGGCCCAGCATGTGAATAAATATCAGTCGACATCTCCTCCATCATCTCGGCCTCGCTTCTTTGTCTGAGAGAGATCAGCTGGAGTTTTCCCACCCTCAACCAAACGAACAGACTTGTCTGCCTTGGTATCGCCACTACTTTGGGGTATCATCCTGCAGATCACGACCCGTGTCACCCTGCAGCCCAGTCTTTCGGTTCCCCGTCTTGTCCTCACGTGCATATCGTCATCGCAACCTGTGCCGGTCCGTGTACTGGTGTATCGACAACTCGCCAAATCGAAATCATCCGAAAGTCAGCACGATAGTCTCGGACTTTACCCCTCGACACGTCTTGCCAAAGGCCATTTCCGTCAGAGATAGT
The DNA here is from genome assembly GCF_027942845.1 of Colletotrichum fioriniae. Taxonomy (NCBI): domain Eukaryota; kingdom Fungi; phylum Ascomycota; class Sordariomycetes; order Glomerellales; family Glomerellaceae; genus Colletotrichum; species Colletotrichum fioriniae. The sequence continues at coordinate 2,245,785 of NW_027076844.1, read as the reverse complement.
CGCCAAAATGGACATGGATACTGCAACTACTACCGCTCGTCCGGAAAAGGCCCATGGCTCGAGACTGGGTTACTTGGCGGACAAGATCGCTGTCAAATCAGAGCCTGGGTTAACCAGCGCTCAGCTGATGGTAAGATCCGCCAGTCGAGAGATTCTTGAGCGATCCGAAACCGTTCTAACATTCTCAATTTACAGCTGACGAACCATGATCTCAAACCGTGAGTGACTGCCACTGCAAAAAGCGCACGCAACACCTCCAAGAGCATGGTGACTGACCTCAAGACAGAGTTGAGCCCGAGAGACGGCAATGGGGGCCTTGGAACTTCGTCGCCTTCTGGGTCGCTGACTCCTTCAACGTCAACACATGGATGATTTCATCCTCCATGATTGTGGGTGGTCTTTCTTGGTGGCAGTCTTGGCTCTGTGTCTGGATCGGCTACGCCATTGCTGGATGCTTCATCTGCATGACTGGTCGCATTGGTGCAGTGTACCACATTGGTTTCCCCGTCGTGAACAGATCGTCTTTCGGAATCTGGGGAAGTTTGTGGCCTGTCTTCAACCGTGCCGCCATGGGTAAGCCCGATGCTTTCTTCCCGGCGTTGAACTTCACTGATCAATCCCAGCTTGTGTTTGGTACGGTGTTCAGGCCTATATTGGCGGCCACTGCGTTTACCTGATGATCCGTTCCATCTGGAAGTCTTGGGTTAGTAGCAAAGCCTCTAGAATGCCTAAGAAGCTTTCAATCTAATGCAAAACAGGACCGAGAGACGATTCCGAACACTTTCTCTGCATCTTCCGGCACTACCACAGCTGACTGGGTCTCTTTCTTCCTCTTCTGGGTGCTTTCGCTTCCAGCCATCTGGTTTCCCGTCCACAAGATCCGACACCTGTTCACGGTCAAGTCATACATCGTCCCATGCGCCGGAATCGCCTTCATGATCTGGGCCATTGTCCGCGCCGGCGGCATCGGACCCATCGTTCGTCAGCCCGCAAAGCTTCACGGCAGCGACCTGGCCTGGGAATTCGTCAAGGGTGTCATGTCGTCCATCGCCAACTTCGCGACCCTCATCGTCAACGATCCTGATTTCTCCCGTTTCTCCAAGAAGCCGAACGATGCTCTCTGGTCTCAGCTCTTCACGATTCCCATTGGCTTTGCGTTCACCTCATTCATCGGCATTATGGTGTCTTCTTCCTCGGCAGTCATCTACGGTGAGGAGATTTGGGACCCCCTCAAGCTCCTCGAGAGATTCATCGACGACGGCGGTTCCGCTCAGCGATTCGGCGTGTTCGTCATCGCTTTTGCGTTTGCTCTGGCCCAACTCGGTACCAACATTGCCGCCAACTCCGTTTCCGCAGGTACCGATATGACGGCTCTGCTGCCACGGTACTTGAGCATCCGTCGCGGTGGATACATCTGCGCCGCTATCGGTCTGGCCATGTGCCCGTACACCCTGCTCACGGATTCCAACAAATTCACTACCTACCTTTCGGCATACAGCGTCTTCCTGAGCTCCATCGCAGGTGTTATGTGCTCTGACTACTACGTCGTCAGAAAGGGGTACCTCGAGATCAGAGAGCTGTACGATGCGCGCAAGACCGGCCCGTATTTCTTCACCTACGGCTTCCACTGGCGTGGGTATGCCGCCTACATTGCCGGAATCTTGCCCAACGTGGTCGGATTCGTCGGTGCGATTGGCGTTGATGTCCCTATCGGCGCGACATACATTTACAATCTCAACTTTTTCGCTGGATTCATCGTCTCTGGTGGCGTGTACTGGGGTCTGTGCAAAATCTCTCCTATCCCCGCTACCAGCGACAAGTGGATGGAAGTTGGAGAGGAGATTGATGACATTCGCGTCGCGTATGATGCTAGCAGTAGCCAAGACTACGACGAGGAGAGAGTTCTTGGTCCTTCCAAGGGCATTGATGATGGGGCCAAGCATGTTTGAAAAGGAGTAAAAGGTTTATGAAGGGGCCAGTGGTTTTGATTTGGATGATACCATTGTTGTGCAAAAAAGGGTGCAAAGTTGCGATTTTTCTTGAGCGTATGATTGAAGCAATGAATGATAAATGTTTCTACTGAACTAACTACCTTACAAATACTTCGTGATATGATGATCGAGACGAGCAAACCTTTCGCCCTTAGACCCCACAGGCTGTCAATTCTTCCAGCAAATGTACCGAAGCAGCTGTCCTTCGGCAACCCGCCATCTTATTCCTCAGCTCCTGTTCTTCACTTTGACTCCTGCTGTAATTCTAGGCAACAAGAGCGGGAGTTCAGTCTCTTCTGGTATCTCAAGAGGCGCATAAAAGTCATCGCATTCCCGGAACGGGGCGACGCCGTGATTACAGCAACGGCTATCGCGAACAAGAGACCAACGACTGATGGGACAGCCCATGCTAGCTCAGCAGTCCCTCGAACAACGAGTAAAACTCCACAACTGAGAATGGCCTGCGGCCACAGAACACGGAAGTTGTCGCGCCAGCTGAGACCGAGCCGATCGCGGTTCTGCCCATCCCATGTCATGGACTTGCCTCTGAGTAGACCACACAAGAATACCGCAACAGCCAGAGCTGTGGTCGGGGCGGTGAAGGTCATCAGGAACAACTCCATAAGAGTTGAGAAGATGCAGCGGAAACTACCATCCTAGTGCCTGGAAGACGCTGTCATCACCTCAAAGATACCGGCAAGTTTGGGAAATATGCCGAAAGCAGCGAGAGCAAGGTTCGGAGTTAGACGCAGCAAGCATAGCCAATGTACTTAGTCAAGGTCTAGTTCACCTGAAAGCGGCTTATGGGATGAATGCCAGGCTCGCTCATGACCCTTCACGAAGGAGTGATAAGTGCATAGAAAAACTAAGGTCGGAGTGGAGTATTTAGGCCGCACTATTAAGCTTCTTCGCTGTAGCTCACCTGAAGCATGAAAGGAAGATGACAATCTCTTGAGTACTGCTAGCTGTCTCTACCCGTTATTCATACAATTGTCATCTCGCACTCAGTCAAGCCCGTTAACTACTGATTGGCTTTACAGCCCTAGGAGCACCATTCGGCATCACAAAGAGCCCGACTTTACCACTTGGATGGGTATTAAGGTTCACAAATTACAATTGACTTCCGGCTCCCTAGTTGCTACTGGCCCTGCTCCCCCACCCCTTCGGTAGGATACCGGCACAACGCTTGAGTACGTGCACCATTGACTTATAACATTGTTTCAGTTCTTGCTATGAAGAGGAGACAAACAAGTGAGCTTGTGGTCGTGGGGGTTTTCTTGCTGCACCGGATCAGAAACAACTCGGGAATCTGCTGCTCCAAAGATCTCTTTATTCCTTGCTCGACTGCTAATCACTCGTTGTATTCTTAAGATGCATCTTCTCAAGGCTCTTCACACAGCCAGCTTAGCCGCCGTAGCTACCGCTACATATGCGGGCAACCTTAATTACGGCTCTCCCTCACTCCACCACCCGTTCCTCGGTATCTCTATTCGTAAAGTGGCAAGCCGATCTGAGGGTAGCTCGCCATGGACACCGGAGCAGCTGAATTTCACACACGGCGTAGCATCCGGCGACCCTTATGACAACAGCGTTATCCTCTGGACTCGTGTTGCACCAACTATGGATAATGATCGCAGCAACGTGACCGTTGAGGGCACAGCTCCAATGTACGCTCACGACAACGACGTCTTCGTCAAGGCAAGCAAGTCGCCAATCTGCGTTGACTGGAAGATCGGGAGGTCCGCATCAATGGATGGGCAACCGATTAAGTCAGGGACGGCTTATACGAGTTCGGATGTTGACTTCACCGTCAAGGTTGGTCGACGTGTATTACGCAGACGCCAGAGGCGTAACTCACTTACTCTACCACAGGTCGAAGCAAAGGCTCTCAAGCCATTCACAGTTTACTGTTGGTCTAACAACCTAAGCCGAAAGAAGTCACCTGACACAAGCAGATTACCAGTTTAATGTCTGTAATTCCGATGTCAAGTCCCCCACTGGCAGAACTCGAACCTTGCCGGAGTCGGGTGCCAAAGTGAAACGGGCAATCAAGCTAGCTGTCTATAGCTGTGCCAACTATCGTGAGCTACCTTGTTCGATAAGCTTCATGCTACAATGATGTAGTTAGGTTATTCAGGCTAACGTGATTGTCTTAGCATTCGGATTCTTCAATGCCTACGGGAATCCCGAGCGAAAAGACTCGGTGGACTATATCGTCCACCTCGGCGATTATATCTATGAATATGGGAACGGCGAGTATCCAGTGGGCGGCTTAGGATGGGGAGACTCTATCGGTCGCATCCCCGAGCCCAACCGCTCATGTCACACGTGCGTAAAGTGTCAACGGCCGACCTACCTATTGAACGATCCATGACTGATGTGAGTCTTCCATAGGCTCTACGATTACCGAAGGCGCCTTTCCCAGTACCGCAGCGACCCTGACCTTCGCGCCAGCCACCAAAGGTTTCCCTGGATAACCGTCTGGGATGACCACGAAGTAATGGACAACCCTTACCGAGACGGCTCCGCAGCAATGAACAACACCGAACAGTCATTTGTTAAAGACGACGGCATATCTGTGGAAGCGCGTAAGATGAATGCTGTGCGCGCATACTTCGAATGGAGTGAGTCCCAATTGCCCAGCACTGCAAAATCTCCCAGCAGTTCACGCTGACATTGCCTGCTCCTTGAAGTGCCCCTCCGTCAGGTTGATATGGACGACAACCTGCGCATCTGGCGTAGCTTCCAGTTCGGCGACCTCTTTAACCTCATCATGCTCGACACCCGAAACTACGATCGCTCCATCACCGACCTATACTGGAACACAGGCTACATTCATACCATTAGTGATGATACCAGCCGCTCGCTGATGGGTTCTCGCCAAGAGAACTGGTTCTATCGTCAGCTCAAAGAGTCAGCCTCGACAACACGATGGCGTGTCGTTGGTAACCAGGTGGTCTTCAGCAAGATGAACCAGAGCATTTCCAATGGACCCAAGAACCCGTTCAACTACGACCAGTGGGACGGTTACGCTGCTAACCGAAACCGGACGCTCAAGACGCTCTATGATAACAGGATCGACAACACAGTGTTCTTGGCCGGCGATAGTCATGCATCATGGGTCAGTGATCTTGTCTGGCTTGGTGAAAAGGACTACAATTCGGAGACTGGGGCCGGCTCCATCGGGGTTGAGTTCGCCGGCACAGCCGTCACCTCGCCCTCATCGGCGGGTCAGAACATCACCCAAGAGAAAGCTCTCAAAAGAAGCGCTTGGATGACAGCTGCGAACCCAGAGCTGCAGTGGCAGGAGTATTACTACCGCGGCTACTTTGAGATGACCATCGACTACGACGCAGTCAACGCTACCTTCTTTGGGTTGCCCACTTACGCCACGAGGAATGGACTCGAGATCGCGCTGGCAAATTTCACGGTCCTTGCTGGGCAGAACAAGCTACGGCGCCCTGTTGGTGGAGGCAGCGTGGAGTTCGGGAACCTGAAGGGCGGCGTCACGAAGCAGACTAACTTGACCAATGACACCAACACTGGAGAATGGTCCGTAATTCAGAGTTCGAACTTAGGCTAGGAAGACCAGTTTCAATAGACATCTATTAGCTCCCGCAAGAGCGGAGTGGTGCTCAGCGCAGGTCCATGTGGCCATTCCGAAAAGCTGCAGATGTAGGGATATGTGGGTTAAAGGACCCGATATTAATGCTACAGACGACATTGACAGTACTTTTGGAGCAGGCGTTCATGGCCCGGCCAATAGTACTAAGCCTGCGAGCCTTGGTTAGGTGAAGGCAAAGTGGCATTGAGACATCGAATCTATTCTCAAGTCCCCACCTACACCTACGGGACAGATCATGATGTTTAATGGTCTCTAGTGTTGAGAGAATCTCTCGTGATACAAATGGTACATGTAGAACTCCTCAGTGTCGCGTTTACTTATATATCTGAACCAATAGTGTATGTGTTAAGGAAAGCTTCAGGGTCCAGCTCTGGTCTTGGCTAAGTTGACTGGTATTGATGCGGCGAAGGATTTGCATTGATTTATTGCATTCTGTGGTAGGGATGGTTCCCATGATCATCGTCTTAATCCATGATTTTTCTATATTCTTCTTCATGATAGAACGTATAAGTACCACATGCCAATGACGATTGACACGATCTTACATGCTGAGCGGTTGCGCGCAACCAAGTTAATGGAGTTTCATGGCCCAGCAGCCGCCTGTAGTGGTCTCTGATCCAGCTTTATGGATTGAAGGAAGTTCCCCAAAGTCTTCTCGATGCTGTCGCGCTCAAAATCGAACTTGTAACGGTCCACATTCTCAGGTGCATAACTGACCGCGTGCACACCGTCTTGCAGCGCCAGCCATGCAGACAACAGCGCGCCTTCCATGTTCCAAACGTTTTCTTCCTCAGCGGTTTTGAACAGTAAATTATCGTGACCCTGGTCAAGCCCCTGGGCTATGAAAGCTTCAGTATATTGCTTCCACCAATCCGTATAAGCGTTGAACCACGCTTCGGGATATCTTTCTTTCAAGTCGTCGTCATCGATATTATCGCCGCCTTCAGGGTTCGCGGGCCACCCGTAGGTGTACCACATGAAATTGGTTCCGTAGTCTGGCCAAATGGAGTATTTGTATCCTGGCAGGGAAGTACCATATTCCTCCTGAGGTTCTGGCCGTTCGTTCAACTGAGATTTTAGTTGATCTTCCGACTCTAGGGGTCCCTCTTTGCGTGTTTGGAGTGAAGGCGTGTCTGCTGGCGGCTCATGGACGGGATCTTCACCCTCTATCTTAGACGGGGGCTCGGAGATGGCCTGAGTGACTGGAAGTTGGGACTCGGCCTGTGCCGTAGGGGAGGCAGACAGCGGGTCTTTGTCCTCCGCCAAGCGAACTTGAAGAGAGTCGCCCGATAGTTCAAGGACAAGGCCATAGGGGGTAGTGATGGAGAAGTGAACCTCAAAATTGGAGTGTTCGGCAAGTGCTAATAACGCCTTGATGGATGCGATGGAAGGAGCCATTGAAAGATGAAAAGTGAAAGGTGAAGAGTACGGATTTGGTGAAGTTCTTAGAAAATGAAGGGTTGCGGATCGTCTGAGCAACAAACTGCAGAAGAATACTGGCCATATTAGTATCTAGGAAATCGGGGCTGAGGTTGTGGCTGTGTCAGCGCCAACAGTCAGAGGTAGTATTATTTCAGTTTTTCCATTTACAGGGGGTAAAAGACTCCAGGCCAGAACAACAGACCCAACCAACAACCTCTAAAAGCCCCAAACCTGCTGCGGAGGCCGCCTCACCTTTTGGGAAATTTCTAAGCGCTTAAAGATAGATTTCAGGGCATTCAAACCATCGGCTGATTCTCCAAGCGCCGACATGTGATCTGATGCGTCAAGACCATACAAGCGACCACCAAGCGCCTACAGGGACGCAAACCCTTGATCAGACACCCGCAGCAACTCTGCTACCAACATGCTCCAGTCAGTGACCGTGATCCTGGCCGTGTATCGTGGCCACCGGCAGAGTCCTGGCGTCAATTGCAAACCAACACGAACAGGCCGGCGTCAATTTCTAAATCTGTAGGCGAAAAAGCCATTTCGGCTAGATAACATGCGGATGTTAACGAAATGGAAAATGTACTTAAACCTTGGTCTCTACGCGGCCAAATTCTTGTTCATAACGACTAGTCAGACAACGACCACGATCATTTCAGTCACATTCTATTCTTTCACTGTACCTTACACCATTTGCCAATTGAGTTGGTGCCAAGTTTTCAGTCCACCGGCTTACAATGTTCAAGTGAGTTCATCTCTCGTTGAGAAACGCATCTAGAGACTGTATTCAGCTGCTGACATGATTCGACAACAGACAATCCGAATCCGTCAGGCGTATAGTACGTGATGTCCAGAAGGATGGCAATCGCAAGATTAGTCCAGACCAAGTCGTTCACGCCTGGAACGTGCCCATGACAAGCGAGATTCCTGCGCCCAAAGGAGCAGACAGACCCTTGCCCAACTTGTGGATTGAAGAGGGGACTCCCAAAGCCGGCCTGCAACATATGGTTGGAAGCGACGACAAGATTGGTTCGTGGGAAGGCAAGGGCGTCCCTAGGGAGCTTCAACGAGAGAAGATACCAATGTTTGTTGAGGCGGCAACTACGGCAGGTAGACGCATCACCACTCAGGGCTCAAGGGATGATCGTCACATCATGTCAACATACATTGAGGGCCGTGTGTTGAAGACTGCAGTTACAGTCGGAAGCAATGGGTTTATAGTAGGGGCCAATCCCGCGAAGAAGTTCAAGGTCAAGCCGGGCGACCCGGGCGAGGTCAGCGATCGTACAGTGGAAAACTTGTACCGATATCCGCTTAACTGCCCGGACAGGAGGCGGACTGACGAGGCGAAAAAGGGGGAGGAAATGGAGCGCAAGGAGCCGGCTATGCCAAAGGCGAAAACATCCCATTTGGGAAGGTTTTTCAGCAGAGACAAGTGAGAGGATTTGTGGAAGTTTGATTTAGGAAATGAGGCTCTTAGAGGCACACTGGATGTGCCAAGGCGTTGTTGACTGGTTGAACATGTGTAGTCGAAATGCACTGAATAATATGTCTTACCCAAGTAGCTTTGAATGAACGGTGATGCGTTTACCATTGGCCATATCTTAGATGGGATTGTCTAACCGCTCTAGGTATGATCAATGGCCATGAATGGAGTATCTTGCTATGGTAAACTTAACGTCTTCCTCTTGACCTTCAACCAAGCTATGGCGGTTGATTTACTCATCTCCAGCCTCTCTGCGAACTTAAATGCATATTTGAGGTTAAATCAACTCTTTTATTATCCTTCAGACAGCATTAATTCGAATTGACCTAAGGAAAAATGACTCAAAGAAACGTGACGTGACCCAGTGTTGGTCAATGTGTAAACTTCCCCAAAACTCCTCCATAGTGTCGACAAACCCGCAGAAGAATCCAAACTAAAAGACCTCAACTCCAATTTCAGTGCGCCACCTCAGACCCGAGACGCCTGAATCCCAAGCGACTCCATCTTTCCTTGGCCGGAGACAACAAATCTCTCTTTTTCGGCGCCTGCACCTCAGTCTCAGGCTTGCCGAGATCCCACTTGATCGCCTCGGGCCACACAAGGCTCGTCTCCTTCTTCTCATCCGCCGCCGACCAATGCTCAATGGATGGCACGTTGAGCTTACCATATCCTCTCAGTCTTTCGAGGATCTCAGTCGTGTTTCTCACGTCACCGCGGGCGGCCCAGCCACATCGTCGCATGCCGTCAAGATGCATGTCGGCCGCAGCACGAAGACGCTCGTCCTTGTCTGCGCCTTGGCTTGCCGAAAGATGCTCGTCAAGGTCACATACAACATCCAAATGCACACGCCCAGCATCGCGAAGACGCTTGGCGTGGCGCAGGAGGTAGGCCAGACGGTTCGAGAAGTAGAATGCGGAAGAATCCAAGCCACCACGAGACTGGCGAACGTTGTAGTAGATGGTTTCGCAAAGGGTGATGGCTTGGTCTAGGTGGCCTGCAAGCTCATGCGCGTTGACCAAGAGGGATCCGATTGTCAGAACGATATCAGGGGACCACACGCCACAGTTGCGCTGGACCTCCCTGGATCGCCAAAGGGAGGTAAGAAGGCTCTGGAAAGAGGCAGTCAATAAAGAGCACAGAAACAATAGTTGTTGAAGATTGTATGAAACTTACCTCGAGTTCTGCCCAGTTCTTCTGTTCGCCAAGTAGGCGAACAAGGCCGGAAATGTCCTCGAAGCGGAGGCTAGTAAACTCGACCTTGTCATCTCTCAAGACCGTCAAGACATGTTGTAGGACGTTTCGGCTAATAGAAAGCAGTTCATCCTGTTGTTGCTTGCTGGCAGACTTCCACGTGTCTGCGCGGATGCCAGCGAGGACCTCGGCGAAACGAAAGCCCCATACGTAGCAGTTGCGCTGGTGATAGAATCGTTGGGATTGCGCAAAGTCAAAACCACACTGCGCGACCCTCTGAGCTCTGATAAAGTCCTTCTCCTCGACCATGAGTCTTCTGACGGCAGTGTACGCGGCCTTGCAGGACACAAGACCAAAGTCAACAGTGCCCCTATCAGCAATTCCACCACCGATCTCGTTGAGGAGCGCGACGTAGAAGGCAAATCTGGCATTTCTGTCGTCCTGGGAGCTGGAAGACTTGAAGTAACGCGAGGTGAACAAGGCGAAGAGCTTCTTGTCAAGGACGTCCACGAAGCCATTGCGACCGCGGGACTGCCAGACGAAACGAAGGCGAGCTGCAGGCTCAATGATTGTCTCGATCCTTGTGGAATCGGTGCAAGTAGCCATGACAGACATGTACTGCTCGTAGAGAACCGTCTCGAGGAGCACATCTGCCATCAGCTCAGAGAAGCTGTACCGTACCTTGGCATCTCCGTTGAGAGCCTGTTCAAAGGAGATCAAGAATACCAGGTACACCTTGCTTGACTGGCCGGAGATCTTGATGTTAACATCCTTCTCTCCGCCCTCAAATCCAGGGAAGAGGAGCAGGTATCGCAGCTGTCGAAGAAGATCCTGGCCATAGTGAACCATGCCGGCAGACAGATAGATGGAAGCCAACGTCTTGGCTGCCGCATGAAGGTTCATGGAGATCTTGACAGTAGTGATGATCTCAATGATGGATACCTGTAGGAGCTGGGCGATGGAGGAGTGGGCCTCCTTGTTACCAATCTTCTTGTATAGCAAGACGACTTCCTTGAGCTTGGACAGAGTCTTCTCGTGCCACCAGCCGAACTCAATCTTGAGTTGAGCATAGATCTCAAGACTGACTCCGATCGCACGATCGATGGTGGTGGTGGTTGTAACCTTGTTGGTTGTGATGACAGTCACGTAGAGCTTTGATAGACGCTTCTTGATCGTCCTGACCGTGGTCTCTGAGACAATATTGGTGGTCGTAGTCTTCTTGATAACCTCCTCGTAGATGGTAATGGACTCGTGATAGTGCTCCTCAGAGGTCTCGCACAACGCTGCCTGAGCGATCAAAGCCTTGATGACGATGGCAGCAGTGGCGCCAAAGACCTTGGTCGCGGTCTCGCGATACTCGATCGTGAGCTTATAGCGAACCGAGAATTCGACCTTGGCGTGGAACTCAAGAACATAGCGGTATCGCTCGTAAATGAGCTCGACGGTCTCCTGAGTGAATTTAATTTCACGATTGTGGTGAACAAAGGTGGTCCAGAGCGTGACACAAATTTTCTGCAGCTCGGCCCAGCGCTTTTCAGCGTGGTAGTGGTTCAGAACGATGATGGCTGCATCCAGTGCACTTCCGTGGCAGCAGCCGTCTTTAGAGAAAATGGTAACAATTTCGCCGTAGCAGTCGTAAGCCTCTCTGCGGCCAAGCTTGTGGTAGACAGCAGCGAGCTTGTAGAGAATGCTGACTTGCAGGCTGTGACCAGAAGACAAATGTCTGCGGTAGTATTGCAGGAGCTTGACGTAGATGTCAATAACCTTCTCGTGACGGTGGAAGTCCTCATAGAATTGAACCAAGGCTTCGGCCGCCTCGAAGATCAACACATTGTCGGCCTTGAGTGTCGAGAAACAGGCGTTGTAGATGCGGAGATAGATCGCATCCGCCTTCTCGAATTGTCTCTGGCGATGGTAGCACAAAGCAAGACGCTGTGCGATAAGTATGCGCTCCGAGGTGAACTCGCCCTCGATGGTCAACTTGGAGTCGACGGACAAGACGCCCTTCCAGGTGATTTCGAGGGACTGGCGGATCACGACCTCGGCTTCAGCCCAATTCTCAAGCTTGAGATAGAGGTTGACCATAGCTAAGCAAGACTTGAAGAAGTTCTTGTCGGCCTTGCGACCACGGCAGCGCTGGTAGTTGGTCTCCCAGATCTCCCTGGTGACGGTTTCAACAACGGTGGTGGTCGTCTTGGTCTCGACATAGGTCTCGGTGATCTCCTCGACGACCTCCGTGATGATGGTGGTGGTGGATTGAGCCTCTTCGCTCTCGACAGTCTTCCTCTCCTTGAACCAACCCCAAACCTTCTTCAGGATAGACATGGATACGCTGAGGATGCCAAGAGACTTGGCAAGAATACCAAGCTCCTTGAGACGGATCATGATAATTTCGGACTCAAAGGATTGGTTCTCGTACTCGGCCCAGACGCAAATCATGATGTTGCAAGCCTCTTCCGTTCGCTTGACGCGCTTGAGGAAGTTGATGTACTCGATAGCAATGTTGATCTTTTGGATGTGAAGCTCGGTTGTCACCTTGGTAGTACGGCATACCTCAAGGATGCCCCGCCAGAGGCTGATGTACAGCCTCTCAGCTTGGATCAGGTGGCTCTTGGACTCGTATTCAACAGCTAGGCTGATGAGAATCTTGATGCGACGGATATCGGTAAACGACAAATCGTCCGCAGTGTCGAACAAGAGCGAGTGCCATTGGCCGTGGTTGTGGATCTTCTTGTCGCTAGCCTTCAGAACAACGGTCATGCCTGAAATGGCTTCGGCAATTGAACCCTCCTTCTTGGAACCCTTGCCGAAACGGGCAGTAATAATGATGTGGAGTTCGCTGTAGACAGACATCGCAAGCTCTTCTTCCTTGATATCGATGTAGAGCTTAGCGAGCGCCTCATACCACTTGATAACGGCATCACTGCGGGCTCCCTGCTTGCTCTTGGAGATCTCAATCATAAACTTGATCATCTCTTCACGGTGCGTCACCGTTTGAGTGCGCTTGGTGAAGGTGAGAGTCTCGGTGCAAGTGAGGAACAAGTTCGTACATGAAACCACAAGAGGGCTGAACTTGTAGAGGATGGTCTGCCCAAGATGGGAAGCCTTATAAAAGAATTCGGCCGCGAAAGCATGCTCAGACTGACTCCGGTGCAGACTCCCGAGGATGATGAGACTTTGGAGGTATGATCGATTCTTCTCACCAAAACAAGTAGAGCGGATCCGGAGACTCAAGCTGTGCATTTCAATGGTCTCCTTAATTGCGTACTGCGTCTGCCAGTAGTGCCACTCCAGCATGGTGAAGAAGATAGAGTCGGGGAAAACATCCTTGAACTCGGATGTCAAGGTGATGGTGCCATTCTGGCCGCACAGTGATGATGAGCGGAAATGAGCAACCCAGTGACGCATCATATAGCTGACGATGTGGTGCGCTTGGAAGCACTCATGGAAGGTCTCCTCGGTGACCGGCTCCATTGACGGCTCACAAGTATAGTTGCCAAATTTGATCTTGGCAAAGAGAAGAAGAGCCATGGTGAGGTGGCGGTGGGAGTCGTGAAGAGACATGAGAGTCGAGCCGCAAAGGCTTTGGACATACTTCCTTATGGTGGAGTGCTTGAATCGTAAGGTACCGTGGCGAACCACCACAAGACCTTGGGTGTTGCCTACAGGTCCCCTGACGTCAGCGCCAGGGGAAACAGTGCGTGTCGACAATGAGACTCCGAGAAGGTCGGTCATCTCACCGAGTGTGAGCGGGCGCTGGGCGCTGACCATGAATGTGAAGAGGTTGTAAGTCTTGCTCTCGCCGTACTCCTCCTTGAGGTTGACCTTCTTCATCAGCTCTCCGATGACGGCCTTGACGTCAGATCTGCAGCCAGCGATGATGCCTCTGAAGACTCCAAAGTCCGAGACTGCGAAGAAAAGCCTTCTGGCAAGGTAGGCAAACAGGAACGAGCCCTTGGCCTGGTCCGCAAGCTGGCAAAGCAAGTCTCTCCTAGCCTGTTCGCTCTGTGCCACAAAGCAGCAGCTTCGCCCAAGTCTGTTGGCGAGGTAAAGCTCAATATCGTCTCGAACATGATCAGGGGTAACGACCACGTGCTTGCAACCGCTGCCGCCAAGGTGTGAGATGGGCCGCGAGAACGTCACTGCTTGGGTTCTGGGAAGCTTTCCGATGCTAACGTGGAGACGCTTGTGAAGCTCCCCAGCCTTGGTAGCGCCACCTGAGACCTCATCGAGGCCATCGATGATAATGCTGAGGTTGACCTTCTTGTTGTTAATTGAAGCTAAACTCGAGTCAAGGGCCTCCCATAGGTCGCTCTCTAGCTTTGAGCTGTTGTGATAGGGTGAAGTATGATCAAAAATGGCTTCGAGCTTCTCAAAGAGAGCAACATCACCAACGTTGATCTCGAGGAGCTGGGACAAGAGGCTCTTGAGGAAGGCGATGGGGGTTGTGTCCGAGGGTATATCGGTTGCTGCGGCCCAAAAGTCAGCTCATACATCACTCGCGGTATGTGCAGACACCGAGAGAACTTACAGAATGTGTAGGAGATAGTCTCATACTGGACACGGTTGATCGGGCGTTCCAGCCTCTCCCGTACCCATGCGGCAAGCATACTTTTACCACAGCCCTCTCCGCCAGTAACAGTGAAAATCTTGTCATCACTGCTCAGGAAGTCATGCAAGTCATGCGAAAGCCACTCGCATGTCCCATCGACACGCAGCTTGCGATCGGCAACACGTCCATATACATGAGACTTTGCCGATTCCCGGGTGGGAAGCAAGTGACGACGAAGTGCGGTGATGTCTAGCCGGCGATTCTTGGAACCGAGCTTGTACTGCCACATGTGGTTGAAGAGGTTCTCTCGCTGGGTCCAGATCCTGGTGACCTGTGAGCCGAACTGGGCGTCAAAGTCAATCGTCACCGAGCCGCTGGAGATGCTGTTGATCCGGGAACGGTAGTAGATGGCAACGTCACCGACAAGCTTGAGCATGCTATCGAAGATGCGACTCAGTTCGTAGCGGATGGCATCGCTTGCGGTGAACATGCCATTGAGTCTGATGGCGTGGCCGAGCAATAAGCCAAGCTCATACAGAGCATTGAAAGTGGGCTCCAGTGCCTGTGCTTGATCGTGTCCGAGCTGGGTAGGCAAATGTCAGTGTCAATGCCGTAGTCAGGGAGGCGTAGTACAGTTTAATTTACCTCAAGTAACAGGTAGCAAGTGGCCAACGCTGTGTCGCGCACAAGCGAGCAGCCCTCGATGAAGGACTGAATGTGGCGCGAGTATTCGTCCAGCTGAAGACCGAAGAACTCAGCCGATTTGAGGACACGATCCCACTGGCTGCCCTTGGGGGGCATGTGTGTCAGGCGCTCGTCAGAGATGTACTCCAGGTATCCGTTTAGATTGATGGTCTGGAAGTGGTTATGGGTGACTTCCTCAACCTCGCGGACGAGCTTCTTCTGGATACGCCTGGCTGTGTCAATGACACGCACGACGCGGTATGACATGTGGCCGTCGTTGGAGGCGACCATGGTCAAGGCGTCCAAGCTGATGGACGACGACCTGGAAGCGTCGCTGACGTTAACTTCGTCAATATGTACGACGCTGGACTCCTGCTTGATGGAGTTTCGGGTCAAAGAGCCCTGGTTAGAAGTCGCGTAGACGGACATCTTTGTGTCTGCTACTGTTGGTACGTCGTCGATTGACTGGCTGTCTGAGCTGACGGACAGGATAGATGAGGAGTTTGAGGGCTTCCTGCGACCTGTTTGAAGATGTACACTTCAGCGGGGATTCCTCGTGGGATAATGTTTGTAGTGTGAAGAGAGGGAAGTAAACACACTCAATGGGTTTCTGCGGAATCCAAGCATTCTCAGATGAACAGTCCTGGTGCTCGCCCAAGTCAATGGGAATATTGCTTCAACTTATAAGTAGCTCGAATAGTATCAAGGGATCCTGAGAAGTATCGCCTTCTCGTACACCAGCATCGATAGGGTCAACGGGTATCCCGAGTTTTTACAAGGGCTGAAGATCATATTACTCGTTTGAGACACGGGCGTCTCCAGGTTGACCATGAGTGGCTCAAGAAATTTAACGCAATTCTTTCAAGATGCTCGCATCGCAGAATGGCACCAAGGGCATGGTGAAGTTCACCTCGGTCTGCCGACTGAGCTTCGTTCAAAGAGCCAATGGGATGTTACGCAAGAAAGATGTGTCCCAAGACAGTCAAGTCTGCGCTGAAGGATAGGGAATGAGATGTTTGATAATCCGAATCATGTCTCGATGAACAGACAACCCCTCTTCCCGAACAGATGGTAGGTGTATGCAGCGGGAGCTTCAGAAATGCGTATCAATGTGTGAATAGGTAGGTGTGCTGTGTGAACGTTATCACCTTTGTGGCTGGCTGATCTCGATGACGGGTGCTCAAAATGGCATTCCCCGCTTCCAGAAGTGAGCGACGTTTGTCGATGCGACCGTTCGAACCGGCACTTCTATCTCAAGGGTCGTGGGTTCCTCCGGCTCCCAGAGATGTGTAACCTGTGCAGAGCTAACCCGCGAGCGGATGAAGTTGAGAGTCATCTCCACAATCTTATGAAGATCGCACCCATTGGCAGAGAAGAAAGCTGCGAGGCTTGCAGGTGTTGTGACTATTGAAACTCAGCACCGGAGAGTTGGAATGCCCGCACGAGAGCTGAACGGTGTTGATATGTGATGCTTCTCAAAGCGGAAATGTGGCGTTTTCACGCCCGACTGAAGCGGACTTGCCGGATGCGATGCTAGCCTGAGCTGGAAATCCGGGGAGCGTGTCTCTGCCTGTGATCCACACGCAGGGCGGAAGAGCTTCGTCGCGCGAGACTAAATCATGGAATTGATCAGCGATTGATTGCCCTTGACTATTGTGGCTCAACCTCCGAACCGAGGGACACGAAAGCATCCTGTAGTGTTGAGGACTCGGTTGCAGTATCCCCAAGGGCCTAATATGTCAGGAGTTCCGCGGTATTGGGATCAATCAAGTCCTCGCCTCGACAATCATGTTGCACAACGCTGCTGAAAAAGAGGGGCAGCCATCTTTGGTAGGGTTCGATTGAATAATGAGGAATCTTAGGTAGCTACTTGTCTCACTTTAAAAGTCTCGTTAACTCATGCCAGTTATCGTACAGGATGCATTTTGCTTGCAAACTCTCTCCTAATCTTTTGTGGAACACCAATGCCTGGGTGATCATGTGAGGACTAACTTCAAGGAGCTCCTCGCCGGCTGCTACTCATTTGCGCCTCGGAGCAAGCTTGGAATTTTTTCAAATGCTGTGTCCTACATCGCGTCCGACATCCTCATGGAAACCCATTCCGTTACGAATCCGACTCTCAACCTCGACGACGCGCTTAGGAAGCATGAAGCCCAATCCGAAAAAGACGAAGAACGCCCACTTCCAGCGGAATGGGTTGAAGGTGACACTGAAGGCGAACCACCAGATGAGCTCGAGATAAGTGAAGAAGTCGAAAGCACCGGTAGGCGACGCAGATTTCAGAAGCTTCGTCATTTCGATCCAAGCCTTCATCCAGAAAGGATGGGGTCTTGTTAATGGGTCAATAAGGAACATCAGAAGGATTCTGGTGTAGATGCCGATGTGCCAATTTCCGACTGTGCCGATAGCAGCAACGTACGTGCTATATATTGTTAGAGCAAAGTTCGATCGCACGAGCCATGATGAAGACGCTTACCAGTTGATAGCAGAGATAGACGGGTGGTTTGGTGGGAAAGTCTGGATATACCAGTTGGGTGGCGAGTACGGCTCGTTGAAGCAGTCATCAGGCAGGAATTCCAGCGACGGACGCTTGAATCCGGTGGCCATGACGATAATATCGGCCGGGATGACCTGTCGTCTGCCAGGGCCGCCCTTAGGTACACCTTGAGCGCGTCTGTTGACAATGACACCTTCCGCCGTGAAGCCCTCAATATCACAGCGAACCCACTCGGCGTGACCAGATCGGATGGTCTCCATGACATGGCTGTTCACCATTGGCGTATCCATGTAGATACCCTTGTCGTACGGTGCAATGTCTTGCAGGTCTCGGTAGAAGAATTTGCGGAGCAGTGTCTCCGGGATCCAAGAGAGACGAGTCTCTTGACCGAGAATGTTCATAGCAAGAAGCATGTTCACGATGGGATTGCGAGGGATGATCCACTTGTCGCTACGAGATAGAATGGAAGTCTTCTCGGCTTCCTCATCCACAGCAAACTCAAGGGCCTCAACAGCGCTGGCACCACCTCCGATGACGACGAGCTTCTTGCCCTTGGCGTTCTTACTACAGTCTGATTAGCAAGCTTGGAACTTGAGGTGGATGCAGTGCATACCCAGTAAGCTGGCTAGAGTGATAGATGTTGCCCTTAAACTTTTCCATGCCTGGGAGCTGGGGCATCTTGGGTTCACCACAGGTACCGACAGCGGCGATGACGCCTTCGAAGTGGCCATTGGCCGTGTTGTTGACGACCCATCTGCCCTTCTCATCCTGGTAGACCTTTTCCACGGGTGTGTTGAACTTGGTGCGTGTTTCAAGTCCGTATTTCTGCCAAAGCTGCTTTACCTGGCTCAGGATCTGCTGTCTATCGGGATACCCGCGTTCCCACTTGACCGAGGGGTGGAAGCGGAACATCATGGAGTGAATTTGAAGACTGGATGAGTTGTTCACTTTCTGTGTGGTTCGTTAGTACTAAGTATGGGGAAAAGTCGAGCTTCGATGGGCGACGTACACTCCAGATACCCCCGAGGTTCTCGCGGCCACCGGCCTCGAAGATAACCACATCAAAGCCATGGCCAATGCAGTGCGCGGCAGAAGTAACACCAGTGATACCAGCTCCAATGACGGCAACCTTGGGTCGACTAAGGCGAGTGCTGGGCTCGGGAGGAGTGGGCGAGAATATCTTATCGGCGAACCATTGCCATATCTGGAAGACGAAGAGGAAGGGGTGGAAGAAGGGATTCTCTACACGAGATTCGGACGGCATCGTGGCGAGTAGGCCGCAAGCCTTGGACGAAGTCGGCGATGTATGGGGAGCAGGTGTACAGCAATTGGTACAGCTGGGGGTATGTTCGGGATGAGGCAAAAAGTGTTGATCACAATGCACCACGATGTGATGAAAGGGAGAGGGCACGAAGCTGTATTAAACCCTACGTTTGCCAAACGGAGGAGGTAGGTACTTTCCGCATGAAAAATGCTATGGATGAATGATGGGCCTAGGGAGCTCTGGGAGCTCTGGGCAGGCGGCTGGCATGTGAGCTCTTTCTTCCCTTTTCCCCTGGTACTAGTGCTGCCGCTGCCGTTGCCGCTGCTGCTGATAGGCGGTAGCTGCTGGCAAGGTGAGCCTGTGAGGTGAGGTGAGACTGAGACGACCGGCGAACAGGCCCACCCGATTATGGACGATTGACGTCACCAAGAACGCTAGGGAACCCATTGAAACGCCCGCATTGAAGCATGTGAAGACGAGGGTTTGGCCCAGTCTCGCCAACTGTCTCCCTAATTGGACACGAACGGGGACAGTTCAGGGAGAGTGCTTGGGCCGTCATCTGGTCCAGTCGTTGGGAAAACCACGCAGTATTTCCTCTACACAGTAGGAGAAAAGGACGACCCAATGCCATGAAAGGAACTCTGTGTACACCTTACAGATACAGCGTCTGTGTGAAGGATAAAGACCAAGAAAGATCAAGAGAATTGACATGGGAACCAAGGCCGGACTGGCTCAACATGACAGGGCCTTGGTGCATAGTCCGAGAACCAAGGCCTCGGCCACTGAAGCTGGTTGGGTCGTCGTGGCAGTCTAGAGCTAAAGAAGCATTTTTTTCATCGGGAGTTTTGGAGATCATTGGCCGATCGGATGCCCTTCCGCCTTTTCCCGGCCTGCCTTAGCGTTGCCAGCCTGGTACAGCACCATCAAACAGTTGAGAAACCCAGGAACACGCTTGAAGCGCACCTCACACAAAACACGCAGACACGAACACGACGGGGTGATTCATTCTCTTTTTAGACTTGGATGAACCGAAAATGAATTGGCTCCTAGTACCTCGGCACAGCTTTCTCTAATGGCCGCTGCGAGTGCTGCTGCTGCGCCGGGTTTATTGTGGGTATCTCCGTCTATCGCTTGCCTCTGTCGCGTCTGCCCGCATCCAACATCTTGGCCTTCTTCTGGAATCTTTCGCCCATCTCTGCTTGCCCGCTGCCCCTTGGCCCGTCTGCGGTGTCTCGGCCGCGCTTCCGGCTCTTGTCGAGGATGTCGCGGCTGCTGCCGCCACCGCTCTTGCGGGCCGTGAGTCTGTTGATTCGGTCGACGCCTTCGCCGAGGTCTCTCCACTCCTCTCCGCCAAATTGCATACGCTTGCCGTTGCCGGTCCGCATAGCCTCTTCCTTCTTTGCCTTCTTGCTCGACGTGGGAAGACGGGTGAAGTTGGCTTCTTCGTATTCGCGACGCTCGTCTTCCGTCTTGCGGTCCGCAGCAGTCTTCATCCTGCGACCACCGTTGACAATAGTTGTTCCGATACTGGGCTCGGCGATGGGGGCTGTCGACAGCTCGTGCTCGATGAACTCGTCCATGGTGTGAGACTTGAGTGGGCGGCGATCAGACTTCTCCTTGCGCTCAGAGGGCATAATGGTAGGCGCGATCCTTGGGGGTCGGTAGACACCATTCTTCGCAGCGGTTGCAACGGCAGCAGAGGCAGCGGCGGGTCTGACAAAGGCATCTGGTCGGGCTTGGAGGTGGGCTGCCTTGATCTCATCCTCCTCTTCGTCGCTGCTAGATTCTCCGTCAGAGGCTGACTCGTCAGAGTCGTCAGAGCCTACACCATGTGCGGCCTTGACTGCTTCGGCGTTCCGTTCGGCGTCATCCGCGGCACGAAGAATCTTCTCGATCTGGTAACGCAGCTTGTCTTCAAGGGGTCGGACACCCTTCTCGAGGTACAGTCGAAGTTCGACCAGCTTCTTGACAACCGTCTCCATAGTCTCTCCAACACTTCCATCGTCGCTTGATTGCTTCTTGGCGTTGCGCAATTTTAGAAGGATCAAGAAGACCAGATTTTGCAGGTAGGAGGCAAGAAGCTCATTCTTGGTATCGAGAAGCGAAATGCCATTTTGAGGCGGCGCAATTGAGCCCTTTGGTGCCGCGTCGAGCGATGTCGTCAATGACTGCGTCAAAGAGTCCAGCAATGCTGGAAGGGTGCTTGGTGCCGCCATTCTGGACCTGGCGATGCTGTATGTTGTTCGTTGAAAACTCGGGATCGTAAGTGAACAAGAGCGCTGTGCAGGATTTTTTTTTTTTGCAACCGCCAAACTGATCTGCGCCATTGCGGGGACCGGTACATCGGATCTTGTGGACCCCGACCACCGGTCTCCACTCTGGATGTTTCCACACTCACACCAGCTGAGTATCTACCTCAGGCCCCTGGTACCTACTGGGCAGCTGCGAGACCCCGGACAGACAATGTTCCGGCTGGTCCAGTGCGATGGGTGGTTAGGTACCTACATGTATGTACCTTACTTCAGAAGCTGAGCTGCAGGGTGACTAAGCCATATTTGGGACAGTTGTTCGAGAGGCAGCAGGAGCTCCTGTAATTGAGATACGAAGCTCCCGGACCTGACACAACAAAGGCAATTGGCCATCTGTCCACCACGAAGTAACTCTGCTTCTTGCACAAACATCACCGCGAGCTCGCCGTGTTCTTGACGAACCGTTTTGACCGCCATCATCTAGGTGCAGACGGAACCCGGATGACCCACCGGTTATAAGCCGCTTTGCGCTACCTGGACCTTACCGAGAACCAAGGGTACGTAATCGCGATCCATCCATCGGGGTAGCTATTCCCATCGGTTTCATGTTTCACGCTACTTTCCCTCTGGCCACCATCTTCTCTTTCGCAGAGTATCAAGACTGATCGCAACTTTTTGGCAGAGCTCTAACATCTCGACACGATGCAACTACGAGACATGGCGCCTTCGTCGGCGCTCGTGGCCTCTTTGCTGGCTATCCCACAGCTCGCTTCCGCCTTCTACTTGCCAGGTGTTGCGCCTACCTCTTACAAGAAGGGCGACGTTGTTCCTCTTTACGTGAACAGCATCAAGCCGGTCGCCGCCCCCTCCGATTCCCGATTGCACTCAATTGTTTCCTACGACTACTACCACCCTGGCTTCAAGTTCTGCGAGCCCGAACCCCGTCCCGAGTATGTGTCGGAGAGCTTGGGCAGTATTCTCTTCGGAGATCGCATCATGACCTCGCCGTTCGAGCTGCGCATGAAGAACGATGAGAAGTGCAAGCCGCTTTGCATCCAGAAATACCCTCCGGCGGCTGTCGGTTTCGTCAAGCGCCGCATCGAGCAGGGCTACAGCTTGAACTGGCTTGTGGACGGCCTGCCTGCTGGACAGCAGATCTACGATGACTTTACGAACACAACTTTCTACAACCCCGGATTCTTGATGGGCGGCGAGGACGAGAACGGCAACGTCATCTTCAACAACCACTACGACATCAACGTCGAATACCATGCCGTCAACGGCGATCAGTCGCAGCTGCGCGTCGTCGGTGTCGTTGTCGAGCCGAGCTCGCGTGCCTACCCCGGTCTACTCGACTGCAATAATCAGATGGAGCCCATCATCTTTGAGGAAGACGGCACTGAGAAGGAGGTCAAGTTCTCGTACTCGGTATTCTGGATCGAATCCAAGACAGCTTGGGCTACCCGTTGGGACAAGTACCTGCACGTATTTGATCCCAAGATTCACTGGTTCTGGCTTGTTGACACCGCAATTATCGTCATCATTCTGATCCTCACGGTCATGTCCATTCTTGTCAGAGCTCTGAAGAAGGATAT
This sequence comes from Colletotrichum fioriniae, assembly GCF_027942845.1. Taxonomy (NCBI): domain Eukaryota; kingdom Fungi; phylum Ascomycota; class Sordariomycetes; order Glomerellales; family Glomerellaceae; genus Colletotrichum; species Colletotrichum fioriniae. The sequence continues at coordinate 2,223,223 of NW_027076844.1, read as the reverse complement.
CGCGAGGTACAACCGCCTTGACCAGATCAACTTGGACGACCTCTCTGGTACTTCGGCGCTCGAAGATGGCGTACAGGAGGATTCGGGATGGAAGCTCGTCCATGGAGACGTCTTCCGTAACCCTTCGAACCCTCTTCTGCTCTCGGTTCTGCTCGGAAACGGTGTTCAGCTCTTTGTCATGACGGGCTTCACCATCTGCTTCGCCCTCCTCGGCTTCTTGTCGCCCTCTAACCGTGGTTCCCTCGGGACAATCATCCTGCTTCTTTACACTATCTTGGGCTTTGTGGGCGGTTACATCTCTGCGAGAACATACAAGTCGCTGCAGGGCGAGAAGTGGAAGATGAACATCGCGTTGACTCCGATTCTAGTGCCGAGCATCGTATTCGGTGCCTTCTTCTTCCTTGATCTCTTCCTCTGGGCGAAGCAGTCTTCCGGCGCCGTGCCATTCACTACCATGCTGGTTATCATTGCCATCTGGTTCATCCTGTCGGTGCCGCTGTCGTTCGCCGGATCCTGGATGGGTTTCCGCGCATCCCCCGTCGAGGCGCCTGTCAAGACCAACCAAATTCCTCGCCAGATTCCTCCTGCCACCTCCTATCTTAGACCGATTCCGAGCATGCTCATTGTCGGTCTCCTGCCCTTTGGCGCCATCTTTGTCGAACTCTACTTTATCATGAGCTCCGTCTGGTTCAGCCGTATCTACTACATGTTCGGCTTCCTGTTCCTCTCGTACGGCCTCATGATTGTCACGACCGCCGCCGTCACCATTCTTATGGTGTACTTCTTGCTCTGCGCCGAAAACTACAATTGGCAGTGGCGATCATTCCTCGCTGCGGGTATGAGCGGTGGCTACATCTTCCTCAACTGCCTTTTGTACTTGTTCACCAAGCTGAACCTGAGCAACCTGGCCGGTACCGTCCTCTACGTCGGCTACAGTGCTCTGATCTCGTTCTTGTTCTTCATTCTTACTGGTAAGCTTGCCTGCCACCCCTCAGCTCTGACTATTTCTAACGCTGGTTCGCAGGGTCCATTGGCTACTTCGCAAGTTGGTGGTTCGTCAGGAAGATTTACGCCTCCATTAAGATTGATTAAATGGCATTGCATTCGGGCGTTAACATGCGGCGACACGGTTCATGCTATTGTATCAACGTTTTTGTACGAATACTCACTCTCGTCCCACGAGCGTTGCATTGTAGTATTGATGACACGCTTTGGCCTAGGAGCAGAGCGTAGTTGGTCATGAGGTTCCAAAAAATGATATTCTTGTTAGATGGTAGACGGCAGGGATTGGTAGATGGGAGCGAGCTGCCTCCAGCTTTGAGTAAAACAACAGCGCATGTACAGTTCTCTTCATTTCTTATTCCCCGTGTGAATTACATTGTACAATGTTGCCAGCGACAAGACTCGTTGGCTACTCGTCGTCATCGTCATCGTCCATGAGACTCGTGAACTGGAACTGCTTGCTCTTGCCAGCCGAGGAGGCGCCAGCTCCAGCGCCAGTAGCCACGCTGTCGCGCCGGTACGCCTCCTGCTGCTCGCGGCGAATCTTTTCCATCTTCTCCGCGTACTCCCGGTTCTTCCTCTCGATCTCGGCCTTCTCCTGCTCCTCGCGGACCTTGCGCTCCTCCTCCTCTTTCCGCTTCGCTTCGGCAATCTGCTGCGGATCGTAGCCGCGGGGATCGGTGCCCGAGTCCGCGAGGTTCTGGTACATGGCCATGGCGCCACCGCGGATCATGCCCTCACTAGGCCAGGGCACAAACGTCGCGTTGAAGTGAGGATTGAGGTGGTTGCGTAGGCCGTCGGGCAGCGAGGTCGCGGTCGTTTGCTGCGTTCCTTGGAGGAGGTCCTGCGATCCGCCGCCGGGGCTGCCGTTTGCCGCGCCCGAGGGGCCTGGAGTCTGGCTCTGGCTGGGTGTCGGGGCGGCGCTTACGGGCTGGCTCTGGAGGCCGTTTGCGCCGGGGGTGTTTGGGTTGGTGGTCATGCTTGCGTTCAGGTCTGGGCCAGGAGAGCCTCCGCCGGTAGTGAGACCGCCGTTGGTGAGGGCGGCGGGCGGGAGGGTGGTTTTGCTGATTCGGCGGGCATAGTTAAGGAGCTCGTCATATTTCACGGGGTAGTTGGGCCCGTCCGGGTGGACGGTGATTTGGGTCGTGGTGATGTCCTTGCGTGTTGTTGCTAGACTGGAAAGGGTCTCCCTGATCTGCGTGTCGAGGGAGGCGGTTGTCGCTCGGAGTTGCTGCAGGCGAAGGTTGTTGTTTTGATGGATTTGAACTGCGATCGTGGGGTTAGCTTGGTCGCCTAGGGAGCTTGTGTCGGAGGTAAGCTTACCCTCGTCGAGGCCTTTTGTGAGGTCATGGTCTGCTTCGCGTAGGTCCAATGCCTGTTTGGCGTGGGGATGATACTTGGATACCGACTCAATCAGAACCGCAAGAGCCTTTTCAACGCGTTCAAAGCGCGCGTCAATAATCTTGTCCATGGTTGCGGTTGGAAGTTGTCGATTGGCCGAGATCGCTGGCTGAGCCGGTGGTGTGTTGGAGAGGATTTGGGTGCAAGGCTGAGTTGAGTTCCGCTAGACCGTACTGTGGGCCCACCAGAGGCTGCACGCCTATTGGCTCCAGGATTCAATGTTCGCGCCCAGCCTGTAGCCTGAGGCGCATTGGAAATCCGGCCGGCTTTTCCCGCTAAGAAACTCGCGCAACATCACCATTCTTTCACGACCTCACTCTTTTGCATCTGCAATTGAATACCCCACAGTTCGTTCGCACGACCATCACGTTCAAGATGCCTTCTCCCGTAAGTCAAACTGCTCCCTGGGCTCCCATGCCCTTGCTTTACGCTTCTAAGGCCAGTCAGACATGACAGCATACTGACAAAAGTTGCAATGCAGGCCCGCGTCGGTACTCTGTACCCTGCCTTCCGCAGCAAGTTCGGCCCCAAGTACGTTTTAAGATTTCCATACGATCGATCCCTCTCGACTGCGGCTCTTCGAGTGCCCTCAAATCCCCGAGACCGCGAGACAAACTTCACGCAACGAGCAACGGACCGAAAGAATTGTGGGCTGACTGATTGAATCTAGGTACAACACCATCCCCAACGTTGGTGGCTGGACCATTGCCTCCGTCGTTAAGCTGTGAGTTGCCATTGAGACTCTTCGTACGGCGTTCAATATCGCGATCCCAAGCCTCGGCCCACGAAGTCCATACTGCCGTTACCACTGTTCCGCCGACATAACGTTACAAATGCTGGCATGAGGCGACGGAGAGAGATCGGATGCCGCCACAAGATGGAATTGAACACAGTTGGAAGACTCGGAATGGATTGACTGACTTGTTGTGCTAGCGGAACCCGCGCTGCTGGTTTCGGCGCTGCCGCCGGTGTTGCCGCCCTCTTTTACACCTCTGGCATCCCGAGAATCCAGAACGACATCCTTGTTGTAAGGCGGACTGCGTCTCCGGAGTGGACTCACCTGATAACTGACACCCTCTATAGAAGATCCCCATTGTTGGCCCTAAGTTCCTCAAGGAGGTCCCCCCTGCCTCTGACAACGTGAGCCTTCCTCGAATCGTATACTGCAAAGGTAGCATGCTAACCTTCGACAAATAGCCATTCTAAATGCCTTTCATGACCCGGCTGTGCTTTTCTAATGCTGAAAATGTGGTGAGCATGGTTGAATGAGGTGTTGGGATGGAGGGCTGTCCACCCTTCGGGGCTTGTATAAAAGATACAATAGACTCTTTTTGACTTTAGTTGATGTGTTTGAATAAGGCAGTGATTCGAAAACTGAGTAAACCTAAGTTCCCTATGCGGTGTGCTTGCTACATATCATCTCAAACTACATCATTGCCAAAAGTAGTTTTGTCAAGGAGTTGAACTGCCCCTTTCTTGAACCAGTAGCTTAAGCACTGGGCCGTGGGCCGTGCGCAAACAGTGCGAAGACGCGTAATTGCTGCACCCTCGCCAATTGATGAACTGTTCACTTACTTCCACCTCACTTGTCTGTGTAAGAGAGCGTTCGTTGTCGCAGATAACACTCATTGTTCCCCAGGTCAAGGCACAGTCGTCTTTTTCCTTTCTGACACTCTTTTTAGTTCAATTGCGTCCTTCCCTCTTTCCATATCTTGAGTGGCTACATCTCAACAATACTGACAAAAAGACTTCAGCCAATCCCTTCAATCTCATCCGCCCTCTGGGCATCTCTCATTGAAGATGAAGGCCGTCGAAGCCTTTGTCGACGGACTCAATATTCTGTCCGTCGTCGTTCTTTACTCTCTACTATGGCTCATCACCCCCAAGATGCCCAACTCTGACCCTTCGGGCCCCAAGACAAACAAGATTTACGATGTGCTCATGCGCGTGTCGTACATCATCATCTTCATTCTCGGCTGGATCTGGTGCAGTAATGTTATGGCCCAAGTCGACAAGCCATACCTGGTGAGCTCAGTTTCCATATCCCAAATCGATAGCATTCCAGCATAATAATAAGAAACAGGATGAGATCTTTCATATTCCTCAAGCCCAGAAGTTCTGTCAGGGAAAATGGAACGAGTGGGATGACAAGATTACTACCCCTCCCGGCTTGTAAGTCGCAATTACCCTTGAAGCCATCATTCTGCCGAGCTAACAAATCGCCCAGGTACATTTTATCCAAGTACTACCTACAAGTGATGATGAGACCAGGCTGCTCCGTCCTCGATCTCCGCGGCGTCAACATCATCGCCGTCCTCGGCGTCGGCATCCTCGCAACTCACTGCCGCCACCTCCTCGAGACTCGCCGCCCCGACGCTAAGTCCCCAGCACCCCCAGCAGTGCTCTCCTTTCACTCGATTCACCTGGGCTGGAATATTGCCCTCTTTCCTGTGCTCTTCTTCTTCTCCGGTCTGTACTACACCGACGTCGTCTCGACCTTGTCGGTCCTTGTTGCCTACTATCACCACCTCCACCGCGTCCGCGAGGAGCGCAGTTCTTTCCTGAGTGACTGGACCACAATCATCCTCGGCGTCTTGACACTCGTCATGAGACAGACCAATGTCTTTTGGGTGGTCGTGTACATGGGCGGCTTGGAAGCAGTCGCCACTGTCAAAGCTCTTCGCCCTGATCCGGTGGCTAAGCCCAGCATGAAGACAGTCGGCGAGGCTGTGAAATTCTACGCGTGGAGATACTCAGTTGGAGACGTTCACGATCCGCCTCTCAATACTGCGTGGCCAGATGGTGAGTCTGCTCACCCACGACTGTAAGGGATTCTACTAACACAGCCAGACTTGTTCTTCTCTGCCCTAAGCATCAGCGTCGCAGCTCTGGCAAATCCTCTTCGCGTATTGAAGAAGGTCTATCCGCACATCACCATCATGGCCCTTTTCGCCGGCTTCGTTGCCTGGAATGGCGGCGTCGTGCTCGGTATATTCCACCCCTTAACTCTACTTGATACAAGGACTAACATGTCGTCAGGCGACAAGTCCAACCATGTCGCGACAATCCACCTCGCTCAAATGCTCTACATCTGGCCTCTCTTCGCCTTCTTTTCTTTCCCCCTCTTCCTACCTTCAGCCATCGGGGTCCTCCGTTTCGTTCATGGTCTCTACCGTACCACCTTCAAGACGAGCATAGTCAGTCCCGCAGACTCCGATAGCAGCACACACGGCCGCAAGCACGCTCTCAGCGGACCTGTCCAAGACAGCTCCTCAAAGAAACAGAAACTGCAAAATCAGGACTCTACCGAGCAACACACCTCAGCAACCACCCACTCAACCTCTCTCTTCCTCATCACCCTCCAGAAAGTCATCGGATCCAAACTTTACCACGTCCTCCTAACACCCGCCCTTCTCCTCCTCACCCTCCTCGTCGTCAGGTTCAACACCATCATCCACCCCTTCACCCTCGCAGACAACAGGCACTACATGTTCTACGTCTTCCGCTACACCATCCGCCGTCCGGGCCTGTTCCGCTACTACCTCATCATCCCCTACACCCTCGCCCGCTGGCTATGCTGGGACGCCCTCGCCGGCTGCGGCCAAGGCGGGTTCCTCTCGGACCACACTGCTGATTGCTCCGGGCGATACACCGCGCTCCGTCCCGGGCCATGGCAGAATAACCCCTTTAGCGCCGCAACCCCGTACCGCGACGGAAAACCCCCTGCTACAGAACTTCTGGACGACTCCGAGGCCGTCACAGGCGCAGAAGGAAAAGAAACCAAGGACCGCCACAACCCCTACGCCATCATCACACTCGCGGACCAGACATCCTACACCACAGAACCCACCGCCTCATCGACCGCAATCCTCCTCCTCCTCGCAACGACCCTCTCGCTCATGACGGCCCCCCTCGTCGAACCGCGCTACTTCATCCTCCCCTGGGTTTTCTGGCGCATCCTCGTCCCGGCGTGGAGACTCCACGACCACGCCGCCACACACCCGGTCATTTCCAAGGCCGAGAAGCTACCTATTCTGCGCTCGCTGGTCAAATTCGGAGAGAAGTTTGATGTGCGACTTGTGCTAGAGACTCTCTGGTTCGTGCTTGTCAACTTGGTCACAATGTACATATTCCTCGCCAAGCCGTACCTGTGGAGAGCAGAGGACGGGAGGATACTGGAAAACGGTCGGATGCAGCGGTTCATGTGGTAGATGAATCACTGCCTCGCGTAAGAGGATCATTGCCTCGTGGCTGGCCATTCAAGAGTTACGGACAAGAACTGAGGTAGAAAAAATGTAAAAGTAACCTCTTGTCCATTTGTTTTGCTCAACTTGATGCTTTTCTCTTGCACTCTCACGTGTGCTCTAAGCCCTTTTCAGGTTGCTATTTGTTTCAGAAAAAGAAAATTCATAACCCTTCCAAAACGCCAGTGACCTCAATAATTCTGAGGGTTTGTTCGATGTGTTCCCATCCCGGATGTATCGTTAAAGGGGGCTCATAGATGATGCCAATTCCCCAAGTTCCGCCTATATACCCATTTCATGTTCGAAAGCCCTCGTCATGTCTGATCATTCTTACGATCGCCCGTGTCGCCGTCATCCGTCGTCATCATCATCGCCGTCGCCGCGGTCCTTCCCCTCTATAAACTCAGTCGATCCAGGCTCAGGCCGTCGTTACTGCGCACCCTCCTGACAACACCCAGCTTGAAGAATTTTTCCTCGCCGCCGGCGGTCCGTCCTCCGATGTACCACTTATCGGCACCTAATACATCGCGGAATCCTTCGCTGCTGCTGTCGCTACCACGTCTTCGGTTCGCGCTGCCGGGAATGGGGATGCCACCCCGCGGGGAGTGTAGTGGGTATTGATTCACGACTCCTGATGTCGACCGGGTCGTCGAGTTGGCGTTGGCGTTGTTTCCGCCGCTACTTGGTGATGTACTCGAGGAGATGGCTCGTGGCGCTGAAGCGGCAGACTGTGTGGCGTACGATGACGATGATGTCTGCGTGGTATGCTTATTCGGTTGTTGCGATGATAGCGCCGTCGCCGAGGGAGACTGTTGTCTAAAGGAGTTGAAGAAGGTGGAGAGGAAGAAAGGTCGCTGAGAAGGCATCGTGAGTGTATCGGACCGCGATGTCATCGGTCGCCTTTGCGGTATTGTGGCGGTATCCGTTAATGTGTAGATCTAAGCCGCACCCGGTTGTGCGTATGTCGTTGCAGAAGAGTGAGGAGATTGCCGTGTTTAGACGTAAGACGTGACGGGTAGGTTCCGCCGACGAAAGGGTAAAAAAGCAAGCGCTTCGGTTGGGGACCCCTATTGTCTGGTATGATATTCTTCCAGGTTGCTGGGGTTTATGCTGTCATCCGTGCCCGAGCCGGGTCGATCCTGGGGCAAGACGTCCAAGCTTGCGCTGCAAGACGGTTTCGCACGGGGAAGAGAAATGAGGAGCCGCAGCGAGGCGAGGGGGGCCACTCAGACTCGAGATTCCGTTGTTTGTCGGCTCGTCAGTGTGTATGTAGAAACGTCGCTCCCGGGAACGAGTAGCGATGGCAGCGGAAGAGTCGTTATCGTGGGTGATATATGGTGTTTGGCGGGGTGAAGAGGCAGTCTCGATCCTGCGCGCGGTATTTCGATCGCGGAAGCGCCTTGGTGTGGACTCGGATGAATGATCGGCGTGGAGGTGCAGGCTTGCAGCGCAAGTGCGATACGGGCGGGATGGATGGGATGGGGAAGTTGGCTGACTGAGTCTTCGCTGCGAGATGATGCTGTATGTCGGGAAGAAAGCGGCGTGCGTCGGAGTGCTTCGCGAGTGCCCTGGTCTCTGGCTCTGGACTGTCGAGTCAAGTCGCAGTGGGGGAGGGTGGTCGAGTAGGCATCGGATGCAGGTTTGTGTGAGAGAAATCCTGACGTCGACTCACTTGTGGCCCGCCAAACTGGATGTGGGAGGGGTGGAAGAGCCAGGGGGCGAGTGGAAGAGTCGGCTGGAAAAGGAATGGTGATGGCAGATGAGAGGCACTTGAGGGAAGGGGGGGAACACTCACGCACTCAAGTCTCGCAGTCTGCAACTCTGTAGAGTCGCAGGACTGCCCTTTCCCCCGTTCGGCCAATCCCGGAATCCGGAAGTTGGGCCTGGCGACCGGCTGGCGTGCACGAGCCTGTATCCACTTGTGAGTAATTACCGGGCTGCCATAGGTCCATGTAAGGGACTTGGTCGCAAAGTCTCGAGACTTTTGCCCTCGGGTCCTGTCCCGGCGTGAGGGGAAGGGAGATACGTACCCACATGTACCGACCAACGCCGACCTTGTGGGGTCTCGGCTTCTTGGGAATGGAAGTCGGGGCAGGAGGGAAGACCACCTCAAGGACCGGCGTTTCCTTCATCCACTCAGATCCCCCGCTTATCTTATCTTATCCGAGGTCAATCAACAGAGGTGTCACTCACCTCTTCCCGTCAGTCATTTCTCTCAGTTGTCGAGTCTGTCTGCATCCCGAATCCTCTTCTATCCGAAATATGCCGTGACATATCCGTACGGAGTAAGTACTTCTTTGACTAAACAGACTCGTCGTCTTGGTCGCCTTGGGTAGCATCACCCCGGATCTACCTATGGGAAGTTTGCTTCTCTGAAAGCATCCGGCGCTGTCTGTCACTCTGAAAGTCTGATTCCTTCCCCTCCAAAACCGTTAGTTTCTTGTCGAAAGGTTATCCCCACACACATCACATAGGTGCCATGAACCAAGATGCTGCAGTGCCTGCTCCTTGCTGTTTGTACATGATCTGATATTTCAAAGCCCGTTTGATTCAGATCCCATCCTATTCGCTGGCCCCGGGTAACGCTCACCAGCGTCACGCAGATCTGGAACCGAAACGCCAGGAGAGACGCAGACTACGCAGCGGCACAGCTGCGCAGGATTTCCAGGTGCAGCCACGTTTCTGCAATTCGAGCCTGGTCGGTCTCCTTGGTTGGTACACGCTTGTACTGTACTCTGTTGATCGGGTGCCTTTGAGGAACCCGTTCGCTCGCCCCGAGATAGTTCAGCTTGTCAACGTGAATGACAGGTCGCTTGCGGCCCGCCATGTTTGCTCCGGGAATCCTTGAGGCTGCTACCCACCGAAGGTAGTCTTAGACGCTGCGCTTCCCCTCGCCCTTAGGTCCTTCACGTATCCGTGGTCGACACACCTACACAGTACAAAGCCATCCTCCTACCGCGGCGCCTAGTGTAACCTCGTTCGCCAAACGTCACAAGACGTACTGCCCCCGCCGTCCTTGGCCCCTTGGGTCAGGTTTCGGTATGGAATATCAGGTACTGTAGCATCAAGGCGACGTCAGAGTGAAGATACATTCTCTTGTTCGCAGCAACAGAAGCAAAACTGTAACCTTACCACCAAAAGAGGCCCGTCGCCTTGGGAGGAGGGTTTCATTGGTCTTCTCATCTGAAGTCGCCGACCTGTTGTAACACCCACCTATTCTGATCTGGTCGGTCTTGACTTTATCCCTCGGTTCAGCTTCAGCTTGCAGCCGTTCGTCGCCTATTGCCCATATTCAGACCCATTCCATCTCAGATGGCGGTTTGTCCCGATGTCAGCAAACAGAATCCTCATTGTGAGCACCATCGTACGACCGTCTCCCGTCTTGCACCTACTCGACCATCCTTCCCGTGAAACCAAGCCCGACGGGTTTCCGTCCAGCTCCTCTCTTGACCGAGTCAGCACCGGCCTACCGGGATTTCCCCTCTTTGAGCGTCTCGTCCGGTGTCTCTCCAGGTTTCTTCCGATCCCATCTTATCTAGCGATAACCATCTTCAAATGCTTTAGAAACTTGCGGGGTTTTGCGGGGTTGTTCAGGTGGAATGCAAGCCACACACTCAGCCACCTCCCGGCACTTTGGAGTGTGTAACGACACCCCAAAGATCTACAGCTCAGTGACATGGGCAATAAGATGACGGAAAGAATCTTAGTCTAGAGAGTCAATTATTTCGCGAAGCCTGAAGTTACTCTTCATGAATCAAGTTGACACTAGTAAGAGCGCTTGTAGAATGGTGTAGATGTCGTTGGTTAGGGGCCAGAGCCTAATCAATGACTACGTGCCCACCTCGCAAGACGATGCCCCACTGAGTATTTGAGGAATGACGACAGCACATCCATTTCCATCTGTTCTCTGAATCTATCCGTCCTATCTTTTGGCTTTTGTCTTGATGAAGATAATTCGAAAATTGGAGAATGTAATGAAGTTGAATCGAAGAAGAATATATAACTAATTGAATCCACTGACATATTGTTGCTGTTCTGTGATACTCAATCTAATAGATAATAGAGGGAATAGTCTGAGACATAAAAGATACCTCAGAGCTTATAAATCCAACTTCTCGTCTATATTAAGACAGCAATCGGGTCGGCAAAAGCCCAGGTACATGTTAACCGTGGGCTCAATGGCAAAGGCACATCATCCAGCCACTAATATGAGTTAGGGAAGGGATTTGTTAGACAACTTCATCAAAGTCAGACGCGCAAAGAAGAAGCGTTAACGTGTTCAGTCATTGGCATCTTAGGGGCAGCAAGGGACTTTCATAAGAAAAGCTTTCGGCATGCGATTCTCAGATTCGTACAGTCACATCATCATCCATGCATACATAGCACATGGGGTAGCCAGAAAACTATTTAACTGTTTGCACTCCCAATGATGTTGATTCTTGAAACACATTTACCCACTCATATTCACTGTGTCTAGGAAAGAAGAAGAAGCAGATACTGGCAGGTAATTCAATGAGCATTGAGAGTCGTAGTCTACCCAAGTAAGGACTATCTATCCACCGTATTGCCACTCCCTGTAAAACCCCCCCTTTTCTCGCCAATATTGGTGCTATCCCCTAGGCCGTCGAAGCTGCGCCATATTCGTCACCAAGGCACAGCCAGGCACCGCTTGTTGTGTGACTCGGCATGTTCAACTTAGCAGTTGCCGAGGAGCTTGAGCTGCCAGCCAGCGGGGTGAGTTTGGGTGCTGACGAAGCCGAGGCCGCAGCTGGAGGTGGCGGTGATGAAGTAGCTGCCGCCGTTGTAGCGGACGGAGCCCTGACCACCCTTGGGGATGCAGGCGGTGCCGATCTGGAAGTTGTTGGCGTCAAGAACCTGAACGCTGCAGTTGGCAAAGACGGCGGCGGCCTGGGCGGCGACGGCGATGATGGCGGAGGTCTTCATTTCTGTGCTCGAGTTAGTTGTTGGGACTCTTGGATGATTAGAGGAAAGCCGCTTACTGATGGTTGGTAAGAGGGTTCCTTGATTGGAGAGTTGGGTTTTGGTTGTTGTAGGTTGTTTGGGTTGTGAGATGAGAGGATGATGTGTTGGCGTCTAGAATTTCTTGACTGAGGGAGGAAAGAGTATGTCTTTATAGATTTCCCAGAGGCAGCTTGAGGTCAGTCTGGCTCTCTACGAAGGTCCACGATCAGTGTTCAGACAGACTCCATGAAACATCCGAATACAGGTCTCTGTGACAATGACTCGTGTTCTTTCTGGATTCAGTCGCTCCGAAGATGAGGCTTGATAGCCCCTCCTCACGATCTTGACACATCAATCTGAGTGTCGCTCTCGCCAACTGCCTGATGAGACTCGAGAGGCCGCCAAGACGAAGCTACTTGTTGAAACCATCACATTCGGACCATCGTACGACTTGATTAGCAAATTCTCGCTCAAATCGATGCGATGGAAGAGGAAGGTCAGTATGGCAGACAGTCAGAAATGCACCATTGCCTTAGGGAATGACCAAGACTGAAAGGTCTTTGGCTCTTGGTGGATATGAAAGAATCTCTATACATGCCATCAAGCGGTATAAAACGAGAGAAAACTCGCTGTCAAAGTGATATATCAATTCTTTCGATGCAGGGTCAAGATATCCCATCGGCTGTAATCACGGATGTGGGACCCGGGCGGGACGGCCCTACGGCCATGCAGCTGTCAATGCCCCGGTGGGCTACTAAGGAGATTTTGACAGGTGGGCGAGTCCATAGAAGGCTAGCATAAGGCGTTTATCCCACAGGATACAGGGACTCGATCTCGTAAATGATATCTAGGGGTCCAACTTTAAAAAAGTCAAGACATAGCCTTACTCGGGGACCAGGTTCTTTTGGGCCGTGACAGCTCAGCGCTATGACAGATCACATCGACTGAATCAGGAATCTCCGAGAACGACTTGCCGCGACTCTGCTGCCTCCGTTTAGCTAGTATGGATGGCGGAGCTGAGACCGGCTTCAACTTCAGCGGTTGTGATGTTGCCCATTGGGCCAATGCTCTCGATGACAAGACAATTTCCAATCAGTCGGTCCGGAGCGGTCCGAGTCCGAAGAGTCAAGCGCCTGTGTAAAAATGAAAACGTAAAAGGAGGTCATCTGAAGAGATCGTGAGTTGTACAACAGAAGACGAGATACCCCTAGAGACTTCACTAAGGCAATCGCCCACTCAAGCATCCGGTCCACGATGTGGCTGATGACAGTTGTGAGACCATTGGTCCATGCAGCCCTGGCCAGCCTGAAGTATCAGAGCACTCCAAGTTATCAAGCGTTTGAAGAAACTTATGTTGGTGTAATGCAGTGTTGTCGACCATGAGGACTAGTAGATATAATCAATCAAGGGTAAGTAATCACCACAGCCCAGTGAGTTCACTGAACCTAGCCTCAAACAACTGATACATTCAAATTCGAATAGATCTGATGTGCAGCAGTGCTTTTGACTTGAAACAAGTAATCAAGATGTTCCATCTAGCTCGTAAATACAGAAGTTCCAAAGAAATAGAATCTCAAGGCTCTTGTATTTTCAACCGAAAATTTTAAACGTAGTAATACAAACAAACATGGCATGTTAAACCAAGGTATCAACCAGATATTGATATAATTTAGCTTTACCCTTTCTACTTTCTACGACTTGTTAAGAAGGTGACCTTTTTTTGTTTTTGTGGAAGCTAATCTCCCAAGGATATAAGAAGTTATGGAGATCAAATCTTTTTTTCTTTTCTCTGTCTTATTCTCCTATTTTCCATGTGTTTCCCAATTTACAACCGAACCCTTTTGACAGTGACAATCAAAAGGGCAATGTTGGTTCAGTTCCTAATGCCAGGCAGGCAGACGGAGTGAGACAGTAACGCAAGTCAGAAAGTCTTGCGAGGCTACACCGAAACCACAAGATCTGTCCTTAGGGTGGCATTCTGGTCTCACCGACAAATCCTTCTGAATTGTGGCAAATGGCCCAATTGGTCTGCATTGCACAAGTCTCACTTTACAACTGCTAAAAGTAGGATTAGCCAACCGTGAGGGTGTGTCAGCTGCACTCCCACCAATCCTCCCTTGAGATCCAAGGCAAGGCTCTGAAGTCTCAATTTGGGGGCCCTTCCCTCCCAAACATATTTAAAATTCGTTGACTGGGCTATCTGAAAACCTCAACTTCTATGATCGATATACAACAACGAATTTCACCAACTGCTCGCGACTACCGCCAACACGATGGCCATCGCAACGGCAGGCACACTGGCCATCTTGGCTATATTCCTTACTTTTCAGGTGGTCTATTTCGGCATTGAATCCTCTTTCTATATATTCTGCCGCAAGAAGATGACACAAAAATGGCTTGTGCTCTTCCAGTACTTGATCGCACCGGTGTCAATCGGCATATTTGGGCTTATCTTTATCCCCATGATTTTCAAGGTTAAAAAGGGCGCCGGAAAGGATGTGTTCGCGAACTGTCGGGCTGAGGTTGATGCGGATATAGGAGGATACGGCATTCGCATTGCTGTCTGGGCACAAGGTCTCGTCATCTTTTTCATCGCCCTTGTTGGGACATTCCACTCCAAGATCACGGGTGCTAAGGAAATTGGTGCTGGCCTCATCATTACACACTTTTCCTTGGCTGTAGCGCTCATGGTCCAGCTGATCCAGCTCGAAGGGAAAGATGACCAGAGACACAGCATACTCACCTCAGCGAGTGCAATTCTTGGCGCCATGATTCTCGACTCTCAAAACAGTGCCCTTTCTATCCTCCTCGTTACCAAAGAGACTCTCGCATCCAGGTGGCAGGTCGGCATAGTGATATTCTGCCAAGCTATGAGCCTGGTGCTCATACCGATCTTGGTCAAAGGATTCCTCCATGATCTGAAAACCCCACTAGCTGGCGACGATGGCGGCTGCAACTCCATTCAGGTATTCTGGTGGGGAAGACTGCGGAGCTTCCCTTACGATCAAGAAACGAGGATTTGGAGTTGGGGCAGTGAAACAAGCGCTTTCTGGATTTACTACACTTTCAGATGCATTCTCTACGCTCAGAGTAGCTTCCATGCGCTCATGAACACGCAAATATTTCACAAAGCCCAGAAGTATGACGCTTTCAGCCTCAAGGGCATCACACACCCATCGCTGGGCAAAGGCGAAGTTGGTGCCTCGAGGAAATCGTGGCGTAGTAGACTTCGAGCTTGGCTTGGAGCTCACTCACAGGATGTTGAATATATCCCATACCCAACTACCGTATCGCTCATGTACATCGTCTACGGACTCTTCATGGTAGCCGCTATGGCTGCTGCGGAAATCACGATAGGTGGCGATAGCGAACACGCGATTTTCAAACAAGAAAAAGAAGAAGACGGTCAAGCACTGTCTACAGGCCAGATTATAGCGATTGTTATTGCTGCTGTAACGATTGCCCGGGGACTGTGGCTGTTCTTCATGTTATTCATCAAGGATGGAGAAATTACGAATATTACAAAGGGATTGGACTCCTTCAGATGGCCACTACACCTCGGGTTTGAGAATTGAGAGGTGTCTTGAGGTATACTTCCAAACGATACTTGTTGATGGGATCAATGAGCGGAGGATTGTGGGATCTGAGGGGGATCTGTTGCCACAAAGGTCTAAAAGTAATAGAAGCTTACGGGACTCTGCATTTCTGGTCTGCGGGTAGAATTCGTGAGTAGATGGCAACTTGGCAAAGAATTCGGTTGGTGTGGCTTAGTTTCCACATGCTCAACCACTGGGGTGTTTGTATTTCAATTTCATAGACTCAGCCGTAAGATGAGTGGACGTAATGGAGGTAGGGCTGATGCATTGGTGTAATGAAGGAGATATCATTCTTGAAACGAGGAGCTTAAGTCTTTTGGAATCGGTTGTTTGTCAATTGAGAAAACAAGCCCGCTGATATTGCTGAGGTAAGGTTGGAATCCCATTCTTGAATTCCAAGACCCTCCCACGTGCCTCCGTGCTTTTGAAGGAAAAGGCCCACTTCCGGCCGAATTCGCGGGGCCGAATGACATTTGCAATGGAAGCTACTTGTAAGTTGTTGAGCCACATCACGTGGTCGGACGAGCATCGGCCGAGGCTCAGCCACCCATTTCTAAGCGGAAGATTCGAGAAGGCAACGACAGCCGCAAGTCCCGGGCGAAGGTGGGTCGGCGGAGAAGCGACCCTTGGAATCCACGTCCAATCCATCGGCGCGGGTTGGCGGGGGTCCCGCGTCCAACGTCCATTGAAGTGGTGACAGCAGCCCACGCACTGCAGCAGCAGTAGCAGTAACGTTGGAGGGCAGTGAATCTTCGACTGGCACACCATCATAACGCCCCGAGGCTGAGCTGCAGCAGCCGGTGTGCCCAACGGCTTCTCCTCTACACCATTCACCAAGCCGAATGCCTGTTTCCTCATCACCGAACCGATTTCCCTACCTGCAGTCCCGTACGCCTCAATACGCATTGAAGGTCCCCACTTCTGTCCCGGTGTCCTGAGCCTCGACAGACATCTTTCGGGCTGATTCCTACTTCGACGGCAAGACCTTGCCAAGGTTGCACCGTTGCATTCGGCGTTTACTTTCCATCTTCATAATACGACTGAATACCCGTCCTTCCAGCCCGTCTCTGAACCGCCCTCTCCCCTTATTAGTTTAAATCCTACAACGTTGGACCGGAACTATACACTTCAAACAACAACTACACGTTGCAAAGGAAACAACGAAAGAATGTCGAGGTCAATACAGCTCAAGGAAGAAGGCAATCGCCACTTCCAGCAGGGCGACTACGCTGGCGCGGAGGCTCTGTATTCCAAGGCGTAAGCTTCACCTGCATGAATTTGGAGCCAGCCCCAGCCTGATCCACCTGCTATGTACCACAGACAGTTAGGCATGGCAATCGCATCGACTAAGAAGCTAATTCTTGGTCCATTATAGCATCATTGCCGACCCAAAGAACCCCGCTCTATACACGAACCGCGCAATGGCACGCCTCAAGCTCGAGATTTGGGACTCGGTTGTCTCTGACTGCGAATCCTGTCTCGGACTTACATCCGACAACCTCAAAGCCCACTACTACCTCTCCCAAGCCCAGCTCGCTCTCAAAGACTACGATTCGGCCCTCACAAATGCCCAAAAGGCCCACCAGCTCTGCGTGCAGACTGGCGATAAGTCGCTCGCCGCCATCACCGCCCAGGTGCTGCGCGCGAAGAAGGATAGATGGGATTGGATGGAGAAGCGGCGAACACGGGAAGCACGACACCTCGAGAACGAAGTCATTGAGCTGATGGAGAAGGAACGTGAACAAGCCCTTACGAACGCAATGGACGATGGGGAAAAGAGGGAGATTGAGGCTGAGTGGGAGCAGAAGATAGAGATACTGAGGAGTACTTTTGAGAAGAGTCGCTCTGCAGAGGAGAAGAGACGTGAGGTTCCGGAATGGGCCATCGATGATATCAGCTTTGGCATCATGGTTGACCCTGTCCTGGTGAGTTGGACTACGCTGCCTGCCTGCTTGCTGCATCCTAATACTCTCATAGACGAAGACTGGAAAGTCGTACGAGAGGGCATCCATCATGGAGCATCTCCGTCGTCACCCGAGCGATCCCCTTACGCGCGAGCCCTTACTCCCATCCGAGTTGAGGCCTAATCTTGGCCTTAGGCAGGCCTGTGAAGAGTTCCTCGAGGAGAACGGCTGGGCGGTGGACTGGTAGTCTTACGGAGTTGAGCTTGCATAAATGTTGGCGGCACCCTCTGATTTCAATCAATTGCATAGCACGGCGTTCAAGGTCTCGTTGGGCGCGAAGAATACCGGGTTGGATACGACTTTGCAATCGCTACTCAGCGACTATAGACTCACTGCTCGGGGAAGCTTTCCGGAAGCTTCTTCAATACACTTACCATCCCGCTCCCAAAGTCTAGAAGGGAACAAGAATGCCGTCTGGCTTAGATGCCGTGATTCTCTGTGGATAACCCGGTCTCAATGCCCGACAACAACGGAAAGCAGCTCCCGACGGAGCTTTGGCTGCTAGTATGTTGACGGCATTTCTCTGAGTCTTACGGACCTCTCAACTGCGAAAGCTTCAACATACACAGCGCATATGAAAATCGTGGACTAACCTTGATCGTCGCTCAAGGTCGGACCTCTGTCGTGGGAAACACATCTATTCCACATTAATCAAGCTCGCAGGCCGTTATTACAGAAGCAAGAAATCTCAATATAGAGGTAGGCAGGTGGAATTGTACCCACGTGAAAGACTTTAGGAAGAAAGGAACCTGAGAGGACGGGAACGTTGTTGAGTACATGTACCGATCTTTTTCTTCCCTACTGTTCCCAAGGTTGAGGGGAGCTGGGTCGAGGAGTATCAAGTACTGATGTGTGGGACCGCTACAGAAGGACAGATGTTATGTCAATCTTCTCGGCCAGATTCAGCCTTGTCTTCTGTTTAACTACTTACAGATGACCCTTCTTTTCCTCTTTCTTATCTTCTAGTATCATAGTAGATTTGGTTGCAATCAAAATCTAATAAATAGACTATGCCCAGACTGAGCGAGATCCTGGCTTCTAACCTTACTCATCCAACAAGTATACTGAAAGGCTGGTCGTATCGATTCGGCACCAAGCTTACAGCATCTCGCTGTCCAATAAAGTAGAATAAACAAGTGAAAACAGTCACCTTTCCCACGTATTGCCTGGGTTGCAGGAGTAGCCCGAGCCGCCAAGGTGGGAGACAATCGCATCAGGTAGCGCGGCTACTTTCTCCGCCCTCCGCCTAACACGTCCTCGAACTCAACTCTGTTTTCTACCTTAGACTAAACTGAAACATTGCCTTGTTATACCATAAATGGTAAGTCGGTGTTACATTGCTTCGCGATAATGAACCAGAGTCCTCCTTTGTTCCAGCCATGCCATATCTGCCCACAATCCCGACATCCAATCGATTTGGCGCTTTATCCAAGAACGGGCATCGCGCAATACAATCGACGACATTGCCTCGGCCCGTGAACCAAGATGAGAGCATCGTAGTCACCAACAACTACACAGGAGGGCAATGCTTCTAATTCGGGTTGAGAACAAGTCTAGGACAAACCGAAAAATGACATGAATCTTAAACATGTGGGATGCATCTTGAAGCCCCCCAAAGGATTGCCCAAGAAATCCGTTGATGGCCTACCTCAGCAAACCTAGGGCCATTTCTTCGTCATCAGCCAGGTTTCTGGTACTGGAGATATCAAGATATGCATGGTAAGTCGAACCCAGCCAGGTAAAAACAAGGGCTTACACCAAGTCTCATGGTTTGAGATCACCTCAAGTGGTAAGGCCAAACAGAAGAAAATGCGAATCAGAGGGAGCGAGGCAGAACGCCCCGAGTCTACGGAGGAGCCTGTAATCGAAGGCACTTGTCCTCTTCAGGTCAGGTCTTGGCTTAAAATTGAAGAACTATATGGGATAAGCGCTTTGAGGTGGGATGTATGCGCCGAAGGTCTTCTCGTAGCAGAATGCTGACTGTCTGCCAAGTCGACAAAGAAAGTCAAGCGAGCCAATAATATCAAGTAACATGCTCCTGCTCAAGGATTGGATGAAATGGAGTCGTGATGAGTCTAGGTGGCTGATCAAAGTATAGAACATGTTTCCATCGAACGATGCGTTCCTGCCTGGCCCAAGATCCATCTTCTACTCAGCTTGCTCAGAGTTACATGGTTATCTTAGCTATACTTTAGAGTCTATTCAATTTATGTATACATCGGTCTCATGTAGGCCGCCACAATTCAGACTCCGCAACTAGTTTTTTGAATCGGGGCTCATCTTCTCGAAATGAAATCATTCCGTACGAAGGTATACATGTTGATGCAATGTCATCGGATAGTGTGAGATGCGACACATAAGCCAGATTCATAACTTGAGAGCATGAACAACAAGTAAGTTCCAGAGGATAATCACCTCTCGGCCGGGTCGTGAAATCAATGGTTTTTTGTCAGACATAAAAGCGCTAAATCTTGCTAAATGCTATCTTGAGTTGCGTGTACATGGACCGGGGTAAATCGAATTCAGCCCCTTGAAAATAAGCATGCTTCATGATCGTCATTCCCTCTATGCGGTCTTGCCCTTGATGATATCGGCAGCCTAACACCAGAATTGTTAGCGAACGAGCCCAGGTACGTCTAAAAAGCGCACAGCAACGTTGAGTAGAGCTTACCTTCTCAGCAACAGCATAGACTGTAGTCATAATGTGAGTGGCAGGAACAAGAGGCATGATGCTGGCGTCAACAACGCGGAGTCCGCTGATGCCATAGACCTTCAGGCTGGCATCAACGACACCACCCTCCTCTCTTGCGCCCAACTTGCAGGTACCAACGGGGTGGAACAAAGTACCACTCTGCTGGCGAACAAAGTCGGCGATGGCAGCGTCAGTGGTAATATTGGCGCCGGGAACGACCTCGAAAGGCTGAAGGGGCTTGACGGCTTCGGTACCGGCGATGGTGCGAGCGAACTTGACACCCTCGACCAAGAAAGAAACGTCGAGGGGGTTCTTCAGAAACGCGGAGTCGGCGGTGGGAGCGTCAAAAGTGCTAGAGGAAGCGGCCTTGAGGGAGCCACGGGAGTAGGGGTGCTGGAGACCCAGAACGATAACACCCCCGTCGGCCCAAATAATCTCGAGAAGTGCTGAGTCGGTGGCGGACAGACGCTCGTTGAGAACCTTCTGCTGTGCTTGGTATCCCTTGACCACCTCGGCGGGAGCGCCCGAAGGCAAGAAAGTGGTTCCATCCTGCGCGGACGCCTCGGAGCTGAGGGTATCGACAGCCTTGGAGTAGGTCGAAAGCGGGAGGAAGGTGAGGAAGTCGCCGGTGGGGGAGCTGAGAGGGCCGTTCTTCTGGCTGTCGTACTGGGCTCTGGCCTCGGCGGCGAAGGTGGCGTTGCTCTGGAGCATAGAGCCTACGGGCAGAGTGGTGTTAACTACATTTCTCAAGTCAGCTGGTGTCAGGACAATCTGCAGATCATATTTCTCATACTGGTGTTGACAACAGTCAGCATCACGTGGTCGTGAAGGTTCTGGCCAACGGCGGGGAGATCGACGACGGTGGGGACATTGATGCTGGTGTGAAGAGCAGGGTCGCCAATGCCGGAAACTTGAAGAATCTGAGGCGAGTGCAGAGCGCCAGCAGCCAGGATAACTTCCTTGGCAGCGGTCGCAGTCTGCGCCTGAGCGCCCTTGCTGGCGGCAAACTGAACACACAATTAGCTGGATGGTTCCATTTGAGCGGATGAGCAACCTAAACTCACCTCAACGCCCGTAGCCTTAACGGCATCTCCTGATCCGCTGGTGACAACCTTGGTAACCTGGCGTCCGGTGAGAAGGTGGAGGTTCTTGCGTCCAGTAAAGTTATCGTAGTAAGCCTCCCTTGCGGAGGAACGAGTGGAAGAAGTCGGGTCCTGGTTGTGAGGGCAGAAGTAACCTCCAATCGGGCTACCATTGGCCTGGTCCTTCGCAACGGTGATGCCAAGCTCCTTGACAGCGTCGATCATGAACTCTATGCAGAAGGTTAGATTGTATCCCTAGACACTACGATGGTTTGAGTAGGAGAGACGCAACTGGTTGTAGGCCAGAAGAAAGGCGAGTAGGTGACCTGCATCAACCCATCGCTGCCGTGAGCAGCGTCATCAACCTGAACGCCCCACTCAGAGACGATGTCGGCCTTCGGGGGTGTGAACTTCTCGTTCTGTAGGGAGAAATACAGTTAGATTACCGACACGATTTACCTTCACGAATTTCACTAGGGGACGCATGCACTTACCTTCTTGAAATAAGGAAGCAGAGAATCCCAGTTCCATCCTGTGGCTCCGAGGCTTTCCCAACGATCGTAATCAGACTTTGAGCCCCGGTCGAATACCATGCGGTTAAGCTTAGTTGAACCTCCAACAACTCTTCCCTGGGGAATCGAGACGGATCGACCTCCAAGAGCGTCGTTTGCGACGTAGGTCGTGTTCCAGTCGTACTTGGTTCCAACGGCGCCGCCAGCCAATCCAGGGATCTTGACGTAATCCTCGCCCGCGTCACTAGAAGTTGTACGTCAGAACATGGAGATTTTGGTAGTCCGTTTGGATAATCTCACAGATCGCCAGCCTCGATAACAAGAACAGTTACAGCTGTGCCAAGTTAGTTATTCCACTCGTCAATTGACGCTTCACAATGTTTTGCTACTGACCAGGATCTTCCGAAAGGCGGTTAGCAACAGTAAGTCCACTGGCACCGGCGCCAACGACGATGTAGTCGTAGCTAGGCAGCAGATTTGTGTCGTTCTGTCGCTTGAGACAAACTGAAGGAGAGGACGGACGAGCAAGCGCTCCGAGGAGCGGCATTGCTGCCACAGCCACAGCCATCTTCACGATGTACGCCATGGTGACTAGTGTCTGAGTGGGACTTTAAGAGCAAAGGAACGAGTGTTTGTGCGTATGTACAAAGGTACAGTAACGAGTGAGTAGAGACGCAAGGAGTTACAGAATTGTATCTCGACTCGGGACGACCCGATATATGATTTAACCTGCCCCTAAAGATGGGACTACTTCGTCTGAAAACGACCCTCCAAGACTTCGAATTTGCCTGCCATTGATGCTGCCGGTCTCACCTGCCGATTGTGAACTCTCTTCCCCACAACGGTCAGGGGAAACAAGGCAGCCGAGAGACAAGCGCCGCTCGCGTTAAACGACGACATATTGGCCCAGACCGAATAACACCTACGTATCCGTACTTGCTCCAGTAGAATGGACAAAAGAAAGACAAGGGGTTACGGGAAGAGCATCAGGGGAAAGGAGAGGGGGCATGGGCAGGGTCGGACAAATTCACACAACATCCCTGACTCTATCTGAGCTGTCTTGGGTGGCGCAATATCTGCATCATGTTAGCGATTGCTTGCTCAGCAACAACAGCTGTAACTGCCACACGTGGTTGACAGGCCAAGTGGAGTAGAACCGGTTTCTGGGACAGGTCATCCGGAGATTGCAGCTAGGAAGCGGTTGCGAGAAAAGTGCCGATGCATGGTTACTGAATCATTTAAGGTTCATACTGGTCGAAACGTCGAACAAAAGCGTCGATTTCGCCCCGCGCGGTAGCTCGTCTAGTCACGCTGACCAACATTCTCAGCTGAGCTCAAAGGCGACGATATAGTCTTTTAGAGTTGATTGAGCCAAGAGGCCTGTAAAGTGTTCCTCGGTTGTCTCGTAAGGTCTTGATGTACGCTGCAGTAGCCCATGGCGATCGGGGATGATCGCCGGTATCCAGATTCGTCCCATCGCCGAATACAATCCCTAAAAAGGATGCGCGGCACCCCAGACAACCCTGGTTCCGCGATTCAGATGCAAGGAACCCCAGTCTTGTGCATCCCAGCATCCTTCTCGATTCCGTCCCTCCTTTACACACGTCCCTAGAGTCGGCACGGTGCCGGCGCGAGCGGCACAAGAGACATTTTTCTTTCCCACTGCTCTGTACTCCGCAACATGTAAGTCATTTTATTTACTAACCTGCCTCTTTGGTGTCTGACACTGCCTCACGGCCACCAGCGGATCTCAAATGCCGCCTGTTTCGATAACACAACTCCTAAGACATGCCGCAACCTATACGCAATTGAACTTGTCTTGATTAAGTCATATGTGTATTCTTAGAAGGTGAATCGCATCTACTAAGGCTTGGAAGAGGCGGGTTGCTTCTTGCTTAGGTTGCCTTCGACAATTGGCGCGTCAGTGCCTGTAAGAAAACCCCTACTTCGAATCTGCAGTGGGAGGTACAGCAGGAGGCAATAGGTACATGCAAGCCCCATTAAAACGTGAGCACCATTACGGATACACGACTGTTTGTTTGTCTAACTGATGGTTAGTCTTCTGTCTTACCTAGTGAAACGGACGCATTTGAGACATAGCGCCACACTGATCCGCTAAACCGATGGCGCTAGGGCTTTGGTGCGCGTGTTCTCGCGATCTCAACGGCTAGCTCACAACGCGGTTTACTGATCAACTTTTCTTTCTCGCCTTGAGACGACTACAGGTGATGGACGCCACCATACGGATAGCACATGTGAAGTTGGCCACCCCCGCGATGTTGATCGATGGGATTATGCAACCTTCACTAGATCGTCTTGCTGCATGCCACCCTCCGCTCGCACGTACGAATACAACTTCCTCTCAAGCCCTGCCATTTCCGTGGCTAAGGGTTACATCCACTTTGCCTAATGCAGCGAGCCGTTGGGCTTGGAATGTTCTAAGCGTCACTCGCAAGCTACTCTCCAACGCCCCCAAAAAAACACCTTGAGTTTTCAACGCCACGCATGGGGGACTTAACTTTGTCGGTTGTGTTGGTTGCCACGTTTTGAGCCGAGGCAATAAAATGGCCCCGGCTTGCTTGTCTACCAATATTCAGTGCCGACAAAGCCGACCTGGCCTAACCTTCCATCTATTGTTGTCAATTTGCCGGCATGCCACGATCTTTCAGGCTCATTTGTCCCATTTTGCATGGTGATTAGAAGGCTAGTCTTGCCAAGCATGCTAGAAGAGATCGTGGGATTGAGTTTGACTTAATGAGACATATCAAGAATATTTGCGATGAATCATAGGACAAGAATTCGAAGAACTCCCAATTCTTCCAGATACATTCTAGACCTGCAGATCGGAAGACAAACTATAATGAAGGTTATTTGACACATGGACGTTTCTTAGACTTTAGTTTTGTCTCTGGAAACAGGACTCGTGATATGATTTCAAATTCTCGATAGAAGTCTAGAAACAATTTGGATGAACTTACAGAGCTTCAGTCACTAAGATGAGTCGATGAGACTTCAAAATATGCGACTTGGTGCAAGTTTCACCTTTCAACCAAGCTTAGTCGGCGACCTGCCGACCTGGCTGAAGCTGACGAGGGTGGTCAAAGCAGCGCTGCAAACAGGTTACTCGGGCAACTCAGTATCCAGTGTTCTGGCATGCATGACATGAAGATGCCTGTCAAGACTCGTTCATCTGAAGCCTCTAAACCCTAAATCAGGCGGCCAATGGAGTCAATAACTGGGGCAGTATCGCAAATCAAGCCTATAAAAACAAGCGCTACACTATGAGGCAACCCGAGCAGCTGGTTCAATCTATCGCATACAAGGAACTATCATAGCTCGACCCTCTATCGTCGCCGTCGCAGGCCAAGGCTCCCAAGAGACACGGACGCGGACATTAGTTGCCTTGATTGAGGGTCCTCTGCAACATTCCCCTTTTTGAATCGTGACCTCGCAGGAGCCGCAACTGCCGGCTCGGCCGACACCGCTTTGGAGGCCATCCCACTAGTTCGCCAAGGCCGAGTATTGATGACTTAGTTACTGCCACAATCTGTTATCCTGTTTACAGAGGCCTTGATGTCATTTTGAAACTGGGGCTTGTAGGCTATGGCCTGGTGGATTCGGGACTTAATGCTGTCTCCATTTAACAGACGCAATGGGGTCGCGCAAAGATAATCTCCGCTTCGTTAATCGACGACATCTCTTGAGCCTTGAGTCTTGAGTCTTGGTGGGCAACAAAGAATGCTTTGCTGAGGATTATTTCGTACAAATCATTCCAAAAGGACAGAAAAATATTGGCCAAATCTCCAGACGAATGCATCAAGAAAGCCCCTTCTGCGAAAGATAGGGGTATTCTGCGACAGACTTAGCCTGCGCAGCAAGGACATCGGATTGCGCAGGAGTTTGAGAGTTACTCAGCCCCCGCATATTCTGCCGAGATAGAAACCCTTCAAGTTTCTCATGTTGACTGAACAAGGGATTGCTGTTTCTTTCTAGTCAGAAATAGGAAAGTCTCAGAAAGCTCGGGGCCGTGGAATTGGCATCCCAAAGAGTGACCTCAAAACCCAGGCCCCCTTAATTGTCTCTTTCTCAGAGTTTGAAATATGGGACCTAAGCGCCGGAGCTCAGCCTACGAGCGGATACCGTAGGTGGATCCGAACCATTACCAGAACCGCGGAGCCGCCGGGACCCATCGGTTACACGTAGGTTCGTAGGCTTGTCCAGAAAGGAATCCGCCGTGATGCGTAAGTGATGTGTAAGGGATGATAGAGCAAAGGAGGGGGCATGGCTTTCAGCATCCAGACCAACCTGGAAGCACAGCCTGCATGTGATTAGTGATGTGGTGCGCAGCACTCTAGCGGTGGACTCCGGCCGGTTGAGGGGGGTAAAGCTTTCCTCGGGCTTCATCGGCTAGCAAGCTTAAAGCTATTCTTTTCTTCTGCAGGTAATCTTCAAGAGTTATCCTGATAGTTCGACGACTTTGAGCTGAATAACCTGGTTTGCGGCGATCATTCTACGCAACCCAAGTCACTTGGCATACGCTCCTCTTAACTCAGGGCTCCTTTCAGAATCTCGATTGAACGAGCATCAAAGACGCCATCCCCCAGAGACATGTTACGCTCAAAAGAACAACGAGTCCTAAACTAGCGCGATAGTGATGTATCTTATCACAATACCATATCGAAGGCGAGCCGCGCAATAGTCATAGAGTTGGTAGCCGTGCTGCTCTCCGCAACCTAATTTCACCTAACGATTGCGACGCTGATAGTTATGGCGCCCCGGAAGCCTGACTGTCGGGATACGACTGCCGGTTTCTGGATGACAAGGCCAGTGCCGACTTAAGAACGCTACGATGCCTGACTTCGGCCTTCGAGGGGGTATTGCAACATTGCTCGATTTAGCTTTACTTAGATACTAACATGGCCACGGCTCGCGCGGCCGATCATATGGTCTCCTCTACCAGTCTCACTGACCAAAGACGAGCGTAACTTGCTCGGTAAGCTGAAGACTTGGAACCTTGATCCAAGAATGCCGAAGGAACTGAGGAAAAGTTCTTGTCGCGTGATATAAAGCTATCGCAAGGTAGCTCTTAGAGCAATCAACGTTGTTCTTCTGCCATACCATTAACTAGCACATGGCTTCAAAACATATGCGCATAGTTTCATGAGGCGTAACAACAAGTTATAGTTCTATCCGACCCTAATTCTCTTATATCCATCTATAAATAATTTCGAAATAGAAAAGAAATTGGAGGAAGACTAGAAAGTGATATACTGACGCCGTCTAGCGGTTCATAGGATAATAGTATTAGACTTGAAGGCATTTTGACAACATGATGTAATTAGGGCTTTGAATCTTGAAAGAAGTATGCCTGGAGGATAAGACGGAAATAAATCTTACTTGACGTCATCTTGCGCTTGGTCTATTCGCTGGCCTATGATATTCTACTATCTTCACCGTCGCACTCCATGTATCGATGCCCCCAAAAGAACCTTACTTTTACGACTACATGGCTATTCATAGAAACAAAAGATTTGCTCATCAACCATTCCATAACTCGAGGAAGTAAGTATGATTCACAGAGAGTTAACGGTGATTTGGGGGATAATTTCGGCGTTTACGGTGTTGAATTCAATAAGAATTAATAGGCATCTTAAGATTTTCGCTCTAGCAAGTCCACAGATTACCACACAGCACTCACGCAAGTGCGGCGAGGAAGCCCGAGTTCATAGATAGACGAACCAATTTCTCTTCTTGGCCGGAGAAATACCTAGCCGCTCCAGCACCTTCCCGTGGCTGTGTTCCTCTTGCCATTGAGATGACTGTCCACATGACGTATCAACCAGTGACCTTGTGGTACTATGAGGTAAGATACCTACTTAAGGGATATAATTTGCGTTCCTAACAATAGCACAGCAGCGTCCGTCTAGGCCGGTGGGTCAGGTCAAGCTCTGTGCGAGGTGGTCGAGGTGGTCAAATCAACAAATACTCCAATGAGGGTTTACTGAGGGGCGCGCTGTTCAGGGCTGTTCAGGGACGTGAACTATAAAATAAGTGACCCCAAGCCCGGGTTTCTATTCCTTTTCTTTTGCACTTTTGCCCACCCTAATCTTGACCTGTACGTAAGCTAGGTACTACCGTCAGCAGATGAAAGACTCATGTATGGGTATGTATTCTAACTTGCCTTGCTACTGCTCACTGTGCTTCGTTCTCTCAACTCACCCCGTCCACGATCACAGTCCATTCAAGGATTGATTATTGTTGCATCTGGAACTTGCCTTTCCCGTCTATCCGTCTTGGGAACGTCAGCTCACACCAATAACAACACCAGCGCCACAAAACCTGATGAGCAGAGTTGCGAGATCCCGTGACCAGCTGCATTTAGAGGTTTGAAGCATTCCTTCTTTCGCCTTTCGAGGATTGTAACAGCACAATGATGGTCCAGGTGATCTGAATATGTCTTGGAACTGTGTAACCGAGGAACATGGTAAGAACGAATCTCGTTTGAAATAGAGCTTGCGGGTGAGCAACGAGCTAATAGCAAACAGAACACCACCCTTGACTGGAGTTCTCTTAAGTTTCTGAGCAGATGATATCTGATGTTTTCATCTCCAAGCCTCCCTTGGCCTTTAATCTCAAGTTCTCATTCAGTCTTGTCGAGACTATTCCCGAATTGATCGGACTACTCGCCAGCTAGAGTTTAACTACGGGCTTTCAGCGAACTTCTCACGACTTCCAGCCCCAGTCACCCGGAGGTTCGGAAAGTCAACGCAGGCGGTGAGCCAAAGCAGACCGCAGACAATGGGGAGCGCCCATACCGAGTCCGAACCCAAGTCGCGGTGGTGCTCGGGCTTGGCGGGGTTCGGGGCTGTTGACCGTCCTTGGACCAACCGGCAAATGGAGCAACTGGGGACGTCACAGCTTGAAATTCCCCGCGGGTTATGGAGCCGTTGCGGGCTATTTGCGGGGGGCGGGGGAGAGCATTAGCTCCAGAGCCTCCAGTAGCTCGACGCAGGCGTTGCAGGTCGTTCCACTTAGCGCCAGGGTTTACTGTCGGGAGTCGGGAGAGCTACCCCAAAGCTCTCCAAATACGGCAAATATCGCCGGCTAAAACCCAACAAAAACATGTTCAAACCCAATCGGGGCCTGCTGATTATGATGCAGAGGCAAGCAAAGCAAGACATTCCGAGCGCGCGACTCGTCTGATTTATACATCACTGCGGAGAGCTCACCGAGCTCTGGGAAGCTCAATTCATTCAATTAACTGGCCATCCCACGCGGTTGTTCCCTCCAGCTCCCGTCTCTTGGACTCTGCAACTTAGAAATCCCCCCTTTCACCCGCGACAATACCAGGCTCACACCAACAAACATCTAGCCCAACAGAAGCACAAGCAGTCAAGATGGGCAAGCCAATCGTTCTCCAGCTCGGCGACGACATCAAGTGGAACCATGACCTCTACAAGGAATTCACCTCAAAGTTCGACATCCGCCGGTCATACAGCATGCCGCGCGCCGAGTTCATCCAAGCACTAAAGGACAAGAAGTTTGGCGACTTTTTCGCCATTTACCGCCCCTTCTGGAACACGGGAGGCGAGATGGGCAACTGGGACAAGGAATTGATCTCGCTTCTGCCCTCTTCATGCAAGGTGTACGCCAGCGCCGGCGCCGGGTTCGATTGGGTTGACACAGAGACTCTCGCGAGCAGAGGTTGGTTCCCCCGCGACATGAGCGTAAAAAGAAGACCTTGCCTGGCTTCTTGATGCCTCAATTGAATTGTGAGCCAAAAAGGCTGACCAAAATTCTACCACACAGGCATCATCTACTGCAACGCCGCCGCAGCATGCACAGAATCCGTTGCCGACGGCGCAATCTGGCTCATCCTCTCCACCTTCCGCCTCTTCTCCTGGTCCTCCGTCGCCGCCCGCTCAGGCGACCCAGACCAGTTCGTCGACGCCAACAAGAACCTCGGCGCCGTCTCGCGCAACCCCAACGGCTTCAGCCTAGGCATCATCGGCTTCGGCAAGATTGGCCGCCGCATCGCCGAAAAGGCCCACAAGTCCTTTGATATGAAGATCCTCTACAACGACGTCGTCCGCATGCCCGCCGACCTCGAAAAGTCTTCGAACGCGACGTACATCAAGGACATGAACGAGCTGCTGGCTACGGCCGACTGCGTGTTGACGGCGACGCCGTTTGCGGGCAAGACGCTCCTAGATGCCGCTGCGATTGCCAAGATGAAGAAGGGTGCTAAGCTCATCAACATTGCGCGTGGAAAGCTCATTGAGGAGGAGCCTCTTGTTGCGGCGCTCAAGAGCGGACACCTCTCGGCTGTTGGCTTGGACGTGCACTACAATGAGCCCCATGTGAACAAGGAGCTGATCAAGATGAGGAATGTCGAGGTTCTATCGCATAACGCCGGTGCTTCTCTGGATGCCCACATGGGTTTCGAGAGGCTTGGTATGGAGAACATTCTCTCCTTTGCGAGCACTGGCAAGGCCGTCACGCCTGTCAATGCTCATCTTATCAACAAGAGCCGTTTGTAACGAGGATATGAAATCATGAAAAGGGGGTCTGGATTGTAGTATAATCATGGAAAACCAAGGAGTTAGGTATTGGATTAATTGAACAAACTGAAATTCTGTTTCAAACCTTTAAGATCACGGAATAGTGCTCTTTCTCGATTACGGACGAAGGACAATGAGGTCAACAAGCATCGCCCACGTCTCAGAGATCAAACAGAAGT
This sequence comes from Colletotrichum fioriniae, assembly GCF_027942845.1. Taxonomy (NCBI): domain Eukaryota; kingdom Fungi; phylum Ascomycota; class Sordariomycetes; order Glomerellales; family Glomerellaceae; genus Colletotrichum; species Colletotrichum fioriniae. Next base: position 2,193,028 of record NW_027076844.1, on the reverse strand, counting down.
GTTGTTCAATGGCCCTAGCCAGAGATCATGAAGACGAAGATTAAGAGAGTGAGGAAGAGTCTCATTTTCTTTACCACCACAAGCTATCCAGCTCCAGGAAGATCATTAACCTCTCTTCAAAGCATCCAGCGTGTTGTATCCCACGCATCTCATCAGCATACTCTATTTCTACGCCATACGCTTCTTCATCTCCTCCACAATCGGCCCCTCGCCCCACCTCAATTTAGCCAACCACCCCCATCAATCAACACATCCGTCCCATTAACATACCGACACCCCGCAACAAACCCAACGGCATCAGCAACCTCCTCCGCTGTCGCAGCCCTCTTGAAAGGATGCGCCTTCATCATCTCCCGTATTCCCGCCCCTGCTCTCCCCTCCATCTCCGCCGCCAGCATCTTCGTCTCCGTCATCCCTGGCGCGACAAGATTCACCCTGTACACCTCTCCCCGCGTACGCCTCTGAAGCAGCAGCCGCCTGGACGCGTAGACTATTCGCCTTTTTCGCGATACAGTATGCCGTGGCACTCACCCCCGCGATGAGCTCGTGAAGCTCCTTGTTCTCGAGGAGGGATGTCCGCGGGGCGGTCGCGAGGTGTCGTTCGAGGGCGGGCGAGAGGGCGGGATCATGTGCTGGGCCATACTTCCCACACAAACCACCGACGAGCCATACGGCATCTCGACTTCTTTCCCAAAGGCTTCAATCACGTTGGCTGTACCGACAACATCAACGGCGAGAATCATTTCCGCGGACCCCATTGTCGGGCTGAGTGCCGAGGTCAGGACGACCGTTTCGATGGCGCCGCCTAGGGACTCGGCCGTCTTTGCGAGGGAGGCGACGGACTCGTAGGATGTGACGTCGACTTGCTGCGTCGTGACTTTGTGGCCTGCTTGTTTGAGGGACTCGGCGCCAGCGGAGATGGTGGACGGTGAGCGGCTTGCGAAGAGGATATGATGGCCTGAGCCGAGGCGGTGGGCTGTTGCCAAGCCGATGCCGCCGCCGCCGATGATGACTAGGATTGGAAGTGCGTCTAATGCCATGTTTACAGTGTTTGACTATTGTTACTACACATATAAAACCCGAGAGAGCTGTGTAGATTTTCTCACATGGAAATTTCTCAGGAGACACAGCTTGCGGAGCTATGGCCATTTAAATAGGCTCCCTTCAGGGCTCGGAGGCTCGGTCTCGCTTCAGAAGCGATGGAGGCAAGTGCCCAACTCCTCGAAGTTTGTCTGAAGCTTTTGCTTGGGATATCAGATGAGTTTACCCAGCGGCGCGTCTATTTCCCAAATGAAGACAAGGGGGGCTTCCATTGACCAATAGCATTTGGCCATGAGTGTCATCACCCAAACTTTAGGTTGAACTCTCAGGGTGTGAGGAGAGATGTATTACGCACAAATCATCTCTCATCTCTCCTTTTTTTGCTGTCAGAACCATGTCTTTGAGCTAGGAATCTGCTCTCTTAATACAGTGAAACTGTGGACAAGGTTCTGGTATAAGAATGGGCTTCCAAGCATCTCGAAGCAGGATTAGCTCGCTATTTATATTTGTTGTGATTGTGCCTGGCTTCTTCCAAGCTTCCCAAGCTTGATTGACTTTTCGGGTTCGGCTATACGGACTCCTGATTAGCAAATGCGCGGATATTTCGACTACCAACTAAGGTATGCATGCAGGGTATGTTTCGTATTATTTGCAACGAAGAGCGCATTCATGTTCGGAGCGCACCAAAAAATCACAAAGCTGAGTGCAATCAGATCTCACGCGCACGGAAATGTTAAACTCATTCGCAGGTTGTAGAGTTCTTCTGCTGTCTCGTATATCCCGAGTTTGCCTAGCTAGCTATCATGCTGCCAGAACCATCGGAAAAGGTATCTTCATCGCCTATTCATCATCATTATCATCATTGATCCACCCATACTGTCGATGCTTCATATGTTGCTCGATCTCAGGTTGAACCATTGTGGCAGTGACTTAGTTCGGGAGCTTGTCTCCAACGCACTGGTCCTGGGTGACAGCACCCATATTCATGAGTCCCTCGCCAATGCAGCCAGGTCGGATGGTGTCAGGCACCTCCACCTGATACATCCAGACCGGTCCCTTCTCCTTGGGCGTGTCGTCGGGCTTACCATTGTAATACCAGTCGAACTCCATGTTGGAAACTCCACCCTCTCCAGCACAAGAACGAACCAGCTTGGAGACATTCTCCCCGAAAGTGCCAATGACACCGTCCTTGAAGTTCGAGCCGCGAATGTAGAGGGTTCTCTTGCCCGGGACCTTCATGTTCCAGAAGTAGCAAGTGTTCCAGACCCAGCCTTGCTGAATGCTGTCGATGACGCTGTGAGCAAGCGCCACGCCGGGGGCTCGGTAGACAGGATCTTGCTTCTCCATCGGCAAGGGGAGGCGAGTGCGGCAGTCGGTGTAGACGAAGATAATGACGCCGTCAGGGACCATATGTCCAGTCCATTCGCCATTCATTTTCTCTCCCTCGATCATCCACATTTGGTTATCGCAGGACTTCCAGTTGACGGGTTGTATGCCTTCGACGGAGCAGCAGTTCCATTCCCAGATTGTAGGCTGTCGGTGGGCAGTAGTCATGCCACCACTGAAGTAAGATTGAGGTTAGTAAAGTAAGTCACAATTTTTGTCAGCGTAAGCTTTGGATGCTCTACTTACCAGACAACCTTCTTGACTGGAACAAAGGTGAAGTAGCCACATTCACCCTCCTCCAGGTCGATGTCCCACTTCTTGCCCTTCGTGTGGCCGTAGTTGTGAGACCAACCGCCGGAGACACCAACCTTGTACGCCTTCAGGAATTGAAGCTTGGTGCTTGCGCCAACACTCCAGCCTGAACCCACTGACTCAGAATCAGTCATGCCGCATTTGATGGGAGAATGACAGTCGGAACTCGGGAAAGGAACTTCTTGAGCCCACTCGAATGTGGTTCCTATTTAGGAAAGACGAATCAGCATTTGTTGGAACAAGGCAAATTGAAACTTGAAAACAATAAGCTTCATCAGATCTGTACTCACGAAGCTGACAGAAGGATGTGCATCCGTCGTACATCCATCTCCCATCGCCACCAGTGTCCCAGTTCCCACAAGTGTCAAACCTCATCTTGCCTGCCTTGAATGAAAGGAACTTGTTCTTGGGAGGACAGTCCTCGGCCTTATACTCGTAATAGAGCGTGGCGGGCTTGGTCTTGTCCGAACAGGGCTCGACGGAAGCGGCATTCATATGCTCGCTACTGGCCTTGGTGTTGGCATGGGAAGAGTCGTTGCGATCCTCGGGGCGAATGGTCCAGAGCGGCGGGTTCTCGGGGTCCCAGGTGTAGTTGAGAGGGACGATAGAGGTGAAGTTACCGATCTTGTTATCGCGCTTGCCAATGTTGAAGATGTCGTTCTCAAGGAAGCGCTCACGATCCTCGGGGCGCATGGTCCAGAGGGGAGGATTAGCAGGGTCCCAGTCATAGTCGAGCGGGATGACTCGGCCATCCTGAGCCGGGGCGCCGTCAACACCGAGAAGGAAGAGCGCAATGAGCAAGAAGATGCCCATCATGACCCCCTTTCCCTCGGGTGAGGCAGAGGCGAGGCTGAAAGCTACCATATTTTCTGGCAGAGCAGAATGGTGAACTTGCGTGAAGGAAGTTGTTGATTGTGTGAAACGGGAATAGGATAATAGCTGCGAAGAGTGTGAAGAGAACAAAGAAATTGAAGAATCTTTTTGTTCCTTGAAGTAAGGGGAAGGAAATCTCCAGGTTTGAGGTGCCTGGAGAAGAAGAGTCTGGGTTGAAGGGATGTGTATGAGAAGGGAAAGAATCGTCCCTCAGAGGCTTTGAAATAACGAGATTTGTGGGAAGGGATAATGAGCTAATTCTCAAGCGAGGCGGTCAGTGAGGGTATTCGAGAGGCTCAAAGGTGAAGGAGGTGAATACTCAAGGTAATTAAGAGGGAAGGTTCGATGTAGGAAAACTCATTCGCTCTTTCCTCTATTGGCGAGGCAGTTAACTGGTTTGAGGGAATTACCCCGTCCAATTGCTAAGGTACTATTATGTTTTAACACCACTATCTCTGTAAGTATGTTACAGATAGCTATGTGTTCATCCCTCTATGGATTTAAGGCACGACTTGAGGGTTGTGTGGGTAGTGAGAATGCATCCATGTCACTCCCAGATTTTGACCACAAATGCTTAACCTCATTGTTGCACGACCACAAGGCATATGTTTACGTGTGAAATTTTAAATCTTCTTGCTAGACGCATTCAAAGGTGCCGAGATATCCCCTCATCTAAACAACACAGCTAGGATCCTACGATGTTGGAGTAAGCAGCGAGACAACTGATGAGGTGAAAGCAAACAACATCAGTACGGCTCTCTCATAGATCTATCTCAGCTAGCTTATTGTGACATTCTTACTTTTGCTTGACCTTGCATCAACTACAGCTCCTGAATGCAGATACCGACACTCTGGGCACAGAACTTCATGCAAAGCTCTACATCTGGAGTTGCACCAAGTTTGATCAGCTGTTTACGTTTGTCCCTTGCATACGAGCGAAGAGCATATGGCCACAGCATGGAAGGAAGATAGCAATCCTTGCTCATGTTACTCGTGCTACTTTATAATGATTGTAGAGCTCTCTTGAGATCCTTTGCCTGCCAAATCCGGAACATATTAGTCCTCGTCGGAGGGTGCGAAAAAATGGACGCCGAGAGGATACGCCGAGAGGATACGCCGAGATTTATTTTCGTAACCAGACTGTAAAGCATACGTATCATTTTTCTTTTTCTTTATGCTCTCAAATGTGCGTTTTGCGAGCCTACAAAAGGTACCTGCTGTGCCTGCATACCTTACCTTATTTCAGCTTCGACACATGTTTTCGAGAGGCAGTGGCTGGACCGCACCTTCCACACGTGGTCCCGACCATCACGAGAACCCCTTCGTCCATATCCCTACAACCCCTATACACCACAACCACAAGCCCATATACCCCCCTTCCTTCCATTCCAGTCACCAGCCAGCAGGCGCCCCCTCGGGGGTCAGGTCAAACCTGGCTGGGTGGTGGAGTGGTTGAAGTCCACGAACAGCCTAATCGGTGAAGGCTCAGAGGTCCCGTGTTCGAGTCCCAGCATGAGCACCAGAGATGTAGTCCCCATTCGCCACCGGGGGGGGTGAACTCTTTTGCCTTTTGGCCATACTTTTTAAAGATGCCGTGCTTCTTCTATACCTTGCAGCTCAACACATTTTGAGGGGCGGAAGAGCAGTAGGATAAGCTCTCCTCCTGTCCAAGTCGACCGTTGTGATCGTAGTTGCCAACTGAGAGAAGTTGCTGAATCTGCAAGCGGTGATATTGACGGCAAGTCGGAGCCAAGGATGTTTGCTTAACGTGTATGTGTTTGTGTTTTATATAAGTATTGGTAAGCCAACAATGGCCTTGCTCATGTTGCAGGCTCCTGGGCCTGTTCTCCCCCCTCTACAGTTGACCTCCAATGAGACCGTCTATCCATCTCATGAGGACGCGGCCTCTCATAATGCTGCTATGTACCCAATCGTCCATTACTTTTACAGAGGTGAAGAACACCTGAAGCATCCAACCAGGAGGCCTTCCACGTCATGTCATATTCGGCGTCGAATCAATCCAAAATCATGCTAATCATACGCTCAGAGAAATGCGTCAGGGCGGCCACCGCCGCCGCCAGGCTGTGACCGATGAGGAGGCGGTGTGGGTGCTTCGGACTCAAAGTCGGTATCGCGTCCATCACTTCCTCTCCTAGGCGGCGTCGTGATACCGCGCCCGTATCTCGAAGCCTGCGGTGGGCTCGGGCTCGAGTCCACATGCCTCAACTTGTCGTCATTGAACGAGTCCTCCTCATCATCCTCGTCATCGTAGCGCTGCAAGGCAGGCATCGAGCGAGAGTCTCCCTTCACAAGACCAAGTCGCTCCTCTTCAGTAGCGTTCTTGACTTGCGGACTGGAGTAACCCCGTGAACCAAGGCCATAGCGACTGGTTGGTCGAAGCTGCGGATGTTGTTGCTGGTGATCGTCCTCATGGTGCGGCGAATCAGCGTGATGTCTCTTGAAGACGTTGGAGAAGGAGAATTGTCTCTTCGCCGAATGTGGTGGTGGGGTAGGTGCAAGATGCGAACTGGCTCCGCTAAAGCCACTACCTTGCGACACAGCACGCTGTTCATACACGCCGGCAGCACCGGCATATTCCAAGTCGCCATGTTCACCAGCTGGAAGCCCGTACACATGCTCTCTGCTCTTGCCGTAGTACGGTGCCTGGTCGTCGTCTGATTTGAGCGTGGATACGGCGATTTCTGTTAAGGGAACTGGATGCATGGGGCTCTGAACCCTTGGATCCTGAAACTGGGGCTGATTCGGCGACAGAACACTACGTGCTCGCTCTCGGATGGTACCTGCAATGCTCGAAAGCATACCGGGGGAGGAAGGTCGATCGTGCTCTGCCAGCTCCTCTTCAGTGGGGAAATGTGACATGCCGAGGGGTGGATGGGCCTGGGGAGAAGCGGGAGGGATGACAGTTGGTGTATGAGGGATACCAGCTTGCGAGAGAGGATAAGGCGATCGTATCGTTCCTCTGGTGCTTCGACTTCCAACCGTCATAGTTCTCCGCCTTCTTATCCCGTCCCATTCGTAAACAGGCTGGCCATCTTCGCTTACGGGCTCCAGCGACTCTCGCATCTTCTCTTCCTGTAATCGCTTGAACTCGGCCTCTTCCATCTTCTGTCTGGCGGAGGAGAAGCGACGCACAATCGCAGCAGCTCCACGGATAGCATCGGCCTTGGGCTCGGTCTCGGGTTGTTCTTGTTCGGCGATGGTGTGAATCTGGTTAAGATCTCCAGCAAAGACTGCGGTGTCGGGCACATCCTTGGCCGACTTTGAAAGCTGGAGGAGCACAACACCGGCGCAAATGGTCAAGAAACCGTTGACCACGGTAATGATAGCAGTGGGGGTGCCCTTGAAACCTCTAAAGAGCACTGCCGACGTAATGATGGTTGTGCTGGTGAAGTAAACGTAGTATGTTGGTGTTACGAGGGCGGCGTTGAAAAGGTTCAGTGCTTTCTGTGATTTCGATTAGCCTCGTGCATCTCAGCCATGTGGGAACAGGTAGTCTCACGTTCAAGTAAATGATTTCTGTCAGCAAAGTGCCAATGACGAAGACCAGCAGCACATAGGTGAACCATTTGTTGAACTGAGCCTCACCACCTGCCTGGGCGACGATTGCCGCGCCCAGACCCTGCGTTGCTACAACACTCAAGCCTCCAACCCAGCTACAGATGGAGATGTAGACCAGCATATTCTTGTTGCCCCATCTCGGCCCTGCATACCACGCGGTAATGGCGCTGCCAACGAGGATGACACCGGCATAGGACAGGAACCCGGGCTGAATGACATAGCTTTGCATCTGTTGAATGTTGGCCACGGCAGAATTCTCGGGCGCATTCATGACAATAACGACAGAGCCAACAATGCAGAGGAAACATGCGACTTTGCCCACCATACTCAAGCGTTCCTTGAGGAAGATGGCGGATAGGATGGCAGTCAGGACAACAGATAAGGCGCCTAGCGGGGTAACGAGAATGGCGTCGGTGAAGGCATATGCGACGAAATTGCAGATCTCGCCGAAAATCATCAGGGTCATGCCCGTCCACCACCAGGCGTTCTTGAGGTAGCCATAGCCCTCACCGGGAGCTTCGTTGTATTTCTCGTTGGCCTTCAAAAGACCGACTTTCTTGATGACGAAGGAGGTTCCGATAAATGCGCCGGAGGCTACAGCCAAGGAAATACCAATAGCCTTGTATGAGGCAGGTCTCGTGGCAGTATCGCCAGTTGAACCTCCCATCCGTGCGTATATCTCATGCGCCGCCGTCAACATTTCCGCGGATTGCTCCATTGCGGCGGTTGTGTACGCCGGCGACTTGGTCGCCGGGGTGATGTGTCGAAGAGAGGGGCTCTGGTTATTCGAGGTTCGTGATCATTCGCTTAATCTAGTTACGGTATGAAAGATCGGGGGTGGACGTGTTGGCAAGAATGTCCAGGGCGTTCGGCATAGGAAACCCGCAAATTGGTAGAAGCAACGTAGGTACTCGACTTGTTTGGTTTGACGTTTTGCGGCTGTCAGCTATCGGGGACAGGTAGTCGTCAACAATCTTGGCGAAGCTTGGAAGCTGGGCGGGTCGGATAGTAGATCTTGTGGGCAGGGGAGTGCTCAAGATGCCGGATGTGAGTAGCTTAGCTTGTGCAATAGTAGGATCGGAAAAGAGGAATTTGAGGTCGATAGCGGCGGAGGGGTTGTTGAACAGGTGGGTGGGACGTGAGAATGGGCGCTCGATGGGAGGCTGTGTCGAGAAATTGGGTCCAAGTAGGATGGAGTCGCCGCAGTGTGCAGAGGTAGCGCAGTGTGCGTACGGATAGTTAGTGGTGTGGTGCTCGTATTGACGGCGGGAGTCTGTCTTCGCCACACCAGCTTGCGTCAGCGCACTTGCAGGCAGAGCTGAGCTTAGATGAGATGCGAAGAAGGTGGTGGTTTCGGTTCGTCAAGTTCGTAAAGCGTCGTTAAAGGAAGGTATCCGTACTGCGTATACTGCGTATATGTAGGAAATAGGACGTTGTAAAACGTATGCGGGAAGCAGACGCTAGGTAGGTGCTGGACGAACAGCGGAGGGTCGTCAGGTCTTGTTCTCCTGGATATTCATAGGTGTATATGCAGAGGGAACCACAGGTTCGAGAGTCAGGGCCGAGGAGAGAAAGGGAAAAAAAAAAAAGGAAAAAAGAAAAGGACCAGGCTGGAACTAACTAGTTGGTTAACTTTGGTGGGCTGGGATTTGGGAAGGAAGGAACACGACGGACCAGGAGATGCTGGTGACCTGGTCTAGAACCCCCCCGGTGCCTTCCATGAGTTGAGTCATCTGATTGGATCAGAAGACTCGTGTGGGTGGGTAGCAGTGGGGGAAGCTGCGTTTAGCGCTTTCCCGCAGCGCGGGACGCACCCTGTTCTTGGAAAGAGCCACTGGTTGGGCCCAGGGGCTTTGCCTGCCACCTCTTGCGCACCTCAGTTCAACACCCAAAGGCAAGTACTCCGTAAGGTACCTTCCACAGAGACCACACAGCTTCCTGTCTCTTTACAGTGTCGCGGACGTCTTCGTTTGAATCCTACCTTTTATCTGGAACAGCTTGTTCGAAGCCGAATCGCACACCAGTAACCAGTGACCATGGCGGTTATGGGCCTTGTTGGGCGGCCAGAGACGTTGCAGTCGGAAGATGCTGCTGTATTATGTACGGGAAAAAGGTAAAATTAAAAACAGAACAACCCGCACGAATACATGAGGCTAATGAGGTCACAGTTGGCGCCCCATGGCATTCTGATTCGCTTTTTCTCGTCGGTCAGGCCCTTGATATCGGACTCCGAGAGTGACAGTTGGCCGGTTGTCACTTCAACACCCACTCCTTCCGCCGTAGGTATTTCGAATCTTTGCATGGAATCTATCAAGCAAGACTTCAAAGAGTGTCGATACATCGCGAGGAGTAAGTACCTATGTCGTTCATCAGCCTCATTCCGTGCGCATAGACAAGACGGGTGCACGTTGACGACACCACCGAGCGCATTAAGCAACGACATGCACACCATCTTCAGACCAACCCATCCCATCCTAACAACAGCCCGTCCATTGCGTCTGCTGTCTGCGAACACGCACCTTGTTCCGCACCAACACCTCCCACACTACTGCCTCACCAGGCTTCAACCCAGTCGCACCCGAACAGTTCAAGCTGGGAAAAAGTTGGGACTCCAAGCGCTCGGCAAGTACAATCCCTATAATCAAGCCTACCACACCACCTCATAGTAGTGGACAGCGCCGGGAAGAAGCTTAGCGGCAGTCGTACTCGTGCTCGAGATTGTCGCTGACCGTTGAGCCTTGCTGTTTCGCAAAACTTCTCGAAAACACTCGACGCAATGACCGGACGAAAGCGCCAACGATAGCCCGTCTTCCACGTCGCCCCGTATTCTCCTGCAACGCATGTTTTGCGCAAGTCACTCAGCGCTGTCATCTCTTTGGCTCCCGCCCGCAAGCCCATTCGTCTGACACAATACGACACACGTCAACCGCTTTCGAGTCTGTCTCCAAGGTCAGCCAGCGTGCCAACCTATCCCCATTCGAGACCCAGTGTGCCAGTAATACCTATTTCGATGCCTGTGCCTGTGGGCTGGGAAACCAATGTCGCATCGAAGCGTCCATCATCCTGGCCGGTGATGTCAACACCAGCCAGGAATGTGGCTCTCTTCAACGGCTGATAGGCCCGTGTCACCCCAACATGCGACAACCACCCTAGATTTGGGTGCTTTATGGCCTGGGTCGGTCGCTCTCGCCCTAGCAACGGGATCAAGCTCAATCTCTGTTCAGTCAACAAAATCCGGCACCATGCGACTCGCCTGTGTTGACCAGTAGACATCGCAACGCCAAGATTCCAGACAATCAATATTCAGCAGTCTAGACCGGCGGAAGCTCACACAAAGCCAACAGCTTTCAGATGAGCCGGAGCAGCGAGCTAGCTCCAGAGAGCAGCCCACTTTGCCTTGCGAACAATGACGGCGGTGTTTGGGGCCAGGTCAGGTCTAGGATGATCGTAGTGCGATGGTGGTGCTGCGTGCAGCACTTTTCCATGGCTGAATTGCTTCAGCTGCCCGATTGACCCCACCATGCAACCTCCACTGTCCGCCCGAGGTGAACCCGACCTAATGCTCCCCGCAGGCTGATACGGATAAGGTACGTATCTTCGCTCCGCCTGGCAAGTCAAGCTGACAATCCCTCGCCAGCTGTCCCTAATTGGCCGCCGGCTGCGCCCCTCCATCTCATGCTTCCCCTCCAAGTCCAACTCTCCAACATCCCAAGGGCGGAATCCAACACAATCACACTCAATTCCTTCTCAAGGTGTGCATCGCGCGAGTCAAATCCCAGCCGCACGCGCCATGCTTTGGCCACGCCCACGACCGATTCGAGGGACCCTTTCACCTGCGCAAAGTGTATCACACTCTTTGTTCGCCTGCATCACGAGCAATGCCTGCCAAACGGATCTCTTACCGTATAGGCCTCCACTGTTAGGTGCTCCGAAATCCTGCCCACTTCGAGGAGAAGACCAACGGTGGCAAGGCACGTCCATCTTGCAGCGGATACGGACAAGGACGTCCCATTAAGGGCTCACGCGCTCCCACTATGGTCCCTAGCCTCAATGGCTCCCATGAGCCCCTACGGATGCAACAAATTGGATTGGCAATCGCTTCAGTGGCATGCATAAGACGCCGCAACTTTGCCGGCTTTGGTACCTAGCGACGGCCCATTGCTTCAGACAGATAGGCAGGCGATTGTTCCAGTAAGAGGCATCCAGGCGATCCGCACGGGGGCCACAGCCCAACTTCGAATCCTGCCAAGCCCGTACATCAAGCTTGTGAGCACTGCCTCGGCGTCATCAAGCTCAATCTGAATGATACCCCAAAAAACGCATGTCTCCGGACCTCAGTCAGCGTCAAGGTGGGGACTCTTACCACGCTGACTTGAAGGATTGCGGGTTTCCTGCATTCCTCCCCGCGCCTTACGCATGCTTGGCTTCGTGTTGATGGGACCCTTGCTGAGCCGCACCCGCGTTCTTGGCCGAGACATTCAGATGCTTCGCTCTCCAGAATGCGTCGAGCCAGCTATCTGCCGGACACCTCATCAATTCTGTCTGCTGTCACGCAAACTCGACTCGGTGATCTGTACATGTCAGCATGTCGAAGTCTCGGCCCGGCTTATAGATTTCTCGCCTGGGCATCATCCAGCTTGAGAAGTTTGATAACCACCGGATGCCGTTTCGCGCACAGAACGGATCTGCAGAAACGAAGCAACATCCGATCGAGGCTTGTGCGGGGCCCGGGATCGGCCCTCCACGGCTGTTGCCCGCGGTGGGGTTTGTCCTCTGGTGCCTCCGATTTTTTCTCGGCGTTTCGACCGACCCCAGCAAATCGAGGAACATTCTTCGCTCTTTTGAATGTTAGAAATGGACATGATTGAAACGATTATTGTCAATTAGCATTAGAGATATTGAGGTAAGTAGTAGTCTAGTCAAACATATGGACATTACACGGTCAAATATCATACTCTGATCTCCCTTTATAGATATCGAGCGGTTGTTCACCCTTTTCACACTGCAACTCTGAAGGTCTTAGCAACGCTAGGAACGCCAGCTTCGTTCACAGCAAACAACATCCAGTAGCCAGGGAGTGCGATACCGGCGTCTCCAGGAACGGTCACCGTGTACTGATTATCGTTGGCCTGGGCCTCTAGAGGGCAACGTCTCTGGTCGGTGTTGACTGCGTGTGTCGAAGTGCCCATTCTAATCATAGAGAAGGTGTAGTTTGCCGCCTCTTCCACAGTAATGGTGAAGCTGTCACCGGCCTTGCACTCGGAGATCGAGAGCTCGGAAACGACGGGGCGCTTGGCAAGAGTTTGCCCGTCCTGGAGCTAAGTTAGCATTGGGGTTCATGTTGTGCGTCGATTTTCAGCATTGTTTCTTACAGCTTCAAAGAGATAAGGCGGCGAGAAGAACTGTCCGTCAAAGTGATTGGCGGTACATCCGTTGCAAAGACCACCGCCGCCAGAGAAGATGGTCGCGTCAGGCATGAGAAGGGCTACCGAGTGGTAGTTTCGGGGGGTAGTGTGTGACTTGAGCTACGAGGAAGTCAGTGTTGTAGCCCTGCAAGCTTTTTCGATGAACTGGCCGTAGTGAACTTCTTGGTAGCAGGATCCCACATCTCGGGGAAAAGCTGCGGGTTGGCGTCCGAGAAGAGGACAGTACGGCTCTGGCCACCAACAATGAAGACCTTGCCATCGGGAAGGACAACACCATTGGCAAACCCGCGGTTGTACTTGGCATTCTCAAGCTTCTCGACGTCAACAGCGCCGCCAGCCTCACCAATGGTAAGGACATGGGCGTTGGCGGTTGACGCAACGCCGTCGTAGCGAGGGGCACCTCCCACGGTGAGAATCTTTCCGGCAACAGCGCTGAGAAATTTTGTTAGCAACCAGACTTGGCGATGGGGGGACGAACAACACTTACTCGTACATGACATTGACACCACACATGGCATCGCTGTCACTTCCTCGATTTCCAGCGCCCTTGACGCTTCCCGAGTCCCGAGTGGAGTACCAGTTCATCGCCTTGCTAGGGCCGGCTTGGAACACATATCCATCCTTCCACGCGTGAAGCCACGCGTGGCTGTCGGCCCGGAAAGAGCCACGAGTATCTTGGGTCAACATGGGCGTCACCGAGCACCCATCGAGCTTCGTCCAATCCTTGCTCACAGTGTCGTAGATTTCCCCGTGCTTCCCTTGAGCACCACCACGGAACGAGCCGCCAATGGTGAAGACCTTGTTGTCAGAAGTGAGGGTGCTTGACTGGTATCCACGAGGGATCTTCAGATCGCCAGTGGCGGCCCAAGAGTTGGTGTTTTCATCAAAGATACTCGTCTTGGCGGCAGTGGAGCCTCCACTGACGATGATGTGGCCATCGGCGTCCATGGAGATACCCGGGCAAAACATATCATGCTGGGTGTTCTCGACTAGGGCCTCAGTGACTTCCTTGCTGGATGGGTTGTAGATTGAGGTGTATGTCTTTCCGTTGCCAGGGAAGGTCCAGCGGTTTCTGGCAGTCGTTAGTTCATCCACGTTGATCAACAAATCAAACTTTCGGCAGTTACGGAAGGAAAACACGAGACTAACCTCCAACCAGAAGACCACGCCAGCAACTCCCCAGTCTTGGGCAACAAAGCCACGGCAACCGGTACGACCGGGAACTTGATCAGGGCGCTCCATTGTCCGATGCTCTGGAACTGGGAAAAGTCAAGCTGGTACAGGTTGTAATACCCGGCCGCGCCTGTCCCGCCGCCGCAGAACGCGCCCTTGTCGCCCGCACACGCCGTCTTGCAAAAGCTGCTTCCGCTGTTGCCGCGATCGCTCGGCACGTCGCCGCAGAAACAATCCCGCCCGGCGCCACCGAGACCAAAGTACTTGCTCTGGTACAGCCCGCAGTGGTCCTGGCACATCTGCACCGTCATCTGCGCGGAGCGGAGTTTGGGGTACTCGGCCAAGGGATCGCCGCGCGCTGGCATGCGCTGGCACCCGATGTGTTGGGCCTTGGACGGGGACGCCGCGGCCGTCATCATCGTCTCCGGGCCGTAGACGTTTACGTAGTTGACGCCGCCGCAGAAGGCGCCGTCGTCACCGCGGCAGGCGGTATTGCACTGGCTCAGCGGGGCGACCTGGGTATTTGCGCGCAGGGCGTTGCCGCAGATACAATCGGTGCCACGGGAGAGGCCATACATTTTGGACTTGAATTGGGAGCAGTAAGTGGCGCAGGTCGATGGGCTCATCTTGTCGGAGCGGGTGCCCTGGGAGGTGGAGACGTCGGTGGTGCCAGCCTGGTCTGTTGCGATGAGGGCGGTACCGCGGGCGCGTTCTTGGTAGCACCCCATGTGGACTTGGCCTGAGGGCGCGGGCTCTTCGGCGGGCATTTGGTAGACGTTGAGGGTGTTGTCTGCGTCTTGTGCTGATGCGAAGAGAGGGAGGAGGAGTGCCGCGAGGGACACGGCTCTCGGTGGGAGCTGCATTGTGAATAATGGGTGTCGATGATACTAGGGAATAACGAATGACTTGGTAATGAATGACGAATCAGGAAAAGATGGACTGGAAAGAAATGGATATTGAGAGCTCCTGCACACAGTTGCCTGAGTAGATTGGGAGGTCTCCAGCCATCAGACGGGGTGTTGAACACTTCATATACAACTTGGACCTACTTAACATTTAGATAACCACGATGTCCTCATGTCGACCGGCCTGAACTACCTCTGTGACTCTAAAACAGAACATCAACCTGATTGGCCGCTCACGAAAACCCAAAGCGCTGCCACCGTCGACAGGCACACACAGACATCAGGACATGGTCAAGATGGGACGGTCGTTGGTCGAGCACCAGCTCATTCCCCCCGTTCCCCGCTTGCTACTTCGGGATAGATCGCAAGAGTGACGGTTTTATCAAAAGCGCGAGTGTCCCAGAGCTGATGTCCTACTTTGGGAACGACGAAACTACTTGGCTTTGCTCAGGTAGGCCAGTTTTGGTAAAGTAGAGACGCTGACGATGATTGATTTGGGTTTAGGTTGCCTGCCAAGACTTGAAGTGTCATAGCGGGGTCTGGTTCTACTATCTAGTCGCGTTAGACTCGCCTTGAGTTCGAAGAGACAGAGAGAGGTTTTGTGGCTGGGCTACGGTTATTCTTGTCAAGGCGTTTTGGTTTGTCAATGGGAAAATAGGGGAGCGTCTTCCCATTGTGATGCTTCAGTTCCATTGAGATCAGATGAAGACTAGGTACGAATTGAAGCTGGGAGAGGAAAGAGGAATTATCTTCACGGCATTAGGTCAGCCAATATCAATAAAGAAGGTTTCTGAGTGCATAAGTCATGACAACTGCAGAGCAGAAACTCTCTTGCGGAAACTCATTTAAGCTTACCTTATCCCACCAAGCACGTGGCCGGTCGCACTTCCGACTGACATGATTACAACTGCAGACCCAACTAACCCAAATTAAGTCTAAAAAGAAGGTTGCGACCAGCCAAAGCTGGTCAGCTCTACCGTGTCTCAGGTCGCTCACTTAGCACGCTTAACAACGTTAGCCTCCTAGGTGACCTTTACGTCCACGGCCCTCTTCATTTCCTGGTATGGTGGTGACACTGGCTCTAGAACAATCTGGGGAAGGAAGTTTCGACTTTAGGGTGGAGGTAAATGATCCTCATTCTTCTCCGCGATGCATCATGTCTGTGATGAAGGTTTTATTTCGAATTCGTCTGATCGTGCTTGAGTTTGTTAGATCCGACGATCAGGGTGAATGTGTACATGCAATTTGGGACGGTTCGTCTGTTGGGTTGCATGTCTGAGCGGGCCCAGCGGGTTGGAGGTTGCTTTCCGCTGAGCTCTTGACTGTGCGTCGAGGAGAGAACACGAGGAATGGCAGCATCCTTAAGACTTTTTGATGGGAGTCGGCAATCACTCTTGAGTGTGTATGTTTTCATGCATTTCTTGATCGACTCTAGATTAGTCACTTGTTTCGACAGCCCACTTCGCGACGCCCACCTCCCTGAACATGACGCGTTAAGGAGGTGGGAGCCGTGATGCGCCACAAATAGTCCACACTAGCAGACCATGTAGCATACCTACTCCAGAGAATCAAAATAGTTCTTCGTGCATCTGTGATATTGACGGAAAGATCTCAAAGCCATTTCTCTACAAGACTTCTTCTCCGTGAATTTTAAGGCACTTGAACCACCACTTCGAAAATGACGGCTGCCACGACTTTGGACTCGACCGCTCATGTTTGTTCTGGACGTACTTGACGCGATTGAACCAAACTTGTGCTCAGTGGACCATGATAAGCATGTAACAATCTTAATAGGCAGCGCGCATAGTCATTCCAATCATGCTGATTCTTGATACATCATGTATCAAAGATTCTTCTCGAGTTACAGCTGGTCTCTCTCGTCCGGATTCCTGGCCCTCTAAGTTCTAGACTTTCGGGTTTGAATGGTACCGTATTAGTCAGTTACTTCTTCCGCAAGCTCGGGCAAAGTCCGAAGTTCCAGAAGACTGGCAGTTCATTACATCGAAACCCGATATGGTGGTCGCCGAGAACTTGCCTAAACGGGTAAAGATGGAGATATTCCGCGATTCTACGCGTATGCCGGTGCACAGCCGCCGCGGAAAGGAGGCGAAGATCCTTAATACCCGTTATAAAACCAACATGCTAAAGAGCTCAGCCCTAAATTGAATACCAGCTTTATACCAGTACCCCATTATTCCGTCGTATGGCCAATAGCATGTACGAGTGCAAGCCGTAGGCTTGGTAGTACTCCTTCCTTTTTATGGAAATTCAACGGGTAGTCTGTGGCCAAGACCTCGGGAT
The DNA here is from genome assembly GCF_027942845.1 of Colletotrichum fioriniae. Classification (NCBI taxonomy): domain Eukaryota; kingdom Fungi; phylum Ascomycota; class Sordariomycetes; order Glomerellales; family Glomerellaceae; genus Colletotrichum; species Colletotrichum fioriniae. The sequence continues at coordinate 2,176,032 of NW_027076844.1, read as the reverse complement.
CCGTGGCGAACGCGGTCGCTATGCTCCTCTTTAGAGCCTCAACTCCACAAACTCTCCCACTTCCCGGCCGACAACGTAGATGTGGACGTCAGCAGCGCAAGGGGCTGTTCCAATCAAAGCCTTCGCAACGTAAGCCATTAAGGAGAACTTGATTAGCGGATTGCTACAGAACCCCGAGCAATGCCAAAAATGGTGATGGATGATGGAATATGGAAATAATCGAGCGAAGGCATTGTCGTATAAGAGATGATGGGATCCTCGGAAGAAGACTTGTAGTTCAGAACCTCATTCTCAGCGCACAGTCTAAACACGACTTGACTCTCATTCATCAGAAACTCTCTCTTTACTATACCCATCTCCAACATGCTGTTCACCGACTTGTTTCTCTTTGCCCTGGCCGCAGGGACCACCCTCGCTCACCCAGAGAAGCTCACTGCCGAACAAGCAAAACATGAGGCAAAGCTCATTGGCCGAAGCACCGACAAGTGCGCCGCGGCGATTGAGAAGCGCAAGGCAGAAATGTTTGCGAAGCGAGCGGCTCGTTTGCAAGCCCGCCGAGTTCAAAACGGCCATATCGATACCCGTGACCTGATGTCCCGGAACTCGTTGCAGTACACCACCATCCAGAACGACACTTGCGTTCTGGCCCCCGATACCGTCTGGGGTCCCTATGGGTTAGTCATTTACGACGGGTTCGATTTTGAGGTTGATGCGGGGACTAACTTTGCGACAGCGTTGATGGAGAAATCCATCGTCACGATCTCCGTGAGACGCAGGGAGGTATCGACTTCTACCTCGACATGGGCGTGATTGACATTGAGACATGCGAGCCCCTCGTCGGCACAGCCCTCACGATTTGGAACTGCAACGCGACCGGCTCATACTCCTCCTTCACTGGAATCGACCCCAACACCGCAGAGCTCCTGGATAACTGGTCTAAGAGGACGGACGGCACCACGGATGACGAGACGTTCCTCCGCGGCATCCAGACCACCGATCAGAACGGCGTCGTGGAATTCCTTACAAAGTTCCCCGGATACTACATCACCAGAACGACTCATATCCACGTCACCGCGCAGACCAACATTGCGAACGGCACGTCGTACTCCGCCAGCAAGGTGCAGCACATTGGTCAGCTCTTCTTTGAGGAGGACCTCCTGAGCCAAGTGTATGCCGTCAGCCCGTACAGTGAGCACCTGACGACGCTGAACCGAACTACCAACGAAGAGGACTCGCTGTACTCTGATGCCAGCTCCGACGGATACAGTGCTGTCATCAGCGTCAGCCAGTTGACTGACAACATCGAGGATGGTCTCGTTGGTTACGTGAGTGGATGACTTTCCAGATCAATTTGAAGTCCAAAGTTTGCTAATGCGTTGTACTAGATTACGATTGGTGTCAACTCGACCGCCGATGGACTGGCCATCACTGGAGGTGGTGTTAACCCTCAGGGGTACCTTCCCACTGTCAGTGTGGATGACGCGAAGCTGGCTCAGGCAACCGCGGTCGATCGGGCTGATGGGTACACATCTTAGATTTGTTCTAGATTAACCATGTCATTCGATGTAACATCTATTGGGACCACTCGTAGTAGATGCACATAAACTGCTTTAAGTTCAAAAGATAGATACCCAAGCACATATAAACTAGAGATCCGCGTTGGCACTTTTATGTATTGTGCATCTGAGTTGTGGACTATTAAACATAATCAAACGTCTACAATACTAAAGTCCCAAATTTCTTTGAAGTCTAGTTAAAGCCCCTGCGCAACATGTTCCTGCCGCGAAACAATGATCTTTCATAACGTGGCTTCGCAGTACCATCAATTGCAATATTTGAAGAGACTGAGTAGTGAGTTTCACAAACTTCTATCGACTTGAAGCCAAACTTGGACGCTATCTTGGAACTATTTTTGACTTCAGGCCTCTGGCTACAAATTCGCTCATTCCGAATAGTATTTAAACTTGAACATTTTGATTCAGAACCACGATGTTAATGTTATAGAACCACGAAATCATGGAGCACCGCCGCCGACAAACAAATGGGCTTCCATTCCATGCAAGAGTGGGATTAAGCTATCTAGGGCTATCTTCTTCGCCATTGTTCGCAACGTCTCAGTAGGCCACGTTACATTGAAGATGCATCAGGCGCTATCGGATGTCGTCCGATATTCTTACTTGACCAGCTTTCTTCACGTTGCCAAGGTTATTCCAACAGCAGGTGATGAAGGAACAATGTCCAACCGCAGAGCTACAGCAACACTATTCCACGCGCCAAGGTCGGGAGACCGGACGTCCTGCCTCGAAATTAAGGACTGCCCGCACTACTACTTCTTCAAGGCTGTGTTCTCAGTGGTCTGCTTGTGTCTGCTATGCGTTCTTATCAATTCTTGGGAGGAGGTGTCGGGTCTCCTCCGCTTCCACTGGTCGATCTCGACATACTCCACCTACATTGCGCCTTGATAACGCGATCAGATAATGCAGGCTTCGCATGCAGCATCAACATCTTTCATCCATACCTCTTATTTCCGATGCCGGTCGGTAGAATGCCAGGGTGTATTAGCCGACGCTAGACCAACTGCAACCAACATCACATCCAACGTCTGCTGGGATGAGATTGTACCCTTGAGGCAAGCAACGTGCCCAAGCGCATCATTGGTCCTGGAGATGCTGTTTCGAGTTTTGGAGGATAGTTCTCTGTGTAGTCTATCCCGAATACAGATTAACGTCCAATATGACCTGGGGAACTTCCAATAAAAGGCGTCGATAAGCTGTTCCCGACTGAAAGAGGTTTTGCATTACCGAGGTGGCAATGCACAACGCTGTTCGTAAGCACATCACGAAGATCCGCAATTGCATGCTGCTCCCTCCCTGTGATCAATCAGCGGGGGTTTGGTCGCTTTACTTATAGTTGTCGCAAGCGTCGCATTGTCAACCCTACGTACATTACGATTTCTGTGATACCAGCATCCAACCATGTCTCAATTACGTGACGAAAAGGATAATACCACTCTGAACGACTCGAAAGAGTCAACCAACCCGAAAGTGGTTGTTGATTCTGTTTTTGATACGTCTGAAAAGCTATTCCTTGGAGGTATTGACGATGGCTCAGATGGGGCCAAGAGAGGGTCTACAAAAGACTCGGAGCCTGAGTACGACTTCAAATCTGAAGAGTTCGTCAATATCCCAGAGCTTGTACGTAACGTTGTCGGATTTGAAGACGACCCAACGTTGCCAGTGCTCACCTTCCGCGCAATCCTCCTCTCTGCGATCTTTTGCACAACTGGAAGTATTGTCTCACAGCTTTCATAGTAATTCTCTCATTTCTATCATGAAGCCTGGCGTCTTGCTGATAGTAAACAGTTTTCGAACTACAACAGCTCCATTCCCTGTGTTCTTCGTCATCTTGGCCTCTGCTCCTCTAGGTCGGCTATTAGCACGTATTCTACCTGCTTATACGGTGCCCCTCGGACGCTTCTCCTTCTCGCTCAACCCTGGGCCATTCTCCATCAAAGAACATGCAATCATCGGTATTGCTGCCAACGCGGGCAGTCAAGGCCAGTGGGCGAGTAAGTTATTTATAACGGATTCCGCCGTCCCCGCTTCCAGTTCCAACTGATCATGGTTAGCCTACTTGCCAACCAACGCAGCACTGTATTACGGCATCACAATGAATCCAGCTGTTGCACTCTTTTTTGGATGGGTGAGATTGAACGATCATGACTTGAAGCTTAAATGCTAAGAGCAATCAGGGTGCCTCTCTACTGGGGTTTTCATTCGCTGCAATGGGTAAGTCCAAATTACCATATGCTATTGATGATACTTTCTGACAAGCCGAAGTCCGGAAGATTCTGATTGATGATCCCGAGTTCATCTTCCCTTTGTCTCTTCAACAGGTTACATTGTATAGGAGTATGCAAGGGAAGTCTGAGTTACACAAAAGCGTTTCCCAGAAACAAATGAGAGTGAGTGGAGAACCATCAGCCGATCCTGAACCATGTTGACAATATCATCAAGGTGTTCTGGTGGATTCTATTGGGCACATTTCTCTGGCAATTTCTCCCCGAGTATCTTTTCCCTTTCGTCGCTGCTCTTGCTCCCCTATGCTGGTTTGCGAGTCGCAATCACACTGTCAACTTCCTTGGTGCCGGCCGTGGAGGGATTGGGCTCCTCAACATCACACTCAACTGGTCTAACATCACGTCCACCGTCATTACTTATCCTTACAGTGTTCAAGTGACTATATTCGTTGGCTTTGTTATCACGGTAGGTCCTATACCTCTTTTCAGTATTCTGTGCTGACTATTTACAAGACATGGATTTTGATTCCAGTTGCTTACTTTGGCAACTTATGGGGATCCCCTACGTACGACATCATGTCAAATGGTGTGTTCCAAAAGAACGGTTCCTCTTATCCATTTGAATCTTTAAGTGAGGCAACAACCAATCGAGAGTCATATAGACGGTTTGTTATAAATGCTGATAGCTACAATCTAGTCTACACGGATTCGAGCGGCGTTCAGCACGTCAACGAGACAGCCTACCACGAGGTTGGTCTGGCGTACTCTGGTGCTCAATACACATGGGAAATCTTCATGGTAAGCAATCTTTTGATTATCAATTGCATGAGAAGTTGCTAATCCAAAAAAGTGGTACGCATCGTACATTTCTTCCTTTGTTTGGTGTGGCCTGTTCCTGGGCCCCAAAGTAGTCAAGATCTGGAAAGCAAGAAAAGCAGAGGGAGAGTATCACCAAGATAGGTTGAGGTTGGTCAATCATGTCGAGATGCTAAGAGCTATTTGCTGACTTGAATCGTTTAGTCATATTATCCAACAGTATCCGAGCCTCACTTTCTGGTAAGTTTACATCCCCGGGGCCTCTATACGTAAGATATTCAGTAAAACTTTGGCTAAATACCATCAATAAGGGAATGGGTTCTGTTGACCGTTATTCCCATTGGCATTTTGCTCGTGATTGTCGCCACAAAGTCTGTTTGGATGCCGACTTGGACTTACTTCGTCGCTCTGGGCTTTGGCGGTGCTGCTATGCTGCCCATGAGTCTGGTTTATGCAATGTCTGGTTATTCGATCAAGGTTGGGTTCTTTAATGAACTTATCTACGGCTGTCAGTTCAAGCGTAACAGAAAATAGCGGGTCAAGATACAATCGCTGACGGATGGCTATAGACATGATCGACGCGAAAGGATCGTCGCGCCATCCCCTTGGCCAATTAGCCTATCGCATCATCTCTGGCAACGTCTGGTACGATGCTCGCATTGTTCTGGAAGACCAAAAGGCAAGCACTCTTCTCGATAACTACTTGATTCAAGGGACGCTAATAAGCAATATAGATCGGGCACTACCTCCATCTTCCTCCACGAGACGTGATCGGGGTACAAATCATCGCGAACATGATAGCTCTCCCAATCAACTACGGCGTTATGCGTTGGGTCATTGCATCCAAATTCGACTACGTGAGCGGGCGAGTTGCTGATCCTCAGGGACAATGGACTGGTCAAGAGTTCAAGAGCTACAACACCGCTGGTATCCAGTATGCGCTTGTCGGGCCAAAGAAGCTATTCGCGTCGTCGTTTTTTAAGCCTGTACTCTATGGCTTTCCCGCTGGCGCGATAGCACCGATCATCATCTGGCTTCTGCATAAGAAGTTTCCAAAAGCCCGCTTTGATCTCTGGAACTCAACAATTTTCTTTGCTAGCGCGGCAACTTTCCACGGAAATCTTAGCACTGGGCCCTTTACAACTTTCCTTGTTGGAACATTCTTCAACTTCTACCTCTACCGTTATCGACGCGCATTCTGGAATAAATGGGCATACATCAGTGGTGCAGCCTTGGACACAGGCTTCAACGCCAATCTCTTGTTCATCTTCATTTTCCTTGGTACAACCGGAGCAGTAATGGCGCACTGGTGGGGAAATAATGCGGAAAATATTGAGAGGTGCTTTGCCTTGAAGGGATAATTTGTAGGCGTAGAAAGGGCCACTCGCTACCTAAGGCTCTATGTTGCAGTAATAGCAATAAAGTCTTCCTTTTGGCTGGAGACTTGTCTCGAGACTGCAAACACCTCAAGCTAGCAGGACAGCCATTGAAGCTGAGTAAGGCACCTAATTTGCGCAAGGAACTGGGATGACATCTGAAGTTTATTCTTCATCTAGCTTATTCGGATTTCTGTCAATTTGCAGCCGTTTACACTCACTGCAGTCTTCGTCTCCCCACACATAAGGCCATCCACAAAGCACTGTGAGATGACTTGCCATTGGTAATTATTCCGTCGCATAATGATAGGCGCTGAGCAGCCCGGTATAACGAATATCGAGTCTCCCTTCCGTATTTGTTGAAGAATTGCGGTGCCAAAAAGCCCCTTTCCCGTGGTGAAGACCGGGTATACGATTCCTATATGCTTATCAAGTGAGTCCAAGAAAGGCTTGGGGTCCAAGCAATCTCCGACATCTTGGACTTGGGGAAAGAAAGACTTGAATTTCCGACCCCAAGGTTGGAAATTGTCATTGACCTGCTTGCGAAACTGAGTCAAGTCGTTGAGATTGGCGTGTCTGAGAACTTTGCCCCAGCCACGCTTTTCCAGCGCCAAGATGTCTGGGTCGTCGGGGCTCAGGCTCTCGAGCCAAGGAATGTCGAGAATTGTCGTACCTGAATCGCAGTTATAGGTTGCAGCTCGATGAAGAGTTCGTACGATTGCCGCCTTGGGATCGTTCGGCATCTCAACAGATGCTGGCTGAATGGCATCTTGCCAAACACCGAGCCCGCCATGCTTCCAACCCAAGAAAGGAGCTAATCCTTCTACCGCATCAACGAGGTAACCGCTGGTGATAAGAACCTTCTCGCCTTTTTCCAGCCGGAAGGTGGCTTTCTGTCCCCAACTAGCATCGCAGTTTGTTCCCCATAGATAAGGATCCCACGGAGATGTCAAATCCGGCACCCAGGAAGGGAGCTTGAGAGTAGATTTCGTTGTCCCAGTCAGCACTATGTCGAAAGATTCGAAGCCAGTGATAAGAGCGCTGGCAAAATCTGAGAATACATCCTCTACCTTCTTCGTGTAGTCCGGCTCGATCAATTTGGCCACATATTCCGGTATCATGCCCATTAGTCCGTACAGACGATCTCTCAAGTCGAGTGAGCCTGCCATCCTCCCAATCATCAAGAGTAGTCCAAGATCGTCTTGATCTTGCCTACGCTCCTCATCAGTCTGAGCTCGACCGCGGCGAACACGCTCTTGAGTCGCAGTTACTAACTCCACCAACTTCAAGATTCGCCACACTTTCTCACGAGCCCTTACAGCGCCATGGATGTTCGTGACGCTCTGGAGAAAGTTATGCAACGGCACCAAGCCCATGCGAAACGTCCCGAAAAGGATAGAAGGGTTGAAGGGACCCAGGCATTTCTCCTGAATTACCCAGATCCGAGACCAGTATGTCTTCTTGACAACGACATCGACGGCCCTGCGTATGGTTTCTTTCTTCTCTGGGTCTGCCATTGCTATTTCCAACACCTCGGATGCTGCAGCTTTGTCTTTTGAGTTGATTATCAATTCGTGGAGCTGAGCCATGTCGGAAATAGAGTCGTTGGGTATGTCGCCTAGCCAGATGGAGACAATGAGCGCTCTGCCATAAATCTGACGCATGCGCTTCACTTGACGATTGCGCTCGGCTAGATCTCTCTGGTTGATGCAGATTGCATCGGCCCAGACTTTCAGACCGTCGATATAATCCGGATCTGAGGATAAGGCTCGCAGAGCTGCCTCTAAGCTTTGGCCGACAAGCACAACCTGGTCATTCATGATGATCGGCACTTTCGCCGTCTGGTCTCCCCAAGTGTAGCTCAGTGCTCCGTAGTCACCCCATGAAAATCGATGATAGCGATGATGCGCACGTGGCCTTTCGAACGGCGAGCTTACTCTTGTCGGGCTCAATGATCGATATCGCTCATTCGAGAACCGTCGCCATCGCTCGTCGCTATTTCTCCGAGACAGCTGCGGCGTTTGAGACGACCAAGCTCTATAGTCTGGCAGATACGCGTCGAGTGAAACGTGCTCGATCGTACAATGGACAAGGCCATGCCATTCAGGTGGCTCATCCCGGAGTTTGGCAAGAGGTGGTCGTTCAATTGTCTGTAGGTTGAGGACCCGGATCTCGTTCCGATCTTCGTTGAGCGGATAGTAAGTGAATGCGGCAGCTTCTGTGAGTCTCTGAGTTGCCATTGTGAGAGAAATATGGCCACCACGCATCCTTCACTTGCTCCAGACGCAGTCTTTGCGGTATTTAGCCTTGGCTTGTACTGCCGGGGCCTACGATTAGATGTGACTTGTTGATTCGCTCCCCAAATCAAGTGCCATGCTTACGATGTTGCCTAGCATGAACTGGTCTGACATTCGGCATAGCCCCATTGCAGAATAATGAGGGGCTATCTCCAACACAATTGGTTCGAATGCGAAAGGACCATGCAATAGCAAGCCGTTTTGGGTCACGACTTTGTTCGAGTTTTTTTTTCCATTTTACTCAACATCCTGGCTCCCAGCTCCACACCTTCTTCCCTCCTTGCATGTTTACTGCATCACTGGGTTTCTTCGCGGCTCAGGACATCCTGTATCCATGGAATCATTCACCTCAGCTAGCTTCTTCCGCCCGTGAATTCAATAATCCTTTAGGTCCAACAGTCAGTATGCCTATAGCTTGGTCCCTGGGACTACATGGAAGACACATCCAAGAATTCATACACGTGAATATTCTCAGCCTTCTATCCTTGCACGTACAGAATCACAGACATTTGACAGGCTGGGTATCAGATTTCATTATGAAACTATCAACTCCTGGTCAATTTGACGTCATGCGCTTAGAAAGAGAAAGAGGGCTCAGTCAATTTATCTAAACTCTGCACTAATCAACGTATGCTTAGACCCTTGACAGTGCCTTGGATCCTATGACATAAGAATTGGCCTCACAATCAGAATCAATATCCTTGTACCCTCCTTGCCAGTATTCGCATCCACACTAGGTAAGCAAGTGAGACAGCGGTACTCGGCTCTGTTACTCGAATTGCCACCAGTCAAAGTTCAACAGATAGTCGGTTCCCTCTCCAGTAAAGCTGAAGTAAAGGTCATGGCTACCTTCAGCGCCGTTGATGGGGCAAGTCACTGTCGTCCAGGTTTGCCATCCACCAGTGCCCGTAACAGCGCAAGTGCCAATGAGGGTTCCATCAAAATTGTCGAGGCGTATCTCGATGTTACCACCGGTGGTTGCGGATGATACACTAGCAGTAAACTTTGCCGCTCCGTTGCCGAATTCGACGCCCTTAACTTTGATGTAGTCGCCATCGTTGACGAAGGCAACGGCCATACCACCTTCGCTGCAGACTTCCACTTCGATGCCCTGAGACCAGGCAATCAACTCTGCCTCTTGTCTTTCAAAAGGATTCACACCCTTTCTTTGAGCCGGGCCTTCGGTAGTCATCTTCATCTCTGGGATAGATCCATTGGGAAGATAGTTAAAGCTCTCGACCGCAACAGATCGAGTAAACCCACCTCCACCTGGTAAGGCGCCGTTGTGGTAGAAGAAGTACGAGATATCGCTGAAATCAACCACACCGGGATGGTTGGTAAAGCTGCCGCCTTCTGAAGGCATGACAATGCCTCCATAAGTCCATGGTCCCATGATGGTAGGTCCCGTACTGTAGCGAATATCCTCAGGGCAGCACACAGCTGCATAGATCAAATAGTAGAGATTTCCTCGCTTGTAGGCCCAGGGTCCCTCTTCAAAGGCCGTGGGGCGCACTGTGGTATCATCGCGAGCGCCGAAACCATCAACCGTAAGCTCGACCTTCGTAATGTCGCCGCTGTACGAGATCATGTCTGCGTTGAGCTTGACATACCACAGATCCGGGTTGCCCCAAAACATGTAGGCCTGTCCATCGTCGTCGATGAATACAGTGGGGTCGATTTGCCCATTGCCAAGAAGAGGGCCCCCAATAGCATCGACAAATGGGCCAGTGACACTGTCGCTGACACCAACACCTATGGACATGAGGCCGTCACGACTGGTCACCGGAACGTAGAAGTAGTACTTCCCGTTCCGACCGATAACCTGACCGGCCCAGGCATTGGCGCTGGCCCAAGAAAATGTGCCAATATTCATGGGGCTGCCATGATGTTGCCAGTTGACCATGTCCGCCGAAGAGAAGAGAAGCCACTCTCTCATGTCGTAATTTGTTGAGCCATCCTCGTCGTGGCCAGTAAAGAGATAAACTCGGTCGTCCACAATAAGAGGGGCAGGATCCGCAGTGTAGGAGGTTTGGACAATAGGGTTGTCGGCTTGCACCTTGCCAAAATTGCAGAGAAGGACCGAAGAAAGTAACAGGGCGTGCTTCAAACACCAGCTGTTTGCATTCATCATCATGATGGAGTATTTCCCAGTAATGCGACGTTTGCAGTGTAATTATCTTCAAAAGAGTGGTGGCCTTCGCAAGTTAATCTAATTTACTTTGCGTGACGTTGAGTTACGAGTCCAGAGCCTTTTGATATAGTATATTTTCCTTCGTCATATATATAATTTCGATTGTGACTTTCAGCATTGTTCATCGCACGATTAGTGCCTGCAATATTCTGTATGATAGAAATGTTATACCTGAAGTAGATGCTGGTGTAACATAAGTATTTCTCCGTCCACCTGCACTACGCCGGGTGCGGATAAAATTTACGATGACCAACCGCATCAATTGGATTCTACCGTTACTGCAGGTGCCACGAGGTCGCACCGACATGCGGAAGTGGCGACGGTATTGGTCATCAGCAAACCAGCAACGAAGGACACGCTGGAGATCTTCGGAAGTTTTATTTCACAGCATGGGCTCAATTCTATCTTTTTACCCACTTGACTACAGAATAACACTGGGCCTTATTGATAGCCGACATTAAGAGGTACCCTCATGTGACCCATTGTCACATATTTTACCTGCCTTGCCTACTCCAGCCACCTCAACTACCAGAGCCCCTCCCCTACGGTTATCACCTTGTGACGAATGGTTCCAGTCTCGATACAGACGCCGAACAAGTGCTCACAATACAAGACCAGCAGCATCTTTCCTCACGCGTGTCTACCTAGTCTATACGGTATATTCTATCACATTTATCCGAACGCCTTGGCAAGATGCAGAAGAAGGCCGAGTGGGTAGATCATGGGCCCGTTTAACAAGACCTAGGCTGCAATGTAACCTTGGATTTTTGAAGCCCCTCTTAAGTCTCTCGATTTCAGTGAAAGCAACTCGATCTTGTAATCGGAAGCCTTAAAGGTCAACCAATCAGACTCGACGACGGTGGGTCTCTTCCCTGCCTTGATCACCAACGAGACGTTAAGGGTTGAAAGTGAAATTTCACTGTGGCGTTGCAGCATCAAAGACTTCGATGAAGACCCCATTTATGCCATGGAAACATCAAAACTTCTGCTTATTGTTCAAAATCACCAATGTCACCTTATTTTCCGAGTCTCAAGGGTGCGCGTAGATGGACCTAGAGAGTCGGCGCCTCTCATAGTAATTTACATGCTTCATTACAACACAAATCGGGTCAATTGTCAACGTGGATCCATTCACAGTTTTCCTGATCAGAGTCGCTCTCATTCTCTGTTTGGTGGACGTTTGTGGGCTGTCGTATTTGAGGTTTATGCTGTTAGAGCTCAGATGTCATATTCGTAGTCCAGGTGCAAGCTCACTGCTTCGCTTTCGCTGCCTGGACCTTGCTTGATACCCTCATCAACAGCAACTGAAACGTGAGTTCAAGTATTAATAGTCTCACCTTGAGGTAGATTGAAGAAGAAAACATTAAGCTCAACATTAAAGTGGTTATATTATGAGGCTCGTGAATATTTCAGATAGAACCCGTCTCTACAGCATCTTGTGACCGCTTGCGAGCACTGTTTTCGACCTTGATCTCAATTGTTTTAGTGATCCCTGAGGTGAGAGTATAATCAATCATGCCAAAATCGCGGGTACTCCTATCTGAGCCATCGCTCACGTTCTCTGGCGGGAAGAGCGACGATCGGCTTGTGCCGGACTCTCTCCGAACCTGTAATTTTACTCTCTTTCCACCGCTCCATACGGAGGCGATTTGTGTTCCATTGCCTCCAGCTGAAGGCAGTCGTTCTTGACTTGAGTTCCGCCTATTCGCAAGCCGAAACGAAGAATTCTCATGAGTCGTTTGCTCATGTACAAGACGGGATGCCAGGATATCAATGCTGCAACAAACGTTAGCTTTCCAGAGTAACTTAATCGGTAAAGCGCCAAACTTACAAGATCATCACCGGAAACATACACTCAAGAGTGTACACAAATCTGTCGATCTGGCCTGCCACTGTCCGGGCTTGCTGAACAGCGGGCTGGAAAAAGTAGGTGACTGCCCTCGTAACTCCAATCAATGCTAGAATGGCAAGGCGAATTTCTGTGCTTCGCAATAAATGCTGAAAGAGAGTCGGTGCGATTGATGCCCCTCGCGATATCGACTTCGCCGCGGCAAACTTGCGTAGGAGGAAGAAAGCGCTCAGACACTCAAGCACAGCTAAGGATGAGAAATAGCCAACATGGAGACCGTTGATGGTCGGCATTAGATCAGACTCTCCATTCACGAGTATTTTCACCCGAGAAACCAGTATCATCATCCTGAGGACAAAGATTGTCCCTATCACTATCCAGAAAAGAGTCATGAAAATGATACGATCGCGGCTGCGCAAGACGCGGGTGAGAATAGCATAACTGTAGAATGAAATGCCTGCTTCTTGAATCTGAAGTTATATTAGATTAAAGTCTATCCATGTGAGCCTGTACTGAAAAGAAAATGCAAACGCGGCGTACCATCCACATAACATCCGCAACACCAGACGCAACCGCCGTATTCAAGATGGGATAGTCTGCATAGAAGCTGTAATAACATAACCCATTTGCGATAGAGCCTGCGATAGAAACAACAATAGGTATAAGTGATACGGGCGAAAAGGCCGTGATGCCAGCAATGATGAAGCCAAAAAGCGTGTTGGCCACGCCGATAGTGCTTAAGATGGCCCAGCTTGTCTCGAAGTAAACGATGGCCATCGCGGCGCCTTGGGTTGCAGGCGCATATGCAACTTTGCAGGGTCAAAGCTTTCACATCATGGCCTCCACATTTGTCTTATACACTTTGTGGTGCGCGACGGGCGCAGTCAGGAACATAGAACGCCCGCTACGCCCCCCCCTTCTTACTGCAGAGAGCTGAATCTGTTACGTAGACACCATTTCCGGACCCTTCTCTTGCGCTCCAATGGCTCCTTTCCGAGCCACATCTTGGATTTGTGGCTGGCATCAGGATTCGACGCGCGCCAATGAGCATCGTGGAGGGCTTGGACTAATACCGGTTTGTGGGGTGAAAGCTGGGGTAGACATGAATGATCGTCTAGAACATGCGCCTATTTCCCCAGCTTTTGTCCGCACAACGGCTTGATTGGTTCCCCGGTGATTGTCATCACTGCCATCACTGCAAGGTCGTATCACCACCGTTGAAGCCGGTGGGATATATCTTTCCCCGCCTGCGGCCTTCAAATGAGAATCTTTTCACGCCTCTTCTACTCGATTATACAGTCGCACAGTTGCCTGAGGCCCTGTTGACGTCCCTAAAACGTGTACCATGTCCCTTCAGATCCATGCCCATGCATGTTGGATCACACGAGAGATGGTTCACGCGTGTCTGGCAGTTTTGCGCTAGACGAGTAACCATACAACCTTGGAGACAGGAAGGGAATAGCGAGACCATTATACCCAGAGTCTTGCAGGTCGAGTGGCAGCCAACAGAGGTTGGTCAGACGACTCTTTGACCTTTTGTCCAAGCATGGACGTCTTCTAGAAAGAGGTTTAGGCAACCGATCGAGGAATTCGTCCCCCTCCTGCGGGCACACCTTCCCAGCAAGGATTGGGTGGCCGTCATCTTGCGTGCCCCAATACCAATGAGGGCAATGATCGTAACCTTTCAGCTTGACGGGCGCCCCGAGGAGGATATTTGCCGGAGCAAGAGAAGCGGTTAATATCACATCCTTGTCTACAAGAGTCTGAAACATCGAGTTACACCTGCTTTGACCTTACAACATAGTCGTACAGGTACGCCTCGTCTTCTGAAATTGGCGGGGTAGAGATCAAGCAATCCGAATTGGGCCGCTTCTTCCTGCATGATGCATCTTGGCCACATGTTTCCCACATGGCAATAATATCGGCACGCGATTTCCTGCAGATCCTTTTACCGGTGAGGTTCGCATAGAAGACTTTTCGAAGAAGGTTATTGCCATCGCTTACGCACCACACTCTTCTGCCATCTTCCACGAAGGCATATACTTTAAATTGTGCTTGAGGTCAGCTCGAGCTGCGCCACTTTCCGACGGCTGTGTTTGAATACAAGACACACTCTCATCAGTTCGTCTATGATTCACTTCTTTTCCAACAAGAAGGCATCTTCACATCATACAGTATGCTGCTCTTCACAAAGCCTATGCCTCCAAAGATCAGGAAGAAGAGAGCAAGAACAGGTACGTAGTCACACGGGTGCCGAGGACGGGATGGAACATATAGCTGACAGTGTCGACATATAGGTTGCTCTAGCTGGTAGGTGATCTCATGCCTCGGCTGATTGGTAGCTGCTCACACCTTCCCAGCAAAGAAGCGAGAAAAAAGTGCTGCGAGCGGAAACCTCGATGCACACGCTGCACCGAGAGAGGGTTGGAGTGCATCTACAACCCTGTCGAGCCACGTCGCAGCAAACATGCCAACGGGATAGCCTCGAAGACTCCTCGTAGTGTTTCTCCAACGCAACACTTTAAATCAAGACGATCTTTAGAAGCTGTCTCAGATGGCGGCTTCACTGAACCCCCAAGGGATGCTCACTCTACATCAAGTCACTCGCCCCCTGAGACACCAGACTGGGCCAGCTTCAGCCAATTCGACTTTTGTGACAAGCCAGTTGACCAGCTCGCTAATTTTGACCGAGAGAGCGACTCACTGAGTAGCTCACGGTTCGACTTTGTCCCTCTTAACGCAGAGTTATCCCAGTCCAACACCATCGACATCGCGTCTCTGCTGTCTGGCCTCGAAATACCGCAACCGTCATTCTCAAACCTTACAGATTGCGCCCACGAAAGGAAACTCATTCACCATTTCTCTAGTGTTCTTTCTCATTTGATTGTCTTCACGGAAGAGCCAGACAATCTTTTTCAGGGTCTCATTCTGCCTCTATGCTCCGATAACTCACCCGTCCTGCACGCCATGTGCGCCTTCGCCAAGGGGCATCTTGAGTATATGGGCGTGCAAGACTCCAAGCATTCTTCGAATTACAGAGTTCTTGCCGCTGAGGGTGTTTTTCAACTTGTGCAGCAGAACTGCCGGCAGGAAGAGGTTTTGGCGGCAACCATGCTGCTCGTGTATTACGAATCTGTGAGCATTTTCCCTCAACAGTCCTTCAAAAAAAGATCAATGCTGACTAGTAAAAGCTTACCTTGACAGGAGCAACCAACATGGTTCTTGAGCACCTGAGAAGTGCCTTCCTTGTGCTGAGTTCAATTCCACTGTCCAAGAAGACCCGCAGTATATTGTTCCTTGAAAAGGTACGTTTGTCGACTGCCAAGGTCTCGCTGAAGCCAAGACTAATTTGACGAAAAGGCTTTTCAATTCTACGATGTCATCACGGCCCTTTCTTTAGGACGTAGCCCAGTCTCTACCGTACCCGCAACTGAGCAGGTGTACTCCATGGCATCACCTTCATCCAAGTCGGCCCAAAACGGCCCTGTTGATCCACTTCTCGGTATGACTGGCAATCTGTGGCCAGTTCTTTACCGTCTTAGCACTCTCAAATCCCTGAAAGGAGACTTGGATGGCGCGGTCTCCAACAATCAACCAGCCAAAGCCGCCGTTCTTCTGATGGAGTACGAATCCACGGTCAAGGCAGTGCAAAAGGCTCTCCAAGATTGGGCGCCTCCGGTACAGTCAGACGAGGACTTTGAACCCTTTTGTGATTCGGATGCCCAAGGCGCGTTCCGCGCCATGGTTCACAACTCTATGGCGTATCGTCACGGTGCTTTGGTATACCTGAACCGGTCGATCCACGACCACCCAGTCGACCATCTTGCGGTTCAGGAAAACTGCCATCTTACTCTGGAGAACTGCGTTGCGGTCATCGCATCTGGTGGGCCGGTCAATGCGCTCCTCTGGCCTTTATTCGTAGCAGCATGCGAAGCTATCACGGATCAGGACCGGGGTCTCGCAAGGTACGCCTTCATTGAAATTGAGCGAAGGCAGGGCATGATCAACATCGAGAGAGCTCGTGCAGTTGTCCTTCATCAGTGGGCTGCTGCGACGTCGGGAGAACTGAACGGCGGCTGCAATACGGGCGCTGAAGCGTGGAGGGAGGTTGCGGGGAGTATGGGAATGACAATTATCTTCGGTTAGATCGGGAACTTAAAGGAGGCATAAGGATACAGGACACTCGTTTCATTTTCATATTTACCTATTTGTAGACACCATAATCACTAGACCCTAATTTGTACTCAGACGCCATAGGCATAGCTAATTCTAAGAACACTAAAGTATACACAATCTGCACACGGCTCTTAGGCACAGATGGCTTAGCCTAAATGTTGTTGGTGATGGCTCTCCGACGTCAAGACCCGAGTGGGCGGCACCCGTGCAACCCCGGTCCGGGCCATTGTGGGTCGATCTCGAGGCGGGACTCGGGACCGGGCCGCAGACTAGATCCCGTCAGCCACGGACGGCGCTTCTCTGTTTGCCTGCAAACCTGGGCCAATAAGTGAAGAAAATCATGGGCAAATTCTTGCCTACTTAAGTAGCTGGTCTTGAACTCGCAATGCTAAAGATTGATTACTGCGTCTTCATAAGAGGACAACCTAGGCGCCCGGAATGTCTCGGCGCTTAGCCACCCCCATTGATCTGCCTCTACAACAAACCCTGCAATCCAATGGCGTACGCCCAACCTGAGATGAGTCTCCACTACAACGTCAAGGCAACATCGTGCAGGCCTCCGGTTCCCACCCTATCGATTTGTCTAACGGCCCGCGCCTAGTGCGGCTGGTGGTATGATCCGCCTCTCATAGACGAGCGCACACGCTAGCTGACTTCGAAATCTCGCCTTCATTGGCTTGTCTTTTCCAGAATGATGCATCTTCATGCGGTCGCGAGGCGTTCAAGCGGCCGTCTCAGGCCCCTCTTGACAGGGCTTGCAGGTATGTATGACCAGCGCAGTCCCAACCTTTTTCAGACGTAGGTGACCGTTTTCCTACTCTTGCTACTCAGTCTATAGTGCAATCAGTCGAAGATGAGCGACCAAAGGCCCGTCCGGCTTCTCTCTTTAGGTAGGTTTTCCAGATCATGTCACTTACCTTCATGAGTGTTGATTAACATACGCGCCATGATAGATGGTGGAGGTATCCGCGGGCTCTCCTCCATCTTGATTCTGAAAGATCTGATGCGCCATGTGAATCAAGATCGTGATCCCAATAGCCAACTGCAGCCTTGGCAAGTCTTCGATCTCATCGGAGGAACAAGTACGGGCGGGTAAGAACAGAGTCTGCACCTATCTAGATGGCTCAATATCGTACAGTCTGACGCGTGTTTTCGAAAGAATTATCGCTATAATGCTAGGATGTCTTCGCATGACGGTCAACGAATGTGAAGAGGCGTACATTCGTCTTGCAAAAACGATTTTCAAGCCGAAACGATGGAAATACAACGCCTTCAGCCGTGGTGTCGATTTCTTCTCCGCCAGCGAACGGTACGACTCGTCAAAATTAGAAAGTGTGGTCAAAGAAATCATCAAAGCACGAACGGGTAGCGAGAAGACCCCATTGTGTAATTTTACAGAGGACGGTGTCGGCAAAGTGTAAGAGGATGGATGCAAGACCAACAACCGCCAGAAGTTTGAGCTGACAATGGAAAAGATTCGTTACCACGGTTCAGACAGATGACAATGAGCTACTTTTGCTGCGCTCGTATGAAACGAGGCAAGAACTCGACAAACATTCCAAACAGTTCCAGCTGTGGGAAGCGCTCCGCGCCACATCAGCTGCTACAACGTACTTTAAAGAATATCGTCGCGGCAATGCCGGTTACCTGGATGGAGCATTGAAGAGCAACAACCCCATTTTCCAAGTCCGTCAAGAAGCTCGAGACCAGTGGCCGGATAGGGAGGCATTCTTAATCAGTATCGGAACGGGCACCAAGCCATCGGTTCCTCTCAGAGGGAACCTTATTCACCTAGCGAGAACACTGACCAAGCTAGTCACTGAAACTGAGGAAACCTGGAATCGATTCAGGGGGTCACATAAGGAAATGCTGAAAGACAGCCTACTATTTCGCTACAGCGTCCCCGAGCTCGGCGGTGTGGATCTGGGAAACCACAAGTTGATGGGTATGGTTCGCTCAAATACGGAACGCCATCTGCGAGAAGCATCGACGGAGAAGTACGTCAGGGCATGCGCGAAGAAGATGGTCGAAATTGAGTCGGATGAATTCGTAAAACTGCGCATGGGAAAATCAAGAGCGCTGCGTTTGGAAGATCTCTCAGAGCAAGAGAAAGGCGAGTAACCAGACGATATCGGCCCTTTCGTGAATGGGGTTACATGAATGCGGACGCTAACTCAATCGCAGACTGCTTGCGAAGTCTTCATGCAACCAGTGGAGATTACGAAAGCCAGAGACTCGGTATCGACAAGCCCGTCCCTGGAACCTGTCAATGGTTCCTTCGACACCCAAAATTTGTCAACTGGGAACGAGGCTCTGCCTCCTCTCTTCTCTGGGTGACGGCGAATCCTGGATGCGGCAAATCAGTCTTATCCAGTTTCCTTGTAGACACACTGAATGATGAGAGTAGCCGGCCCATCGTCTGTTCCTTCTTCTTCAAAGCTGGCATCGATAGTCGCCGATCTTCTCACCAGGCTCTCTGCGTCCTCTTGCATCAATTATTCGTCGCTGTCCCGGACCTAGTCCAGGCAGCGATGGAAGATTACTGTAGCAAGGACGTTCCCTCCTTTACCAAAGACATCGAAGCACTCTGGGCTATTCTCTGCGAAGCCGTGAGTCGCCTCGACAAGCGCAAAGTCATATGCGTCATCGACGCCCTGGATGAATGCTCAGATCAGTCGAGGAATCGTTTCATCAGTCAGCTCGTCACCGCAATCTCAGCCAACGGTTCTCTAAGTTCTGTCGGTAATCTGAAGTTCCTCGTCACGAGCCGGCCATGGCCAAGCATAGAGAGTCGCTTCCGCAACTTACTCTCCATTCGGCTTCGGGGGGAAGATGAGTCGCCGGCGCTCTCTGCCGATGTGGAGAGAATGATTGAGCATCGAGTGCGAGAACTCAAAAAATCCTCATTTCTGTCCATAGAAGCCAGCTCTCTGGTCGCCAAGATCTTGACCGAGGGAGCCGACCGGACGTTTCTCTGGGTTTCTTTGGTGTTTGATGCCATTGAACGGCTCCAGTCGCGAAAATTCAGCTCAATTGAACGGTCATTAGAGTCCTTGCCGAGCGATCTAGACCAGCTCTACGAGAGAGCGGTAGCAACATTCGTCGACCCCGAGGCGTCTTACAAGCTGTTAAGTATAGTGCTGGCTGCCAAGCGTCCACTCAAGCTCGATGAGCTGAATGTGGCCCTCAATTTTGAAGAAAACACAATCTCAATCGAGGTTTTGAGCAGAGAGCTCGAGCCCAACATTGAGCACACCATCAAAGAACTGGGAGGGTTCTTCATTCGGATTATGGACTCAACGGTCTTTCTGGTCCACCAAACGGCGCGAGACTTCCTTCTTCCTCGTGGAACAAATCTCCTTCGTGGAACAAATCTCCTTCAAAAGCAACCGATCCACAGAGTCGACCTCGAACTGGCCAATTTCAGCCTAGCGAGAACTTGCATCGGCTTCATTCAGCTCGAGGGCTTGCCCGTAAGGCCGCAGCGTCCCATGACAGAAGAAGACCGCGTAGAGTCAAACGAGATTCTGTTGGCCAAGTTACCAGGCTGGGCAAAAAGCTTTTATGTATATGCCTCGACGGAGTGGGCGTCACACCTTGGGGGCGACGAGGTATTCAAGTCTACGTCTGCCATATATGATGCCGTTCGTTCCATCTGCGACTCTTCTAAACCATATTTCAATGCTTGGTGGTACCTGTACGTCGATGAGAAGTTCTTCGCTGGTAGTGGAAAGCAGCGTCCCGAATTCGGTGATTGTGCCGGTCGTTGTTTTGCTCATTGGTCGACGATGAAAGGCGCTTCCGCTGCTGCACGAGGCTTGCTGGAGTCGGGAACGAGCGTGGCAGAGGAGCGAGATGCATATGGACATGACCTCCTTTTTCACTGTACGTCCCAAAGAGATGAGCAAGCTCGTTGGATTCTTGAGAAAACCAATCACTCAACTTTGAATCTGCTCAGATGTTTGGAGCGGGTAGTTACCGAAGAAAACTCGAACTTGTTTCATCAGCTTCTTCAAACCCAAGTACGAATCAGTTTGTCAGAAGGCGAGGCACAAGCGAGATTCTTTACTCTCACTCTGCCCGCTCTCCGTCGTCACACGTTTCTTGAAGCTCTACTAGACAGGGGCCTAACAATTAATGGCAAAGACTTTGTGGCAGCTGCTGGAGGCGGATACTATAAGTCCTTGGCACTCCTGATAGACCGCAGGTCCCAGACCATTAAGGATTTGACGCAAGTTCTCAAAGAAGCATTGGTTCGAGCGACGGAAGAGGGCCATCCGCGTTGCCGGACTGTATTACTGGAACATCTTCCTTCCGACGCGGCTATCGGCCTCGACTTGTCCCCAGGTTTATTACAAGCTTCCTATCGAAGTGATCATCGGAGTATTCGCGAGCTGGGTGCCATGGGGGCCATGGACAAGGGGGAGGGTCTTGCCTTCAGCTGCGCCATAGGAGACGCAGAAACTGCAGAAGCGCTCATTAACAGCGTAGCGTATCCCCGCGAGGTTCTCGTAGAAGGTTTATCGATATACTACGACAGCAACATGGGGCACGAGTTGAAAGAATCCTGCATCAAAGTTATGGGAAAGGTTGTGTCTTCCGGGGGCAAGCTCTGTGAAGGATTCAGAATCGTTCCAGTGTTTGGCTGCTCCTTCGAAGAAAGCACGCAACTTCTCGAACTGTTTTCGGCCAAGGGCATTCTCGTTTCTCGCCGGCGTTATGTTGAGGTGACGGCGATGGTAGTTGCGATGGACGACCGGTTTGGCCACTGGCTGGCAGAAGCTGCCAGTAAACTCCAAAACGAGGACCCAACTTTAGGAGGCCAAAACTTTTTTCTGCTGGCCTGTTTCTGGGGTAAACCTTCTCTAGTTCAGCTTGGGGTTTCTAGAGCTGTCGATATCAACAAGCAAGATGGCTCCGGAATTACTCCTCTCATGGCAGCGACAGCATCCGGTAGTGCAGAGGTTGTGAGACTGCTTCTGGAGAAGGGTGCTAATCCAGACCAGCGATGCAAGGCACTGATGCCACAGCGAGACACCATGTCAGATATTGAATGGGAGTTGGCCAGCCTGTGTAGTCATTTTGCGAGAGGGCTCGGCATCGAATGTATGGAGGGTAGTCCTCGCTCTCTCGCTAGGCAGATGGGCCAGGTAGAGATCGAGGAAGTATTGAACGATCTTGGATGAGTTATGCAGTCAAGGCTGTGTCCATACAGTGTTAGACTGGGAGCTTGGAAGTTGAAAAGATTCGACGGGGATTTGCTTTGTCACTTTGTCACATTGAATGTGATCCGGGGTTCTGGAATTCGTTGGATGTTTGTCGTCACTGCGCCTTACGATGCGACTTGTCATGCAGGAGTAGGGCGTTGCACGGCTGGATCTGCAGCGGGACTTGGTAGAAGCAAGGATTATTCAGCCTCAGAAGACGGCATCGCTGGATTAGATGGGGGTGATTTAAGGTCACCGAGTAATCGCCGTTCTCCCTGGATAGAAGCCCGAGCTGGGGTTAATCAGCAAGGCATTGGGCAAAAAGAAGCAATTCGTAATTAGAGGCCTATCGGTGTTTGAAGGCAATCTGGAAGGTGCGTTATGAAATCATCACGGGCAGCGACAGCCGAGCTGACGGCCACGCGACGGCCGAGCCGTTACCTCACGGCAGGGGAGTAAAATGGAAGGGACAGCGACCCGGAGGGGTACCTACAGGAAAGAGAGCCAAGATAGTACTTGTGATTCTATGGGAACTACTACGTGAATACAAGTATATGTGTATCGGGTGCCCCGCGGATGGACGCATCTCGCGTCATCGATCCCCTGTACCCCTGACAAATCAAAGAAGGAAATTTACTAGCAGCGTCCATGTCACTACCTACCATGCTGCCGCACCTTACCGCTAATGCGCATTCCACACAACTGGGAAGCACCAAATCCGAGCTCTCCTTCCCGTTTCTCAGGTCTGCTCCCGTCAACTTTTGCTGCATTACACTATCAGACAGTCGCCCATTGCTTGCCCAACCACAACGCGCTCCCTCAGCCTCCTCCGCTCCTCCCCCTCCGAGGTATATAGTTTGATTTCCTCCCACGTCACCGCCCAGATGCCCCTCCTTCCATCCCACATGTCTACCAGACTCTTCCGCCCTTGCCAACGCATCGCGACATCTTCACTTTCTACAATATACCGAACTTTTCACTCTACATCGCCCAACATGGTTGTCCACAACGTCCGCAGGTGAGTCGTTACCAAGTTATTCACATATCTGTCTCGGCCTTCAATCTGCACGTTCCAAAGGCGATTCAGATCTGCCACAACATTGTGCAAAACACTAAGTGCGAGTTTCTTCAGCGCCGAGGAATGGAAGGAGACCCTCGCCAAACACCCCGTTGTTCTCCTTGATTGCTTTGCTACCTGGTGCGGTCCTTGCAAGGCTATCGCCCCCCACCTGGTCAAGTAAGTTTCACACACTCGAAATCGTCAATAGCGCTCCATCGACCACTCGCTGATTATCATACCTTGTATGTAGGCACTCAGACAACGATGATTTCAAGGACGTCCACTTTGTCAAGATCGATGTCGATGAAGTCCCCGACGTGAGCCAAGAGCTCGGTATCCGTGCCATGCCTACCTTCATGTTCTTCAAGAATGGCAACAAGGCTCAGGAACTCGTTGGCGCCAACCCCCCTGTCCTTGAGAAGACCATCAAAACCGTTGTCGCCGAATACAAGGAGGATCAAGCCAAGGCCGTTGCTGAGAAGGCCGCTGCTGAGAAGCCCGCTGAATCAACTGAGGAGGTCAAGCAGGAGTAAGGAGTGGCCGTGTTTGCGTCAAGAGGAGGGAACAAAAACGAAGGCGGCGGCCCATGTAGAGCCTGTCCATAATTCAAGATACCAAACAATAAGACAAAAATCAATCTGAAGACTTGCAGGAGTCGAGGCCGAGAACAGTGTTGCTGCACCTTATAGCCGTACACGGTCTGGCATTGGCCACTCGGCAATACATATCATGTCCAAAACCATACGAGGAACCATAAGCAAGCACTGCAGCATACTATATTATTAGTAGACGAGACTGCTGTGATGTCGCAGCACATTGGTATGATGGATAACCCTGCACAAACGGCATCTACCTCTCCTCGGGGTTTTTTTTTTAAAAAAAAAAAAAAGAATATAGTCGCAGTGCACTGGGAGGGATTAATCTCTGGCAAAGCTGTGTCTGAAATGCCGCCGCCTGTCGTATCTTTCTGTTTGAAGCGCATCATCCTCTCAATCTGAATGATCACTAATCTGGCATAAGGATAGCGGACACGCGACGGCATTCATCGGCTCATGGCGGTCGGTTTCCGCTTTATGGCCGGGAGGTGACTCTAAAAACTTGGATAGAAAAAAAATACAGGAAAGTTCATGACCGTTGGGCCCCGCGCCGGTTTTCGGCTCGGCGTGGGCGGGGACACTTGCCCGCGGGAGGGGGGCGCCCTGAATCGACAACATGGTGTCAATGGGGAGATAAACATGGCGCGATAATGTGAGTACATGCAGACGTAAGTCGCCAAAAGGCGTTGGTTGACATGTTTAAAGCTTCATGTTCACTCTCTTGATTGATCCATAATTCCTTAGAGCTGAGCATATCTAAACTGTCCAATTACGTTCAGAGATAAAGAAGCCTGCAACCAACAATACCTTCACCAAGGTACTTACTTCTATATATATATATATATACCTATACATCTCCGACTCACCGACTTGGCTTGAAAGACAATCGGAGCATTCTGAGTTAATAGCTTATATCGCATCAAGAGGTTTTCACAATGACCAACATTGTTGTGCTCGGGTAAGCAGACAGCAGACCATCTCAATACCCAGTCACTTACCGTGTCCAGCGCTGGCGTCTCAGGCCTGACCGCCGCCCTGCTGCTATCCAAGAGCAAAGGCAACTCCATTACCGTAATCTCCAAGCATATGCCCGGCGACTATGATATCGAGTACACCTCGCCGTGGGCTGGCGCCAACATGCTGCCGTAAGATCACGCACCTCCCTCAACGCGAGGGAACATTGAACTAAAGCTAGATTCACAGCATGGCCCCAGAGTTTGACAGCAGATGGGAGCGGCGGACGTGGCCTGAGCTGAACCGCCTCGCCGCCGAGGTCCCCGAGGCCGGCATTCACTTTCAACGTGCGTACTCTCTTCCCAACCCAGAACGCAGCCACCGCGCATGAGACCTCCCCCAAAACGCTGACCCTTTCACCCTAGAGAGCCGCGTCTTCAGGCGCAAGAAGGACATCGAGGCCGGCGGCAACCCCTACGACGCGCTCTATGCCGTCGACCCGTGGTACCGCAACGTCCTCCCGGGCTACCGGGAGCTCGCAACGGACGAGCTGCCGCCCAACGCCTACTCCGGCTCCGAGTTCACCTCGGTCTGCATCAACACGGCGCTCTACCTGCCCTACCTCGTAGGCCAGTGCCGCAAGAACGGCGTCGTCTTCAAGCGCGGCGACGTAGCCCACGTCAACGAGCTGACGGCGCTGCACCACTCGGGCAAGCCCGCCGACATCATCGTCAACAGTGCCGGCTTGCTAGCGTGCAAGCTGGGCGGCGTGGAGGACAAAAAGGTCATGCCCGCGCGCGGGCAGGTTGTCGTCGTGCGCAACGAGGTCGAGCCGATGGCCACCATCTCCGGCACGGACGACGGGCCGACAGAGGTGTGTTACATGATGACGCGGGCGGCGGGCGGCGGGACGATCCTGGGCGGGACGTACGACAAGGGCAACTGGGACGCCAACCCGGACCCCAACATTGCGATCCGCATCATGAAGCGGTGCGTCGAGCTGTGTCCCAGCTTGACGGGCGGCAAGGGCATCGAGGCGCTAAGCATCATCCGCCATGGCGTCGGTCTGCGGCCGTACCGCGAGGGCGGGCTCAGGCTGGAGATTGATAAGACGACGTTGGCGGATGGGACACCGATTGTGCACCACTATGGTCATGCTGGATGGGGATACCAGGGGTCCTATGGCACGGCTGAGGGTGTTGTCGAGTTGGTGAACAAGATCCGGGCGGATAAGGGGGAGGATCTGGCTGCTGAGCCCAAGCTGTTTTCCTGGGACCGGCCAAGCAAGTTGTGAGCTTTTTGCATCTTGAGGTTGGATTTGAGTTTTTGAATAGCAATTTGTTTGTATGAAGCGGAATAAAGAATTAGAAGAAACAATAATAAGCAGTAAGCTTGTCACATTGATAAACCAAAGCCGTCTGACATTGGATGCCTCTTGCACCACAGTGTGGCCTGCCCCCAAGATGGCAAAGGTGACACCGTGCAACTTGGACCCTGCAGCCACGAGTGCAACCTCCACCCTGCCGTTCGCGACAGCTTTCAGAAGCTCCCCTGTGCATCACCAAGCGTTTCCAAACCTGTGCAATTCAGCCTGTGAAGCCTCACCATGGCCGAACCAGCACCCCCGATTTACGTGCAAGCGTCTCGCTTTGTGCTGGATGTTGCCAATGGCCGGCATGCACTCTCCAAGGCCATACCACCCGTCCTTCTTGCGCTGGATGCCGTCCTTTGTGGGCTCATCATCTGGAAGATCCCTTGTGAGTAACGACCAACTCCAGAAAAGAAAGTGACACTGTACTAACGTGGCATCGCAGATACCGAAATCGACTGGGTAGCCTACATGGAACAAATCTCCCAATACGTATCGGGCGAACGCGACTATACCAAGATCAAAGGCGGCACCGGGCCGCTCGTATACCCTGCTGCCCACGTGTACACATACACGGGCCTATACTACCTCACCGACGAGGGCAAGAACATCTTCCTGGCCCAGCAGCTGTTTGCGATCCTATACCTGGCGACTCTTGCCGTTGTAATGGCCTGCTACTGGCAAGCAAAGGTACGGGCGCCATCTGCTCCCGCCCCTCAGACCTAAGGTTGCTAGACAATTGAATGCTGACGATTCCCTCCCACAACCAGGTCCCGCCCTACATCTTCCCGCTCCTGATCCTCTCCAAGCGCCTCCACAGCGTCTTTGTTCTGCGCTGCTTCAACGACTGCTTTGCGACCTTCTTCCTCTGGCTCGCCATCTTCTTCTTCCAGAAGCGACTATGGACAACAGGCGCGATCCTATATAGCTGGGGCTTGGGGATTAAAATGTCACTGCTGCTCGTCCTTCCCGCCGTGGGGATCGTACTCTTCCTCGGACGCGGCTTCGGGGGAAGTCTACGCGCGGCATGGCTCATGGCACAGGTACAAATCGTCATTGGGATCCCTTTCGTCTCGAATAACGCCAAGGGGTACCTCGGCCGCGCCTTTGAGCTGTCACGGCAATTCTTCTTTAAGTGGACGGTCAATTGGCGCTTCGTGGGCGAGGAGACCTTCCTCAGCAAGCCCTTTTCAATTGCACTACTAGGACTGCACGCGACGGCCCTGCTCGTCTTCGTCTTCACACGGTGGCTCAACCCCACGCAGAGGCCCTTGTCGTCTCTCCTCCCGGCGATGCTGCGGGGCAAATCCCCCTTCTCGGCGCTGGAGGAGGCCCAGGTGGCCAGCCGGGTGACGCCGCGCTACATCCTCACGACGATCCTGTCGGCCAACGTCATGGGCCTCCTCTTTGCCAGGTCTCTCCATTACCAGTTCTACGCCTATCTAGCCTGGTCGACGCCGTACCTCCTCTGGCGCAGTGGTCTCCCCTTTTACGTGGTGTATATCCTCTGGGCGGCGCAGGAGTGGGCGTGGAACGTGTACCCCAGCACGGACTTGAGTTCGGAATTTGTCGTGGGCGTGATGGCGGTCACCGTGGCGGCTACGTGGTTTGGCACGGCGGAGGAAGGTGCGCCGGCCGAGAAGCCGGAGTCGAAGAAGCGGTGATGCGGTAGTGGTGGTGGTGGTGCTCGAACAGGGGACATCTTTCAAGTCATGTACAAAGTCGCATTTCGCATCAGTAGTCGTCCTCGGAATCGGATGGCGGCATCTTGCCCACGTTGGACTCTTCTTCATCGCTGTCTTCGTACGTGTTGGTCTTTACAAACTCCTTGGGCCTAGCAGGACAACGGTCAGCAAAACGGGAAGTAAGGAACGTGTATGTAAAGAAGAGCTTACCAGTAAGCTTGCTTGCGCCAGGCCTTCTCGTCGCGAACGACGTTGATAATCTCACCCATGACGCGCCCGTCATTCTCCTCGTACCTCTCGGCCAAGACGAAGCCGCCGCGCTTGATCCATATCGTGTTGCGGAAGCGCTGGGCGAGCTCGAGGACAAAGTCCTTCTTGTTGGGCAGCTCGCAGGCGTAGAGGTTGTTGCCCTCGGCCTTGACGACGCGCACGATGGCCTGGTTCTTCTCGAGAGTTGCTGGAGGGGTCAAAGTGTCTTCGGCCGCCTGGAGGGCGGAGCGCTTTGGTTTACCCATGGTTGTATGGCTAGTAAGATATCGAGACTGAGCAAGATGATGGGATCAGGGAACTTTTTTTTTTGGTGGTGAGTGACAATGGTGGGGTAATTTTCCCGCCTATGGATTTTTTTTTGGAGGATGGAGGCGGGGTGATGTTTACTTTGTAAAGTACGTACCTCGGGCACCTTGGTAAGGTAGCTCAGGTTCCTCCTCTCCACGGCCATTGAGAATGATTTATTCACTCCAACTGCTTGAAAATGAATTGAAATATCTACCCCCTGTGATACTGGACCATTGAACCCCAATATCCTTAGGTATCTTGCATCGTTCCAGACTCTCAAGGAGGATATGGGGAACATGGCAAAACACCG
This sequence comes from Colletotrichum fioriniae, assembly GCF_027942845.1. Lineage (NCBI taxonomy): Eukaryota > Fungi > Ascomycota > Sordariomycetes > Glomerellales > Glomerellaceae > Colletotrichum > Colletotrichum fioriniae. Next base: position 2,147,789 of record NW_027076844.1, on the reverse strand, counting down.
GCATCTCCAACCGGCGCGCCGTCGCAGACGCCCCGAGCTTCTGCCGGCGGAGCTTCTCCGCGCCCGGGGGACAGGAACTCCAACCACCTGGCCGCGCTAACATATCTTTTCCCACGCGGTCCTCGGGTCCGCCATCCACGATCAGTCAGACTAGAATCTGGAAACCATTTTCCCTCCCTCCCCAGACCTCTTGTACCTACCTAGTGCTCACCTCGCTCTAGCCACTGATGCTGATCAATCATTGCTCGTGACACAACAGCTGTCTAGCCTCGCTCATCATCCGCACTCAATGTTTTCAAGTGGACAGAGAACAGTCGTCGTCACCAACAAGTCTTGCATTCGTATCGCTGCAGCAGCCCGTCTGCTTTCACACCGTCTCGATTCCAATCCCCAATCGCAACCGGTCCGTCCACCACATGTCTGCGTTTCCAACCGGGGATATCAATTGAATCCTATCAAGGAGGCTAGACCAACTCCAGCTCGCCGGCAGAGTACACAGGCCGCAAGTCCACAAGACCGGGACCCCCATCTTCTTTTCTCTCACGAGCCTTGAAAGTGTTTCTTCCCGTCTTTTTCTTTCAAAGTCAGGTAGGGAAACATGCAGGACTATCTGAACCCTGCATATGCTTCTTGTTAATAGGCTTGAGATAATGAACCCCTCCGACCCGCAAGGCGAAAGGGTCAGGGAGGCTCGCACACCTTAGATGCCATGACGTTCTTGGAAAGTTGAGCAGTTTGGTCAAGGATCCACGGTGGCTGCTACTATCGTGAGATTTTCCATTACTGTACACTTTTGCTACCTCCTCAAGTGGCCCGTAAGCCTTTTAACCGGATTACTCGCCGTATTTGTAAAAGTTTTTCTCTACCTGAATGAGGCACCTTGGTGACTCATTTATCCTTCTAGTTCCTTTGACAGATACTTGAACCTTAACACACCTCCCACATTGTAAACTTCCCACTCTCACTTCCCTCAACCAAGGCCCTGGTCAGCGTGTTCTCGCCAGAACCGTGAACCCAATCCTACCAAAACCCCCTAGACACCAAAGATGGAGGCCTCAATGTTTAAGACCCTCGTCGAGGTCGAATCCCGCGACCTAGACGCCCACCCTCCCCTCCTCCCCGCCGCCCCGGCCAAGGCCGTCCCGCGAACCTACCCGGGCGCACCGCACCACCGCGACGGGTCCTCCATCGAGCTCGCCCGCATCGACACCTCAGCCAATTACAACAATAACAAGAGCAGGGCCGAGACACCGCGGGGCAGCGCCGGCCCTTCCCGGGCACAATCACCGTCCCGGACCCCCGGCTCCGGAAGCGATATCGAGATGAGCCGGCCCTCGACGCCGACGGCCTTTGACGTCTTGCAGAGCATCACAGACCCGCACATGAACCGCTACCGCATGGCGGCGTCGTGCCTCATGAACTTTGGCAACGGGCTCAACGATAGCGCGCCCGGTGCCTTGATCCCCTACATGGAGAAGTAATTCTCCCCCGGCTAGCATCTACAAGCACAAAAAAACGACTAACACCAAACACAACCAGACACTACGACATTGGCTACGCAATCGTATCCCTAATCTTCATAGGCAACGCCTTCGGCTTCATCTTCGGCGCCGTCTTCCTCGAATCCCTACGCCTCAAGCTCGGCCGCGCCCGCCTCCTCGCCCTCGCCCAGTCCATCATCACCATCGCCTACGCGCCCATCCTCGCCCAGGCCCCCTTCCCCGTCGTCGTTGTCTCCTTCTTCCTCATCGGCTTCGGCATGTCCATCACCCTCGCCGTGAACAACGTCTTCTGCGGCTCCCTCCGCAACGCCACCACCGCACTCGGCTTCATGCACGGCGCCTACGGGGCCGGCGGCACCGTCGGACCCTTGATCGCCACCGCGCTCGTCACGGCTGCGAAGGCGAGGTGGAGCACGTACTACTTTATCCCCCTCGGCCTCGCCATCTTCAACGGCGTGTTTTCGACCTACACGTTTTGGCACTACGAGCGGGACCTGCCCGCCGGCGGCGCCCAACCTACACCCGCCGCCGAGGCCGCAGCAGCAGCAGCGAACTCGTCCTCCCAGCTCCTGAGCATGTTCACCGCCCTCAAAATCCGCATCGTCCTCCTTGGCGCCCTCTTCGTCTTCGCCTACCAGGGCGCCGAAGTCTCCATCTCGGGCTGGGTCATCTCCTTCCTCATCGCGACGCGCAACGGCGACCCGGAATCCGTGGGCTACGTCACGGCCGGCTTCTGGGCGGGCATCACCATCGGCCGGCTCTGCCTCTCGCACCCGGCTCACCGCGTCGGCGAGAAGCTCTTCGTGTTCCTCGCCACCGTCGGCGCGGCGGTCTTCCAGCTCCTCGTGTGGCTGGTGCCCAACGTCGTCGGCCCCGCCGTGTCGGTCGCGATTGTAGGGCTGTTGCTGGGGCCGATTTACCCGTGCGCGGCGGCCGTATTCATGCGAGGGATGACGAGGACGGAGAGGGTGAATGGGATGGGGGTGATTAGTGCGTTTGGGAGCTCGGGGGGTGCGGTGGCGCCGTTTACGACGGGTATGGTTGCGCAGGCTGCTGGGCCTTGGGTGTTGCATCCGATTGCGATTGGGTTGTTTGCTTTGATGATGGCTTCGTGGTACGGTGTGCCGCATGACAGGAAGAGGAGCGTGTAAGTGCTTTGCAGAAGTCGTGGTATACGGGGTAGACCCCAACGACCAGAAAAGAAGAGCGTCTGGCTGTGTACCATCAATTACATGGCCGGGCTAGCCGGAAGGCTCACAGGCCTTCAAGTACTAGAAAATTGGCGTTGATGATACACTAATTGAGTATGAGAATGAACGTAATTCGAATTGGGAATCTTCTATATATGCACCGGCAAGGCGTCAATATCATGAAAGCTGTACATATGTAAAACACAAATCAAATGCAACGGTGTGGCATTGCTCGTTGTATATCCCGTAGACCCAGTCTATGTCTATATCTAATATCAGAAAACGAAAATCCCTGTTCTCACATCCTCGCTTTATTGGTATCTATACCGCCTCTGTTTCCTTTCTCTAGGAACCCCTCTCGTATTCCTCTCTCTATGTGTCCATCGTCCCGCGTTTCGTTCGTCGTCTAGTGAATACGTCCCCGCGCGGCGTCCTTGACGCTGAGCTTGCCCTCGACAATCTGCCTGACGGTGGACAGGATATCGGAGAAGTCGTTGAAGGTGACAAAGGAGATGCCCTCCTTTTCGCAGTACGCGACGAGATCTATCAATTCAGTCAGTGACGTCCCATCAAAAGCCGATATCGCAGAAACAGAATGGACGATGGCGGGGGCGGGGTAACACAAGAGACAATAAAAAAAAGGTCTCACCTTTATCGCGCTTGGCAAACAACAAATCCGTCTCGCGCGCAGCAGACAAATCAGAAACACCATCACCAGCATAAAACATGACGGGCCGCTCAGGCAGCGACGAGTACTTGCGCAGCTCAATCGACTTGTCGTGCCCGTGGACGCTGTCGTCGTGGTAGACGATCTGCCAACCCCCTTCCTCGTTGATACTCGCCTTGCCCTCGCGCGCCGCAACCTGGTTGCTCACAATCTGGATATGCCCATCGACCTCCTCCTCGCCAAGCCACTGTACGAGCAGCGCGCGGATGATGGGCCGCATGCCGCCGGAAATAATCACAACGGGGACGTTGTTGGCGCGGCACCAGGTGTAGAACTCCTTGAAGACGGGGTCGAGTTTCACGTTCTTCTTGAGGTACTCGATGCACTGGTCAAAGGGGAGTGTGACCGAGTCCATCATCTCCTGGAAGCTGTCGCGGAAGTGCTTCTTGCCCTCGAGGACGAGGAGGTTGCCGGCGCGGCGGTTCTCGTAGCCGTAGCCTACGTTGTCTGTGAGGAAGTCGTTGGAGTCTTCGAGGGTGATTGTGCCGTCAAAGTCGGTGAAGAAGATGAAGTTTGGGTTCGTGGCCAGGGCCGGGGTTTCGCTGACGTGGGAGCCCATTTTGATGGTCTTGATTGAATGTGCGAATCGTAGAGATGGCAAAAGCAAGGTGCTTGGAGAGATGCAGAGAAAACAAGTGAATGCTTCTCAGTAGGTAGGTTCGTGGGTGGGTGGAAAGTGCGTGTGATTCCGTCTTGGAGGTTTTGAGAGAGAGAGACTGGCAATTTGGATGGAGGGGGAGGGGTAAGATCAAAAAGGCTCGGGAGGATTGCCAACAGATTTAGTTCAGATTACAGATCCTTGCATGCGCGAGTACCTTACATGCAGATTGAGAAAATTCCATCAATGCTCTACGTGGAACAGCACGGTACATGCTTAGTCGGACGCTTCGAATCGAGATACTCCGCGCCTCCCATTGCTTGTACTTATTGGTCTCTTTCACTACCATTGGGCCCATTCTTTGAGTCAAAACTGGAATCCAGCAAGCAAGACTCTTTCTCAACACTACTACTCTCTAACAAACTTGGTTCAAGTCAGAGGGAAAATCCACCGTTAGTCCCGCTCCAGTGACGACATCTGCCCCTCTTATCCGACCGTCGCTTTGACGGACCCTTGCAACGAGTCAGCGCGCGAACAATGGACCCTGAGAGCGCAGATGGCTTTGCAATGGTTGGCCTCTGGCCGGGTAACTGTGGCAGTTGCTTCAGTGCTAAATATAAGTAGGCGAGTATTACTTGGCGGATTAGTCTCCAAGTCGAGGACCATTCTTAGCTGCGGGTGGCAGCACGTGGGTGTGGTGCAGAAACCTCAAGGGTACTTTCAGAATAGGACATGATTTCTAGTCAATAAGCCGAATAGAAAGATGAAGCCCAGTCAACAGAGTGATAGAAACACCGGTCGTGTAATCAAAGCGTGCCTGATTCAATCTCAATACTCTTCTTCACTTTGCATTTGCATCTCGAGACTTATTTACTAAGTACTAAACCAAACATGAAGCAACGAACCTTCTTCGTAGAAACCGGCCAAGGTCATGTAAACGAGTTCTTCAACTAATTAGCATTTAGACTATCATGATCGACAACTCGAATTTTTTCGGAGAAAAGACTGGTTTCAACCTAATTTGAAAAGCTACTCGTCATGAGTTTATTGCCAAACTGATGCTCACTCAAAAGCAGTACAGCTCGGCTCGGCAGACATCCCGGGCCGCCAGTCTTCTTCGCCCTTCTCCCGCCCCGCCTTCCACACCTTCATCCCCGGCACCGGCCCGATCATAGCCTATGCAATTGGGACAGCAGGCGGTGAAACATCCCCAAACCCCCAATTGAACCTCTCCCGGCAGAAAACCAGCGCAGGCACCCCCCGGTGCGCTCAACACGATGCCGAGTCCAGCCCCGAAAAAGCCCACTCGCTCCGCCCCAGAAGACCGCAGCTAACCACCTTGCCTTACTCCTCGTCCAAACTTTCGAACCTCTCTCTCCAAAATCCCTCCCGTCCTCCGTCCGCCGACCCGGCTTCCCCGTGCGTTCTGAACCACCCTCGGCCTATCCCCAAACCCGCCAATTGGGCCACTTTCTCTTCCATCCTTTCTTCTGCCGTCAAGGAAAGGAACAGAGAAGCTCGGCTCAATCTCTACACAATCGTCGTATTCCGACAAATCTTGAACGGGAGAGGATGCACTCCATCGCCAGGCCGGCGTCGCGCCTAGTCCACGCCCGCCTCGGAACGGCGCACATCTCACGATGGAGGACCCTTGCGGCGTTTCCTCCTCCTCGCCATAACCTCCCATCGTCGTCGTCGTCGTCGCCCTCCTCTCGACGGCTCTACTCGGATCTGCCACCGATCTTCGCCCCTCCGCCGCCGAAGGAAGAGCCCAAGCAGGCTTCCCCAACCTCGACCTCCTCGACGACGACGAGCAGCGATGCCTCCGCCCAGAGCTCCGATGCGACCACTTCAAGCTCCACCACAGCTCCCGACCCATCCTCATCATCAAACTCGTCCTCGTCCTCGACACCAGACAATGACACCACCACGAGCTCCTCCTCCTCCTCACCCAAACCCGACACTCCCAAAAACCAATCACCCGACGACCCCCTCCCAGACACAGCAACGAAGATCTACACCGCCCTACCCCCAGCCCTTTCCGAAAAACTCTCCCACCTAATGGACACAGCCCAAACCCGCCTCCTAACCGCCTCGACGACCCTAAACACCCTAACAGGCTACAGCCCCATCGAAGAAATCAAACGCCAAAACACCATCCTCGAAACCCGCCTCGCCCAAGCCCAAGACCTCGTCCGCACCGCCCGAACAACTTACAAAACCACAAACGCCAAACGCGCAACAACCCAACGCGAAGTCACCACCTTATTGGCGCGCAAAGAAATGTGGTCCCCCACCGACCTCGAACGCTTCACCCAGCTCTACCGCCAAGACCACTCTCTCGAACAAGAAGTCGCCGCCGCGTCCGAAGCCCTCACCGACGCAGAACACGCCGAACAAGCCCTCGGCCAACAACTCAACGCGGGCATCTTGAAACGCTACCACGAGGAACAGATCTGGTCCGACCGCATCCGGCGCGCGTCGACCTGGGGAACCTGGGGCCTGATGGGCGTCAACGTGCTCCTCTTCATCGTGCTGCAATTCGTCGCGGAGCCGTGGAAGCGCAGGCGTCTGGTGCGCGGCGTCGTCGAGGAAGAAAAAGCCGTGCTCGAGGGCGTGACGGCCGAGTTGGCGGGGCTCAAGGCCGCGCTGGCGCAGAGGGAGGCGTACGAGGACGCTGCTACTGCTGATGATGTGGCTGCGTACATGGCGTCCACAACGGCCGCGACGATGACGACGACGACAACACCCGTTGTGGCGGTAGAGGAAGAGACACCACTGGCCGCGACGGAACCCACGGCAGCAGAGGAGGCGGAGGAGCTCCTGGCAGCCAAGGTCGAGGAGCCGGTCGTTCAGCACGAGATGGAGCGCGAGGTCGCGAGTGCGCTCGAGGTCTTGGAGACGCAAGTTCCCGAGGCGAGGTCATGGCGCGAATCATGGCGCGAGCTCCTGTCCAACCCAGAGCTCCTAAAGGCCAAAATCGCCGATTTGTACAGTGAGCGCCGCATCGATCTCCGCATGCGCGATGCGTCTATCTTGGCTCTCGAGGGCGCTGCGGCTGGGGCGACGTTTGCAGCGGCGTTGGCTTTGCTGCTTGTGAGGAGGACATGAAAAAGAAGAAGGAAAAATCACACCACAGCTAGAACGTGATTGTAAATACATCTGTACAATATGATACCATATAGAGAGAGCATGGGGGAACATCCTCTTCGATATTGGCACAAAAGCAACCACAGCGATCATCAGGAGACACGGGGCGAGCAATCTTGTCATCCGCTGAATGTTCCGTCTATTAAAGAAGCTGCGGCAGGGGTGCGCAAAACCTCGCTGATATACCTCTAGTCACGATTCCGCCGACTTGGTCCCTTTTTCCAATGTTCACTGGTGAACAGTCGGGGCCATCCTACTTTTTGCTTCATATATCGTGTTCGCCCGTCACTTCGTTTTTTTCCGCCTGCGGTTTATCGTCACAACTCCCGACGACGCGCAGCGTCTTTCCGCAGCATAAACAAGCACCGCTCGTACTGGACGTGCCTACATGGTGCACATCGAGCTGGCGCTTATCCACGCTGTACCTGCTTGGCATTCACCTTCCTTCTCACCCTCATCGAAGACGTCACTGAAAGGATCCAGCGACATTCAGGGTTCATGTTCAATCTAGTTTCCATCATGACTCTAGTCAAAGTCGGCAGTATAAGAGAAGCCACGGAACTCTTCTTGCATGGCTTGCGACAAGACTATAATCTAGTTTAGCTGCTGATGTCTCTGTGATGACAACGAAGATATACATACCTGATTGGACAGGGGTCAAGACGGGCGTAACGCTTGTGAACTCGGAATCGAAGTTGCTGGTATCGGTCGCGCTCTTGATCTGCGGCATGAAAGGCGGCGCAACGCGCTTGTGGTAGATGTCATCCCAGTTGATGTTTCTAAAGAACGGCTGGTTCATGATCTCCTGCGCGTCCGTGGGACCGCTTCCAAGTCGCTGGTCGGGCTCTCTGGTCAGGAGCTTCTGAAGGATTGATACGGAGTCTCTAGGCATGTGAATGGGGTACAGAGGCTCGTCGGCAAGAATGGCATCGTAAATCTCATCCTCGTCCTCTCCTCGGAAGGGTGATTGCTGAAGAAGCATCTGGTAGATCAGGACACCAAATGCCCACCAATCAACGGCACGGCCATACTTCTTGTCCAGTAATATCTAGGCCCATCGTCAGTGGGAGTCTTGTAGAGAGAAACGCGAAGTAACATACCTCTGGTGCCATAAACTCCGGAGTGCCGCAGAAGGTGCTAGTAGTCGATCCAAACCACATGTCTTCCTTGCAAAGACCATAATCGGCAATCTTGATATGTCCGTCCAGGGTCAAAAGAATGTTGTCAAGCTTCAGATCACGGTAGATAACACCGTTCTCGTGGAAGTACTTGAGCGCCAAGCAAACCTCGGCAGCGTAGAATCTAGAATTTGGTCAGTGAACCTCTTGGTGAAGATGAACGAGGGTTACATACTGCGCTCGCTTAGTGCCAAACTGGCCTCGCTGAATGTGCAGCATGAGATCACCACCGCTAATGTACTCCATGACGAAGTACACACGGGTCTCGGTTTGGAAACATGCGTGAAGGTTGGTCAAGAACGGGTGCCTCTCCCGGTTGGCGATAAGGAATACTCTCTTCTCAGAGCGAATGCTTTCCACTTCGTCATTCTCAATGATAAACTCCTTCTTCAACACCTTGATAGCATAAAGCCTCTTGGATCGCTTCGTTTCCGCAAGCATGACCTTTCCGAAGTTACCCTTACCAAGCACAGCCAGGAAGTTGAAATGGTCAAGGCCAATACGTTGACCAGTTCCTGGATCGGTGGCGGAAGGCAACGGCTTACGTCCAGCGCCAGAGCTAGGAACACCCCCAGTTGATGCAATGGGTGAAATTTGAGGTGGCTCCTGCAGCTTAGGCGAGGAGACGGGCGACTGCTGGTACATTTGCTGTTGGGGAGGTTGCTGGTACTGCTGAGGGGGAGGCTGTTGCTGCTGCGGCGGCTGCTGCTGGACAGGCCGCTGCTGTTGCTGCTGTTGCGCAGGGGGATGTTGGCCATATCCAGCTTGCTGATTGACTTGCGCGTAGTCTGCCGGGTTGTACTTGGGTCCACCGCTGTTGTACGAGTCTGGCTGCTCTGCCTGAGCCGGGTACCCAGGGCGTCCACCGTAACTCGAGTAGTCCTGAGACTGAGGCTTTTGCTGGGAAGCCATTGATCCGCTCATCGCCGCCGTCGCCGCCGCCGCCGCCGCCGTGCTTGAAGAAGTACGATCAGGGTGCATTGGTCGCTGGCCAGGCGGAGACTGTTGCTGTTGCTGTTGGTACATCAACTTGGCCGCCTCAGTTGCCTCCGGTGACCCTCCAGCGTACGGCTGGCCTCCACTATGAGGGGAGCCGATGGTGCTTGTTGGGCTTGTCGGCTTCTGCCGCAGTGTCCGATCGCTCAGAGAAGTGGAAGTCTTGTTCTTGGAGATCATTCTAGTAGACTTGATACCCTCCAAAATCTGGTTCGCCACAGCCATGGACATTCCACAGAAGTCGGGAACAAGGTGTACGCACGCCGCGTGTGCTGTGAGGCCACATTCTATGCAAAGTTAGCCTTGTCTTTGGTTTGCCTGTTTGGTACTTATCGCAAACTTACCCGCACATTTTCTGCAGTTCTTCTTGCCAAAAGGCAGGATGTAACCGCAGTGGCAGCACCAGTTGGCTGTCATGTTTGAGAAGGCCTGGAATCTGTGGGGGATGCGGTGATTGATCTTCTCTTCGTCGGGATCAGTTTCAGCGTTACTCTTACTGATACATTTGGTGACAACGCTAGAGTAGCATTTGGTGTGGCAAGTGTACTTGCAGTCCTCGCACTGCATGCCTGTCGAATACTTGAGGAAGTCTCCGCAAAGAGCGCAGCGCATGATGTTGTAGAACTGGTGTTGAACAAACTTGTGTCCGTACATCTCGTGAACCTCCTCCTTGCGCTGACGAACAGCACCCACACGGCCGAGACCTTGCAAGTTGACGGGGCGGCGGGCGTTGTTCTGCTTGAGGAATCCCAGGGACAGTTGAATCTGACCGGCAGGCTCGAGGTTGAACCAGCCGTCGATGGGCTGCTGGGCGATCGGGGGATTCGCCATGGGGGGTTGTCCTTGTTGACCTTGCTGTCCACCAACACCGGGAGAGGGGGGAGGGCCACCCATTGACTGCTGCTGCTGTTGAGGGTTCATAGGGAATTGCGCCGGCGGAGCACCCATACGGTCGGCCGACACCCACCCAGAGCTGTTGATCTCTGCTTCAATCCTCTTTCTTCTCATTTCCTCGGCAATGTCGGAGATTCTGACCCAGAGCATGGCAATAGGAATGGCATGTTCGCCAGGCTTATCGTATACGGTAAGCTCAATTTCGTTCGCCTTGTCGACTTCGAGGGTGTGGTACTCGGCTTCCCACTTGTCGGTTCTGGTCACCCTCGTGCGAGCGACGACGTTGTCTTCGACCTTGACGGCGATGAAAGTCTCGGGCCCTCGGCTAAATCGACTCATGGATGCGTGATCAACGTCCTTGATTTGTCCGACGCGAATGGTGAGCTGGCCAGAGAGGGGCTTGCGGAGATTAGGCATGTTGATAGAGTCATCTGGAAAGTGTTAGCAGGAGTAGTCGGGCGAGACTTCCGCGAGCACAAAAGCTCCAAAACGTACCATCCTGGGCATCGGATGTGTCCATGTCGATGTGCAGCTCCTCGTAGCGCTTCATAGCCTGCTTCAACAAAAGGATTTTCTGCTTGCTCTCAACTCTTCTAGCGGCAGCATCAGCCTTGCTCTTGCGATCTCCTTCCATGCCGTATAGCTGAACCATCTTCTCGATTCCCTTGAGATACTGCTCCTCCACGTTGAGCTTGAACTGAATCTGCGACAGCATGAGCTGAATACGAGGGCCGAGATATGGGGTATCATATTTGATAAGATCTGTAGCGAAGAGTCAGCAAATCAAATTCGTTGAAAAGGGTCCGGGGGTAATGCGCACCAAGCTTGGTGAAGTTGGGGCGCGGCTTAGGGATGGACGAAGAGGGGCCTGGATTGGCATAAGGATGGCGGGGAGGCATCAGGTCGGCGTGGCCGCCAATTTGGCTATACTGGACATTGCCGCCCGATGTTGCGCTCCCGGCACCATATCCGCCACGCTCTGCCCAGGCATTCGCATCCTTGGGAGGAGGGGCGGGCGCATCCTCGACATCGCCGCTCAAAGGTCTACCGTCACCGGAAGGGGATCCCATGGACATGTTGTCCATACCCCGACGCAGCTGGGCCTCGCGGAGCTTCTCTTCGAAGAACTGCAAGTTTCGACGACCATCGCGCATCTGGGAGTCGAGTCGTGATCGCACGGCTTCGTTGTTTGTCTGGGCTCTCATGGCATTGGCGGCGTTGAGGAGGGCCTTTTCGCGCTCAATCTTTTTGAGGATATTTTGGATGGCATCTTCGTCGTTCATTGTGACGGTGGGGTTGCGCGACTCCACGCGCAGGAACTATGTGTTGTGTTGATGTTGATATTTTTTTTTTGGTTGGAGGGGGAAAAGAATGAGCTTTGAAGCTACTTGAAAGTTCAAGAAGAGCACTAGGGGAGCGTCTGCTGCGTTTAGGTGTAGTGTACGCAGATTCTCTCGCCCGCTCTGTTGTGGTCACCTCAATGTCGCGCAGGTGGTGGGCGAGGTAGTGGGTGCGAGGTATGGTATTGACAGGATACGACGCGAGGATAGAGAGAGAGAGAGAGAGAGAGAGGGTGATCGAGAGTGAGGTATGTAGGTAAGAGATGGGTACGAGGTTCAGTAGCGAAGTATGCGTATGGATGGATACCGGAGGTTCGGCGCCGGAGGGGCTCGGGGTAGGTTGGCACAGCGGGAGGATCGGTCTGTCGGAACTGTCACGACAGAAGATCGGTGGGTGCAGCCAGCCCTCGAGTCGTGAGGTGGTGTTGTTTTTTTCGCAGGTTGGGCTGTTGGTGAAGGATGTCGTCAGTGGGTTTTGGAGCAGGACGGGACGCAAAGACGGGGGGGGTTTCTCGGGAGGGGTCGCTCTCTCTCTCTTTCTCTCGCGGCCGCCAGTGCGCAGGCGGGCAGAGTGGAGGTGGGTGAGGAAGGACGAGGAGACGGTGGGCAACGGGAGAGGACGGGGTACCGGGAAAGATGTATTGTTTGTGTGTTTCTGGGTATAAAAGATACTTGGAAGATAAAGTATCTCTCCCACCTTCACCTCCAGTCCTGAAGCCCCGAGCTGCGGCCTGCCTTTGGGCTGCCCGCCCGCTCTGAGTGCACGGGAATTGGGAAATACCTAAGGTAAGGTAAGGTACTGGGTACGTACCCTCTTTGGAGGGGAGGGAGGGGGACGACCTCATTGAGTCCTGCCTGCTTCCTACCTGCCTTACGCTACCGCTGAGATGGAGGGGTGTTACGAAAGCACCCGGCACGGACGAGGCAACTCTGTAACTCGATGTGAAGATGGCAGGCGAGCTAAACCAGGTTCTATTCAGACGATTATTTCAATCAAGGTACTTTACCTGCCCTCATATCTCGTCATTTACCACCTACTCGTGCCACTGCAATCCCACAGGTCCGAGGGTCAGTAGCTAAGGCCAAAGATCATCAAAGATATCCGCAATGTTATTTCGACCGTCCTCGGGGGGATCCATCGGCGTCTCATCGTCCCCATTTCCTCTGATGCCCAACAACACTCGTTGCGGGTGCGCTTACCAGGTTTGTCCCTCTCCCATGCGGGTATTCATGCCCAGTATCCGTAAGGCCAGCGCGGAAACCTACCTACACTGCTATACAGCCTACCTTACCTGCTGCAGCGGCGTACATACAAGTACAGCAATGGCCAGCTGCTCCAGGATGGCACAAGTTGTATGATGTCGTATTTCAGGCGATAGTGAAAAGGCCGCACTGGCTGGCGAACTCGCTTGCAACTTGCCAGACAGGGAAGATGAGCGCATAGAGCAGCAAGCTCAGCTGGACTGTTCCGTTTCCTCCACACCGGTCGCCTTCTAACAATCCTATCTCTGGCATTTCAGCTACCATGCCCCTCGTCGTCCTGTACGTCTCAGTGTCACCAGCCAAAGGATTGGCGAGCAATGAAACAATTCAGCAACTTGTGGCGGCGCCCTGCAGATTCACAGAGGGGAAGGGCAGATACTGGAAAGGACTACTGCGTACACAGTAAAGACAGAGGAAGCGACGACCCGACCTGGGAAAAAGTCCTGGATCGGACGTGGGGCTCCAAGGCTTTCCTAGGACTTTTTTCCCTACCGCACTGTTTCACCGTGGTGAAGATTCATTTCTGCTCTGCGCCAATCATTTTGCATTCCCGGGTTCAAACTCGCTCTTGTCACTTTACCTATGCTGATGATACAATGAACAATGTACCTTTGTACATCCACAATAACCATCCACACAGTACCTTAAGGTACCTTACCTCTCATTTCACATCTACACATAACCACACTCTTGTCTGTCTCTCCAGACATACCTACTCCAGTGAGCCCAGTCTCTCGTCCATAAGCCACACATCAAGGAGACGGAACTCTATGGTCACTTATACACATTGCCTGGCAGTAGGTATGGTCAGATTGATTCTACCCGGTTGCCCAGCTGAGAGCACTAATCCTCTAGGTACGGATACTGTATGGCATTGTACATACGAAGCGGACGATACTTGTACCACCATCTCCAAGTCTCGGGGAGTTTATCGGCCCAGTTTTCCCAACACGGCCCATCCTCGTAGTCGACGGGCTTGCAGCAGCTGCATCATCGCCCGATCCCCCATCACGTCCACCACGCACAAATCACACTTTACACACAAGCTGCCCGTCACCTTGCCATGATCTGATGATGCAGCCCTAGGTCTCTCGTCTTCCGTCTCTACGTCTAACCCTGCTCTAGTCTTTTTCTTTCTTCGTACAGTAAGTGAAATGGGACGCATACCCCCAGGTTCACGCTGACTACGCAGGAGGTATTCGAGTTACTTCTAAAAGCCGATAATCCCATGAGCGATACCGAGCACATGCCAGTGCTCCAGACTCACCATTCTACCTCTCAGTATACACTAGAAATGCCCGTCATGCTCTTTTCCACCACCAGTAACGTCACAAGCATCTGACAGATTCCCCAATGCAAGAGGCCTCCTTACCAACGCCATCGCCACAGGGCTCTATACACCACCGCCCCCTCGTGATGGGGGGTTTTTACCGCCGGCCGACTTAGCCTCCCGGCTGTCACCTCTGCCGGAGAGGTCTCACCAAAATGCCCCCCGCCACCACACAGCTGCCGGCCGGCCTTTCCGGCCCAACGCCGCGCCACACCGACGGCCAAGTCCTCAGCCCTCTCCTCCAGTCACTAACACCGCAAAACTTCCCCCAGATTCCACACACACACACATTCTCTCACCCACACCTCCGCTGAACCTCGATAAATAATCAAACACGCGGGTCCCCTTGCTGAATACGAACTGACAACACTTTACTTACCTCTTCCGGACGGGAAAAATGTGGATAGCTATCCCATCAACCCCGAATATGGTTCTCGTCCCAATCACAGACACGATCAACGGAAATGCCATACCACGGCCCAGCATGTCATCTGTAACGTGTACCTGAAACAAACTTACCAACCAAGCTTGAAGCAGCTCACTCACTGCCAACCACCACACACGGTTCAGCTAGACCAAGCATACTGAAGCATATTGAGCCGCCAAATGCATATTCGAGAGGTTAATGCTAGCTAGCCATGGAAACACAAGTGACAACCAGCCACTGCGACTTATCCGAGGGGTGAGAGAACACGTAATTCCAGCCCGCCAACTTCGAGGAGTTGACGTCGCGGAACCGTTTCGACCCACCCTCGCTCCGCGGCCGCCGTCCAAGGTGGTCCCCTTCCCCAACCCACCCGGTCCGCGTAATGCGTGAGAAATCTCCCGAGGAAGTGGGATGTAGTAGTCAGCCACTGTGCCTGGATCTCTGTCCCAACCTCGGATCATTAATGGCGCTGAAAATTTGCGGCTCAAGCCGATCAACGTTCGCTCACTCATGCTTTCTCGTCGTCGTCCCTATTCAGATCCTCGAAATGCGATGAAGCCGATCATGGACCGCTCGGACGCGTCATTGCATAAGGTAACTATTTGGGATTCATTCTCGCAACGCCTCCTGCGGTTCCCTTGCCCGGTTCACGTTCCGGTCAGATTCCCACTGGCCCGTGTGTAGCTGATTGACGTATGTGTTCCGGTCTGATGTTGCTTGGAAAAGACATAGAACCTTGCCGTAACGGGCCATGTGAAGCGTGTAAACTCTTGTTGAGCTCATGCAGGACAACGCGGCACTTGAACATTGGACGCCTAAAATGGGATGAATGAAATATGTCAACGTCAACGACTTCTGGCTTCCACAGAGGACTGGCGGTTTATTTCATCTACCGGTTTGGTTTGAGCGCCAAGGAATGACTACCGCTATAGGAATTCTCTAAAGTTGGTTCCTTCTCGATCTGAGGAGGTATGAGGTCTGAGGTACAGACTATGAAACTAATAGTCGCCTAGACCTTCCAGACAGCCGCTCTTTACCCGACTAGTGGGTTTTCACCGTGATGTCACGCCAATTCTGATCTTGTCGGCAGGAGACTGCTATACTGGATTTGCTAGATGCTACCGAATGTACATACACCCTGCTTCAACCTGAAGCAGAAACATTCGGCAGACCAGTATTTCGCCGACAGTGAACACTTCTCTCTGTCTCGAAATACTCTCACTTGGCAGTGCTCTCTGATAATCATCCCCGGATTGAACTAGAGACAAAAACTGTTGGCAGTGGCGGTCTACCTGGAATATCTGCTGAGACACACTTCAAGGTTGATAGCATGAAGTACGAAAGCGGGCAACATTCTACGAAGCGGATAGAGGCATCGCAAGATGCTAAAACTCAGATCATGAAGGGGGGGGCGCAACTCCCAGTCACAATTAAGGCTCTGGAGACTTTTCACAGATGATTTAATATAGCATCTAACGAATCATCATTTGCGAGGCAAGACGCCCCAACACCGAATCGTGTCGCTTTTGCTAACAACAGACGCCATCTAAAAACCTACACGACTCCTAAAGGGAAAAGCTTTGCAACTTTCATACTCTTTCTTTCTTCACCATTTCTCTCAAAACGTGTCTACCACACTCTTTATGCGGTATACTCCTTCTGCAACAACTTGGCAATAGTGTTGAGCTGGATATTGCTCGTGCCCTCGTAAATGGCGCCAATCTTGCTATCGCGCCAAAACTTCTCGGCGGGGCCATCGCGGACGAAACCCATGCCGCCCATCCACTCAATGGCGAGACCGCTCACGCGGCCGGCGACCTGGCTGGCGTACAGCTTGGCCATGGCGGCGTCCATGACAAAGTTCTCGCCCGCCTCCTTCTTGCGCGCCGCGTTGTAGACCAGCGCGCGGGCGGCGGCGATCTCGGTGTAGGACTGCGCGATCTGGTGCTGCATACCCTGGAACTCGCCGACGAGCTGGCCGAATTGCTTGCGGTCGTTCCAGACGTATCTTCAGAGGTGTGTTAGTAAGACAAGAGTTTAGAAAAGGGGATAAGAAAAGGGATAGTCTCACCTGACGGCGTTCTCCCAGGAACCGAGAGCGAGACCAGTCATCTGAGCCGCGATACCGATACGCCCCTCGTTCAAGAGACCAATGGCGTACTTGTAACCCGCGCCCTCCTCGCCGAGGAGGTTCTCCTTGGGGATCTCGACGTCGTCAAAGTTGATGACGCACGTGCTGCTGGCCTTGATACCGAGCTTCTTCTCCTTCTTGGCAATAGAAAACCCCTTGGCGTCCTTCTCGACAATGAACGCCGTGATGCCCTTGTACCCCTTGGACGGGTCCAAATTGGCAAACACGATGAAGAAGTCGGCCTCCTTGGAGTTGGTGATCCACATCTTGGAACCGCTAATCTTGTACCCGCTCTCCGTCTTGGTCGCCTTGGTCGCCAGCGCAAACGCATCGGACCCGCTCACAGGCTCGCTCAGACAGAAGCTGCCGACGGTGCTGGTGGCGAGCTTGGGCAGGAAGCGCTTCTTGAGCTGGCTGCTGCCCCACTTGATGATGGCCGTGTTGACGAGGGTGTTGTGCACGTCGACGAGGACGCTGACGCTGGGGTCGACGCGCGCGAGCTCCTCGATGCCGATGATGGCGCTCGTGAAGTTCATGCCCGCGCCGCCGTACTCCTCGGGGATCTCGACGCCCATGAGCCCTTGCTCGAATAGCTGCTCGACAATGGCCGGGTCCATGTTCTCCGCCTCGTCCATCTCGCGCACCTTGGGCGCGATCACGTCGTTGGCGAACTTGCTCACCGCCTCCTGCATCGCGGCCTCGACCTCGGAGAGGTGGGTGATGGGCGTCGGGGGGATGTCGGCGATGTCAAAGTGGTCGGCATTACGGCGTCGCTGAGTGGTGGAAAGGGGTCTTGCGGTCCTGGAGGAGGGGGTATGTTTCAGTATCATGGGCTAGAGTCTGCGCAAAGGCTGAGGACTTACTGCTGGAGTGGCGAGAGCGCTCTGCCCGGTGTGCAAGTCCTCACCCTTGCGAGGGCAGCAACACCACGGCTTCCCCTCAAAGCAGGGCGAACGGCCCTAGCAATCGACGACATGGTATACGATGTGATGTGTATCTAGCGACAAGGCCTCTCAAACAAAGTCGGCAAAAACAAGAGACAAGAATACAGCAAGGAAACTCCGGAGGTGCGGGAAGATCTGGGGATCGTGGGAACTCCTCGGCTACTTATGGTCTCGCTCGGCCGTGCGGTGCTAGCTAACAGAGAGAAGGCAAAACGCCCGGACGGAAACGGTCAATTGGCGTTGAACGGTTTCCCGAAATGAAGGGTGAGATGATAAGGTGAGATTAATCGTAGACAGGAGAGCAAGTCAGGAGTAACGTGTAGGTAAAGTAGAGCAGGCCACACAAAATAAGTCAAAGATGCGGTGCGCCCTAGACCGTGAACCTCAAAGCCATTCGAAGCCACGGTACCTGGCGGCTGGCGAACAGACACAGCGCCCGCTTCAGCCGAGGATATCCATCCCGCAGCGGGGGGACACTGGGGGGGCCAACATCGTTCCAGAGTCCCCAGTTTTGCTCCAAGTCTGGGGGAAAGCCGACGGCGTAGCACCCAGATGGGCGACAAGCCAGGGGGGTTTCTTGGGGTGACACGGTGACGCTAGAGTCGCTTACGTCAGGACCTGAATTCTTGCAACGGGCATGTGATGCACCTCTCAAGCCGCCCAGTGCGAGTCACCTAAGCCGATGCCGTCCGTGGTCCGAGTTGCAAAGGTCGGAAGTGGGTCCGGGGGACGGAACGCGCTCCTCTGGCCTGAGGCGCCAATTATCATCGTCCAACCCCTTGCGATAGCCAACTGACTTAGGTAAGCAAAAAATCCAGCTTCAGGGATTCGAATGCACCTAGCTGCCCAGTCGCGACGATAGCTTCCAGATTGTGACGACAGCAATTGGACGCCGACCACTCTCGACACCAGTTGCCCGACATGGCCAGCACACTCCTCAGATCCCTCTTCGCCCCGGCGATGAGGCCAGCGGCATTCCCCCGCGCCGCTTCCATCCTCACACCGACCGCCGCCATCACCACCCCCCTGATCCGATCCTTCTCCTCGACGCCCGTACAAAATGCCACCATCATGCAGGTCCTGAGAGTTCGTCACTCCCCCCTCCCTCTTTCCACAATACACTCAACTAACTATACAAACTCACAGGGCTGCCACAAGAAGGGCAAGCGCGCCCGTCACGCCGTCTCCCCCGCCCTGTCCGAGATCAACGCTCCCGCCCTCAAGGGCGTCTGCCTCAAGGTCGGCATCACCCGCCCCAAGAAGCCCAACTCGGGTCAGCGCAAGACCGCTCGTGTGCGTCTCTCCAACGGTCGCCACGTCACCGCCTACGTCCCTGGCGAGGGCCACAACATCCAGCAGCACAGCGTCGTCCTCGTCCGCGGCGGCCGCAGTCAGGATTGTCCCGGTGTGCGGTACCATCTCGTCCGTGGCGCCCTCGATCTCGGAGGTGTGGCCAACCGTGCTACTTCCCGGTCCAAGTACGGTACGATGAAGCCCAAGAAGGCTACTGTCTCCTAGGTTTGGAGGATGAGATGAGTGTAAGGCGCTGGGATGGGGGGCTGTGGAAGGGAGTAGGAGCGGAAGGGGAGTTTTGCCCTCGTTGTGGTGTACGAATATTAGACACCAGGAGACATATCAAGACGTGTACTACTACAATGTACAAAATACCAAAAGAGATTTCACAGTGTTCAAACATGTTCAGAAACAATTTCAAGTTAAAGCTGGACAAACACCAGACGGACCCTTCCATTTGCCTATATCTACACAGCAAAAAACGTGTCCAAGTCTTACAGAACCTTTTACGCCACTCCACAGTTGGTACCCATGTGCCTGACCAGTGCCTCTCATCGATGCAGGTAAACTCAATTGGTGGCCTTACCCAAGGCCAATTCTGGAATTTGTTGTTACATGCCACTCTTTTATCACGCCCCTGATTTGATCTAGTCCTGCTGGTTCTCGTAACCCTCGGGCTTGTCCAAACCGTTGATCTCGAAGTAGCGGCTCGTGCCTGATTGATTGTTAGTGATGGTTGCAGACATCTCATTCGCCAATCCAACTTACAAGAGTAGCCCTTCCAGTCGAAGTTGTCCTTGGGGTTGCAGTGGCAGCGTCTGTCGAGACGAACCTTCTCGCCAGTGGGGCAGTGAGTGAAGGGAACGTGGTAGTAGGCGATATCGTTGAAGAAGTGAATCTGGTCCTTTGGCAGCATGAGACCGGCGGCGATGGAGTGCACAGGCGCGTCACCCCAACGCTCGTAGAAGAAACCACCATCCTGGTCGAGGGACTCGAAGTAGTCGATGTAGGCCTTTGAACGGAGCCAGTTGAGGTCACCAACTTCAAAGTTGGACCACTAGTTTCAGTCAGTAATGTCTTCAGCGAACATCTCTTCGTCGGCCAACTTACGAAATGGCAGTGGTTGTAAGAGTCACCACCGTCGTCACTGAGGAAGCCCATGGAGTTGCCCTCGGCAATGTGCTCGGGGTGGTTCTTGATGAACTTCTTGGTGCTGTCCCAAAGAGTGGGGATGGTCTCGACGTACTCGTACAAGCTCAGAACGAAGCTGTACTTCTTGTTGTTCTCCTTCATGAAGCGGAACGGATCGTAGTGGATATCGCAGAAGAGCTCAATGGAGGGCTCAACACGCCAGTAGTAGTCGTAGTTCATCATGGCCGGCTGGCGGAAGAAGAAACCAGATTCGAAGCGGCACATGTGGCGGTAGCTCACAGAGTCGCCGTAGATGATCTTGCGCTGGGCCATGTCCTCGCGAACCTTGCGGGCCTTCTCCTGATCAATGTGCTCAGGGAATGACCAGTGCTCCTTGGGGATTTCGCCGTAGTGAGTCTTGCCAGAAACAAGGGAGGTGGTGACCTTCTTGAAGGTGGCATCGAAAGGCTTGTCGTTCAAGAAGACCCAGTCGTAGTTGTAGCGGCGGTTAAATCGGTCCTCAACCTGACGGATGGAGCGGGCAATGTCCCAGATATCGGAGTTGCGGGCGAGAGTGACAAAGGTAGCATTCATGCGTGGGCCGGATGCAATGCCAGAGAGCTCATCCCAGCCGGGCTCGTTCGGGGTCATCGCCATGGGCCAGTCCTTGGGGTTGTATGCCTCGCCGACCTTGGGGCTCTTGGATTCGCGTTGAGCGGGCTGCTTGGGCTTGTCGGCCTCCTTGTTCTCGCCTTGCTGCTGCTGCTGGCCGCCGGCCGGAGCACCGCCGGGTTTGCTGAAAGAGCCATCCTGAAGCCTTACGCCCTCGTAGCTCGAGTGGGAAATGAAGTAGAAAACGGCGAGGCCCTGCGCGAAAAGGTAGATGTAAGCACGGGGTCATGAAGCTCCGTTGACGTGTGTATCACGGGAATATCGTCGAGATGCGAAAGACATCGCGCGGTGGGTTTAGGGAGTAGAGCTGACTGCGCTCGCGCAGACTGGTAGCTGGGGATCAACTTACGAAGAAGGCGAAGAGAATGTATCGCACATAGCGTGCTGAGCCTGTCGCCATCTTGACCGATGTGTTCAGGCCTTTGGATGGAAGCCTTGGAAATGGTTGAAGTAGAATGGAAGAATAAGAGAAATCCCGTTCTTCCCCCGAGATGAACAAGGGCAACTGGGAAGGGAAGGAAAAAAAATAAAAGAGAGGTGCACAGGAAGGGATACGTATTCGTACGAGTCGACCACCCGAGAGAGAAGGATGGCTTCAGGAAAATGTTCAGAGGAGCTGGAGTACCAGGAGCGCGCTAGCAGCCACGCATCCCACTGACTTTGGGGGACCTGAAGGACTCTCACAGGGTTGGGGGGTACGAATGCAGCGTACGCGGTGCGTCCACCCCGAGAAAAGGGAGCGCTAGCAGGAAGTACCGCGAGGTGGAATAAAGGGGGTGGGGCGACAACTGGCCTGCTCCTAGGAGGTTTGTAACTCAAAAAGAACAGCCAGGGGGTATATAGAAGTATCTTTGCGCGGAATTTTGTATGAATCTCTACTTCTGCTTCCAGCTTGAGGTATCTCCCACTTCTCGCGACTGAGATTGATGGAAGCAGACCTGAACTCAACAGCTGCATTCACCCTTTTTTTTTTTTCCTTCTAACGAACCCCATGCAGAAGCGAGGATGTATAATTACGTGCGAAAGTCGACATGGCTCTTTCTGGGCATTTCTCAAAATCCTTATCCAGAGCAGCATATGGACGATAGCAGGGAGAGGTCGAATAGGTGTCACCACAGAATCGCGGATATAGACGGTACAAAGTACACGAGACATGCATTCTGGGCATGGCGTGCTTCTGACAACTAAGTATCCTCCACGTACCTCTCTTCGCTGCAGAGGGCTGCCGCATACCCGTTCCCAGCTCTTGGGCATCCTGTCTCCATATGATCGGGGACAGGGAACGTGGCCACTGTCAGAATCTGCTGCAGCGGCCTCCCGTCAGCCCTGGGACTCAGGTCCGTACACTACGTAGACCAGGGGTCAGAGGGTGAGCTTTCCCTCCCATTTGGAAGCTGGAACCCCATTTGGCACTGGCTGAGGGACGGGACCCAATGGACGGGAAATCTCTCCGTACCATCCAACTTCACCATGCCATCCAGCAATGGTGGTAGACTTATTGACTTCGGGACGCTCCCACGTATGGTCTATAACAGGTACTACATACACACATGGTTGATCCCCTAGAAAAGATAATCATCATGTCTGAAACTCACTGTCATCCCTTCTGCCCTGCGTTCCAGAGCTTCTCAACCCCCTGTGCTTTCTTCTGCGATGGACATGTACACATTTCCATTTTGATTGCCCCTGGCAGATCTAGCTGCCTCGTGTATATTAGCCCAGTGTGCAGATACGCTGAGCTCTATGTCTGGACATATTTCATTTTATCTAAAGATTCCACACAACGATGGACCTACTAATACCGTACGAGTCGCGATTCTTGTGGCAGTCCAGGAGCAAAGTACCTCATCCTCAATAGTGTCGGATCGTGGAATTCTCACCCGGCTCTTGGCCACTTTCTCAGCATCGAATCAATGGAACACATTTCGATAACGCCAAATTGGCTCTGTTGCTAGGCTCGTGTGGCTTCCGTGCCCTTAGCTGCTTGCCGCTCGTATCCCGCCCGGTGCCGTGCAACTGTGATCGCCGTGCCATTTGCCCCCCAGAGCTCGTGCCGAGAGCTCAGCTCAAATGCTGCAACCGACTCTTTCGTCTGCAAACAACGACCTCGCAATACCCACCTACTTACCATATTCAGTTGTTGGACATGTGCTCGCGTTCGGCTTGGCTCTTGCATATGAAAACATTTGACCAAAGCAGTCCATGCAATAGACTGATCTTCTGCAAGAGATTTACGATCATCCCGAAAGGTACATGATGCACCGTTGACAGCGGACTGTCCGAAAGATCAGAACACTACAACGCAGGGCACAGAGCGCTTTGCTGGTCGTGCTCTCATGCCCGCAGCGTCAAATCTGTAACCAGGTGCCTTATTCGGTACATGGAGCATTCCGAAGAGACAGCCAGCCACCTTGTTCGACCGTCTATTCTAGGTAGTCAAGTCTTTTGGGGTGGCCAAACGGGATGAACCTGTCAAAATATCGCTTCCTTGTGCTTGCTTGGTAGGCCTACCTCCCGAATGAGCCCGGCTAGGCGATAGATTCCTGTCTGTCGTCACAAGTGCCCTACGTTCCAACTGACTCTGACCGATATCGCTCAACGATGTGCTCAACTGTGAGAAGAGAGCGTGGAATATGCGTGTAACCCGCAACTTTTTATCGGTGTTTAATGGCCGGATCAAGGGAGTATTCAACGGCACAGCTGTTAAGAAGAGTCGATAGAAGAGTTGAGGTATTCACTGGTATTGGTCGTTGTCGTAAGCCTCCTTGCTTCAAAACCGAAGTAGGTAGTACAGAACGATGGTTTGAGTTTCTGCTTTTTGCCAACACTCGAGTAGATGTTACTCACATCGGTGAACTTTTGAATAGATCAGCGATTGGACTGAGATGTCCAATTGGCTCAAGGAGTGTTGAAGAAAGACATACAATGCAAACGAATCATAGAACACTGACTTCGAAATTGCCGAAATGGATATAGTTGAATACCATATACAAATATCAAGATATTGACAACATTATGAATGGAAGCAAGGCGAATGGTCAGTGCTAAACACAGATGGCTACTGTTAATAGTATGCCTCGAGGCAGCATCTTCAAGAAGGCAGGAGATATCACTAGTTTTCAGTTCAGTTCAATTCAAGAGATGTTGACAAGAACAATTCATATTGGGTGGGTTGTACATCCCTTAAAGTTTAAGCTTCCAAGACCGTTGAACAGAAATCTAGACGGAGCACAGAATTGACCCAGCGACTGTGATTGCATCACCTGGAAAGCAGGGTGCAGTTGATGATGGGTGTCACCCATCCAGATCCCTGGCTTGGACCCCTCTATCCACATTCGGCGAACAAATAATACAGGCCACGATGACGAGAGGGGCTATCCCCAGGCCATCCCCAAGCAGCCGGCGTATGACTAACCATTCACGTGACTGCAGTCCTTCCAGCTAAGCTGTCCAAGCTTGCTCATTGGCTCGGCGGGAGCCATGTAGTGGGGTCCCAAGGCTCTCGAGCCTCAATTCCTCCCCACGGATGCGAATGGTGCATCACCACTTTGGCCATCGCAACCCAACCTCAGCGACGCGACTCTTTTTGCTTCCTTTCACGCTCCGAACATCACCTGGCGCATTGTGTTCAACCCTGTGCTCTGGTGAATACCTTGTCTCTGGATGTCAATTCACTGAGCAGACCCGGCCAAAGCACCCCTGTTTATGCCTTGTCGCTTTGCTCGCAGTTTTGGAAATTGTCTTTGACGACATCATGATAGTTTTGCGAGCTGCTACACCTAAATCCACAGATCTCTCGTTCTCTTAGTGGTAAGTTGCGCAAACTCTCTTGTCTGTTCGATCTTGGCTTAGAGTCTCCGGGGCCTACTTGTCACGAGCTCTTCTCCTACAGTCTCTACAGTGGCCGCAGCTGCGGCCACTGGCTGAACTCACGAAGGCGAGAGAGATGCCGGGTAGCTTCCTTGCCACATCACTTTAGCCACAATGATGCTACGAAGAGGGAGGAACCACTCACTCATTCCTTTCTTGAGCTTCTCAGGCTCACATTAGTCTTTGGCCTTCTTTCTCCTTCCCTCAACCTACTTCTATCTCCCACACTTCTTCCTCAACATCTATTTGCCTCACTTCGTCAGAGACTCAACTCCGATGCTGACCACGACCTAGTATACAGCTATTCCCTTTATTTGAACCGAAGACGGACTAGTTGTTCAACATGTCTTTTTTCGGCTTCGACCCTACACGCCCTGCTGGCCATAACACGGCGGCGCCAGGCTTCTCTCAGACCCACGATCCTTTTGCCGGCCTTTCTCGCGGCGACGCCGAGGATGACGACGCTGTCGAGTTCGACGATACCTATGATGGCCTAGGCGACCAACTCGAGGAGAGCGGCGATGCTTTCAACGACGACACATTCGGAGGTGGCGGCCCGACGACCATCTCGAACGCCCCTGTCGGAAAGGACTTCGACTTCTTTGGTCAAACGGCAAAGGTTTCTGACGCCATCGAAGAGGAGCAGGTCCGCTACAGCCGTCGAGTTCCTGCAGCAAAGCCTGCTCCCGCTCCTGCGCCCGTTCAGCAGCATTATCAGCAAGCTCAACATCCGCAGCAATACTACTACCCCCAAAGCCAGCAGGCCCCCAGACCTGTTCGCACCGGCTATGAGAAGTACAAGGATGCGGAACCCATTCCCGACCTTCACGTCGACGCGTCGCTTTGGGGCATGCCTTCCAAGAAGTCTGCCATCCCAGAGCCTTCCCCGAAGCCGCAGGCTGTCCCGTCCGCCAGCAGGAAGGTCATGAGTCTGGAAGAGGTGGAGAAGGCAATGCGAGAGCAAGCCACCCAACGAACCCCTCAGCCAGCTTTCTCGGAATCTGCGCCGCCTCCTCAAGGCTACCCAGGGCCTGAGTATGGCTACGGACGGCCCGAACCTACCCAACAGCAGTCTTTCCCGGGCGTTGAACATCACCAACAGCGTGGTGGCCAGCCCCACCAGCATCCTGGCCATGGGCATCCCGTACAGATCCTGCAGAGACCTCAGTCTATTACCTCCAAGCCGACCCCGCCCGTTCAAGGAACTCCCAGCCCGCTCGCTCAGCCTCCTCACCCCCAAGCCCCGCCTTCGCAGCCGACTCAGATTCTTCAGAACCCGAACAGACTCTCAGGCGATGCTGCACGGCTTGGCGCTCATGGCCCTCAAGCTCATCACCAGGCACATGGACACCAAGGCCACCGTTCGCAGGGCTCCATGGGACGTGTTCCATCTGCCAATCAGCAGCAGCAGCAGCAGCAGCAGCATCTTGCACACCTGTCAGAGGACGAGAAGGCCGCCTACCTTGACCAAGAAACCAAACGTGCTAAGCGCAACCACAAGATTTGGCTCCTGTCTAAGGATAACGGCCTTATGACACCCCAAGACAAGAATTTCGTCACCCGTATCCAGCTGCAGCAACTGGTTTCGGCCACTGGCAACCCTATTGACAATACCAACGATGATTCGTTGACTGAGGATTTCTATTATCAGGTCCTCAGCCAGATCCGTGGCGGCCAGCGTCAGAACCCCAACCAGCCGTTGAACAACTTTGCTCAAACCTACCTCTTCCAAACCGGCAGCCGCCAGGGCAACATGAGAAGACAGGGACGGGCAGCGGAGAACCATGTTCAGCGAATGGAGCAGCAAGTCCAACGTGCTGTCGAGGCTGCCAAGAACAAGCCCAAGAACCCTCAGCTAGTCATCGCTGGTAGCCTCGGAAAGATTTCCTTCAGCAATGCGAAGACGCCCAAGCCCCTTCTGAACATCAAGCGAACTGACAGTAGTGGAGATGCCAACCGTCCTGGCAACGGCAAGCGTCATGGCGAGTCGAACAGCCTGGATCGCAAGGCTATCTTGCGAAACATTGAAAAGGTCTACAACACCATCATGAAGATGGAAGACCACGCCCGCTTCATTCCTCCTCCTCCCACAAATGGAAACGACGAAGAGTTCCATGCTAAGCACCAGGAGTGGTTGGAGACAGCGCAAGCCTACAATGCTCAGCTTTGGAACGATCTCAAGGTTCATGAGCCTATTGGCGCCACCACCCTCCACCCCTTCATTGCATTCCTGTCCTTCCCCAAGGGCAAGAAGGCCATTCCCCGCGTGTTCCGCCACATCAGCTTCGAACAGCGCACTACGATTCTGACCATGATCATCATCCACCTTGACCAGCTTGATGTGGTTTATGGAGCTCAGACCACTGACGGAGAGGTCAGTCTTAATGCAGCTATGCGTGAGAGCATTGAACTTTTTTCTGCAGCAGTCATGCCGAGCCTGTTTGCTTACTTCAACGAGACGGAATTGGACATTGTGACGGGCGTGCTTGGTCTTATTAGCACCAAGTTGAACATTGATCTCATCGCCAAGACTCGCGTTGGCTGCTCAATGCTGACTCTCATTCTGAGCCGAGCCGAGCTTCTGAAGCAAGGTGGCGGGGGTAGCCCTCAGCTGTGGGCTGAGTGGTAAGCAAAGCAACATCTAGTCAGCATTTACATGTACTAACAATCCCGCAGGGAACAAACCTTCAACATGTTCTTCAACAAGCTTGAGCCCACCCTCCACCACATCTTCCCCGGTAGCGTCAACACCGGAGAAGACGTTGTGGTTTGGCAGCTTCTCGCTGCGGTCGGTGTCAGTGCCAACCCTGAGCAGCAGCAACGCCTGGTCCTTGCTGTCAAGGACCGCGTCCTCGACACCGTCGCCCACGCCAAGACGCTCCCGGGCGCCATGGCAACTACTCGTTTGGCCACTGTCAACCTGTTCATGCACTCCATTGGTTTGGATGTTGAATTGCTTCAGTAAAGGGATGCATTAGTGGAAGAGAACGTGCAATCGCGGCGTTCATTGCGCCATTCGCGGTTTTGAGCGCATTACAATTGACTGAAGAAACGCATTGGGATGCTTGGGATATAAAGGGTCTTATGACGCATGGCCCGTGATTTTTTAAGGGCTTTGGGGTCGCTACTGAGCTGTAGTACTGGGACTGCAGTTTAATTGAGGCTTCAACATGCGACGATGGCTTGTCCCGTGGCAATATGCACAACCATATCTTGTGTACAATACGCACACGACTCTATGAGATGGCGCCGCCATATGAGTATCAGGGGTGGGTTGAGACCAGTCTTGCTAGTTAGAGCAAAAGAAAATCTGCATTTGAAGTTTAAGCAAAAGTCTCATCTTGTATGAGTGACCCCTCTATAACACCGTAACGCCTTAGCTATGCAACACGAACGCTCCGTCGAGTGGACTGTCTATTACGTGAGATCCATGCTCGAGGACGCTTGCGCGGCCGCAGGCGCAGCTCTTGCTTTGCCTCCACGCCGTGCGCCCACAGCACCCCGGGCCTTGGGCTTCACCTTGCGCGCCTGCTCTTGAGCTGCGGCCACAGCTGCCGCCTCAGCTTCCATTTCCGCCTTCGTCGGCACCTTTGGCTTCTTGATACCGCTGACAGCCTCCAAGAGCTCGTCGTCGCCCCATTTGGTCTCCAACCTCGCAACCTTTTCAGCCAGTCCCACAACAGGCTTCTCCTCCTCGGCCCCGTCAATGGCGGCCTTCTTCTTCTTCTTTTCCTCGTCCTCTTCGTCGGCGATGGGCGCCGGTTTCTCTCCGGGAGCGCGCATGATGAGACTCTCCTGGTAAATTTCCCAGGCGGCCTCGTTGTCCTCGTCTGTGTACTTGAGCTTGCGCCAATTCTCCATCTGGACGGAGCGCAGGCGGTCGGCCATGGTTTCGCTCTTTGCGGTGGCGCCGTCCTGGGTCGTCTTGATGGTCATGTGGATCGCGCGCGCGGCGGCCGATTGTGGGCCCGCGCCGCCAGCTCCCCCGGGCCCGGCTGCTGCCGCGGCGGATTCTTTGGCCGCTGCGGCGGAGGCGTTGCGCTCTTGTTGGGCTACGGCGTCGACGTGGTGGAGTTGGGGGCGGAGGTGGACGAGGTTCGTCACGGGGGTAAGGTGGAGGTCCTCTAGACAGGGGGCAGTTGTAGTCAGTAAAGTGAAAACAAAAAAACACAAGGGCTGGAGGAGGAAGGGAAAAGGGAGGTGAGGACTCACTTCCTTGGAAGACGCCAATCATGTACTGGACCTCCTTGTGATCAGGACATTGACCGCCGAGCGTCTGCGTACGGAGGACCTTGTCCTGGCGTACCGCCTCGGGCCACTCGAGGTACAAGTCATCCTCTAAATCGACATCGCCGCGTCTCTTCTGCCTAGGCGGCGGCGCGCCGACGCCGAAGCCGCCAGAAAGGCCGTGTGTGCCGCCGTTCTTGGACTCGAGACTGGCCTTGAGCTGACGGCCCCATTTCATGCCCTTTTCCTTGTCGTAGGACTGGGTGTAGTCGAGGGGCACGTCGACCTCGACCATGCCGGAGCGGCCCTTGAGGCGCATCTCGGTCGGGGCGGTGGTGCGCGGGTCGGTGCGGTTGGGCTGCTGGAGGACCCAGAGCTTGCGGCCCTGCGGGAGGGAGGGGTTGAAGAAGACGTCGTAGGAGGCGACGACGGGGTCTGGGTCGAAGGAGTCGTCGACCGCGGGCTCCATTGTTGCTGTTGGGGCGGTCATTGTTGTGGTGCTGGTCTTGGTGGGAATTAGGCAAGGTCAATTCGTGACTCTTGTTCGCCCGAGGTTTGCGGTTTGAGGTCGGGAAATTTTTGGATTGCGCCGGTGAGTCCTTACCCCACGGCGGGATGGACGTCAGTGCTTATCGATAAGAGTGCTGGAGCTCACCCTTGTCCGAGGTGGGGGACGACCTTCTCATAGCTCCTTTGACTACACCCTTTCCTCGAAGAAACACAGGTTGACCAACGTAAATTGATATCATTATTTTCTTTACTAGTGTTTCTTTACTTTAAATTTAATTCAATACGGAAATTATATAAACGTAGAGAGCAACGCAGAGAAACGCGCCAATCCCTCGATAGATGGAATGCAATTTGCCTGGGAATGACTTGGCTGGAGAACCATGGCACTGATGTGTCTGCGCAGCCAACAACACCAGAAGACCAGCCGTTACATCGCCTTCACCTTCGGCCTACAACGAATGCTGCAGATTGAAACTCTCCAGAACTTTGTAAGGCAGGCTCAACACAATGGGATCATCTGCCGCATGAGTAGCCTGAAGGATCTCTCTAGTTCCTACTCCCTGGCACGACACCTTGTGCTTCCAGCGCTGGACGTCCAAAGTTGTACGTCAGTCACAGTGGCTATGGATAACAGTTTCATGCCCGTATCAGCCGGTGAATTGGCTTAAGACTTCAGGGCAAGCACATCCCTGCTTTGCTGTCGAAAGTGTTGCGCTCATCTGCTGTGGCGAGGTTGGGTGGGAGCGACTGGACATAATGTGCCGGCCTGATGGAAGGGATGCAGTTCATGCAGTCTACTTCTCGCAGATTGAGCCCTACAAGCGAATCAACGGGTGAAATTCTGAGTTTTAGTTGACGGATAGCTCACGATCCTTGGACAACTGGCAACGCTATGTTGCTATCTAGGCTGGTTCAGGCTAACATTAAAGTAGCGCTGATGAGAGACACTAGCAACCACGTGAGGACTTACACGCAACCCAGCTTCATTCTTTCTCATCTGCCTTAAGACGCGAGCACAACCCGTTGATTGCGAGTTGCAGGAATGCGACCCGAGATCATCATGACCTTACATGGAAGCCATTGATAACCCCAGATGGCGGCGGAAGTCCCCAACTCACTAAATTGGGTGTCCTTCGTGACGGGCATTCTCTCCTTCGCCCTCACAACTCTCAACTTGATAGCTCTTTATGCCAGTTTCGTCGCAACAATAAGATCGGCTCCCAACGAGATACGAGATTCATTAGGAAACCTCAGACAACAGCTCTGTGAAGAACGACAAGCCCTACGACACCAGTCGAGAGAAATTCGCACAAAGACGAAGTTGCGCCAACGCATCTTCAACCTCAGCGACAGGCACGCCAGCCACGAAGCCCGCTCGGCATTCTCCTACGCGGAACAGACGCTGCCGCTGCACTACCTCACCCTCCGCGATCTCTGGCGCACCTTTAAAGAGCTCGAGCGGCCGTTCCTCATCGCGAGCGGGTACCGCGCCGAGGCCATCCATAATGGCGCGTCGTGGGGCGAGGCGGATCTCGACGAGAAGGTCCGGGCCGATTTCGAGAAGCACGGGGAGCAAGGGAGTTTCGCGGACTGGAGTGCGATTTATAAGTGTGACTTTGCGCATCGGTTTATTTGGTGGCAGATCAAGGATGATGTGAAGAAGCTTAGGGACGAGGTTATGCGGATCATGGCGAGGCGGACAGAAAGGGAAGTTACTTATACGCGCATGATGGTGAAGCAGATCTTTCAGGGCGATGGGCCGGCGCAAATCGTCGATGTACGTCCTCCGAGACGGCCTCCTGGTGGAGGGGGAGGTGGCGGTGGAGGAGCCAGGAGGCGTACGAGCTGGGGAACTGGGCCTGTGAGGCGGAGTCCGATCCCGAGGAGACGAAGTCCTGCTCCTGTCAGGAGAATTCCTGTGCCCGTCCCTGTAAGGGCACCACATCACGATCGATACAAGAAACACAACGACAGAAGCTCGAGTTCTTCCTCCTCTACAAGCACAAGCAGCAACAGGGGCAATGAGACGACGAGACGGGGCATGGATGTGCCGAGACGCAGTAGTCCCATAATCAGCGAGCATAGACACAGTCACCCAAAGAGCGACGCCGCTACTATTGGGAAGCATCAGCATCGTCCGGATCATCAGTCACAGGCGGGAAGTAGTCGATGGGAGCAGTTTCGCGGCAGGCCTACACGGCAATATGATCTTAGGGAGTACTTTGAAGGTCGGGGGCGAGATCATTCGAGGATCATAGAGGTTATTCCTGAGAGTGAGATTGACTACTTTTCACCCTGGTCGCGGCACAGGAACGATGGGGCATGAAGTAATTGCTTTAATAACTTGCAGATTAAAGACAACCTGAATAAATCAAAGTGTCTGTTCCTGAATTTATACCGCAGACTGAACAAGCTGGCGTTCAACTGAGCCGTGGATAAGATGGGGCGATAGGGTCCAAGAGGTCAATGCTAACATAGCAGTCCAGATGTCCGGTAAGGTTCAAGGCGAAGAGGCAATGATATAACCGCCATAGGCTAACTGGCCGATGTTTCATGGTCTTTGCAGACGAAGACTATTCGGTGAATGTATTGATAAGTATACTATCTAACTCTTGCGATATCTCGCTAGTTTCTCATTGTCGCCAAGATCCCTTGAGCATCCATTGTGTCAATATAACTTTGTGATCGCGCTCAAGACCAGTCGCATTATTTTCATCATCTCCAGTTCTCAGTATCTGCTTTGCCTCTTGAGCGCCCAATAGGCTCTTCCGACTGTCTTCGGCTCGCGCCAAGAGGCTACATTTTCTTTCCGAGGGCATGGCTTGGATACCGTGTGACTGGATCCACCGTGCAAGTTCGTAAGAGGTCATCATTGCGAAATCGACCACGTCAGCTGGAAGCTGACTTCTTGATCTGATATACGCCCTTTTGGCGGAATCGAAGGTCTTCCAGGGACGGGACTTGTCCTTTGGCACATGAACTCGCCTTCTGCTGCATCTGCTGCAGTGCTTCGACATGGCCAGGTAAACGCCCGATGGTACTCCAAACAGGGGCTTCTCGTCTAGTCGACCGGTCGATGGATCCCTACACTCCCCGCAGACTATGGGAATAGTCTCGGAATCGCCTTTCGAGATATCCACATGCCTCCAGAACTCTTCATAGAGTTGGAACCCAAGTCTCCCCATTTTGCTATTCCTGGAGCTCTTTGCGTATGACCTCGGGCCGTTTATCAGCTGGTCGAGGGGGTCACAGATGTTGAGCCCAGCCCCAGAATAAGGTTGGACTTCACAGTCTAGGGGCAGTCTCATAGCTAGCTCGCTCGGTGGCAGTGTCCGGAAGACGAGGGCAGCGTACTCTTCAAGAACAGTTAAGAGGAGTAGCTGTCGATCTCTCTCAAACTCGGTGGCGGGTTGCCTCGGTAGCTGTGCAAACTTTAGCCAGACATCGTGTGTTCCCCTCAGAACCCAAAAGGCAACATGGCCGGAGGGCAGCTTTTCGTGGTCTCCGATGTTTCGCTCAGCTTCAAGTCTCTGCTGGAATTGAGACCGCTCTCGGGCGTGCTCTCTGATACGTCGTTCGAGGAGCTGTGACTGCCCAGCGTATATACCGGCA
The DNA here is from genome assembly GCF_027942845.1 of Colletotrichum fioriniae. Taxonomy (NCBI): domain Eukaryota; kingdom Fungi; phylum Ascomycota; class Sordariomycetes; order Glomerellales; family Glomerellaceae; genus Colletotrichum; species Colletotrichum fioriniae. Next base: position 2,114,804 of record NW_027076844.1, on the reverse strand, counting down.
GTACTACTCTGGTTGCAGATGACATGAAGATACACTGCCTATGGACAAGAGCCGTCGGTTGGATATTCGTACTTTTTCACCTGAAGGAGAGATTCCAGACTGATTCTGTCACCTTGCAGAATGGCAAGGATTTCAGGGTTGATAGCCTCTAGTATCTCGGATCGAAGCCGGCCTGGGTCGCCTGAGTCTCGGACAAAAAAGTCGCTTCTTCGAGACTCTTTCAGGTGCTGAAACCTTGAAGGCTCTCGAAGGCTATGAAGAATGTTATCGAGGATTCGTAAGTATTCAGGCAGTTTACTGAGATTGCCTGCACATAACTATTATGAGAGGTCAGGCATCTAGACAGATTATGCGATAACTGTGACTGTGCCAACTTACAGACGTTGATATTTTGGCCCTTTGTGTCCACTCTCTTGGAAGGCGATGATGCACAGCGTTCTTCGATAAGGTGCTACTAGATCTGCCTGCCCAAAGACGAAAGTATTGGTATCCAACATGTCGTATGAGTGGCCTTACACAGAAAAAACTGTCACCCAACATGTTGATTGTCGCAGGAGTCGATTTGGCATGGCGACGAGCCATTGTTGTAGCATATCGGACTATTGCATTACTTGAAATAATAATATTTGAAAAGAGTACTCTAAGGATGTATAGTTAAGGCCCAAGGAGGGTGAACGAAGCGACCGAGTAGACAAGATGAGTCTGTATCTCAATTATCAAGCAACCGTACCCAACCTTAAGACCTCAATTTCTCTACTCCAAGACTTTAAGTAAGTTGTCCCTCACTTCTAATTCTAGCTATAAACCGAGTTGCAGCTTGAATCAGAAAGAACACACTGGAAGGCCAGAGTATTGTGCAGTACTCTATGTCCTACGAGAGTTAGTAGTTTGGCTTTGAGAACTGAGTGTTAGGGAGACCCGTCTCAACGCCGAGAGTGAAGGGGGAGGAATACGAAGTTTTCATCGCGACAAAGAATCATTCCCCTTGCACCGAAATGTAGAGATGAATGTATTTGTGCGGCTTTGAGTCGAATGCCCGGGGGTTAAGGGGGTAAGTAGTCCACGCCGCTTTGTATGAACCCTACGCAAGCTTAGATAGATCCTTAAGGTTCGAAATTTCTTTATTGATATAGTTCAATGACAAAAGTTCTTCCGACAGTGTACATGTTCAAAGAAACTTCGACCAAAGTCGCAGAAATGGCATCAGGGAGGTTCTCAAGTACTATGTCGCCCCAATGCTGCGAAGTTGAATGGGATGCGCCTCGGTGCTCCCATGGGAACTCTTTGGTGCGGATAAGCATGCGCCTCCCTACTTCAGTTTCGGCTATTTGACTACTGGCTGCTGACTTCAGTAGACGGAGAATCAAAGATTCTTCATCATTTGCAAGCTACCCTCCGGCTCCTGTACTCCTCAGCAATCAGGGCTTGTCTTGAAACTTCCCCAAAGCCTCTTCACCAGCAACAGTGCCAGCAATCTCCCCACTATCCGCAGACTTAACACCCGAATGCGCATTATCCGGCTCGCCCGTAGACTCTTCCTTGACCGCCTCCTTCGCCTTCTTCTTGTCCTCCCACTTGAAGGCAAAGTGAATCCCAACGAAAATGACAGCCGAAACCAAGGCAAAGGCTAGGTACAGCTTCGCGCCGATTCGCCAGTACGGAGCCTCTGACGCCGGGAAGGCAGCGATGGGGATGAAGGCGCTCATGATGTATGCAAGGACAGTTCCGCTGGCGAAGAGGACGGTGCGCACCTCGGGCTCGCCTTGGAGGTGGGCCGAAGCCCAGGAGCATAGCAGCATCGTGGAGACACTGATCAAAGTTAGGTTGGTATTCTGGGGGCTCGGATACAGTATGTATTAACTTACGCTCCGATGTAGTTCATGTACCAGCCAGCCATGTAGACTTGTTGGTTGCTGGGTCGTATGATGAGGATAATCTGTGAAGTGATGTTGATGACCTGCACGATATCAGCCAAGCGGAACAAAGTCTGAAGATCCAAGATAATTACCGAATGCAGAAGTAAGAATGGCAGTCGAACGCCAAAGTAGTCACTGAGGCCACTGAAGAGCAGCTCTGCCACGAGTTGGACGGCTTGGCCAATGATAGGCAAGTAGTTAAGCATGGCAACAGAGCTGGAGAAACAATTAGCGCGTCCCTGAAGTTCGAAGAGCAGGGAGAGTACTTACTACTTGACTGATCCATCTGCGTTCTTCAATGACTTGAGCCACAAGTTGAAGTAACTGGCTGGCGTAAAGTTACCGCCAATGGGCCATGCGACTGGGGTGTATAATCAATATGGACGCTCAAGACTTGTAAGTTAGTCAGCACTCACTAGCAAAAGCCCACAGTTGCCAAAAGGAGAAGCATCGCACGAACGACTTGAGCGTGATGCCAATCTGAGGCTTGCGGCCGACCCTGCGAGCACGGGCAAGGGCAATCTCAATGTGCTTGGGCTTCAAGTAGAACTTTGCAAGGGGATTCGGGCGTTCGGGCTTTTTCATCGGTTAGCAATCCCGTTTTCGGTACCTCATGGAAATCCAACGGGGAGCATAAAAGGACTCACGTAGCCGGGGAGAATGAAGAACGCAGCGAGAGCTACAGCTATGGTACAAACGCCCTAGATAGGGATTGGATCAGATATGCCAAGCACCAGCCTCAAGGTTTTTGCCCGTGGCTTACGTTGATGATGAATGCCCAGCGCCAGCCAGAGCGCCCATGCAGACCTTCAAAGTTTGTTGAAAGCGCCCCTTGCATCGCGCCTGAAAGCATTGCCCCAGCCGGCTGAGCGATGTTGTAGAGACTCATGCGGAGAGCTACCTCGTGAGGCATGTACCACTGGCTGATGAGAGTGAAGTAGCCGGGCCAAGCTGTGCCCTCAAAGAAACCGATGAGGAAACGTAGACCGTAGACCTAGTTTGAAGTCAGAAGTGCGACTCAGCTATGATGTTTCGGGATTGTGACGTTTTACCTGCTTCGCGCTAGTGACAAGTGAGAGGCAGCATGTGAGGATGCCCCAGATGAGCTGTGATGCCAGTTAGTATCTCGTCACGTAAGGAGGTCTCCGCGAAAACCGACTTCGCATGCTGGCAGCCACTTTGAGGGGCCAAAGTGGGAGATGATAATGCATGAGGGATACAGCATGACCATGTACCCGATGCTGCATGGCACATCACTGTTAGATTGCGACTCTGGTGTCCAGTAGAGTGCGTAGGCTCACTTGAAGAACGTCGTAAAGTAGTTGAGCTCGTTCCCCAAAAGATTGAGGTCTTCTTTCATCCCTGAGACGTATGCATTGCTCTGAAGCATGCCGTGTCAGTGCTTGTATTTGCCAGACTGCACGGAAACAGAGTTCATACGATGTTTGTCTGGTCAATGTATCTATCAAAGGGTATTAGCTTTCAACCTACTGGGCGGAAGCTCAGTCTGCACTCACTTAAACATATAACCCAAGAAACCAATTGTCAGGAAGAACAAGTCCAGACGCCAAAGCTGTACACTGGTTCAGTAACTGCATAGGTTACGCAGAGCATGCCGGGAACCTACGAAAGCCCTCTCCTCTTTGGGATTAATGCCATCCTTTGGATTGCTTGCGACCGGGGTAAGAACACCTTCAGATCCGGAGCCGTTGCCTCTCTGCTGAGCCGCGGGCAATTCAGCCGCGACTGGTATTGGGTTTTGCTCTGGAACGCCCATTTTGGTTCTGTTGCAGTCAATTGACAATCAAAAAAGCTTAACGTTCTTTAAAAGCAGGATCTACGCAAACGAATTCCACTTGGCGTTAAGGATGAAATTTGACAACTTTTTTTTTAGTTTACTTATATAAACCAACAGAAAATTCCTGCGGTAAAGACTCGCGAATCCTTCATAATGATATCAAAGTCAGAGGCGAAGACGTGCTTCGCGTGGTGTGGTGTGCTGGTGGAGCACGCCGACGACCTCGGACTGAGGGGGTTGACTACGATTCACGACGTTGCATGCTACCCGTAAAGGGCCCAAAGGTTACACCTCAGGTGTATATTGTACAGAATCAAGCTCATTTAGAAGTTCTTCGTGGTTCTAAGTCGGACACTGTCCGTCAGACAAAATAGCGCCGGCTATTTGTGCCGAAATCTAGAGGGGCGTTGACGGCAACCTTGCGACATTGACAGGGGAGAAGACGTGATACGCCCAACGCGAACCACGGCCAGATAAGCACCATCGACTCTCCACACATGCCTCGTCGCCGGTTTCTGTGGTTATTGAACGAGTAGTTTCCTCTGTCGCAATTCCGCCGCAACGTATTACCCCTTGCGGATTCTTGCATGACTATGTCGGCGAGAGCCCGACGAGGAACGCTTGATGCGCAACCAGGCAAGCTTTCAGCTCGCAGCCCTTCTATTAGCAACAAGGCGTTCATGCCAGTTGATAATTGGGCGTTTTTCCATACCCCTAGCCCTGATTATCAGGAGGTAGTCCGAAAGGGGCCGTATGCTGAATTGAACAGCATGATAGCTCGCGGTTGCCCAAAATCTGCCTCTCCCGCGGGGGTTGAGTTGAACGTTGCATTCTATGTGACTGCCATGTTCGATGGGCCTTCAGTGTTTTTAAACTTGTCCTAACCTGGAGTCTGTTGAAAGTTGGCCGCAGAGAGTTGAATTGTGGTGACTCGTAGTACTTCTGAAGAGGGCGGCCAACTTGATACCTTTGATCCAGTGCTACTGCATCGACGTTGACTTTCACGAAGCCCGGCATTGGAAAAGAAAATAGGGTGCCGATATCTTCATGAAAAGTAAGAGTCCTGGGTAGAAGGTGGCGACGTTGGAGGTCTGCTTTCCTCGATCCAACACTCGAAAAATAGGGGCCCAGCTTCGACGGAACGAAGTGGTGTAGTAGAGGCGCCTCCGATACTTGGGCCTGGTACCGGGTTCATCTTTGAGGCGGGCTGAAGGGCGGGTTCGGAAGGAATCCAAGGTTGAGGATGCTGTATCGGATGTGAGTACATATCAAGCTGACGAGAAATTAGGACGTGTGATGCCTACCCCTATCGGCGCGGGCGCTTCGTCTCGCAGCTCAACGGCCATGGTAAAGGTACATCCCTCTGGCAAAGGTCCCTTCATCTCGGCAGCATAGGCCAGACGCCTGAGGGCTCCTCTATACGCCTCGTTCACATCAACCCAATTCACCGAGCCGTCATCATCGTCCTCTTCCCGTCGCTGAAACCTCTGAGCCTGGCCGAGCCTCTCCTTGCCCTTGCCCGTAGCCCAGACTGGGAAGTTGGTCACGTCAAAGACCCATCTTTCAACGACGGCCATTGTCTGTGCGGCGTGAATAACAACACAGACTTTGGAGACGGTGCCAAGTGCAAGCTGGTCCTGTATCGCAGCAAGGGCCGAGTTGATCCATTCGCAGAGGGCTGGGTGCCGGGATTGGGGTACTGGCAGGTTGTGGGCTTTGGTCATGAGAAAGGTCTGTTGCGGGTAAATACGCCTGTAGTACAGTATCGTATGTATCGTGAGCGTGAGGAAAGTTGTAAATGAGGTCAAGATGGTGTTTGCCTGCGGCCGTGGGATGGCTACTGGTGGTGCGGAAGCCGAGTCTAGTGGCCTGGAACTGGAAGACATGGCTTCTGATGAATCGCTCAAGCTGTATTAAGCTTTCTAGCTAGCTTGGTTGTTTTTCAATGGAAGAACGAGATGGGAGCTTCGTCTCGTGCATACGAAGCTGTGGGAAGCATCAGGGTGCAGGGGAAAGACAAGAGTCGCGGTGGTGATGGATGGAACGCGACGAGGAACGATGCGACCTCCACGCCATGTCACATGATGCATCGAAGGCACGTGATCTAGACGTCCCATCCAGGCAGCAGGGAGGCAGCCGACGATTGGCTGCAATGCTGCGGGGCCAATCCACTCATAGGGCTGAAGGCAGCGAGTCTCTGACGCCACTCTGCGAACCCCTCCACTCCCCAGCTGCGACCCAAAGCTTGGGCTTAGCTCCCTCCTGTCCCCGGGACGTTTCTACACTTTGTCAATCAATCACTGCCACCTGTAAAGCCCAACCCAAGACCACACAACGAAGCCCAACACCGTCTAAGCCCCATTCACAGTCTACATAAACGTTGAAGTTTCTCTCAGACTTCTTTTCGAATCTCACCATTTACAAACACACAGACGTAGGACTCAGGAATCTACCCATCCTCAGCACAACCCCGCCATGGCGAATCCACTCACCGCGCAGTCTGTACTGCAACAAATGGCAGAAGCCCTGCCTACCCACCCCAAGGGCGACACCACCTCCGACATTAGCAGCGGCTATGAGCTCCCTGCCCTCCTCACGCATGCCTGCATGGCGTCCCTCAAGTTCCGTCTTCTGGGCTTTGATGAGGAGAAGAGGATAGGTATGGCCCTTATCCTTTGATTCCCGTGCCTCAAACCCCCAGTTAACACTAACTGCAGAAGAAGAAGTTCAAAGCCTCGCCCCGCGTCTACCAGCATCATGGAATGCCGGCTATGGCTCTCTCCGCTTTGTATACGCCCACAAGCAGTCGTCCATGACGTCCATTATTCGGATTAGCAAAGTTGGCGGCAAAGTCGAAATCAGCGGGCTCGCCGTCGGCCACGATGTCATTCATAGATTTGAAATCACGACAAAGGACGTCATCAACAACTCAAAGCTCCCTTTGCGCATCACACTCACCGAGGACGGCTCCGAGGACAGGACCGACCTGGTCGAGAAGCTCAAGGAAGCTTTTGTATCAGAGTCTGCCGTCACCAAGCTGATTGATCAATTCAAGACGGAGATTGTTCAAAAGCTCATACCCAAGTTGCAAGTTGAAGGCTATGAAGAGACGCCCGATGACAGGGACGCGGCGGAGAACGCACAGAGAGAAGGCCGCGCTCAGGCTGGCCGTCCTGGACGGCCATTACCCGGTGACCTGCCTGATCCCGCGCGCCCATACCCGGTCAATGATCCTCTCGCCCAGCCTCCCAGACGACCTATTCCTGCCGGAGACTTCCCACCGCCCGGATTCGAAGACGAGTATGAAATCACCAGACCCCCTCGCCCACTGGGAGTTCGCGGTCGATCGCCCTACAACATCGGCCACGACGACCTCAACCCGCCTGGTCTTGGTCCCAACGACCCACTTAGAGCATCTTTCATCGGTGGTGGTGGTCTTCCCCGACCCGGAGGAGGCGGCGGAATGCACCCTACGTTTGATGACCCCCTTTTCGGAGGGCCGGGTGCTCAGGGAGGTGGAGGCTACGATCCCCAAGCGCCACCGGGTGCTAGATGGGACCCCCTTGGTCCGGGAGGTATGCCCAGACACGGCGGGGGACGCGGAAACCCTTTGGAGGCCCGGGGGGCTTCGGGGGGAGGGTTTGGTGGAGGATTCGGAGGAGATATCATCTAATCCCTGACGCCGTCGAGGAGATTGGTCACCAATTCAGACTGCCCTGTCTCGAGTAGTGTAATTGTACGCCCGTAATGAGATATGACAAAATGCACAAAATTGAACCGATTCCCCTCTTCAATACTCCTTTCATCTAGTGAACATCGTGAACTATCGTAACTATGCCACAGGGTCTATGCAGACAATCCCAAAGACGCCTCGGGTGCGCCCAAATACGTCCACCGCAACTTCTGCACATCGTAACCCTCAACACGTACAACCCGTTCCTCACCCGGCACCACATCGAACCCATTATCACTCAACTTCATCCCGCGCTCCTCCTGAATGATAAACCCCTTGACCGGCCTCTCCGCAGAGACAACCAGCGTCCCATCCCTCACCTCCACAATCACCTTGCGGTCCGAAAAGTCGATATACTTCAACGGCTGCGGCCACGCCGTATCCTCAGCCATTGCCTTCCCATCAACAAACAGCGTCGCATGGATAACAAACGGATCATCTTCCTCCGGATGGAACGGCACACTCGCATCTCCAAACGTCTCCTTCAAAGCCTCGACCTTGCACTTCTCAACAACCTCGGTCGTCGCGTTCCCCTTCGCAACAACCTTCTTCTCAATCCTGTCTCTGACCTCCTCGCCCGTCTCGATAGAGATGAACCGCACCACAAGCTCCCCAGCAACGGCATCAGCTCGCCCACTGGCAATCCACACCTCAAACTCCATGCCCCTCGCCCCGAGCGTCGGATCAGCATGACACTTCGTCCACTCGTCAACCCTCCTCCCAACACCGACATCAATCCCCCTCAACGCCCTCCCAATCGCATAAAAAGCAGGCTTCCTCACAAGCCAGTAATCCACAATCGCCCAGCTCACCGTCGGCCAGCAATCATTCAGCTGCCACACCAGCGCGCCGCCACAACCCCTCTTTCCGGGTGAACCCCAATCCCGCCGCCAGGCCTTGTACGCGAAGGTCATGGTCTCGGCCTGCATCAGCTGCGTGAGGTAGGTGAACCATTCGAGGTCGTATCTCACGCGGAAATTCTCGACAATGTAGGTCATCATTCGCCGCTCGTGGTCGTAGGCTTTGTTGCGGAAGTCAAGGGCCATGGAGCCTGGGCGGCGTTGGGCTGGAGAGGTGAGCATTGCGGAGGTGGTGGTGAGGTGCGGATAGCCTTCCATGCCGAACTCGGAGACGAAGCGGCCTGTTAGGAGGTGGGATTCTTGGTATTTGTTCATTGCGCCGTGCCAGACTGGTTGTGTTAGTTATCTCTATCTGGGTTGTTTCACGAAAAGGGGTAGAAAGAAAAAAAAAACTCACTATTCCACTGATGAATATCCCCAATAGTCGGATCAGCCGTAGGCTTTCCATCACCCCACGGACTACTCGGATGATACACCGCATGCGGGCTCTCCTCCTCCACAATCTTGGGTAACAAATACTCATACAAATACCTCGCCGGAAATCCGGACCTCAACCACGACTCCGGGTCCTTATCCTCCTCGAACCGGTACTCGAGCTGATATCTCTCCTGCACCTGATAATCCTCGTTATTCCCCGCCCACAACACAATACTCGGATGCCTTCTCAGCCTCGCCAAATTCTGCCTCGCCTCCGCCTCGACGCTGGCCAGGAAACTGGGGTACGTCGGGTAACTCCCGCACGCGAAGCAGAAATCGTGCCATACCAGCACCCCCAGCTCGTCGCACGCCTCCATCAACACTGAAGACTCGTAGACGCCGCCGCCCCATATTCTTAACATGTTCTGGTTCGAGGCGGCGAGCTGCGATGCCCAGGCGCGGTAGCGCGAGGGCGGGATGGCGGCGTGGAAGCTGTCTGCTGGGATCCAGCAGGAGCCGCCGGCGAAGACGTCGGTGTTGTTGATGCGGAAGTAGAATGATTTGCCGAGGGCGTCGGGTTCTTGGATGAGTTGCGCGCGGCGGAAGCCCGTTTTTTGGGTATGTGTTGCTAATGGTTGCCGTTTCTCCGGGACGTCAGAGGCGTGGTGGAGGGTTGTCGTGATTGTGTAGAGCGTCTGCGGGCCGTTGTTGAGGGGATACCACAACTTAGGCTTCTCGAGCTGAAAGTCTCCCTTTGCCGTCCCGTCCTCCGCAACAGCCATACGCTTCTCCAAAACAACCTCGTCGTCAAGACTAAACGCCACCGCAACCTCCTCCGCGCCAGACCCTTGCGTCTTGACAATGATTCGGCCAGAAACGCTCTCCAAATCCGGACTCACCTCGCTCTTGACCCATACATCATCGATCCGCGCAACATACCGCTCCAACATCACAGGCTTCCAGATCCCCGCTGTCACGAGGATCGGACCCCAGTCCCAGCCCCAGTGATACTGCGCTTTCCGGACGGGGATACGGCCCTGCTCCGTCTGCCGCGCGATGAACCTGTGCTGGTGCGCGTGGTCCTCGACGAGTTGTCTCCCGCGGAGGAGAGCCGAGTCGAAGACGATTTCCAAGAGATTGGTGCGGTCACCGTCTGTCTTGAGGTGTTGTGTGACGTTTACGCGGTGGGAGAGGAACATGTTGTCCGAGGTGAGGATTTCGGCGCCGTTGAGGGTGACGGTGGCAAAGGTGTCTAGACCTTCGAAGACGAGGTCTGTTATTGCTGTCGTGTCTGCTGCTACGGTTGAAAATCCTGGTGGCGTTGGGAATGCGAGGCGGTAGATCCAAATTTTTTCCGCGACCCATTGGACGGCGAGTTCGTTCATATCCAAGAAGGGGTCTGGGATTCTGTATTTGGATGTCAGGTTCGTCTTGATCCTGGCTGCAAGTGTACGAGGCGAGAGGGGGATTTACTTCTTGTTTGCCAGCAGATCGACGTGAACTTGGCTGGGGATACTAGGCACAGGAAGCCATGCTTCCTCCGAGGTGTCATCTTGTTGTTTGAACGTCCAGCCTTGGCTGAGCTCATGCCTGATGAGGGCTGCCATCTTGACGGGCCTAGGGGTTTGTGTTCTCTAAGATGGGATAGACCCTCTCGGTGTAATATACCACGCCTAGAAACAAAGATCATGGGCATATTATGAAACTATGTAGGTGAAGGAGGTGACTCTGCGCACTCTTATACATACAACTCGCAAAGCTACGATGTTCCCTCTTACACGAAGCCGGCTGAAGACCGGGGCAACCGGGGTCGCCATCCGGGGGGAACGCACGCTGGAACCCCCCACATTTTGAGGAGCTTGAGGTCAGCCGATTGGGTTACAACTTACGGCGTCGCGACTGAGCTCGGGGTAGCACCGTCCGGAGCCGAGTCAATGAACGGGCTACCGTAGTACTGCTGAAATGTCCGATTAATTGGTGGAAGAGACGGAAGTTTAAACCCCCCCGTGAGATCCACTTGTGACCTCTGATGCGGCGATTTGAAGTCCCGATGGCTTGGTCGGGAGTCTCGGGGGTATATGTGCCCGATCACCAACTGCACTTACAACTTCAAGATCGAAGAGTCCAACTTATGGATGGAGATATTTCGGATGAGACAAGGCATATGGTATCTAATATCTTGGTACTTTTGTCACGTTGTTCCATTCATTGTTGCTGACCGCCTATCCGGATAGCTTCCTCGTATATGGACTCTTTCTACATCTCACAAACACCCATTAAACCTTGCTCTCCCCCGTAAACCTCTCCATCCAGTCAAAAACAGTCTTGTGCCAAACCAGCGAGTTCTCCGGGTTCAGCACCCAATGACACTCATCATCAAATGTCAAAAACCTCGTCTTGACGCCCTGGCACATGAGCGTATTGTACGCAGCAATCCCCTCCGTGATAGGACACCTATAATCCTTCTCGCTGTGAATAATCAACGTCGGCGGCGCGTGCCTCCAATTCCGCAATAGCTCCGGCCGCGCCGGGTTCCACCGCTCCATCTCCTCGGCATTATCCCACAAAAACGGCGGCCCCCCGAAATCGGGGCCCCCATCGACAACGTCGCTCTGCAGCATGAACACGGGCAAACTGAAGATGCCGTCGTGCCAGACGGAGCAGGCGAAGCGGCGGATCAGGTCGTGGCCGTTCATCCAGGAGATCATGTACCCGCCGTACGAGGCGCCCGCGACGACGGCGCGGTCCTGGTCGAGGTAGGGGACTTGTTGCAGGTGGTCCATGAGGCGGACGAGGTCTTGGAAGGGGGCCCCGCCCCAGGAGCGGTAGATGCGGGCTGTGAAGTCGACGCCGTAGCCTGTGCTGCCTGCGATATTGGGCGCGATGAGGACGTAGCCTTGCTGGGCCCAGAGGGCCATGTTCCACTGTTGGCAGGTATTAGTCGAGGTCCATTATACGTAAGAGAGAGAGAGGGGACTAGCTAACCCTTGTTGACCATGAATCCGTCCAAGATGATTCCGGCCCGCCGTGAGGTAAGAGAATCCAAGGGTACTTCTTGGTCTTGTCAAAGTTGGCCGGTTTGATGATGAAGGAGTGCACAATGTTGTCATCCTCGCCTTCGTACCAAAACTCAGAGACCATGCTGTGAGACAGCCCGTACTTTGCGCCGTGTTTCGTACTCGACGACACAATCTTTGGCGCCGTGTTTAACGAGACATCGATAATCTGCCACAGACTGCTATCAACGAAGCTATTGCTCGTCACCAGGACCTTGTCATAGATGCCTTCCTTGAGAGGGTAGAAAGCCGAGACGACGCCGCTCGACGTCAGCGACGTCGCCTCTGCACCGTGACGGAGCTCAACATGCGACAGCTTCACCCGCCCGCAATCCTCCGTCTGCAAAAAGATGGCATCAGAGCTGCCCGCGAACTCGAACCCGTTGGGCGGCAGACTCGGGCCCTTGCCAAAGATCATCTTGTGCACATCGTAGGCGCCAAAGGACGCAGTGTGGCCCATGTACAACCTGGCGTCCGCGGGGTTGCTGAGAGGCTTGTGCAAAAACGCAATCTTGGAGCCGTCGGGCGAGAACCTCACGTTGGAGTAGTACGCCTTAGCCTCCGATATGCCCATAACAAGAGGCCTCGGCTTGACACTCGCGGCGGCCGTGAAGGATGTGAGAGGGACGTAGTAGATGTGGGAGGTGCCCACGTCCTCCGGCTTGAGCCCGGTGTCCTCGGCGATGAAGGCGATGCCCTTGTCGCTGACATCGAATGCGTCCGTCGGGTCGCTGACGTCGTACATGCCCGACGGCGCCTCGAGACGACTGCCCTTGATGGCGTTTTGGAGCTCGCCCGCGACGCCCCATTTGCCGTGGGCGTTGACGAGAGTCGAGTACCAGAGAGCGTATTTGTGAGGTTTAATCAGTTCGTTCCACTAACACGAGGTTCCATTAGTCACGAAACATCTCACCGATTACGGCCCGCCGAAAACCTCCCTCCCAAACTTACACGCCTCATGTGGTAATCGTCAAAGATTCGGCCCGTGGACCTCTTCTCCTCGGTCTTGTCATTGAACAGAGACCCATCGGACCCAACCAGCCCAGCAACGACGAACCCGACACTCCCATCACCCAGCGCCTTGACCTTGAGGGCGCTGATGGGCGCGTCGTACTCTGCAGCGACATAGTGCTCCTTGGCCGGCTCGGCGCCGTTGGCGATCCAGATCTGAGTGGTGCCCTTTTCGCCGGATTTCAAGTAGACAATGTCGCTCGCTGTGCCGGGCAGCCACAGGGCGTCGTGGACTTTATCGTCGTCGGTGAGCTGGTCGGAGGCGCCGGACTCGACGTGCATGAGGCGGACCTCCTTCAGGGTCTTGTTATCGTCGAAGCTGTGGGTGGACTGGGTGTAGAGGATGAGCTTGCCGTCCGGGCTCGGGACGGCGGCGCCGCGGCGGGGTGCGCTCAGGAGCACCTCGGGGGTGAATTCCTTTGCCACGCGCATGCTGGACGGAATGATGGCTGTAGACTTGGGATTGTAGGTGGTATTCACGATGGAGGGAAGGAATGCAACGCAGTGATATCGATACAGTGAGATGAATTCAACTGAAACAAACTATGGTGCTGACACTTTGCTGCGAGAGGATCAGACGCGGTTGAAAAAGGCAGCAGGTTAATCAGACGTACGAATGAGGGTGACGCATGCAGTCTCCAGGGACGCGACAGCCCTTGTAGGTCAACACGTTAAGCTTCCCAAAGTTCCCTTGAGTTTGTCCGATTGCTTACCTTCCTCTTACCTTCCTGCTTGGGCCTTGGGGCGGTTTTGGAGACGGTGAATATCTTAGCCGGCTCTGGAAGTAAACCTGGAAAGGAACCTAAGGATTGGATGGCATGGGATGTGCGCTGTGTTGCACATGCTGGTGCCTGTTTGGCCTAACGAAAGGTATCTGTAAGGTATTCGTATAAAGTTAGTAAATAGGGTAGGTTGATAAGCAAGCACGCAATTGTGTATGAATCCCATTTTAGGTATTTTCAGAGGATTGTCGTGCTTCCTCCTCGTCTTGTAGCTTTATCTGAATGGAAGTTCTTGATTCGGATTGCACGGCCTCAGAGTCCCGGGTCACTTTATCAATATCCAGACTTCCATGCTGGAGAGACATTCGCCAAGAGGATATGGAAGGTACGGAACCAGGTACGTACTCCAACCACGCGGCCCCCCGGCTTCTCGAGCGAAAAGCTTAGCTAAGCTGCGGAACGTACCCTACCTTACCTTACCTTAGTATACCTAGGTACTCAGGTCGTGGGACCCACTGGTCGGGTCGGGTACGTAGCGTAAACCCAATCATCCAATCCCAGAGTCCCGAGGTCGGGTGGGTCCATGTCGCTCCCCCGGAAGGAAACCGGACGGCCAACGGGAGAGTAGCCGACGAGGGGACCCACTCTTGGAGATGCCTCTAGGCGGGCGTCTTCTCTCGTTTGGTCACTTTAGGGGCATGTCCGAAGCGAACAAACACTCTCGACACTCAAAGTCATGCCATCACGCGATTTCCGGGATTGACTGTCCACTGTCACACTGTCCACATATTCATATGTCAGGCCAACGCGGACGGTATCCGGGAACCGTTCACTTGGTCATTGGAGACTGGTGGAGGCTCCTGTCGATGGGACTCTCTGTTGATGGGGAGTCCCCGTGTGACCCCCACCAATCACCAAAACGAGCGTCTCCCTTGGTGTTTACTGGTCCCGTCCCATGTTTCCCGAGTCCGACTCACGTCCCCCAGGGCCCCAGCTCTCCAAAGTGCACCAACCCCCCAAAGGACCCCCATTATTTACAGTGGCTCAGGATGGGTTCCTGCGATGGAGACATTGGAGAGAAAAATGCCATGTCCGTTCGACCTACACTCTACGGAGCACAGGAACTCCTAAAACAACCGTTCCAAGGACTGATAAGACGTCTGAAATTTAGGCACGAATGTCTCGCTCAAGTTGCCCAAGGTAAGGTATCCTATCTTAAGATGTCAAAGCAATATCTCCCTGTACTTGACTCTTAGCTAAGGCAAAGGTAGTTGTACCAGTGGGCATTCCTCGGGCCCCATCGTACCGACTATCTCCGACTTCGGTCTCCAGTAAGCTGAAATTTTCGAGCAGCCATTCGTCCACCTTCACCCGTAGCACCATGGATGTGATACGGAATACCTTGCGGTAATCCACTTTATTTTATCCCATGGGACTCCAGGAGTCCAGGGCTCTGCTATTTTTTCCTCTCTGCCACGGACTACGGTCCCGTCCCGGGGTCGCTTGTCTGACTCTGAGCTCCTCGAGACGGCCATAATTGGGCGCGTCGTGCCCGGCACCAAGGTCGCAAAAAAGCTGCGTCCCGGGCTGGTCTGGTTTCTATTCTCTTCAAACCCATGGGATTGTGTCCAAAGTGTAGCTCTACCGTAGCTCTTGTCCTTTTTCGTCTTGGTCTTCCCTTGTTCTCTCTCCCACGCTCTATCCATAGACCGTAGTCCTTCCCCATTGCCTTTTCTTCCCCCCCGCCTCATCCTTCCTCTTGAGGTAAAAGGACCTCCATCCCATTCGTTTGTGTCGTCCCGTCCTTGGAGAGCTTCCTTAGCTTCCCCCAAACTCCGACCCTCGCGACGTCACCCACGCCGATACGTCACCTCCTCCAACCCGAACCCGTCTATTGACATCACCCGTCGCAAACCGAACGTCGGGAAACCACCCGGTCCAGCGCAATCGCAGCCACCCCCGGCCGCCTGCGAAATCGACCACCCGGAAAACCAAGCGAAGCATCGTGAGAGCTTCAACTCCCTCTCTCTCCAACACACATACACACACAACTGCGCCCGCATGGCGGAACGAGACTCAAGACCACAAGGGCTTGCCGCCGCCGCCGCCGCTTCCGCACCCGTCACCCCAGACCTCAAGATCAAACCCCCTAGTCCGCTGGCGCTAGCCCAGAAAGTCGACATGGAGAGCAAAATGGGCGACGAGGCAAAAACCACATGGAACACCAAGAACCTGGGCTTCCGCCTCGGCGCCGACCTCTTCAGCGCAGCGTGCGCCGGCACCTTGGTCGCGCCCCTGGTCTCCATCATTGACCGGTAAGCAGCCTCGCCATGATCCTCGATACCCTCAATCCTCCTCACAACTGCTTCGCAAAAACCACGAATCTAACACATTTTGACCAGCTCCATCATGGAAAACGCCTCCGGCCGCCGGCCCCTAGGCGAATGCGTCCGCTCCTGCCTAAAAGAACTCCTCCTCCGCCCCCACGCCGTCGTCCTCTCCAAACCCTTCGCCCTCATCTTCGCCCTCTACGGCGGCACCTACCTCACAGCAAACACCCTCGACACCGCCTCCTCCACCATCCACAACCACTCCGCCTCCACCGTCACCTCGGGCACCGCAAAATTCGCCGCCTCGAGCACCGCAAACATTGGCATCTGCATGTACAAAGACCAAGTCTTTGCGCGCATGTTTGGTCCCCCCGGCGCCACGCCCCGTCCCGTACCGATGCTCACCTACGCGCTGTTTACCTTGCGCGACTGCATGACGATTTTCGCGAGCTTTAATGTCCCGCCGAGATTGGGGCCCTGGCTGAATGAGCGGATGGGCGAGGAGATGAGGAAGAAGGTGAGCGGGTTGACCGTCGTGCAGTTTGCCGCGCCGGCCATGGTGCAGCTCGCCAGCACGCCGTTGCATTTGCTTGGGTTGGACGTGTATAACCGGCCCAACGCCGCTGCGACCCCCGTCTCGTGGCAGAACCGGTGGCAATCTGTGGCTAAGAACTGGGGTATCAGCACCATGGCGAGAATCTGCCGTATTATTCCGGCGTACGGTGTTGGTGGTGTCGTGAACCGCAAGGTGAGGTTGAGTCTCATGGAAAGGGCGGAGAAATGAAACACAAACCCGACTGGCATGATTTAGGTTGTTTCCTTTCCCCCCCTTTTCCGAATAAGAGCTGCCAGACGGGTGGCCAGATGACTTGTTTTAATGTTTATTGAGAACCTTCCTCTTTGGCATTGGTTCACATGGGACGGCGTTTCCGGGCTCTTTCTTTTGGCATTAGATGGGTTCAAGACATTGGGAGGTGGTACCAATCCAGGCCGCCGGGTTCAAGGAAACTGGGCATCTTACATAGAGACGACAGACCGGGAGAAACCCCCACAGCACACACACACACACACTTACACATCAACACACACAAAGACACACTTGTAGAATAGTAATGCGCGCTCTAATCGTCTGCAAATCGCGCCGGCGAGGAACGTAACAGCCCAGCCCGATATAGACATATATCCAAAGGTTTTTCAGTGTTACACCAAGAAACAGCTTCCCGCAATCTCACATCAACCCACTCTCTCTAAGCGCCTTCATGACCTCGTCCTCTTCGCGATGCTTCCTGCGCCTGCGGTGTTTCACATCGCCAACATCAATATAATTCTTCCAAAACTTGAGCCCCTCGATGCCGTCCTCGCGACAGACCACGCCCCTTTCTTCAGCCATCTCCAGCTCCTCCTCCGCCACGCCGATGCTCCAGCCAAACCGCTCCGCGGCATCCCGCGCTGTCACGCCGCGGCCAAACTGTCGCCAGTCCCACGCCAGCTCCTTGTCCGGCGGGAACTCGTGTAAGTCGTCCAGCCAGGACACCAGTGCCTTGATGGTGGTCTCGTCGGTGCGATCGCTACTCTGGACGACCAGCACACCGCTCTTGAACTTTCGCAGCCGGACGGGCAGTTTGAGTGACTCCCACATCTGAGAGGCCTTTTCGAAGTCCATAGGGCTCACGAGCTCGACGCCACCCCGGGCGCGGTTGAACATGGCCCACAGGTCAACCAAGTTGATGATCCCACCCGCCTTTTTTAAAACACCTCGCGCATCGTCTGTGAGGAACTCTGCCAGATTCCTCGACAACTCGGACAGGTACAGCGTCTCGGAGCTGCTCCCGCCTACAATATCCTTGGTCGTGACAAGACCCAGCTGGCTGGCTGATTCGGCCAGCAGGGCATTAGCCTCGGCGCCCGTCCCGCCGTTCTGCCGCGCAAACCTCTCCGCGAGGGCCACAATCTCCTTGGCGGAGGCCATGAGGGCGTCCAGATCCTCAAACGCGCTGCCAATCATCACCTCGTTGTTCTTGCGCATATCGAGCCCGCGCTGCTCCAGACCCGCGATGCCCACGCCCTTGGGACGCTCGGGCACCGCCGCGGGCGCGCGTACGAGGGCGCCGTTGTCGTCTATGGTGCGATTGCTCTTGGGGACGGGCGGCGCTCCCTGCAGAAGCCACTTGCGCTGCGTCAACGCGCCCTTGAGCCGCTCGTAGAATATCTTCTCTCCGCCTCCCCGGAAGGAGATTTTGATGTTCTCGGCGGTATCCTGGCCGGGCGAGGATGTTGTGAGGACCGGGCCTGGAGACTCTGTCCTCTGGGTCTGCGCCTGAGTGACGACTGCCTGGGGCATGTCTTGCGATATCAAGGGTGCCCCGCACATCTCGCATGACAGCAGGGACGGGTGATTCGAGAACGTGCATCGGGGGCATTGGAACGTCGCGCTTGGGTCTGTTGGCTTCGGTGGGGCACCGCCGTTGATGTTCGAGGCCGCTGGCCAGGGAGGCGGAGGCCCTGCGTTGTCGTCGGGCCTGTTGGAGGTCGACCGAGGGCGCATCGCGAGGGGCGAGCTGACTGTTGGACTTGAAGGAGTGGCTGGCGGGGCGCGGCTGGTCGCATTCGATATAGAAGCCTTGAGAACGTGCGCCAACGTCGGCTTGATGCCGCAAGCAAGACATGGTGGCAGCGGGGTGTGTATGTTTGCCGTCGTTGGATCAAAGTTTGAGGGGACCGGGTTGGAGAAGCTGCAAATGGTGCAAACCCACGTTGCTGCGCTTGCTGGTTCGGGCGGCGGTCGGTAAGGGCCATCGGCTCGAGCTGGTGACCCTGTGCCATTTCTCCCAGGTGTAGATATCGCAGACGCTCTAGTCTGAAGCGACGAGCGTTTTATTGGCTTGGGGATCAGGGTGATCTTTGCAGAAGATTTCAGAAACCCCGCGTAGAACTCATATCGATCAATGTCTTTCAGGTCTAGGGCAACGGAATGCTTGCGCGGCTCGTCCTTGTCGACATAGCAAATTCGGTGGGACGTCAAGTAGACCTGACCGTTTTGCTGTTGAGGTAGTTTGAACTTTCTGGAGAAAAGAACATATCTTGTCAGCATGCTAGATCATGGCGAGAAGCGTCGAACAGGTTCAGAGCAATGGTATTTACCCTTCATAGAGCCCAACATTGTCCTGGACGAACAACAAGACTTCATCCGGTAGGTAGGAAGGCCGGAGAGCGGTCGTGAGGTCGATGTGTTTTAGAAACATCCGTCATATTATTCACGAGAGTGCTGAGGATATTGAAGCTCGCGCAAAACTGGGGTTTGGTTGGAAGGTGTTGAAGTATGGCGGGGGCTGTTTGCCGCGGGTTGTCGCATACGTCAGGGACAGTCTCGGGCTGGTTCGAGGAGGGGATCGGAAGCCGGGTTCGCAGCTATTTCAAGGGTTGCGCATGATTCGAGGGTAGAAGAGAGAACTCCACAGGTTTCGAGACACCGAACCAAGTCCAGTGGAATGTTGTTGGGGCTGAAGAAACTCAACCAACAGCTTCTATGCCAGGCGTCAGTTTATCTCTCGCAACACAACTGCCCCACGGAGAAGCACCGGTCGAGTGGAGGGGGAACTGGACATCCAACCTAGGTGGGATGTCGCCGACCCCACTATAGCGATAGTCCCTTTTTGTTGCTAGCGGTGTGCATGAGGGTGCATTTGTGGTGCATTAGGTAATCATCGAGGTTGCACCCTGTGCCAGTGACAACCAAAGTTTCTGGCCACAAGGCACAAGGGCACTGTTTGGCTCGGATCCCCACTATTATTACCTGAAATCCCGCACACGGGCCACCGTCATTTTGTTACCGCCCTCACCTTTCACGGCTTCTTCCCAACCTCACTTCATCCTTCCCCCTTCCATCACCAACGCGTCTTCGACTCTTCGACATTTCGACACCTTTTTCAGTCGACCACTACCACAAAATATCGATAGATATACTTGTTCTGACCGATCAAGACTAATTTTTCGATTCAGAATTCTCCAAGATCGATCCGCTCAGCCCTCACAATGATGCCCACTAGTTGGCCTCCGGCACCGCCTCCAGGCGTTGCCTATGGAGTACCTCCCGCAAACTATGCTTACCCTCCCAGTGAGTCTTCCTCCTCTCGACTTGACGATGTTCTTAGCCGATTTACTGACGCTGTTATCCTAGATCCAGCATACACCGCAGTCCAGGCTCGACAAAGCTTCGGCCAGTATCCTCCCCCACCCGCTGCACCTGCCTACAGTACTTCGCCGCCTCCCTTGGCTGCTCCCTTCGACCAAGTTGCTCCTGTTGCTCCTGCCCCGGCTCCACGAAAGGTTGAATGGCCACCCTCCGTCCGCGATTACGTCCAACGGTCTTTCCTCCCTCACAACATGGACCCCTCCGTGCCACGCCCCGAGATTGAAGCCAAGTTGAAGGAGACCATTTCCCAGCACATGGAGAACGGCACTCTCGAGTCGACCGACTGGGAGAAGATGCCCTTCCCCTCCGATCTGATCCGAAACGAGCGCCAGTCCCAGCTCAACTCCGCTATGAACGTCTCGTCTCCATTTGCATCGCGATATGATGGTTCAGTGTCTGCCAACCCCAAGAAGAGAAAGTCGTCTGATTTTACCCCGGATGAAAAGTCTTCTGCCGTGCCTTGGCGTACTACTAACAGCAACCGATCCAACGCACTGGAAGACCGAATCACCTTCGCCTCCCCCGACAAACGCGCCAACCTCGATGAGCCACTGCCCAAGTCAAGTAAGTTCCAGAAGCAGTTGGAGAAACGTCAACGCCGATTCGATGGCGGCTACAAATCGTCGTATCGATCGCCCAGCCCTCCGCCCTCTGATGGACCCGTCGTCGGTACCAGCGAGACTTTGGAGAAGCGCTACCTGCGTCTGACCGCTCCTCCCGTGGCCTCCATGGTTCGGCCCGAGCGCGTCCTTCACAAGACGATGGATCTCCTGAAGAAGAAGTGGAAGAAGGAGGGCAACTACTCTTACATCTGCGACCAGCTGAAATCCATGCGGCAAGACCTGACAGTGCAGCGGATCAAGAACGACTTTACAGTCACCGTTTACGAACTCCACGCTCGAATTGCGTTGGAGAAGGGGGACCTTGGTGAGTATAATCAGTGCCAAACCCAGCTGCGTACTCTGTACGCAAAGGGACTGAAAGGAAACCCCATCGAGTTCAAGGCCTATCGCATTTTGTACTTTATCCACACTGCCAACCGTACCGGCCTGAATGATGCCTTGGCAGATCTAACCACAGCAGAGAAGGAGGAGCGACCCATCAAGCATGCGCTTCAGGTGCGGTCCGCTCTTGCCTTGGGTAACTACCACAAGTTCTTCCAGCTTTACCTGGACACCCCTAACATGGGTGCGTACCTCATGGACATGTTTGTCGTTCGTGAGCGTCTAGCTGCTCTGTGCAATATTTGCAAAGCGTAAGTTCAACCCATGTTCATGATATAGCATCACATTGCTAACTTGGATATAGATATAAGCCAGACGTAAAGTTACGGTTCATCACGGAGGAACTCGGCTTTGAGTCCGACGTTGATGCGGCTCAGTTCATTGTCGACTACAACGGTCAGCATCTGCTCGAGGAACGACAAGAGTCTATTGCTCTCTTGACCGGCAAAGCCGGAGCCCTCTTCGACTCCGCCAGAAGTGAGGCTTTCCGCAAGGTTGATATCAAAGGACAGATATGAGTTCCTCGTCATCTCTGTTCTCATCACAAATTGCTCTACACAACTTCTAACCACCTTACCGCCGACCCCAAAGCCACTCGCGAGGTCTTCCTTCCACTCCTCCCTCCGGTTCTCTCTTCAAAGTCCACAGGCTTTGATCTGTGGACTCATTCCTCCTCGTTTCCTCTTTCTTCTCTTGTTTTCCTACCGACAGTTTCACAACTTTGGCGTGTTATTTTACCTTGCATCACTTGCGCCCTTCGAAGACGTCTAATACCAGTTCTTGGTTACGAGCTTACGAATTCTCGATTTCTACTTCGCTGCCCGCCCCCCTCTGATGGCATTGACGCTTACGCACAGCTCCACGCAGCGGGGACATCTTCGGCTGTTCATAAAAGAAAGCGCTAGATGAGGGGTGCGACGCTTGCGCAACAGTGGCTCGGCCGCTGATGACGACCGATATTGCCGGCTTGGTGCTGGCCTTGGGCTCTGGGGGCTTTATAGGCATGATACCCGTTCGCCCTGCTTTTGCAGAGGCAACAGGATGGCGTTTGAGCGGAAAATACGTGGGGTCTATCTTCATGAGGGCTAGAAGGCGACCGGAGTTTGTTCTGGACGTTTGCATATACGTCTTTCAGCTTTAATGGATATGTCGCAGGCTGCCTTATGCAGCCTGGCAGCAGCCCGGTCTATAAAGACCTCATGGAATCCATACATTTGCTATATTCATTGATGGTGTGCAACGATGTCCTCATTTTCCGTTCCTTCGATGGCTCGCAAAGCGGCTCTTGAACACATAGCAGTGGGAGCTATTGAGATGGATACTTGAGTGCTGGCGATAGCCATCCCATCCTTGGTCCCTAAGTCACCATCCATAGTGGATAAGGTGCGATTGCGGGATCAGTAGAGCAGCCGAATCTTATACGTCCATGATCAGTCGGCGCTGTAGGTATACTGTCCATCTGCCAAAGGCCCGCGTGCGTGAAGAAAACTTGATATCTCGCAAACTTGATATCTCGCGGCGTCGTGTTCCGTACATATCGGCCAAGGTGTCGTCGAGGCTACCTGAACAACGTTCATCTCCTCCGAATCAGTGCCTAGCGGGTTGAATGAAGATTAAGGTTCTTGCTGCGATTTCTACTGCCTTGTCATGAGCAAATAGTCGGGTGCTTGCGCTGTAGATTCATGTACTAAAAAGAACTGCAGGATGTTCACGTCACCACGTTCTCTTCCGCCTCCATTTCCACGAGGGTTGCAACATCGGGAGGTAGGAAGACTAGAAGCCTCGCCGTATCCATACCAGAGAATCCAGTTCACGGTTGGTGAGGTTGGTTAAAGATGAGAGGCAGGCTTGATCCTTATATTGTCCTCGTTGTTGAACGGACGTAATACGGGTGACTAGAAGGAAACGGACCAGAAGAAACCCTTGTGAAGGGATGGTTTGTACCGTATCCTAGCCCGTAAAGACTCATCATGATTTTCCCCCTTGGCTAGGACATGGAGACCGCGATGTCAAGGTACGATGCACCACGCCGCCTCCCGTCATAGCCTAGACTACAAGGGAAAGGCCAATAGGATCATAGTTTAGTGAAAGTTCTACCTAGCATCATGGGATCGCACTGCGGAAAGACGTACAAGCCCAACCTCAACCTCAACCTTGACCACCTCAACCTCCAGTATGCCCGCATATTGCCAACTGCCCGATCAGGGCCGAGAAAAAATAGCCTTACTACCTACTTACCTACCTGCCCACTTAAACCTCGTGAAGCTCGTCCTCGACAAAGGCCTAGACCCTATCGACTCTCGCATAGACATCTCCAAGTATAACTATCTGCAGACGGGATAAACCCCCATCCGAATCGGTGGTAAATCAGAGGCTCAGGTGAACCACGGGCATCTTCTTTCCCGTTCGAAAAGAGAGAAAGGGCAAAAGACAGGGTTCATTGGTGATTGTCTAAAGCGGGCCGTGCTTAAGCTCGTGGTGTAAGCTCAAGATACCATGATGCGGTAAGATACTGGGAATCCCCCCAATCATGGGGCCAAACTCTGCTCTTATCCTCCATCATTCGAGCTTTCTCCCTCGGACTTTTTTTTTCTTCTCCCTGCAGCTTGTCATTTGCTCGAAGAAAGCAGCCAGCTCGGAGCAGAAATATCCTGGCGCGGTATGGCATCCCCCCCCCCCCCCTGCGCATGCAGACGCACGCACAGCCCGCACGGGGTCCCGGGCGTCTGTCTACCCCATTTCACCACGCCATTTAGTCCGGGCTTAGACGGTTAGGCACATCAGGGAATGATGGATAGTATTAGCTGCATGGGAAACAAAAAAGGTAAAAGGCTAAAGAGCTATAGCATCGTCTGAGCAAGCTTTCGAGCTAAGGGGGCTCAAATGGAAACAACAAGGTGATAGGGATGCTTGATGGAGGATACTTTGGGGCCAAGGGGGGCAAACAATTATTTTGAGTTTCGGTGAAGCTTCACGACGCCGAGGTAGGTCCTGCTGGTGGTGTAAGACAACTTTGCGTATCCCATGGTATTGCCTATATTCTTGGCGGAGGAAGAAATCCGTCAGCTCCGGCCTGTCATAATAGAAACCGGGCTTGCGAAAGACGTCGTTGGAAAGGCGGCAGCTCTTCTCCACTGGACGCTGGCACATGCGTATAAACCACGACAAATCCTGTTCGGGATACGGCAAACGAAAGGCAACCGAGTGGTACTCAACATAGATGGCAAGGCCCCGGTTGCATTCCAGGCCTGCTCAACATTTAATGCTTCTTGAAGTTTGAAGCCATTAGAACCCGCGTGACCTCTTAAAGTGAAGCAGGGTTGCGAGGGCTGTCTATAACCCTAGGTACCTTATACTATGCTTGTTCGTCGAAGGAGACTGCGTTCGCTATTTTTGGACGGGCAGACCGTTAATCCGTACAAGTGATTGGTCCCGCAAGACCGTCTGCCGTGTGCCGAATCCGAGTCCAAAATACCTGATTTGACCGGGGACACTGGTGTCCTGCGGGAAGGGCCGCCACGGTTTGCCACTCCGAGGAAGGCCGACAAAGACTAAAAGAAGGGCGCCTTCTGCAAGGGCCGAGGAAGACGCGTCCTGGTGGTCTGGCGTTGCATCGTGGACCAAGGCCATGCGAGAGACCCCTTTCCCTTTACGCCAAGTCAGCCGTTCGCTACCAAGAGTCGACCACCGAACGGCAGTGGCACTTGGTGTCCTCGCTAGAGCCCGCGAGTCGGCAGCGGAAGATCGGCGCTATGGAATGGTGTGAACGGGACTTTGCATGCCGGCTGTCTTTCTGTAATTTGTTTCGGCATGGCTTCGAGGTGTAAGTATGAGCGACGAAGAGTTGTAGCCTGTCTTTCCGAAATTGCTTTTTGAGGCACTGATGAGAGAACGATTGGTGTTCCTTTACCGGTAAGTGTTCCTTCTTCTGAGTCTGTCCGTTCACTCTGATACTGTTGGCGCAGATGACGACTCGTGATAATAGCAGAAGCAGACTAGAGACATCGTCATCGTAAGTGATCGCCCGTCGTCTCAACAGGGCCTTCGAATCTTGGCCCAATAAACCATTATAGTCGGGCTCTCGGGGCCAACGCTACGTATTTGATGCTCAGGAAGATGGTACATCACTTTCGTTTACCTCACTCACCCCGCGATTGGGGCTGACAGGTCTCACTTTTTGGCCAGGGCATCCCGATGTTCCGCAACCCTGACTTGAAGATCATCAACCAGGGACGGGCCAGGGTTCCTCTCCGTCCTATTTGGAACTCTGAAAGCACTCGAAATCGCAAAGAATGGATGCATTTTCCTGGCTTTTCATTGGTGACGGTGCCATTCTCTGCCCCGTTTCAGGCGACATGGGACGTCGAGTTTCAAGTTGTGTCGTGCCCGCGAACGGGACGGGCTGGATCCGAACAAAACTGCGGCATGAGGTTAAAGCTAGACCTTGCTCCGCAAGCTCAGTAAAGCAGTAGTAGCCAAGACAAATGAGAAAGTGTGGATTAATGTGACCCGAGGTATTTGGAATGCGAGTCTCGCTATCGGGCTTGATATGCCTGGCGCATTGTCTTCCTTGGAAATCAGCGGGTTTCGCATGCCATGGATGGCACTGGACGTACGACGCGCTGTTGCAGATGCGATTTCCAGGGAGCTGTGAAGCTACGAAGCTTCTGGAAACGACGACAAGTAGGGTAGTTGGGAGACATGCTAGGCCAACTTGATCAACTGTGTATCGGTGCGCATGAGAACGGGGGATGGCATGGTGCCATGGGGTCGGCAGAAGACGCGGCTCTGCTGCCAATATTCCGACCTACGTCATGCCCATTAACGTGCTTCCATATGTCGCCGCTTTGGGGATACCAAGCATCGGTGTAAGAGCCAAATGGGGCCGGCGCAAGTTGCAGTGCAGAGTGTCTGTACCGTAGGCTTGGTAATCCCAACTGAGCCCCTGCAACGTCAACTCGATCCGCGTCTATCACGAGCGCCAGCCGCGTTCCGTGAACGCTGTACGGGACACCGCTAGCGATCGACGGCAGCGGCAGAAGGATGCGGATAAAAAGCATCCAGCTCTTCTCCAGCCAGCCCTGCCACATCCGTCAGGCAGTGGAAAGGCCAAGAAAGGGGCCATGATACCGTTCCTGAACCGTCCCACTGAAACGGGTCGTTGGCGGGGTTTCTCTCTGCAACAGCCATTTAGCGCACCTAGGGCCTGGACACGACCAGGACGCCATCAAGACCACCACGGGTGGGGGAATGGAGAAGGTAGCAATCTATTCGAGGCGTCGGAAACCTGGGACGGATTGGGAAGAGTAGCGGCGCCAGGGAAGTCGGTACGAATAGATGAAGTCATTCTGATGAGGCGTGCATGGGCAACATCTATGCAAGGTACAACGACGTTGGCCCTGACATGTAGTTCGCAGAAAGGCCCGGTATTCTGACGGCACCCACGGAGGAAAATGCACTTTGGCAACGGCGGATTGCGATTCGATATTGTTGGTTCACTTGGTTGACAATGGCTGCAAGTCCGTTTTTGTAGATGCGCGCGCCAATCTGCAGAAGCCTGAACCGACGCGTCGGCGCGTAAGCCCTTCCTTCATTCTTTGCTGATCAATTGGCTAAGAGGCATTGTGGCCCGGCCTAGACTTTTGAATCCTCGCAAGCGTATTTTGCTAGCGTGAAGACCAGTGTCTCTGTACTCCGCAGGCTTTGAACCTCCAACGGTAGGGCGAGATCGCCATGTCGTTCAGACAAAAAGCCGATTAGGTTTTGAGCCGTCTCGACGGTGGAGGCCATTGTGAGAAGGGCTAAAATGCGCATAAGAAGTCGAATAGGTGCCATTACCCATATTGGCCTGACGGTTTCCGCATGATCAGTATTAACAAGCGATATCAAAAAGATTCGCGATGCCAGCTTGGCGTGGATCGCACTGGGCCCACGAGACCCTTGTAATAAACGTCGGGATATTTGCCATGCAATTGCTTGCTAGAACTTTTTGGTAGGATATGCTGCGTCATCCCCGGCGTTCCAGGCCGCCCGGAAGCCGCATGGCAACCGATGAGATCTGTGACAACGTTGTAGTCTGCGCGAGACGTACAAGTCCATCGCCTGGCCGTAGAAGTGCAGCTCTTTTGATGACATTGATTGCGGCATAGACAGGCCGTACGGATAGACGCCGCAACCTCACGTTATACCAGAGAGGTCTAAAGTACGGATAGGCTGTGTTGTCTTGGCCTGGTGGCCAGGGAAAGATCCCGTGTGACAGGGCTCGACCGTAGGTTGGGTTGAGGCCGAAGTGGCGTCCAGGCCGTTGAACTTATTAGGCTGGAACTCAATGGGTCCCAGAGAGATAATTACCGTCCGGGCCCGCCGCGTACAGGGGTCCTAACCAAGAGGCATTTGTTCAAGTGAGCTGTCCCTGATTGAGAAGAAGGAAGAACTCTGCTAGAGTGTGGCCGATAGATGGGGGGCACAGGATACCCCTTCTTCCTGCATTGCTCGGGATCACAAGGGAGCGAAGGAGTCTTTGCGTTAATCGATAAGGTGCCGTCATGAGTTTCCATCTCTTGACCAGTCCCCTGCGTCGCACTGCCATCCGGGGGAGCTCATCCAACTCTGCCAGAGACGGGATAAGCTGTTGAAGAGCGAGGTCAGTTCATGCAAAAGCAAGTGTCAAAAGCTCTTTGCTCTTGCCATTGGTTGTAAACTGATGTTTCGTATGGGGGCGTGCAAAGCTCAATCTAGCTCGAGGAGGGGTGTTTGTGAAAATCCAAAAAAGGTCTGTGTTTTGAGTGGAGGTTTTGCCATGTGCGCGCCCAGGAAGACAGTGGCAAAGGCTGAGCAACCGCGGGGGAGGATGCCCTCAGGGGATGGGGTCCAGGGTATGACAGTATTGACGGCAAGCGGCCCAAACTGACAGCCAGGCTCCTCGCTGTGCGATGTCGACTGCTGCGGCAAATCGGCTCGTTGACTATTGAACAGCTCCAGCCCTTCTTGCGGTAGCTATAGAGGAGGACAAGACTATTGGAAAGCTGACTGCTATACGCTGAACGAGGGCGTCTCGGACGAAAGCTGAAAATGAAGGAGGATTCTAGCTTGTCGTCGAAGGGTAATAGTCATGCTCGCTGACTGGTAGCCGTCTTGTATCCCCATGGCTAGGTGCTCTAGCGCCCTTGAACGAAATTTAGTACCGTCGTCATAGGCATTACGCATCGAGTCTTGTGCTACTACAGCTGGCCTGTCGCAATCCAATACTGTCGTTCAAGGACTCGAGCTAGGCATGTATGGTGCTTCGGCTCAGAGCCGGTGGCTGCCTCCAGCATGAGGCTTAGGGAGCAGAAGGGCGAGACATGCAGCTGCAAGATGCGACTGGCACTCGAGCTGCTAGTCCCTGGGCCCTGAGATGACTATACCGCACAAGGAATGCGACCAAAGTCATCCATCGGGTGTGGGCAACTGGACGTACACTCTACCGAGAGCTGGCTCTCTGAGGTTCCGTTGAGTGGAAATAGAAGAACTGTGTGATGTAAAACTGGCTCTCGTGACAGTTCCCGAGTGCAATCTCATGGCAGACTTGGGGGGTGATTTAAGCTTTCCATCTGAGGGTTGCTGCTGCTGCTAGACCACCACGCCCGCTGTGGTTTCGCGCAATGCCCGATCCGTACGTAAGACGGTTTAAGTCTCCGTGCCCGTGGGCGGCCGCTTCCAGTCTTCGGACTGGCCTGTCAGTCAACTGTCACCGGGTGCCTCCCGAACTCGCTGTTGCTGCGTTACCAGACGGAGCGATCTCTGACAGTGGCTGCAGTTCTAGCTGTGATGGTATAAGTGTACTGCCGAGTGACGGTTGTCGGAGACTCGGTGCGCCAAAGGCTGAAGCAAATGTAGACGAAGTTTGAAGAAGAAACATTCTCCCATGGATGGCATCCATGAACTTGAAGCACTGTTGATGGTTAGTAGCATTGTCTCGCACAGCCTGGCAGCAGAGCACGCAAAAGGCAGGCGGCGCGGCACACAAGGTGACAGGCACGGCGCACGAGGGCCATTGCCCACATACTCCCGTGGCGAGACGCATGCCACCATCCATAGCCATCTGCAAGTTGACACCCTCGTTGGAGGGCAGGACACCCACCCGTAACCCTAGCGCAATTTACCCACCCACGCCCAGTGGGCAGACTGGACAGACGGGTACAGACCGGGGTGTCGGCGACCCTCGTCGGCGAGTCCCACCAGTCAAGCCCTCTCCAACCGTCTCCCCCTCGATTCGTCTGGTCTGGTGGGATTGGGGCCATGGGAGTCCATCCCGGGCGTTGGAGTGTGGTCATGGTGTATGTGTCTAGGTATGTGTGTGTATGCCGCAGCGCTCCGTAATGTAAAGTGAGTAAAGTAGGTGGTAGTGAGTACGGGGTACCCAGGCACCTTGGGCAGATGCTTGGTTGGGCGAACGAGCCTTTTCTACCCTCGCCCGTCCGCGCCGCTTTCTCTTGAGTCGTTTCCCTCACCTCCCCTCAACCCTTCAGGTCGCTCGCAGCAAGTCCGCCGCACGCCGCACTCCAGCGCAATCTTTGCACTTGGTCGAGTATTCGAAGAGTTCAAGTTTGGAACCTTGGACGACAGTCATTGACCGAGGAACGACGAGAAGTTGTGCATCTGCCAACCTCACATCCGATCCCTGCGACCCCGCCGAGTACCGTGTAGCCCGAGTTGAGTCGCGGGTCACCCTGTTTCGGAGGCCGAGAAAGAGAGAGATACAGCCGTCTTCCGAGTCCGAATAAGAAAGCAGAGGAGAGACATTCCCACGAAGTACTGCGCCAGCCCGATACTCAGTGGACAAGATTTTTCTTTTCTTATTTTTGCTCCGTGTGAAGTAAGAAAATAAAAAATTAAAAAAAACGAAGCGGAAAACTCGGAAGGACAATTGTCGAAACTGATCGCGTGGTAAAAGCGTACTGGAGAAACACGCACAAACGGGCAGACGAGAGAAAGATCGGAAGTCGCACGGACAGAGCAGAAAGAAGCTGTGTAAAAAAGAGAAAGGAAAGACAAGGAAAGGAAACCCAAGCCAAACACCGAGGCCGACGACGTCGAACAAGAAGAACTTGGGAGGATAAAGAACATTCTCAAGAAGGAACGAAGGACTTTCACCCGTCGATCTTTCCGCCTGCCGCACCATTTCTCAGCCCGTCGCTTTCCTTTTCAGAGAAAGCCCAACGGCCACGGCAAGCACTACCACCACCACTACCACCACCACCACTATTACTCCGTACCTTCCTTCCACCACCAACCGCACCTCCCCCACGACTCAAGTAAGGAACGCAATCCGAGGGAAAGTGCGACCCAGTCATCATCGCCCCTCCTTCCTTCCCGTTCGCACTGGCATCAGCCTGGTCCCGGTAACCTACCAGTCCCAATTAATCAATTCCCCCCCTTCTCCTCTCTCCTTCCCTCCGTCGAAGGGGGAAAAAAAAGGGACAGAAAAAAAAGAAAACAAGCCATCGTTGGAAGGAGCAACACTCTCAACTCAAACCCGACCTAGCAACACCTTCCTCCTTCATCTCTTAGGGAGAAGCCCGCCTGGTATACGCACACGAACTACAACTACAACACCAGTCCTTGCACACTTATTTTGCGCCTTCAACGGACATCGACATTTAGGTCTCCTCCTGCCGCAGTGTCGCTTATAGTTGCACGCTGATCCACGCAATCCACGCCTATCCCCCCCTACGAAGACCCCCTGGTTTGCGCCCAATCACGCCTTGCCCTACCCTGCCTTGCCTGGCGGAAGGAGCATTTCCCACCCAATATCCATCCCTATCTTCCCTCTCTCGACCTGACCTACCTTACCTGCACCTGCCTTACATCAGTCGGTAGTCAGTCACTCATTCAGTACCTAACCACTTCGTACTTTCCCGTGTGGTGCAACAGGGCCCCCCGTCACCACTCCCACTTCAACTTCCTTTTCGCAACAGCATCGCACTCTATTCTTGCCAGAATCTGCAGCTGTCCTCTTCTCCCCAAAGCGAGGGAGCGTCACACAAGATGAAGGTTCGTCATCCTCCACCCTCCTGCCTCCTGGTACCTGCTCTGCTGTTGTGCAATCCTCTCTCTCTGCCTCCTGCATCGCATTTCCATCTTCTTCCCCCTCTTCCCACCCCTATCAACAGTTCTCTCTCCCTCTTTCCAGAAACCCAGTCGTGTGTGCGCGCGCATGTCACCACCCAATACCAAACACCAAACACCACTTTGTGCTCTTGCGACCCCTTCTCACAACTTCGCATCCTCACCAGAAAGAATCTGGTGCACAATCTTGCATGCGCTCTGTTTCTACCTTTCAGTACCTCTGCCCTCAGCCCTTTTGCGACATTTCGCGCTCCCTTTCTCCCACTTTCCGCCGTATATGAGCAACCCCGCATGCGCCCATGCTCATACCCACGATGAATCGCGAATCAATGTCGAGAAATCGGTTTTCCGATCACTTACTGACAGTGCCTCACCTCATGCAGGCCCTCCGTCGGTCCATCAAGGGCGAAAAGGACAATGCCAAAGTCAACATTGCCCCCAAGTCTGCTGTTGCTATTGTCCCCCCAAAGAAGGTATGTGCTGATAGATGCCTCAATCCCCATGCTGCCCCATGCGCCTGGGCCTCCACCACGCGCGTATGCGTATGGTGGGGGGAAGCTGACAACTACGCAATCGCATTTACTCCGTATGCTGACCGCCGGAATCCACCTCCCAGGTTATCCGAGCCCTATACGATTATGAAGCCCAGTCCAACCAAGAGCTGAGCTTTTCGCGCGGCGACTTCTTCCACGTAATCGGCAGAGAGAACGACCCCGACTGGTACGAAGCCTGTAACCCAGCACTGCCAGACGCCCGCGGCCTCGTACCCGTAGCCTTTTTCCAAGCATTAGGCCGAACCGAAAGAGATAGTGGCCAGTCCGACGGTGCTATGCCCCGGCCACCGACCATGTCTCCGACAATTTCCAAGAACCCCGATCACGATTCCGGCTATGCCGAGACCGCGCCGCCTCCCGGCGCAATGCAGTCACCACCCGCAACTCAGCCGACGCAGCGTATGTCCAGGTCCGGCAGCAGGTCCGGCGCGATGGTCTATGGTATCGTCATGTACGACTTTGTGGCGGAGCGCGCCGACGAGCTGGAGGCCAAGGCTGGTGAGGCCATCATCGTCATTGCTCAATCAAACCCCGAGTGGTTTGTCGCCAAGCCTATCGGTAGATTGGGAGGACCCGGCTTGATACCCGTATCTTTTGTCGAAATACGCGATATGGCGACGGACACCGCTGTCGGAGACGCCTCCGGGGCCATCAAGAAGGCCGGCATCCCCAAGGTCGAAGAATGGAAGAAGATGGCGGCCGACTACAAGAACAGCAGCATCACACTGGGCAAGTTCGACAATGGTGCACCGCAACAGGGCTCCATCGAGCAAGGAATGGAACGCATGAGTCTTCAACAAGGCGGGCGCACCAGTTCACAGAACGGTGCCAACTACGTACGTTTCTCCTCGTTCTATCATGCAAACCTTGAGGCTAACGCATGCTACACAGCAACAGCAGCAGCAACAACAAGCTGGCTATCAGCAATCACGCAACTCCCAGCAAGCTGCCCAACCCAGTCCCTACGCCAAACCAGCGTCGCAGCTGTACGCTCCCATCTCAGCCCGCATTCCGAGGTATTGTTTTGCGGAAGACAAGTACTGGTTCGTCATTGAAGCAGTGCTGGAGGATGGCCGTCACTGGGAGTTGTCCAGATACTACGAAGACTTCTACGACTTCCAGATTGCCTTGCTCACCGAGTTCCCGGCCGAGGCAGGAAACACCGGCACGCAAAAGCGCACACTTCCTTACATGCCTGGTCCGGTAAACTACGTTACAGACCAAATCACGGAAGGCCGGCTACACAACCTAGATGCTTACGTAAAGAACCTCCTTGCGCAGCCTGCCTACATCGCAAGGTGTACCCTCGTCAAGCAATTCTTCGCTCCCAGAGAAGGCGACTACGAGATGGACCCCAATGCGCCGAGCGACGAATACCGACTATCGGGCGGCTCGCAGCCTTCATCGAACGAATCACCAGCAGATGCGGCTTCGCGACAATCGTCCAAGAATAACCTGAATGGCAATGGCTACGGTGCTCAGCAACGAGCGATGGGCCAGCCGGGAATGAACCGGCAGCCATCATCTCTGTCGCAGTCGCAGCCTTCCCCTGCCATCGGTCAAGGTCAAGTCCAGGCCATGAAGATCAAGCTCTATTTCAACGGCGATCTCATTGCGATCCGAGTTGCAACAGACATTTCCTTCCAGCAGCTGTACGACAAGATTGTGGACAGGCTCAAGATCCCAGTAGGCGAAGAAATCCAGCTCTTCTACAAGGACGAACCCACCGGCGACAAGCCCAACCTCATGAGCGACAACGACCTGGACTACGCCTTGCAAAGGAACGAGAAGCTCCTCCTCTACGTCGAGCAGGTTTAGGGCTCAACAAGGTGCTATTCGGCTCGGACTTTTTCCTAGATGGTTTTCACGACTACTTGAGAGACAAAAGCATACCCCCCACCCGCCATTGCATTCTCACTTCATGATTCCCAGCGCACGCGACGCGTTGCTATCTACTGTCTTATTATACAGGCGATGGCTGATTTTCACTTCTATATTGTTTTCTCCTAGTAGCTGGACTCGATATACGACCATGATGCGCCAGTGGATCGACTCTCCTTCGCGCAAGCGGCTACGCTCCCTTTTTTCTACACTTCTTTGGCCCTCGAAAGGGTCCCCACTTACGATTTTCTTTTTTTGATGGTTATTGACGTTGATGATGGGGAAAAAGAAGTATTGATACAGCCCTCGAGGGTTTATATCTGTCCAAGAGTTTCTCAAAAAGACGCAAGACGGATTTGTTTCCACCACGAGGACCACGGAGAGAGGACATTGGCGGGCGTTTATTGGTTAGACGGCTGACTTGAGCTGTCACAAATCTTTTTATTTTAGCACGAGGCCCTTTCTCAACAGGATTTCCCCTCGGTGGCCTGGTCCTCAGTACTCGGGCAAAGTGCACGGGAAGAGAGACCGGTTCTGGGGATCCCTCTGACATTGAGCGAACGAACGTGAGGACGAATGAGGATGAGGTTCGGACAGACGAGCAAGGGACGGGCCCTATACCCGTATTTTAGCCAGAGATGAATCAAGACGAGCCTGTTCAATGAGCCTTACTCTGGATATGCGTGAGGATTCAGACCATGTGCACGAGCCTCCATCACCTACCTCGACAGCTTGCCAACCGAAAACCTCCTTCAGATGAATACATACATCAGAACCTACCCGTCTCCAGCTTGTTCCAAACCCCCCCTCCGCCCCTCGATACCCTCTATACTGAATAACAATACCTGCCCCATTCCATCACCAAGGCCCGTAGCGTGGCGGGGAAAGTCAGCTCGTTTCTTGAATCGCTCCGCACCTACGGGTCACGGTTTTGAGTCCCAGTTTTTCTTCTCTTGTACAAAAGAAAAAGAAAAAAAAAGCCCTTGCTTCATTTCACAGGACAGCAGAGGTCGGTATGGGCCCCCGAGGATCTTTTCGTAAGCCCTCTCTTGTAGGGGGGAGCTGAGCTTTTTGGCTTTTGCATGTTTTGATAACTACCTTATAGGTGATTGGGGTAGGACGAGTCAGTCCTAAGATATGTATTTACATGGGATACATGGTAACAGCTAGACTAGCTGTGCAGTATGCCGAAGAGTAGTAAATGGCGTTCATACGATTCATCATTAAGGTACCTTGTGTAATAGTAGATTACAAAGAGTAGCGACACCCCCCCCCCCCGGCACTCATACACCTATATACACAGCTACACACGCGCAACGTGACTGTGCTTTTTCCCTCCCCTGATACCTGCATTCCCATATCCGACAGCAAAAGGCCTTTTTTTCGTTTTGTGAAAGTGGTGACTGGTCCATCGCCTTCTATAACAATCCTCCTGATATACGTTGGCAAGTCCGAAACATGGATTACCAACTGTCCCAAAAAACCCTCTCTAGGGGATCTCCATTTTCCGTTCAATAATCACACTGCTCCTTTTTGCTAAAGCTCACACCTTCAATACCCTTTCCAGTCTCTTGCAAGGCAACTTCCCCTAGACAACAACGTGCGTAGACATATGCTCGACAGCCTCCTTAATCGTCCTAAGCATACGCTGATTCACGCAAAACGGGCACCGCAGCGGCCGCTCGTTGGCCGAGACCGGGTCGTCGTTCTTGATGGGCGTCAGGTTCAGCTCCGGCGTAGACGGCATGAACCGGTTCGACGCCGATACGACCCTCTGCACGGCGGGCGTCGCGAGCGCCGCCGCAGCGGTCCCCTGCGCGCGCTCTCGCTGCTCGCGCTCCTCTCTCGCGGCGGCCGCCGTGGCCTCGGCCTCGGCCTCCTCCTGCTGCAGCTGGCGCAACGCGTTCTGAAGGACAATATCCGGATCCTCGTCGCCGTACATGGGTGTGTCGCTTCCCGGTGGCGGAGGCGGCGGCGGCGGGCCAACGAGGCTTGTGTCGGCGCTGTGCGGGTCGGGGGTATGTTGGACGGCCGAGTTCGGCGACATGGGATTCGTCGTCGCGGGCCCGCCGGCGCTCAGGCGGCGCAGGACCTCGTCGCGGACGAGGGCGCAGACTTGGAGGCTCGCTTCGACGCCGAGGGCGCGGAGGATGGCTTCGCGGATGGCGGCGGGGGAGGTTTCGGCGGAGAGGGCCATGAGGCGGGGCACGCAGTCGGCGAGGTAGGCGATGTCATCAGCCGGGTTGATGCCGCCGTCCCCGTGGCGGCGCTGGCGGCGTATGAGCAGGCCGTAGCGCTTCTTGAAGCGGTGGATCCAGCCGGGGGAGAACTCGGGGGGTGTCTCGTCTTTGTAGCGCGGGAGGGCGGTGAAGATTGCTTTGGCCTTCTCGCCGAGCTCCTCGTTGGTCGGGTGGCGGCCGGTAGCCTGGACCTGCTGGTACCATCGCAGGACGAGCTTCTCGACATCGGGCCAGTTGCCGAAGCGCAGGCGGCTGCCGCTCAGCTGGGGGTTGTCGCCATCGAGACGAGAGTATTTGGGGCTCAGGGAGTGAGAGACGGTGGACTGGGAGATGTGCTGGCCATATTGGGCGTAGAACCAGTCGATGCAGGCCTTGTGACTGGGGC
Organism: Colletotrichum fioriniae; assembly: GCF_027942845.1. NCBI lineage: Eukaryota > Fungi > Ascomycota > Sordariomycetes > Glomerellales > Glomerellaceae > Colletotrichum > Colletotrichum fioriniae. Next base: position 2,078,595 of record NW_027076844.1, on the reverse strand, counting down.
GGATTGTTTGGGCGTTGGCCCAGCGGCGGAGGGCGCGTCGCTGGTCCAGGGTAAGGGAGTGACGCTCCTTGGGTGTGCCGCCGACGGGGCTGCCGGTGACGTCCGGGTCCGGGCCGCCGGGGAGGACGTCGGGTTGTTGGGAGGCGTGGTGGAGTTCGTGGGCGGCGTCGTGGTGTGCCTCTTGGGTGTGGTCGTGGTCCGACATGGTGGATGGAAGACTTCTTTTATTTTACCCTCTCTTTTTTCGTTTTGGGGACTAACCTCCCGATCCTCGACGCACGCGTCCACCACCACCACCGAAACCGCGGTTTGCGACGAATGGGGGTTTCGCTCGGTGGACAAAAGCCCGTGTATTGAGGTAATGTGAATATGTGCAAGACGCGGCGGGGAGGATGTTTAATCGGATGAAGGGGGGCCGAGGGGGCCGCCAGTGGTGGTCTGGGTGTCGTGGTGTGGTTTGGAAGAATCGTTGTATCCGTGTAGAAAGTAATTGAAGGGGGGGAGTTTTGGTTAAGGAAGAGGAGGGAGCAAGCTGGGAGCGGGAAAATGTGGGAAAGCGCAAGTGTTTAGCTGCAAGCGAAGCGAGGGCCGTACGAATTGGGATTGTAGCACGGCTTATTCAGCCAGCACATGCGGTTCAACTTTTCGAGGGAGATGCGCCAAGGTTGCATGTCACTTGTTTATGCATCCAATGAGCTGCGATTAGAAGGGTCCCCCCCGGTACCACCGTTGGCCTTCATTGCCCCCTACCTACATTACCATACTAAAGGTACCTTACCAAAGTGCCCATCTTTGGGTTCGGTACCTTGAAGTTCCCAAGCGCCCGGACTCTTGGGGTTGCCTGGCCCAAGCTTCTCTACGTGGGTTGCATCAACTCGCAGCTGTCATTTACGGATAAGTTTCATATCCGTTTTGCAATTGGATCACTCTGTTGAATCGGACATGCATTCAGCGTAATGCCAGTAAACGAAGTTGACGATTCAATGTGACTTGATTGGGTACCGGTATTTCAGTAAACACAAAATGACCAGTTCCTTCCGTCAAGGACAATCAATGCAAATCAAGCAAGCTCGCCGTTCAATTCTGATTGATTTCCCCCAAGACCATCCAAGGTAGACAAGAAAAGAAGATACTTTTCCTTCAATGCTGACTGCTGCTCCCTCATATTCATGCCACATGCTGAGGGTGTGTCGCACTTCATTAATGCAAGTTCCGATCCCAACTCCCAATGCCGAGCCATCCAAAGGGCCAAAAAACCAAACCCCTCCCTCCCTAAAGATTAAATCAAAAACCAAAACCTGTCATTCCCCTGCCCACCCCGCGCGCCACGACGCATAGGCCTCGTCGGCTCTCACACAGACATCTTCATGGCAATCGTCTTATGCGGCTCATACCCCTTGACCACAAAGTCCTCAACCTTCCACCCGTCAATGCTGCACCCCGGCTCCCTGTTGTTGATCTCCAGCAGCGGGAAGTCTCTCGGCTCCCGCTCCAGCTGCACCTTGAGCGCGTCCACGTGGTCCGCGTAGACGTGCGCGTCGCCCATGACGTGCGTGAGGCTCCCCGGTACCAGGTCGCACGCCCGCGCAATCATGTGCGTGAGGAGCGCGTAGCTGGCAATGTTGAAGGGGACCCCGAGTCCCATGTCGCAGGACCGCTGGTACAGCTGGCAGTGAAGGTGACCCTTTGGCTTCTCCTTCTGTTCCGCCTCGTTTGCAGGCGCGGTGCCGCGGGCTCGCGGGTACGAGACGTAGAACTGCGCAAACATATGGCAAGGCGGGAGCGCCATCTTCTTCAGGTCCGCTGGGTTCCACGCGCTGAGGAGGATGCGGCGGTCGTAAGGGTTCGTCTTGAGCTTGTGGATGACCTCAGCCAGTTGGTCGACGCCCTGGCCCGTGTAATCCGTCTTGGAGTCCACGTACTCGGCGCCAAAGTGGCGCCATTGGAAGCCGTACACGGGGCCGAGGTCGCCGACTTCGCGGTGTGAGAGACCGACGCTGTCGAGGAACTCGCGCGATCCATTGCCGTCCCAGATCTTGACGCCTGCTTCGCTCAGGGCGAGCGACGATGTGTTGCCCTCGACGAACCACAGGAGTTCAGCGATGACTGCGCGGAGGAAGACACGCTTCGTTGTGAGGAGGGGAAGGAGAGGCTCGCCGTCCTTGTTGAGGGAGAACTTGAGGGGAGTCGGGGCAAAGATTGAGTAGGTTCCGGTGCCAGTTCTGATAACTGTGTCAACCCATGGTGCTCCTTGCTTGGGTTTGCTTCTTCTGCTTACCTGTCCGGACGGTGCTCGCCCTCCTCGAGGATCTCGCGGACAAGATCTAGGTACTGAAATTCCTCGTGGCGCTTGGCAGGGGCAGCGCCATTCTGCTTCGTAGGGTTCTCGAGAACAGACATGTTTGCGGATTCAACAGCTGCAGGTGCCATTGTTACGTCCAAGATGTTGGAAAAGCAAGTTTCTGGAGATTCTCTAGAGTGAGATGTCTCCTCGAAATGGAATGCCCCGCGGAAGACGCGTCTTGACGCGTCTCATTAAAGTGCAAATCTGCTGACTAAGGTAAGGAAAGATGGCTCGCAACTGATAAGATAAGCCCTGCCGGGGAGCAAGGGTCTTGCCAGCTGCAGCGTCTCTATGCGCCGGAGCTTGTTCCATCTCCTGCTGAACTTTGGGCGAATGGGAGTAGCCAATCCGACGAGTCTGAGCTGAGAAGTCGTTTCAACATCATCTCGGTAGACTCAGCCGTCGGATCTTTCTTATTCGCCCCTGACGTTCATGTGTGATGGGAATTCGGGATTTTGTCATGTCCATTTGCTTGAGACTTACTCGGTGACAATGTGTTTTCCCCTCCTCCCACTACAGGTCACTGCCTGGTGTGACGGGCTTACAAGATACACGGACAGATGAGTTCTGTCGACTTACAAAGTTCCACCATATTGGCAAAGGCTTTGAAACTGCGAGTCGTCTCTGGAGAGAGCTGAGCTTTCTTCTCAACTGACGTAGACGCTCTGTATACCGGACCTCGGTGCCCCGGGACTCAAACCCTTTCCTTAGTCGTTTTCCGTCTCTTCGTTTCCTTTGAGATATTCTGTTACACCAAGCTTCTTGCTTTAGTTGCACTTTCAGGGACATGCGTCTGAATTATACAAAACATCAGGGCCAACGATGAACATCACCATCACCGTCCCGCCGGGAACCGTCAACCACGGCGACCCAAGACTCATCTGCACGCCTCCCATCTGGACTGACTTTGTCATCTTTTACGCAACAAACTACTTTGTCCACGCCCTTACCCTCCCTAGCCGACCCGGCGAATCCATTCTCGAGACCTGCTTCACCGTCCTGACGGCTCTCTTCCTACCCAGCACCGGCTCCCTGCGTGCCGCCCGCTGGCTGCTCTCCCACGCCGGCACAGTCAGGCGCGACGAGCTGAGCCGGGCCATCAGGGCCGGCGCGCTGTGCATGGTCGTCGACGAGACGGAAAGGTCCAAGGTCTCGTGGATAGAAACGTCCCTGAGACGGATGAACTTTGAGAGGGCGCGAAGCTGGTAAGTTCCAAGAAGATTCCCGACTTAAGAGTATTGCAGCATTTCAAATCACTAGGCATTTATTTTGTTTGACTAACTTTGTTCATGCTGAAAGGTACGATATCCCCACCCCTGCATGGTATCGGTCTCGCTTTCGCGGCGCTGGTCGGTGGGTGCACTCTTCCCGGACTATCCACGGGACCTGCGTCCTTCCCAAGGGCTTCATCTTGGTCGAGGTGCCCGTAGGCACGCCGCTGATGCCACCGCCGGGCTCGGGGGCCGCCTACCTCGACCGCTCTAACATCCAGCTGGGCAGCACGTACAACGTCCCCAAGGCGTTATTCGCTTTGGGCCAAGCTGCGTGGGGCGTGACGACCGTCTACCGCACGCAGGGCGACCAGCTCCAGCGATATGGCTACGCCGCCTTTGGCGTGACTGTGGCTCCCTATGCGTTCATGTCCCTCGTCAACCTGATTGCGCTTCTTGTCACGCCAGAGTATAACTGTATCTACCTCGTACATACCCCCGACCTCGACAAGGCGAAGAGGTTAGGGGGCAGGTTCTCCGGTATGGTTGCCAGCGTCGACCTCGATAGCATCAAGGAGCCGTTGCGGACCTTTTGGCCCTCTCAAGCGGCTCATGCGTCGTACTTTGCCGTCACGACGGTACTTCTCCTGATCCCAGCTATCCTCGTCGCGGGCGTGACCGGGTTCAGCCCCGGGCATAGCACCATCTACCAGCAAGTATGGATCCTCAGTTGGCTCATCTTTGGTATCGTCATGGGGCCCATCATCAGGATGCTTACGGTGTTTCCCTCTGAGATTCACGGCGTTTACAAGATTCGTGCCAACGACGCGATAGCATATGCCCTTGATAGGGCGACTTTCATGCAGCGGGCGATAGACTGGCTGGTTGCGAAATATTTCCGCATCATTGAGACGTCGTTCTATCTGTATGTCATTATTGGTGCGGCGATTTGCTTTACTCCTGCAATAGGGGGCATGGTTGTCGTCGGACAGATGTTGCAGGAGTTCGGTGTGTGTAGACGGCTAGATACGACTGGGCAAGGAGGCTTCTAGAGTATATATTGATGGAGGTAGTCCTTGTTGAAATAAATAAAATAGTTCCAGGCCTTTTGGCTTACATACTAACGGTTGTCGAGTTTGCTGACCCACCGTGTCGACCACCGTCGCCCACCATCAGACCTGACTGGTATGGGACTGAACAACAAAATGAAAACGAAAACAAAAAACATACAACACCAGGTATTCGCTGATCGTCACCGACTCAACTACTAATCTGGCCCTCATCGGCTTGTCTATGGGAGAGCGGACGGGATCCCGAATTCTCCGATGGGTGTGGTCGTATGTGCTTGTGTGAGGAAAGGAATTCTATAATATTGGCTGCGGATCTTGTTCTCGTGCATCTATTCATTCCATGGCATGGCCAAATACTACGCCGACTCCTCCCGCATTCTCTTACATTTCTCGGGGCTCACAGCATGAGGCCTCATACCGTTTGGGATATTGGGCTTGGAGGTAGGATATGATACCACGATGGTTTAAACGGAAGGATCACAAAGTCTCTATAGTCACATGAATGAAGAGAAATATAAAATCGATTGTGATTAGAAAATGTGATCTATGACAAACAAGGAGTATACTATCATTTTACGACGTTGATGACTGTCTCCTCTAACTTTTACGTAGTCACCCATGACATGCTCATACAATCCATTTCAATTTCCAATATGTCCCAATCTAACTAGAACAATCGTACAGAGCGAGCACTCTTACTTGGGTGCGCCCGCCAGGTGGTATACCAACACTGGATCCTCCGGTCAAAGTGGCAACATGGTTGAGCGGTCCCATCAACTACAATCTTGTGTTAGAAAAACTCGGTATAGAGCTGAGACTCAGTCCTTCACAACGACTAACTTGTGGCATCGCATGCAGATCACCTTTAAGTGCCCAGGAAGCAAAGACACCAGCCGTTGCCTTTTCTGATTGTCTGATCAGTAGATTAAAGACTCCTGTTGTTTCCATGACATGGCGAGACGAAATCAACCAGGCTGGCAGGTCCCCCACGCGTGGGTAAGACTACCAGTTTCCCCATAATTATATTACTCAAGAATCATGGTCGTCCAGCTCAATAGATTCAGTTTTGAAGGCTTGTATAGAACCAAAGGAATAATATTGTACTTAGTTTTTGTTGAACTTCGCTCCGGCTACATCGACTTTGAGAGGCAGTAACAGACGTTCAGGACCTTGCCCATCCCCCCCGCCTACTATCTTGCAGTCAAGTGCCTCATCTTTCGATTCGAAACACACTACGAGCCGAGTGAAGAATTTTCTTACGATGCGACATCTGTACCACGCTAGTTCCTACCTAGGCCTCCGGCACCCATGCTGCCGGCAACTCCCTCGCCCCCTTGAAAGTAAGCGTAGATATCAGAAAGACTTTTAATAGCCACACCCTCATGCCAGGTCAGTCTTTATGGTCACATCACTGTAGCTCAAAGCAACTCCGGGCTAGCAACTGAATAATCACCGGAAAGCTGAAGTCTCCACAACCTCTGCTCGGCACAGATAAAGACTGTGTCATCTGGCCCGCGACAGAAGCTCATGACACCACCTGTCAGAGAAAGCCATGTTAGCATATTCTGGAGCACAAAAAAAGATCTCAGATGTAGAGCGTTCAAACTTGCCTGGAACCAAAATCGCGCCAAGTAATGAACCGCCATTACTCCAAATCTCAATGCCGTCGCTACAAGCCGCCCACACGTTGCCGTTCTCGCACATGAGGTGCATGGGAGCACCCCTCCTAGCTAGGGCAAACAACCGCCTATTCGCCAAGAAGACAGAACCACTTCGCTTCATAATATCAAAAGCGTAGATACCCCGCGGTCTCGAATAACTTAGTCGGAGCTGAAGAGGTGAACCGGAAAAACAAAGAACTCACTCGGTCAAGTCGAGGCTCCCATCAACACGCACGCCACCAGCATCCGCAACATACACCGTCGAAAACTCCTCGTCAATCGTAATCCCAGTCGGCCGCTTGAACCCATCCGCCATAGCTCTCACCTCCCCCGTCTTCGGCTCCCAGCGATACACCTGCGGCGGCAGCTGAGGACGCGCCCTAAAGTCCTGCTCATGCCCGCAGCACGGATCCGTGAACCAGATGCCGTTATCGAGGGGCGAGACGGCCGCGCTGTGTGGGGAGTTGAAATCGTGGCCATAGTAGCCGGACGCCACGCGCTGCGGGGGTCTACCCGCCTGCATCATCAGCACGCCGCCCGTCTGCAAGGCCATGGTCCCCTGGGAACACCAGACGGCGACGTCGTCTCCGACTGCGCAGCCGCCCGCGGGCATGGGCATGGTTGGGGGCGGGCGCATCTTGGCCCATTTCACGGAGAGTGTATCGTTGGTTTTGCTGGGCTCAATGTTGACCTTTGACATGAGGATCGTGGGGGGCCGCGTGGGGTCCGTTGCTGCTAGAGGGGCGGAGGTCGTCCATAGCTCTTTCCGGGAGGAGACGTATACGCATCCGCGGTGGAAGAAGGCGTTGGCTGAGGTGTCTACGGAGGAGAGGAGGAGGGCGTGGGTTGGGCTTGGGCCGATGAGGGAGGCGAGAGCGGGGTCGTATTGAATGATTGAGATGCCCACCTGCAGACTAAACCTTTAGCAGCATAAAAAGGATGTCAACGAAGTATGGGATGCTCACCCTGCTTGAATTTGGACTCGATGCTGGCGTCGTACTGAGACGATCGCCTATCTACGCGACGTTAACATGTAGATCTGAGTAGTTGGCTCTCATTACGAGCGTTAAAGGATAATCTTACCTCGACTGGTGTCGCAACGGGCTTGATGTTTGTCTCTTCAATGGTTGTCATGGTGAAGATGCTCTATTTGCACACATATGTTCTTGGTTGTTGTTCGTGGTGAGTTGACTATCATTGATACTACTTTGCCGAGCTAAATTAGGTTCTAACCCCTACGGCCCCAATTGAATCGGGAAACATGTTTGCAGCAAACACCTAAAAATCCCTACGATTTGCCTTTTGTCTCTTAATAGTAGTTTTCCGTTACTTCCAGCTGAGAAATAGACCGCAAAAGATCCGCATCAGCTCCGCGTCTAATGATGTATCGGCTTGTCATGAGCCCCGGCACGGAGTAATGCCGTGACTGGGGCCGAAACGGGCTCGGGCGATGTGGGTAGAGTTTACTGGCGCCGTATCGGGCTTACTCAACCTGCTCCGCCGGCCCGGTGCCAACTTCGGGTTTATGGCTATACGACTGACTAAGTCCGGTGATTGACTTGCAGCGAGCTTCACCTTGAAGGCGCTGCGTGATGATATAAAAGCAATCCTAGAGTGTATTGCACGAATTCCGACGCCAAGCATCTTGTGCTTCACTGCAGTCACTATGGTTATCATTCTTGTCACCGGCGCGAATAGAGGAATCGGGTTTGGTATTGTCCAGGCGATCGCCGGTCGAGTTCCCAACTCCACCATCCTCGTCGGATGTCGCACACATGAGTCTGGCGAAGAAGCGGTTCGCAAATGGAGAGACATTGGTGTTCAAGAAGCTCTAGTGGTACTACCCTTTGACATCGAGGATGATGCAAGTATTATAGCCGCTGCCACCATCGCCGAAGAGAAGTATGGCAAACTAGATGGTGAGTTACCACCTACTTTCTCACTGCAAATCCGGGTAGTTAATGATAATAGTTCTGATCAATAACGCCGCCAGAATCACTGTTGCTGAATCACTTGACCTCCCCGATGTCCGGTCCGCGACCAACTCTGTGCTCGCAAATTGTGTCACGTCAAATCTCATCGTCACTCAAGCATTCCTTCCGCTTCTTCACAGAGCCGAATATCCTCGAGTCATCATGACCTCGAGTGCTCGAGGCAGCATGACAAGAACAGCAAATGGGGAGGTAAGCACATCTCACTTTCCAATGCTTTTCGGTAGCAAGCTTGTCTCACACACAACACAGCTTCCGCCAGCAGCCTCCATCAACTATTGCATGGCAAAGGCTGCGTTGAACATGCTGACCCTGCAACTTCACCTGGCCGAAGAACGAAGGACATCCGATGACAAAGTCGTCTTCTGGGCAACTAGTCCCGGGCATTGCAAGACAGCTTTCAACGGATTTCGCGGCACCAAAGAGCCGGTGGATGGGGCGGAAGTCTTTGTGCGACTATTAGAGTCAGAAAGGGGCGTCATTGCCTCGGGAACGTTTTGCGAGTTTGAAGACGGCGAGTTCAGATTGGTCCCCTGGTAAACCCTTCCTATCAATTGAATCATCCGTCTGGCGTCCATGCTATTTGTCGCTGGAACAAGATCGTGAAGAAATGCGTATTGATATCGACTTTCAAGTCACCCTCGCGGTACATGTCGTTCGTCGTGTTTTTGCTGGTCAGAAAATGTCTTCATTCCCATCAGCCAAGCCCTCTATGAATACACTAGGTCGCAAAAAGACCATTGACTTCGCCCGGAATATCGCCCGTCTAGTGTTTCGCCTTCTCGTCCTTGTCCGCGCTGTCCAAGAACTTCCTGTTTTGTCTCCTCGTCAGCAAATGGGGGATTGGTGTTCGTCCAGGGGAAATGACGCACTTGATGAAGTCGGCCTCGTCGGAGCTGGATGCGTTGATGGGGGGAGTGGCAGTGGCCTTGGGCTTGCTGCCGCTGGTGCCGTAGAAAGCGCCGCCGAAGAGGGTCGCGAGGACGCCCATGGCCAGCTGCGCGGAAGAAAGGTTAGCCTTTGGATGATTCTCGGGGGCCCGGTTCGGGTTCGGGAGTTGCAGGGAGCAGCGGAGGCGCGCTCGGAATAGCGACATACGTAGTGGGAGCCGATCTGGCGGCCGGCGATAGTGTACATCTGAACCATTTTGGCGGTATTAGGGGGTTTGCGAGCCTTCGGGGGTGAATTGGTTCGATAGGGTGGAGGCAATTGGAGATGGATGAGATTCGTCGTGGATGTCGATACTCGGAGCTCGAAATTCGTTCGGAAGCTGAAGAGTGTCGTGCCTGGATTGTCAGGCTATTACCTAAGGTTCGGCTCTGAGCCTCTGGCGAGTACCTACCTAGTATCGGGATAGCGGGGGCTTTCAGCCACTGATGTGTACCTCCGTACCGCCACTGCGCCACAGACGGATAAGTTTATGCAAATGCCCCGGTGGCTGAAGCTCCCGATGCACCTTTCTGAACCAAGCAGCAGCCGACGTCACAACCGACACCAGAAGATTCATGCCGCGGGCATTTCCGGCACGCTGGCGCAGGGCGACTGACTTTAGCCTCCCTTCCCCCAGCACTGTCGCCATCCATGCACACATAAAGCTGTCAACCCCCCAAAAGCGAACGTGGGTAGTAGCTCAGATTCAGACGAAGTAATCCGTACATCAACACCAAAAGTATACAATATGTGGGGAAGAAGCCAGGACAAGACACCGGAACAACCGAAAGAGTCGCCAAAGGAAGATGGCGCCAAGACGTTCGACCCCAATAAGCTGCCGGCACGCGAGAAGCTGCCGGCAGCGCTGCAGAAGATAGTCGACAAGTCAGACAGAGAGGATAACTTCTTCGACGAGCTGGTGGACGGGTAGTGAGTGCCGACCGTTGCGACGGAACTAGAATGCTGAGTTGACTTGCGACAGTGCGCCCGAGTCCACCGAGTCCAACGTCCGTTATGCCGCCTACGTGACGCGTATCCGCACCATCATGATGTCCGCTCACCGATACGTCGCATACACCTCTGATATTGGCGAATCCTTCCGGCCCGTCGCGCATCCAGGTCTCGTCCGCACCGCCTACGGAATATCGTGGCTCTACATCCTCGGCGATGTCAGCTACGAAGGCTACAAGGCGTACTGGGCTAACCAGCGTGTACTTAACCCGCACCTTCAGCTTACGGCGCGTCAAGCAAAGATCACGGGACTGCCGGATGCCGTGTCAGATGCGACGCATCCCAGCGAAGTGGTCCCGGGTGGCAAGGTTGCACCGCTGGACGACTACAGGACTGTCATGATCCAGCGAGGCATCTTCCAGAGCATTGCCAGTATGGGTCTCCCGGCTTTCACCATCCACAGCGTCGTGAGGTACTCTGGTCGAGCCCTCAAGAACGCAAAGAACCCAAAAATTAGAACCTGGGGCCCGATTGGTCTCGGCCTTGCTGTCGTACCCTTCTTGCCCAGCCTCTTCGACGAGCCGGTCGAGAACGCCGTGGAGTGGATCTTCCACAAGGGCTTTGAGTCGTATGGTGGCAAGGACTTTGTTGGCAATGCACCAGCCACTGGTCGTGAAGACCTGTTGGCGAAGAGGCCAAAGGAAAAGGAACTGTAGGTGTGGCGTTTAGGATGACTTGGATCACAACTCAATCGGATTTGGCTTGGCGCATGAAGGACATCTCCAATTCACGGGACATGGCATGAAAGGAAGCGATTGGCACGGCCTAGATTTGGCGGCGTGTGGTGTGTAATTGAGGGTATATACGGAAAATGCCACTATGAACATATTCATCAAGTCATCATCATTCGCTAAACCTCCATGAGGTCCGGCGGCGGCCCAACACCGCGGAGTAGGACGACGGTGTTACCGCTAACCAGCGAAGCCCCAACCTTTTCGTTGAACTCCAGAAGTCGCCCTCCCTCCACGTGGAATACCCGTAGCTTGTCTTGCTCGTTCGACGATCGGTTGTTGAGGTTCTCCACTTGTAATCGTTTCGCAGCCTCATCCAGCACCCTGCCCACCACCCAATCCTTGGAGAAGAAGAACTCGCCCTTGGGGAACTTTGCTTTTGCGGTTGCCGCTTCTGCTTCGACGTATAGGTAGACTCTCTTCTCTTGCGCCAGCTTATCGTCGCCCTTTGCCGTCTTCTTAAGATTGTTCACAGCTATCAGGCGCGCGGACGCAGACGTGGGTTTCGGTTTGGGTAGTGCTCTGCCAGCTTGTTCCTTCTTTGCGCTTCCCCAGGCCTTTAACTTGTCGAATGCGCTCTTTGTCCGCGCTGCGACGTCAATCTGTGACCCCGGCCGCGCGCCGAGCGGAACGAGGTTCTTGCAGTCGTGGTCCTCTTTCAGGCGGTGCTTGAGGCAGTAGTCGCGATTGCAGCCCGGGCAGTGGACGCCGGTCACTAGCGAAGTGCCGATGGTGGTCTTACAGGTCGGTGATGCGCAGGGCTTCTGGGTGACGGTGTCGCGCAGTTGGCGGCCTTGGCCGTAGGAGGGTTTCGCGAGCTCCGCCTTTCGCCGGCGTTCGGCCCAGGCGCCGGCGTTGGCGCACTTGTGTGTGGTTTCCGATCGGTGGTCGAGGCAAAAGGTGTGTTTGCAACTTTGGCAGAAGAAGGGGAGGAAGTCGAGCTGGTTGCAGTATTCGTATTCGCAGTGTTTGCCGACGAGGGTCTCGTCGAAGCCGTCTTTGGATTCGTCCATCTTGACGTAGCTCGTCTCTTCGGGGGTGGATGAGGATGCCATTGCGATGACGTGTTTGTCGTCCCTGTCTATTTATCTATACCATTAAACAGTCTTCGGAGGTGTGTTGTGCTTGCGTAGACCTCAAGGTGGGCGCAGTGAGTGGCACGAGGCTGAAGGGTGGCAGTATCGGAGATGGCGATGTCGGGTTGATGAGAAATGGCGGCGGAAGGGTCTGGAAGGCGCCAGTTGGCGGGTTTCGCTCAGTTAAGTTGACTCAATCCGCGGGTCGCTGTCAGCGGGGCAACCGCTGTGCGCAGGCGCCAAGTACAGCGTGTGCGTGGCCACTGGCAGCCTGAAAGGGTAAGATCCATAATGGGCCATGGCTCACTAACCAAAGTCGCAACTTTACCATGATGTGAGCTAATTTGGCATTCTGGATCACAAAGTCATTGAAGCTTCCGCCATATGCCGAGGGAAGGCAAATATCTCTGTGGATATTGGTCATCCAAACTGCTCTTATTGAGAGACATGGAAATAACGGCGAGGAGCCGGAGCTAATGGAGGGGCGATCCAAACGATCCCCGGATGTGACCCAGTATTTAATCGGATCCGATCTAGCGGGTCCCCGGACCCCTAAAGTGGGTCGCGTACCTGCGCGTTTCTCGCGAATCAATGACGTTGTTAACGGTCCTGTCGCATCTCCCCTGCAAAGCTTCTCAAAGCTTGCGCTTTTCGAACCACGGCCATGTTTCTTTCCTGACACCAACGCGACATAATGCCTCCTCATGTGCCGCGGAAGCGGTTGCGCGAGGAGTCGCCGGTCAAGCAGACCCCCAAACGCCAACGGGTAACCAAAGGGCAAGGGAAGACTCCCGCCAGCTCCGGCCGCAGAAAGCCGACTTTGTACGACGATTTGGATGCTACCACCACGTCTGAGTCATCCAAGGTCGGCCGCGCTGCGCTTGATACTATCAGCGACAGCGACGAGACCAGTTCCTTAAGCGATCTATCTGACGGCGATTTTGAGGATGTGCCTCTTGCAAACGGTCGCAAGACGGAGGAAGCGTCTGACGATGACGATAACGACGACATCGAGTTTGAGGATGTTCCTGCCCCGAGGACCACCTTGGCGGTAGCACCGACTACTTCTAAAGACCTACAGCTCACCCTTGACGCCGGGCTTGGCACCGCTATGACTGATCCCTACGGCGACAAGAAGGGACCCACGAAGCGTGAAAAGAAGGTTCGCAATGTGACGCACTGCATTCACGTTCAGTACCTTCTCTGGCACAATGCCATCAGGAACTCATGGATATCCGACCAGGAAGTCCAGGCGATCATGATGTCTCACGTGCCTCCTCGTTTGTGGGAAGAAGTTGAGCGATGGAGAAGGACCAGCGGCTTAGACACCAAGCCAAAGCAACCACCGACCAAGCCGGCCAAATCAGCGAAGAAGACCAGAGGAAAGGGGAAAGGAAAGAAAACCGAAGACGAAGAGTCTCGGGACTGGGGCGCTGCCGCCGAAAGACTGGAGGCAGGCGCTGTCGATATGAGCCATGGCGATCCACTGTTCAGACTTATGAGGGCTCTCGTGGCGTGGTGGAGGCAACGCTTCCGCGTCACGGCACCCGGGATTCGAAAGTGGGGATATATGTCGCCTGAACGACTTGGCCGGTTGCGAAAAGCCTGGGAGAAGGAAGGGAAAGACGAGGAAAAGTTTGGAGAGCAGATCAATGGACTCGAAGGATTTCGGAAATGCGCCCAGGAATGCACAGGAAGTCGAGATGTGGGATCGCAACTTTTCACCGCGCTTATGAGGGCTTTGGGGTTACAGGCACGCATGGTCGCGAATCTCCAACCAGTTGGGTTCGGCTGGACGAAGCTGGAGGAGGCAGATCCTGAGATGGAAAAGACTGCAGCTTCGGCACCAAAAAGCAGTGACGAAGCGAGTGAGGCGGCAGATGGCACACGCGGTAAGGCGAAAAGAGGAACGAAGAAGACGACGACTAAGAATGCCCCGGTGAAGAAGACATCAAAGCAGGCACCAAAAGCAGCGTCAGGACGAAAAACTGGCACGAGACAAGCCAGTAACAAGAGCGCCGTCATTGAGATAGATGACTCGGATGATGAGCTTGGCCTGGAGCATCCGGACAGCGACGATGCGTCGGTCGTAGAGTTGGCAGTGACCCCACGAAAGTCAACCGCAGCGTTGAAGAAGTTTGACAAGGACCTGGAGTTTCCACATTATTGGACGGAAGTGCTATCGCCGGTGACGAAGAAATATCTGCCGGCGGATCCAATAGTCAAGAACATTGTCGGTACTAATCGAGAACTGGTTGAGTCTCTCGAACCACGTGGGGGCAAGGCAGAAAAAGCCAAACAAGTCATGGCATATGTTGTTGGATTCTCTCCGGATGGCACAGCCAAGGACGTAACAGTTCGCTATCTACGAAAACAGCTGTGGCCAGGTCGTACAAAAGGGGCGAGGATGCCACTGGAAAAGGTACCGATTTACAACAGACACGGGAAGGTTAAACGATACGACCAATTCGACTGGTTCAAGTTAGCTATGAAGGGCTATGCCAAGGGCAGTCGGAAGCATCCGCTCACCGAGGAGGACGATGTCGAGGATTCGACAGATCTGAAACGCGCCCAACCAGAGAAGAAAGAGGTCAAGGAAGGTAGCGAAACTATGGCGTACTACAAGCAGTCTAAGGAGTTCTGTCTCGAGCGTCACATGAAGCGCGAGGAGGCCCTGCTACCTACAGCAGAGCCTGTCAAGACTTTTCACCACAAGGGGAAGGGCGGAGAAATCTCCCCGGAACCAGTCTACTCGAGAAAGGACGTGGTCAACGTCAAGAGCGCAGAGACATGGCACAAGCAAGGCAGGGCACCGAAACCTGGTGAAATGCCCCTGAAGAGGGTGCCATATCGAGCGGCTACGACCAACAGACGACGAGAGATCGCAGAGGCCGAGGCTGCCAGCGGCGAAAAGGTTCTTCAAGGATTGTACAGCTTTGAGCAGACGGAGTGGATTATTCCGCCGCCTATCAAAGATGGAATCATCCCAAAGAACAATTATGGGTATGTCTGCGTGCTCGTTGACCGACATCAAATGCTAACACCTCCAAGTAATATCGATCTCTTTGCCGAGCACATGTGCCCTGAAGGCGCCGCACACGTCCCGTTCCGAGGAGCCGTCAAGGTCTGCAAGAGGCTCGGCATCGATTATGCCGAAGCCGTTGTGGACTTTGAGTTTGGCAATCGAATGGCCGTCCCAGTCATTCAAGGTGTTGTCATAGCCGAGGAGTATCACGATCAGGTCATGGAAGAGATCCGCAAGGACGAGGCAGAGCGAGCGCGTAAAGAGGACGAGAAGCGACGCAAAGCAGCGTTGAGCATGTGGAGCAAGTTCTTGAAAGGCCTCAGGATTGTCGAGCGCATTCGCCAGGACTATGGTCATGTCGACGACAGCGTTCCCGTTTTCCAGAAACATGGGGCCGCCAAGGCTACCAAGGACGCTCACGCCGACGAAGAAGAAGACAAGAACCAGCTGGACGCCGAAGCGATGCAGATGAGAGAAGAGGAGATGGCAGGTGGCTTCTTTCCCGAAGGACACGACGAAGAAGAGGTCGAACAACCCAAGCGGTTTACCTCTGGCTTTTTCCCAGTGGTGGATGAGAACGACGAAGATGAAGATATGGATGACGCGCTGCAAGTGGATCACGGTCATGTTGAGAAGTCGCATGCTGTCAACGGCTCGGATGGCGCGGAAGACGCGGGAAATGCAGAGGATCAGATGGAAGCTTCACCCGAACCCGAGCCTCTACCTGCACCAGTGAAAGCCAAACCGAAGCCCAAGAAGAAGGCAGTGGCGAGACGATCATCTAGGCGCCGGCGGAGGCCCATATCTGAAAGCGAGGACGAGGACGAGGAAGAAGATGACGATGACGACTTTGTAGCCTCGGACGATGATTACGAGTAGTGTATCTGCATCTAGGCTTGAAGGAGATCATGCAAGACGGGAAACCGCCTGAGGATTTTCATCACTGTGCGCCGGGATTTGAGAGTCGTGGACAAAACTGGGCAGCTGGCAGGCGGCTGTAGTACAATAGGTGTGCCACCATCCTTATTCGTCGCAAGATGCATAGATGGGGGCATTATTAGCTATCGCCACCAATAGAGGACTATTCCTCCTTCAGCTCGTATGCCGAGATGCGCTGGCCCGACTGGAAGGGCTCGATTCTGCGACTGCTAGTGTATGTACGGGTCGAGTCGAGAGCACCTGATCACTCTCAGAAGTGGACATTGCATCCAATAGAAGAGAGGGTGTCAGCGTGTGAAGTACCTAACTTATCTACTTCCTTTCACAGCCTGATACGTGAAGTCGCATGGGAGACTGACAATAGCCTCTATTGATGGGAGATACCATGGTATGAATATGAGGGTCTCAGCATCCCAAGTAGCATAGGCTTGTCGATCGTCGTCGTCGTCTGTTCGTCTGTCCACTTACAGTACCCATTAATACGAGCGGTCGCCGTGTCAGTGACAGTAAGTGAGACAAGAGGCATCCAATAACACCTCCGCATGGGAATGCGCACCCGTTCGAGCCACCTCCTGGGACCTCCCCTGCTCAAGATTTGCGCTAAGAAGAGGCCGGGGTGGCTGTCCAACTTCCCGGGGCCATCTGACGATCCACCGATCGGTTTAAGTCAGGTCCAGATGATTTTCCCAACGTCACCTCATACTCCGCTTGCACCTTTGACCGACGATGCGGATCGCAACTTCGTCGGCGCCAAGTTGCGTGTCACCGTTTTATCGGAGCCTTGAAATTCAGCAACAGGGCTAAATCGAAAAATCTAGAAAATACGATCAGGTGAGGTGAGACAGGCTGCGAAAGAAGCGCGGCAAGGCGAGGCGTACCGGGAGCGAGGGGTAAAATCGTCCGGTCAGACGAGGTCAGGCGATTCCCAGGCTGTCGAACGACGGTGAGGATTTTTTTTTTTTGACTTTTTTTTTTGTAGGCAGACGAGAAGGTGAAGGCCGTTTGGAAGGCTGCGAGGCTCCAGGTTACCCTTTTCTTTAATATTGAACATCTCGAAGGCGAAGTTTGTTTATTTATTTTCATAAGCCACACGCATAAAGGTGTTGGGCGAGAACATCCGTCTCTGGAAGGCAAGAAACGGAAGAGGAAGAAAAAAATAACGAGAGAGAAGGAAAAAGAAAGAAAAAAACTTCCTTCACAACCAAAAGGGTCCTCGGGAAGGCGCAAGGCACGGCGGTCTAGTCTTACCCGTACCTGCCTATCGTCAAGAACTTCAAGGACGGCATCTCACCACCCACCTGGATTCGGTACCGCCTCTCTCTCATATTCAACCCTCCCGTCTTTTGACTCTTCCACCTCCCATCTCCCTCCTCCCGTCTCGTTGCTCGGCGCAATGCCGTCTTTCACCACCTCAACTCCTACGGCGAATATCGATTTTCTTCTGAACATCACGCGCTTCTAGAGTCTCGGTCGGATCATCAACATTAGATCACTCACACCTCCTTCATTGCGCATCAAGGAGGCAAATTCGAGACGAAAAGGTCCGCAGTGATACCTCCTTCCCGCAGGTATGTATGATGCACTCTGTTGTCATGTTTTCTCCTCCTTCTCATTTCGGGGCTTGGTGGCGCTTCCATTTTGTGCTATTCTTCGCGAATAGCCTCTTGGGTTGCTCATTTATCCTGAACCTTCCTTCCTACTCGGCCCAATCCTTCCCTGGGGGACTCAATTACGAGCTTTATCGGCGAGCGCACCGAGAAATTACACAGGCGAGGTGTGAGTGGCTCCCGATATTCAACGCAAGTGTGTTGAGCTCATTTCTCGTTTCCTTCTATTACCCTTCATGAGCCTCCATCGGCGAGTTCACGTTTACCAAAAGGATTCCTGTTTGTTCGGCTATGTTGTATCATCGTGTTCATTACTCTACGATGAGACTCCTGGGCTGGATTTTGGTCCAATTTCAACGCTACTTTCCGAGCTTGTCTATCATGTTCGCCTTGCTGAGCAAGTTTTATCAAAGTGGAAAGGTTGCTAATCATGATAAACATAGTCGACTTCGAAGAGTCCAGGCGCATCAACCAGTCGCTCGCGCCCCAAACGACATTGCTGCCCGAAGGAGTCCCAGATTTCTGCCAAAGCTCGCGCAGCACGTCAAAACTGTTCTCGCTAATGGACTTTTGATATACCGCCGATCAAACGAGCCTCCCAGCGCAGCAATGGAGGCAGTTGACTACGGCAAGGACGCCTGTGCGGCTACAGTTCTCAGCGTCTTCCCAGACATATGCCTTCAGTACCTGGAGGAGACAGCTGCCAAGGCCAACCATAACGCCGACCAAACCATCGATACCATTCTGGGTTCCACCGAGAAAGGCGGATCGTACCCCAAAGCATCCCGCCAGAAAAGTCTTAAGCGGAAGCGTGAAGTGTCGACTGAAGATGATGAGAAGGAAAATATCCTCCGCCTCTATGCTAACCCTGATCGAGAGCGGGAATCGATAAAGCAATACATCGACCGTTCGTGAGTCCAATTCATTCCTTTCCCCAGCACAGCTTCCACGGTCAAGGCTATCGAAATAGCTGCTACCTTGTTGCGATATGCTCATTATATAGATTAGGCTGACACTGGACGTAGGGAGGAGATTTTGAAGCATGATTTCCCTCAAGTTCTCCAGAAGTGCCTCATGAAGATCTTTTACGACAATGCTTGCAAACTGCTGCCTACGTACCTTACCGTAGATAAAGCCGTCGAGGATCTGAAGAACGGTGTGCGAGAAGGTCTCCCTCCCAGCTTTGCGCTCAAAAAAAGACCAACTCCACCATCGGATCGTATATTCGAGGGCGAGAAATTGGATCAACTCCTCGGATCGGCGACTCATGCCGAAAAGAGAGTTCTGGAAGAACTGGTGGCCGCCCGTCGAGTGCTGAGTCTTACCCGTACCAAGCTCGAAGCAGCTAGACTCAAGGCTGCCAGAGAAGCTGCCAACTTTGCGTCGGCAAAGGCGATTGGCAATGTCTCGGACTGTGGCTGCTGTTATGGCGAGTTCGCTCTCGATCGTATGGTCTGTTGCGAGAATGGGAACCACGTGAGCTTATGACACTCTATTCTTTCAGACTATTGCTGACCCTTTCAAGTTCTTCTGTGTCGAATGTGCACGCCGTAACGCTGAAACGGTGGTTGGCCTCTCAAAGTATGAGATTACTTGCATGTCCACGGATGGATGCGATGCTGGATTCGCTCACAAAGAACGCGCTAAGTTCATCAATGGTCAACTCAATCAAGCCCTGGATCGCATCGAATCCGAAGCCAATCTCCGCATGGCTGGCATTGACGGCCTGGAGACCTGTCCTTTCTGCCCTTATGCCGCCGAGTATCCACCGGTCGATATCAACAAGGAGTTCAAGTGTGAGAACCCGGATTGTCAGGTGGTTAGCTGCCGGCTTTGCAGAGAAGAGACCCATATCCCCAGAACCTGTGAAGAGGCTGCTGGAGACAGCACAGAAGGTGCTCGGCGTCAAATTGAGGAGGCCATGTCCACTGCGATCATCCGTAAATGCAACAAGTGTGGGTATCCTCGCTTCCTCGGTGACTGAACCAAGACAATTCATTAGATTGATACTGACATCTAACACGACGTAGGTGGCATGGCTTTTGTCAAAGAATCAGGGTGCAACAAGATGACTTGTACAAAGCGTGGATGTAGGAACGTCCAGTGTTACGTTTGTTCCAAGTCGTGCGACTATGCCCACTTTGACGACCAGGCAAGAGGTGGGCAGAAGGGCAATTGTCCCCTCTTTGACGACGTCAACACACGCCACAATGAGGAAGTGCAACAGGCCGAGGCAAAAGCCCGTCAGGACATTCTCGAGCGACACCCCTCGATGAAGGCAAAGGAAGACCTACTCAAGGTCAACTCGGGAGAACCGGCATCGACGGTCTCCAAAAACCCCCCAGAACTGCGAGCTGCCTGCAGGCAACACCTCTCACCGCAAAATCAAGCCCAGAATGTCCAACCCGGAATGAATCCAATTGTTGGCATGCCTCTCGCCAATGCGGTTGGGCCTTTTCAACCTCAGCCGATGCCACAGCCGCAGGCTCATGCGATCGTTCCGCCGGCAGGTACGCCTGCTGGAGTCGCGAATCAGCAGTTGCAAAGGGGTCCGGTACAGGTTCAATACCCGCAGGGCCATAACCCCTACTTGATGCTCGATCAGCAACATCGCCCAACAATCGGTGTCGCTTTCCCAAATGCGCAACATCCCGGATTCCCCTACTTGGGACAAGTGCAGGTACCGCCGGCGGCGGCTCACCAGCCTGTAAGTCAGCCAGTGGTGATGTACAACCCTAACCCGCCCCACGTGCCCTTCCGGCCTGTAGCTCAAGCAATGCCGATGGTCGCGCGTCACCCGCCTATGATCGCTCCTCAGTCTGTGAATCAAGGAATGCCGGTTATCGCGTCACCCGACCAGGGCAGACTCAATGATCCTAACTACTTGGGGTTTGAAGAGGCATGGGGCCCAGAGTACGGAGAACCTAGAGAGTTGAAGAGGCAGAAGTTACGCAATAAGGGTGCGCAGCGGCCTCCCGACATCCGTGCGAGACAGAACATTGATGAGAAGGCCAGGGAGCAACAGGCACCGCAACAGGCCGAGAATCCGCCCCGGCAATTTTCGATTCTGCTGGAACACGAAGCCATGTGGCCGAGCCTGTTTGTTCCCGAAGGTCAACCGCAACGAGCTGAAGAGCCCGTGCAGCAGGCCATGGCCGATTTGACTGCAGCTCAATTGGTAGCCGGCCCCAATGGCGGACTCGCACAATATGTGGCCAGCGTAACGAACCGAGACAGACCCCAAGCTCAGAATCCGGCGCCCGTGAGTCGAGCAGCCCAACGGGCTATAGACGCAGGTCACGCACTTCGACGACACCTTGCCCTTCAGCGTGGCGGGGCGAATGGTATTCCCGGAGGAAGCAGAGATCATCCTATCAAGATGGACTGATTGCCGTCTTCCGGGGTTCTTTCTAGTTCTACTCTTACACCTCTTTTCTTTTTTTTTTAACACGACGACGAAGCGATGGGAGGCCAGAAATCTTGGGTGGCCATTACCACATCACGGAAAGGAGAAAGCGTGGTCTTGTTTGGTTCGTGGAAGGCAGGATACGAGTGTGCTATCTTGCGTTTTCCTTTTCTTGTTACTTTCTTTACTTTTCAGGCGGTTTTCATCAAGGTGATCATCGGATGACATTTGAGCACGGCGTCGGAGGGCATCTCCATCTCATTACCCTGGCATTCATCGAGGACTCATGTTGGAGGGGGAAGACGGGAAGCGAGTGCCATGCCAGCATGGTATAAATCATTCAAGATACCATCAATGAAGTCTCTTATCAATAACCCATGGTTGTTTTGTGAAGTAGGCAGCTTAAGTGTACAGCAGGGGTACGTGAACTATGAAGCATCCCACGCTCCAGGCAATTAAGAAGCAGAGAGTTCACCAGGTCTTGTGTGAATCGCGAAGAATTGATTAGTGAGATATACGATGTGCGCGTGTAAGTGTAAGTGTGTGTACGTTCCAGAATCCTACCGCCCCCGACCAAATTTCTCGTGCCATTTCCCCTTGCTGCCAGTGTTTTTGAGATTTGATATCGTCTGCGGCTCCGTCTGGGCGACGAGCTCAACGGTTTCGTGGATGGTTGCGATGGCGGCCAGGCCGGCGACGGGGATACTGTCGTCCGAGGAAGAGTCCGGTGGGGTTGCGGCGGAGTGAGGGGCCAGGAGGATGAGGGAATTTGATGTGTTTTTCTGGAGGAGTTTGTAGGTTTTGTCTGGGGTTTTGAGGAGGGCTGTTGTTGGGGTTGAGGTGAGAGTTATGCTGTTGTGTGTTAGAGGGTGAAGGACTGAGTGTGAGAGATGGCGGGTGAGAGTGATGAAGTTTAAGTAAGGTGAGCGTGAGATACGGAGTAGAGGAGTGTGGTCCAAGTAAGGTGAGGTGAAGTGAGATGTCGTGATTGAGGCTCAGAGTGGGTGGACTGAGGTACGGCCGGGGGGGTTGACTTACACCGGAGCATCTTCGCCAGTGAGCAGGGCCTCTAGGTCGGGGGGCAGCTCCATGAGCTTGTAGCCTCTGGCGTCTGGAGCATGGGTCAAGGGGATACCGGGGTCTTGGGTAGACATGTCTTTGAGTATCGAGATATAGTGCTTGACTCGGAGGTATCGTCTTTGATCTATGAGAATACGACGTCGTTGATGGAGCGAGATGTGAAAGCCCGGTGAAACTTTGATATGAGGGTGCAAGGTCGAATCAGCAGTCGCGTAATCAGTGCGGGGTGGGAAAAGAGACGTCTTTTGGAGATTTTGGGACGGAAAGCCGATTAGATTGGACGGTATGCGATGGGATTCATGGGAGGAAGGAGGAGGGGTTCGTGGGGAGCTTCTGTCATTGGCTGCATCGACACTGGCAGGGGATTTGGTGGGGCTCAGAGATCGAAAGATGCATGATTGGGCAGAATGGAGTATCCGAGCTTTTCTCGATACTTGTACGTGTACGTACCGTGGGCCCGAGTGCCTTGTTTTAGTGCGGCTGTTGCTGGTCCGGCAAGGTCACGGGTGGGGAACCTGAGTACACCATTTGACAGCTCTGAGTGGACGCGTCGTGGGCTCTGGGCGGGGCGCGTTGGATCTGTTTATGTTGACGTTTGGAGACCACTTTTTTTTTTTGGTGACTGCCCGGACTGGGCGAAAGCGCGAGAGAGGAAGAGGGGAGGAGCGATGCGATGCTGAAAGTCCGAACCTGCCTTGCACAGTTGCACCTGGAGCTGCCGACGTGCACCTGCATCTTGCTGTTTGTGAACATCCAGTCCCAGAAGCCTTTGATGAAAAATTCTCTATTACTTGGACTTGCGGCGGTAAGATGCATTTTGGTACATCCAAGATGTAGACAGTAAAAGTAAGTAAATATCTTAATTAAAGTCAGCCAATAGATCCAAGGCGGTCGGCATAGCACGCGACTCCCAGTCAATAGTGGGTGTTTATTTCGTCGTCTAGGACTCTTTTCTTTTTTTGACTTTTTAGTCTGGATATTATATGGTTTGTTGATGTACTGTTGTTGTCCATAGAGATCTTGGAATTATCACTATGTTCTCTCATTGACAAGGTAAAGAGGTCTAGCCCGAGTCCAGGACTGAGGCGTTCGTCGCTTAATTCCCTCCCCTTGTCTGGCGTTTTCGTCATCCTCCCTCTCCCGCTCTCTTGCCCCCCGTCACATCTCTAACCCTCTTTGTTCTCGTCCACTTACTTGCATTCGCATGGGAGTGTCGGTGAAGAGGCACAGAGGGAAGCCAGCCCAAGAAAACCCTAGTCAGCAGAAAAAAATAGAGGACACAACCACTAGAAAGCTGACGGAGGACAAGAGGCTGGTTTTCTTGTTTCACTGCATCTCTGGCCTGCTTCAGAAGTTGAAGATCAACAAAGGGTTCAACAAAGTTGTCAGAAAGGGCAGACAGATTGAACCGGGATCTATTGCGGTGCTGTTTAATCATTGATGGAGCCCTTTTCCTGATCCTGACCAGGACCCCTCTGCCTTACGGTATTGCACTCCATCAACCTTGGATTGGGCTTCACCTCTCTTGCTTGCAGCTCCATCGCAATCACAACAAACAACAACACACACAGCATACAGCGCCCCACGGACCACAGACCGCCCAGCCCAGCCCGGTTCATCCAGGCCTTAACCTCCATACTACGGAGACACTGCTACCTTACCTTACCTTACTTTACATTGCCTGCCTACCTTACCTATCTTACGGATACCCACCGCTGCTGTCGCTGTCGCTGTCGCTGTACTTCATATGCGTACACCTGGGCTCCGTTGCTGCTGCCGTTGCTGAGGTCCCCCGTTGCTGCCCGCTACTTTCTCCAAAGTCCAAGGTCAACCAAACCCACAGACTCGACTCGACCCCGGCTGCGCTCAACGCCAGCCAACTCACACCGACACCGACACCACCACCACCACCACCACACGATAATTATCGCTGCGCTTGCAATCTTCATCTGTCCAACTTTGGTCGCGCTAGCCAACCTGGCAATTTGCCAACTTTTTTCCTCACGCTCTTTTATCCCCTGATTCTTTTTTTTTCTTCCCTTTACCGGCACGTCGAAAGCCTTATTTCCGTTTTGTCGACAGTCGCATCGCGAACGCCCGTTGCTACCCTTGGCCTTCAGCATCGACTCGACCGCCACTCGACTCGGCTGAACCACCACCACCTTGCGCCTGACGCGGTCGATACACACACCACAGCACACCGAACCCGATACACTCATTTGCCGACTTCATACCCCCCCTGACGGCTCTTTTCTTTCCTTTACCTTGCGTGTTTCGGTCAGCGCCCAGTAAGCGATGACCTTGGCCCATTAAACGAGCCCACGCGACCGACCGACCGATCGACCGCATCGCCAGCCCCGACAATGGTTCGTGTCACCGAGGAGCTGGTTCTGTCCGCAGAGCAGCTCACTCTATACCATGCCTCCGACCCCCTCCTCGGACACCTGCCTGTCCTCATCTTCCACGGCGCCTCTACTACTGCCAACTACACCCTCAACAGCTCCCGCGTCCAGATCCACGTCTACAGCCCCGCCGGCTACCAGTCGTTCCCGCGCCTGACCATCCAACCCAACTCGCCCTTCTACGCCGTCGTCAACCACCTGCCGCGCGAATGGCAGGGCGACGAGATCTACCGAGGCCTCGCATTTGGCTTGTACAAGTACTTCCAGGAGCTGCCCGAGGTCGTCAAGAACCACCTCAAGAACACATACCCAACCACGAGGGGGCGCCGTCCAGGAAGTGGGCCGGCCCTCTTTGGCGAGCAGCACGCCGCTGACCTCGCCAAGAACATGATCAAGAGCGAAAACACCGTCGAGGTTCTCGAAACATTGCAGACTGCCTTGCAGACCCAACACCTGAGCAACGTGGACGTCGACTTTGTCCTGCCTCCCGGCTCCATTGTGCCGCTGCAACCCGAAGATCTCGACGACGCGCCCGAGGATGACGACGAGTTCCTGGACCCGACTCTACGGCAATATGGGGGATACACATCACTGGTGAAGCTGCTTGGCGAGCCTCTCTTCCTCCCCACTTCCAGATTACGGCGGGCGCCTTCCAAGCCGACTTCGCTCAATCGCAGCAAGTCCTTCTCCAAAGACCAAAAGGTGGATCTGAGGATGAAGCTCGGAGAGCTGGTCGACACCGAAGAGAGATACGTGCTGAAGCTGAACGAGCTGGTGAAGCACATCGCCGACGACTTTAGACAATCTGCGAGACAGCGCGACCCGAGCAGCCTGAGCCCCTCCGAAGAAGAGCTCGAGAAGCTTTTCCCCAGGTCAGCGGACAGGATATTACAGGTCAACTCTGCCTTCATGGAGGAGCTGCGCAAGATTATGGACGACACCGAAGAGGAGGCCGTTAGGGACATGGAGGTGACGACGGTGGCACTGACGGGATCCAGGCTGGGGTCTCCGTCCAAGATGAAGGATCCCACAGGCGCACTGGCGATCGCGAGGGTATTCCTCGAATGGTTTCCAAAGTTCACAGACTGCTACCAGGAGTACATTCGCGCCAGCCAGCACTTCCCCACGCTTCTCAACTCGTTCCTGGACCAGCAGTCGAGCTTCCGTCAGCGGGTTCTGCAGACCGGCGAGCAGACCGTTCGCTCAATTCTCATCGAACCTGTTCAGCGTCTTCCACGATACAGTCTGCTCATCGACCAGATCGTGAGCTGTCTTCCCATGACACATCCGGCGCTGCAATCGATGCTCAAAGCCCGCGACATCATTACAAATATCTGTTCCATGGACGAGCCTATCCCGGATAAGCCGCAAGTCACGAATCGCCTGCGCAACATGGTTGAGAGTTGGCCCCTTGACCTCGAGCCTCAAGGAAGACTCATCCTCGCAGCTGACTTTGTGGAGCTCCCCGCACCCTACCGTGTGCTTGATCCCCCGGAGGCGGCGGAGCGTGCCGGTATCTTCGTCTTATTTTCAGATTGCCTGGTCATTTTGAAGAAATTGGGACCGAAGCCAATGACTGGCAAAGACCTCCTGCGTGAAATTGACAAGCCTTCAGCGGCAGGTCTTCTTCTGTCAATGACGAATGCCGCCGGTGGCCAGCCAACCTACGAGCTTGCGTTCACAGGCTGGCATAACTTGGCAGACGTGCGCTTCACAGAGTCGACAGATGGCAAGCTCATCTGGATGACTTCAACCCAAGAGATGAAGGGGGCACATGCGGGAGAGTGGGTGACAGGCACCGCTGTCACGTCGCGGTGCTTCTTGCTAGAGGAGACCTTTACGAGAGCGTCAAAGTGGACGGAAGACATTGTAAAGGCCCGTGTGGAGGGTCGGTTCTCGGAAAAGGAGCGCGAGGACCCTTCGTGGACCCTTCGTTCTATCAGAATGTCGGATAACAACCTCGGTTTCTTCGCTGCTGTCTTCCAGGAAGGCGCAGACCAGCTCATTGATGGCCGGAGGGAGCCTGCGCCAATTCGCATCGTTATTGACCACGAGAAGGGCACCAAGGGTGCGCCGATTGGACACTACGGCGTTGAAATCACGGTCAACGTCAACAGCGGCGACCTGAAGAAAGTCAAGATGGTGACCGCTGGCTTGAACGGCAAACAATTCACAGACGATGTGGCGTTGGACGACTTCTTGCCGACGCTCACACGACGAAGTAAGATGGTCCATATCTGCTAGATGGAAGTCAAACGCTAACGTTAACCACAGTCATTCAGTTGCTGGGCACGCAGTTCAGTGTGTCAAATATGCGACTGGCACCCGCTTTGGTATCATACTACACCAAGATCCTTAAGGGCCTGCCGCTCATGACGAGGGCGGAGAAGACGAGATCGTTCCTTGCCTCTTCCCCAGTGAAGGGACTCTTCTCCAGCATCTGGGGTGGCTCAACCAACACTGAAGCACACAGCCCGCCAAAGCACAGCCGAACACCTGTGACGAATGTGTTCCCTCCACCAGTCTCACGAGCGAATAGCGAAGCAGGATCCATCTACGGCTCGGCCAGGGGCAAAGACGGGATCAAGATGGGCGGCGATGACCGCCCCGAGAACCCTCTCGTACGGCTCGAGCAAACCTTTACAGGATACGTCGCCAGTCTCCAGGCCCGCAAAGGTAGTATCATCGGGCGGATGTTGTTGAACCGATCCCTTGCCGATGAGCTTCTGGTCAACGACCTCTACAACCGGCTGATCGAGAGTCCGTTTGACCTCGACGCCTCGTCCGAGTGTAGCGCGGATGTGATATTTGTGGCCTTTGAGAAGTTCATTCGCATCGCTTGGGGCGAGCAGATGGGCCCGATCATGACGAAGCAAACCCTGGACACGTTGCTGGAGCGTATGAACCGACAAGTACCGGGAAACTTTGCCGACTTTGTCAACTTCATCTTCAAGGAAATGGCGCCACAAAACCAAAGGGCATTTACGGCTTTGATCAAGTTGCTTGCCGACTTGCTTGATGGCTGTGGCAATGATGGCGACAGAGGCATCCTGACGGTGTCGTTTGCAGAACTTCTCGTTTCGGACGGTACAGCGCAAGCCTACATCAATCTGCTGGACCGTCTTGTCGAAGACTGCGATAGAATTTTCGACGATGCCGGGTTTGGCGTCAACCTGACTGTTCAACAAGCCTTCGAGTCTATGAACTCTCGTAGCGGCAAGTCGCACTCAGGATCGCTGACTTCAAATACGTCTTCAATCAGGCGCAAATTCGGGTTCGACACGTTGCTGCGCCAAAACAGCAAGAACGACTCGGAGCGGCCATCCGTCTGGCGCACGCTTAGCAAACACGGCCGGCACCCTGCCTCTGCAGATGCAGCCTCGAGTTCTAGTCTATCCAAGATGACATCGTCACGGGCAAGGTCGATCGACTCGGGAACACAACCGGGGCCAAACAAGCTGAGAAGGCCCGGCTCTAGGGATAGACCACCGATTGCTGGTGCTTTTGACGAGCTTCCCAGACCGAGCAGCTCGCAACGGCCTGACATGCGCCTGGAGACGATAGGAGAGCCCGACGTCGAGTCAACGCCTCCTGTCAAGTCATCAAAGAAGAAGCGGCGTAGCTCCCTCTCTGATCTGCGAAGCCTTATGGAGGCGGCGACGATCACGGATCCCAGAGAGAAGATTGAGGAAGCAATGATGCCGTTGCGCATAAACAAGCAGACATCAGAAAAGTTCAACTCGACGCCCCGGATACCCTCGCCATCTAGGATACCGATAAGCCCGACATCCCAGAGCCTGCGGTCTCCTCGCATGATCTCACCGCGCCAAAAGGAGAACCCCATGTCGCCTGAAGCGCTATTCTCATCACCACCAGCACCCCCCGATCGCGAAAACGCTCCCAGCCGCACACCAAAGGGACATGCTAGAGGCCTGTCCACTTCCAATATCCCGACACTCAGACCGACTCGCCCGATAGGCCCAGTCTCTCAATCGACCGACTCGATCCCCAGACCGTCTACTAGTCCTGGCAAACCACCAGGAAGCGGTAAGCTCCGCCTGCAATCGCCGCAGAAGCTTCGGGAGCGACTGCAGACGGAGAAGAAGGCGGTCGAGGACGTCGACGCATCACTTCAGTCGGAGCTGTCCAAGATTGCCGAAGAGATGTCACGAGTCAACTCTGGTCTCGGTGGACGCACCAACACGCTGGATTTACGCAAGCTGACAGCTTCAGTCAAGACGCTCGAGGAACGGATCCCGACAATGATGTCGGAGCTGACGGACCGACAGACGGCGATCCAGCGTGACATGGAGAGCACGCTGAGAGCATCCGAGACCAAGGTCAAGAGCATCGATCAGCTGTACAGAGAGTCGACGGCCGAGAACGAGCTCATGTACGAAAAGTTCAATAGCGAGCTGGGCAAGATTGTCAAGGCGCTCAAGGGCAAGGGCCGAGAAGACAAGGAAGAGCTCATCCGAAGCCTACGCGAACACAGCGAGGAGACGGCGAGGGTGAAGAAGGAGAACGCGCGGTTGAAGAGGGAGATTGTCAGTCTGCGGACGGTCATGAAGGGTGCCGACTGAAGAAACATATGGCCGGGATCAAAATTGGTGTCAGAATTGCGATGCGGTACTTCAAGGTACAGAAAGAGCCAGAGAAGAGAGTGTGTGTATAAGACTGGACGGGGGCTTGCGGCGTTATTTCTTGCGGATCAGTTGCGTTGCGAGCGAGTCCATGGGTTTTTCAACAGGTACGGGGTGTACCACTACTACAACTTGCTTACCAGTCTGATTTGCTGGTGTTTGCCAAACGAGGTCCGGTATTCCAGAATGACCGGAGAGACGGGCTTTTGATGCGGACCTCTGTTTTTCTTTCTCTTTTTTTACCCGTCTAGTTGCGTCTGAGCAGGCAGGTGGGCACCAGGCAGACACGGCAAGATGGACGGGGTACCTTAGATATCGGACAGGATAAGGATGGGGATGGGGATTGAAAGGGATGGAATGGAATAGGGATACTGGACTCGGACTTTTTGACGGATCGGCGGATGGGTTGGATGGGAATGAATGAAGGAACGGAATGTGGGATGTGGGATGTTCTTTTTTCTGGTTGGTGTGTGGAGGGGAATAGAGGTCTTCGACGGTCTAGACGTTGTAGGTACTGGTAGAAACGGAGAGAGGCAGTATGTGAGTGCGTATCCCGGATCAACTAGGTTGAATCGAAAGCATCGAGATGAAAACAAAAAGAAAGAAAAAAAAGTGTAAGCATTGAGGATTGAGGGGTGAAAATGTGAGAAGTGACGCCCCCTTGGCAAGTAGAAGGGGGCAGATGATGATTCTTGGCAAATCTAATGCTGTGAAGCCCAAGCTTAGGGTGGAATCGTCCTTTGGGCTGAGAGGATGGACCCTTTTTTTGGTCATGCTTGCACCGTCGACCCAACCGACCGTTGTCCCAAGGTTACGGAACGGGAGACGGTGAACGGATGTTTCTTGTTTCTTTCCCGTCTATCTTACCTTACTTTCAAGACATTGGGCTGGCTGAACGCCATAAGTTGAGGTGCCCGGTGTAATTAGGTATCGGTATAGTAGTGGGTGCTTGGGTACAACGAAAGCCACACGCGGTACACCGCCCAGACCTCCGACTAAAGATACCTTTACATTGCGGTCCGACCCCGCGCTACCTTCCCTAGAGTGCATTTTAGGTGGCTAGTGGCATCCCTCGTGAAGAATTGGGATATTTCGAGGCATGTTAGTAGCTACTTACTGTGTAATTACCTAAGCACTGCTTAAATTGGGGAAAGTAGGGTTTGCTAAAGGCGCGAGACGGCCCGTGTCCTTCCCTTTTATGTTTACCTATGTTTTTTTCGCACTTGGAAGTTACTTGTAGGAGATGGGTTCTATGGGAAGGTACCGGAATCTTGTGGTGTGGTGCCTGCCACTCTGAAAATTGCCGAGCGAACCCCTCCTTCCAAGTTCTCTCTCCGTCCGGGTGCCTCCCTCTTTTGCGGGCACCGGGTTCCACTAGCAGAAGCGAGCCAGAGGTGCGGCGTTGGCTCTGGCGCTGGCCGGGGGTTTTGTTTCAATGGTGGGCTGTTCCGTCTGCTGCTGGCTGACGGCCCTGCTTTCACCAGTTGTTTCCGACTATTTGTGCCTACCTTACCGTTCCTTAAGGTACTTTGTGGGAGCCTGTTGGGTGAGTGCGAGGTGAGGTACTTTGCGCCAAGTGCATGTAAACAACCCCTCCAAAGGCAGGCACCCTGGACCTTCACTGCCCTGGACGTACGGATACTTTGTAGAAACGTCTGGCCTGTGAGAGTGCCCAAGAAACGTGCAAGTGGGCTGTGGCACGTCCCAAGACTCCACTCGCGCGTCTAGCTAAGGTAAACGGTAAACCAAACCACCCCGCCAAAAAGAAAGTGAGAAACATCACCAGAGAACCACCACCACCGCCACCACCGCCCGCCATCGCACACACACACACACAATCTACTCCCACGACACCTCTCCTTCCTCACACTCTCACATAACCCACGGAGTCCACTTCTTCCTCACGACCACCACTTTTTAGTCTATTTCCCCAAACCCACCGCCTTCTCTTCCCTTACCCGTCTACCTTGGGTTGAGTCAGCCACGGGCCCCCTGTTCTACACCGCACCTCTCTTTCTTCATTCTCTCCTTCCTGGACAATATCCCGTGGGGGTCGCGCTAAGCATTTCACCTACCTCCTTCCTTGCCTCCGAATACTCTGGGGACGAAATTCCACCGACCCGGCGCATACAATCCACAACGAGAAGCCCGACGCAGTCCAACGACGGACACACGCACGTCGCTCCCGACCGTCGCAACCACCATACCCAAGAGCGTGTGAACCACGAATTATAACACACATACACACATACAGTCACGAACCCTCGAACTCGCGCCCAACATGGAGGACCAGCTGGTTTCGCTGCTGGCCAACACCCAGAGCTCCGATCAGGGTCCCCGCCAACAGGCCGAGATCGAGCTCAAGCACGCTCGCGCGAACCCGGCCTTCCCTACCTCGCTGGCCAACATCGCCAATCACAACTCCATCGACGTGGCAATCCGCCAGGCCGCCCTCAGTACTCTGCGACTCTTTATAGAGAAGAACTGGAACCCAGAGGACAGGGACTTTGCTGAGCCCCCCGTTGACATCTCCGATGCGTCACGCGAGCAGCTGCGCAATACTCTGCTCGAGATCGCCCTCAGCGATGAGGACAAGAGACCTGTCAAGGTTGCTGCTAGGTATGGTGGTGCGCTCGTCTCTGCCTAGGAGTTCCCAATTCGACGTCACCCGAAGCATCTTGGACCCAATCGTCGTCTACAGGAATCCCCCAAGAGAGAACAAACGCCTTGCTGACTTGTGCTTTTCTCCCCAACTCTAGCTATGCCATCGGCAAGATTGCGTCGGCCGACTTCCCCGAGCGATGGCCCAGCCTACTGCCCACCGTCCTGGGTGTCATCCCCACGAGCACCGACGTTCAACTTCACGGCGCCCTGCGAGTCCTAGGCGACATTATTGATGAGAGCTTGAGTGAGGACCAATTCTTCACCATGGCGCGGGATATTGTCAAGGCTGTCACCGAAGTCGCCCTCAACGAGAACCGGAAACCCAACCTGCGCGCCCTCGCCATCTCTGTCTTCCGATCATGCTTCGACCTCATGGATATTGTCAAGGAGGACCACATGAAGGAAGTCAAGGGCTTCGCCGAGGAGGCGCTCAAGGACTGGTACCCCTTTTTCGCCCAAGTGCTCAAGTCCCGCCTCCCAGAGGCCGCTGGCGAGCTCACCAGCAACGGCCAGCCCCCGAGCTGGAACCACATCATTGCGCTCAAGTTGCAGGTGGTCAAGACTCTCTTGAAGGTCAAGTCTGTCTTCCCGCACCTGCTTCTGCCGCACAGCACGAGCCTGTTCACTGCCGTCTGGGAGGAGCTCTCCCTCTTGCAGAAGCCCCACGAGGACCTTTACATAGGACACGAGGCTCAGGGCCGTCTCGAGGACTCGGACAGCTTGCCGTACACCCTGGACTTTTTGATTCTCGAGGAGCTCGACTTCCTCAACCAGTGCTTCCGCGCGCCGCCCGTCCAGGCCGAGCTTGAGGCTCAGCTCTCTGCCCACGCTTCGGCAGGGGAGACCCCCTGGATGGTCGACGTCATGAAGATGGTTGTCGGATACTCTCGCATCAGCCGCGAGGAGGAGGAGCTATGGGATATTGACTGCTCTCTCTACCTTGCCGAGGAAACTAGCGTTACCGCCAACTACACTGCGCGCACGGCATCCGGTGACTTGCTGATCAAGCTCGGCGAGTGGTACAGCGAGAAGGCAGTCGAGGGCCTGTTTGGCTACACCAAGACTCTCTTCCCCGGCGATGGCTCTTCGTGGAGAAGCCAGGAGGCGTCACTTTACCTTTTCAACATGCTCCTGAGCGACTTCCAGGATATGGAGAAGCCCATTCCCGAGGCGCTGTCTGAGGCTTACCTCGGCCTGGTCGATTACGCTGTCAACCAAAATGAGCAGCCCCTGCTGAGAGCCCGAGGCTACCTCGTTGGAGGCACCCTTGCCCGTGGTTTTCAGACTCCTCCCGCTCTCTTTGACCGTATCATCCAATGCATCACCTCCGAAGAGTCGGAAGTTGTCCAGGTCGCCTGCATCAAGGCCGTTGAGGGCTTCATCCGCTCCGGCAGGGTCACGGCTGACCGTCAAGTTCCCATCATCAACGCCATTGCGCAGTACATGCAGAACAAGGACCCCGAGGAGATGGAGGATGCCGATGAGCTCCTCGTTACCCTCGCTGAGTCTCTGCGCGCAGCCATCAACATGGACACCAGAATTGTCCTCTCCCAGGATGTCCCTTCCGTCGACCTTCTCTTCATGGTTGCCAAGCTTGGCGCCTCCAACTTCCAGGCTACCATGTTGATTTGCGAGGCCTTTGAGGAGATTGTTCGTGCCTTGTCCGATACCGCTTCCTACACAGCGCTTTGTGCCAAGATTCTGCCCACGCTTACTGCGGCCTTCAACACCGCCAACGTCACCCAGGACGATCCTCTCGTCACCGTTGCCACCGAATTGCTTACCGCGCTTGTCGAGCACGGCTCCGAGCCCCTGCCTGCTGGTTTCGTCGCCGCCACGCTTCCTAAGCTGAACCGTCTGTTGATGGAGTCGAATGAGGGCGAAGTCCTCCGTCCTGGTGCCGAGTCTGTCAAGTACCTGCTGATGCACGACCACCACCAAGTTTTCGGCTGGCACGACGAGAACAACCGCTCGGGTCTGGAAGTCTGCCTCCACATCATCGACCGCTTGTTGGGACCTTCTGTTGAGGACAACTCTGCTTCCGAGGTTGGTGGGCTCGCGGCAGAGCTCGTCGAGAAGGCTGGACAGGAGCGTCTTGGCCCCTTTTTGCCTCAGCTGTTGCAAGCTGTCGCTACCAGATTGGCGTCTGCTGAGGCTGCCCCTTTCATCCAATCTCTGATCCTTGTCTTTGCTCGTCTGTCCCTCGTCGGCGCTAGTGATGTTGTCGAATTCCTCAGCCAGATTCAGATTCATGGAAACACCGGTTTGCAGGTCGTTATGAGCAAGTGGCTCGAGAACTCAGTCAGCTTTGCTGGCTATGATGAGATTCGTCAAAAGTACGTGTCTCAAGCTTAACCTTGTAAACCAATACTGACTTTTGCAGTGTCATTGCTTTGTCCAAGCTCTACTCTCTGAACGATCCCCGTCTTGCCCAGACAATGGTCAAGGGTGACCTTATTGTGAACAGCAATAACGATGGCAGAATCATGACGCGCTCACGCGCCAAAGCTAGTGAGTGAACTGCTGGATGCGTGGACTGCCTGATTGCTAACGTCACAAATAGACCCTGACCAATACACCGTCATTCCTGCCTCCTTGAAGATTCTCAAGGTCCTCATCGAGGAGCTTCTTTCCGCATCTGGAGCCAACGCCGCCGCCAATGCTGCAGCAGTAGCCGCCGCAGCAGAGTTCGCCGATGAGGAGAACGAAGACGACGGATGGGAAGATGAGCCTGAGACGCTCGACCTTAGCCTGGGCGGCACCAAGGCCGATCTGATGTCCTTCATCGAAGGCTCGGGTGCCCGCCAACGCGATGACGAGACGCAAGCGTACCTGACCGAGTTCTTCATGCGCGCTGCGCGCGAGAACGTGGCCAACTTCCAGGAATGGTACGGCATGCTCACCGAGGAGGAGCGAGGAAAGCTTAACGAGCTGGCTAGCGCTGCGGGCCAGTAGGAAAGCGCTGCGGCCGAGCCGGACAGTGAAGATGAGACGACGCCTACTCCTGAGGACCATGAATGGTGGACAACGAGACCGGTCCTGCCGCAGTTGCCGCCGAGATCCGCTCGGAAGCGATATTTGCGAAGACGGTTATACTTTTAATGCGCGCGACGAATGCTCTCACGCGTGAAAAGTTGCCAACCCCCCTTGTCGTCAGCTTTTGAACACGGCGATATATAAATAGCAAACCGACTTTATATAGTTGGATGGGATAAGCACCTCCGGGTTTGGCGCGATGAAGGGAGGCTACACCAAAAAGAAAAAGACGGTAGAATACGGAAGCCTTGGAACGGACAAACGAATTGGAACGAAACACCCCTTTGTAGATAGAAGCCATAACAATCACTTAGAAGACGGATGGCAAGCCCCGATGGAGAAGGCGAAGAAAAAAAGATTAGCGATACGTTTTGGCTGTGGCTATTGTCAGTAGGTGGCTGAAGGCGTTGTGCGAGTCCGACATGATTAGCTTGGGATGATGGCAGTGATGGCGCGACGCTGTCGTAGATATAATGTTAGATAAAGTATTGATTGCGATTAAGACGACGTTTTGTGTCTTTGTGTTTTGTGTTTAATGGTAGACTGGCTGTGCGTTGGTTTTGCTGTTTTTCAGGGATTGCGAAGAGGGAACTCCACGACAGGTGAGGAATGGTGACGAAGATGGATAGGACCCAGCCAAGTGGAATTAATTGAGATGAATGCGGCGAAGTCTTTACTCGTCCAGATTGTCCAACTGCCTCGGTGTCATACACGCACGGTCTTCCCTCTTGAGGTTTGTTCTTTAGTTCTCTCATATTTTGGGTCCTGTTTTCTAGTAAGCTATCGAGGTCTAGCTAGGCCCTTGGGGAGTGACTCGAGAGATGAAGTTTTCCTGTAGGCGACATGGGCAGTTATATACAAATGCAATATCCCGAGAGGAAGAAGAAGAGGGAGAGCCAAGGATCGTGTATCCGGCGACTTGTTGTGTTTGTTACTACACGTTGCTGCTGAGCGACGAGGCAGGGATTCAGCCTGAGCCTGGGACGAGCTTTCAGAGACACCTATTATACTTATGGATTTCCCACCACAGATTCTGCGGGGCTTTTTTTGGTCTCTGGCCGTAGGCTTGTGTGTATTTGGGTGCGTATATTTAGGAGACGAAGGGTGATGAAGTGCTTGAAATGGAGTTTATAATTCGCCTAAGTGGTGTTAAATTTGTAGAGGAGAGCTGCAACTACGACAATGGAGAGCTTCGTGCCATCGCTGCTTCTCGCTTCCTTGCCAGGCGATGGTCCCCTAGCCTCGAGCACTATGGCTGGTTTCGATCTTAGGTCGGTGGATACTGCTTGAGGTACACTGCTAGGATATATATATATACGCTGAGAAAGGAACAAAAGGGGTATTGGCTCTATCACATACGATGATATTGAGATGGCGGGCTGGCAGGCTGCACGTGTCGTCTGTGAACGAGATTTACGTTCCGAGGAGGGTCTGTTTGTGCGTTAAGCGGCACCTCTTGTGTTAGCAGAAATGAGGCATATTAGTCACCGATGGTTCTTTTAGGGTAGACCGCGAGGTAATTAGTTGGTGAAAGGTTGGCACTACCCTGGTGACGAAGATGTCGGCATCTCATGGAGCGGTCGCTGGTGACTGTATTTACACCATTGGCTTCATATCCTCACATGCCCAGCTTGGTCTACCGTACAGACGGTGAGATCGAGCACATCACGGCAGCCCATCCACATGTCTGTCATGCGAGCATCAGCTTCGATGAACAGTATCAGACCTGGGGTACTTCACTCATGCTGTATTAGACTCTGTGCCTCGATACGCTCGAGCGATTCTCCAGTGTTTTCTATCGAGTTCTTTCTGCAAGTGAAGTATTGCACGTCTTAGCTCTCATATTGATGATATTCTGCGGCATTGAGAGACTCGGTTGTTTTTACTACCTAATAATATATACAGGCCGTCTTACTGTTTTCCCCTTGAAAGTCTTGGCTTTCAACAAGTCCGAATACTTTGTCGTTCATCATAGCATGTCGAACATATCTACACCCGTCCCCGTGTAGAAGCCGAACCTTCGTTTGTCTAAAGTAGGACTGTTCGATAGCTTCCTACTTCACGACACACCATAGTCTACCTCAGAAAAAATTGCGGCGGTATCTAGCTGCGGAGAAGTGCCCCTTCATTCACGGTGTCTACGATGAGACGGATGAGGCAGCCCGGGCCTGAGTTAACTTGGCAGACGATCAGGTTGTCTTATGTAGCAAACCCGATACCCTCGTAGCAGGCGCGGTGCAAGTCTAGACCTTCCGCATCGACGTGGTCATGCAGCACGACATCCTCTATATTTAAACACGCGTCACTGAAATTCAAGGCTACACCGGAGGACCCCGTGGGTGAACGGGTGTATCCGTGAGCCAAAGAAGAGGCGGCGCGCTTCTTGCTGGGGGCGTTGGGGGTGGGAGCAATGGGTTTTGGGAGTAGATAGCCGCACAGGTGGGGGTCAAGTGTATGTCAAGGGGAGGTTGGATTGCTAGACTAATTGGTGGCCGAAGCCCATTATGTACACTCCCCCATCGGAGCTTCCCAGGTGGGCTCAACTGTCCACCTTCCAGACCTTCCAGGTGGTACCCACCCACACTGGGGAGACGGAAGCTGGAGCCGGAGCCGGAGCCGAAGCAGCAGGGCGAGGCGCAGCGGGTTATAGGTGATCATTGCTTCCTAGTTCCTTTTCCCGGCATACGGTGGCTATTCATAACTCATTATACGCACAGAAGTATCTTACATGTGGAAGTGGCAGATCGAGGCTTGCTGTTAGTAAGTTTAAATGTATCATCCTGGGCGTAAAGGCTCAAATCAAGCTTGGGGGAAAGCCATCCTTAGGTGGCCTCCATGCAGCCACAGGAGCTTAGAAGAACCAAGCAGATTACATCACACTTTGCAGACAACGTACCGTGCTAGCTGCATTATAGCTGCTCTCGTCGCCGGCAGCTTTTGCAACCACCGTCGATGATGATGTCTGATGGGTTAATAAGAGTTCTGGTGAGGATGCATGGAATAAATTCGTGATTTTCCTGGCAATTCTCGAGTTTACATTGATTTGTATTATCTTGCTGAAAGACATGGGCATGGGCCGTAGATTGAGCAAGAACCTCTGCTTTGAACTACTATAAGCATGACGAGTGGTGTGTCTGTTAGCTTCGCTACATTGTAGAATCCTCTCCTATCGTCACGCTATGTGGTTTTAACACGGTGCTCATGCTTTAGATGGGTTCAGATTGATCTCGCGGGGTTGAACCAGCGCGCCTTACGATTCGACACCACGGGGTAAAGGCTACAGCGGTGGTAATCGCACCCTGCAGCTTAGGAAAGTAACAACGCATGGGGAGGATTTCCGTGTCCATGCGCCTTTCTTGGAAGAACAAACAAATTTATTTGGCAGTCTAAAATGAAATCGGGTGCGATTCTCATCACATACTTGAGAGGTTTGATCAAAGTCGGGTTCTCTGAGGTGTTCCAAGGTTTAGGATGGCTGCGCGGATATTGACAAGCTCTTGCGCCACGTAGAGGCAACGAAGCAAGAAAACGAAGTCAAAGTTGAATAAAGTGGGCTCTGAAAGATTTGGATGGCTATACTCATCTTCATGGCTGCGAGAATCGAAATCTTCCGTCAAGGTGCCACCGCCACTACCGCCGCTGTCATCGAAACTCTCTAGTGCAAGAACGACGGTGGAGCTAAGAGAGGCGGATGATGTGAATGAAGCACACATATCAATATGTTCATCTCAGCCATTACCTTCAACGTTTGGCATTAACTTGAAGTCATTTAGGTGCCAAGAACGGCGGAGTTTGGTCCGGTCCAACGGCGGAAGCGGGGTCCGAAGATCGGCACTGAAGCGACTGAAAAACGCTCACTCCTCCAAATAGAAAACGCTCGCGCCACATATCAGTGAACCCCGTTTTTCCTTGGGCGACTCGACCCACGAAAAACCCAACGTCTCCAACGCCTTCCAAAGGGCACCCTTCCTGACTGGGACACCAACGCCCACGCATGACATACCCGCCCCGCTATCTCACCGCCCACCCACTCACGCTCTCACGCAACTTGAGTCCTCCCCAGCATGGTGTTAACAACAATTCATCAAGGCAAGATGGCCGAGCGGTCTAAGGCGCTAGCTTCAGGTGCTAGTCAAGTAATTGGCGTGGGTTCGAATCCCACTCTTGTCACTGTATTAGGCGAAAGTCTACCCTTTTGCATTTTACCGATTTTATTTCGTATTTTTGTCATCGGAGAACCTCAGCTTGAAAACCTCTTCTTTTTTTTTTGTGCTGATTTGTGTGGCGCTGGCGGGGTAAATTCTGGGTTGTGGCTTGGGGATGGCGGGGGTGGCTTTGCGATACCCTTTCTCAAACCTCACCTCTCTCATTTGTGGACTTGAGGTTTCGGAGGAAGTGGTGGAAAACGAGGCTTTTCTCTGGGAAGAGGATTCTACAAGCTGAATGAACGATTGATTTCCTTTATTGTGCCCAAGAAACTGGGTGCTGCAAAACTGAGGGGATGTTTGCAAGTACAATCGTCCTCCTCTTGCGGGCAGGTTCATACTGTAGATGTTCAGTACAGCCAGCCACCTTTAGATTCTGGCATGTCACGTCTGAGAAGAAAATGCACGTTGTTATATGAAATCATAGAAAGACCAAATTTGATTCGCCAACGTACTACAACACCGGCGCTACTCAAAACATAAATCTTCCAAAATTAACAAGTTGCGCGCTTATAACTGCAAGGGCCAACTAACAACCAACTCGAAAGACATCCAATGATCACGAGAAAACATTAGCATCAGCATGACTACATCCCAAAAAGTCTCACACTTTCATCTCATCCAAAAACAGCAAAACGCATATGCACACACTGAGCTGAAAAACAGAACCAGAAACAGAAAGACAGGCACCGAAGATGCACCGGGCAATGCAGATAGATCCAACCGAGATTCTCACTGATCGACGAGACACATACACACATATACGGGCGCACATGCGCGCGTAAGACACACTATCCTGACATCAAGCCAAAGATGGGAAACAGCCAATTCAGGCAAGGCCGAACCTTACCTATCTAGACCAAGATGGATGGACTATCGTAGTCCAGCTTTCAAGAGGAGGCGGAGGGGGAGGTACCAGGCTGCGTCTGCGACTGCAGAGCCTCGACGAGAGCAGTGAGCTTATCAATCTTGTCAGTGAGCTCCGAGATGCGCACCTCAACCACGGAGGGCGCGTCCATGTCGTCCGCGGCCTCGACGGCGCGGGTCTGCGGGCGCGACGAGTGGTGCGAGGAAGGATGGTTGTTGCGCTCCGTGGGGCGCGGGGACCTCCCACTGGCGCGGTATCCCGACGAAGGGCGGTTCGCCTGGAAGACGCCGAGGGAGCGCTGCTTCGTGGCGCCAGTGAGGCCGCGGGGTCCCTTGAAGCCGGCGTACTCGTCCGAGTGGACGCGGCTGCGGATGCTCTCGTAGAGCTGGATCATGCCGACGATGGGGAGGTGGGTGGCCTTGAGGAGGATGATGCGGCCGTGACGGAACTTGTCGTCGGAGGGGAGGAAGAGGCGGAGCGGGCGGAAGATGACGAGAGCGATGAGGTTGAAGGGAGGGTAGAAGTGGGTGAGGCGGTTGCTGGTCGAGGCCTCGAGGACGTAAACGCTGTAGACGTAGAGGTACTCCTCGCGGGCGTGGGTGATTACGCGGGAGAAGGAGTTGGAGAGCATACCGGTCAGGGAGCCCATGAGGAGGAAGGAGGAGAGGATGATGAACATGATCATGAGAGGGGGCCCAAAGACTTTATCGATGTCGTCCATGATTTCGATGCCGACGTAGGAGGAGCCGAAGAAGATCTTTGTGAGGATCATGGTCATGTGGGAAAAGGTGTAGGCGTCCTGGCCGATGAGGGAGAAGGTGGTGAGGAAGCCGAGGTAGATGATGACGACGAGGACCATGAATTTGATGAAATCCTTGCTCATTTCCTTGAGGCAGGGGATGAGGGTTCCCCAGTAGGGCGACAAGCTGAGGAGGGAGAACACGCGTGGGACCAT
This sequence comes from Colletotrichum fioriniae, assembly GCF_027942845.1. Lineage (NCBI taxonomy): Eukaryota > Fungi > Ascomycota > Sordariomycetes > Glomerellales > Glomerellaceae > Colletotrichum > Colletotrichum fioriniae. The sequence goes on along the minus strand of NW_027076844.1, from coordinate 2,037,740 downwards.
GAACAGAGCCTCCAGAGCAAAGACGTTGAAGGCAGTGTCGGTCATCTTCATGTCGTGGTTCGCAATACCGATAACCCCTGTGATGGTGTGTTAGTTCGTTGCGTGGTTAAGATAGTGGGAGCAGGGAGTTGCTTACGCAGAACGGCAAAGGTGATACCGATGCCTATCATGATCATGTCAAACAGGTTCCAAATATCCGTGGCATAGAAGATGGTTCCGGCATCGGCCCACTCGCTGAGCTCATCGTAGAGGAAAGCAGCGAGCCAAACGTACAGGACGATTTCGTTGTGGGTGATGCGCTCGGTGTTCTGGGTGACGAGCACGGAGTAGTACAGGCACAGGAAGATAAAGAAGAAGAAGGCCTCCCAGAACTTGAGGTACTTGGGCACGCGCAGGCGGGAAAAGATGTCGGTGGTGTGGGCGTTGTAGAAGCGGGGCTTCTTCTCGGCGTGGACAGACAGGCTGTCCCAGAAGATGATGTCGCCGTTCCAGATGCCCGTGACAATCTTCTGCACGACGTGCTGGCTCAGGAAACGCTTGGCGTCGGCAACGGCGGCGATCTCGAGGGCGTTGAGGTTGGTAAAGGGCGAGGTCGGATCGTCCTCTTCCTCTTCGTCCTGGTCGGCGTGCATGCTCATGGTGAGCCTGGACAGGGAGGACAAGAGCTGGTAGCGCTTGGCGCTGCTTCCCGGGCGGACGGAGGCACGACGGCTGCCGCTGCGGTTGGACCAGCTGCCGCCGGAGAGCAGAGGGGAGTTTTCATTGCTCTCGAGATCCGCGTTAGGCGGCGGGGTGGCCGGCTCCTTGGGGTCGGGGATCTCGTAAAGGCAGAAATCGACGGCCTCGCGCTCCGAGAGGCGGGTGAGGAAGCGCCAGGCGACAATCTCACAGGCGTTGGCGCGGGCTTCGCAGAGGCCTTTGTTGGACTCGGCCTCGTCTACGGCATAGTGCCATTTCAATGCGCTGGAATGTGTTAGAAACGGGGCTGGTGTATGGCCATTTTACTACTTGAATTACTCTGGAGAGTATAGCAGATGTGAGGCATGGGGAATTGACTTACAGAAGGGCGTTGACGATGGCCCGGTTAGTGCAGGTGGCATTCAAGTGATCGACCAAGACTCGCAACGGCTCACCGGCCTGGGTGGTGCGCAGCTGCTCAAAGGTGCTCGGCAGCACAATGACATCGGTGAAGTATCTAGACCGGATCCGTCAAGTCAGCAAAAACTCGGTCAACCATTTTCCGCCCAGAGGCGGCGGGAGAGCATCGCCGCTCTCAATGGGGCCCAAATCTTATGAGACGACGGGGCGCAAAACTTACACGGAGAGCTTCTTGACGACCTCGCGGAAGGTATCGTCCGTGTCAATGTCGGGCAGCTCAAACGTGTCAAAGTGCATGGACACGGGGCTCATGTCCCGGGACTTTGGCATTTTCTTGGACTTGACGCGAATAGGCATCTTGGCTGGTGCTTACTCGGTGCCTGTCTTTCGTGTGTGTGCAACGCGATCCTGCAGCAGAGATGCAACTTGGATTGGCCAATGGGGCTAGCTGTGAGAAAAGATGCCTCCTTTTTTGCGGTGGTCAGCAATTCAGGGTCGCCAAGCGGTCAGCGCGCCGTGGTTGATCTGGTTGTCAGGTCTAAAGGTATGCCGCGTAATTTCTCACTTGCAGCTGCGGAAGCAAACGAGCAACGGCAACGACATGCAGTAGCAGCAAGCAGAAGATCCCAACTCAGCCACGGTTGCAAGCGCGAGACGAGGCGGTTAACAGAGAGAGAGAGAGAAAAAAACAGGATGCTGAGAAGCGGTCGGCCGAGGACGAAGATAGCTGAGCTTCTCTAACTAGTGTCAAAGTGGAGTGCGACGGGAGGTCTTTGCGGCGCAGAACAGGGGTAAAGTGGACCCTGTTTTTACTGGAAACGAGGAACTTTAGTGGAGACCTGCGCGGGGTCGGATCAACTGACTGCCATTGGCCCGTGCAGGTGTCTCCGTCTGTATAGGGTCTAGCGTTGGTACACAGTACCTTGGGTGAGGTGAGCAGCTTCTTTGCTAAGAATAAAAAAAGCTTCGCCTTCTGCACATCGCCAGGAACATCACACAGTTTGTGACGCCAGCTACTTGAGCTTATCAACGGCATCATTTCTTCTTGGTCCCATAGTGAGACTATTCTTCATACAAGATACACCTAGTGAGACATGACCCAAGATCGTACAGTCCACAGTGCCAAGTGAATGCCTCATAATCGCAAGAGGCGGTTGATGCCAAGCTCATTACGGCATCCATTCCTCGATTTATGTTACGTTTTCGTGGCATTCGCGATGGACCCTTCTCTCACCAGGCCACACCTGGCTTCCAATCGTCCACTCGTAAGCCAGAGAAATTTCGAAATAGGCAAGTGAGCTTCTGGCCGTACCCACCAAATAGGCTTGTCTCTGCTATCGATCTACACATCTTTTGTTCCTGGACGCCTTGTGCACGTGTTGAGCTTCGCCGTGGACCTGCTTCAGCACTAGAGATGCAGCGTCTCTAACAGAGCCGCGTCACGGTGGTGGATGAGCCAGCCGCCAAATTGCGGAACGTTATCAGTCATTAGGCTGGCTGAGCTTAAGAACTTTGGCATTTACGCCCCAATCAACCGGAACTTTGGTGCTCTACCGAGCCCAATTGGTGGCTGCCTAGCTTCTCGAAGGATTCATGGGGCTTTTCGTCCAGTGACGCGGCACGGCGCTGTAGTAACGAAGCAAGCCAATACCAAAGTCCCAGAACTGAGCCTCATTCTGCATTTCGTGATGAATGTCTGTCATGCCGCACAGCGAACGCTCGTGGAGGAAGTGGGATATAATATCCACGACTTCAGACGTGAGTTCGGACGGATTAAGATAACAAGCTTCCACACACAACTCATTGGTAGAAAAACCATGGCTACACCAACATCTACTAGTGCGACTACCGCGAGCGTGACTTCGTCCGACTCGTTGCCATCATGCACAACGGCAGTCCCGGGCAAGTACGGACACGTCCCGATCGACGCCTGCAACTCGTACTATGCCTTTGACCCCAGCTTTGAAGGCAACATCGCATTTGCCGTTCTCTTTGGCCTGTCGTTTGTCGCGCACATTACCCAAGCCATTCTTTATAGAAAGGTACGCAATGCTGCTCGTCCTCAATTTCAAATAGCTTCAAAACTAACACCGAGACAGAGATTCTGCTGGGTTCTTTGCGTCGGCGCGTCGTGGGAACTGATAGCCTTCATCCTTCGATCCCTCGGCGCCAGAGACCAACAGCAGATGGGTTACCAGATTGGCGGGCAGCTCTTGTTCCTACTTGCTCCACTATGTAGGTTTCTTCCCACATCGCTTCGTATCAGATCTGCGCGACGAAAATCCACAGGCCAAGTTTGAAAGAAGCTGACGCCGTCCAGGGATCAATGCATTCGCCTACATGCTCTCGGCCAGACTCGTGTACTTCGTCCTGCCCGACCAGCGCGTGTTCCGCGTCAAAGCGACGGCCCTCACCAAGATCTTTGTGACAATGGATGTCGTCTGCTTCCTGGTGCAAGGGGCGGGCGGCGCGATGATGTCCAACACGGAGGCGGCATCGGACGACCCCATCCTGCGGACCGGCAAGCAGGTGTACATGATTGGGTGCGGCTTGCAGCTCGCTTTTATTGTCGTCTTTTGCGGGCTCATCGGTCGCTTCTACGTCAAGATGAGGCGGGCACAAAGATTCGACCTCGACTTGAAACGGATCGGGGCCATGGTGTTGGTGATGTTTGCGGTGTTGATTCTCATCATTGTGAGTTCTTTTCTTAGTCGCCTCCTTACCTACTCACCCACCCACCCCTGCATGACAGAACATGTTTGACAAGAAGACGGGATGAACGGACTGAGCTGACACTTATTCTTTCTTCGCGGAGATCCGGATCATCTTTCGGTTGGTCGAGTTCGGACCGGGGGCGAACATGAACAACCCGATTCTGACAAACGAGAACTACGCGTTCGGGCTCGACGCACTGCCGATGGTGCTCGCGCTCGTGTTGCTCAACGCTGTGCATCCGGGTATCGTGCTCAGGGGCGAGAACAGCGAGTTCCCTCGGCTGTCGATGAAGGAGAAGAAGCAGGTGAAGCTAGAGAGGAAGGCTGCCAAGAGGGAGTCCAAGCTGGCCAAGAATGCAGCAAGGGAGCAGAAGAAGAAGGAGAAGGCGGCGGGCTTGGAGGTGGATAGTGAGGGTGACTATGTTGCCATGGAGGAGAGACCGTTGGCGGCGGATGAATATGACAGCGATGACAGGACTGGCGCTAGGGGAAGCCATCATGTCTAGAGGGGAACAAGGCAGCTGCTCTTCCGAGCCAAGGTACACTTGTCTTGGACAGTGGCATCATGTGTAAAATCAGTGTAGCGTAGACTAGCTCGGGCGTTTTGGCAGTTTAGATGGAGTACTGATGTGTCCGAGGACACGCTTCTTACCTGCCTTGGGTACCTATCTGATTCACTTTGACACCAGTCGGACTCTTGGGAATATCGTCATGAAACAACACAGCGTTGCTTCTGAGATGCATGCATGAATGGAATGGACTGCGTGTGCAGTATGTCGGCACATCTGTTCTCTGAATCTTGAGCGAGTAATCACAAGTGAAGCTTTGGAGGGTTGTGATAAGTTCATCGCACTTCAGGTTTGGATGATGATGCTGCTGCTGCTGCTGCCGCGAGTTCAAAAGGCGCAAGGGAACCTTAGTTGGTGTTCCTCTCCCGTCATGTAGTGGGGTGTGGACGTACCGTGAGACCCTGATTAGGTAAGGTGGTAAGATATCCCGTACCTGTTTCGACGATTCGACAGCATCGCCACGGGGATCCACCCGGCGCGGGAATTAGCGCGTGTTAAAAAAAGCACCATGACTGCCGCCAGCCTGCGATCACCGGACACTGTGCTACTGTGCTCTTGCTGCAAGAACTATGTGGCAATACGGTGCGAATTCATTATGTAATGTCCGGAGGATCTGGCTTGGTGGAGGCAGCGCAAACAAGCGAGGACGAACGCGCCTCGACGGCCCCTGCTTTCTGGCCCAAACCCACTTCCTTCCAACGATCCAACGATCCAACTCCATTTCTCCCGTTGGGTCCCTAACTCCTTCAATATCCCCCATCGAATGACTTCTTCCACGATTTCTTCTCTCATCCCTGTCCATTTGAACTCGAACGGTCAAACCAACATGCAGGTTTGACTAGTTGGGCGTCCCTCGAAAGAACAAAGGACCATGGAAAGAAAGACCAACAGCCGCCCCCAAGATCGTTCCGGACCATGATGACGAGAAAGAGAGGGGGAGGGCGGGGCCAAGCTACAACCTCAAAGTTCCAACAGAGGAGAAACAGCAGCTTTGGCATCTTGGGGGCCAGCCGCTGTCTTGTGCCTGTATGATCTGTATCACCTCCTGCAGAGGACACGGGAGCCATGCGCAGAAGTCTGCAGCCGGGGGCGCAGCGAGCGTCGAGCGAGCCCAACCAGACGATCACTCTATCACGAACCACAACCGGGCCTCCCGTCATGTCTTATTGTTTCCCCATCGCGCAATTAGAATCATACTCAGACCAGCTCAGGTCAGGCCAGTCGAAAACCGTGAGCGACTCGCTCGGCCGGTAGGTGGGCAGAAGCAAATTGCGAGCGAAAAAAAAGTTCCCAAAGCTTTCCGCCTGTTCCTGGTGTCCCTTCTTCTTCTTCTTAGTTCCCGTCTGCCAATCCTTCTTTTCTTACGTAGCACCCGTAGCTCGACTCACTAGCATCACCTCGCACTCTCACCGGCACCGAGCCTCCTTCGCCTTTCTGCTGCCTGCGCGGTTCTCAGATCCGCACGGACTGGTCCCGGGCGGGCGCTTGTCTCTCATCGCCACGGTACACGGCAGAAACGTCCCCTTCCAAAGAGGCCCCAAAGGCCCCAGTGATCCCAAGAGATCTTCAGACCCCCGGTAACGCCCCGAGCGGTGCGAATCTGCGGCCTGTAGTACGACGGTAAAGCATGCTTTCTTGTTGCATTTGGGGCCCTGGAGGGGCGGCTGCCCCCTCTTCCCCTTCTTCTCTCGAGTGATGGTCGAATCTTGGTATGCTCACGATCGGAGGATCCTTGAAACACGGCTCCCCAATCAGCGTCAGCCTCGTTGGCGTCGCCCCCCGGGGGCCCGGAGGATGAACACCCCCCTCCTCCACCCTCTACAGGTCCCTGTTCCGATCTAAATTACACTCCCTCGCCCAATCCCTCGTCTGCATCAGTTTCTTCTTTCTCATTCTTTTCCTGTTTTGCCTATCCTGGTCCCTTTTTACTCATCACTCTAGATTTTACGTCTCCTTCTCCTAGTCTCTTTTGTCTCTTTGCTCTGTTATTAATTATATGGATACCATTGAGCAACATCCCTCGTCATAACTCATCCCATTCTTCAGCGGAGGTCACCTTTTGGAACACGGAAAAGGAACGGAAGTCCCAGGAAGGGTCGAGCTAGGAGTAAGAAGACGATCTCGCAGTGTTACGCACCTACAACAAGATGTTGTTGAACGACTGCTTCGCGCGGCTACCGCCTACCGCCGCGATACTGCTTCTCTCGAGTATCTTCGCCCTGACCGAAGCCGGTGCTCTTCCCCGCCAAACAGAGCAACCTCAAGCTCACATTGCCTACCGCACACTGGACGTCCGTAACTGGCCGCTGGCAACACCGGCGCCATGGCTGGGTATTATGAGGAGGCAGGACGACAGCACAAACACAGTCTGTGGCTACCTAGGCGGTGACCCAAATCTGCCGGCGACATGCTCTGCTGGTTCCCACTGCGCCATGGACGCTTCCGTCTCGGCCATCGGCTGCTGCCCGAACGGCGCCGCCTGTACCACGGGTGTCTACACGAGCTGTGTCGACGAGAACAGCCCCACTCAGACAGCTTCGGATCCGTACATATTCACTTGCCAGGGGTCCAATGTTTGCTACCGCAACAGTTTTGATGGAGGCGCCTACCAGTATGGGTGCGGCACCACAAGTCAGGGTACGACTGTTGCTGCCACGGCATCTGGACTCAGCACTACTGTGGCCATTACGCACATCTCGGGCCTCGTCACGAGACAGGAGACCGCTTCGTCGAGTAGCTCTTCCTCCAGTAGCTCTAGTTCGTCGAGCAGTTCCTCTACAACTTCAAGCTCATCCACCAGTTCCACGACCAGCTCATCTTCAACGACCTCCACGACGTCGTCAGCATCGTCAACCTCGTCTGCCCCAGCGGCTACTAGCAGCGCTCCTCCAGTGAACGCCGAGGCTGCCGCGGCAGGACTGAGACGTAACGGGGGCATCATCGGTGGTGTCATCGGCGGCTGCGCAGTCTTTGTGGCCCTCGTCTCTGTGGCACTCTGGATGCGCAAGCGCAAGCGTGGTAACAAGCGTCTCGGCCCTGGCGCTGGCAAAGGTCCCACTTATGTGTAAGTTCAGACCCATCCACGATCATCCATAATCGAACCAACGAAACTAACCTCCCCGCAGCCCCCAAACCAACCAAAAGGACTTTGCACCCGTACCCGGCGGCGAGATGATGTTCGACCAGGCAGGCTACGGCCACCCATCCATGATGCCCGGCGCCCACGGCAACACCACCTCCATCAGCGGAGGCCGCTCCGCCACCACGCCGCCATCGTCCGCACCCCATGGTGGATATAATCCCGCCAGCGGCGCCTCTGCGTCCGGCGCGTCCCGGTCGACGGGGGACGATACACCCCTTACGCACCAGGGCGAGATGGAGGAGTTTTCTAGAGGGTACAATGATGCTGTCGGGCGCGGTGGCGAGGGAGGACACAGAGCGACTAGTTCGGGTACGGACGGGAGCCCTTACGGCGCTGGCGCTGGGGCGACGAATGCGGGCCATCGGGCTGATGGGTCTGAAGAGAGGCCGTTGTGGCAGCAGAATCGGAGGCAGAGCCGGAATCTGATGTGGATGTAAGATGAGATGAGGTTTGGGTAAGTTGGTTTCGTCAAGCTCTGGTGTCGTGGAGTTTTGGATATATCTTGACATTATTAAGGAGGGGCACAGTGGCCCTGGTAGACTCGGAATTACAATGCTCCTAATACGTAAATAATTCGTACCCAGCATATCGTATCTCTCTATTGGAAGTCTAACATGTTCCGGGCTTGGTTCTATTGAGTCTACGGCTCTCAGCTCGGGCTTAGCCTTGAGAAAACTCTCGACGCCTACCCTGCATATCAAGCATCCCGACACCTACACAGAGACAGAGTCTGCAAAAGTCCACGCGCAACCCATTGCAACTATTCCAAGCCATAGATAATCTTCTTCACAACCCCCTGATCAACATTCCCCCCACAAAGCAAAACAACACTCGTCTGGCCCGCAACCTCCCCCTTAACCTTCTCAAACCCGGCCAGCGCCAACGCAGCAGCCCCCTCGACAACCATATTCTCCTCCATCGCAATCCTCCTCATCGCATCCGCAATCTCCTCCTCGCTACAGCCAACAACCCCATCCACCACCTCTTTTGCAAGCGGCAGCGTAATCGAGTCCTCGTCCATCCCGCCCGCCACCGCCTCAGCAAGCGTAGGCAAATGCCCCGTCTCCACGACCTTCCCAGCGCGGATCGATTCCGCCAGAGCCTGGGAATTCGTCGCCGCGACGCCGTAGATTTTCACGTGTGGAGCAAACGCCTTGAGAACGGACCCGATGCCGCTGATGAGTCCCCCGCCGCCCATGGCGATGAAGATGTTGTCGAGGCGGGGGATTCCTTGGGCGGCGCACTGTTCTAGGATCTCGAGGGCGATTGTGCCTTGCCCTGCGACGACGAGGGGGTCGTTGTAGGGTGAGATGTAGGTGTACTCCCCCGAGGCGGCGAGCTTCTGGGCGTGTTGTTCTGCGAGACCTGTTTCTGCGCCGTGGAGGATGACGGTCGCGCCGAGGGACTCGATTTTGGCGAGTTTGGTGGGGAAGACTGTTTCTGGGAGGACGACGGTGAGGGAGCGGTTTAGGGCTTTGGCTGCGTAGGCGGCGCCGATGCCGTGGTTTCCTGAGGAGGCGGTGATGAGCTTTTTGCTGCTGTTGTTGTGGGAGTCGGAGTCGGGGGCTTGGGATGCGGAGATTTTGGAGGTTGCGCCGCGGAGTTTGAAGGAGCCTGTGAGTTGGAAGTTTTCTGCTTTGAAGAGGACTTGGGCGTTGGTGTCGCGGCCTGTTGTACGGGCTGGGAGGAGGGGGGTGGTGTAGATGTGAGAGGCGATGCGGGACCTGGCTTGGACTGCGCTGGCTGCTACTTCGTGGATTGAGAGGGACATATTGGTGTGTGGTGATGGAGATTTGGAATCTGAGCAATTGGAAATGTTGGAACAAAGGTAGTATGGTACTGTTGGTTGAGTTATGGATAAAGAACTCGATCTGGTTAAATTTGATGTACCTACGTAGGTGTACTTATAGAGAGCACTTTGAAGACGTCTTAAAGATGTGCGAATCAGCGACTTTGGAACTTTGGACCGGACCTGTTACGCCCTGTTGGTGACTGGTGACCCACTCAAAAGGCTGCATTCCTGATTGGCTTGAGTGGCATTTACCTTTCTAGCCATGCAGGTCATTGGATCCTTCCAACTGAAGTCCCAGCGCCGTCTGCAATGTAACGATGTCTCGGACCCGGGCCGGGCTTGACGTTGCTAGAGTGCGACTTGGGTCGGCAACGGCGGGCTCCACAATGCCGGTCGATGCATCCACTAATGCCGTCCCGAGACCCGGGAACCCGGATGGACTTCGGATCGGATCCGGAGCAATCTGGGCCATTTGATAAGGCACCTTGAGATAAGGTTTCTTGGACCCTGAGGTGGGCTCGTGCCATTTCTCGGCCGAAATCGGATTCAGCATTTACTATCATGCAAAAAGGTAAAATGCATATTTGAACGGCACAATTACAATGAGGCGTTATTTCGCTACTTCATGATTGAATCCCATCACCGCTCATTCTGGCCTGGCTGGTTTCGCAAATTGACATTGTCTGATTGGCTCAACGTGGCCATCATCATTTCAAGACTCAACATGGATAGGTCCTGTTGAAGGCCCGGGCTATCAAAACCCACAACCCGAAAGGGTGAAATTGGATGGTTAGGTTCTACGGTCTACCGTTCTGTGCAACGCTGCCACCTGTGTTGTGTGTGGCTCACTCACTGGCCAAGGTATCAAGTCTCAACCAAGATCTGGGGAATGTCGAGACCTTGGAGGATTGGACGGTCTAGAAAGGCCAGAAAAGCCACCCCTACCCCTCCGGCCTCCGGGCGGTGAAGACTTTTTTTCGTGAATTCTTTCCTGACATTTGGTGACTTCGTGGCCTCAACTGACTTGGCGGTGCATTGCCCGCAGGGGTCCTTGGGATTGCCAGGGGCGCTTCAGCCAGTTGTGTGCGACGTTGCCCTCTTTTATCAGCGCCCCTGCATAAAATTGCCCACAAAAGCGGACCCAGCGGCGTCCGAGAAACACACAATGCGGTTAGGCCAAGACAGAAACGCTGCTAGAAGCCAAGTAAACCACCCCGTTACCATCCCCCGTAGGCCCCTCGTAGCCCCCGAAAAGGGCCCAGGGCCCCCCCAAATTCTGTTGGTGGTCGCGACCCGCGTCGGAAACAGCTCCAGCTTTAAATCTGTCCACACCTTTTCCCAAGGCGGTGTCTCCAACTACATCTCCAACCACCTTTCCTCCTTTGTATCCCGATACGCGGTTAGAAAACGAAGCTGCGCGCGAGAAAGATCGAAACCGCGGAGCTTTCCTTTCTAACAAAGCACCATCAGCTTACATCGTCCATCATGGCTGACGAAAAGCGCAAGGACGGCGCGCAGCTTGAGGGTGACATCACCTTCATCGCGACCCCTGCCGCGAAGCCCTCTACGTTCAGCACTGGCGAGGATTGCGGTGTCAAGACCACCAATGTAAGGACACACTCTCTCCCTCCCAGCAAACCCCTATCCCGCGGATTGACTCAATCGACTGCGAACGATCACAAACAAGCTCAATTGTCTTGTCTCCCTGCGTCTCGGACCCAAAGCTGACCTTCTCCTGTCCAGTACCCCACCATCAACAACCCTCCTCTTCCTGCCGAGGGCCCTGGCAATGAATCCTTCTCTAACTGGATACTCGGAGCTGTTCTCGCCGGTGTTCCCCTCTGGGTCACCCGCATCTTCGGCGGCGGTCTCAAGACCTTCATCTTCTTCTTCATCCTCTTCGTCGTCCCTCTCCTGATCGCCTTCTGGACCGTTTCATCAAGGTTCTCTCCCCGCATCAACGACAAGGCCAAGCTCCCCGGCCGCCCCGTCGAGCACTACCTCACTTTCAAGAACGAGGAGGATCGCAAGCAGTACAGCGGCCGCAACAAGATCCCCATCCAGACTTTCGCTGAGCTCTACACCGAGGGCCTCGTCGACATCAACGGCGACCTCCTTGACGCCCTCGAGTACCGCCACGACTGGTCCAACTTCGCCTTCACCTACTCCCTGTTCCGCTTCATCTTCCTCGAGTTCGCTCCCGATGTCATCTTCCACTCCCGCCAGCAGGATGAGGACCAGATCAAGCCCACCTACGACAAGGGTAACGACCACTACTCCTACTTCCTCGGTCCCCGCATGGTCTACACCAGTGGTCTCTTCTCCGACCTCAGCCGCGAGGAGACACTCGAGGAGATGCAGGACAACAAGATGGCCGTCGTTTGCGAGAAGCTCGGCCTGAAGGAGGGCGAGACCATGCTGGATATTGGCTGCGGATGGGGCACCCTCGCCAAGTTCGCCAGTGTCAACTACGGAGCCAAGGTTACCGGGGCCACCATTGCCAGCAACCAGGCCGCCTGGGGTAACGACGGCCTCCGCCGCGCCGGCATCCCCGAGAGCCAGAGCCAGATCCTCTGCATGGACTACCGCGACATCCCCACCAAGAAGTTCAACAAGATCTCCCAGCTCGAGATGGGCGAGCACGTCGGTATTCGCAGACTCACCACCTTCTTCCGCCAGTGCTACGACATGCTCGAGGACGACGGCGCCATGTACGTCCAGCTCTCTGGTCTCCGCAAGGCCTGGCAGTACGAGGACTTCATCTGGGGTCTTTACCTCAACAAGCACATCTTCCCCGGCGCCGACGCCTCCACCCCGCTCGCCAACTACGTCGGCTGCCTCGAGAGCGCCGGCTGGGAGATCAAGAGCATCGACACCGTCGGCGTCCACTACTCGGGCACCCTCTGGCGCTGGTACCGTAACTGGCTCGGCAACTCCGAGACCGTCCACGCAAAGTACGGCCAGAAGTGGTACCGCATCTGGGAGCTCTTCCTCGCCTGGTCCGTCATCGCCTCCCGCCAGGGCAGCGCCACCTGCTTCCAGATGGTCGTCGTCAAGAACCTCAACGCCACCCACCGCATCGACGGCTTCTCTTCCCAGTTTGGCCTGTCTGGCGCCCTCGCCGCCGCCAAGGCTGCTGGCAAGGCTGTCTTCCCCCGGTCGACGTAATTGCAGAAATCACGCGACACACCCTCCAACTTTTTTGGTGTGTGAGAGTGTAAGAGTGTGAAGAAAATGGCTGTATGTGTCCATGAATGGAAATGAATGATTTTCCTCCCCCTCCCCTTTTGTCCTCCCGCGGCGACCCGACCAAAGTTTTTTCATCTTTTCTCTCATCTGGCTCCTGGGGCCGAGGGATTTCAAAAAATGAAAAGGGGTGGGTGGAGGAGAACGGGCTTTTACGTTGTCATATTTTGGAGGTCGGGGCTTTATTATAAAAGTTTTTGATCCCATACACAGGCTAGATAGAGAGAGACAGAGACGCGGGGGATGGTTCTGAACCCTCCCACAGTGCTCCAGTGCTAGAGTCCCCGGTTTCATTACTGGGTTTCTTAGATATAGGGGAGGAAAGATGTTCACGAATGTCGACATGTTGTTGATGTTAATGAGACAAAAAGTTACAAGTTGATTCTGCTTCTGGTTGATTCGCTGTATTGCCGGTGTTGTGATGTCTTCCATCCCATTTACCCGAATGACGTCTTGATCGGGTGTTACCCCCAAGGATTGTGAGTGAAAAAATCAGCAGACCACTGAGTAGAAGTCAGACGTAGACCTGTAATCCCAAATAGCACATGGCCCGATTCCAACACGAGGACGTTAAAATATTCTAAACTCCACTTCACCCGGCTTGGTATCGAGGAACTCTCCATGCATGATGCCGTCTACATTTGCACCTCCTTTGAAGTAAAAGCCCCCTTCAACCCGCCGCTTTAGGATGATTGGCGAAGGTACTTTCCAGATCAACGTCACAACATCGTCGACCTCTACCCCGGCATGCCCAAGACCAAGCATCCCATTTGCTGTCTTGAAAAGTGTTCGATTTGTGTTTTGATGAGTCAGGTGATACCTCCATTTTCGCCCAAACAGCTCTAGAGCCTCGTCATCCATCTTTCCGTCTTTGCTGTTGTCGAAGACGAACTTGATCTCTGCGCTAGTCAAGTCGGCAATCTTCACGTCCTGAACTCGCATGACCTTGCGAAGAAGCCCCGGGACTTTGCCTACCGCATCGATGCCCACAATGCTCGTGCGGGAGTTCCAATCATTGGCAGGCGCGATCATCCGCCAAACGTAGTCATCCTCAGGGCCAACCTCCGGTCCGAGTCCGACGAATTCCACAATCGAAAGGAACCAGTCGTCGGGATTGTTCAATCGGGGCCGCGAGTAGTCATCGGGCCGAGTCCACTCGTGGGGTTTCATCACCTTGGTGATTCTATCGACATAACAGCCTCGCTGTAGGATGCTTGGTTTTACACCCCTCACTACAGAGTACAACGCCCTTCGGGATTGCCGTCTCGATGCAGTCGCTTTGAACCCTGTACCGTAGCTGATTGGCCATGTCACTAGGCCGTGTCGACCGATTTCTTGCCAGTCCGGTACCCACGTAGGAAGCCTACCGTTGGGGCTTCCCGGAGGGATGCAGTCGAGGTCAAAGCTGGGTGACGTCTCACTCTCGACTGGGTTACTCAGCATGGTCGCCGTGATTTCCACAAACACCTCTTTCCGCGTGAGAGAGTAGTCCGCCCGGAGCACATTTCTTTCGTGGTCTGCAAGCACACCAAGCAGCCCGAAAGCAATATCCCTCGGGTCCGTGGCAGAGTAATGAGGCCGCATTGGCGGTTTCTCCGCGGTCCACAGGATATCTACCAAATTCACAATCAACCCCTCTTGGCGATGACGCCGAACTTTCAGAGGCGTTAAATAATTGACACTTGGCGGAATAGTCTTGTCAGTCATAGAAAATAACGGACTGTTGTAAGGAATCATATTGCGTATCCTCCAGAGTAACTCAACGGTAGCGTCCAGTGCGTCAAGAGAAACACTCTTGCTGCCAGAAATTACAGAGGTGTTCCGGGCCAGGCAGACTTCTTGTACGATCCAGATGCGCTGCCAGTAGTCTCTAGCCAGGAGGTCGCGAATGCCTGTGCTGATGGATGGTGACTTGGGAGCCAAAAAGTCACACAAGGTCTCGTATGCGGCCACTGGGAAGAATGGCAAGGTTCCCGCCCCGCCCTCGTATGGAGTCGTGTCCAGCCCGGAGTCAACTGGGATTCTGTCTGCCAAATTCGCAGGATCTCCCGGCTCGCGGGTGAAAGCGTTTGTTCCAGTCAACTGACCGAGATAAAATGCGACGTACCGGTAGAGCATTCTGTCAATTTCGTGGTCCCACCGCAGATCTTCAGGGAGGTACTTTAGAAGTCTTTTTCCAGTTCGAGATAGGAAATCCATGGCCGCGTCACTACTCTGGGTTCCGGGGCCCAGCCACATGTAGACCATTTCGGCGCCGCTATAGATGTCCCGCATAGCGTTGATCTGCCAGCTCTTCTCCTTCAAGTCAATCTGTTTTATACAGATGGCATCGATCCAGAGCCACGAGTCTACCGCGTTCATTCGAAGTTGCTTGAGCGCAGCGTGGAGGTTCAACGTGACGTTGAAGGAGGCGCCCTCGATTTCGATGGCCGTGGTGTTAGTGGTGCTCCCCCACACGTACGAGAGTGCCGCGTATGACAGTCCGGGCTCATCTAGCGAGGCGTGCTTGATGTCAAGTGCAATCATGTTCTTTGCGCTGACTTGTCCGTCGGGCAAGGGGCGGATTCGGACGAGCCTGATTTCTCGCCGATCTTTGTTGAGGGGAGCATGGGTGAACATGTTGTACGCGATATGAAGATGTCGCGATAGCGACGATGTAAGAAACGGGTTGAAGTATAAGTTGTCTGATTTCCGAGCCAAGACTTGGTGATTCTTGTAAGTTGAAAGGATCTGGGAATGGGCCGGGAAGCATTTGGGGGAAAGGAGCTGAAAGATCCCTGGTGGTCCGCAAGAGGCAGCCTGCACTTTTGAATCACATGAGGGGAATTTCATTGGTCGTTCAACGCGAACCAGTGATCTAAGAGCCTGATTTATCACGAAACCCCCTGTTCCTAATACTAAAATGTTTACTGTGAGAAATCTGCCTGCGCTAGCCCAGAATCTCAGACCGGATATGAAAGCTTTCGGAGGACGGCATATATTCCCCCAGCAACGGCTGCCGGAGTCTCAGAGTCGCCTTGATGTTCAGGTTCACCAAGTTCGCTCGCCTGTCTCTTCTCTACCTCACGTCGCTGCCAGTACCGAGGTCTCGCCTTGCCGTGTCTTCTATATACCCCACCCCCCCAAGCCTCTTCAGGAACATGGTATGGCCCTCACTTGTTGGATTCTCCGAGTATCCAAAGTCGATGACAGAATTTCTAGCCTCGACTATCAGCAACGACGCAGCGTCTCTACAACAAGGTGCTGATGGCGAAGCCAGAAAAATGACCTGCAACGACTTCAAGCGGTATATTTTTAATACCCTCAACCAAAATGGAGTAGGAACTCAAAATCTAACGTCTCCTATGATCTAAGATATGACCCTGATCTGTAACACAGGGATTTTTGTGGGATGACGATCGCCTTAAATCCTCTATGAGAAAGAAGAGGGACTTGAAAGTCGTCGGGATTCAAATAGAAATTGCGCTCCAAAACATGGATGCGAAGATGAACATGTTGCTTCGGATTCAACATGGAGTGGGTCTAATCAACATCGAGGCGGCTATGGAGCTGGCGCAGAAGACAAACGCAAGGATCTACAATGCGTTGTGAGTTTATTCAAAGTTAATGGTGTAGCTGAAAACACGTCTTTGAGGTTGCGCTGACTGCCTGTTATAGCCGACGGGTAGACCATGAACTAGCTGCTCAGAACACCGCCGTGCAGTCCTTGATCAGGCGAGGCGGTTTCTCTGCGCCGCTCTCCCGAGCCTATATGGATGCCTTGCTGGAACATCCGGAAAACGGTATCAAGGCGTTTGTTCAGAAATAAGTCACTTCTATGAAAGGAAATATCGCGCAGAGCTTCTCCGATTTGGACGGGCGTTCTGGGGATATCACTCACATGAATGAAGACCCAAGGTATCGGAGGCTCAAGACCAAGTGAAACATATTTCAGGCTCTTCCACAGTCTACTTGGACTATTGAGATGAGCTGGGCGTGGCCAAGCTATGATGTCGCGCGGATAGATGGCTCGGACCCTGGGGTTTGCGAGTTGCCACATGCGACTTCCACCACCACTTCACCTGCAATGACTTCTTACAAGCAGACGAAAACAGTACCGGACTCGCTCACAGCATTCACGTCTACGATGCTGACAAACCTGCCGACGATGACACATGCACCAATCCCGTGTGGCACAGAGGATTGTGGGACAATCAGCTGCGCGGGAGGAGGGGCCGGGGAGTGTCTTGCTCTGCCGATGGGAAGAGGGTATGCATGCGGTTGCCAACCTCGCTTGTGGACAGTTTCTTACACAAGCACGATGGTACATGTCACAACCTCAATAACTGCTGCATCAACTCCGAGGTCGCCGCAGCCGATGCCCCCTAAGGCCAGCTCTACGACATCGGCACCAACTTCTAGATGGACTCAGTCATGTAAGATTGGCGGTCTGAGGTTCGACCGAGAGACATTCACTGACTGGGTTGAGGAGTTCTGCAAGGATACTAATAAGAAGAAATGGAGTAACGACAAGTGGTTTGGTGCCGCGGTTGATGGCAAACTCGTCAAAACCAAGAGTATCAAGGTCTTTGAAACCGACAGCGAAGAAAATGTGTCTTCGTACAAGTTCACCATCCACGTGGTCAGGCCCAATAACAACGCCGACGAAAGCTTGTGGTGTGATATCAATGGAAGAGGTTCAACTTTGGCCTCCGCTCTCGATTGGCTGAGAGAAGACCCTCAGCAATGCAGAACTCAGTTGTATGAGTTGCTCAAGTGTAAGTAAAAAACTTCCCTTCGGTACAACGGAACTATATTAACACACTTTCCAGGTGGGCCGAATGCAAATGGCGCAGATAGACCTTCAGGAGGAACCCGAGGAGGTCTTTGCTTGCATTGGACCATCGAAGTGAGGAAGGATGAGGAGTGAGTGAGTCACTGCCGGAGACGCTCTGGTTGATATGAGTTTCGTTCTCATGAGACGGAACTTTACGTGCTTTTTCTCTGCTAGATATCCCATGGTTGTTTTCTCTAATTATGATTCATTTTTCGAAATCTCCGAAAAAACCTCATTTTTCCTATAGAAGGCCTAATCGTTGTTTTGGGGTCGAATTTATAGTTCTACTTTCAGAAAAATGACATTGTGGCTCTCATTATATACTTTGCATTGTTCTATCTTCAAGTGATATAAGAATATCGAGCATATATGAGACAGGGAGTCATGGAGTATACTGTCAGTTGAGATTACTGGAAATCATAGCCCTACTTTTATCATCGGAATTTCAAGCATGTTGGTAAAAATTGAATCACTGAGTATTTCACTGGGCTACAGTCGAGGGCAACTTAGTTTACATGTGACCTAACCCTTGAAAAAGACCATGGCAAAGCCCTGGTGAGCACCCTTAGCAACTCCCTTCAGCTCTTGATGTGCTGCACAGCCATTGTCATAGTAATCCATATCTTCTTTCGATGCAAATGTAGAGATAGCCGCAATCGTGAATCCTTGAGCTCTTTGATCTGCAATAGCTAGGCTGGCCTTCACCGAGACTATGTATGGCTTGCCATCCTACAACTGGTAAGCTCAGAGCTCATGGTGTGGTATCAAGACAATGCTAGCCAGATGGAGATTGACTCCGCTCTCAAAAGCCTAACTGGTCATACTCACTTTCAAGGCCTTTTGGGGCATCTGCTGGTAGAGCGACAGTACTTTGTTTTGGTTCTCCTCGTCTGGGATCTTGAAAAGAGTGATTCTCGTAATTTGTTCAGACATTTTCGTGAAGCTAATGACTTGGGTCTTCTAGAGTATCAAAAGTTACGGGGCAATTTGGTGTCGTTGTGTTGTGGTGATTGTCGTATAATTCGATCAACAGCTGGCGTTAAGACTGAAACTTGGCACACTCAACCTTCCCTAAGATCAACTTTCTTGTCGGCTGTTTTTACACTCCGACAAATAACACAGAAGCCGAGAAACTCCCATTGCCGAAGATCCCTGAACCGCCGGCAGCGGCAGATTCGTGATTGAATGAGGGGGTTGTTTGCATTCCGAGCCGTCGGAACCAAATTTCGGATTCTCGGAACCCACCATTTCGATGGCTGCCACAGCGATCATGGAAAGGTAAATAGAAGTGTGTTAATACACGAAATCAAACAAACTCGAATTACTAAGGTGTTGACTCAACCAAATTGCTGAAGACTTTCCACGTCTAATTACGCAAGATGAAGTCCTGGCTCCCCATCCCACCCCGGTCGCACTTTTCGCTGCTGAACATTCCTTTCGGGGTGATTTCAAGCAAAGATAAGCAATTACACAGACCCGCTATCGCCATCGGAGAACACATCCTCGACCTTGATGCTTTTGCTACAGGCGGAGGTTTCAGTAAAGCAGCAAATGTGTCTTCCGAGCATGCAAAAGCGTTCTCCCAGCCCACCCTGAATGCCTTTGCCGAGCTTGGCCGACCGGTGCATCGCGCCGTCCGTTTATACCTTCAGGACATATTTCTCAACGACACCCCTCATCCAGACGTGTTGAAGGACAATGAGACTCTCAAAAAGGCGGCTTTGAGGCCCATTTCGGAGGTGTCTATGCACCTCCCGTTCGCCATTGGAGATTACACAGACTTTTTTGCTGGAAGAAACCATGCTCACAACGTTGGTGTTCTGTTCCGTGGACCGGCCAACGCCCTTCAGCCGAATTACAGCCATTTGCCCGTCGCCTACCACGGTCGTGCAAGCTCAGTCGTTGTCTCTGGAACTCCTCTTAGACGGCCTTGGGGACAGGCGCTGCCGGCCCCTGGCGCAACCGAGCCCGTTTTCCGGCCATGTGCGCGCCTCGACATTGAACTCGAGATGGGCATGTTTATAAGCAAGCCGAACGACCTTGGTAGCCCGGTGTCTGTCAAAGATGCCGACGAGCACATCTTCGGCTACGTCTTGATGAACGACTGGAGTGCAAGAGATATCCAGCAATGGGAATATGTGCCCCTTGGTCCGTTCAACGCGAAGAATTTTGGAACCACGATTAGCGCCTGGGTCGTGCTTGCGGACGCACTTGAGCCATTCAGAACAAAAGGGCTAGAGAATGAAACCCAACTACAGAAGTATCTCCAAGAAGATCGGTCTGACAACGTTCTTGACATCAAGTTAGAAGTAACTCTTGCTCGTAAGTTGAAACCTCCCGACCACCCTACATACATGGCAAATGTACTGCGTTGGAAGAAAACCAGGCTAATCAAAGCACGCTTTTCTTCACGATGCAGCTTCAGAAGGCGAGGAAACAACCGTTACTCGCACATCTGCCAAGAATCTTCTCTGGTCCTGGCCGCAGATGGTGGCTCATCACTCAATCTCTGGGTGTAATCTTCGTGCTGGAGACCTTCTCGGATCTGGTACCATTTCAGGGGACCAAGCAGGGACGCAGGGAAGCTTGCTGGAGCAGTCTCAAGGAGGCAAAGTCCCAATCAAGCTGAATGGCGGGCAAGAGCGGAAGTTCATCCAAGACGGTGATACGGTGGTTATTCGAGGCTGGGCTGGCGAACAGGATGGTCAATTGGTTGGGTTTGGAGAGTGTATTGGCCAAATACTACCTCCGATTTCAATGTAAAGAAATGAGAGGTTTATGAACTTGGCGATTGTAGAGTTAAATAGTCAATACACCATGCCATCAAAGTCACATAACACCACAGCTGGGAAATGCGAGTCTTCGAGGTGCTATATCGTTATTGTTTTTATCGAAGAGTGGTTATACAGGCACAATTAACTTGCATTTTGCAGACCATACTGCATATGTTTACTTCAAATATAGACATTAATGAAAACGGAACATCGAAACTTTCGATACTGCATAACGAGCGCAGTGCGACGATGAGGCCAATGAGCCATTGCTGTGTTCTCAATCGCAGACTCTTGATGAGATTCTGACTTCCTTCGCATTGCGCAACCGGTGAGAGAATTATCTGAGAAAAGCCTCAGATCATGTTGAGATCTGATGGAATCGTATCCCGCCTCTAGATATCTACGCACTTAGCATTGCCGAGTTCACGAGCCGCAACCAGGTAACTCGGAACCGCTTATGTTCCGCAGTTCCGGAGGGATACACGAATTGACTTCAAACACTGCATCTTGCAGTGAAAGTAAGTTTCCGTGACGTGTAGTTCCGTAGCATTGCTTCCATCACGTTTCATTTGCCTTTCCCTTCGGATTACTGCAACGCGGGGTTGGTCGCTTCAACTGCAGCGGTGCTGTCCCAATGTGTGCATCCCAATCACACGTGCCACTCAAACATGCAGAAAACCAAGACTTCATATACTACATAAGATTTGCATTCAAGGGAGGTAATAACTACCGTTTCATACCAAACAATTGAGGCATGCTTTCAAGATACGATCATTGCCCACCTTATCCATCTTCACGACTGTAATTGTGTTTCGGGACTACGTTCCTCATACAGCATACAACCATGCCTGTGACTAATTTCTCTACTGAGGAGAAGTACGAGTATCTCAACGGATTTGGGTCTCTCCATGAGTAAGTCCGGGTTTCTTGCATCATTAATAATGCCGAAACCTGTTATGTCGTCAGCCTGGTGTTGACCAACAATCATCTAGATCAGAGGCGATCAAAGGGGCTCTTCCTATCGGTGCGAATTCTCCACAAAAAGCGCAGTATGGCCTGTACGCCGAGAAGCTCTCTGGCACTGCGTTCACAGCACCTCGTCATGAAAACCTTCAGACTTGGCTTTATCGTATTATTCCAGCGGCCTCACACTCTACATTTGAACCGTTGAAGCAGAACAGACCTGACTCCGGAGGCAAACTTCACCAAATCCCGAATCAGTTGCGATGGGATCCGTTTGACATCAACAATGAGACAGATTGGATTAGCGGCCTCCGCCCAGTCGGTGGCGCCGGGGATCCCAGCATGAAAACGGGTCTCGGAATTTTCATTTTTGCTGCTGGTCGAAGCATGGATTCCAACATGGCCATGTATTCTTCTGACGGAGATATGTTGATCGTTCTCCAGCACGGTGTGCTTGATATCAAGACCGAGCTAGGCAGCATACTAGTCCGGCCCAACGAGATTGCCGTTATTCCACGCGGTATCAGATACCAAGTCAACCTGCCCAAAGGACCGGTCCGAGGATACATCCTCGAGCTTTACCAGGGCCATTTTGTACTCCCAGAATTGGGCCCTATCGGTTCCAACTGTTTGGCCAATGCACGGGACTTTCAAGTTCCGACGGCAGCCTTTGATGAGGATGCAAGCCAGTGGTCAATTGTCAACAAGTTCAACGGGGATTTCTTTATCGCAACACAGAATCATACGCCATTCGATGTTGTAGCCTGGCATGGCCAATACTACCCATACAAGTATGATCTTGGCCGCTTCTCTGTCATCGGCAGCATCTCATTTGACCATCCGGATCCATCCATCTATACGGTCCTCACTGGTCCGTCAGACCACCCAGGCACAGCCGTGGCCGACTTTGTCATCTTCCCGCCTCGTTGGCTTGTGCAGGAAGACACCTTCCGCCCTCCATGGTACCACCGGAACACCATGTCTGAGTTCATGGGCCTCATCTGCGGCGACTACGATGCAAAGACTGGTGGCGGCTTCCAACCTGCTGGAGCAAGTCTGCATAACGTCATGTCTGCCCATGGACCTGATGCTAGCACGTTTGAGCGGGCGTCAAATGCCGAGCTGAAGCCGCAGAAGATCGGCGAGGGAAGTATGGCTTTCATGTTTGAGAGCTCTCTGATGATTGGAGTAACAGACTGGGGCTTGGAGACATGTCAAAAGGTCCAGAAAGGATACAGCGAAGATAGTTGGACGGGATTGGTGTCCCATTTCAAAAGGCCAGAGTAATGTGTAGTGTCATAAGTGGGTTGGAATTCGTACCATTAGGGCAGCTATATATGAAACAGATTGTATCAAGAGGTCGAGAAGATAGCACCTTGCATCGAGAAACTGTGTAAGGCCGGTGCTTTCAAGCGATGTTGTCACTTGTGTGTGCCTTCCTTGGTTCGCACGAGCTCTTAGTCTCTCTTGCTTTGGAGGAACGAATTAAAAGTTGTTCAAGACTAAAATGATGTAATGTATTCACTTACGCCCTTTTGAAATATTCGCTAGATACGCATGGATTCCACCATACTGACAACCAGCTAAGGAAGTATGTATGGTTTAAATTTAATTTCAATTAAACATACATCTGCGTTGGCAAAGATGTGCGGCGCTACGGAGGTCTCCAAGCCAAATCTCCCGACGATGGTTTGAAAAGTGATACAGAAGGTTTAAACACATTTGACCTCATAAAGGATAGAAATCAATGATGAAATGATAGTTACCCGGCCCGACCTGAATGCTCAATTATCCCGAACTCCTTCAACGATATCCGAAACTACAACTGGAACCTCAAATTTTGCCCGGCCTCGGATGACATAATAACCAAGTCCGAAGACTAACCAACCTGCCATGACAACAGTAGAATAGTTCATATTCTGGGCAGTAACCGGTTGTGATGAAGGGAAAGTGCTAAAAATGATGACAACGGTCATCCAGACAAGACTGATAGTATTCAAGACCAGCCCCACAACCGGGCCCAACCTGAAAGGCCCGTATTCCTTGCGAGTGAGCTTGCCCCTACCGACGAACAACATATAAGCAATAGGAATACTGTAGGAAAGATAGATGCCGATAATCGCCATGGATAATACGGCATTGAAAGCGGTAGTGTTCGCCAAGTACAGAAAGCCGAGAAGAATCTGGGCCACAGTAACAAATACTATAGAGGTTACTGGTACCTGAAGCTTCTTGTTGACGTAACTGAAATGCGAGTCGAATGGAACAGCTCTGTCTCTAGCGAAAGCCCACAGAGTGCGGGAAGCGGAGGTGATGCCGCCTACTGTTGCAGCAATTGCAATCAAGATCACTAGGAGCGAGAGCACTGTCGCTCCGGCCCGAGATCTGGTAACATCGAGATAAATCTGCATGAAGGGGAAGCCGGTCGGTGTAGTCAAAAGGGATTCCAGTGACCCAGTCGAGAACAGGAGAACCGTGCAGTAAATGAAGCCCATCAGGCCATTAACAGTTACACTTCCGACCATAGCAATGGGGACATTGCGTGGGGCGTTGGGGATCTCTTCGGCCATGTGACAAGCAGCGTCGTACCTTTTGTAAACCAAGTCAGCACCCATTGAGGGGACCATAGATGGGAAGATACTTTATAGAGAGAACTTACCCAAGGAAAGGATACACCGCGCTAATCAAGCCCACGAGCCACGACACACCATCATTCTCCCAGCCACTACTGTTGACGACTTCGGTGAAGACAAAGGACGCGGTATTCTTGGGAGCCATGACGCCAAGGACCACCAGTATGACTACGAAACCCACAACGTGGAGAATACCTTGGCATTGTTAGCGAAAGTTTTCGCGTAATAGACCTTAGGTTTATTCCTCTTGTCTTTCTCACCTGAGATCATGTTTGCGTGGGGCAGCATCTTTGACCCCCAGATGTTGAGCGCCGCTGAGTATAGAAGCACAGCCCAGTAGAACAACATGCCTTGCCATCGTGCCGGTATGTAGGAGTCGTCGTTGATGACGATCAAGGACTGGGTTTGCAGGCCAGCTGCAAACGCTGCTGATGCACAGAAGACAATCAGACCACCCACGGAGATCCAACCGGTCGTGAAGGCTGCGAGTGATCGGCTACGAGGGGGACACAAGGCCGCGACCCAGTGATACTGACCTACCATGGAGTAATTAGCTTTGAGAGGGCAGGAGCCAGGGTCGCCAGGAAAGCTTACCTCCTGCAGTAGGATAGATGGATGCAATCTCGCCAAGAGATGATGCTATGCACACAGAGCACAGAAAGGAAAGAACACTGAGCAGATTATCAACCCATGTTCGATGACTTGGAAGTTCTCCACTGCGTGATAGAAACAGATTCGAGTGGTTGACATTAACTCACAAGTTGTAGAATAAGCATGGCGCACCGCCATTCACGAGTGCCTGAGCAATGACAGTGGAAAGTGCTTCCCATGTTGCCATAAGACATAGGCATAATGCCCCCAAGGTTGTCAAAGAGAATTGCCGCTTCAGCTCCTGCTGATGGCCGAGTTGCGCGAGACGTTCTTCATCGGAAAGGACTAGATAGCCGGGGATGCTATCAACTGCCTTGAGCTGGTCGTCGGTCTTTGTTTCGTTCTGGTCCATGATGGAGTTTCGAGCCATTCTGTCTGGATCGATACTTGCTGTTTGGTGTTTCCAACTCATCTTTGATTGCTTTCTTTCTTATTTCTTTTCGAGTCCGGAACACGGAATTGGGGCACCGGGCACGGCGGATGCAGAATTTCGAAGAGAAAGGGGATGTGACAAGCGGACAGTCACGCGGGTATACCAGCGATTGGGGTTACCCAGCGGAGACTATCAGCTTCAGTCTGGCTTTGATAATGCGGCAGCAGTGGCACAATGCCTAGTACAATAACTATTGATAATGCTTTGATGCTAACAGGCTCTTAGTTGGATGGGAATCGCGTTCAGGGCCGAGGAATTGGTGACAGTGCCAGGCGACGGCGCTTGACCGTTCTCGTCGAGAAGCGAGATATTGAGCATGGGCGATTTCCGCATTCCGAGAGAAGGCAATTGGGGTTTGGTGGGCACCAAATGCAACACGCCTCATAGACTCAGTAAACAACAGTGAGCAACCCCCTCGATGATCGACGAGAGGCAAGGTCCTGATGGTGCAGAAGTGTTGGACACCAAACGAGTAGTATGTACTTGGTCACCTGATTGGTCATTTGTGATGATACCGGTCATCCTTGTAGAGAGAATCAATCATATCTGCTGAATTTGTCTTTGTTCTTTGTCTGACTCGTGGCAATAGATAAGAATAGGCTACGGCATTTTCACTGTTACCTTTGACACGTCTGTCTGCCGTATCTAGTTGGAGTTGAGAGGATAGGGGAATAAGTCCAAGCCACGTTTGGCATTCGACTTTCGAACAAGGCAATGCTTGCTCATGTCATATTATCGACCCTGGATAGATTCAAAAGTCCAGGAAAAGGTTCGGCAACGGCAGTGCTTGCTACTCGGAACCCTATAGCTTCCGCTCGGAACGCACCCCGCATTCTCTGCAAGCCATCCCGACGTTCCCTGCGGGGGTCATACCCCTAACTGCATCTGCAAAGCGACCTGGGGGTGGGGAACGCGGGGAATTAGTGTACTTTGTAATGAACCAGTTCCGAGAGGTCTGTTTCCAGATGGCGGTTTGCCAGGAGGGACAGTACCGACGGGACCCGACAGGAAAGCTTCTGATACTCAGAGAGCGGCTCTGAAGCCGGGTAAGCACGGCGAGCTGGGACTGTCCGTATATCATGGAGGTGGTGGTTAGCTAGGGAGTTCGAGTAATGAACTAGATTGACAACACAATTCATCGTCTACAACACGTTGAAGCACACTGACATCTCAATTCCACGCCATGGCCATCTCAACTGCCATCTTTGCTTTGAAGCAAAGAATATTCGACCATGCTCTGCAGTCGACTGCTATCTCAATTCTCCTCCTACCCCTCATCTACGTCATTGCAAATGAATTCATTCGCTCCAAGGCCAGGATAGCAAAGCTAGACGGTCCTGGAGGGCTGCCACTCATCGGCAACTTGTGGGATATCCGGGTCAACGCGGCTGAGCAGTACCGTAAATGGGCCAAGAAGTTTGGCTCTGTCTACCAGATCCAGCTGGGCAATGTCCCTGTCGTTGTCGTGAACTCTGCCTCTGCAGCCAGGGCTCTTTTCGGACAGAATGCTCAGGCACTTAGTTCCCGCCCAGAGTTTTATACTTTCCACAAGGTGTGTAAGCAGAACATGGCATGAAATGGTGTTTAGACCAATAGTTTAGTAATGAGGCTGACGGAATGAGTACAGGTTCTCTCAGATACTGCTGGAACGACCATCGGCACATCTCCCTACAGCGACTCTCTTAAGCGTCGCCGCAAAGGTGCTGCTTCAGCCTTGAACCGACCCTCAGTTGCAACCTATGTGCCGCACCTCGACGTCGAATCACGGGACTTCATCAAGGAACTATACGAATATGGAAAGGCTGGACAGGCTCCCGTTGACCCTATGCCGATGATCCAACGCCTGTCGCTGTCTCTTGCGTTGACCCTGAACTGGGGTACTCGCATGAGCAGCCAGAAGGACAACCTCTTCAAGGAGATTACTCACGTCGAGGAGGAAATCAGCCGCTTCCGGTCAACCACAGGCAACCTCCAAGACTACATCCCTCTCCTGCGTATCAACCCCATCAACATGCACTCCGCCAAGGCACGAGAGATGCGCAGCAGACGCGACGTCTACCTGACCGCCCTGAACAGAGGTCTGGATGAGCGCATGGCAAACGGCACCCATAAGCCCTGTATCCAAGCCAATGTCATCATGGACAAGGACGCGAAGCTGAACCAGGCAGAGCTAACCTCCATCAGCTTGACGATGCTGTCCGGAGGACTTGATACCATCACGACTCAAGTTGCTTGGTTCATCGCCATGCTCTCTCAGCGTCCAGACATCCAGGACAAGGCCGCCGCCGCGATTAGAGAATTTTACAGCGAGAAGCAGCCTCTCTGCGACGCCGAGGATGACCAACAGTGCAAATACATCGTGGCTTTGGTGCGAGAATCTTTGAGATACTACACTGTCCTTCGCCTTGCTCTTCCCCGAGCTTCGGTTCGTGATGTTCCTTACGGACAGACCGTCATCCCCAAAGGATCAGTCATCTTCCTCAACGCGTGGGCTTGCAACATGGGTAAGACATATACTTCACCTTGAGCCTCAATTTTCAAGTACTCCACTAACACCCCATAGACTCTGAAGTGTGGACCGACCCCGAGGTCTTCCGCCCCGAGCGGTGGTTCGAGCAACCTGACGCGCCGTTGTTCACATACGGCGTCGGCTACCGCATGTGCGCTGGCTCTTTGTTGGCCAACCGCGAGCTCTACCTCGTCTACATGAGACTTCTCAACAGCTTCAAGATTGAGAAGCACGACGATGTGGACCACCATCCCGTTTCTGGCAACGCCGATCCTACTTCCCTTGTAGCGATGCCTAGGCCGTACAAGGCGAGATTTGTGCCTCGCGATACTAGCACGTTGAGTGATGTGCTGAAGGCGACCGAAGAGAAGGCGTAATGAGTGTCCATTTGAGGAGTCGATGGGCAATAGTGTAAATGAAAGTCTTTCAAGTGAATGGGAGGAGAGGAGGGTGGGAGAAGTTGAACTTGGCAGGAAGTTTTCAGTCAGATAGGGGATGAATACCAAATTTAAGATCCAGTTCAAAATGAAGATATTACGTTGCACCTTTAGCATCACAATTGTGAGCGTGGGATGATTTGATCTAGTTAAGGACGCTTTACCATACATTTGAAGACTCTGATATTCCAAGACCCAATGCTTCCGTTCCCTGCAGCCCTACTCACTCATAATGCGCTTTTGCGACCCTTTTTTTTTGCCAGGGGCTGCGACGAGTAGCCGTGATTTTACATTCACAAAGACTTGTGCTGAAAAAAGTCCTTGGTCAATTCCATAAGAGCAGTCTAAATCAAGCCCCAAAAGTGACGCGAAATCTCCTCCTCTCCAGACAATGGTGGCTGCTGCTCGTTTCCTCCCACGCAGTCTTGCATCCCATTTGCCCATATATCCTCAGTCTGCCCAAAGGCGTCGAACAGGAACATCAAGTCATTGCTGAGAGCAAATGCATCTGGGGCTCCAGCACCGAATTCTGCACTCATACCCATGGATTGTGCCGATGGCAGCGTCGCAAAGTTCGAGTCCAATCCCACAGCCGATGTGGGATTCTCTTCTTCAATCACCATGTCCATGGGGTGGGAAGAACTGGAGATTATGTTCAAAGGTTGTTGCTCGCCAGCATCAACACGTCGACCACCAGCGTTCTCATCGCCCCGAAGCCCGATGCGATGAGCTAGGGGTAGAAGTCCTCGTATGCTCTTCCAAAGTCTGCGGCTGGCTGTTCCCTGGCGAGAGAAGCACTTGACGAGCTCCACAGCGGCCAGGAAGCTGTCTCTACATGGCTCGGCAAATATTCTAGTGCCATGACAGACGGCAAGAAAGATGACCGCCAAAGAGCTCAACAGAAAATAGTTGAACGCGCTCTGCTGCCGTTCGTAAATATCGCTCGTTTCGCTCAGATGAACCAAGACAGATATGCTATCAATGGCAATATCCACGACAAGCCGGGCTTTCTCGACATCAGCTTCAATGCTTGCGGAGCTAATGACATGATGTCGATGTATCAGAGTTCTTATGTGATTGCCCCGCAAGTACAAGAGGGCTCGCAGCCGGCGGATGGAGCGGGGCTGGGCTGTCGGTATGCTACCATGTTGCGGATGGCGTAATTGAAGATCAGGGGGTATTGAGTTGAGCCAAGTTTGCGCTGTGAAGTCAAGGAATGCAACCGTGTCTTTCGGGATCGACTGAGATGGTGCGCTGAATGGTGGTAAAGCGTCCCATGCCTTAGAGCATAAACGTCCATAACCTATCAAACAACGAAGGTACTGGAAATCTTCAGACTAAGACTCAGGTTAGCCAAGTTACTTTCCGTGTACAGGTAAGAAGACTCACTGGCTCAGGCAAGTTTGGATCGATATCTCGGTCAAAGAGGGCAAAGGATAGACTGGTTCCGAAACTCCAGCGACGGTCCAATACGTAGACGCACCAGAACACCCGCACTGCTAGACTCCGCGTCTTGGGGTCTGGAAAATTGTCTGTGAGACTCAGGTTTTGGTGCAAGCCCATCTCTAAAGATGCTCGCGCTGCAATGCCGATGTTTCTCCATGCGAGTAGCTCTTCATCTGAGAAAAAGTAGTAAATACTCTTTCATCATGTCAGCCACTTCTGCTAGCAGGGTAACGAGTCTGTCGGACTTACAATCATAGCCATAATTTGAATCACTTTGAGATCAGCCTCCGCATCGAGCGTAAGCTGGTAGATCAGGTGTTTGACAGGTTCAACTAGCTTGCTGCTTGATTGGTTCTTTCCATGTGCCTCAACCACCATGCTTATGGCGATAGCTACTTTTGCAAGTATAACATCTTTGATGTCTACACTTCCGCCTGTTATGGCGCCAGGCATCATATAATCCGTGTTTGCTTCCACGTACGCACGGATATCCGCTGCTTTCGAAATCATCTCGCGCGTGTCAATGAAGGGGTAGACGATCTCAACCTCTTCTTCAAAAACTTCAAGAAGTCTCACAAAGTCTTCGAGCGGCATAGTGAGAAGGATATCTGTTCCAGGTGCCCACTGTGGGGGTTCGGACTGTTCGGGAGTTGGGTATCGGGTCGGCGCGATAGACTCACTAACCGCCGTCGTGACGGGGTCGTGAGCCGAGATCCCCATCCTCGTTAATGAAGTTTCAGCAACCTTGAGACTGAAAGCTGATCTGGTGGGCCCCACGAATTGTGGTTGCTTCGGTTCTTGTTCTCCCTGGACAGAAGAGTTGTCGTGAAGAGACATCTGTTGCTGAGATCCGGGAGAAGCCGACGTTCCTTGACGATTCTTATCCGAGGCCAGCTTTCCTACGGTATTTGCGAGGGTTGCCACCTGCTCTCTGAGCATGGAAAGCTCGCTCCGAAGATCAGTACTTGGCTGGCTGTTAGTTTGAATTAGCATATGAACAGAGCATTTCAAGCGTACTTGAACGAGGAGATTTACTGACCTATTTTGCCTCGACTTTCTCCTACTTCTGACCCTTTCCCTTACACCAGTCCCGCCTTCTTGTGAAGGAGCTGGGCCAAATGTGCACGGGACGCCGCCTGACATGCATCTCTGGCATTCTTCCTCATTTTCCAATCTGATGCACTTGAGTTTCCGCTTCTTGCACTCGGTGCTATTGCAAGGTAAGCTTCCGGTTATTGTTCCATGAGTTTCGGTTTTACCCACCAAGCAGCAGCTGCATATTTGGCACGCTTAGACCTCGTGGGATGCGTCGAGCCAGCCACCGACCTCCTGCGACCCCCCGACGTCGTCGTTGGAGACTGCGCTTCTTCATTGCCTGAGAAATCAAAGTCCTCTTCTTCTCCCGTCATGCTGAGGGTGTTTGCGGATTGCGAGATGAGTCGCAGAAACGAGAGAATATCTGGCTAGGAGGTTGGCCACGGTTAGAGTTAAAAGCAGTTGCGCTGCACCGCGACTCGACAGGCTGGGGGGAAGAGTGGGGGTTAAGTACGAAGTGTGCTACCCCCGAATACCGACTGGGATCCGGGCTCCGGCACATTTCCCCGCATGTGCTACCCGCACCCGCCTTGCTTCGTGGGGTTTGGTGAGCCACCAATATTGCTGCAATTACTCAGTGACAGTCTCCGTTTGTTGTGCGCAACTACAAAGACTTTGGAAACTTCCAGGAGGATGTTGTTATTCAATTAGGAAAACTGATAACGCCTGTATGAATTGGATAGGAAATTTGGACTGAGGGGCTCACAGGTACTTACCATCCATTATTGCACACTACACTGCTCCAGCGATATTTCTCCCCCATTAAGCTGCCACGGAACGGTTCCGAAGTCATAAGCTGCACACTACCAGTCGCATTTGGCCTTTTTCTTCACAACGAGCAATTCCTACAACTGCAATACTTCAAACCACAATTTGGAATTTATTTGACTACCTCAACAACTGTGATCAGCTAAACTATGCTTACTTGGGTAAGCTGAATGCGGGGAGCAAGTAAGGGAAATCGAGCAATGTCTAGTCGACATAAAACCTCATATATAGGTCAAGTTGAAATACAAAGAGTCCATTCTAACGTCGCTGGACCAGGGTTCATAATCGAAATTTCTGTGGCCACGTTTGGAGAAGAACTAAGGAACAGGTGGGCGAAAATCTTCGATTCAGCGTCAAGAGAAACCAGGAAATGACAGCATATTTCACCCTGCACGTTCTAAGTGTCTTCAGGATACGGAATCGTGTCAAATGTAACGCACGCCTTACTTTTTATTACAGTGGCGATGAGTTTCTAAGGACATTTGACAAAAAGTCTTTGGCAGCGTTGCATGTATGTGGAGGCATTCGCACATCGTCATAAAGAAGCATACGATAGTAAGATAAGCCTACTTCCGAGTTGCCGGACGTCAACATGCATCAACTCAAGTAGGAAGAAGTTGTAATAAATCACAAAAATTTCGACCGTCCTGAATGAATGGAAGAAAAAGCTATGCAATTGAGGAACAGCCTAGAAATAGCTGCCTGGGATTTGAGAATTATAGAATAAAAAGGAACCACATCTTGCGCACATAGTCTGTAACTCGTGCAATATCGTCCAATGACCACGGTACCTGTCCCAAATATTGCTGCTTAAGCACGAACCGATCTAAGTCTGACGCGAATGTCTGCGTCTATCTCAGGGGTCAGGCCCCCTCGTTATGCTGTACTTCTCGTCGTATATTTTGCGCTGTTCAAGTTCGGCCACCGTGAGTAGATTATCGCCTTTCCCACCGTTGAATGTGTAGAGAAGACAGCCGACTTGCGTTGCGCCCCCAACGCCACCGTTGTTACCTGTAAAATACCTGATTAGCCCAGTCCTAAATATTATGGCGATTGATTCCGATGTTACTAGTTGACTTAAGGAGATTGAAATCCAGTGATTTTGTGATCCAAAACAGCTTACACTTCTTGAAATTGTCGTTCATGATGGATGCACATGACGGCTTTCCTTCCTTGCTGAGCAGCGGATCATCGACCCTTTGCGCACCAAATGCGGTTCTACAGCCAGCCACCCATTGGACGTAAAAGTCGTAGTTGACCTTCCAGTTGTCCTTCCATCTGTAGCGTGACCTGAAGACAATCGGGTAATGGTTCTCCGCCGGGTCATGGTAGGTCGTGAAGATTCGCTTGCCTTGGTCGCTGGCGCAGAAACTCAAACTTGCTTCCCATTGCATGCTGGGATTGATGTCAGCGTGGCCCGCGAAGTCGGCTTCGTTGTGACATTGGACGTCGTGGGCTGCCCAGGGCAGTTTCTCTCTTCCTTGCTCGTCGAGAGATCTCGGGTCGATGGTCGTATCTATTGGGACTGCATGGCCTGTGACTAGGCCTACGGCCAGGGCACAGATAATCAGGGAGAGAGTAGAGCCGTACATTACGGTGTTACGTGCAAACGAGCGATCCGATGCGAGAGATTGAGTTATGGAAGAAAGAGTGTTCTCGATGAAACTAAGATTGATTTCAATGTGTCGTTGGTCTCGTTTATATCTATTTCCTCAGCCCATCTAGATGGTTAGTTCAGTGGTAGGACAGGAAGATAAACAAAGGAAGAATAGGACCAGAGATACCAGACCACTCTGCTGCCAGTGTCATTCAGAAACCGTTTGCAAGGACGCCGCGGCGAGGTCGGTGCTCACGATCATTCAATGACACGAAGAGACAAAGAGCTCAATTGATCGCATCAACCGGTTTTGGCACTTTAAGATCAAAAGTTCCCATTTTCCCGCTCCCTTGAATCTTAGCCGCCGTACTGAATCTCGTATAGAGCAAGCAATCATGGAGTGGTAACGCTTGGGAGTCGGGACATCTATGAGTGTGACCTCAAGCACAAGTTTAAGAAGTGATAACATGCACTCAACCTTCAAAACGAGATCGAATTGTGTTTATAGTGATGCGATAGCCCCACTAGAACTGGGACATCCTTTCTCAACTTCCTTACGCAGGTATGCAAGCAACCACTTCTGCGCCTATCAGTACTTGAATGCAAACTTAAACCCCGAGGTCTATCTTATGATGAAGTAGGTCTTTGTTGCAGTTCACCTATAGTAAGTACACAAGGAGTCGTTGGTTGCGATGAAGGGACGCGTGATGTGAGCATCACAATACCAACATCTACTCGATTGTCAGGCTCTACGATGCAAGTACCAAAGAATGGCTTCATAAACAGCAAACCCGGCAACGATCAACAATCAACATTATTTTTCTCGAGGGTTCTCCGCTGCATCTGTTTGAATCAAATTCTAGGCCATGAACCGTGAGCACCTGATGACCGGCGGTCAAATCTACGTTCAAAGCTCCCAGATCAGCCCCTGCCAAGGGATCGACTCGCAGCCAGGCTGATCGATCATCCGTTCTTTGGCCCCATAAGTCCACCCTCTGCTTCTAGATCTCAGAACGATGGGCTAGGCATAATGCTGCAGTGACATCAGCCCGATGGAGAGAATGGAGCTGAAGCGACGGAAGCCGCGCGGAATGAGACGACGTTCATGCTGTTTCCGTCCCGCATACCCATGCTGACCATGTGCAGCCACGCGAGATGCACAGATGCATGGATGCAACAGAAAGAGCAGGCATCTAGTGCAAATCAATGCGTGTTGCCGATCAGAAGAGGAAGTTACCTACAAAGTACGAGAAGTACGGAGCGGCTCGAGTCGGGAAGGCTTGAGTGTAGACTACGCCAAGTGCTACTCGGTGATGTTCACTATGTACAAGCACGAGTACGCAAACCGGTCAAGTGAGCCTAAGTCCTGTAACAAGTGGGAGGTCTCTGGAATCTCTTGACCTTTCGCGCACGAGAAATTCTACGAAATGCTGACTGGTCACGTCTTGTCGTCCTCATCTATCGTCATTGCCCAGCTTTCTTCGTCTAGCCAACGCGTGGGCCAGCGGGGGAATTGCTGTTTTGGAGAGCTACCAGACTCTTGGCTTTGATCAGATATTCTACCTACCTCGGCAAGCTAGACTGCACGTCGAGAAGATAGCGAGCCCCGGCTAACGTCAATTTGAAGCAGATCATATTTTCTCACTGTTGGCCGGCTCAAGAGGACTCCAACAGCAGACCCGAAGGTGAGGAACCTGGATGGACCAACACAACATTTGGAGAATGAGGTCTTGGCTGATAGGGTATGATTGTGAATACGACAGTACCTTCAGAACTAACTCGAGAGTCATGGATGGTTAATTATTTATGGAGGTGGAGACATCGAATCGGCTGTAGGCCTGGTGATGTTGGCCCAAAGTAATGGTTCTGGTCTCCTGCCATTTCAAGTCTAGCGAGGCTTGGACAGTTAAAGCGGGGGAGATAGTCAGGATGTCGGGTCAGTCGTTACGAACTGAGCAAGAAGTTGCGCTCTTTAATTGCAGGGAAGCGGCTCAATAGAAGTAATCGAGACAGTAACAGGCTAGTCAGCAGTAGTAGCTCACTGCGTGGAACAAAGTCGAGACTCAAATGTGTAGCGATCATCGTCTGACCTGTTCTGACAGCTTGTTTGACTGTCTCTCGTAGGTATTCTTAGTCAGACCAGTGGGTAAAGTCTTCCTCGTCTGTGCGCTTCAGCTGTTGATTCAGCCATTCTTATTCAGACTCTGTCGATTCAACTCGATCGTCGCTGCCCCGGTTAGCAGCCCGTCACCTCACGCAGCCATCAAGCGGGTAAACATTGCATTGCTGACCCGAGTCCGAGTAAGAGTATGGCAGTTGAGGATGGAGGCGAGGCAAAAGAGCCGATGGGAGCCAATTTGGAGTGGAGATTTGGGGAACCATTCACACTGGGGCTTGATACGATCCCTGTTGACTTTGCAGATGCAGTCGCCAGGAGGTACCTGAAGGGGAAATAAACTCTTTTAACTTTTAGATAGAGTTCGGGTGTCGTCGCTTATTCCCACCAACCTTCTATCCGTAGACGGCAGTCGACGATCAAAGAAAGTCAATACCTCTGACTAACCCTCTGGCGCGCTTCCTCGTAATCTCCTACGCGCTATGGCCCAGACATTTTGTCTCGAAAGCCGTTCTATGACAGGGAAATCATCGCGCCCCTGCTAGGAAAAGCAACGCCGTCGACGGCTAGCTCTAGCCTTCCATCGTATTCAACTTCCTTGCCAGACAAGGCAGCCTGGGAGTCAAGACGGACCGGCCGCTTGTTTGCTTGGCAGGTGCCTATCAACATGTCTCTATCCAACCAATAGATGCTGATGTCCTGCTTGATTCAGGTACTTGGTCCACTCCAACCAATCTTGGCACCGATGCATCGCGCACCAAAAGAACTTTTGCTGTCGCGAGCCTCATCACCGCTTTCAATCTTGTGCCGGCCTGCACTCTGTGAGAGAAGAGTCTTCGGACGCCTCGGCCACCCAGGGGATCCACACGGGAGCTGTCGTCATGGGCTTGATGAGGTGAGCTCGCATGCATTTGAGCGTTGCTTGTGCTCCCCAGACACCAACTCATCCGCAGATCCGGAGAGGAAATTCAATGTTGGTCGCAACAGAACAGTCAGTTATGACATTAGCGATTCAAATTGAGTCTTACTGCGCTCAATCCTGACTTTGGGCTGTGACAGCTACTTGCAAGACTCACACGCATGTGGATGGAAAGAACCTTATCTCGGGATGACCAAGGGACAATTTGCGACATTTATCACGCTGACAAGTGGTTGCGTGCCTCGTATACGCTGCCATCTTCGAGAGGACATCAAGAGGGAGCAAAACGAAGCGGCCCAGGAAAAGGAGGCCATCCCGGAGGAGTGGACTTCCAAGTCCCGCTATTCCTGCGCCGTGACTGCGAAGCTTCCCCGGACCGTTGTCCGCCAAGGCCATACTAATCCCGGGACCTGCCCTTTCGGGATCTCCGCCAAGAGCCTCCAAGAACGCCCAAGCGGGTGGCCAATCGAGGAGAACCGTCGCCCGGAATTACTCGTTAATTATCGCTCACTGCTAAGTCTGTGGATAGTTGGGTTCTGTGTACTCCTCACTGTGCGATGTTACCCTGCCGCCGTTTGTGACTGGCCGGCACCCGTTGCTGTTGTTTGCACTGCCCGCTTGTCTTGCAAACGGTCAAATGGCCTGGCACATGTTGCGGTGCAGTGAACCTGGCATGTCTTGGTCGCATCCGACTTTCCCATGGTTACAACTCCACGAGGAACATTTGCTCAACCAACTCTCGTACCCCTGGTAGCGCCCAGACAATGCCCAGATCGATGGACTCTAGCAGTCCCAGGCGCGAGCAGTCACCCCAACATGACTGCATATCGAGCTGCCATGACAGGAAGCAATGACTAGCAGACACGAATGGGACTTTGGTTGCCATGGTCCGTCCATACTAATCTGACCGGGTCAGGATATAAATCCATAGCCATTTCCACCTCTCATCGAAATAGTTTGTCCTTGATCTCTAAGGGAATCCAGCCTCCAATCCACCTCCCTCGCTCATCTCAGTCCAATCCTCCCTTTCAAATACGCAAAACACCCTCATAGTGTTTGCATTGGACATCAGGCACCATGGTTCGCGCTTCATCCTACCTCGGATCCCTTGCCGTCCTCGCCGCCTCGGCGATGGCCAAGGAGATCCAGATGAACGATGCCATCTCGGCTGAGTTTTACGACTCTGGCAAGGTCCACGAACAGGTCATTGCTGCTAAGAAGGTAAGTTCAAAACTCCAATGATCACCACGAGAAATGGGACTGACGAAAAATGCCAGGCCGAATTCGCTCGCCAGAGAGAAGCTGGTGCCTACAACAGTGAGGTCTGGCCCGAGTTGGGTTACACTCCTTGTGTAAACGGTTGGGCCGAGGCCGTCGTTGGAGACAGGAACAACACCTTCAGGTGCCACAACGTAAGTTCCCACCAGAAATATGGCTTTTCCCGAGACACTCGAGTAACACATTCTAGGCCGACTTGTACTCCTTCGTCAGCCACGCTGCTCTTGGTGGACCCCTTGCTGAGGGTTCTTCCTCGTGGGGATGGACCAACGACGATGGTCGTGAGTTCGTCGCCATCGGCCAGTACGAGGGTACTGCTTTCGCCGAGATTCTCTCGGACGGAAAGCTCGTCTACCTTGGACGCCTGCCCCAGTACTCGGCGCCGTCCGAGTGGCGCGAGATCCGCTCCTACAAGCACTACATGGTCATCGGCTCCGAGGCCGTCGGTCACGGCATCCAGATCTTCGACATGAAGAAGCTCTTGGACATTGACCCCGCCAGCCCCGTCGTCTTCGACGCCAAGGCTGACTTGACCGGTCACTTCAACGCCCTCCTGCCTCTGGGCCGCGCTCACAACGTTGTCATCAACGAGGAGCTCAACTACGGTGTCGCTGTTGGTGCCGCGCCCCGTACCGACCCTCTTTGCGCCGCTGGTCTGAACTTCTTCGACCTGACGGACCCCTCCAACCCCGTCTCTCTGGGTTGCGCCAAGGACGATGGGTACGTCCACGACGCTCAGTGCTTGGTCTACCGTGGACCCGATAAGCGCTACCAGGGCCGTGACATCTGCTACGGCTACAACGAGGATACCCTCACCATCTACGACGTTACCGACAAGGCCAACGTCACTAACATCATCTCCCGTATCTCTTACGAGGGTGCCTCCTACACTCACCAGGGTTGGGTCCTTGATGTGAACAACCAGGAGTTCCTTGTCCTCGATGACGAGCTTGATGAGGTGAGTCGATTAGTTAAATTACTTTGTTTCTGCATAAGCTAATCTGACATCAAAGGTTCGCGGCAACGGCCCTGGCGGAGATGGCTACCCTGTCACTTTCATCTGGGATATCAGAGACCTCGAAAACCCTAAGCAGACCGGAGGTGAGTTTCACAGACTATATATCCAAAGTTATGTCTGCAAATCTAACAATGTCACAGAGTTCAAGCACCCCACCAAGGCCATCGACCACAACCAGTACGTCATCGACAACTACATCTACCAATCTCACTACGGCGCCGGCCTCCGCGTCCTCGACGGCACTTCCATCCCCACAGACCCCACCGGCGCTGGTGTCTGCGAGGCCGCCTACTTCGACATCTACCCCGAGGACGACGACTTCGAGGGCGGCGGCTACGTCGGCTTTGTCGGCACCTGGTCCTCGTACGCCTACTTCCCCTCGGGCTACATCTTCATCAACACCATCGAGCGCGGCGCCTTCGTCGTCAAGTTGACCGGCAAGGACTGCCCCAAGGCTCCCGTCTGCAACGCCGACAATTGCTTGCGCTCCTTCCGCGCCACTTCCGTTCCTGGCCGTCTTGAGGAGTCGCAGGCTTTCTGCAAGTCGTTCCTGAGCAAGCCTGTCAAGGACGCTAGCGTTCTTCCCGCGCACGCGGTGCAGAACTGCGCCAAGGAGGACAAGGTTGCTCAGGCTAGCAGTGCGTGTGCCTGCTTACCCGCTGCCACTCCCGCTCCTTGAAGCTGGATAA
Organism: Colletotrichum fioriniae; assembly: GCF_027942845.1. Lineage (NCBI taxonomy): Eukaryota > Fungi > Ascomycota > Sordariomycetes > Glomerellales > Glomerellaceae > Colletotrichum > Colletotrichum fioriniae. The sequence continues at coordinate 1,999,037 of NW_027076844.1, read as the reverse complement.
TGAAAGGGGAGGAGAGACGTGAAAATGCTGCATGATAATGCATGATGCGACGTAAATAATTCTTAGTACCTAGTTTACCCTCTCAGTTGGTTGCGCACGATACGTGGCTTCTGAGAGTTTGTTAGCAACAATTGATGAATACATCGACATGACCTCACACGATATTGAAGTATGCATGCCGTCCGTGAAGCCACAGAACCGGACCTGAATTGGAGCTCCGTCGTGTATCTAGATGTGGCAGATCAATGGTCGAATCGACACAGTCATCACTATGCTGCCTCGGGAATCATATTTCTAGATATCCCAAGAAGTGATTGTCGACTAGTTACCTAAACCCATATTCATCAAGGAAAAGAACCCGATCAAAACTATCCCGAGACCATGCACAGGGTTCGTGGAGTCTAGCAGTAAGAAGTCCCAACCCATACCTTTTCTCGACCTTCAAATATTCTATCTTCTCCATGTTTTCTCTAACTACCTAGTCTCAACATGTCGTCCGTCTCCCAAGCTGGCTGTATCATTACTATTCCTGCCCACAAATCTGATAGCGAGTGCGGGAAGATTAAGGTGGAATGGACTAAATATTATAGAAGCAGAACTGGCAGCTACTACGTTGTCAAAATCAAGGACCAGACTCAAGATCCCGCCGACGTGCTTCTCTGCGTTACAGACCGCTTCTATTCGGACAACTTCAATGAAGACTTGACCAGAAACTTAGCGGGTGTAAAGGGAGAGTATAGCAAGTGCATATGATACAACCAATATGACTGAATGCACGGAATTTAAGCCGCGGCACGTCTCATTCCTAACCACGTCGTGATGCAGGTTGTTAGCTATTACCAAAACGGTTAGCAAAATAGATCTTGAAAAGACTGCTTCCTTCTTCTTCAGGACAAATTTGATGAGCTCTATCAGATCATTTGTTTGCGTTTCTGATTTTTGGAGCGACCATGCCTAATTTGCGTTTCCTTCATACCGTGCATTCTGTGCCTTAACTTGATGATGCACGGGAAATTGGTAACGTGTACGCGGATGGATACTGCCTCCACGGGCCACCAACTTGCAAGACCATCAGCAGTAGGTAAGAGCAAAATTATTGATTAAGTTATAATAGTTCAGGAAAAGACTCAATCGGTCCCACATCCCCAGGAGTTCTTCGCGTTTAAGGTGTGCAACAAGCTCAGAACTTGCATGCGACCCACGGACCTTGGTGTGGCGATCTTGAAACGCGCTCTTGAAACATCAAGTACGGCCATGGAGGGTCGTCCCGAGCTTTCTTCTCTACAGCAACACAAAAATACATCAGACCGAACTTTCTCTTCTTACCAAAACCATCAAAAACAAATCCAACGACTATCAAAATGAGTATACGCATGCTTCTCGCAGGCCTAGCCTTTGGCCAAACACTAGGACTCAAGACTCAAGTCCCCTTATTCGAATCATGCGCCGCAAGCCCGCTCCTCCCAGACTCTCAACTTGCCTGCGGCAAACCCACAATCTTGGCCTCTGGAGGATCGCCTGTCCTGGACAATTTGGCCGGCAACCGGACAGCGAAGCCGCCCAAGAAGGACATTTGGCGTTCGGACGAAGGCTGGCAAGGCCCTCACTCCTGCGCGGGAGCGTACTGCGCCTACTCACGACCATCCTTTGCCAATGGCCGGGGTATCGTCCTCGTGAGCACGGCATACAACGCCGAAGAGGCGTCTCACTTAGCGGCTTTTGCAAAAGAGTCGATCAAGGGCGAGGGCGATAGTGAGCTGTTCCGCGTGGTGGAGATGCCTGGCAAGGGCCTGGGTGTCATCGCGAACCAGCATATTCGGCGTGGGCAGCGGATCATGGCCCATCCGCCGGCTGTTGTTGTGCACCGCAGGTTCGTTGATGATATTGATCTGGAGAACCAGTACCGTCTGCTTGATGTTGCTGCCGGAAAGCTTCCGAGGGATACTCGCAAGACTTTCATGGCGCAGATGGGTCAGTCTCGCGAGCATCAATCTACGGGACACAAGGTGCACGATATCATGCACACCAACTCATTTGAACTGGGTCTTGGGATCAGAGATGGTCATCACTTTGGTAACTACCCAGAGGTCTCACGTTACAACCATGATTGTAGACCCAAGTGAGTTGATTTAGTTCTCTCATGGCTCACAGGCCACACACCACCTCATCAACTAACACAGCCCAGCGTCGCCTTCTATATCGACGACTCAGACATGCGGCACTACACCCATGCCATTAAAGACATTCAGCCCGGCGAGGAACTCACAATATCATACGTCGACTCTCTCAGCTCCCGCGCCGTCCGCCAAGATCGAGCTCAGCGCAACTGGGGCTTCGGCTGCACTTGTCAGCAATGCAGTCTCTCCGAGGCCTTCATCCGCTCCTCTGATCAACGTCTCGGAAAGATGTGGCAAATCGAGCAGCAAATGAGTCACTGGAACGGTGCAAAGGTCGACGAGGAGATGATTGAGGAGCTTATTTCGCTCTACCGGCAAGAACAGCTTGACCAATCTCACGGCTCGAATGCTTTCAGGCTTGCTGCGTTGAATTACAACTCCTTGGGAATGGAGGAGGAGGCGCTCGAATATGCTAAGCTTGCTGAAGAGCAATTCTTGCTTGAGAAGGGTCCACGGGCGAAGCAGGTCCAGGATATGAGAGACTTATTGCGGGATCCGAAAGAGCACTACAGTTGGCGACAAAGAGTTTGATTGGTGCTGAAAATGCGCCTTCTTACTCAAGTTTGGATGTAAATTGATTTGCGAAAATAGGCTTTCATTTACCAAAAGTTCATGTCAGTCATGTTCAGAGCTTCTAGCCAAACTTGAACTTGTCCCTCTCATGCCTCTTCAAGTGTTCAATGAAAGTCAACGATCGAGACAGGTGACATCTCAGAACGGGCGACTCTCGACTTCTTTCTTCAGATCTTCATTGAACTGATTCCATCCAACAAGAATCTTCTGCCTGAAACCCCAAATTGGTGCCATAATAAATGCCAGGAGGCCATGAATCTCCTCGACCTGGATGAACCTGGTGCCTCCAGAGTTTTGCTCACTCGGGTTGAACCAAAACTCATGTTTGCCAACGAACAAGAGCGGAACTGACCCCACCCATTGGAGCGTCTCTGTTGTGTTTTCCTAGTTATTCGAAGAGAGTCAGTCAAACCAATCACAACTACCTTACTACTATAGACAGCAAAACACATCTAGCGGAGAGAAACTGAATACTCCTTACCACAATGACTGGACTGAATGCCATCCCTCCCATGTCAACTTTGATCTTATCGCCATCCTTGAGCTCAGAGGGATCCTTGCCCGGCTCAGTCGGCTCGAGAGTCCACTTCTGGCTCCACTGCTTGTATTTGCTGAACTCCAGAAACTAATCAGACGCAAAGTCAGCACAGAGCTTGAAAAGAAGTTTCCGTCATTTGTCCGAAACGCGCCTCGGGTTCGCTCTATTTCACAGGGTCCATACCACTGATCTCACGGCCGCCGGCGGGGCCTGGATTTCAATCTCTGCTGCGATACTTTGCGTTTGACCCATGGCTACGGTTCCTGATCCAAATATAGGTTCCGTGGGGGGTTTTGACGGATTTGGCTCTTTTGGATGAACGTGGACCTCTGGTGCCTGGGATCCTTGGATGGATAGCTGAATCTAACACTATCAAGTCTTCTGACAACAACGTCGGAAGACGAGCATCTGAGGTGATTGAGGGGAATACTGGATTCATATACGTTTTTGATACGAATTAATAGATAACCGCCCATTGGTGGTTTTCTGCTGACTGCATAAACATATCTCACCATCGCTTAAGCCACCTAGCGGCTACCAGACCGCGATCGGCTAGGCTGGGCACTGGACCCCGGGCTGCGCCGCAGCCACGATCTATCAAACTGAATTCCGCCGGCTGTCAATTAGTCCGGAAACACACAGCTCCAAATCCCAAACCCGCGCCAGCCAAACGACAATAGAGTCAACCAGCCATGTAGAGTCCTGTTTCCCCGAATCCCAATGTTCCCATTACCGAGTCCGTTTATTTGGATCTCTTTGACCTACTCCCAGACTCCGTCACCCCGAAACCCATTGAACAAGAGAGTTGCTCATTGAAATTGTGGCCGCTCGGAAGCGAGCACCCACATGTCGTTATGGGTAAAGACACCGGCGTGGTTTGCTTCCTTCCATGGTGTGTCAGGTCTCGCAAGACACCAGTCAAAGTTGCGCATCAACTGCCCCAATATGTTAGCTCACAGGTCATTCAAAGAGATGCGAGAAGGGATGCTGCGCTCGACTCACCTCGAAAATAGTCTTGCCAATCTCCATCATCGCAATGGGCCGGCCAAGGCACTGATACTTTCCATACCCAAAGATAAGCTCATGCACCCGATGCATATTCACCAACCGCCTCTCGTCCTCCTCCAATAACCACCGCTCAGGCCGGAACTCGTCCGCGTCCTCGCCAAAGATCTCCTTGCTGAGGTGCATCGGCCACGCCGCGGCGTTGATGTTCGTCCCACCGGGCAAAAACACCGACTCGCCGTTCACGACAACCGTGTCGCCTCCGTCCGGCACCCGCTTGGGGTCCATGTTCGTCACGGGCGGGTGCACGCGCATGCCCTCCTTGATGACAGCCTGCAGGTACGGCATCCGCCTGTTCTCCGCGTCCGAGACGATACCCGACGGCCGGGAACCAATTTGCCCCTCCCTGACGTAGGCGTCGATCTCGGCCTGGAGCTTGGCGTAGACGCGGGAGTGGGTGAGGAGGTAGAGCATGATGATGCGCAGCGACGCGGCGGTGGTGTCGGACCCGGCAATCATCTGCAGCGTCGTCTCTGAGAGGATCTCGTCCTCGCTGAGGCCGTGCCGGATAAACGAGGCAATCATGTCGGACCGCTTCTCCGTGTCGCGCGCAAGGCGCTCCTTGATGATGGCGCGGCCGTTGGCGAACATGCGGCCGAAGCCGGAGGCGTCCGTCTCCTTGGGGCCTAGGAGGCGTGCCACGATGGGCTTCTGCAGAATCTTGTAGAGGCCCAAGCCAATCTTGTAAGTGAAGATTGTCATGCCGACTTCGGCTGACTCGGCGACGCCAAACATGTCCTCATCGGCGCGCAGGTCGCCAAAAGGCTTGCCGTAGCTGATGTTGCTGATGACGTCGAGTGTCAGGTACTGCATCTTCATGGCCAGGTCCATAGGTCGCGCTGCGAACTCTGTGGACATGTACTTTGAACGGATCAGCTGGACCAGCTCCGACACGTGTGTATCGACCGAATCCTCTAGCGCGAGGTTCTCTTTGCCAGAATACTTGATGGTTGTTTCGTCAGTAACTGGCATGGTCCGTATCAGACTAGGTAAGTGAAGATCGTCAAAAACTTACCCCGGCTCCCATCCGCTGCCTCAGCACCCTGTGCTTCTCCTCGTCCATCTCACTAAAGACGTGATCGTTCTCCGACATGTGCCGGCACGCGCGATAGTACCACTCCGTCCGCGTGTACGGCGACCGGATGCCGCTCATGTAGACGAGAAGCTCGGGCGAAGAGGTGATCAGGTCGTTCGGCCCGACGCGAGCGATCGTCCCTAAGAGGATGGGTTCAGCATTGGGCTTTCTTTCATGTTCAGCTCGGGCCATGCCGCGAACTTGGCAGCATGGTCGATCACGACGCTTGTAAGGAAGAAGACGGTGAAGGAGAGAAACCTTGACGGATGGGAAGGAAGGAAGTGCTTACCGTATTTCCTGCATACTTCATCGTACTTCAGGTGAGACTTGAAAGTCAGAATCGCCCAGGCATGCCACGCCTCTGTCCAGCCGCACAGGACCGGGCCCTTGAACGCCCTGAGCCGGTTATACGTTCTGATCTTGTGACCGACGTACACAGCTACCAAGATCGCCGCAAAGAGCCAACGAAGGCTGTACAGTTGTGAAATGAGACCCATCTTTGTCAGTCGCAAGTCCTTCTTAGTATGAGAAGAGTGCGATGTATGAAGGAGTAAAAGGGAAGGTGATCAACATGTGGGATTGGGAACTGGCCCTGAGATGTAGTAGTCCCGGGACGGCGGCTCAGGAACTTTAAAGAACGCTTCGAAGGGGGCCTGTCTAGCTTCGGCAACGGGGCCTACGGTCCTCGTGGGATTTTATGTATCTGATGGTATGCCATCATCTCGCTTGGGCGCGAGGGCCTCATAGTGGGCAGTGGCGCTTTGAAGAACTGGGGTGGGAAAAGGGAGGGAAAGGGAAATGTCAGGTTGAGTCGTGCGTGCCGATCCCGTATTCCGTTAATTTTTTCCCTGGGCTGGAGCTCAGCTGGCTGCTCTCGGGAAAGGGGCTGAACGGCAGTTGAACGTTGAGCTTTGACGATGAGATAATTGATAAGGAGTGAAAGGGACCCTCGTTGGACCGGGACCCCGGATGCAGTCAAGGGTCACGACAGCCAAGGGCCCCATCGGGGGTTCAGCAAAAAGTCGGGAAAAAGCCACTCGGCGTCATGTTGTTCGTTTCTGGTAAACCGTACAATCTGGTTTGCTTTTTTCCCTTTCCTTTTGCCCCCTTTTCAACCGGTGAGGATACGGGGGCAAACGGGGCTGCGTAATCGTCTCCAATGATATTAAAGTGATTTGGAGAACTTTGGAGTACTTTGGAGTTGGTGTGTGTAGCCAAGAGTTCGAACTTGTTCCCATCTAGTCCTGTTGCATATGTAAAGCATCGTGGACCGGCGTCATTGCGAGTCTGGAACTCCGGTTCAAGATGGATCTCCGGCCAAGGAAAGGGGGACTTTGGAGTTCAAAAGTCCAGATGACGTGGACCTCAGGCCAGAATACATGCTTGGTATTGTGGCCACTGGGTAATCCCATTGTTCATTTGAGGGGTATTTGTCCAGAAAATAGTTGATTGGACTCGATCTCACTCAGCTGATCGTGCTCAGTGTCCAACGTTCGAGTCTCATCCCCGGGGCGTACAAAAGCAATGTTCTGTCGGTGATATCTTTTTTATGAAAAAACAAAAATCGACACTATTGAATGTTGTATCCGTGCGCTGCTCTGCTCCCGGACCTTCGGATTCCTCCCGACCGTTACCTCAAGGCTTAAGTAATCATCCCTCCCTAGGCATCAACGCAAGAGAGCCTAATGCCGTTTTCCCATCACAACTATTCGTCGTTGAAACACATATTCAACTGGCGCTTAAGCTGCACTTAACACAAGCCTTAATTATGGGCCAGTTCATGCGTGGTTGGCGATAAGAGGGGACTCAAGTTTTTAACTGCCCGTTTGTTTTGAGGTTCCCGTGGTTCGAGGAGGAACCGAGGGGCCCGCGGGATCCCAGAAGGGGAAATAATCGAACCCCCACGTTGCATCAACCGCTGCGAGCAGCGGACATCCCAGTTGCAAGCCCAGGAAACCCCCGTCATCTTGTCAAGTCCCGAACCTCACTTGAGGTTGTAGCAGCAAACATCTACCCTCTTGTGTGGTCACATTGAACCATACAAAACAGGGAACCTGTGAAAGAGACAACAAAAAATGACAAAATAGCTTGAGTCACATCTCTAGAATTTATTTCAACTTGAACCAGACAGTATTCAATCGCGTTCTGCCCGGTCAAAAGTGGCAAGCATGGGTATTTGCATCACGCGAAACAAGACAACCAACAAAACACCAAACCAACAGAAACGAAAACCAACACAACCTTAATTGAACCTCTTTAATCAAGAATTGACCCCACAACCTTGATGAATTCAATGCGACAAATTGTAGATTTTTTTATAGTCTCTTTCGACGTGGTGATGTTTTCTCAGCTTTTCAGGATCAATATGTGGTTCTGAAACTATAGTCCATACAATACACCACCTGCACGGAAGAACCACATCAAAAACCTCAACGGGGACAAAATACCCAAATTTCTGTCGTGATCAGCATACCTGGCAGACCCGACTCAGGCAAAGGCGCACAATGCCGCCTCCTCTCTCAAAAATTCCAACCTCTCGCACATCAGCACCGGCGACGTTCTCCGCGAGGAGATGGGACGCGGGGAAGAAAGCCCCCACGCAGATATCATCAGAGCAAACATGCTTGCAGGGACAATAGGTCCAATTGAAATTACAATGGCGATTCTCAAAGAACGAGTTGCAAAGTTGATGGAGGGTGGTACCAGAGTGTTCATGCTAGATGGTGAGTTGCTGCTGCATCCCCCTGCCATGTGAACCTGTACCCCAGAACGTGATCTGAATCAAACCAAAAAGGGTTTCCGCGATCCATTGAACAATCGACACACTTCCAAACCTTCATCGGACCCATAACCTCCCTCCTCGTGCTTCAATGCACCCCAGAAACAAGCCATCATCGCCTCCTCGCCCGCGGCCGATTCGACGACCAGACGCAAGGAATCCGAGACCGGCTCCTCACCTTCGAAACCACAACCTACCTCCCTCGTGATATACGACTTCCGCGGCAGCAAAAAGTTGACAGTCGTCGACGCGGAGCCATCCGTCGCGAAAATCCACGAGGAACTAGTCACGATAGTCTCTAGCGTCACTGAGCTCCTGCATTAGCGCCGCGCTGCTTGCTGCTGCTGCTGCGCAATCACAAATTGTTTGTGTGTTTTATGTATGTACTGTTGTGATCTGCAATGTCGTGTTTTGCAGTAAGGTAGCATCTGCCCATTCAATGGCATCAAACTTTATGTACGCTCAGTCTTAATCTTGCACTTCCTTGCGCTTTTAGCTTACTTTCACGAGTAGGTACCGACTAGGGTGGCAGGGCTGGGGGAGTCGAGACCACGCGCAATTTGCCTATTAGGTTGTCACTGAGCAATGGATATGCTTTTCGCGAAAACATTTTTGATGTGCATTAATATGCATTAGATGATTCTATTTTTTGAAATATTATAGTCTTCTGAAGTAAACCCGTTCATTCCCATTCCTGCGCCTGTGGTGCCTTGAAACTCCAATTCATTCATAATCAACACTGATAGATGTGTTTACTGCTCAACAGTCTCGCCCTCGACCTCAACCGCGTTGATTCTTGACGCCTTCTTCTTCTTGTCCTTGAGGGCCTTGCGGCCGGAAACAGGCGTGATTTGAGGAGGCGGGACAGGTGCTACCAGGGGAACTGTAGCGACGGGCACCGCAGGAGCAGGAGCGGGAGCAACGGCGGGAGGAGCAGTGACTGCGGGCGCCGGCTGGGGAGCCGGAACGGGAGCAGGGGATCCAGCCTGAGGCACAGCGCCGTTGGGATCAGCAGCCGGGACAGCGGCGGCGGGAGGTTGAGGAGCTTGATCGGGCCATGCTGGCGCGGCAGCAGGAGGAGCCGGAGCAGCTGCAGGAGGAGCAGGTACTGCGGCAGGGGGTGCAGGAACAGCGGCCGCAGGAGGAGCAGCAGCAGGAGGAGCAGCAGCAGGAGGAACTGCGATAGGGATGGCGTTGGGGTTGGCAGGCGTCGCAGGAGGAGGGGCAACAGCCGGGACAGCAGCGACGGCGGGCTCAGAGTAGATGGCAATTGCCTGGTCCATCACGGACTCGATCTGAGCCCTGCCCTCGGCTGCGATTCTCTGCCCGACTCTGGGAACCTTTTCCTCGAGCGCGGCAGTCAATGCCATGCTGGAGATCTTCTGCCTCTGCAGGGACTCCAATGCAACACCACTGACGCCAAGGTTGTCAAGAACAGGCTTGCGGGAGACGAGGTCATTCACGGTGACAGTCGTCTGATCGATAAGAGCGTCCGTGGTGCGGCGAAGCCTAGCAGCTCTGAAGGCGCCGAGGTCGCCAGCAGACTGGATATCGACTGTGGCCTGGTCGGTAGCCACCTGGGCTTGCTGAGAGAATATGAGGAGGTTGTTTGCCGTGACTGGGCCACCGTCCAAAGAGAGGACTGCGGCATCGACGTTGGCGAGTGATTCGGACACGGGAGCCAGAGCTCGCTCAATGGTGTCGAGATCACCTGCAGCTCTCTCCTCGATCTGGATGGTTCGAATAGGCTGGAGAGGTGCGGCAGTGAGGATGGCCGCCTGGGCGAAGAGAGCAAGGGTCAAGTGCATGGTGACCATTTTGGTGTGAAGGTGACAGACGAAGGGTCTAAGGGTCGTCGAAGAAAGTATTGAGGCTTTGGGAATAACCAAGCTGTTGTTCTTGAGATCCTTGTCTGGTGGTACAAGAAAATAATTCTCTTCCGGTGGGATATCGAATAGGTTTATAAGCTTCTGTCAACCAGTCTGTGATGATTGAAGCTTAGATCACATCTAGTACCAAGATGGGAAGATGGACCCTCGTTAGCTCCCCTCGGCGCCTGGGACGTGAAACCGTGAGACACATCCGTACCATGAGGAAGTCGATAGTCCTCGAGCTTGCAGCAGCTCACATCCTGAGAACGTTGTCTCCAGGCTGGGAAGCAGTCTTCGTAACTCCAACATCTGCGTCCCCGACGCAAGGATCCTCTGGATACAGACCACAAAGGTCTGTGTTGACGTCCGTGATTCTCGGCCGGGAAGTACTGGTATGCAGCCAATATCCACTTTTGACAGTCTGACAGGTACAAGACAGCTAAACGGTCGTGAACCGGCGGCCGAAAGGAGGATTAAGCTTCCGTAGCTAAGAAACCCCTGATCCGTGCGAGCAACTCGGTGCAGGAAGGGAAGGCAAGGTCCCGATGCAACAGGGATGAGGTCCTGGCGCCGCAGCGACAGCTGGGCTGCATGAGCCATGAAACGAACCGCACCATGTCAACAGCGGCGACGACATGGAGGCTTGTGAAGCTCGGGGAGGCTCCCAAGAAAGTCAAGAGGGGACACTCCCGGACACAGCCTTCAAGTGCCAGACACTTGAGATGAACGACAAGAGGCACCAAGCTGTGGTATAAATGTGGTCTACGCCAGTTGACCGGGGACGCAAGGTGTATACTCGGACGTGTTTCGAGGACGAATGATTTCCACGAATGCCGTCGATGAATTTGGTGATGCGCGCAGGTATCGCTGCGCCTCCTCATCCCCGGCCGACGAGTTCTCTCCGCTTTCCAACCCCATTGGCTGTGCGTCAACAGCATCCGAGCTTTTTAACGTCGGCGGGACGTCCCCGCAAACTCTTTGAATGAGGCTCTACTATCATGGCTGGATAGCTCTGTACGTAAATTCGGTGGTCGAAGACTTAGCCCACGACACGAACACGATAGAGTCGCTTGATGAACACAGCTTCCCAATCCCTGCCTGAAAATCAAAGCTTCGTTCGGTCAGCCTGGACATGTCAACCGTCATCTATGAGCCATGAATCACGAACCATGAACCCAGTGTTGAACCGGACCATGTGGTGTCCTTCTGATGGCAAGGGGCACGCGGCCGGTTCCATCTAGGTATACGCTCACGGCCACATTGGACATCATGACTTTGATATTGCTCCGATAGAATAAGCCTCCAAGGGTGTTAAAGAACAGACCTTGAGGCTAAAATGCATTTGAATATAAGCGTTGCATATCCCTTCTGCAGCTGCTAGAAATGACAAATTCTGATAGCTTGCCACCTTGCGTATTCTTGTTTGCGCGCAGGATGCATGCAGGAAGCGATCCCTCGTTGACGAGCTTCCTAGATGGTCACCGAGAGGCTGATCTATAGGGTGATGAAAACCAACACGAATCCTATGATGAGTCAGACCGATTGGTTTCCGAACCAATACCTGGATAGGAACCCCACGCCGAAGAACCCCGCATAATAGGCAACCAGCCGGTGTGGTCTGTACAAGTGTACAAGTAAAGGTGTGGTCTTCTCCGCGACAAAACTTGAGGACGTCGCTCAAACTTCAACGTAGACTAATCGGAAGCACCACACACCCAGGAAACATGCCAATCGAAATTCAGCCGGTGTTGGAGAGCGATCTTCGGCGTTGCGCCGAGATTGAGAAACTGGCGTTCTCGGGGAGCCCACTTGAACCAGTCCTATTCCCCGGACCCATGCCGGAGGATTTTCTGGGGATTCGAGCTGAAGAATTGGCCAAACAGTTTCGAGAGGACGCCACCGTGCGCTTCCACAAAGCGGTGGACACGGATCTCTCTGGCGACGAGGCGATTATTGCTTGGAGCAAGTGGAATGCGTATTCGGAGGGCCTGCCGGTGCCAAAACCACGTGTCTGGGGGCCTGGCTGCAACGAGGAGGCGTGTGCAAAGTTGTTCTATGGCTTGGACGAGATGCGCCAGCGTTTGATGGGTGGCAAGTCGGTCGTCTGTAAGTGGTGGATATGGCACGTTTGATGCGGGTGTGGCGGAGGTGAATGACAGCTAACGCAGACGACAGATCTGCATATCTTGGTGACGGACCCCAAGCACCAAAGACGTGGAGCAGGGTGGCAGTTGATGACACCTATAGTGCAGGAAGCTGTTCGACTGGGCGTTCCGGCGTATCTCGAGTCTTCAAGAGCTGGTCATCATCTGTACCAAAAGGTTGGCTTCAAGGATATCGATGAGCACCGGGTGGACTTTAGCCAGTATGGTCTGGAGGAGCCTCACATCAACTGGGCGATGCTGTGGGAGCTTCCCAATCGGCGGTGCCCATGAGCGGCCGGTCGAACGGTGAATATCCGATGTTGGACATCGTAGAAGGAGGGGATGAACCAACGGCGGCTAGAGAGAAGAATCCTTTCGGGTTTGGTGATCATATGGAAAAATGACAAAGTCCGAAGAGGACGGTTTGATAGGCGAACTTGGACGGAAAGAAACACATCCGTAGTATTAATTTGCTGTTCTGAAGAAGCAAATGCACACACTGCAGGCAGCCCTGCTGGGGCTCCCCGAAAGACGTGCTTGGATCTCGGTGAAAACACTGTGCTAATCACTGTCCGGCTCCACACTTTGGCCTTGCATTCGGACAGTGTGGATTACATAAGAAGCACACGACTCTCCCACCTCAAGCTTGCCCAAAGTTCTGTTTAGTGAGGTGCAGCACTGCAGTGACAGACAGTGGGAGACGGCATGTGGCCCCTGCACCTACCTACCTACGTTGCCGAAGCTCACGGCCCCACCTCACTGTCAGCGCTGGAATTGATGATGAAATCGAACCTGCCGTCCACTGCTGCTTTGGAGGGGCCCGGACCTGCACTGCTAAACTCCGACGTCAGGAAGAGCACCGACTGAATCGAACCTCCTCCCCCACGACATCTCTCTTGTCCATGGCTGCCATCGCGTGGGATCAGAGCTCCTACCTGACATAGCTGCAGCTCACACCTCACAGACCGGCACCATGTCGTACATCGCGCCCATCCATAGACCAAGCAGCATACGCCAAGCCATCAGAATACGGCTGTCAGAGGAAGATGAAAGCGAGAGCTTGGTGGTAGCGTGAGTCTGCTCCCCTGCTGTACTGCCCCTCCCTACCTTCACCTTTTGCCCGTCTCTAGCTTGCCACACTCAAGCAAGCAGGCAAGTAGACCTGGACGTGTATCGCCTCATACTGACAAGCTCCAAGGCGATCAAACAGACTCGAAGTATGGCGCATCACGCCCACCGATATGTACTTGCTCGGCTCTGCCGCAGTCTACGGCACCATCCTTCTCCTCCAGCGGCTGCGACCCAGGGACAGCAAAACCGATCTGCTCTTCGTCGGTACCGATCGATTCCAATACTTCACGGCCAGATGGGACTCTGCCACCCAGAGGCTACACACGGAGCAGGTCGTCGAGGATACCGCCGAGCCTCACATGCGCGAAGCTCAGAGCCAGGACAAGTGCCTGGTCGATCCGACAGGCAGGTTCATGGCTATGCACCTATGGGAGGGTGTAATGAACGTCATGCGCTTGGGAACTAGGAAAGGACAGCTCGCTCGCCTTGACGATGCATGGGAACAAGTCCGCCTCTCCGAGCTTTTCATGAAGGCGAGCATCTTTGTGCCCACCGAGACTGGTCATCCCACCGTCGCCTTCTTATACCAGTCCAAGATCGATAAAGAGGACGCGCGACTCGCCATATACAGACTCATGACGGACGATAAGAACACAGCTGTCTCGAGGTTCGACCCAGAACGCAATAGAGATCTCGACATTGAGATCAAGGACCCTTATGCCCGTATCCTCATTCCCGTGAACATCATCGAGGATGAAGTTAAGCGATACCACAAAAGAGACACTTCAGCGGCCAAGGCACAACTGGGTGGCTTGATTGTCGTTGGCGAAACTCTGCTGGTTTACGTCGATACCCTGACGCAGTCTGTCGTGGAAAGTCCAATGGCTAGTCCCGCCATATTTGTGGCATGGGCTGCCTATGATGACACAAACTTTTTCCTTTCTGATGACTATGGCAATCTCCACCTTCTGACGATTGAGACCGAGGGTGTTGTTGTTCTCGGCATGACCGTTAGGACACTTGGAGTAACGTCTCGCGCGTCGTGTCTAGTGTATATGGGAGACGGCATGCTTTTCTTGGGCTCACACTACGGCGACTCGCAACTACTACAGGTGGATCTCGAAGAATTGTCGACGAAGCTTGTGCAGACCATTCCCAACATTGCGCCCATTCTCGACTTCGCCATTATGGATTTGGGGAACGCTGGAGACAGCCAGGTTGGCAACGCCTTCTCGTCAGGCCAAGCTCGCATCGTCGCCGGCTGTGGTGTTCATCAAAACGGCAGTTTGAGGAGTATTCGAAGCAGTGTCGGACTGGAAGACATTGGTGTTCTGGAAGACTTGCAGGATGCCCGAGGTCTCTTCAGCCTTCAGTCGCACGGCTCTGAAAAAGTTGACTCGCTCGTGGTTTCTTTCATGACGGAGACTAGAGTTTTCAGCTTTGATGCCGAGGGTGGCATTGAGGAAGTGTTTGAGTTTCATGGGCTCACCTTGGACCAGCCTACTTTGATCGCAAAAACATTGCCCAATGGTCAATTACTCCAGGTCACCGCAGTGACTGTAACTCTGCTTGATCTTGAGAGCGGTGTTACTCTGAACAGTTGGTCAGTGCCAGATGGCAAGACCATTGTCAATGCATCCGCCAACAGCAAGTGGGTATTGCTGTCTCTTAACGGCACCTCTCTGGTGTCATTGAACTTGGTCGATAACCTGGCAGCTCATGAGCAAGTCTTGGGCCGCGGCGTTGGGGGCGAGGAGGACCAGATTTCTTGCGTACATGCAGCCAGCGATCTCGACCATATCGGCGTGGTAGGTTTCTGGGCAACGGGTTCCGTGTCCATCATTGACCTCCGCACGCTCAACGCCCTTCAAGGTGAAACCATCAAGCAAACGGATGACAGTGTCTCGGTTCCTAGAGACATGGTTCTCGTGCAATTACATCCACCACACCTTCTCGGCCCGACGCTGTTTGTCGCTATGGAAGATGGCCAGGTTGTGTCGTTCAATGTCTCGAAAGAAGACTTTTCCTTGTCAACTCGCAAGAGCGTCACCCTGGGTAGTAAACAAGCTGGGCTGCACGTTCTTCCAAGACCGGACAACGAAGGCATTAGCAATGTGTTTGCTACTACCGAGCACTCTAGTCTGATCTACAGCTCAGAAGGAAGAATCATCTACTCTGCGGCAACTGCAGAAGACGTCACATACATCGCGCCCTTCGACTCTGAAGCGTTCCCAGATGCCATCTTCCTCGCCACGGATCGTAACATACGGATCGCCCACATCGATGCCGAAAGGAGAACGCATGTCAACCCCCTTCCTCTACGCGAGACTGTTCGAAGGGTGGCCTATTCGCCAGCGCTCCGTGCTTTTGGGATAGGTACCATCCGTAGGGAACTCATCAATAATGAAGAAGCGGTATCAAGCTCGTTCCAGCTGGTCGACGAGGTGGTTCTTGGCGTAGTTGGTAAGGCATTCCATCTGGATGGCTCCACGTCAGCCGAGATGGTCGAAAGTGTCATCAGAGCAGAGATGCCCGACAGTATGGGGCAGCCTGCTGAACGATTCATTATCGGAACAAGTTACCTGGCAGACCCAGAAGTTGATGAGAACAGCGATATCAAGGGTCGGATTCTGGTGTTGGGTGTTGATTCTGACAAGAATCCCTACTTGATTGTCAGCCACGCGCTGAAGGGTGCTTGTCGAAGTCTTGGAGTGATGGGCGAAAAGATTGTTGCTGGGTTAAGCAAGACGGTAGTTGTCTACGATTACGCTGAAGAGTCGAGCACGTCTGGAGCACTCCGCAAGCTGGCTACTTTCCGCCCTTCAACATTCCCTGTTGACATTGATGTCAATGGGAACATGATTGGCGTCGCTGATCTCATGCAGTCGATGACCTTGATCGAGTTCATCCCAGCACAAGATGGAGACAAAGCGAAGCTTGTAGAGCGCGCTCGTCACTTTCAGTACATCTGGGCCACGTCGGTATGCCACCTGGAAGAGCATTCGTGGCTCGAGTCCGATGCGCAGGGCAACCTCATGGTACTCCGGAGGAATCCCGATGCGCCGACAGAACATGATCAGAAGCAGATGGAAGTTATTAGTGAATTCCACCTGGGAGAGCAAGTGAACAAGATCCGCTCACTCGACATTGTTCCGAATGAGAACGACCCGATCGTGCCAAAGGCGTTCCTCGCAACAGTAAGTTGACTTCCAGCCGAAGTTGTGAAATGAGATGCTAACATTCGGCTAGGTTGAGGGATCAGTGTATGTCTTTGCAGATATTAGGCCAGAGCATCAAAGTCTACTGCTGCAATTCCAGGAGAACTTGGCCGGAGTGGTGAAGACACTAGGTCAAGCTGACAATGCGCCTGGCGCCGGGCTCTCATTCATGTCATGGCGAGGTTTTCGGAACGCGAAGCGCGCGGCAGATGCGCCCTTCCGCTTTGTCGATGGGGAGCTGATTGAGCGTTTCTTAGACTTGGATGAGGCTAAACAGGAGGCTGTCGTTGCAGGACTTGGGCCGACAGTTGAGAACATGCGCAACTTGGTGGAAGAGTTGAAGCGCATGCATTAAAGCAGCATAGGATGATGTAGGATATTCAGAAACGGGGGAGTTGGGCGAATGGACCTGAAATGAATAACGCCCGCGGTTAAGAGTAATTACAGTGCAAACAAAGACACATCCTAGTGGAAAACAATGACTTTGTCTGATCGCCTCATGAATTGGTGTCGTGGAAGACGTGCACATGACGACCCACTGTCTGGGGATGAACAAGATAGAAATTTGTCTACATGTTGATTTTCCTAATGGGGGCTTTGCATCTATCCACATCGTCGCAGTCATCACTCGTGCCACTCCGGAAAGGGCCGGGTCCCAACTGTACCCACCAACCAATCAACAAGCACCAATTTCAGAACCTTCTGCCTGAGGCGACTAGCCAGAAAGCTTTCGGCAATCCTCAAACCACGGGCATCACGAAAAAAGACGCTCTCCTGCTAAACGTCATCCCTCTCCCCAATTGCACCTCGCAACATCCTCTCGCCGCCGCAAAACCTCTCCTCTCCTCCTCCGATTTACGAGATGGCGCCCCTCGCACAAGTTTCCCGCACCTGCCTGCGGCAACTGGCGCGCACCAGCCCGTCGACGGCTGCGCGCGCGCTCAGCACCTCGGCCGCCCGGAACGACTCGACCGCCACGAGCTACTCGAGCCCCTTCAAGGGCGCCCAGAAGGGCAGCAGCATCCCCGACTTCAGCAAGTACATGAGCAAGGGCTCTGCCGGTACCAACCAGCTTTTCGGATACTTCATGGTCGGCACCATGGGCGCCATCACCGCCGCCGGCGCGAAGTCCACCGTCCAGGGTAGGGAATGCCTTTCTCCGTAGCCCCGAAACAAACACAGACACCGAAATCGAGCTTCCGCAAAGCGATTTGGGATAATGGAAGGACGAGAAAGTGGAATAAAAAGGAAACAATGGCTGACGGACCGGTGTCAATTGCAGAATTCCTTGTCAACATGTCCGCTTCCGCCGACGTTTTGGCCATGGCCAAGGTTGAGGTTGACCTCAGCACCATCCCCGAGGGCAAGAACGTGAGTTGGCCTGATTGCAAAAGCCGAGCGGCGGCGGCACGCAAGAATGAGACAGCTGTACTGATATTTGTGGGCGACAGGTCATCATCAAGTGGAGAGGCAAGCCCGTCTTCATCCGCCACCGCACCCAGTCCGAGATCGACGAGGCCAACAAGGTCTCTGTTTCCTCCCTCCGTGACCCCCAGAAGGACGACGACCGTGTCAAGACCCCCGAGTGGCTCATCATGTTGGGTACGTATTTTTCGACGAGAATCGATTCAATTCTTTTGGTGGCGAGATATTGCGGTCTTTCAGCAGCTAGTGCCGAAGATCAAGGATCCAACCCTTTCCAGCAACCGGAGACCAAGACACAACCTCCATCTCAGTGCACGTGAGCTAACAATTTACCTTGTAGGTGTCTGCACACACTTGGGATGTGTCCCCATTGGCGAGGCCGGTGACTTTGGCGGTTGGTTCTGCCCCTGCCACGGCTCCCACTACGATATTTCCGGTCGTATCAGAAAGGGACCCGCTCCCCTTAACCTCGAGATCCCCGAGTACGACTTCCCCGAGGATGGCAAGCTGGTCATTGGTTAAGCGGGATCACATGTACGAGTATTTAAGACGAACGGCAGCGGGAGAGAGTACGAAAGGAGGCCAGAATCCCCCCTACACTCCTTCGAGGGCAGCGGGAGGGCTTTTGGCCGAAATGATGGCAACAACAAACTACTAGAACAACATTTTCTTTTGCATCGGAGACCGAGCTGGTGCTGGTTTGGGTTCCTACAAGACGAGAGAGAGAGGTGTCCATTTTCTTTTTTCTTAGACGTGTCCCTAGGGCAATAATGCCAAATGTACAAAAGTCAATGAGCGTCCAGGAACAAGCAAGTCTTCGCAACTTCAATATGCAGGTGTCGGCCAGGTACAAGGTGATATTTGCTGCAGGCAGCTGATTAGTGACATTAGAGAACGAGCTTGAGGGAGTAACGGCTTCGGGACGACAGATACGTCTGGTGGAAACGGCATCGAACGGATATCGGCACTGGAAGCCCCAGAGACGGCATAAAATGAACAACGACATTAGCGTCAGGAGCCGGCCAGAGGTTCTCTTATGAGAGTTTGGATATTTTACGGTTCGGAACAAATGTGACGGGGGGTCGATCAGACTGGGCCGCGCTCATGTGACAACCCAGCATTGGTTCGGAGCGATGATCCCGGGTGTGACTGGACTGAGAGCCGGCATCCCACTATCGAGACTGTCACTAAATAGATGATAGTACAATCGATTCCCGCGTGGATGGATGCCACACTTTTCGGGCAGATGGCGGTCTGGGCACTTTCGGAGACGGGACAAGGCGCATGATGGACAGTGCCTTGACGTCAGTTGAGGGTGGGATGACTGTCTGACCATCGACCTGGAGGTTCACGCTGGGCTTTTGTTGTGGTATGCGGTGACCAGGGCAGGGACTGGCAAGGCATGACGACGGAGAGGGCAATCCGTCTTCATTCATTCTTTGCGTCGAGGTCCAAAAGGAAGTTACCACGAGATGGTTTCCCCGCTAGGCGCTTAGAGTGGCATACAGCCTAGGAGTAAACACCAAGGGGAAGGGAAGACCGCTTCATATTCGAACTTCCAAAGACACTGGTGTCGCCATCCATCTTTGATTCTGGTCCAGTTGAGCCTTGAGAGCAAGGTGGCATAAACAGATCGACGTATCCTGCCGACTTGATGAGATGACACTTTTCGCCAGGCATAAATCGTAAAGAATATCCGGCAACGACGCCGTCTATAGCAAAGAGTACTAAGCTAAGGTAGATAGATCTAGGCGCCCTTGAAAGTTCAGGCCACGATAAAACATGGGACGGCAGGTGGTTGATCGATCTTGGTGTCGCAAAGTCCGACTTGAAAGCGACAACAATAACAGCATATCTCCTTGGCAAGCGAGCAAGGATAACAACGACAAATGTTGAGGAAGTTGGCAGGTTGAAGTTGGACGGGGGGCCCGTTACCCCCGGGCCCCGGCCCATGCCCCTGCGGCTCCGGGTCTCCACACTTTTGCCAAACAGAACGTGGTCGAGCCAATGAGACCAGACAAAAAGACGGCAGGAAAAGAGTGGATGAGACGCTGTTCCGCGACGGGTGCCGTCTGATTTGCAAGATCCTCAAACTCTGCTCAAGTTCAGCATCCCCCTCCAAGGACAGGGGGTCGATGGAGGCCGATTGGGGGCAGCCGGGACCATCTCTTGGACGTCGATCTGGCGATGAGGCTCCTTTTGAGTTTGATATGAGAAATGGCAGAGGCAGATGCCGGATGAGGTCGGCCGGAAGAGCGGTACCGAAATTCATCGAGTGATGGGTTTGGCAATGCGGCTTTCGGCAGAGGGAGAAGTTCTACCACGACAGCCGATGTGCTCCAGCATACCCTCCAGCTTGAGTCGAGCTGTGAACTGGGCAGCATCATCAATCGCATTCGCTGAGTTTCTCTCCACCAAGACTGTTGCAGAGAACGAGGCCCGGTTATTCTTATCTCTTCTACCCTTGCCCATCCCTCTTTGACGAGCCCGTCACTTCTACGGAGTACTCCTACTCGGTTCAGCTCCCGAAACAGTCCATCGAACCGTACAGTACCATGGACAATGAGCCGCATGGCACGCCGCCCCGTCTCTCCGGAACGGGATGAACTCTTGGCTCGCACACGTCGA
The DNA here is from genome assembly GCF_027942845.1 of Colletotrichum fioriniae. Classification (NCBI taxonomy): domain Eukaryota; kingdom Fungi; phylum Ascomycota; class Sordariomycetes; order Glomerellales; family Glomerellaceae; genus Colletotrichum; species Colletotrichum fioriniae. Next base: position 1,978,473 of record NW_027076844.1, on the reverse strand, counting down.
ACGGTCGCCACGTCTCCTTTCTCCAGTTCTATTCACTATTGTGGCCAAACCGTATCGGAGTGCAGTCCAGCCGACGGTTCCCCTTACCCCACCCCAGCGCCTCCGTCCTGTGGTTTCTGTTCACGATTCTGCCAAGCAGGGCCGCATCATCAAAGCCGGCAGCGCTTACCGTACCAACGTCCCGTTGATCGACGCGTTGGCTTCCCCAAGCGGGTTGCTCAGGGGAAGGATTCAACGTCGCGGCCATGAGACGAACCCAAGATGTTGGTGGGCTCTGAGACTTGTCCACCCTTCCCCTGGTGTAGATGATGGGCTTGCCGCGAGCATGTTATATATAATTGGGCGCCTGCTCTTCTTGCTTGACGGTCGAAGAAAGTGATTGTTTCCTGTCTCTAAGCCATCACCGTTCTCCTTCTCTTTCGTTCAGTTCTGGGAACTTTTTGTATTTCTATCAAAATCTTCATTCTTTCATTTCTTGTAGGCTCTTTGTCCATTGACTGTTCTCTTGGGCCGGCCCTTCTTTTGAACGTCTTGCATCTTTACTACACACTTTACCTTCTCGAACAAATTCGAAAAAAACAAGAGTCTCTTTAAATCCTTCGCAACAATGAGGTTCCAAACTTCCACCGCCCTCGCGGCTCTCGTCGCCTTAGCCGCTGCAGAAGTGCCCCAAGAGCACTCTCACGAGAAATACCTCCGCGCCGTCAACGCCCTTCTCAAACAAGACAACCCAAACAACATCCAAGACGCCGTCTTTGGCCTCCTCGGCAACGCCGCTGCCGCCGCGGGCGCGGGCGACGTGACCAACCTCGACTGCCTACACCAGACCACGGCCGACTCGGCCTTCACGACGGCCAAGGCCGCGGGCGACGTCGACGGCATGGCGAGCGCGCTCGTCTTCCGCGCCGTGGAGCGTAACACGGGTAAAGTCGGGCTCAAGAGCGTGCTGTGCGACGAGACGGCCGCGAACCCCGAGATTGCGGCGCTGAGCCAGCACCAAGATCCAGCTTCGGATGGTGCGGCTGAGACGAATAAGGCTATTACGCTGGAGTTGGCCAAGCAGCTTTCTGCTATTGGGGCTGATCCGCAGCTTGCGCTTGATGCTGGCACCTTTGAGCCTGGTGATGTAAGTCCTTTCCTGTGATATTTTGCGACTCATTGGGGTATGAAGATTAACGTGTAGACAGGTCAACGACAACACCGGAGCTGGTAACACCTGCGACGATGCCAATGATACGGAGGGATGCATCTTTAGCCAGAACCTCATCGTCAAGGATGCCACCCCGGAGGAGATTGATGCCGCTGCTGCTGGGGGTGCTGGCGGAGCCGCTGCAGGCAACGCCACGTCCGCCGCAGCCAACTCTACCGGCGCGGCAAAGGGCTCGCGCAACAGAAGCTTCCTGAGCCGTGCCATCCTCTCTCAGCGCGATGTTGAGGGCACCAGCGCCTCCGCCTCCGAGAAGACCCGTCGCCAGTCCAAGAACAAGAACAACAACAACAACAACAGCAACAACGCCAACGCCAACAACAACAGCACCGCCGACGCAGCCACAGGCACAACAGACGTGCAAACTTTTACCGGCACCCTCGGCGGCCCCGCCCCGCCCGTGACCTCGGACCCCTCCGCAGACAAGCCCTTCTCCGTCAACGGCGCAACCTTCCTCAACGCCGGCGCGGCCCTCCAGCGCTCCTGCGCGGTCCAGCACAACGCCTGCGCCAACGCCGCGAACTCTGGCTCTGAGGATATTTCCGTCTCAGACTGCGACGCGCAGGAAGACGACTGCCTCGCGGCCTCGTCGCAAACCAAGCTCCGTCGCGCGTCGGGGCTGAACGCGCGCGGTGCGAGGAGAATGAGGATCGCTACGACGGCGCTGTTGAAGGGTCGACAGGCGTTTGAGTTTGGCGAGTGCCAGGACCCGAGTATTGAGTTTGCTGAGGGTCTTGATGGGCGTAAGGAGGCTTCGTTTGCTCCCGCGGGTGACTTTGAGCATGGTAGTGCGTTGAACATTGGTGTGATTTCGGGTTTTATCTGTGGGCAGTTGGAGAGCCGGTGTCAGGCGGATGAGGCTGCTGTTGCGGCTTGTCAGCAGGGGGAGGTGGCTTCCAAGGGGTTGAAGGGGCAGGCTGCTGCTGATGCTTTCAACTCTGCTTTGGGCCTTTGAGGGGTTGAATAGGGTATGGTGTTGATCAGCGAGAGGGAAGCTGTGTATGTGTTGAAGAAGACAAGAATGCTATCGATGTTGGGATAACAGCTCCGGGTTGTTAGACGTGAGATGATTGATGAATCAATTTGCTTTATTTTAATATCCGTGAGATAATTATGTTTACTCTGTCAAATTCATCGAGTTAGTCTGACTATACTCGAGAACGTGAAGCCAACGTTGTAGCTAAAAGGTGATGGAGTTGTAGTCAAGCTTGAGAAAAGCAATTATGGTAATGAAATTCGACAAATACATGTGTCAGTGCAAAGAAACAATGCCAAATGAAATTCATTCTCGATCGTGGTTCCTGGATCAGCGGGCGCTGCCAATAAGAATCCAATCTTTCAGATGTGGACATTTTCATGCAGGCGTTTTCCTGGATCTCAGCTCCAATCTCACTCCACAATCCCCAAAAACGCCGCCAAACTCTGATTTTTTTCTTCTCACTCATTCATTCACCACCCAAACCTCCAACTTCAACATCCACACACATTCATACTCACCAAACTTGAAGAAAGAGAGCGCTTCAAAAACTTTGCGCCCCCTCATTCATCATGGCTGAGTACAAATACACAACCCTCGGGAAGCGGGAGTTCCGTCTCCTCTCTCTCGCACCAGGTCGCTTCGACGACGCCCTCCAAGGCGACCTCCTCACCCGCCCCATCGACACCTATGTCGAAGAGGCAAGCAAACATGAGCACGAGCTGCCCGAATCAGCCGAATCATATGAAGCCATCTCCTACGTCTGGGGCTCCAACGAGAAACCCCACCATATCACCACCTCTGCCGGCGCAAAGATCCCCATCACGGAAAGCTTGTACCTCTGCCTCAAGCGCGTGCGCCTTGAAGACCGCGCCCGCCTCGTCTGGGCAGATGCGCTGTGCATCAACCAGGCCGACGGCAAGGAGAAGGAGACGCAGATCATGCTCATGCACGACATCTATCTCAGCGCGCAGCGAGTGCTCGCCTACCTCGGTGAAGAGGCCGACGGCAGCAGCGAGGCAATGGAGCTTATCGAGCGGTACTGGCGTGTTCACATCCCCGACCCGCTGAACGTCGGCGCGCGCGCGTTCGCAGAGGATCTTTTGGGTGCATCGATCCCTGATGCACCGACGGGTGCTGGTGCGGAGCTGCCTCCCGTGGGCGCCGACAAGTGGTTGAGCGTCTCGCGGTTCTGGAATCGCGCGTGGTTCCGCAGGGTGTGGATTGTGCAGGAGTTTATCCTGGCGCGGGACGTTATGATGATGTGTGGTGAGAAGACGGTGAACTGGTCGCAGCTTTGGCCGGGGACGATTGCGCTCGAGGAGCCGGAGAACCCGCCCTGGCCTTTGGTGGATGCCAAGGGGGAGGAGATTGAGAGCGCGGCGGAGTTGATGGCGAATATGGCGCAGAGGTTGCGGTTTTATCAACTTGGTGCTATGAGGGGGAACACGAGGTCTCATGAGCATGAAGGGGGACACGGGCATGGTGGTGGATGTTGTGGTGGGGATGGACATGATGAGGATGATGATCACCACGGTCACGATCATGAACATGAACATGGCGATGATTGCGATCACGACCACGACCACGAAGAGGGAGCCGAAGGCGACGAAGACGGATGGGAGTCAGAAGATGACGACGAAGACGACGGCGGAAAGCGCTCAACAGACCTCCTCAACCTCCTCATGTCCTTCCGCGAAGTCGACGCAACGGACCCGCGCGACCTCTACTTTGCGCTTCTCGGTCTCGCCCTCGACGGCGACAGAGAAGAGTTCCGCCCGGATTACTCCGCCACCTTCGAGCAGACGGCCCTCCGCTTCGGCCGCACACTCCTCCACGAGCCCTTCAGCGAAGAACTCCTCGACCACGCCGGCATTGCAGAGAAGCACAACGGTGCGGCGCAAACTTTCCCGTCTTGGCTGCCTGACTTCCGCCGACCCTGGCGGCGTATGACGGTCGCGGACGCGGCTGAGTCCGAGGCCGCGGGCGAGACGGACTTTGATTTCGGGTTTGATCCGAACGCCGAGGAGGATGAGTTGCTTCTCAAGGGTATCAAGGTCGATACGATTGAGCACATGAGTGGCGTGCCGCGCGCGGCGCATTTGCATGCTGACCACCCGTCCCTGTGGGTGAAGCGCGACATGGTGACGCTCTCTCAGCTGTTGTCCAACATCCCCGGCTTCGAGGACTCAAAGTATCCGACAGGCGAGAGCGGCCTCGAAGCCATCCTCCGCGCGCTGACTTTCTTCCGCACCGAGGGGGAGGGAAGCGAAGAGGACGAGATCCCGGCCACGACGCTGAAGCTGGCATGGCGCTTCTGCACCGCCGTCGAGGAGGACGACCTCGACGCCGCGCGGCCGGAGCGGGATATCCTGCGAAAGGAGATCATGATGTCTGGTTGCACCGCGGAGGAAGCCAACGAGGCTCTGGAGGCGGCGGCGCAGGTGCTGATTAACCGCATCTTCCCGATGCGTGCGGCGCTGGATTTGGTGTTGGCCAAGGGTGGCAAGTATGTTGCCATGGTGCCGGAGGGGAGCGAGGCGGGCGACGAGGTGTGGGTTATGAAGGGGTGTAACGCGCCGTTCGTGTTGAGGAAGAGTGGTGAGAGGGAGGGGATGAGGAGGATTGTGGGAGCAGCGTACGTGTATGGTATCATGGATGGGGAGGCCGTTGAAGGTGTTGATGAGTTTGAGGCTGTTTCTATTCATTGAGAGGGATGTAGGGATCTCTTATGATGGTTGCTCATGGTGGGCTTCATGATGCACGAAAGGGATTCGGACTTAAAAATAGGAAAGGGGCTTTGGGAGATGAGTATGATGCCGTACATAGATGAACCGTGAGAAATGAAGCAGCAGTTTGGGGTAAACACTTCACCATTTTTACATAATACAGGGATTCTTCCGTCATGAGTGACACCTTGATGGCCCGGGCGGGTGACTACTTTCCCGAGAACGTTAGGCAATCACGTACATACGGCATATGAAAGCTAAGTATACTGAAAGGCTCACTGGAAATATTTCTGAATCGTATTATGTCTTTGATGAGAAATACTTTGGCTATGTATCGCTAAACCGTGTATCGAAGATGGTGATTTTGCTTGAGACCCTTGCTTCGTGTGTTTGTTGTGCTTCGCGAGTATCGTGTGTTTGATCAGACAGTGCAACTAGTCGATTCCCATCCTGCTGTGGCTCATCGATGAATATGCTCAACATACAAGACTGTTTCTCCTGATCAGTGGCAGCGGTAGCCGACGTCGTAACAGTGGGAAAAGAGAAGAGGGTGGAAGGAGAGGGTCTGTGGTCGCTATGACAGGTACTTAGCACCGGTCCACAAGTTGACTATCATAAAAAAGCTTGGATTGTGTATACTGACGTAGCATTGGTAGTTCTACGTGGCATGATGTCACAAATGCAGACATCAATAGTCCGCGATTAACCCAATTTGATCTCCATATAAGAATTGTTTGAGGTTGTGGGTGATAATTCATGTAAGAGCCGTTTAATTTCCCGGTCCAACGCCATACAGGCAGTTTCTTAGAGAATATCGGAAGATGGAACAATGAGTATTTGTATTCAATCTATTACTCGCCTTCCACACGACGAAAAATCTCGCAGATATTTAGCATCTCATCCTATGGAAGTGCCAGCGCACAGTCTGTGCAGGCTTTGCGAACCATCGCATATCACCAGACTCGGTCTGTAATCTGTGTTAGTCATCTCCCGAACCGACGGCTTACTTCGAAATTAGGGGGAAATGAGTTGGTCATGTCGGATCTTCCGTTAAAACCTGAGATGTTCAGCCAGTCCTTCTTCTCGACAGGTTTTGCTACACTTACGACTTCAGCGATAAGATGCAGCGGCAAAGGAGCTCAATCCTAGCACAGTTCATGGCTTACACATCAATTGTAAAATTAGATCCCAAGAGCCGCATATTACCAATACCAGCCAGCCCCCATGGATTGGGGAGAAGTCCGAGAGAACTACGACTTAGGATTGGCCCCAGGAGGCGGGTTGGGGTAATGCATTCTGGCCCGATTGGCAACGAGGCAACAGAACTAAAAGAGCGGCAAAAGCAGGTTTCCGAATGCGGAGGATTGAGAAGCCCTTAGGATTTTCATCTTTGATGGACGGCATGACTGCCGTTGTATCATTGTGACTTGGTACTTTTATGTCAGGCTTTGCCCGAAGTTTTACCTCCGATTGGATCACGCGCCCAGCTTTAACATTTACGGCCCACCACGTTTAAATCGCAAATTGACCGGTTCATGGACATGAAAAAAATGATTTGCATGATAAGAGGGTCTATTCAATTTTTGAAATGCAAGGTACTTATCTCTTGATATCAGAAATGCGTAAGCTACACGTTGATTCCTTAGTAAAATAATGTAATTAAAGGCGTCTGAGGCGAATGACACTCATCAAAATCGTCTTTTCATGGTGCAATCCAGAGTTCTCAAAACGCCGCCTACATGGCTTTCGAGACATTAGTCAGTTCTAAGGCATATCCGATATGCTATACAGGCCTTCCTCTGATCATTTCAACGGCCAGGGCAAAGCACGCTTCCGGGTCATTGGAAGGCACCGATGATGTGATACTGCGCCAAAACGGATCTCGTGAGTATTGATCTTAGCCCTATAGATGGCTACGTGGAATGCGGACGTCGCCACGGAGGCGCAGGAAATGTTGGTTCGCTTTCGTATTTGGTATATTCGATTGGCTATCAATACGGCACGGCAGAAAACGTGCATCCACACTGAACGGGCGATTGTCAGCGTTCTGCTACTAAGATGACATCGACCAAAGCGATTGACCAGAAGTTGCCTTAATTCAGAAGGGGGGGACAAGGTAGCTGCAGTCTTCCAAGTGTCGGTAAAATACCTTGCCGATTTGACTGTTGAGGATTTTGATTGGAAGGCTGGACTGCTACAACACATTTTCCAGGAGGCAGCAGTTTTTGGCCAGCTCGGTGACTCAGAAAGGATTGCTGGTAGGCACCAATCGAGCTGCGCTTACATGTACATGCACCATAAGCTCTGCCACTTCTTCGGACATGCTGAATCCAACCTACTTGCTTGCGTATGGTGTTCCGAAAATCAGCGTGAAGCAAATCCAGATGGAATAGGAGTGCCCCGCCTTAATGTCCTTGAACTGGATTTGTAGCCAAGAGCAATAGCTTGGAGAATTTGCGGCTCGCCGGAACAAATGCAACAGAAACGTTGATTGCTCGATACAACTGGTAGTCAGAACGACCTTATTCGTACTTACCTGAAGTATCTTAAGGCAAGGTAGCTCTGAATAATCTTAGGAATGGGGTCACCGGCCCGGAAAGCGTCATTCGGGACGGCGCGGACATGAGGTTGTATGTGGGTCACCCGATCCCGCTAACGGGGCCGACCGAGCGTACGGGTGGCTGACGTTGTAGGCGTCATCGATGATTGTTCGCAGTATCATCTTGTTCATCCCTGTTTCGCATGTTTTCCAAAGCGTTGTGGACTTTCCCTATCATTTAAAGTTGGAAATGATTCGAGCTTCTACTCGTACATGCACTTCTATTTACGCGAAATCCTACCCAAATTTACGTGATACTACAGTCTCATACTTCTATTCGACTCGCAAACCTCTGTCATATTCATCACACAAGATGCCTTCGTCCAAGGGAAAGCCTACTGACCCCGAGTTGAGAGAGGAGATCAAGGAAGGTTAGTGTAGATGAGGGAGATACATGGAAAGTTGCCAATGCTCACATCATGGCCAGAAATCAAGCAAGAGCCCAATAAGTCGGGCGGAGGAGAGGAACAATGGGCCGCATGGAAGGTATATCACTCTTCTCCCTTAACCCTCAGCTATCATGGCTTCAAGTTTGCTCGTAATATCGGTCTGAGCGATCAGCTGACTGATTCCATAGGGAGCGAAATTGGCAAAGGAATACGAGAAGCAGGGCGGCGGCTATGAGAATGAGGCGGGGTCCAAGAATGAGCCGAAAAAGGGCGAGCCCGAGAAGAAGAGCGAGAGTAAGAAGAAGGCTGAGACTGATGACTAGTTAGTCAACATTTTCATGATTTTTTTTATCTAATATGAGCCACCGTTGATTTTTCGCAAGCTTTTACTTTGGTCGATTTCTGTTGATTCAGTGATGCTCAAGATATCGCTGATTGTTGTTGCTTTTAACGATGACATGAGCGGAAGAGCATGATTGTGCCGCATTTCCGCCAACTATCTGATGGGGAAGGTGAGATGTCGAAGGATTCCCTCGTATTCATCTCACTCCTCTCGCTTTTCTTCACAATCGCACCAGCTTTAAAGGGAGGAGAGCTATCTACTTACCTGACTTGAAATAGGCAACATCACCACAAAATGCAGCATCTCACAGAACAGGATACCGACTCCCAAGACGAAGACGACTGCTGGACCCCCCTCCAACGCGCCGCCCGCGAAGGCGACCTCCCCGCCGTCCACGCAGCCCTCGCGTCAGGAGCAGACATCAACGCCCCGCCGCGGGGCTACTATGGCCGCACAGCCCTCCAAGCGGCATGCGAAGCCTCCCACGGCGCCGTGGTCTCGGCGCTCCTCGCAGCCGGCGCGGAAGTCAACGACACGCCCGGCAACAACAGCGCCAAGAACGCACTGCAGATCGCGGCAGGGAAACCGGACCTGGCCATCGTCAAACTCCTGCTATCCCACGGCGCCGAGGTCAACGTCCCCGCATCGCGATACTTTGGCATGACGGCGCTGCAGAGCGCCTGTGCCGCTGGCCTAGATGACACCGTCGCGCTGCTGCTGGATCACGGCGCGGACGTGAACGCGCCGCCGGCGTCGACGGCAGGTCGAACGGCGCTCCAGGCTGCGTGCGAGGGCGGGTTCGAGGAGATTGCGGCGATGCTGATTCAGCAGCGGGGGGCAGAGGTGAACGCGCCGGCGTGTCGGAATCGAGGGTTCACGGCGCTGCAGGCGGCGAGCTACGGCGGGTGGGCGGGGCTTGTCGAGCTGCTCCTTACGGCGGGGGCCAGCTGCAGGCGCTGCAGGTGCGGGGGCGGATGTCAACGCCGAAGGGAGCAGGTTCAAGGGCGGTAGGGCGCTGCATGCTGCTGCTGAGGGGGCCACGTGCGGGTGTGCGAGACGCTGCTGGGCGCCGGGGCCGAGATCGAGGCTGGGGCTGGGGCTGGATGGGGGTAAGTGGTGGTGGTAGTGGTAGGGGAGGGCAGACTGCGTTGCAGTGCGCTGCTGCAAGGGGGCATGATGAGGTTGTGAGGTTGTTAAGGAGCAGGGGGGCGACGGGAATGGAAGGTGGAGGGGTGACTTTGTTTGGTTGAGTTTATCATGTCGAGCACCGGTGGGAGGAACTATTGTGCATACGGGTTAATTAAGAGCGTGGATTGGGAGATAAGACCATGTTCCAAAGATATGAAGATACGGGTGTTTTGAATGAGAAGTTGATGCCGGTGGGTGTAACTGTTGGGAGATGTGAATCCAATTGTAAGAGGAACAAGATACAACAGTAGAAGTGAGCTGCCCAGTATCTGCAAGAGATCGAGAGATGGACAAATCAGACTGCAACGTGGCCCAAGAAAAGAGAAAAGGGAACTCTTCTGGCTAGGAGTATCTAGTGCATACTCATTGGTGGCGCATGAACACCGCAACCAACACCATACACCTCACACACCAAACTTTCCCACCATGACACAGGCCGCACAACCCGTCTGTCAGAACATCAGCCAAGTCAGCCGACTCTCCCAAGACAAGGGAATCCCTCGCCTCGAATCGGTTCACAACCTTAGCGGTATCAGCCATGGTATAAGTATCTGTAGTCTACTAAGGTATGCAAAATGGTCAACAGATGGTGCGGGCGTCACGGCCGCGTTCAATCGGGGCAATTCCGGCCCCGCCTACCATCGGCTTCCACCGGCCTCCGTGACTGCTTCACCCCGCCGGCGAGACCTGCCCGTTGCGCACTCCCCGGCCCAGGCGGAAGACTAAATAGGCACGTAGCCACAAACAATTACCTAAAAATGTGTCCCAGATTTCCAAGGCACAGTTGTCTACCTTACCTTGGTACGAATTCTTTCGTCCGTACTTCTTAACAGTTGTATCACCTTCACAGCACATCCGCTAAGACGCTACCCCGTGACGTAAGACTTGGCTTTTACCACAATGAGCCGCTTCGCAATGTGGACCTGCTGACCATCTTTTGGTATCCTGATTCCTGTGCGCTGGTGAGACGGAGGGGGAGAAGAAGACGAAGAAGAGGGGGCTTCGAGGTCCTTTTTGTGCTTTTGGGACGTTTATTGTGTATCGATCAAGGCTATCTGTACATCAGCTCACTCTCACACTAGACCCGTCTTTGCCAGCCCAACCAGCCCCCTTGCCCTTTACCTCACGCCCCCTCCAATCCATACCGTATCTCACATCTTTCGAACGAGGCGCTGTGATCCTGGAATACCTGGGGTTTGACTGGGTCTTCCCCGCCAACGCTTCCCATCGTCTGGTGGGGCACGTCTTGTGCGCAACGCCCGCGCCAGTACAAGCCAACTTAAGGTACTTTCTGAAGCCGTCTGGAACACGAACCAAATTGATAAGAGGACGGCGCTTTGTCCCTCTTTTTACTTTATCCTTTCCCGACCCCAGCTTCTGGAAGCTGAATCTGACTTTCTTCTTCCTCATTTCTGCTTCTCGCCATCCTCCAATTCCTGACCTTCTACAACTTACCTGACTCTGCCTCTCTCATGTTTGTTCATGTGTGGTGTGACGTGATTGACCAGAAACAAACAAGACACCACCCGCCATAATACACTCAAAAGGGAGCTATCTTGCCTACCTTGACAACGTAGACAAGAAGAGCAAAGACAAAAATCCACACAAATCTACACAAAAATCTCCAAACAGATTCGACGTCCCAGAGACAACAGGCATCATGGGCTCAACCCACGAAACAGACCTGGTCCTCACCCAACCAACCCCAGCAGAGCGCCTAAAGACCTACACCTCAACCTACGCAAACTGGGGCGCTGCCCTCGAACTACAAGAATACATCCGCCGCGAATCCTACATGACCACCGTCCCCGTCTCCCGCAACGGCGGCATCACCCAATGGATCCTCACCGACCCGACCCTACCCCCCGACGCCCGCCCCATCTTGTCCTCGTGCGAAAGCATCCGCAAGACCGTCCTCGTCGCGAAACCAGACGGCACCGTCGTCGACGCAATCACCCACGCCGTCGGCTCCGTCTTCACGGACCCGGCGTACCGCGGCAACGGGTACGCCTCCGTCATGATGAATCTCGTGGGAGCCCAGCTTGCGCGGTGGCAGGGCGCGGAAATGAAGAGCGGGGAGCGGTGGGGGGATATTCGGGACGGAGAGGTCGCGTGCTCGGTGCTGTATTCTGATATTGGGAAGAAGTTTTATGCCAAGCATGGGTGGCATCCGTATGAGAGTACGCACCTCGAGTTCCCGCCGCAGGCGTCGCCGCCAGCATCGGAAGCGGGAGAGGGAGAGGGAGCGGTGGGAGCGGTGCAAGTCGAGACCTCGCCGCTAGGCTACCACGAACTAGCAGAGCTCTGTGCCGTAGACGAGCGCCTCATCCGCGCAAAGCTCGCCCAGAAGAGCACAAAGACCCGCGTCTCGCTCATCCCGGACCTGGACGCCATGCTCTGGCACCTCATGCGCGAGGACTACATGACCAAACACATCTTTGGCCAAACACCCACAGTCCGAGGCGGGGTCGTGGGCGAGCACGGGTCGCGGGTATGGGCCGTCTGGACGAGGGGTTACTACGGCGGATTGAAGAAGCCCGAGGGGAACACGATGCATATCCTGCGGCTTGCGATCGAGGACGAGGAAGGGAGTGGTGATGAGTATGTGCAGGGGGCTATTGAGGCACTACTCAAATTGGCGAGGGCGCAGGCGGCGGAGTGGAAGGTGAATGGTGTGGAGATGTGGAATCCTGAGCCCCGGGTTAGGGGGTTGATTGAGAAGGCGGGCATCCCGCACGAGTTTATTGAGAGGGAGAATGATAGCATTGCCAGCCTCATGTGGTATGGCCAAGGAGAGGTCGAGTGGGTGCTCAATGAGAAGTTTGGCTGGTGCTGACCGATTGGTTACACATTTTGCATATCATTAGCAGGCTCATACAAGTGGCAACACGTTGATTCAATAGGAACTTCAAAAATATTCACAGGTCTGGACATCCAGGCCGGCATGACGAGGTATCATTAGCAAAGTGATCTATGAACCGTCTAACCTTGAACACTCCCGCAATTGGCCCATTTTTGCTTTTAATCTTTTTTTCCAAACACCGCTCACTCTCATCAGTGACCGTGTCCGTCGTCCTCGGCCTGCTGCTCGGGGTCCAACTTGATCAGGGTATCGATACGCATGATGCTGATGCAGGCCTCCACGGCACTCTTCAGCTGCCTGATCTTGCTGATGGTGGGCTCCAGGACACCGGCCTTGATCTCGTCAATCACCTTGCCGCGCACCAGGTCGAGACCGTAGTTCTTGTAGGCCTTCTTGCGCGCGACCGTCTTCTCGTCATCGTTGGCCTCGCCCTCCTGGATGCGCTGCGACAGCGCGTGCCGGGAACGCAGCTGCGCGACGAGCTCTGATGCGTCCTTGGCGGCGTTGACGGCAAGAGTCTTGGGAATGACGAGCAGCGCCTGGGCGAACTCGCCAATGGCCAGCTGCTCGCGGGAGCCGACAGTGCCGGCAAACTCCTCGAGGTAGATGTGCAGGGCAGTCTCGACGGAACCACCGCCGGGAACGATGCTGCCACTCTCGAGCGTTCTCTTGACGGCGTTGAGGGAGTCGTGAATGGAGCGCTCCATCTCGTCCAGGGTGAAGTCGTTGGGTCCGCGAAGGATGATGGATGCTGAGGAGTGGCTCTTGGTGCCCTTGACGAGGATGCACTCGTCGTCGGAAATGCGCTCCTGGACAACCTCCTCGGCGTGTCCGAGGTATGACGGGTCGAACTTCTCGTCACCATTGAGATCCGACAGTGTGCTGAGCATGGTAGCGCCCGTCGCCTTGGCGATTCTGCGGAGGTCCTCCTTCTTGCATCTGCGAACACCCATGGCACCCTTCTCGACAAAGGTCTTGAGAACCATGTCATCGATACCCTTGGTGGTAAGGATGACGTTGGCACCCGCCTTGAGGATCATCTCTACTCTCTCCAGGATCATGCCCGATTCTCTCTGGCGAATCTGCTCCAACTGTTGAGGGTCATCCACCGTGATCTGGACACCCAACTTCATGCGCTCCTTTTGCAGGTTCATATCCAGCACCGCAATCTTGGCATCTTGTATTCTTGTCGGCATGGCCTGCGAGGCGACTGTGCAGTTCAGAGCGTAACCCTTGATCAGCTGGGACTCGAGGGAGCCCTTGCCGTGTGCCTTGAGAATGTTGACGGCCTTGACGGGGTATTTTGTCTCGTTGCGGCCGTTTGTCGACTTGACTGCCAGCATGGCATCGACGACCATATTGGCGAAGAAATCAGAGTCGGCTCCGATAATCTTGCTGGACATGGACGTCTTGCCAATGTTGACGAGAGATTCGCGTCCGAGGTTCTCGACCTTGATGCTGATGTTCTCGTTCATGTACTTGACGGCCTCGCGAAGGGCAAGTCGGTAACCGGTGATGATGGTAGTGGGGTGTATGCGGTTCTTCATGAGCTCGTTTCCTCGGCGAAGCAACTCGGCCGCGATCAGGACAACAGAGGTTGTGCCATCGCCCACCTCCTTGTCTTGTTGTTGTGCCAGGTCGACCAAAATCTTGCCCGCCGGGTGCTCAACATCCAACAAGCTGAGAATAGTAGCGCCGTCGTTCGTGACCGTGACATCCTACGCCGGGGGGTAAGCGGGGTCCAGGGGGAAGGGGGCCACCTAACATACACCAATATCATCCACCATCATCTTGTCGAGACCGCTGGGGCCGAAAGAGCTCTTGACGACATTTGCGATAGCTTGGGTCGCGAGAACTGCAAGTTTGTCAGCAAGATGAAGCTTCGTTGTGATTTGGCCGGTGGGGGGAGTGGGATATTGACATACCGTTCTGGTCTCTAATGTCGGCGCCGGAAATCTTCTGGCCACCGAGGAAAAGCGTGCCGCTCCCTGACTGCTCAAACATGGAAGCCATTTTTGCGCCTCACTTCCTGCGGTTGTGGTTGGATCGCGGGTTTTGGAGGTGGTGGATGGGGGTGGTTTAAGGAGCTTCGGTCGGTGTGTGCCTGGACAGCAATAGAAGCTTCTGTGCTGTGCCTGCCTTGTCTCCCCTCGACGCAACTTTTTTATCGGAGCCGGGGTTGTTCCAGGAACCGGGGATGTGGCTGGTGCTGCGTTATCTTATCGGGTCTCCAGGGCCCCTGCCGGGCAGCCCAACTCAGGTTTGACGGTACCTCACGTTCCAGACAGTCGGCAGCCCATCCGTGAAGTATCAATACTTGGAAGATATTCAAAGAAACTAAAGCTTATAAAGTAGTTTCCAGTATGCTTTGTTCTTCTCATAGTATCTTCATCAATTATTTGCCTGCTATGGCAATGTTCATTAACTTCATTCCTCTACATCGCCGTGCAGTGACATCCAGTGTGGCTTGACCCGAGATAAACGACCGGGGATGCTCCGCAACTGATTAGAAGCCCGGGCCACCTTCCGACCCCGTGGCTGGAGCCCAATTGACCCCTCACTGCGCTCCCACCCAACAGCTCGACACACGACTCACTTTTAGTGCGGGGCACTTTTTCCGTTGCATCGCACCGCCTTCTCTGCCCAAAATCTCCCAGTGACTCAGGCCGATCTGGTCAACGCGTCGCCAATTCCATAAGACGAGACCCTACCCGACTTCACGAGACGACTCTGCGATCTGCAGTCAATACCGCAAACATGGCCGACGCTACCGCTCCCGCTGAGCCGTCCAAGAGCGCCTTGAAGAAGGCCGAGAAGCAGGCAAAGATGGCTGCCGAAAAGGCTGCAAAGGCTGCCAAGCAAGCTGCCCTGCCCGTTGTCGGAGGCAAGAAGAAGGAGGACATTACGGGTATCACCGTCAAGAAGCATGAGGACTTCTCCGCCTGGTACCAGGAGATTGTTCTCAAGGCCGAGATGGTCGAGTACTACAACGAGATCTCCGGTTTCTTCATCCTGCGCCCTGCGTCCATGTACATCTGGACCGTTATCCGCAAGTGGTTCTCCGAGAGAATTGAGGAAATGGGTGTCGATGAGACCAGCTTCCCCATGTTCCTTTCCTCCAAGTCACTCGAGAAGGAGAAGGACCACGTCGAGGGCTTCGCCCCTGAATTGGCCTGGGTCACCAAGGCGTAAGTCATCTCTCCCTTGATCATTGCGCCAAGCCCCCTACTGATATCTCATCTACAGTGGTGACAAGGACCTTGAAGTCCCTGTCGCAGTTCGTCCCACCTCCGAGGCCGTCATGTACCCCTACTACTCCAAGTGGATTCGCAGCCATCGCGATCTCCCCTTCCGCCTGAACCAGTGGAACTCCGTTGTCCGTTGGGAGGCCAAGCAGACCACCCCTTTCCTCCGCACAAGAGAGTTTTTGTGGCAGGAGGGCCACACCGCTCATCTGACCGAGGAGCTTGCCGGCAAGGAGGTTCTCGAGATTCTCGAGCTTTACGCTGGTGTCTATGAGCAGCTTCTCGCTGTCCCCGTCGTTCGCGGCACCAAGACCGAGAACGAGAAGTTCGCCGGTGGTTACTACACCACCACTGTCGAGGGCTACATCCCCTCCAACGGCCGCGGTATCCAGGGTGCCACCTCTCACTGCCTGGGTCAGAACTTCTCCAAGATGTTCGATATTACCGTCGAGAACCCCGACAAGAAGGGTGAAAAGATCCACGTCTGGCAAAACTCTTGGGGTCTGTCCACCCGTGTTATCGGTGTCATGGTCATGATCCACGGTGACGATAAGGGTCTCGTCCTTCCCCCTCGCATCGCCAAGACACAGGTAGTTCTTATCGCCGTCGGCATCACTGCCAAGACCAGCCCCGAGGACAGAAAGAAGCTGGAGGACAAGGTCGACGATCTCCGCAACGAGCTGCGCAAGGCCGGTGTCCGCGCCGAGTCCGATCTGAGAGACGGCTACACTCCCGCCTGGAAGTTCAACGAGTGGGAGCTCCGCGGTGTCCCCCTGAGACTCGAGTTCGGCCCCAAGGATGCCGCCAACGAGGTTGTCGCCACTGCCCGCCGTGACACTGGCGAGAAGGGCTCCCTCCCCCTTGCCGAGATCTCCACCAAGGTCCCCGAGCTTCTCGAGACCATCCAGTCCGACATGTACAACAAGGCCGAGAAGTCATTCCGCGAGCACCGCCTCGTCCTAACTGAGTGGGACAAGGTCATCCCCGCCCTCGACACCAAGAACGTCGTCGTCATCCCCTTCTGCCTGGGCATGAAGTGCGAGGACCGCATTAAGGAGCTCACCACCAGCGAGCCCCCCGAGAACGCCACTCTCCCCGAGGGCAAGAAGCAGCCCAGCATGGGCATGAAGTCCCTTTGCATTCCCTTTGAGCAGCCTGAGAGCGGTCTCGTCCCCGGCGAGACCAAGTGCCTCAACCCCGAGTGCGAGGCCAAGGCTCAGAAGTGGACCATGTTCGGCCGCAGCTACTAGAGAACCAGCGGCGATGATATCAAGAGGAGTTGTGGGGGGTTGAGCATTTTTTTGCGCCGGAATAACGAGACCTATACGGCAGGTTCGATTCATGTCATGTGTTGCTAGAGAGACGGGGTAGAGGAAGAGATCATTTGAGGATATCTCTGATGAGCAAAGGGCGTGAGGGGGTTAGATAGCTACGGCTGAAAAGTGATTCGATACCAACTTATGAAACAAATCCACGTACTCAAGTCTTGTTGTCCGCGTTCTATCGACCTGCATCTAGACGGGCAATCACCATCGAATTTCCTCAGACCCTTGGGCGCGAAATCACTTGTACTCTTGACTCCTTGCTGATGACCGAGTCGTATAGAATGGCCAAGACAAGTCTTCTTCGGAGAGCGACGAGGTCTGCCATGTTTTCAACTCGGTGGGGAATAGGAGCACGGCCTAGGAGGTGCGAAAATCGATAGCTTTTCACTACGGCACCTCACTTTGAGTGCGTCAGTAGCTCCAAAGATGTGGCCAAAGAGGAGATCAATTTGACTTGCGTACATGATCTTCTAAAGGCTATGTATGTCCTCCCAGTCGGAGGTCAAGTCCGCCATGTTATGGAATTGAGTTCGGCTCGGCTACGGCAGCAGACCCCCCCTGTAACTCGGACCGCAGTGGAGTCGATTCATGATGGCTCATTCAATTGCCAACGACGACGCATCCCGATAGGGAAGGTCTCGGCCCCGGGGTATGACTCATCTTTGGCCCCCATCCTCCAATCGCTTTCCTCTTGCAGCGTTGGGGAGTCACGCCGCATCTAAGATTTAGGGCAATCCTCGATTTCTTTTGCGATAATGGGCAGGCTACAAATCCTTTTGCCAGGTTCGAGGACAGCTCTAGGTTGTTTCGATGCTGCCAGTTGAGACGTGGTAGCTAATGAACTCCACAATTTGACTCAAGGAAGTTGTCGCGGGTACACGGCATCGGCTGATGAATGGCATTATGAGGGTAGTAATTTGGTAATACGTTTCTGATTCGCCAATTGCGTTTAAGATATCATTCTGGAATGAGAAGTCTCGATCGTTGCCACAATGAGCTCCATTTGCCTCTGGTTTAGTTCCTTGCTTTGACAACTATAGAGTGACGATTGATCTTTGGTACATAACAGTCGCACATCCAAAGCACTTTTAGTAAACGTCTCTCATCAGGCTATTTAACCAAGTAATCCCAACGACCTGAGGCATTTATCAAACACATAATCTCTGTTCGTCACTGTCAATTGCATCTCATGCAGGGCACAACCACAACCACAATCGCCAACACCACAACCACCACTATGGAGCACTCAACCGCCTCCTCCCATTTCAAGCTCTCAGCAACCTCATGCGGCACCTGCGCCGTCCACTTCGACAACCCCGACACCCGTCGCGCCCACTCAAAAAGCCAATGGCACGTCACGAACCTCAAACGGCGCATGGCCGACCTCGAGCCCCTCACCGCGGAACAGCACGCCGCGACCGTCTCCACACAATCGGCCGCCGGTCCGGCTAGGGGACCCACAACGGAATCCGATGCTTCGTCTTCATCTGCCTCTGACGCCGATCTGAGCGACCCCGAAGACGACGACGACGATTTTACCCTGGAACAGTGCTTATTCTGTAACAAAACCTCGGAATCGCTTGACGATAACGTCGCGCACATGCATAAAGCGCACGGGATGTTCATCCCAGATAAGGAAAAGCTCATCGTCGACGTTGAGGCGCTGGTGAAGTATCTCCACCTCGTCGTCTTCGGATATCGCGAGTGTCTGCAGTGCGGCACGCAACGACGGACGGCTGCAGCGATACAGCAGCATATGCTTGGGAAGGGCCACTGCCGCTTCGATGTCACGGCGGAGGACTCAGAGTTTAGGGATTTTTACGAGCAATCTTTAGAGGATGAAGAGAATACTGGGAAAGAATGCGACGTGAGGAAAGCCGTGGCAGATGCTTTGGAAGAAGGCGGCTCGATTTGTCTGCCTTCTGGGAAGCAGCTCTCTCACCGCTCTGCTCCGGGACCATCCAGACCTCGTAACAGGATTGGCGCCAATACTGAGCCAGCTGCCTCGGACAACCTCGTCGCTGAAGGCTCTTCGGGTATCAACGAGTCAGAAGCAAGCTTCCAGCTGACAGCACCGTCTGGGCCCGGCAAGAAACTCGATACGAAAGCCTTGACGCGCGCCGAGAAGCGGGACGTCGTCTTTGAGACACAGCTTTCCCGCTTGAGCCTCAACGATCGCTCAGCGCTTGCGCATCTCTCGTCTGCTGAGCAGCGAAGTGTCTTATTGACGAAGCAGAAGCAACTGGACAAGGCGGAGAAGGCTGCTAGGAGGCTTCAGACCAGGTTGGAGATGAAGGCGAATAAGACTGGGCAGGGGAACTTTGTGAATGATGTTCCTGGGCGAAAGAATGGTTGATCGATATAGGAGAATACAGATTTATATCAGGTCCTGATGCAACTGTGTTCTTATTGAGACCGTGGCCTGTGAGATCTACTTAGAGGATATATTACTCCATATTGTCTGCTATTGCGTTTCGTTGCAAACGTTCAAGCAGTGACTCATTTGTGCTTCAAACCCACGCGGGAAGTCTCAGTCTAGCTCTAGCCTCTATCTCAGCGAGGAGAGTAGTAGAGAATCGATTTATCATTGATAGCTTTCTTCCTCACATTAATACTACTATCCTTGTTAATATTTTGTTACACCCATTGGAGATATTACTCACAGAATATCCCCGAGAACTAAATAGGATGGGTTGGGGTAGTGATAGAGAGAGCAATGTTAAGGTTACTTAGTAAATACGCGTGATTACGAACTTCGAACGATGTTGCGAGACGAGAGAATGCTCATTGACAACATCGCTAGAAAATTTGGCCTGTACAAGCTTTGATTTCAGGCTGTTTCAATCGCAAGATGTGATGTTTTTAAGTGTTTGCTTGATCCTCCAACGCTTAAAAATGATAGCGACAAGATCATCGATCGCATAACCATCCCTCTTCCTCGTCAAAGACTCTCCTGTAACACCCCAGAACACGCATCGGATGACATGATCTGGACAAGTCTTTGCGGAAAAGCATAGCTTCGGTACCCTTGTTCACCACATCACACCCCTGTGCGAGGTCGTGGGGGTAGTTGAAGAGTGCCGAAATGTCTTTCTTGATGGCTGCCATGCAATCAACATCCGATGGAAAGACTTTCCGCGTGTGAGGGTACATGGCGGTCAAGGTGGGGTCAAGAAAAGCTTATACGCGCCACGTTTCCTGCATGGCCATGGCGATTCCTTTCGTTATATTTTCAGGGGCTGGTCATGCCTTCAGAGAGTTTCAACCCCAGATGGTCTAGACAAGTACCAGACTCTGGCAATGAATCTCCCTTGAGACCTCGGACGGGATTCGGGCAAGCCATCGACAGATTTGGATGCCGGGACATGGGGATACGTCACAGCACCTGGACTGCAATGCTAACTTTGGCTATCATTTACTCCATTTCTGCCTACCTCGTCGCTTTCGGGATACCTTTCATTGTCCATCGCTTTCTATCAGGGACCTTCCTTGGTTGTAGCCCCTGTCTCGTTGGGACGTCAAAGAGCGGATCTTTGGCATTCACATTGCGAGATTGAGATCCGTCTCATCCGCCTCGCATCTCTTCACGGTCGAACGAGATTTGGACCCCGAAAATAGATGGTATCAGAAAGACAAACCCTCTTGGATCGAGGGCAAGGGTGACTCTGAAGAGATCGTCAAGTTACTAAAAAAAAAAAGAAAAAAAAAAAGGCAGCGGGTGTCTACGCTTGTCGACTTGGGAATTCTTTCATTCGTCGTCTTCGGGGCCGAGAGACCCCTTTCGGTAGCTCTTCTGGCTGGCAGAGAGGGGGGGATGCTCAGAGCTGTTTTGCGTAGTTGGAGCTTCCAAAACGATTGCCTTTACAAGGAAGCCATCGTCAGAATGCCTTCCAGTGTCTTGTCTAACGCAAGACCTACGAGCTGGGTAAAGCTCTGCATTCATTCTCTGGACGAAACGCGTCAAGCCCACTTCTAAGTACCCGGGGTCGAAGAAAGATGCGGCCAGACTGGGAACTTCACGACTTTGATCGAAGGCTATGCGACACAGGCCAAAGATGGCAAGAAGAACGCTCGAAAAAGAGCTCACTTAGACATGTAACAAGTGCACGGAGCACCATATCTGCATGATAGAGATTGAGAAGGCAGCTCAAACCTCCGAGAAAGATTCGGCTCCTTGAGTGGCACAAAGGGTGTTGACCAGTCCAGTCATGGAAGGGCCCAGGTGACGTGTAGTGTGCAAGACAGTATGGCCAGCAATGCGTACAACGCCGCAACAAAAGCACTGTAAGTTGCCACGACTGCTTAATGATCATACTACCTAGTAGCATGCGAGTCTGCCCGAGACGTCAGTGAGGATGCCCAAAAGGTTTGCCCCTCCAAGAGTCGGGCGTCAGTCTCTTTGTCAGCCGCTATTACATTTCTTGTTCTGGACTCCATGACATTTGGCGATGGTGATGCAAATACTTGATCCATTACTTAGATATGAGTCAGACTCTTTTCTAGGTGTCTGCATGTACTTGGCGCATTTGACCTGCTATCTACTTAATTTCCGTATTTGCTCGTGTCAGCAGCCTAGATTAAAAAGCTTTGTACCGGTTCCGTGTGTTGTGAGTACGGTGCCGTGGTGCCCAACAATGCCATTGGTCATATGACCAGGCGAAATGTGATTGATCGAAGTTTGAAATTGAGTAGAACTGTGAGCACCGCCTGCATGGCTTGCGTTGCATTCCTTAATTCGTTGCCCCTGAAGCTTATTGACGCACCTCAGCATCACACCTCAGCATCATTTCTGCAAGCCGCGCATGTGAGGTGTTGGACCTTTCAATTTTTTCTTAGCTCCGAGGTCCCTGAGTGTCAATTTTCTCTGTGTTTTGATCGAAAGGGGTTCTATGCCTACTCAGTAAGCTGGTGATACCTTGACTGTTGTCTGACTGTAGAGGCTGTGATAGGAATGTTGGTGTCTTGATCTTTGCAGTAATATCAGTTGTATAATGAAGTGATCTTCAAAGGCAGGAGAATGGCAATGGAGGAGGTGCGTAATCAATTTAACCTCGAACACGGTACATCGCTCAACTTTCTGGTCTGGTTCCAGGATCGAGAAATTACAAACGATGGCTAGAAACCCCTGGTGCTTCCTTTCGATCAATTGATTTCAACCACCCACAAAGTCAATTGTGAACATGGCTCTAGCCTTCAAAATTTGCAAGTGAGAGGGACAGAAGTAGCGGAAGGTATAGGCGCAAAGTAACTATGACTTTGTCGAATGTGCATAGGCTCCTGTTTTGCGAATGATTTGAGATTCAGGAATGAGAAAAGTGTTTGGGGAAAATAGCGCCAAATAGTCTTGCCTAACTGCGTGGATCAAGATCATCGCGCATTGAATGACGAGCTGTCTGCATAAGTCAATAAGCACCGCCATGGTTGCTACTGATGATCTTTTCTGCAAACTTCTAAGTAACTGACCATGGGCTGAGTCTTAGCTTATAACTTACAGCAGGAGAACCGGCTCTGGCTTAGCAGTGGAGATACGGAGACGATGGCAGGTCATGAGGATTCGAGAAAGTACCAGTGTTACGGCGAACACTGATGCGAACTACGTGTCTTTTTTATTGGGAGCTGCGAATGGTTCGATGTTGGCTAGTCCGAGGCCATTTCACGATTATCGTTGTAGACAGACCAAGCATTGCATTATTATTTGAGCTACCCTGTTCCACCCAGCTCGCCCCGTTCTAGGTCTCTTCACTGAATAAGTACCTACTTATAAAAGTCCCTTTGGATCCTCATTTCTTTTCCTCTGCTTCTTGCTTGCTTCTCTTCATTCTTCCTCAAACTTAGGCCATACCGATTAAGGTGCTGTATGGACCTTGTCTTGCCCACCCTCCATCTTTAGTCAGCATTTCTTGTCAACGCACCGCATCACTCCACAGCTTCCACTTCGATCTCATCCAACCTGCAGTTGACAAATCACCATCGTTCGCTATCTCCAATCCACACGGACACATGGCCTGTCGACCCTGGAATGGCCCATGATTTTGATGTGGCCTGAGGGGTGACTTTGTCACGTGCAGAAATCTTTGCCAAGGATTTGGAACATCAACTCTCGACATACCCGGGATTGTTATTTTCCAGACATCAAATCTACGAATCTAGGACTGACACCAAAAGCTTCCTTTTCACAAAGCTCAGGATTATTGATGCCCAACAGGTGGGCCGGCCCCGCCTATGCGCTTTGCAAAAGGTCCAGACCGACCTACCATGCGAGTGCATCAGACATATCACGTCGAAAGGGTCTCGGTAATATGACCAATCATGAATTCACCAACACAGCGATCCAGACATAAACACGTATGAACAGACGCCAAGTCGTTGCCTTGCCCTTTTTTCTCACTGCATCTGGTTGCCTTCATTGTCTAAGGAGTCGCCTTCGTCCCAGTGAAGAGACAAGTAACAGCACTAATTCTCAGGAAACTCGAGTTCATGTGCTCGTTCCACCTCTGCCAGTGCGCCTCGAGCGCTTCGTCGGTTTCTTCCCGCAAGTACTGTCGTATCATGCCTCAAGGAATGCGGGCGTAGCCCGCTGGCATGATCTGACTACTTCTCAGCCGCACCTCGCTTACCCTGGCTAGTAGCTGATTGCCGCGTCTGTTTTAATTTATGACTCTCAAGACGCGATTCCTGAAGTCTAGGCCCTGGCAGGACCAGGCCGTGATCAACTGGCCCAACATACACGCATGACGAGATACCGCATCCGGCCACGTCGCATGCAATGAATTTTCAGTTCCACTGAACTTGTGCCATGTTATTATGGTCATTACGTCACATGTGGTGAAAGAAGTCTTGCAGGTTGTTTCTCTAGGAGCTTTTCCGGGGTAATGAATCGTTTTGCACGCCATCTTCGCTCTCGTTTTGACTCCATGTCAGCTACATACAACAGACTCAAACCACCTGCTGTCACCTGACCTTTACCGTTCACGCAAGTGCGTCCTTCCCAGTGCTTTCAAATTTACCCAAAACTTGCGGGCCTGCATTGAAATAGTAGTTTTTCATATTTGCCTGGGCTCATGATAGGTGTGATCAAGATACTCTCTCCCCGAGATGGGTTGTTCCAGCTCCAAACTAAGGAGGGAACCCTGCAAATTCCTATCACTGAGCTGTTGCAACGCTATCATGCAGGTGCCCGCGGTCAACGGAGAATATGACTTCCTCCAAGAACTGTTCGATTTGTTACGTGAGTCTAGTCACAACGTAGAATTCTTGTGATCATGCAGTCAATTCATCATCTAAGTGGTGAGGTGCTCACCCCAGGTAAATATGTGTCCGTATTGGCTTCTTGCTGCCCACCATCGATGCCAGATTGCATCCTAACAGGAAGCTTGTTCCCGGCCTAGCAAAGATTATGCCCGTGACCATTCACCCAAGCCTGTCCGTATTGACCGCCCCCGGGTTTCAGGTACAAGACTCTAAGGTGAGAAAATTATGTGGGGAGCCCGGGGTATAACCTATGGCTAACGACTTTGGTTTCTCCGGTGAACCGTGTGAGCCAGACGACTCCAGGACTTGCCACCGACATGTTGACATTCCGGTGTCCAGAGAACCGAGCGGCCAGTCAAATCGAACCCTCGCCTACGATATCATGCTAGTTTTCGCGTTAAAATATGAGGGGCAAGATTGCGCCCGGCTTTCGCGCGATGGTGAATTTACGCGACAGCACACAAGACTTTGAGGTCATGATGGTCCGCCAACCAGCACTACAACACCAGGAATCTGTTCAGGGCCAACTGTACCGTGGAGAAAATAAGGCGTCGATGGATGCTCTTACGGTATGGAGAACAGTCAGTCATGCGCGGGGCCGTTGGTCTATGAAGTCAACAATATAAAGACACTTTTGATCTACCAAGTTGTTCTCATACATTTTCGGCTTTTGATATCTCATCAGAGACTTCAACAGTAAAGTTTGCCGAAGCTTGGACTTAATTTCGACCGCAGTGGTATTAGCCCACTCACCTCTATCAAAAAGCTTTCCGTCGGGGAGTGTTCTCCCCAAAGATGAACAAGTACGACCCATCTTTCTCAGCACATGACTTTGCTGCCAAAGTCAGCACACGTAGGCATAGGTTCATCCTGCTAAGGGTATAAATCTCAGGCAAAATTCTACAGCTGGGACGAGGGGCCCATACCCCGCAAATGCTCAAAATAGAGAGGCCGCGGCGCTTCGACAACAGCGTTTTGCCACATTTGAAGCCGAGCCACTTGAGGCTGGAAATAGGCTCGTCTTACTGCCCACTCAAACCGGAGATGTCAAAATCGCAGAGGAAGCCCATCGCCAGAGAATTTCCGCCAAGCTGGAGTCCTTGTAAACCAAGATACGACAAGAGGAG
Source organism: Colletotrichum fioriniae (assembly GCF_027942845.1). Lineage (NCBI taxonomy): Eukaryota > Fungi > Ascomycota > Sordariomycetes > Glomerellales > Glomerellaceae > Colletotrichum > Colletotrichum fioriniae. The sequence continues at coordinate 1,953,231 of NW_027076844.1, read as the reverse complement.
AAGCATGGACCAGTTGTGAATGTTGGCCTCATTGATGTATGCCTGACTGGAGGAGATAAGGGCTCTGTCAGGAGAATGAATGTATCTGCGGGAATGAAGCACAGCCAATTATATACCGAAGAAATCAGAGTGGTTGGGAGATAGTTCACCGTAGGGCGGAGGCGGGAGGATGCAGAGGAAGACGGGGCGGGGTCTAACGGGCCGGCGGGAGGTTACACCAAGCAACAGACCGTTCTATGCCAGCCAAGCACAACGTTCTAAATTGAGTGATGCCCAGTGACGTCACTGAAAGCCCCATGGATGAGTGCGACTAATGCATTGTAGGCATTGCTTTTCTCTCTCACGCACCTCGGATCAATCATATAATACAGAGACTGATGAATGTTTGCAATAACATTATGTTGGCACCTTGATAATATAAAAAGCTTCTAATGCCTATTGAGGATGGCAGAGCCAGTCAGAAAGGCTGCGACCACACTAATCTCTTCCATTCCGTTCCGTGATTGACTTGTATGACTGTCAAGAGTTCTTATGCCCAGGGCACATGACGCTGACTTGTGTTGTGGTAAACTTAGGGAATGGGTTCGGCAGGTTCAAGTTTAGGTTGTTGGTCGGTTTCCGCGGCACAGTGATCTGTTCATCGGCCATGAACTGCTTGCATCCCCAAGTGACGACACCATTGCGCACAACATCACCACCACCGCAGGCATTTTGGGCTGTAAAAAAGAGAGTTAGCAACTTCGTGTCCCCTCTCGAGCATTGTCTCAAGAGTATCTACTCACGTCCAATCGGGCCATCCTGACCGGCCTTGCCATATGCAACAATGCGTGTTGGGGGAGGATCGTTGCGAGCGGCCTCGGTCACGGCATCATCCAAGTAGTACTGGGAACAATCAGTATATCATCATTGGGAAGCTGGGAATAGTGTCTGGATATGATAGAACTGACCTGATGAACAGCAGCAACCTCGGCACAGCTGGCCTGTGTTCGGTGCTGCTTATCAACGGTGGTGCCACGCTTTGCCGCGTCCTGCAAGCTAGTCTGGCATCGCTCAAGCGCAACGACAACCTGAGGCTTCAGACGCGAGTCTGCATAAGTATACAAGAAGGGCCCACCCTTCAGGTTGGAAGAGAGATAGACGTCCTTGCCGAGGGCCATGGCCGCCATCATGACGGGTTGTCTGTTGAAGCGAACTTTATCCGCATTGAACTTTGTCTGCATCTCGTTGAAGGCTGCGCGGGCGAGACCGTACAGTTGGCCGTCATTGAAGAGCGTTCCGGTGTCTTGTTCAAAGGTGAGCTTGGCAGAGTAAACGAAACGTTGTGCATCGTCGCGCGCGGCCTTGTCGAGGGTGATCCCAAACGTCTGAGCAGCGACGTTGAGGATGAGGGTGAAGAGCAAAAAGAGTGATGAGAGACTGGCTCCCCAGCTACCGCCGGCGTTGAACCACATTGTGGATTACTTTGAGACTACTTCAGATTCTGGAGCAGGACTTCCAGTGATAGACTGGCAAAAGAGTGTAAGGGCAGAGGGCCGGGGAAGGAATGAATGGACGCGAGACCGCGGAGTAGTTCAAGAGAGTGACAGAATGATGCGACGATGGTTATAGCATCATGAGAGAGACACCTGGTACCTTGAGGAACCGGGCTTAGTTGCCAATGACATAGTTAAGTTATTTGTCAGATGACTTACGAGCAACTGCTCCGAACTTTGTGCCTGACTTGTAAACTAAACCATCTCTTGGCAGTAATTTGACAGCTTTCCCAGCATCCTAGCAAGAGTTGGCCAGGGCCATTAGTTCGCCTGACGTTGATTAAAGGTCGAAGTCAAACCCATACCAATAATAGCCTACCACAACGACGTCGGAGTGGAAATACTTGCCCGACGGAACCGATCTAGTACGTTGAAGGAGATAGAGTTTGAGGAACAGTAAGGCTAATTAGAGTCGGCGCCCGCGGCGGTTGTAGGCTACGCTGGGGGCGAAACCCACGTGTGGGCAGGCCGATTGACCAGAAAAGTATAGCTTAATAGGTATACGAATACACATATTAGTGGGCAGGTAATAACGACGGTATGCCCGGGTATCTTGGTGGCCTTGGCTCTTGGGGCGGAGGAGTTTCGTCTCATGTTGTGACAGCCTTTGGCTTGGCGCGCGCGGTTGCCGGCAAGGCGGTAAAACCGTAAAACTCAAAATCAATCTCAACCGCCACGGCGCTGTTGCGGGCAGCAAAGTAAAAGGAAATAACGAGCAGAAATATGATAAGCCCGGGGCTGCCGAGGGCCTTTGCTTCATTTTCGATGTCCGTATTCCGTATGTAGTCGGCGATTGTCCGTACAAAATCTGACGACACTGACTCGCTCTTCGGGCCGAGCACCGGTACGCTCCGCCACGACAAGACGCTTAGAGTTAATTAAGGAAATAGAGACTAAGGCACTTTGAGATGTTCCAGATTCATCATACATTGCAGCCCGCTTGGCGCGGAGACAAGTTGCGAATGGTTCATGCTGCAACAGCAGTTATAGTCATGCAACCACCGCCGTGTCGTTGATGGATTTGTTTGGGGTTTTGAGCAAACCATTCCACTCATTCAGCATCAACCTATGCTTTTGATTTCAAAGTCACTCTTTTTTGTTCTTAGCCAAACATGAAGGCTTACACACTGAGTCTCGGGCTCCTTGCCGGGCTCGCACTTGCTCAGAGTGACTCAACGGCCGAGGAGGTCTTTGGAGCTATCGACCAGTGCAGCACGGCCAACTTTGACCAGTGCCTGAAAGATTCTACTGCACCTCATCGTTGCCTCAAGGTTCAGAAGTTTGCTGAGTGAGTACACCATATCACAACACATCTTCTACAATTACTCACATTGTTCCAGGGAGATTGTTCAAGATACATGTGTTTACAGCTGCCCTGATCAGTCACCTTGTCTCACAAAATGTGGTACCGACCGTGGTGGCGCATGGTGTGGTGAAGGGTAAGTTGAAGTCTCTTCACATGATCCAACAATGTCAATGATAACTAACCTGCCTATCTAACAGAGGGACCTGCTTCTGCGACCAGGGCTGGGATACCGCTCAGCCTGCTCCCGCAGACCCTTATGACCTCTCATGGGTGAAGAAGTGGGCTGCTATTGGTGATTCTTAGTGAGTTCCCATCAAACCAGATGGCCAGCGCTCATCATCCTAATTTGATTGTCTTGAATAGCTCCGCCGGCATTGGCTCCGGTTCGCCGTACCCCAACAGCTCAACCACCTGCGCTCGTTACGACCAGTCGTACCCAGCCTACATGCAATCCCACGAACTCATGCCCGAGTCTGCTCAGTTCGAGTTTCTTGCCTGCTCCGGCGCCACCGCCCCCGAGATCCTTGCCAACCAGGTCTCCGCGCTGGGCACCGGCTACGACATCATCACCGTCAGCGCTGGCGGCAACGACGTCGGCCTGACCAGCATTCTCAACGCCTGCATCTTCCAATGGAACCCCTTTGCCAACTGCCCTGACGAGATGCAGGCCACGCTGAACCTCATCCGGGATACTCTTCCAGGCAACTTGGATAAGCTGTACGCTGGTCTCAAGAACAAGATCAACCCGGGCCGCAAGATTTACGTCACGGGCTACGCGAACTTCTTTGATAACACCACGACTGCCTGCGACGACGTCAGCTGGTCGTTCTGGTTCAACAGCGCCAACAAGCAGAAGCTCACCACTGAGCGCAGGACGCTGATGAACGAGCTCACTACTGCCGTCAACAACGTCATCCAGGCCGCGGTCAGGAGAGCCGGTGCCTCATTCGAGTTTGTCGACTACAATCAGTACTTCTCCGTGCTCCAGGGCCGCTTCTGCGAGGGCGCCACCAAGGAACCCAACGGAAACCGCGATGGTCTTCTCTTCTTTGAGTGGTCTAGCAAGAACGACGATACCACCCTCGCGAGACGGGAAGCCGAGCCCGAGGTCGCATCTTTCAACAACGACCAGATGCTTCCTCGTGCGACTCCCACGATTGGAGATGTCGATTCGTCTCTGGAGATGCGCAGTAGCAAGCTGGGCCTCTTATCCATCCTCTCCAAGCGCGCCGGACAGATCTGGAGCGCCTTCCCGCGCAGACAGACCACCAAGTCCAACACAAAGACGCCCGTCCTAGAAGTCCGCCAGGGCACGGTCGCGTCGCCGTCAATGGAGCAGTACATCGCCGACCAAATCACGGAAGCGCGCAAACGCAACTCAAGCCTTGTCATCTCCCTCGCTGATAACAGCGCCGCGGACCCAGCCTTCAGAGGCCGCAACAATATCGAGGTCTCGGACTTCATCGGCGACGAGATCAAGCGGGTGTTCCACCCGCGTCCCGGTGGCCACGCCGTGATTGCGAACCTCGTCATGTGGCGTCTGGCCGAGGATAACGCCGCGACTGTCGGCGACAAGGAGTTTGGTGCCACGGAGGCTGCGGGCTGCGCTGTTCCTGTGCCGAGCACGCCGTCTATGCCTGAGACGATTCCCGGCGTGCTGCCGAATTGTCAGGCTGCTGCGCTCAAGTGCCTGAACTGCTTGGGTGGCGCAAGCGGTCTTGGTGTGTTTGTTTGCAATTTCCAGCACCACTCTGATTGCAATGCTTGTGGCGGTGGTGACGGATGCCCGTGCTAGACGTGTCGTGTGGGTTGCGTGGATAATAAGGATGGCCGTTGCGGGGGTAATGTGACCAGCGAACTTGAGCCTTTCATTCTTCTCGTTGGTCTAGAGATATCACTTAGTCTACAGTCAAAATATTTCATTATTTCAAACACTTGTGCCGTCTATGATGCCCCCGGTGGTGTTGGCCTTAAGCACATTTTTGTGATTATCGATGCAGAACGAAATGGCAGACACGATGAACCTACCAACTTAGCTGGGTATCAGAATCAGATTCATACAGTGATAGGCTTCTAAATTCCTTGCCTATCTATGGCTTCAACTCTACGGTAATGGTTACTCCAGCTTCAGATCCTCTGGCGATCAGGTTGGCATTCAACTCCTCTGCCCGTTGCTCCTCTCCAACCATCGAAATCTCCAACCTCAGCTCTTTCAAGTGTCGGGGCCGGCTCTCCAGATATTCGACAATCTTGGCCTCAAGCGACTGCCACATGGGAACCACAGGGTCATCTTCTTCCCAGTCGAGGTCGTCCCACCGGTAGTGCCACCAAAAGAACATTTCGTTGGTGATTGTCAATGCCTGGAGACCCTCGGGGAGTACATCCGCGAGCTTCGACGAGCCCTTTGTTTCCCAGCCGAGAAGTACCGGCAAAGAGATGGAGAGGCGAGTTAGTCGCCTGAAATCCTTGAGTGACCCAAGTGAGCCGCGGATTCCCCAGGGCCCGACCTCGCCGCAATCGATGGCAGTGGACGTCCACAGCGTCAGCGCAAAAGAGAGCTCTTCAAGCGATGCTTTCAATGTGTCGAGCAAACTCCTGAGCACCTCCAAGTCCACCCAGTCAGACGCGTATTCGGCGTCGACAGCGTATCCGCAACGGAAAGCCTTGAGATTCGGGGCAGCTCGCAGTAGTTGGCCAACATTCTCCTCGGAGAGCTGGCATCTGCTCAGAACCAGTTCTTCTAGTGTCGCTGATGATGGGCTCGGGTGGGGAGCTGGCCAGGTGATTGATTTTCCTCCATCTTCCACTCGATGAAGCTCCAAAGTTCGAATTTGCGGAAGGTAAAAGAAGGGGAGAACATTCTCGGCGTAGACGTAGAAGTTGAACTCATTTGCCGATTCCCCGTTAGGAGTTGGAACTAGAACCTTGATTGTTTCCAGATTGCTGAAAGAAGAACCAGCGACAGTGCCCGCAGCGACTAGCTGGCTTAAAACAGTCAAGAACTCATCCCCGGGTGGGCGATATTGTGTCCATTCGTGGTGATCGTTCCGATCATACGTCTGCACCTCAAGTGTCTTGAGGGCTGGGAGCCGCGATAACAGGATGGCGGTCGTTTGTGCAAGCGGAACCTCTGATTCTTGTAAGAGTGCCTCAGACCGTTCGGCCAGTAGGCGGGACTCAGTGATCCACGACTTGATGGTGGCTTTATCGCTTGTAGTGAGACTTTTTGCAAGTGCTGCGGCATGAAGATCCTTCGCAGCTCTGACGCCGCGCAATGTGACGTCTCTGATGGGAGTCAGATGCGATGCGTTGTTCAACAGTCGTCGCATGTCCTCGACAGCTGCTGTGAGATCTGACTGATCCCAGTCCCACAAAATGGCGGTCGGTGTTGCTTCATGAGCCATGATGGGATTGCCTTGTTGATTCAATGAGATCGAATAAACCGTTCGTGTGATGCTCAATTAATCCAGCGGGGAGATTGGGAGATTGTCCTTATTCAACGTGGAAACCACGGTGAAAGTGGTTCTCAACGACGTGTTCGTCCCGCCTGAGTGGTACCTCCGTTGCTTCGTCTGATTATATTTAGCGGCTCATTCCCTAGAGTTTTGGTCCGCGAAACCTTAAACAGCCCTGTCGATTTACGTCTTACACACCAACTTGGCGTGTCAAGGATCAGTCATGTCATGTTAGTCATGCTGTCAATGCCACGCCAGCTCGCGTTTGTGGGGTCTCTGCACTACTCCGTACACGAATTCTACCTAGTGGTTCTTGCACAATAATAATTACTTCCGAGGTGCTCCAAAGGAGAGAAAAAAATTAAGCATCATCCTCATCCATGATCAGTCATCAATCACCACGTGAGATTAGCCACTGCCCGAGCCACCCGGTATATTGTGGCTGACCTCTTAAACTGTGGCTGGTAGAATTGTGGCTTTCGTCTACAAGTGGGACCCGTCATCCGAGGCTGATACGAAAGCATCGCAACTTCGTCTCATTCATCAACAGAACCCGAGCGTTGCGAGCCCCTCGTAAACTCGGAAACCCATGTCACTATCCACATCATTCGCAGCGCAATGAGCTTTCAACAACGGCACCGCCGAAACGGTGGAATTTTAACACCATGTTTGCTTGTAAAGAATAAGAAAGAGCGAACACGCGTACAATGCGAGCCACTAACATGCTGCGGCCTGGCATCAGCCTCAAACGGCGTTCCGGCGATGTCGAGAAAACTCCGCTTCAGCGCCGCTTACGCAAACGTGAATCCATCGTCAAATCTACCAGTTCCGGCACGGGTTTTCAGAGATGTCGTATAAATTCATCAGTGCCCATTCGCATCACACTTTGACTGCTCATTACTGCAACTGCCGCTTTGCCAACTACGGAAAACATGTCCATCATTGACTCGGGAAGGAGTTTGGCGACTGCCGAGACGAAGGATGCTGAGTCTCTCTGCAACGTCCCTCCTCCATACGAGCTACACTCCGCTGGCCCGCTGTTATCTAGCGAGGCGGCAATACAGTGTCAGGATAGCATGCCCTTTTGCATACTCCGTACTTGGGACTGACCTTCAAGCAGCTGACGGCCATGTGAACATCAACTTCCGGTCGCAGAATCCTGAGGAGCTAAGAGAGCAGCTTCCTCCTTTCCCCTCAGCTGAAGATGTTACGTTATCGAACATCAATATCAAGCCGGTACCATACCTGAACGTCGTGATACAGGTTGTGGGCAGCCGCGGTGAGTTCTTTGTGAATGATGACCCTGAAACTTGACCAGTGACTGTTGCCTACTAATGCCAGTGTAACTAGGTGACGTTCAGCCATTCATAGCACTAGGCACAGCTCTCCGCCGTTACGGCCATCGAGTTCGCCTAGCCACACATGATACATTTGCCCAATTCGTGACCGACTCTGGCTTAGAGTTCTTCCCGATCGGCGGAGATCCCGCAGACTTGATGTCGGTAAGTCTTGCGTTTCCCTTTGAACCTTCTATTTCCTGTGATGACCACTGACGGATATCAAGTATATGGTCCGAAATCCTGGTCTGATACCTTCTATGGAGTCTCTCAAGGGCGGTGACGTGGGGAAGAAACGACGAATGATACGCGAAATGCTCCACGGATGCTGGCGTTCCTGCATTGATCCCGATTCCATTAGCAACCAACCGTTCGTAGCCGACGCTATCATCGCCAACCCCCCGAGTTTTGCCCATGTGCACTGTGCGCAAGCCCTCGGCATTCCAGCGCACATCATGTTCACTATGCCCTGGACAGCGACTCGAGCTTTTCCCCACCCGCTGGCGAACATTCAACGCAGCAAGAATTTGGAGCCGCAGGTCACGAACTGGTTGTCATATGGCGTTGTTGAGTTGATGACCTGGCAGGGTCTGGGCGATGTCATCAACAGCTGGCGAAGAAAAGATCTTCAACTCGCCCCGATTTCCGCCAGCATGGGGCCAGGCGTGACAATCTTTCTCAAGATCCCGCACACATACTGCTGGTCACCGGCCGTGGTTCCCAAGCCTGCCGATTGGGGTCCAGAGATTGATGTATGTGGCTTCTTTATGCGGGATGAGCCATCCTACAAGCCACCTGCCGACTTGGACGCCTTTCTTTCAGCCGGCCCGCCTCCGTTGTATGTCGGGTTCGGTAGTATCGTTGTCGATGACCCGGGACGTCTGACAGATGTGATCCTCGAGGCCGCAGATATTTGCGGCACCCGTGTCATCATCTCGCGAGGATGGAGCAAGCTCGGCGAGGGGAAGGCAAACAGAGACAGCGTGTTCTACCTCGGAGATTGTCCACACGAGTGGCTGTTTAAAAGAGTGTCAGCCGTAGTTCATCATGGAGGCGCTGGAACGACGGCTTGTGGCCTCATCAACGCGAGACCAACTGTTATTGTGCCGTTTTTCGGTGACCAGCCGTTTTGGGGCCGGGTCATTGCAAAGTCAGGAGCGGGACCCTTACCAATTCCTCAGAAAGAGCTTCACACGCAGAAGCTCGTAGAGGCTATTCGGTACTGCCTCTCGCCCGATGCCACTCATGCGGTGCAAGAAGTATCAAGCGCCATGCGACAAGAACGCGGCATAGGTAATGCTACAGGATCGTTCCATCGTAACATTCCTGCCAACGATCTCAGCTGCGATTTGATTCTAGGCCAGCGCGCCGCCTGGCTGTTTGAGAAACAGTCCAAAACGGGCACCAAGCAGATGAGACTTTCGATCCAAGCAGCGTCATCTCTGACCCATGCGAAGAAGATCAAGATGTCTGACTTGAAGCCCCTGCGGACGAAAGAGTACGACACCGATGGGATCCCATCACCGGTGGTGCCTCTTCACTCCTAGGCATCGTCACAGACTTCACCGTCGCTCTGGGCGGCACCTTTATCGATCCTTGGAAGGAGTACAAGCGTTACCGGGCCTCTGGTCATGAGGCCGGCCCAGCGACTGGTGCAGCCGCAGTGGCCATTGGCAAGGGATTTGCCTCCATGTCTGGGGCGATCGTCAAGGGCGGCCTTGTGAGCATGCCCCTCGCCATCACAGAAGGCCTTCACAACGCTCCCAGTCTGTACGGCGATAAGGTGCGAGACAATGGCAAGGTAGAAGACTGGAAGAGCGGAGGAGTTGTAGCCGCAAAGGTAAGCTTGGTTATCAGATAAGATCATCCGAGACCACGGCTGACGTGAACACAGACCTTTGGAACTGGATTCTATGACGGGCTGACGGGTGTCTTCACCGATCCCTACAAAGGCGCGAAGGAAGGAGGTGCTCTTGGATTAGCAAAGGGAGTTGCCCCGGGATCGTTCGGCCTTATTCTCAAGCCAGGAGCTGGTAAGCAAACAAACCTTGACTGATCTCACCAAAAACAGATGATATTTGGCAAAAGTTTTCGGTCCAAGCTAACCCGGCGGCGTGCCTAGCAATGTTCGGACTCGTCGCATACCCTGCCCAAGGAATTCATAAATCCCTCAAAGCAAGGACCGGTCGCAGCCATGAAGTGTTGAAGGCGAAAACCGCGCTCTTAGACCACGAGCAACGACAGAACAACGGGAACCCCCGCGACGGAAGCAAGGTCCTGCAGGTGTTCGACGCTTACTTTACGCAATAGAGTTACATCCATCAACGCTATTCGCGCATGCTACAACGTAGCCACTTAGATACTAGTATTACCAAGCGGCTGGAAGTGTCAATGGACTGTCTCGGGGTCTCCGCGGTCCATGCGAGTGGTGTCTTGATCACATCGCGTGGCTGGTCCTGTGTAAAGGGAGGGGAAAGGAACATGTAGGGTTACATTTGTCAGTTGTAAGACAAAGTTGTCAAGCATGCAGCCCACAACACAAGCTGAACAAACAACCCAACTATGGATGGAAAACAAGAAAGGTAGACGACCGAGGCGGGGCGGGAAACAAGAGAGCGAAAACAAAACAAAAAGCGGGTCTATGCCGAACCCCGGTTCCGACACCTTGATGTCCTCCGAGTTGAGCGGGGGTCCGAGAACCCGGATGGCCACCGGGCGACTCAGCTTCAAGCTGTAAAAGTCCGCCCCAACGTCACCGAATTCACGAGCCAACACGACTTAGCACTTCTTGGCCGTGGAGTCGAGTCTCTGCGACCGAGCCTCGCCATTCGCCATATGGTCCATTGGCCAATTGACCTCGAGAACATCAAGGTGATCGTGAGCTTGGCATAGAGCTGCCCGCGCCTTGGCGTCACCGACTAATACCTCACGCATGGCCAAGAGTGTTCTAAGAAGGCAATCGTGACCGACGACATGGACTCCACCGGCGCAATATTGGATCTTTTTCATCAAAGAAGCTTGTTAACGAGCATACGACGGGAGGGGAACGGGGAAGCATGGAGGGATTATCCAACTGCAACAAGCGGCAAAGATGGCTGGCGACGAACACAGAATCCGGAGGAAGAGGGCAGTCTTACGGTTTGGCGCATGCCCAACGGACCTTGCGACTTGACTAGGATGGAAGGATTTGCCTGCTTGTGGACATGAGCAACGAATCTGCCCAGAGAAACAAGCATGGCATGGCTAGCAGGTCTTGGCTCGACATCTCGAAGAGCCTCTCGAGGACCATTGGGGACCCGAGGAGATGGGACCGAGAAAGAGAAAATCTAATCCACATGGCAACTTGCAGCTATAAAAGACCATTGCATACCTCGCGTTCTTCGATATCAAGCTCCTATCTTCAAGCTGTTTCCTAATCTCCAAGTCCAAGCTCAAGCTCACATTTGACAAAGACTCTCACCAGTCCTTCCGCAAGAGCATCTCCAGGCTTTCCATCCTCAAATCACACCAACCAAGATGAAGTACAGCCTCGCCTCCGCAGCTCTGCTGCTCTCCGCCCTCACGGACGCGACCCCCCTCGCCCGCCGCCAGGCCTCCTCCTCCGAGACTGTCTCCGTCCCCGCGGCCCCGGCCTCCACCCCGCAAGCCCCCTACGACTGGTCCGCCGGCTGGCAAAAGACCTTCCCCATCCACCAGTCCTGCAACTCGACCCTCCGCGCCCAGCTCGAGGTCGGCCTCGCCGAGGCCCAGCAGCTCGCCGCCCACGCCCGCGACCACATTCTCCGCTTCGGCAACAGCTCCGAGCACGTCCGCAAGTACTTTGGCAACTCGTCCACCGCCACCCCCGTCGGCTGGTACGACCGCGTCGTCAACGCCGACAAGAACGGCATGACCTTCCGCTGCGACGACCCGGACCGCAACTGCGCAACCCAGTCAGGCTGGGCGGGCCACTGGCGCGGCGCCAACGCCTCCCAGGAGACCGTCATCTGCCCTCTCTCCTTTGAGATCCGCCGCCCCCTGACTTCCGTCTGCGGCCTGGGCTACAACGTCGCCAACTCCAAGCTCAACACCTTCTGGGCCACCGACCTCCTCCACCGCGTCTTCCACGTGCCCCTCATCTCCGAGGGCGCCGTCGAGCACTACGCCGAGGACTACGCCGAGGCCCTCGAGCTCGCGAAGAACAACGCCACCTACTCCGTCGTCGACAGTGATGCCCTCCAGTACTTCGCCATTGACGTCTGGGCCTATGATATCGCTGCCCCCGGCGTCGGATGCCCCGGCGAGCTCGAGGAGGAGGACCACGACCACGATGCTACGCCTACGACTACCGCTGCTGCTGGTGCCGCTACCACCACCGCCGCTGCGACTTCCAGCGCGCCCCAGGAGTGCCACACTCACGCTGACGGCGTTCAGCACTGCACCTAGGTCGTGCGTCTTACAGAGGCGACATGATTGTGTTTGAGAAGAAACAACATCAAAACGAAGTGAAGGAGTAGTGGGTGATAAGAGCAAGTAATGAAACATTGACATGCCGGAAACGATACCACTGGGATCATGAATTAGACGAATGAGGAAACATTCCAAACAACAACTTTTAAGAGGGGATTTCTTAATGAACATAGATTAGATCAAACACCCTCATTATTTAAAATTCAATAATAATAATGACAATTGCCTGTCAGAACAATACGCTCCCCCTTGCCATTCTCTTTTTGTGTGTAAATGCTCGAGAACCACTAAGTGGCGCTTCTCTATCCCCAACGCGGTTGAAAGTGTCGTTATTCAACCTTGCTGCCTTGCACAAATCCAATTACCAACGGCCGACTGGGCCTGTTGATAAGCGCACACACTAGTTGCCTGTTGTTGTATCATGATCATAGTCCAATCATTAACCTTTGAATGGTGCTCCCAACGACACTACGCTATGCAAACACTCAATCTACAATCAAGCCCTCCAAGACGTTCATCGCCTTGCTACCCTCGCTCTCAAACTTGCTAACCATAGCCTCGCACTCTTGTCGCAGCTTCGACTCGGCCTGATTGGCGTTGTGGTGAATCCACTCCTCCACTGTCATGCGCATCTCGGGACTTGTCAGCTCGGTACCTTTGTGAAGGAGTCTATCAACTGGGTTTCTCTTGTCCGACTTCTCGGGGGATCCGAAGACAAGGTCAATATCAACGGGGTTCCAGGGTGTAGTGCTTTGGAGACTCGCCAAAGCCTTGCGCTTAGTCGGCGAGTTAGGTCTTGCCGGGGTTGATGAAATAGGCGCATGTGTCACCCGCTTTTGAGTTGTGGAAGGTCTTGAAGACGGAGGCTGGTTCTCAGCATCTGAAGACTGCGGAGATGGTGAGGGGGAAACAGCCGCCTGGCGAGCTGACTGGGCAGGAGAGATACGCGGAGTACCTGATTGATGTTGCACACTCCGGCGAGCAGATGAGGTGAGAGCAGGCGATGATAGCGGTGGCGGAGAGCTCGTCTTCAGTGCGCTCCTTGGCGTGGGCTCAGGTGCCTCAGACTCGGGCTCAGGCTCAAGCTCGTCTGCTTGCTCCAGCTCGGACTCTTCTTCCTCTTCTGGCTCGTCTGCAAGTTCATCAGGGAGCTCTTGCTCTGGCTCCTCCAGCTCCTCGTGTTCCTCTTCAGGCTCGTCTTGGGGCTCCGCTGGTGCGGGCGTTTGCCGTGCCGAAGCAAAAGACTGACGCGCTGACGCGTCCTCGGCTTCAGTCTCCATCTCAGCTTCAGGTTCAGCCTGGGCTTCAGGTTCCGGCTCAACTTCAGCAGTAGCGGCTGCAGCCTCCGGCTCGATAGCTTCTATCTCTTCAACCTTGCTAGCGCTTTCCATAGATGCACGCGCCGCCAATGACGCCTTTGAAGGGCGTCCGCGTTTTCTACCAGTGCTTGCGCGAGCAGGCTTTGTTGTAATGACCGTGGCAGTGCTGATCTCATCCTCTTCAATTTCAGCAGGCTGCTCAAGGCGGCTGGGCTCTGCTGGAACCGCTAGCTCGTCTTCTTCGACGACCACTCTCGCGGCCTTGGCCTTCTGAGCCTTGGTCTGCTTGGACACTTTGCGGGGAGCTGCGGCCTTGCGCCCCTTCTTGGGGACTTCCAGCACCTCAGGTTCATCAATTGTCATTTCGGCCTCCAGTTGCTTCAGTTCGTCGTCAACATCGTTTTCGTCTGCCACGTACGGTTCCGCGTCGAACATCTCATGGTTATCTGACGGCTCAGGGCCGACGGCAGACTTGTTGCGCGCCTCGGTCTTCTTTGACTTTGCCTTGGGAACAGGGGCTTTCTTTCGTTCGGAATCAGAATCCTGCATGATATCCTCGTCGTCGGTCAGCGGACGCTCCAGGTCAGCCTCAAGCTGCCTGGTAATCTCGTCATCGTCCTCGGGAAATGCGCCGGGTGCAGTTCGCAGGGATGCCATTGATGCGTTTGAACTCTGTGAAGTCCCTGAGGCTTTCCGTGTTCCCTTTGTCCCAGACGCGCGTGCAGTCTTGCGACCTTTCGGTGCCTTCGTCGGCGGCGGCGCATCGGCAATGCTAATGTCCTGTTGTGATTGTTCGATGGTCGAGCTGTCAGCAGCAGCTTTGGGGCGACCGCGTCCTCCACGTTTCTTTGGTGCAGGTGCCTCAGAGACTGTGAGTGCCGAATCATCCACGTCGTCGCTCGTGCGCTTGCGCCCTCGAGTAGGTTTCGATGGGGGTAGCGCAATGTCTTCTTCCGGCATGGCCTCATCCTCGACAACTTCCACAGGCTCATCCTTCTTTGCCTTGGTCTTTCTACCTTTTGTCGTGGTGGCCTTCTTGGCACGGGTGCCTTTCTTGCTGCCCATTGTGGAGGTCGTTGTCAAGACGCTGTCGTCGAACTCCGCAGGAGCGTCTGTTATGGATGTGATGTCGGAAATCGATGTCGCGACTGATTGTACGGATAGCCTCGATGTGTTCTTTGAGCCTCGGGCTGCCTTGCCCTTCGGCTTCCTCGTGGAAGCGTATTGATTTACTAAAGCGAAGTACGGGCAGTTGGGGGATCGGTTGAAGTGTTCGTCCCTGTAACTGGGTCAGATAATGCTTGCGAACGCAACACTCAGGGGACGTACATGGGCTTGTCGTTTTGTTCCCAACCGTCCAAAGCAAGCTCGCAGTAGGTGCAGGTTGCCATATCGTTGTACTCGAGGGAAGGCGTGTATTTCCATCCTGCTTCGGCGAGCTAAGAGCTAGTTAGCAGAGGAAGGTCTGGTCGAAGTTCCATGACTGACCTGTTTGATCTTATTCTTCCAGCCTCTCTTTCCCTCGTGTGGCCAACGTCCATCAAAAGTCGCCTTTCTGGCCGCGATCATTCGAGTGCTAGCAGGGTCTTCGGATGACAAACCGTTGAGGTTGGCTTCGATACCCGCGACAATGGCCCACCCACATTCGGGAGAGTGCTTCAAGTGCTCCTCGAGAGGCTTGTCGCCCTCTTCCCAGCCATCGAGAGATTTGTTGCAAAGGAAGCATGCGACGTTATCGGGGTTTTCGGGGAACGGCCGCCAGACGAAACCTGCTTTTGCGAGCTGCGACAAGTTAGCACACGCGTCGTCTTCTGCTAAGCTCTCCCGGCTGCAGACATACATCTTCTGGCAGCAAGTATTTCATGTGCGGCCATGTGAGGTTTTTGCCACCTTTGGTCGCGCCTGATTGACGGCGCTTTGGTGCAGGGTAGACTTGATGGAAAGAGCCCAAGCGGCCATCCTGTGTGAAATATTCATTCGGGACTAAACCCTCAAAGGCCAAGTTTTCGGTCATGTTGCGCTATCTCTGGGCGTTATAGCACCTGTGAAGCTCAGGATTTGTGGAGAGTGAAGCTGGTCGCGATCCAGAGCGCGAACAGCTGCGCAAGAGAGATGTACAGGACGGACGCGTCGATCGCAGGGAGGAAATATTATTCGCGGCTAGAATGCATCGGGTCACAAGAGGTTGAGCTGTGGTCGCGTCGGTCTTCGAGGAGTAGGAATGGTCGAAAGGAAATATCGAGGGGAGCAATGTTTCTCAATCGTCGGTTGCGGGAGTGTAGCAACAGAATCAGAGTTGAGCAAACCAAGATTGGAGTGTGATGCGGCAGACGCCAAACCGTATTGGCCATCCCGATCGCGTTTGTTTACATTCAACCTCTGTTTCCGTTGCTAGCTGGTGGGTCCGGCGGGGTGTGGCTCAATCCTGCCCTGTCCCATTTGTGGCAGGTCCCTCAGCCACACTGGGTTAGTCATCAACTCCTGTCTCAATGTCGCACTTTGGACGTTGCACCAGGAAGCTTACTCGAGGCTAAGGTAAGTACGGTCTGTATTGGAATATTTCGTTCGGATCTGGAAACCATCCGTAACAATCTGAATCCCATATCTTTTCCCAAGATACCCTTGCCCGGTAAACAAGTTTTGTCTAGGGTAACCGAGTCTGTCTCGCAGGTTCCCAACCATGGATAATGAAGACAATCTCGTTAGGGCAGCAAGAGACCCTCGACAACGCATTTGTCGCCATTGGACCAATGCATCACCCATGTACCCTTCTTCATGCACCCATCTATCTCAAGCGGGTCCTCCATCTTTGAGCTATTTCCAGCAGTCTTGGGGGATCTTGCGGAATAGATCAATGGCGAAACCTGGAACATTCTCCAGCACTGGGTCCAGGTTCTTGTCTCTCATCATCTACTCCATGTCGGCCAGGCAGAAATGCACAAGCAATTTTCTGAGATCATCGTCTCGAGATTGGACATTCAAGTAAACGTGCCGGATAGTGTCGGTTGTGGCCCGTAGCATCTCGTCGGTGCGTGGAGCATGCAGCAGGCTCTGGCGAAGTTTGTGCAGGCAAAGTCTCTTGAGTTCAGTAATGGAGAACTTGTTTGCAACCAGGTAAAGCTTGGCGTGTGCAAGGAAGACTTCCTTATAGCCGGTCCGATGGTGTTGCTTGACGTCGTCTAGCCAGTCTTCAGTTGTCGCCTGGGCGGCTTCGGAGGGAATGGAAAAAAGCTCCTCGCAGAATTTGTACCGAGCACTTGTATGCTGCCGAGACTGTGAATCTCGCGAAGTACTCCTCATCCACATATATAATGACGGAATCTCAGGCTGCTGTGTGTTTTGTTCATTACTTGGTTTGCGGCGCTGCGATTCGACTTGAAAACTGTTCTTCGCTGTCGAGGTTCTCGTAATCCCGGCTGCGTATATGGTGCCGGCATCGCTCCCGGGACCAGGCATATCATTACTCCCATGCTTTCCCTTAACCACGTTGGAAGTGACGTTCTGGTTGGACTGAGAGAGGGCAGGCGCCGTATAGTCGCGGGAATAGGCATACTCCGTCAAGTTGACAAAAGTAGCTGGCTCAATGTCAGACCAGGTCACGAGAGATGAGTCTTTTCTATTGACGACTCGGTAGACGATGTCAACCCGGACAGCGGTTCTCCGTCTGATGAAGTTGTCGAAAGATGGGAATAAGCCAAGGAAGACAACTTCGTGGCCTGTATGTTTGATCCGATCTCTGCCGATCATAAACGTAAGGGCCCTAGACCGAAAGATCCTGCGGTCTCACGTGAGCTTGACTTAGTCGAGACGTGGAGTGGAGGGGTTCTTACTGGCTCATGTCCCGCTTGCGCTTCAGAGACATCGCGAGGAATAGTGTTGCTGCAGAGGCAAAGCTTTGCTGCGAAATCGCTGGAGTGAGAAAACTGTTAGAGGCTTGGAGACGAAGGGGGAAACAATTTTTGAAAGTCCGGGATTGATCAATTCCAAGGTGCCTAATGGTGTATGTTGAATAGGAGAACAAAAATACCTAAGTAAAGTGGGAGAGGAAAACTTTCTATGGAAGGTGGTGGTGGTTGAGATTCCATGTCCAGGTATGGAAGGAACGTGAGGCTCTCCGGGGTCTGCCCTCCTTTCAAGGGGGGGGTTCTCCAACATTCAGGAAATTCACGCTATCTCATAGACCTTAGAAAACAGGCAAGCTAGGAAGACCTCGGTTGAGCTTTGCATAAAGTAGACCGATAGTTCAAAGAAAAGAACAGGAGGGAAGAAAGTGCCTTGACCATAAGATAGGTAATACCTAAGGTAGTCATTTCCGGCATTGGACCATATGGGACAAGGCAAGGTATCTAGGTAGTCTCTATAACTCTGATTTGTTATTGCCTATAGCCAAACACGAATCATTGACGGTCTTCTGTTCCGAGGATCGGAACCATTACTGGCAGACTTCTTCTTTTGGTAATTAAAGGCTTATTTTTGGCATCCATTGCGCGATCCACCTGTGCGAGGAGATTTCTGCAATGTCCAAGATACTGTTCAGTTTGCCTTGAGTTTAGACTCCAGCCAAGCAATTGCCTGGGTGTCGTAATCCGAAGGATACGCCATGTGCGCGGTGAGGTTACTGCCGCTGGCATCGCATACTCCATCCTGGTAGTTACAGTAGTCGTGGACTCTGTTAGCGTAAAAGTTGAAGGAAGCAAGTTGTACAGCGGTACGAGGATATTTCTGCGGGCAGTGTTAGTCACGATAATCATTCAAAGCTTTTCCCAACGAGGTCAAAACTCACGCCGGTGGCACCAAACGTAGAAGCGTTGCCAACGTTGTAGGTCTGATTCGGCATGTGTCGGGGGTTGCCGTACAGCAAGATCGCTGCGACTGGACAACGATGTCAGCAGGTTATCCTTAAACCAAACTTTATAGTCAGCCTTACTGTGGTCTCCAACAGTGCGAGCATCGACCAGAGGCTTGGTGTAGTTGCCCAGAATATTGCCATCGCCACCGCCAGCCAAAACATCTCCAAGAACCATGGCGCCCTGGGAATATCCCATCAAGACGATTTTGGACTCGGGGCAAGCCTCTGCGTAAGAGATGATTTGCTTGGCGCCATCCCGAACTCCAACAAAGTAGCTGTCGCTTCCAGTCTCGTCCGTGGCCGGGTAAACAATATCCTCATAGTTGCTGTTGGGAAAAGCCTCCATCAGCGGGTCAATAACCGTGATCAAGCTTCCGGGATAGGACAAAGTTGTGCCTCGGGCCTCAAAGTAGTGGATGTCAGCGCAAGTGGTGTTGAGGGTTTGTCGGCTGGCGAGAGGAACTTTGCTGCCTTGCACAAGAGCCGGCAACGTGCAAGCAATGGCGGCAGCCTTGACCAAGCGAGACATAGCTGAAGATATGACTAAGAACAAATGTCGCCAGTAGTGAGCTGCCGCGTCATGAGTCCTTGGCGAGAAAGATGACTTATATACATGATGAGTTACTGGGTTCTCCTGACTTTCCGGCAAGTCGGCCATGTGGAAACGTTGACACTTTTGTGGCTCTCGGCGGTGCCACGCACTCCCCCCCGCCATTCCAGATTAACGGACTTGGCTTTCACCGTTCGTGGATCTGTGGGGCAGATCCGAACGCCGACATGTCACCCCAGGCACGGACGTTTACCTGGATCGGCTCTGGAGATCGAAACTTCTCGGCCGAGTACTGCCTGCGGCGTCGTTTTGTTCAGTAATCATCTGGGTAAGAAGTTGAGGAAGTATCCGTAGACTAGTATCCGCCCAGGAAGCGTTTAGCAAAATCAAAATGATACGGGCGGGCTCGTTGCATTCATTGACGTACTAGAATTAAGATGAAGACATCTCTTGAAGCTTGTTATGGAACCTTCTCTTGCCAAAATAATTACCAGCCAAATACCAGTTGCAAGGTCTTTCTTTGTTTGGTACCTCCAGGTATGGCGAGCCATGTCCTTGACAATAGAACAATTGGGTAATTCCTCTTTGGAGGGCCTAGGCAAGGTAAAGCTACTCATCTTGAAAGCCGCGTCTTAGGTAGTGATAGCGGGGTTGATTCTGAAATATTGGAGTTTGAAAGAATTTTGGGATATTACCAGTGCCGTCTACAGAAGTGAGTCGAGGCTACCCTAGGTACGGTACCTGCCTTGCCTGGTAAGGTTATCAGTTGTATTCCGCAAAGAAAGCCATCTGAGAAAGAGCGATTGAGGTTTTCATCTATTGTTGCTTTTACTGGCATAACCAGTTTTTGCAGCTGCAAAGAGAAGGAGGCGAATATCACTACGTAAAATCATCCAGCTACGCCGACACTGCACCCTCCTACTTCAACCCTCCACTCGTCAACCTGAATTCCCGGCCAACGACCTTTTACAGATGAGGCTCCCTTGGGCAGAAAGACATCATTACTACTCCTACCTCATACTCGCCGAATTTATCAAATATCCCTTGCGAACGCCAACCAGAGTCGCCAAGTATACTGCGCATCGCAAACATGCTTGGCAAGCGGAAAGAGTTCGACACATTCGAGGCCTTGGATGAGTACATGCAACCCCACCACCTTCCGATTTAATCTACTCTTGCTAACATACGATCAAGAGTAATCCAGTCCAGGAGCATCAAGTTCATTGTCGGTCCGGAGAAGAAAGAATACACCGTTCATGAATCCCGCTTCGCCAACCTTTGGCCACCCCTGCGCGCCCTCCTAACGGGAGGCTTTTAAGAGTCCAGGGAGGGCAAGGTCGTCTGGGACGATACTGATCCAGTCACTTTCGTCCTACTGGTTCAATATGCCTACCGTGGTGAATATTCACTGCCGGTCTCCAAAGCTGTGGCTACGATCCATGAAGAGAATGAGCCTCCTGAAGATAGCGACGCCCTCAAGAGCTTGCCCCGTTCAATGCAGGGGTACTTCTGGGCTGCCGAACACAGAGGCTCACAACATCACTTTGTGAATGAGAAATTTTCCCTCAAGAGAGCTGCGAAATGAAGCCACGTATGGGACCGGAATATCAATCCCTGTTCAAGAAGTTTACCGACAGTGAGGAATATGAGAAGGCTTGCCGGCATGTTGAATACTTGAGGCCAATGTACATGCACCACGTTCAGCTTTACTTTCCGGCCGACAAGCACACAATCGAAGATCTCAAGTTGCTTTGCTTGAAGAAGATCCGACATTTCCTATCGAAGTGTCCCGGAACCTTCCAACTAAAGACCATCCTTCTCGAATCCGTGCCGGTCATCTATTCATGGACAGTCCCCGGAGACTTGTTACGGAGAATTGTTATACAGTACTTCCTCGCCAATATGAATTGGATTGATACCGGTACGAGGTTCAAGGCACTACGAAGAAGCACGCCTGAATTCGGGCTTGACTTGCTCGACGAGATTCCCCACAGCTACTGGATGGAGTTGAGTGAGGGTCATAAGCAACGCGAAACTGATGGATGGGAAGACTAGGTTTAACATCAAACAACAAGGCGGACGGAGATTGCATAAAGCGGAGATTGGCTTACGACCCTTTAGAACATCACCAATGTTGTTTTTGAATTAATTTCTGGGCTGTGCTAAAGAAGGAGAGGAGGGCTGGGCATAAGTTGCATTCTTCATTGCGCATCACGTCAAGGCCAGGGCACTAGAGATTAACGAAGTGGATTTCTAGCACGAATACAACACGTGGTATGCATTACTACAGCTGTTCCATGTGTGAACACTATATAACGTGTAACTCAAAACATGATAGTATGAACCTCATCATCATCCATGCATAGATATTGATGACGAAATAACGTCAGGGACAAACACGACTTGCCCTCCTGCGCCAGCACCCATAGATCCTGAAATGAATCCTCCCACAGATTTGAGAAAGACCCTTCAAACTTGGCTCTTTTCGCTCTTTCCACGAATCACTCTGCTGAGATCTCCAACAGGAAGCTCCAAGGGAAAGTCGAGCGAAGCCAAGAGAATGGCAAAGATGAGCCACCAACCAGCGGCACAAGTTACAAAGGCGCAAGCACCGGCAGCCTACAAGATGGTATCAGTACCGCTTTACTTCCTCGCACGTTTCACCCCTCAAGACTTACCTGGAGCAGTTTTGCGGCATAAGCAGCATTGCTAGTGTAATCCATGGCAAGGAACCAATACGCGGCCGTAATCAACCCGAAAGCGGCAACGAGCGTCAAGAAGATGACGAAGAAGACAATATTCGTTCGAAGCGAGCAAATGAGGAAGACAACGCAGATCAAGCCCATCGCGAGGGTGATGAAGCCTGTTCATTGACCTATGTTAGTTCCAATCCATAATGATATGGAAGCAGGATGACGGGCAATGACTGACCAAAACTAGCATTGAACCCTTGCGTCGTCAACCCCTCGGCCCCAGACGTCGCGTTCGCGGGAGCGTACGATGAGAAGGCGGCGAAGGAGGGGTTCAGGGTCGCGCCAAAGGTGAACCAGAAGGAGGAGAAGGTGAGGAAGACGACGGAGGGGAAGGTGTTGCCGAGGACCCATTCGAGGAGGCCGCCTACGAACATGAGGAGACCGCCGAAGAAGAAGTATGAGCCGCTGTGAAGGAAGACGTGTGAGTTTGAGAGGCGTCTTGGTGAGAAGGGAGTGTTGTGGGATGACTTACATGCCTGCCGCGCCGCTTCCACCTGCTCCTCTCCAACCCATCAAGTCACAAGCGAGAGGCGTCAATGAGATGAGGAATCCAACAATAGCGCTGTGTGAGTGTCAGCCAATGCCAATTGACCGATGATCATCTACCAAGGTATGGGGTTTCTCACATTGGAGTCGGGTTACCAAAGGTCTTGCGCAGATCCCCCTTAACATTATTCTGCGGCGACAGATACAGCTTCTCAAACAGCTCGGGCGACATAGAGATTGACCCGGCCGTCTTCATCCTCCTGAGTGCGTCGTCGCGGCTCACATGGGGCGCCATGTACTCGTCCTCTGGGTAATCGCCATTGTAGCCGCCGCCATTGGGCACACGACGATGGTGGCTGTCGACGCGCTGGTGGGGATCCGAGGGACGGCGGTGCTCGTTGTGGTGGGAGTGGGAGTTGACTTCGTGGATGTCTTCCTTTTTATCCATTACGAAGGTGGTGTTTTGTTTCCGTTTCCGTTTGTGGAAGTTGATCAAGATGGTAGATGGGTATCAAAGGAAGCGACCGAGCAATTGAGGAGAGGGATAATGATACAAATGGTACACTATATTCTTTGGATGAACGGAGGAAATAAGAGACGACAGGAATGACAACCAAGACTGAACGCAAACATATTTCGAGAGGAGGACTGGGCCATTAGATGTATAAAGGCCCAGGCCGGCCGTAACGGGTCTAGTCCTCCACACATCTCCTTTCACTCTCTCGCGTTCTCTCTCAGTGTCTCTCATCCACACCCTAAAGAGCGTTTCCAAGACGTAAAAAAGCAAAGACCGGGGGGGTATAGCAACGTACCGGGACCATCTTGGCACCTTGGGAGCCCTGCTGGCAGGACGGTTGAGTCGGATAGTCTTTTCCCACCATGAGCACTCTCACACGCCCCCCTCCTCCTTCCCCAAACCCCGGTCACCCACACGTCAAAACGGGATACCGGGGTTTACGAGGACCACGACTGGGTTATCTGGTGGTAGATCTCTCTGAACGACCGACGATTCGACGACACAAACGTGTCCGCGAGGGAAAGTGGGCAGCAGAGTTAGAGGACAAGAGGCTCTCCTCCTCCACATCGACCGAACCCACTTTGGGGCTAGGACGACCGGCAGACGGATACCCCAGGATTCGGGACAAGGGATGGATGGGTTGCTGCAATCTGGAGGGTGGGCATGATGCAGGATCTATGAGGATGATTCGTTGGAAGCTGCTGCCGTAGGAAGCATGGTTCGAACGAGGTATCCGCACGGAGGTAGACCATTGGGGAGGATATCGGATTGGAGTGACAGCACGTTTGGGGTTTTGGACATGGTTTTAGTGGAAAGCTGGGGGCGAAAGGCAAGATGCTTGCTTGCTTGCTTTACTCTGAGCGTTGCGTCCTGTCTTGGACCAACAACGTCTCTCTGTTTTTTTCCGTCTCCTTTCCCCCAGGTGAGGGTGTGAAGGCACGCGGTCTGGGAAGAGTCAACCCGTCAATGTCTCAGTTGAACACACTTGGGGCTGAAAAGAAGAGGAAACGGCAAGACCTGCCACGCCTGCCACGCCTGCCAGAGCTCCCGTCACATCACACTGGTGAGTCGTCAAGGGTCCGCGCGGATGCAGAACTGAGCGTTTGAGGTTTAAGGCGTATCACTGCTGGACGGGTTGAACATCCTCTGGGCATGTGTGTCTAAGGCTCTGACCGAGTCAATAAGTTACCTTGCCCCAGTTGAGGCTTACTCGAACAATCTCGCGTGGAGGCAAGGGAGACGGCGGCGGCGCTTCTCCTTTCTTGGGGGTGGAATGGACGAGTTCGTCGTTGGAGGACCTGGGTAAAGCTGGGGTAAGAGTGCGGAACCGCAAAACGACGAAACCAACGAATCAACGGGCGGGCGAGCGAACGACATGGAGGAACGGAAGTTTTCTGACTCTGGTATGCAGAATAGCGTGGATGGGGACAACCACACAACCTACCCGGCATTGAGCGGCACATGGATGTAGTCTGGGAATAAGGAAAGATAGTCGCGAGTCTGCTTGGCTTGACGGGAGCGAACAACAGTTTTATTTGACCGGTCTTGCAGTAGCGCCCAGCAATTATGTCCGTCGTTTGCTTCCCCGCCGGTCCAGTACTATCCAGTGTTCATGATCTACCGCGTCGAGAGTCAAGACTCCAGAGTGTACCTTAGTCGTTCAGTCCTTAGTCGTTTAGTATTCCGAAAAGGGGAAGCTGGGCTTGGTTGGTTTGAGTTTTGAGGGAGGAGGACTCGCGGAGGAGGGGAAGGGAAGCTTCAGCTCGTGTGGGGCAGGCTAGAGGTATTGCGGGGAAAGCTCTACACCTCACCACCACTTTGTCGCTACTCTTACTTTGGACTAGGGGGTGTGACGGGTCAAGGGGATGGGGAGCGTCGGGGTAGCGGATGAGGCGTGTGCGTTCCATCATTGCATGTTCAGAGTTATTGCCTACTCCGCTGAGATGCCCCATAACCCATGGCACGACGGAAAAGGACAGTGAGAATGGACAAAGGGGTTTGTGAAGTTTAGTTGGGTATCAAGTAGAGATGCAATGCTGAACCTGAAAAGATGGATTGAGTTGGTCTAAGAAGACTGTTCAACACTCCGAGGCTTGACAGTTGGACTTGGCTAGTACCTAGTCTATGCAACCTGGCTACATAATGGACTTGGCGTGGAGGCTTAGAATTGAGAAATGGACATGTCATGATGGAGTCACTTGAGGCTCAATTGGGGGGCGCCGTCGAGAGAGGAGGAGGGGAAGGGCGAAGCGGCAGATGCGGCCTCGGCATTATACGCTACCCGTTACCCCAGACTTGGCAGCACAGCCCTTGACTCGATCACGAATGGCAAAGTGACACCCAAGATCCCAAGAGCGATCGTCCTGTCGATGCATCAGAATGGTTGGAGATTTGAATTTGGAAGATTGATGGAGGGGTGGTGTGACCTTCAACGAATGCCGGTCCAAACGATGCAGAGAATGCGCCCGTCACAAC
Source organism: Colletotrichum fioriniae (assembly GCF_027942845.1). Lineage (NCBI taxonomy): Eukaryota > Fungi > Ascomycota > Sordariomycetes > Glomerellales > Glomerellaceae > Colletotrichum > Colletotrichum fioriniae. The sequence continues at coordinate 1,928,203 of NW_027076844.1, read as the reverse complement.
TTTAAAGACGGACCAGGACGGAGCTATCTCGGCACGAGATCGCCAACGCGGCATCTCTCACGATGGGGAATCCATGGAGGATGAATGAAGGGCTCATTGGAGTTCAGAGTCTAGTACAGGGATCAACAGAACCCAAGTGCAGTTTGCTTCTATAGTCTCGCATTGGGGTCGCTGGTGACCTTCAATAGAGGAAACTAGTATTCATTCATCTCGTAACAGCATCTCATCTCAGGAACCCCTCGTTCAGTAGGCCCTCCTTCCCATACTCCAGAACGGTCCACGATTTATATCACGAGTCAACCGGACAAACCTCCAGGCCGATCAAAGCTTCCCCGCAGCCTTCATCGCCCTCTCACCGTCAACGAGAACACACCACCCCTCCCCGCCGCGGGTACCGCCCCCTGAACCCGGCAACAACGGCCTCGAAGCCGCCCTCGCCGCGCGCGTACTCGAGCACCGCGTCGTCAAAGGTGCCCGGCTGCAGCCAGACGGCGGGCACACCCAGCTCCTTTGCTTCTTGCAGGACCTTGAGGGTTGCGGGCGGCGGGGTGATGATGGAGACGGCGGTGTCCTTGGGGTGAGGCAGGGCTGTGAGGTTGGGGAGGGCCGGATAGTCTTTGCCGAGGGCGTTGACGGTGCTTGCGGTCGGGTTTATGGGGGTTGCGGGGATGGAGTGGTTCAGATACCAGGCGAAGACTGCATGGGATGTTAGTGACGATTGAAGTTGGAGATCTCAAGAGAGTGAAGTGAGTGAGAGTGAGAGTGAGAGCGGGAGTGAGGTGAGATTATTGAAGTGAGATGAATGTGAGTGAGTGAATGAGTGAGTGACAGCCCCTCGAGCTAAGACCAAGTTTAAAGCAGCTATCGAACGGGAATAAGCAGCGGGGAACAACGCACTCTTATTGCCAAACTTGGCAGGGTTCGAGCTGGCGCCCACCACCGCAATGAACTTTTGCGAAAAGAAAACACGGGCCGTGGCTTCGGTCGACATATCGGGCACTAGTTTCGGGAGGGACCAAGGTGTGGAAAGTGTGTTTGAGGCGCGGGAACGGGCGTTGTTGAAGAGCGAGGAGGACGGAGATGGAGGGGTTCCTCGGGCGGGCGACTCGGAGGTTCAAATGGAGTTTCGAGGAGCCAGGCTGAGAGCTCCGACCCCCGAGCACGTCAGTGGGGACCCTTTGGGGGGCGGCCGAGGCGTGCGGGCCACGGCTGATGACGCGACCTGCCACTGTAAGTCTGCCATACATACCACGGAGCCGCGGCTACTACCTGCCTTATTCTAGAATCTTAGTCAGGGCTGGGTTTCGATATGTGAGATTGAGTCTGTGAGGCCTTCGAATGCCCTCGTGGCCATGTATCATAGCAGGTTTCTTTGACGGTCTTGTTCCGGATAGCCGTGGTCCCTGAATCGTCGGAAGGATCCCGCCCGAGAGAAGCATGGGAATAAAATGGAGGATGGCCGCCGTCTTTTTGGTCAAAGAAGACGGGTGCGACTACACGCATTACACATCATTGAGTCTTGATTGGACCATCAACCAACCCACCAATCTCGCTAGGGCCAGCAACTACAACCTTGCAGCTTCACTATAATAACTTACCTTCCTTACACGGCCAACGATGTCTGTTTTTGCGTACGTGGGCAAACTCATCTTGGCAGCAGAATTCCAAATGCCATCGGCCTCAAGCTGACATGTGATTACAGACGTTCAACCTTTTCGGCCGCAGGCTATGCGGCCTTCCGCCCATCCTACCCTGCATCACTCTTCAGGACGGTGCTGGCGTATCACAACACTCAGTCGACAAGCGGCACGGCGCTGGACCTGGGCTGTGGCCACGGCCTCATCTCGCGAGAGCTCAGCCCGAGCTTCGCTCGCGTCATCGCCATTGACCCTAGTGCGGGTATGGTGAAGCAGGCATCAGACTCAACTTCGGACCCAAAAATCACCTTTCGCCAAGCCAGCTCCGAGGATCTGTCGTTCATGGCCGACGCCTCGGTAGACCTCGTGGTGGCTGGCCAGGCGGCGCACTGGTTCAACTACGATAAAGTGTGGCCGGAGCTGGCGCGGGTGGTCAAAAGCGGCGGCACGCTGGCGTTTTGGGGGTACAAGGACAATATCCTCGTCGGTTTCCCGGCTGTCAATGATATCTTTATGCACTTTTGCTACGGCGAGGGAGAGTCGTCGCCCGGCAGCGGGGTGGAGACGATGGGGCCGTACTGGGAGAAGCCCGGGCGGCAGATCCTGCGGGACAACCTGGCGGCGGTTGTGCCCCCCGAGTCGGAGTGGGAGAAGGTGAAGCGCATCGTGTACGACCCGGACAGGAAAACTTCACAAGCCGATGCCAACACGGAGGCGATGCAGCCGGAAGACCCGCGGGCGGCGTGGCAGCAGCGCAAGACGATGAAGCTGGGTGAGTTTGAGGGTTATGTGCACACTTTCAGCGCATACCGCGGGTGGAAAGACGCGCACCCGGACTTGAAGAGCCGAGCGGAGGGCGGTGCGGAAGGGGATATTGCGGATCTGTTGTTCGATCGGTTGTTGGAGACGGTGCCGGAGTGGAAAGCTGCGGGGGATAAGTGGCGGGATATTGAGGTTGAGGCCGTGTGGGGGACGACTATCATCCTGGCCAAGAGGAAGTGACGGCTCCAGATTCTACCTGTAGATAGAATGTGACGGGATCGAGAGAGATCCTGGAGAATTGCTCCGTTTGTGCCGAAGCAGAAGTGGATTGACTCGCAGGTCGAGCCTGATATGGCAGTCCAAAGAGTCGGGACGAACCGCAACGTGCAAGTTTGGTTCGATTGAGAGTTTAGACGGTCTGGGTATCCATAGTTCAGCACAATTCGAATTTAGTACAAATAAACATCTGTACCTGTATCCGTAGATTAACGCAAGGTAGTGTAGATTGTGTCGGCTCACCGTAATGAAGGATGTCGATAGGGTTTGTGCAAGTCTCCAGCCATGGCAGAATATTGGAAGATGGAGTCGTGGACCATTGGGCAGGTGGACATTGGGACTGGGCAAAAAAGGCAAGGGGGGCAACAACTCATCCGAGAGCCGTGATTGGCTGTGGCAACCTGGCAAGATTGAGAAAGAGGAGCCCCCGGCGGTGGTTGCCCCGTCAGGTTTCAGGAGTTTTGGCCTTGTGTTACAAAGGCGCACTGTGTTTGTAGGAGGAAGGCACCACCCACGTACAGTTAATTAGTCGTATCCATACCTGCCGCACTTTTGTAGGTAGACGGTAGACCGCCTCCCAGGGGCCCTCGATAGTTTTGGGTGCCGGTGCACACCGCTGCTGCCAACGCCAGCCCAAAACGCATGAATAACGGAGACTGGGAATGCCCATGGCCCATGACGCTTCCAACATAAGGCCGATTGGGTGTGTGTGCACTCGATGCATTGGATAAAAATAATACTGAGCCTGAGGGTACATGACAGATAGCGGAAGGTGGTGACCGACTGACAGACTGGGGGAAGGAGACGAAGAAAAGGGAAAGTGCAAGCATAAAGTGTTTCGACTGGCAGACAGCAACCTTCAAGAAACATCATCACGACTCTACTCTGTCTTTTTTTTTCATCCTGTTTGATAACCCAAGGCAAATAACTCTTTAACCTGTTGTTTACTTCCTCTCCCCCCACGTACATACCACATACCACCTCACACAGACCAAAATGGTGAGTCTCTATCCCTCCAATCCGGGCCCTCTCCCCTCTGTTGCTTTTTTTTTGTTGTGTTTTCCCCCGCGGACGGCGGCACCCCTCCTATCATCGGCCGGAATGTAAACAAAGGAAATCGATCCAGCCATTCAGCGGCTTCCCTACCCCCCCTTTCGAGTCTTTCGACCCCTTTCGACCCTTTGATGGCCGACGAAAAACAGCCTTAGCGCCGGTTTGGTTCAGCGGCGAACCTTGCAGCAAAGGGCAACACACAGCAGCGCAGTACTACTAGCACCCGACGCTGCCAGCAGCAGTACCACCACCACCAGCGCCATCCACCAGCCAACAGGAGCAACCCAAACAACGGATCGGACACCAACTGCCAGCGCAGCTAGCCAAGGAAAGAAGATCAGCGCCAATTTTCCCGCGCAAACTACTGGACCATTCAACATACGGCTGCATCACGACATTCCTCAACCTGCAACCGTTCTTCCCGATTTTCCACCTCTACATTCCATTCTTGATAATTTCACAATCACCCTGCGAAACGTCACTCGCTCTCTACCGCACATCGCGACCCTCCAATTCTGCGCAAAACACAACCACACAAATATATCACAATGTCTTCTAACCAGTACGACGCTCAGGCTTCTACCAACTACAAGGAGGCCTTCTCCCTGTTCGACAAGCGCGGCAACGGCCGTGTCGCCATCGACAGCTTGGGCGACCTCCTCCGCGCCTGCGGCCAGAACCCTACCCTGACCGAGATTCGCGACCTCGAGAAGAACGTTGGCGGCGACTGTGAGTTTTGTCCCATGCGTCCACCGCGCATCGGACACCGGTGTATACCATCAGCATAGAGACAAGGTACTGACCAGCGATGATTGCGCGCGCAGTCGACTTTGAGACCTTTCAGCGCATTCTCAACCGCCCAGGCGGCTTCCGTGACCCCGGCGAACCCGAGGAGTACTGCCGCGGTTTCCAGGTCTTTGACAAGGACATGACGGGCTTCATCGGCGTCGGCCAGCTCAAGTACATCCTGACCAACCTCGGTGAGAAGATGTCCGACGACGAGGTCGACGAGCTTCTCAAGGCTGTCGACACCAGCTCTGGCCAGGTCAACTACACCGGTAAGCCATCATCTTTCAGCATGCTGGTTGCATCGCAAGCATTGAAGACTGCGTTTACTGATACCCGCGTAACAGAGCTTGTCCGAACCATCCTCGCCAACTAGATTCATCCAGCGAGCGAGCATTGTACGAACAGATCAGAGGAACGAGGCGGAGGCAGTTTACGAAAGAGAAGACAGAGACACTTGCATGGCTGGCACGATGGGAAATGGCGTTTGCTTTTGCGTTGCGATTGCGTTGTTCGCTATTGTAGGGAATTTGGGTATTCTGGAGTTCAACCCTGCCTCCTCAGAGGCGTTGCTCCGGACCACACGACACATGTACGGGACTGAATAGAGCCGATACCAAAAGAAATAAATACCATGATACCAACATCACTGCGCGTGCGATCCTCGCATAAGATGGATGTTTACAAAGCGGTCAGGGGTTGTACCTGTTTGGAAGCGTATGCTGGGACGAGAGTACAAGACATCGCGATACATCCACTGCGTCATGTTCTTGACAACGAAAGACTGAGTGCGAGGCACGTTTCCTTGCGACGCTACGGCTAGGTATGCTACGGCCTCTGCGATCTAGTCATGTTGATCCGTCGGCCTCAGCCATGATGTCGCACCAGGCCTTGGCCCGTCTGCCCAGCAACAAAGGACCCCGCACATTCTGGTAGGTACAATCGTCTTCTTATGTAAGCTCGCTTCCGTCAGGCGATGTGGCCTGCATCCTGGACCTGGAACATTGCGGTACCGAATGTTTCCAACCGATAGAGATCCTTCAACTGAATCGCCCTTACCCCTCAAAATACTCTATTCTTTGATATTATAATTGCTGAAGAGTCTCTGGATGTAATCGTGTACTCGTTGAATACATTTGCAACGCCTTGCAGCAAAGTGCAAAAGTAGATGCAGAGCGTGGCTCCTGATGGTACATCGAGACCCCGCTTGCTCCAGCGTGGGGCGTTACAGCCCGGAACGTCGTAGCGCCGGGAGCTCGAGGTGAGCTCCCCTGGCAGGCCGCGACTGCCCGCCAAGGAAACCTCCAACTGGAAGGTGAAAGAGAAGGGGACCCCGTCGCATTCCGTACTCGTCAGGATTAACGTAAACCTTCATCCACTTACACTATCTGTACACACATACAAATCGTCCCGCAAACTACCTTACCAGAAGCTTGCTGCAAGTCACCGCTCTTCAGTCCACTCTTTGCGTAGCTACATGTACCTTCGCGCTTAACCTCGCCTGTCACTTACCAACTTACGGCATCGACACCTCCACCTGCATCCATCCGCGTCTGCCCCGTGTCCAAGACTTGGGTCCCTGCAGCTGCTCCTCCTCCTCCCCTCCCGCCCCGACGCACCCAACTCACCGACTGATCGAACCGTGTTTCGTCCAGTAGCCGTGGCGTCCTCCAAGCGTCCCCTCCTCTCCCTTACCTTCTTCCTCATATTCCTCCTCACAGCTCTCATCCTGGCGGCCCCAAGAGCAGTCCCGAGAATTACTTCTCTCTTTGCACAGCTACGCTTCAAACCAGTCCAGCTACCCCTCGTCGCCACTCCATCTCTATCGACATACCGACCCTTGGTGACCGCCGCCATGACTGTCCCCGACAAGTACAAGTCGCCGCCCCAGGCGCCCCCCGTCTTCACCGGCACCAAGGAGTCCATCGTCGGCGACTCCAAGAAGATTTGCGACCAGACTCGCGCCCTTCTCGACAAGCTCGTTGCCGATTACCCCGCCGACAAGGCCACCTTTGAGAATGTCATGAAGCCCATCGCCAAAGACGAGAACGAGAGCGGACTGTCGACCCGTATCCTTGGCTTCTACCAATATGTCTCGAGCGACGCCGCCCTCCGCGAGGCCTCGACCCAGGCCGATACCATCATGGACGAATTCTCGATCGAGGTGAACATGAGGGAGGATGTCTACAAGCTCATCGAGGCTCTCCACCAGCGCAAAGACTCAGAGAGCCTGGACCCCGAGAGCTTGAGGTTGCTGGAGAAGGATTACAAGAACTACATCAAGATGGGTCTGGGTATCCCCGCTGGGCCCCAGCGTGACCGCTTCAAGGAGATCAAGAAGCGTCTCAGTCAGATCCAGATCGAGTTCACAAAGAACCTCAACGAGGAGAACGGCGGCATCTGGTTCACAAAGGAGGAGCTCGATGGTGTTTCAGAGGACGTCCTTGACGGTCTTGAGAAGGGCACCGGCGAGAACGAGGGCAAGCTCAAGCTTTCCTTCAAGTACCCCGACCTCTTCCCGACTCTCAAGTTCGCCAAGAACCCCGAGACAAGACGCAAGGTCTTTATCCAGAACGAGAACAAGTGCAACCAGAATGTTCCTCTTTTCCAGGAGGCCATCATTCTCCGTGATGAGGCTGCCCGCATGCTCGGCTACCCCAATCACGCTGCTCTGCGCATCGAGGACAAGATGGCCAAGACCACCAAAACAGTGAACGACTTCTTGGGTGATCTTCGCTCTCGTCTGACCGCCGGTGGCGCCAAGGAAGTCGAGCACCTCCAGGAGCTCAAGAAGGCTGACACTGACGCCCGTGGTGTTGAGAACGATGGCAACTACTACCTGTGGGATCACAAGTTCTACGACCGATTGATGATTGAGAAGGAGTACAGCATCGATGAGAACAAGATCGCCGAGTACTTCCCCATCACCTCAACAATTGCTGGCATGCTCAAGATCTTCGAGGAGCTCCTTGGCTTCGTCTTTGTTGAGCTCAAGCCTGAGGACCGCAAGGCCCTCAGCCCCACTGGCAAGGGAGAGGATATCGCATGGCACGAGGATGTCATTATCTTCAGTGTGTGGGATGATGCTTCTGAGGGAGAAGGATTCGTTGGCTACCTGTACCTCGACCTGCACCCTCGCCAGGGCAAGTACGGCCACGCCGCCAACTTCAACTTGCAGCCCGGCTACTTGCAAGCCAACGGCTCGCGCAGATACCCCGCCACTGCTCTGGTCTGCAACTTCAGCAAGCCCACGCCCAAGAAGCCCTCACTTCTCAAGCACGACGAGGTCGTCACCCTATTCCACGAGCTTGGACATGGTATCCACGACCTTGCCGGCCGCTGCACATACAGCCGTTTCCACGGCACAAGCACCGTCAGAGACTTCGTTGAGGCGCCATCGCAGATGTTGGAGAACTGGTGCTGGACCCCCAGTGTTATCAAGGCGCTGTCGCAACACTACGAATCTGGCGAGAAGATCCCCGATGACCTCATCGAGAAGCAGATCTCCACCAAGCACGTCAACGCTGCTCTCTTCAACCTGCGCCAGCTCCACTTCGGTACCTTTGACATGACTGTCCATACCCCCGAGAGCCATGAGGCCATCAAGAAGTTGGACTTGTCAGCAACCTACAACGAGCTTCGCGGCCAGATCGCTGGTATCAAGGGCCCCGAAGCTCAGGGAGAGAAGAGGTATGAAACCCCATTAAATTCCAAAGGACACAATACTAACAGATATAGCACCTGGGGTAACGGCCAAGCCTGCTTTGGTCACTTGATTGGCGGCTACGATGCCGGCTACTACGGCTACCTCTCATCCGAGGTCTACTCCACCGACATGTTCTACTCCGTCTTCAAGGCCGACCCCATGAACGGCAAGGAGGGGCGCCGCTATAGACACACTGTCTTGGAGAAAGGTGGCAGCCAGGAGGAGATGTTGACCCTGGAGCAGTTCCTTGGACGCAAGCCTAGCACCGAAGCCTTCTACAAGGAGTTGGGCATCCCGCAGTAAGGGCCCTGATCGTAATGCCACGATAACGAGACGACGCCAGAATTGTATCTAATAGTACCAGATCGCGACTGTGATCACCCCCAGGATGCTCGCCTCCTAAGACAAAATAAAAATAAAAATAACTATTGAAGATTCTGAAGTCCCAAGCTAGCGTGATGACCTTTCCTCAACGATGTAAGGCTTTTGATTCTCGTACCTCAGTGGCTAGATCATGCATAGGTACGTCAGAGCAAGGTGGGAAACTGCCTGTAGATCGAGTCTTCAAGGGCTGTTTGGCCTCATGATAACATGGGAGTAATTCTCTGAGGCCAGATGTCGTGTCTGATACGATGTACCAAGCACGTCACGAGGTAGGGCAGTTGAGTACATTTCTCTAGCTTGGGTAATGAATATATCATAGGTTGGTAGGGGTCTTCGTGTTTCGGGTGAATACCCACTTACGAGTATTTAGAGAACTCACTTAAGAAATCCTTTCCACGAGAAAACGCGTCCAACACGCCCAAGGGGGCGCTCCTTCCGTTGCTACTGAGAATTGGGCTGTCACGGGAAGAGGAAGGCAAGGAGGGTCGACTCACATCCTTCCGATTCCAGACCTTCCGGGTTTACCTCTTCTTCCTCTACACCACCTTCGCGGTCTAATCGATCCCATTCTCACGGCCCCAATTCCCATAGACCTTCCCCATCTCACAATATCATTGTCCTTTTCCCATCTTGCCCTCCATTTCTCTCTCACCCTGAGATTCCTCATCACCTGAACAAGCTGGTCGTCGTCGCCAAATGCATCACGATGGCTAAGAATAAAGCCAATTACGAGTACGCGCACCCAAACTCCGACTTCATGTTCCCTTCTTCGCTCAGTAGTCATATATCATGCTAACATGGTACAGGATCACCAAGTCTCGCATCATCAAGTTCATCGTCGGCCGGGACAAGGTCGAACACAGTGTTCATGAGGCAGTCATCAGTCCCCTCTCCAAGCCACTCCGAGCCCTCGTTACCAATGGTATGAGGGAGTCTGTGGAGGGCGTCGTTGTCTGGGCCGACGCCGACTCCGACACTTTCGCTCTATTGATGGAGTTCGCCTACACCAAGGATTTCACCATCATCGATGAGAAGAAGAAGACAGTGCGCAGTATCGAAACGGCTCAGTCGCTCCAACTTCGCGTAATCTACTACGCATGGCACTCAGAGAGCGGAGGGAGCATACCAGGGGACCTTGATCCAGCTTGGCATCGCCTCATTCACACCTGGTACTCCGAAGAATTGGCTATCAATCATATTCACTCGAGAGAGTACTTCATGTCGCATGCACGAGTCTATATCTTGGGCGATCGGTACATCATTCACGGTTTGATGGATGCCTGCATCGAGAAGTTGCGTCGTATTCTTCTTCGCCATCCATTTACCCACGAATTCGCGCAGATCATCTGCGACCTCGTCGTCTTCATCTGGCCAAGAACATTGCCAAATGACCAATTTCGAGACGTACTCATTGACTACCTGCGCATTGAGTTCGACAGAGCCTTCAAAGTTCCCTGCATCGTCAAAGTCTCGGAACAAATTCCTGAGATCTACACTGAGGTTCTCAATCGCTCACCCAAAGTTCAAGAGGACCTGGCTGAGTGTGATCGTTTCGTGGCCATGAATCTAGAACCTAGAAACCGCAAGCCGCTGTATCACAAACCCAGTTCATCACTCAGAGATTCCGCATCTGCTCAGCCAGACAGAGGAAAGAGAAAACGCTTGCTGCGATTCTAGTGAGGGGAGGAGCAAAGGATGATACATGTGGCCTTGGAGGCCAGGGACCTTGCCGGAGGAGGATTCTATCGGAGGGCGGTTGCGACTGTACTACAGAGAGGGCCTAACACGATGCGAACTGTTACTTGGGTCTATAACTTGAGTATCATCGCATCACGATACTAGTTCTCTTGCGACGCCTTCAGCCGTCTTCTAATAATCAGAGGAACAATGCATTCTTTCTTTACTTGAAAGAACCTAGAAATACAGACCGGTCATCAAAGAATATTCACGCTTTTCATCATCCGCTAGTGCAGTGTGTGTGACTAGACTTTGTCATGATGTGAAACAGCTTAGCCTCGTTCCTGAGGATCTACCGACAAAGAGCTGCCATCTCATGCAGATAATTATAGACGCCTCTCTTACAAGGTATGTGTAGGTACGATACCTTAGAGCTATTTCACATTGTTTCATTCCTACCACCTACCAGTCGATGAAACTTGCCAACGCTACTGGAAGCCGTGATAGTTACATACTTACTTTAAACTCATAAACCCTATGAAGGGCGCAGAAGACTTGGAGCGCCGCTCCTACAGGATCGACCATTGAAATCAACGAAAGATCAAGAATATTATTCATTAGGAATAGACCGTGCATCTCCTTCTGAAATCAGCTCCTAATTTCTTTCGGAAAGAACGGAAAGCTTGAATTGAGTTCCTTCCATCCATATTTCAACACGGGAGTCGCGACTTCCTGCTTTCCCTGTTCTCTCCCTCCTATATCTATGGGCCTTTTTCGCGGCCAGCCTGACTCTCACCTCTACATCCACACACACCTTCGCCCGCCAACGTCACGATGTCTCTCAAACGAAAGAGAGGAATCGATGAGTGAGTTTTTATCTTCTTCCGCCAGAACAAAAACATTCTGGATTGGATATCTGATAACATTCTATAGAATCATCGACTCCCGGGTTGTCACTTTCATCATTGGCAAAGGCGACTCGAAGCGCGAGTTCTGTGTCCATGAAGGAGCTTTTGCCTGCCTTTCGGCGCCTCTTCAAGCCTTGCTTACTGGCGGTATGAAAGAGGCCCTCGAGGGCAAGATCATTTGGGACGATATCGAACCTACAACCTTCCGCCTTCTTTTGGAATATGCATACACTGGTTCCTACCCTATACCCTACCCCGGAAAAAGGAACGACGACGAGCGCGGTTCAAAGAAAGATGGAGACACTAGAGAAGACATCGAAGAGGATCGCTCACTACGACTATGGATCAAGAATTCAGCAGAGGAAGACAACGAACGCCACGCAGTATTGGAATTTTGCGAGGAGCACTTCTCCAAATATGTAGTCAGTGAAGTGACTCCAGCAAACAGGGTCCATTCGGCCCGGAAGCCTGGATTTGAGGTACTGGATTCAACAATCATTGTCGAATTGGATCACCTCTTGAAGCCATCACAACTCTACATTCTCGCCGACAGATATCTCATCGATGACCTCAAGGAATCATGCCTCAACGATATTGGCCGAAAGCTGTGCAACGCAGATGGAGACCGCACGCTAATGGCACACGTGTGCTCCGTACTTCGCTTCCTACATGCGCAGACATTACCACAGGACAAACTTCGGAAGCTATTTTTACGATTCCTCATTGCAGACATGAGATATGCAATGGCATCTGAAGGTGAAGACCTGATCCGCGACTTTGCGGACTACGCTGTGGAACTACTACTTGAAATCCCCTACACCTACTGGAAAGAACTTCAGGATGTGTGAGAGGCACCAGGCGCCTAAAGCTATTTGGGGACAGGATACTTCATTCAACGGATTTTATCAAAAGGGACGCAATGGAATTTCGGTGGACGCTACGTTAGAGTGATAAGGTCAATTCAGAGGCGAGCTAACATTGCAATTCGCCGGACACGTCTCGGGGAAGCATGACATCAAAAGGGTCCATCGTTAGGACGAGGACGTTTGCATTTCATATCTTTCAGATAGTCTTCTTTTCAACGCACTTCATTAGCTTTTTTCGTTAATCAAAACACCCGATCAAGGGATGAACGAATTTCATCGAGACCTCTTCCACAAAGAGTCCTTCAAAACTGGAATACAGAAGATTTTGTCAGGTAAAATGAGTGCCTGGAAAGAAACATGTATTTTGCCTATGCGAATGTTTCAGAACTTTCATGACGTGTTGACTAAAATAGTTAGCTGTTTTCATCCAGAATCCATATTCAATGTTCGAGTCGTTGCCCAAAAGAATGCCGCTTCGTAATTAGCTTGCTTCCAAAAACATTCGATTGCCCAAGTACTCCTTTCCTTCTTCCCTGTCATGAACTTCTAGAGAGCAAGATCCTCTTCTGTCGCCAATTGTTCTTACCATTGCGCCATTCCTCGATCAGTGGTATATCCAGAACTGAACTGGATTGCAAAAAGTTAATATCACGTACCCTTTAAGCTCAGGCCTACTTCTGGTGGGAGACGCCACTGTTGAATGGCCAGTGAGATGATGCCGGGTCAGATGACGTCCCTCTGTCAGAGAAAACCACACCCGACGGGGGGTTACCTTTAGTGGATCCATGACTCCTAGGGGTGAAGTGCATGAAACTCAAGTGTGCAATGTCTTTCTGTGAGTCTTTCTGAAATTAAGAACCCTCAGAGCTGCGAGCAGGTGGGCTTGTGGAAGGAGGTATCAGGGTGTTCTTCCTTGTTTGCAACGTGGTTGAGAGTTTCAGTCCCTCTCATCACGTAACCATGGTGAGTTGCCAAATTCCACATCTTTTCCCTCTGGTACACGTATGTTTAGTAATTCTTGAAATTTGAGGTCATTCGTGCTTAAGCTCGAGTTACTCTTACAATTGAATTTCATTACAAGGCACCTTGGTCTATTATACTGCCACCAGGATTTTCTCATTAAAGACTTTTCTGACCCATTTAAGCAAATAAGTGTCAAATGAGGATGTTGGTCAACAAAACTTTTTATTGCCCACTAGGAATAGAAATAATAATCATAGGGCTAGGTAGGATACCTATAGAGCGCCAATCGACTTTTTCACCTACTTGCTAAGCCATAGTTCATTGACTCCACGACACCGCCATTGCTACTGGTGTGGCTGAGGACTGATCGTCAATGAAGGTTCCACGTCTTCTCTTGGAGTCCTTAGTTTGTTGTCTCTCTATAACGCCTCATAGTCCCTTCGAGAGACAGTCACATTGGAGCAGGTTGTTCCACCACGAGTCGCACTCGGGACGCGGAAGCACTCGTTTGGACAGGGAGCGCTTGCGTTGTACTGCCATGAGAAGAGAGGATCCGTCTCGTTGGTCAGGATCTGTCCGATCATGGAGGTCTGGTAGCCAGGCAGCTGGCGAGATTGCTGGAAAACGTCATACTAGATGAGCATGTTCAGCAGGGGTGCCCCAATATGTTTCTGTTCCAGGGGCTCTTACACTGCTGAGAGTCATGACGCCCCAGCCGACGTTGTAGTTGTGTTGGATGGTGGTTCCATAGACGTATTCTGACAAATCGGTGTTAGTTGTCGACGGCAATGACAGTTGCGGGGGATAAACTTGCCTTTGAAACCCGCCCATCGGATTGCACTCGCGCACTGTGAACCGTTAGTTACCGATGCTGCTAGCTTCCTGGTGACTTGAAGCACATACCATTGGACACGACTCGGCGTTCGTGTAGATCGAGAGGTCTCCCCACGCGGCATAGATCTGTCTATTGAGAATGTAAGCCGCTATTCTTGAACAGAAACTTGTGGGCCTTACGTTGGCGTCATGCCCTGTTCAGCAAACTTGGCCGTGCATGCGTTGATGGCGGAGATTTCTCCGTGAACTGGAAGTCTTGTTAGTAAGTCGTCGCTGCGATTCTCGTGTTTCCCATTACGTACTTGTAGGGTCACCAGTCCGGAAGTTTGCTCCCTCGCAGACGACTTCATCGCTGGTGTGGTTTACGATGATGGTCCCGAATGCGGCAAAGGGGCAACTGAGAGGATCTTAGTCAAATTCGGGAGTCAACTTTGAACCGAGGGTGGCTACGTACGGTCCGCTTTGCCGGAACAGAGCCTCGTTTGCCTAGCGGAAATCAGCATATGGACGGTAACGTAGAACGCGAATTCAGTATGCTAACCTTCTGCATATACTCGACTCGCTTGGCTGCTGGGATCGAGTTCACGGTAAGACCAGACATATCCTGGTCATCATTGGGGACGATGAAATGTGCCGATCCAAAGCCCATGACACCCAAAGCCAGTAGTACATGTGAAACAAGCATCTTCAAGTCTGATAGGTGATAGCGATCTAACAAGGAATCGAGAGCAAAGTTGATCAACTCACAGATGGCTGATACCTTTTTATGGCAGCCAGAGCTACGTGTCTCGAAACGGAAAATGCCATTGTCGGCGACTTCCCTCAAGAGATAAGGGTGGTCGGGGAAAAGTGGAGAGCCACGCGGTGTCATCCCGACATTTCGGAACCATGGACCACATCGTGCCGGACATTGAAGCTATCACCATGCACAACCCCGCAGTAACCCCACCCCCGTCGACATGGATATGTGTTAGTGCCATTTCTTATCACTGACGTTTTGCGGTGACCTCCTTGGCATCGCCTCGCATGGTGAAGATATCGGCCAGAGATACCGGTGTCGGCTGTTTTGCGCCGGGAATAGGTTTTGAGTGGTATGAGGTGCCCGCTTTCCCAGTACTATCGTATAGGCAATCTGTCAAACAATGTCACGGACCGAGGCTATAAAGGGATGCAAAATGAAGTGATGGGCCCAAGAGAAAATTTCAACGCATTGGCATCATACTTCCGGGCAAGAATGACGTGAACTCGATATCTTTGTGATCTCCCTATGAACGCCATCTACCCCTCAAACTCTGAAGAAGAAGCCTTGATAATCTGTCGAGCCCTCTCCGTGATGAAGACAATCTCCTACCCTCCCAAAGCTGTCCCCCATAGACTCTGTAACACATAAGACCCTTAGTCGTCAGTTGGAGTAGCTACATTTGGCAACTTGTCGGGAAGTTGGCGGCTGAAAGCTTCGTCACGCAGGAGCGTGCTCCTGAACTTCTGATGATGTCTCGAAGTGGGGAGAGTGGCAACGAAGTAATCCAGGATGATGCCGCGGATCTCATTGCCGGGAGCGCAACTAGCGCCATGCCGAATAGAATCCCAGACAGTGAACAGATCAGCCACGGTGTTCCCATTGAGAGGCATGAAAAGAAGGCACTCGCGGAAGTGCGCTTTGCAGAGATCCTTCAAAGGATGGATATCGTATGTGTACGTCACGTTCCAAAGGGAGATGTGTGCGTCGAGGGTGTCAAGACGAACGTAGTGGCCAGGGACTCTCTTTGTCTCGATAGCTTCTTTGTGGACCCATTTGTCGAGCTTTATGTAGAGACACTTGAATTCGCGTAGGAAGTCCATGCCAGAATCATGGATGAAGGATGCGTCCTCTGACCACTCATCTCCCCGCTCGAGCTTCTCATAGAGTGAAAGCGAAACGCTGGCTTGGTCGGAGGCATAGGGGTGGGCTTTGAGACCATGAACGGTGTAGTCTTGGCGATAGGCGGACTCCACCAGTCGAGTGAATGTAGCCTCATCGATATCCCTCAGGGTGATTGAAGCGGAATTGAGCTGGCCTCGTCCAGAAGTCGGCGTACGCACAAACTTTGGGGAGAGGAATTCCATCACAGCTTTGGGAACCGCGAAGGACTTGCCACTTTCGCCGACACGATATTCGATTTGCGGCGAAGCGAGAATCCTGTACACAGACAGTCAAGTCAGCATGCGCTGTGCGGCAATTTATGAGACTACTTACTTTTTCATGCTAAGCATAGGTAGAACCATGTTGACCACTGTGGTCCCAAACGGGGAGAAGATCTGGTGGCGTCTCAGAATGTTGCTGTCGGTGATGTAAAGAGATGACTGTGTCTCAACGATCCGACGTGAATTTGCCGACTTCGTTGATCGCCTCGACAGCCTCTGAATTCAGAAAACTCAAAGTGAGTCTCATGCAAAGCTGTGTATGATTAAATAAAGAAAGAACTGCTGTGGACGAGGGAAGTGCCAGAGGAAGAATCAAAGGAGTCGGCGACTTAGAAGTTCCGGTAGAGGCCTCGGAATTTGACGCCTGAGGTTCGACTTCCTCAATCATCACCTTCGTCAAAGGGAAGAAGCCAACAAGACCTTCCTTCCGCTTTGAGGACTGGAAGATTTACAGTTTTTCTCAATTCTCATTCAACCTGTGTGCATACCTAGCTGAGATCAGATAACCTCGAAGCCATTCACGCAGCACATCTCAGTCTGTTCCTATGGTTTATGACGTCTCAGCAACAATACAAACTCTGGGTTCCAGGAGGGAGCTGAATCAAGGTAGATCACCATACTTTTACTGACTTGGTAGGCCGTCTACCAGCGCATTTACACTGAGGTATCGCAGAGATCTGATATGGTATAATCGTCACTGAGTAGGGCTTCACCTGAGGAGGCCTGAGGTGCGTATGTCAATCAACCGCGCCTAAGTGATTTTCACTGTTTGATCACGTGCCGTAAGTTCCAGATTGTTCCATCTTCATGATAAGAGTGCCCCTGATCTCACTTTTCGCTTCATTCTACCTTTTCTTTTTTGCTGTTCTGTGGCGATGAATGTCCTGCAATCTCCAGGGGGTTGCCACAAGCTGCGGTTGCTGTCCGAATGAGCGCAGCTGCGCCATTATGACTTTGGGTTTTCGAGGCGTCACTTGGTCAGAAATTGAACGCTCGACGGTTTGTGCGTTGTGGCAATGCATGATGAGTCGAGGACTGTGCCGTTGTCGCTCTCATGAAGTTTCCCGAGTTACCGGTCTAAAGTGGAGACTCGCCGGCGGTGCGGGTTCGGCTACTAAGGCCGGCACTTGTTGACATGTCCCCGACGCTTTGTGATGCCGTCAGCAATTGAAGGCGTTCTGATGTTCACTGCAAATTGCGCCTCAATTCAAACTCGAGGGTCATGCTTCCATTTATGTGCCATCGACAACTAAATACATGACGTCTCCAAGCACTCATTATCCGATCATGTTGTCCATGGTACAAGGTTTCGTATCTTGTTTCGTACTCGGCTTGAACCTCGCTATGGCCCTCTAAACGCGAAACCGAGGTGCATGCGACTACAACTACCGAGCCGTTCCCACCAGCCAGCAACACTTCTCATCCCAACCCCGCCTGTTTCTTCCAACGCAACATCCGCTGCGACACTCGAGCACCCAAAGCAACTCAACTCAACCCGTCGCCGCGCGCCTGGCTCAACGATGGCCGAAGATCAGAATACCACGGACGACTCACATCGCGTCCCAGAGCTGCCGCTCCTCTCAAAGGTCAGGTACGGCGCTACGGCCTTTGCGATCCAAAATCTCTTGGTGAAGCCCGCGCTCTTTGTTCGCGATGTCAAAGCACATGTCATCCCGCCTGAGAACCGTCCAGAGATCGTGAAGACGTACGAATGCAGGCCGTACCTACCCGTCAGGTGCGTTTTCTTATTTCACCTCATTTTTGAAAAATTCCCATCGCACTGGCGCAGATATTGACACGTTCCAGAGTCTTCTTCCCGAAATGCTTTGACAAAACGTCCAAAGACAAGCTGCCGGTTCTCTTCACGATCCATGGTGGTGGATTCGTGCTCGGTACGCCAAATGACAACGACGATTGGAATCAGACGTATGCTTCGCAGCATCACTCGATTGTCATTGGTCTCAATTACGCCAAAGCTCCGGGTAACCCGTTCCCCAAGCCGATTCACGACTGTGAGGAGCTCTTTCTCGCCGCGCTCAACGATGACTCGCTTCCGTTGGATCGTACCAGAGTATCGTTGGCCGGCTGGTCTGCGGGCGGGAACCTGACTCTGGCGGTCGCGCAACTGGAGACAGTCCGGAAGCATCTCACTTGCATCGTCCCATTGTACCCGGCGGCTGATCTCTCCATCACGGGAGAGGAGAAGGCCCCGACGCGACAGTACAAGCCTGAGCTCGGAGGCTTCCGTGCAAAGGAGAAGGACTTCTTGCAAGGGATTGCACCAGTGTTTGACTGGGCTTATAAGATCCCCGGCGAAGACAGCCGCAACCCGCTACTTAGTCCCACCTTCGCGCCAAAGGAAGCTCTACCTAAGCAAGTCTTCATGATCGGCTGCGAGCTGGACATGCTTGCCCAGGAAGGTCAAAGGCTCATTCACAGGCTTGCGGGCCGCCCACCGCCGCCAGCAAAGGTTGGAAAGCCTGAAGTTGTCGGCGAAGGCGAGCTCGTGCTAGACGACGAGGTTTACCACTTCGAGGTGTCTGGCGCTGACGGAAGCCGCTACCGGTGGCTGCTGGTCCCGGATACGGTCCATGGCTTCGACCAGCATCTGGACGGCATTGTACGTGATCCGGTTCTGCTCGAGGACGCCAAAATCAAGACGCAAAAGACCATCAAAATTATCGGAGAATGGATCCTTCAAGCTCCTCCTATCAGCGAAGCTTGATGTATGTTTTGGATGAGACAGGCGCGGAACTTATTTGTATGGCGGTGCTGGCGTCGAAGAAGTCGATATGACCATGAAGGGATGTCAGCTGCGAGGCTTCTCCTAGTTACTTTCTGCTTTATTCGATACTCTGTATGTTATGTACTTGCGAATATGTTTATATGAATGTTACAAAGTATTTAATTTCTTCATTTGGCCGATATCGCCATTAGACTACGGATTGTATCAAACAGATGTGAGTTGATAATCAGCACCCACATGCCCACGTTATGAATCCCCTGGGTCTTAGGAACAGAAAAGGAGAGGCTAGGATCTTTGGGTGTGTTTCCTCTCAGGCTTCCTAATATACAGTTCTCTTGAACTAGATAGATATCTTTGCCTACCGCGCGGCAAGCTCATTCCCACTCGTACGGCCCACAGAGCAAAAGTTCGACCTCCAAAGGAAGGGGAATCACAGGAATCTTTTACTAGTCATAGGTATAACGATGCAGCAATTTCTCACAAGACTCGAAAGACACGATCTATGCAAGCGAGGCCTTATGAACGAGACATTTCTCGCTACGTCATAGGCCTTGCTAATCAATTATCATCCTAATCCGTATGATGAGGTGGGCCGCGTCCATGGGCGAACCCGGACAGTCGAGGCCACTCTCCAATCAAGGTATCAGTCAGTCCTTCCGCAATGACTTACATAATTTTCTCGCAGCACGCAGAATGTATTTTGTCTATTACTCTTGATTATGTTCCCATAATATTCAAAGGTACGAGCGCTCGCAGGCCAGAGCGATTCAGAATGGTCGATTAAGTTCCTGGTTCGAATCCAGGTCGTGCCCTTTTTGTCCTTTTGTGTCTCGCTTGGTTCATCGTAACTCAGCTCTAGTCAACTGTGACGACAAGCGACTACGCGAATCTTATTCGCAAGGAAGCACTTGAGTCCCCTCGACTTTGATATATCCCTTTGCATATCCCGAAGGCTGCTCGGGCTTTGCAGACGAGACCCTTTCACGATGAGCCTACAGATCCTGATGATCCCAAGTCTTAAAAAAGTCCGGTACCCATAATGGTCTGTAGCCAGTTGCTGTGGCAAAAGGTCCAAAGTTTATATGATGCAGAATGCGGTAATCTACTCCCAAACTAAGAAAGTTTTTGACATGGCCCCGCAACTCACGTACTTCTTGATACACGTGAATATCGAGATAATAACATCCCCTTCTACAAGAGCGTAGTTGAGAAAACAGTTCTTGCAGCAAGAAGGGGCCATGCTTCATGAGTAGTAAAGGCGATCTCGCGCCTCATGATTCGAAACTTGGAACGAAGTTTTTACGGGTGTGTAACAGATTTGTTGACAACGAAAGAAATCACGACGGAACCCGTGTTGTTTGTTTAAGTCGGACTTGATTCACTATCTAGTTTCCCCTTTAGTCAGCTCAGCTAACTCGAAACTACCGTACCAGGCGCCGGCATCTTGAGATTGATCAAGTAGTCGTCTACAACGCGTGAGGCATCACCCTTCAGCAAATAGCTTGTATGCCCAGATCCTTCTCTGAGAAGTAAAGTTGCGTTCTGAAACTCTTCCATCATACCAGCCGCATACACTAGGCTCGTCGCCGGATCAAACCTTGAATGTACGAGCAAGATGGGCGGCGTGTCCTTGATATTCAACGCTGTCCGAGGATTCGTAATCTTGACCGGGTACCCGGTGCAGTCAATCACCCGATGCCAAAACTCTCCCATGCCTGGCGTAGTCGTGAAAGTCCGGGTCATATCAGCCACTCGCTGTACTTCGACATGATCCTTGGCAGCGAAGAAATGTCCGTCCTGGCACTGCACATTTGTGATGGATAAAGAGCGAGAGTCGGTAAAAATGTCGCCAGATAGTAGACCCGGAGTAAAGAAGGAGCCATTCCCAGTGGCCCCGAGCTTGAGCATTTCGGCAAACGTTTTCCGGTCTTGAGGGAACTCCAAAGTCGACCGTGCAGAACCTATTACGTTGTTTGGTGTGGCAACAGGCAGGCAGCCGGTTTTGACGGTCCCGTCACACTCAGCGGCTTTGAGGTTCCCCGCGCCCGCGACTTCGAGGATCTTGTTCCATGTCTGTCGGATGTCTTGTCCTCCTTCTCCGCAATTAGTAGCGTTAGCTTCGCAGAACCGGAAGAATGCCTGGATGGTGGCGTCCAAGGACGTGGCTTGTGTCATGATGTTCGAGGCGAAAGACCCAGTGTGCTGCAACATCCCATCAAGCGCCATGGCACGGATTGCCGTGGGGAACAGTGCAGCATACTGAGCCCCGAGCTGTGTTCCATATGACACTCCGAAATAGTTCATGGGTTCACCACCAGTAGCTGTCTAATGTCAGCCGCTCCAGCCAAGACAAAGATGATAGGTCATAGATCTTACCCACACGGACAGCCTCCATGTCCTTGGCGACGAATGTTGTGTCCATGTTGTCGAACACTGGACCAGTCATTGCCCGGCAAGACTCACCCACAGCTTTGTTGTAGTTGAACAGCTTCTGGAAACCCTCCGGCGTAGTCGCATCAAACTCGCTTGGCTGATTGGCCAGATTCGTGTCACATTTCTGCGGTGTACTCAGACCAACACCTCTGGGGTCCATTCCAATGATGTCGAATGACTGGCGTACCGCGTCGCTAATGTAGATCCCTTTCGAAGCCATCCGTGCGACCATGCTCGAAGCTGCCCCTCCAGGCCCGCCGGGGTTCACGAACAGATTTCCGATGCGCTTGCCCTGCGCCGGAAGTTTGACTATTCCCAACTGAACTTGAGGGCCTCCAAGGTCATTGTAGTTCAATGGAACCGAGAAGTTTGTACATTGAAGTGCTGATGTGGCGTTGTTGCCTTTGAAAGGTCGAATGTCGCCGGGACAAGCTGCCCATACTATCGGTCCCTGAATCTCCTGATGAGCTGGTCCGACAGGTTGAGGAATCTTGACGGCCGTCGCAGCGATGACGAATGCCACGACGCCCAAGAGCAGGTGGGAGACCTGTGAGTCCTTCATCATAAGCTAGCTATTCGTGGACGTTTGACAGTCTTGAGATCCCGAACTCCCCATGAAAGATTGCCGTGTCGTAGGTTGAAGTGATGGTTCACGAACGCGATGGGGAGGGGAGGGTACGGACGAGAACATTCTTAAGGGTTGAGTTCGATCCCCATCAGATTGGGTTCGTCGGGAAACATGCTTTTGATGTGCTCCTGGCAGGCAACCTTGAATCAAGAACCACCCCCTGAAAGTGCCGCTTGTTACTGTATTGGCCTTGCGACGACACCGATTTTCGCTTTTTGTTTGTGGCCGAAGTGTCTCGCGCCTGTTACAACTTCTGCCTGGCTGCCCATAAGACAGTTGCCATAGGAAGGTTGAAACTGGTCTGCAAGGAATCGGGACCGATTAGAGTTTGTGTAAGCTTCCTAAAAAAAGCTTATCACGGCAACCATCCCGCCGGCTGTATGGAAATCGTAAGAAGCTAGCAGCGGTGCCAGGAGCGGAAATTATCTGCCTATGTACGCCGTAGTGCATCTGCGACCTCTTTGGAAAGAGTTGTCGCGAAGACGACTTAATTGCGGGCAGCAACGAACGCTTCATCTTGCACTACACAATTGAAGATCGAACGATCAGGTTGGTGTCCTGGCCGAACCAAGCTGTTGGAACCCGCGTAATTCGAGTTCATGACTCCAGTCCAATCGGTATGCACCGTGCACGCTTGTTTATTTGCCTCGCACTGTCCCTGACTGTTGAAACAGACAACCTTTGGGCTTTTCATACATAATGGCATTATCTCATTGCCTCGGGCATTTGTAGCATAGTCTACTCATAGGCCACTAGAGAGCGGGACGCAAGTAGCACAACGTGTCGTGGCTATACCGACGTCGCACCTGTAAGTTTACTAGCCCCGCCTTGTTGAACCCCCTGATGTCTACCTGGACAGTGCCATCGGGTGACCACCAAAGCCCAAACTCATGCGGCTACGGCTTCCTGTAGAAGAACCTTCGAGAGCAGGGGTTATCAGGCAGTGCAATTGTAGTATTACGCCGGGAAGGCGAAAATAGGCGCGTCAAGGCGGGAGCATCATAGCGCGCCGGGGTCAACCGATATAATATATAAACGTTATGCGATTTCGTCTCTAGGTGAGCAATGACACTGTAGATCATCTTTCAACTCATTTCGCCATGCTGCGTAACACTTAGTACGATCAAGACATGCAATTCGGTGAAGGAAAGTAGGAATGTGTAGCAGATTTCCCGACAACGCTTGCGGCCTCGTTTACTCGTTCAGATATCTCACAAGTTATGGCACGCAGAAATGAGCATACGAAGGGAGTGTTCTCTTTTGAACCCAAGCGAACGATGAATAGAGAAGCATCTATCAAAGGAGCTCATGTACGTGACAGCGCTCGTGACAGGCCTCTCGTAGAGTGCTGATGCTAGTTCTACTTTTTGTCGAAATGATTAACTCAAGCTTATGATGCTGGTCAATCGAATTTTGGTTCGCAGAGCCCAACGAATTACAGTAAGTACTTGCTCTTCTGGCGGGCTGTCGCCTGGTCACAATACGAGCATCGAGATGCGGAATGGAGATGCAGTGTTTTTGGAAATGGGTAGTAGGAACGAAAGTCTTGCTAACATACCCACAAAACCAATGGGTTGATAATAGAGATTATATAATCCAAATTACGCGATGAGAGGCGTTGCCTCGGGTGAAAGATGCCATCACGACGCCGACATAACGTTTCAGAGCTTACTAATTGGTTGCGGACTAGTGACAAAGTCTGGTTTCTACAAATGGCGATTTGTGTACGTCCTAGTGGGTTGTCCGCAAACTCCGCAGCGGCGCAGATCTCCGCAAGAACCCTTAGCCATAGTTTAGATATAAAGGCTGTAGAATGATGAACAGGTGTCGTGGTATTACAAACTACAACTTTCGATTCAACGGACAAGCCAAGGCGTTCGTCTCGGATTCTTTTCTAGCCAATTTCGAGGATTACGATATTTCGAAGTTTTGTCTACAACCACCATGACCCCTACAATCCTGATCGCCGGCGCGACGGGCAACACTGGCCGAAGTGTCGTTGAGACTCTTTCCCGTTTTTTGAGCAATAGCGATGCTTCGCCTAATACCCGCATCCTTGCTCTAACGCGTTCCATCGATTCGCCGACCGCTCAGCACCTCGCAAGTCTCCCTAGTGTTACAATGATCGAGAAGAACTGGGTCGATATCAATGCCTCTTGGCTGCGCGAACAGAACGTCATCAAGGCTTTCATCGCATCACACAACGGTCCGAGCCAATTCGCCGAGGAATCGACCTTCCACCAGGCTGCACTGAAGGCCGGCGTACAGTACGTCGTGCGCATCTCCACAACGGCTGCCAACGTCCGTCCAGATTTCGAGGCCTACTACCCGCGAACTCATTGGGCTATCGAAGCGATGTTGAGTTCGCCGGAATTCAGAGAACTCAAGTGGACATCCCTACAGCCAAACATTTTCTTCTCGGCACACCTATACAGTGCGGTTGAGTTTGTCAAAGAATACCGTCAAACGAAGAAGCAGGGAATCCTGAAGCTCATCGCCGACAAGGACGCACCTGTAGGCGCAATAGACCCTGACGACATTGGCATTTTTGCTGCTCATTTACTGTGGAATCAAGATCCTTCTCGGCATAATGGGACGAAGTATATTCTGAACGGGCCTACGGATGTGACTGGTCGAGACATTGTTGAGTGGGTTGAGGAGGCAATTGGGGAGCCCGTGGACAACGTCGAATTCAGGGATGTGTCTCTTGTGGACGCCATGGTATTGGCAACAAAAGAGTCCAAGAACGTAATCTCGTCGATCAAGGCTGCTCCGGTCACTCTGTGGGAAGGCAAATGCCCGGCGTCAACCACAAGCAAAGAAGTCATCGAAATAGCCGCACCCAGCCGTTCAGTCGTCGATGCGTGGAAAGCCCTCCTGTCTGCAATCTAAGAATACTTTGATTGGCATCAAGTGTGCGCTTTGGAGGGCTAGAGTTCGCAATTGCGATCTGCACCTGAGCCAAAGAGTCGAAGAGTTATTTCGTACATGGCTTCTGTCCTATAGATAGAACCAAACTGATAGTCCGGTTTACTTATCACATTAGCATCATTCCGATGTTTGTTTTCTGAACCAGTCTGATGTGCGTCAAGGTACCGAAGGAGCCGTGTAAGCGAGCAAGCATCTGAAGTTCACGTTGCCGGAATGAGATCACCACGACACCTAATTGGTATTATTGCCCCGCACAACGGGCGACATCCACGTCACGATTGGTGCATACATGAGGTGCATGATTGGCAAAGCGACCGGTGAATCACGAACCCCTCACTTGTGCAGCTCAGTCGGTTTCCGTCGGAATACCTACTGGGTCTGTCACGCAGTCTCACAATCGTACAACTCCATTTGAGAGGCTCAAGCTAGATGAAAGTCGACAGGCGGACTGCCAAGCCTGAACCCCTCCTCTCCTGCAGCCAGCTCGATCTAGTCTAACGTGAGCGGGTGTAGCCGAACAGCTCGTGTGCCCAGTGCTACGCTGGGAGCGATCTCCCCGGGCCGACGGTGATAGTTCCGGATCATACGCGATCGAAATAGCCGTATCATGACTTCCTGGAAGTTGTGGGCTTCTGAGTAGGAGTAATACAGACAACATAGTTTCATCGTTCCTCGTCCCTCGCCAAGTTTAATGCGATAGTCATTCCGGCGACATTGTATCTTCCTTCTATGTCGTGGATAATTGTTGGTCTGCCTTGCTCTCAAACAAAGGGGTCGATCAATGTTGTTCGACATTGGTTGTCTGTCAACTCGTTCCAGCCCAAGTACATTGACAATCTCTCCTTATTCCCCCCATCACAGGACGTATGGCAATGATGCAGTGGCTCCGTGTCGCGTAATTATTCATTCATACAACAGGTTGCAGCCGTGGCTGGTCTCTTCCATGATAGGCGGCGGCTATGTGAGACACGCATGCTCCCGCTGCGAGTTCGAGCAGAGCCCGCCCGGATCTAACCAACTACGGCAGCACGGTATGCATGAGAATCAAATATACTCAATAATTCACACAGTAATTCGTTGGTTTTGTGCACGGGAATGCAACTTCCAGTTGATCGGAACCTAGCTAAGATGATACCGGTGAGTGTGTGGAAAGCATTCCCGTGAGGGGAACATTGAAAACTGGCATCATAGGAAATGCAAGGCCTGACCGGTCAAGACACTCGATGAAAGCTTTGCATGAGTATGTGTGAATACACGAAGGTCCTAGAAGGCGAAAGCGGTCGTTGATCGCCAGCCTGCATATTGTCGTTTTGTCATCGCGAAACTGCGAAATGCAGTGCCATCTACCCATTGGTATAACCGCGAAAGAGTCGAAAGAAGTCTCAATGAGAGTCAGAATACGGCCACGGTAGGAAGTTTGGGCCGAAGGGTATTTATAAGACTTCTCTTCTCGCTTTCAGTTGCGGAACAAGGCGCCCAGCTTATTGCTGAAACTCATCGACCACCCACTTAAGACTTCTTCTTCCATCATGACTTCCAAGAACACCGCGTACAATACCAAGGCCACCTACGAGGATGAGTCTCATCAGATCATCTCGTCGTACTTCATTGGTCCCCAAGCCGAGAACCTTCCATACTTCAAGAAGAACATCAACATCATATTAGATGAACTTGAGAGTGCGCGAAAGAGTTACTACCCTGAAGATGGAGTGTGTTACTAAGAGACTCAACTGCGTGATAAGTACAGAACGGTCATGATGCTGATATTAAACAGAATTTCATCGATGGGCAAACACAGAACACGCCTGCTTTCCGCAATTCCATGGACAAGCTCCAGAATGCCGTTCGGAAGGCCTCCAACATCTTGGGCAAGTCAAGCATACCGTTCTGGTCCCCTCGTTATGAAGCTCACATGTCAGTGCTTTTCTCTTAGACTCTTCTTAGCGTGCCATTCCTGAACTGATCGACTTAGGTGCACTGACCTGACCATGCCTTCTATGCTGGGTTACTTCATGACGATGCTCTACAATCCAAACAACGTCGCGTTCGAAGCCAGTCCACTGTCAACCTTGGCAGAGATAGAAGTAGGCGAGCAGCTGTGCGACCTCTTTGGTTACAACATTAAGGAGGACAACGCCGAAGCGCCTACCTCCTGGGGCCATGTGACTTGTGACGGGACCGTTGCTAATCTGGAATCCATGTGGTAAGATTCTTGAGTCTCTACAATACTGTCGCACACTGATAATCAATTTGCAGGGTCGGTATGTATCAACTCTCAACTTACAATATCAGCTATTCATACTTTCCCAGCTCGCAACCTGAAGTTCTATCCACTATCGCTTCGCAAGGCCTTTGGGAATGGCGAGGCACTCAACTTCCTGTCGGAGGCTTTCAAAGTTGAGACTTGCAAGGGCGAAACCAAGTTATTCACTGATCTATCAACTTGGGATTTGCTCAACTTGAAGCCATCTGACATTCTTGATCTACCTGATCGACTCTATCAGGAGCATGGCGTGTCCAATGCATTCCTTTCAGACGTGATGAAGAAGTTCACCATCCAGTCCACTGGCAAAGATGAGCTGGAGCGAGAGTTTGGGCTTGATCTACCAGGCCAATACATGTTGTCGAACACCAGGCACTACTCTTGGCCCAAGGGTGCTGGTAAGGATACTCCCCTCTCCTTCAGGCGGCTGGTAGGATTCTGGTAACATTCGAATATTCTAGCGATCAGTGGTTTGGGCTCCGATAATGTTATCGGCATTCCAGTTGATGAGGGGGCGCGCCTTGATTTGGGCGTATTAGAAAAGAAACTGCAGGAGAATCTTGACAAAGGACAACCTGTTTATGCGGTGGTTGCTATCATAGGTTCTACTGAAGGTAAGACAGAGCCGACCGAGCATGCTGGGTTGACAGAAAGCTTACTTTACTCCTCCAGAGGGTGCCGTGGACTCTCTAAGCGGTGTTCTAGCCCTGCGCAAGCAATTCCAAGCCAAGGGGTTGTCTTTCGTTGTTCATGCCGACGCCGCCTGGGGTAAGTGTCTCGAGCCTTCCGAAATTGACTCCGTTTGCAACTGTACGCGCTAACTTCATTTCAGGTGGATATTTCTGCTCCATGTTGCCAAAGGACTATCGACCTGGAGATGTCATGAATCTCCCCACTGACATGGGTGCGGCCGATGGCTTTGTGCCGGATGCGACACTTCGCGCCCAGACTCAGGATGATTTGTTCGCCATGCGCTTTGCCGACTCCATTACTGTCGATCCCCATAAAGCAGGCTATATCCCTTACCCTGCTGGCGGCCTTTGCTACCGTGACAATCGTATGCGATTCTTGGTCACCTGGACAAGTCCTTATTTGTCGCGAGGCTCGGTCACCAGCATTGGCATCTACGGTGTTGAAGGAAGGTGAGTCTACCTATTGGAAGAGGTGTATCAGTGATGGAGAGAAAACTAATCATGCATATGTACTATCAGTAAACCCGGTGCCTCTGCAGTCTCGACATGGTTGTCCAACAGGACAATTGGTCTTGATGCCAAAGGCTATGGTGCCTTACTTGGAGAGGTTACTTGGACTTGCAGCAGGGTATGTCTCATTCACTTTTCTCGATCACTATCAAATTCGCCGTTCTGTATTTCAATGCCCGACGCTAAAGCACTCGATAAAGCTGTCAGCAGAATGGGCAGCGTTGACAGACTCCAAAAGCCCTTTCGTCTGCGTGCCTTTCAACATGCTCCCATCTGAACTTGAGTCGAACCCAACCGAAGAGAAGATCGAGGCCGAAAAGAAACGTATTCGGGACGAGATTGTCAAAAAGACGAACGCTTCCATTATTGCCGAAGACGAAGCAAGACCGGATGACCAAAAGGTCATGAAACTCCTGAGAAGTCTGGGCTCAGATCTCAACATCAACGCCTTCGCGCTGAACTTCCGTTACGAAGACGGACGATTGAACGATGATATTGAAGAAGCCAACTACCTCATGCAGAGAGTCATTGAGGCCCTTTCAGTTGACAGTCCGGACGACGATCCCACCAAGATTCCACTCTTCTTGACCTCCACCGAATTCTCAGATGAACTGTACGGAGAGTGCAAGGCAAATTACGTCAAGAGACTCGGCCTAGAGCAGAGTTCACTAGACTTGATGGTGTTGCGGAACGTCGTCATGTCCCCATTCCCTACTGACGGGAACTTCACAAATCAGCTCGCTGACATCTTCTACGATGTCGTCGCGAAGGAGACTGAGGTTTGTTCTTGAGGATTCTCCATCGTTTCGATTCAGTCGCTGACATGCCTTTTGCAGATCGTCCGCAAGCGCAACACGCCGGCGCCGGACTTCCACAGCTTCCTCATTCAGGGCACAGAGGAGATATACCTGATCCATCTACCCATGTTCCATGTAGCGAACCACCGACAGCAACTGATTGTTAATGCGAGCTTTGATGAGAAGTCGAAGGCCAAGTACATTGCTCTGAAGAAGTCGAACCCCACCGAGCCGATGCTGCTTGTGACTCAACGCAAGGTTATGGCCAAGGATGTCATCGAGCAGAAGGGGCACTTCGATGGTCAGATCATGACAAAAGAGTCGTAAGTTTAGCATGGCAACTCGTGGCATGTTTTGTGTCAGAAATGGACCCAACTGACAGTTTTAGCGGCATCATCCTCCAAGATGTTTGTGTTCAGTTGGGGAAGACCATCGTTAGCCGCCCATTGAACTCCAAGTATCGCCTAGACAAGTACCCAGACACTTTCATGCCATTTTACCTCTACGGAACTCGTAAGTGTATTTACACTGCCAGTCTTACCTCTGACGTTCGGCTCACAAAGTTCATACAGCAAACGAAGCAAACATTGATCACGTCATTACTCGCGCGCCGAACACGCAACTATCCGCGGGACGCTGTAAGCTCAACTTCTACAAAAAGGTGGACGACTCAATCTGGAAGAAACCCTTAGTCCTTCTAATTGAGGACGTTCGCGAGGCGCCCATGCAGCCATTCCCATCGAACATTGAGATCGGTAGCAAGAATGCTGCCATCATTCCCCAAGACGATTTCTATCGTGAGAACACTGCCAAAGAAAGTGAAAAGAACCCCGAGTCTCAGAATGACAAGAACACTTCCTCTAAAGAAGGCTTCAAGATTAGTGTCCCTGGCATGTCTTTCTCAGTGTCAACCAAGGACAACAGTTCCCAGCCCAAAGGGTACGGTGCCCCTGGATATGGTTCTCAAGGTTATGGTTCCCAAGGTTATGGCTCTCAGGGCTATGGCTCTCAGGGCTATGGTTCTCACGGCCACGGATCTCAGAGTTACGGATCCCAAGGTTACGGATCTCAAGGGCACGGTTCCGCAAAGGATGCCGACTGCCGCGATTGTGGTAACGGTAATGGGAGCAACAACAGTGGCGGGAAGGTAACCTCCAGCAACAGCAAGTCAGGTGGCGGCAACGAAAACAGTGTTCCCAAAGTTCACAAAGAGGATGAGTCCAACAAGCCTCACACTTCGGTAACAATTGTCAACAGTGGAACGCGGAGTGGCGCTGCCAAGGGGTCCAACTTTTTCTTCCGGCCGGGTGCAACTTTCAAGGTTGGAGTTTGGGAAGATGGTGACCGTTCTAATGCTAGTTCCAATTACGCGAGCTTTGAGTTGGGCAAGTTCGTTGGGCGAGGCGAACTCACTCTTTGGGAGAGTGTATACGTGGATAGTGAGGCTATGAACCTCGACCCCTTCAAGAAGGTTGAGAAGGTCGCTGAGTGGCGTCACGAGTTTGACAAGATTGGAAAGGAGTTGGACTAAGCCTCTAGCAAGGTCTTGATTCTGGGGTCATTCTGAGACGGGGTAGTCCACGGTATCGACTGTTATACGCACTCGTCTTATACAAAATTGATCATTTGAACCCACTCCTGAGATCTGGTTCCTATTTTGTGATTAACAGCACGTAAATCAACCGATTGAAGATGCTGACTAGAAAGCAGTTAACGAAACTGATGAGTAGGTCAAGTTTTCATAGAAGCTCGTCGTCGGCTCGCCTGTCTGGTCTCTAGAATCACTTGAACGAGCCCGACTAATCTCCCTTTGCAGATATGACGCCATGTTGCACGTTTTAAAAGCACTTTCCTGGTGGTCACCACTAGTTTGCATACTTCTTAACTAAGACTACACGAATATCGGCCCATAAAAGTGGGTAGCCCCAAAGGAATGGGTGCAGACCAGCGAACCTACCGGCCATTGTTGTCTAGCCACTATTTTCTCCTGCTGATGATCCCCTTATCTTCGAGGAACATATGCTAGTAAAACTCCTTATACCTCTGCATCTCATCCAACAAGCGTCCAACAATCTTGTCCCTCTGTGCGATAGAGAGATCCGGTCTCCATGCAATGGCTGCTGCCATGTAGTGAGCGACACGGACAAAAGAAGGTCCCTGGCTTGCGGTGGGCCGGGGTATGAACTTCTTGTGGACAAGAAGTGTGAATGGGCGACTGTACCGGTACTGTACCGGTCTTCATACTTCTTTTATCTCTGCTTTGCAAATTTTTGCCAGCTGTCACACGTCCATAAGATACAAGGCTGACCCCAAGGCGCACGAAACCTGAGCCTGGCCACGAACAAATTGGCCAACTCTGCCAGCTCCCATTAATAGGTGACGAAATCAACAACGTTAATTTCCCCGTAGCAGCGATCGTTGGGATCATGGCCGTGGATCTCTTGCTGGAACTTGGTAGAAAGACCGGGGCCCCAACTTACATCCCAATCACCTGGGCATGTAAAGCTGAAAACCCGAGCCACCTCCTTGACGTCATTGCTAACCGGGTCGTTGTGTATCGCTTGACTGATCTCAAAATAACGCCTACGATTTTCTTCTGGTCTTTCAATCCCAGCTGCTCTGTACGTAGCTTTGGGGTTCTCCGGATCATCCGGCACGGGAAGCCCAGTACAGGTGTAATCCTCGAGCTGATTCGGCCGATCTCTAAGTGCTCTGACGGGATACCCGGACGTCCGTCCCATGTCCAGCCCCACTGATAATGAAGGGCCCCAAATGTAAACAGGTTGCTCTCCCAGGTATCGTATCTGCCTCTTAGAGTGTCGCAAATCGATCGGCAAAAAGCATTGTAAGTCATGACCTGTTCCTCGCTTGGATTGTTGGGCTGAAGAGATTTCAGAGAGGGAGAATTTGCCGCGGATGACAAAGCTTTCATTATTGAGCTTGCGAAGATCAAACCATAGTAACGCTTTGTGAGGGAAGTTGAAGCCGGCCAAGAGTTTGACGGCTCCTCATCATTTGCTGCTGCCGACATGGTCGCGTTCACAAGCGGGCGATTTTCTTTGGTCGGCTGAGACATGATCCAGCTACCCAAAAAACGAGCTGCTGTGAATAGGGTTACACCGAAATTGTCTGCAAGTACGCCGCTGAGCATTGTAGGCACTTGGAGGCTTTCATGTCTCTCGGAGAAAGACTGTCAAGGAAATCATAATCAGACTTTTCGGCCAGCAGCTGCGAATCATGAGCAGCAGTCATCTGTACATTCAACCTTCTCCCATGGTAAGCTTGAAAAGGTATATTGATTCAGATGCGGGTTGGGTACTACACCGTATAAAAGAGCCAAGTTCTCGTACTTGTGACTCACAAAGAATTTATATTCTTCGGTAACATGGTACTCAGAGCATCGCAGGGTAAAATGTGTCCCGCCCCTTTTGGATCTCAAGTAAAACTGCCGACTTCGCCACCATGACCGATACAGAAGAAGGCGGGGGAAGACAAACATTCCAAGCCTAGAGAGCCTGTTGTGACCATCCCAGGCGGGGATAGCCGCTTCGACAAGGCCGTCGAGTTGTATGCAGTTCAGAAAACCCAGTGGGATAGCGGCCGCGTGGCGACTTTCACGGTCAAC
The DNA here is from genome assembly GCF_027942845.1 of Colletotrichum fioriniae. NCBI lineage: Eukaryota > Fungi > Ascomycota > Sordariomycetes > Glomerellales > Glomerellaceae > Colletotrichum > Colletotrichum fioriniae. The sequence continues at coordinate 1,895,542 of NW_027076844.1, read as the reverse complement.
GAAAAGGCCAAAGTGGAAGCGAAGGCTGGATACGGCCGTGATGAGCATTCAACTCCTTGAAATTATCAGTATTTTTAGAAGATCTTCCGCAAGTTTGATAGAGGTCTAGGAGGCGGCTTGATCCCACCACGAGCCAGCGAAGGGCCATAGAGGTGGCTTGTTCTTATTGTTCTTATTGTTCTTATTATCCTCGTTATTTTTCTTACCCTTATCCTTCTTATTCTTGTTACTATTTCTTATAATTTCTATAAATACTTTTGATCTCTTTTTACATATTCCGTATAGAATATCCTCTAGAGAAAAAGAATCGTAAAGTAGGTAGACTTGATGATTATTATTAGCCAGCATTCGGATTCTAGTCTTCACTTCACTTCGGTGTCATTAACCGTTCTCCAACCAAACGTTCTTGATCCATTCGCCATGTCTGAGCGACAGGGAATCCCCAGCACCGGCTCCGATACCAACCAGCTCACAAGTCCACAATTTGGAAAGACCTATAAGAAATAATGCACTTTCTTCTATAAGAACACCGACGGACAAACCATCGCCAATAGATCGACCCTAGGCTTAGACTCTAGGCTTTTCCGAAGTCCGCGCGGTTCTTAGCAGCTACAAAGCCGATGAAGACAATTGCACTTCTAAAAAGGGCTTGTGATCATAACCTCCGAAACTTGTTGATCATTCCTCGCATTAATGAACGCTCAATCGCAGCTCCCATTAGATAGCATGCAGCGTCCCAACGAGAGTTCAATCAGCTTTTACGAAACAGTTCTTTATTCTTTTCAATCTAGGATCTCCATTCTCCCAAGCGGATTTCCCATCTAGCTCTGGCTTTCTTGTACAATCCTAATCTTCTCATACCTTTCCTTCTCGTACATTGACCGAAGGACATCTAGAAACCGGGGCACCCAGAACAACAGGGCCACGACTTGCCCAAAGGACCAACCATTCCGACCAACAGGTATTGATACACAAGGCAGAGAAAGAATGCAACAGTCGCCAAAGATAGTACGGCGAAAGAGAAAAATGGGTTGATGAATGATGCATGTGATCCACAAGATTGCTTGCTTCGGCGTATGCCATTGTGCTTCGAGGGCGGTAGCTCGCTGACGGAGTGTTTCCTCTGTTGTCTGAATAAGCCCAGCTGCCTGGTGACCAAGACCGGTAGCACTAGTGTAGTCCATATCCACGGGAATGTAACAGTATTCATGTTTGCAAATGAATGATTGTCGTAAAAGCCGGAAAGAGAACCAACGGGGTCTGTGCCAGTCAACTGATAGCAAAGGGATATCGCGGAGCTACCACCACATGCCTCAGCACTAAAGAGGCTATTTATGGCTTTGTCCAGAAAAGATCTGTCGTTTTTTGAACTCGAGAGGTTCCTAATAAGTCTGAAAAATGTCACAGTATTAAGCAAATAGCTTGCGAATACTAAAGCAGTCGAGAAGCGTGATCGTACTCCGTGGCTGTAAAGCAACATGATAGTAAATACTGGCGAGAGAAAGCCAATGATAGGTGTAAGATCAGAGCATATCCGTTCGATGGATCGATATCATAAGGTTGCGTGATGAATGTAGCGATGGCTAAAGAGACTACGCTCAATGGTCAGCTGATAATCCAGCATAACGGATGTATGGCGATTTATGGGAGGTCAAAACTTACTGCCGAACAGCGCTTGAACTCTCAAGAATGTCTCTAACGGACTTCTCAAACTATCTTTAATCGTCTTCTCTCTGCCGACGACGCCCTCAACAATTGCAGTCCGACAGACACCACAATAGCCGAGGCGCAGATTACAAGAACCACAGCTTGAAGGCAGTACGAAATAAGTACATAATGAAAAGCCGAGTCAATATTTGATATTCCGAACCCTCAGTAGTTATATCGGGCGAAGAACTGACACCACTGCCTAACACGTCTTGGTTCACGTAAGTTAAAGAGCAAGTATTGTCGCAAAGCCTCAAAACACAGTTCAGAAAACCTGATTCTTGGTCATAGTCAAAGGCCATTGAAGATGGCAGCAACTGGGATGCAGAGCATGCCTCGGCGCAGACAGTAGGTTTCCGCGTTTGTTCGCATGTTGCAGCGAAGCAGCTTGCCATGTTTGCGGCAATCTTGAACAAGTCTCTGGAGTCATTCGTCGAAATGTGCGGGGTGAAGTAGAAGTTCCCTTCTGCAACAGCAAAGTTCGTAGCAAATGCAAGGTTGCTGCAAGTGCCGAAGAGAGTCACGTTCGCCACCTGTGTCTCTGATCACCCGTAACGTAAAAGATCTAATGAGGGGACACGCTAACGGCAGCGGAGATTCCATCGGAGCCGGGGGTAGTGTTTCCCGCACAGAAGAATAAGCTTTGTACCCTTCTCTTTCGTGATCGGTGGGAAGGGAAGTTTAGCCTGCATGTACGGATGGGGTTTTAGGATTTCTACTGATATGGCCGAAAAGATGGCAGCATTTCTGAGAGGAACGCAGGCAAATGAGTCGTGCCTTTCTTCTGGTTGTTAAATAGGAGTTCTCGGAGCGGTGGGGTTTGAAAGGAGCCTATTACATTGGGCCACCCAATCTTTTCGAATGCGTCCTTACTAGCGGAGGCTTCGGTAATCATTTACATCCGGTAATACTTTGTGTCCTTGGAGTGGCTTAGCTTGTGGAGAAAGTATTCTTCAAGCGCCTCCGCCTCCTTCCCCTCCCATTGACAACTCATTTCAAATCGCGCAGTCTCGTCGCAGTTACTCTCCAAGCCTTTTACGTTGCAATATTGGGGTATGATCAATAATATCTAAAGGACTAATCATTCGAAAATAAATTTCGGGAAACAATACTCTAACTTGAAGCTATGATATTGGAATAATTACTTCTCACTCAGTTCTAGAGCTTATCTATCTTTATCCTTTATTCCAAATAGCCTTTGTAAACCCCCTATCCGCTTGGTAGTTGATGGTTGTTGTTTGACTAATTCTTGCTCTAGCTCCCTTTTTCCTGTGCTTGTAGACGGTTGTTGTTCACTTCTAGTCAACGGCTCGTTTGCGTTGGAGGAATGAGTCGAATATAAAGCCCGACTTGGAGCCTGGAAAGTGCTGGGACTTGACGATGCTTCTGTATCTGAACTTTGATAGGATGGCGGCCTCTGAACATGAGTTGAAAAGTGCTCTGTAGTTGGTCGTTCGCCTATAGTACTCACGGCGTGATTTGAGGTTCCGTGTTGAGTTATGGTTCTTGCTCGGCTTGGTACCGAAAGTTCGTGTGCCCCTTTTCTAGGCCCTTATGCTGGTAGAAGTTCAAATAGTCTTTGTTCTGGCATTGGATTCACAGCTAATTTTCAATATGCCAAGTGCGAAGGGAGGGGGGGACTTTCACTCGCTGGCCTGCCGTTATGCGTCAGCGTTATAGCTGATAGCAAGCCTGTCGCAATAAGATAACTTCCAGAAGAAACGAGAGAATGTACAGGCTTTATTCCTTCTATGGGTAGGTAGACAGAAGTGCCCTACTAGATACATCTCTAAGAACAAAAGTGAGGATATTGAATAAGGTAGATGTATCCTGCCTATTCCAGGCTGATCCCAACAAAGCAAGAGAAGTTCTGAGAGTCCAACTCTGAAGTGTTTGAAGGCCCGATAGGGGAATATCACACTTACCAGTTGGTATTATCCTCGTCACAAGGAGTTGTCCGAGTTACCACCCCGTCGAAAGTTGGATGCGGTAACAGACGCCTAGAAGTTGCGTCCAATGTGTCGTTCCTAGTAAATTGCTCGGGATCAACATAGGCATCCATCCAGCATATCAGGCAGCCACAGTCGGGCAGCAGTTCGACCGCACGCAGCGGTACTACAGGTCTCCTCTTAATAAACCCGAGCTCGGATAGCTTTCGACGAAACGCAAAGAGGCTTGAATCAATAAGTCTAGGCTGTGCCGGACGCCACGTCCGTAGTAGTAGCAAGGCCACTTCCGTATTCCTTGTCTCTATGTCCACGGTGAAATCTATCAGAGCCCCTCTCGCTAGCAGTAGCTTCACAATGCTTGTATTGCCAGCTTTGTATGCTCGTTCTAGTGGACTTCCGTAAACCACGCCTGACCTTCTGATTGAGGCTTTAATGCTTGCACCCCTCTCCAGCAACAACTCTGCAACTGCATAATGGCCTCGAGCACATGCTGACTCTAATGCGGTCTCACCGTTTCTCACGAGATCAATAGTGGCCTTGTTCTCGAGTAGAATGTAGATGGTTTTCATGTGACCCTGAGAACATGCCGCATGGAGGGGGCTACCCTCGTGACCACCTTGGAGGTTGATGTCCGCGCCTTCTTGAAGAAGCAGCTTGACAGTGCTACTTTCGCCGTATAGACACGCATTATGAAGTGCATACTTGGTGGACTCTGCCACGGAGCGCGGCATTAAACGTCGTTTTTCGTGATAAAGTAGTATTTTGACGATATCCGTATGGCCGTTACTCGCCGCTTGAGCCATCGGGTTAAATAGTGATCGATCCGTTGAATCAGCTCCTTTCCTGAGTAGAAGCTCGACGATACCTTTGTGGCCGCTTCTACAAGCCGCACTCAGAGGTTTTTCATGTAGTTGTACGGCAAAGTTGACATCACCACCATGATCCAAGAGCTTTCGGACAACATCTTCGCGTCCTTTGGCACAAGCCAAAGCCAGCGGAAGACCATTTCGGCCTGCTATATTGATGTTCGGCATGTGACTCAGCAGCAGGTCGATCACCGCGAGATGGCCCTGCTCGCATGCGAGTCCCAGCTCGGTCGCCATAAGTGGAGGCATTCTTTCAATGTCCCTAGCGTCAGCAATGATTTTCTTGAGAAGCACATCATCGCCTTCGTATGCTGCTTTTTCGCTCATCGAGAAGATTGGTTCAATGAATGTGCTCTTGCTGATGAATCTGAATGTAGCGGCACCTATCGTGATGGCAGCGAGGGTCTCTTGGGCTACGGTAGCGTCGGCGCCGCCAGAGAATCCTTGCTCGCGCAGCTTGGACAATGCGCGGTCTGCATCACCAGGGAAATCGAACACAAGGCCCATTTTGCCCTCGATCTGAATCGCGAACCGAGTCTGCTCGTCTTGACCGTCTATCATACTACATTCGTCCCTCATATTCCCTTCTTCCCCAATGCTAGAGTTCGAGACGACATTTTGCGTGTCCATGGTATATGTCAAATCCTTCATCGCTGCCAACCATTGGTTGATTCTTTCATTTGTGATGCGTGGACCTTCGGGAATATTGGGGCATGTTGGATTCGAGACCATGTTGGGAAAAGCTTCTCCGTATGTGTTTGCCTTGAAACTTGCATTAAGCTTCTTCACGGACTCGATCATTCTCTTCCGATATTCGGTAGCAAAGGTTTTACGCCCACGAGATTTCTCCAGCCAGTCGTAATAGGAGACACCGTTGAGGAGTTCGCGTCGATCCAACCCAAACTCTTGATCGATCCAAGACCGTGCGGCAATTTCAGCGAGGGGATCATCGGCAACTACAATATCAGATCGGGGATATAGGCCGCCATGGATAGCTCGTAAGGCCGCCGAGATTCCGTTTTCGTCTGTATCGGCATCTTTCCATGCTTCTAGTCGTGACGTTTGCCAGTTTGCCTTGTAGTTTTTATGGTCTATGATGTAGTCAGGCAGCCTTGTGCACGAGCTGAAGAGTAGCTCGGAGTTCTTTTCCCGCAGCTCCAATGCAACATCTATCAAGACTCGATCAACTCGGCTCTCGAACTTGACCTTTTCGTCTCTAATCAGCTTGCCGTTGAGAGGATTCTTCGCCTCATCTGTTTCCCGGTTGTAGCCAAGCCCTAGGCCACTATGCGTAATCTCGAGTATGAAATTGTACGGCTTGTCCTTCGCTTCTATTCCAACATATGACATGATTTGCCTCTTCGCAATATCGTGGATGTGCTCGTAGCTTCTTTTGTCCCAATGGATATTGACCGGCTCAGCCTCCATTGCAAGATCAATAATCGGCTGAGCATGGAACACCATGACCATAGCGGGAAACATAGGCAGCTGCTTCTTCTCGAAGTAATTATATCCGTATTGTGCGCAGGAAGCCGCTTCAACCATCCTGATGAGATGATCGAATGACCTGTAAACCACATTATAGCCTTTAAGCACCACCGACTGGAAAATGCTATGGACCAGTGGTGGCCCTTTTGCTCTCCCATTTGCGTGCTTGGAGATATGGAAAGAATAATAAGGTATCGCGTTGGCCAGATCATTGTCCCGAAGATCGTATTGAATGGTAAGACCTTTACTGTCAAACTTTTCTCTCCACAGCACGTCGAACAGCGCTAACACCTTCTCATTGGTTTCCAGGTATGAGCTAGCAAGGTCTGGTGGTCCCAAGGTCCCTGGCTGGTCTGGCATTGCTGGCTGACCAAATATACTTGGGTCAAGAATGGGATTTTTAATGTTCCTCGTCACGAGAGCTGTCTTGTATCTCTCATGTGGAGAGATATGAGCCCACGGCTTGTCGTGACGCGTGACGCGCCTTGCAATTGGTTCATGTGCTACGACCGCCGTCCTTAGGGTTTCGGGTACGAATCCGTCAATCTCGTGGAGAAACAGTCCCTGGCTGATGCCGTTGTCGATGGCAGCAAATGAGTTTTCGACAATTCTGGAAGCCCGCTCGTAGAGCCCACGATGACAAAAGACAAGACCAAACTCGGAGCGTAGAGGCCTCTCAATGATTGGATTGAGCAGCAGGTTTCGCGGGCTGAATGTTTCCTTCTGTGTTTTCCACACATAACCATCAGGCAGTGAAGGCCACTCTCGGCGATGCTGGAAGACTTGGGCCATAGACCCGGGGTTGCAAGGGTCCAGGCTAATGTTGCTCATCTTACGACTAACTGAATTGGTTTAAGAATATTTCTATCGGTTCCCTGATCATGAAAAAGATTCACAGGCTACAAAAATTGAATGGGAGTACATTAAGAGTGAGCATCGAGACTTCAGAGGCGTTTGAATCTATATTTCATTCCATCAACTGCTAGATGGCGTGATCACAAGCATCTCCAGTTTTTGTCCCACCCTGCCCTCACTCGAACTTTTCTCATAGGCGGATATAAGGGGATTTAGAACGGATCAATAGATAATTTGCTGCTGCCCCTCATAAGAGCACCCACTTTTGTAGTGAACCCATCTCGCAGTCGATGTGGCAGGGCTATAATGCTCCTGGATGTCGTCCAGCCTTGGCTCAGTTTGACCCTTGACAAAAGGCTGCCGATCCAGTTAGTCACTTTTTGGTGAGTCTTCCGAAACGAGATATATGTGTTTCATCAGGGATCCTGCTTCTAGAATTCAGTTGCATTAAGATGGGGGAGTGACTATTTTTACAGTATATTCCTATTTAATATACCCACCGAGTACTGGTCTACGCTTGAGCAATTAGCACGAAAATAAGAATTAATTTGAATTAGTATTTATAGCTTAGTTCTGTATTTAGAGCGTGTTGTGATAAAGGACTCGTAAAGCACTAGTGCTTCATCGCGAATTTGAATCTCGTTGGCAAAAACATAGCCAGTGAAGAAGTTCGTGAATGGAATTAATCGTCTATAGCCATCCTTCCCCTCATCATGGTATCAACAACCCAGAAATATGCATACATGAAACAACAACGCTCTACACAAGCGCCGCAACCCGCACTTTAGATGCTCACTTCTTCATCTTCGTGCTCCCAATCGCCGTCGTCCCGCTCGCGGTGTCAGGAGAATCCAGCAACTCGGGACCAGGATCCGCCTGCTTATTCAGACTCCCCTCTCCAACCTCCCTCTCCACCTTCTTCACGTCAACATCCTCGGCATCGAGCTGCTCCTCGCCAAACGGCCCGCTCGTCTTGACACCCTCCATTGAATCCGTATCATTACCATCCTTGCCGCCGCTCAACACGCCCGCGTCGTCCTTGACGCTACTCGCACGGCTCACGTCCGCGCTCTCGGGGCTCTCATTCCTCAATCCAAGATGCTTCTCAGCGACGGGGTCCTCCTTGTTGTGACCCTTCCAATCAGCAGCCTGCATCTGCGGAACTGGTGATCCAGACGATGGCTCATTGATGATCTCGCCGGCCGCCGGCGCAATCACCTCGTCGCCGCCGTCTTCGGCCCGCTGCGAGTCTGCCACGCGCCAGACAACGGCGATCTTGTCGAAGGCGCGGGAACCTTTACGGCTAGACCCCTTGATGCCGTCCATGGCATCCCAGCTAATCTCGAAAACGCCGCTGGCGTCAGCTTTGCCGTCTTGTTCGGGGCCGTTGCCCTCGAAGAAGACGTTGAACCAGACGTGGGCGACCGCGGTCACCATCGTGAGGCCCATGGAGGACGAGGTGCGATTACGGCGTTCCACCGAAATATTGACGTCGCTATTGGGAATGTGGATGGGCTCTGTCGGCTTGAGAATAACGGCCATACCGCCGGGCTCGCCGTCTTCACCACCATTCGACTTCCCTTGGGCCTGTGTGCTCGATTGCCCTGCCAACGGAGCATCCGTATCACTTCTCTTCTGAGCCGCGCTCGGCTCCGGTGTCCGGATCAAGGACGTCGTCTTGGCGTTGCGCAGCTTCTTTGACTCGGTTCGCGAAGGCGTGGCATCATTAGTCTCAGCTCCAGAAGCCTCCTTATCCGAGCTGCTCTTGCGAGCGTTATTCGTATTGGTAGGTTCCGACAGCGGTGCCGCAGCAGGCGCCTTCTCCGTAGGCTTGACGCTGACGCTGGCGAGGTCGGATACCATAGACCCGACTCCGCCTCCACTTGGTGTGTCGCTCTGGACGACGATCCTCTCACTCTTCTTAAATGTGTGAAACACCTTGATCTTCTTCCCCTCCTCGGCGAAGCCTTCGACGTCGAACTTGACGCCACTTCGCAAGCCCCAGACATGAATCTCCATGATCTCAATAGCCCGGTCAACGTACTTCTTTCCACCTCGAGTCCACCTGTCGACATATGTAATAGTCCGTAGCTGGCTAGGAATCGAGATACCCGCACCAAACTTGGGCCGCATTCTCCTCTCCGTGAACCTCGTGAGAGCTTCCTCGGGCTTCCATCCGCACTCGGAGATAAGGTAGCTGCAGGATACTGTTCCGCTCCTGCCCTTGCCAGCCTTGCAGTGAACGACGACAACTCTCTTGTCATTACCCTCGGCAGCCTTGTCAGCAGCACTAACGGCAACATTACCCTGCTCGAGATCGCCTCCTTGGAGCCAATTCCGCATGCTGGCCATGATCATGGGAATCAGGCGGAACGGGGGCGGGTGGTGATCAGGCCACGGGTAATGCCGCACACGGCCGTAGACCTCCTCGTCCGGGTACCCCGTTCCCTCTGCGCGGAACTCCCATATCGCCCACTGGTCTTTGTGTTTCGAGTCGAGGAAGGTAACGAGCCGATCGAGCGGGTTTCGGTAAGCTCTTTGGGGATATGTGCCTGAAGGACCAGATCTGTGTCACAAACAAGTTAGCTTTGTCCCTTTGTGATAGTATTTAGTATCCAAGGACTTGCATACGTTGCAATGATGTTGTTGGTGACATAACAAAGATCCAAGTCCGACTCGGCGTGCCGTGCTCGAGGTCCTGCAACGATCTGTCGAAGTAAAGAGGCCATGATGGAGACAAATCTGTTGATGCACCCAGGAAAGCGGAGCAAGGTTTAGGACGAACGGGCGCCAAGGAAATAGGGACTGTTGCAGTGCGTGTAGTATAAATGGACGATCAGGGAAGTCTAACCAAGGCGTCCTCCCTCATGACGGTCTGCTGTGTCGTAGCTGCGCCTTGGTCGCGTGCGGGAAGTGAGCCTTGACGTCGGCCTCCGAGCAGGGAGGGCGACGTCATTCGTAGTGGGGTGAGCCGGGGAAGAGCTGCCGAGCTACGCCACTTCGGGTGTGGCTAGTGCCGTCGTCCGCCCCGGCTTCTTGGCAGCATGTGCTCAGCCCTTGACTTGGGCTGTTGGCATCTCTAACAAATTCCACAAACCGCGAAGATTCAAGGAAAGGATGAAGATAGTTGTGTAGTCATGCGAATTTGGATTTACTGCTCAATCAAAAACTAACAAACAAAGGCCGGAGCCAGTGAGCAAACGGGAAACCTGAAATCATCGTGCGATGCAGAGAGCAACCCGGTAAACCACCAGGCCCCAAACTCGCCTACACTATAATAACCTGAATTACCGGCGAAACACCATGTGAACCTTGGCCGGCCATGAACCTCCCGCTCATTTCTTTTCCTCTGCGACCGTACACTCTCGTTATAAACCTCTTTCTGCGATCGTCCCCTGCAGATAAACACTCTTATTCTGGTTGGCTTGCAACCCGGCTCTTCGCAACGGCGGAGCCGCCTAGACAATCAGCCTCATCTTGAATAAGGCTTTTGCTATTGCACCCTTGAAGGTACTCGTGACTTTTTTGAATCATTTCGCTTGTTTCGCCAATGCTTTACGAAGTCTTCTTGGGGACGGCGGTGCCGCTGAGGTAGCGGTTGGGGTCAGTGTAGGCGTAGAACTGGCGGGCGCCTCCCTTGACGGTCTCCCAAGCCTGGCGGGCGGCAGGGGGAGTGCCCTGGTTGCCGACAGCGGAGTCGACACGGGACTCAAGAAGAGCGAGCGAGTTCTGGACGTGGGTGCTCTGGGTGAAGCGAGCACGGAGGAAAGCGGTGTAGATGGCAATCAAGATCCAGGAGCGGCGCTGGAAGGTGATGGCAGAGAGCAGGAGGCGAACCCAGAGAAGAATCTCGAGCGAGGACACAACAGACATGGAGGCATCGTAGTACTCCTTGACGAAAGCGCCAATCTTGTCGGCGATCGGGTTGTTCGCGTACTGGGCCTTGCCGCTAGGGGAAGCACCAGCAGCGGGCGTGATGGGCTTAGGAGGAGTGATGGTGGGGATCACGTTGGCGCGCGTGTAAGTTGCGACGTGGAAGATCGAGTAGATGGCGTAAGGGAGCATGGCCAGGGGGTACTGGGGGGACAGAAGCCACACCAGGGACATGACTAGGGTCGCAGGGTTAGAAGCGATTCCCCCGCAATGAGAGGGCAAGGATGCAACTCACCAAGGTACTGAACGTTCTCGTCGGCAATCAGGGCCAGAGGGCTCTGAGGAGCCTTGGCTCCAGCCTTACTGCGTGCGCGGAGAGTCTTGTAGACGACGATGCCGTAGGTCAGGGCAGCAGACAGGAATGTGAGTCTGTAGCTGAAGCGGGCGATCCGGCTGTAGTAGTTGAAAGAGATGTAGGAGAAGCCATAACGGATAACGGCGAAAATCAGGGACAAGTGTCTGCAGCATGAATTGTCAGTCAACGTTCGTAGGATAGCGATTAAATTTGTCGATTGTAAGCCCATCGGGCATCTCTGTCTGCGTATTTTGGGTCGTCGGGTTGCAGGGAGAGAGCAGGACGTCATGTCAAGATGGTATGTACATACCCGGCAAACCAAGCGACTGTTGATAGAAATGTTAGCAACTGTTTGTAGCGACAGAGACATGCAGGCGAAAAGACGGGAATCAGCATACATTGCAGGGTCTGGGCCAGAAGCAGAAGCCTCTGGGTTAAAGGGACGTTGGCGGGCGGAGGGGGAGCCATCGTGATGTGTTCTGAGTGCGGCGGCTCTCAAGGGCAGAACAGATGTGTGTGGAATATTCGATGCAGCAGTCGAAATTGGTACTCTGTAGCAATGTCGTAGGAGAAAAGAGAGCTGCGACGGTAAGCTGGTGGTTTTTGTGTCGAGTGAGAAGTTTCTCGGAGATGCAGATGCTGGGTTGACTTTGGGGAAAGCTGGCCAGAATGCGCAAGAAGTTGAAGTGATGCGGCGGCGGGGACTCGAGTGGCTGGTCCAGTGTGCAAGTGTCCAGTGCAGAGGAGACGGAGGGGGTGGAGGGAAGATGGAGCCTGGACCAGCTGAGGAAAGCGGTGGTCGGTGCGTCGGTGCGTCACTGCTTCCTTCTTCGTGCTTCCCTTTGGTCGGTTCCCTCTTTCCTTCCCGTCGCTGGTCCCTCTTTTTTATTTTTATTTTTTTAATTCTTATTTTCTGTGTGGCTACCAGGTATTTTTGAACTTGAATACCGGTACGGATACTCCGTACCTTGGGTACATACCCAAAAATTCCCCAAATTCCAGTCTAGGGTCCCGGACAGAGAAGCGGCAGATCTGCACTCCAACCATGGGCGAGGGAGTGGGATTTGCTCCAGATTTTAAATGACAGACAGGCAAAGACAGGGCTCTCTGGCTTTTGTTTCCGTCTCATCCCAGCGTCACACGGAATACCGTGTTTGGCGAATCAGCGCTGCCACTCACATGCAAAGAGGCTCAATGTTTCCTTTTATTTCGAGTGTTTTGGAATTTCCCGTCTTCAACGGCGGCACAGGAAGGAGATCTGACCGCGAGAACCCAACCGTCCGTCAGGTCAGTGTGAAGATGAGACGACGGGAGAAAATCCGTGCCCCAAGCAGGACAGCAAATATCAGCAAACACCAGGGCCACTAGAAAGCATGTGCATGCAATGCAGAAGGGAGAGCCATCTTGGCGGTACACGCATGTCTCTGTACTCAATGTGTAGTCGGTAATATGAAAATGGAATGATATGGCCAGAGCTCCCTCCAATGACGAATGAATCTGGCAGGGGTATTATGACAAAAGCAGCACGAAATATTTATCCCCTAGATACCTAACCTACGTGTCGATATCGGGATGCAGCTGTGCCTTGGACGGGAGACTTGAGAGTCGAGACTCTTTCATCACCACTGGCGCTAGCTCCGGACTTTCCTGGCCTGGTGTCAAGCCACAATCATCGGCTTGTTTCTTTTCGTCATCATCACGCCTGGTCTGTGCGACAGCTGCAGGCGATAGCTCCGTCGCATCCACAAAGCTTTGACCAATGAGAATTCTCCGCATTAGGCCTGCTTAGTCACACTGTATAATGCCCGCTTACCGACTGCCGTTTGGACAGTGCCAATTCCGTCAACATTCACTGCTCCCATAACCCCTGCTCAACTGGGGAAGCTGTGGCGTCACAAGCTCCCGAGCTTTTCGAAATGTTGAGGGCTGCAGCTTCGTGGCTTCACCTCAGTCCATCGACCAGACGGCCGTGTTGATTTGCGCACTGCTCGACACCACAAGCAGCCACGATGCCTCCCAAAGCAGCCCCTCGACCAAGGGAGTTTGTCCATCCCGAAGCTGGACATGCTCGAAAGAAGTAGGTTCTCAGACTTTCTTTGCCTTGTCTTTCATCTAGAGAAGGCCCCTCCACTAACAGCAACTCTCAACAGGCCCCCCAGTGCTTTCGCTATCGAACCCATCTCGGCATTCTACTGCTTCCTGATTGCCAACATCATCTCCGCCCTCTTCGCCCCAATCCAAGATTGCGATGAAACATTCAACTACTATGAACCGACCCATTACCTGTCCCACGGTTACGGCCTGCAGACGTGGGAGTACTCCCCCACCTACGCGATTCGCAGCTGGCTATACGTTGGTCTACATGCCATTGTTGGGAACATTCGCCGCTTGATGCCACAGTCCACCAAGGCAAGTGCATTGCGGCACTACAGAACACTACTTGCGACCAATTGCTGACCATGACCAGGTCGGAGAGTTCTTCTTCATCCGCTACGTACTCGCCTTTGGCTGCGCCTTGTGCCAGACCCTTCTCTTCCGTGTCATTAGCCTCACGCTCAATGCACGCATCGGTCTGTTCTTCATCCTGGCCACCATCTTCAGCCCTGGAAACTTCCATGCGAGCACCGCCTACCTGCCCTCCAGCTTTGCCATGTACATGGCCATGCTGGGCGCTTCGTCTTTCATGAACTGGCGGGGTGGTCTCAAGACCGCTCAAGGCATCTTCTGGTTCGCTGTTGGTGCGGTGGTGGGCTGGCCCTTTGCCGCGGCACTCTGCGCCCCATTCCTCGTTGAGGAGGCTCTCTTCGCTGCCTTGAGCGATACGGACCGCTTGATTGAAGCTATCATGCGCGTGGTGAGGGGCGTCGTTGCGGGCCTCATCGTTCTTGTAAGTTGTCGTACTGATTCCTTCGTGACCAGTCACTGTCTAATGCCAGCTAGTTCTTCGACGGTGTTATCAACACCTTCTTCTACAAGAAAATTGAGGTCGCAGCTTGGAACATTGTCAAGTACAACATCTTCTCCGAGACCGGCGGCCCTGAACTGTACGGCACAGAACCATGGACCTTTTACTTCCGCAACCTGACTCTGAACTTCAACATCTGGTTCGCGCTTGCGCTCGTCTGTCTGCCCCTATTCTTGTTGCAGAAGATCGTTTCCCCTTCCGGCCAGGGATTCCAGACCGGCCTTCGTGCGCTGGTCTTCATCTCACCTTTCTACCTGTGGCTCGGCATTTTCACTCTTCAGCCTCACAAGGAAGAGCGTTTCATGTATCCTGCCTACCCCTTCCTTGCCTTGAACGCAGCCATGTCTTTGCACATTGTTCTTACCGCGCTCGGCAATTCCGACCCGAAGACCCTCGTTGGCAAGATCCCTGCCAAGCTCAAGCTGTCCTTGGTCACCATCACCCTGCTTTTGTCATTCGATATCAGTCTATCCCGAGTGTACGGCATTTGGTCTGCCTACTCTGCCCCGTTGAGTCTGTACAAGCCTCTCGGGGCCGGCGTCAGTGGTCAACAAGGCCTTGGTGTGCGTGGCGATAATGTCTGCTTTGGCAAGGAATGGTATCGTTTCCCGTCATCCTACTTCCTCCCCCGCGATATGCACGCAAAGTTTGTTCGCTCAGAGTTCAGGGGCTTGCTTCCAGGTGAATTCTCTGAGGCTCGCACTGGGTTTGGTTTCTGGAGTGGTACCTGGATGCCGACGAATGGCATGAACGACAGAAACCAGGAGGACATGGGCAAATATGTTGACCAGAGATTCTGTGGCTTCATGGTGGACACACAATACCCTGAACGAACCGCTCCCCTGCCTCCGAACGAGCCCGACTACATTGCCGATGAAGAGAACTGGGAGATTGTTAAGTGCATCCCCTTCTTGGACGCGGAGAATACCCATGTTTTGGCCAGAGCGCTCTACGTGCCCAATCTCCCGTTCGTCCCAGAGCAGTTTAAGCGGAAATGGGGCCGTCACTGCCTGCTCAAGCACAAGAAATAAAGTGACCCTTCATCATGATTGTACTTTTGAAGGCGCATGCTTGAGCCATCTTTTGGGGAAGTGCAAAGCTGTTCGGCAGAGCTGCCTTTGCAATTAGGCCGGGGATCTTGGCCAATGATTGACATGGCCCAGCGACCAACTTTCTTGAGGGCGATGCAGTCACATTTATCACAGGACTTACCTCGGATATCAAGAGTGGACATGCTGAAGGCTGATGATGATTCAGAAAAACGATGGTCTGTATGGGGCTGTCGTTCGGCGCAGCGACAGTCTGAGTACCATAGTCTCTCAGACTTTGGAGTCGGGACAAGGCTGTGAGTATGAAGACTTGAGAATCAAAGCCAAATGATGTCCAAAGTTGTCTGTCAAAGAGGTCGCCGGCATTACCTTATGAGGAAATCACCTGAGGTCCCTAGAGAGTCTTACAGAACAAGATCTGAGGCCTGTGCCCATTAATAAAGAGCATAAACACATGCATTTACCGCTGTGTTACCTTCCAAAAGTTCGAGCATCAGTATGCGTCTTGATCATACTTAGGACATAAAACTCTGGAACGGCATCATGGGAGGCCATTGACTGAACCTAGAAGATGACCGACAAGCCCCGCTTCCAAATGCTCTTCTTCTTCTCAGTCCCTTCGTAAACATCATCGAGCTCCTCCTCAGGCCGCCTTCCCATGTCGAGATCAACGCTGTGCAAGTCGACGCCAAAGCCCCAATCTTTGGTATAGACCTTCCAAAACAAAAAAAGGGAGATGGTGATGGGAGCAGCCAAGTATCCTTGGAAGAAGGACTCTGCACTCGGCTTTCCTCCGACCGGCTGTGGAGCATCAGTAACATGGTCAACAACAATTGGTGAAAAGAACGGGGATCAGCCAAATCGACTTACAAATAGCGAAGAATAAAACGTCGCAGCAAGCGAACAGCAAACCAGAAACACACCAACATAACTCCCCACCACGCCCAGCGCAGATCTCCAGGGTATATCCTCGGGGCTCCTCCCTTGCACCTTCCACGCCTTGCGGAAGCGAATGTGCGCAATCATGATGCTCGCGTACGCGAACTGGCCCGAGAGGCCCGTGACGGCGAGCAGCCAGTTGAAGACGGTCTTGCTGTCAGCGGCAACGGTGATGAAGGAGATGAAGCCGAAGGCGACCTGGAGCGCGACGCAGTAGATGGGCCGGCCGGACTTGTCGATCTTGGCAAAGATGGAGGGGGCGCGACCGGATTGGGCGAGGGCTTGGAGGACGCGAGTTGAGCCGTAGGTGCAGCTGTTTGCGACGGAGATGACAGCGCAGGTGATTACTGGTTGGGAGGTGTCAGATATCTCCAACTCGGAAGTACAAATTAGGGAGTAAGTAAGGTAGTTGAGGAGGAAGATGAGAGTAATCAGACGCACCGCCGTTGATGATGTGAGGGAGGACTTGGATGCCAGCGAGCTGGACGGCCAGGACAAAGGGCGACGCCTTTGTGTTTGCGCCGCTGGCGCCGAGAAGAACGTCACTGTCCGAGGGGACAATAAGGCCCATGATAAAGATATTGAGGATGTAGAAGAGGGTGATGCGCCAGAATACCTGGCGGGTAGCTTTCGGGAGAGTCTTGCGCGGGTTCGTGGCTTCAGCGGCTGCGAGGCCTACCATTTCGGTACCGCCAAAGGAGAAGGCTGAGATTGATTTCTTTAATTTCAGAGCGCCCGAGCCATTGTAGAGTTTGACAAGGATCTAGAGGGGATGAGATGAGATAGTAGAAGAGGCGGGAACTTACCGGCGGTCACAAAGACGGAGCAGAATCCTTGGAAGCCATTCCTGAAGGCGCCTGGGTCGTGCCAGTATTGCGCGCCGATGTAGCCTCTCGGGTCTGTGGGTACGCCGCCGGCGTTGATAATGATGCCGAGGATGATGAAGCCGATACATGCTATGATCTTGACGATGGCGAGGATGAATTCGACTTGATTGTGAAAAAGGAGTTAATCACGGTATCTCAGGTATCACTCCCAAGGGGGGCATGGGGAGGGGGAAGTATCGCAGCTGTAACTTGACTGGAAAATAGTGCAAACTCACCTTCGCCGTAACCACGGACGCCGAAGACTTGGATGATGATCAAGAGTGACATGAAGACGGCGCACCACACGCCTGGGTTTACTTCTTCTCTGCTCTTCCAAAACTCGATTGTGATGCCGGCTGCTGTGATTTCGAAGGGGAGTGTGACCATCCAGCCGATGGAGTACTCCCATCCCATTGCGAAGCCCCTGGCGAGGTGTCAGACGTCGGATCAGATGTCTTTGTGTGACTATGTAGTTAGAAGTAAACTCACCAAGCTGGGTCGATGAAGCGAACGGCATATTCATAGAAAGCTCCGTTGACTGGGTAGATGATTGCAAGTTCTCCGAGAGCTTGGACGGTACACATCATCATGCAGCCAATGATGATGAAACCTATGAGCTTCAGGCTACTCAGCTTCGCTTCAAGTCGGTTGACTACATTGATGTCGAGATACTTACCAGAGCAGCTGGACCCCCCGTCCTCAATGCTCCTCCGGTTCCGACGAAGAGACCTGCACCGATAGAACCTCCTACGAGGGGATCCAATTAGATTCTGAGCGGCTTCTGTGATGAGTGACATACCAATCGCAATCATCTGCATATGACGACCCTTGAGCGCCCTCGACAACTGCCGGTGCTGTGATTCGCTCTCGCCTTCGCCATTGCTAGACGTGGGCTGAACGGCCGCTTCGCTGGCATCAAGCTTTTTCTCCTCTACAGTCATTCTGAAAAATGAATTCAAGTAGTATTCGTGTTTCAAAGGTCAATTGATCTACGTAAACTCAGAAGAGCCCAGAGTCTGTGTGGCATTTCATCTGTTTAAAGCTATTCAATCCTCGTCCGAGTGAATGCGACTTTATCTTTTCGCGCGATTTCGCGCCCCTGGACTGCGTCAACCCCCCATTCTCGAATGGCGCATCGGCGAGGCCACCCTTATCAAAATCCTGGGAAACGTTCAGGATGTTGGTATCAGAGCGTTGCTGCGCAGATACGTAGCGACAGTTGGTAAGTTGGGATCGACGTCACCGGAGGCACGGGTTTACGCCGGGCGTTGAGTTTCCATCATTGGGAGCAATGGGCGTGAAACTACTCCTTCTTAGACTCCTTGGCAGTCGTATCGCTCGTCTTTTCTACTCCATTTCGAGAACAGATGTGGCCGGCAAATCTCTTGCGACGAAATTCCAGTTCCGTCATCAAGTTGCTTCTGCTGTTTGGCTCCAATATGGAAGATGGTGGGTAGTATCTTCCATCAAAACAACTTGCAGGTCGCAACTACTTCGGTCCGTCTTCAATCCGGAAAAACGATGAGATGCCATCCCGGCAGATCAAGTACGATGCCCCGATGATAAAAGAGGAAGGCGGGGGGGCTTGATAAGAGCCCTCGGGGTGATGTTGAAAAGATGGTGGGGTCGTATCGGAGGGGTGCCCGGTAAGTGGGTCCGATACGGAGTCGTCTCCGGTCCTTCGTACTGAGTGTTTCCCGGATGGGGTAATAGCAGCCTACGCCACGTGCGCTTCCCCTCACGGACGAGCCGTAGCTTATCTACGCCCGCCCACTGCGGCCCACGGCAGCAAACGACACATGTATCTGATAGCCAGTTGGCTTTGATGCCGTTATGGCCGTCGAGTATCATGGACGCCCGAACTTGCGGACTGGCATAGAGTTTCTGGAGTGTCAGCGAATCACTCTCTTCGCCATAGGGGTCCAAGACCGAAGCGTAATCGCTCGTACACTGGGATCACCATGCACCTGGTTCCGGGGATCGGACGTATACTAGACTAGTTGCGGTGGTGTTTGGATGGGCATAGCTCCGAAACGGCACGATCCGGTGCGATAGAGGTTGGGCATTTAGAGCAACCCTCATGCCGTTCTCTCCTACTTAGATACCAAATCCATGGGTATATCTCTTCACAACTCAAAGTACTCTCTTCGTAACCCTGCAGCCATCAATTCCTTCATCACACCATAATTAGAGACACAACCGTGCCCCTACTCAAAAGATGAAGTCCTCATTGGGACTCTTCGCCGCCAGGCGACCGTGGGGTACCACGATAGCCGTCAGCTCGGATAAGCGCGCCTACGGGAAGCCGACAAAGCCAAGACAGTCTCTCGGCGCCGCCAACTCACCACACGCCGCAATAAACGACACAACTCCCTTGACGTTGAAGCCAGCTCTGACGCCAACAAAGGCAAAGAGGAAGCCCGTCGATGGGTTCCCGTTGTCCGGCATGCCGACGGGCACGCTCCTGCGGTCCCTCCTCGTCACCACAATCTCCTCCAACCGCTTCCTCCTGATCCCCGCACTCAAAACCTTATCCTTCCTTGCCAAGCCGGGGCGGACAATCTTGTTCGACGTCGACCGCAACCCCGTCTTGCACAAGATTTTGCGGAGGACGTTTTATGACCAGTTTTGCACCGGCGAGACGCCGCAGGAGACCAAGGCGTGTGTGCAGAGTCTCAAGGATTTGGGGTTCAGGGGGGTGATTCTCACGTATGCCAAGGAGACTGTGTTTGATCACTTGACGCAGTCTTCTGTTGAGCATGGGAAGCTTGTTGGTGCGTCGGCGAATGGATTTGACGAGGATATCGAGTCGTGGAAGAAGGGCACCCTTGAGACTGCTGCGCAGATTGAGGAGGGTGATTATCTTGCCATCAAGTAAGATATTCTACTCTCATACAAAATGAGGTCAAGGGTACTAACCAGGTTTCAGGCTGACTGGTGCCGGTCGTGCCGTGACGACCTCATTCGCAAACAATGAGCTTCCGCCACAGCAAATGCAAGATGCTTTGATCGAGATTGCGACAATATGCAAGCAGAGGGGTATTAAGATCATCGTCGATGCCGAATCAACTCACTTTCAGAAGACCATCGACAGGGTGACGCTCGAGCTCATGCGTCGCTTCAACACGGATGAAGTTGCGTCCATCTACAACACCTACCAGGCCTACCTCAAGCACACGCCCGATAACGTCACGAACCACCTTACCGAAGCTGCCAAGGATGGATTCACCCTCGGACTCAAGCTGGTTAGGGGAGCCTATATCCTCTCCGACAATAGGTCAATGATTCACGACACAAAGGAAGACACCGACCACGCGTACAACTACATCTCCCAAGGGGCTGTAAAGCGTAGCATTGGCGAGTTTGGTACATCAAAGGCCTTCCCGTCAGTCGATCTGTTCTTGGCCAGTCATAACAAGGACAGTCTTTTCGCCTCCTTGAAGCTGCACCAAGACCGTGTCAAGAACGGCATGCCCACCGTTCCGATATCGTTTGGTCAGCTTCACGGTATGTCGGACCAAGTCAGCTTCTCGTTGCTGCAGACAAAGAGTGCAGGAATGGAAAGCCCGGCAGTGTTCAAGTGCTCAACTTGGGGCACCATGAGTGAATGCTTGGCGTACTTGCTGCGCAGGGCTGTAGAGAATCGCGACGCGGTATTGAGGACGACTGATGAGCATACTGCTGTGAAGAGCGAGTGTTGGAGGCGGATGAAGTCGGTGTTTGCGGCTTGATTGAAGTCGGTAGTAGTACTGATTGCATGATCAATGGATTCAAACGCAGCGGCAGACAGCGTTTAGTGCGTCAAGTCTCCCGGCGAGGACTTTTTCGACATCAAGAATACATCATGCATTACATTAATCACCTAGAGCCCGGACCAAGTGAACACTTTACTTCCACTTCAAGAACTAGTGTATAACCTCTTGATCTGTCTGCTAGTCTCTACAAGCTACATAGATAACTCTAAACTTTCCCTATCCGCTTGAATATCACTGTTTACTTCTAGTTAAATCATATCTACTTCCATCCCCATAGTGCTAACCCCCGACCCGAAGCTGAGATATGCGATGACATGTACCTGGTCATAGATATTCGACTAAGAAGATTTGTTTGCCGAACAGTCATAGATAATTCCGTCGAGATGTAAGATAGACGCATCGGACGTATCAAAAGAGTACTCCCGTATCGTATCGTCGACAATACCGTAGAGGTGCCCGTCCATCGATGTTGCAATAGCCGAAAATTTTGCAAGATTTCCTCCAGACTTTTCGAGTGTGATCTGGCTCATTGTCTCATTGTGCTGGCCTATGATCCGGCTAGCCATTGTTCCGTCGGAGTTTAGAGACAGATAGACGGTGTCTAGCCAGTTGTTTCGCATCGTGACAGCGAATTGAGGGGTCGCGGTCGGTGATACTGAATCTTGGGACTGGGGGGATATTGTCTATTACGACAGGTTCTATGAACACAGAGTCAGATATCAGCCATATCTTGATGAGTGAAAGTCAACGCATCAGTCGTAAGGTTTTAATTTACCTTTGACCCACGACTTGGTCTCTAAGTCGAGTCTGGCCTCTATCATGCTGACCTCTGAATCTACCGTCCCCGGACCCTTTGCTACTAGACTGGCTTCGTCAAGCACCGCGCCACCGAATTGTGCAATGATGGCAAGGCTCGTATTGGTTGTCCAGTTGGGCATGAATTCTAGTGGCTGTGGGTTGGCGTATGTGTTGGTGTCGTTGGCGACATATACTTTCCCATTCAGCCCTTGGTAAGCGATGAGCCGGTTTTGTCGTTCGGCGTTGCTCTCCTTTCGCTCATTTTCGTCTGGGAGTCGTTGGGTGAACGTTGCCGCAAGTTGTGAACCGGGCATAGGGCCCAGCCTGGCACCAACGACCGAACCACCAGAGTTCCATTGAGTACTCTCGCCTTCCTTAACGTCGTGTATGATGCCATCGGTTCCGATGTAAAACAATCTCGTCTCGCCACAACCGTACCCTGCGCAGGCTACCGCTGCCATCGGAGCACCGTGAGGAATACTGATAGCGTCGGTTGTGGATTGGAACTTGAGTGTAAGATTAGTGGTCGCCCACTTCGTTGAAGGTTCGCGTAGGATTCGCGCAATCAGTGCCCCGGTAGCATCTTGGAAGAAAACCGTTCTTTGATCGATTCCACCGCTTGTTCGGTTAGCTGCTGCAAGTCTTGACGTATTGAGGATGCAGCGTGAAGAGCTCTTAGCAGTACTCCGACGACTAAGCACACCTCCAGCAACACCACCAGCGATGGCGCCGATAAGTATTACCAGGCTGACAGCCAGCAGTATGATAAATACTCGCCGCGAAAGGCCACAGATGGTATTTTTCCGCTCAGGCTTGGTTGTTGAGTCGTCATGTTGCTGAGAAATGGGCTGGTCGTAGCCCTGTTGATCCTGCTTCTGGTATATGTCCGACGTTCGTTGAAGGTACCGGCTCTCGGTATCCCAGGCATTTACTCTTTGATCATGATGTACTTCAAGTCCGGCTCCGGCCTCCGGTCGACGAGGGTCTACCTCAAGGGTACTGTAAGTTTGTGCAGCTACCATTGGCACGGCAGCGTGATATTTGCTGGGCTACTGTTGTTGTGGGAGCGTTGTAGCTTGTTACACAACAATAAGTCGAAAACAAGAAGGAGTAGAAGTCCAGAAAGACGAGAAAAGGGCGCACCTTTGGATTATGTGGAAGCCTGTTCCATCATTCACGGCGCCGAGGTCGATCAAGACTATTTGAAATACTTTGCATGGGTGACGAGGCTCGGCCCAAATAACATTGGCAGCTTCCGTTCTGCAAGAGAAAGCACTCCTGCTCCAGTGTTGCCTGTGGCTTTCAAATGCCTAAGGTTAATGGCCAATCCGTGGGAATTACGTGATCAGCAGGATACATAATGTTATTCATGTCCATGTTGACATCAAATTGAACGCCAGGGGCTCAATAGATACTCCGCAACCTTGCCTCGTCACAATCAGGCTCGCCATTTTCGGACGTTCTGCGACAGAACTGCTTCCTCCAGGAGTAAAGATCGACCCAGCTGAACGTTTGTACCCCCAGTCCTGCATCTATTTCATCCTTCTTGAACTCACAGCGTATCAAAACGCGGAAGTTGGACCGCAGGCTGGCGCATTCATGGAAAAAAGGCGGTACACGTATCATTACCCGTAACACAGAAGAAGGCTGTGGTACTTGGCCCCCAGTAAACGAGGGTATCACGCATGCGGCAAGGCAGATAATGTTTCTCACGTCAGCCCGGACAAGACCCGCCGGTTTTAAGTCTAAATTAGGAGCTTCCCTGGGGCTAGAAGAGGTTGTAATTTGTGGGAGCAGGTTGCAGTCCAAGATCTTTCTTGTAAGTGATGAAATCAGGCTAGCAGATAGATGACCGATTTGAATTTGGGATGAACATGCATGACCGGGGTCTATATCCGAGTTCCACTTATCAATGCGAAGTCTTTTTGTTCTAAACCAATGAAATGTGCCATATTTGGAAGGGCGATGGAATCACCACCTGAAGTTGAGGATGTTGGTTACAGGGGTGCACATACATTGAAGAGACCTGCCCGCCCCAGGAAAACGAGATCATGGATTAAATGAACAGGAATAATGACAGTTTGGGGAAGAGAAAAATGTACAGTCAGTTACGCGAAAGCATCTACAGGAATTAGAAAGTGCCAGTTGACTAGTAGTGTTAATGTCTATCTGGGAACTGGTCACCCAAATTGAGGAAGAAGGCCCGTTGGCACCTCGGGCCGAGTGGGACCCTCCGGTCTGATATGGAGCGATACACCATTGAAGTGACCAGGATGAAGTCCAACCATGCAGAATCATGCAGAATCATGCCAAATGTGATGAGATACACGGCCAACGTTGAAGTGCTCTCCCAACGATTGATAACCACTACAATTCCACCGCGCCTTCGATCAGATCTGCGAAGTCCTTTTGTCCTTGGCTACCGAACAAGCGCCCAAATAACCTTTAGTAGCTTGCATACGAACGCCACGGCGACCTCACTCTGCCGAGGGAGTGATTCTACGACTGTTCCTTGCTCGTTCCCTGCAAACACCAAGCGAAGACGACTGACTCCTGTCAAGAAATCAACTACGCTTGATTCGCAGCTACTATCGAGTCACGATACAATACTTGGCTTGCCTACCACACTATGGATACCCCACGCAATGTTGAAATACCGTTGATCACAAGGATCACTTACGCCACAGACGAAGTCTGGGACTGCCACCGTTCTATCATTACCAAACTCTACCAGGACGATAGAAGGCCGTTGAAGCAGGTCAAGCAGATTATGGAGCGTGATTATAGCCTCAATGCCACGTGAGCTCAGCCTGAAAGCACTGCAAACGTAACTAGCTAGGAGCTAACGATATCCGAAGTGAGAGAATGTACAAGACTCGACTTCGTAGTTGGGGCCTCGAAAAGAAGCTCAAGGAGTCCGAAGTTTTGTACATAGCCCAGCTTAAGCGAGAGCGCGAAACCATGGGAAAGAAAACGGACTTCTACATTCGAAACCAGCGAGTCCATTGGGAAAGAGTAGCGCGTTATTTGGAGAGACGTCCCGATTTGCGCCACAAGCTTCGTACCTCCGCTCAAACTCCCGCTAATGCAGGCCTTGACATAATCTGCCGAACACCCTCGCCATCTCTTGAACTTCCCGCTTTCATAAGTGGCCCCCCTGAAGTACGGCTACCTGAAGAGATGCTACGGATCTTTAAGGGCTATTTTGAAGGGGGTCTGGAGGGTGGGTGGGCAATAGAGGAGGACATGATACATGGATTCGACGATGAGTTCGGTCAGTT
This sequence comes from Colletotrichum fioriniae, assembly GCF_027942845.1. Lineage (NCBI taxonomy): Eukaryota > Fungi > Ascomycota > Sordariomycetes > Glomerellales > Glomerellaceae > Colletotrichum > Colletotrichum fioriniae. The sequence continues at coordinate 1,870,796 of NW_027076844.1, read as the reverse complement.
GCGAGTCATTGAGATGCGCACCGATTTGGATAATGCAATTACCCTATTGTGGACGAACAAGCTGGAGGCTGCTTTTCGCGCCTTGAACAACAGCCTCGATTCACTCGGCCACTCCATAAAAGAGCAAGATCCGCTCCTCTTTTACATCCTGTCCTACCGCACCATGCAACTTGGGCCTAGGATATCCGACCCTGTAGTTGCTTTCATCCATAAAATGCACGAAACGATATTGGGTCCTCAACACCCCCTTGCTCTTGTTTGGGGCAGGTTTAGGTGCCTGTCACTTGAACTCCGTGCTACGACTCTCAGCATGATGGCTGGCAGTAGCGTTAAGCTTCTCAGAGGACAACAGGGAATCCTGAACAGAGTGGTAGCATTGGCTCTCGGCTCGACGTCAAATGTTCTCGACAATCCGGGTGAGACAGACGTAAGCCAGTTTGGCGAGCTCCTATCCAAGTACACTGCAGCCAGCGAAGCACACTTTGCAGAGGGGAATTACCAAAGCTCGTGCGAATGTCTCTCAGTTGTAGCCGGAATCTACTCATGGGGCCAAGAGTATGAGCTGGCAAAGGAAGCACTGGCACGCGCCCACTCTCTGATTCAAGACAACAAAGGTAATCCCGAGAGGCCATGGCTTCTTTTGGAGCTCTCTCACTACGAAGTCATGGCTAGGCTATGCTATCAGACTGGCGCAGTTGACGAGGCTGTCGCGTATGGGTGCAAGGCATATGAGCATGCAGCCGAGCATTTTCAGAGACGAGACAAGCACCAATCACTAAGAGCCATCCGAAACCTCATCGACCTCTATCGCTCGGCTGGCCGAGGAGATGAAGCTGAGCGATGGTGCGACATCCTAATTGCAAACATGTCAAGAAAGAGGTAAACCTAGAGCATGTAGGCACAGTAATCCAAGTTTCTCGATAATATTTTTCTTCTTATATCATGGTACAAACCCACGGGACATTTCTAAACTACAGCAAACCCCCTGCATTACTTCTAGCAGTCCGTGACGTTGTAGCCAGCAGCCAGAACCAACTTGTCAAAGTCGGCAGTGGCATCCACAAACGGGAAAGTCGACCGGTTACCAGCGACATCAAACTCGTTGAGATCGTGGAAGTACTCGTGCGAGATGTAAATGCTGTTTTGGATCTGCACGGTAGCAGTCGGTGATCCCCACGTCGCAATATCAGTCGTCGAGTTGTCCATAACCTTGCCAATGTACTCCACCGAAGCGAAGCCATCCTTGGACGCCCAGAGGGTGATGGCCTGTAGCCCGTTCTCAGAGCAAAGCAGGACATCGTGGTTGTAGCGGGCCGGGTTCAGCAGACCGTCGCACTCGAGGTCGCTGGCGGTGTAGGAGCCGTCCGCGGGCCAAGTCATGCTGACGTTAGTGGGCGCCGGGCTGGACGAGCCGACGTCGAAGGAGAGGAAGGTGCCGAGGTAGGGTGCGGTGATGACGAGCTTGTTGGAGGCCTCGTGGAAGATGATGCCGAGGTACATGTACTTGCTGGACGAGCTCGGCTCACCAATGTACCAGCTCGACAGTTCGCCGTCCTTGGTGATTTTGGCGATGGCGGGAACGTGGAAGACCGAGGGGACGTAGGTGTTGCCCTCCTTGTCCTCTGCAAAGTCTTGGTATCCTCCGCCGGTTGAGTTGCTGATTGCCAGCTTGGACGTGAAGTCTGCCAGGTCGACCGTGTACGCGGCGGAGTTTGTGTTGGTATCCCAGCGAATGACCTTGTTCCCGCCGGTCATGTTCGAGCCGGAAGTAACAAAGGGTTCTCCGCTGTTGGCGGAAATGAGAATGGACTGAGTTGTCGCATCATAGTCGATGCCGGATACGTGGTAAGGGTCTACGCCAGTGATGCCGTCGAAAGAGAGGATGTCGTAGGTTGCCTCGTACGGATCGTAGACGAGGACTGTAGAGTTGAAGTTGGCACTAAAGTTTGGACGACCAGATTAGGATATGAGATGTGACAAGATCGGACGTCGGAGGGTTGCAATGCAACCATACCTTATATAGAGCTTGCAGTGAATAGGGTCCCAATCCAGATTTTCGGGATAGAGCTTATAGTTCTCGATTTCGAATGTACCGCTTACAGCTGCGCAGTTTGCAGTTTCGGCCAGCTTGAAAGGAAACGCGGAGACAACTGATGCCAAGGCGGCAAGGCCCGTCAAGCCTGTTGAAAGAGTGGAGTGCATCTCGGGAATTGCAATGAGTTTTGATGAACGAATGTATTGGCTTGAAGTCCTTGTTACGGTCGAAGTGAGAGTGAAAAGGCTGTGAACATGAATCTACGGGGCGAGAGTCTCCCGACCCTTTTATTATTATTCTACTCGTCCCCTATGATCGCTTCCCCATTCCCACGAAGTAGCCGGTCAAGACCGTTGAACCAGTCAGTCCACTACGTGGTGGAAGACTCGGGAAGCCCGTATAGTGACTTCATGGAGGCTTAACAGGCATGGCCCTGGAACGATCGTCTGTCAAATCCATCAGCTAAGCATTTCTTGGCAACCGCGCGGATGAGGGCGCCTATAAGAACTTAAGAAGTCTATAAAACAGGTTGCTAAGCGGGTCTGAATGCTTGTTTGTTGGGTCAGGCCTGAGCCTAATCGTGTAAGTGAAGCAATTGCTGGAATAACCGCACAAAGTTTTCCTATTACGGTGCGGAACGCCACCCACATTCCGAGAACCTTTCAACAGGCCCTGAAGGTACACTAAAGTTGCATGGAAGGGGGCCTGAAAGGGGGCGCAAAAGGGGTCGTTTACGAGTCAGTCTTGCAATAGCATGGGCTATGCTCTCGTTGCTTTTTGGTAGAGCTTTTTTTTTTTTTTCGACTGCGCCCGCCCACATCCCGACAACTCTTCTCGGTTAGAACGGATCAGTCCTTGGCTTTGGCCTTTCGATCCCCCAGATGCCTCAACTTCATGGGAGGTCACAAGCGAATGCCTCAAGCTTCGCTTAGAGAAAACTTGACATTATTCAAACCCACTCGTCGTACGATCCTTCGAGTTGCTAACTCCTACGTCACTGTAGTCCATGAGGCAAACTTGCCTCGAAGCTGACAAAGTCTAACAACTGTCGCTTGGCCTTCCTTGAAAGTGAAGAGCCTGAACATAAAAGCCTGTGATTTTAAGAGACTCATGAATGATCTACACCTTTGAGCGTTATCGAACCTCGAAGCCTCTTCGCCATCCTAATGACCGGTATGAAATCGGCTGTTCAGAAATCTGGGCAACCGACGAGCTCGTATCTTCGGCTTGTTGAGTCAGCGGCTCAGCCTGTGCATTGCATCCGTCGCCCGGCCCGACGCGGAGGCTCTCTGTCACAAGCTGATGGCCGGCTTCCATCGCCGGACCGCCGGATCGCCGGATCATCGCGGTCCACCTTAGGTACATACCTGTGGGATTCAGACCAGGTCCTCAATCTCGAATCTTCTGATAGCCTTGGCCACCACGTTCACCAAGACTGCCTTCTCTGTGGATGTCTCTCCCATGTTCTGGTGCTTTTTCTCTCTCCGGTTCATGTCCTCCGCAATGCTCTGACTTGTAGACATGGGGCCTATCCCAATGTCATCTTTGTCGAGAAAGATGCCTAGTCCCACCTCTCGGTCGAGGACCTCCGAAGTGGTTGACACAATAGGATACCGGTCATTAAGATGCAGCAAAATGGGGCTCTCAAATCGTGGGCAGTTGTTTCCAGGCTCAAATAATATTGAATATAGGCAGACTCAGTCATACTCGAAGTCCGTTATGAACAGCGCTTGTATCTGTTTGCTGTCTGACCGCTCAGCGGTGAATTCCTGGGTTGGCTATACACAATAGTCTTGGAAGATGAAAAATAGGGTAAGGTAATTAAATACGTTAACGATAGCAAAGGCTACAGGTATCAGTCTATGTCATGGCTCTGCAAATGTTTCAACTCCAATGGGTATCACTCAGCCCGCAGCGTACTGACTCTTCTTTCTCAACCTCGGTCCAAACTTCCAAAGCAACAGCGGGCCAGGCCACCCGATAACAACACCCAACAGCGCGAGCAACGTATTGCCCCAACCATAATCCAACTTGTTATACAAACTCGGCGCAAACAACGGGAACCCAAACCCAGCCAAGCTTCTCAACACCGTCGCCGCCGCGACGGCACTAGCAGCATACCGCGTGTACGTATCGACCAAGAAGCCCTGGATACACTGGAACCCGATAATCACGCCGGCGCTGAACAGCGTCGCGCCAATGTTGGGCCAGATCCAATGCGTGTGGTACTGCGACGTCCAGCCGTAGATAATAAGACCCATTGGCACAAGCACGGCGCCGGGGATCATCATCGGCACGCGGAACTCGGGGCGTCCCGGTCCTCCGTCGGGAACGTAGCGGCGCTTGAGTGCGGCGTAGATGCGGTCCTGGAGCGGGGCGCACGTCTGCGCGCCGATGAAGAAGCCGAGGCCGAGGGAGATGTAGTTGAGGCCACTGATGCCGACGGATTCGCCGTACTCGACCGTCCAGAGGGTGGGGAAGGTCGAGAGCACGAGGTACATGAGCCCGTAGAGGTACATCATGTAGAGAGCGAGGCACTGGACCAGAGGCTGCGTGCCGAGGAGGCGGAAGGGGCGTGTGAAGGCGATGCCGAGGGTGCGCGCGATGGTGCGGTCTGGGTGGTCAAAGTCGGTGTGCAGCGCCGTGTTGCCCGTCTCCTTGATGAGACGCTTCTTCCTCCGTGTAAGGAGCACAGGCGCGAAGGTCTCCTGCAGGACGAAGAAGCCGATGGACTGGATGACGGCTGTGAGGATGGTGGTGCTGTAGAAGATCCAGCGCCACGTCGTGTTCTGGGTGATGAAGCCGCCGGCGATGGGGCCGATGGCCGGGCCCAAGAGCGGCATGAGAGAGTAGATGCTGATTGCCTTGCCGCGCTGTTCTGCTTCGAATAAGTCGCCTAGGACGCCACCACCGATAGCTAGGGGTGCTGAGCCGCCGAGGCCTGCGAGGAAGCGGAAGGCGATCATCTGGCTCTTTGTCTGGGCGAGACCGCATCCGAGGTTGAAGAACATGTAGAATAGGTTCGTGAGCTGGAGGACGATGACACGGCCGTAGAGTTCTGAGAGAGGACCCCATGCTAGCGGTCCTACGGCGTAGGCGAGGACGAAGATGGAGAGGGCGAGGGCCTTCTCGAAGGAGCTTGTGATGTTGAGGTCGGATCCGATGGCCTCCAGAGCGGGTGCAACCATGGATGAGGAGACTGGCGAGAGCAGGGTAAAGCATGATACTGTACACTTGTTAGTACTCGTCAGATTGGTAACCAAGAATTGGCTTACTGCAGAAGACTGCGGCCCATTTCCTCTTCATAGACCATTGCTTTGGGTTTCCAGGATCGTTCGGACCATCCCATGTCACGAGGTTCGGGTCTCGAGCAGTTCTCGTCGTCGGCGTCTTCTCGAGATCGAGTTCTTCACCGCGTTCCAAGTCTCGTCTGTTCTCGATGCCATCTCTGACTTCAGATACTGTCCTCGACAGGGATCTTGACCTCGAGCTCCGTACGCCGTGGAGGACGCTTGCGCTGTGTTCTGAGTTGCTGTCGCTGTCGTCTGATGAGGACGAGTGCCGTGAAGACTCTGTCTGCTTTTCTTCGACTTGCTTCCCTGATGCTGCGGTGATGTGCCTCTCGACCTGCTGTCTCAGCGTCGTGCGCTGGGGGGTTGCGGATCGGACCTCTCCATTGTGTGAGTCTTGTTGAACTGAGTGTGTCGGGTTGCTTGAGTCCGCCATCTCCTTTGATAAGTTATGTGTATGCTATGATTACACTGGCTTCTGTGAACATGCCAGGCCAGTCACCCTGGCGTGGATTGAAGACTGTTATGAAAGAAAGATTCAATGACGTATGTAAGTGAGTAGTAGTAGCAGTAGTGGTTATTAGTAGGTGAGATAGTGTAGAAGTAAGTAACAAAGAGGCTCAACTCAACGCAAACCGGTTCCAGACAACCGGAAACACGCCCCAATTAAATAAAAAGTAGAATAGCTGCCAGCACCAGAAAGGAGGGCAAAGGAATGAACCATTCCCATTAAAATCTCTTAACACCGGGGACGCCCCAACGTGTTCCCCAGAAGGCGGCCCGCCGCACATCGCTTCTCCATCGGCGCATGCCCGCACTTGCGGCTTCGGGAAGGTGGTTGTTCTGCCGAGCATGCTTGTTAGCTTCGTTTTATCCAATGACGTCCGTCGGCAGGTCAGCATAAGATATGTGTGACTACTAGCAGCCCGAGAGACCACAGGCACACAGCTCAACTCAACGGCCGAGAGAAGCGTTGGGGGCGAGGGTCGTCTCCTTGTGCCCCATGACGCCGTCTGAAGCGGCGCTAGGCACAGATATCCCCGAGATCTGAAGGCTGAATGGACTCTGCCGCTTCCATTCTCTCTTTTTTTCGGGTACCTGGATCCAGATGTGTTTTCTTCCGGTGGGCGTGTGCAAATTTTAGGCATTGAAACCAGGTAAAACTGAGTGCATCTATTAGTCAAGATACTCAAAGCGGATATAGAGAACCACAAACGCCGTGGTCTAAGTGGGCGCAAGAGCAAGAGAACTGACTAGGAGCTGACAAGATGTGAGTCCGGAATTTGCCTCCGCCTCCGTAATCCGTTCGTCTGAACGTCTCTTTGGTGAGGTTCGGAGCTTGAGAGGGCCCCAGCACGGCACCCGGTGCCGAATCGGCAATGGTCCAGGGTTGCTGACGTTCGGATGACCGCTCTTGTTGGCTGGTCTGGACTTGCGATGGAGCTAACCATCTCCACACGCGTCCTGCTTGTCGGCTTCGGCTGTCACAGCGTGCAACCTTTTCGGCGTCAGGACTGTGACGGCGAAGATCCTCGGGCGCCTCAGATTTCTGCGGTCTCGGCCATTGTCCGTATCCTATGCATAGATACGGGGACCCTGGGCAGCTGGACAGGGTAGAAGATTGATCCCTTCCAAAACGACTGGTCCTCCAGTTGTATTTAGACGATGTGATGGTGCATTTCTGGCATTGCAGTAGCTACCGTCTTGGCCAAGCTATGCCTAGTAGTCCCAGAACGACGCTCACTAAATCGATCGGTCCGAGAAAGGCAACAGTTATTCAAAGTGGTCAGAAATATTTTGATTGAACTAGATTGTGTCTCAACAGAGAACTGCACGTCTGCTGGTGAGTAGGTCCATTCTCGCAGTTGTATTGTTGCAGATAGAGACACTGCCGAGTAAGGTCGCATGCTCATGCTATTCGTAACAACCAGACCTCTAAACCAGTAATACCTAAAGTCAAGTCCCATGAACGCCATAGACCGTATGCCTCGTTTATTAACAGGCAGGAGAGCCAAAAAATCGAGTCCGATAAAAGTTGCTTTTGGAAGTGGTATCTTGTTTCAGAGGAATCCGAGGTGTAATGAGGGGGCTTCCATCTCATTACCCTATGCGGCGACGTCGGTCTTGGTGTCGACCTTCTTCGCTTCAGGCTGGGCGGCGCCGTCCTCCTCGCGTCCGCGCTTGCCGTTGCTGTTCTTATCTTCCGCGACGGCCTCACCGTTGCCGTTCGTAGCCTGGATGGTAGGCTTGCCACTGTGAGACTAGTTAGTACTGCTGTCCCTGTTGAGCAGATGCGGTGATACATACGCGTTGCGGTCGTTGGTGACCTCGTTGGGATCCCTGCGGTTCTCGCGGTTGTCACGTCCGCCACGGCCGCCACGGCGGTCACCACCACGGCCACGGCCGCGTCCACCGCGTCCGCCTCTGCCACCCCTGAAGCCGTTCTTCTGGTCGTGGTCGCGGCGCTGCTTCCAGTCGTCGTTTCCAAAGTTGCCACCACGGCCACCTCTGCCGCGACCACCGCGGCCGCCGCGGCTATCACCCTCTTTGCCCTCAAAGAATCGGCGGGAGGTGTTGGGCTCGAGCTTGCCGGCGAGGATGAGAGCGGACTTCTCCTTCACGTAGTCAATCTTGGGCATCATCTTCAGGTCGTGTTCCTTCCACTTGGGCTTGGGGTCCAGGGCGAGGAAATTCTGAGCCGCCTCCTCATCGGGGAACTCGACAAAGACGGAGCCCTTGAAGAGCTTCTCGTTGGTGCGGCGGAGACGAACGGAATTGATGGTTCCATACCGCTGGAAGAAGGACTCGAGGTCGAATTGGGTAGTGGGCTCCTCGTCTCCGAATCCCTTGACGTAGACGCAGCGGGCGTTGAACTTGTCGTTACCAGAGGTGTAAGCCTGCTTGCGCTGGATTGTCTCCTCACCCTCCTCGCCAGCGATGTTGACCTGCGTGCTCTCCTTCAACGCAGCGACGACGGCAGAGTAGGGCTGGAAGCGACGCATGCGCTTGAAGTTGGTGATGGTCTTAAGGGGTATAGGCTTGTTGTCGAATCCTCCAACAAGCTCCCACAAGAACTTGTCGTGGGGAAGGTTGCTGTCCGACAGGTAGAACTCGACCTGCAGTCAATCGCGTTAGTCAATCGGCCAGTTTGGGTGCATGAGGTTCGAGCGCCTTACCTGCTTGCGGATCTCAACAGGGTCGTCTGTCTCCTTGAGGAGAGAAGGGTCAAACTTGACATTGTTGGCGTGGGTCTTCTGGTCGATTTGGGCGGTCGTCTTGATGATGTCGGCCTCCTTAGCCTCGGACTCGGCGGGCTTGACCTCGGTCTCCTCCTCACCCTTCACAGTCTCGTCGACCTTAGCAGCCTCCTCGGCCTGTGCAGGCTCCTCGACGTTGACGGGCGCCTCGGCGGCAACAGCCTCGACGGGCTTGGTCTCCTCGGCGGCGCTCATCGTAGGGTGAGTCGAGTCGTGAATTGGAAGGTATTGAATGGTCTGTAGAGTAATACTGTTGTCAATGAAGAGTTCTTGATTGCAATAAAACGTAATTGTTGCGCGACAAAGGTGAGTAACACAACGCCAGCCTCGGGGGGGAAGTCAAGGTCGGCAATATTTATTATGTGGCGGGGTAGGCAGCCGCAAAGAGTTAGAGGGGAAAGTGAGTAATCCGGAGAAAGCTTACATTGTGAAATCAGTCAATGCAATTCGACAACCGTAGTATGGGCTGAGCGTTCTTCGTAAAAAGTGTCTTGCCTTTCAGAGTTTATACAGGGAACGGAGAAAGGCGATGGTTCTTGGTCAAGCGGGAATGGCAGAAAAAAAAAAAGTCCCCCGTTTCTCCAGTGGTGAGGATTTTGCGACCAAAATTCGCATGCACGAGCGTGAGCTCCAGTTTCTGCCGCGGCGGCTTACGCGCAATAGGCTCACCGCCCGCAGCTCGACTCCACTTGGCGAGGTGGGGAGAATGAAAAAATCAACCACACGGCTGGCTGCGACTGCTACAGAGGCACTACAAGTACGGAAGGCTGGGTACGTACTGTCATAATCTCAGTCCTCACAAGGAAGGCTCGAAAAGCTACTTTACTTAGGTAAGCAGTAGGTAGTTTGCCGTTCAATTCCAACGCTACCTATCCCCGCACGTGACGACGTGACAGCTCTCATAGCAGGCCAGAATGGGTACGTACCGACAATCGGGACATGCCGTTCCATCACCAAAATTTCCGTCTCTGCGTCTCGTGCTCCTGAAGCTGTCACCATCCCTCCAGCTCCAAGTTCGCGACCGTTCAGCCCCATTTAGCCCAAGATGAGAGGTAGAAAGCCAAGGTGGTACAACCTGGCGAAGCCAGTAAGCTATTACTCCATTCTTTTCCGTTGAGCCTCGGCGTCAATCGCATTCTGCTTTTCCCCTGAACTCGCCCTGGGCAACTTTCATCGCATGACGTTGAAACCAATGATGGATGGACTGAAGCTAACCATTACCACCTTTCCCCCTCGAATAGAAAATTCGTCAGTCATGGAATAAGTACAATCTTTTCAACCTCGCCACATTCAAGTTGAAACGAAACCGAACCTCGAGAACTTTCTTCCAGCAGAAATGGACCGCCAAGTCAATGACCCGTGGCTACCACGGAGCCCACGTCAAGGAGGCGGAATGGTCACGCAACTTCTCCCGACGTCTCTTCTCCGCCGTCGACATGCCGCCTGAGTACCTCGCCAAGCACGACGGATCAGAGCACTCGGCCGGCCGCGGTTCCGGTCTGCACGCCGAGCCGGGAAAACAGGACCACACGCCCACCGCATACCAATTCTCTAAGCTCGAAGAGGCCAGGCAACGGAGAGAAGAAGGCAGATATTTTTCTTCACTCAAAGCTGATCCTCAGACCGAGATGCTTGCCCGTCCCGTTAGGCAAATGACGCCCTACATGCAAATGGCTTTCGCCCCCCTTGAGCGGCGGCTGGACGTTGCCATCTTCCGCGCCATGTTCGCCAGCAGTACGCTCCAGGCAAAACAGTTCTGCACACACGGCGCCGTCAAGGTCAACGGCAAAGTCGTGAGTGATCCCATATATCCCGGCCCAGATACACAAGATTCCACCATCTGTATACAGCAAACATCTAATCCATCTGGTTCTAGATGCGCTACGGTGCCTACAAGCTCAACCCCGGCGACATGTTCCAGGTCGATGTCGACAATGTTCTCTTCGCCACCGGCCGGGCCAAAACTCCCAACCACGCACTCTGGCTCGCTGGCAAAGACTATCAATCCCTGAACGACGCCGGCAAGCCCAACAAACCCGCGACTGAAGAAGGCGCCTCAGAACAGGAATCTGGTGACGCGGCACTCGAGGCTGCCGAAGCCGATACCGCCGTCGAAGAAGCTGAGGCCGCCGCAGAGAGCGGCGAGGCCGCCACCGAAGCAGCAGAAGCAGCGGCCGACGGGGAGGAGGGAAGCCAACTTTCCGAGGCAGACAAGTCCGCCCAGCTCCACAAGCAGCTCAAGTCGCTCGTCCGCTCCGTCAAGACCTTCCTCACCGACAAAGACAACCTCAAACCTAGCAAGAAGCGCCAACTGCGCACCTTCATGGCCGAAGCCAAGCGCGCCCTCTCTACCTCGGGCCGCGTGACAGATGACGCCGTCGCCTCGCTCGACCACGAAGGCGTAATGAACAACCTCACCGCCCTGCTCAAGGACTTCAAGCTTGAGGGCAACAAGGTTGAGGCCGTCGCCTCCCCCGAAGCAGAGGTCAAGGAACAAGCCGCCGACAACTCCAAGCCGACGAGCGCCAAAGAAAAGGCAGAGACCGAGGCCGTCACGGACCTTATCTCCTCAAAGGACGTCCGCAACGCGCTCAGCGGCCTCAGCAAGGACGAACAGAGCGCCTTTGCAGAACTTCTGCGTAAGAATGCCGAGAACCCCATCGACGAGTCCAAGCCCTACTGGACCCCCTGGCAGCCGCGCCGCTACATGGCGCCCTTTGCCTTCATCCCGCGCTACCTCGAGGTGAACCAAAACATCTGCGCCGCCGTCTACCTCCGCCACCCTGTCGCAAGGCGAGGTCTGGCCGAGGTGCCCACTCCCTTCACCTACGAGACAAACCAGTTGGCCTTCAACTGGTACCTGAGGAGGGGCTGAGCATGAGTGTAAAGATGTGTAGGCGTTGTGTCGTAGTGGCAGCAGTCGTGGTGCAGAAGAGGAGATGGCCGTTGGAAAGTTTAGACGGCAGTGTACAACAGGACATGGATCCCCAAAACTTGTAGGACTGCATGTAAAAAGGTGTAGACGTAGTCGTCTATGTACATCATCAATTGAAGAGAAATTAAACATACTATTACAGAGCTACATTACTGTGCACCTGTGCCAGAAATCCGATGTAGGGGGCGTAGAGAGCATAGGGGGAGTATTCCCTCGAAGCTCACCTTTGACATATTATACTGTACATTCCTTTTGGGGCCCCACTCACACTAAAAAGACAATAAATCATAGATCGACGACTATTGATCGAGCTCGAAAGTATCACTAGGAGGAAAAACATCACGAGGCAATTTGGCAAAATCTAGGGAATCATCATTTCGAAGCACTGTAACTAAGCTGACAAAGAGAAGCAATGACTCCTCATTCCTTTCGCGTCTTTCCCTCCTTAATCTGCATCAAGCCCCCCGCGTGACTGCTTCGTAAAGACTTTTGATGATGCTGGGATTCCGTTAAGTGATTAGATGAGGGTGTGTGATTAAAAGAGGTCCAGAAAAAGGGGGTGATAAGAACATGAAGAGAATCGACAAAGAGGCGCGGTGTGCTGGTATTGTATGGGCATCATTGGTACTTAGACATGGGTCGTGGAAAGAAGAATGCGAGCAACGTGTGGCGTCAAGAGACCAAAGAAGGAGGCATCTTAACGGAGCGAGAAGCCCTTCCGCTTGCCTTCCTTCTCGATGGGCCGGCCGCTCTCGACTCGTTGCTTCTTCTCCTCGAGCTCCATGCGTTGGCGCTCCAGTTGCTCCTTCATCTCTCTGTGGCGGGAGTAGAGCTCCTCTTCGCTCTGCTTCAGTTTGCTCTCCTTCTCGGCAACCTTTTGCTGGAAGACCATCTTCATCTCGGCCTCCATCTTGGCGAGCTTCTGCTCGTGCAGGGCGCGCTCCTCCTCCTGCTTGACAGCAGGGTTGACCTCCTTGAAAACGCTAGGGTCTTGCGACACACCCATGCCAATGAGCTTGTCGGTACGGTAGTTCTCGTACAGGCTGTTGTTGGTGTGCTCCTTGAGCTCCTCCATGTGCGTCCGAATGAGCATCTGGCGGAGCTTGACAAAGTCGCAGTGCTCTTCATTGTCGACCTCGATGACACCCCAGGGGTAGCTACGTCCACGGACCTTGCGGCCGTCGGCGTTGGTGATCTCGTTAGTCGCACCAACGACAGCGAAAGGAACCTTGGACATGATCTCGTTGTTCTCGGCGATGGTCTCCTCATCGTCAAGCTCGTAGCGCGGGCCCTCGAAGATCTGGATACCGTGGTGCTTGATGTCGGAGAGAATCTGGAAGAATTTAGTGGCTGACACGAGTTACTGAACAAAATTTTACATACTCTGGACTTGAAGTTGGCGATCTCCTCGTCGGTAAGGGTGTCGGCCTTGGCGATGACGGGAATCAAGTTGACCTTGGTGTGAAGGCGGCGCATGACCTCGATGTCAAGGGGCTTGAGGGAGTGGCCAGTGGGCTGGATGAAGAACACGCAGGCGTGGATACGGTTGTCGACAATGTTCATGCGGTTGACCTTGTTCTCCGCGTCGAGGTAGGCGTCGTAACGCTGCTCAATGTTGTCGACAATCGGGCGCCAGGACTCATCGTTGTTGACGAAGTCTCCGAATCCAGGGGTGTCGACCACGGTCAAGCGAAGGCGGACGCCAGCCTCTTCAATGTCGGCGCTGATGGACTGAATGGTAACCGTCTTCGGGATGATGTCCAAGCTAGGTCCCTTGCGCTCCTTGGGAGGGTAGAGAGAAGTGTTGAAAAGAGTGTTGACCAGGGTCGACTTTCCGAGTCCAGATTCACCTAGATTGAACACTGTTAGCGGGTGTTCCACGTCATCGAAGGAAACGGCAAGATAACATACCAACAACCATCACGTTGAAGTTGAAGCCCTTGCGGACACTCTTGCGGTGCCATTGGTTAGGCAGGTTCGCAAAGCCGACATAGCCAGTAAGCTTGCGGCGAACAATGTTCCTAAGATCACTGGAGGGAGCCGAAGGGGCACCGCCAGCTTGGTAGGAGTCAGATGAGGGCTCTTCGACGGGGGGCGAAGTGGGCGCCGAGGGCGGCGGGGAGGTAGCAGGAGAACCTTCGTCAGCTGTGTTATGTCAGTAATGATTCTTTCTTCAGAAATCTAGATTTGGCAAGGCGGCAAGGCAGTGGCGAGAACAAGATGATCTGGGCTGTCTGGAGTTGAAATGCGAAGGGGTATGTTGTCTATCGTGTATTGCCTGACTGTTGTCCTCCACCGTCATGTTGCCGAGCTGTGCTGTCGAGTGCTGGAATCTGGGGAAAGCACCCGAGGGAGATTGAAGAGAGCGTCGGGCGGGAGCGAATGGCGGGTTCTCTGAGGTTGGTCGTGTACGGTTTCCCATGCAGCCATCATCTTCACGGTCTGATTCTCGTATTGCCTTGCCGGTCCCGTTTCGTAGATCATGACATTGCGAGCTGCTTACCCATTGCGAATATCGGGGGAGTTGTCTTGGAGATGTATGTCTCAAGAAAAATATCTGGATCTGAAGAACAGAAAGGATCTGTTAGCTTGGTTGTGATATGAGGCAGAATGCTGTTGGAAAGCAGGAAAAGGTTGGGCCAGGAGATGGAACGACGCAAGTGGTGATGGGGTTGTGGTGTTGCGCAACGGCAAGATGATGCCAGCTGGCTGAGTGAAGGAGAGAAAGGGAGTAGTTGTTTGGCTGGTTTTGTTTCCTCGACCGAATCTTGGACGATAGGAGAAGTACGGGACAAGAGACGAGGGAAGATTCACGTACCTGGACGTCTACAAAGCAGTCGCGTGTCAAGGAGCGTCGCAGATGGGTAACGAACGATAGAAAAGGAGAAAAGTGGTGAAGGGAGTCTGGCGACAGACGATTGGACCTCTCGGTACCGAAAGAGGAGATGGCGAAATGCTCGAGGGCAAAGTTGATGATGGGGCCGAAGAGAAGAATCACAACCTCAAGGGAGAGAAAGGTGTGGTGGTTGCGAAGTAAGGTAAGGTAGAGAAGGAGAGGTGTAGGGTGAGGTAGGTAGTAGGTTCCTCGATGAACGTACGTTTTGGGGGTGGGAAGGGGAAATTTAGGGTGCAACGGGGACAAGAAAGATTTGGCTGTGTGACCCCGTTTCCTGACGACGGTCGGTGCTCCCTTCACGGTTCACCTCAGGTCACCTCACGTACCGTACTTGCGTACCACTGTACCTCTTGTCCAGCAGCGTGTTACATTCTGCTTGCTCTCTCTCCCTACCTTGCTTGCCTACATTCACCTCAGTATAGGCACACTACACGTATGGACGGCTACAGAGGACAGCCACTGGGAAGGGGCGGAACCTGGGAGTGAGGGTGGTGCTTGCCCGCCGCTACGAGGTGCAGATACAGGGGACCAGCATGCCTGATGGGGGACGGGAGATGGTGTTGGGCCTACTGGGCCACGGTGCATGAGGGACGGGGAAGAAGCACGTTGCTGTCCCCTTCCTCTCCAAGCAAAAGGGGGTTGAGGTGGACTAATCCCGGTCGGGCTAGATTGGTTTGAGTGGATCCCGAGCAAGGGTGGTGGATGGAGCAGGAGAATTAGAGACCAGGGTTGCCCTTAACGGCGCGACGTGATTGGCCATATGGGCGGTGGTCGTAATGAAGCATCAGAAAAAAAAACACCGCCAAAAGGAGCATCTGGAGATTGGGGAAAGGAACGACAGACATTGAAATTCAACACAGTCTTGGTAAGATTTGCACTACTTACTTTTATTCTTGATGGCTGTCAATGTCACTATTCATCCAGTTCCTGCCTCACTGCTCAAAACTTTGTTGTCTTTGTCAGTCTCGTCTCTCTCCAGATATCACTGTCCATCTCAAGGGCCACGACACTCTGCAGAGAGGACCCCTTATTCCTGCCCGACGCTTGGGCGATTTACGATGATTTTCCAACTGGCATCTTCTCCACTCAGAAACAAAGTAGAGTGCCAACTGTTTGCCGGCCAGGCCACGGGGACAGCACGGAAGGAGAAACAACCTGGGGGTGCGTTTGAACACCGCTACCTCGCGTCCAACACACAGTATTTACTGTTAACACTTGAAGGGGACATTTATCCACCCATGCTCAAAAGGCCAAGGAAAGCCCACGTGAGATGATTGCATCACGACCTTGACAGGTGTCCCGAGAGAATGAAACAAGTTGAGTTTTTTCCGTCCCGGACTGCTGGCCTTGTCTGGATTCCCGCGTGCTTGTGCGATAAGGTACTGTCAACAATGCACGCAAGCTGCGTACTCAGCTTTCTATCTCCAAAAGAAAAAAGTCAAAACTTGGGACGAAGATGAGACTGGCAGGTATTGCTTAACCATGCTGTACTTAAGCCGATCCTGTCCCTACACAGCGATTGTGTGTGCCACGGCCTGCAGAACGATATTACTGTGTCGGTACGGGTTATAGCAGCAAGCAGTAGTCTCAAGCTCTGGTTACTACGTATGTGTTCGTGACCACTCTGATTGCATTGAGGGCCGGGAAAGCAGGAATCCGACCTCCAATTTCCACGTCTCATCCATGATCCATGGGATGAAGAAAGGCACGCCCGCGACCCAACAGCGCCTGTGCCCAGACGGCGGAACCAGAGACAGCGCCAGAGCCAGCCAGTATCAGTCAGTACAAAATAAAGGGAGCCACCAGGAACCAGCACGGCCTGGTAAAAAGGCATGGACCACCGTGGATCCCGCCGTATGAGTATGGACTGAGATGGAATGGGGCCAAATGGGAAATGGGAGGAAGCCATCCACCCATTCTTGTCTATGGCATCCTGGTCACAATTCATACCTGGATACGCTGGGGCAGAGGAGCAACTCACGCCTCAGGCACACACGGCACAATCCAAATTTGGGCGACCCCCAATCTCAGTAGAGTTACTTAGGTACCTTACCTTAGCTGGCTGGTGGATCCACTCGGCGCTCAAGGAACGGGAAAAAAGACGTTCCGACACACGGGCCGTCTTCTGACACTGACTTCACAGGCTTCACCCCAGCTTCTCCCTCGCCTTCTGCCATGCCCTGCTGTCGCTGCAGGCTTCACACCCCCTTCATCCTCTTGGCCACTCTTACCTGCAGCGAGACCCCGTGGACCTGCAGGAGTAGTCCCTGATCCCGGGCCACACCTGATGGCCCTCTCTCTCAGAGAGTCTCGCTCGTTTTCCCCCGGGAGTCGGGACTTGCCAGTCACTTGCCCCGAAGAAACCTAGAGCAACACACCCCGTCGTCTGCCGAAAGGTGCCCCGGCCGCTATACTACGTTAGCTGCGTTCTCTTCAGCCACTTCGAAGCATCCGCGGCCTCTTCACGAATTTGTCCATCCAGAGGGTGTCATTCGTCCACAGTTGCAGGTACGAGGTCGCGCTAGGTTCAAGAATGCTTCGTGGCCAGTCGCCAAAGCTGTCGAGAATCAATTGTGCCTGTGGCATGCTGGAAAAGAAGCGGACCGCCCTCTCAAGAGACCAAGCAAGCTGCGTCACCACCCTGTCAGCTATCGTCCAACACGTCGAGGGATTGCTCGACCAGTGAAGCGACAAGTTTGCAGTGCGGCATGTTCAGTTGTTGCCAATCAGCCACCCAACCAAGATGAGGCACGGGATGCAAGTCTGGCAGCCAGGCTTGCCGTGTCTCGGGTCTGACTTGTCTTGCCCCAAACTCTCCCTGCGTCGGACAAATCGCTGATCGGCTTCGCCCAGATCCTGCAGCAAAAATAACGCGGGCACGACGGGACAGAGAGAGGCAAACGGGAGATGATTATAAGTCACTAAGTGTACAGAACCGCCCGCAAACACCATTGATGCCCGCCACTTCAATTTGCCAGATCAAGCCACACTTTCCAAGATCTCCTGCGCTGTTGATTGCAGGCCAGGAGTACGTTTTGCTCTTTATTGTCAGGTTTGGCAACCCACGTAGTGCATTCTCCTCGCCGCTCTAAAGTTGGCGAGGCTGACATCGTAACTTCGGTAAGTGACGCCTCGGCCTTGCGTTCGCAACCTTTGCAGCCCTGATTCGAGGTACCAGAGTCGTATAAGCATATGGCTACAATCTATAGGCGCATCAGAGGCGTAACGTGAATCTCGACATGAGTCGCAAGAAAGCTCTGCCTGGATTCTGACGAAATTCAACCTGTGGGATGCCGCATCTCGGCCTCCGAGAACAGCGACCTCTTATCAGTCCAGAACAAAGGGGTAGCCTTCGATCAGGGCTTTCCTCTGACGTCAAATAGTCGCTCGCAAAGCTTGGAACCGAGCACTTTACAGCTGCAAGAAGTTCAAAAGAGACATAAAAACAAGAGGCTTGAGGTTCCTTCCCGGCTCAAGGAGCTCCGCCCCCGAAGTGAGATGGCCGGCTCTCAAACACCCGCATTTGTGGGGCTCTGCCCCGACGCCTTTTGATCTGTGCTTCGACTCGGTCCAAGTTCAATACACCCGCCACCTAGCCTTGAGCATCTCCTACTTGGGTGAATTTGGTTCTTGGCCTTGGTTCTTGGCTATTACATGGACACCGCCTGCGATTTCTGAATAAGAGATTGTGTCCCAATAATTAATCAAGTGAGGATGAGTCTTCGACTCCAGCAAGAGGCATGTAACTCTCAGCAAGGTTTTGAGACACGCCTTAGTCTGGCACAGTTACTGGAACAACTTGCGTCGAGGTCAGGTCAAGTAACTCGTCTCAGGTGACTATCCAAATTGTCTCCCAACCTCATCGATGTGAAGGACACACAAGCTAGACACGTAGTGTATCAAGGTACCCACGGCCCGCTCTGACTGGTGAGCATTAGATAGAGAGATTGTTCAATACATCTATGCTGTACGTATAAATCTCGCCGAGAAGTATGCAGTTATCCGCAATACTTTTAGCGTTGCGGATTTTGACGCACTCATCCAGTGAGCATACCAATTTCCCAATATGCCACCGGAGACGAGAAAGCGTTGCCTTTGGTCGCCGATCTTGCGTGCTGAAAGTATCGAGCGTGAAACCAAAAAAAAAAAACAAAAAAAAAAAATCTAAGCAGATCAGAACCCCTCATAGTCTTGCGGTCTTGAATCTTAGCTGTTGTAGAGCTTCAAGTGAGCTTACCGCATCGCAGCCGCACCTTTACATTACCACTATTCTATCAGGCGATGCTCCTACACTTGTCATGCAGGCTCTCCTGTCGCATATTATATTGAGAAGTTCAGCTCATCGCTCGGGAATATAATAGTATCGCTCGAGACTTTTGGGCGTTGATGAAGCTAGACCCTCGTGAGATCTAGCACACCAGCGTCAAGGGAGGACTGAGATATTCAAGTTGTGGTCATGCATGCATACGACAGTAACGGTTTGGCTGTATCCCATGTTCATCTTCAAGTCCATTGCCTAGAGTAAACGGCAAGGTGCAAAATCTCGGTGATTTCCCTGATCATTATAACCGGGCAAGCTTGAAGATGAGATGTCGGCGCGAGGAGTCCGCAGCAGCTCATGGGCGCCATGGCAGATGGAATGCAATCCATTAGCAAACGGTGGCCAATCTAGAATTTATCAAAAACATCAGACTGCTTGGAGAAAGCCCGTAGTTCTGTGAAGTTCCTGTTGCGGGATTCCTTCTTCTTCTTCTTTGGCGTAGAGTTGGCCTGGGATTCGGTTGATTACCACTTAACAGCCTTCATGTTTCTCGCAGTTGCATAACCAGGTGGAAATTGTCTATTGATATTGTTTCCTAAGTCAGATAAATAACAGCAATTATCCAAGTCCTAATAGAAATTCAATGATGATACTGATAAGCTACGGCGCAGACTTCATACTTTCAGACGCTGGTCCATTCATCTGCAGAGTCGAAGCTTTGTGACAAGATTGCAGACGATCATGGGTTGATCTAGGAGCCAGCTCTCGGACCGCGATGTCCGGACTCAAGGGTAAGGTTTGGAGTCTTTCTATGGGCAAATTTCACTTTGGCATATAGCTTGGATGAACTCCTTCAGCAGAGTTGTGAAATTCTCAAACTTGAGGCTGAGACTGCAACGGCCCAGTTTAGGCTACAGTCCGGGGAGGGAGGTTGGTTACAGATTCCTGTCAACTTTCAAATGAGCAACGACATCGGTCCTGAATCTGGTTTTGCAGATCCAACCCGGGCTGCTAGAGGATTCCCCACTACATCCTCCAGCCGATCACCTATGTGATGGAGTCGTCTGAAGAGACTTTTTGAAGTTCTAGGCTCACCCGAACGATGAGCTGTGACACTACAGACATGTCATCGTCACATGGGAAGCGGCAGAGGCCGGGTGGGCCAAGGGAAAACCTGGCGCCACAGAATGGCCAGAGCGGCGGCCGAGTCCACCAGTTCAATTGGCGAATGAACCTGCCCGGAGCTTTCTCAACGGATGGTGGAATTTCGGGGGCATAGGAAGGTACTTCCTTCAGCGGGCTGTTCACGCCAAGAGGGGAGTACCAGTCTAACTCAACTGATGGAGGCCCCTTCGCCCCCCCTTGCAGTTCCTTGCTTTCGATCCACCAATCCCAATCGTGCCTCAATGATGTCAGGAGCAGACCAGGGTCGGGAAAGAGCGCGAGAGAGAGAAAGTTGTTGAGCTAACCTCGTTGTCATTGCCTCGCGCTTTGCGCTTAATTCAGCTTCGGTGCTCTTTCCCCGGAGTAGCCGCGGCCATTTTGGTCTTTAATTTTTTTTTCTCCTTCTCATCCGTAGCACCGGACAGTTTATTTGGGTGTCCGATCTAAGATGAAGACTACGAATTTGCCGGAACCGTAAAACGTCGAGATTCCTGAGCAAGCTAGGACGATAGCAATCACCACCACCACCACCACCAATATCCCGCTCTACGCCACGACACAACCCCAATTCACAACTGATCCACGTTAGAATAACCAAAACCACCGTTCATCTCTGGCTCGTCCAGCCAGTCATGTTCCACGTCTTCAGCCTCCCAATATCGCCAAAATGAGATTATTCGCGCCGTATTCCCGCGACGCCATGCACCGGGCTGCGAGATCCTTTCACCACAACGTGACTGTCAGCCGCATCAGAACTCACGGCCTCCTGGTTCACCGAAGGCCTACGCTGTCTCGCCAGTCGCAGCACGGCTTCTTCACGGCGAGAGAGAAGGTCCCGCCCAAGAAGACGTCGATCCCCGTCGCCATCTTTGCCGTCGGCCTGGTCATCTGGGCGCTCTATCCGTCTGATGAGTTTGAGCGGCTATCCCTGGCTGAGAATGAGAGAAGGAAGGGAATTCGCAGCGATGCGGGAAGTACAAAGTCTGACCAGACTGCGTGGTACAACTTTGCCCTCAAATTTGAGACGTTGTCCGACTCTGCCGACGTCGAATGGACTGCAGACAAGATTGTTGGGTTCATCCTGCCGGAGTGGTCCAGGTTGGTCCCCGGATATATCCGGAAGCTCCAGAGAGAGGTGAGGTTCGCTAAATACAACCGTTTATTACTATTGACTAACACCATTAGCTGTCAATGGCACCCGGATCTCTAGCAGATGAGATTTGGCGAGAAGCTCATGACCCTTTTATTAACCCCGAGGTGCAATATTCCGCCAAGGTCAGGGTCTCTAATGATCTCTGTGATGAGGAAAAAGAGTTTCTGGCGAGGCGGAAGCGAGTCACCACCATGGCATTAGCCAAGTACCTCGACATCGACGAGAGAGATGTTCACCCGGACGACGTTCCTACCATCGCCATGTGCGGCTCCGGAGGTGGTCTGAGGGCCCTCGTCGCCGGTACGGGCTCCATGCTTGCCGCAGACGAAGATGGACTGTTTGACTGTATCACCTACACCTCTGGTGTGAGCGGCTCATGCTGGCTCCAAGCCCTCTACCATTCTTCTATCTCAGAGGGAAGTCTTCCCCGGGTCCTCCAGCACTTGAAGGCCCGCGCTGGCATCCACATCGCTTACCCGCCCGTGGCATTCCAGACTCTGCTCTCAGCACCGACGAGCAAGTATCTCCTTAGTGGTCTTGTCGAGAAGCTCAAGGGTGACCCCGGCGCAGACTTTGGGCTGGTCGACGTCTACGGTCTCCTATTGGCGACGAGATTCTTGGTTCCCAAGGGCGAGCTGGAAGTGAGCGATCGGGATTTCAAGCTCTCCAACCAACGAGAGTACATCAAATATGGTCAGAACCCGCTACCCATCTACACGGCCGTCCGACACGAGATCCCCGACGTCGACATTGATGGAAGCGGGGCAGTACCATCCACCTCGGACGCGGCGAAAGAGGTCGCCAAGAAGGAAGCCTGGTTCCAGTGGTTCGAGATCACTCCGTACGAGTTCTTCTGCGAGGAGTTCTCCGCCGGCATCCCGACCTGGGCCATGGGTCGACGCTTCAAGAACGGTGTCGACGTGCCCCCCGAGGAAGGCTTTCATCTCCCAGAGACCCGCATGCCATTCCTCCTCGGCGTCTTTGGGAGCGCTTTCTGCGCGACCCTGAGCCACTATTACAACGAGATCAAACCCCTCGTGCAGAGCCTCGCCGGGTTCGGCGCCTTGGACGGCATGATCTCGGGCTACAACGAGGACCTCAGCAAGGTCCACCCAATCGACCCCGGCACCGTCGCAAACTTTGCCTATGGCATGGAGGATAAGTTGCCCAAGACGGCCCCGAAAAGCACCTACAACACCGAATACATCCAGCTCATGGACGCCGGCATGTCCAACAACCTCCCCATCTACCCGCTCCTCCGCCCCGGCCGCGACGTCGACGTCGTTGTCGCCTTTGACGCCTCCGCAGATATCAAGACGGACAACTGGCTCGCCGTCGCCGACGGCTACGCCCGCCAGCGCGGCATCAAGGGCTGGCCCGTCGGCGTCGGCTGGCCCAAGGCGAGTGAGTCTCCGAAAGAAGTGCGCGACGAGCTCGTGGAAGCTCAGGCCGCGTCCGCGCAGGAGGCGGACCAGAAGCTCCGCGAGGCGAAGGCGTACCAGCGCGAGCACCAGGCCGAAGAGGGTCACCACAAGCCAGACGAGGACACAAAGAGCGGGCAAGCGGCCAAGTTCACGCCCGGCGACGAGGAGTCGGGCGAGCTGGGGTACTGCACCGTCTGGGTCGGCACTACGCAGGAGCGGTCGTCGTCCGATAGCCCGCCGCCGTCCAAGGCCATCACCGAGTCTAACTCGTGGCAGCTCATGGAGCCCGACGCGGGCATCGCCATCATTTACCTACCGTACCTCGCCAACCCGAAGGCTCCTGGCATCAACCCCGGTACGACGGATTATCTGAGCACCTGGAACTTTGTCTATACGCCTGATCAGATTGAAAAGGTGGCCGCGCTGGCGAGGGCTAACTACGCCGAGGGGACGGGAGCAGATTCGTGGCACGGTCAGGGCTGTTTACGAGCGCAAGAAGAAGCTTAGACTGGAGAGGGAGGCCGGGATCAAGAAGGATCGGTACCGGAGCTTGGTGAGGCGGGGGATGGCGCACAAGCTGGGCGAGGGCGATCAATTTAGTTGAAGAGGCGGATTATAGAGTTGCTGGAACGAAGATACCCGAGAACGTGGAGGAGGACTCTCTGAAGGATGGCGTAGGTTAAATGTATGGAAGTAGATCCATTGTAATGAAAAGTGTGTTTGTTACTGTGAAACGTTTGGCAACCAATATTAGCGGCCAAATAGGATGTGATGAAGAGACGATGACATTCAGTAAATGGCCCCGTTTCGAGGAGTGTGTCATTGTTTTTACAAATCTATTCCATCTTACAGAGACATGCTTGACCTTCTACATGTCCTTGCTTCAAAATGTACACTGCCCAACAAAAAGGCATCTTGATAAAGTCCGGGATCACCTAGCTCCCGACCCTTTAACCACGTTCTCCGTCACTTCTCCTCTCTTGTCGCCCCTCTCTTCTCTCTTTCTCCGATGGATGAATTACAGTCGATGCATTTTGCTTTTCGTTTTTTTCTCTTTTCCTTGTTTCCTCCCCCGTTTTTTTTGCCCCAACATCTTCATGTCTTTAGATAATCTCTCCCATGTCAATGTGCACAGGCTGCCACGGCTTCGCGCCCTCGACGAGCATATCACTCGGCACCCGCACCTTGGCGCCAGGGCTGTAGAGGTACCACGCCTTGAGAACATTCATCGAAGCCTGCAGACGCGCGAAATCCCAAGCTGGCGCCGGTTCCCTCGCCGAGCTTGTCGCGCCCGCTGTAGATGCCGACGACGTAGACGGGCGTCCTGCTCAGGCGTCCCGTTTCGCTCTCGAGTCTCGCGACGGGGGCCTCAAACCCTTCGCGGGCGCAGAGCATCGCCAGCTCGCGTGTGGGCAGCCTGAAGCTAAACAGCTTCTCGAGCTCGACGCGGCGGCTGAGGATGTGGGCGTCGATGAAGGCGCGCACGGCGTCGCGGCCGGCGTGGGCGTACACGGCGCCCGTCACGGCGCGGACATGGGCGGCGTAGGCGTCGTTGCGGAGCTTCTCGCGCTGCTCCTTCAGGAGGGCCGGGTCATTGGGGTCGGGCTTGGGCTCGAGCGGGTTCCGCCTGGGCTTGTGCAGGACGTCGCCGAACTCGTCGTCGAGGACGACTCGGGACGAGACGGAGCGGCGCCACTTGAACTTATCGAGCTCGGAGTGTTCCTTGCGGACGTAGCCCCAGCGGCCGTGGACGACGCCGTGGTCCTCGGGGTTCTGGGAGAACTGCAGCAGGCCCGGGTCGACTTCGCCTCCGGGGGCGGCGGCGCTCTCGACGCCCCACTGGCTGGCTACGCGGTAGAGCGAGTCGGGGCCGCCGTAGGCGCGCATGGCCTCGTAGAGGATGGCCATGGGGAGGCGCGGGTAGTGGGTGATGAGCCACTCGGAGACGTGGTAGCTAATGAGGGAGCCACCGACGACGGCGAGGTTGGCGTTGTTGTAGTTGGGGTTAGGGTCGGCGGAGGGGTCGACGAGGGTGCGCGCGAGGACTGGAGGGGCAGCTTCTCGGGGAGGAGAGACGGGCGTGGAGAGCGGCGAGCTTGGCCGACTGGAGGGCCTTTTCGGGGGCGGGTGACGGGAGGTTTCTCGACTTCGATTTGACGGGTTGGGCGGTGGTGGTGGTGGTGGTGTTGGCTGAGGCGTCGGATGATGCTTCTTCTGCTACTGCTGCCGAGGACGGGGAAGAGGTAAATAGTGTCCGCGCCGGGTTACTGCTGTGAAGCTGTGTTTTAAAGGAGATGGGCGTCAGGCACGGCGAGGCGTGTGTCCTGGCTTGGGCGTTGAGCAGTTGCCCGGTGCATCTTGATATCCTTAACCTCTTCATCTGGGACGCCATTCGGTTGTCGAGGTTGGGTTGCTGCTGAGCTGTTCGAAAGCCCAGTAACAACGTAACGAATAAAAAAAGGCAACGAAGGAAAAGGTGTTATACAATGCGGTCGAGAGCAATTGGGTGGATGCAGTATTCGCTGGGGGGTTGAATCGCGAAGGGGGCAAGGGAAAAAAGTTCCACGTCCCGATTTCTCTCGAACAGCGCCGGTCTCCCGTCACGAAAAAGTTTCTGGAGCCGACCGATTCGAAGTCGTGTGAGCTCCAGCATGCTAGGGGGTCCCGTGCACGAGCCATGCGAGAAAGTCAGTAGAGCAGGCGCGGAATATCCGCTCCTCCGCAGCTCCGGATGGCTCTGGGTCCCACTTTTCGGGAGGAATGGATGGCAGCACTTCACCATTCGCGACGTCCAAGGGCAAAAGCTCCAATATCGAGTCGAGGCGGGAAAGCGATTGCCATCACCACACTATCCAACCCCTCATATTGAAAATACAGTCAAAATGGTACGTCAATTCTCAATAAGTGATTTCAGGTCAATTGCTAATTCACCCACAGGGAGGCGGTCCTAAGGTTCCGTAAGTTCTAACCTAGCGCATATCCCCATCGAATGCAAACCACTCCGATCCTTCGAAGACAGCTCCTCTAATACCCACGATAGCTACCCCAAGCACGTCTGGTCGCCGGCCGGTGGTTGGTACGCCCAGCCCGCGAACTGGAAGCGTAACACCGCCGTCATCGGTGCCGTCATGGCCGGTGTCGTTGCCGTTATCTGGAAGATCAGCGCCGAGAAGGAGGTGCGCTACGTGATGCCTCAGGAGGGCCGGTTCTTCCCCAGCAGATAGTACGTTCCATCTCCTCGTGCGGTTTGATATTGTAACACACGAAAGAGAGAAAGTTTTGGGCTGACACTGCAAAACACAGCTGGTCGAAGCAATTGATCGAGTACGACAGAGAACAGGCCGCGAGGAAGGCCAAGGATACGACGCAGGCGGAGGCGATTCAGAACTCATAAACGACGACTCAGACGGTCGAAAAACTTTTGTACAATGTAAATACGGTACCCCAGGAATTGAGCACCGCGCGGTAGCGGTAGTTGCGAACACTGGACGGCCCTGCGATGGATCGCTCGCTCAGTGATACGTGGATTGTGTTGTCCAGTGAATCCTTCAAGGACCGATTGACACGGCGGCGTCCAAAGTCTTGCGATACGATAAGTTCGATTTCTATGAGCCCGCGGCCTTAACCAGAGCCATTAGTTTCGTCCAGCAGGAGAATGACGAATCCCTCCATTGAATGGTTGAGAAGCAGATATCGAGAATGCTGAATCGCATATGCTCACCCTGACATTCCCGGTCATCGACTATGAGATATTCACCTAGAAACGCGAGCATGCCTCAAAGTGCCGAGCCGTGTGCAGTGACAGCATAACTGAGCCTTCGGCCAATCACGATGGTCGTAAAGGTAATTCAAGAGTGGGTCTCAACTCCATATCACGACCATGCCTGGGTACCAGCCCGAAGAGGACCACTCTAGACCACGAGGCAAGCGTCTTTGAGACTATGAAAGCACCTATATCCGCGTCTGTATTCACACACTTCATCGAGGTCGCTTTTACCAGTACTCCCAAGGAAGCTGATGGTCACTGTGTTGGGGAAGCCACCCCCGGATTGCTGGATTAAGCATGTCGTGCCCAGAAAACGGAGAGGAAGTTGGAGGAAGAACATCGTGACATTCGTCGGATGCCATGAATCAGTCAACCTACTCTACCGAAATCAACATAGGCCACCAGGAACTAACGCTGAATACCAGCCTTGTTTGACATACTGGCGTTGAAAGGTGACAGGGACCTGTTCGGCTAGGAGATTCTAGACATGCATTACGCGGTACTGAGGGCTCGATCCAAAACACGAACGACGAGCCCCGCTTATGCTATGTTGAGGTAGTTGTTCATTTTGAAATGCCTTGAATGGTTCATTGGGGCATATGCAAGCGGGGGAGCAGAGGAAATCCAGGTCACCACAGAGAGACTCAGAGTAAAGCCATGTCAAGGGATTGTCTCATTCATCATTCAATCATTCAGGGGAGATCAGTGTTACCAAGAGTAGTGCTTCTTCTCTTCCAAGAAGCAGCAACATAATGAAAGGCATCAGTCCCCCTCAATCTCCTTCCCCCCTTCACCCCAGTGCGTTTGGTCGGCCGAACTTAAACTTCCATAGAAGAACTCCATACAACGACCTCTCCTGGGCCCTTGGCGGCCTCCATTCATTTTGGCCAACGTGTTTCTCAACAGCAAAGCTATTTCGTCGAGGTGAGATGTCAGTATACCAGATTTTTCAAACTCGAGCTGAGCCAGAGTACACGAAGTGCGTGGAGATTGAATAGTGAAAACAAGAAAAGGATAACCTACGCGGAATACTCCATCCACCGGGCAACCGATGAAGCAGGGCGTCTCGTTGCAGCAATTGCCCTCCGACGAGTCCTTGAGGAACGCTTGCACCAGCTTGTCGGGCACGTAGAGCGCGGTGATGCCTGATGCCAGGACGGGAAGGAGCAAGACTGAAAACTTCATGTTGTTCATTTATTGTTTAAAAGTGTTTGGTGTCGGATTAGGACAATATAAGGGATGGTTTGATGAGATTTGCTTGCTGTATGATGATGATTTGAGATGACCAGTCGAGGTTAAATCCCCAGGAAAGTCGACCCTTTTATGTTTTCTCATTCATCGTGTATCTTTCTCCCACCTTGAAGTTGTTCGAACTCTCCCCGCTCGGTAAATACATCTCGCAGATGTTGCGAAATGGTAACATCCCACGGGCAGAAGCATCCCAACCCCCTCCACGTACGACCTGCCGTGTCGACGATCCACGGGAACCAATAATACATGAGTAGGCCCCCCTCGTTACTTTACGACGAAATAGTCGCAGCCGTGATCCCGCTGACATCGCCTAAGTACGTTTCGTATGTCTCCAGAGAGAACAGATACGTGCCGAGACTGATGAACTGTTGAGCCGCGTCTGCGATGCAAAAGCAGCACATGTGAAACTAGCTGGTCAAACCAACCCCTCTCTATCAAGATGTACGCTGCCGTGAAATTTCCAACCCTCGTAAAGGGCGTTACTGTAACTTCCCACACCATCCTCAAGTAAGAAGCATAGGAACGTAAGCTCTTATTTCACTATCGGTTTGGCGAAGTCGTATCTATGAGCGAGTATTCAAGCTCGCTGCAGTAATTTGACATTGACAACATCCTGTTGCGCGACTTTGGGTTTCGTTGCTACGAGGCCGTCCGCGCAATTCAAAGACTAATGATGTGTGGCGGCAAAGTATGACAATATCATGGTGAAGAATGGCAACATCTCTCGTCATACCTTTGAGTGATCCTCATAGCGTATCGCTTTGTAATCGATGTACGTTGCACCTCCCAAGGTGACCTACACATATGGATCTCTAGCTTACACATGAACAACTGGGACCTAACTTTCAATTTACAATCTCAAGACAAAAGGTCGTGAATCAATCATCATCCTTCACCCATTTGTTTCCCTCCAACAATTTCCGAGAAAGCAAGAAAAAAGAGACAAGAACGCGCTGATAGGGCGAACGAGTAGCATTAAACACATCATTTGAGCATATTCCATCGCTGTTCCCGGTCCTCCACCTCTTCGATGGGAACCCGTAATGGAACGTCTACAAAAACACCACTCATTTTTGTCTCCCCTAGTAGCAGCCTCTGTGTAAGTAGCAAGGCCCCTCCTCCGGCGTCGGCCTGCAGCAAGCCGTGTAGATCAGAATGGTGTTGAGGCCTAGTAGCTTGCGACTGGCACAACCATCCTGAACCTATGAGACTCTCTTTGATGGACGCTCGAAACAGAGCAACATAGCTTGATGTAATATCATATCTTATTGATTCTGTCAGCATCGCTTCTCGGAGTTTCACATATCAGAAACGACGGAGGGCCAGAAGTGTAAGTCTAATGTAGTAGGTTCATCAATTTCAGAAACATGGGTTCAATACACCGCGGAACGCATTCTTTAGATATAGGCATCTCATTGTCTACCTAGCTTGCTCGACACAAAGAAGCAGCTTTAGCGTCCCTTCCTTTTCAGTAGGGCCTAGATTCTCTCTCTCGATCTGTCTCAACCACTACCAAATCCCCATCTCTCCTCATCCCTTGTGCTGTCCCCAATCATGCCGCTTCAAGGCATCTCAAAAGGGACCAACTAAAAAAGCGCTCGCGTCTCATCCTGCCCAAATAGGTCGCTCGGCATGTTTGCTAAACGACCAAACACAGCCACCAGAGCTGCAAGAAGAAACCAGATGTGTCAAAAAAACGACAAACAACAAGAGTGAGCAATATACATTAAGCACTAGGCGTATCCCTGCCCCCATCCTCAATGGCCGCCGCTGCGATCGCGTGGCACAAGGTAGGGCCAAGGTAGGTGAATCGAAATCGCGAAACAATGGGTGTTCAAGCGAGTGTGAAGAAGCGTAAAAAGAAAAGAAAATTGCAAGCCACGACTGAAACTAGGCTGCAAAAAGGGTGTATCAAAAGCGGGTGTCATGAATGAGTGACTTGAAAGGTATAAACGCGTCGTCGGGGTTCGCTTCGCCCCTTGATCGGATCATCGTTAGAGTCCAGTAGAAGGGGAAATGCCCCCCAAGTTCTTTTTGCTGTAGTTCGCAGAAACGCCGTGCCCGTGCTGTCCAGAATGCATAGTAGACCCTAGTCTATCGCCAAACGAAGATGAATCCCCTGTCTTTGTGCCAAAAGACGTTATATACGCGGGGAGTCAGTGTATATGAACGTTGCTTTGGTTGTCATTTACACAGCCTGTCCGGGGACGGGCTTGCGGCCGACAGGTCCCATTGGTGGGCCTGGACGGCCCTGAGCTGGGGGTCCGTTCATAGGTCCATTCATCGGTCCATTCATGGGCCCGTTCATGGGACCATTAGGAGGACCGTTGGGAGGACCATTGGGGTTCATTCGGCTGGGCTGAGGGATTCTGGTAGGTCCCGGGGGGCTTGGCTTGCGACCTCCCATTGCGTTGGGGCTCTGCGGTCGCTGTCCCGGAGGACCCTGGTAGCGAGGACCAGGGGATTGAGGTCGGCCGCCGGGGCCCATAGGTCCATTGCCGGCGGGAGACTGAGGTCGGCCACCACCGTTCATGGGACGACCTGCGGGCGACTCGGGGCGGGGGTAGGGCGGACCGCCCTGGGGGGTTCATGGGGCGCTGGCCAGGAGGGAAGTTCGGACCGGGACCGCGGGGAGCACCAGGGCCCATGTGAGGACCACGAGGAGGTCCTTGATTAGGTCCTTGGGCTTGAGGAGGTCTAGGCTTAACCGGGCGAGTGGAGAGACAGGTGCGCGGCACAACACCCTGCTGGGATCTATCCAAGCGAATGCAGAGCGCCTAGATGGATGTCAGCTTGTAAACTCATTTTTATGGACACGAAAACTTACCCAGCCATCATCGTACTCGTGGAGGAGGCGCACAAGCTGGCCAGCTCTCAGCTCCATTTCATCCTCAAGAGTAGGCTTGAAGTCAAGTTGCACACGGTGGACAGTGGTGTTGGCGGGACCTCCAGCGGCGGCGATGGCGGCAGAGCCAGTGGATCCGTTAGATTGGTGACCGGGGCCGGCAGAGTCGGCGCTGAACGTGGTTCCAGAGGGAGAAGCAGGGATGGTAGACAAGGGTGCAGGAGGTGCGGGCAGAGTCAGGTCCAGTGCCTTGGGACCGTCCTTGCGGGTCGACGCCTTGCGAGCCAGACCTCCAGCGGCGACAGCTCCAGCACCAACTGCCGCAGCACCTGCAGCAACAGCGGCACCGTTGGGAGCGGTGTTGGCAGGGATATCACTCACGGCAGTGCCCGGAGCAGGCTCGCCGACGTTGGGAAGAGGCTTCTCGTTGAGGCTCATGGAGCTGACGGACTCCTCGGCGATGGGACCGTTGATTCTCTCGGCTTGGGCACCAAAGGGGTTCGCGGGGTTCGAGCTCTGGTTCGTTGCCGGTCTGTCCCAGGCGCCTTGGCCAGGGTTGCGAAGACCCAGAGCAGCAGCAGCAGGAGCCAGGTTGGCGTTCATGTTGACGGCAGGTCCCCCAGCAGGTCCTCTGCTGGCGCGCTTGTCGAGGTTCAAGTTGGGCAAGAACTGGGTAACGGGGCGAAGACTGATGCGAGGAGCGCGGGGGTTCTGGCTTCCAGCGGCAGCGGCGGCGGCTCCAAATCCATGGCTCTTCTCATCCTCATCGGCCAGACGTTGCTGCTCCATCTGCTTCTTGCGACGGTTAAAGAGGAAGAAGACGAGCAAAAAGACGACGAGAACACCGGCTAAAACACCAATAGCAATGCCAGCCTTTGCGGCACCGCTGGTCTCGTTGCTGGTCGACTTGTCCGTGGTTGATGTGGCGCTAGGGGAAGCGCTGGAGATGATGCTAGCATTGTCTGCAGTGGCGGCAGTCTTGGTGGTCTTTGCGAAAGTGGGCGCATCTGTCGCGATAGCGAGCGTAGTCTGAATGCTCTCGGTCAAGGGGTCCTCAATGACTGTGGGCAGCGACGAGGTAGACGCGGCATCCATGGTGGTGGATGAGGTGTCGGCAGTCTTAATGATGGGGGCGCCGGCCCTGGCGATGGTGGTCTCGGTGGAGTCGACTGTCGTCGATTTCGACCTCGTAGGGAGGGGTGATTGAGCGACAATCAGCTTGGTAGAGGTAGTGCTCGTGGGGGCGGCGACGGCATCATCACCAGTTACGGTCTGGTAGATGGTTTTGATAACGGTCGAGCGGCCTTTCTTTGTATTAGCGCGCCGTGTGGTCGTGGCATCATCATCGTCGTCGTCCTGTCTGATTTTGAGATTACCTCCATTGTTTGTCGTGGCCTCGTCATTGGAGGCGAAGGGATTCAAGTCCTTGAATTTATCGCCAACGTTGCTCCAGAAGTCGGGGTTGCGAGGTGCGATATGCCTGCGGGCGTGGAGGTGGTGGTGGTGAGCCATTGCGGCGGTTGCGGGCGTGGGTTAATGGAAATGGAACAAATCCAACTAGTCCAGCCAGAAGTCGTCGGGATGAGTGAAGATAACGTGAGGTGTGTGAGGCGCGTAATGAATGATTCGTATCGTGAGTTTCGTGGGTCGAGGCGGGGTATCTGAAAAATGGAGGGAGGATGTCTGGCGTGCACGGGAGAGGCTGGTGATGGGAATGCTCAAGGGATTCGGCTCCAGAAGGGGAAAGGTTGTGATGTTCGTGAGGCGATCGTCGAAAGAATGAAGCAGCAAGCAGTGAATAAGTCCAAGTCCGAACAGGGAGTCGCGGTGGCCGAGGATTATTGGCTTGAGAAAGACTGGCTGCCTTGGTGTTGTGGGCTGAAAGTCGAGTGTTGTTGCGCGTACGTTTGCGTGCAATTGAACGAATGTGAAGTGGCTCTGGGCCCGGTGGAAGGAGAGTAAAGTGAGAAGGTGGGTGAGGTGAGGTCGTTGTTTTTTGCAAGATCTCACTACCAGCTCACAGTCATTGGACAGTCACAAACCGTCTTAGTAAATTGTCATGGAAGACGATGATGTTTGTTTGTAGGAGGAAAGAACGGATGAATCTGCACACCGTGACTCTTGGGAAGCTGCGAGAGAGAGAGGACGACGATGAAGTCTCTCTGTCTGTCTCTGAAGGTGAGAGAGTGCAGCGACAGCAGGAAGCAGTCAAGCTCAGCGAGTGAGATGCAGTTCGGACGGAACGGGGGGGGAGGATGGGATAGGATGGAAAGAAGAGGGCGCACACGAAAGTGGGAAGGGACAGTGAGAAGAAGGGAACCGGGGACATTGAGGTTGCACGCACGCGCAGTCTGCAGTTCAGGATCCTGGGCGAATGGGAACTTGGGAAAGAGGCCCCAAGCAACGTTGGACGGATGACAAGGGTCGGGCGACTGGGGTGTGGATGGGAAGCAGATCCCTGCCGCAACAGGTACCTACCCTCAGTCTTTTGCACTCACTCTCAATCTCACTCTCACTCTCACCCTCACCCTCACCCTCACTTTACAGGTCGGCTAAGGATCACTTGCTGCAAAGGTACGGATACGGATGCAGGTACCAAGACAGCAGGCAGGAAGGAACTGATGGGGGAGCGACTGCAAGAGGACCGTGAGATATCAAGATGAAAAGGGAATGGCGCGTGGAAAAGACGGCCGTGCGATACGGTCAATGTCAGGGCTTGCAGTCTTTGCCGTGTTAGTGCCGTCCGGGGATATCAGTCTGCTGTCTACCTACCTTACTTCGTAAGGGTAAGGTACCTAACTTCCAAAGTACAGTAGTTGGCTGATGTCTCTTGGGTAACGGTGGGTGATGGCTCGGATCACATTTTGCACAAGTCCAACATTGGCACCAATCTATGGAAGGTCGGACGGATTGGGATAAACGCGCACAAAGAATGCAACCGCGGCTCCAACGGTCATTCGACAATGCATCTGATCCACGCCCACACCACCGAGTCAGCGTTTCACCATTCGCCCTGTCTCTGGCCTCTCCCTGCGCTTGGGATGAATTTTACCAGAGGTACATACAATGAGGGAGGAAACAAACAAACATTTAGGAATAGTTACACATCCGCCTTCCTGTCCTACGTAGACGTGCCAGGCATCAATCCACTCTCGTTCAGTTTGATCACTGGATGATAATTCGCTGCCATAAATCACAAGGTTCCTCATCCATCTTGACACGAATATCTACACACAATGGGAGGCAACAAATCCCGCACCCATCCCATCGGTTTCCGACGCAGGTACCGACCTCAATCCGTCGGTCGCATTTTGCGGCTTGCTCATCCACACCGGCGCCCATCTTCATCAGCGCACATGCACGGGCCGCGCTAAGGCAGGGGCCTCCCAACGCCCATCCTGCCGTGCCTGTCAGGTACCGACTCCGCTTGATTGGCTCTCTTGCACTTTTCTCCACCCTTCTCCACCCCACACCCACAGAATAAACGAAATTGTTTGCTCGGGGTTCCTGAGCCGTTCGTCCAATCAAACCCTGCCAGGTGGGACGGAAAAAGAAGGCGTTTGTCCGGCCCGAGCTTCAACCACCAGTGAACCACCACAAGCAGCCCCCAAACTCCAACATCCCCATCGTCATCGCCAACAGGGGACCAACACATTCAATCCGTACCAGTCACACAAACACCACACTGGCACACATACACCACTACTAATGCTGTGATACGCGCTGTCTCCTGCTTTTTTCTCGCTTTCCCGCCCAAACAGCATCCATCCCCTCCCGTTACCTTCGAGAAGCACGCGAAGACTGCCATGTTCATGCGAGCCACACACACAAAGGCAGCTTATCGCCACAAGGGAATTAGCAAGAATGCACCGAAATAGCATTTTTCTAAAGCTGGAAAACAGCCACCATCGACCAGATACTACAGATAGCCTCACAAATGAAAAGACTGGCTGGCTAGAGGCTGGCGTGTGTGATGGCGAAGCTGGCCTGCCCATCGTCATCTCACCATTCGGCCCGGAACCTCGCAAGGGTTGATATAGGCACCGCTGACCTACTTACGGATACAGTAGAATGCCACTGTCATTCCCGTGATCATCACCAAACCACCCACTGGCACTGCCTCTCTTAAAGACCCCTAAAGAAGCAATCTTGTCTTTGAAAGAATGACACGACATGCTCTGTGCTCCTCCCTCGCGAGTCGCAAGGAGCTTTCAGCTTTCTCTGTCACTCAACGACCCTTCTTGATCTTCTCAAGCTACAGAAAGCAGTCAGTGCTCCGCATCCGCCCATCTGCCTCGAATACGAGACTTGTCAGGCCACGTTGCTGCGATGGCCTTTTTTGTCGTCCTGTCTGCCTGACAGAAGTCGGTGTGTTTGAATCCATCAAGCGGTCGAGGCCCCAAGAACTGAGAATTGCACACCGTTCGATTTCGTTGCTTTTTCGGTTGCATTTAGACTTCCCGCCGTGCGCCGGAGGAAAATTCAAACAAGATCTCCTGAGTGGTCTCAGGAGGGAAACAAGCAAAGAAAACACACAACAAATCCTAATCTTGAGGCTAATTTTAAGACATGCATCGAATGGCGCCGTCAAGCCACCAAAAAGCCTAAAGCCACAAGACCGCTTTTACCTGGGCCATCGAGGGTTCGACCAACACACCCGTGACACCGAAATTGGAGAGACCTTTTGAAACAAGCCGGTTCGTCCGCTCGTGCCATTAGGTTTGGTTCGCCTATTTCGTACCCGTCGCGCAGTGAGCACTCGCCATCACCCTCAACTTTGGTTCCCTCCCCCATGATCTGCTCGCCTCCACAGCATGCCACTGCCAAGCGCCTTTCGGTACCTGGCTACCTGGCAGATGCTGGCATTTTTCTCGCATTGTGGCCCATCTCTCCACACTGGAGATGACCTCCGCCCACCAGCCTTATCCATCGACATCCATGACATCCATGCGAGAACACGCGGAAACATGATGGCTAATCAGCGGGCAATCTAACGAAAAGACCCGGATGCGACTGTACGGGGGTCTCAATTACCGCAGCCTCTAGGTGTTCGCAGACAACCAACACGCCGACAACATCAACATTGCGAATGGAGTCGTCTCCGTCAGAACGAAGTTGGGGGCAGAAAACCGCGCAATCCTCTTTCCTGGGAATGAGGAACGTCGCATCCCTGACATTGACTCCCTATGCAGCACAGCAAACCGTCCATGCCTTACACAAAGAGCAGAGTCAGCATGTTATTCAACGTATCATGCAAAAATAACAAGAAAACCTGGCTTCGACGTCGTAGATCGGCACAGCGTCATTTTACTGCCTTTGTACGACATGCTCCCGCAATCGGTCGGATAACCCGAAAGGTAGATTATGGAATGTTTCAATTAATCCCAGTCAGACCTGCCTTCTTCCTTGTCTTGATCTGAGGGAGATCTCCTGCTGCGCATCCAGTTATTCGGACGCGGGAGAAGACAGAGACAGTACCGCGGCGGCGATCCGTACACCGGCCCTATGCAGCTCCGCGACAAACCTGTCTCTCGTCTCGCTTGTCTTCCCGTACGTTCCCCGTATCAGATCAGTGTAGCGTCGGGTATCGTTGATATTCAAAGGCCATTCATCAATGACCAAATTACTACACTCAATCATCATAGCGAGCGAGCCCAGAACAACATAGATCTCACCCGTTCATTTCGAAATGTTCAAGCGGACGCTTCGGAGACAGCCTCTTCCATCAGTCAGAGCTTAGCACACCCAGCCTAACGTCGAAATAGCAACTCTTTTTTCACTTTTGTCTATCCATATCTCCTCTTCGCGTATAGTCGCGTCGCGAGTTCCCGCGGTTCTAATCATTACAAAGCGATACCAATAGCCACCACTGATCGCTCTCCTTTCTAGCTTTCCCTCTTGTAGATTGCGGTTGGGCTCTAGTTGGTAGCCTCCCGGTTCAGTGTGCCAAACATGACAGCTAGAGCAAGCCACGCGATCGAAACCTTTGCACGTCCCTTGCTTCAAGACTTCGTCTACGCTCGTAGCTGGCACAGGTCTCCTGTGGCTTCACCGGTCTAGGCGCAGAGTCATAGAGGTCCCAGTCCCACCCCCACGCTGTGCGTCTCCCATCTCGTTTGGTACGTCGAGCTCAATTAAGTGCGTCGAGCTTTGTACCTTCACCTATCCACCACCAGCATCACGACCGGATCTCATCCTCAACCTTGATGAGGGTCGATCTACTGCGGAGGCGGCTGAGCACCCCATTGGTGCGGCGGCTGAGGGGGCTGCTGGCCTTGATATTGTCCTCCCTGCTGTTGCTGCTGGCCTTGTTGCTGCTGCTGCTGCTGCTGCATCTGCCCAAGCAACGCCGCAAAGAAGGCCGGGTTGATATAAGCACCCTGCTGCGCGCCCTGCCCAGGCTGGACCCCTTGCGCCGGCCAACCCGGCGGCGGCGGCGGGACGGCAGGGAAGCCCTGCTGTCCCGGCTGCGGCACGGGCATTCCGGGGAAGGGGAAGTTGAACGTCGCCGCCGTCGGCGCGGGCGCACCCTGCTGCGGCTGCTGGTTGTTGTAGTTCTGTTGAGGCGCCTGGAATCCGGTCGCACCGGCGCCGCCCCATTGTCCGCCCTGTTGCTGCTGATGCTGCTGCTGTTGATATTGATGTTGCTGGTCACCGCCACTCGAGTGGTGCCTCTGAGGCGCCGAGTATCCCTCCCTGTGATCCCCGCGGTTCCCATACCCGCCGCGTCCACGACCACGACCTCCTCCCCTGCCCCTATCACCACGTCCCCTAGAGTCTCCGCGGCCACCTCTACGCCCACCGAAGCGGCCGGGCTCAGGCTCCGTAGTGAAGCTCTGCTGCGCAGGCGGGGCCTGGCCGAACCCAGGCGGTCGCGCGAGGGGCTTGTACGGACCATCGTCCTCGTCGTCGTAGTTGAGTCCGCCATCCGTAGAAGGAGCGGCGCTGACTTCGTTCCGCAACGGATGCGGCTCGCGGTGGTTCCCTCCCCTGCTCCTCTTCTCACTCGGTCCACCACGTTCACCACCGCCGCCGTCCTTGCCGAACCTCGCCTCCTTCTTCTTCTGCTTGATCTGCCTCTTATGCTCCGCCTCCTTCTCGTCATCCGAGAACTCCATCTCGTCCTCGGCAATCTCCTCGTCGTGGATGTTACTCGCGTCCGATCCCTTCAGGTTCTTCAACGGCTGCGTGAACACGAATTTCGCGTGTGCGGGCGGGTAGTAGACTTTCACGCCGACAGCCAACCCGGCCTCGGCAATCTCCTCGACCGTGGAGAGCATGACGGTATACAGCGGCTGCAGCACTTTCCCAATCGTCTCCCACACCATGCCAAACACTTTCCGGTCCTCGGTGCAGAGCACCGACCCCGTGTCGAGGACCTGATACTCGCCCGGGGTGAAAGCCCTCACTACCATGATGTTCTCGACAATCTGCTCCACGAGCCCGAGCTCCTCAATCTTGTCGTCCGCGGAGAGGGTCACGTCGGGCTTGGCGGGGACCGTCACGTCGGCGACCTCGTTCTTGGTCCGCAGGTGTCCCGAGGCACCGGCCCCTGCGCCGCCGCCGTTCTTGCCGTCGCCTCCGCCTTCGTCGTCTGAGCCGCCTTCCATTTCCATAAGCATGCGCGCCGTCTCCTCTACGCCGAGGAGCTGGTAGCCGCCTGCGTCCGAGTCGTCGTCCGAGTCCGAGGAGGAGTCGCTGGAAGAGTCTGAGGAGGACTCGTAGGGCGAGGAGTCGGCTTCCCACTCGGGGTGGTCACCTTCGCCTTCGGCGGCGGGGTTTTCTTGGTCTTGGGCTGTGATGGAGGAGGTCGGGGCATCGATCATTTGGGGTCTTTCGAGCATTTGGGGGGCGTCAATCATCTCTTGCCCAGCGGGTGCAGGTGCGGTCATAGGTGCAGACGCAGACGCAGGCGCAGGGGCTTCTTGAGCTACTGCGGCGGGCGTCTCTTGGGGAACTTCGACTGGTTGGGCTGGGGGAGTGTGATCGAGACCGCTGATCATGGCCTCGAGGGCGTCTGTCAGGGAAGGGTGCTCAGCGGCATCGTCGACGTTCATGGCATCGGGGTCGGTGGCCTCCTGTGGTGCGGCGACGGGCTCTGCTGTTTGCGCAGGCGCAGGGGCGGGCTGCGACTCGGTCGTGTTCTCTCCCATACTGACGTCCTCATTTTGGTTTTGGATCTGCTCCGAGGTACCGTTGGCGGCGGCGATGATCTCGGGATCGACGCCCTCGAAGCTCGCGGCGGCAGCGAGAACGTCGGCGGGCACCGGCGGCAGGGTCTCGTTTGCTTTCGCGAACCCCAGGCCTGGGATCTGGAAGCCTGACATGATAAAATCTGTATTTGCGACCGGTTTTCTCGCTCGTATGTCGTCAATTGAAATCCAGCCGAGCAGTGTGAAAAAGTTCTCAAAAGACGAGTACAATGAAAAACCACAAAGTCTTGTTTGGAGTAGACTCGGGCGCAAGAGAAATGGAGAGTTGGGGAGGACCCGATAAGAAAATTTTAGTGGGGTCTCTGCTTTACGATAAAAATAAACTGGGTCTTCTTCGGTGAGTTGCCGCAAGTACCTACCTACTGACTTTTCTGACCTTCAGTGAATTCTTCTGCCCCGCCTTCACCGAGCTCACCGCACACTTCTCACTTACACGCTCACCAATACGTACTTTGTAATATAGTCGGTATATTAGGTCGCACTAATTCTTTCGTCTTCTGGAGTGAACCTTCTTCATGATCACGACACCGTCTTCCGCCAACACAGAATCTGCCACTCGGCCGCCCAAATCCACCACGCAACCATGGTCAGCTTCTTCACTGCTAAAAAGCGAGCTTGCGATGAGTGCCGTCAGAGGAAGGCATGTGCAACAGTGACTAGTGATTTTCACTTGCTTACCTTACTGACTGCAGCTGTCTCAACTGCAGATTCATTGTGACGCGGCCGTGCCCCAGTGCGACTGGTGCAGCCATCACCAGCTACAGTGCACCTATAACCGCGTCGTGCACCGGAGAAGACGCGCAGCCCCCACCACACTGTGAGTTACCATTGCGCCCATTGTGAGATGCTCATCCTCGCCCACGAAGCCGGAGGAGGGTGTTCGGTTCATCGAATGGCGATTCAGAGCTGTTGACTCGTCTTCTTGATAGTCGCGCAACAGAAACGACGAGAAGCAGCTCATCCTTGATCCCACCAAGCACCAGCAGAACCAGCAGCAACGATAAGGTCGACACTACCTGCATGACCAGACCTCCATCACGTACCGACACCTACATGACATCGCTCTTAGCCTCGCCTACTGTCACTATCTCGATCACCGGCCTTGAGGGCTCGTCGTCCTCCGTGCCACCGGCATGTGGATTAAGATTTGCCCGATACTATCTGGACGAGATTGCCTCGCCCAGCGGTGCACTTTTCTTCTCTGCCGACCACCACCACTGGATCCGCCGGTGTACAGGACAAGCTCACGTCTTCTCCAACCTGTTGGGGCTCGATCCAACGTCGTCATCATCATCATCCTCCTCCTCCTCCTGTGCGGGAGGCGACTACTACTCGGCTGATTGCAATCAGATCGAACTGCCGGCCCGACATGTCGTCGAAGACTATCTGCAAATGTTCCGGGCGGCTCCCTTTCGACTCGTGTTCCCCATCGTCGACGGTGTCTTGTTTCAAGAAACCGTCAGTCAGGCTTACGATCCGCACCACGCAGCCAACTCAGCAGCCCAGGCCTGTCTCTTCTCCTTCCTTGCCATCATTACCCATACCCAATGGAGCCCGCGCAACACGGCCGTCGTTATTGACAGCGAGGCATGTGTCTGGCAGGCCCAGCGCCTGATGCCCCTGGCCCAAGCGAGCCAGGATATTACGGGACTCCAAACTTGCCTTATGCAGGTGAGTTGCGGCTTCATCAGGGGAAGGAGAGGCTAGGCTGTGCTGTGCTTACCAATGTACATTTCGGCTTCTAACGCGAACCAGTGCATGTATCACCTCTTCTGCGGCAAGATTCAGATGGCCTCGATGGCCCTTGCTCTTACCTGTCGCCTGTTGTTCCCGTTGGGAGCCCACAGGCAGCCCACCGCAGGGAGCGATGCGCCCGAGCAGCAAAGCCGGACAAGAAGCCACGCGCGCAAGCTGTTCTGGCTCTGCTACACCTTTGACAAGATCGTGGCGCTTCGGACCAGCCAGCCTCCCTGCATCGATGATGAGCACTGCGACCTTGCGCTACCTCCGGGCTACGTAGAAGGGCTATACGTTGACCACAATGATACCATTGGTAGCAGGAGCGGCGCCCTCTGCTGTCTGCCGGGCGATTTGCGGCTGAGCATCATCAAGTCCAAGGCCTGCAGGCTGCTATACTCGGTCCGCCTACAGCAGTACAACCAGCAGCATCACCAGCCAACCCCCAAGGCTGGGCTGCTGCGCGAAGTGCGCGAGCTGGACAGTGAGCTAGAGCGGTGGCGCCTCTCCATCCCGGCCCGGTTCCGGCCCATGCTGCTCAGCCGGAGCTACGGCGGCAACAACAACGGCGCCTGGTGGCTTGACCCGGCTTTGGACGCCAGCCAGAGGATGCATGTTATGGTGCTGCACTTTGAGTACCAGCACCTTGTGGCCGCTCTGCACCGAGCCGCGAGCCCGTGGCTCACCTGGGGAAGCGAAGCAACCGTATCAACGGCGGCGACCTTGCCGTTGGGGTCCAGTCAGAGTCAGACCTTGTCTATCGAGGCCAGCCGGTCTTGTCTAACGTACTTTAGCGATGCTGCTCCTTCCCTGATGGGAGCTGCCTTTTGGTGAGCAAACCCCTCTTTCTACTTTGCTCTCTGCTCCTTCAATCCGATGGCCAGTTGCTGAGCAATGAGTATCTTTCGACAGGGTGCTACTCTTCTACCCCGTATCTGCCGTAGTCACTCTGTTTTTCAATCTGTTGCGGAATCCACTGGACGATCAGTCGGCAGACGACCTCAGACTCCTCGAGTCCATCCCGAACTTCGTGAGCGTGGATCGTGCCAGGAGCTCGATCCCACCCCATGTGCTTGACTTGAACACCTTTGATGATTTTGTGGCTGAGGTGATCCGATTGTCCAAGTGTGCTATGACTATGGCCGGCCACGTCAAGTAGAGTGCTTGATGGTTAGACATGTGTGTTTGTCAATAACACTAAACATCCTGAGGAGGTGGGAATGATCCGTATTTGTATGGGTCAACAATGAGTACTGGCTAGGCTGGATCTTAAGAATGAATGACACTAAGGCAGTATATAGTAGACAACAACCGAGAGAGACGAAATGCAAGCCGTCCACAACATCTCCTCACATGGCCCCACCATCAAAATCGGGTACCGCCCCGGGCGCACGGCAGGCAGCCGGACCGGCCGAGTGGATACACTCCACTTTTGGCCAGGCGGCCGACGACTACCGCGATACTAACATCAACGAGGCCGTCGACATCTATTCGTACTCTATGCCAGCGCGGCAGCGCGCCTTTGTAACGAACCGACTGATCCGCTACTTTGGCTGGGACAGGCCCTCGTATAGCGTCGACTCGGCCTGCGCCTCCAGCCCGTCGGCGATGCTGCTGGTCTGCTCGGCCCTCTAACCCGGCCATCAACGCGGGTCCGAGCCGGGGGTCTTTCCCGTCGCCCTCAGGACCCTGCCGCACCTTTCAGGACGCTGCTGACGGCTACTTCCGTAGCGAGGGCCTAGGCATCTTCGGGTGGTCCTGAAGCGCCTATCCGATGCCATCGCCGACCGAGGTACCGTACTTGCTGTCGTCAGGGGTGCGTTCCGCAGCTGCTCGTCCGGGCGTCGTCTCTATTACGCATCCCAGCACCGCCATGCAGCAGGACCTGTACCGCGATCTGCTGGCCCAGACTGGCATTGAGGCGGCCCAGCTTGGCTACGTCGAAATTGCATGGCACTGCCAGCAAGCTGACGACGCGACCAATATGTCTAGCGTTGCTGCAGGCTTTGGAAGCGCCCGCTCTCCTGGCTACTCATTTTACGTGGGCCCTGTCAAGGCCAACGTCGGCCACGCGCGAGGCCGTTGCGGACATGGCATCCCCTCATCAAGTCCACTATGATACTCAAACACCGCCTGATCCCCGGCCAGACCGTCCCTCCTTCAGGCCGGCCCGAGCTCATCCGCCACTTGCCCCCTATCCACGACTTTAGGTATCCACGTGTCAGAACAGAGCCATGTCTGCCGCGCAGCCAGAGTCGATGATGGACGCAAGATAAAGATCAACAACTCTGATATTGCGGTAAGTTCTCTTCCCTGCTCTATTTCAAACTACTCAGCTGACACGGAAGTGCTCAAGAGCGGCAACGTGAGCTTGTTGCTGGAGGAGGGCAGCAACTTGCAGCAGCAATACAAACACGGGGATGACGGCCGCAAGTATCGCGTCGCAGCAGTCTCGGCACACCCCCCCCCCCCCCAAGTCCTTTGCCATAAACCGGCAGAGGTGCCGGAGCATCTTCGAGCTCACCCGCAAACCTTGCTGGTCAACGTGGTTTATACAGCCACGGCCCACCGCATACACCATGCTTACCGGACTGCCTATGTGTCTGTCGGATTCCATCGACAATCTTGTACTTTAGCTGGCAGTAAACGACAACAACAACATCCCACTAGTCGCACGCAGTGGTGCTGGGGCTGATGAAGATAGTAGCGTCGTCTTTGTCTTCCCAGGCCAGGATATGAGGCGGTACCCAATACTGCTAACTTTCCCGTCAGAGGCCGATGGTGGGCGGGGTTCCTTTCCGGTTGCTACTAAACGGACCGCTTAGGTATGTGACGAACAATTTACTATGTGCGCGTACTTCTTGATAAGCATCGGGGTCATGAGAGCCATCGGGGATGTCCTCTTCCCGTTGTTGTACTTGCGTATGCAGGTTTGACGTGCCCAGCAGGGCTATGCACCGTCCGAAAGAGGAAATTTGCCGCTTAGTCATTGGTGCTAGCTTGGTTTTCCCTGCCCGTTGGTTGCTAGCTCAATCGTTTACATGGATAGTTGGAAACCATCGTCTATCAAGGACGACGAAAAGCTACAGTTCACAGTTTCTAGTCTACTACTACTACTATGGACAGGCAGAGATGGCTACTTATCAGGATCCTAACACTACGGGGTTGCCCAAACACCCTTTAAAGGCGGGCATCATTTACTTTTGCTACCAGCGAGTTGTCTTCATGTTTTGTACACATCTTCATCTATAAAGACCTGGAGGACCCCTTACTTCACCATCTCCTCTCACCTTATTCTTTACACTCTTTCCAGCCAGCCCGACGCGAGAAATACAGAGACTAGATATGGATACCAGCGACTGCACTTTGAACACTTGCCCGGTCAGCTTGTCTAGGATTGGGTTCCTGCCAAACCTGGGCGGCAACGCCTTCATGGTGACCTGGTTCGGAATTATCCTGGTAGCGCAGGTAGCCCTCGCGATCCGGTATAAGACCTGGAGCTACCTGGTTGGCCAGGCGTGCGGGCTGGTGCTCGAAGTGGTTGGCTATGTACAACGTATCAGGCTCCGCGATGACCCGTTCAACAACCAGACATTTATCGTGTAAGTGAATGCGGCCATCCCTTCCCGCCCATTTCCTTTTTTCGACTACACGGAGAGAGCTGACGTCTTCTCTTATTGCTCTGTTACAGATACATCGTGACCGTAACCATCGCTCCGGCCTTCCTATGCTACACCATCTACCTGTGTTTCGGGCGCATCGTACTCATCTACGGCCCCCACGTGTCGCTCATGCCCCACCGAACCTACACCATCATCTTCGTTACACTTGACATCATCTGTCTTATTCTTCAGGCTGGCGGCGCGGCATGGTCGCAGACCGATGGACTCAATCTCCAGGATCTCGACCGGGCGCTTGACTTGCTGCGGGCCGGTCTGGGACTGCAGTGTGCCAGTTTGGGTCTTTTCGTCCTGCTCTCGCTGGATATGGGAATCC
The DNA here is from genome assembly GCF_027942845.1 of Colletotrichum fioriniae. NCBI lineage: Eukaryota > Fungi > Ascomycota > Sordariomycetes > Glomerellales > Glomerellaceae > Colletotrichum > Colletotrichum fioriniae. Next base: position 1,826,573 of record NW_027076844.1, on the reverse strand, counting down.
GGGGGCTACGGAACCGGAGCACATGGGACACGCGGTATGCTCATGTCCGTCAACGCAGAGCTTTCACTTACTTCCTCGTGGGTGAGTTTAAGTGTCTTCATTCTTGGCCCGTTCCTGTTGTGCTGATACTCTTCAAGGATCCTTTGCGGCCGCCGTACTGATCCTTGCCCGGTCTGCCTTTCGCGTCGAGGAGCTGCGCAACGGCTTCAACGCTGCGGGTGACAATGCCGAGGTGCTCTTCATGGTGTTTGAGGGCGCCATGATCGGCCTGGCTGTGCTGCTGCAGACCATCTTCCACCCAGGCTACATTCTTGATGGCGAGTGGCGCGCCACCAGCTTCTTCACCAAGCAGCCTGGCGCCCAGCACAGCCAGAGACGTGCGGCCGAGGGAGAGTCTGGCTCTTTGCAGACTGCGCAGAAAAGTGGACAGGAGTAAATTCAGGTCCGTAGGGTGGACAACGCCCGCGAGGGAAAGTGCCTCCCTTTAACACGTTTAGCACCCAGACTGGAGTAGGGAATCGTCTGCCATTGCTACAATGGATTCGGCATCCATATGATGAAGTGAGGTTTCTCCGCGTTTTTCCGCACAGCGGGCGCACGCTATCTGGGTACCTGACAGTGGTTGTGATTTTGAGTCTGTTGCACGCTATTTGCTGTTTGCTTCCAAATGTTCCTTTACCTGGCGGGGACTAGAAACAGCAAAATGGTAAATGCTATTAGAAAAAAAAGGGGTTGGGGGAGGGAGGGAGGAGATGATGAAGAAAAACACATGAACACAAAACAACGTCCATTCCTCGCCTCTCTATCCTGTCTCTAGGTACGTGTCTGCGTGCCAGCCGTGTCAAGGAGTGGACTTTCAGATTAGCTAGATCGCGAATACTCCATGACAACCTCTTTAATATACTGTCTCGTTTTTCACAGCCCGCGGCCTATCCATCATGGAGATGTGGTCAGTATCCGCCATCAAGGTCTGAGGCCCCTGGCCAACCAACTTCTGCCGCCCGTTGGACCCAAATGTCGTTCTCTTGGCGTAGAACCAGGCCATCACCCCCGACCCCGCATACTCCATATTGTTGATATCGTTGTTGCCAAAGAATCAGCGCCTGGTCACCTCGTCCATGGCCGATGTCTTCTGGTTTGCCGTCGGTTGTTGCTGCAGCGAGCCAGCCGCGACTTCGCAGAGGCCCAGCTTAGCTCAGATTATGTAGGCCTTGCCAGGGCGCCTGGCTGGGTCCATGGGCTGCGGTTGGTAGATGACCAGGGCGGAGCACACGCTCAGGGAGGTGCGGCTTGAGGCGGAGGGGTATGGGCGCCATCTGAGCCTCGGCGCTAGTGCTATCATCATTTTCATTGCTACTGCTGCGATTTGATACCCGTCGGCATGCCTCTGACCTCGAGGAGCGCCATGAAGGGCCTGGACAGGTGTGGCAGAGGCTCAGGCACGCGTATGTCTATCATGATAAGGCTCTCGACGTCCTCGCCCGCCCGACTTGAGCAGCCGGCGGACCAGCCCGTCCAGCAGATATGGGCCTTGGGGTCGAATACGGTGCAGAGAAGCCAGGCACAGTTCGCTCACCTGTTCGATGTTGAAGGTGAAGGCCTCGGAACCATGCAGGAAGGACGACACGAGGGCGTAGATGACTGTAAAAAATCGTCCATCGGGTGTTTTGCAACATTTCGTCGGAGCTCTCGTATGGACAGAAATGGAAGTCACATGTGACTTATAGTGGTTTATACATCTTGGTGCCACTCAATTTGTTGCCAAGCTCCCCGGCTCCCCAGCTCTCCTCGATCCCGGTCTTGCTCGTATAACACTAACGCGAAGCGGGATAGCTTCGCTGATGTGGATATCCCCACGTGTGGCATCGCCGGCTTGTCTCGACTACACATTCACCAGCTTGATATCCTGGAAGTAGTTTTGGATCTGGAGATCGTACGACTTAGATGTCACGTTCTATGGAAATCTTTCGGTGCAAGCGATGATTCTCAGACCTACAACGTGGGCGTGGTGGTCGCTGGCCACCAATCATAGGGCGTAAGCAAGGGATTCCAATCATCAAAGTGGTTTACATCGCCGCAAGAGGAAATGAAACTGCTACAGACATCTCGTATCCGAGATTCATGAGACCCAATCGTGGCTATGATGGAAACACCCCTCTACAACATCAATGTGTTCTTGATTAGAGTAATCTTCCCCGACTAGCTCGCCCGGTGGGAGTATGGGGGAGGAATGGCTGCTGCCTAAGATTGACTACCTACGTCGAGGTTCTCCATCGGGAAACATCAAGACAAGCTTAATTATTATATGGGCGTGTTTGAGACATCGCATTCTTGTAGAGTCCAGCTGCAGGTTATTCTTAGACCCTGTGAAGTGACCCGCAGGTCGAGCACAGCCTACTTCTAATCTCCTTTTCTATGCAGGCCCGGATGCTGCTCAGAAACCCCTCACTCTCCAATTAGTGTAAGTGGCAGCAATGATTGACTTGGCTTCGGACTTGGTGATGCCAGATGCAAGATGACGACAGCAAAGGTGACGGGGACAAGCTTAGGGAGGTTCGGCGAAGACAGGTTTTGTCTCGGAAGGGGTGTTTGTCATATCACTCACTAGTGTGACATCCATACTCCCTGCTAAGAAATCCCCCAGCAATGGTTCAACCTTTTTGAGAATTCGTATATATATCAATCGGAGGCCCGTCCGATGCTCGTGTGTAGAAACAGTATCCAGACCAACCGAGAAGTGACTGGAGATTTCGCTCCTCCGCTCTTTTCACTCGTTGCACCAACACATTCGTTCATCTCCTCCTTCAGTTATAATGACATCTTGGAAACTGGCGGCGGCGTTTGCCCTCGTGGGGATCCGAGCCGTCGGAGCTCAAGACTGTACATTCGACTCGATCACGCCCTCCCAAGACCTCGTCTGGTGCCCCTGTGAAGGCCAATTCTTCTGCGCCAAGCTCGATGTAAGTCACATCTTGAACCACCGTCCCCTTCCGACTGACAAAATTACCCAGGTACCTCTCGACTACAAGAATCCAAGCCTCGGAAGAGCTTACGTTCCCTTGCTCAAGATCCCCGCCGCCGCCGAGTCCCCAGACGGCCCCTACCGAGGCGCAATCCTCATCAACCCAGGCGGACCAGGAGCATCCGGCATCGAGCTGGCGCGCTATAATGGCACCACGGTTCAAGCCGCAGCTGGTTCCAACTTTGACATCATAGGCTTCGATCCCCGTGGCGTCGGGCTCAGCGAGCCGCGGCCTAACTGCTCTGCAGGGATTGCGATTGGCAAGAATGGCACACTTTCCGGACGAGATGCCCCGCGGGTGGTTGATGGGTACTACCAGCAGTTCATCGATTTCGGCAAGGAGCTGGGTGAAAAGTGTCAAGCTCAGACTGGTGCTGATACCGAAGCTGGCCCGCATATGACGACTGCTGTTACCGCTCGCGATATGCTTAGCATTGTCGAGGCCTTTTCTGCTTCTCCTGATGGCAACCGTACGGTGCTGGACTCAAGTAAGCTGAACTACTATGGCGTGAGCTATGGCACCATGCTCGGTCAGACGTTCGCGTCGATGTTCCCTGATAGAGTTGGCCATGTGGCTATCGATGGGCTAGTGGATCCGATCAGCTACCAGACGAACTTCACTTCGAGCTCCATCAACCACGTTGACGGCGTTTTGGGAGCGTTCTTCGTATACTGTCACGCCGCAGGCCCGGATCTCTGCTCTCTATACACGGGGAACACTCCGAAGGACATCTTTAGCCGATGGAATGCTTCGTTTACACAGCTTGATGCTCAGAAGGCCGAGGCCGAGGGCTGGGCGAACGCTACTGACATTGGTTTGGCACTTGTGACCTTCAAAGTCAGCGTCCTTGCTGCGGTGGTGCAACCGCTGGCCGAGTTCAGCAGGATATCGGACGTCTTTGTGGCATTAGAGAAGGCCATCTCTTCCGGCACAATCGCGGCGTGGACGGAGCAGACGAACGCGATTTACGGTGATCCCAACATGGGGGGATACGTGAACCCTGAACAGACTCTCGGCATCTTGTGTTCTGATCAGAGCAATGTTTGGTATGGTAAGTCACTCGCGGATATCAAGCCTCTTTTGGACGGCTTGAAGGATACCAGTATTGTGGGAGAAGTCTGGGCTAGAACCATGCTCGCATGTCTCGATTGGCCCATCAGATCCAACGATGTTTTCAAGGGTCCGTATGGAGGTAACACCTCGTACCCGATGCTCTTTGTCAGTAACACGTACGATCCTACGACGCCCATTGAGAAGTAAGTTGATCTCGCCTACGGTTACAAACCTTACTGACGAGAGCTTTCAGCGCCGTCTCGAACGCGCCCAAGTATGCCAACGCTAGAAGAATCGTCACTGATGGCATGGGCGTAAGTTCAATCTCAACGTCTCACTTGAAGGTGCAATGCGCTAACGTTTTGTAGCACACCACCGTCGCCACGAACAACATGTGTGCGTTTGCCGCCATTCGATCTTACTTCCAAGACACCATGTGTGCCAAGGAGCACTACTGCCCCTTGGAACTGGGCCCATTCAACGTTCAGCTGAACGGAACGATCGAGGAGAACCTTGAAGCTGCTGGACTGTCTAATCTGCACAGTCTTTACTGATGCGCCTGTATACTTGTATCATCTATCCAGGTTCTGTTTCTTGGGTAAATTGAACATGACTTCGTGTCCGTATAACGATGAGCGAACTTGTCTTCACCCGAGTTCCATCGGCTTCACTACAGTTATCCGTACAGATAGTAAATAACATGTAAAATTCCCCGATAGAGGCTGACTTCAGAAAAACACCACACACTGGACCCCGCTTCCTCGACCGTTTGAGTGAACAGGGCCGTTGCCTCACAAGCGACCGGTTACATCTTCTTAAAATGCTGTGTTTTGTGGAAGTTCGGTGTTACCCCTTCAGTTTCTCTGAAACTTATGAAATACTTTAGCCTCAGCGTTGACTGAGAATCGTATCGTAGTTGATCAATGTGGTTGCGAGAGGGTTGCTTTATTGGTAATGGATTAGGGGTTCGTGGGGCTAGGACAGTGAATCTGTCCGTGTAAGTCCAATAAAGATGACAGAGGTATTCTGTATAGATCGTGTGCTTATACTATCAAACTAAATTCCATGAGGAGTGATGCAACGCAAATGTACCAACTCCGCAGTCTCACCGAAAAGCGAGACTATGCTAGCAGCCAAAGTAGAAGTCTATCGAGCTAGCTCATCCACAACTTTCTGTGCTAAAGGGTGTCTCTGCCTCATGTGCCTCTTCAAGTTGTCCAGACGCCCACCTCGAATACTAGCTTCACAGATATGGCAAACGAGTTTCGCCTTCTGGTGTGCAGATCTGTCGTGCCTGAGAAGGTCTCTCGCAGTACTGAAGCGTTGTGAACATCGAGGGACTTCACAGGCATGCTCCTTGATATGGCATCGTAGGTGCTCTCTAGGTCAGGTCAGTTCTCATGCGAGAATCAAGAATACTGGTAGCGTACGAACCTTAGTCGTTTCGCATCGCCAGGGAAGATTGGGCAGTATGGGCACTTCCCATGAGGCAATGGCTGATCTGAGTCGTAGCCAGCTCTACGCCTCTTTCTGCTGGGAATCGGAGGTGATGGGGTTCGAGAAGTAGATACACTCGTTCAGCTTCCTTCTCCGTCGTCGTATTCGCTCAAGGGGGGTCCTGTGATACCCGCGGCACCGTAGTGACCAGATCTTGGGCTCATATTACCGAAACCCTCGGTGACAAAGAAGTCGGAGGCGTGGAGAGCCTGATCGTGGTGAGACGAGCGACTGCCGAGAGTATCTTCACTGAAGAGGTTGAGGTCATCGCCGTTGGCTTCTGGACGCTGCGGTAACAATGTGGCACTACCGTTGAGCGGTAAAGCGAAAGAATATGCCTGACGATCAATGGAGGCTGGATCTTGGAACTCAGGATTGGCTATGAGAGAACCGTTGAAGGAGTCTGGCATGCCGAAGAACCCAGAGTCCGGGATACGACAGTGTGGATTGCCAACCCCTGACGGGTGAGCAATCAACCATGTGCTTCCGTCGTTGAACGATCTGCTCGAGGCATTGCTGCTGATGGTACGGCAGAAATCGTCGATTGAATCATGCTGCAGGCTTAGCCAACCTAAGTCATCTTGGTGTGAGTATTGAGCTGAGGTGTGTATGATTTCGTTGTATTCAGCTTCATCGTAGACTGGACCGTCCAGGAACGTAAGGCTTGTGTCGTAGGCTGACTGTGCCGAGGTTGAAGCTAGGGGCCTATCATGCCAAGATCTCCGAGGTCAGCGTGTGCCAAGAGGGAACAAGCGCAGTTCGAGAGATCTTACTGGTCCTGCCACCGCAGCGAACCCGGTGGGCATTTGTTGTCTTCATGTCTTGGTCTGAGTCTGTGATTGAAGTTTGTCAATATCTGGTCCATATTGATAGTAGGCGCTATGCTTTAGCTGGTACACACCAAAACTTACTTGTTACAAGAGCAGAGGGCACCCTTGCGTTATGAAGAGATTCTATGTTGGAGAGATAGCATGTTGGTCCATGACACAGGGTGCTACGAAATGAAGTGAACCTGTCTGGAAACGAGATCATAGTTATATAAACTCATGCCAAATTGATACTTTCAACAGTCTGAGGCCGCAATTTTTTCCAACCCCCAGTGGCTTCGAACATGTCGACAGAATCCGCAGTTTGAGGCCACGTACGCAACGTGGCAAGGCATCGAGACTCTGCGTTGGCCTTATTCCTGTCTGCCTTGGAGTCTTTTTGAAATTGTCGAATCACGAGGCCGGCAACGAGGAGAAAATGCGCCCAAGCTGCATAGCTTGTTTTAAACCTGCACTGCAATAAGCAGCCTCTTGAGGCCACATAATTGACACTGACCTGATGACCTGTCTGCCTTATGCAGGTCCAGCTCAGCAAGCCACCTCTCCAGGGCTGTCTGTCACCAATTCTCCAAAACTGCAACGCCTGCGAGTAGAACGCTCTCGAACGTAAGTTGACAACCTGGTGCAGCCGCTCCAACGGAGCTTTCGTGTTGTGATCAGCCCGCCAAGGCAGCCTACCTGAGGCGGCCCATGTGGCCTCCTCAATGACCTCAGCTGAGCCTCAATCAGGGGCAATCAGACGCTGTTGTCTGATGAATTTCCAAGTTTCTCCGTCATGCTCATTCGAGTCAGCATCAGCCGCGACGGATCGTGCTCAATGCTGGACTGCTACTGGTCAATCACAAATGAGCCCAACGGTGCAACCCCGCGCAATGTTTTGCAACCTTATGTTTCAATTCCTATCTGCTTATACAAGCCTCGTGATATGAATTGTAGTTCTTCTTACAATGTGACGTGCGGGCGGACTCAAACCGCCAAAGTAGTGTTTTCCCTTTCCCGGAAACAAAAAAAAAGCACTCCAAATTCTTTTCCCATGGGGTATCTTTTGGTACCGTCAACGCCAGATAATCGGACAAAATTTCCCTTCCTTTCCATATCCACTTGATTTGCAGAGCCTTGTTCGTTTGCTGTGCTAAGGAAGCGTCGGCAGTAGTAGGGGCCGCCGCGCGGTGAAGAGCGAATTCAAAGGCGAAGGTAATGATGAGAAGTAGCAAGCAAGCTTAGTAGTAACCGCGGCCCTTGGCACGGCCGTGGTGGTTACGACGACCGCCCCAACCACCGCCGCCGCCGCCGTCGTGACGCTTGTCGCGGTGGTTGTGGTTGTTATTGTTGTTACCGCCGCCGCGCTGCTCAGGCTCAATGGGAACCTCAACCTCGACCTCGTACTCCTCATACTCGTCGCGGTAATAAGCCTCGACCTCCTTTCGCTCCTGGCGGGCGCGGTCCGGGTCGAAGACGAAGCGCATGGTTCCATCCTGGTTGCGCCCGTTGCGCTTAGCAGAGTTGCTACCAAAGAAGGAAATGTTCTTGAGGACGGAGACGCCGTTGGAGAGGTTCTCGTCCTCGCCGCCGTCGCAGTTGGTGCACCAGTGGGCGTAGCGCACGAGACCGGGGGTGTTGTCGACCTCGCTGTTGATGACGATCTTGACCTCGATGAACTTGTTGAGGTCGAACTGGACACCGAGCTTGGTGGACTTGCCGTGCTGGGTGTAGAGGTCGAGGAGGTCGAGGACCGTCTCGACGACGTTTTGGCGCGTCGTGTGGAAGTCTGCGTAGTTGATCTTCTCTACCTTGTCGACACCTTGGCCGAGAAGGCGGGCGCTGAGCTCGAGAAGGCCAAGGGCCAGGGCGTAGGTAGTCTGCTTGACGGGGGCAAAGGTCTTGTACAAGTCGACGCTCATCTCCATGGCGGTGGCAAAGACATTCTTGGACTGGGGGCCCAGGATCTTCTTGGTTGCTTTCAGCAGAGCGGACTGAGGGTAGCGGCAGCGGAAGTCGAAGCCGACGGTCTCGAGGACCAGGCGCTCCAGGCCGATGATGATTTTGGAGGGCTGTTCGAACATCTGCGATTGGGTTAGTCACAGCTAAATTGTAGGCTACAAGTCATCACACACCTTGTCGTCCTGGGTTGTGGGGTGCTCGGGATTCTTAATGTTGTACGCAGCACACAGGATCTCCTTGGACTTCTTGATGGTGTCCTCGACCTTGCAGGCCAGGAAGAGACAAGCCATGGCGGCATCTGAATAGTTGTACTCGGCGTCGCGGAACGAGAGTCTGAACCAGTGAAAGTAGACACACGCAGTGTCAAAAGTCTTGATAGGGCTGCGAGAAAAAAAGTCAGCATCATCACTTCAGTAAGCTCCTGCCACAGGAACCAGAACAATGGTCCAACATACACGCGCAGCATGGTGCGGACGTTATCGATGAGCTGCACTCCCTGAAGACGGTAGCTATCCTCCCTAGCTGGATCGCTCTTGTTGTCTCGCAGCATGCGTCTCAATCTCTGCTCGCTCGTGAACTGGCAAGAGACCTGCATGTGGCCAGGGTGAGGACCCCTGGCCGCCGCGGGCTCGGGGGCCGGTGCTGAGTTGTTCGTGGCAGCAGCACTCTGCGCAACGCTCTGCGCCTTGGGGCCGGAGGGAGCCATTGTGTAGTCGCCGTCGCAATCTTTGCCAGCAGTGTCTGAATCGCCCTGCAAGGTCTGCTCGTTCTCGTCCGCGAAAGCGTCGCCACAATCAAAATCGCAGTCGAGGTAGCGGTCGTTGTCGCCAACGGTGCCAGAGTCGTGAGAGTCACCGTCGTCGTCTGGGTCGATGGCTAGGTACGAAGAACGCTTGATGGGAAGCTGAATCCAGCTGTAGTCATCGAACCAGACCTTGTCTCCCTCGAGGGGCAGGTCGAGAGTGGTGTCGTCTTTGTGGAGGTTATTGATCTGTTCCAATGTCGCCTCCGAGATTTCGCGTCCGAGGGTCTCCAAAACTGCCTTGTAGATGTCCGGCAGAGTCGCGGTGGGGTGGGTGAACGGTGCTGGACCTGCGTCCACCGCGGCGTCCCAGTTAACCTTTCTCTTGCGCACGGACCGTGTCACCCAGTTGGGGTGCTCCACGACTCGGAGCCGGAAGCGGGGCGGCTCGACGGATCGGTCTTGTCGATGCAAGACGCGGATCAACTTGGGATGGCCTTCAACCGTGAAGTCGAATTGCTTGATCTCTGAAGTTCCAGGAATTGAAGAGTTGGCGGGAACATAGTATCCGTTTAGAGTGGTCATGCCAGCTGGGATAATTCCGGGAGACTTCATCTGTATTCACTCATTGTGTCAGTTCATCATGCGTTTTTATGTAAGTTAGTACCTAGTAAGAGCGCTTCCGACAGGGGATGGAAATCCAAAATTCTTCCCATGGGTGAACATCTCGAAAAATAAAATAAAAAATTGACAGATATTTGTCCAGTGTCCTCGAGCGAATAGAGAAAACCGCGGGCAGTCTTGGAAATGGTAGGAAAACAACTTGCCATGATGTTCAGAGAGAGGAGAGTAAAAGAGAGTGTAGGTGAGCTTGTAGTCAGCTGGTAAATGTGAATCTGCTCGACGAAGAAGCTGAGCTAGAAGAATAGGTCGAGATATCAATGCCAAGTAAGTTCACTCGATAGAGAACGGCTGGAGTCGTAGATCCCAAGAGCGATTGTAGAGGTTTCGAAAAGAGAGTATTGAAACCTTGAGTTGGAGCAATTATAGCTTCGTAGAGAGATTCTCAGTAATGCTGCGATTGTCGATATCAAAATAAATACCCTCAAGAGGCGACGGCCGAAAGAGCACGGCGAAACTGTGGTCACTCAACGATGAAGGTATCGTCGACTGGTTGAGTATGGGAGCAAAGAGTCAAGAGAGAAAGTGGTAGGTATCTCGGCATCTATTTCTTTTCCAAGGGCAGGTTCGAAAGACCGCCTTCAAAGGTAGGTACAATAATATTCTTTCCTTCCGCCAGACGGGTTTCCGTTTCCACTAAACGAACTCGAAGAATCGAAGCCTTTTTTCCAGCCGCGTGGGGAGTTGAGGTGCGGCTGGTGAAGCCCTGAACCCGGACCGTGTTGACATCGAGACCCAGAGGTCCCGTCTCCTGAACGTTCCTCCACGCAGATTGAGCATGTAGACTAGTGATAGGGGTATCTGAGAGGGGTGTTAGCCATGTGCCATGCCTCATGTCTTTGGACAACAAAGGGTTGAAAAGAAGGACCAGAGCTCTGCTTGTTGTCATTGTATACAACCAATACCGTATTGAAGCATCGTTGGCGGTATACAAGACGTAAAGAAGAGATGCAATGGGCGTAAGTTGATGTTGTCGGATAAAGACAAACCTTTTTGATATCACTGGTCTACTCGTAGCACCGAGTAACATACTGACGTATCCATGTCCATCTCTCGGCGTTATGTTCGAGAAATGTTGATAGAGCCGCCCTTATCTTCCCTCGGTGTTATCCCACAAAGCCGCCTTACTCGTCACAAGTGTCCGCCTGAGGAACACGTCGGTCGATAGCAGGAACCACCGGTGCAACGGTGTTGGGATCCAGCGTCGGGACCTCGAAGGTCTTGAACGGCGCCGCCAGAACGGCAACCGGGAAGAGGACGTAGAGAATCTTGGAGAACTGCATTTTGATCGGTTGGACGGACGGTAATATGGAAACGTCTGATGAGCGAGACGAAAAGAGTGAAATGCAGAGCAAAGGCGTATATTTAGTTTTGAAAGATGGAAATAGAAAGATGCAGTTGTTCAGATCAGATAAACTCGACGACTCTGCAGATGGATATTCAGTTAATGAGCATACTCCTTCGTTCCCGTGTTTCAAGTGTCGTTCGAGAAGGGACCGTCGTCCATACTTATGGAACCCACGAACACTGCCCACCCACGTAACCCGCCAGCAGAGACGGTTCACCCGAACACATGTCGTCCGAGCCAAGGCCGCAAGAAGATCGGCCGATCAACGTCGTCCAGCCACAAGGCTACTTCATGCACCCTTCGGTCTTCAGCGTCGTCAGCCTCTGCCCCTCGTGTCCCTGCACGAGGGTGCATAGTGGTGGTGGCGGTCAGTGGTCACCAGTAAGAGAGCTTGAGAGGCTAGGTTGCGTGAAACAGGGGACCATTTCTTGGTTGCATCTGTGGTCTCGCACCGAGAGCGTTTCAGAGGGTAGAGGGCAGGGAATCCCGCCGACCTGGGATCTACCCGCCACTGAGCCGTTGATACTCATACGGCTGGGGAGGGATGGCCACTTGAGTCAACCGACGTAACGAACGTCTATGCTGCGTTCTACCGCCATCCGGGAGCGACTAGCTCCCAGGAACGAGGACCGACACTTGACAAGGCCCCGACGGACTTGGCTGGAGCTGTTGCTGCTTCTAGTCTGTCTGCTGTGAACTTGGCAGAGGAGGGACGCCGGACTTCCAAGACTTTTGACCGACGTTGACAGGGGAGGCTAGGTCTACCGTCTGGCTAGGTATTCGAACCTGGGTGTCTCGGTGTAAGAGAGCACCGGGCCAAAGAGAAGGCTCGAGAGTTGTCGAGGTTGAAGCTCCTGAGACGCTAACCCCTTGAGGCCTGGGAGACTCATGATTTGAATGGCACGGACCGCTGGAAAGGTGCTGACCTAAGCACTCGCTGAGGTACGTTTAGTGAAGATAAGTGGACGGGCTCTCGGAACATCCCCCAGGCCATATGTTTTGTCCGTGACCAATGGGAAGCTCAATCGATAAGTCAGCACTGCATGGCGATAGGTAGGCGGCAACGGCCAAGCTCCTGCTCTCAGCCAACCGTGCAGCTGCAGTCCATGGGCGAAGGTTGGTTGGTGTCGTCAGCTTTCCCTTGCCACACTCCCCTCCATCCCTTTGACATCTAAAGAAAGACCAACAAAAGTCTCCGGGACACAGGTCGCTCTCCAACCTCACAACCATAGTCCAGCTTTGATAGTGTTAGACGAATAACCAGAGAATACGAGAATACGCAATGAAGTCCCTCTCCATCCCCACGCTGCTCACAGTCGGCTCCCTAGCCACCGCAGCCTACACGGCCGCGACCCCCAAACACCACACAAGCTCCTCCGACGACACCGACGACCACCCGATCCCCCTCATCGTCTGGCACGGCCTCGGCGACTCGTACGATGGCGATGGCATCAAGCGCCTAGGCGAAGTCGCCGAGGAGCTCAACCCGGGCACCTTTGTCTACACCATCAAAGTCGGCGCGGACCCCAACGCCGACCGCTCCGCCACTTTCTTCGGCAACGTCACAACCCAGCTCGAAGAAGTCTGCGCTGAGCTCGCCGCCCACCCGATCCTCTCCACGGCGCCCGCCGTCGACGCCATCGGCTTCAGCCAGGGCGGGCAGTTCCTCCGCGGCTACGTCGAGCGCTGCAACAACCCGCCCGTGAGGTCCCTCGTCACCTACGGCAGCCAGCACAACGGCATCGTCGAGTTCCGCGCCTGCGGCGACGGCGACTTCCTGTGCAAGGGTGCCATGGCCTTACTGCGCTTCAACACCTGGTCCGGCTTCGTGCAGAACCGGCTGGTGCCCGCCCAGTACTACCGCGACCCGCAGCCGGAGCAATACGCAAAGTATATCGAGTCATCCAACTTCCTGGCCGACATCAACAACGAGCGCGAGCTCAAGAACGTGCGGTACGGCAAGAACCTCGCCAGCCTGGCCAACTTTGTCATGGTCATGTTTGAGGACGACACGACCGTCATCCCCAAGGAGACGGCGTGGTTCGAGGAGGTCAACGGCACCGAGAGCCTGCCGCTGCGGGCCCGGGCGATTTACAAGGAGGACTGGATCGGCTTGAGGGAGCTGGACCGCAAGGGCGGGCTTCGCTTCCGCCAGATCCCTGGCGAGCATATGCAGATTTCAGATAAGACGCTCAACAAGACCATCCAGGAGTTCTTTGGGCCCTTTAAGAAGACTTTTGAGGCTGAGAAGACCGTCGAGGAGGTCCCTGTCTTTGAGGAGTTGTAATGCGATTGGAACAGAATGCTGGATAGTAACTTGATGAAGCGACACTAGGGAAAAGTGCAAAAGGGAAAATTGTACACTAGTTCTTATTGGTAAATTTCTAAGCACGAGTTCTCATGGTTAATTTTTGTCTGAACCAACGCCGTACGCCACAAACCATGCATGGTATAATCCCGCACGTAAAACCCTCCTCCTTTTTTTTCTTCTTCGGTACCATCTCTACAGCATGCCCTGGGTCTCAAACACATTTAGTTGTCGACGGCAGCCTTGGCCTTGGCCTTTTGCTTCTTCAGCTTCTCCTTGCGCTCGGCAATCTGCTTGTTGAGGGTCTCGTCGTCGCCCTCGGGAAGAACCTTTTGCGCCGCCTCCTTGGCCGCCTTCTTGGCCTTCTTGGAGGGCTTAGTCGCAGCAGTCTCGGTCTCTTCATCATCAGCACCGCCAATCGACTTGCGCTTCTTGCCGACGTTGGCCTTCTCCTTCATCGCCTTGGCCTGCTCGCTGTCGTCGGCGACGATATCCTTGTCCTCGAGCCAGAGCTCGTCCGTCAGCCAGATGGGCAGGGCGGCCGTCTCTTGGCCCTTGACGTAGATGCTCTTGACGTTGGCCCACTTCTCGGGCACCCACTTGGTGATGAGGGCGTCGACGACGGCCGTGACGTTGTCGGCGACCTGCTGGGGCTTGAAACCGGCGTAGCCTATCCGGATGGCGGTGTTGGTGGACGGGGTGAGGCTGACGAGGGCGGCGCCGACGGCCTTTTCGATCTCGGCGGCAATGTCCTGCGGGGTGCCGGCGTTGACGGTGCCGGGGGTTTTGGGAGCCGCCTTTGCGCGCTTGCCATCTGCGCCGCGGGGGGGTTTAGCGGAGATGACGACGGGGACGGGGCGCTTGGCGGTGGTCTTGTAGAAGGTCTTGCCGAGGGCCTTGGGGAGGCGGTTGACGATGCGGTCGTCTGCGAGGAAGACGTCGTGCTCGGCGAAGAGCTTGCGCTGGGCCTCGTACTGCTTGAACTTGGACTTTAGGTGGGCCACGTCGACGACGCGGGTGATGCGCTTGCGCAGGGCCTCGGGGAACTCTTCCGAGGCGACGATGTTCTTGTAGGCGCGCTGGGGGTCGGCGGTGATGAGGCATATCGTGGAGTCCTCGTCCTGGTTGAGGGGGTGCGGGAGGGTGATCTTGCCGGGCTTGAGGCGGGCGCTGTCGGCGATGTGGCGCTTGGTTGTGAGGGTGAGCCAGATGGGCTGGCTGGCGAGGTCCTCGGTCTCGTCGGCGAGGAGGTTCTTCTTGCCGGATTCCTCAGACTTTTCCTTGGCGGCCTTCTTGATGTGTGCCAGGAGAGCCTTGGAGGCCTTCAGGGTCTAAGGGTTTCGCGCATTGGGTTAGCGATCCGGGAAATCTTGAATGGAGTTGCGCTGGTGTCGAACCAAACGAAAGGGAACTAGGAATGGGAAGTTTACCTGCTCGGGGTCAATTGAGGGCGTAACATCTTTCGATGCGACGGCGACGGTCTTTGAGGGAGCCATGACTGCGGGATTGACGGGTAGGTTGAAGGCTCGTCTTGTGGTTTTTTTTTCTGGTTCTGGCAAAACTTCAACACTGCGACTATAGAGAGAGATATGGTGGGGGCGACCAGAAATCTTTGGACCGTCGTCCAGAAATTTTTTGGCCAAAACGGCAGGGATCATGTCCTGTCGGCGGATCCAGGGCGCCGGTGCCGATGGGGTCCGTGCTTCCCGTTCCGGTCTGGACTCACCGAGGTGAAGACTCGGTGAGGGGCCTTGGCTCCAACCGCAACCACCGCGCCGCCGCGACTTGCTGTGTTTCTTGGATGCTGGTTTGAGTGCACAGGTTGGCGGTCTTGTCCCGATGTTGAAGCAAATTTTGGAGTCAATAGCCTCGGATGAAGTTTTTGGTCTTGGATTTGACGGTCAGACTCTGTTCACTGCATAAAATGGGTTGCACATGTCTCGACGCGTTAAGTGGTTGGTTGATATCGCGTCTTCAGATGCAAAGTCAGCCGAGGACAGCCGGATTAGCAGTAGACCAGCGCGTTCAGCAGCACCAACGTCTCAAATATTTGCACCACAGTTGCAACCCATATGAGAATTGACCAGCGCTATCCGTACTTCTTCTCTATTGCCGACGGACATAGAAATCAATTTACATACAAGTCTCAACACACGAGCATTGTCTCAGTCTGAAAACGGGTCCCGGCATCCAAGAGTCTCTGAGAGAGTGTGGACAACGTGGGTAGTGGGCCGGACTGCCATTGTAGGTTGGTGTCTATCCGTACCATGCACATGCCAACGAGTTTTTTCAATCCAGTGGAATCCAATTGGGAACGCCGGGATCATTATTTGCCCAAAAGCCTCAGCGGGTCGTGTGAGAATGAGATGGGAGGGAGCGCGACTTGCTTTAGCGATGCGGGGTGTTCTGCCGGGACGCGATGATTGACGGTTCGGGAAGACGTGGGTTTAGTACTTCAAGCATGGCTTTTCGGGTACAAGTGTCTGGCGCTTCCTGACAGCTCATTTCCACCCGTGCTAAGGGGACGAGTAGTCATATTCGCTTGGGTACGCGTTATAGAGACATGTTGGTTTGCGTAAAGTTAGGCAACGAATTGCAGAGGGTTCGTCAGGTAGGAACATGGTATGTAAATCAAGGGACCATAATGATGAGAGTTGAAGGGGGCACAGGCTTCCCAAGTGTGAAAGACACTTTACGCGCAGCAAACACGGTCTCGCGATGCTCGTTTCAACCCCCTTCGGATTGCATTGCATGGGCAGCCTGGAACAAAGTCGATCTGGGACTGGGACTGGGACTGGGAGTTTGGGACCGGATTCCCGCATCCCAGTCGACGGGGCGGGTCAAGACTCAAAAGTCTCACCAGAGGGGCGGGCTTTTGGCGCATCTATGATGCTTGTGGCAGCAAAGGGAAGGCGGATAATAGCCACAGAGAGAGAAACAACCGTGCTCGGAACCAATGAATCCAGAGGAGGGTTTTAGACGAGAACTGGTCCAGTGCGATATCGCGATTTAGGGTGTGTGAGTGTGAGCCTGTGTGAAGCACAGGGATAGACGAAGGACCGGGGGGAACAGCGCACAGTGATGGAATGCATGGCTTTCTTGGAAACTTGGACAAGGCTCTGAGAGAAACCTCAGCTAGCTATGCAACGTGCTAGTAATGTAAATTGCAAGCCTCTTGATCTTGTCTTGGACACGCCATCCTGAGGGAGATACTTTACTTTTGTCAGTTTACCTTACCTTCCTGGTTAGCATAGATCACTCCGGCCAGGCTTAGGATGCGCCGGGGTTCGAATGGGCCAGACGGTTGGACAGAGTGGACTCTCCTCCACCGGTGGCCTTGGGCGGCTAATGACTTTGTTCTTCAGCGCTCTTCGCCGTTGGATGGGATGGCCCCCGTAATGTTCAAGTACCTTGGCTCATCCGTCAACAGCTGGGAAGAAGGATGAAATGCTGACCATCGGCAATGATGGAAAGCGTGTGTGCGTGTGTGTGGTGTAAGAGAGACGCGCACCAGAAGTGGGCCAGTAGTGGTTTTTTTCCTTCTTGCAGTCTCTTACTCGTCTCTCACCCAAGAAAGCGTGTATGGTGGAGACTTGGAGACTCGGACGTGATTTCGGGGAGGCTGGATCGGATCTTGATGAGGGGCATAACGGCCATTGTGAGGCCTAACGACGGCAGGTTTTGCACACAAGAGGCTGGAAGAGAAATGGCGGTCTACGGGTAGAGAAGTCATGAACCCAAAGGCTCAGAATGAGTATGAAAGTGAGAGTGAAAGTTGGTGATGGAGACGGAAAAGACTGATGAGCTTGAAGACAGCCAAGGTACTGCGTAGAAAGCAATTAAACTCCAAGGTTAGCGGATGACCGCCGCAACAAGCTCAGACAGCGGCCCGCGTCCAGCGGCCATGGCCTGGAAACACGGTCATCTTTAGCGCATCTACCCGCTGTGGCCATCCATCTTCCCGCGAGGGTACCTATAAGCCCTTCCCCTCTCAGCGGGCACGCGACTCTTGCTCCCCACTCTACGTACCTAAAGTACCTAAAGCACAATGTGAGGTGCCTGCACAGCACAATTCGGCGCGCGCCTTGCAACGCAACACGCGGGAGAGACGTGGACGCGAGAGAGACACGCTTCCCGTTTTTTGGGCAAGGGCCCCCCTCAAAAAGGTCCAGGGCCGCACCACCGGGCCTCCTTCCATCAGACCTGCAACCACTTTGACAGTTTTCACTCTTCCAAAGCCTTCTCTCTCTTTTTTTAACTCACGTGTGGCCAGGCTTGGATCCTATAGACCTCCTTCGAGATATTCAACTTTGTTGAAGACCTTATCCTCTCTACCTCTCTCTCCTTTCCACCGATATATCCCTCGAGACCCTGACTCTTGTACATCTCACCCCTGCCGGAAGAGCGAGAGCCACTTACACGCTTACCCGCACAACGCCAATATCCCACGTCCGATAGTCGAAGCGACACCCGCGCCGAGCATAACGCGACCACCTCCCAACGACGTGCAAGGAACCCAATTTCGAGAAATCACATAGAGGGACTACTGCAAAAGGAACAAACACGCTCTTCTATATCCTCAGACCGGCACTTTCACTCTTCTAGTCTGGGCATGCTGTCGTCGCCATAATGCTCGACTCGTCGCCCCAATCAAAGACCCAGGAGCCTACGCTTCCTCTGGCCGGCACCAAACGTCCTGCCCCCAGTCTTCTCCCGGCATTCGAACCCCTCTCTTCTTCCCCGGGCTTCCCTAGACCCTCCAAACGACAAGCCCGGCCTGGTTCTGTGGGAGCAAACAACGCGTACCTGAAATATCCCACCCCGATCCCGACCTCGAGCACCGGCATCCTATCTTCCTCTCCGCCCCGCGTACACTCAAGACCTGGTGGCCTGTCTCGAGCACTCTCTACCGCCTCCGAGCGCACTCCCCTCGGTGCTGTTAGCTCCATCGAACTGAACGAGAATGGCGAAACTCTCCTCATGGGCCGCTCTAGCAACTCGTCCCACTACCAGCTATCCGCGAATCGCCTCGTCTCCCGCATTCACGTAAAGGCCCGATACGTGCCTGCTCCTTCCGCCCTGGAGCCCAACAAGATTGAAATCATCTGCAACGGCTGGAACGGGTTGAAACTCCACTGCCAAGGCCGCACGTGGGAGCTCCTCAAGGGCGACTCATTCACGTCCGAAACAGAAGGGACCGAAATCATGATTGACGTTCAGGACGCCCGTGTCATGATCCAATGGCCGAAGCGGGACCGTCGCGACCGCCTCGCCAGCCCCGATGATTCTGCTTGGGGTGACTCGCCTCCTCGCTCCGCCGCGCGCGTTGCCGCCGACCTTTTGCAGTCGAGCCCCCTGCGCCGACCCTCGCGCATCGAGTCCCCAGACTCACCCACGGCGCATCTCAGCAGCTCGCAGCGACTTCAAGCTCTGTTGCCCAGGGAAGATGGGGAAGTGCAAATCTACGAGGACTCGAGTGCAGACGAGCCCGAGCTTCCCAAGCTGGTTGACTCGGGCACCATCATTGGTCAGAGCTTCGCTACCGAGGCCACCAACTCCTTCTCGTCCGAACTCAGTGAGCCGGAAGACGAGAATGAGAACGACCCTGACGAGGAGAATGACCCGATTGTTCACTCTTTTGGACCCTTTGGCGCAGATATCTCCAATCGCCTGGCCTCCATCACTACCGCGTCTCCCAAATTCCCTCCTTTCAAGCGGACAGGCCTGCCCACAGTCCGCGACGAGTCTAGACCCTCCAGCCCCATCTCCGCGCCGCCAAAGTCGCCAGAGGAAGCAGAGGAAGGCGAAGTGCTAGAAGACGAGGAGGAAGTCAAGGAAGCGGAGCCCCCCTACGAGAATCCTACCGTCCGCAACCACGTCGTCAACCAGCTGGCCTTTTCGCGTCTGTCGTCCAACCCTCTGTCAACCATCATGAACAACCTGCCGTCAGAAGAGCGCAAGGGGTTGACCAAGGACCAGCTCCGGAGTCTGATCGAGGCTACGTCATGCATTGGTATCATCCAACGCCAGGGCAAGGATGCTGCCGGCAAGCAACTCGAGAGCGAGTACTACTACGTTCCCGAGTTTGATGACGACGACCAGCGCCGCCTTGCCGTGACGGATGGTCTGCGCAAGCCCAGCCTGCGCGCGTGTCGCAAGCAGCACAAGGTAAGATTAACAAAGCAAAGAAGTAAAGATGTTGAAGTTAACATGATGAATTTAGCAATACTACTGGAAGCGACCCCGTACACCTTGAACCTTGTTCCAGCTATCGTTTTTCATCCCATGTTTTTTTCGGGGTTTCTACACCCTTTTTTGCCTTGCTGAGGCTGAACTGATGCCGTACATATACCGAGCATGGCCTCTCACTTCTCTCCTCTTGCATCACACCTTTTTACTGTCTATACCTTGGCTCTTAAAAACCACCATTGGGCAAAACCAACTCGTGTGTACTGGCTGCATAGCGCAAGGCGTTTTTCTGTTTCAACGTATTACTACTGTACGATTCCACTACTACTACTATACCTCCGGAGAAGGGCGGCCCCCTTATTTTTATCCCAAAGATTCCCCCCAAAGGCACGCGAAACAAAATTACCGTACCACGCCCACGCCTACAACCCCGACCCCGATCCCGACCCCGTTAGACGAGATACATGCGGCATCCAGGTTACATTCGATTTGGAAGCGAGGAGTGCGTGTCTCTTGATTTTTGATGGAATTTTTTTCGTCTCGCCTGTTTTCGTCTTTTGAACTTGATTTTTTTGCAAGGGTTATACGAAGAAAGATGGGATATGAATTGGGACTGGCGGTCGGTCGGTCACGGAAATGGGAATGATGATGGGTGGGATGAATGAGATGGGATGGTGTTGGATGGATGGGAGGGGGAGGGTTTAGAAAAGTTGAAGATTCATCTTCAATCGGAGGCCTGGCGAATAAAATCATGTTTGTTCTACTGAGGCTGCCTGCGATCTTGAATGACTTTGCGTCCGATGAGGATTTCCGTTGACAGGACTGATGAAGCAGCTGGCAGTGCTGTGCTATGTAGAGATATACGATGGGTGATTAAAAGGAAGTCCACGCCGTCACGCGCTCATCCCTGCCCGCGCGTCTAGCTCCTGCTGTAAAAACACAACTCATTCCGAATGTCGGCTCAGAATACATGGATCAACCATGCCCCTTTCTCACACAGACCTTGAAAAGACGTATCTCTATTGCTGAGCTCACCGAAGAAGCCATTAAGAAAGGTCCGAATTCTCCATCTCCTTCATCATGCCTGTTGCTTCATCATGCTTGTTGCCTCAAACGGCTCATTTCATGTTAAGTGTAGAGGTAACGACGAAAGGAAGCCGGAATCTGCAGCGTGATGTCGTTCGCTGCTTGCGCGGTGATCCCGGAGCTCATGTGGGGCCGGCGTGGTGAAGTGCACGGGCCTTTTTGACTGATAACGTCCGATAAGCCTAATTTAGTATGGGTCTAGGCCCCCCTCCCGCGAACCTACCCCGCAATGACGGCGGTGGTTGCTTTTGTTTCCTGGGGTGTAAGGTGGTTTTCTGGTGGTGTGAATGTCCTCTTCAGATCGCACTGCACTGTACGCCCTGGGACCGCCTAAACGGACTGGGATGTTTTGATCTGGATTCCTTCAGTGGCTCTATGCAGTGAGGCTTGGGTAAAGTGTGATGGTTTTGTGCTGTCAGAGTGTGAATAGTGCATGAGTGTCTCTACCCGTATCGTAGGATTCAGTGCCAGTTTGGACTGAGGTTATACCTACACAGTTGAAGCTTATCCACGTAACGAGGTGTAGGGAGGTGATTATCCTCAGCATCCTCGCCCTTGTGTGCTGATCTGAGAGTAGAATTGATGGGGGTGATGGTCGACAGTCATATGCTCGAGAACCGTTTTATGACGACAAGGGTGGTGTGTGGTGGTGTCGACAGAGCCGGCCGATTACATACGGTACCACGATCACACAGATGTCAGTGGCGATATGTTCCGGCGGTAGCTCATCCTACCCTTTTTGTCATGCTACTTTACCGCCAACGGAACGTGGGTGAAATGTGAAAGGAGCTATGATGTTGTACGTTCGGCCTCTGCTGGGCTGATCATCGTCTGATACCAGAAGAGTCTCAATCACCACACCTCTTGGAGGCTTGCATCCACGCATCGGTTAGCGTATGCTTGTTGTAAGACCACTGTTTTGACGAGGTTTTCAGACTTTGGAGGGTTCGTCATTACTGCATTAGACAGGCGTAGGTAGCATCAAAACGCGGGAGCATGGCAGGTAGGTAAGAAAAGAAGGTAGGCAGGCTAGTTTTCCAGCATCGTTTCCCGCAGTGAAGATCACCGAGAAGGAGGAGGAGGAGGAGGAGGAGGAGGAGCAGTGAGGCAAAAAAGGTTAAACACATCCGGAAAGAGGTGGTGTGCCATGGTGTGGTGGTGGTGTGCATACAACGCCAAACCTCAAAGGCGCATTGGACCCTGAAAGTGGAAGAAGGAAAGAACGTATGGCAAAGGAGGGAGGTATATGAGAAGTTTAAAAACATCTCCCATTCCTCTTCTTCTCCTTCCCCGCTCGTTTCTCTCGTGATACTCACCTGCTTTCCCCGTTGCTCTGCATCGCCCCCGTCGTTGTGTAATCAAACCTCTACATTCCAACGACCCCGAGTATAAACACTCCTCACGCTCCCCCGCCTACCTACATCACCAAACTAAATAAGACCATACAAAACCTCAAGTCAAATAAACATCACAATCTTCTTACACCATCCGCAAACGAACCCACTCTACCAAGCCTCAAAAGACCTCCCAAACCAAACAACCCTATAACAAACCTACAAAATGGCATCCGAACAAACCGCCCAACCCGACATCTCAAACTACACCACCTCCCCAACCACCTCCTCCTCCTCCCACAACAACAAGCCATCCTCCCCCTCCGCCACTACCCCGCGCGCCATCGTCGAGTCCACGACAAATAGCTGGAAACCTTCCTTCGAGCGCCGCCAGAGCTGGAACCAGGAGGACCAGAAGCGTGCGCTGCAAATGAGCCATATTGAGGATGTGAAGACTGGTCCTGGGTTTACTGAGCGTTCGTAAAAGGGAGGAAACGACAAAAAGTATCGAAATATGTGCAAACACA
Organism: Colletotrichum fioriniae; assembly: GCF_027942845.1. NCBI lineage: Eukaryota > Fungi > Ascomycota > Sordariomycetes > Glomerellales > Glomerellaceae > Colletotrichum > Colletotrichum fioriniae. The sequence goes on along the minus strand of NW_027076844.1, from coordinate 1,804,017 downwards.
GACGAAAGTAAGCATTGACGGTATACTGTGGTGATGGACACGGATGGGTGGTGGTGTTGAAGCGGGGGAATGGTCTTCGTGAAGATTGGGTTCATCAGGTTCTATTCAAAAATTGGTAATGGTGGAGGACATGGGTGAAGCCGCCTTCGGACGTTAGGAATGAGTGGCGTTCAAAAAATTGTATTACTAGGTTGTATCATCAAATATGCATCATCCCATATGGCCCCGGCGTCCTCTTTTTGTTTGCGAGGGCTGCTTGTCAAACAGTACGACACCATTGTGTCACCCAAGTTGCATTAATCGCAGTGACCTGCGACAAGAGTGAGAAGTGACTATTGCATCATTGAGCGTGCTACTGATACAATGGAGAGTTTGCCTGGCTCAAGTGACAGCCGAGTCCTACAACCGGAAAAGGTATATAAACCATCCCAACGAAATCCCAAATCAATCCGCAGAACCCTAACTCACGACATCTGCTTACAAACCCTTAGGCCCTTGACCATCTTTGCCTCCAGTCTTGAAGTATTCTCCAACGACACCAATGGCGTAGGAGATCCCGCCGACCCATACGGCGCCAAGGACAACTTTCTTGGCCCTGCTCCTCTTTGGCCGCTTTGGAATCTCGAAATCCTGGCTGTCACAGGATATCGTGTTACGCCTCCTCAACGGGCTGAAGGGAGGTGGGGGTTTCTCTGTTGTCTCTGCTCCGGGGTAATCATAGTTGAGGTAGCCTGTAGGACTGGAAGAGTAAGCGCTTGGTACTACGGGGTCGCTCCCCATCATGTCGATGGGGTTCACCTTTGGCGCCTGGTATGTCGTCGGCTTCTCAATCGCAGGGGCGAAGGAGGCGATAGCCTGCTCCTTGGATGCCGTCTCTGCCTCGCGGACCTTGCGGAATACCAGGACGTCTCCGCTTCCGGAAACAATCTCATATCCCTCTTTTTGCAAAGTGCTAAAATAGGGGAAGAACTTGGTTGGGTTCGACAACCGAAGAATAACCTCCGCTGGCGTCAGCGGTGTTGCGCTGTCGGGGACGACCGACGTGGTCTCGGCTGTGTTGATAGCCTGCATCGTCGGGTCGTATGCAAGAATCTTGTAAATGGTAGGCTCCCGGGGTGCGTCGGTTGTGGTCGAGGACACCACACCCTCGCTCTTGGCAGCGGAAACAGCCTCCTGTGCGGTTGAAGAGGCATTTGCCATGGCATCCGTCACGGTTCCATATGTCCGGACGTAGGAGGGCCAGGTCTGCTTGCCACCGCACTCCTCAGAGTAGCTCACCTCAAGGCCTTGAGGCTCTTTTGAATATTGGTCAATTTGACCTCTCTTTCCCGCGATACGGGTGGTTCTGAAGGAAGACGACCGGTCTAGGGATGGCTCCAACTTGTGCTCCAGGCTCGGAAAACTCTCATCAAAGGACGCAGCCTCAACCTCATCTTGGTCTTTGCTCTCCTCAACCTTTTGACTGTCCGCGGCAGCCGCCACAATGTCGTTCCAGTTCCGCGAGAAGTCTTCGGGAAAGTCCCTGACATAATTGCCAGTAAGGCTTTCCTTCTTGGAGGGAATGTGATCCCACGCCTTGTTCCTAGACTGGCGCACTGCAATACGGGCAGCTTTGCTCGAGATATCCCAGTTCACGGCATATCGGGGAAGATCCGCCTCGAGGATCTGTCTGTTCGTCGTGCTGTACTCTCTCCGGGACTGACCCGAGGACGTTGGAATTTTGGCCCGAACATCACTCGCTCGAAGCAAGTCCAAATCGTCAACCCTCTCTTTCTCTGACGCCTGAGCAAAGGACTTGCGTCTGTTTGCCTTCGCAGCGATCTCCGCATCGAAGTCACCCAAGCCCTTGGAAACAGGGTCGATGACCGCGGCAGGTTGGCCATCGGGCTCATTGTACCGGAAGGATTCATACTGCTTGGCCTCGTCAAAAGCTTTCTGATCCCAGTCATTCTTGGGTCGTTGGCTTTCGGGCTCGTTGTATTGCACAGGCTGATGCTTGGCCGCCTCTTCAGGCTCAACCGCTGCGATGACACCCTCTGGTGGCGGTGCATCGCCGCGTTTGAACTCCTTAGAGTATTTCCCCAGATCCTTGTACTGCTTTGAAGCTTCTTCTGGGTGCATTGGGGGTTTGCCGTGCGGCTCATTCCAGCCGACGGGGTTGTAGGCATCGAGGTCTGCGTATGCCTTGGATGCCTCCTCCGGGTGCATGGGAGCTTGGCCGTGGGGTTCGTTATAAGACATGGGGCCATATTGATCCAGATCAGTGTAAGCTTTGGAGGCTTCCTCGGGATGCATGGGACGCAGACCAGAAGGCTCATTGAAAGAATGCGGGCGATACTTGTGAAGGTCGTCGTAGTCTTTCGATTTTTCCTCGCTGGAACGTGGGCGTAATCCCTCAGGTTCGTTGAAACTGCTCGGTCCATACTTGTGGAGGTCGTCATAAGACTGCGTCTCCTCCAATACGTCCTTTTCGTTATGCATGATTGGGCCGTACTTGTGGAGGTCGTCGTAGGGCTGCTTCTCCTCCACCACATCCTTCTCATTGTGCATGATGGGGCCATACTTGTGCAAATCTGAATATCGCTCATACGCCTCCGGAACTTCAGCATTCTCATTATGCATCACCGGGCGGTACTTGTCCAGGTCCTCGTATGCAGGCTGGGAGAGCTCCTCAGGAGGGCGGTCGTTCAGTGTCGGGTTGGCATACTTGCCAAGGTCCTCGTATTTGGGCGTGGCGTCTACCTCTTCCAGGAAGTCTTTGAGGCCCACCGGTGTGTATTTGCTCAAGTCGTCGTATTTCGGCTCCTCGGAAAGTTGCTTAGCATCAAGCTTCTCATCCATGACCGGCTTGTACTTGTCGAGATCCGCATATTGCGGGGTCTCCACAACTCCACTACTGGACCCAGCTTCGGCCCACGGGGCACTGTCAATGGTGACATTGCCATACTCTTTGAGCTCGTCGGCGGGGGGGACCCCGTCTGGGAAGAAGGGCTCTTGGGTATTTTTGTCCGAAGAGTTATCAAATACCGACTGGGGCGCGTGCGAAGAGTGCATTCTTCTATTTGTGATCGGGTCGATGTCGGGCGAGATGTCGCGACCGGCAGCAGCTGTGTACTTGCTCCTGGTCTGACTACCGAGATAATTGCGGATGTTTTGCAGAGGGGACTGCCACAGATCATATTCCAACGGATTGGCGCGCTTGCCGGAAAAGAGAGCATTGATGGCACTGCGTTCGACGTCCTCAATGTTCTGGCCGGGCCGGGTGCCTGGGGTTTCGCCCGATTCATCCTTTTTCACGTCTTCCCCTCTCACGTATCTGCCACCTGAGCGGGTATGGCCTTGTCTGATCCAGCACTGGGCCAACATCTTCTTCATCACGATTCTCGAGTCTTGAGCACGCGAGTTTGGGTCCCAGGACAGCTTGCGATTGATCGATTCCATGTATTTGTATTTGATGTGGCGCTGACGAAGACGTAGCTGACGCTGGACCTCGGGATCCAAATAGGATGACCACGCACCGAAGCGGAAGCCGCGAGTCTGGCCATAGTGGCTAGCCCTCGCAGGTGTTTGGTTCGAGGATACCAATGATCCCACTGCGGAGGCTCTGCCGGGGTAGAGACCGCCCGCCCGAGGCGAGGAGCGAGAGACGGTGGCGAGCATGATGATGGATTTCTAGCTTTGTGCTTTTACCATGCTCCCGAGACTGATGACATACAGAGGTCAGCGAAATATGATCCTAACAAGCGCGGTCGCGGAATCTGCGAGCGCGTCGTGCTTTCTCGAAGGTAGACAGTGGTCGGCCAAATGCGGCCAGCGAGTACTTGGACTCGGGCGCACGTGAATAAACCGGAACGACTTACACGAGGGAGAAGTGAGGGGGAGAGCTGCTCGTATCACCACCCGCATGTAGGCTGTAAGGCGCGATATTGCTTGAAACTTGGAGTTGAAAAGGTAAGAATTGAAAATCAATCCGCCACCTCGGCGATGTTAAGGAAGAGACGAACAAGGTTGGAAGGAAAGAGGTAGCGAGAGTTCAAAAGGTACTGAACGGATAGAATGGACCGATGGGACAACCTAAGACGGGCCAGAGGGAGCACCTCAGCAAGCAGCAAGCGGCAATCAGCTGCGACTGGCCGGGTTGGGACACTGGTAGGTCGCAATGGGAGAGGTGGGATCCACAGTTACCGCTCCCTAGCGCTGCTCCCGCAGTGAGCCGGGTGGGCAGTGTGGGCACCGTGGGCTGAGAGCCACTGAAGTGCACGCCTAGGTGGAGAGCCTTCAGCAGGGTAGTTTGCGGGGTAAGCCTTTGCGGGCAGTGGCCCTCTTGCCCGAGGAACGCTTGAAACCGCCGAACGACCCCGAATTGGTGCAACTGACCAGTGACGCAGGTGCAGAGTTGCGCCAGTGGCTGGAAAGTGGAGCATCTTGTCTTACTATGGAGCTGTGATAAATGCAGCCCAATCGACGCGAATGGATAAGGATTGGACGATAAGAATTGCAGTGTGCACGGGCGAAGCCAGAAAAGGACTGAATCACGTGTAAGATGCTGACCTAAGACAAGCTGTTTGAGAGTAGAGACACGCTTACCTAAGACAAAAAAAAGCCTGGGCAGGTACCTATGACAGCATCATCAGAGGGAGCTTTGGCGGGGCATCTCGTCCGTTTTCATTCGCCGCAGTTGCACATCGACCGGGGCTCAAATTGTTCGCTCGGCCTGAGTCAACTCGGTGCTGCTAGGTATTTGCGGCGCAACATTCTGTGATTGAAACCCAGACTTTTTCTTTGGATTCGACTTCGTTTGGTCATCATTTTGCATTCGCTACCTTACCTTGGGGGACGATGCAGCCGGAGAAAGCCTTTCTTTTCCTAATAGACTTTGCATACCATCTCCGTTACCAGTCCCTCTCGCTCATCTATCTCCGATTTCTCGAACAAGAAAAATAAGGTGGTGCCCTCCGTGCCCGCCGTATTTCGCATTTCGCATTTGTGCACCTCAGTTGTAATTACCCCGCCAACGTCATATTCGAGCTCTCCAGTTGCCTTCTTGCGCCGCGCGAATTCTTGCATTTGAGCTGCACCGATATCTCGACAACAACACTTCAACACTCCCTTCATTCACACTAGATCATGTCGCGTGCTTTTGGTAAAAGCGGCCGATCATCTGGCGTCGCGAGGGGCTTCGGCAGTCCAGCGCCTGCTGGCTTCGGTGGCTTCTCCTCCGCCGGCGGTAGTGGTCTATCTTACCTCTCCGAGCCTCCTAACTTGGCCTCCATATCCGATGCCAACGTTGTGGTTGCATTTAAGAACGCACTGAAGAAAGATGCCACAACAAAAGCAAAGGCACTCGAGGACCTCCTCGCCTACGTACAGGCTCACCCGTTCGAAGTAGAAGGAGGTGTAGAAGAGTCTATCTTGGAAGCATGGGTACGTTATTCCCGGGATATTATAGAGCTTGGTGATCATGTACTGATTTGTTTAGGTTCAAATATACCCTCGCATCTCGATAGACAACTCTCGCCGCGTCCGCGAACTCTCCCACACCCTACAGTTCGAGCTGATGAAGTCGGCACGGAAGCGCATGGAAAAGCGCGTGCCCAAGATTGTCGGGACCTGGCTCGCTGGCTTATACGACAAGGATAGAGTCGTGTCGAGGGCAGCAAACGATGGCCTGTCTTCCTTCCTCAGCAGCCCAGAAAAGGTTGCGATGTTCTGGAACAAGTGTCAGTCACAGATCTTGACTTATGCGACCGACGCTATACAAGAGACCAAGGACACCCTTAGCGACGAACGATCCACGACAGCCGACGATGCCGAAGCTAAATACCTCCGAGTTATAGGGGCAAGTCTCTCCCTTGTACTTGGTCTCCTGCAAAAGCTCGACGCAACCGATATTCAAAGGGAAGAGGAGGCTTACGATACCTTCTTCGATGAGGAGAAGGTCTGGAAAAGCGTAGTCACGGGCGACAGTTCGGTCAAGAAGACGGCGTGCCAGCTCTTGTGGGCCTGTCTCGATAAGAGATTCGACTCCGTATCCTCACAAATTTCTCGCCTGAAGAAGACATTCGTCGCCGAGGGACTAAAGAGCAGTCAAGTAGGATCGGCTGTCGAGTACGTCAGAGTCCTCACAAAGTTGACGGCTAAGTTCCCCGAGATTTGGACGAGCTCGAGCGAGAAGAAGACCCCAATGACAAGGCTGAACGGATTCTTGGAGAAGGGTTCCCAGAGCAGCTCTGTCAAGTACTGGGAGCACCTTGAACACCTGATCAAGGCCATTCCGACGGAACTCTTCACAGTCGATGCTTCAGCTGACGCGCTCAAGTCAGTGAGGACAGGAATTACAAGCAGAGAGGAACCGCGGATGAACGCCACCGCGGCGTGGACCTGCTATGCCAGAACTACCAAGCATCTGTTGAAAACCTTTCCTTCTGACAGTGAGAGGGCAACACTTGTTCAAGAACACCTGTTCCCTCTGATTGAGCACTTCCTCCTACCCACACCCGAAAACTCGTCATGGGAGATTGCTGGAAACGGACGACTTCCTGTGCTAGGAGAAGTATACGAGGTCTCTGTCGGCTCATCATCCGAGGAATTCAAGGCAACATCTGACAAGCTGGGGCTGCTCTCGTCGGCGTTCTGTGGCAGAATATCCAACTCACTTCCAGAGGTCTCAAAGGACTATGAAAAGTCCCAAGAGGCTATTGCTTCCGAGGGTACCCGCTGGTTCACCCTCGTTGGCCAAGTTCAAAAGGCAAACCCCAAAGACAGTCTCTTTGTCGAGCCTTCAAGGGTCATCATCAAATGCAGTGTGGACCTCCTGGCAACAAGGAATCTTAAGCCATATGGAGCAGCTGCAGTGCTCTACAGCGTGAGTAAGAACGCTCCGCACGTGTGGAGAGATGCGGAAGCTGCTCAAGCACTGGAGCAATTCCTGTCGACCCAAGGCCGAGATCGCATGGATGTCTTGATGCTTTCACGGTCTGGTACCGATCTGCTGAACTGCGCCAATGCCCTGGGCACCCTCGATGGACAAGAAGCAATATACGCCAATATCTGGAATACCTGGATCGAGGCTTTGTTGAGCCTGTCCGATGACTCGCAGGCCATTAGGGGCATCGAGCGTCTCATTGCGAACAAAAAAGCGTCAGATCTCTCTCAATCGCACGAGCAGCTCCAGAAGTTCATCGAATCCAAGTGCTCCAGCACAGTCCGCGGAGATCTGGATGCCTGGAGCCTGTTCGAGGCAGCGTTTAGCAACAATGCTATCGCCGACTCAACCGCCAAACAATTGGTAGATAACAGCGTATCGGCCTTGTCACAAAACAAGCAGCACTCTGTTCAGGCCCTTCGCTCCTTGGAAATCATTGCGAATAATAAGCCTGGGCTCTTGTCTCAGGACGAGTCAACACACATGGCGGTCGTGACTGAGCTGCTGGGACTTGCCGAACTAAACGACAGGGCAATTTCTCCCCGTGCTGCCTCGCTGAGAGCGCTACTGGAACAGCCCGCGGATGGCGTATCGCCAGTCGTCACCATTATCCAGAGGAATCTCGAAGATGCTGGGCCACAGTCACTTGGCGTCGATACACTGGTTCAACAGGCCATCCAGGCGTCCCAAGCTGGGTCTATCGCCGTCGAGGACTTGTTCCCAAGCACGAACATCTGGATGCAGCAGCTCTCAAAGTTCTTCCAGGCCAAGCTCAATCCGTCATTGTCGATTACTAGCGGTCTGGCGGGCGCTCATTTCCTCGTTCAACCTACCGAGTCCGACCAACGCCTTCGTGTGCGCAGGGACCGAGATGGTCTCTCTATCCCGGCTAGAATGGCATCCTACACCTCCAAGCTCTTGTCATCGGATATTTCGGTCTCCAGTCTGCCTGACAGCTTCCAGGTCGAGCTGCTCTACCTCCTTTGTGTCGCGGTTCAGATGGTATCGGACCAGATTACACTCATGGACGAGCACAAGCTGTTCCTGAACCTCGATATGGGAGACGCGCTTGCCTCTGCTGAGTCGTTCGTCTCTTCCACCCGCCTGACCATCAATGCCATTGTCGACGAAGCCAAGGGATGGAGGGACGGCTCGGAGGCTGGCTCGACAAAGTTAGTCAACGGTCTCATCGCCATCATGACGCAGGAGACCAAGGAGCTCACCCCGCTTGGAGTCTACAGTTCCAGAGCGCTAAGCGACCTCTTCCAGAACCTCGCCGAGAAGCACGGTTTCCCTGTTGCTGGAGACGAGAAGATCAACCAGCTGGCCACACTCAAGGCCACGCCACCAACAATTCTGGCGGCGACGGCTGTGCTCGCCGGCTTCGGCGAGAGCCTGGAATCATCAAAAGCCATTAACAACTTGTGCAACCGTCTTGTTAGCGACATTGCGGGCGCCAGTGTTGAGCCTGAAAAAGCCGAAAAGACGCTGCTTATTTTGGTCCTCCTCAACGCATGCCTGCAAGTGTACGAAGTTGGCGGGGTTCCCGTGGCTAACAACCGTATCGTCTTTGCCGTTCGCCAAATCACGTCTTGGATGGACGATATCCCCAACCTCACCCCCGCGCTGTCAGCCGAGATCTGCCGATCCCTACAAAGGTTGCTCCCATGCATGAAGGACGTATACGGCTCGTACTGGGACAAGACGATTGAATTCTCCACCGCGTTATGGGCAAGGGCCTCCGACGACCGTCTCGACGACTCGCTGCCGTACATCCACGCATCACTGAAGCTCATGACCGCCTTGGAGACGCTATCGGAGCCAAACGACGACCTCGTGGACGCCATCAAGGAGTTTGCCGAGACGAAATCTCTCTCCCTTATTGAGCTCCTCAAGCTCGACCGCGAAAAGAACACACAACCCCTTGAGATCGTCGACGCCATCATCTGCAGACAAGTCAACAAGATCCCACTGAAGCACGTCACCGACCTCTCGGATCTTTACGGCCTCATCGCTGCGGACTCCCGCTCGATTCAGACGGCGGCCTTCAACCTCCTCCACTACGCCCTCCCCGCGCGCCAGGAGGAACTCTCCGTCAACGTCCTCCTCGACAAGATCGACGCTCGCCTGCCCGACGAGCTCCTCTCCCTCCTCCTCGACGCACCCACGCTGGATCGCTACCCGGACGAGATCCTCGCGCAGTTCCCCCTCGCCATCCGCTCCTACCTGCTCTCATGGCACCTCATCTTCGACGCCTTCAGCACCGCCTCCCTCAAGGTCCGCCAGGACTACACGGAGCACCTCAAGACGGAGAACTACATCGCCCCGCTCATGGACTTCACGTTCGACGTGCTGGGCCACTCGGCCGCGCACCCGCTCAACCTCGAGCGCGAGGGCCTGACGACGCAGCACCTCACCTCCTACAGCGTCTCCCTCGCCGATGCCGAGCCCGACGAGCGGAACCTCCACTGGCTGCTCGTGCACCTCTACTACCTCACTCTCAAATACACCCCCGGTCTCTTCAAGACATGGTACCTCGACTGCCGCTCCAAGCAGACGCGCATCGCCGTCGAGGGCTGGATGACGCGCTACTTCTCCCCCATCATCGTCTCGGACGCGCTCGACGAGGTGGCCGCCTGGGCCGCCGCGCAGGACCCGCCCGCCGACGACGACGAAAAGGAGCTCGTCGTCAAGGTCAGCAAGGCATCTAGAGAAATCACGGCGGGCGTCGAGATCGACGAGAGCATGGCCTCCATCGCCGTCAAGGTCCCCGCGAGCTACCCCATCGAAGGCGTCTCCGTCGTCGGCATTAACCGTGTCGCGGTCAACGAGCGCAAGTGGCAGAGCTGGCTTCTCACGACGCAGGGCGTGATTACCTTCTCCAACGGGAGCATCATCGACGGTCTCTCCGCCTTCCGCCGCAACATTGTCGGCGCGCTGAAGGGCCAGTCCGAGTGCGCCATCTGCTACTCCATCATCTCCACTGACAAGCGCATGCCCGACAAGCGGTGCTCGACGTGCAAGAACCTCTTCCATCGCACCTGTTTGTACAAGTGGTTCCAGAGCAGCAACCAGAACACGTGCCCGCTGTGCCGTAACCCCATTGATTACCTAGGCCATGACTCCAGGGCGAAGAGAGGGCAGTCCGATTATGTGGTGTAAGGTAACTAGGTCTCTTATGGGATGATGCGGTTGAGGTAACCATGTTGAATTACATGGGGAAAAAGGAAAAGAAGAAACGTGAGATGAGAAAGATGAAAGTGTGGTTTCGTGTAAAAAGTAACATTCTAGAGAGTGTGGAACACAGCATGAGAAATGCCAAATGGTTGGCAGGAGATAGATGACAAAGAGCCGAAATGTTCAAATTGTAAAACTTCTACCAACCCGTGAACCCGCGTAACACCATGAAACTAACTAGACACTCCTCCACGCACTCAAATCAGCCTATCGAGACCCTCACGAACAAGCTTGAGAATCTCCTCGGCATCCCGGACACGTTGGGTGCGCCGCTCCTCGTTACGCACAGGGCCCGCGTTTTCTGGTTTGAATATCAATTCCTCCTCCTTGCCATCCAAGCTGGTGTCGATAGGGGCAAGACTGGGCTCGTCATCAGACTCGTCGTCGACATCGCCCATGTACGTATCAAATTCGACTACGCTTGGGGTAGAGCAGACGTCCATAGCCATGTTGGCCTCGGTGGTTTCGGGAACGTCCTCGAGAGTCCTCGCCGAGACGATCTTCCGGAGCCGATTGGGCCACGCGGCCTGATAGTGACGCCCGAAGGATCCCATGCGCAGCCGCGTCCCCCTTTTGGTGACGCGAGTAGGCCGTTGCCGGGTGAGTGATGCCCTGTTGGCGATGCCACCCGCCTGCCTCGCTGCTATCTGTGCCAGACGGATCTCGGTTTTCCTACAAACCAAGCAAATGGATCCATTATACGTAGAGCGATGGAAGCCGCATTCAGAACATTCTTTAAGACAACCGGCTTCCGCACAATCCTTGTCGCTTCTGTGCTTTTTCGCGCCACAGTGGTGGAGTTTTTTGCCTCCTGCTAATCTTCTAGGCATATCTGAGATGGCTCTGCCCTTATTTTTTGAGCCCTCTTGGCGTCTTGATCCTTCGGGTTGGTCCCCGAGAACCGACGTGTCCGGTGCGTTCTGAGTGCCAATGTTCGGGCCGTTACGGTTCTTCACTTTCTTCGGGCCAGAGGGCGCGCGATTCTTTGATCTTTTTTCGCCAGGGGGGGCCATTGCTCGGCAGCTTTCTTCAACTTCTGAAGCGCGGGTGAGGCTAGAAGTGGCTGAGCTAACGTGGGATTGTGAGATGGGCAACGTTGAAATTGTCGCGCTTCGGTGACTGGGACGCGCTGGACCGCAGACATTAATACCTGGTGAGAGAGTCCGAGGCCTTTGTTCTTCGATACTGAGATTCCGTCGCAGCGTTCTGAAGGGCTTCGAGGCTCATAGGACTCAATGAAGGTCAAGTACACAAAGAAACTGCTTTGAATACCTGCAGCACAATGTTTCAATCATCCAAAGGCTAAAGGTGGCCCATCTTCAAATACACCTTCTCTTTATTACGTTGCCCTCGAGGGTCGGGTAACTTCCTATGCTTGACTTTGCTCAGTCTCTACCATGAACTTGTGCTGCAAAGCCTATTGCATAGTCAGTAAAGCAGTTGCTTGTGGTGAAAGAGGCCTCCGCAACTCACTTGCTCCGCCGTAGCCCTCTTGGAGTCAAAGCGAACCAAGCTCGATATTAGGTCTCGCATATGGGGATCAACCTCGGGAAGAATCTCTGTCCACGGCTGGCCGTCAAACATGCGGTACATCTCAAAAGGCGGCGTCTTGAAGCTTGTAGCCTCCGGCCAAGCCTCGCGTGTCGGCGTGCCCAAAGTTTTGAAGATGCTTAGAATCAAACCCAGCTGGTTGCCATCCTCATGAGCCGGCCTGGAGTCGAACAAGGGCTTTGGGGGGCTGCGACAGCACTCGGCTAGCATGGCCCCAGCCGCCCACATATCGACAGAAGGACCGTAGGCTTTATCGCCAAAGAGCGCTTCAGGCGCACGGTAGGGGCCGGTTCCGATATCCAGAATCTTGGATTTGGCCGGCTCTGAGACAATCGACATGGCTGGGTGCCAGGCCGTTCCAAAATCAGAAAGATATGCTGGTCCATCCGGGCCGTCGAGCAAGATGGCCTCGGGCTTGATGTCTCGGTGTATGATGCCTTGGCCGTGGATATCTACGAGTGCAGTAAAGATGTCCTTGAAGAGACGTCTAACCTGGGGTAGCGGGATAGTTCCTTTGTCAATGACATCGGCAAGTGTCATGGGCTTGTAAGGAAACACTAGGACAAATCTTTGTTCTTGGTCCCTGAATGTTTCCAAAAGTGGAATGCATGGTCGTTTCAAGGTCGCCAGAATCTTGGCCTCGCGTTGCGGATTGTGAGGCTCAATGTTGTGTGTCTCCACAATGACCTTGAGCGCTCGATCTTTGCATCGGTAGACTTCTGACGTTAAGCCACTTGCAAAAGAAGTGCAGTTTTCGTAAGAACCGATGGTGACGCCAGCATCTTCGAGTTGGTCATCAGCAGGTGCTGGGGCTTCTGCGCGAGACAAATTGGCTGAGCTGACTAGCTGGCAGATTTCGTCATATTGAGCCTGACCTTGACATGTAAGCGTTGAACTCGGGCAAAAGCTAAGAGATAGGGAGTCAACCTCACCCTGGACGACGAGTCTTTATAAGCCTGGTTTTCTACAGAAAATGCTTCCGATTGTGACGTGTCTTTGGCATCGGGACTAGCTGTTTCCAAGACGGACTTTCTACACAGAAATTGGTGTAAGTATGGCATGAATGCAAATTGAAGATTTTATGACTTACATCCTCTGAATGTTTTCATATCGATCTGACGCCGATAATTGCGTCCTCCAGTCGCTGTCTGCCATGAGAACCGGGCGACTGTCGAGTACGGAAGTGGAAGTCGGCGTGAGGTGGACGAGCAAGGATGACGAGACTTTGGCGGTGGCGCACTGGCGTTGCTTTCAATTGACCATTCTTAGTGAGCACCAGACAGGAAGGGATGAGGCGTCGTTGCACCTTTCGTTGATGATCCCTGTGATGCACCTAAGCCACGAAGAGAGAAGAGCAGACTTGAGTACGTACCGTGTGAGAAAAGTCGGGGACGGTGGCAAGACTGTCCGGGCCGGACCCGCTGGTGTGGACCTCGGCTGGAAACTGTGTAGGCACAGTGCGGACTTGCCGTCTCCTTTTCGAGGGGAAAGAAGGAAAGGGAAGAGAAGTAAGCTTACATAATGCCCGGTTGGGCATCTCAATTCCGGGTACCTGACGAAGGGCGTTCCATGGCGTCAAAATATGTCTTTAATTACTTCTTCGACTCAATCTTAGCTTCTCTCTTAGCCTCACGAGGCGTAAGGATTATCACGGTCTTTTACTGCGCTAATGCGCACCACTCTTGGGTCTCACTTCGTGCAGTCCTGGAGGGCTGCCGGCAAGTCGTGTCAGGAAGGTCCTTTTTTTTTTCTCCCTCTTCAGTACTTACCCATTGTGGGCGGTGTTCTGCCTTTAAGATCGAGATCCTTGCGATTGGATTAAGGGCCAAAATAAAACTTCATGCGCAGCTGACAACCTGCAAGGATGGCGCGGCTCAGTCATGGTTTTTTCTTTCTTTCCCCTTTACCCTCTTGCGCCGGCGTGGTCTCCGTGAGGTGGGTTGAAATTGAATTTCGATCAGAGACTTTACGCGGGGGCGCGACACGTCAGGGCACTTCCCGTCATCTCATACAGGCACCGTTCCTTTGAACCTTGCCCAAGCGGATGCGGGATGCTAAACAGGATCAACGTGACTAAGGCAAAGTGAAGGCAGGGAAGCTGCTTAAGGTTGACGGAATGTGGTCTGGGTTATGCAGCCCGCCGCCGCCGTTGTTTCCAGCATCGGGGGGACGAGCGGTGCCTCTGTACTTTTTTTTTCTTTTTTCATGATCATGTATGTCTTGCCTGCTGTTCTCCTTGTCAGCTTCAGATGAGGACGTGTTGAAGCTGGCTTCTGCTGGCAGGCTCATTTGGGTTCTTCCTCGGTTGCCAGCTTGAGCTGAGGAGAGTGCTAACTTGGTCTGTAAGGTGCGTGACGTATCTGCAAAAGTCCCCTCCAAGCTAGCCTGTTTCGATGACAGGAGCCCTGTCAGACCCAAAGCACAGAGAGATGAGGGTGGTTGGTCAGTGTGGAACTGTAGGAGTTGAGATGTATGTTGTCTCTTTATGGGTGAGCTGTGCAAAAGAGACTGATTGTCTCTGACCAGCTCATTCTCACTGAGAACTCATACCGGGATGTCTGGACAAAAGCAACGTAAAAAGGAGAAGCGAATTATTGTTGCCAGCCCAATACCTAAGTATGAGTAGGATAGGCATCTCAGAATCTTGTGGATGAGTCCTTGTCCGCAGCTCCCGGGCCAACTGTCCCATCCGAATCCAATAAATTCAAATCTGGCGCCAGTGGAACATGCGCTGAACCTTTGGTCACGACGAGGCAGCACTCGGGCCAATTGGCGACGCATTCGAGAAGAAAAAAAGGTACGTGAGACATCTCAAGGATGAGGTTGGATGACATTGACACCCAGGTGCCAGCGGGAGACCAAGGAGGCGTCGAGGCCACGCAGCAGCATTGAACAAGCTAAAGCAAGAAGGCAGCATTAGACGGGACTTACCACGGTGCGTTTGTATGCAGTTGACGCGTCTCGACGTTGATCGAGGCAAGCCGTAAACCTCGACCTCAGATGCTGATATTGCTGTACATGCAAGTATTCCAGGTTCATACCAACGTACATGGTAATATGAATCGGGTTGTCCAAGTCCGACCTGTGAATGTACATACCAAAGAAAATCCCAAGTCCAGCCCAGCCCATGCCCCCCGGTCCGGCCCTCTCCACACTTCATCATCAGCCCAAGACTAAATGAAAGAAGAGGAAAGCAAGTAGCTTTTAGCTGTACTGAGTGTGTAAAGTGACTTCCAATGTGGATAGGTAACAGGAGTTCTTCCCGGCTTTCCAGTCCAAAGGGCCCACTCTCCCACACATCACTGGCGACTGCAGTCTGCACCTGCTGCACCTGGTGACTGCCTGACCGGGCTTCGTCTTGTTCGGCAGCGGCAGCAGCAGCAGCAGCAGCAGCAGCAGCGGCGCCATTCCATTCCTTCCTGGCCTGCCTTATTGTTCCATCCATCCACCATCCAACTGGACCATTCCAACCATCCACTCAATTCCCGCCGCCGCCGTCTCGCAGGACAACCCACCTTCCTCACACCTCACGACTTTCCCACGATGCGAATGTTCCTCACTTCGCCCACACCTTTTCCCGCATCATAGACAGCATCGCTATGCGCGCCTTTCCTCTCGTTGCTTGCATTCATCGTACATGACTTTGCGCGCGCCGCACTAATTAGACACAATGGATGATCTCGCGAGGGCCGAGTACCCGGCCATGCTGGTAATGTTCCCCCCCCTCCTCCCCCATTCATTCCCGTCAATCCGTCACTATTTCCCCCAGCGGTTGGAAAGGCCCTCCTACCGGGCAGAAGCCGAGGTCGGGCTGGCCTTCCACGATCCACCTCAGTCATGGCAGGAGCGCATTGTTTGCGACTTGTTTTGCTGACTGTTATTTTCCTTTGTTTAGGAGCACCTCCAGCCCATGCAGGCCGTGAACGTCCTTACCGATCGTGTGAAGAGAATAAACAAGATCAATACCGAGATCGCAGACTGGTTGCAGGTAAGGCACCACCCACAATGACTACAATGCGACAGCACAGGACCATCTCATGCTGAACAATACCTCTCCTCAGGAACGCCGCCGAGTCGAAGATCAATACGTCCAGAGCCTCAAAAAATTGCTCGCCTTCAAGGTCCCCAACAGCTCGTCTGAGCTCGGGTAGGTTGCCCAACCATTGCATTTGACTCTCAGGAGCAGGACCGTATACTGATAAACTATGTAGCGTCTTTTCCGGCCCATGGGACAAAATCCTCCAATCCGTCGACTCAACTGCCCACTCCCACCACGTTTTCGCGAGCCAACTCGAAAAAGATGTCGAGGGTCCCCTGCGCAACTTCCAGTCCCGCAAGGAAATGCAGAACATGCAGACCATCACCGCCAACTTGACTTCCATGGCCCGAGACCTCGAGGATGCTCAGAAAAAGACCGAGGCTTTGGCTCGGAAAGGCCCGAAGACGAACGCCCAGAAGATGGCAGATGCCACGGCGAGACTGGAGTCTACCACCCAGCAGTGGGATTCGCAGGCTCCCTTCATCTTCGAGACCCTCCAAGCCCTTGACGAGCAACGCGTTAACCAGCTGCGCGACCTGCTGACGCAATACGAGACCCACGAAAGTGACCAGGCGCAACGAAACCAGAGCCGCGCTGCCGACACCTTGGCTTCCATGCTGGAGATCAGCACTGAACAGGAAATCGCAAGCTTCAAGGAAAGGATTCTGTCTGGCAGACCGAGGTTGGAGAAGAGGGCCACGGCGTCTAGACAATCATCCAATGCCCCCACGAGCCAGACTCTGGCACCACCTCCACCGCCGCCCAGCAGTCTCGGCCACCACGACGATGATGCAAGCGAACACTCCGGTCTAGGGGAAGGAAAGAGTGGTATGTTGCCCTATATGATGTTGTCCAGAGATTGGGAGACTAACATTGAGCGCAGAATCGAAGCTGCGAAGCCGTATCGGCACGATGCTCGGTCGCCGACGACAGAGCGTCCACGGCGGGTTCGGTCAGATTTCTCCCGGCAAGGGCGGTGTTCCTTCGTTCGGCCGAGGCCTCAGCAGCAGTCATAGCAGCACTCACGTTCGCCCCGGGCTTTCTCCACGAGCATCATCGAACAACCTGAACGAGACGAACAACCGCCTTTCCGCTCTTCCCGAAACACCCGACTCTCCCAGACCACCTCAATCCTCCGGGACAGACGGACCGCTCCATGAAGGCACCAACGGCTTCAGCAACTTCCCATCGGATAGTGCTCGGTTGGGTTCTTCTGCTGGTCCCGTCAACGGAAACCACGACACCGATGCTTTGGATGTTGCGCCTCCACCTGGTCCTCCCCCGTCACAGGGCAAAGACTCTCAAGCTAAGGACGACGAAGGCTTCACGATCCGGCCACCCGATAACGATCCAATTTCTCAAGCTCAGCGCGAGGCTGCCGAGGAGAACGAGCAGATGTTCAAGCTGAACATTGCGAGCTCGCCCATCGCCGAGGAGGATGCCGATGCGAAGCAAGCTGCCATGTCGAATGTCGCAAACACGTTGACCCAGATGGCTGCCCCGTCACGCAAGCTAGGAACTGTTCGAGGACGGAGAGACGTGAGAAATACCATCTACGTCCCGCCCCCTAGCCTGCCCGAACCCGAGCTCACCAACGAAAACCCATTCCCGACGTCGCCATCATTGCCGAGCCAGTCATCCAAGCCAACGACCGTTGCTGCCCTCACGTCCGAGGCAAGCATCGCCGCAACGTCAGACACGCAGTCGATCCGCTCAGCAAACTCCCTCGTGAGCCTCGCGCACCTGAAGCATCCCGAAATGCACCAGCCTGGACTGAATGCCTCCGTTATTGAAACGGTATCGGCAACCTTTGAAGATGGAACCGTCAAAAGCGCCAAGGTTCACGGTGAAATCGCTTTCGCCTATCACACAACTGGTGATGCCCCGCAAGGTCAGTCAAGCTTCCATTTTGCCAACATGAAAGATGCTAACTTTCAACAGAACATGAGACGATCAGGATCAACAATTTCCCCAGCCTTGAAGTTATTGGACCGAACCGCATCTTTGTTCAGAACAGCCCCGGAAAGTCTGACGAATTCAATCTGGACGTGTCGCATCTCAACAAAACATCTACGGCGTTTACGTATAGAGTACACGCTGGGGATGCCGACGGCTCCAGTCTGGCAGCGCAAGTTCCCCTGCTGATCCGCCCGGCTTGGAAGCCGCAGGGTGACAAGCTCGGACTTCTCTTGCAGTACTCCCTGAACCCCGCAAGCAATCTCACAGCTCCTGTTACACTGCAGAACGTCGTATTTGTCGCCACATACGAGGGTGCCAAGGCCTCGGGCGCCCAGACAAAGCCAACAGGAACGCATTTGAAGGACAAGCACCTGGTATACTGGCGCTTGGGCGACTTGACACTCACAAACGAGACACAGAAGATTGTGTGCCGTATTGTGGGGGCCGAAAACGCGGAACCCAAGCCTGGCCATATTGAAGCCCGCTGGGAGCTCACCCCGGAGACACTGGGTAGCGGCATCACCATTTCTCGACTGGAAGAAACCAAGGGCAAGGGCAAGGATGAAGATGCCGATCCCTTTGCCGACGACAACCCGACCTCGCCAGCGCTGCCAGCTGATCAGCAGTGGGTGGACGTGAATTTGGTGAAGAAGATCACCAGCGGCAAGTACGAGGCCAAGTAATCTTTGCAGCCATGGACTTTTTTAATGAGGAATATGTGGTGCGAGGTGTACATACCCGTTCAAAGTGAGAGACTTTGTATTGCCATTGGAAGACAGACCATTTTACATAGCGAGCGCATGGCAGGAGAGGAAAAGAAGACACCCCCCCGGATAATCATTTTGTCTGGTCAGTCACTTGTTGAATTTTGACCTCCCCATCTTCTTTCTGGTGTTGGATTTTCGAGGAGTATGATCTCGTTATGGAATCATCCCTTTGATGACGGAGACGGACTTTTTTGTAGGGGGGCTTGTAGGTAGTTTCTGTACCGATATGATGAAGAAGAAGAAGAGAGGGTTCCAAGATACCAGGTGTGCCTTTCCTCGTGTGACTTGACCAATGGAGTGTGAAATGCCAAGTGCAAAGCGCAAATAGCGTGTATGAACAAAAAAAAAAAAGCCATAGTATCAATATGGATAACTATCCGTTAAGCATCTGAAACCCTCAATACCGCATCTGTAGGGTGTGAGGTGGAGGTATCATCGTGATATCAAAACATGTACAAGCCAGCCTCCCATTCGAGGCTATACCTCTCCTCTCTCTCTCTCTCTCTCTCTCTCTCTCTCTCTCCACACTCCTCATCTTCCGTCGCGCCACGTCTTAGCTAGCTAGGTAGTAGGAGTAAAAATGTAAGTCGTGATGACTAGCGTTCTCGCTGTCTCGCCATGTGTACGCGAGAAAACTCCGCTCTCGTATCTCCCTCTCCCCGGACCTCTGTCTGCCGTGTATTCTCTCCCGTGGCAAACGATACGCAGCATTCAGCAAGCTCCGTCGTCATTCCTTCTTCTTTTTTACTCCGTCTGCATCTGATTCCTCGAATACTCTTCATAAAACTCCAACGTCAGCGCCGCCAAAAATCCAGGAATACACCCCTTCTCCCTGACCCAGAAGCCAATCTGATCGCCAATTCTGCGGGCAAAGGCGCTCCTCGGCCCGCCGCCGACCTTCATCGTGCCCTTTTCGCCGTCAAACACAATGGAGTTTTCGTATTCGTCCGTCTGGGAGGGGTAAAACGTCGACTCGACGCGCATTTTGCCGTTGGGCATGAACATGACGGTCCAGCCGAGCGTAGAAAAGATGGCCTCTTTAAACTCGAGGGACTTCTTGGACCAGACTTCCTTCAGGCGCTTGGCTGATTTCTGGGCAGATGCGGTCTCGGCGCGGGCTTCTTCCACCAGGCGGTCTGCTGCGTCGAGCTGGGATCGCGGGACGAGGTCGACGTTTTCGTTGTCGTTGAGTTGCGCGAGGAGGTCTGCGTTCTCCTGCTCAAGGGCTTTGAGTTTGGCGACTTTGATGGCTTCGTAGTCTGACGTCGGGTTCGAGCGCAGAGACAGGACGCGGGTTTTGGATTGCGTCTTGAGGGCTTTGAGCTGGTCCTGCGTGACGGCGAGTTCTTTTTGGGTGAGCGCGTGTTGGGTTTGTACGGCGGCAAGCTGGTCTTGGAGTTTGCGGTTCTTGCGTGTGAGGAGGCCAAGCTGTTCTTGCGCGGCCGAGGGGTCGTCGTTTTCGTCGCGCGGGCGCTTCGTGCCGGCCGCTGGCGTTGGGTCTGCTGCGGCGGGTAGTTTGCCTGCTTCTATGGACGACATTTCCGTGTGCAGGGCCTGTACCTCGCTTCTGTACTTGTCGACAAGGTCCTCGAGCTCTTGGATGCGACGGGCGCGGGTCTCGTCGACGGCCTCAGGCTGGAAGGCCTCGTCTTCAGCGTCAAAGGTCTTGAGCTGGGCGCGGAGGTATTCCACCTCCTTGATGGCGAGTACGCGCTGGCGCTCGGTGCGAAGGCGGGTCTTGTCGACGTTCTGTGGTGTTGTTGCGGCGGACCGCGCCTCGGCGAGCTGGGACTTGAGGGTAGTGACTTCTTCCTGACAGGACTTGATTGAGGATTCTTGCGCAGCGAGCTCGGCTTGCAGAGAGCCCATCTTGTCGAGCTGGGCGGCGTTCTCATAACGCTGCTCGACGAGGGCGCGGGCGACGGCCTCAGGGGAGTCGAATTCGAGATCGCCGCTGCCGTTGTCTGTACTGGCCAGGTAGCCCGTCCAGGCGATGCGTTCGTCCTCGAGGCGCTGGCGCTGGATGTGTGCCTCGGCGAGCTCCGTCTCGAGGGACCGGGCGGTCTCGAGCTTGCGTTGAAGGGATCGCTTCTCCTCTTCGACGACCTCGACGGCCCGGTGGATTTGACGGAGGTGCTTCAGCTCCGAGAGCTGCTCACGGTTCGTGGCCTCGAGGCTGCGGATGTGCGCGACCTGCTCTGAGAGCTCGCGCTTGATGATGGCCATGGTGTCGGCGTCGCCGGTCTGGGCCTTGAGGCGGAGGACTTCAGATTCGAGGTCGGCTACGTGGTTGTCCTTATCCACGAGCTGGGACTGGATCTGCTGGAGAGCAGCCTCACGGGCCTGGCTTTCTTGCTCGAGCTCTTGCGTTGACTTTTGGGCGGCTTGAAGCTGCATTTCGAGGTCGATTGTCTTTCTCTCATTGATGCGCGCGGCTTCGTCTTTTGAGCTTGACAAGTCCTCCAATTGTTCCTGTAATAGACGGGCCTCCTCTTCCGCGTCGCGCGCACGCTTCTCTAGGCTCGTCTTTTCCTGTGCGATGTTCTCGCGGAGATCGCTCAACTCCTTCTGGGTATTCTCCAGCTGGCGCGCGGCCTGGGACTTTTCACTCTCGGCGGCCTGTTTCGCCGTGAAATCGGCCTGGGCGCGGCGGCGCTGGTCCTCGAGCTCGGCATTGTGTCGGGCGTCGGCCATTTGCTTCTCCTGCTCAAAGGTGCTGATAGTGTAGCGCAGGGTGCCCAGCTCGGCCTTGAGCTCCTCAATGACCTGGCGCTGGGACTCGTACTCGGCGGCATCGGGGGGCGCCATGTTTTCTTTTGAGCTCTCGTGGGATGAGGCGCGGACGGAGTCGGGGGCGGCGAGACTTGCGCGCGAGCCTGGCCTGCTGTTGGCATCGCCGCCGGTGAATAGGTTGTATGTTGGTTGTGTTGCGCGAAAAGTCTAACTCTCGTTGTCAGCGGGCCAACGTTTGTCTTTGTTTTTGTTTACTAGAGGCAACCAAGCGTACTCTGGATTCTCTCAAGGAAGTATGAGGTCTGGGAAGAGCGCTCCCGCCGGTGCTATTGCGGAAACGGTTTGTAACAGAGGCGCGCCTCCCTGGAGGGTCGCCCGAAGGGGTATGCGACCTCATTGCGCCGGTGCTTTGTCGAAGAAGCTTCCTCGACTTCTCAACGCGCCCTGAAGATCGGCCAATGTTTTGGCGGTTGTTGACGGCCGGGGATGCTGGGGATGTAGTCACGTGACGTAGCATGGAGGGCCCTGCTGTTCGTGGTGTCGCTGTACCCCGCGGTGAGGCACGGGAGGGATGTCGCTGGCTCTTCCTGAGCAGCATGCCGATCTCTTGCGCCCTTCTCAAGTCTTCATCTTGTTCTATGATGTTGGACATGATGAAGTGCAGTGTTGAATTACAGCACGAATCGAATTGGATTTTGGAGCGGAGAAAAGTTGATAGTGTATCCTTAGCTGTAAGGTAGGTTGAGATTATGTAGTGAGGATGTTGCTGTCTATCTTTTCCCCCGCCGACTGTAGAACAAAAAGGCTTCAAATCGTTCCTTCCCCATCACGACGGTTTTCTCCTGCTACTTTTCAACGTAGATACCTCGCTCTCTTGGCCTGTCCTTTGCTCCCAGCCTTAGGCAGAGCCATTTCCCAAACCTTCTTCCAAACCTCATGCGTAGAATTCCCACGACTTTTCGAGACATGCAGAATGACAACATCACCAAGTCCGGCACCTTCAGGTGAGGTTGTCATCTATCCAGAAAAACAAAACCCGATTTCGCCAATTGCCCATCAATTCCATGGCTGGGAAGAGCCAAGGGCCATCATGCGGCAAAGACGAGCTGTATTATTCTCATCAAACACTCACCAAGCAGGCATCCCACATGGCCTTTCAGTTCCACCATTGTCCAGCTGCCTGAGACTTCTAGATAGCGTAAGACAAACACCAAAGACTCTAGACCAGTGGTCCTGTGGCTCAAACTAACAAACGGGTAGAGAACAGGTACGAGCATAGTACTGGGGTATTTTGGGCGACAGGGAGTAGCTGCACCATGACGTGATGGGCATATCCCACATGTGGTGGGAGCTTGTTCCTGACTTGGCGGCGGCATGGACCAGGATCCGCTCCGTGCCCTTGCGACTAAGCGTTGCTGTGCTCTCCCAAGCTCCGGTGCTCAGAAGCAGATTTCAACGATAGCTTCAACCTCCGGATTACCCCCCTTCCACAAACCCCAACCAAACACCCGAAACGCCCACGCCGAGCCGACCTCCCGAGCCTAGACGTCCACCATTCCGATTCCTCGATCGAACCGCTTGCGAAGGAGAAGCTCGGCCAATTGGGGCATACGAAAGGGGCCGTTACTCAGCACGAGAATCATTGTCCGGGACAACCGAGCTCGAAGCCACTGCGATCCCCTTGGCAAGAGCGTATCAACGTTCACTCATCCTTGCTTCTCGATTCAGACACAGAGAATTATCGTTGGATTTTTGGATAATAGAGCCTGCTGCTGGGCCGGTTGGCATATTGAGCACAAGGCCGAGCCTGGCTGCGACGACTAAGCTTGACGACTCAATCTAAGCCGAACTGGGTTCCAACCAGTTGCTCTCGCCTGGGGAACATCAGCGTGCCCGCCTCTTTTGAGGTAATTGTTGAGTCTCCTTTGAGCAGGTGGAAATCACAGGTAGCCTGGAAACTGTTGCTTCTCTCCCCTTTCAGCTCTTTCTCCCTTCAACCCAAAATCGACCACCGAAAGATCAATAACATCAAAATCGCACCATAAACCGCAAGTCGCCATCATGACGCTCTCCCGCCTTCTGGTAAGCCCCATATCCTCTCCAGAAAGCTGCGAATAAGCTAGGGACGACTGTGGCTGATGCGCAGGATAGCTCCGAGGCAACCCCAGCCAGGCGCTTCGAACCGTGGCCGCGCCTGGCCTTGCGCTGAGCTTCTCCCACCCAGCTCGCCACTATTCAGCGGACGCCGGCAAAAAGGACGAGAATGCGGCCAGTGAGAACAAGCAGGAGGACAGCCCTCCTCCTTACACTCACCGTGGCTCTGCGATCAACTTTCACTGGGGCCGCGAGAAGAAGGAGAGGACAGGTCCGACTCTCTCGGCGGACAACTGGGAGGAGCACCCTGATGCCAAGATTGAGGATTTCGAGGAACTCCCCTACAAGGAGTTTGGTATCAACCAGCACATGGAGGTCAACGCCGAGTTCAAAAAGGTCCTGACCGAGGTTGTCCGGGAATTCCGCGCTCCCATCATGTACGCCATGGCTTACGGCTCGGGTGTCTTCCCCCAGTCCAAGGCAAGCCGTTCCGTGTCGGACGAGGACTTTCGCGCTGTCCACCCAAAGCCGTCCCCCTCGTTGATGGAGGTTCAGAAGGGGGGCCCCAAGATGATTGACTTCATCTTTGGTGTCACTCACACCCAGCACTGGCATTCGCTCAACATCAGACAGCACCGTGACCACTACTCTGGTCTGGCCAGCTTCGGGTCGGGCCTCGTCTCTACCACCCAGGATCGCTGGGGCGCAGGCGTCTACTTCAACCCCTACGTCACCAAGAAGGGCATGCTCATCAAATATGGCGTCACGTCCATCGACAACCTCTGTACCGACCTTTCGACCTGGAACAACCTGTACCTCGCGGGAAGACTTCACAAGCCGGTTAAGATCCTGCGTGATCACCCCCGAGTTCGCCTCGCGAACCAAGTCAACTTGATCTCGGCGGTCCGCACTGCTCTTCTGCTTCTGCCCCCCAAGTTCACCGAGAAGGAGCTCTTCTCGACCATTGCCGGCATTTCCTACCTCGGCGACCCGCGCATGTCTCTCCCCACCGAGAACAAGAGCAAGATCTCCAACATTGTAGACAACAACATGGTCTCCTTCCGCAAGTTGTATGGCCCGCTTCTCAATACTCTCCCCAACGTTGACTTCGCCGACGGAGCCGACCAGCAGAGCAAGCATGTCGCCGACGCCGGGTACGACGGCGCCATGTACCAGGACATGGATCCCATTAAGCGCGGCAACATGGTCCGCCGCCTGCCCAAGGCCTTCCGCTCACGCCTCTACTTCCAGTACCAGAAGAAGTTCATGGTCCCGACTGCTGACTTCAAGGCCATGATGGATGCCTCCAAGGACGAGGACGCCGTAAGCTTCAAGCGTCGCGAGGGAGGCGGCTTCGAGCAGCGCATCGTCCAAGACGAGCCCGAGGAGCTGCAAAAGTCCATCCGCAAGGTCATTCGCCAGACTGTAAACTGGCCTGCGACCGCCCAGTCGATCAAGGGCTTCTTTACTGCAGGCGTCGGCCGCTCCGTTCGGTACATGTCTGAAAAGATGACAAAGTACAACGAGGGCAAGGCGAAGGCGAAGGCTAAGGCTGAGGAAGACAAGAAGCAGCCAGCTGAGGATGCGGAAAAGCCAAAGAAGGAGGAGTGAGCGCCCCCCGACGTGCGATCTTCAATGTGCACCCGCTTATCTGAGGTGCATTCCGCGCCAGCGGCTTGACGCCTGACCACTTTTTCATTTGGCGACGAACCCGCAATTGGTACATACTGAACTATCCCTCGACGCTCTTGGCCTCGACCTGTACATTCGGCAAAGGGGGCATCACCCAGAGCATTCTTGCACCTCTTGTCATCGGAGTTTACCGAGAACGCCCTGTGGTATTGAGCTCTCCTAGGCCCTGCAACTGATTCTTCGAACTTGCCCTGCTCAACCCCTTACTGGGGGCTTTCTTTTGTTTCGCCTTACTTCGGATAACCTGCATCAGCATTGGGAGGTGGTACCCCAGATTAGAATTGGAAGGTGGGCAAAAAAAAAGGGAAATTGGGTTTTTACAAAACCTCGCTCCGTACCTGTTGCGAGAGGAGGGAGAGAGCCCTTGGTTTTTGGTGATCCTTTTGACTTCTTAAGCAGTGTCTCTGGATACTATCGAGAGGCTTGGAAGGGGGTTACCTTCCGTTAGGAGTGGACATTTCGGGGAAGCAAACCTCTTTTTGATTGACGAGAGAGGATGAAACTTGGCGTTTTTGAGGGCATGTATGTAACAAGAGTATTCACCGGGAAAGAAAATCGCCCGAAGGCCACTTCTTTGGCAGATTTGAATGAGATGCGATAATTCGCTCAAGATTCTACAACGACTTGGACTCTGAAAGAGTTTAGCCATGATGTCTGACGGATGTTGTGACTCGAGTTTGTCGAACACTCTGGACGTTTGCTACGTGAATGAGGATCTGGAGAGACTCAAGGTGCTCTTGCCAATGCGAACGCTTGCGCGTAAGTAAAGCAAAACATCCAACCACGACAAGTATCTAGCAATATTTGGAATAATCATGGAATTATTACTACAGGCCATGGTGTAGGCCCGGACTACTAATACAAGAGGTATTCGTTACATCATTCATCTTTCAGACTTTTTGTCAAAGATGCTCTATCGGGGTTTACCACTTCTTCTTGGCGTACGAAGCGGCACCATCAATCAACTTGTCAGTGAACCCCTCGCTCTTCTTCTCCTCCTTCTTATCGTTTCCTCCGCCGCCGAGGAACCCGCCGAGGAGACCTCCACCGCTACCACCGCTGCTGCTGTTGTGGCTGTCGTGACTGCTGCCGTGGCTGCTGTGGTTGTCGTGGCGGTCGTAGCTATCGCGGCGGTCGTAGCTGTTACGGCCTGTGATGGTGTCAGCTTTGCTGTATCATGTAGAGGGAAATTGGGAAAAGGGGGGATAAAACTTACGTCCGTGGGAAGAGTGCCCACCTGAATGGCCGTACTCTTCACGGCCGCCGCCGTAGCCGCCACCACCGCCCATACCACCACCCATACCGCCTCCGCCGTTGTAGTTATCGCGGGGCCCCGGGCCACCTCCCATGCCGCCGGAGGGACCGTAGTTGTCTCGGCCACCGCCTCCGTAGCCTCCGTCCATGCCACCGCTCATACCACCGCCGCCGCCCATGTTCTCGCGGCCGCCTCCGTAGCCACCGCCGCCGCCCATGCCTCCTCCCATGCCGCTGTTCATGCCGCCGCCGTAGTTTTCTCTAGGGCCGTCGTTGTAGCCGCCGCCCATGCCGCTGGAGCCGTAGTTTTCGTGTCTTCCGCCGTGCATTTTGATTTCTTGGGGTGGAGGGTCTTGAAGAGTGTGGTTTTGTTGATTTGAGGATGTGAGGTCTTGGAGGATAGTTTGTATGGTATCGATGAGTGATACTCAGATGGGATTATAGTTGTGGGTTTAGTTGTGTTTGATGATGAGAGGAAAGGCCTCCTTGAAGCGTTCCGAAGCAATTGTCTTTATACTTGGAGTTGCTCTCCTGTCTTCATACAAGTCCGTCATCGTGGCCAAGGAACGCGTCGACGTCAGTCATCGACAGCGCCGTCAACCTGTTTGCGACGACCGTCCTTTCAAGCCCACGTCTCCATGCAACGGTCTGCTCATCTACGTCAAAACCCACTACCGGCCGGCAGTTCTCCAGTCAAAGTACATCACCAAGCATCACACTCCCGACCCCGGGAAAAAAAGAAGCATACAGAAATACCGGGGAATTTGACGTCAGTGCTAGAGCTCAATGAGTCCAGAGCAGGTGAGGGCAGGCAGAGCAGAGAGGGCTTGTGGGGGTGATTTTCCGGGCCAAGTGCCGCATGAGTGCCGTGTAAACCGTCTTGGTATTCTGGCACTCTGGTTTTCCCTTGGTGGAGATGCCTTGATATACCGGATTCATCTTCCAGGCGCGCCGGGCTCTGGCCAGGTTTCCTGCGGCGGGTGCCGTTTGAGCCTCATTGTGGGTTCGAGTGACATTCTAGCCTGCCGCATTCTTCCACTCCTGTTACGTTTCTGTGAGGTTGGACTGGACTGGGACCTAGTACTAGGTTCTACTGGTTGGCAAAGACAGAAAGGGAACGTGCCGTGAGCCGCAATGGTGTGCCCCCCCATCTGATCTCATAACCCGATGGTCATTTTCTGACGGAGTAATTGGCTGGCCCGCTTTCTTGACGGGAGAGGCGTAACTCTTCGAAAGTTTCTCTCCGTTGGAGACTCTTGGTCTTGATCTTGAGTGTCCGTACCATCAGTACGCTACTGCTAGGTAGGTACACAGTACTGTGAATTTGTACTCCGTGAAGTTGGTCACTGGTGGCGATGTGGGGGCAGCAGAAACTGGGCTGGCTAGGAGGAAACTTGGATGGGTGCGCCACTGATTTATTTATGGAAGGACCCTGCTTTTTGATCATCATATTGGGTGTGCAATTTCATGTACAGTTCTTTGCAGTCCTCCCCTTCAACATCTTCCCACGAAGCTTTTATTGAGCTTAGTTGGAGGCAATAAGAGACGTCGTCAACTCAAGGTGCGTTGACGAAAGAATTAAGGGTCGATAAATGCGTTCCCTTTTCACGTTTTGACCTAGACCGTTTGTGTTTCCTGTGACATCGTTTCGTTGCGACGCTGGGGTGAGTTGATGGGATGACGCAATGGCATTTCTTGGTCCGATGGGATGCTCCCCCAGCTCCCCCGTCCGGTCCGTTTGCCGGTTACCGTTTGCCAAGCAAACGTCACTAACAATTTTCAGCTGTTAATGGAATCTGGTCTACTACATAGTATGTATGCCAGCAGGTTCTAGCTGATTATGTTACTACTGCTTTTCGAATGCTTTGAGCACTTTTCAACGCTTGAGCAATTGGCCAAATTGCTACTCTACGGGTTGTCAATGCCTCGGGCGTACGAGTCTTGGCCCCTAACAAAGCCCTACCGACGGGTTAGACTAGGTAAGGTACGGGTACACACTACACTACCTACGGCACCGTGCTAGCCTCTTCGCAGCAGGGCCTGGTACGGACTACGGAGTAATTTACCACGGTCCATCGGGGAGTTCATAGCGGGGAGAGACAATCCGGGATCTTCCCGCGACTCCGCCAAGGGGTGGGAAACCAAAGACCGGCCGTAGGCGAGGGTCGGTGGGGGGGAGGAGAGGGAAGAGGAATGATGGCGTTTTAGGCGTTGAAACTATCTTTTTTCTAAATTCTGGCAGCTTGACGTTTCTTCGTCTGTCTGTCTGTCAGGTTGAGTCTAGACATGGAAACTATGCACGATACACGATCATTGATGGAATTCAATGCTTATATATTGGCAATCCCCCGAGACTATGCTCATACAAGGCTCAAGGACAGTGCCATCATCCATGAGAAGGGGGAAAAAAAGGGTTTCTCCTGGATGGACCTTACTGTGTACTCCAAGGACCTGCCCCGACCACGCCGTCGCATGCATATTGGCCGGAACCCCCCATTTTGTCTTTTTTTTTTTTTGCCCATTCTCATGCAGCGCCGCGCCGCACAGCCCAGCCCACCCGGCGAGCAGCGCAGGACGCAGTTGACATTGTACTACGCAGTAGAGTGTTGTGAGTTGTAGTAGTGTCTGCCATTGGGGCCTGTGAGATGGAAAAGACGGACAACACTACCAGCGAACGCATGGATGCATGAGGGACAGTCCAAGAGGCGAATTAGGGAGAGAGAAGAGAGTTGACTGTTGGTCCAATTCCTCTCCCTCCCGTGCCCCGTCCGTCCAAACATCGTCAATGGATTCTGATCTGGGCCCTCATCTGACCTCTGTGCCTTTCTTTCTTTCTGAGCTGAGTGTCTGCAAATCCCCAAACCCCTCGGGCTTGCGTCTCTCTCCCTCTCTCTCCCACCCACCCATTGCGTTTGTCCATCCTGGATTGCGCCCACCCTTGCTCTGGACATGCTTGGCGCTGTTCCTTTTCGACTTTCCATTCTGGATTAAGGCGGGCGGGCATCCATTTGCATCCCGTCCTCTCTACTTTTTTTCTCAATTCTATTCCAATCCTCAGCAAACCCCCGCAAATCTCGTGTCCAGTCAGAGCTGCCTGTGGTTTCTTTCCTTCTTCCCTTTCCCTTCCTCTTCTTCTCACCGTTGAAATCCTGGGATTTCTTCATAGACACAACCTGCTGGATCGGTTACACCGCTTATCCCGGCCGGATACCTACGACCCTCACCTTACCTCGAAACCCGACCACTCACCCACCCATCCACACTCCATTGTTCCTATCATCCTGCAGAGCTTTTAGAAAAAGGACGGTAGCAACGGCTGGAAACCCACAATCTCGCAGTAGTTCGACCTGCCCTTCTGTAGCGATTGCGCCCGCCCGCTTTCTTCGTGTTCCATTTGCTCAAATCTTCAAGAAAACCACCGCCGCCAAGCAACCCCCCGCGGGCCACACCAGGGGAGCATTCATTCTGTATGGTGGTTGGTTGGGGCGTATGAATGCGAGAAAAAGCTCCAAAGAAAGTCCAAACGAATCAACTCGACGACAGCTCTCCCAACCTCCGCCCAATATTGTCCATTTCCTGACTTCTTTCTTCTTCCTTTCTTCCCAACCTCTGACCTTTGACTTTGCCTTCTTTCTCTCCCCTCGAACGGGCCATCGTCGCAGGCCCTTGTGTCGGCAAACCACCTGATCCTTTCAATCTACGCAAAGAAAATCGACGCCTAGACGCCGCCCCCCGAAGGAAATCCAAGGATACCTAATATCTCATTCTTTGGCCGGCCCATCCGCCGTTACCAACCGCCGAGGCCGTCGCCGTTGCGATTCCACCACTCTCGACATCGACGATAATCCCGATCCCGACCGACCGAACGAAAGCCGGCTGTGCCACCGCACTCGGGGGGCTGAGCTGAGCTCTCAAGTTTAAAATCACAATCAAGCCAAACATTTTGGTCAACCCCCGGCGCATGATTCCACGATAGAGGCCACCCCCGCAACCTCAACCTCGCGATCGAGGCGAAATACCCTCGCCGCCGTCAACCCCTCCCCAGCATGACGCGCCCGCGTATCCCCGCCCTCTACGGCATCCTCCAGTTCTGCCTCCGCCTAACCCTCGTCGTCTTTGAGGTGTGCGTCCTCGCCGCTCTCATCACGCTATCGAGATATGGCTTCCACTTCCCGCTCGGATACGTCACAGTAAGCTTCACATGCATCATTCTGTTCACCATGTAAGACTAGATGGATACTAATCACCCCTCCCAAAAAAAGTCCGTCTCAGGCATAATCTTCTCCATGGCCGAAATGGTCACCCTCGCAAACTCAACCCACCAGATCCCCCCGCATGCGCACCGGCGCCATCGTCGTCGGCGATTTCGTCCTCTTCGTCCTCGGCCTCGTCGCCTTCTTCTACTTTATCATCCTCAACGGCTGGCGCACGGGGAGCCCGGACCGCGAGTACCGCGCCTGGCGCGAGGATCCGCTGCGTGTCGAAAAGGAGACGTGGGCGCCGTGGTACATGTGGCTGCAGCTCATCGCCGCGGTGCTGCATTTCCTGTACATGGCCATGCACTGCGTCGACGCGTGTAAGGAGGGCGGGCCGGAGCAGCAGCGGCGGAGAAGGGCGAGGAGGAGGGCGAGGGAGGTGGAGAGGAGGGAGAGGAGGGCTGGGATTGGGAATAGTGACCCTGAGACGGCGCAGGTGGTGCCGAGCTGACCGTGATGGTCTTCTTGGATGCTGACCCTTTTTGCATTGGGAGTTATTCTGTTGGGTTTGGGTATGGGGTGTTCTTGGTGTTTGGGCAATGAAGGAAACGGGGATTTCATGAGACACGGGCAAACAGATTTGGTACGGCCTTGAGCAAGTGCTGGTCTTGGCCGGTGGAACACGAATATCCACGCTCATGAAGGGGACTACTGAGGGGGAAAATGGACATGCTTTCCCCTCATCTAGAGAATGGCACTATTTGGATATCACGGCGCGGACACAGAGAGATATTGGATATCCGGCAACCACGTCGTAATTCTAGACGACGATTTCATCCAGCTCTTACGGAACATAGAATCTTGAATAGCCTCCAACTCTCCCACACCGTTGAAGGTATTAAAACAGAAAAGATACCCAGACTTTCCAATATTAAAACCTACTACAGTTAGATCTACACACTCACTTTCTCTCACATTGCTCCTCATCATGCAATCGAATTTACATCACTCATCACTAGCGACGTACGTCACTTCCGTCGGATCCGGGCCCTCAGCTGTGTACCCCCTCCCCCAAATGACGGCCACATTAGCGGCGACTTTTTACGAGAGTTTAGGGCTGCGAGAGGCTTCGGACCGTTTTTTGAAACGTTGGCCACATTCTGCCCAGTGGTGGCGGCTTTTCGGCGCATGTCAGGAAAGTCAATCCAGAGGATCGTCGTCTGGTCTTTGTAGAAGAAAAGGTCTCGCAGGGTCAAGTTTACTTGTCAGGGGGGGGGGGGGCCTCCAGATTCTCGACTCCGACGTTTTCTAGATTTGAAAACACGCAGTCGAACCAAATGGCAATTCCTTCATGATAAAGCTGGCCCATCACGGACTTTCATTGCACGTACAACCTGCAGCTTTCTTTGGGACATTCAGATACACTTACAGTGCTGTTATTTCTTTTTCTCTCGAAGAAAACCCGTGCGTACCCGCGAAGGTCTAGTAGCTCAAATCCCGCTTGGACTACGCCTGTGTGACTGATGTCAAAAGGCCAATGGTCCCTTGACATTTGCACACAGACATTTAGGACCTGGAGGCTAGTAGCTCGCAATGTGCGCGCTCGCGAGCTAGTGAAGCATGTCTCGGTATCCGAACAGCCAACGGTGGCCAACAAAGCCGCGGAGTCCTGGGGGTGAACGGTATCACCGCCGGGTATCCGATGGGTGAGCCTTCCAGGCAACGGGGGAAACCAAGAGACTATCTTTTTCTTCGAGTCTAGGAGCTATAGTTGGAAAGCCGTTCAAGTGGGTTTCCTTATCGACGAGCGGAGTGTTCGGGCCTCGTATTTGGGCAAAAACCTCGTATTTTAATTTAACGGGGTCCTCGGGGGTAAAACACACACACACGCACATTGCTCAAGAGGTCAGAGTCTTCCACACATCACAGTCAAGAAATGTTTATCTACATTACGTAGAACCATAATCCGCGTCCACGCCATCACGGCCCGGAGGCCGCGCGTCTCCTCCCCCGGCCCTCCGTCCCTTTCCCACACGCGACTCTCGCGCTCCTTTCCCGCCCTCAACCCACCGTCCCTCCTCGGCCTCAAGCTGCACCCATCCCCTCGTACCCTCAGGAACATCCCACTCCACGCTCGCAAATCCACTGCCCTCCTCAACGACCCACTTGGCGCTGAACCTTCCCAGCGCCGTCGTGAACCCGGCCTCCGCCTCCGCCGGTAACCCCTCCGCCTCGCCGCCCAACGAAGCCGGCTTCAGACTCCACTCCCGGCCCGCGGGCGCCGTCACGCGCAACCCGACGAGGTACTCCGTCATCGCGCTCGTCGGACCGGAACTCCACCCGTGCGCGTGGCTCACGTAGCTCGGATCATCCGTGTAGCCCCTGCCCTTGCGGTACCCGAACGTGCCGTCGACGAGGTAGCCCTCGATCACGGTCGATCCCGTGCCGTTGGGGTGGTTCAGGTACCACCCCCAGCTGTCGCGGATGAGCTGCATTGCGCGATCGGGGCGGCCTGCGGCAAAGTGCGCTTCGATTTCGATGCTGGAGATGAAGGGGGAGATGTTGCCCGGGAGTTCGGGGGAGGCTGGGCCGATGGGTGTCCAGTTTCGGGTCAAGGTCGTGGAGATGGAGGCGGCTTCGGGGCTGGAGGCGGGGACGAGGCCGAAGGCTAGGGCGTAGGCGTTTGCGTCTTGGGGGTAGAGGGTGCGGTTTTTGTAGCCGTCGATGAAGGCGCCCTTTGTCGGGTCCCAGAGGTGGGTGAAGATTGCTTTCTTGAGGGCGTCTGCGCGGGCGAGCCAGGTTTCTGTGAGGTTTGTCCCTGCTGCGTCTGGTGCTGGTGCTGGTGCTGCGAGGTTTGATGTGTTCCCGGCGGGAGCGAGGTCCGCGAGAAAGGCGCCAGTGGTGAGGGTGCGGTAGAGGAGCATGTTCGGCGCACTCCCGTTTAGCGAATTGACGTAGCGCGCCCAGTCGCCCGCGGCCGTAGCGTTGAGAATCCCCGTCTCGGGTATGATCTTCCCATAGATGTAGTCCATCGCCTTGAGATACGTCGCCCAGTTCGCCGCCAGCCAGTCCGTATCCCCAGAGAACAGAACGTAGTTGTACGCGCCAATCATGGTCCACATGTGATACGCATCGCTCGTGGCGTCCAGATACGGCGGTCCCGCGCGGGGGAAGATGCCCGAGTCCCGCTGATAATCAAACATCGTCTGGATGGCGTTGCGCGCGGACTCGAGGTCGCCGGTGCTGACAAAGGCGGAGGGGACGGCGACGCCCATGTCGCCGGGCCAGATCCAGCGGTCGCGTTTGGCGCCGTCGAGGAGGAGGGAGGAGCCTACGCCGAGGTAGGCGTCGTTGGACCAGCCGCCGGACGTGATGTCTTCTGTGAGGACGCGGCCCGTTTCGGGCGGTGCGGCGTTGGTTTGGAGGGTGTAGGCTCCCGAGTACCAGATTTTGTTGAGGAGGGGGTGGGAGGAGTGGAAGTAGCCTTGGTAGGCGCGGAGGTTCGACCAGGTTGGTTGGAAGACGATTTCCAGGGAGACGTCGTTGATTGTGAGGAGCGTCTGTGACGGAGTGGTTGTGGTGTTTGTCATGAGGTAGAGCGTGAGGTATCGGAAGCCGCCGCGGAGCTGGGGGAAGGGGACGGTGTAGGAGCCCGGGCCGGGGACGGTGATTTGGTGGAAGAGGGCGCCGTCGACGGAGATGAGGGTCTGGCCCGGGCCGCGATAGTTTCCATTGGAGTTGTCCGAGTACTCGCCGATCCAGTTCTTTGCTTCCGTCCAGGCGAGGCCGAGGGTCACGGGCTCGGTGGTGTTGCCGGTGCTGGTGGTGGAGAGTGTGTAGTTCACCGAAGTGAGGCCGCCGACGAGGACGCCAAAGTCGAAGACGAGTGCGGAGCCATTGCCGCTGAGGGTTTGGGACTCGGGAGACGGGAATGAGGCGAGACGATCGCCTGTCGCGAGGGAGAGGATGGACTTTGGGCGGGCTGTGCGGGAGTCTGGGGCGTAGATGTTTGCGTCCCAGGGTCCCGGGAAGGATGCTTCTGTTGGGTGGGTGCAGGTTGCGTTGCGCCAGCAGGATTGGGCTGCTGTGTTTGTGAAGAGAAGGGCGAGGCCTAGGAGGAGAGAGGACGATGAGGAGGAGACCATTGTGGACGGATGTGGTGCGGTCTGGCACCTTGCCTAGTCTCGAAACCTAGACGTGAGGCGGAAAAAGAGGTGAGTTTATTCGGCTGGTTCGTGATATGTTGTGCAGCTTCATGGGCTTTTGGGGTAGTGTATCGCGGCATTGCTACCCCGAGGCAAGCGTGTTGATGTCGTTTCTCCCCTGACCCAGGTACCGGGGCTTCAAGTGATGTCAATGCCTCGAATTAGCCTAAGTAGAGAGTCCCCGCAAGATCCCTCTAGACTTGGTGTCATTGTCATCTCGGGCCCGGGTTTCTTGGTGGAAGTGGCGGGCACGAGGTGATGTGGTATTTCCTCCGGCCCCATGGGGTTCGGTGACTTCGGGTCAATGATGAGTGGTTAGGTTTGGGGAACTTTCTGCAGCTCTGCAGCCGAACACGAGTCGCGGTACCTTTGGATCGTGAGCAGGGGGGAAGATGGGGTGGGAGTCGATCGCTTGGCAGATAGAAGCAGGGGAGCCTCCGGTAATAATCAAGGAGCAAATCAAGAGAAGAGAAGAGAACAAGAGGAAAGGGAAGAAGAAGAAGAGGATCAATGGGAAGAGACGGAGGAGAAGAGTGCGGGGTTTGAAGGAGTCGTCTTGCAGCTAAGTTTGTGGGGTAATCTGGAGAAGTGGAACATTGTTTCTTGGCGTTCACCTCTCTTAGTTGTTCTCTTAGTTAAGTTGGGTTTACTTGGTTCGTCTGAAGTTGTCGCCGTCTGATGTTTGAGTTGACTTGCCCATACTTGAATGACTGAACCGGGTTCCAGGTTGTAATCGTCGGACCAGACTCTGACCTTGCCTTGTGGTTTTGTGGAGGTCCTTGTTCTGCTCAGGTTGGTCTTGAAGAGCCCACGGGAATACATAATGCCTGGCAACAGTGTTTACCCATATAAGTTGATTGACACCTAAACTAGAATAGAATTCACAAGGCTGGGAAGCCCCGTGTGCCAAGATCTAAATATGTACTAGAACTCAAAGTATAATCAAACCACCATCTCACGCCTTGGAAATGGTGACCTCAGCCTGTCCGCCAGACAAGTCAATGAGATATCCTCCTCTCGCCACGCTCGCTCCAGACACCGTAAACTTGGCATCGCCCGACGTCGTCTCAAGCCAGACAACCGTCGAGTTAGCCTTGAGCGCCTTCTCAGACGCCGCAGCACCAACACTCAACTTCACCGTCTGGCCTTCGCGATCATAGGTAACAGTCTGAATAGCACCGGCGCTAAGAGCAACCTTCAATCCCAAATCCGCAACAAACACCCGTCGCCGCACCGCGTCCCTCGGCTCAGCAACCACAGAAGTCTCAGTCGACGAAACAACGTTGCCGCCAAACACGACCTCGCCGTACGTCGCGTGGTTAACGATGTACACACCCTGACCGAGACCCAGACCCAGGAACCCGAGGCCGTAGTCGCCGGTGTACGGGTCCCAGGCCAGATGCTCCGGGAACGAGTGGAACGCCGCCGAGGGGCAGCCCTCGGCATCAATGTTCGTCAGGGGCGCCGTGTTGCCGGCGAACGCGACGCGGAGGGCGTCAACGTCGGACGGATTGCGTTCGAAGTGGTGTAGCATCGGGAGCGAGTTGAGGCCGGAGCCGTAGTGGTGGAGCTGGCGCTCGATGCCCTGGTTCTTGGCACCATAGAGGAAGTCCCAGTACCGGCGGGCGTTGCCGTTCCAGCCCCAGTGGGCTACGGTGGGCATGTAGGCTCTGATGCTGTTGATTGCTTTGATGGCGGTGCTGTTGTGGCCAAAGTATCTGTTGCTTCATGTTAGCTATTGCTTGTCAAGAGCTTGGTGATCTGGCTTGAAAGGAGCACAGCTTACTCGGTCCAGTAATAGACGCCTTCCTGGCCGGTACTATCCCACGCCATCTCGCTTCCAAAGGGAACGGCCAACGTCTCCCAGAACTCGGCGCGGAATCGCATATTGGCCTCAAAGTTAGTAGCCTCTTGCGTCATATTCTCCCTCTTCAGATCCTCGAGAAGCTCCGCAAACACCGTCTCGCCCATCAACCCAGTCAACCCATAGTCGCAGTCCGCCGCGCCGTTCTTCATGCAGTGCGTCACCGTGTTGTACGCCTGTGTCAGGTACCAGGTCCAGTCGGCGCGGGTCTTGACTTGCGGGTAGTCCCTCGCCACGCGGTACATGGACCAGTACGCCACTACGGGATGGACGTAGTTATACGCCCGCACGGTGGTGTATGCCCTCTCTTTAGTCCACGACGCCCAGGAGGTCCAGTCGCGGGAGGCGTCGTAGGTGTAGTTCACGGCGTCGGGCTGGTAGAAGAAGGTACTCGCGCGCACGGCGAAAGTGTCGTTGGCCGGCTGGATCGTGCCGACGATGGTGTCGTGGATGAAGTCATCCAGGACCGCGACCTCGGCCTCGACGGGCTGGACGAAGAGTTTCGTGGCGGCGGCGACGTAGGCGCCCGTGCCGCCCTCGTCACTTAGACCAGCGATCCAGACACGCTCGTCTTGAGTTACAATGGCCTTTGCTTCTTTATCGTAGCCCATGATGGACGGCGCGCGGCCAAAGGGGTCCGAGGCGTCGGTGAAGTGCGCGGCGGTGGTGAGGAAGTGGCCCAGGTCCGAGACCGTCTCCGGCGCGGGCTTGGTGATGTAGTACTGCACCACCTGCGTCTTGCCGTCCTCGTAGGTGATTGTTACCTTTGCGCGGCCCCAGGCGCCGGCGGTCGGCGTGAGGAGGTAAGGTGAGCCCTTTGCTGCAGTGTCCTGCTTGATTGTGAAGGCTGAGCCGTCAATGGTCTTAACTGGGGACGAGTGCGTGAGGTACAGCCTGGCTGTGAGATCGGTGGGCACGACGTAGCCCGGGATACCAACAGCAAGGGGGATCTCCGCCTTTGTGACGGCGGCCTCGATGGTCTGGATACTCTCCGCGGCGACGAACTTGAGTCCGACAGAGTATGTTTCCCCGGCCTTGAGCGTCTTCGAGGTGGGCGTGTTCCAGGGCGTCGCGCTCTTCCATTCGGTCTCCGCCCACGCCTGGGAGTGAATCATCCACTCATAAGTACCTTCGTAGGTCTGCGACTGGTAGTAGTAATCACCCTGCGGCTCCCCAAGAAGTCTCCACGCCTCGAACGGACTCGAGCCCAGCGGCGCGACGACAAGGGCGTTGCCGAGGCCCTTTACGGGGGAGACGCGGACGTAGCCCGCATCGAGACCGATGTACGGGTCCGCGAGGGAGCACTTTGCCTGCGTCTCCTCGGCCGACGGGCGCGAAAAGATGTTGTTGATGGCGAGAGGCAGACCCAGGGCGCCGAGCTCGACGGTGCCGTTGGCGGTGTTGGTGAAGTTGACTCTTAGAGCGAGGCCGTCCCCGGCGGGGAGCCACTCGCGCGTGACGGTCAAGGGCACGCCTGCGGGCAGCGTCGCGGCGAGGTCTGCACCGGCAATCACACCCGGGGCGAGGTCCGCGAGGGCTTTGACGGGTTTTCTGGCGCGGGCGGAGTCCACGGACGTCCAGTTGCCGGCGCCGTCGAGCTTGAAGCGGAAGGTGACGTCGCCGATGTGGTGGGCGTAGTTGAAGGTGAGGTTGGCGAGGAGGTCCGAGGGGAGGAAGTCGAAGTCGGTTCCAGGCTTGAGGGAGGCGAGGGTTTGAGAGTCCTTGACGAGCTGGCCGGTGAATTGGCCAGCCTTAAAGTCGAGGAAGCCGTTTGCTACGCCGAGGTCATCGCTGGATTGGGCGTTGACGAGGGATGTCAGCGCCAGCGTGAGGGCTGGGAGGAGTTGTGTCCGAAACATCGTGAATGATGTGGCTGACCGTTTCGACTTGATCGATCACAACGATGGCTGATGCTTGTTCTAGCCAAGGCGGGAGGCGCATTCTATTTATCACTGCGTACTCCGTGTGGGCACCAAGAAATGCCTCCATCATCAGCGAGGTAGCATTTCTGTACTGATCTGCGTCATGGACCGCTAATTTCCCCATGGTTTCATGCGATCTGGAGCCCGTCACCCATTGTAGAAGCTCGGGAACCATTGATACGAGCCAGGGCGCTCTAACATTCGGTCGCATCGTCTGACCTTGCGCGCCTTGTCGGCTATGACCCAATGATCGACAGGTCCGGTTGCTGTTCTCTGCAATCTGGCGAGATGGAGGGGTTGCCGGATGTAAATGTCCATGTACGTTAGCGGGGCGGCTAGTCTTTACTTTGCGGGTGCGGATACGGGAATGTGGTTGAGGGTAATACTCCGTATGTTAGTGCTTGTCTTCCATCTCTCTCTTTCTATTCGTGGAGCCTTAACGTCCCCTTTTGAATTGCAATTAATAGTTCATTGCTGGGGTAGCGAGTTTAGATCGGGACCGAACCCGAGTTGCGTACTGTACGGCTGTTTTGGTCGATCCGTCGCGAGGATGTTGGTTGCAACGTAGCTCCACTAAACAGTCCGGGGGTTAGTTCTGTTGATTATTTGATGACTTGTCGCCGCGGTCGCGAATTGCCTATAGAGGAAGAATGCAAACTGTCAACGCAGAGTTGCTGTTGTAAAAGTCCTGCTACGTTCAACTTGGTTGATTATCAAGATATAAGGTTCAATGGTCTATGTGGGATGTTTCACGATACCGAAGTCGGTGTTGCCGATATTAATCGACTCAGAAGATAAAAATTAACTTTTAAAGGGAATGAATTAAGGGTGTATTCTTCTTACAAACGACAATTCCCATAGAGGCCCACAGCTTCATGCTTCATCCTGGACCATTGTGAATGACATCCACTCATTGTCTTCCCACTCCATTGAGTTAACGACGTCTATAATTTGCTGCGTCGTTAGGTCCTCCGCCTGACTGCTGCTG
This sequence comes from Colletotrichum fioriniae, assembly GCF_027942845.1. Lineage (NCBI taxonomy): Eukaryota > Fungi > Ascomycota > Sordariomycetes > Glomerellales > Glomerellaceae > Colletotrichum > Colletotrichum fioriniae. The sequence goes on along the minus strand of NW_027076844.1, from coordinate 1,764,591 downwards.
TCTTTGCTCAACTCTCTGTACACCGGCAGCATTGTCTCTTGACCCAGTGGCAATCTCGTCTCCGCCGGCAGAGGGGCCGGTGGGAGAGTGGTTGGTGCGTCTGTCTGTTGTTGCCAGTCTGGTTGTGGTATTGGCTGTTGCTGCTGCTGTGCGATAACAGTCGTTGAGTCGGCCAATAGCCGCGGCCGAGTAACGTCGAACTCGAGAAGCATTTCCTCCAATTTCTGCATCTCGTTCTTCCTGAACTCGGCGATGAGGTTGCCGCTGACTACCATTTCTTCGACAATGGCGTGCGACTTATCGAGCCAGGGAACTTGGCTCTCTATAAGGCGCGAGTCGACACCACGGGCGACGAGTAGGGCGACTGTTGATACGAAGAGAGAGTCTAGATCTAGCGGGAGGAATGTTTCTGTACGTTGCATTAGAGTTGTTAATCGATTGGGGCAGGCTGTTAATACTGACCAAGAAGTCCCTGCGCTCTCAGGCGGTCGAGGATGTTTAAAATCTGGATGCCAGACTCCGCACACATCTGAAGCGGGTTCCGAACTTTTGGCGATGCCATCAACGAGTCCGCCTCGAGCGGAGAGTTGAATCTCTTGATCAGACAGCATAAAAGAAGAGGTCGTGTCGCGAGGATGATGCACTTAACCATAAAATTAGCACAAAACTCAAAACTCAAAATTGCCGACACAAAATTGCTCACCTGGTAGTAAAGGAGATGCAAGTGGGCAGAAAGTCTCGAAATGCCGTCGAAACGCTCATCTGCAAATAACGGAAATGAAGTACGCAGCTCGTCGGCCACAGCAACGATGCTTTGCAGCACCGCCTTCGTACTTAGGACGAATTTCTTGTTGAGGCGGCCTTTCGCGCCGTAGACGGCTAGATAAGGGAAGGCAGGAAGTCAGCACGTAGAACGTCAAGCGATGAAGAGTACGGTAACAAGGATTTGGCCATACTGCTGCTGATTTCTGCGATGATTCGAGCAAACTTGATCTGCATGCTCAGTGCGGTGGTGCGGTGAAGGGAACCAGGATAGGACGGGAGCTGGCAAAAGACGCCCTCGTCCAGGGTCGACTGGGGCAACCCCATCAGGGAGGTCATCTGCCGGTCGAGAACGTAGACCGTCCACCAGATCTTGCGACATCGTTGAACTAAGCCCGGACCTAAGTCCATTACTGGCATGTCCGTGTGCATCCCGTGGTTCATCGCCACGCTTTTGGCTTGCCCGATCTGTCCGACTCTGATTAGTCTCGAATGCGATATCAACCGAAGGTCCCGTCCTGACACCGGACTTACAAAGTTGTGCGCAGCGTGTCGAAAGTCCAGCGCTTGATAATACCACGCCATCGAGCACAGAATCTCCGTCGACATGATAGGCTCCTTGCACAGCGCCGTCACATCAGGAAGAAGCTGCAGCGCTCGCACGAAGAAGTCCGCCCCCGCCGGCCTGTTGTTCCCCTGCGTCTTTCTCTGGATGAGGCTCTTACCAAAAGCCAGGATCACGAGGAAGTGTATATACCATAGGCTGTTCTCCTCCGCCCGATCAGTCGAGGATTTGGCGTAAAACGTCTGCATGTGGAACATGAATTCTTCTTCCTCAAAGAGGTGGAACATTTGCCCACAGTGGAACTTGACCGCGTTGATGAGGAAGATGGCGTAGTCGTGACTCGGTATGAGTCTGTTGTCCAGCATCTGCGTCGTTCTGGAGCCGTCCCAGCCGAGGTCGTAGGCGAAACCGTCGAAGAGGAGGCTGTTTGTCGGCAGGGGGGACTGGCAGACGTGTTCGTGTGTGACGCTTAAGACCTGGCGAGAGAAAGACCAGTTTGATGAGGAGCCAAGGAAGTCTAGGCTTGAATGAGTTGCGTGTTGTGAGGTGCACTTTCCAGAATAAAGAACTCACAGGGTTGTCCGTTGGATTCAGACATGCAGAATCGGGATGGCGTGGCAGTAAGAGGGTTCGTCAAGTCTGGTCCGTCTCCATCGCCAGGTGGTGAGATTCCACCTGTCTCGTCTGGCGTATGGTAACTTCGTCTACGTTCATCGAAGCGTGATGGGTTGTTTGGATCATCTAGTCCAACTGAATGAGCATGAACCCAACTCACCATAAGCCGAGGAGATCGTACCTTCACGACACGCGACGGCACCATCATCGCCATCGGCGTGCCTCAAGCTTTCTTCCACTAATGCTCTTGCTTGTGCGCGCTCCAAACGGGCCACCTTTTGTTGCAGCTCGGACAGGTATCTGTAGTAAGAGGATTACTATGTCAGCAAAGTGCTACTCACTCGAGAGTTTGTGTCAACAGTCATAAGAGTCACTACTCACCCCTGCGTTACCATAACCTTGTTATCCCGCTCATCAAAGATACATGTCAGCCGCCTCTGCGTGCAATTGTTGCACGGGTGGAGGCCTGAGCACTTGATCTTTTGCCTCCGACATCGCGAGCAGCTGTTGATGGCCTATCAGTAAGGCTGTGCCTCATAAGTAGTGAGAGGGACTTGATGCAACGCACGCATAAGATGACCGTTTCGTGATACGTCGTTGAGTGTTAGAAGACTCCATTTCCAGGGCTATGAGAACTGATTTACCCAATGTGGCTCAAAACTCGGAAGCACTTCCAGAGACTGGCAGCGTAGGGCAGTGTGAGTTGTGGTGTACGGTGGATAAGGTATCCGAGTGACGTCTCACACAGAAGCCAGAATACTAGAGATATCGGAAGGGCAGTCCGAACCTTCAACAATCAGGGTGCGGGGTTTCAGTCTACCGCTGCCAGCAGCAACTATTAGTTCACCGTATTCCCGGCAGTCCACGTCCGAAAGCGAAGTAGTTCAAAGTGGCTGATAAGACTGAGGGCATGACTGGCTCGCTTAGCAAGGGAATCCTAGATTATGGCTATCTCCAAATTCCCATTCGAGCATTGTTTCTTTGCTGTTGGTTCCATGCGGGGTGCATGGAACCCGTCGCAAGCCGCAGCCAAGCACGGCGAGATAGCACTGAGGACAGCGGGGGTGTCGATGTGGGTACACCGTTATCGCTGCTTTTGACCCCGGTCGCAATGCTACTGGTCTGTTCATTCTTCAACCGCAACTCTGATGCACGGCATGAAAACAGAAGATCCTACAACCTTTAAGACTGCTTGATAGCGTCAATGCATACTTGAGTATTCATTTTCACAGGGGTTAATAACGAATTGTATATCAGTCCGACCCTACTTCCATTCTACGTGCCTTTTGAAAGTTTCGAGATAGAGCGGAAATCTAGGACTGGAGACGGATGTACTGAAGCCTGATCGCCGAGCAGACGACATGAGGGAATACACACCTCAGTGAACTCAGGTGGTTTGCGCGCAACTATTCTGTGGATGAGCCCACCGGCTGTTGGTTGTTCAAATTGCACATTGGTTTTATTATTCAGTCTTCAGATAAAGAGTCGCGTCCTGATCTGGGTTCGAAGTCCTCCAATCTGCTCGCAGTGAACTAGAAAAAGTAAGTTTAATCTACTTGACCTCACTACCTGGCCGAATCTGGCCATCCCAGAGATCTAAGAGCGACCATGGAGTATCTATATCATGCTTTCAAAAGACAGTTAGTTACCAATTGACATCGCCGAACAGTGTAAAGGTCTATGCCTTCAATAAGTCGGCGTGGAAGCCACTAGCTCTATCCGTGTCTGACTTCCTCATCTTTGACTACTTCTTCAGACGTACATAGGCAGGAGATCATCAATGAGTGAATGAGAACAGAAGTTGGAACGTGAGCAATCTGATAGACCGGTATATCAAGACCCATTTCAAATTCTATCTCGCTCTGCTGCGTCTAAAATCCACAGACTGCCTCCGGCTCCATGGCTGCTAGCGCAAGCGCTCCTGCCGTCGACGGCACACCGAGGCGGGCACCACCACCCGTAGTTCGTTCACGGACCCATCATATTGATGTGTGCTATGCCAAAGTATAGTCTCTTCGGTACAAATATTTGGCCAAATGGACGACATACCCGTCTCAGGAATAGGCGCTCTGTCTGAGAATTTCCTTCTCAACGCGGCGTAATTCTTCGTATTGTCCTCCAGGAGAATGGCGTTCAATCTCAAAGGCGATAGCACACGGATGTCATGTTCCTGCTGCTCCTCCCGCTGCCGCTGCCTTCGCTGCTGCCACTCCACCTCCCGGTAGGCCATGTAACCTAGCACAGCAATCACAAGCTCCCTGCAGTTCTCTGCCTGAAAGTCCCTGTCTTCCATGTTCTCTCCAATTTTGAAAGAAACACCCCCGTCTTTAAGAAAAGTTGTGGAACCCGCGATGGCAGCGTCACGAAGGAAACCTTTTTCTAAAATATCCAAGCATGTAAGGGCCAGCGCTCTAACCTGGTCTAGAAGACAATTGTAAGTAAGAGGCTGAGGCGATTCAAATGGAGGCATGGCCTGATTAGTCACCGGGAAGGAGATATAGCTTCGCTTGCTCCGTTGACTCCGCCATCGTGGAATTAACAGACCCAATTTACTGCACTCCGTGGATATGTTTGAGTACTTGATCTCAAGGATTTTCGAATGAACGTGTTGGCTAGGCACGTTTTCTGCCTACTAAATATAAATATTTCGTGTTGAATGTGGTATGTAAAAGAAACGATGGAGAAGATAGTATTAGTGAAAACCACCTACTGATTGCATGCTGCCTTTTTAAATAGTTGGTAATTGGCAGGCAAACAAAGCAACTGGCGGTTCCACGAACCGCTTCTTTGAAATCGAACAACATGTCCGAGCTCTTTGTGCCCTCCAGGACCGTCGGAGTCGTTTGATCATTTGATCATTCATAATTTCCAAGAATCTCCATTTCTGTCATTCGGTGAAATCACTTGTATCAGACAGCCTCACTTCCGTGGACAGGCTCTTTGTGGCCCGAATAGTAGATTCCAGCTGGAAAGGCTTCCATCGGCGGTGTGGTAGAGAGTCAATTCAGGTTTGTACCCAAACAATAAGAAAAAGCGAAATCAGCTGGGCAAGAAGAGATCACATCCTCACTGATAAAACATGATCTCTGAAAGAAAGAGGACGAATAGGCTTCGAAGACAAGGAAAAATGACCATGCCAAGTTCGGATCGTCCAATAGCACAGCCTGAGCGAATCAGCGGCCTGATGAGACCATAATTCAAGCAGAGGCGCGGCGAAAGCGAACTAGAATGAGGCGAAATGAAGGGGACATGAAACGTATTTGGGTCGCAACGAGAGTGAAACGGCAGTGAAGGGTAAAGAGAGATCGGGGACAGTGGAATTCGGTGACGCTATCACAGAACGATGATTAAAGGAGACGTGTGACGTTGGAGAGTTATGGGGTCCACAGATCGATCTTAACACAGTAAGGTGGTGAGGATGTGGATGGCCAGGGCTATGCAGACCACGAGGGAAGCCGGCACGAAGGGGAAGCATGTACGGCGCCGAGCTAGATCTCTGATCTAGGATAAATCTTGCCAGACCTATTGCCATCACGGCAGCTTCTGGATCGGCCGCCGGCGCCGCACTATGTATCTCTGCCTCCACAGTGCCCGTCTGACGAGCGGTATTTCGAAATTGTCGGTCTGGACGCCACAGTTTCATTGATGGTGATATCGCCTTCGACACAATCTCCGGATTGGTAGTCATTTCCACATTGACCGAGGCTGTCGCGACAATACCCACTTGGCAGGAAGACTTGGTACCTGCAACCGGCCATGATCGAGAGATCAAGCGATATGGAAAGATTGGTCTTGCTATTCCGTAGCCCAAGAAATAATAATACTCATCTTGAGGCCTGTCACCTTGGTGCCAATCAACGCAATTTGTGCTATTATAACGAGGTATGTCGTATGTTTCACCTGTTATATTATTGACTTCAAGACTCAAAACGCTCCCGCTCCCAATTTCCGAATAGAAGTCAAGATTCCTCACCTAGGTGCCGCAGAAGCATTGCCTGTCTGCTCTTCACTTCTGATGAGGGCCTCGTCTCCGGAGGCGGAGCTTTCCAAGTCTCATGACACGGCTAAGTTGGCGACTGAAAGCCACTGAGGTGCGATCCTCAACCATTTTAGCACCCACCGCATCTTTACAAATATGGCATGGGATCGAGTTCAATGGCAAGGTGGCGAGGTTTCAAATCATTTGGTCTTTCTAAGCCATCGAGAACAGCATGTAGTTGGTGGGATTCTGTTCGGACTAGCCTTTGACGCCGAGACTTAATCGGAAGCTATATGCATCTCACCGTTCAGAGTTCATTTGATCTCAATCAATAAGCTGAGGCCGTGATGAATCTGATGGATTCGTCCCTGCTATTGCTGTTGGCCCAGCTCATTGATCAGAGTAGTCTTAAAAACTGGTCTCCAGGCTGTGGCTAGGAGTGATATTAGTGAAGCAATAACCAGTTTCAATAGGGCTCGTTATCGACCTAGAAGCATTCCTGCTTGCAACTTCTTCACTTGCACTGATGACGCTCGACAGGGTGATGTCAAACGTCCGTCTTGGTTGTGGACATCGTTTCTTGAGAATGGTCCCAAAATTTGGACGATTCCGGGATTATGACAGGGGTATCATGCAAGTTCGGGTCATCCGAGAGATAAGCATTAGAGATCGGAGAACTGCCCGGAGTAACGTAGGATAGCGAAATGATCTTCGGGGATAATCACTGTCTTGATGAAGGCTGCCCTGAAACATTTGCGGTGATGGAATAAATCCGATTTGCATCTCCTTAGCAAACTGTCCGATTGGTGCGGATATTTGCCGTTGGAATAAAGTCAACCTTCCCCGCTTCGCCGTCACCACTACTCAATCTACCTGACGAGTTGATGGGCAAGCATTGCGATCATCTAATGCCCGATTGAAGCAGCTTCTGATTTTGGCGTTGCAGTGGGATGGTTGCGATGTCAGGGTACGCCGAGACTACTTGTCTGCCATGATAGAGGGAATACGAGGCGAAGTCCAAGTTGTGGGAGGTACATGTAGGTTCACGGGCTCTGGGTGTTGCATTATCGAGCTTCCTACTTAGTTAATCGACCTGAACCGTACTAAGCAGGAAGTTAAATATCACGGAAATCCACAATGCATAAGCCGTTGATGCTGAAGCCTATCTAGTTATTTAACTTGTTAGCAATATGATGCTTCAAAGATTACTGGTATTTCTTTTCGTAGCGATGGCGGCGCCCGTCATCGCCGGTGTATTGCCTCCGAGACAAGCACCCGGTGCTGCAGAAGGCGTGACAGCCATCACTAGTCCGGGAGGCTCACAGATACGCTACAAGCAGCCCGGTAAAGATGGCATTTGTGAGACTACCCCCGGAGTCAACTCTTATAGTGGATACATCGATATCGACCCAGACGTGCATGTTTTCTTCTGGTTCTTCGAGTCGCGTAGAGATCCTGCGAGAGATCCAGTGAGTCATTTGCTTAGTCCGATGACATTGATAAGCGCAATAATGACCATCTCTTCTGAAGGTGACACTCTGGCTCAATGGCGGCCCTGGCTCTGATTCCTTGATTGGTCTTTTTGAGGAGATTGGGCCTTGCGAGGTGGTGGAAAACATGACTACTGTTCTTCGAGATTACGCTTGGAATGAGATATCGAACGTTCTGTTTCTCTCACAACCAGTTGGAACAGGTAAGCTCATACGAAGTTTCAGCTAAGGTCCACGATCTAAGACGAGCAGGGTTCTCCTACAGCGAGAAAGCGGTGGGCTTTCTCGATCCTACCTACCTTCTGGTAGACAAGGAGCCAGAGACCTCCGATGAGCGCGAAGGCCGCTGGTCAGTCATAGACCCTACCAAAGAAGATACCAGTCGTCTGGCTGCTATCACTTGCTGGGAAGTGGTCCAAGGGTTCTATGACGCTTTGCCACAATTGAGCTCCTCTAACATCTCCTCAATTGATTTTCATCTCTGGGCTGGTAAGTGTTCCTGCGAGTTGTAAAGTAAAAACTCCTTAGTTAACCCTGAGACAGAGTCATTCGGAGGGCATTGGGGCCCGGCATTTTACACCTTGTTCAACGAGCGCAACTCTGAGCTTGAGCAAAGCACCCCGGTCGGGCGCAAGCTCAACTTGAAGAGTCTCGGCATTGTAAATGGAATCGTTGATGAGCACGTGCAGACCAAATACTTGCTTGACTTCACTCGAGGCGAAAACAATGGCTATGGCGTCGATCTCATCAACGACACAATATATGAATACGGCAAGTGGAACCGAGATCGCCCTGGCGGCTGCCAAGAGAAGCTTGACTACTGTGACTATCTTGAACGCGACTCAATCGTTAGACGGTCGGCATGTTCTGCCGCACAATTCATTTGCCAATCCGATGTCGAGGGCATGTACTACACTTTCAATCTGGAAGGCCGAGGGACCTATGATATTGTCAGTAATTTCGTTGCTTCCTGTGAATGCTTGCGCTTACCCTTTTCAGCGATTCCCATCTGGAAAAGATGTCCCACCTGACAACTGGCGCGTAAGTCGTGATATCTAGATGTCCCAGCCAATCTTGTATCAACGCTGACTTGAGAGACCAGCCCTGGCTGAACACCGCTCAAGCACAAAACGCGCTTGGCGTTGATCTCAACTACACATCAAGTAATCTGCTCTATACTGCTTACACCCTTTCGGGCGATTTTGCGGTCGGATATCTTCCGGATGTTGAGAAGCTTCTTGAACTTGATGTCCAGGTATCGTTGGTCTACGGAGATGCTGACTACATTTGCAACTGGCTGGGCGGTGAGGCGCTCTCACTCACGGCCAACTGGTCTGGGGCCGAGAAGTTTCGCGACGCAGGCTACACCAGCTTGATGGTGAACGGTGAAGCTTATGGCGAAACTAGACAGTATGGGAAACTTAGTTTCACTCGTGTTTGGAATGCTGGGCATGAGATTCCATGTAAGTAGTCCTATTTCAGTGCTTCAGTCGTTTGGAAGTAGCTGGCGGTCTCAGTTTGGGAAACGCTAACTTCAAGCAGATTTCCAACCAGCTGCTGCCTTCCAGATCTTCAACAGAACCAGCAACCGTTTCGATATTGCTACAGGACAAATCAAGATCAACCCTGATAGTACGTATCAGACGAATGGAACCGCTAAGACTACCAAGACGACCTCACTTCCGCCCTTGCCGGCACAGACAGGGGCTTGAATCAAGTAGCCAAGCTTGGCCTTTCTCTTGAGACCTGAAAACCAGCCAATGAAACACAGCCCAAACCGACTTGGTCATCCTTCTTGGGGTTTAGAGGCCTGGGAAGTCGACCTGTAGGCACCGGAGTATGGAGGATCTGGATTCTTGCTCCGATTTCGACACTGTTCAAACTTAGTATAGCGAGAGAAACATTTATGTTGAGAACGATAATCAGAATTGAGCTGTCAGTCGGCCGACGACGAAAGAACATGATGAGCTTCTGGTGACATGAGCAATAGCCGTCCTCTTCATGTAACTCACTCCCATGCCACAAAATGAAGAAATGGGTTACAGTTTGGCTTAATCTTGATCAACTTTCCAGAAAAAAGCTGAGACTCGGCCCGATGTAGAAAATCTGATCAATGGCTCGCATTGATACCAATTGTGTCTTGTAAAAGCTATAATATAGAAAAGACATGAAGAAGTGGGGAGTAACAGCACAAAACACGCCTTGTTGAAACCAGGTATCAGAGTAAGTAAGATAAATTATGTCAATCATGAAACTTAACACTTCACTGAGGTACATCAACAAGTCGAGGCAATGGGCGCGGGCATGCTAAGCGCCGGATGCGATCCAATCCCAGGTCTTCAGCGCGGCCCCCTAACTCTGACGTGCAGTCAAGTTTTCTCGGTTCTCAGTACAGGGAATTGTGCTATGTGTAGCTTTGCGGTGCCGTATGGGACCAAGCGGGCCACGAAAATCTCCCCATGCGAAGTTGTATCGACTGCACTGGGGTCTGCTGCTGTTCCATTCTGAATTGGCCAATCCACCCAAGCAGCTTCGACCTCGAGATGTACAGGCGAAATGCCTGAAGCCCAAACCGGGTTCGGAAGAGCAGCCACGAGTCTCTGACTTCCTTCCACCCAAGGGTCTCTTTTCACGACTACATTGACGCCCTTGCTAGGGTCAATTCCGATGTTCCAACGAGAATTGGGGAGATAGTCGTGATCACGACACGCATTTATCCAGGGCTCCTTGCCCTGGTCGTTGACAGTTGCGACTTCCGTACAGTCGGAGGTTTGGTCTTTGTAATTCCGTGGCAGTCTCGTATTCGTCTTGTGGTCGACCTCGTAAGCATAGAGCAAGGGGCCATAGTAAACACTAACGGACTTGTCGTCGTGTTCGTTTACCCTCACTTCCGCATTCAGCGTGACAAAAATGTCGACTTTTCCTCCAGAAGAAATCTGCAGACGGTGAAAGGATTCTGGATCTCCGTTTCTCGCAGTCGAGCCGAAAGGTTGCGTTTTTCCTCGAGACTGTGACCCGCTTTCACATAGTTCTATGGTCGAGGAGCTCGATGACCAATATGGCACACGGATGAGGAACTCGAACGCCTCTCGCGCATGGATAGAATAACGCAATGCGCAGGGAGCAAAAGGGTAGTTCGACTCGCAGTTAATGCTTATACCCTCGATGTCCAGCCGAGAAGGAATGAGATGAGCATGCACCACGGAAGGCATGCCGTTGCTTGTCTGACCTCGGAGAAATGCGTTCATCAACATCTTGGGATATGCGGTAGGATGATTGACGGTGCAGCATGGCTTTCATATCCGGTTAGTAAAAGAACCCATGATGTCTAGATGGACTACTGACAAATTCTGGTTCTAGCCCAAAAACATTGGCGTATCGGCAGACATCGTAAAATGGCGTCTTTTCGTCTTTGGCAAGTTCCAATTCGCAGGCCCACGGTTGGTTGACCTGAGTGATGTATTGATGGCTCCACCAATCCGCACTAATTGCAGCTGGAATGGCGTTGAATGCTGCTAGTTCCACGCGGTCGGCCAAGTTATTGTCCCCGAAGAGTTGGTAAAGGAATGACAGCGAGAACATAAGCTCGACGGAGCAACAAAGCTCAGAGCCTTGTTGAGGAGAGAGGCCACCAATGTACTCATCGCTACTGACTGATCCGGCGGGAGTTCCGTGATACTTGAAGGTCTTGCGAACAGCATCTCTGGACAAGTTCGCCAGCTCAGGATATGGGTGCATTCGATACAGATGCGCTGGATAACGAAGTCCTTTATATGTGATGTCAATATTAGCGTGCATACCCATTATAGAGACTAACCTTGGGCAACATTGACACCGTGCTTGAAATTGAGAGACTTATATCTGACAGACGGCTCTTGTGGAAAGTCTTCCCCAAAGAAAATGGTCCAATCTCTTTCCATGACTCGAGATCCTTGCCACATCAATTCCATTACCTCCCAAATCATTTTGCGATCTTTGGTATTTTCGGTCTGGTCGTAGAGCCATTGAAGAGTCAGCGCCAACTCATGGCCACGGGCAACCCCGAAGAGTTGTAAGTCAAAGATATCGTCCTTCCGTGGGATATACCCAGCATAGTTGTCCTTGAGCATAACGTGCACTAGTCTAACAAAACGAAAGATCGCGTCCATGATGGCCTGCCGTTTTGTTGAGTCCGCAATGGCATGATTCATGAGGCCTTGGAGCAAGAGACAGCGCGCCCAAATACCGCGAGTATGGGGCGTGGTCTCCGGGCCAAGCCAACCATCCGCAGCTTGGTGAGACAACGTGTAATCAAGAAAAGAATCCGCCTGTTTCTTGATTCCGATGAACAAATTCGGATCTGATGCCTCGTCAAGCGCATAGGCCAAAGGAACAATGTAGTTGTACCAGTACGGGGCTGCTTCGTTCAAGGGGGTGTACTCCCATGTACCCCCAAGCCAAGTGCTTTCTTTGACGAAACGATAGAAGTGAAACAAGTTGCCTCCAAGACCTTTTGCACTAAGCCGGAGCTGGTCTCGGAACCACCCATTAGGCTTGATCGTTCCCAAAGGATAGGTGTCGAATTGAAGTGGTACCAGGTTGTGACCGGAGCCGCCGGAAACAGGAACGGGAGACATGTCGACGGATAGTTGCCGATATATTGCCAGCTTGAAGGTTATCCTACACGAAAGAGCTGGAAAACGAATTGTGGTTTTGTGATCCTCTAATTCTTCCTATGTTTCCCCAACCTGCACCATTTCATGAAGGAAGCAGATCAGGCCGCTAGTCGTGGACGATGACCTTAAGAAATCTTCTTATCTACCTACTTACATAGGTTGTGCATATGTCGGCTTGAATTTTCTCCGATGTCTGACAAAGATCGCCAACGACAAAGAAGATCGCCAATGCTCGAAGATTGGCCCGATGCTAAGATGGCGAAGAGCTGATAAGGATTATCTCCTTACCACGTGCTTACCTACCATAGTGTCTCCTATGCGTATGGCGGGAAAGGATGTGTGTCTGAGTCGCAGTATGCTTGATGCATGACCGGGAGCGTCTCCGAATGCTACTGTACGATAAGCCGAGCCAATGATGCATGTAGCTGATTGAAATCAGATTAGGATTATTACTTTAGGTATACGAAGGGCGATGAGGAAAGATACGGTTACGCTTGTGGCCGAGCGATCTCGCACGTGATGACTCTGAATTTGTCCGCCATAAGATAACAGTTGATCAACAGATACATTCTGAGACACACATCAACAATGCTAGTCTCCCTCTTTTAGTGAGCAACGGATGTGCCTCAACGTTTGATTCAATGCGTATAGAAAGGTATTCAGCATAATAAGTAATCTTCACGAACAAGATGACAAATATTATGTTCTTCAAAATTCTGCCCGTACTTCCATCGACTTGTACTTCAACCCTTGACGTTAGTATCGTTGGACAAGGTGATGAGGCTTGATGCTAAGCCCAATTTTGATATCTTTGAAGATTTCTCGACTCTGAGTCGGCTTCAACACGAGGCAGATGGTATTTTGCCAGGCATCAACAATCCACACTGATTGTGGTGTGATCTACCTCGTCTGGGACTTCTAATATTCGCAAACTGGATTGAAGTACTTATTATGTCAGGAAAAAGCATGACACTTAAGTCGACCCACCCCTTTTAGCCACCCCCTATTTAGCCACCTAAAAATCATAGTAACAAAATATCGTTACTAACTATACTTATTTATTTAACTATTTTCTATTATTATAATAATATAATTAATATTATTACTAAGTAATTCGACCCTTATAAGTTAACTAAAACTAATTAAATAGTTACTAAAATCCTTTTAAACTCTTTATATATTCTAAATATTCGTAAACTTAGTATTTAAGTTTATTAATATACTTTTTTTTTAAACCTTAACTAATTAACTTAAGTTTTTAAAATTCGAACTTAGTACTAAAAATATAACTAAGTAATAAGCTTATTTACTAAAAACCTTTTTTATTTTTTTTAAATAATAATTATTAAATATTATAATTTAAACTAAGCTCTATAAATAGTTTTAATTAATTATAAAACTCGCTAGCCTTTTTAAAAAATTAATTAGTTAATAATAAACATTACTAATACTTAGTTAATTATTTTTTTTAATATTATTAATTACTTACTTAATATTTATTATCTTTTTTAATAATATAACTAAACTAAGTATAATTATTAAATTAATAAATAGCTTAGCTATACTAAGGGGATATAATTTAATTACTTTTTTATTTACTTCGTATATTAAATAATATTAAACTAGCTAAACGAGCTAGTTAATAATAATTTAAAAAATACTACTTTTTAATAATAATAAAATTATTTATTATTTTCTCTTTACTAAGCTCTTTTTTATAAATAAACTTAATAAGTTTAAAAATAATTATATCTAGAAGTTAAAGGATATAAAAAATATATAATAATAAAAATAATAAGTAAACATTATTTTTAAAAATACTCTTATATAAATCTAGTTATTATATAACTTTTATAATTATTTAAAACTAATAATTAAAGCTTATTAAGTATACTAAGCCCTTTAAGGGGGGTTTTAGTTTATAATAAAAATACCTTTTTTAACTATTTAAAAAATAATCTCGTTAATTGTTTATTTATTATTTACTATTATAAATTCCTAACTTTTATGTAGTTTAAATTTAAAAAAAAACTATTATTATTATACTATTTTCCCCTTATAAATAACTAATAATTTAATAGCTTTATTATTAATAAAAATATACTTAATAATAAATACCTAAGTACGCAAACTAGGCTCTTTTTTTTATATCATAATAGTTTTTATTATATTTAAAACTAAGTTATTAAATCCCTTATTTTTTAAAAAATACTAGTCTTATTTATATTATATTTATTAACCTATTTAATATTACTAATTTTTAGTATATGAAATAATCTAAATTAAGATTTAATTATATTAGTAATAGCCCTATTAAAATACTTAAAATTAATAATATAACTTTTCTAAATTTTAATTGATAAGTTCTTTTTTAAAAAAAGTATTAATTTATTACTTTTTAAAAAAAATTAATATTTTCTTAAGATTTTAAAACTCGTTTAGTAAATTTTTTAACTTATTTATAAGTTAATATAATACTTAAATTATATTAAATCTAAACTTACTAAGCTAACTAATCTTTTAATTAAAAAAAAGCTTTTAAAAATTAATAAAAGCTATTATTTTTATTTAATAGCTTTTCTTATAATTACGAAAAAACAAACCTTAAAACTCCGAACTTAATTAAAGCCTTATTAATTAAAAGACTATTTTTAATAACTTTAAGAGCCTAAGTAACTTTATTTTTAGTATAAAAAAACTATTATATATTAATAAATAAGTATATAAAAAATAAATATATTTAAATAATTTTTATAATTATTATAGTAATTTATAAATTAAAGGGTAGGGCTTTAATACGGTAACTAGGATAGAGAAATAGGGTGGCTAAATGGGGGTGGCCAAAAGGGGTGGGTCGACTTACCACCGGCAACGATACTGAAAAGCCGATCCATAGACGTTTCGCTGAATCCTTCAAAGAAGCTGTTGGTTCGCATTGCAACCTCATCCTCGCAGCAACAAACGCGCACCAACGAGTCGCAGGGATTCTCCGGCTATTAAATTTAGGCTAAACACGAATCGACTTACTCTCTTGTTGGTTGGTCCAATAATGACTACCGTTGTGTAGATACCTCGCCGTTTTCTGTGAAGCAATTTATGGCAAGTTATGAATTTGGGACAAGGACTTTCTACAGCACAAAGAAGTCCCGTAGGCTTTGATTGTCTCATAGCTTAGCCGACTCCACTGCTTTTGATGACCTCGACATCAGTTTTGGCTCGTTAGGAGTCAGACACTGCTAGATACGTCAGACGGCTAGATCCAGAGCCTTCAGCGACGCAGCCGAGAGACGTCAATCATCAACTGCTCGAAAGTCAGAGGACTGTGGAAATCCCCACCTTAACATTCATGTGGGCTTGGATAGGCGGTCAGCGGAGAAGTGACTGGAAATGGGTGATTCGCGGGGACCAGGATCTTGAACGAATGAATGTTGTTTAAAGTCTCACACCCAGCCAACGCCAAGCAAGAGGAGCAACTCGGCCTCGCCTCGTATTGTATAAACCAATCAGGCGGGTATCCATCAGACGTTTGCTCCAACAAAGTTGCCTCTCTTAAACAGACGGCGATCAGCACACATCGTAAGTTGAAAGTTGTCTCTGTCAGTTTCGGCTGTATCTCTTGCAGCAATCATAACCGACGAGCATGGCAAGCCAAGCTGCAGGGCCTTCTCCTCTTCAAGGGGAAATTCTCGACGAGACCGAGGTCCAGCAAAATGAAGTGAATCCAAGTCAAGATCAGCGTCCAAATACGCACTTGCAAGGTTGGGCACTTGTTTCTCTGACCATCGCCTTCATGGCCATTTGCTTCGTGTTGGCACTCGACAATACCATTTTGGGTACGCAGACTTGACCACCTGTGTTTCGGCAAAGTTTTGAACTGACAAAAGGGCACGATCAGCGACTGCAATACCACAAATCACCAGTGACTTTAGAAGTCTCAACGACATTGGCTGGTATGGTTCATCCTATCTGATAGCGCAGATGGCAATGCTGCCAACGTGCGGTCGCCTCTACGCCTTTTACAACATCAAATGGGTGTACTGCATATCTCTCATCATCTTCGAGGTCGGCTCTGTCATATCAGCCGTCGCACCGAACTCAATGGCTCTCATTATCGGAAGAGCTATTTCTGGTGTAGGCGCTGCCGGACTGGTGAGCGGAACTACGACAGTTCTTTCCTACTGCGTTCCGTTGAAAAAGCAGGCAAAATTATCACCGGTAATTCTGGGTCTGTATAGCACCGGATCAGCCATAGGACCGCTGGTGGGTGGTTCCATCACGGACAGCAATACCCTTTCATGGCGCTTCATCTTCTGGCTTAACCTCCGTAAGTGTGTCCGCCCGCAATCTTCATAACCGCCATCAATTGACGGTCCATAGCCTTTGGTGCCATCGGGCTTGCCCTCATCTGGCTCAGCTTGAGGAATCCTCCTCCTGCTGTCAAGGGTGATCTGCCGTGGAAGAATAAGATACGCCAACTCGACGTGCTAGGCGCTACGTTACTACTCGGTGCAACATCATGTTTGAATCTCGCTTTGCAGTGGGGCGGAATTGTGCATCCGTGGTCTAACCCTAAAGTATTCGGATGCCTAATCGGATTCGGCCTGCTACTCATTGGCTTCATTGGTTTACAAGCCCGGGGCCAAGAAACGTGGGTGGTTCTTTTATACTAGTCCAGGAGTCTGATACTCTCGTTTAGAACGCCTGCTGATTGAATGCTAGTGCTACTGTTCCTCTCCGCATCTTGCGAGGCCGCACCGTTGTTGCATCATGTTGTTTCATGATGCTTGTTCAGGTGGCCATAGTACTGCACTCGTACTACTGGCCGATTTACTTTCAGTCGGTCAGAAACAACAGCGCCAGAGACTCAGGCATATATCTACTACCAATCATTGTGTCCAACAGTCTCGGCACACTCTGCGCGGGCTGGATCTCGTCAAAGTCTGGTCACTATGTCCCTTTGATGTGGATTGGTGCTCCTATTCTCGCTGTAGGAGGCGGTCTCTACCAACTAGTGCACTCTCAGAGCCCGCGTGGACAGTGGGTACCGATCCAAATTGCGTCCGGGCTTGGATACGGAATGTGTAGCCAGATGCCGATACTTGCGGTCCAGGTAGTTCTCGACAAGACGGACGTGCCTACGGGCCTCGTGATAATCATGTTCTTCCAGATGCTCGGAGGTGCCCTCGCTCCCAGTATCGGACAGAACCTCTTCACGGATACACTCCTGCGAATTCTAAACGAAATCGAGGGAATTGATGGTGCAGCTGTTGTGGCAGTTGGCGCAGGGGAGTTCAGAAAAATTGTCCCTCCACAGCTCTTGGAAGCTGTCATCGATGCGTTTAACTCTGCCTTGAAGAAGGTCTTCTGGGTTGTCCTTGCTACTCCGGCCCTTGCTTGGCTCGTAAGCTGGGCCATGGAGTGGCGGCAGATACCCAACACCAAGAATCGGACTAGGGAGGACCCAGAAGTAGTCTCTCTGAGAAATCTGTAGCCTAGATCAGGGGAACTAATTGAGCTATGCTGAATCTGGGTTTGGCACATCTGTTCTTTGAAGACCAAGCTAGTTAGTCTGTGTCTTGAACCTGACAGATTACTGTTAACTTACTGTGAACTTATTCTAGACGAAAAGACCCCGGGACGTCTCAATTGAGAGCCACACATAGGCGGCTGACTGGCCGGTGAAAGGTATGTTGGAGAGTGACAAGTCCATCAGGTAGGGAGTCTTGCCACTGACAGGCCACAAAGGCCTGACCAGCGAGCTGGTAATAAAATCAAGTGTATCGAGCCCAGTGAGCCCCAATTCGAACCGTGTGCCCTCACAGAGAGTCTTACTTTTGCTGATCATCATGTGGCTGAGAAAGCCGTATTTTGATGTCGAGGGCGTAGGATGAAAAGTAGCCGAACATCCTGAAGAGCACCAACGGTCATTTAAATGAACCAAATGCCGAATCAATGATGTGTGAGATGCACTTGTGAAGTTGAGAGGGACGTGGAGACGACGGACAACTCTGACAACAGAACTACTCCAGATTGTGGAACAGTATTGGGTCAACAGCAATTCACTCGAGGTAACATGGAAGGCGAGGGAGGACTTGGGGAAACGGGCTGAACTTCCGATGAGTTGGAGATTTTCTTCTTATGGGGTGGCAAAGGACCAGACAGCAATTTAATATGAGGAAAGACCATGACTGTTTGCGGCCAAGTGGTAGGGCTGTTTTGATACGTCGCCCTCAGACTACTCGCGTAGGTCCAGAGATCGAAAGCTGGCAAGTTTGGCTCGGGCCCGAACTACCTCGGGAAGCCAAGTGGGCTCAAGTGTAAGACAAAAGTAGGCATTGGATCCGAGAACCTGAACGAGTCATTCTACTTCTAGGTCTCTGGTGTACGTGTTCTCTCGAATTATTTACATCGTCTCCCTTTTAACTGCTTCAAATAAGTACATGTAAGGTACTCTCAGTGATGGCCATGAAGACATACAATGGTTGGGTCTACTGATGCGTGTATTCTTCTTCCTCGATCCACACTAGAAAACTTTGACGAGGACTCTCCTCGAGGTTAAATTGAACGGAATCACACAATATGCTGAGAACATCTGGTGTGAGCTACTAATAACTTATACCAAACATGCAGGTTTCTTTTCGTTCCCGTTACCCCGCGTTTAAGTTACAGGATGCGGCATTGGCGCCGTGTGGGGATTCTGCCGGCCTGCCCGTGCTCCACCTTGAGTCGGTTACCAACATCCTTTTCATGTTGTTCTTCGTTCCTCAACCACCCTTCCACATATCTCAGCGATCTTAGCGTGGCTCATTCTATTTCGTTTCGCTTCATGTTTGAGCCATGGCTTGCAAAGCATGCCGCGCGAAGAAGATCAAATGCGACCGTGTCCGACCCATCTGCCAAAATTGCAGACAACGAGCCAGTCACTGTTCGTACGCCGGCGAGAGAAGGGTACGTCGCTGGACGGAAGCCGACGCCGACAACAGACGTCGTTCCATCTCTCAGAATGATCAAAGCCCGAGTATCATCGACCTGGGCCAGCGGTCCTTGCCGAGACAGCCCGATGCCGACGCCGCTGCGTGCCATGTTCAACAAGGGCCGTGCCTCCAATCTACCACCGGTTCAACACACCGCATGCCGGATGGAACCGAGCGGAATGACGCCGAATCAGATTTCCTAGACTGGGGCACCGCTATCGCCGCACCTGCTGCTCCGTCTAACTGGCAAACCATGGATTCCAACTCCATGGCTAGCTTCTTTGCTCAGATGGCCCGCGGCAGCGAGGTCATCCTGCAAACTCCCGCCGGCTCCACCTCTACCCGAGGTGAAAGTCTACTTGACAAGATACTCGACGGCGATGAGGACTTCGAATGCCTTAAAGACGCCAGCCCGGCCGTGTGGGGCCGAACCACCGACGGCGACGAATACACCGGCCCCTCTTCCGGTATATCCACCGTGTCCGACCTCGGTCTGAATTGGATTCGAGGAAAAGTGCCCGACTCGGATCTTCTTTGCGAGACAATCCAGGACATAAGAAACGCCATCCTCAGCCATATTCGCCAGCCGAAGTGCGTCACGCAAGACTTGCCACTCGTGCTATCGACAACTCATCAGAATCTAGACATTTCTCGGCGGCAGTTGCTTGAATACATCGACGCCTATTTCTCGCAGGTTCAGGTTATCTTCCCTATTTTAGACCGGGATACCTTCAATGTTCAATTGGCTGAAATGGGAGATGGCTCTGGTGATGTTCAAAAGCCGTCTTGGGCGGCATTATTGAACGTCGTCGTTGCTTCGGGACTCCGAGCTTCGCTCTCCGATGAGACTTCCGAGGCATTTCGAACATCTGGGTCTGAGGCGTGGAGATACTTCCAGTCAGCTCTATCCTACGAGTCCCAAATCGTTCATGGCGCCACCGATCTACTCGCCGTGCAAGCAGTGGCTTTGATGGCCGTCTTTGCGCAAGGGCTGTCCAGTCCTCAGAGGCTCGAGTATACTCTCTCCTCGGTCGCTACACGGCTAGCGCAGAGTATTGGACTCAACTGCGCCCCGCCTCCTGAATGGAACCTCTCTGATGCTGAGAAAAAGGAGCGGAATCGCGTCTTCTGGGCAGTCTATTGTCTGGACAAATCAATCGCCCTACGATGTGGTAGGCCTGCAGTCATTTGCGATGAAGAAATAAGCTGTTGTTTCCCGCGAGGAATCGACTTGGTCTATCCTGCCTCATTAGCCAAAGTCACAGAGACAGGCGAAAGAGAGTTGGAAGTTGACTTTTTTCGATATTACACAAAGCTTGCGCGTATCGGTGGTGAGATATCCCGGTCCTTGTACTCTGCGAGCGCTCTCTTTATGCCAGTTTCTCGGCTGGTTCTAGCATTGAATCGCTTGCTGCAAGACTTGGAAGTGTGGCTGGAATCTATTCCTGCCCAAGTCCGGCCTGGTAGACCACTTGGGAAAGTCCTCGGTAGACACGGGGTATCACGGGTACAAATCATTGTTCTACATTCATCCTACTACTACGCGTTGTGCTCCATTTTCCGGCGCGGATCACCCATGTTCAATCAAGGAAATAGGGATGTAGAACATCTTATCGATAAGAGGTCTCATATATCGCACATAGAGGCTGCAAGGTCGACCGTTTTGCTCACGAAGCACCTGGATATCGAGAGCTTCACTCCGGCATGGTATGTCTCGCACTTTCCTATGTCGTTACCGGAATTCACTGGTTGGACGATCCATAAACCCTCACACAGCTACGGTTACACTGGCAGTTATGACAGATAGCTCGCTTCGCTACTCTCCTACAGATGATTCAGGGATTCTAACCTCTCACATGGTGGAAGGCTTGTCTTCTACTATCCATTTACAGCCTTGACTACAATCTTCGTCCATGTAGTGTCCAACCCATATGGTATCTGTAACCAGAGCGACATAGCCCTCATGGAAACAGTCGTTGGATTCTTCGGTCGCCTCGAGTACGTCACATCCGGTGAAGCTGCCTTCACAAAGACAACAGAATTTGTTCGACAGGCCCGGAAAGTTATCGACAGTTACAAGAACAAGGGCGATAACCGAAGTATCCAGAGCACAACGAGCTATGAGGATCTCATGAAATCTATGGAGATGTCCCTTCAGGGTGGTGCCTCTACGCAAGGTAGGCCAGCAGAGGTGACGGGTGTCTACGCATGCAATTCGATCACTACCAGCCAAGACGTCAATGCATCTGATATCACGGGCACTAGTTTGCTCCCCCAGGCCGAATCTTCGCGAATGGAGACCGTCAGCGAAGAAAACCATTCTGTGTCAGGCGTCCCGAGCGTACGAGAGATAGAGATTTCGCAAAGTGGCTATACGCTTTACTCCGACCTCGCTGGTCTTACGGTACCCAACACGGAAGACTCGATCCAAGTCCAGTGGTAGTGTGCTTCTTGGAATCACATCAGTTCATCACCCAGGTTCTTGTTCTCTTCAAGCAATTAGTCAATGTTTTTTGATGTCTAAATCACAGATGGTAAAAAGAGAAGGCATGAGACTTTATTCTTATGGGATGACGTGAGGAAAATTATTTTATCGGGTATGGGTATCTAGCCAAGCCTCGGAAAGTGATTTTGGAGCTCTATCAAGCATCATGGAAGTGAGATATCGCTGTTTAATTTCTCTAATTCACTGACGAAAGATCTCTTACGCAGAAAGTAGTTTATCGTCACTTTGGTAAAGTTTTTTTTGGGTGGCCGCTGATAATGATAATGCCTCAAGTGATGCCTCTTACTGGTAATAATTACATAGTTGGTTTCACGCACCATCAGAAAACGCTCCTAAGAACTATAGTTAACACAGACCATAGTTACCTTAGTTAAGCTACTACAAAGGTTTTTTTTATCGTAGATTGAACGAATGAAAGCTTCACCGAATGAGTCCAAAATGCGACACTTCAACTGACTCGGGCACGGAACCCGAGGCCGAACCCGGATCGAGGGTACATGTATGTAATGACACGGAGTTCTGAAACCAACGGTCCAATAAGCTTACAGTCAAGGCCGAAGCCGAGCCCGGGATGGTGTACTACCGGTCTTGCAGGAACCCCAAGCTAAACTCCTTGTGACAATGTGGCCATTGTTCTTCCACAAGTACAACAATCTCACCGGCTAAGTCAAGGTAATGTTACATGTTCGAAAAGTCCGGCAACCCGCGCGGGCCAATCTCGCGCCGCTTCTTTAACACTTTCTCGTCCCCGCCAGCGCGCAGGGCTCCAATCATCTCCTCGGCAACAAAATCTACACCAATCGGGTTCTCGGTAAACTCGTCGCTCATCATGAAAGCAGTGGCCTCCTCAACGGTATCAAAGTTATCGACCTGCGTTTCCAGCATGTTGCCGTCAGGATCCTTGTAGTAGATGCTAGTCGTAGGGCCGTGGTTGACACACCAAACAGGCTCGATGCCGCGGGTCTTGCGATGGCGATACGCTAGCAGCAAAGCCTCCAGAGTATCAAAGGAAAACGCGATGTGCTCGAGGCCGCAGCTCGCCGGGTTCTTGGCTGCCGTTCCTGGAACTTCGATTAAAGCGATACGGTGATGCTCGTTGTCATAAGTGATGAAAGATATCATCTCATTGCCGTAGGTGACGCTGCCCCCGAGAAACGTGGTGTAAAACTCAACCATGCGGGGGAGGTTGACGGTTCGTAGTACAACGTGGGCGAGACCCGATGGGCTGATGACCTTGCTAACTGGAGTATCGTAGTCGACAGCCTTGGAAGTTTGTGACATGCTTTCTTTCGAATCTTGCGATCTGTTTTGAAGTTTGACCCCAGGGCTCTCTGTATGGCTGATTCGAGGCGTGCTTTTAGGTGTTCGGAACTCTCGTTGAGATTGGAGATACATAACAAAGAGTTCAGACAAGTGGAAATTGTAGAAGGAAAATAGATGACATTTGTTTTCTCTTGTTAGGTACTTCGCAATGGGATTGTCGACGGCGGCACCACGTGATCAATCACTTTACCTTTAGGTAGTTGACGTCAAAGCATGCACTCCCCCAATCTCTTGATGACATATTTCCTTTAGACTTCTACCCCGAGCCCGATCCCGAGAGACGAAAGGGCGACGAAAGGCGAATGGACAAGCGCGTCTTCGCGTTTTGCTAGAACGCGACGAATCGCCGAGCCACAAGGTGCGTCATCTGACGCTGGCAGTATCCCTCTCTCAAGTCCAGCTCCTCATGCTCTATCCGCGAATGAAGATTTGCTTATCCTCAAATTCGCCACATCATGACTCCTCTCTTAGAGATTTATTTGGTCCCATCGCCGTATTAAATACTTTGTCATAACACTACTTTTCGAGTGATTCTTGACAAACCATGAGCTACGTTACGAACGCCACCGACTGGCTGTCTGGTTCCATTACCTCTCAGGGCAAAAGCCTTATCGCCACTTTCTACGAGCTCGCAGATTCTAAGGCTGAGGACTCAGGAAGTCGACTGGCCACCGAGGTATTCTCGAACGAGGCGATATTCATCAGTCCTAGCGGAACTTTTCGTGGAAATGCAGGTGAGATAAATCCTACATCCAAGATCCGGTCGCTTTGAAAGGTGTCTTCAAGTTTATTGGATCAAAAGCTCATTTGTGCTTTGCTCCACAGAGATATCAAAATGTAGAGAGGGTGCATGGTCTGTTGTGACGTTGAGGAGGCATAGTATCTCAAAAACATTCGCATCAATCGAAAGCAAGGATACGATCAGTAGGACCGAACTGGTCTTGCTTGGATCGGTCTATATGGACTTTGTGAATGGGAAGAGCCTTAACTCGCCGTTTGCCGCTCACATCATCATCGGCTCCTCAACTCTGGCCCTATCCGAGCCTCGTATCGACTTTATGGAGGTCTTTTCTGTAAGTGAGCAATTCTCTCATTGACGTCTTAGTAGTCTCAGATTAATCCGTTTCGCTGTAGGATAAGTCGCCACTGGCGGCGATACTGAGTACGAAATAGGTATTGAGGTCATTGCATGTGAGATAGTTGGGGTTGGACGACAATCAGGATGATGACCCGAGCTTCCCTGGCCGCCTTGCGCTGGAAGAGCTCGACAATAGTAAAAGGCCTCCCGACGTTCTCGTCATCCGCGAAGGTAATTCTACACGTCGGCCTACTTCTAAGGATCAGCACTACCAGAGGAACATGGAGGAACTGGAGTTCGCGTCACTACCAGTTATTCGGGAGACGGCAACATCGCCGGCCACGGCAGAAGCTGCCGCTACTCCGTCCACCACCAGCAGCTCCCCGGAGGCGAGCATCCAGGTGCCCGCGTCGCTGAGCTATGCTTTGGAGCTTGCCGCTGAGATCTCGGATGCTGTGAGATCTATCATCACGCCTGCTCCTAGACATTACCCTACCATGTAGATTCTATTCGCCGTTTTCGCATTCCATGGTCTCCATGGAATTGAAGTCCCTGTTGTTAACTTATCTTTTTGGATGTGAATTAGTTGACACTCATTTTCGCTTCGGTAGACCTCAATAGCGATGTAATAAGACAGGCGTTTTCGTTCTTTTTGGCTGGTTCCACTGCTACTAACGAGCGTCTCTCTTGCTACCTAAGTACTTTGTGCTACTTCTTCCTAGTCGCTATGGCAATCCCCCGGATTCCCTCAACTTGTGATTACTAGACTGTCATCCACAATCTCACCTTCTGCCGTTTGTCTCATTTGATACTGCCAGTAAGGTACTTACTAGCAGCATTATTGTTATTGCGAATCCGCAAGAAAGACAAAACAGGACGCAACGGGCATATGCAAGCATCTCTGTATTCACAGCTGGGCGGAGCTTATCCTGGCCAGAATGACTGGGATCTGCATGTAAAAGGGAAGAAGCCTTCGAAACCACCTGACCAATTGCGCGCTGCCGCCAAGTCCAAACAGTCAATCCACGTTTAGTATTTAAAGAACCTCACATTTCTCATCAGTTTGAAATATGCCAGGCATTGGCATCGCCAACAAGACCGCCGGTGATTGTGGACATGTCGACTGAAGCCTCCACATCGCAGGGACGAGAGTCCGATTCAACATACGACCGAGTGGCTATCATCGGAAGCATCAGGCAATAATGTAAACTCCTTTCCAAGATGGTCTCAATCAGACCTGATTACATTGCCTACCCCCCGGAAAGAGGCTGGGGCAACGACTTCGTCCCCCTCGAGAAGTTGCAACGCCTCGGCTTCAACGACGTGATGATTGACTTGGTACGGCGGCTTCCGAATATCATTATTTGCAGGCCTGTGTTTCCGTCCACTCAGACCATCGACTACTTTCAAAATGCTTTTCCTGGGTCCAAAGAAAAGTATCAACTCGAGGACTCCAATTCCGCTGGACTCTGGCCGTTGTCAGAAGGAAGGATTCCACCAATCATACTGCCACTGTCCAAACCGCTGGGCGGAGACACCCTAGCAACCTCGTGGTTGCTTGATACATATACCGGTAATTCATAGACAAGCCTTTAGTCGGTTTAGAAGTTCCTTTGTCTAGCCTTCCGGCATTGCAGGCGAGTTGACTGCTCACGATTCAAGACCGGAGGAGGAGATCCCAAAAGACGAACAGTGGCGCACAGCGAGATCCGTCTCCGCCGTCACGCATTTCGATGGTTTACGCGAAGACATAATCTCCCTCGAGTTGCTTCTGGTACCTGGTGATCCAAATGGCAGCGAATGGCAGGTGTGGCAACCGAAGTGGATGCGTACTTATCAGAAATTGACAGATGTAAGTATAGTCTATGTTAGTACGCGCGAGAGTATGTACACCGAAGTACTAAGTTGAGATACAGGAAGCCCAAGAAATCTAACGCACTTGTCACTGGCCAAATCTACCGAGATTGCAGCGTCAGAAATGTCGCAAGCTCCTATTTGCGATGCAAGATAGGCTCACAGCGGAAGAAAACAAAAAAACTACAGAGAAGTGCGGTTGCTTCCGAGACGTGAAGACGTTTTACTCTGTGGGATATCACCACGGTTTGGGCCGATCTGGACTGATTTTATTGAACTTTTTATTATGTTTTGGTGGTAAACACGGGATGGTAATACGGGTCCGGCTTGGGCTTGTCCCTTAGGCAATCCATCTTGCACCCAAGAACATACTTTCTTTTTTTTCTCTTTTCTTTTGGTGTTACCGGTCACATCTAGCACTTAGCCATGTGAATGATGTAGCGGGTCGGGTAGGTTGAAATGTCGTCAACATTGGTAACAAAAGAGTATCTGCCAAAATGCTGGTCATTCACCCGCTCATTATGACTCCATATCATACATAGTCAGACTGGCAAGGGCTCTTCCTTAAGTGCCGCCTGCATGAGCAATACATGTCATATTTCACTGTGTTCTCAACTCTCCAGCTCTTTGCTCACGCATGATTGCCATAATGACTTGGTCTTTAGCCCACCTCGGTAAGAAGATAGAGCTGACCTGCTGCAGCGCGTGGCCCCAATATCCAACGACTATACTATGCCCACGACCGCTTCGTGCCAAGGCAGCTCGGGCCATAGTCTGAGAATCGGGCGTAAACAGCGACGGAGCCTCCTTCAAATGCGAAACATCCGTGACTCTGCCGATCCGGACACCTAGCAACTCCACGTTGCTGCTACCATCGTCAAGTTTCAGCTCAAGACCCACGGCACGTGTCATAGTCATGAGGAACTGCTTGCTAGCGCTGTAAGACGCCAGTAAAGGGAATCCTACGTCTGCCATGGAGCTGATGTTCATCACCAGGGCTGGCGCATTCTGGCGGAGAACCGGTAAAAGCACTCTTGTAAGATGTAGTGGGAAGAGCGCATTCAGGCTGACGTTGCTGGCGATCCTGTCCGCTGAGCAGTCGACGAGAGGCGAGAAGACCGGGTTGGTCGGACCGCCTCCCGCATTGTTGATGACTACAGTAAGATGCAAATTGCGAAGTTCCGCTTGTATTAATGCAAAATCGAGAGGAGCTTGTGATAAATCGACGGGTTGAGGCGGCCGCTCAACCCCATTGTTGTTTACACCTGGCACGGCGCTCGCGTCTGCCACCAGTATGCGGAAAGACCTTGAGGGGAATTGTTTTCGGAACCCGGACGCAACGACAGTAAGCTTGGCATGGTTCCGTCCATGAAGTACGACATTGAACCCTTGTGTCGCCAATTCAGATGCAAAAGCGCGACCAATGCCGTCCGAAGCACCCGTCACAAGGGCCCAGGGCGCGTCGCCGTTCGGGGAGATGTGCGCATAACGGCTGAGTCTCGAAGGAAGGGTGTAGATGGCAATCCAGTTCACTGCTTTGAGGCCGGCAAGACTGAGCGTCAAGAGACCAACGATGTATATGATAGTTTGAATGTACGCCATTGAACGTGCGGGGGAGTTCGTGAGGTGTAAGATGTGACGTGATAGTGTCAGCATGCACGCACAAGAGTTTTGTGGAGTATGGGTTCCTGTCGCTTACCCCACGTAAGTGGACGAAAGTAAAAAAGACATTATGAAATGCCATAGACCGGAGAAATTCATTCGCCGCCTACCGCACTACATACGCCGCTCCCTTTGATCCTGCATTGCATCTGGAATAATCATGTACTTTCAGAACGGCAGGGATGATGCCCCTGCAGGGACTAGTAGATGCGTTGTGCCTGCGAGATCCTAGCACTCCGTGTAAGCTCGGATTTAGTACGGTATGCCATTAGATCCTGACTATGCCATCCGGGTACGAACGCATCGTAGAAAGCCCTAGTGGTACGTCCCATCCCATGGTGATATCCTGCGTGGAGAATACATGTAGTTTTCTGCAGCGCTTAGAGACGAGATCAAGGTACCACTTTTACACCACCTCTCAGCGGAATCCCTGTACGTTTCTGCAGCTCTCAAGGTGAAGTTGAATGTGGACTCATTATGGGGCCCCGTAAAAATGGAATTCAACGAGCTCCCTCGTCTTTGATAACTTGGCAGAAGGGGGGTACGAGCCCGGTTCTCGGGCGATCATCTACAGAAAGTACTCCATGCTAAGGGGATGAGATTAGCCAAGTTGCCGTCCCCGGGCATACTACATACGCTTGGCGATCGAACGTGGCCTTGGCTTTCGTTAAATAATCAGCCGCTCTGTGTGCGGCATCTCTCTGCGCTTGATTGTGTAACAAACTTTCTTAGGTGTCTGTTGGCTGGAACGATGAAAATCCAAATGATCCAAGCATGGGTTTTGATGGCATTGCCATTAGCCATGTCACAGATCACATCGACTGGCTTGACTCTCTTTTTGAACGGGATCCCATACTTCATCAGCCCCCACATCGCTGCGAATCTCTCGCTCCAATCTGATGTCCCCGGAGATGTCGATGGTGTTATGGATTTCGTTCCGGTTGCCGTCTTGCCAAATGCGAGCTGGGCAGACAATCTTTCCCAAATTTTCACCGCTTGGAAGGAGACCGACGACGTGTTTCAAACCGGATTCGCACGGCTGCTGCTCAATCAGACAAACAACTCGGACACATCGACAGCCGAAAATATCCACACTACCAATGAGATACATTCGGCAGTGGTGAGCTTTACAGCGAGGTCCAGCGTGCCGAAGGGGCCTTATTTTCTGCGCAAAGGCACCGGAGACCTACATCAAGCATACCGTCTTTACGACGACACTGCTGGCGCCTTCACCGAAGCCTTGCTGGGCAATAATGATGGCACTTTTCAAGTCTTGTCCGCAAAGATCCCTGGTTCAGCTACGTTCACCATCGGCGTGCCTTCTCGATTGTACTACGAGCCTTCAGATACAAAGCCACTGGCTGGTGTCCGAATTGCCGTTAAGGATATCTTCTCGCTAGCCGGAGTCAGACAGTCAAACGGAAACCGCGCATGGTATCATTTATACCCAGCCAATAACGTTACTGGAACGGCAATCGCGAGGCTAATCGAAGCCGGCGCCATTATCGTGGGCACTCAGAAGTTGTCCCAGTTTGCAACGAGCGAAGTTGCGACTGTCGATTGGGTTGACTACCATAGTCCTTTCAATCCTAGGGGAGATGGTTATCAAGATCCATCCTCTTCGAGCTCCGGCGCAGGTGCTTCTGTTGCTTCTTATGGCTGGCTTGACGCTGCCGTAGGAACTGATACGGGTGGCAGCATCCGTAGCCCTGCAGGCGTCAACGGCGTGTTTGGCAATAGAGCATCACACGGTGCTGTGAGTGCTGATCACATCATGCCGTTATCCGAGCCTCTGGATACTGTTGGCTTCCTTGTCCGAGACCCAAAGCTGTGGGATAAACTTCAGGCTGTCACATACGGCTCCAACTACACTTCTCTGGCGGAATTGAAGCCGAAGTATCCGACCAAGATCATGACGGTGTCGTACCCCAACTCCAGCACCGAGGCAGGTGTACTTCTTAATAGCTTCGCCACTGCACTGGCTAAGTTTGTGGGCGGCAATGTGAGCACTCTGAACGTGGCACAGCGCTGGGGCACACGCGAAACCAACCCCAACGCCGAACTCAACTTCACCGAGACTTTCAACATCACTTACCCAGTTCTTACTGGGAAGGGTCAAGACGATGCAGTGGTTCAGCCATTATTTGCAGATTATGCCAAACAATTCGACGGTCGTCAGCCGTTTATCAACCCATCCCCACTGGCACGATGGGCCTGGGCTGCCAACTACTCCTGGGATGAGGCCATGCAGAACAAGACGATGTTCATGAACTGGTTCAACGATCAGATCCTACCTCCGGTCAACAACACCCTGCAATGCTCATCCGGGCTCATTCTATATGCCGGCAAGCTTGGGACGCAGTCTCCAAGGAACCGATACGACATAGCACCGCCAGCGCCTTTTACTGGCTTTTCAGCGGCCCGAATGTCTGTCTTTTCCGGATGCCCTGACTTAATCTATCCAGTGGGTGAGGTCTCTAGCTTCAGCGCTCAGACCAACCATGATGAGAAGCTGCCAGTGGCGGTCGGCATACTGGCAGCAAGAGGTTGTGACGGACTTCTGACTAGGCTAGCGACCGATCTGATGAGTGAAGGTATATTGAAAACGCCGGAGGTTGGTGGTAGTCTGAGTGGTGGCCCAATTCTTACGTAGACGAATTGAATAGGTGCTTGATTCTTCCCAATCATGATCTAGATCTACTCTCTCAACTTTCTCTAGTAGGGTAATAGTTTTGTCCATTGTTGTCACAAAAACGTGAGACCGTATCACATGGATTATTTTCAAAGTGTCACATGTTGCAATGGTTGTTGAGTTGAATATCATTACGTCGGCAGGATCCAACAGGCCTTACGCTTCTATCTGGACTATCTCAAATCATCGCCGCCGGCTCTTTCTCTCATAGACATTCCTACAGCAGATAACTTTTGACCCACGACTTCTTGAATCTTCCTACATTGAGGTGCCTGTATTCTACTCCATATCGATCCATCGTCCCATCCACCGTTGGTTCAGCTGCTTGGCCTCTTCGACTAAACCAATCTCAAGCAATAGTTGAACGGCACCACGAACGGCAGAGTAAAGCGAGGAGCTGATCCACGCATGCGTGGGCGCCGTATGCTCGCCGAGGACAACAATATTCGACTCGGTTTGGTGGTATGCCGGAATGTACAACGCATGCTGAGCTACATCCGGTCGCGTCCAGGCAGTGGCAATGAAGGGCTCGTCCAGCCAGCACAAACGCTCATAGACGCCCGTGTATAGCTCCCGTACTTGCTCGCCATGTAATGAAGCAATAGCGTCGAGGACCATACCGACGTGTTGTTCCTCGCTGAGGCTGGCGAAGCGGCTGCTCCAATCGCCTCCACGATAGTGCAAAATAAGACCTGGGCGCCCCGACTCGTTGTGTCCGTACACTGGGTAGTAGAGAGCGCCAACAGCTGCATCAGGAGGCGTCGAGTAACCACCGAATATGGGACGATCACCCTTCTCCCAGAAACGTTCGCTAAAGAGCAGTCCGACTTTACAGGCGTCCTTGAAGCGGAGACCGCGTTCGGCCATCGCTCGCGACAGTGTGGGCGAGAAAGATGGAAGACGCATCATTCGCGTCATGGTGAAAGGGACTGCGAGCATCGTGAAATCATAGGTTTTGCTCTGTTGAGGTCCTGGCTTTGTCTGGCTTCTGTTAGAATCAACATCAACCCAGGAGACCTTCGTGCCGGTGACCATGTTCTGGTCATCTTTGATAGCCTCAATAGCCCGGACCTGACGGTTCAGGATGAGGCGGTCTTGAACGTGTGGTAAGAAAGCATTAGAGAAGCGGCTAAAGCCGCCCTCGACACATCGCCACTCTGTTTCGCCCAAGGTGCCCTTGCTGCCATCCTGCGCCAAGTTCGAGTTGTGATGCATTTCGTCCCAGAAGACGTCGTAATCAGTAGCACCATGAATGGCATCTACCACCTCGGCGCTCGCATTCCAAACATTGCGCATCATGCTCTGTTGACTAACATCGTCGAGGCCTCTCTTCATCGTGCGCCCATGTACTCTCCATACGTCTCTTTGGATCTCTCTGAGTGTTTCTTCGTTGAGCAAAATCTCGCTCATCTTTGCTTTGACGTCCTTGTACTCCTGTGTATTCATTGGTGCCGGCCTTCCAAGGCTGGAATTCGCAGCAATATCGGCACGGGTAGGGATGCTGCCGTCGGGATGTCTGCCAGTGCCCAACGCCAGCAACTCATTGGGCGAGTGCTGGATCCAGGGGATGAAGCTGATGTTCAGGTCGGTGTGACTATCTTGGTTCATCTCATTGAGCCAATCTGCCAGCTGAAACGTCATGGCATGATCAGAGTATTCGAGGGTCGCATTATCACTCTTGTACTTGATCTTGTAGGGAAGACGCATGGGGCCCATTTCTGCCCATTCTTGGGTGTCTCCAACGTAAATAGTCCGCAAGCGTCCACCAATCTGGTGACTGGCCTCGAGTATCTCCCAATTGTGTACACCCACGCTATCGAGCATGAGGGCCGTGGCTAGGCCTGTG
Organism: Colletotrichum fioriniae; assembly: GCF_027942845.1. Taxonomy (NCBI): domain Eukaryota; kingdom Fungi; phylum Ascomycota; class Sordariomycetes; order Glomerellales; family Glomerellaceae; genus Colletotrichum; species Colletotrichum fioriniae. Next base: position 1,732,590 of record NW_027076844.1, on the reverse strand, counting down.
ATACCCGCTCCAACGATGGCGATGGTGGTGTTCTTGGCTTGCTCGACATCTTCAAGGCCAGAGGTAGCATTGATGGCGGCAACTTCCTCAAACCAAGCGCCCAGCGCGTCAAAGTCTTTCAACAGTGGCCGTTGGGAGTCGGCGGCTGCAAAGTTTGAGCCGGCATATAGGGCAGCCAGTATGACTGAGCCTCTGTGGAGGATCATCTTGGGCAATGACTGGACTGATGGATAGAGAATTGTGATGTTTGCGTATGGACAATTTCTGTGAGTCCGGGACCCTGAAGACTTGGAAGGACGACAACACCGATTCTTTAGATTCTTAATAGGACTTCAATTGATTATAACTCCACTGTGATGACGTGGAACTGAGTGCATCTACAACATTTTCACCGCGCATATTGACACGTACATGAGATTGGTGACATGGAATGGAAAATTTTGACCGCACAGTTGCAACCCGAGCTCAAAGTTACCTCCGAGTTCAAGTCGGAAATTCACTGTGACTGAGTGATTAAAATTGTTGCATGCGGTATTAGTCGTCGAAATTTCATGAGGTGATAGTTGGAGATGAACCTTGATGCCACGATCCTGCCTACTTACGGTACCTTGGGACTAGAGTACTGATGAATACTTACAGACTAGGTACTTGCGTTGGCCCACTTGGGCGTTCCAACGGCCGGAACAGCGTTACATTGCATGTTCTACACAAGGAAAATGCTCGGATTCGGGTTGCACTGCAGAAACGTCTCGCCGCCTCGGACAGTCGGACTACTTCGGAGATACTACATGGCGTGTATTTAGTCAACCTTGGTACCCCGGGAAGATTTAGGTTTGAGGTCCGCGGAGTGCATTAGGCTGATGTAGCACATGGCGGCTAGAATGCTTATCAATCTAATCACACATCAACAAGGATCTTGTGTCAGCAGCTTTGGGCACAGTGAAGATTTCTGGGTCTTTTTGTGGTCACCAATCAGGGCCAGGTTTTGCCTCATCAACATTGATTTTACCGTGACATGATGTAGGGAGCAGACGGCGGGATATGGCTTCATGTTCAGCAATGGTGCCAGATGCTAGACATGTTCTTCCAGCTTACCCCTCCCCCAAACAGGCAGACGCAAAGTACTTGAACCTCTACCAAACTTCTGTCACTGAAGCCTTCCTACGGACCGCCCTGGACATTGTTGAAGAGATGGCAAAATCTTGGCCACCCCCGCTCATAATCATGGAGACTTCTCTGCGTTTCCTTTGGGTTGCGCTTGATGGCCCTCCTCTTTCAATTTGTGGTCGTCGGGGCGGGCCAAGTCAATGTGTGGCATCAACAACCATGCAAAGAAGAAACCTGCTGCTGCCAAGCCAGAACCAAGCTCAAAAATAACCTTGAAAGACCGTTGGTACGCAGGTGCAAGAACGTTGCGGATACGTTGCGCGTCTTCATCGGAAAGTGATGATAAGTATTGCTGTGGGTTACTGAGAAGGGAATCTCGTCGTTCTGCGTTTAAGTCCAGACCATTGACAGAGTTTTTGACAATATTGTTTCTTGGAAATGTCAGTCCATCGCCTGATACAGCAGGTCGTGCATGCCTCTGGGAAGATGACCTACAAAATTGTGCCGCAAATGGCAAGTCCGAATGTGGCCCCCAAGTTCCTAACAAAGCTGTGTCACCGGAGTCAGTCGCACCGTTACATCTTCAGTCAACAGCCAAGAGATGACATACTTGCGGAAGGATGTGACAACGGCCATGTCCTTTCTTGGGACGCCCGCTTGAATGGCTACTAAGGCACTGTCGATGACCGCATCAGTAAACGACGTAGTCATCGGGCGAGGCCTAGATGCTTACGGCTGAAGAGTGTTTCCGACGCCCACTCCAATGAGCAGGGAATAGCCGATCTGCCTTCCCAGGCCGGAACTCTCGTTGAGAGTGGACATGAGACCCAGACCTACCGACCAGCAGAGCCAGCCAAACAAGATGCACTCGCGGTACCGTCCCACCCAGTGGACTATAAGCCCAGAGAGAGTACTACTCGCGGTCTGAACCAGGGTGATTGGAAGTAACATGACACCAGATCTAGTGGCCCCATAGTTGTAGACGAGCTGGTAGAAAGTGGGAATGTAGTAGACCTGAACGACAAAGTTCCAGCCGTTTATGGCCATGGTGATGCATGCACCAATGGTCATCCGAGCGCGAAAGATGTCCACTATGCAAGCCCGAAGGGTATGAGTTAGTTCTATAGATGTGACGAGGGATGGCGTGGGATCTTACAAGGCACAAGCGGGTATCTCGGTCCTTTCCACTGCCACAAGACAAAGACGACGCAGACGAAAGCACCGACGAGAAGGGTACTGAGGACCGCTGCAGAAGCCCAGGGGTATTCGCCACCGCCCCAGGTTAAACCGAGCATCAAGCTGGTGGTGCCAGCCAATGCAAGCAAGATACCTATGAAATCGATGGCTTTTGTCTTTCTATGTTGAGATGCGTTTGGTCAGCCTGTGTGGGGTGGGTTAACAAGGAGATGTTTTACACTTTCCAGTCCCCTTCGACCTTTCTGAGGGGCATGAAGAACAATGCGCATCCCGCAGATAGCGCCGTTAATGGCAGATTGAGGCGGAAGATCCAGCGCCATGAGTCGCCTCCTTTGGAGGATAGAGTGCCGCCGATGACGGGGCCTATTCCGTTGGCCAACGCAGTGACGGCGCCCTAAAGAAGCCGAGGTATTAGCAGGACAGGGGCGGCTGCAGGGGATGGGGGCGTGAGCGTTCATCTATCCGGCCAGAAAGGAATATCTGATCAAATCTGATATTCTGGCAGGGAAGAGAGTCTCTGGCGGAGGTAGAAAAGTGACCGGCGGGAGAAACTTGCCAGAATACCCTGATATTTCCCCCTCTCGCGAAGAGGCACTACATCGCTGACGATCATCTGCGCAACTGTCATGAGTCCGCCACCGCCAAGTCCCGTGAAACAACGGAAAATGATGAGCTGTGTAGCTGTCTGGGCCAGGGAGGATGCAAGCGACCCAAGGCCAAAAATCGCCAGCCCGACCATCAGGATGACCTTCCGCGACCATATGTCCGAGAGGCGGCCGTACAAGAGTTGCCCGACTGTGGATGTTCTATGCAGACGTATGGGTTAGGAAGAGTCGTCATTAGACAAACAAAACGTACATGAAATAGCCATTAGCGAGCCAAGATAGCTGTTGTCCTGCATGAAGGTAATTGCCAACAATAGACAAGCTAGCTGCCAGGGTGGTCTGGTCCATGAGTGCTACGAGATCCACGCTGGCGCATGCTAGAAAAATCTGTTCTTGTGAGTATGTATCACTTCATCACATCGGGGGATAAAATCAAGGTTGAAGATTGAAAATCCTTTGGGGCGGGGCAACTTACCGTGATGACCTTGACTTTGGACACGTAATTTGTCTGTTCGTTGAACATATGCGTCTCTGCTTTCTTGTCCGTGGGCGTTGGCGATTCTGGCACAGTCTCTGGCGTATTGGAGCTTTCGGGATTGCTAACATTGATGTCCACAGCCTCCCGAGCGCTGCGATCCGCTGATTTGGTGTTCTTGAACATCGCTAGAAAAGGATAGGTGGTAAGATGCGCGGAATCCGGGCGAAAGATGCTTTAGAAATTCGTGTCTACTCATCCATTGACTCTCTAGGTACTTGTGTCTGTAACGACATCTGGGAGTAAATTATACCCCGAAGATTTCCTAGAGACCAACGTCAAATTCTTTTGAAAGCTTCAAATGACGTGGCAGAACACTCTGAACCTCTTGGCAGATGGTTCTGTTAATTGGTAGCACAGCACTCCGCAGTCGTATGCGCAGCATTGCGAATTTAGTGGCCAGGGTCAGTGGAGTAGCAAATTATTTGGTAATGACGTTGCGCTGGAATTGCCGGGTTTTCCTTTTTGAGTTTGCTAAAATTCTTTACCGCTGTTCATCGGTCTTGTTGCCCTGAACAGTTCAATAGATCGTGCAGTTCCGCGCGCCATCCACCGTGAGAGTCGGGATGCCTAGTGGGATGCGGCCTTCACTGACAGGTATATCGGTCGATGCCAGGTCTTTGCTCTATAAATCCACACCCTCAAGACTTTGGTAGTTCCATGGGACGGGCCTTCAAGGTTACATGATGCAGATCATCACGCAGAACAAGCAATGTCAGGTCGCACTCGGACAAAAGAGGATCCATTCGGTGTTATCGGACCTGGCCGTCACAACGTCTATAGGTTGCAAGGTAATGTGGGGTGTCAATTCGAGACCGGGGTATGCATTTCGCGATCCCTTCGTTGACAATATCGTCGTGTAAGTATGGAAAGCTTCAAAACAAACCTCTCATAGCTAACTTTCTGTCAGTTGAGTCATGACTGATCCAGTGAGCCATTTGTTTGGTGTGATCGATTTCTGACGGCAAAAATCACTCGTGACTTCTCTTGCCCCCCTGTCGCGTCCGATGGACAGGTGTAGAGTATAGACGTGATGTAATATCGCCAGGCCCGTAAGCGGTCGAATGGTTCAGACTGGTCATTTATCGTTATGGTTGGGTATTAAGTCCAGCCCGGATTATGCGACAATATCATGGCTCGTTGCTATACTTCAATACTTCAGACGAACTGCCCTAAAATATAACATCATTCCTACGAGGGCACCAGGTTCATCGACTATCATTCCTCCAGCTAAATGTTTCCCAAGCTCTACATTTCCTAACAGAATCTCCTACTAGTAACATATCGTTTCCTTCTTTCTGTATCGACAACCTCGATATGCAGTCACGAAACAATCTCAACGTTTATAAGGGCCCTGACTCTGTCAAGGACTACTTCAATCCTGACAGAGCACCACCATTGCCTCTTGTGGAGCTTCCCAACTCCCTCAATCCTTACCGACAAGATGGCGTCCGCATCTACGCCAAGATGATGACAATGCACCCAGCAAACAACGTCAAATCTATGCCAGGTAATCAATTCGAGAAGACCTTTTCACCAAAGCCGGAATTTGAAGTGCTAAATTGTCGTTCAATAAAGCTCTCAACCTCCTGGAGCATGGAGTTGCGCCCGATAAGACCAAGACGGTCGTTGAGTACAGCTCGGGTTCAACAGTCATTTCCATGGCTTTGATGTCTCGCGTCCTCTACGACTTGGTAGATGTACACGCTTTCCTAAGCAATAAGACTACAGCAGCAAAGTTGAAGTTGATGCAATTCTTTGGTCTTAACATGTAAGTTGAATAGCTGCGGCTTGATTTCGTCCCTTCATGCGCACCATAACTATGCTGAATATGGTCTTGTCACAGCACTTTATTCGGCGGTCCGTCCCAACCCGAACCGAACGATGAGCGTGGCGGAATTCGAGCTGCATACCGTTGGGCACAGGAATCTGAATCAGTTGTCAACCCGGACCAGTATAACAACGATCTGGTGATAATTCTTGCCAAAAGTCACATTGTGGATTATTCACAGCTGCTAACCAAGCCTTCTAGAACTGGCAATCTCATATGCGATGGACGGGCCCGCAGATTCTGGAACAACTCCCAGAAATAAACCTCATTTGCGCAGGAATGGGAACGTCTGGTATTACATCCCATCTTCCAGAGCTTTCAGTTTTCTTTGACTTCACAACTCTAACACGATGGCGTACAGGTACAATGTCAGGCTTGGGGAGCTTCTTCAAGGACAAGAGCCCGTCGGTGTTTCGTTTGGGGTAAGAAATCCACTGGCTCCAGGGCCAGCTTCACAATGCCTTCTAACAGCATCCACAGCGTGTGCACTGCTGCGGGCGACAGAGTTCCAGGTCCACGGTCCCTTGCTCTACTAGCTCCAGTCAACTTTCCCTGGAAGTCAGCTGTGGATCACATCGAGGAGGTCGCATCCCACCCCTCATACTCGCTTTCGTTAGACCTTTGCCGGAACGGCATTGTTTGCGGCCCCTCCTCCGGATTTAATCTCCAAGGACTTTATCAATTCATTGAGAAAAGAAAGAAGGAAGGGACGTTGAGTGAGCTTGCAGGGGAAGACGGCCTGATTCATTGCGTCACTTTGTGTTGCGATCTCCCGTACCAATACATGGATGAGTATTTTGCCAAACTGGAAGCTGAGCAGTTTCCTCCGATCAGAAACTCGGTATGTAGCTGGCACTCATCACACCCGCGGTATGCTACATCTCGCTAATACTGCAACGCCTAGGAACTGAGTGACGTCGACCTATACCGATACGACTCGGCCTGGGAGAAGGATCCTCTTGTGGCCCTAAACGATTTCTACCGTCTGGACAAGGTTCTCACCAGAGACCTCCTTTTCTTCTTGTCCAAAAGACGTTCTGATGAACGGCAAGGCTGGGAAAGAATCATAGCTCCGTCGCCAGACACTATCGTGGTTGACTTGCGCCAACCTGAGGACTTCGAGCAGTTCAGTCTGCCCGGATCTGTGAACTTCCCGCTTATTCAGTCAGACACTCCGAGCCCCTTCTCAGATCCAAAGGTGTTGGCATCGCTTTGGCGGGAGCTTGAGGCCAAGCTTAGCTCTGAGAACGAAGACATCTGCTCTCAGCTCCGGAACAAGCTTTCACTCATCATTTGCTATGATGGAGACTCTGCCCGCGTTGCCACCAGTGTTCTACGCGCGAAGGGATACGCCGCAGACAGTATGAACGGCGGGATTCGGGCCATGCGCAAGGTGGCCTTGCAGTTGGAGGATCCCTGCGGGGTGCCCAACTTTCCAGCTCATCATGGGCAGTCTGTGGGGTCTGTTTCCCACTAGGAGGTACATGTAATACTCAAGATAGATCTGAGGCTACGTGCAACGTACCAGTAACACATCGTACTAAGTAAGGATGTTTTAGTGAACACTTGTGTCAGGTTTCTGTGCCGTTCTCTTGCCTTCATTTGCTGTGGGTGGCTCCCACTTTGACGATCCTACATGCTTGGTCACCGAGAATGGAGATGTACGCGTATATACCAAAATCAGACTTCTCCTCTGTTCAATCAGCGACCTTAACCAACTTGTGAATGAGGTAGTAAGTAAGCTTATTTCGTAAGAGGGGTGGGAAGTGTATGTCATGAAGTCGGCAAGGTTACTTCGGTTAAAAGGCTGAGGCGCACGCTAAGAGCTACCAAGGCTTTTTAAGCGTATGCCATTACGGCGGCGCATGCTTCTTCTTTGATGCAAACGTGGAGTATCCGAAGACCCGGAGGGTTACAGCGTGGGGATCGCGTATGCAGTACCCATGAACCATGCTCGTCCAATCTAATCACGTCGAAGTACCTTACATGCATCTTATCAATCAATCAATCTGATTACACGCCTGTCGATGGCCTTCTGCCTGGCCAACAACCTAACCTAACAGAGAGACAGCTGCGAGCTCAGGTCGGCCGAGCAACTTTTGCTCGGCAACCGAGCTATCTCCTGGCGGAAAGTGAGCAGATGTCTCATTTGCCTGCCATTTTCAGTCCAATGTTGTCGATCCACGGAGAATGATTATACGAGCCATCCGTTTGCGCCCTGTTTGTTGGCGGCGATTGCATCTGGCGGCACTACGAATCGTTGAACTCATTGAATATTCTCATAGCGACCCAAGCTTTCAACGTCAGCCAGTGGCATACAACGTGTCACTGGTCAGGTTCAATGAACGATTTAGTCACCCCCACGACGCGAGCTGCTAAATTCCCGGTGGGACGCTTTCCGGCCCCAAAAGAGATACAACTTGTGCACTCAACGCAGCTTCAACCATTAACACAGCAATAAACTGAGTCAACTTCTAAGACCTCGCCCTTAATTAACTGAACTTCAAGATCAGAATCAATCAATCAAGTTATTCAAATTCATGGACCTTTCGATCATGTTTCGGGGGGTTAAAACAATGATACGTTCTATCAGAAAGAAATTACGCTGATAGCGCCCTTTGTTCTTTTCAAGGTTAAATAACTTAATTGAGTCACCTGGTTGGTTATTGAAAAAACGTTCTCAATCTTTCCAATTTTGAGGCGACTGCTGGGTTGATTGCGTTAAGTACAGCGCTGTGTTTAATCCTGCCTGCAACTTTGATTGAGATCAGGCCTAGGTCGTCATACACTGGGCGTGATTGATCCCTGGGGGAAGGTAGACCATACTCGGCTTCAGAGTGGCGAGGCCGATCTTGCGAGTTTGCGTCGAACCAAGATTAATTTGCGATCGCTATCCCTCAATTCATGAGTTTAACGCTTGCTACATGCTGGATTCTCGTAAACCCTTTTTGTACCCCAATCTTCACGCAAAAGCCACATAAAGGTATCTGAGCGTCAAGAAAGAGAGTCGCTTGGACCCTGTTGTAGTACATCTGTGCTATAATAGAAAGCCAAAGCCACTTGAGCATACAGAAAATTTCGTGCAGAAGGCGATCGTCCCATGAAAGTTGCCACTTGGATCGAGAGATTATGAATGCATCGAGCAGGAATCGGCGGAAGACCATTCCCGTGCCTACTTTCACACCACATCGATACAGGACTAACCCTTCCAATCTTCGACTTCAAAAACTTTTCACCGCGGACTTACCCAGGCAGCGGAAAATACAACAGCACTGCAACGTAGGATGGAGGTCAGTCCAAAATCAGTAAATGTTGCCGACGATATCGTTGTAATCTTTGGACACCGTGTAACACGGAGAAACACGTCAGATGGAGCAGCTTCCTGAAAGAAGCCGACTGAGCTGCCACTTATGCTCGTGTCAGTAAGTCGGACAGCTGCTATTGCTTCCGGGATCGAAGTTAGAACCGTGGCATTGCTATTGCATATGTTCACATATGCGCACAGGCTGTGCGCCAGGGTCGATGTACCTCGGTGTTCAAAGATACGATCATACCAGGCCTTGGATGGATCAAAAAGATCTTAAGTCTTATTACAACACAGTCCAGAAATCCCGCTTCTCATTTCCGTATCCGATCACAACGAAACCGGTGCTTTCGACCTATCCATGCACAGGATTGCAGTCGTCCATCTGACCAGAGCGTAAAGCAGCAGCCCCACACGCGCCGTTGGATCTTTTCGCAACTGCTCGGCTTTCCGAACTCATGCGGAAATACGAGGTTTTAGTATGCCAATCCCAGGGGCTCCCGCTCATAATCACCACCCCAGTGTGCAAAGCTCCTCCTTCTGGCTCGGATAGATTGGCGGACTGAGGTTGCGACAGTCTCTACAAACTGTCATTCATGTTTCGTCACCCTCACTCCCGGAAGTGAGTTGCTAGCATGATTTCTTCTGCAAGAACTTTCCAGGGCCCTGAGCTGCCAGACCACCCGAGCAGCCTACGAACCAGGAATACACTCAACATCATAACCTTCAGCCCAGCATGATCAGAAGAGTACTAATATATATATACACATATTTTACATATATCTTGATATTACCTTGCACTATCTTGTACCTAATTATGTCATTTCCAGCCGCGAATCGGTCGAGCTTCAGGCAATTTGTGCCTGACACTCGCCTAAGAGTGCACCTTCGGTGTCTTGAAGTCAGCATCGATGTCAACATCATCCAAGATGACCTCGTTGGTTTTGTGTGCGGCGAGACGTTTCTTCCTCAGGTGACGGGTCTGCCTCTCCGTCTCCCTTGTGATCCACCAAGTCCAGCAGATGGCAAGGATGCACGCGCCTGTCATGCCCATGGCCACCGCAAACGACACTGTATACTCGGGTGCGTACTTGGAACGAAAGATCTGGGGACCGACAATAGTACCAATGCCACCAAGGGCGTTCACCCATGCGATAGCAAAGGCCGAACCCGTTGCCCTGAACGTCGTCTGGAGACGCCATGGCCACATGGTAGCGAACCAGGCCAGCGAGACGCCCGCGGCAATAAGGGTAGCAGCATACACGCCTCCGTTATTCGGGTATGCAACCATGACACCGTAGCACGCTAAATTAGAGACCAGGTACACCAGTGCCACAAGGGGGTACGGCACAGCCAGCGAGTTGGTCAAGTAACCGCTGACAGCGATGAGAATAATAGCTAGAACCGAAGATGGGATGGTGAGCAGCTGGCTTTCGGCGATGGAACTGCGAGACATGAGTTAGGACTGGGCACTACGAGCATTTGTTGCGGCATTGGTAATCACTTACGCAAGTCCCAGACTGGCGACAATGGTCGGCAAGTAGAACGAAAGACCAGTGCTACCAATCGTCTTGGTGGCCCAGATGAACGCAAACCACCAGAGACGTTGGTCCTTCATGGTATCCCAGATCTCGCTCGCCTTGAAATTGCTCTCGGAAGAACGAGGGGCATTTGGTGGTAGGCGAGCTTGGAGGAATCGCTTTTCCTTGTCGGTCAACCATTTGGCCTGCGCGGGAACTGTACACCAGACTCGTGAGCAATCGTTCAAATATGGTAGAGATAGGCCGTCTTACAGTCAGGGAAGATGAAGAGAAGCAAAACGCCGAAGCCAATCGTAATCACACCCTCAACCAGGAAGAACCTGCAATTTTAGTTAGCGATAAATTCAAGGGCTGGGAGCAGCCGGCGGGAGGAAAGGGGAACCAACCATTGCCAGCCGGACAAGCCATGTCGCCCGTTCATGCCGCTGAACCCATAGGCCAGGACAGCACTAACAATGTTGGCAAAGAATTCGAATGAGTCTGTTGTTGTAACATTAGCAACCTGTTCGATCCACAGCGCTGGGGGCATTATGATGAGCATCACGCACAAAAGATCAAGAGCCGGGGAGTCATCTCATCGGCGCGGTACCAGTAGCTCATCTGCAGAATAATACCTGGAAACATGCCAGACTCGGCCTGTTGGGTGGTCAGTATTGTTGATCGTATGGGTCCACTTCAGTGACAGCTCACAAGACCAAGGAAGAAGCGGGCGGTTAGGAGGCCAGCACTAGATGTAACGGCAGCGTGGCAAGCCAACACAATACCCCAAGTCACCTATGTAGGTCAGCAAGCTGTGTTATTGCCATGTTGTAGGCAACATGTCCCCCAGCGTGGGGCTCACCATGATGCGCGACTGGAATCGTGAAGGGAGCATCTTTTTCACGACCATGTTGGTGGGAATCTCGCAAATCATGAACGGAATCTGTGAACCATGTTGGCTAAATCATTTTACAGTATATCGTCTTCGAGACACTCACGTTGTAAATTGTGCTGACCCAGTTATAGTCATCAGCAGTCATCTTGAGCTGCGTCATGATGTTCCGGGGGGTGCCCTTGTTCATGATTCTGGCATTTGCGACCTGCTATGCATCAGTTCCGCTACCCCTAAGGAGATGATGGCCAATGCTGACGTTATTTGAATCGACGTTTTTGATCATGAAGATGACAGCGCACAGAATCATCAAGCGAAAGTCGACGCGGCGCAGGAGCTTCTTCTCTTCTTCGGCAGAGAGAAGCGCGCGGTCCTTCATGCGCTGCTCATGATCATCCGCAGAGATGTCATCCACAGCCTCAGTATTGAGAAGGGCACTCCTTGGCTTGACGCCGGGCGCACCTCCAGTGGTAACCTCATGGACTGCGGCTTCATTGTCGGTAGCGTGGGCCGCCATGGTGAAAATCCGAAGGGATATGAAAAACGATGTTTGACAGGGTAAGGCATGTCAGCGAACTAGCTGTCGAAGAAAAACGCACCTCCTTTATAGCTTATCTGTCGCCTGTTGGCAGAATCCAATCGAGCTTCTGCTGGTCCTAGATGTCTGGTCCTCTGGAGCCTCGCCTCCACAGCTGCTCGAAGACACACCATCCAACGCCCTCGAACCTGCTATAAAATGCCTCAATTCCAGGGTCACTGGTGTACTTGCAGTTTCTTGCTTGTGAGCCGACGGAAAAACCTCGCCCAATCCTGTCTAAACGACCTATCATGTCAGTACCCAAGGACCTGCAAGCCGTCAAGTATTCGGCCCCACACTATTACCTGGGCTACCTTACCTTACTGACCTTATCCCGACTATACAAGCGAGGTACGAGACTCGTCACGAGCAGAACAGCGCAGCCAACTGTGCCACGGAACAAGAGTCTCGGCAATGATGCCTCAAGCTCCATTCTCCCCCGTTCTTCAGGATAGAAGGTAGCTACGCCAGTCATCATCCCAATTGACTGGGTCCTAACATCTTGAGCATCATTTTCCTCATACCTAGGTAGGTCATACTATACAGAAAGAGTTCATTCACCCTAGATATCACATGAAAAGCCTGTCCAGCCCCAGCAAATTGCCTCTGGCTGCCCATACGATCCACTAAGATGGTGTCGTTCATGAGCCAGGGTAGATCGGCTTGAGTGGACCTAAGTCCCACAAGCCGTTTTGACCTAGTGCTTAGCTTGGCTTGCAGGGATCAGCATGGAGCTAGGGTTTAGACTCACGTCCCCACGGCCCCTTAGGAGGAGCAGGTACCACAGGAGAAGGTACTATGTAAGTGCCCTCTCTGAGAACAGGGATAGGTCGCCGACTCCTCAAGCCGGCAGGTGGACTGGGAATGAGTCCTACTGAATTTTACCCCCCTAGCTAAGTAGTACGTACACTACATGAATCAACCTTGATGGCCCTGAAGACCCCTCCAAGCTGTCGTCCTTTGGTATCATCACGCCAGCGCCGGTTTGGGTCGGAGTCAATGTACACTGAAAAGCTTCTTTGCCGTTTGGAAAACAGGAGCAGGTGTTGGCGGCCGAAACTTGCAGCGGACTGACTGTCGGACTGGAAGTCCGATTCGACCACGAGTCAGGGCAGCCGCAGGGGCTACCAATGGTCATTTGATCAGCTTCCCAATGCCTCTCTTCACCCCTTGTAAAGAATCTCAATAGAGTCAATCGACCCTTCGCCACTCCACGAATCAACCGCTTCGAACCATTTAGGGTACTCTGTGATGTGGATATCAACACTGGCAGAAACTTGGTTCCGTGCCTGCTTCCATCGACAACCTGAATATCCATATGTGTGATGTCGACGTGAATCTGGACATGATGAGTCTGAAGAGTGCGGTTAGTATCGATGTAAGGTAAGGTACCACGAGCAAGCCTCATATCGTATTAAAAACTGGCGAGAAATGAGTTCTTGAGCGTGTCAATGTGATAGCAGAGCTCAACGGAGTCATACGACCGGCCAGTCAAGTCAGCAAGGAAGATACAAAGTATCGGATGCAATCAATGGCAGGCTCAGGGATTAGTTTGGCTCAGTCATGGAAAATGAGACCGACTTCGTGCCTTCAATAACCGAGCTGGTGGATGACTACCCTCTAACACAGCGATTAGGTTATAAAAATTGATTGAGTGATCAATTTACTTTACAAAGACAGGAGGTTGATTACTTAACTTAAAAGCTAGGGTTGGGCTGATCATCTTCAAAGGAGTACCGACGCAATGACCGCTGAGCGAATACTGCCAAAGTGATGACAGAACGACATCCTTCCGAGATAAGTCAATGAATGCGAGGCGATCCCTGACACACTTGAAATATCACGGTATTGAGCAGATGGGTGTTTCTCAACGAAGGATGGAATTAGCTCCAAAATTGGTCACAAAAGGCTTGTGGGTGTGGCCACGGATACGGGTAGCGCACCGGGCATCGGGCTCAGGCTTCGGCATCGGGCTCGGGATCCACTTCTCTTCGGCCTGTGTGGAGCCGGGTGAAGGTAGCCGGGCTGCATCGTGCGGGGCATCCGGTCTCACCTTAGACAACCTATCTGTTCGCCCCATTGATTCGAACCCGCCACGATATTGTATGGGTAAGTTCCTTACGAAAAATTAGCTGTAAAGCGAGTGACCATCAAGTGATGGCAGTCCTTCAGTGGAGATCCTCCATCCAGTAAAGTAACACAAGTGGACCGGCTCTGTCGCGGGACACTAAGAGAACGGAAGCCGAAGAACAGACTGGTCTGTTGCATGTCGATAGTCACTGATATCACTTAGCTAAGCGACACAATACCCGGCGCGGCGTTTCTCTAGGGTCATGATGAAAACAAGCCACATTTACACTAGGTTCTTGACGGTCCAAGGTTTATATCTAGTCCCGGTTTGTGGTTTCTCTGCCTATGTGTATACCTATACCGCGTGCGATAAATCAAGTACGGCCAAACCTCCAAAAGACATTTCGACGTCTACAAGAAATAGAGGCCCACAAATACGCCGAATTCAAGCACAGAAATCATGGAGTCGAACGGACCGACGCCAAAACCTAGCTTGGAGCTGCTGCCCAGGGGAGTAATTGTCATTGCGGGTGGTGGACCAATTGGTCTGCTGCTTGCACGAGTCCTCTCCTTCTACGGCGTGAAGTCGAAACTGTTCGAACGCAATAAGACAACCACCAAATGGCCCAAAATGGACCTGACCAACGCTCGGTCAATGGAGATCTTTCGCAAGCTAGGCCTCGCCGATGACCTCCGAAAGCAAGGCGTGCCGCCGGATATCGACCAGAATGTCATCATATCCACTGGACTCTCTGCAGAAAAGCCGCTCACGCAATGGGACCTACCGGGAGTAGACAGATTTAGATCTCAAATTCAGGACACAAATGACGGCACACAGCCCCAAGAGCCTTGGCAGAGAGTCTCGCAAGCCATCTTTGAAAGATGGCTAAAGAAAATCTGCGACGACGATCCACTCATCGATCTCAACTATGGCTTCAAAGTAGAACACGTTGAAGAGCAACAAGGTTTTGCATACACTACAATCACCGCCGTGGATACCGGGGAAAGAACCGTCCTAAGATCCGATTACGTCGTGGGATGCGACGGTGCCTCTAGTCGAACGCGTACTTCATTGTCCATTCCTCTCGACGGAGGCCCAATGTAAGACTTTACCAGCATTGCGAATGTCGAACAGACTCTAATCAATCTCGATAGACCCTCTTGTGCTTTGCTGGTTCATTTCAAGTCTCGTGATCTGACAAAACTACACAAACAGGGGAGGTTCTGGCATATCTTCCTCCTCGGCCAGTCAGGCGGCTTTGAAGGGGCAATTATTTCACAAGACGAGAAAGATACCTGGACGACCCATCTATTTCTTCCCCTTGATGCAGAGCCAGAAACGATCGAGTCTCATGATGCTGTCTATCGCGTTCTTGGGGGGCTCTATGAACCGTACAAATTCCAGATCGACGAGATTCTTGCACGCTCCATCTGGAGGCCAAACGTTGCCGTGACACGCCACTGGAGAAGTCACGAAGGACATGTGTTCCTTGCCGGTGACTCGGCACATCAGAACATTCCTACCGGAGGTTATGGGATGAACATGGGTATCGGAGACGCCTTTGACCTCGGATGGAAACTCGCATCGGTGATCAATGGTGAGGGCGGCCCGAGACTCCTTGAGTCTTACGAAGCGGAGCGCAAACTCGTAGCCCTCCGCAACGTGGAACGGTCTCACGTCCACTTCAAGGTCCACAATGAGTTGCAGACGTTGCTCGGCGGCGGTGACCCGCGTCGCATCGACGCCGACACAGAAGAAGCACATCTGCTCAGGAAGCGTGTTCACGAATTCTACCAGAGTCATGATGGGGAAAACAGGGACCTTGGGATAGAGATGGGATACCGGTACAACTCGCACATTGTTTTGCATCGAGAAGACGACGGTAGCGAGCCTCCCTCGGATCCGCGTTGCTACACGCCAACAACATGGCCTGGCGGTCGGCCCCCTCATCTTTTTCTCTCCGATGGCACCGCAATATTCGACAAGTTCGGCAGACACTGGTCACTTCTTTGCTTCACAGATACCGATGTGGGACAATATCATATTGTCCAAGCAGCGAGCGACTTGGGCTTAAGTCTGTCGCTGATCAATCTTTCAGGAGAGGCGCAAGCCAGAGCTTTGTATGAACGAACTCTGCTCTTGATCCGCCCAGACCAGCATGTCGCCTGGAGAGCTGAGGCAGTGGAATCACTAGCAATCGCATATGCAGTTCTACGGGCTGTTTCTGGGCATATCTATACGACTGTAAAGAATGCGGTCATCGGAGATGCAAAGCCTAGAACGGAATTGGCTGCTGAATCGTCGGTGAAGACATAGGGCGTTCCCAAGTTAGCTCATAGGCGAGTTCATAGACGGATGCTCGGGAAAGCCTCACTCTCTTGTAATAAATTTGCTGTTCATGTCAATCGTTCCATATTTAGCCTTGAAGTTTCTTGTCTCAGCTTCCTTGCCTTATACTCAAGTATTATTATCAGTTTATTCGCCCTGAATTCGGTCCCCCTTTATTATATTATTTTAAGCCCTTAGCTAAATATAAGCTTATATACCCCGTAATTTAATCCTTATAATATTTAATTATTTAATAATTTATATAAATAAACCCTAGATATTTATATAACTAAAAAGATTAATAAAGATCTTTTATATAATATATAATACCTATAAATTTAAATAGTAATTAAAAAAATAATAAATAAAATTCTTTTTAATAATTCTATTTAAATAAACTTTAAAACTTAATAACTTAGTTATTTTTATTTTAAAATAATAATAATTTTAGTAATTTAAAATAGTTTAGTATTTAAAATATTTAATATTCTTAATTTAATTTTATTATTAATTACTATTTTTTTTATTTTTTTTTAAAAAGTAAATAAAATAAGATTTAAGTTATTTAGTTATTTACTTAGTTTATTAACCTTATTAGTACTAAGTAATTTATATTTTATTAATAAACTAATTAATTATACTAAGATAGTAGGGATGGCCCTGTGTTGCGTCGAGATATTAGACTTGCCGCTTTTGAGAGGCGCTTCTATAAGGATTTACTTACCACACATTATTAATTACAGTCGCGCCTTTTGGTATGCTATAACCCATGTAAACGTCATCCTTAACTGCTGCGTGAGGTACGCCAAGGAAGACAGTCGGCATCCACCGCAGGCTCTCCTTGATGCAGCAGCGGATGTAAGGCAGGTGCTGGTAGTCATCGATAGTGGGGAGGCGATCACGGCCAATCACGCGATCGATCTCCTCCTGTGCCTTTCTCTGCACCTCTGGCCAGATGAGAATGGCCTGTATGAAACCATAAAGAGTTCCTGCCGTTGTGTCTGAACCTGCCTCAAGCAGCGAGCCGCTGATATAAGCAGCAGCAGCATCGCTAAAGCCCTCTTGCGTCTGAGCGCGATAGATATCGTTGCAAAAACAGGGCTGTTGGGTCGCTCGTCAAAAAAAATCTCGATACGTATTCTTCGGTTACCAGTGCTAGATTATGTAACTCACCAGTCCTGTTCCCTCATCGAGAGCTTTCTTCGACATCATCCAATGCCGGAGATAGTTCTGGCTCTCTATCTTGAAAAGTTGCTTGGCATATCTAACGTTGGGTGCAATATAACTAGGCAAGCTTTGGATGAAAGGATAGATGTCTGCCAACTGGGCGCTAGAGCTCCCTGACAACTTGCCCCAGTTTTCAAAACTCTATTCCATCAACAGTCAGTATTGTGCAGAGCTTTTTCGTGTTGACCTTTGCTGTGATGGAAAGACTTCATTACCTCAAACAGCTGCAGAAGCTTTGGGTCATGATTATCAGTACAGCGATAACCGTATATCATTTGTGTAGAAAGAGAGTAGGTAAATCTTCTGATGTGCTGGAGAAAATCGGAAGGAGTTTCCAAAAGGTCATTCAGAAGAATCTTGTTTTCAAGGTCCTGGTAAGGGACGTATGTGACAGCAGCCTTGATATTCAAGATGTTGTGTACCATGCGGTGGATCATGCGCCAGTTATCTCCGTACCTCTGGAAGTTGTCAACTTGCTAGTTCCCTTCTTTACCTTTGTCATGGTACCCATCTGTCGTCGACTTACCATCACGACAAGGCGGAGATCGCCGCTGGCTACTTTTTGGCCAATAAACATATCTGGCCGGTCAGAGTAATTGCCGCTCCTCTTGTCCAATACTTCTTTGACAGTTGTATCTGACGACAGAACAATCATGACTTTTGTGCCGAGTATCAATGAGTAAATCGGCCTACCGCACCATCTAGTCAATATAAATATCCTGAATTCCCTCGGCTCTTTGTCTACTGCATTCCTTGGGTTATCCTCCTAAATCGTAAAGATTAAGTCTTACCCATATTCTTTGGCCCATTTTTACAGCTGAAGATGTGGCCTTAACTTCGGCATCTAAAGTTGGCACCAAGCCCTTCGGCTGACAGCGCCGTCCAAATGGTGTGCTGCAACATGGCATCCGACTGCGCCGCCCAGACGGGAAACTGATCTGCATAAGTTGGAAATTTGCTGGCGAAACCCTGGACTACCTCGTCGTCCACAAAGAAGAGAACCTTTGTCGAACTGTGTCAGCATGTACAGATCACGCTGGTCAGGGAAACGACGCGACGGCCGTGCAGACGGATTGGACCAGTAGTTGAAAGGAATTGAAGTCTGGAGGCAGGACGTGAATATGGAGGGCTGACTGATTGCAAGACATACAGTTCCGGCAGCGGCTTTGAATCCGGCAGTCTTTTGACTAGTAGATATCCACTGATCCGGGGTAACTCGGGCCTTGAGCACGTCGGTCACGATATCCCACAGCTTATCATGCTCGGAGCCGAATAGCACGACTGCGCGGTTGGATTGCGAATTAAATGAACTAGGAACCGACTGCATGGCATGGCCGACCATAGATTTTATTTTGCCCTGATCGAGGGTCAAGGTTTTTTCCAGGGCGTACCAGGATCGGCGGACCGCGATGGTGTCGAGGAAAGAGTTCGTCATGTTTTGAACCGGAATTGTGCTGTGGTGGTTTGCAAGATCGAGGCCAAATAGGGCAAGAGCAAAGGCGAGCAGGACAATGAACCAGGCAGCGAGTGAAAGGATGGGCCGACGGATGAAGTGATCTGACCCGGGAGCTGTTCGTAGAGCTGCCATTTGGTTGAACCCAGTGATTGTTTGAGTAAATGTAAAATTCCTGGCTTTTGAAAAGCAGTATTCGATATGATGATTAGCAATACATAGTACCAAAGTCAGCATATGTGAACCTTATTTCAATTTCAGGATACTACCCACTTGCACTTGATTATCTTCTAATTTCAAAATTGCAGATCCAGTCTGCGGAGTTTCCACCGAGAGAACAAGGGGTAGAGAGCTCAGGATAGCATTGGATCGGAAAATGTAACTTCATTGGAAGGTAGCAAGAATAGAACAACGCTGGCTAGTCGTTATCGCTACTGCACCAGGTTGCTTGGTAAGCGGCGAAGTTTAATAAATTGATTGGTAAGCGCAAAGTTATGTCTCCAAGTTGTCCTGAACTTGGGCATCTACATGCTAGCTTCCACCAATTGTCTACCCACGATGAACTCTGGCGAACAACGACACCATCTTTTTGCGTTCAATGGTATGATCCTGGCATCATCTTGTACTATTTCTTATCAAAGTAGCCAAGGAGGCTACCATGGCGCCATTTAGTCAGCAGATGAGGGAGCCGTGGGATAAAACGCCTCGTTTTCCGTGTCCTAGATAGAAGTTATTCCTGACATACCAGTCAACACCTACTTACAACTTCATTCCCTGTTCTGTTTTACACAATGTTCGAATTAAAAACCATCATCAAGACGAACGCCAATGCCGGCACTTTCTTCAACGTTAGTAGTCAAACATCGGTGCGAGATGGAAAGAAACGTCAACATAGCCATTCATGGGAGTCACAGCAGCCAGCGCCGCCTCACACGCAGACCCTGGCGGCAGCAGACGAGATTTCGAGATTACCCTCCACAGAACCGACATACTCGGAACATATGGCTCTTCCAAGTAAGCTGCGGACGGCTGGCATCCTAGTGACGCTCGCGTCCGTGTCGCTTCTAAACACGTTCAACTCCGGCCTGCTTACCGTGGCCCTGCCCGCAGTAAGCAGGGAGCTCGACATTGCTCCAAGTGTGCAACTATGGCCAGCATCGGTCTATGCTCTTGGATTGTCGTGCGGTCTTCTTCCCCTTTGGCGCCATCGCCGACGTTGTCGGCAACCGTCCAGTCTTTTTGACGGGCCTATTACTATACACGGTGTTCACCTTGGCAGTGTCGCTCAGTCGCACTGGAGGAGAGCTCATTGCCTTTCGCACGGTGCAGGGTGTTGCAATGTCCTTTTGTATGCCGCCCGCCGTGAGCATCATAACTTCAACCTTCCCCGCGGGCCGCACCCGCAATGTTGCTTTTGCGGTCTTCGGTGGCGGTAATCCGGTTGGCTTCGCCATGGGCCTTGTCTTGGGCGGTGTCTTTGTCCAGGTTGCGAGTTGGCGCGCTGGCTACTGGATGTCCACCAGTGTCAACGCGGCAGCCATGATCCTCGCCTTCTTCTGTCTGCCTAGGCGTCTCCCGGGATCGGACCGAGTCCCGCTGAGGAGCATTGTCCACCGTCTTGCCCATGAGCTGGACTGGGTCGGCGTCGTTTCTGCCAGTGCCTGTTTGGCTCTCCTGTCTTACCTCTTCTCCGAGCTGACAAACGGCGCCGCCAGCTTTATCCGCCGGCCGCACTCCATCGCTCTGTTAATCATTGCCGGATTGCTTATTCCATTTTCGTTTTCTGGGAGAGCCGCCAGGAGAGACTTGGCCGCCCAGCCGTTCTTCCAAACAGCATTTGGCACCGAATCGAATTCACAACCGTCTGTCTCTCCGTCTTCCTCACCTGGTCTTGGTTTAACGCCTTTTCGTACTGGGCTACTCTTTATTATCAGGAGTCCCAGCAGTTAGATGCTTTGCAGACGGCGGTACGGTTTTTGCCAGTGGTTTTCTCTGGTCTGGGCACCAACGTCGTCGCAGCCTATATCATGGACAGAGTCAACGCGGGCATACTGAGCCTCATCGGGGGAGTCATCAGCATCGCGGCGCCTCTTATCTTTGCCTTACAGGATGTGTCGTGGATGTACTGGAAGTCTGCCTTCCCGGCCATGATCATCAGCGTTATCAGCACCGACCTGCTCTTTAACATCAGCAACCTAGTCATTACGAACAACTTCCCAGGCAAGAGCCAGGCTCTCGCCGGTGGCGTCTTTAACACTGTTGCGCAGTTAGGCAACAGCATCGGCCTGGCTGTCACTGCTATGATTGCGGCCTCGGTACAGGAAGCTGCTGGAAGCGAAAAAATAGCTACCAGCGGCTCCGTGACATATAATTCCTCTCTGCTGCAGGGCTACCGGAGCGGATTTTGGACATGTTTCGCTGCTGCTGTTGTGGCCACACTGATTAGTTCGATTGGCCTGCGAAAGGCTGGGAAGGTGGGAGAAAAGAAAGAGGTCTAGTCTTCTGAGCGCGCAAATTAAGACTCAGATTAGGGCTCCAGCTCATCCATCGGGTGTGACGTAGGAGCCTGATTTGATATCAAGAATCCTCAAGGAATTCAAATTCCGCCTCGGATTCGGGTTGTTGAGATAGGAGGGTGCGATCCGTGCGCCCGTGCTACCTCGCAAGGGACTTGAATTCCGCGGATCAACCTCTTGTAAGTGCGTGGGGGGTTTTTCATGTTTTTCGCTATTCGCGGAGTTTCTCAACTGCCCTGGTGGACTCATTGCTCTTTGCAAGACATGGAATTTGTGTACATTACAAAAGCCGTAGGGAGGATTTTCTCCTACAGGAACTTACGGACCTATTCTCTTGCATCCAATTCTTTGCAAACGAACCCTTTCATTTTCATCGATCATTTGTCGTCATTTCTCACGCTAAGCTATCACGTCACCGCTACTAAGGTAGCCAAGGGTCATGTCTCATCTTCAATTCTTTGCGTACGAGGGACAGGGAGTTGAAAAGCCGAAAAGTTTCTCCTACAGCCAGGCAGTACGAGTCGGCGATCGCATTGAATGCTCGGGACAAGGTGAGCTTGCCCATAATACCCTTCCACCAAAGGCTCATTTGTTGCCTGTTCCATCGAAAGTACGCCTAACCCTGTCTATTGAAGGTGGTTGGGATCCAATCACTGGAGAGTTCGAAAAGGAGATGAACGCCCAAATCGATCTGGCATTCGAGAATGTAGAACGATGCCTTAAGGATGCTGGTGGCAAGGGATGGACCCAGGTTTACCGTGTCAACTCATATCACGTCCCAATCAATAACGAGGCTCTGGCAGCGATGGTCCGTAACTTTCGGAAGTGGATGCCAGATCATCAGCCTCTATGGACCTGTGTCGGCGTTCCACGTTTAGGAGAAGATGACATGCGTGTGGAAATCGAAGTTGTAGCTCATGATGGCTGAGGGCTATTGTTGTAAATAAAAATTGAGAAATCATACCTCCTCCTGTGCCCTTTTGTGATTGTCACGATGGAAATCTCAAATTCAGGCTTTAAATGTGAACTTCTCTAACTCTTGCAATTTTTGTCTGAAATAGATGCTCTGTAGTAAACAAAATGGGGGGAGCGCACGAAACTCCCCTCGCCTATGTAGGTATTCATCTTTCCACCACGACTTAATCACCATTGACGCAGAAGTACCTCCTATGGCAACTGAATTCGAAGATCCTCATCTTCACTTCATCCCCTCAACGACTTTAATCGCTGTCAAACGTTAAGATTAGGCCAGTTTCTGAAATCTTGATGATAGGTACTTGATGAAAGAGGCTCAATAGATCCGGCAATTTTGACTCCCGGAATAAGCAAGAAAACCAGGTCAAGCATATGGTAGAGAGGCCTTCACATCTCGCAGTATATTGTACGAGAAGACTCAGCTGGATAGTAGATCAGAGCCATGCAATCTAGACATGCTGCAGTTGATAAGAAGTCATCACTATTATAAATTTAGAGTTTGGCAGATTGTTGCAATGCCAAAGTTCATAGGCCAGTACATGTAAGATAAGAGATGGCCTTGCCCCTTTAGACGGAATGCAAATTCCTATCTCTCGACGACACTACCAAATTGATTGATAGGCCATTTACGGAAAGATCTTTTCTACAGACGCCTCCAGAAGACCCCGGCTAGCAGGCTGGGTATATGAGACCATACTTATCGATGGCTTGACTTATTAAATTGTCAGGCATGCGCCCACTGCAATGGTAGTGTTCGAACGCAACGCGATCCATCAATCTGCGAATTCACTCACCTTTTGCTAAAAATGTTGTCCGCCAGGCAAGTTCTTGTGTACAGCATTATCTTCTCGTCCGTTCAGTTCTCCTTGATCTCGCAGTTGTGCCATTTTAACAGGCTACATCAGCAACAATCATCGGGTATGATTCCGGATACTTGAACGGCGTGCTCGGGTCTGAAGACTTCACCCGAATCTACGGTGTGAAACATGATAGCACCGGAGATCTATACTTAACTCCATATACCCGGAGCATATTCTCTGCTTTATTCGTCGTTGTTGCTCTTATAGGGTGTCAACTAGTAGCACCTCTTACCAATCTGAGTAAATCTTTTGGGCTCTTGAAAGTCAGGATGCTGCCAAGCTTGCTGATCTCCCGTGGTTGGCCGGCGCGGCAACTTGTTCACGGCATCAATTACCTATGCTGCAGGCGTGGCACTCCAGACCGCTGGACTTGCACCCGCTGTGTTCGTCGTGGGTTGCGTTCTGCTTGGTGTTGCTCTCGGCCTCATTTCCATCACGGTAAGGACCTAGTACGAAACTCATCGTGTTGTTAGATGACGACTAAATACCGCGATGAAGGTTCCTGCCTATCTCATGGAATGCTCTTTACCAACGAATCGAGGACAACTGATGGAATTCTACACCCAATTCCTCACCACAGGCAACGTGATTGCGTGTGGCATCAGCTTGGGAACTTCCAAGTACACCGATTCCCGAAGTTGGCGTAAGGGAACCGCGAAAACATGATGGCTGCGTGTTTGCAGAGGCTAATTCGGAGGTACCTTAGGCATCACGATAGCATTCCAGCTTGTGTTGGCACTGATCGTATTTGTTGGTGTTTTCTTCTGTCCCGAGTCGCCGCTCCTCCTTGCCAAGAAGAAAAAGGAACCCGAAGCGCGCCGTGCTCTTCCCACTCTCCGCAACAGAGCGCAAAGTTCAGCGAGTGTTTCCGAGGAACCGATCTCAGAAGAACACTCATTGGGGTGGCCATGTCATTCTTCACTATATCCACGGGCATCACCTTCTGGTTCGGCTACGGGACAACCTTCTTCGCTGCCGCGGGCGTCGACGACTCGTATCTGATCTCTCTAGTCCTCGCCATCACCAATTGCGTCTTTACAGCACCTTCCATGTACCTCATTGAGCGTCTGGGAAGGAGGAGATCTTTGATCGCGGGTGGGATCCTTATGGGAATCGCCCAATTACTCACCGGCATCATCCATAGCGCCGCTCCGGACAGCAAGGCTGACAAGATGATGCTTATCGTTGGGGCGGTGTTCTTTATCGCTTCCTACGCAACAACTTGGGGTACTGGGGTAAGTTGTCTGCCTTAAAACTCTGCAGAAGGGGGATCGACTGACAAATTATGTAGGCTGGTTGCTGATGGCAGAGCCTCTATCCGACCGTGCAAGAAATTACCAATCTTCCATCGTGTTGACGGCATACTGGATAATCACATGGCTGGTTGGATTTGTTACGCCTTACATGATTGACGAGACTGCCGGAGACCTCGGGGTAAAGGTGTCCTACATCTGGTTTGGCATGACTGTTCTGTCTCTCGTCTGGGCCTACACCTGTGTCCCCGAGCTCACGGGACTTTCGAGAATGGAGGTGAGTTGTACTCCTCGGAAGATCAATCTGATAGCCTCGTGCGTATGACTCAATCCAACAGATTGATAAATTGTTTGAAGAGAACGTGCCTGAATGGCGATCCCGGGCGTGGCAGAAGAAGCTTCGAACCATATATGCAGTCCCTGAGGCTGGTCCAGACGAGGCAGTCGTTATTGAAGAAAAGATGCGGTACAAGGAGGAACCGTCAACTTAGTTCGATATTCTGGAACTTCTTGCGGGGTCACAGCCAGGAGACACTACCCGAGGCTCCGATAGTCGGAACTATTAGCATGGTGTAGGGGACAGGGGGCTAGCGTTGTGAACTTGGGAGAGACATAGAGCAAGATCATTTCTTCAGATGTGTGTAATCCCGTTTCTTGGGCTAGATTCAACTTGTAGTTGTCAGCACTCAATGTTTTACTTACGTGCCTGGATAGGCCCCGCAAGCACAACAAGGCTACACACCAATAATCATGTCTCAAATTCATGATATCCCGTTACTTTCAACTCTCTCCGTCAGTGTCGCCAACTTGTCAATTCTGTTAAAGCCAGAATGTACATAGTAATAGTATAGCGATCACGTCACACCACTTGAAGCCTTCGCAGCTCGGTATCTCACTCGGTATGAGGGATGGCGCGATAAGTAACTTTCAGCAGGGCCTATTCGGAGTGTCACGTTTTTGTTGACGAGTAATCGGCTCGTGTTTTTCTCACAAGCCAGGAACTTTGATCGGGCCTTGCAAACACTAACGAGGGTCTCGATTCAACAACGCGAGTGTTGTTGCAGACAGTTTTGAAATCAAGTGAGCATTTGTCCTAATCCATCCTAACAACCAATTTCCCCGTGTTTATATGATTCCCAAAAGCTTCCATCCGGGATGGTATCTCCTCAAGACAGACTTCCGTAACTATAGGCTTCACTTTGCCGTCTCTGATGTACTCCATGACCTCATAACTCTCGTCCCATCCACCCATCAACAGACCTTGAAACCTGATAGAGCGCTCGACCATCGAAGCCAAGGGTATTGTCAAGTTGCCTCGCGATTTGGTTACACTAAGTGATGTTAGCAGTTTCCCTCACAAACAGCCCGGAAGTAGACTTACCCTACGCAAATCACCAAGCCGCCGTCGCAAACGTAATCAATCAACCCTTCAAACGCACTTTCGTCACCCGATGTGACAAGAAGAGAGTCAGCACCGCGGCGAGTCTCTCCTGCAGTGCGCAATCTACCACAGGCGTCTGATATTCTCTCAACAACCTCCATCCTCTCCGAAACACTGACAGGGGCAGCGATGAATTCGTCAAAGACGTCAGCAGCCCTTGACCCCAAAGCTTTATCCTTCCACGCTAAGTCGATACCAACGACCTTTGCCCCAAACACGTTACGGGCCATCATACCGGCCAGATGTCCTATCCCGCCGCACACCCCGCTGACAATGACCACGTCACCGGGGACAGGATTCGCCGCTTTCAAGGCCCTCAGTGCCGCGGCACCGGAGCACAGTGCCGTAGTATACACACCGATTCCCAGACCTGCCGTTTCATCAAAGATGAAATCTGGCAGAGGCATGAGGGAGGTATAAGGTGCGGTCATGTACTGCTGAAATGTGCCGTTGTGGTGTCGAGGAAATGTTGTCTGCTTTGGGCAGGATTCTGGGACGCCGCGGGTACAATAATGGCAACTTCGGCAGTAGGATGCTAGATATCTTGCCGCGACTGGTTTTCCGAGAAGCGATTGATCATTGCTCGTGACGATGTGCCCGATACCTTCGTGGCCCGCGATGTGGTTGACTCCACGGAGGCCGTCCTCAGGGCCGAGAGAGAAGACAACATCTTGTAAGTAAAGGTTATGAGTACAAACTGTTTAGAGTTATTATTGTTGGGAAACGCTTACGCTACCGCAAATTCCTGTGTTAGCTATTTTCACCACAACTTCACCAGGCCCTGGGTGTTGCACGGGAACTAGCTGGACCTCTTGATTGAGCTTTGGGCCTAGTTTTGGTGTTACAATTGCCGTTTGAAAGGCTGGTAAACTGACGTCGCCCAAGGTGTAAGGAGCCGGCGACAATGGAAAAAACTCTCGCAGATCGACATGTAAGGGTGACGGGCCACGGTCTGGCAACGAGTTTTCCGAAGATTTGAATCTTCCTCCGTGGGAATCGACCACCATTTTTGCAAGCATTTATTGAGGAGATTGAAACCTAGCCCAATACATGACAAGAATGAAGATAGCAGGTTTGCCAAAGATATTCAAGTCTTTGATTTGATCGAATAGTAAGAGATCAAGTCTCATCAAAGTTCCCAAAGATGAACATCGCTCTATCGATTCCCCTATTCGATGCTCAATCGCCTGGACCAAGCTTTGGTCGAAATTGTGACGGGACCAACGCGGCGGAATTTGAATTCCTCAGGACGACCCATGACCAACACTAGCATTGCAGCTGCAGACCATTGATAAGAACGAGTACGATAACATCCGATAGGCCTCGGGTATTTATGCAAAGATCGCAATATGTATTCCGCTCGCGATTCTCCACATTATGGTTCTTGATATTCATATCAAGCATGTGGCTGCAAGTCAAGAGCCTTCCAACGTTAGACAGCTAGCTCGTGGGGCAAATGCGAAAGTATCGTTCGCGTCACGACACATTGATTACTGAGAAATAAGCGGCCGGTAAGAGCCAACCCCGTACTCTTAGAGAGTGGCTCTATTCCACGGATCATTCGACATCTGTGGCATGAATATTAAGTTGATATATATTAGATATGCCCTTTGCATCTAGTCATGTTACTGGTCCCTCTTCATAGTCTACTATTAATCATACTTTCATCTACTAAACTCATCTCGGACCCATTACCCGCTCATAACTTGTTGAGCCTTTCGACGACGATGTCCCGAAAGTGTTGTTACATCCAGCCCCAGTCCCTCAACTCTTGCCCATCGTACACATCACTGGAAGCAGCAGAAAGCCTGACCGTGTTACTGCCGAGCTATCAAAGTCCCGTTTATCGACTCTAACACACGGAAGCCAATTATATTTGCCTCCCAACGGAGGAGATCATATGGGACTTCCTTCCCTGAACCACCTGACTATTTTATTGCATGCTGAAGTGACTTTCTTTTGTCCATCTCTAGCGGCTTAGCGACGACTCCGTAGTAGAGTTAAGAATGCGGGGTGTCCCATCGTCATGAACCCGATCCAAACTTGAGAATACCATGGGAGACCAGGCGAGGCTGATAGCCTAAGACTGTTTGAGAAGGTAGGGTGTATTCTCATGCACCTTGAGAACCTCAGCTCGTTAGTAGCAGTCTTTCTCTGCGTGTTAATATCTCTTGCCATATCTACAGTGCACGGAAGGAGTCGTTCCTAGAAGCCTGCGGGGTTGGTCTGCCTTGCCGATCAGAGCAGCTGATTGATATGTTGATCAATTCAGTGACTGGACTTTTTTGTACACGAGCAAAGTTTCTGAGCTGGTTGTATCTCTGAACCGGTTTACTGAATTCTCAGCCATACGTAGCCATGCACCTATTTCGTACGAAGAATGATTCACCAGAATCACTTGGGTGAAATGTTGAAGGTATAAGTCGACCCAGGCGAAGCCCAGGTCCAGTCCTCTGGAGAGATACCAACAGCTGACAGAATAGGTGACAAAACCGACGTCGTAATGCCTCTCTCATGCCAGAGTACCGTCCTAATCTGTATACCTAAAGTAGTTGGAGCTCATGAACTTTGAGATGGAGCATCCACAGGCCACCGCAACATTTGCGAGACACCTCCCCCGCTAATGACGTTTCGAGCTTTCATCGTTGTCTAAATAGAGTAGACTGCATAGTTTCAGCTCCGAGTTGCCTCAACATTCGACTTTAGCCGGCACGTGGGTGGGGGAAAGACAGCATGCCACCCACTGCACGCAGTGAAATTTCTCCTTTCCCCCGACCCCGGATTTCAAGTGCAGGTGTCAGGTCATGAGGTCCAAATGCCGGAAGCTTGCTTGGGCCTAGCTCATGGTCATCTGGAGACTTCCATGGAATGTGCCTGGCAGCAAGAACCCCTAGTGAGGGATCCTGTTAGCAGGCCCGGATGAGCCGTGTGGTGGCATTGCAACAGGTTTCTACTCAGTACTGAGCGCGGGACGGTTGGATTAGCAGATAACGGCACGGTTTCAGCGAATGCGACTCATTGGGATGATCATCTGGGCAGGGTCAACCCGATTATCTGGAGGTTGCAGCGATTAGGTGTCATCGGGCCTAGATGCCCGAGAGGAGCACATCATTGCCCATATTGGCCAGGCACCGTCGCATGCCGCTTCCTCCTTTATTGAGCGGCTCATGAGCGGCCCGTAGAATCATGGTGTTTCTTTCTTTTGGGTGCGTGTGCCACCCTTTGGTCAAGTTTCTCAATCTCTCATCAAGAAAGGCTGTCCCTGCCATGGCCTGGACTGAAGCTGGGCCAACAGGTAAAGAACCTCAAGATCAGCAAAGACTGGATCGACGGGTCACGGGAGGGCCTTTCGTCCCGAAAGTCTACTTTACGCCTGCAGTCTCACGCGACATGCAGCAAGGGCCGGGGAAACTCCCCGAGAGTCCACTAAGAAGGCCGAGAATCGTGCCGGTCCCGGGAAGCCGGGAGTGGACCTGCGGCCAGGTTGTTTGTTTCTCTCTGGAACTTTTATCGATCCAGCGAGATCGGAGCCTCATTGGTGCTTCGTTCTATGAAAATCTCGGGAGAATAGGAGAAGACAAGCAAGCGCTAGACAGTCCGGCCCTAACATGGTAAGAAAGGGGCCTCAGGAGAGAATCTGGAACGTTATCCTCGTTGGATGGAAGGGCGGTCCAGCTGCCGAAGGCTCCAGCGAGTATTGGCCCAAACGAGCATGGATACGAGAATTTCAGAAAACATCTGTGGACCTGTGGAACAGCTTGCTTCCACTAGAAAAGTCCTCAGCCTTCCATCAAGTTGCAGAGATGTGGCGACCTGAAGGCAGGGCTACGCGAGATCCTGTTGGCAACTCGCTGTCACTTGATTTTGCCCCAAAGCAGCGTAACAACATGTGTGGGGTTGCGGCGTTCTGGCTCAGACCGATCACAGTAGCAGTGGCCAATGGTAGTCGGATCCCTTGATGTAGATTTGTTGGTTGAGAGGATTTCTTGGTAGCCTAGCTGAGCCAAGACGGCATGAGATTTGAAAACCAGCGGATGACAGGGCACTTGCCTCCGCCGCGTACCAAAATTGGAAAACCAAAACTGAGCTCGTGTCTCAAATAGGTAGATACCATTTGAAGCTCTATGCGGGGCTCGGATTCTTCAGTTTCGGCGATGGCAAAGGTGTAAGTAAGAGACCAGTTACTGTGTCGAGGTAGAGTGCCCGGTATGAGGGCGATCTGCCGGTACACTAGCTCACCGGCCAATGTCCCCAGATGACCGGAAAGCCTTGACGGCATGTGTCGTTGCCACGTGGTTGTGAAGGGCGAACGGAAGAAGCCTCGTTTAGCTGACGGAAATGAGCTAAGGAAACGATGACACCGTCATCCGAGAGGTACGACATAGTCGGGGACGGAATGAGACAAGACGAGGGTTGTAGAGCATACCTGCCGTGAATACTCTAGAGGAGTCGTAGTACGGTAACCATATTTAAATTAGAGAGACCTGGGGTAAACAAGTTACTGAGCACGACACACACCACTTATTGTATCGTAGCGCGTTGGCGCAGCCCACGAAGCTGACAGAAGCCTGCCTTGTGACTTTGGAAGTAAAGAACAAGGCGCTTGACGTTTGCAAGCACTGTATTCTGTACAGCATGAACATCTGAAGAGCGATTGGTGATGTTGGGGTTTGGAGCAATATGAGCAGTGTGGATGATTCGGGGTAGAACAGGGGGCCTCGATTGGTTCGCGGAGGAAAAGAAGGGCCTCTATCTAAAAGCCACGAATAAGAGGTGACAAGGGGAGCGTCCGATCTTTTCGCATCTTGGGGAATTTCGGACCGACGACCGTTATGGTATGGCGCCACGCGCGACCGCCGTGCCGTATTCAGGCTAAATACCTCGTGGCACACTTGAGCAACCTAATTTGGTGGCGCCATTCTTTTGTGGCCGGATTCTCGTTCATCCGTCATAGTAGAGAGACGGATTCCCTCCGTTGCTGGTTGTTTTCCGAGGGGAAGGGAAGCTTAACGCTGGTAAGTGTGTTCGTTCGAGAAGTCATCTAGAACATGACGTGCCCGTACACTGGAGGTGACATCTTTTGAGAAGGAATTGTTGAACGATGAGATGATTACGCAGGTGGTTGTGGTCACTCGCTCTTCCAGTCATGGATTGCCTGGGCAGCTCTGCAAAACTCGAACGCGAAGTTTGGTAGCGAGGTGTTCGCCAGACACACACGGCACAGGATGGCATCCCGCCACCTAGCTTTGTGCGGCGACCGAGAATTCGACCACGTCGACCAGGATGGAGAGGTTTTCTCATCTGTCGGTGACTGTCGTAGTAGTGACTCCAAGACCGGCTTGATGAAAATGAAAGGAGGTCCGCCAGCTTTGAGAGGCTGTGAGAGAGGGCCGTCATCATAGGTGCTGGGTTCATGGCTGGTGGTGGTGGACCAAGGGCCGACCCTCCATCAAAAGTTCTCCAAAGGCCCCACACGCACTCAGACTGTCGCCGTCAGCTAGCTCCTCCAATTTCTACAGTTCTTCAACTCGTGCCAGTCCAGGAGGATGCCTATACCTAGTCTCAGGGCTCGTAGCTGATGCTCACCTCGGGCCTTCTAGATCCAAAAGCCAACAAAGGTCAACATGGTTGGGGAAGAGGTTGCGAAAGTGACGCTCACTCAACCTGCTCCGAGGCACTTGAAACCCGAGGCACTCGGGTCGGCAAGACGAGCAGGTGTGCCTCATTGAAAGGGCCGAGGAAGCTCAAGAATGAGATACAGTGAAGATGGCACCTCGAAGACCAGTCTTGCGAGAGATTCGGCACGGTCCCGCACCCGGCGTATCCCTCGGGCAGGACCGAATGGAATCTCTGGTGTGGTGGTGGTGGTGGTGGTGGTGGGTAGCAATGGGTGTGCGTGGTGTGGGGAGGAGGCGGGATGACTGCAACGGGGTGTAGGAGGTGAGGAGAAAGAAACATCCTTTGCTCCGCATGTGCGGAGAAGCGGTGGGAGGCGTTTTAGTGGACCGGATCAGATTGACCGTTTCTCCATGCTCATCTCAAGCGCGAGGGTGTCACTGGGCACCTATTCTGTACAGGAGGTGAGATTGGTGTGGCAGCCTGCAGAAGGCATCTGAAGCGGACGCGAGCCAGTTGAGATGGATGACGGAAGGCCAAGCTGGATGTTCCTTTTGGTACTGTGACGGTATGCGAGAGCCCATTTTCGATGAGTCTAATGCTGGTCCTCCCTGTGCATCACATAGTTTGTTGTGAGGGAGAAGAAGTCTTGTTGCTATCGACTTGATCCACTGAGATCAAGCAAGACTTCTGCCCATTACTCAGCTGTGACTGACAAGTTGCTGGTGACGCCGCTACGGATGGAAATTGATTTGGGAAAACCTAAAACCCTTTCTTGGGTTTGGGCACGATTGCGCAGCCCTTGAAGCAGGCCGCAGCATGCCCCTTACAGCTGCCTTAGCTGAAATTAAGTCAACACCATCACCGAACAACAGGGTGCTGACTCTGGCAACCCCAAGGGTTCTCCTGCTGTGCTGGGGACGATGGGGCTGGCTACCGTTGTCGTTGGGCCCGGAGAAGCTGGTAGGGATGCCCTTGGGTTTACCGGCACTCGACCTGCGGGACCGGAGCTGAAGGTTTTCAAGCGTCTTCGTTCGGGACTTTCCACGACATTGTGTGTGTGGAAGAAACGGGGCATTGTTGTCACGAGCCTATGACTGAGAAGGCTCTGACAGGCAGTGGTGAACGTCGCACTTGCGTAGAGAACCAGAGTGTATAGAGTAACGGTGTCTCTCTACGGTAGAGCAAGGCAAGCCGATGGACTTGATGCAAAGAGACCAAAACTACCAACAGCAGCTTGGCGATGAATGTGGCGCTGGTTTTGGTGATCTTGCCGGAGGGATGGGGTTGTTAAGGGTAAGTTGTGGCTGTGGCAGTGGTACCTAGCGGCACAGATGGACTTAGTTTGACTTGGAGGGGACATGCTAGCTAGCTGAGGGATGCACCTTCCTTTCCAATCCCCAGAGTTTGTCAACGCGTGTCTAGAAAGAAGCTTCTTAGAAGGAAGGCTTGATGGAAGGGGGCTGACAAGAGAGTTTGCCCAAAGATGCTGTCAGGGGAAATACTGCCACATGTTGTTCTTCACTTCACACACACGCGGCGCCAGAGAGCATAAGCATCAAGGCCCAAGGGGCAGAAGGCAATCTCCGTCTTTAATGAAGCTTGATAAAGTCCTTGAGTCTCTACATGCAACATGCAAAGAGAAGACTTCATCTGAAGAGTGTTGGAGGATCATCCCGAAGACTATAGTACAAATACAAAGTGACATGTTCAACAGCGACAACTTGAGCTCGAATGTAGGTAGGAAAGAAGAGACTGGACGAGCTCTCGGAGCGGGCCCTCCGCGTGACTGGCAGCACTCAAATTGACTCGGTGTCATCCAAGTACGTACTCAGAGCAACATCAACCTCTCCTCATCCCCCAACGAACGTCCATCTCTCCTCAATCCACGCCCTTCCATGTTCCTTGCACACCTCTTTGACGGGCTCTTCTTCTCCCAACTCTTCTCCTCCAGCATAGACCCCTGCTGTGCGTCCTTCGTCTGAACGGGGTTTGTACTGTCATGTACCGACAGCTCCAGCACTACCCACCAGCACCGAGCACCTGCATCAGAAACCTGGAGATGTGCAGACTGGGGAAACGAGACAACTCATCTAGAGGTAGAGGTTGCATTTGTGGCGCGGCTCGACAGATGACGGATAGAGATGTCGTCCCGGACAGAAGAAACGGCGAGATGCCGTAGAACCACCCGTAAACGCCACCCTTCCAGAGGTCCGCTTCCGCCTAGTGTTGGCCCCAATCCGTGCGCCATTGTCATCACGGCAAAAGATTCACTCTAGACGCCAACCGAAAGGGTCTTTGCCCCCATGTCCTTGGCTCCCGTTTGGGCAATTTCCATCAAAGTACCGTACCCAACGAGAATCCGGGGCTTTCGCCAGGGACGTCCTCCCCTTGGCCTGCGCGCGCTCTTTCGAGCGAAGGATTTTGTCTTGATCCCATCGCAAGCTTGGAACAGGATGGCGAGCACGATAATGCCGTTGGTTGACCCTTCCACCACATAAGGGCATGTCCACTCTATGACTTGCGGCTCGACGCTGGGCACCTTGCAGCGTCGCCATTTGGGATGATACGACAAGCGAAAAGCAACAAAAGTCTATATACGCTTGGATTAGATATTGAAATGGAAGCTCGACTCCGTCACTTCGTCCATAGAAAGCATAATGAAAGGCATATATAGCGCCTCAAAGCTGGACGACCGACGAGTAGCTCCGAAATGGCCGGACCTTCTTCACGTCTGCCGTTTTCGTCGTAGCAGCGAACAACGCCACACAATTATGTACATATATCGGCATTTCGCTATACATAGGGATCAGAAAGCAAGCCGCTAAGACTGGCGGGCGGCGGGCAAGCCAAAGCCCTACAAGTCACGCCAGAGAGAGAGGCTGCGTTGACGTCGCTATGCCGGACCAACGAGACCGGGCAGCGGACGGAAGAAGGTTGCGATTCCAACAACGGCGGTGCGTCTGCTACTCGGCTGCACTCAGACCGAACGAGAGAACCTGAACAAGCAAGAAAAGCGTTCCGCCAAGCCGAATGGCATTATTGGCCGGGATGGCACAGTCCAGCGAACCAAGCTTGTTGCTCCCAATCCACTTTGGGGCCGCGCCGGTGGAGGTCTGGAGACGAGCCTGAAGACTGGAGAAAGCGAGCGAGACTCAGGCTTCCAAGAGACGATTCCCCATCTTCTTCTCCCACCTCCTCGTTTACCCCCAGGGCCCCAAATGTGCCGCGCCAACACCCCCGCCCTCTTCGCTACTTCGTACAGCTGCCACACCACGCTATCTTCGGCCGACGTCCCAACCCAAGCAACAGCGACTGCCATGTTGTGACTAGGTAGTTGTCCCGAGGCAGGCCAGAAACAAAGCCGAGCAAGACCATGGAAGCAGTGGAGATCCTATTCCGGTGGGGAGGAAAAGGTTTGATGACAGTCCATGCCGTCTTGTCACCGCCATGTCAGGCCTTGATCCTTCCAGAGGAATAGACCGGAAACGCGTTCATCACCCTCACCGGGCTGGCTCTAACCTTCACCTTCTTTTCCTATTGTTGATCAAACAAGCCAACCCAATGCTGAGCCACACACGCACACACGCACACACACTCATACAATCCCGTCGCTCCAAACCAGGACGAGATGATCCATCCTGGAAAGAAGGAGGATGGTCCATGGATGGGATGAGCCCGTCGTTCTAGACCGGCGCAGCATCTTTGGGGCATGTGGCCCTATTCCTCACCCAAAGATGCTCGTTGATTCTCCACATTGACACCCGTAAATGGCCGCCCGTCGCCAGTTTTCCTCTCGATGCCGTTCGTTGCTCCTCACCTTACCGTCGCCCATCGTCGAGCCATCACCCCTGTTCCCCTCATTGCAACCCTGCCCCGTCCTCGCATGCTATTATGTACAAGCGTCCCATATAATATAGCTAAGCCCGAGGAACCACAAAGTCACCATTTCGCTTCTTCCCCCCTTCGAGAACCTTACCTGACGCGCCGTTGGTACGTATGTACGTCTGTCTGTACATGCGCATGCGTTGCCGATGAGCATCCTATTCTCAGGTTTAATTTTCTTCTCAAATCATTCGCGCGTGTCCCGTACATACATCCATCCTCTCGCTGCCGCTGCGGCCGCCTTGTCTGTCACCAGCCATCCTCCTCCACATCTTTCGCCCTTTTATCCCGCCGTTTGCAGTATCCTACCAATGTAAATGCCATGGTCCACGTTATCATCCAGCAAGCAGACCAGCTAAACTGAGCAGTAACTCAACGGCTTGAACAGCATTCACATTCAATCGAGCAATCTCTACGTACATGCCAAGCTTCGGGTGCAGACCATCTTTCGGAGTAAGCCCAAGTGTACGTCGAGAACTGTGAGGGAGGAGGGCTCCGAGCCAGACCATCGAAACGAAAATCAACGTCGAATACAACGCCGTCGATACAGATTCGGAACAACCACCATTTTCGAGCTTCCGGATTGCCTTGATACTACCTCCTCGCATTTGGATATATCAACCAATTTGTTCAAGATACCCTCCACGCCGCAGCGCAACACGGGAGACACGGAACGCAACCAAACGATTCAACTATTTGGAACCTATCCATAACGGCAACGACCGACATTCATAAACCTTACGGGCTGATATTCAAGGGGTGAGTTAACTTGGGTCTCGGTCCCAATATTTCACTTTCACTGAAAGCTCTCCTTCGCTCAATTATCTTCTGCGCCGCACTCCTTCAAATACCCTGGCGCTTGTCCCGTCTTCCTTACCCTGTCACCCAAGCCGTCTGCACACCAACCCCGCCATGATTGTCGCTGCTCATTGCTGCGCCGTTCTCCAACGACGTTGCAGATCTTACGCCCACCACTTGTTCTCAGTTTAGCTCATATTACTATACCCCATGCCCATCCTTCCTCTCCATTCCGCCCCCTTTTACGCCCCCAAGTATCCTAAACGGCCTACAGCGGCGCTGACCGAGTGAAGCAGAAGTCACATTGTGTTAGAAGGCTCGCATATCATTTACTGTTTGCCCCCAGCCTAAGTGAGCAGCATCGCCAAAACTGGTTGACATAACCCATCCGACCTCTTCGAACCACCTCGCACTCTTATTCTTGTCCCTATCTGCATGAGAGAAGGCAGATAGTTGCTCGTTGTTCGAGTAGCACCATCACCATTCAGCCACTACATCGCCAACAGCGGGCTTGGTCCCAGCACGAAGAAGACAAGATGCTATCCAACCCGCTCCACCGCTTTTCGCCATATCATGGCATGCAGTCCAGCACCCTCTTCTCTAACGCCCACCATGTTCCAAACGGCCATGCCCACGCGAATGGTCTCGACCCCCTCGCGCCGAGCTCACACTATGCGCTGCAACAGATCCAGCAGCAGGTGGGGGGAGTACACAGCCCTCACCTCGCGCGAGCAGGTCCTCAGTCAACGAAACACCGCCAACATCCATACGGCGGCGGACCCGCGGGTCGTTCTGCTAGCACATCCGGTCCCGTTCGCAGGAGAATTAGCCGGGCCTGTGATCAGTGCAACCAGCTGCGTACAAAGTGCGATGGGCAACATCCCTGTGCCCACTGCGTAGGTAAGAGACTGGTGGAAAGATGATCGTCGTGACGCGGCGGAGCCGGGCTGGGCTAGATTGACTGACATGCTTTCAGAGTTCGGATTGGGCTGCGAGTACATCCGCGAGAGGAAGAAGAGAGGCAAAGCGTCACGAAAAGACCTTGCCGCGCAAGCTGCCGCACAAGCAGGGACAACAGGCGCAGAACAAGGCCCAAAATCGCCTTCCGACGACAATGGGCAGCCTTCGGAGCAATCTGAGCCCAATAATGCCAAGGCAGCGCCATCACTAGGCACGACGACATCTCAACACGGCCACATCAGCAAGGCCATGGACGAGCTCAGCGAGGACGCCATGCACCAAAGTCAAAGGACTGGTTCGCTAGATAGCATAGGAGACATGGTTAGCCACGAAGCCCACATGGCAGCTCATCACGGGATGGATAGAGATCAACTCGAAAGCCCGACAACTATGGATCTCAACGGCTACGGGAGCGTCCACGGAGGATACGACAGGCAAGGCCTGGGCGCACACATAATGCCGGGACCGGCCCACGCAGCGTACGGCCCAACTCAGGGCGGCATATCAGCATATCCCGACATAGCATATCCCATGCAGACGCAGAGCCCAACGGCATATACCAATGGCGCGCCATTCCGCATCGCAGCCAGCCCGATCAGTGCATACCCCCTGGGTGGTGAGCCGACGTCTCCTGGCTGGATATCCATGTCCTCTCCGCCGGCGGCGCAATACCAGTCTCACATGCCTCCGAGCAGCTACGGTCACCCCGGTCAACAGCAACTGCGATACCCGGTCCTGCATCCTCTGATGCCCCATCTTGGAAACCTCATCCCGGCGGCTCTGGCATGCGACCTGATCGACCTCTACTTCGCATCCTCGTCCTCGGCACAGATGCACCCAATGTCACCATACGTCCTAGGCTTCGTCTTCCGCAAGAGGTCTTTCCTCCACCCAAGCAAACCGAGACGCTGCCAGCCTGCTCTGTTAGCCAGCATACTCTGGGTGGCAGCCCAGACGAGCGATGCACCCTTCCTGACCAGCGTCCCCTCAGCACGGGGCAAGATCTGCCAGAGGCTGCTGGAGCTCACCGTCAGCCTGCTCAAGCCGCTCATCCACACACCTTCAGGAGACACATCACCGGTGACCAGCCCCGCCATCGATGGCGTGGCACTCGGCGGGCTCGGTGTTGCGCTTCCCGGATCCATCAGCATGGACGCGCTGACGGGCGAATCTGGCCCATTCGGAGCCGCCGGCACCCTCGACGATGTTATTACCTACATCCACCTCGCCACAGTAGTCTCCGCGAGCGAGTATAAGGGCGCGAGCCTGCGGTGGTGGAACGCGGCCTGGTCGTTGGCTCGAGAGCTGAAGCTCGGCCGTGAACTGCCGCCAACCCCTCTTTCCATGAACCAAAGCAACGGACACGACGGGGACGGCGCAGACGGCGAGGTTGAAGATGAATTAGCAGGCAGCGGACACCCGGGCGTCATCACAGAGGAGGAGCGTGAGGAGCGCCGTAGGATATGGTGGCTCACGTACATCGTCGACCGCCATCTGGCCCTGTGCTATAACAGACCCCTGTTCCTCCTCGACCTTGAGTGTGCCGGCCTGCTGCAGCCAATGGACGACACGGCGTGGCAGAATGGCGAGTTCAGACCCGCGCACGTCACCACAGACCCTAGCCTAGGAGGAGACGCCTCAATCGGTGCCGGCGGCGTATCGAGCGGCCGTGTGCGTGGTCCGCACTTTGAGTGTACTGGACACAGCATCTTCGGCTACTTCCTCCCGCTGATGACGATTCTGGGCGAGATCGTGGACCTCCATCACGCCAGGAACCACCCGCGGTTCGGTGTGGGATTCCGCTCGGCTCGCGAGTGGGATGATCAAGCCAGCGAGATCACCCGTCACCTTGAGGCGTACGAGAAGAGCCTCGGTCGATTCGAGCAGCTTCACCTCACGCGGGTCAATAACAACCTCAACCTCGATGATAACGGCGACGTGATAGTAGCCAACCCTGAGGGCGGTAGCGTAGACCACGGTCCGATTGTCGATATAGGCACACCCTCTGTCCACTCAGTTCACACAACCGCTTCCTCCTCACTAAATCGCATGACGGAGAGCGACATTCAGACTAAGATCGTCATGGCGTACGGTACGCACGTTATGCATGTGCTGCACATCCTACTCGCGGGCAAATGGGACCCCATCAACCTCATCGACGACAACGACCTCTGGATCTCGTCGCAGGGGTTCATCACCGCGACTGGCCATGCTGTCTCGGCGGCCGAGGCTATCAGCCACATTCTTGAGTTCGATCCAGGCTTGGAGTTTATGCCGTTCTTCTTCGGTATCTACTTGCTCCAGGGGTCGTTTTTGTTGCTCCTTATCGCGGATAAGTTGCAGCTTGAGGCGTCGCCTAGTGTTGTCAAGGCGTGCGAGACGATTGTGCGCGCGCATGAGGCCTGCGTTGTGACGTTGAACACAGAGTACCAGGTGAGCCTTTGTCTATTTTCCTGTGTCTTCTCTCATCTCAAAAGACCTAGTTGCTGACTATTCTTCTTTTGCAGCGCAACTTTAGCAAGGTTATGCGAAGTGCTCTGGCGCAGGTCAGGGGACGGGTGCCGGAGGATCTCCACGAGCAGCACCAGCGTCGACGGGAACTGCTTGCTTTGTACCGGTGGACCGGCGATGGAACGGGGCTTGCGCTCTGAGTTTCGGTTGGATCTTGGCCAGCGCGCCACGGCACACGTGGCATTTGAGGAGTATGGGAGCATATCGGAAGGGTTTATGGTAGATGAGAATACGGCCTATGGAATGTCAAAAAAATAATGGAGGACGACCGACGGATGGACGGTGTGCTGGAATGGACTACGGGTTGCTGGAAAAGAGATTCCATTGTTTCAAAGGGCCTGGAGCGAAGGGACAGGTACGGGAACCAGGGACGGAAATCCCGCCATTTGTTGCAAGTTTTTTTGTTCTGAAAAAGGTGTGCTGCGGCTTCAGTTGTTTTTATACCTTGAGTTGATTCTTGGGCTTTGCTATGTTGGTTTGGTGGTGTTTTGGTGGAAGGACAGCGGAATTGAGGATAAACAATGTACCAGACATGCTTCACTCGAGGCTTCTTCTAGGCCTGGGGAGCGGATAAAGACTTGATTGAGGAGAGTTGAGTAAAAAGAAAATCTGCTGTCTCTTGGATGATGACTGCCATCTTTGTGAGTCTCAATTATTCGTTGACGTCTCAAGCCCAACCTCCCAGAATGTGCTATTCTAGCCAATGTCAGTAAACATTAGTGAATAAAGAATATTGAATGTTTATCTATGGTTAGAACCCCTTGCCGTTAGTTGGCAGTATTAACATATCTGCCAATCAAACACGTACTTATAGAAAAGACAGAAATAAGCAATTGAAGCCTACACTCGGGCCCCTGAAATCGACACCCACACAAGGTGACGATACTCCCACCAATCGCTCAGTACGGCATGAGAAATAAAGAAAACACAAAAATCGAGACACCAAAGGCGACAGAGTAAGGTTATGGCATCAAAACGGTCACAATCGCAAAAGAAATGCGTCGAGGGGGAATCGAACCCCCGGCTCCCCGACGCTGCTGGATGGCAACGGAGAATTTTACCACTAAACCATCGACGCGGCTTATGATTGAATGATGGGTTGCTTTCGCCGGCAGCTCATAGAGCCCCCGGTTTGAGAGGGCGGCCGCGGAATCGAGTGCCCGCCCCTCTGTGGGCTGTCTGACCGGCAGGGGGGTGACGTACCCGAAAAGCCGGCAGGCGATATCGGCGGTCCCCTGGGGCCATGGCGCAATTCGCAAAAGAGCCGAGGTGGAATGTCGTCTGAAGACCCTCAGCGTAGTCTTTTGCCAAGTTTATGTGACAGAAAAGTCTGGGAAGCAGAAAGGCTGCGAAGAAGGGGGCTCATATTGAAGCTTTGTGCCCCCCGAGACGAGGTCATTGTTGTAAAAGGGTTTCTGGTTGACAGTTGGGGGCGCTTCCTGGTTACATTGGTGACGTCGATGTTCGGGTAGAAGTGCGAACGCGCAGATGCAGATGGCGGAGAGGAAAACTCCACCGGAGGCAGGGGAGTTCGCGGCAGGCAAAAGAAGCACCGCAGCGTATCCGTACAGTTGTGAGGGACTGAGAGCTGAAAGAGGATGCATGAGAACGGGTCTATTGGATGCTGCATTTCGTTCTCGCTCACCTTGATCCATTCGGTCAATAATATTGTTATATTGGATAAGATAGACATCGCGGTATCCCAATTAGTGTGAAATACAGTCATCTGTATTCTTGGATGATGAGCCTGCTCTATGCCGCGAATGGTGTTTTCGTCTAGTTACGCAGTGCCTGCGTCTGACCAGTTCTCTCTTTCTCTCACGAAGAAGCAAGTGAAGAGGGTTCAAGTTCTTCAAGGGCGAGGCTCTTGTGCCTGTTTTCAACGAACGGATCTACGGATATACAGGATATTTCTGAAATGTCAAGGGTTCGAGTGAACCAGGTCCTGGAACTGATTGTGTGCATAGCGGAATGGCGGAATGGCGGCACTCGGGGAGACCTTCCCGGCGATTCTAACCTGGGTTTCTGGGGCCCGAGACAAGACAAGCCTTTTTGCCCCCGGTGTGGTTTAGTGCTGATCTGCCCACCACTGTAGCATGCCATGGTTCATGGGGGGAGCCCACGAGGCGGTGGGTGTAGGGGCCAAGGATGGATTGAGTGGTTGAGTTTGCTTGACTGGATCGAAAGAAACCCCCAGCCATCAATGATCAAAGCAGGCAAAGCAGCAGCAAGCCTTGCGCCGTTGACCGGCCGGCAGTTGGTTTCGGGGACTTGACCCAGTGTATGGATGGGCTTCCAAGAGGAGGGTTTGCTGTATTCATACACAGGTCTTGCTCTATGGTCATGAACCGTGGAGTACTAGTGTAAGGAATGTGAGCATGCGGATCCGGATCCTCACCTCGGTGTCTTCCCGCTCAACGTTTTTATCAGATCCGATGCTACGCGGGTGATAGCGAGGCAAAGGCACAGACGTAACCTGGAAGATGGGACGGCTGGGGGTTGTATTGCCCGTTGCTACTGGGCATGTAATGATCAAGGGCTGGCGGGCGCGTTGATGCTGCGCGTATTCGTTCTTTGCCCCCATCGATCGCGGATTTCCCTCCGTGAGTGAATGCTTGGTCATCCATCATGTTGAATCATGATCATTGGGAACCAGTACCAAGTCATCATGCTGGTTCAACATTACCTGGTAGGCTTTACGTTGATGAAGCTGTTGATTCTAATAGGAACTTTGGTTGCTCAATCTCATGACCTGAATTAGCTTGTCGGATTAGTAGTGAACAAGTCACAGAGAGAGAGAGACAAGCGTTTCCCTTTCCCCTCTTTTCTTCGAGTGCCCTTGTTAAATTTGTTGGAGAGAGAAAGAGAGCGAGACGTTCCGCCGTGTCGCTCCCGGCCAAGTCCCCCAGTCGCCGGCCAGGCTTGAGAGTCCCAGAGAGTTTCCC
Organism: Colletotrichum fioriniae; assembly: GCF_027942845.1. Taxonomy (NCBI): domain Eukaryota; kingdom Fungi; phylum Ascomycota; class Sordariomycetes; order Glomerellales; family Glomerellaceae; genus Colletotrichum; species Colletotrichum fioriniae. The sequence continues at coordinate 1,690,183 of NW_027076844.1, read as the reverse complement.
CCCCATCCCCAATTCCCGCCGCGTTCCGCACGTTCTCTCCCTTTCCCTTTTGTTTCCCTCCTTATTCCCATCGCAATCTCCCCTCTTCGTTGTGTGTGTGTGACGCCGCCGCCGCACCGCAATTCACACTGCCTCTATCACCTGTTTATTCCCAGCGCAACACTGCGCAAACACGCACACTCCCACCGACGGCCTCCCTCCGGCTTTTTGAGCACCGGGCGACACCGACACCGATCAATTTACTTTCCGGAAGCTTTTTCTGCGCAAGAGCCCGCCCGCCCCCGCGCCGCGCCGCGCTGCTCCGTCCTCCGCTTCTCGAAATCTTGGCCTTTATTCCCGGCGGCAACGGAGGCACCGCTTTGGAAAGTTGTCAACCCAACCCGGCCGGTTGCGACGTCCGGGCGATCTAATTGTTCGAATCGGTCACAGTGTCTAAGTATTCCGTAAAATCTCTTACGACGCTCCGCCCGGACAGCCGGCCGCCTGCCCAATTGCGATTCTTTCGGTGAAGCATCGCCGTGGGCGTATCGCAAGCGGGGACAAGCAGGAATTGAATCGACTGCCCGTACACTCATCATCGCGACGCCATTGACAATCGCCATCAATTTGGTCTTGGCACCGGCCGCTCGTCTAACAACGTAACTCAGTCGTTGATTCACACCTTCGACTCATTCAATTGAGGCGCGCGCAACGTTTCAACCCGCCCACAATGGCGCCCAAAAACCATCTCCCGCACCCCCAACAGCAGCCCTTCACGCCGAGCTCGGCCTCAACAGCCTACGCATCGCCAGTACCAGAACACGGGCGTCTACCATCACTCACTCATCCTCATTCACAAAACGGAGGAGGAGCAGCAGCAGCAGCAGCAGCAGCAGCAGGAGCCGCAGCGCTCTCACCGACGACATCAGCGGCGTCGGGACCGTCGTACTCGACGCCCGTCGCGCGGCAGCAAACGGCGACGCCGAAAAGCTATGGCAACGGCAACGGCAACGGAACCCATCACCAACACCCGGATGAGAGCGTCGACGGCAACTCGGCTAGCCCCGATGACGGCGGCGACAAGGGCCCTGCGAGGAAGAAGCAGAAGCGGAATAAGCCTACGTTGTCGTGCTTTGAGTGCGTTGAGCGCAAGACAAAGGTTCGTTTGATTATTTTTTCATCTTACTGTCTGCCTTCTTGCTACCTGTGCTTCATGCCATGTTTTTCTTGTTCCGTGTTTTCATCTCATCTAATTTCTCATCATTGCGTGCTTGTTGCCCCCACACTGAACTGTGCTGTTGGTTCGAGCGTACCAACACGATTAAAGTTCAACGTCATGTCCTAAGTGGTCGTTTTGATCTCTGGACACATGATGATGCTACTTGCATGACGCTTGAATACGAGGTTCGATGCTCTTGCGCTTGGCAATTGGCAGGCAAACCTCCTATACCTTGTTTGTCTTGTCTCCTCGACGTTGCTTTAGAAGTGAAAGCTGCAGGTCATTGAAGTCTACTAAGTCATAGCAACATTCATACTGACACGCGCGCAGTGTGACCGAGGTCGACCCAACTGCCTAGCATGTATCAAGCGTCAGACGGAATGCCAATATGCAGCCGTGGCCACGATACTCGAGTAAGTTCACTCACACAGCTCTCGCGACTATTGTCGAGACTGTCAGAACATGATTAACAAAAAAGCAGAGAAACAACAAGATCACTCGCCAACGGCCGCCGCATGACAAAACCGCCCAAACCAAAGGGACCAGGCGACATCTCCACCATCCCAAACGTAGCAGACAGAGGCCTTATCGAAGGCCGCGGCTTCACCTCCCGCGGCACCGTCGGCTCCGTAGCCTTCTCCTCCTCCACGGGCCTCCTCTCCAACGTCCCTTACTCCCTGCCCACGGCCAGCAACGTCTTTGGCATCGGCTCCGAGCACCCCTTTGCCAACTACTGGACCTGCGAGGGCGGCCTACCCGAGGTCATCTCCGTCCTTCCCGAAAAAGTCCAGGCCGACATCCTGCTGGCGCAGTACTTTGAGTGCGTCGACCCGGTCTACCCCATGATTCACCGGCAGACCTTCTACGCCGACTATGAGCACTTTTGGAGCCTCAGCGCAGAGGAGAAGAACCGTGTCGATGCGGCGTTTGTGGGGCTCATCTTTGTGATGCTGGCCCTGGGCACGCAGTTCGTCACGTCGAATTCGCCGAGCGATGCGAAGCAGACGGCCGAGTTTTACGCGTCGGCGAGTAACCAGGCGCTGCGCATGTTTTCTTACCTGAGTGCTGCTTCGTTGCGCTCCATTCAGTCCATGGTGTTGTAAGCGAACCCCCTTCTTCATGTGAAGTATGCATATAGCAACCTTGGGACCGTGGATGCTGACCTGATTAGGTTGACATACTTTTTGATCAACGACAACCACGCCTCGGACGGATGGGCGTTTGCCGGAATACTTATCCGCCAAGCCTACGCCATGGGTCTACATCGTGACCCCAACATTGGTACGAATACTCAAATCATCTCCTGAAGAGCAACATAAACTAAACATCACCAACAGTAACCCCCGACGCCCCCATCTTTGAAAAGCAACAACGCCGTAAACTCTGGCAAGCCGTCCTCCTGCAAGACACCTTCCTCACAGTCCTCCTCTCCCTCCCCCCATCCGCAACCCACACCGACGTCAGCGTCGAAGACCTCGTCGACGACGGCTCCGCCATCGCCTCCTCGGACCCGACAGACATCGCCTACATCCGCGGCTCCTGGACCCTCGCCAACCTCGTCCAAGAAACAATCTGCTCCCCGCGCTCTCTAGATCTGCCCATCTGCGCCACCGTCCGCCACAAGTCCAAACTCATCGCCGACTTCCGCTGCGTCTACCGTTCGTTTCCAGACGTCTTTCGGTCCTGGGACGCAGAGAGCCTCGCGAGCCTCGCGCGGACGAATAAGCGCGTCGTGAGGCAGACGCTGTTTTTGACGAGCAATTATCACCACAACATTATGCTCGTGTACGCGTCCGAGAGCGCAGAGTGTCCTTCCAATACGCGGGGCACGCTGGAAGCGGCGCACGAGGCGATTACGTCGTTTTTCTTGTTGTTTGACATCTTTGAGCTCGAGGCGAGGGTGTGGTGGGTTTTCAACCACCGCGCGTTCCTCGAGGCGCTGTGTATTGGGAGCGTGCTGAGGGAGATGGGCAAGGACCCTGTTGCGGCGGAGGAGGCGGATCGGGATCCGTTGTTCCAGAGGGCTAGGAGTGATATTGGTGAGTTTTCGCCTTCCCTTGTTCTCTCTCTTTTCTCTCTTTTTTTTTTTTTTTTCTTTTCCATCATTCTGGGCTTTCTATTTTCTCACTCTCTGGCTTCATGTCCACTGTGTGCTAACAAACGCGATGCAGCAAAAATGATCAAGATCATGGTGCTGATGGGCGAAGGCGAGCAAGGGTCCGATGTCGCGCGAGCCCGTGTGCAGGTGTTGAAAGACCTCCTGCCACCCTTGTAGGATGTCGTTGCCGGTGTTATTGCTTGTTCATGCTCTCTTGGTTATGGCGGGGTTTGTTCCACGGTTCTACCTGTCAATCCAGGGGGCAGAACCGTAGAGTTGCGATTGTTTCGCAGATCTCTTGTTTCCCTGGTGGGGTGGGAGAGAGAGAGAGAGAGAGAGAGAGTCCGAGAGCCATGTTACATGCATGAGCAACTATGACTACGTAGTAGTTGACGCGTGGACGGGTGGGAGTCTTGACTACAATTATTTGTTTCTTGGGTGGTCAGTGGTGTAAAGCTTGAGCCTCGAGGAGTTGCGTGGTCTTTGTCCATGCTTGTTTTGTTTTGTTTGTTGCTTCGTCTCGTACATCTCCCCCTGCCGGCCCTGTATGCGTATCCGTAGGTTAAACCGTTTGGCAGTCTACGGCGGGGCGAGAAGGGGCAGGGCAGCCGGGGAGAAGGGAGGAAAAGGGGGCGTTTATCCGTCTGTTTGTGTCTTTATTTTACAAGGTACGGACGGGTATTCCCACATTCAGGCGTTCTCACGGGACATGCTTGTATGTCTACGTTGGAAGGAGACTACCTTAGTGTATTGCTTAATCATAGGCGAACGAGCCTTCTTTCTTCTTCATCAGGCTCTTCTCCCCCTCCCTTCTCTCTCTGCATTGGGTCTGGTCTCGTCTTTGACCCCTCCGAACCTTCTCATCGTACCACACGTTCCACGCCGTCGTCGTTTGAAGGTGGATGGCCTCGTGGCCATTTATTCGGCTATTGATCGAGCAGGACCCGCGCGCCCACGGCGGCAACGAGGACTGTGAGTCTGTGACATGCCAAAATGTGGTCCGTGGAGGTATGGGTATGGGTCGGCTGTAGTGTATGCGCATGGCCACCCATTTCTATTCATTCTGGGTGGCATGGATGCAAATGGCTCCACCCCGATCGTGGACCGAGGGACCGAAAATAATCAAACAAGCCCCAAGGCAAAGGACCAGAAGCGGCGTGGCAGTCCATGAAGTCGGGAGCAAAAATGCGCGTCCATCAGTGAGTGCAGCAATGTGCCAGTGCCGAATTCCCATGAGTTCATCACTTCATCGCCTCGACGGTGGAGACCCCATCGCCTCGGAAGACTAGCGCCGCCCCCCCACGTTCCGGTGCTTAGGTACGGTAGCCCGTGGTTCGGGATCCACCCGACGCTGCGGTTTGCCCAACAGTGAGAAGAACACCAGCGACCAACAACAGTGGCCAGTCTCGAAACAAATGGGACACTGCAGCAGTCTCTGCATACTCTGATAAGTCTATGAGTCTAGCTGCAGTGTATCCATAGTCAGCAGGGCGGCAACGCCCATATACTACCTCACTTGGTACTAGTGTTGTCCTCGGTCGAGAAGAAACAGGAGCAGAAATATTTCCCAGGGCCGTCGCATCAACCCCACCAGTCCGATGCTTAGCTACCATGCGCTGGTTCCTATTGGTTATACGATAGAAGGTGGGTCCCGGCGCGGAACTGGCAGCTCGGAGTGCACGAGCCAAGAAACAGGTACGTACCGGACGAAAATCGAGGGACTCGTCAGCTCATCGACGCTGATTGGCCACGACCGGTCCAGCGGCGCCGAGAGGATTGCGCAGCTCACGCAGCCCCAATCTACGCAGCGCAGGTTGGCAAGTGCGAATGTCCCTGAATTGAATAGAATGGTGCCCACTTGCCTCCTCTGCTCTCAGTGTGCACTTGCGTGTACGAAGTACTCCCGTACCTTAGGTCCTCACCTTAAGGTACCTCAAGGTAGAGAAGGAAGGGACTGCGCGTCCCTCGACACTGCCTCTCTCCTTCCCTGGGTGTGTTTGGTTTCCATCTTTTTGCCATCCTCCAAGTTTCATTTCACTTTTTCTCTCTTTCTCATTCCTCCTTCACCAATCTCACAGTTCATCACTTTTCATTCTCAGTGGAAAGTGTGAATACCTTCCACTCGTTCATCTTTCATACTTGTTTCGTTTCCACTAAGGGGGCGGGTTTTTGTAAGTGTGTGTGAGTGTGTGTGAGTGTGAGACACCATCGACGGTGTAAGACGACTGGACTAGCAACAAGTTGGCACACCGAACCAACCCACACCATCGGCCAATACACGACTCAACGACATACATATCTACTACGTACACCTACCTAGGCAGCCATTTATCACCTTACCCTGCCGTCCACTCTCCATCATTCCTTCACCCTTCACTCCTCGTCATCCCGACCTTACCTAACTTAACTCAACTCAACTCAACTCATCACAACAAAAGGACGACGGACGACAAGGACCCATTTTCTCTAGGCAGAGGGATTCCTCAAATACGAACATTTGGTGATTCGTAAACGCCTCGACAAAGCCAGGGGTTGACGACCCGTCGAGTCTCAACGAGGGTAAACCTCAAATCCCATCCAACAACCAAACATCCCCCAAACCGCCCATCATGCGTGGCTTGGCGCAGGCTCTCCTGCTCGCGCCGGCCCTCGTCGGCGCTGCCCCGTCCAAGATTGGTATGGAAAAGGCCACCGGTATGTTTTCTACTCTCATCCCCCATTCCGCAGTCTCGTCGCCATTTCATCATGACTAACATTTCCCAGATGCCTCCCCATCCACCTTTGTCACCTTTGACATCCCACCGGGCTTCAACGAGGACCAGACCAAGCCCTACGTAAGTTCATCCTCTGATCATCCAAAGTACCTCAAACCTAATCCTTCATAGACCCTCCACTTGGAAGTCCTCGAGGCTCCCTCCCCATGTGCCTACCCTAACATCAAAGTAAACGACAATGCCCTCTCCCAGGGCGGTCACACTCTCGGCCGCGGTACCTTTGCCGGTGACCACGACGGATCAACCTTCATCGCCTCCTGGTCCGCAACCTGCGCTGGCGACGAGCAGCTCCTCCGCTTCACCCTCGAGTCCCTCTCCGGCCGCACCCTCGCCTCCGACCTCGCCTTCGTCGCCCGCTTCCGCCAGACCGCCCCGGCAGCCATCATCGAAGTCGCCGGCAACGTTCGCACTTCGGACGTCCACCCACCTCCGCCCTCCCAGACGCTCCCCTGAGTTCGAGGGACACCCTCCCTGCCCGGGTGACGACGAGGATGGACTCTCGAGGATCCTCCATTCCCCCGCCGCCTCACCACCATGTTGGTAACCACCCGGATAACCACCCCGGCGAGCAGGACAGCGCCCTCCTCACCACCGCCCCGGCCACGACGACGATCACCGCCGCCCTCACCACCCCGAGGACCGCCCCGAGAACCACCCCTGAGCTCGACGAGAAGGTCCTGGCGGAGCTTGACGACCTCGAGTGCATGCGCCACCAGCTCCATGCCTTGAAGCACGCCATCCACGAGAAGGAGTCTCGCCTCGCACAAGATCACGGCATCTTCCCTCCCAGCCACCGCGGCTTCCGCTCCTGTGACTCCTTGAAGTGCGTAATCGACACTCTCATGCACCGCGTCCGCGGCGGTGGCGGCCCAGGTTTCCACGGCAAGGGCCGTTACCCCGGAGGCCCCGGAGGCAGAAGAGAAGGCCACCACCACGGCCGTCGTCCCCACGGTCCTCCCCCTCGTGCCCAGGCTTCCCTTCCCCGGGCATGGCGGCAACCACACCAAGGGGAACCACACCGAGCCCCCGCCGCCTGGTCCTCCTCCTCCGGGCTTCTGCCACTGCCTGCCGCCCCCTCCCGAGGGTCCTCCCTGACGGACCCCTGAAGATGCCCCTGAGCCGCCCCCCGAGAGGACCTCACCACGGCCCTCCTCCCCGCCGTTTGACGAGCCTCCTCATGGACCTCCTCACGACCACCACGGTCCGCCGCCGCCTCCTCCCTCCTCCCTTTGACGGACCTCACGGACACCACGGCGGTCCTCCTCCTCCTCCTCCTCCCCCGCCTCCCCATGACGGACCTGGCTCTCATGGTCACCATGGCCCTCCTCCTCCCTTCGACGGTCCTCACCACGGCGGTCCTCCCGGTCCCCCGGTCCTCCGCCCCCTGGGACCCCCTCCCGACTTTGAGCATGAGCACCCCTTGACCATGAAGGCGAGCACCGCGGCCCTCACGGCCATCACGGCGTAAGTCTACCTCTTATTCCCCTTTCTCAAGCATCCAAGATTACTAACACAATCAACAGCCCCCTGGGTTTCCCCTCCTCCCCAGGCCCCTCACGGTGGCCCACACGGAGGCCCTCATGGACCGCCCCACGGGCCCCCTCACCTTCCTCCCCGCCAAGATCTCCGTCGCAGTCCTCCTCTTCATCGGAATCTTAGCCCTCCTCCGCGCCGGCATCGTCTCCCGCTCCTCCTCCTCTAGATCCTCCCGCCACAGCGAATCCCGCGCAGAGCGCCGCGAGCGCAAGAACTCCCGCCGCGCCCTCCGCCGCGACTACCGCGAAGCCCGCAAGGAAGCCTTCAAGGCCACCCTCACAGACTTCTGGTCCCGCATGTTCACCACCGCCGGCGGCAGCACGGCAGAAGACGAGGAGAAGCAGGCGTTCATGAGCTCCTCCCACGGCCGCCCTTCCCTCTCGGAGAGCGAGAGGGACTTTGAGACGATGGAGAGCATGACGGATGAGATTACCGAGTTCCGCAACGCTGCTACTCTCGTATCGGAGATGGTCGCCGCTGAGGAGCGTAGGCAGAGGATGAGGGAGCAGGAGCAGCAGCAGCAGCAGCAGATGGCACAACAACAGCAACAGCAGATGCCGTGCCAGCACCACCTCATGCCCTCCCACTTCCAGCGCCCCGCCATCATCACCCCGCCCAGCCCGACCACAGCGTTCGCAGAGTACATGGGCGACGACGTCCTGCCCGCCTACGACGAGCACGCCGCCCCCTCCGTGATCGTCTCGGACGGGTTCAGCAGCTACACGCCCGGTTCGAGCGACTACACCCCCAGCGCGGGCTCGGATACGGCGTCCAACATTGATGATGTCCTGGGAGAGACCAAGAACTAGAGTCCTATAAAGTAGTCTTATCTTTCATCTGGACATGTAGAGAAGGAGAGGGGATGTATATGGAGTGTAGTGAAAAGAGAGTCGGTTTTTTTGAGTATAACACATTGATATTCAGTAGAGATATCCCGCATCTATATCACATCTATTTTTTTTTCCTCTCTTACGCATTTTGCTGGTGTGTTTGTTTTTTTGCTATGTATATATATACTATCTAGGTGGTCGGCGTTTGTTGGCCCGTGGGCTAAACAGGAGCAGTGTCGTGGGTTGTTCGGGTGTCGATATAGATACTCAAGGCCATTAAGAGATGAAGAGATAATCACGAATGAAAAGAACTGATCCCAACACATCACGTATCCGACTAATGGTGCAAAGTAAACCAATGATCATTGAGTGAAATTCATGCCATCATCCCAAAGTCCCATGGCCGTTGAAAATCGCTTTGTGATAAAGAGGGAGAAAGGAAATGAGAGGTTTCGCGTGTGTGGTTATTGGATGTAAATGCGTAGGATTCGCAATCTGCGGGCGCGTGTAGAAGTTGTCGTGACTGCGATGTTTGTTCTGCCTTGTTCGACGTCTATTATAGGCACATTATGAACATCTCTTACTGTCCATCACGGAGAGGTATTTGGCATCTTGGTAGTATTTCTACGTCTTGTACCCATGTCAACCAAAGATGAACTCCCGATAATTCTTCCCTATGCGTTCCACCCCCTCTTGTAATGTCCACTTCTTAATCTCGCACACCTTTCTGTACATCTCCTCCAGTCTAGCATCCATCTCCTCACCGGCGATATGCAGGTCGCTCTCGACCAGGATGCTATTGTCGGGACACGCCTGGAGAACTTCAGCAATCTTGTCAGCACCAGCTTTGGTACCCAGGTTAATGGCTGAAGAAAAGGAAAAGAACATGCGCGCTGGTATTGCTGGATGAGTATACTGCTTCAGCATCTCAGCGGGTCCAGAGTACGAATGGAGGCATATCCGCGGCGGGTACGGCCTCGACGGGACGTCTTTCCTGCCAAACTCATCCTCCTCAAGCTCGTCCTCGGAATCAAAGTCCTCGGCTCCCTCGGCAACGAGACGACGCTTCTTCCTGCTGACAACCTCCTTCTCGTGACCCTTCCACAACGAAGAGAGGGTATCATGGAGAACACCGTGGGCTTGGACGCCGTGAACACTCACAGGACGGCCAAGCTCACCCGCAAGAGCCAGCTGAGCTTTCAGCACGGCAACCTGGTGGGGCATCTTGACATGTTGAGGCGCCAAACGACGCCCCTCGCGACCACCTGGGGTAAGGGCCTGGTCACGGGAGGACTCGTCGGCGTCCGTTCGTCCTTGGGGTAGGCGGAAGGCCTTGTCGAGACCAACCTCACCGACTAGAGCCAGGGGATGTTGTTGGAGGCGGGCCCGGGTATCGGCTAAAAAGGTCGACAAAGAACGCGGGGTGGGCAGGGCGTCGAGAAAGTCGGGGTCTTCAGGGGCGGGGGCTAGCACGGCCTGGTAGTGGCGCTTCTTTGCATCGGGCTGGCCCTCGTGGTACGTCCTCTCAGCCTCGGGCACGGTGTCATCGGACAGCTGGTAAGAGAACCACGGATGCCAGCCAAAGGAGGGAATCAGATGGCCCTGAGACAGCCCGTACTTTGAGCGCACGCCGTGGGACGCAGCAACCTCAGCAACGAGGGCCTGGTCTTGGCTCCGGGTGGCCATGACGGTTAGGGTCGAGGCGCGCATACCGGGTATAGCCTCGATGGTGGACATGGTGTCCGTGGGGTGGCAATGAGCATCGTAGATGCCAGATTCCCAGGGGAAGGGGTCCGATGAAGTCGAGACAGATGTGACGGTAGTGGAGCGAGTAGGCTCCTCACCATCGTGTTGGCCACACATGGTGCTGTCTGACTGGCGAATTGTCGGTACTTGACCTGGCCTGGAGCTGGTTGTGTATCCGTACTGGGTTGAGCTTTACGGGGAAGCGGGAAAGACGGTGATCGCCTGGCCTCAAACAGAGGAGACGGTTGTGGCTCAAAGGAGAGGTATAACACGATAGGTAGATAGTTTGACTATCGCTATCTCCAACCGGTGACTGCACCCCGGAACCTTCCAATATCTTTGGCCGTCTTGCAAACGCAAATGAGTGGCCAGGAACGGGACGGCTAGAACTATGGGATTGGGTAACGGTTGCAAGCAGGGACTGCGGTGCGCTGGGACGGTCTTGGACGGCGGCGGAGGGGTTGCGAATACGACGGGGTCTCTAAGCGTGGACAAGTACCTCGAGGCACGTCCAATGTGTAGATGGAGAGACAGCGGTGGTGAAAGAGAATGGTGCCCGGTGTGGTGCCCGGTGTGCCGGAGATGGATACCCGTCAACTGAGAAGTGCAAAGAGTCGCAGAAAGGCTGCCACACCGGCGCAAAGGTGATAATGTGTGGTGATGTGATATTTTTTTTGGAGTGGAGCATCTCGATGTTATCGCCATGAAAGGGCGCGATGATGCTGTGGCAGTGACAAGGAGAAACGCGGGGCAGCTTTGAGAGCCTCTGAGCCTCTGGGCATCTGAGAGCAGGCAGATCTGGAACGGGTAATTAGTGGGGCCACTGTGGAATGATGTCAAGGGCAGGAGCGACCCGATGGAACATGGACTCTGTGACTTCCTTTTCCTTTTCCATTTTCATTGGATCACTTGAAGTTTTGGAAGGAACGACGGGAAACGGGCGGGGACGGCCGGGGAAGGAGGGGACCGGGAGGGAGCGGGACTAGCAAGTACCTTCATGTTTGACACGGAAAGAGCGCGCGGATGGACATGAAGGAGCTTGGTAAGGCAGGAAGGAGACACTCGAGACCCTTGCTGCATCGAGCTTCCCAAAGTCTCAAGGCGCCTCACCATCATCCTCTTCATCCTCTTCGTCGCCTCGTCCAAACTTTCTCTAAATCAGAAGAAGAGCGTCACTGCGACCGTGACATCTTGCGAAGATGGCCTACCATGAGAAATAGACCCCAGTCTCTGTGTCGTCTCTCGAATGTCATGCCGCAGCCAAACACCACGTCGGTCGGTATCGTCGGCGTTTAGTGCATGCACCAGCTGCAGAAACGCACAACACAGACACAGCCACCCTACAACGACGACACCCTCGATGCCCGTCGAATCCTCACCGGCGAATCCCAAGCTGGCGAATCACATAGAACCAATACATACATGACCACCACTCCAAGAAGCACCCTCCCATGCACCTCCACGGCTTCCTATTGCCAGAGAGACCCCAATGTCCCATCGTCCGCTTGTCAGTCTATCGGGTCTAGGGCTGCGTCTAGGTCTGCGTCTAGGACAATGAGAACTCTACCGGTTGCATCGCCGTGCCTCGACCCCTCCGCGGTCTGCGCTCGTTGGCTGTCGCAAGCTTGTTCGGGGAGCTTTGGCTTCTGACGATCGCCATGCCTGTTTTTGCTGTGGCGTCTGCCTTTATACCAATGGCGCTGCCTAACAACCACACAAGGGAAGCATGGGCCATGGGAACTTTGCAAAGAATGCTACGAGCTGCCTACGGAGCACACTGACACTTTCTTCCCCCCAGACAACCGTTAATGGTCGTGCTGGTCTGGTCTGGGGTAGATGGAGTTGACACCAGCTGCGCAACCAAGACATCCCACATGCACCCCGGGATTTTCATCCAGCTATCCAGGCTGTGACTGGAGAAGCCACTTGCTCGATATTGATATCGCGGGGAAACCAAGCGCATCTTACCCGCCTGTCCAGGGCCAACCCGGTATGGCAGACGGCAGTCATGGCCATGGCTCGTCTCCCAAAGTTCGCCATGCCGAGCGTTTCGCCCTTGCTAGGGATCTTCGCTGTGTTGGCTTGCCGTTGACAAGATCGGTCCAATCTTTGCGGCTCATACACCACCGTGGTCTGCTGCATACACGTTTGCTACCCCGGCACGCCTGGATGCAAGCTTGCCATATCTGGGGACGGCCTGGCCGCCTGGAGAACGCTAAATCATTACACACATGATTAACGTTACCTCGAAGGCACGCAAAAGCTGCATCTTTCGAGCCATTCTGCCCCTGTTTGTCCGTTGCTCGTCGCTGGCGAGCTCTGACTGGCAACGTCCTTGTGTTCTGGACTTGCGGGGTCTACAGTTCGAGATACTCTTCCCTGCACTTTTCCCCAGACCTTCCGTACAACGCTGACCCTGACCCTGGCACGCCTTGAGTCTGGAGATGCGGAGACGCGGCGATCGGTTTCGGACAACAAGCGGACTCATCTCACCGAAACGGGCCTCTTATCTTTCTGCCCACCAACCGCATGGCGGGCTTGCATTCATCATCACCAACCGATGTCTTGTTTGGAAATGCTGATAGCGGCAAAATACCTATTCGTAGACAAACACACACACAATGTCCGCCCATCCCAAGTCCGGAACGCACGTTTGCTGTCTTTCGTCACTCTTCCATGAACACCAGGGCGCATTACTTGGACAGTGGCTCGCAGGCAGAGGATTCCGACTCCCGGAGGCGCATAAGTCAAGACGCTGATTCACCCGGCAAACTCTGTTTTCCGCTTCCTCCCCACAGCCGTTTCTGTCTGTCAGAAACACGTCGCTCTTCACATGGAAAAAAAGAAGAAAAAAAAGACACCGTCCAGGAACTGCAAACTCTGTTTCCCTCATCCACCGTCCCAGCGGGATTTGATTTGAACAACGTTCAATATTGGACGGCCTGAACTATCCAGGCTCGGAAACCGATGGCCCTGTGGAATACGAAAGAGAGCTCACAGGCCTTACGGCAACGAAGTAGGTGTTACTCAAATCCTCTTCTTGCCGGAGCCCCCATACGTGGCGGGCAGAAAAACTCTCCTGGCATTCGAAAGCTAGAGCGCACAGTCAAGATGGGCCAGTCACCACAAAATCTACTCGCATTCCATCATCAGCCAAGCCGCTGGCAACGGGTGTAGTCTCCCATCGAGACCCTGTAGCTTGTGATAGTCCAACTCTCGGCTTCTCCAGTTTTTCCTTTCTTTCTGATAAGGTAGCGTTACACTGCATCGAACGCCCCCCCTCATACAAGAAGGGCAAGGAGACCAAGGACAAGGGCAGAAGAAGACAAGGGCGGTGCTAGTGCTTTGCCGCTAGCTTCCGGCATGTGAAAGAGACCAAACAAAGTCTCGATCCGACAGCAACTGCACCCCTACTCCGTACTGCGTCTCTTTACGCTTTCTCTCCGATGTGGTTCAGACCCCCCTCCGTGCTGCCACACGCCAGGGAGCCACCAACCTCTAGGTTTGAAGGCTCGCTCCCGGCTCCCCTTCGTCTCATCCCAATTCTCTCGAGCATACCTCTCCCGTCCGCCATGTCTCTGAAGTTTTGACTTTAGGTGTGCACCAAATCTTCCTACACAATACCTGACATTCCGTTGCCGCATCATACAAAACCGCTGGGTTTCCGTCCACACAGCTTTTCCTGATCGTCCACATTCGTTTCTGTTTCCAAGTGTTGAAGGAGTGGGAATCGTCGACAGTGGGCTGGGTATTACAACGTTATCGAACGATCGGACCGCCGACCGAACGACAGTGACCGGATCGTACGACTCAGTCATCGGGACTTACTGGTCACACTCGGAACCACCCTTTTGCTTCGCCGAGAGATAAACCACGCATCGGCCAAATTTCGAGGAAGCTGAGGAGATGTTGTGAAGGAGCGATTCCTCGAGACATCGATAACCACGACCCTCAATCAGACGGCTTTTACGTCAATCAACCGCAGCCATGGCTCTCATCAACCCCGTATACGCCATCATCGTCCCCTTCCTCTTCCTTTTCACCATACCGCTAGCGATATTTGCCGGGATTACAACAACACTCGCCTTTACTGTTCTCATATTCCGAGTCATTCTCGTCTACTTTGATCTCGCGATATCTCTGCTCCCGTCGTACATTACCGGTCGTCCTAGGTATCTTTCTTATGCCTCCAAGGTACCGGTGTCCGGTAGTCCGTCACCGTCGCTAACGCCCACACGGCGTTCCGCCTCGCGTCGTGCAAGGCGACCGTCTTCTGCCTCCGCCGTCTCCGTTGGCACAATAACACCCATCTCGGAGTCAGGCGGCATCGGCCTGTTCCCCTCTGTCGGTATTGATCGGGACTATGAGGGTCTTGGTGGCTGGCGTCTAGGAAACGGAAACGACGATGAGTTGTGGATGACCATTAACTCCCGTCTCGAGTTGCCCGATCGTCAGTATCAACGCCATCACCACAGGAGTCCCAGCGGTGGACCTACCACTCCAGGCGGCGGCGAGGGCTACCTCATGATGAAGGGTGGCCGCAACCGGAGTCCAGAGAGCAACCGAGGCGGATACACTGCTATTGTGTCGCCCAACAGCTCAAGAGCACGAACACCGACCAACACGCACATAGCCTTCACAGCACTCGACGGTGTCGATGGTGACTACTTTCCATCATTATCAACCAAGTCTGTAAGAAAGGTTGCCGTGGCGTGAGAGGATATGTTCCTGTTGTTGGGTGACCAAAAAGTTATCATTAATGGATGCGGAAAGAGAAAATCATGGTTCTCAATCGACTCTCTTGCCACGATGATGACGAGAAAAGTATGCCCGTGGAAGTGGGCGGTGTAAGAGAGTTGTGGGAATCATTTTCCTTTGTATAAAGCCGGGATACAGGGCATGAAATAAGTCTCTGGATCGGGCAATGGGAGGAAGGTCAGGTAGAATCGGGATAGATATCCCCTATGACGGACAGTCTCAGGCAAGGGATGGAAATATTGGCCCGGCGAGGCTACTTACGGACAGGATTATGGACTGGAACTGGGAGTCAATAGGCGTTTGGCTGTATCACATCTCAACATCAGTCCAGACGGACAACAATTAAGAAATCATCAATTTCAAGGCTTTTGTTCGCCGCTCAAGAAAATGTGTTCAATGTTCATATTTCATGTGATTGACAAATCGTATTATCAACATTCGTGGAGACACGATTATTGATCAGCTTTTGTGCAGTCGTGAAGAAAAGTGTCTATTCAAGACGTGGTATCCGATCATAAGTCCTCCAAACGCCGTCATTAATCCCAAACAGAACCAATCTCCCTGACCTAAACAAGCCCTTTTCTACAAAGTCTGCCAAAAGTAATTGGCATAAAAAAACTTTGAAAACTTCTTGTCCATATTCACGACATGCACATCCCCCTTGCGATCATTCCTCACAACCGCGCGCGTGAACTCGCCCGTGCCGCTACCGTCCTTGCCATCGCGCTCAATCTCGATACCCAAGCTGCGGTACACTTTCAGCCGCAGCAGCACCTCGTCGTCGACGGGGTCGCGGCGGCGCGCCTGTTCGTCGGCGGAGCCGTCGAGCCCCTGGATCTCGAGCTCCTGCAGGCGGGCGTTGAGGTCGGCGGCCTGCTGGGCGAGGCGCTCTGCTTCCATTTCTGCGTCGGATGCTGCCTTTGCCGTACGGAATTTTGTGGTGTCGAGGCGGGCTATTTCGGAGGCGTGGGCGGTGGAGGAGTGGGTTGAGGTTAGTTCTGCGTGTTGGGATGTCATTGTGTTGAGTTGGCGGGAGAGTTCTGTGTAGGAAGGTTAGTTTGGGGTCGCGGGTTTGAAGATGCGGGTCGGAGATGCGGGTTGGAGATGCGGGTTGTGGTCTTTGAGGGAAGGGGGTTTGTCGTGATCGTTGGAGGGAGGAAAGCTGGGCTGGCTTGTGTTCTGGAGGAGATGGAGGATGGGTGACCGGGGGACGTACTCTTGAGGGCATTCTCTGCCTCGCGGAGACGCAGCTCGCGGGCCTGCTGGAGGGTGGAGAGGGATTCATTGATGCGGGCGATGGCTTGTTTGTCTGGTTGGATGTTGAAGTTGTCGATTGTGTGCGAGATGAGCTGTTGGCGCGGAAAAGTTATCTCTTGTCAGCGGATGGCTTCTATGAATAGAAAGTAGATGCCGTCAACAGTACGGGAAGACGGGGAATGGAGGGGAACCTACCGTCGCGGGCTCCTCTGCTAAAAGCATCTTGGTTGATTGTTCTGTCTTTGATTTGGTGAATGTGTTTTATTGTATCGCTGTCTTGCTGTGTGTATGCGCGGAGAGGTAGAGTCGTGATGTCGCGTTGTTTTCGTGGTGGTGTTTGGTGTCGTTAATTGATTGACTTGGGCTGATGGAAGCATGCGACTAGAAATCGTGCAGGTGGGATAAAGCACGGCAGAACGAACCAGCCTAAACCCAATGCAGGAATCCCCCAAACAAAAAAAACTGTCGCTGCTCGTCTGCCCCCGGCTTACCTTATCGCACGGCATCACCCGGACGACAATCAGTGATGACTAAGTTTCTTACAGTAAGTGACCCCTGTCACAGACTCAACCGCCCCACCTCAGCTTGTCTCCAACACTCGTCATCCGCCACACATGACGCCGCCCGCCGTCGCCGCCGCTGCTGCTGCTGCTGGCTGGGCCCCCAGGGTGACCCGCCTGGAAGAGTCCCCACGGATCTTCAAATGTCAGAGCTTCAGCCACTCTTCCCGATCCTGTTCTTCCCAGCTGTAGCCTGCACCTTTTTCTCGATTCTGCTGCATTCAGCATCTTTCAACGCTTTGGTATCTTCAGCCCTGTCATACCTTGCAACTGTGACAGCTACTTTTCGAACTTCCACACGATCGAACCTTCTCAACTCCACGACACTACTGCGAAGTTGTACACACTCGTACGATCCGTCAAAACAAAAGAAAAATAACCTTTACCCACGACATTTCCATAGCCAACGAGTCAACCGCATCATCGCAGCCATGGTTGATCTACCTTGTAAGTCCACCCTTCTGCTTCCCCTCCTCCTCCCCGCCTGGAGCGAAACCACGTCGCCACGAAGGAGTCCATGACTGACAACTCTTCGCAGACGCCCTGGACGCGGAAACGTATGTCAAAACTTTCCTTCTAATCTGCAAGGCCGACCTTCCATCCCACCCCCGCGACATCCGATCATGCGACATCATCGTGAACTAACAAACCTCCTCCTCGCACCGCAGGCCCCTCAAGGCATCCGAGCTCCAGGTCCTCCGCGCCCAGTATGAAAAGGAAGGCGACATGGTCGGCGTCCAAACCAAGTTCAACTACGCATGGGTACGATAACCTTCCCCCCCTCTTCCTCCCTCATAGTCGCCGACATCACATCCGCCCTCTTTTATTCTTTTTCCAAACATCTCCTGATCACTACGCAAAAACAAAACAGGGCCTCGTAAAATCAGACTCCCGCAACGACCAACAACTAGGCGTCCGCCTCCTCTCCGAAATCTTCCGCGTCTCCCCCGAGCGCCGCCGCGAGTGCCTCTTCTACCTCGCCCTCGGCAACTACAAGCTCGGAAACTACGGCGAGGCCCGCCGCTACAACGATCTCTTGCTGGAAAAGGAACCCGCTAACCTCCAGGCCTCCAACCTGCGCCAGCTCGTCGACGACAAGGTCGCCAAGGAAGGGCTCATGGGCGTCGCCATCATCAGCGGCGTTGCGGTCGCAGCGGGCGTGGTGGGTGCGTTTTTGGTGAGGAATGTTAAGAGGAGATAGGAGATGCGACACACCGTGCCTGTGTTTGTGGGAACGAACTGTAGAGGGTGTCGGGGGTGAAGGGACGGAGACACCTGAGATGAAGGCGATGATGAAAAGGAGCGATTGCATTCGAAGGGGGGCGAGGGGATGTAAAGGATGACACATGTGCAAGTGTTGCCACGGTTGCATCGCGTATCGTGTGTGTCCAAATCTTTACTACACTGTGCTTCCCCCTTTCAAAGTATCTGGTAATGTGTATTTGTATGGAAGTAACGACGGCTATTTGTTTGAACCGGTGTACGGGGCGTATACACATCTCTATTCTACCTTGCGAGCAATATATTTGCAGCAGAAACGCAGGCAACTCTCTTCTGTTTGAGGGCGACTGTTATTATGTGTTTAACAGTGATACGATGGGACATTAAGAAACGGAAGGGGTCACACAAGAGTGCCTTTCATCAAGATGGAGTAAGATCTGGAGGTGAGACTGATTCCCGATGATGACTTGAACCTGCTTGGATCTCTTGACTTCGCTACTAGCCGCCCGTTCCACAATCCAGCAATATGCTCATGCATTTCACGTTGGGACGAAGACTTCCTATTATCATGCTGACTGCAGTACGGAAATTTAATCCTGCCTAACCCTCGCCACCAAATGGAGGATGCCTGTCTGTTTTCATGTGACAAGGTCCCAAGTATGTACAGAAGAGGCCCTGCGGGTCATCAAAATCTGACCCACGGCGGCGCGGTCGAGCTCAAGAGAAAAATAACGGTCTCAACGACCAATGCTAAACGCCGTCGACCCTCGTCGTAATTCGTGATATGCCTATCGGCCGCGTTAGAGCCGCGTGGCTCGCTCAAATCTTTCATTGGCAAACCACCCAGATCCATTCCATTCCATTAATCAATCCCACAAGCTCACTGTCTCCGTCTCTCACGCGGGTTGCTGTCTCCCGAACCTGATCCTCGAGAAAACTGGTTTCTCAGCCAATTAAGCGGGCCGTGGTTGGATCCGGCGTCCTGGTTGTTGTCCTGGTTGCTGTCCTGACCTCTGTCCCAATTTCCAGACGAGGGGCTCCGCTGCCTAGCTCGAAACACATCGGACTGGTGTCGGCGGAGGCTCGGAGGCGAATGGGAGTCCCGTCTAGCCGATCGGAAGCTGGGCATTCGACTTGTTTCCTGGGGACGTTGCGGATCGCTGCGGCCGGTGCTGGAGGCCCCATAGCGTCCGTAGAGTTCGTCAACAAATGTCGGCTGGGGTCTCGTGGAGTCGGCAGGTACCGGAGGGGTCGCGTCCATATAACTAGATCGAGGGGGAATTCCTCTCATCGAGTTTGCCCAGTGTCCCGGATCATTGCCGGGCCAGAACGAGTCTTGATGGGTGTCTGACGAGCCAGACTCGGCTCCAGAGCGGGCTTGCGAAGGGTTGTTGTCGTTGCCGCCGTTGTTTGAACCGCTCGCATTGGCATCGTTACTGTTGTTGTTATCATTGTTGCTACTGCCGCCGCTAGGTTCCTCAATCGGCGTACGGCATATCGGGCAAGTATTGTGCTCCTTCAACCACATGACGACGCACTGGTCGTGGAACCAATGCTTACAGGGCAGCACTGTAGCATCGTCACCCTCGTTGAAATCGTCAATGCAGATGGTGCACTCGGTCTTGCCCTCGGGGCCAAGCATCTCCTTGTCGACCTTTTTCCGCTTGAGCTTGCTGAGCGCATCCTCAGTCGCCGGGGGTGCCGCATTCGATGCAGGATTCTGCTCCATCAACTGAGAAATGATCCGGTCCAGGGCCTCCTGGGTATACACAGCATCGCCGTGTGAGGCGTTGGCTGGGTTGAGCATGTTGAGAATCTCATGGAGAAGTGTAGGCGCTTGATTAGGCCCGCGCTGTCCCTGGCCTGGACCCATTCCGGTCGGTTGAGGAGGTCCTGCTCCAGCTAGGACGCTGCTGAAGATACTAGGAAGTTGGTCAGCATTCGCTCTAATGGAAACGACTGTGATTCGAGGTCCAGGTGGTGGCTGGCCACGAGGTTCAAGGCTGACGTACGACTGGAAGGGGTCGCCTCCAGGTCCAGCAGGCGAGTTGGCTCCTCCTTGGTGAACGTGGATGGGTCCGGTGGCGATCGTGAAGCTCGTGGTGCCTCCGGGACCTGTTCTCTGGAATGTGCGAACATTGCCCTGACCGCCAAAAATGTTCCCACCAACGCCAAAGCCAGGAGGGCGGGTCTCATCGGGAGGTCGCGGAGGCATGCCCATGCCGAAATCATTCACCATATCAATAAAGCGTCGAATGATCTGGTCGCCGTCGTTCACATCGGGGGGTTGGCGCGCGTTTGGGTTTGGGCTCTGTCCCGGGCGCTGAGAATTGTCCCATATCGCTCGGTGTACGACGAACCCGCCTGGGCCGCGATGCAGATGCTCCTCTATATCGGCCTCTTCAGGATCCGAATCGTCATCGTAGATGTGACGTCTGAGTCTCGGGGAATCGTGCAGCGGGGGACCATCCTCGATCTCTCTAGGGTCATTCTCGGGAGAAACCTGGGTGTACGTCAGCAAATGTGGCAGGAGGGAAGGGGTAGTAGTAATATATCGTACAATCTCCGTAATCTCGCTTTCGCAGCGAGGGCACTGCAGACCATGCTCATCTTGCCACCACTCATGGGAGCAGGCGTGACAGTAAACCACCTCTCGGCCATCCGTGGCAACCAGGTGCCCGCCTCTTGAGGCATGGGAGTCCATCTCGGCCTGGTTGCTATTGTAGGCGGCGAGGGCTGTAAGACCAAGACCTACAACGAGGCCGGCAGCGCGAAGAGCTCGGAACGCCAGACTGACAGATTTAGGGAGTCGATTCGGGGTGGGGGAAGCTTAGGTGTGTGCAAGAGTTGCGCTGTCGTAGGGTGACTGGCGCTGAAGCTCTTGCGCAAAGTCAACTGCTTGTTGATGATAGCCCGACGTCTGGGCCAGAGTGGAAAAGAAGGCTCTTGAGAAATGTCCAAAGCTGGGGCAGGCGCAATCCAAAGTTGGTATTGGTGTACGGAGTAAAGCGCAGAATGTCAGCCGAAGTGATGTTGGGGTCGTTATCGGTGGAGAACGGAAGGTGCGGTAGGACAGCGTTGTATTCTTAGGTCGGCAGGTACCTCTGGAAGGTGAGAGCAGCGCTGAGAGTGGAAAGCCTGGTGTGAACAAGGTCAGTACCACAGCCTGCTTGAATTTACGGAAAATCCAAGAGGGATAACCGGTGAAGAGCACATGTGAGAGGTGCGTGTTGTGGGTTCTGTTTTTGGCATGTAATTTGGGTCTATGACCGGCTGCCGCTTTAGGGGTGGGTGGTGGTGATGGAGCTGAAGGAATCAGAAAGACGTACCTGAGCTAAGCCAAATAATAAAACATAGGCATATCTCCAATAGTCACGAAAGTGAACAGAAAAAGACCGATTGCTACTTCTGCGGAGCAAGGTAGGAGGGGGAAAAGGAAAGGCCAAAAGGAAGGGTGGTAGTAGAGAGGTGTGAGGGTATTGGATAAGGTTGTTGGGATCACAAAAAAAGAGGCCCGCGGCACTGCTCAAGCTCGGGATGATGCAGTAGAGTGGACAGTGGACGGGAGAAAGAAAGAGAGTGCAAGCGCACCCGTCACGTCGGTCCCTTAGCGCTGTGCTGCTAGGTAGGCTGGGGGGAGGTACCTCTTCACCGGCAAGACGTGACGTGATGCTTGTAGTGGGGGTTACTTTCCGGCTTAGTAATCTTGCATTGTACATAGAGAACACCGCCTCGAGCCACAACCGCATTGATTTGTGTCTCCACTTTTAAGCACCTCTCACCTTCCACCAGCTTCGGTGTGGCAGTGCGTCTTTCACCACCCAGCGCATTGCATCACCACCTTACGCTGAGTCTTCTGACATTGCCCCAAATTATGGCCCCTGATCATAGGCGGATATCCTTGTCCAGTACTTACGCCATCTACTATATGGACACTGTTCCAGCTGAAAGCATGTGGCTTGGACAGACTGTTCGTAATCGTTCAGTACCTCGGGATAGATCTCAGCCGACTTTTGTGTCCTTGATGCTACCTAATGCTCAGGATGTCTTTGTTCAACTGTAGTGACCCCTACTTGTAGGAGGCTGCTTCGCGTTGGTATCGATTCAGGAATCCTCCTCCATATAGTTTCTCAGTCTCGATTGTGCAAGAGCATCTTCTATAGCCCACTCATCCTGAGCCCCCCTATCCCAATTCCAAGTCGGCGACCTCTTTGCCCCAGCCGGACTCATCTCCTTCATGAGCTTGACAACATCGTGATGCTTTCGACTCGTGGCTAGGCGCCGACTACTCTGCCCACTCGTATCCCGAGAATCCGGATCCGCCCCGGCCCTGAGCAGCAACATGGCCGCCTCGACGTTGTCCCTCCAGAGCGCCACAAACAACGGGGGCGAAGAGAACCGTCCGCCTCTCTTATTGACGTCGATCTTGTACTCTGGTCTCAGTATCAACTGCAGGACGGACGTCATGTTGAACGACGCGGCGTAGTAGAGCGGTTCCGTGTGCCGGATGACGTCCAGGTCCGCCGAGCGCAGGACGAACTGCACCCACGCCTCAAAGGCGCCGCCGTGCGAGAGCTTCTTGGTGTCGAAGAAGTCGAGAATGAGCTTCTCGTCTTCGTCTGAGAGGGGGAAGCGCTCAGAGTGGATGGGCCACATGTTTGTAGCGTAATTCAGCAGCGGGTAGGCTGCAAATCTGGCCTTTACGTGCCGGAGCTTGTCCAAGGGGCCTGTGGTGAAGGGCTCGAGTCTGAGGTAGGCGAGGCACTTGCGCATGATCCTTTGGTGACAGGCGGCTGCGTCCAGCGCGTATTCCGAGGCAGAAGAAGTCCGTATCCATTCTGATTGTAAGAATGTGCGGATGGAGTCGTGGGCGAGGGTGACGTAGTGGTCGCTTACGTGGGCTAGGCCTTGACAGATCTCGATTATGGCAGAGGGGTCGGTGAGTCGGTCGTCATCGTCAATGTTGACTTCGTCACCTTCGAGGACGATAGCTTCGGCGAGCTCATTGAGATGAAGCGGTCGGAGAGAGAAGCAGAGCCAGGCAAGAGCCTCGCGAGCCATAGCCCGGTCTTGTTGGGGTACACGGGTGAGGATACCGGCGTAAAACCCGTTGAGTGTGGACGGGATATCGACCAGAGCTCGTCGTACGTCTCTCCCAGTGCGAAGGGTGCTGAGTCTATCCATGCACAATTTGGCCCATCGAAATCTGCAGCATTGTAAGTCTTGACCACAACGGAGTCGTGCCAGAACACTCACGTCCCATCCGCTTCTGACATGACCTTGTCCTTGATCTCGGTTCGTATTTTCACACTCAAGGACTGGAAACTCTGTTCGCTCGAAAGCCTTTCCTCCACATACATCTCGATATCACAATCTATGGACCTTGTGCTCATATGTCGGACACATATGCTGGGGTCAGCCTGCGCCGGCTCGCGCGTACACGTAACCAAGACCCGTAGGTTAGAGTGCTTTGAGCAGAGGTGTAAAAGGGCCTTGACAATGACAGATTCCTGGCTCGTCTCGTTGAGGGCGTCGATCATGAGATAAAACACATCAAACAACTCGAGTGCTTGACCCATCACGTCATAGATCTGTTCGACGGAGAGGTTGTTCTGCGGAATCAAAGTGTTCCCAGACTTCCTCAGCGGCCGGACATGATCGAGGATACTGGGGTTCGTCGCTCCTATCTGAGCCAGGATAGAGCCAAAGACGTTCGGGACGGCTTGAGATGCCGCATCGTCTAGCGAACAACAATGGAAACCGACGCCTATGTTGCCGTTCTCTTCCGAGGCCTCATCGCTGGGATGTGCTCCGAGGTCCTCAACGAGTTGCGAGCTTGTATCAGTCAGTACTGCGTGAGCAACGCCAGAGTCTTGTTTGTTCTTACAAAAGCACCGTCTTGCCGGATCCTGCTGTTTTCTGTGTCAATAGGATGCTGCATAGGCTACAAATATGGGTGAAATGACTTACACCTTCCAGTGATCCAGAATACGGGCTGATCAGTGGGAGTGCTCCCTTGCCATTCCAGAAACGTCTTATCCACTATCCATTTACCAGTACCCGGTGCGCGATCGTGCCTAGAACTGACAAGCTTGTCCTCGCTGTCGACGGGCGAAAGCCACTTTAGTAGATCAGCCGTCTCCTCAAGCATCCGATCCGTCTTGCGCGCCACGATGTCCTCATGCACAAGCGCCGTCAGCTTCTGCATCTCTGACAACACAGACGCGGTGGTATCGAGTGAATCCCGCATGAGGACCATGATGAACCACGTCTTGGCTCTCTCAACGGTAGCAAAATACGTCTCAATATCACCCTGCCGAAACGGCCAGGCCAGACTCTGGGCGGCACGGCTCAGAGACGACGTCTTTGGCGTGCCGAGCTTCTTTCGTATGGAGTCGAGAGTCTCCTGGGTCATCTTGAGCATGGCGCGGGCCTGCTCCTGTAGCGGATTATCCATGCTACGCTCGTTTTGGACGTGGAAGTGGTCCATTGCGCCTTTGAGGGCGAGGAGCTCCTGTGTGAGCTTGCGTATGTCATCTTTGGCGGATTTGACTGCGGAGACGTATTTGCAGAGGCGTTCGACTACCTCGGTGATGCAGAGGGCGACCTCTATTACGGTCAGGGCTTCGGCCATTGGGTTGCCGCATTTAGCACTTTGATATAAGCTACGACTCAGGTATCGTGTTTGCGGGTAGTGGCCATAGCTCCAGGGTAAGGTTTCTCAAGTGCGCAAAGAACCGCAAGTCTGTGACAACTTGTGGCTGATGGAGATGACGTCTGGGCTTTTTTCCAACAATGTACCTCGAAAATAAAAGTAAAACTGAAAAGCTTTAGAGCCCAGGGTCGATCGACAGACGTCAGAACCGGAAGCCAGGTGGGCATTCGGATCAAAGTAGCGGGTGTCCAAAGTAACGGGAGGTCTTCAACATTTGGAGGGCCGTTCCGTGGCCGGGGAAGCCCCGCGCGCACGGATCAGACTGAAGGTGGGGGAAGAGGGCTGGTGGGGTTATGGCACGTGCGCGGGTTTAGCGAGACCTTAAATGTCATGCGCTAGCGGATCTCTGCAGGGAGAAGAGCGAGCATCGTTGTCTCTCAGGCTCTCTACCGTACTGCTTCGTCGGGAATGATATCATCAAACAACTTGCCATGAATATGTCCGAGTCTGTTGTTACTGTCGAGATTTTCCTGAATTAGATAATCCCATTATCGTAAGTGCTCGTCTCGTTGTTGATTTGAGAAATAAATTCCAAATAATATAAAGATAGAATAGTGAAGGATAGTATCGAGTTCTTGACACTTCAAGACGGACGTTTCGACACCTACAATATGTTTTTATTGCAAAGCTCATGTCAACATATAACTAGGATAGTCCATTCCATCTCGCAACACGTCTTTGTCCATCTACAGATTAGGTTCCTCGCAATGTTGCTGCTATGGAACCACTACAGAATACTGCGTACAGACTACAGTGGAAACCCCACTACGCCAGTCGCATTACATGATGACTAGGGTATCCCTTTCATCCCGGCTCGGCTCCCAATTCGTGGAGCTGCGGGCCGCGGAGGTATTCAAGTCGTCCCCAGCAGCCAGAACTCTGAAGGTGAATTGTCAGCAAAACTCTTTTCCAAGGTTTTTTTTCTACTTACTCATTTTCTTGTGACCAATTCGTAGTCACGGCCACGTACGGATAGAAGAGAGCTGTCAGCTGGCCCCTGTTGAGACTATCCAGCAATGCCACAGTCGAATGAAAAAAAAAGCAGGCATTTACTCTTCGACAACCTTAGACTCCGCCGGCGGCCTCACGCAGCAGCCCGGCATCTGATTCCACATTGCGCCGGAACAAAGGTGCCTAGGCCGGATCTACCTCTCCACCACCGCAATCGCCTGTCGGCTTGCCGCACCCCGAGTTAATCCCAGCCTCTGTGCATTCCGGCCATAGCCGTCAAGTCAAACACTTTGGATTTCTCATCACGCTTTCCAGAGACCCGGAACAACGATAGAAGCTGCAGTACTTCTCCCACCGGCGCCGGCGCAAACTTACCTTACTTATCCGCTTCGGCCCCTCGCGAGCCGTCCATTTGCGCCTCCCGCCTTCTCAGCGTTTCTCAATGCTTTGCGGCTTTTAGGCAATCCCTCGCCTCACGCATAAGCCGCCTCGAGCCATACTTCTTTTCTGGTACGTAATATGCAAGTAACCAATGCACCTATGCAATACTGCCATTGATCCGAACCGCCCGCGACTGAGATGCGCCAGAGTCACCTTTACTCCAAGACATGTGCTACTTTCTTTGCCCGACCGTTATTCTTAGTCCTACTTTCAATGAGAGAACTCTCACATTTCTGATGATCGTGTACCAGACAACCCATAAGCATTCATACAATAACCAAACCGAGGCTGAAACGAGGCTGCAATATCGCGAATAACGCACAGCTTCCTCGATATTGATGAGTTATCGGCAGCCCACCAGTCTTTAAGTATATCGTCATCAATAGCCAAGCCGCGATACTCAACTCCCTTGGCTCGTTATCAGCCGTCGCGCCAACCCGCATGCTCTGCACGCCCAATCGCCTGCCGCGTCTTTATCTCAACGACAGGGTACCTTCAACATCGACGGAGAGGTGAGACGCCCGCAGCCCGCAGAACCCCTCCACACCCCCCTCTCTTTCTCTCTCTCTCTCCACGGTTCTCGCTCCCGTCCCTGCGGTACCCCCTTTATCGGCATCGGGTATCGCTGTCTTGCAGCTCTTGAATCCTATTGCTCCGGTGGGGGCTCTGGGCTGTCATTTCACCTTGCTGCCGCCGTCGCATCCACCCCGTCTCCCGGGGACTTGCTGTCCCCATCTGATTTCCATATCTCCGCGCACCGCATCAAAGTTGGACTCAGCATCTCCGGTCGCTCGCTTCACCCCTTCCGGTGCGTCAAGGTCATCTCATTAGTTCGGAACTCGGCAGCCAGAGACGTGCCTTGGAAGAAAGATGGACGATTCAGATCTCCTTTTGACGTCCACATCCGGCGGCTCCCTGACCAACCCCCCGGAACAGCCCTCTTCATCATCATCATCGTCCGCACCACAACCAGCACCGGCGGCCAAGAAGAAGTCGTCGCGCAGAGGAGGCGACTCGGCGTCACAGAAGCGGCGCTGCGTGAGCACAGCATGTATCGCCTGCCGCCGGAGGAAATCGAAATGCGATGGAGCCGTGCCCAGCTGCGCTGCGTGCGCCAGCGTCTACGGAACCGAGTGCGTCTATGACCCAAACTCGGACCACCGCCGCAAGGGCGTCTACAAGGAAAAGGTCGATAGCATGAAGGCGCGCAACTCGACACTACAGATTCTCATCGAGGCCATTCTCAACGCAAACGAGGATGAGGTTCCCGACATTGTGAAGAGGATCAGGACCTGCGACAGCCTTGATACTGTCGCTGAGCAGATCTTGAAACATGAGACCATGCTTCAGGAAGCCGAGGATAACGACAATGGAGACGACGGGTACACGATCGACATGCCCATCGAGGGTGAGAGGGAACTCGCTCGCAAGATGGGTGAGTTACGCCTCGAGAACGGCTCAGTACGCTTCATCGGAGGCACATCACATCTCATCTACCTAGGCGACTCAGGCGACGCCGACACAAACGAACCCGAGTCCGACACGAACCTCGCCAATGAGGACCCCGTCACCAGCTGGACGAGAGTTACGCAAGATAAGGAACTCATCGCCCACCTCATGAACATGTACTTCAACTGGCACTACACATATTTCACGACATTATCAAAAACACTATTCTACCGTGACTTCTTCAAGGGGAAGCACGCACTCAACTACAAAGGCACCATCTACTGCTCACCACTCCTAGTCAACGCCATGCTATCCCTCGGGTGCCACTTCACCTGTGTGCCGGGAGCGTACGGGACGCCGGGGGACAGCCGTACAAAGGGCGACCACTTCTTTGCCGAGGCGAAGCGCCTTATTGTCGAGAATGACGAGTACGAGCGACCCAAGCTCACGACCGTCCAGGCCCTGGCGCTCATGTCCGTCAGGGAGGCCGGTTGCGGGCGGGAGGCGAAAGGCTGGGTGTACTCGGGCATGGCTTTCCGCATGGCCCAGGATATCGGTCTCAATTTTGACGACGGCGGCATGTCCAATGATAAGGAGAATCTCGGAGAACACGCCGTCGACGCGAGGCGGATGACGTTTTGGGGGTGCTTCCTCTTTGATAAGGCGTGGTCGAACTATCTGGGCCGCCTGCCGCAGATACCAAAGAACTCGTACAACGTGCCCAAGTACGACGTCTTTCCCTCTGAGGATGCCGAATTGTGGGCGCCTTATACAGATACGGGGTTCGATCAGACATGCAGTCAGCCGTCGAGGACGCGAGCCGTGGGGTTACAGCTCTCTAAGCTGTGTGAGATAAGTAGCGACTTGCTCTTGTTCTTTTATCATCCAAATCATATTGGCCGCTCGAGTGGGAAGTCGGTGGAACTCAAGAAGCTGAGCGAGCTTCACCGGAGGCTGGAGGACTGGCGAAAGGAATTGCCAAACGAGTTGGAACCAAAGGAAGGACAACTCCCCAACGTGATTCTCGTCCAGTGAGTCCAGCACCACTCCCTACATCATTCGCACAATACTAACATCGTCCCAGCATGTTCTTCCACCTCCAATACATCCACCTCTTCCGCCCCTTCCTGAAATACACACCCGCAGCTTCTCCCCTCCCATCCCACGTCTCACCACGACGCATCTGCACAGCCAATGCCGGGGCCATATCCAAACTCATGCGCCTCTACAAGAAAAACTGGAACCTTCGACAAATCTGCAACATCGCCGTCTACATGGTCCACAGCGCCTGCACAATCCACATGCTCAACCTCCCCGAAAAGACAGCCAAGCGCGACATCATCCACGGCGTGAAGCACCTCGAGGAAATCGCCGAAGACTGGCTCTGCGCGCGCCGTACCCTAAGCATCATCAGCGTGCTGGCGCGGAAGTGGAACGTCGAGTTGCCCGAGGAGGCGGAGGCCGTGTTGAGGAGGACAGACGAGACGTACGGCACATTTAGTACGTCGGACGTGCCGTCGCCGAGGTCGAATCTCACTGTTGCGTCGTCGCCTTCGCCTACGCAGGGTCCTGTTTCGCCGGTGATGGGGAAGCCGGATCAGTATAGCCCGCTCAATCAGTTTGCGCAACCGCAGACTAGCGATCAGGATGTGGCACCTAGCCCTACGGATCTTCTAATGGCGAGCGCGTCTCTGGCACAAATCAGCGGTGCAAGACCACCGTCTCACCATTCTCATACCGGAATGGGCATGGGACCAAACTCCTTAGGTGGCTGGTCCCAAGCCGGCCTCGCCCAGTCAATACCAATATACCAACAGCAACAACAACGCTTCACCCCAATGAACAACAACCTCGCCCCATCACAGACTTCCCGCGCCGGATCCGGCAGCGCGCGGCAGCAGCAACTATCCCCCGGTCAAGTCTTCCAGGGCCTAGACCAGGACTGGTTCCTCAACGACGGCGCCAAGTGG
The DNA here is from genome assembly GCF_027942845.1 of Colletotrichum fioriniae. NCBI lineage: Eukaryota > Fungi > Ascomycota > Sordariomycetes > Glomerellales > Glomerellaceae > Colletotrichum > Colletotrichum fioriniae. Next base: position 1,660,679 of record NW_027076844.1, on the reverse strand, counting down.
CACCAGAACTTTGAAGCGTGGAATATGGCAGCGTCACAGCCCGGCGCCGGAGGCGGCGGCGGGATGCCGGCTAGCGATCAGATGTTTATGTTCTCGAGCGGGAATGGAGGTATGCAGCCGCCGCCACCGCAGCCGCAGACGCAGCCGCCGAGGCAGTCGTCTGAGGATACGGCGAGTCCTAATTTTGAGGGGTTGAGTTCGTTGGATACCCATGGGTGGTTGCCGGGACTGGATTAGGACTCGGGCTTCCATTGAAAATCTACATTCCCCAGCAACAGGCTTCACGTGTGGTCATATGAATCGAGAATAGATGAGTGAATGTATAACCAATGCTGCGTCTGTCAACTTGTCTTGGTGCTCCCAGACTCGAATTCCCCGCGACTTGTAATTATAGACTTGATTGGTCCTGAAACCAGCCCTTGATCAGGACTTGGCGGAGTTGTCTCCTATTCTCCAGACATCTGCCTGATCGATGCCCTATTCTGAGTAGCATTCGACGACGATATGGAACAGTAAATCGTGACACGGTACTTAGTGTGTTTATCGCCTCTTTGTCCTCTCACGGAATGAGGCGGCAGGGCTGTTCACTCATGGACTCAGGTGGACAGGGTTAACCATGGCAGGTTGTGTAGACCAACAAAGACCCATGAACGGCGTTATTCTGATTTCAGGACTCATCGAGGTGAACAAAGTTTCGAGCTGCTTAGATAAAGAATGCCGGCAGACCTGTTCAATTACAAAACATATATTCCGGTCAGGTCCGCAATCCTCACCCATTTTCCTTGCCCTCATCAACTTCTCGCGCTGCCAAAGATGGCGCCACCACGTACTAGCAATGCGCTTGCTTCAAACGACACCAAGTGTGCAGCAACGACGACGGAAAATGTAATGGAACCGGTTCATATGGCACCCTTGGTGGATAAAATGATCATTGTCTTCGAAACAATTGAATATCATTTTCGCGGTCCAACCCTGGACTTTGTCCACGAGGAGTACGATTTAGGACAAGCTTATGCACGATTCAAAAGGTGGTCGAACGACTACATGGTTCCTATTGGAGACCTGGATAGGCATTTAGAGAAATCTAAGAAGTTGCGATGCTTTACACTTCGGAAATTGAACAGCATTGCAACAGTCCTTAGTTCGAGTAAGTGGACAGGCAGTTGAGGGAGCCTCGAAGAGTTGCCACTTGACTTTGGAAGGAACATTACAGCTTACCATCTCATTTTCATGCATAGGACTCGCAGATCCGTCACTTTGGGCTGTGTGGGCACATTTTGGGCCTTTTGAATATCTCATGACCAAGGTCAGGGAACTGCGTGAGGAGATGGAGAGGACCAAAGGTGCATACTGCGATCCAGACTGCGAATCTTTGGTGCCACTATACCGGACTGTGACGAATGAAGATGTCCGTCCTACGATTACCGAACTTGCAGACGACCCAGCCGTTAAGCATTGGATTGCACTAAAGTACACTGCACTGGATGACAGTGTCAACCATGTTATTGCAGACTTGATAGACGAGCAAGACAGCGAGTGGAAGGACACCCGGGTCAGGGCGTTACTGAATGAGTCCGGTCAAATCTATGAGAGCATAGTCAGGGACATTGACTGTTTGGAGGGGTTGCGTGCGTTGATTAAGATCCTGCCCGCCGACGCGGCCGGGGAAAAGCAGCGTCCGGTGTCATTCTCTCGGAGGTGCTTCGGACGCCGAAAGTAAAGACTTCTCGCAAAGGACTGAAGGTAGCAGAGTTCATGGCAGTAACTCTTGGTATGTTTGCGTTTTGTTCTCACATCAGAATATGCCTACTACGGCCACGTAGTTGTTTACTTGACGGACACTCTCGTAAGCTCCCGTCTCGGAAAAATTGTCGCATAGCCTATGTGGAGAATGAAAAGAGGATGTATCACGATGCGCTTGAGGATGGGTCTGTGTCTTGTCAGTCCAGAATCGCTGGGACCTTGAGCCATGTCAGCAAAGAAGAGAGGTCTCCCGGGGGTGGGCCGCTCACGGTGCGAGCGAATGGTATGTTGCGCGAAATAGGGCCACCTTCGAGGACCGGCTTATTGGGAGGGTCTCAACTCGAAACAAGCGTAGTCGTCCTTGAGTCTCCGCTGGATACCTCAGAGGTCCTTGAGAGGACAGCTTGTCAAGTTACAACTTCCACATTGGCTCGAAGGTCTTCATCACCGGAACGGGTGGTCTCTTGCAAAGCAGCTTCATGGGAAGGGAGGGCACGGCGTCATCAACCAAATTTCTAAGCATTTCTTGAGGAAGAAAACAATACTGTGAAACAATCTAATGAGATATTGCCGTGGTTTTCAAGGTCGTGTACGGCGAGCATGACTTGTCCTACCTGGTCGCAGCCCAAATGCCAATTACCTCAGGAAGCTATCCAACATCTTCAATCATCGCTGACATTGAGGGTCTTGATCATGTCGCTCAACTCGCAAACCACGCTCTCGTACACAGCCTGCTGCAAGCGCGGCTTCAACAAGTCGTCGCCGAACCCGAAGTCACACTCCAGACACTTCCTGGTAAGGTCCCTATACTTCGGGCCCAAAGTCGGGACCTGCCGCGATAGCCTCCGAACGCTGAGGACGTCTTCCGGGGCTTCTAGGCTTGACCACCGTCCGATCTGAAGCAGAGTAATACCGAGACTCCAAAGCGTCAGGCTGCGTATTCCATACTCCAACTTTGCGCGCTCGGCGGCGGTCTCTACTTCGTTACGGCCGCCGTCACTGTTGTCCGGCATGGCCGTCACCTCTATCCCCTCCATGCTCCGTGGTAAGCTTGCGGCCGATGACTGGACAAAGTCAAAGCCTAGATGGAGGGTCCGAAGGCACCTGGAAAAGTCCCCGCTCATCTGGAAGAAAGAGAGGTCTCGAAGCGTGAAGTACTCCCTCAGCCACGGTGTCGAGTAGAACTTGAGAACCGCGCTCACCATATCACGAGCCAGTTTGAGTTGATCAATGATGGAAAGTGAGGTCTCGGCGGGAGTCATCAACACGTCGTTCATTGACATCAGAGCTTGAGACGTGGTCATGATATGGTTTTGACTGTCCACGGATCCCGGGTAAATCGAATGCCGGAATGGATCTTGCGATGAGCTGTCAATGTACCCCAGACATTGGTCGCTATAGACTCCTTCCGATGCAAAGTTGAAGACGCTATTCAAGGCTGGGCATAGGCCCTTTGAGCACAAGTTGACTGATGAGCCTTGGTGATGACGAGCACCTCTCGCTGCGTCAAACTCATCATCTTCTTTGCCGGTCTCTTCTAGTACATCTTGCGAAAAGCGAACTTTTCTTCGTTTCTGTCGGGGTCTTTCGTCTGGACCAGGCGCAGTCGACGTAGAGTTGTCGGCTTCAGCGATCCAGGTCCGTATCTGTGATCGCACTAGAATTCTAGCGAGCCTTTCCTGTGCCACAGTCCTAAAGTCTTCAGCATGATACTCCGACGGTAAGGGCATGAGGAAAGCTCACCTATCGGTAAGCTCATGACCCATGCAGGATATAGCAACATGCATCTGAACATCTTCTTTGACCGTGGTATCCAGAAACAGTCGAACAGTGTGGCGCATGCCGAGTACGTCTGTAGAAGTACTCGAGGTCGACCAGGCCTCTGCAAGGGCTTCGTGAAAGGCTTTCGATGCCCTCCTGACTTGACCGATATGCCCATATTCTTGGCTCAGTTTCCCACGTGGTGATTTCGTGGCTATGAGCTCATTGTTATTTCGCCTCAGCTCACTCCTCTGCTCTCGGATACGTTTGAGGTCGTCGATGGACGCCCGGAGATCTTGGACATGCTTCTCGAACCTGGATTCGTCCAGTGAGATTTTCATCCGTCCGCGAAGCCTGCGCACAGCATCTTTGAGACTTTCGCCCTGGATTTGTAATGACATGTCAGTTCACTCTTCTACCGTCCTCTTATGTCATCTTCCACTTGTCTGTCGGCATTCTGCCGCGAGCCCATCGAAGCAGCGGAAGTCGTCCTGGAAGCTTTGCGCCGCGCCGACAATGTCTTCAATCACACCCTGGCAAACATCGTAGTCCTTTTCTAGTGCTTTTCTCATCTCTTCCTCAATCTGGTTGCTGTGCCATTGTTGAGTGTTCTCATTCCCGAGCATCAATGCGATCGTCTCTTCATCCTCAACCGTTCGTCTTAGCAGCAGGTGTATCTCATTCGTAAAGAAGTTCAATTGGCGGTCGACTTGTTTTTGAATGCGCCGGATCTCTCGCGAGTAGTGGCGAAATGTCTTGAATCTCTTGCGGACAACGGAGCATGCCTTCATTGCTCCGCCGACCAACGGCAACAGGCCCAAAGTCAGAGAGAATGGATCCATTGGCACGATCGTTCAGAGCTTTCAGACCATGATCCTCTTGTGTATGACTTCTGTTCTCTTACCACAAAATGCAAGAATAACCTGGAAGGCTGTTGGTCGCAGGGCTGGCATGGCAGGCGGCAAAAGGCGTCGGCTCATTGGTTGAAGCATAGGTGCGCCTCAAGGAGGCAGGCTGGCGATTTTGTTGGAAATACCTACCCCGCTCTCGCCTGCCCTTCTCAAACTCACTCACTGCCATATCTTGCAGTTATTTGGTTTCATCAGGAAGATGAATTCTCTGAAGGATGAAGGAACCGTTGATCCAAACTACCTTATTCGGTTTTTCCTTGACGCGGCGACCGGGGAAACACCTCACGTGGATGCTAGTCTCGTTGCACGCCTGACTGATGGAACGATCGCTGTATTTCAGGACATCAACAAAAGTCTGATTGACAGAGTCAAGGAAAGCTCTGAATCACAGTCATATTCTTTTAGTCTTGGAAGGAGCTCCGACAGGCTTCGTCTATGGTCAGACGGATATGGAATTTCGAGCGGAACACTCGATGATATCTTCGAGCGATCTAGCCGATTGCGAGGTGCAACGCTTGAGGTCTTATGTAGTATAGGGTCAACTCTTACCGAGAGTAAGTTCGGAAATCACTATGCATCTTTCAAGAAACTCTTCGTAGTTGCGTCGAAGCTGATCATCGCGGTCTATCTTTAGGGCTTGTGGCATCAACTTGGATAATAGGCCTTTTAGAAAAGTCGCAACTGTCAGAGAGTTTCACGAATAAAGTAGAACAGCTGCGGCAACTTATCCAAGAGGCCGAAGACGACCACTCAAAGAGTGAATTCTCAACTGGATCATCCGAATATGACGATGACGATATCATACAAATCATGGCAGATCTCGAAACAGACACAAGAAGTTTGATGGACCTCGACGGCCTGTTCTCTGAACCCATCCTGAATGCTGGAGACATGAGGCAACCCCTTGCATCATCTTTTCACAACTGGGAACCGCACGAACCTTACAGCCAGATAATCAGCAAGCAATTTCCCAAAGCGAATGAGGAACTCATTACTGTCCTCGGGAAAGCCAATTACGAGCGATTCTTGAGAGGACAAAAGCAGAGAGACAGTAATATCTCGGAGCCGTGGGAGGATCCGAATGATCCTATCACGTTACCTCCGAGTCTGGCCAGGGATACGGACGCTGCAAGTTCTAAGTTCAACGATTCGGGCCTAGGATCATCCATTCCTTCATCATACGCTGAGACAATCATGTCATACCGTAGCGGTGAAGGGCATTCAGTACGCTTGCCGCCCCTGCCCAAGTCGGCCAGGAAGGGTTCCGGTTTCCGCTGTATAGCATGCGGCGAATCGATTATCGCGCAGGATAAATCTGCATGGAGACGGCATCTGTACAACGACTTGAGGCCTTGGCAATGCCTGGAACCCTCGTGTGGGCAGAAGGGCGGCTTCAGCACTCGTGTGAATTGGGTCTCCCACCTCAGTCTCGACCACTTCGGACCCGAATGGAAAGATTCCGAATGCCCGCTGTGCCGAAAGAAAACTGGTTGTGGCAAGATTGTTATTCTCAATCACTTCGAAGGTCATCTTGAGGAGATTTCTCTTGCAGCTCTCCCGTTAAAGCATGATTCGGATACAGAAAGTCTGTCATCAGATACCAGTCAGCGAGACGAAGTGATTAGCGGTGAAGCCGAGGAAACCAATACGGCGGCAGAGCTCCGTGGTACAGACTTACCCAATACTGCAGATGATAGCCAAAGTCGAAATATGCGACAAGGAGAACCTGTTACCTATAAAGAAGCAATGCACTATATTAAGCAAGTGAGACGTGAAAGCCCTGAGCTTTACGACAGTTTCATGTCACTGCTACTGAAAGTTCATCATCAAAAGTATAGCATAGTTTGTTCACTGTCATCACACTTTTGTTTACTCGATTAACGTTTCCGCAGGATTTCAATCGGAGAATTCAGCGTCAAATTGGCCGACGTCTTCTCCAAGGCTCCAGGACTCAGAGATGATCAAAGGTTCGAAGAAATCTTTCTCAGAATCGGCTGAAATTGACATTGAAGTTGGGCTCGAACTCGTTCACCATTCGGGATTCATCTTTTTCGCACGACACCGAACAGTCCATCAATACTGGGTTTACCCCCAAGATACACGAGCCGGAAAATTTGATGTAGCAAAGGAAGCGGGCATATAGATGATTTGGATTGAGACATGTAGCGGTTGCCGATTTTCCGGCTGTTTTCCAGGACTCAGGGGTCAAGGATTGAGCATCTAGCGTGAAGAAGGGAAGAGAAACAAGCAAACGATTTCTGCTACGCAGTGGAAGGAACCTTGTTGAGTAACATGAAAGTGAAGTCTAGTGACTAGAATTAAAGTGACAGCTTGCCTTACGCGCAAGGCATACGAGAAAATCACCCATGCTCTCTACTTACCGTCGCACTCCGAAGTACGGAACAGACGATGCCTGCAAGGAAGTTGGGGTTATTCGTGGGGTAGGACGTGTGTAGACGAGAATTGACATCCGCTACTTTTGCATCATTGTATGGCACTTGTACAGATGTTTGACCCGTGACTTGTAACATCATTCAGTTTTTATGAGATACTAGAACGATGAGAACAAACCATCTCACACAATGTAAGTTTCAAGTTACCATACATCTGACACTCCCGTTTTATTACATTGCTTGAAACAACTTCTTTGACTTGATGATATTAGCGCAGTTGATACCAAGTCCTCCTAATTCAATATCACGATTCTAATCCTGAAGCTTTACACAGACGATGCCGGTATCTGCTTCTTTAGGGTCGCTTGAACATTCGATTCGAGCCCTCCCTTGCTCACGTGTCAATCCCATATTGCTTTCTAAGCCACGACAAGTTTGCGTGATCAAGGGCAAAGATCTCTCCTTTGTCCTCTGTTTCGGAGGGTGGCGGTCAGGATGATGTTCATCGGGTTGACAAGGTTAGTGGTGACAGGGTGTTTAGACCAATAAAGATGCATGAACAACGTTTCTAGGATATCAATTCGACTCATCAACACACTTAAACAAAGAATCCTGGCGAGATTGTTATATGCGGGACTATTCATATTTTAATCGACCTACCTCGTTATTCTCACAGTTATTACCTTTCAGTCTCTTTCCTGCCAGTCTCATCCTCTCGCCTTATCCATCATGGAGCTACCAAACAGTTGCGAGACGTCTGGCTTTGGCAACCTCATGTACTCAGGGCCAGATGTCGCAAAACCAATGTTACTGGAACTGCTAACGCAAGATACGATCGCTAAATTTACAAATATCAAGACTTTACCTTTTGGGTCAAGGCCAGGATCATATACTCAGAAGCATGATTTTCGGCATATTTGCAACGCACTCGAGCTCTGGTATTCTCTTTATGACGATGGCAGTAGGGAATTCTGTGATATCTTAGAGAAATCTAGTGAGTTGAGAGGCAAAACGTTCAAAATCTTAAGAAGGATCATAGCTATTTTCCTGAGTAAGCAAGCACGCGTCGATGGAACTTCGTACGGTATTCTTGCAGTTCAACCAAAGCTAACCGCTTCATCTTATGTGCATATAGGGCTCTTAGCTCCTCCTATTTGGGCGCTCTGGGTACAGGAATCACTTTCAGGCTCTCTTAAGATCAAGATCGAGAATTTGAATGAACGGATTCAGGAGCCAAAAGGTGACAGTGACGACCGAGATAGTGAATACTTGGCTATTCCGCCCAAAGATGTGGAAGAAGAAGTCGATCAAATCATCCGAAGCTTGGGCGACAACGCAATCTCTCTGATGGAGCTGCACCCCCAATCCACAAAATGGGCCGCCGATGCCACCCTCATCAATACAGGAAAGAGGCAACAAAAGTATCTAATGCTATCGCGAGAATGTATCAAATCCAAATATCATAACGCTCTGATCGACGCAGCTTTCACACATATTCATGAAACCGGGTAATTTTCCACCTCCACATCTTCCGTACCTCGTTATTACATGTGTTCACACTTGTCTGACAACCCTCCAGGTTCTCTGGCCATGAAGAGGAGGAAGAAGAAGACGCAGAGGCTCTCTTTATGACACCGGAACAGCTGGGTAGATTTAGAGAACTCTCTGCTCTCCGCAAGAGAGAGAACAATCCGAGTGATTCAGATTCAATGGATATGCCACTGAGGCGAGCTGACTTCATCGCACCCAGGATTGGTCCGAGTAAGCAAGACTTGGCACTGGCTAGAATGGCGCACAGAGGACTGGCGGAACCGATGATGAAGTACGAGACTAAGAATCCTCGGTGACTTGACAAGTCAATTGAGAGAGCAGATATTATAGCATTATATAAGTAGGGTGCCTAGCGCATCTGAGGCGAAGCAATCAGATCCCCAGTTTGAAACCACAGTCGAGGCAAACCAAATACTGCTGATATTTTCTGAAAGGGTCTCGTATGAAGGTGTCGGTACCGGACTTCCAAATACTGCGGCAAACACGACAGTTTTTGGTCAAGGGAGCCGGACTGCGCGGTTGAGATCTCCAGTCGGGACATGGGAAGTCGTGTATTGTTTGAGCCTCACGTCATCGCCAGCGTCTTGATGCCAGCGGGGTATCTCCCCGGCTACTCTCGCCAAAGCTCACAAACTAGCCGCAAGTGGCATTGCCGTCGGAATCCAAATCCAAGCTGATTGCAGGTGGAAAGTACTTTTGTTTGCCGCCGGGGTTGGAATGGTTGGCCACGTCAGGCAACGTAGATCAACAAAGATACACGAACAGCGTCACTGTAATTTGAAGAGGAACATAGATCAACAAAGACGTAAGAACAGCACTGCTGTGGTTTGATAAATCGTCCAAAGAACATCTAAACTCTGCAACAAAGAAGAATAATGAGCCCCCAAAAGTAAATAACCTATTTTCCCACGCCGTCCTGATTTCATGTTTCGTTAGCTCCTCATTTTGATTTCGTTACTGACTCGCATTACCAGGAATGGAGTCGCATCTCATCCGCCATGCCGAGGAACTGCGTGACCGCTTAATCTTACTCAAGGAAGCGACAGTTCAAGAAACATCTCTCACACACATCAGTCCTTTATCCCGCGTAGTGAGAACGCTGATCGTCATTTTTGAACTCACCACCAAGACGTTGGCACGCGAGCTCGATTCAGAATACGACCTCGACTTCGAGCTGGAGCTAAACAGTCTGAAAGGGAGCCTTGAGAGACTTAAGAAATGCCACAATAATTATCAAACTCCCATAGAATGCTCCGACGGGCATTTGGAGCCGCCGCTTGTGTGGCAAGAGGCTAGGTTCAATATCTTGAGCGGTATTGCATACGAGCTTGTGTGCTGTACGTACCAGGGCCCCATTGAACTTTGAACGGATTTTCTTGAAGATTGATGGAAGTTAATCATCTTACCCCGTGCATAGGGCTCAACCAAGGACAGGGGTTACTTGAACGAGTTAAGCTACTGGTGCGATTTCTCGAAAGGCACAGAAAGGGCCTCGTTGAGAGCGTAAAGGATCCACTTACCCAGAAAGCTGAAGCCGAAGGAGACAACGAGACGTTCGAGCTGATGCGGGAGGCAGAGACCCACGGCGGAGACAGCACAATATATGGACTGATGCGAGATGCACGCAAGTGCGGATATAATCACAGGTTTTTGGCTAGAGAGTCCGATGCTGCCGACGAAGATTTCAATATAAGGGTGACAAACTTAGCAGCATATACCATCTCCCTGGAATTTCTGCAGTTCAAACGAGGTCACGATGAAAAGTCTGAAGAGGTCCTCGGCCGCATGCTAAATGAGCTTCGTGAGGGAAAGTATGTTGACATTTCTCTATAATCTGTCTCCTGCCGCTAAATATGTTTTCACTTGGCTGACACTCTCACAGGTTTGCATGGGAAGATGTGGGACACCTAGGGAAACACGAGTCGGCTATAGTGTACGGCGCGTGGGCTGCGGCCCCGGCTTGGGTCGATTTTCTGGACGAAAAGGGCTCAAAGATCATTGATGAGATTTCAAAGAAGTCAAGGCAAATTCATGATCGGACGTTTAGGGATATCTTTGGGAGAGTAGGCAAAATCTTCGCCGCGGTAGGGTTAGACTTATTCGAACCCGAGCTTGTGGCATGCAGTGACTAGAGGACCCGATTGATAGAGTACTAAGATATCTACATTTATGATTCAGTGAGATCAGTCACCTACTGTATTCAAGGGCCAAGCAGTCACGCGCCATCTTCGTCTAATCGCGTTTGAGGCCTTACAACATCTGAACTCTTTCCAACAAATAACTAAGTCTTGTATTAGGCGGCGAGACTAAACTACCTATAGTTTAGAAAGCAATGTCATGAGCATACATGATTGCAATTACTAGAGCCAGATTTCTCCGTCAATTCCTGTCATCAACCGACAAGAGGGCCAGCTATTATCTGAGCCTCTGTCGAGCCCTCACCGACATCATAACGCCAGCGAGGTATATCCCCGACGACCCCGCCATAGCTCATAATCCAGCTACAAGTCAGACCGCTATCGGAGCGTCTAGTTTGATGACACGTAGAAAAGAATCTCTGGTAACCGTCGGGGCTAGCAAGGTGGGCCATGTCAGGTGATGTATTCAACAAAGGCATGAACAACGTTATTGTGATCTGAAAATTCATGGACCAAGGATGTTCAGACTCTTCACAAAGAATAGCGAACAGTGAACCTCCGTATGGATATTTAATCTTCTTTTGCTCGTCATTTCCATGTCTGTCTATCTAGATCTATTCTATGTTCGCCACCTTCCCACGTTACCTTGCAAGGATGGAGTTATCAAACGATAGCAATAATGTTGACCAACAGAACAACGAGCCCCCAATCTTGGAACCGGATACCCAAAAGACATATATTGATAAAAAACTTTCTTAGCCAGCCTTACAAGAACGACAACCTTCATCTTTGAACTTGCCATGATGATGTTGGCACGCGATCTCCAAGGAAGCAAAGAGTTGGAGCAGGGATTTGGCAGCCTGAACAGGAGCCTCTGCAGACTTCAGAAATGCCAGGAAGGGCACATCATTCCCGCTAAGGATTCCGACGACAGCGCGGACGAGGACGAGGGCTCTAACACGTATCCGAAGGTAGAGAGTAAGTGGCAATCTGAGAAGGGCACCACTTTGTTTCGCATCTCCGGTACTCTTATCTCGAGTAAGTGAAAAGGGCTCCCATGGGAGTATAGCAAGTTCCCCTTGTGACTTTGATGGAAGCTAATCGTCTATCCACGTGTGTAGGGCTCGCGGCTCCGGGGACTTTGGACAGAGAAACCACTTCCCCGCCTTCAAGCAGTGTGTCAATTTATCGAGGTGACAGAAGCCGGAGGCGGAGATATTGCGATGCATCACCTTCTTACGGCCCCGTTGGCTGCCTCCGACGATGGCAAGAACCATATCTGGCCCATCGCGAGGGATTTAACAGCAGACACCATACATCTGATGACGTTACAGCATGAGGGATATTGCAACCCTGGAGTTGACGGATGTCTTTGAGGGGCACATGACAGATTGGTTGAAGACGTCACACCCGTCGAGTACGTTTGAATTTACGGTTTACCTCTCCCAGCTGTCTCTACTTGACTAAACACCTTTATTACCGGCCCTAGAAATTCACATCGTCAATCTTGAATTTCAACGAGCGTGCATGATGTCGGAGAAGTCATTCGAAGTGTGGAAGGAAACTGGACTGCATCCTGACGAGTACGACACGTCGTTTAGCCCATGTTCGGTGGGTTGGATCGCATGTATAATGGCTATGAGGAGGGCAAACCACATGGACTCCTTCATGGATTTATCGTCAGATCAGAAAGATCAGACAAACTAGAAAGCAAACGAATGGACATATCATGGCCCTCTACTTGCGCCTCAATCACGCCCTCACCCAGGTCATGACGACAGTGGGGTATCTCTCGACGACGACCCCGCCAAAGTTCACAACCGGCCCATGAATCTCGTTGCTGTCAGCATCAGAATTCAAATTAGTTACACATATGATATGAAAAGGTAATGAATACAGTCTTATAAAAGTGCCTTAATAAGTGAAAATACCAATTTTCTATACAGTTGTGAAGACCGGCGCGACTCACCATGTGGTCCAATGATGAATCATAGACCAAAAAAAACCACCTAACCTCAAAAAACCTCACACGACATTCCTCACCTCTCAACTTCACTCATAAAACAAACCTACCTCAATCCACATCCATCAACCTTCACGTCCATTCATCGCCATCGATAAGCTCATGACCATCCGAACTCTCTCAACCCGCCGCATATCCCAACTAACCCATCACCTCCAACCTTCACCCAGTTCACCGCGCAACATGTCCTCCTCCCCATCAACAGCAAAAGCCTCACCAGGCCCAGCGCCCTGGCGCGCCCCCTTCCTCAAAAACGTGACCGACATGGCCTCACCGGAATTCAACCTCGCAACAATCCACTCCTCCTCTTCTTCCTCTGCCTCATCCTCCTTCACCCCGCGCCTCCGCACCGTAATCTTCCGCGGCCTCTGGGCCTCCCTCCCAGTAAACCCTAAAAACACAGCAGACCTCAACCCGCCCCTCTACGAATCCGACCTCCTCACCCTAACAACCGACGCCCGCATGGCAAAGGTTCCCGACTTCTTGACTTCCGACGGGGGAAAAGACGACACTAAAAAATCAGGCGGCGGCGGCCCCGTAGAAGCCTGCTTCTGGACCGACGCAAAAGTTCAATGGCGCATCCGCGGCGAAGCTTTCCTCCTCGGCCCGGACATTGACGGCACCACCTCCGGCACCACAGCGCTCCGCAAGCACCTCCTCGCGCGTATGCGCAGCGTGACGCCAGCAGACGCCAAACGCCGCCGCGGAGAAGACATTCCCTCCGGCAAAACCATCATCGGCGACTCGGAACAGGACTGGTCTTTCGCCCGCGAAGTCACCGCGCACTTTGGAAACTTATCTCCCATGATGCGCGGCACGTTCCGGAACCCGGAGCCGGGGACGTCCCGCGCCGCGAACCCGCCATCGGACACGCTGAAGCTGGGGCAAAAGGTCGACGACCTGGACGACAAAGTCGCGAGGGAGAATTTCCGGGTCGTGGTGATTGTGCCGACCGAGGTGGATCAGACGGATTTGAGCGCCTCGGAGGACCCGAGACGGTATCTGTACCGATTTGTCGGGGCCGAGGCCGAGGGGAAGGCGGAGGATGGTGCAGAGAGGGTGAATGGGTGGGACAAGATTGAGCTGTGGCCGTAAAGGACGTTCGGTAAGCATGGTTGGGATAGATCCTTCCTACTACGTACCCAAGGTAGAATTAAGACATCACTGGCTATAGACTCTACGGTCCAACAGGAGGCGTCGCAAGCTGCCCAAAGAAACATCATCATTCTGAGCCCATTTCACACGCCCCTTCACATCATGATCGTACAATTGTTTGCGCCTCAAAACGTGGATTATGTGCCAACGAAGCGCTAGCCTCAAGCGGCAGACCGAAAGACCGAACACCAAGTCTCCATACCCATCAAAGACCCTCCCAAAACTTGGTCAGACTCGTCACAAGAAATGCAGATGGCTGATTGCGAAGTACTAGTAGGTACCATGCTGCATGGCGTATGTCGAGGGGGGAAAAAAAGGTCAAGCTACCAGGCCGAGCCGTGCCGTGCTTACACCCCCTCTTCAAAGGTTCACCGGTCGATCAGAAGAAAAAAAAAAAAGACCGGACACATCATCCACATTGCGACTCCTCGCCCGAAGCAGGCCTTGTTCCCTTTGCTGGCGATGTTGGAACAGGGGTGTAAGAGAGAAAGAGACTCTGAACAAGTGTTCCAACACCCAAGTCCCCGTGAGTAAGCTGGGCAAGGAGTGGTACTCAGCGGGCCCCAATGACCGGCTCCCGTTTTAGGAAAATGGTACGTCCGATGGGATCTGCATGACTGCGCGGGATGGGAGATGTTCTCACGCATGTGAGAGGAAGGAGAGAAAGAAAAGTTCCCCATGAAGTCCGAGTTGGCGAATTGGGACCCATGCGGATAGGACCTTGTTATTGTTGTAACGTGTTGGGGCCTGTTGGTCGAAATGTCGGCGGCCTATGGAGTAACCATCACCACCTTACCTTATGCATGCATGTTTCCACGATAGAGCCGCTGCTGGACGCGCGGGCTTGCGTGATCGCGATGCGGCGCTTACGTACCAAGTATGGTAACAAGTTCCCGAATCATGGGTGAAGAAGGATGCCGAACGACGCGGGCATTGCTGCTTCCCGTCCGTGTCGGAAGCTTAGGTTCAATCTTAGTTTTGGTCTTTAATCTTCGTCAACGCGGCCTCTGGAAGGTCGGATACGGTCGGGTCGGTAGTTTTGTATCCACAGTAATTCTGGCCCGGTGGGGGAGAGGAGAAACTCGAGAGGGAGAAAAAGGGTAAATTGAGTGAGGGAGAGCAATATCGACAGAGAATCGTCTCGAAGACGACCGCTCATGGATAGCCCTGCCACGAACCACATGGCACTTCCGATCAGAACAGCCAAGCTCGCACTCCAACTTTTTTCTTTTTTGCAAGTCAGCCGATCCTAGGCAAGCTTCAGAGAATGGAGGGGCGCTCTCTGAAGCGACTTGACGGGGTTGAAACGAGATGAAGAACACTCATTGACGGTTGACCACGTCTCTTCTTTCCCCATCCACCAAGCTTGTTCTTTTGCTCGTTGCTACTGTAACGAAATCAACGGGTTTTGCATCCCGAATAGGGCGATCGCGCCGATGAGCGGATGAACATCCCCAGTCCAAATGGAAGCTCTGAGTGGGCGGACGCTAGCAGATGATAAACACCAACCCCTCGAGAGCAAGAAAAAAAATCGTAAAGCCACGGCTTTCAAGCCTGTCCCCGTTGCTAGTCAGTCAATTCCACATGGCAGCCATGATAGCCCTAAACCACAAAGGAGAGCGCTCTCCACTCCGGATCTGGCAACGCTGCTTCCGCGAATACTTGGCGGGCGGGCGGCCGTCTTTTTGCGCGTAGCGTGATTACAGGGAGAAAGGAGTCGAAGAGGGGTTTAGGCGATGGAAAAGGGCAGGGGCATCTCTCCCTCTCTCTCTTGTTTTCACTCACTGTCCAGGACTCTAGCAGTCTGCTTTCAGCCTTTCTTCTTGCTCCGGCGGGTCTTCCAGGACACGAGACACGAGACTCGAGGAAGGGCAGCAGATATCAGGCCATCTCCACGAAGAGGATATGCAGCCCCATGTGCGATGACAAGATGCGGAAGTACGTCTGTACTTCGAGGATACGCCCCCGTTTGGCCCCGGGCCCCCTTCCCTTCGTTGTGAATCGCGACGGCAACGGCGTAGGTATTCAACATTTCGCCGTTTTTGATCTCGCGTTAGAGGCAATACGGCATGCTGTCTGAACGCGTGGGTATGGCAGGGCAAAAATGCAGCATCCGTCTAGAGTTCGAGCTGCAGCTAGCGATCGATATCCCCTGCGTGCTGTTGGTGTGACTCGGTGCCAACTGCCACTAGACTGTTCCGTCCCAAGTATGTGATTGATGGGCGTTGGCGGAAGCGCGCGGAGTTTCTTGCAACATCGTGTGTGTGCACGCACTGCGTGAACAAGACAGGCCCTGTTCTGACTCTGGATTCGTCAATGGCCGGGGTTTCCAAACTCTAAATCGCGCGACGGAGTCAAGTTGTTTTCGTAGTAAAAAAAAAGAAAAGAAAAAAAAAAAAAAAAGAGCGACGCAGCTCACTGAGCTTTCAGCTCTTCATCCGCGGTGGAAGCATCCCCGCGCGCGCTTCATCAGTTGTCTCCCACGTGCGTGTGAGGCTGTTGACAATGCCGGATGCAAAAGGACGCGGTGTTCCATCAGCGGTCGGTCACCGATCATCTCCGCATCGTCCAAGCCGATAGTCCCAGGGAAAGACGATCCGGCACATGCATTGCTCGCCTAACCGCCGAGGCAGCATCACGAGATCAGGTGCCGTAAATCAATGGAGCTCGCTTGTTTTGATTCGTTGTCTCCTACTCCAGCGTGTCCCGTTGTTTGTCGACTCTCGACAGCTCGTAGGCTGTAAAACGATTCTATTGGGGATCCGCCCTGTTGCAGGCCCTTCTCCATCCCAAAAATATCCCGTATCTCATCTCTAAAAAGGGGACGCCGCCGCTCATGTAAACGGGGCAGCTACGGAGACTGTTGCTATGGATGGGTAGCCCCCGGAAGGGTTTACATGCAGATGAGAGATGATTTTGTAGAACAACTGCCACACTGTGAAGAGAACTTCAGATCGATCAGAGCTTCAAAGTGGCCTCTGCCCCGTCATGGTGAGCTTGCGAGGAAAAGCCTAGTTGGGAGTAAAACAGCGCTCGTGCGTCGTCCTCAGACACTTTAATTTGTCGACGCTGCGATTCGGCCAAGGTTCCTCCTGGGCCATCTCGAACACGTACGCGTAGTCGCTTCGTCCCGCGGATCGATCTGAGGACCGAGTGCTGTTCAGAACGAGTTCCGAAGAAAGAGCAGAGTTACCTACCGCAGGTTAGCCACACGAGCAAGAAGATGCTTCTTCCTACTATTAAAGATTATGCGCATCGGCACCTATGCTGCTTGCTGGGTGCAATGAGCCGTTTTGAATTCGCAAGTTAGTCCCAACACGGATGTAAGTTGCATGCGGCAAGGCGTACGGTGTAAGGCTACGAGCAACAGCATGCAATGTCAAACGTCAGATTAATGACTGCTCCGATACACACAGCCACTCTTGCCCACCACTGCAAGTGGAATTGTGTCTCTCTCAGATCGGACCAGGCGCCGCATCGAACTCGGAAAAACCTGCCGCTCGTCATGGTATATCGCAAACCGCGCAGCGGCCAATATGCATGTCGCCGCTCTCTGAACAAACTTGGGCGTGTGGGTGCTGGCGGCGTCTTTGTATGGCTGAAGATGCTTCACCGTAGTTTTCGGGTCTGGTACCCCGTTCTCGCCCTGCCACCCTGCCGATGAGCTGCATTGCGTGTTCAACTCGTGAACTCCCAACATGAACAAGGGCACAGCTGCCCTGTTCTACTTGCCGCAATATGGGACCGAGTTTGCAAGAGAGGCCCCGCCGGAATACATCTTCTTGGGGCGCGGCAAAGCAGTTTCCGCCCGTTGTGCTCGCGGTCGTGATGATATTGGAAGACATGGCCGACTTTGACCGGCATCATAAACCCTCAGCTGCCCGCACAGAAAGCTTGTCGCCACTGAAGAAGGGTTCAGCATTCAAAGGATGACTCAACGGCGCTGCCGCTTTCATGGCGATACAGGGCTGACGCATGCTCTCTCGTTGGCAAATTGCAGACTTCATGACGACTTATAGGCTGTACCTCTATCTCGTAGGAATCGGAAAAATAGCTGTACAGGCTGCTTTGATCAGGGTGGACTGGCGCAACTTGAGAGTTTTGCGGGGGTCTTCCTAGCACCGTTATCGACTGTTTCGCGGGCACTTCTACTAATCGTCTCAATGAGTTGCCTGACTCTGCCCCGGTTGCTCCGGGCGGAGGGAGCCGGACAGTTCATTCGTAACAATTGACAGGCTGCCTGTCTTGCTGTGTTCTCATTTGACCGTTTCTAGTTAGACGGTCCGATTGGAGACTGACTGGGCTTCTGCTGCGCCGAAATTTCAGTTGGGTGTAACCAACAAGTTCGCGGGGTAATAATGTGTTCAGCAGAGTTAACTGATGCGCTCACCGAGTATCACCATAATGGCTAGACACACCCTAGGGAGGGTTGCTTGTAGGTACGGATACAAAGTACGGCCATCCCAGTCCCTTTTCTCAAACCCTTCGTTGACAAACCCCGTGTAAACCCGGACAACGTGGGGTTCTTGGACAGTTAGCCAGGCAATTGTGGCTTGTATCGTGAACCCTCACTTACGAGTACGCGTGAATAAGCTCTTACCGGTTGACAAGGTGAGTGTTACCAGCCACCTGCGTTCACTCTGCCTCGCGCACTGTGAGGAGTATTCCAGTTAGGTATCCGCAGTGCGTAGGCGAGTGGCCTTGACGGACATTGGCATTGTCAGCTAAGAACACCTGCAATCCATTTAATGTACTCCGTACTCCGTTGACTTCTTTGGAGAGCCCATTTCGGGTGGCGTAGGATGCGCAGGGGCCGAGAGCCAGAAGGAAATAAAAAACACTGAACCAGATGCTTGCGGTCTGGCAAAACCGCCAACGCATCAAAATAAAACCAATTGGCAGAATGATGGGTCAGATGGTTGGGATTAGAGGCGGGCAGGCCGCTTGATCTGCAGCGGCATGCATGAGCAAGCGAGAGAGCGAGGAGGCCGTAAGAGAGGATTGCACGCTGCAGGCATGGAGTGGACGGACAGGTGTCCGTTATATGCATGAGATGCAGAAACAGCGTTGTCTCCCCGCTTTGATTGACGACTGAGGGAGGCTGCGCTGGCCTCGTTCATTGGAAGTCTGAGGCCCGGCTACTGGCGTGGATGCGAATCTCACCAACGAGAGCATTGAAGACGCGTGCGTTTTGTGATGGAGAGAATTCTCTTTCAAAGGCTCTGGGCGTCATCCGCGGTGAATGATAGCAGCGGTGATGGATAATTCGGTTCGGAGCAGCAGCTGCCATTCGAAGAAAGTGCCGTCGTCGCATTCAACTGCCACCAGCGTTCGCACTGGACCCTGAACCTTTGCCTTCCAATTGTTGCTGTTAATAACTCAAGGTACGAGCCAGGCATGTATGGATAGGTCTGCAGTGCAAGGTCACGGCCGGCGGAAAAGACTCGAGCTGCGAGATTGAACTCTACACTACAGCGTCTCCTTTTTGCCTCGTAATGGTGGTAATCAGAAATATTGGTACGAATATGGTCGGGTAATCTCCCCAGTCGTGGTAAGGTGCGAAATTGAAGTCGCGGGCCAGCCGCCAACGCCAGAATGAGCGTCCGGACGACGGCAAGAATACCTGCGGAAAGGCCTGTCGAGAAGGAATAGGGCTAGTAGTGGCGATCGAAGGGGGCCCGTTGCTTTGAGATGTTTCATCCTTGCTCGTCTCCGCTAAATGATTTGTTCGAGAAGGCCTAGAAGACACTGTGTTTGGTCCCCTATCCGCATACTTTGTTGCCCGTGGTATGGCAGTTCGTAAGCTACGTTCCCCGTGGTCAAGCAACTTGTTACCAGGGAGGGGAAGAACAAGAGGGTTACAGCAGGCTGTGAGGTTCGAAACCGCTTTGAGTAATCAAAAGTTGAGCGCTGAGGATTGCCCCAATGTATAGTACGTTTGGTTTGGTTTCGAAGCATAGCCAGCAGCGGACTGAGGCCTCATATGGTGTGATCCATGCCCTTAGCATCAACCATTCTCGCCCTTTGGTCCTTTCGGGCCTGCTTTCGCAGGCAGTTTTGTGTTGTCGTATCTGTCGCCGCCGATCTTCTCGGCCGGCAGCCGACACGGTAGCTCGCATTGTCCGGCAGGCGGTATTCTTCCCGTGATAGACAGTTAAAATGGCACGGCCGCGCGAGGGTTTTGCAGTTTTGCAATTCAACAGCGCCGATCGTACGCCAGCCAGTCGCAGGCTTTCATGTTAGGTTGTATCTAATCCTTTATTATTGGCGCTGTTAATATGACCTCAAGCACGGACATGGTAAGGGCGGTCGATGGTCCACTGGCGCCCGTGCAAAGTTACGGCGGAGACGGCACCGCATGTCGGAGCCACGTCCGATGTGAGAAACTTAGAATCTGTATGAAGGCTGGGGCGGTGACGGCTGCTGCCCAAGAAGGTTTGGTCGATGTGCTGAATTCGTATCGTGATAGGGCTAAGAAGGCACCGCTAGGTGGAAACGTATTAGGAGCACAAGAAGATTGACGACTCGTCATTTTCTTATAAGACTAGGTCTCGGGGTAGGCCACTAGTATGTCTCTGATTAGCGCTGCTTGGGGATGTCGGGCATCCATCATTCCAATCGAGAAGCTTGGGGAGGAGCCCTGAGGCTTTTGTGAAGACTACTTGAGCAGCAAGGCAAGGCAAAGGTGTCATGTGCCAGAGCCGACGCCTCTGTGTTCTACCCAGAGAGGTTTGATGGCATTGCTCTCCTTATTTGAAAAAGCTGCGACTCGGTGAGGGAACAGGACGCGGAACCTAGGCGTCTGGTGTACCGTGTAGGTAGTGCAAGCAACGGCCGTAAAACCTTCTCGACGCCGGGGGTGCTACATGGTAGGTATCGTGTGGGTGATGGCCGGGTGGTCGGTCAGGTACATGGGCGGCCGGAGGAGGCGCTTTTTCTGACTCTGCCACTTCCGTGCCGCACTTTGCATGTTGCCGCAAGACGGTGCAGCTGCATGTCAGTGCTAGGCCGCCGGGGCTTGGCCATCCGTGGCCGCACACCAACGCCTCGATCCAAATCGGAATGGTCGAGATAAGGTCAAGTACGTAACGTTGTGTCAGCCAGTCTGTGGAGAGTCGCTGTGTGATATGAGAAGAAGCGTTCATGGACATCGTTCTCAACAAGCAATTGACTTGGAGCTTGATCTCTTGTTGTGATTTTGGCCAATGGATGGCTGCAATGAGAATGTCTGACTCATAGTGACGAGACTCCCTCGTCGCTGTGGCCGAATGTGCAGTTCATCCGCGCCGTTGATGGATAGGTTTCAATTCCGTGTTGCCAAAGTCTACGGTGGTCTTGTAGAGAAACATTCTGGCTTCTGCTAACGGCGTAATTGACCGTGCCTAGTTGGACTTTTGATAGACTTGTTGTTGTGTGCGTGTGTGCGTACTTCTAGCCCCACCCACTGTCATAGGTAGTCCCTGGAGGCGAGACATTATACTGAACGTCGACCGTTGAGCCCACCGCCTCATAACCGACCTCTATATTTCTCCACGTTCCAGGCAGATATTACTCCTTAGGCCGTAAAGAAGAACTGGCTGCTGGGGTTGGGATCTGCAGCTATTGTGATCGTGAATTCGTACCGTGCGGCGTGCGGGCGTGCCCATCGCTTCCGCCGCGTTGAAGCTATGTGGAACGTACATAGCAAACGATGCAAAACACCACATCAAGGTGATGTCCACGCAGGGCGTCCTGTTCCTGAAGCACTGACGTCCAGTCATTGGACGATAGCTCAATATGCTTCCAGTGATGCCCGGTTGGTCTTCGCAGTGAGGGTGCGGCGGGTGGTAGGAGGCAGTGAAGCAGATGTTGCTTTGCATCGACATTCTCGACTTCAAGGGTTCGACTTGGAGGGTTGAAGCCTACACTAGTGTATTGGGTAAGGGCCAGTGAGGGGCGCCAGGCCCCGTCAGAAAAGCAAAGCTCAAGATCTTCGCGCCGCGTGCGGCGTGCGGCCTGCAGGTGGATGGAGTCGCCGGTTTCCATAGTGCCATGTGCTATGGAGACGAGGCGGGCTTCAAAAGACGATGAGCCGCCATTCCCCGTGTCAAGTCGCCGTTCAGTGTCCGCTGTCAGATATGGAGAAGAAAATGGACATGGATGTCTAGGGTGCTGCTTTCTTGTCGTGACCGAAGATGGAGATTTCCGATTCTCCCTTGCATGTGTGGGTGACTGATTGGGTGTGTGCAGTCTTCGAAACGATCATCAGAGTGCGAGTTATCAGAGTCGAGAACTTGGAAGGTACATCCGAGCCCCGGCACCTGTGTGTTCGAAGCCGAAGCCGAGTGAGTGCCTTCAACTTTGTAGGTCGTATTGTAAGGTAGTCCGATTATTCGAAAGCGAGGCAAAGAGGAGAGTGGACGTTGACGTTGACGTTGACGAATCCAATGAGACGAGATGAAGATGGAATACATTACCTTACTCCGTACGTACCTTACGCCGTTCGCAGATACGTACTGCAGGATACTCCGTGTCCGTTCCTTCCATCTTGATTTTGAGATGTTGAGGAAGGTGGTGGTGGTGGGTGAGCTGAGGTGGAGGTGAGGTGTTTCGTCGTTCTGCGGTACGCTGGTACGCAGTACGCAGTACAGACTCACGGAGTACGTACCGTCCGGTTCTTTCCCTGAGGTGTGCGCTTCTTTCCTTCCATCCATCCTTCCACCCCTTCCTTCCCTTCTCCTCTTCCTTCCCGTCCGTTGTCCCCTTCCATATCCATCATCCTCCATCCATGGCTCCTTCTTCCTCACAGTGACAACAATAACCCCGTATGGTGCCCCCGTCTTTTGCGGAAAGAAGGTGTAGGTACGTACCGCTGCCTTGCTGACACCACACCGGGGGCGTGGCTTTTCCGTGTGCGTACCCTTGGCCCCTGCCCGGCCGGCCACCTCCCTCACTCGCTCTCTCCCGTCTCCAGTCTCCAGCCCGATGCGATGCAGCGTAGTCCCTCGTCCGTCCCTTCTCCTCATCCACACACCTTCCACCCCCTCCCCCCACCTCCCTGCTCTCTAGGTAATGACGGACTCCATGCTGGCAGTACGTACCTTCAGACTCAGGTTCCATCTCTTCTCCTCCTTCTCTCCTGCTTTTTTGCACTGGCTGCATTTGCTCTGCATCCTCTCTGCATCGCTCTCGCATACTTCGTACACACACACACACACATAATAAACACACGCATACTGGCACACATAACAAGTACAGTACACACAATAAGGTAGACAGAGAGAGTGGGAGGAAGAGACGAATAATCGTCCCTTTCTATTTGACGGCTGCCTTACATTGCTACTCCTCCTCTACCGCCCTTTCTCTCCCCTCTCCAATCTCCTCCTGAGCTGTTGAACAAAGTCCCTGGGTTCCCCCGTTGCCCGCCCTGCCACCCCACCGTCCTTCATTCACATCGCACAACTCGGAGTTCCCCTCTCTTCCTCATAATTGATGCTCCCTCTTCCATCTCGTCTCGTCCTCTCTACTCTTTGTGCATCGCAAGGTAGCCGTCGGTTGCCCCCCCTTCTCCATCGTCTTCCGAAGCAGATACACGTCTGCGCCTCTGTCTTCTTGCAGAATCGTCTTCAGACCTCGCCATAAACCTCTATACGGCACAACATCCGCGCCATACCTCACATATACACGGTAGTCTTTGTTTGAGACCCTCGATCCAGCCGTTGAAATCGAAAACACTACGAGTCTACCCCCCCTGCCGACTCCCCCCTCAGACTCCAGAGTAGCATCAAGCCGCCTCACCTCGACAAACAAGCCGCCGCCGAAATTCTCCTCTTCACCTTTCCCTCCCAGCGCTAGCGGCTTCTGTTAGTGCCCTCGAGTCCTTGACCCCCAACCTGGACGCCAAGCATACGAAGGCATAGAAACGGTACATCCATCCACTTGGCCGCATTTCACACATGAGCAACACCGACCTAACTCTCTTCTGATCCTCGTAGGCTTGTAGAACCTTAGCCTCTGCCCTCCCCCCCCCAAACTATCTTCCTTACCCACGCTTACCTATTATTTGCCTGCCTATCCATCCACCGATCCATCATCCTTCATCATCCACATACCTTACTTTATATCTCACCTACCCTTTTCCACCCTCGTCCACATTTCTATCAATCCGAGGCTTGAACACTTCCCGTGCAGATCTCGCCTCTGCTTCTAGCTGCCGATCACACTCGTCCAATTACGGCTCCTTTTCTACCGACGCCTCTAGCACAGCAATCTTCACCTATTTTACTGTCTGTCGCTTTCTGCCCGACTCACTTCTGCTACGTCTTTGCCGGCACGAGACCGCCGCTAGCCTCGATTCTGATTGCCGCCCAAGTCCAAGCGCAAGGCTTCTTTTGTACTCTTCGCTCTGGCACCGTCTGCCGTAGGAACCATCGACTATCGAGCATCTACCGGCTTGGAGGAGACCGTCGCACCAACCCAATCGCGCGCGAGAGAGAGCTGCAGATACGCCAACGCTTGCTGGCGGACCATGCTTCACCCATAAGCGTGTCGATCTCTTCCTCTCTTCCCACCTTTCCCTGTCGACGACTCTGCAACGCCGATCATCGCCCCAGAATCCACCAAACAATCCCCTCAAAACCTGCTGCATTCGCTGCTACGTTCCATTGCTGAACAGCATCCTGATTCAAATCTGCCGCACTTTCTACAACTAGACGTTGAGGGTCCCCAAACACTCAACGCCTAATATTCGCTGTAGCAACCACGGCTAGCTTACGAAAGAACGAAGACCAAGACTTGGTCATGGATGCCCTCAAGAACATCGCCAACAATGTCCCCGATTGGCTCAATCGTCTGGACGAACTCGGGGACCAAATTGACCAACGCCAAGTTGAGCTTGCTGCCCTTGGTGCGGACAGCTCGTCGCGATCAATCAAGAACCGCGGCTCTACCGAATCACTCAAGCCAAAGGACGAACCCGCCAATGCCATCCCCCCAACCGACGACGAGTTGAAAGCTGAAAAGGCCGATGCCCAACGAGCCACTGGCGCCAAGACGCCTCCCCAAGACGAACCGAAAACCAACGATCAACCCTCTAGCCCAAGCAGTGGCACGCCATCTGCCCTCAAGAAACAGACCGAGCAAGCAATGGCCCTGGCACAAGCTCGAGCCCGTGCTGTCGTAGAGAAGAGACCCCGACCGAATTCCGTCCTTTCAGTCGAGGAAGGCGCGCCTATCAAGTACCGATCACGAAAGCTGGTCATGGTCTACTACGACAGCTATGTACAACTCTTCTTTGAGGAGCTGGTGAAATTTGTGTCGGCAAGCCGCAACCTGATGCGGAAGGCGAAGATGGCAGCAAAGGTGGCACAGATTCGTCGCTTGGCGGAACAAGAACTACCCGAAGAGGACGATGGCGATAAGGCTGGCGACCTCCAGCCAGATACCAATGCCAATGCATCCGACGCGCTGCCATCCTTGCGGTACATGAGCACAAGACGGATGGGACCCGGCGGTCGGAGGGGTCCTTCATATACGAGAGCCGGACAGGCCGGCGGTGGTGGCGCCATGATGGGCGATGGGGGCCCGGATGCCTATGACGACCTGGACAAGTGCCTTGAATACGTGCAAAATCAGTGCGAGCACGCGGCACACCAGTTCCTGCGTGACGGAGAGTGTTCTGAAGAGGTTGGCAACATTCAACGTCGGTTGGCGGAGACAAAGGAGCTGGCCCTGAAGGAGATGGAGCGAGTCCAGAAAGAAGAGCCCGAGCTGCTGAAGGCGGCCAGCGAGGCGAACAAGGTGCGGACTCTTCGACCAACGAGCATGCGGCGGGAGCTCACGGCCGCCAAGGACAGCAACCCACCCATCACACCCAGGAAGCTTGAGGTGGATGCAAAGATCGAGGCCGATACCAAGACTCCAGTCTCCAAGACGATTGAGGTGGACATGTCGAAGCCTCTCGAGGCAGATGATGCCCCTATCGAGGCCGACAACGACGAGGGTATTGACGACATGGAAATTACTCTGCCGCCTCGGTTGAACTATCGATCTACGAGGGCGATGCGTGGCTAGACGCCACCACTAAATTTTGCAACCCATTTACAAAGGCATATTTTTTTTTTCTTATTTTCATTTTCTTATTTTAATGAATGAAACGGCCTCACCTGGGGATGAGAGAGAGGAGCATGGATCGGGACCGAAGAAAATCAAAACCGGGGGGCCGGGGGTGGTTGGTGGGTGGGTAGGCATGTGGACAGGAGAGGGTCAAAAGCTTTGCCGCCGATGATATCAAAAAAACAACATGCATAGCATAGCGTCTGCTTCTTCACCATCGCTCGAATTGCATAGGAGGTCGCTTGCGTCGTATATATTTGCACTGAGGAAGGTGTGTTTTGGAAAGAAAGAGAGACAGAGAGAAGGCGAGAATTGGGCTTACTGTGAAGTACAAGGCGAGGGATCTGCATTTTTTTACTGTCTTTAATAGTTCGAAGAAGTGGGCGCGGGGCGCGAGTCACTCGTCTCGAGTACAGCAGCAGCAGCAGCAGAGGCTGGCTTGCTCAGAAGCAAGGTGTCTAGTTGACCTGCTGAGTCAATTGAAAGATGTCTTGCATCATCATTGTCTCTGCCTATCGCGCATGTGCTCTCTATGCAAGTTTAATGCTGCTTCGTCGTTTATACGTGATAAGGACTCCCAATCTCCCCCCCAATCTCCCCATTCTCCCGTCCCTTCTCGAGATGATTCTACCCCATGGTATAGTAGGTAATTGAGGCGGACGGAGACCTCTCATTCACATGACTGGAGCCAAGTCTTGATGACATTTTCCTTCTCAACATACTATGTTTCTTGCCTCAAAGTTTTCCTCGTGGCGGCCACGAGGATTCCGGCGCCTTTGATCCCGCCGTCATGGCAGGGACTCAGAACAATCCTCACCGGTAAAGGCGACTGTGATTCTAACCCACCCGCGCAGTATTCTAGCTTCACGATCTTGTCTAAAAAGTCTTGCGTGTCGGCGAGGTAATCTTGGAAATGGGAGATGCAGCCACCCGTGTAGCCGACACCCAGCTCCATGCTAGGAGGGATGCCTTGCTTCTGCTGGTGGTGGTGGTGGTTTTCGTGTTGGTGGTTTTCGTGTAGATGGTGATGGTGGTGGCCCTTTGGGACCGGAGGTGGTATGTCTTCTGCGAATTTCAAGAGGGCGAAGGTGGCGGCTGCGACGATACCTGCCGCACGGATCTCGATTGCTTTCGCGATGTGGTAGAGGGCTGCTGCGATTGTTGGTGTCCATTGGAAGGGGGGTGATGGACCCGTTCCTGCTTCTACTTCTCCTACTGGGAACTGCTTTTCCAGCTTGGACTGCAGAGGGGATGGGTCGGAAGGATTGTCGTCGGCAGGTTTAAAGTGACTCAGGAATGTCGTCGTCAGCGCGTACCTCGTGAGTAAGCCTTCTGGCAATGAGGATTCGTCGAAGCCAAGAACGGTACGCAGGTAGTCGACCAGAACGAGACGGCCCAGCTCGCCGAGATAGCGGCCGGCCGTCATGTACTCCAGGGGCTGGAAGCCAGCAATTTCGCCTGGTCCGACGAGGGCTTCGTCAAGGGCTGTGTCCCATGCTGTGATGAAGCCTAGTTCGCGTAGGGGTGGAGCCGTACCGCGGATGCTCCATTCCGTGTTCACAGCGATGCGGATGTGGCCGGCAGGTTCGCCGGGGAGGGTACTCACAGCTTCGGGCCATTTTCCAGGGCCGAGGGCGGTGAGAGGGAGTGAAATGGTGGCGTTACAACCTGTGCCGACGATGAGGCCCATGCTTGCCTTTTTGATAATGAGGGACGGTGACTCGGATTCGGACTTTGACTTTGAGTTAGGCTTAGACTTGAACTCGTCAAAGAGATAGATGAAGGTAATTAGTGTTGAAACGGAGTCGTTTGATATGGCGGCGGCATGAATGGGGGGCAGAGGGCTGCTGTGGATTCCGTTGGATTGGGCATTCCGAGCTTTGTCGTAGCCGCTGATGAGCAAAGGACCTAGCATTGCGTAGCCTTTGATACTGAAACCTTTGCCCATTGTCATGATGTGTGCGTCGGCGATAGAACGCTGGATCATGGGGAAGCTGAAAGTAATGCCCATTGGAATGGACTCATCATCGTCTGGCAGCAGGGACTCTTTGCGAGCATTGCGGACGACGGATGCGATGCGGGCGCCAATCCAGTCGAAAAGAAGCTGGGGATCTCCTTTGGCATCTGCTTTGACGCGATCGTCAATGGGCCATGCTTCCTCTTTGAGTTTGAGGGTTGATGAGGATGAGGTTCCATTGGGCTTGGGCGAGGATGAGGTTGTCTTGTTGGCGTTTGTGGCGTATTTGCGCCCGAGCTCGACCAGGCCTACCCTCAGATTCGTTCCGCCGCTGACGATGAGGTTAGTGATCTGATCAATTGTTCAGAAAGGACCTACAGCATGGCGAGATGCGCATGGAAGGAGAGGGTTGGAAGAGACTGGTGGGGGAGGGGCTCAGGCGACATACATGTCAATGGCCAGGTGCCTATAATGCGTCGTTAGCTTTAGTATCAAACATGGCAAGCGACACCCCGATTCCATCGCCACTTTCCACTGCCCTTGCTATCGGATGACTCGAACGGGTACTTTATAAGAGATGAGTTGACATCTCAGGAAGCTATGTCGAGTCGAGAAACAATCAAGGAGGTAAAAGGAGGGAACCATCATACCTTCCACGACCTTCCTGGCTGACATTTCGTAAGATGGACTCTGAGATGGGCGTGGAGAGGAACTGATCTTGGGCGTGAAGAGCGAGGTCTTTGAAATTGGACAAGAAAAGGCCGGACAGTGTATGAATCTTGTGGGCGTCGACCTGGAGGGGCTGCAGGAAGTGCTGCAGGGCAGAACCGGGATCCATGTTCGTTTGTGCTCAGGCGCGGGGGTGTTGATGTGTGAGGCGTGAGGCGTGAGGCGACAAGGCGATGAGGCTGTTTCCTACGTTTCTGCGTCTGTATAATGATCTGTAGGTTTGTCTACTGTGTATGTCACTCTGCTACCCTTGCGTTGCTTCGCCGGATCCAAGGCCGGTTGTTTTGTTGGACGGGTGTTCGTTTACAGATTGGGTATGCTCGCTCAGATGGTTGAAACAAAGCTCTACGGGTAAAGACTCGAAATTGGCCTGGTTGTCGGGAATAAAGAAATCTAAGAGTTGAATCTGACGTTTGAAGTTGCGCAATGTGTGGAAAAGGAGATGGGACTTGGAAGAATGACAATATGGAGCATCGAGTATGGAGCAGGGCACGTTACACTCAGCTGAGATGCGCCTGCTCCATCGTCCACACCTGATGTCCTTGCTGTTCGTAGCTCAGCCCAGAACAGGAAGGGGAGCTCCTCTCCTCAGTGTGGAAAGCAAGAGCGGGTCACCAAGTCGCTTCCAGGTTCCTCCAGATACACTTAACTTGAAGCTGCAGCACTGGTATTTCATACTCTAAGGTAATCATACTTGCTCGATAGGTATATTTTATGAATTCAAAAACTCTCACTTTAGCCCCTATCCATATTACCTGACACAAGAAGTTTTCCTGTCCAGTCGACACAAATAAGGTCTGACGAGGTCAGATGGCTGTACAGTCGGGGACAAGAAGTACCTCGCACTGTTACATCAGCACCAATGGACCCTCCCGCACCTGCCCGATGAATGCAACAGCTGATAAGATAAGGCAGTGAGGAGCTGACGGGACGGGAGGTTCGCCAGGAACAGGAAGCCCCCCCCGCTGTTGCCCGTTGATGCTTATGGCGTGCCGCCGGACGCGGAGCTTCCAAGGTGGAATTAAAAGGGTACTTGAGTTCATCCCCGAAACCTGCTGCCAACTCATGTACTTCGATAATCCCAGAATGCCTTACCTCATTCAGCTAGCGTCGACGTTCCTCCAACGTCCGCTCTGTCGACGTTGCTCAGGTTCCCTCTGTACCTACGGATACCAGACTCCCATTGGCTCAAGAGTGCATTGTGCATTGCGCGCATCCTGCGTCTCTGTCGCAATCTCACAGACACAGACACACACACACATACCAGTGCCAGTGCACCACCACCACCACCACCACCACCCCTCGCGACGTGATCCCGTCATTACTAAACTTTGCTTCGGGGGGAACCTCACAATCGCCCTGCAGCTCCTCCTCTCCAAATGGGGGCGCATCGAGGCTGTTCAGAACACCGCTCCGTCTATCGTCAACAGCGCCAAGCAGAAGCTCGACCCCAATCTACGACTATCGATCCGACGACTACGACTACGTCTGCTCCCGCATTCAAAACTCTTTCTTCGCACCGACACCCCGAGCCCAGATACCCCGTTGTCATGGACGAAAGCGAGACTACTACGGATACCGCACATCGACACCTCCTCCCTACCCGGCCATGTCTGCACGGATGACCCGGAGAAAGGGCATCTTGCCCGCCCTTGCTATGGCTGTCTTGTTTGCCTACTCTCTGTGGAATTACCTGCGTCACCCTTTGAACAGCAGCAGCAGCAACAGCAGCACTTCTCGCATCGTGCCCCAGGAGCCGCCGGTCGAGGTTGCCAAGAGCCTGGTGCCTTTGGAGGCACACATTATGAGCAAGTGTCCGGATGCGAGGGTACGCAACAATCCATGTCGGTATAGGATAGTTATGATTGAGAAGAGGATGCTGATACTATCCATGTTCAGGACTGCTTGAGAGATCTGGTTCTGC
This sequence comes from Colletotrichum fioriniae, assembly GCF_027942845.1. Lineage (NCBI taxonomy): Eukaryota > Fungi > Ascomycota > Sordariomycetes > Glomerellales > Glomerellaceae > Colletotrichum > Colletotrichum fioriniae. Next base: position 1,630,301 of record NW_027076844.1, on the reverse strand, counting down.
CTACCATGGTCAAGTCACTGGACAAGGTCAACTTTACCCTGTCATATATCGGCACGTAAGTAACCAATCTTATTCGGAGCTCTCCGGTGCTCGACCAGACTATGACTGACGATACCACTATCCAGACCGACCGAAAATGACGGCGTAGACTGCAAGCACGGCCCTGCCGAGTGTACGTTTCCTCCAACATACATTGCACTCGATGCTGCATGCGAATGCTAACACCGTTGACAGGCATGGGTAACATTATTGAGCTTTGTGCCATCCACCTCTATCCCGATCCCAAGATCAACCTCGGCTTCACCATGTGTCTCACCCGCGAATATAGCGCGATCCCCGACCGCACTCTGGTCGAGGACTGCGCTCTGGAACATGCCATTGACATCAAGGCCCTCGATGACTGCGCTACCCAGGATGACGGAGGCTTCGGCGTTGGTATGCTGCGCGACAGCGTCCGCCGGAGTAAGGATGTCAGTCTAACCCACATTTCCCTCCGATCTGGTCTATATCTAATCCACTGTCTAGGCCGGCGTCACCAAGAGCTGCACCGTCAGACTCAACGAGGAGATTTACTGCATCCGGGACGGCGGCGAGTGGAAGGACTGCCCGCACGGTGCCAGCCCCAACGATCTTGTCATCGCTATTGAGAAGCTGTACCGTTCTGCTTAGAGTTCTTGAGGGGCCCGTACACCTCTGTCCATAGCTCGCTGGCTTCGCCCAGTGTGTAACTTAGTGCAATACCTTCCATACCCGCCTCCTCGTCTCCCTTCATGATCACGAGCGTCTCCACAATGCTGTCGAGACCGACCGCCTTGCCGACCGCCTGCGTCGCGCCTGCCTCCAGCTGCACGTGCACAATGTGAATGTGGAAGTGGTAGTACGTCGGCTGGTAGTGGACGTAGAGCTTGAGCTGGTCGATTTCGATATCGGGGTACTGCTTCACCGTCGCAGCCAGTAGCTTGGCCTTCATGTGCTGCAGCCAGGGGATGTGCCTCTTGCGGAGGTCGCGCAGGGACCAGATATCGCGGCGCTCGACGAGAGCCAACAGGTGCAGGCCCTCGATCGTCTTGCGGTCCCAGTTGAGGTCCGGGATGAGCAAGAACCCCTCGTCGCCCTGGGTGCCGAGCTCGGTGCGGTAGATTACGTCTTCGACTTCGGTGCGGCCCTCGATGATGTTGAAGACCCAGTCTAGCCGGCCGTCGCCGCGCTTGCGTTGCATGTAAGGGCGGATGTGGGAGGCGTAGAGCTCTGGTGTCTCTGTGACGAAGCGGACGCCTTGTTTGCTGTATTTCTTGATGTGGGTGGCGGTGCAGGGGTAGATAAGGTTTATCTTGAGGTCGGCGAGGGAGGTGTCGGAAGAGGAAGGGGAGGTGCCGCTGTTGGCGAGGTACCAGTGGTAGATATCGTTTGCGCCTAGGTTCGTAATGGAGGAGAGGGTTGTTGGGGTTGCGGCTAGGTAGGAGGGGTCGGTTGGGAAGGGGGCGCGTTCGAGGATCAGGAGGGCTGGGTTGGAGTCGATAGTTCCTAGGAGGGAGGTGCGGCGGCCTGCTTGGTCTGGTGAGGGTATCGTCAGGGCTGATTCCGTGGGTTGGTGGTGGTGTAGCTAGACTGTACCTTGGTTGAGGACGCGATCAAGCTTGAATTTTGGGATGAGGGCCTCGGCCTTTGCCTTGACGTCTGCCATGGTGTCGAATTGTATTGTGACCGGGAGATTGAAGACTTGTAGAATGTGGGCGGAGTCTTAGAGATTGGATTGTACCTTATCGTAAGGTGAGGGAGTTTACGCAGCCGGCTGGACGGGATGGGAGTTGACGATGGAAAAAACCTGGCGGGATCGGCGCCCGGGTTGATGTGACCGAGTGGCAGGAGTACACCGCACCACCTTCCTAACCCCGCCACGGATTACCCCGCGGTGGGGCACCAGTTCCTGCCATTGCCGCCGATGCTCGTCGTCCGCCGTACCTGCCTCGAGTGTCGAGAATTCGGGAGCAAGGTGCAGAATATCCGTACCCTGATGGCTTTGGTGATGTCGACTCAAATCTTTCCAGTCATCCCATCATCCCATGATCACTTCATCCTTTCGATATACTAAGTTTGCTACATTCAGCCTCTTGATTGGCATTCTATCAACCAACGACTTACACATATCCATACAAGCTATGAAAATCATACTGCCTGACTTAAACTGGGAGAATGCATCGATTCATGGTGCGTGACGTTTCGTTCTCTTGCTCCAGATACTCAATTACCATCTGAGATGTTAGTATCAAAGCTTACGTGTAAATCCACCAGGCGCCGCTGCCTGCTCAACCCCGGAATCGAAGATCGAAGCACGGCCCGTCCTAAGCCGCTCCGGAGCTCAAGTCTATCCGACTCCTCTCCCAAGTCCCGGTCCCGGGCCTAATTTCAACACAGCCGTGGACAGTGGTGGAGACAACACATCGATTTCAATTATCAGGCGGAGACATTCGAGTACTTTAGGATACCATTTTGCACTGATCACGGAGTATTCCGCTCGATGAACACGAACAAATTGCGACCGAGAGAGGAGAGCAGGGCAAGCCACATCTCCGCGGTTTCGGGGTTTTCGCCTCGGGAAATTCGCACCTTGTTCTCGCCGGCGGCGGCGCAGCGCGAAGAAACAGCACAAACCGCTCGCTGGCTTGTCAACCTCCCACACTATTGAAGATACACTGCTTGGCGGTTTGGCGCTGTGTAACCCGGCAATATTCGCGCAACGAGCGACATTATTGCGTTCACCGATGGTAGTGATGATGCATCGAATTATCTCCACAGCGGGAGCAGTACCGCAGCACTGAGACTACCGATACCTGCAAGAACAGAGTTTCAGGGCCGAAAGACCAGAGTCATTAGCGGAGTAATCCACTTCAGCGCGGGCCTGTCCGCCGCCAATCGCTGCATCATGAGAGTCTATCGACCGGAGGGTCGGCGTTGCAAACCCGCCGAACTCTATTCGCCCGCTCCGGTTGCAACTCCCGGGCCTCTGGTTCACGACTCAAACACTTTGGCTCCCAGGTCGAGGCATTGTCGATTAAACGACAAGTCTCCTCACTCAATATGCATCGGCTTCGGGGGATAGTTCAAAAGTGCGTCGCGGCTTGGAAAGGCGCCCGAGAGTAATAACAAGCACCCCCGCAAGAGTTGAATGATACCACAGGCAGGCAGCACAATGCGAGCGAGAGACATTATTGCGGCGGCCAAATATGTTGTCTCACAACTTAGCCACAGGGTGTACTCATATGTCAACCACTTCCCAGGCGCCATCAGCCCTAGTGTAGCTGGGAGACACTGAGCGCCTCACAAAGAAGCTAGGCCTGTCGTCTCAGCGTTTTTGTCTCTGTTAAGTCCTTGCTACAGTCGCTGCCTATAAGGGTAGGTAGCTATGCGCTCTGGGCCGTAGAAGTGCGTCCCAGCCAACAGTTTCATGTAGGATGGGCATTTTCAACCAAGCGCTGCAGGCAAAGATCCTTCGTTTCGTGCCGCTATCCGTACCAACTAATGTACTCCAAAACTGGGGCAAAATACACCGAATAGCATCGATAGCTGGCCAAAGATTGAGTGGCTCTAAGTACGAATACTTTGGTTGGACTCGTCCTCTAAAGTTACGAGTATATCGCGCACTTCTGTCCAACACCCCTGGCACTGTATCCGGACCAACATACATGTCGACCCGCCCAACCGCCTCCCATCGTAATCCTCCTCTTGAAAGCCAGCTTTTGATCATCTTTTTGTCCACTTCATTCTCTCGTACCCCCTGCTCCCCCTTGCTGCTAGCGTTCCCACATGCCCAGCGTCCTGGGTTGAAAAGAAGGCGCCGCGATACTACTAAAAGTCGAAAGGCCGTCGGCCATTAGCTTCTGAGATCATCACTAGGGATCATTAGAGAAGGTGGGAATTCACCGAGCTGTTCCACAGTTCCACTCACCTGTCTACCTCTCCACCCTGCGACAACCCCGGGACATTATTCTACCTTTGACACGGAATCGTACTAGACTTGACTTGAGTCTTGGACATCCTGTCAAAGTACAAATTGAACGCTATCCCCTCGTTCTCGTCCCACCTACCCAGAGTCATCATCATACGATGTCAACCACTGTCAACATGGCGGCCAAAGAGGAGGTCCCAATCCCCGAACCACGAGGTCTTCCCTTCTTGGGACACATTGCCGAGTTCAATCCCGAGAACCCATTGAACGACCTACATCGTCTGGCTGATACATATGGTAAGCCCATCGACTTTTAAATCGTGTCTACATTACCCCGAGTTAAATTTGCTGAAACCATTCTCCCAGGCGAGGTCTACCGGCTACGCATGCCAGGGATGACTGTGGTCTTCGTTTCCACAAACGCCCTCGTCAACGAAGTGTGCGATGAGACTCGCTTCCAAAAGTCCTTGAACAATGTCCTTCGCGTAAGATAGCTCAAGAGTCTCTCAGACGTCAAGCATGGCTAATCATTCTCACAGGAGGTCAGACACATCGCCAACGATGGCCTCTTCACCGTAAGAAGCCCCTTTGCACCTACAGGAATATTCTAGCTAACAAATTTCCAGGCCAAACCAGAGGAACCCAATTGGGGCATCGCACACAGAATCCTTATCCCGGCCTTCGGCCCCGTCACCATCCGCGGCATGTTTGACGAGATGGCTGACGTCGCCTCACAAATGGCCATGAAATGGGCTCGCCACGGAAGCCAGACCCCGATTCGCGTCACCGACGACTTCACTCGGCTGACCCTCGACACCATTGCCCTCTGCTCAATGGACTTCCGCTTCAACTCGTACTACCGCGAGGAACTCCACCCTTTCATCAATGCCATGGGCGACGCTCTCACAGAATGCGGCAATAGGGACAAGAGACCAGCCTTTGCCAACTACTTTTTCCGGAGCACGGAGCAAAAGTTCTTTGCTGACATTGAGCTGTTGCGCAAAACTGCCAGAGAAGTTCTTGAATCACGCAAGGCACACCCATCGGACAGGAAGGACCTGTTGTCTGCAATGCTGAACGGCGTGGACCCCAAGACGGGCCAGAAGATGACCGATGCCAGCATCATTGATAACCTGATTACGTTCCTTATTGCCGGCCATGAGACAACCTCCGGTATGCTGTCTTTTGCATTCTTCGAGCTTCTGCGCCAGCCAGCGGCCTACCGAAAGGCCCAGCAGGAAGTTGACGATGTCATTGGGCAAGCTCCCATCACGATAGACCACCTTTCAAAGCTGCCTTATCTGAATGCCGTAAGTCTCGTCAGCTCTACAGACGAGGGTTGAAGAACAATCGCACTGATATTCAGACGTTCTAGGTCCTCCGCGAGACTCTTCGCCTTTGCGCCACGATTCCAGCTTTCGCCGTTGAAGCTAAAGAAGACACCCTCATCGGCGGCAAATACCCAGTGAAGAAGGGCGAATCCATTGCCTGCCTGCTCGGAAAATCCCAACTTGACCCCATCGTCTACGGCGACGATGCCGGCGAATTCAAGCCCGAGAGAATGCTAGACGAAAACTTTGAGCGAACCCAGAAGGAATTCCCGAATTCGTGGAAACCCTTTGGCAACGGTATGCGCGCTTGTATCGGCCGGCCATTCGCCTGGCAAGAGGCTCTGCTCGCCACAGCCATGCTACTGCAAAACTTCAACTTTACCATGGACGACCCGAACTATCAGCTCAAGATTTCCGAGTCTCTCACGATCAAACCCAAAGACTTCTATATGCGCGCAATGCTGCGACACGGCATGAGTCCCACAGAGCTGGAGCACAAGCTCGCGGGCAGGGGACCGAATAAGACCAAGCTGGCTCATCGGCCTTCGCCGTCAGCTCAGGCGAACGGTGTACAAACCAACGGGAACAAGACCAATGGGCGTAGCGGAAAACCCATTAGCATCTACTACGGCTCCAATAGTGGTACCTGCGAGGCCCTCGCCCAACGTCTTGCCACCGACGCGAGTTCCCACGGATTCGACGCCACGGTCGTCGAGCCTCTTGATACCGCCCGAGAAAACCTCGTTAAAAACCGGCCCGTGGTCATCATCACTGCTTCATACGAGGGCCAGCCACCAGATAACGCAGCCCATTTTGTCGCCTGGCTCGAGAGTCTGAAGGGCCAGGAGCTGCAAGATGTCCCGTATGCCGTCTTTGGCTGTGGTCACCATGACTGGGTACAAACCTTCCACCGCATCCCAAATTTGGTTGATACCACCATGGAGGAGCATGGAGGCAGCAGACTCGTTCCCATGGGTCTTACAGACGCTGCCGAACGAGACATGTTTTCCGACTTTGAAGTCTGGGAAGACGAGATCCTGTGGCCGGCTCTTGCTGAGAAGTACGAAGTGGACGAGGCACAAGACGGCAGTGGCTTACAATCCGGTCTCGCTGTGCAGATCTCCAATCCGCGCACGTCTGCGTTGCGATCTGACGTCCAGGAGGCCGTCATCTTGGAGGAAAAGATGCTGACTTCGCCTGGTGAACCAGAGAAGAGACACATGGATATCCAGCTCCCGTCAAACATGACGTACAGATCAGGAGACTATCTCGCGGTGTTGCCCCTAAACCCACGCAGCAATGTCGAGAGAGTGTTTAGGAGGTTCCAGCTGGCGTGGGATGCGTGCCTGACCATCTCTGGCGATAAGAGGACTGCCCTGCCAGTCAACCAAACGATCTCTGCCCTGGATCTTCTCAGCGCGTACGTGGAGCTTGCGCAACCGGCGACGAAGCGGAATATTCTGTCCCTGATGGAAGCGACCCAAGATGATGACACCATCAAGAAGCTAGAGCAGCTCGCCGGCGACGATTATCAGGAAGAAATCACCCAGAAGCGGGTCACTGTCCTGGATCTCCTGGAGAGATTCCCGTCCATCGCGCTTCCCATTGGTGCCTTTCTCGCCATGCTCTCTCCCATGCGCGTTCGGCAATAGTAAGTTCCTCTCTACTTCTGTCTTCCGAAACACTTGTCAGCTAACTTTATGTTCCCTTTAGCTCAATCTCATCCTCTCCCCTCCGCAACCCCTCTCAAGCAACTCTAACCTACTCCATCCTCGACTCGCCCTCTTTCTCGGGCCAAGGCCGCCACGTCGGCGTAGCAACAAGTTACCTCGCCGCCCTCAAGAAGGGCGACAAGCTGCACGTCGCCGTCCGGCCCTCACACGCCGCATTCCACCTGCCCCGCGACCCGGAAAATACCCCGCTAATCCTCGTCGCCGCTGGATCCGGCATCGCGCCCTTCCGTGGTTTCGTACAAGAGCGCGCGGCGATGTTGGCTGCGGGACGTACGCTTGCGCCTGCCTTGCTATTCTACGGATGCCGGAGACCGGGCGCGGATGATTTGTATCGCCGGGAGTTTGATGCCTGGGAGAAGATGGGTGCTGTTTCTGTTAGGAGGGCGTATTCTCGCGCTGCTGCTCAAGGGGAAGGGGAAGGGGAAGGGGAGAATGGAGGGTGTCGGTATGTGCAGGACAGGATGTACCGCGATAAGAAGGACGTGTCGGAACTGTGGGCTCGCGGGGCCAAGTTGTTTGTGTGCGGGTCGAGGAGCGTGGGGAAGGCGGTTGAGGAGGCTTGTGTGAGGGTGATTCTGGAGTCCGCGAAGGAGGGTAAGGGGGAGGGGCTTGCTGAGTTGAGGGATTTGGATTATGAGGGGGCGAAGAAGTGGTTTGAGGGGATTCGGAATGAGAGGTATGCTACGGATGTCTTTGATTGAAATGGGGTGTTTGCGTTTGACTTTTTGGATTTGAGCTTTGGATTTTGGGTGAAGAAGAAGAAGATACTCCCCCCTCTGCGTATAGAAAGCATGACTCATTTGAATTCGATGGATTATGAGGTTGAGGCTATCTGGACGGAGATATCTGAAGCCTTGATCCGCTTGGTGAAGTTTGTCTACATGTATTCTGCGCTATGGAGAGCATGTTGACGAACTTGCGGCGAGAAAGCGATATTGGATCATCTATACCCCGTCTTCCTACGAGGTTATCTTCATAGGCGCTCTTGGATCCTCGATTACCAGATGAGACGACCATGAGACCCAGCTCACCTTCTCTAGGGAAACGGTGATGAGATTTCATCTCTGAGGGTGATGAAGAGTAAGTAGCCAAGATACGAACGGGCAGGCAACTACTTAAGTAGCAGTTTTCTCATCGAGCCTCAAAAAAAGTTTGACCAGAGCACGAGGTTTAATCAGATATGCAGATGGGTTCTTTGATGTGCTTCGCATAAGGTAGAGTTCGGCTCAAGATTCTTGCTTTTCACCATACGATGTTCTTGAACTTGACGCTGTCCGGTACCTTGAGAACTCGTTCGGCGCCCCTTCTATGCGAGGGCTTTCCGATTTGGTGTTCGTCATGCCGGTCACACGACAGCATCTCGAAAGAGACTTACCTATCTACTTGAGAAAAACAGCGCTGGGTATCATCACTTCATGCTATGAAGAGCAAGTACTTGAGAGGCCGGACGTTAAGTATGTTGATTCGTGTCGTTATAGAGCATCCAGCCACGCATCAATAGGAGAGGTGTACTCATCCATTCGTGCGAGGCCCTCTCGACTCGACGCTCATCACGGCTGCAATACTGGTGGCATCTCATATTTGCTCGACAGAGACGACACGGTACATCAGGTGATGTCCTCATGATTTCTATCTCGGAAGGTCGGGCCCGATGTAAGAACATCATTCCGAGGTGACCACCTCCCCTCATGCTAGCCTGAACTTTGACCGACGTCAAGGCAAAGACTTTCAGATTTTCGCGAAGCTGACCACCTGACTAACAGTACAGGAGGTGGTCTCAAGCAGTCGATCCCACCCTCCTCGCCGTTATCGCTACCCCGGCGGGTTCGAACCTCAGGTTCCGACCAGACAGACCATGACCAAGATCGTTGCCAATTTTGACTTTGCTTGACTAAGTGCAGTCTCGCTCAGTAACTTGTGTCGTTGGCCCTCGTTGGGTCCCTCCTGGACGCAAGTGTATCCACCATACACGATGTTGGTCAGCCGGGAAGTGAGGCTTGTCAGCCGTACGTCGGTAAAGTGTGTAGTCAGACGTCACACCATACACCGCACATCCACACACACACACACACCTGACTCCCGCGCATATCCCATACGCCTACATAAAGTAGTATACATACACAGCCCTTATCCCCCGCGTTTTTTCGTGTCCACGTACCGATAACGGAGTCGCCGCTGTGCTACGCCGCAATCCGCTCATGCATTTGCAATCCACAGTGTCTTTGCGACATGGGGTTCAGCTATGTAGGGTTTTTGGCTTGATAGTAGCGAAAGGACAACGGAACAAGTCTTCGGGGCTCACGATTTCAAAGAGCGCGGAAATGGGACCCGTCGTTCCGGACCATGCTTACCTTACATACACATCAAGTTCAAAGTCGTCGTCAATATCGTGCCAGCATGAAAGTAGCAATAGACGCCTCCAAATCACTGGCAGCAAAGGCATGCATGATAGAGCCCAACACACTCGCTTCCCGCTGCATTGTCAGCACGAGACTCCAAAAACCAGGCCCGGAAACGCTGTTGTCAAGATGGACAGCTCAACCCGCTCTATGGATACTCTACGGAAAGCTGCAAAAGCTGCAAAAGTCTTCTCGATTCTTTGGTTGGGTTTGAGAAGGTCGTGGGATTGAGGGGCTTGGCGTAAGCAGGCCCGTAGGACGGCAGATCGGCTGGCTCAAAGAGGTTTGGTCTCTTCCTGCACGAGTCTCGGTCGTTCCGGTACAACGCACTTTTGCGCTGTTGCTGATTTGCTTTTTTTTTTTTTTTGCCCATACGTTAAACCCCCTCTCCCCCTGCTAGAGCTTATTATCGTTCCGGTCGTGTTTTGGTGGTAGCGACTTTTTGACTTACCTTACCACACGCATAGTGGGATTGCAACATGGGTCGCGGTTTCGAAGATACCCTGGCTCGCCATGTTGGTCTTGAGATTCTGGGAACTTTGTGGTTGAGGCCAAGAAGGCTTTGCATTGAAATGTTGGATGTGTTACCCGATCCTACTATCTGGGCTGCATTCATATATGTGTGTTTAGCTGCCAGGCGCTTTTGGATCGCTATTGATTGGGATGCTGGAGGGTATGATCTGCCAGGCGAGGTTGGAAGAATATCCTCATCGAGCGACGGGCAGCCGTTGAGATAGGTATCCGTCTTCAATCGATAGTCGCCTTGTAGATCAGTCGCCAAGGTGCCGGGTTCTCAGGGTACACCTAGGCTGGTGTCGCACAAGGACTCTGCGAACGGCGTCGCCAAGATCACGAATGCGTGGCAGGCCAGGCAGGGTCCCTGGAACGCTCTTGTTTTCGCCCAAAAAGTCCCGCTGGTGAAGATCATGAGTGGCTGAGACGTATGAAATGACATCGGCTTATTTCTTTGGAATCAATAACGAGACTCTCTTTCTAACCAATCTTCTTCGGCCGTAAAGTACATGCTCATGACTAACAAGGCAGAAGGGTATCATGAGCCTTCGTCACCCCGACTCATCTATGTCTTTCTGAAACGTCTATTGGTAGTCGCGATGACAACGCTACCTAGATGTTACGAAGAATGAAGGCGTAGCGGGCACCTCACATGATGAAAGCTATGATGCGATTTCGAGATTGGTTCGCAACGGCAGCGTCTTCTCCTGAACTCCTGCATAAGAGACGCTGCACCGCCCGCAGCGGACATCAACGAGTCCGCTCTTTAGGGCTGAGGGTGAATCATCGTGGCACATCGACATCTCCAGAGGCCTCACCGTCGTCATCGACCACCCAAGATCGTGGTAGACTCGCCATCAATCTTTGGCTCAACGCAGGGAGGGTGTGGCGTCCAGACACACCTCCATTGCTGACAGGCGAACCAGTGAAAGGGTCCACGACTGATCCCCAGAGACACACGTCTCCCAGGCAGACACACACTTGCTATGCAAGTTGCATACAATGTTTCTTTCCCCCGGTCCAGTGCTCGCACTTCTCGGACGACGTTGGACAGGCACGTCACTAGGACCTCGGACTAAGTGGGTATGTATGGATTAGGCAGGGCGGGTAAGGCTGGCTGTTGGCTTCTGGACGGGATCCCGGGTGTGTCCCGTGTGCCAGTAACTCGGCTGCGGTGCCCCCCCCTCTTCACCCCTTGGTGGTACCTTTGCTATCCCCTGGCGTCAGAAGTAGCGCCGGCTGCACCCAATCCAAGGTCTCTGATCGTGCCGCCTTAACGGGCGCTTCTCTTGTTTGGGAATCTGACTCCGAGAAGGCTGATCAAACCCAAAGACGCGAAGGAATGGGGTGGTGGTGGTGGTGGTGGTAGAGTCCTTGTGGTACATGAAGAGGAGGGACAATATTCAACCTTGTTGTAATATGTGTTGGGGGCCATTTCCGGCCCCCAAACTTTCTTCCTTTCTCTTGGAAAGTTCTTGTTATTAGTATGGACTTCACTCATAAAGACGGGAGTTTCGCCCTACTAAAAGCAAAATTTCCAAGATTCGCAAACCTCTTCTTCTCTACTCTCGAAAGTAGGAACAAAACGATACAATGACTTCGTCTGCGTGCACCTACGGCGGAAGCCAAATCAACTTCCTGATGCCCCGGACACCTGGTGTGGCATGGACCGAACCAGCGGGACACCCAACGGCCCCCAAGTATGATCCCACCCCCATCCCGACATGCAGGGCGGCGAACACACAGATCTGGTTGGTGGCAAACGGGAGAGGACAGGACATCGGCCGCTGACATTTTTTGATTCGTAGCAGGAACGGAGGCAACAATGACAGGCCGCAGATTCTCACGTTTGCTTTACAGAAAAGACCACGGGCGACTCGGGCGAGTGCCAACAAGGTTCGGACGGGATGCATTACTTGTAAGCCGGTTCCGTCACGGTCCGCATTCTGAGACTTCTGTGTTATGTTTTAATTGTAGCTAATCAGAACATCATCATAGGCAAGTGAGTATTCCTCCTCGGAGTGATAGAGTGAGAGAAAAATGAAGGAATGGCTTCTCACGCCTTGTGGTCCCAGGCGCCGACACGTAAAGTGCGATGAAGTGAAGCCATCATGCAAGCGATGCGTGAAGTGGCAAGGGTTCTGTGAGGGATACGACTCTCCCAATAGCTCTTCGGGCTCACCCCCTAGCTCAGACGACGCAGACAACACCAATAAGGCAACAACATCATCATCATCATCCGTCGTCCGCGTATCCAAGAAGAAGTCGCTCGTCGCAAACGCCCGCCCTAGGTCACAACCTCAACTAATCGACATTAGCCTGCCGTTCGAACCCACCGAGAACCTCTTTGTAAATGACTTTGAACGCCAGTACTTTGACTACTGGCTCTCTCGCCGCTACCGCCTCGGCGGCGGCTTCTTCGACGAGCAGCTATGGGCCGAGACCATCCCGCAAATGAGCCACCAGCACGCCTCAGTCCGGTACGCCGCCATGGCCGTCGGCGGCATCGGTAAAGCCCTCCACCACAGCCTGAAGCCGACCACACCCGCCCAGCTCGGTGCAAACGGGCCGCACTACGGCCTCGCCCTCTCGTATTACGGCCGCGCCATCCGCGAGGTCCACAAAGCCGCCTCCGCGCCTCGCGAAGAGACCAACAGCAGCAGCAGTCTCCGGGCCGCCATCGTCTGCTGCCTGCTCTTTGTCTGCTTCGAGGTGCTCCACGGCGATCGCAAGGCTGCCTTTGCGCTCATCAACAGTGGGCAGACGATGATGGACGAGCTGCTGCGCCGGTGCGAGGAAGACAAGAGCCGGGATAAGAGCATCATTGGCGCCGAGGTCGTCGAGACGGAGGCGCTGCATGTGTTTCAGCGGCTTATCCAGCAGTCTTGGTCTTGCGGTGTGCTCCGACGGCGGGAGAGGCGCCCCTTGGAGAGGGAGGGCAATCTTCTCGCGGAAGAGAAGAGGGACTCGTACTCGTCTGAGTCGTGGTGCTGCCAGGGAGGGCCGGGGAGGAAGTGCGCGATTCACAAGATGCCCTCCATCTTTAGTAGCCTCCAGGAAGCTCGTCGGTGGTGGGATGTGACGCAGCACTACGTGACGCACTCCTCCGACATTGTCTGCCGCGTGACCCAGCTAGGTTTGAGCGAAGACTTTCTCTCCGAGTGCAACGAGCGCATCCGCAGGCAACTAGAAGAAAGCGAGCGCTTAAGAACCGGTGCCGTCAACAAAGCGTCCGCGTCCGCGTCCACGTCCACGTCCTCATCATCGTTCGCGGCTGCAGGGGCCGAGGACACCGCCTCGCGCTGGCAAGACTTCAGAGACGCCCTAGCGCGATGGGAAACCGGCTTCGCGCCCCTCTGGACCGCCGCCCGCAAGACCAAGACGTCAGACGAGAGGTCCTACAGCCAAGCAGCGCACCTCCGTGCGCAATACCTCACCCTCTCCAATTGCCTCGAGTCCCCTCTCGGCTGCAGCTACGAGCGCGTGGCCCGCCTGACCCCGCGCTTCCGTGAGGTGATCCAGCTCTCCGCCGGTCTGCTCGACTACCAGAAGCGCTCTTCCCTGCCCGGCGAGATCTTCACCATGGACATGGGTCCCACGTGGCCGCTCTTCCTCGCGGGGACGCGATGTCGGGTTCCCGAGCTGCGCAACGAGGCGATCCGGCTGCTGCGGGAGAACCCGCGACGGGACGGACTGTGGGATAGCCGGTTCTTTTATGCGCTGATGATGAGGAACAAGATGTTGGAGATTTCGAATTCGAGGGAGGGGACGCCGGAGGAGCAGTGGTGGCGGTTGCAGCATCGGTCTGCGTGTGTTGATGAGCAGGGGGCGTTAATTGCCAAGGCGATGGATAAGAATCCGTTGACGGGGACGTGGGATTTGGGGGAGGATAATGTGAGGCGATTTCTGTTTGATTGAACTTGGGTTTACATTTCTCGAGGGGGTGGAGGCTGGCTCTTTTGCTCACCCCCTTTCGTCAGGACCGAGGATGTTTGTGACTTTTCTTGCACACGGCGAGTGTGTCAGTCCTCGTGCGGCAGTCTCCGAGACCTGATGTCTTTTGGGTTGCTGGAATCTTGGGCGACCTGGTATGATTTGGATACTTGGACGAGAATGAGTTGGACTGCAATGGAAGATGCTTCCTAGGTACCCTTGATTACAGCATGGCAGGTCTACCCTGGGCTAAATGATACTGTATCGACTGGCTTGTCTGCCTTGATTAATTTCACACGCATGTGGAGCTCAATGATTTTAAGACTTCGGAAACATTTCCGTAGTTCCATTAAGAAGACTCGTGATATACAACCTCCATCTCCATGCGCGAATGACGGCACTGTGGAGGTACACCCGACTCCAATGTCTGTGTTGATCATGAGAACCAGTCCTTGACCTTCCCGCCAAACGTCGTCGGCTTGGCCTTCCCGGGTGCCCACTCTGACTCGTGAAGACGGCCAGACCAGAGATCAATCTCGTGAGCGCGAACGAACTAAGACAGTCAGTAAGATGTTCTCGTCCCTTGGGACTAAGGAGTAAACGTACCTTGGTCTTGTGAACAATCTTCCAGACGATGATGGGCACGATGAAGATGGGGATGCCGATATACGACGAGACAAAGTCCGAGGTGGACCAGTTTCCCGCAAGGAAGACGGAGAACCCAGCAACGAAGACGATGATTGTCGATCCAATGAAGCCGAACCAAGCCGCGAACGGCTGGAAAGGTGCCTTCCAGGGTAAAGTATCACGGCTGACACCTTGCACCTTCATCGCCTTGTGGAAGCGGATGTAGCAGAAACACAACGTCGCCCACGCAATCAACCCAGCAACGGTACTCAAACTCAGCAACCAGTTAAACGCATCAGCGGCACCGCCAGACCCGAGACTCAGATACGCCAACGGGCCAAACAGCCACGAGGTAATAACAGCAACGTACGGCACACCGTGCTTGGTCGTGCGGCCAAAAAACTGCGGCAGCTGGCGGTCCGTCGTCATGGCGACGATCATGCGGGAGCCTACCCAGCAGTACGAGTTACCGGCGCTCCAGGCGCTGACGAGGATACAGGCGTTGACGATGGAGGGGAGGATATTGATGCCGGCCTGGCGGATGGCGATGACCCAAGGGGAGGAGTTTGCGTTGCCGGAATCGGAGACGAGGCCCTCTTCGCGGGGATCGACGATGAGGGAGATGAGGAGTGCACCGAGGACGTAGAAGAAGCCGATGCGCCATGTTACGCGGCGAGCGGCGTTGGGGATGGCTTTGTGGGGGTTGATTGATTCTGCGGCGCTGATGACGACTGTCTCGACCTGTTTTTTGTGTCAGTTTCTAGATGTGAAGGGGAGAGCAGAAGCCGGGAGAACGTACACCAATGAAGGAGAAGGACGCGTTCACAAAGGCAGCGAGGAAGCCCAGGAAGTGACCAGTCGAACCAGTGATACCGTTGTAATCAACCCACGCGCCCGGGTTATTCCAGTACCGGAAGCCGATGGCCTCGTGGTTGGGACCACCTCCGGCGGTGATGATGATGGAGGTGAAGACGAGGCCAATGAAGCAAAGAACCTTGATGGAGCCGCCCACGACCTCGGTCTCGCCGTACCAGCGCACGCTAAGCAGGTTGCAAAAGAGGATGAGGGCGAGGGATATCGTGATGACAACGGCGGGTGTTATATCTGTCCAGTACGACACCAGGATCGCGGCCGCCGAGGCCTCGGCGCCGATGGAGATCGTGTAGCAGTAACCGTATGAGATTGCGAGGGAGAAGCCGACGGCTGGGTCGATGAAGCGGGTTGCCCAGTGGGGGAATGAACCGGCGGTGGGAATCTGCATTCGAAGAGTCAGTTTGCCGATGCGCGTCATAACTGTGAAAGAGAGTCTATTCTTGTCACATACCAGCGTCGCAAGCTCTCCGATACTCTGCATCACACACCACAGAACGGCACCGACGATGATATAGGCGAGAAGAAGACCAGCCGGACCGGCCTTGGCGTAGGCCGAGCCCGTTCCGATGAAGAGACCGGTTCCGATACCACTGCAGAAACCAATCATGGTGACTTGGTAGTCACGCAGGCGGCGCTGGGTGCGGCCGTGGCCGCCAACGTTGAGCTGGGGCTCCAGGATGGCGGCCTTGTCGTCGTGGTGGTGATCGTCAACGCCGGACTTTTCAATGTCTCGGACCGCATCGTCGTCGGCGGCGAGCCCGATGGACCGGGGCCGGGAGGAATCGTACGCCGTCATGGCTGAATATCCTGTTTCTCAAGGACAGTGACTGAAGCCGGCGAGTGTTCCCTTTGGGCTAGTTGCCTATGTTTGTTCGAAACTTGGAGGATTGAACAATCAAAAGGGTGTTCAAAGGGGAACGGCTTTAGGACCTGGAGGGGCCCATATCGAGATTATATGAAATACCTACCGGCAGTCAATCCCATCTGCAAGATTTTTTCGCATCCCTAGGGCGAGACCGGAGGACTGGGCACTAGACAATGGCATCATCGGGCTAGTTCGCGGGGCGTTCCTGGGTAGTGTGGGGTCATGAGGGGCGAGGATGAGAGCTTGCAGCAGATCGTGAAGCTGGTCGCCTTCACCGAGCTTGGCCGCGCTTCACCTCTTCACCTCGGTCTGCTTTCGGTCTGGATATAGCCTTCCGCCACGGTGACTTGAGTATATCCTGCAGTGAGGGTCTTGATGGCATCTCAGACGTGTCGCATTTGATACAACGCAGCAAGACACACAGCTGCAAAGCTTTACAAGCCACCCCATCTCCGGTTTCGCTGAAAAAGCTTTGAGAAATGGAGCGATGGCAATTCCAGGTACGTAAAAAATCTTCTCAAGTTGGCCGAGGCGGGCGGGTCCGGGGTCGCGGAGGACGGGGTGCTGTGGGTCCCATCCCATTTGCGCCGGCGGTACGGAGGTACAAAGCGCGGTAGCGCGGTATGCGGCGGGTCCGATTCCCACCTATTCCAAGACCAATCAGACTTGTGAGTGGCTAGAAGCGCCGGTTGCAATCTGCGAACAGGGAGGCGAACGCATGAGTCGTTCATCTGAAAATCTTCTAAAAATCTTCTGGAAGAATGGCAGGAAAAAGAAACTTGCGCCGAGCCAGTGATGTCCGTGACAAAGAGCACTTGGAAGGGTCCATCCCCACGTGCTCCCTCCCGAAGGACCTGGCCAAGACGGGATCTTTACTTCCAAGACCGGTAGAGGAACGAGGGGTTCTTGTTAATGATGGGAACTGATAGCAAAGTTGATAGGAAGCCCTGGCGTCCCTCTGCGTCACACAGATCGATGTCAGTGGGGGGTCCATATGGATCAACATCTTGAAGATCTACCAAACGTTTGGAAATTTGCCAAACACCGCGTCGTGGCAGTTGATTGTGGTATGACATTCTGAAAACATAACCGCTGTGAGTCAAATCCCCCAAAATTCTGCCCGCTGCTCAATGACCGCCTCAAATTGCGCGATCCGGAAACCCCGAGCCACATTCTACTGAGTTCTACTGCGAACGCAACCACGAACCGCCACTGATTCTTTTTTTCTTGGTCACTGGCGCTTCAGAGTAAAGTCACCTCGCACTTGTGCCCAACAGGGCTGATCATGAAGAAGTTCTCCATCTCCATCATCTCATCCGTCATCCCGGGCGCCATCCTCAGACCCCTGCACTCTCTAAAGAGCACGGCCACGGCTAATCTGAGTTCCATTCTCGCGAGCTCTACGCCCAGGCAGATCCGCGAGCCGGCGCCCCATGGCGAGAAGAGGACTCTCTGGTTCGGTGTGAGCTTGCTTTGGTCCATGAATCGCGTCTCGTCGAAGCTTTTGTCACGTCAGTCGGGGGGATTCTTTGCGACGCCATTTGACCAGCGCACCACCGCATCCGTGATGACAATGTAACTGGTGAGAGATCCTTACCGTAGGGGATCCGGCCACACCGCCGGATTCCGGTGAAGTGTGTACGCCTGCGTCTCCACCGTTGTTCCGCCGGGGACAAAGTACCCTCCGAGCGTGGCGCCGCTCGCCGGCACCGACCGCGACAGCTGTCCCGGGACAGCGCCGTACAGCCTCAACGTCTCGTCAATCACGGCGTTGAGCAGCGAGAGCTTTTCCAGTACATCATCGTCGAAACTGGGGTTCAATGCCGTGACCTCGTCTTCCAATTTGATTCTCAAATCAGGTCGCCTTACTACCGCCCAGACTAGGTACGCCAGCGTGATGGACGTTGTGTCCGAGCCGCCGATGATCATGCTCCGGCTTTCTCTCTGCACCATTTCTTCTGTAAGCTTCGCATTAGCGCCCTTCTCTTCTTCTTCTTTGTCGTTGATATCGTCCGCGTCGAGGGCATTCAGCAAGGTCGCGAACAGGGTCCTGTTGCGATCGCTATTCTGGCGGAGGTTCTCAAGCGCGCGATTGCCGTAGCTATCGAGGACGGCCTGCGCGTCGACGAGGTCGGTCGAGGATTTGAGGAGCGGCATACGAGAGCGGATGAAGTGCAGCCAGGGAAGCTCGTAGCGTGTGATGTTTTGCACCGAGATGAGCTCCAGCATCTGCATATAGTCGTTTTTCTTTCGCCTTGTCATTAGTATACTGGCCTAGGGAAGCGTAGAAGAGAATTGAGTAAAATCATACCTCGCCCAATTCGAGCATATTGAAAGACTCCCCGAAGCACAAGTGAGCGACGACATCAGTCGCCATCATGGTAAACCACTTTAACACATCCGAGCACCCACCCCTCTCAGCCTCTGCATGTATCTTACCTACAGCCACTTCAACCTTACCTCTAACGACGCCCTCCCACTCTCTCCTGAGCAAAACCTTTGTAAAGACCCTACCAAGAAGTCTCCTGCGAATAGCATGCTTTCTCGGATCCCGCATCGCAAAGATACTCGGCTCACCCCCGTCAGGCGCGTTAGACTCCTCGTACCACGGCGCCTTGAGAAAACCGCCCCCGATGCGGTGAATTGCGGTGAAGCCTGCTGGGTCTGCGACAGCTACTTCGTGGGGAGAGATGCGAACAATGGGGCCGTGACTGACGTGCAGCGCGTGGACGTAGTACATTCTCCGGCCGGTCAAGACGTGGTACTTGAGAGGAAGGTGGGTGAGGAGGGTATGCCATGGGCCTGGAATGTGTCGGAGGGGGTTACAAAGCGCTGTGTGGATTTTCTGGGAGATTTAGTTGTTGGTCACTGGATGAAGGCAACACGACTTTCCCTGCGACATGGCCGCAGGATAGCAGTTTCTCTGAGCGAAGAGGCATTTTCCCGCTGTTGTTTAACGATACTTACATGGGTAATTATGAGTAGGACTAGAAACATGGCAGCATAACCCATTCCAACATGGTTCGTGAGGTCTGTGGATAGCATCTTGATGGTCTGCGTAGCTGCCCAGAACTTGAGCAACTTAGACACATGGAGTTGAGGTGATGGCGACTAAGGTAGAGGGCAAAGATTGGGCTCGCACTTCAGTGTCATCCCATTACATGACAGGAGATAAGAGCGCGATTAGAGGGCTTTTCAACGCGGCCCTTCCCAAGTTTTGACTTCTTTCGCTATCGTTCTCGCTCAACGTTCTGCCGGAATTTGCCTAAAGAGGAGAAAAGGGAAAAAATAATGCGGTGTTGAAGTCGCTTTCCCCTCACAGTCCGATCTTAGGAAAAGCATAAAGCACGTAAGAAAGCGGGATATCATTCAAGGTTTGAACTCTGCCGTCATCATCCAATCTGCTGCTAGGAGCTCAATATTTGAATTGAAGGTATTACTCTGGGGTACTCAATGATACGCAAATATCACTAATCAAGTCATCTTCAACTTAATTGCCTCCGAACATTGAAGATTGGTCTGGATACTGAAGTTAGGAAGGTGGGCAGTAGTTGACTTGTTGGTATTTGCAATATAACTCTCATCACGCAAACGAAAATACTGGCTAATCATACAGTCTTCGTCACCAAATCCGACTGATACCGGGTGCGAAGTCATGCCCAATAAAGCTAGGTGATAGGAGCGCAGTACTGTTGTCCAGATATACGTGCAGCCAAATATGTATAGTGGACAAGAAGAAATCTAGTGCTGATCATAATGTCTATGTAACAAAAGATGTGATGCAAGTCTGGTGTCTCAAGGGAGTGCCATTAAGTTTGTCCAGGTCTGCCATTAAGTAGCGACTTCACGGTTACATCTGCCACGATGCCGTGTATGCCCAAGGTCAAGACTACACTATGCTTTTTGAATCCCTCAAAGACGATTGGCTACATTTCCTTCTTCAATATCCCGAGCTGCCATCTCTGGTTCATCGCCGTCGCTAAGTGGTGTATACTCGGAAACGGTAGACGAGAAAAAGCCCGTCTTGGCGACACTACGGCAGTGAGGGCAGTCGCAGCTGCGACTGAGGAGGAAATGAAGAGCCTGAGGTAGAACAATGAACAGATGGACACCCCTAAAGAATAATATTAGCTGTGAAACGTCCAGTCAAGCCCAGGGCAAGAGGAATGCTTACAAGTCAAACATCATGAACACAGTGCAATACGTCCCCAGCACAATCAGTGGCTCGTGCCACGGATCAGTCAGGAGGATCCAACTCGGGATCAGGAATGCCAGGTGGAAGATCGCGAGGAGGCAGTCGGCCCAGAAGATGTTGGACTCGGAGAGGGCTTGGATCGGTGAGCCGAGGGCGGCGACGGCATCGCGGTTTAGGACGAAGAGGGCGAGGACGGCCGAGGCGGCGAGCGGGAGGAGACCTAGGGCCGGGAAGGCGCGCTCGGATGCTATCCCGTGGGCGATGAGGAGGATTAAGGCTGGTGGGAAGGCGATTACTTCGAGACGCCGGAGGGTGACGGTTCTGGCTGCTGAGGACATCTTGGCTTTGATGATGAATTTTTCTTTTGGTAACTTTGATTACCTTTGGTTGCTTTGAACGTTTCACGGGATGAAGATACTAGACCAACATGTGAGGACTCGGTTCTCGGGGATTGAAGAAGACTTATTATATCAAGATTAGATCCTTAAGGTGGTGCCTAAAACCTGTCCTCATTTGGAGTAACAGAGTGTAAGTACAGGTGTTACATGCACGTATCAAGCCAAGTGCAAAGCCACACACAACCAACGGTCTGGAATGGGAATGATTGTGTAGTACAAGTAAATCTCATAGGTCCAGGGCCCAGAAAAGCGTCAAGCCACAGGGCTGAAAAACGTCCCAGGATCCTAAAAAAGGGAAGATGGTATGCCTGAAGTGCCGATCTGCATGGGTCCGAATCCTTCCTAGGCACACATCCGTACTCCGGGGTGCCATTCTACCAAAACTAGCCAATTGGGAAAATTTGTCACTGGTGATTAGCTGACATTTTGCTGGAATACAGATTGTGGCTGCGTCAAGGTGTCAGGCAGACTCGAGTGCTGTGCCCGCCGTTAGAAAGGGACTTTGGTGATGACTTTGGCCTGCGCTAGTATGAGGTGTTTACTAGCCACGGGCGCATGTGTTGGACTCCATTCGCATATGTGGAGAGGGTTTTGCACTTGGCTGGCTCCATTTGAGGTAGCCTTTTGGCATCACGGACACCGTGTTGTTTTCCCCTTGCAGCTTCGAGAACGCACTTTCATTATGCAACAGCTCTCTACAAGCTACGCTCAGTTCAAGACACGTGTCGAGTACTTTGATCTAGACTAAGACGCAAGCAAATGCGCGCGAGATGCGTGAATTCGATTACCTAATCTATATGGACAGTATTAGTACTTAGGAAGCCTGAATTGTTGTGTGTATGTAAACTTGCAATGCTGAAAAGAGAATTATAAGGGTAATTACATTATTCAACATGTCACTGGAGATCGACCTTCTGGCAAGTCAATGAAATCAACTTACTTCCATTGAATGATACGAAAACTTTGCAACTGGGTAAAGTATCTCAAGTTAAAATCCAAACCTACCTATGTCACCTTACTTACTTACTTGACCAGAAAATGCAACACTAGAGAAATCAAACCAACCGAAAACCGCTCTCCAAAATCAGTGAATTGCCGGGCCCAGTGCGGAAACTCTACCATTTAAGCAAAGGTAAAGTGCTTATCCAGTTCCTTCCTCAACTCCTTGGACTCCGCGTCGACAGCATCCAAGTTCCTGCCCAACCAGGCACAATCCCAGAATGTAAAGAGTGCCCAAACCTTGATGAGAGAGTGAGCGTAAGCAAAGAGAATCTGGCATGGTATCAAGGGGATATCGGACGGGTGGTGAAGGATGTGCGGCCAGAGCTTGATGGTCTTGGTCCACAGGACCCAAAGCGCAAGCAGGCCCATTTCGCTCGTGAATACTCCCCTAGTATGCCATGAAAGATACAAAGACACAAAAAGAGTTGCGTCCCAGAAGAAAGCAAAGTTGAGGAGGGTCGCTGCGTATACCGCCAAGTAGGTGTATGGCATGCGCCAGGTGTAAACGTCGCTGACGCGCCTCAACATGCAAGGGTTGCTCCGGAATGTCGTTCTCGCCCAGCGGACCAGCTGGCCCCGGAACTTGACGGCGTTCTCGTCGCCCAGCGACGTCTCGACTACGCTGTCTTCGGTCTGCTGGAACTTGACTTTCCAACCATGTCGGTACGCTTCGCGGGTGAGAAAATTGTCGTCGTCGGGGCCAAGGCCCTTGCCGCCAAAAAGACCAAAGAAGAAACGCTCCCTGCAGAACCTGTCCATGAACCCCGTCGACTTGAGGAGCTTAGTTCGGTAGACGGCGGTGCGGCCAGAGACGACAAAGACGCCTCCGTCAATGGCATTGGAGGCGCGCAGCTCCCAGTTATGGCGAAGGAGGTAGAAGCACCCGATCAGGTTCACAATAGAGATTACAGACCACTTACCAGGTGTCGTGCGAAGTACACGCTTGTATGTCGCCACCACTCCCATGTTGTTGTCCTCGAAGGGGGCCAGGACCGAAGTTATGAATTCGGTGCTGGGCCAGTAGACGTGGTCGTCTGCAAGAATCGTGATTTCGGTGTCGACGTGCGGTACGGCGTGGGCCACCTGACGGCGCTTCGAGGGGCGGAGGATGGCGCTCACGCCGATTCTCGTCGAGGGGTACTGTTTCTTGTAGCGTCTGGCGACTTTCTCGCAGCGGCGGCGCATCCTGGCGCCGACGGTGACGATGAGAATGGCAGCTGGCCTGTTCTCGAGTACGGAGAGGATACATTTTACAAACTTTTCGTTACCTGGGTCAATCGTGGGAAGAATCACGGTGACGTCTCTGTTGGTCCATTTGGGCCAGGCTTGGACAGGGGACGGCTCGTATCGCCAGCTTCCCCAAATGTTGCAGAATAGGCGGGTGTAGCGAAGGACGAAGGTGTATTGAAAGATTGTGGCCCAGTCCCCTGCAGTGTAGTCATAAAACGGCGTTGCTAGTTTGCTGTAAATATCTAACTGCCAAGATAGAAATGTGGCGAAGATGAAGAAAATAAATTGCTTTGGATTATTTCGAGGGAAGTCTAGTATCGTAGTCAGAAGTGAACTGGGGTTGAGTTGTGCTGCGGGACGGACTTGACTGCCAGAAGCATGCTGCGTCGAGTGAACTGATGATACAGAACCTTCTGTGTCAGAACTATCCGTGTAGTCGTCTGTGTAAGACATTTTGTTTCGTGCTACTGGTATCGTATAATTGGGATGAGGATGCTGAGGAATGTGTTGACTATTCACAATTCCGAATGTCTCAGATCAACGACGTTGAGCCTAGTTATATGACACGTGTAGCATGATGTGACAGAGATTGAATAAGTCTGTCGCGTTGTTAGACATTCGAAACAATGCCATTAACCTTCGTATCCAGTCTTTGTTAGCGATCAATTCTCCCCCGTTCTCTACGGAAGGAATGTTAAAACAATGCTTACATTGGATGAAAGGGAAACAAAACAAGAGTCTTTGTCAAGGGGCAAATGAATTGGCAAAAAAGACAGGGCAGGAAACCCAAGGGCTATTCTCTGTTCTCAAAGCCGATAGCCTATGACTTGTCTTCGGAACTAGGCTATTTTCTCGTTAAATGATTGGAGGCGTCAAAGTCCCGAACGTTGCGACTATTATTGGACTACATCGATTCGAGTAGGCAAAAGGACATCACCTTCATACCTTTCGGGGAAGCAAGTTTATATCTAAGCTGTGGAAGCCCAAGGTGAGGTCGTATGAGTTGTTATCGACCATATGGAAGTTTTTCTCAACGATACATTTCATTGAATAATCGATTATGATTAGCTATCTCGGGTGTGAATAAGGGAAGTGAAACATAGTGCACTCCAAGAGCCTACTATGACTCTCGCCCATCTCAGTGCATCATAGGACGAGCATCCTCTACCATCTCACTTCCGCCAAAATACTTTTCCAGCTCATTCTCAAGCTCTCTACCCTCGACGTGACGCATCTCCTTGGCCCGTTTGACAGGGTTGACTTTGTCAGCGTGAGCGCTGGCGAAGATGACATCAAGCTCTTCCAAGCTTCGTCCTTTGGGCTCAGGAAAGAAGAGATACACGCAGGGGATGATGGCGGCGTTGAAGACTGCGAACATAACGTATGTCTGATATCCCAAGTTGGCAAAGGCGGGGGGCGTGATCATAACAATGAGGAAATTTGAGAGCCAATTGGAGCAGGTTGAGAGGGCGTTGGCTTGGATGCGGATTCGGAGGTTCGTGATTTCGGCAGGGTAGAGCCAGGTCATTCCAAGCCAGCCTATTTGGAAATTAGTATTGAATTAAAAGAGGCCTTGGTAGTGGAAAGAGTGGCTTACCTATGGCGAAGAATGAATTGAAGACAAATAGGAAGACTGTTGCGGTGACTCCATAGCGTGTCTCGAGATTGGGGGCTCCATTGTCGGCAACTGTACCAGTTGAGACAGTGCCAGCTAGGATCGCCATTGATGCCATCATTCCAGATGCGCCGAAAAGCATCAGCTTGCGTCGGCCGGTTCTCTCGATCAGCGGCAGAGCAACTAGTGAAGCCAGAAAGTACTCGGTACCGTTGAGAGCGGCGAGAAGGCGAGAGAGCTCGGGACCGAAACCAAGAGAG
Source organism: Colletotrichum fioriniae (assembly GCF_027942845.1). Lineage (NCBI taxonomy): Eukaryota > Fungi > Ascomycota > Sordariomycetes > Glomerellales > Glomerellaceae > Colletotrichum > Colletotrichum fioriniae. The sequence goes on along the minus strand of NW_027076844.1, from coordinate 1,605,381 downwards.
TTTTCGAACAAAAAGCCCGCGTAGTAAGTAATCAAATTGATACCTGTGAAGATGCGTTAGTCAAAATGCTTCACGATGGCCGTTCGTCCCGACTTACCGCAGATCTGCTGGAAGAATTGTGCGGCAATGCCGAGCAAAGTTCTCCTCAAGTTTTGCGAAGGACCATTGGTCAGGAGCTCTTTATACTTGAAACCTCCACCTTGGCTTTGGACCTCGAGAGCTTCCTGGATGGCCTTGACTTCGAGGGTGACTTCCTCGTCGTCGATGGGCTTGCCAAGAAGACGAGACGTCACTTCACGAGCTTCCTCCATGCGGCCTTTCATTGCCAGCCAACGAGGCGAGTCTGGAAGGTAGAGCAGGCCAATCATGACGATGATGGTGAAGAATGACTGGAAAGCTACGGGGAACCGCCAGCGGATGGTGCCTTCGAGGAAGTAGAATCCGTAATCCTAACACAACGTTAGGCCGCAGAAATGAAGCAGCTGTGAGGTCAAAGAACTTACCACCCAGTATGCAATCATGATGCCACCAGAAATCAGAGCACCAGAGAGCGTAATGAGGAAACCGCGTTGATGAGGTCGGGCGCATTCGGATTGCCACGTTGGAATAGCTGCACTTTGGTTAGATTCTTGACCTTGACAAAAGAAAAGGACTGAGTGGTCTTACTTGATGTGACCATGCCATTACCAACACCGCCAATAATTCTGCCGGCGGAGAACAACCCGTATTCGTGGGCTCCAGCCTGCAGAATCGTTCCAAAGATCATGATGGCGCTACCCCAGAACGTGGACGACTTGCGCCCCCATGTTTCCCCGTAGAAGAGGATCAAGAAAGCTCCCAGAAAGCAACCAATCTGATAGACGGCAACGGCCGCGGCCTGCGTGTTCGGATCACCGGTGCACTGACTATAGTCTCGCTGAGTATTCTCGGGGTAGTCAAGCCAACACAGAGCGTTTGACTGATCCAAGGGCGTCATCAAGGTAATGCTCCTCTGAAAGTCGTCGAGAGTCAGAAGCGAACTCAGAACACCTCTGGGGGACTGATGTTAGACCGGGCTTGCTAGAAAGTTGGAGCGACTGATACGTACTGATCATAACCAAACATCAGGAATCCGCAAGACGCGATGAATCCGATACTCCAGTTGAGCAGCTTGCCTTCGAGACGTTTCCCACGGAAGCCCCACTCTGGCAGATCGCCCATCTTGGCAAAGAATCCCATCAAGCCTCCAGGCGACTTTGGTTTTTGGTCGACGGCGCGGCTGCTGTCGACCGAAGACGGCGTTCGGCTGCCGCCGTCGCTGGGTTGTTCGCGCTTCTCCTGCTTCTCGGTCATATTGGGCTCATCAGCCGTGCTGTGTTCGGCCATGTTTATCCAGATACCGACCCAAGTCGAGAAGTATGAGATTGCATGTAGTGGCGGACGATCACTCGAAGCTTGGGAGGTCTTGGGGAAAGCGTGGCTGCAGGATGTGCGTCCGGCTTTGTACTCGCTCACTTCTCACCCTCCACTTATGTCTTGATCAATATCGTGGGCCTCCAATGAGAGGGTAATTGTTGAAGGATGACTTGGCTGAGGTCATATGGTAGTTTGGGGAGCTGACAGACGGCCTGGCGATGTCGATATGGAGACTTTGCGTTTTGGACGGGCCAGCGCTACCCACACTTTTTCTCCGGAAGGATGTCTTGGGTGTTGGTTGGTTTCTCCAATCAACAGCAGAGAACGGCCCGAATCCATTTTGTAGGTTGACTGGTCAAATAGCTTTCACCATGTTACTTTAGTTTCAATGATCGCGAACCCTGATGTTCCAATTCAATTTCTTTTATTCTCGTCATCTATCAGAGAGGCAGCTAGCTGTGCTTTGAAATAGGTCTGTATGGGTAGCTTTTCGCCAACATTTAGCTCCAGTCAACCTCTAGAATACAGCACGTAAAATGGCTCGAATGCTAGAAAACATGTCTTCAAGATACCAGTCGTTAGCCAGGCTGACTTCCGGCAGTGGATCGCGAGAACAATCGCCGAGCCCGAAGAGCCAACATGCTCCCGCACGGGTTGCCCAACAGAGTAAGCCGAGGCTGGGCGGTCCAAGACTTTTGTGTTTTTCTCTTTGGCCTGAATAAAAAATCCGGTAAGCTGAAAGGTTTATGGGAAGATTAAGACCCTTTTTTAGTCTTGGTGTTGTCTTGGTCGTCGCTTGGTGTTTCTCGGCGGGCAAGGGTTCGCTTGCGGAAATGACGTTGGCCAAGTTTTAAGCTTAAATCGCTATTAGTTGGCTGCTGTCGGACTTTTTGATGCCTACGGGGTTCTTGAGTCCCTCCACTTCCATGTCAGCAGCTGCGGAACCTGCATCTTGGCGGGCCTTGAGCCAACATGTATGGGCGGCTTTGTTTCCGAGGGTGAACATGAACGGCGCGATCTGCGAGAAATAAGGAAGGCGTTGTTCGTTCGGCATAGGCGTTGTATGTGGGCGACTCAGTGTTGCGTAGCCGAACTCATATCGACTCTCTAGCGATTCTATCTCTCGTGTCTCGTATGAGCGAGAACTTTTCCTCAATCTGACTGAAGAAAGTAAACCACTATCAACTCTCTGCTCACGATGGACTCGGCTTCCGAATCCTCAGTTTGTGGCGGCAGGCCTAGACTGCCATTCGTGAAGTAGTGAAAAGTAACTTGAGTAAGTACCGCTTCTACGACATAATATAGTCTGGGCAGGGCGAGTCACGCAGCCGATGTTGCTTGGAATGACTCAACTTTCAGTGCAAGAAAAGTGGCAAGAGATTTGTCATCAGTCATAATTCTTTCGTTTCATTTGAACGTTACTTATGTTATGACCCATCAAAGCTTCAGAATAGCCTTGCCGAAGTTCTTTCCGGTAAGCATGCCGATCAAACCATCAGCAGCGTTGTCAATGCCCTCAGTCACCGCCAACTTGGACTTGACGCTTCCCTCAGACAACCACTTCTGCAAGTTCTCCTGGTGATCCTTGAAGTAAGCGGGGCCGAACTTGGGGTTGCCAACGAGGAAACCCTGGAGGGTGATCTGCTTGGTAACGACCTGCATCAAGCCGTTGATGCCCTTTTGCTGACCGGCGGGGGTGTTGTGGTTTGAGATCTGTTCTGTGCATCAGCGTCCCATTCAAGTTCATGTAGGTACCGAGCTCTCAATTTAATCACTTACCATGCCACAGACAGCGACGCGACCCTCGGTGTTCATACTGGTGAGAGCAGCCTCGAGGTGGTCTCCACCGACGTTCTCAAAGTAAATGTCGATTCCGTTGGGGGCCAACTTGGGGAGAGCCTCAGCAGGCTTCTCCTTCTTATAGTTAAATCCGGCATCGAAACCAAGCTCCTTGGTGATGAAGTCAAGCTTCTCATCTGAACCAACGGAGCCGATCACGGTCAGACCCTCACGCTTCGCAATCTGACCAACGAGCTGGCCAACAGCACCTGCAGCCGAACTAACAAAGATGGTCTCGCCCTTCTTCGGCTGTCCAATCTTGTGCAGGCCGGACCAGGCGGTCAAGCCCGGCATTCCCAGAGGTCCGAGGAAGAGCCCGAGGTCCAGGTTATGGGGGTTCCGCACCTTGCGGGCTTGCTGCAGGATCTGAGGTGTGACGCGAGCGTACTGAGCGATGGGCGTGTGGGAGTAGACGAGGTCGCCCTCGGCAAAGTCTGGGCTGTTGCTCTTGAGGACCTTGCCGACGGTGCTGTTGGTGATAGGCCCGTCCAGCTCGAAGGCGGGGGAGTAGGACTTTGTGCCGGCTTCGCGCATGCGACCGCGCTGGTAGGGGTCGAAGGAGGCGTAGAGGACCTCAATGACCAGGCCGCCCTCAGGAGCATCGTTGAGGTCAATGGGGCGGTCCTCGATGGTGAGGTGCTCGCCAGCTACCGGGAGACCGGTGGGGATCTTCTTGAAGATGAGAGTCTTGTTTTGGGTCATGATGAATGGTGTGGTTTGGACGAGCTTCTTAGATGATTTGAGTGCTCTTGTATTATGAGCTTCAAAATGGTCCTAAAGCTAGTAAGTAGTGTCAGACAATTGGAAGACCGGACGTCAAGAAATAGTCTTTCAATTAAGCTGCTTTGACGTAGTTGTGGGCAGAAGTTGTGCCGAGGTATGATAGGTATGATTTGTAAGGATATTAACGCCGATAAAGAGAACCAACCCCGCGCGTTCCACGCCACACCCCGCCTTTCCTCAACTACGATGCTTTGGACAGCTACACACGAGTAAGGTGCAGTAAATATGACGTGCTGTTGCTTAATCATCAATTAAACTATCGTACGACGACGACTATATTGATAATACATGGCAAGTCGCCACAGACTGGTCTTCGGGACGAATGAAGCTATTCACAAACCAGCTGACTGACTAAAAATTCTGCGAATTGGAGCTGACTGTGGTTCGTTTGCTTGGCTGGTTGACATGTCATGTCAGCACTCTAAGATCATTCCCTGCCGGCTCAGTTCGCATCTCTGCCGAGTTCTGACAGCTTATCAACGCATTTGTATTCTCGATTGTTTAGAGGTTTTCTGGATCATAGATTCATCAGAAGAGTGTTTAAAACAAGGCTTCTGTAATTCCATTCCTGTACAGTGGAAATTGACCTTTGAAGACCTCCAGCTCCCTGATACATTGATGTCGCCACATACTGTTATCTTTCAAGTCTGAGGTTGATGCTCAAGCTTTCAAGCTTACTTACCTAGTTGCTGCTTAAGGTGGATGTCCCGATTCATGATATGTACTTGTACTGGTAACTCGAACCGTCCAGCCGGTGCAAGAATGAGGTTAAAGGCAATCACGAGACATGCAGCGATGCTCATCCCGGCCGCGACGTGTAGCTTGAACGCATTTCTTGGTTCCCTGTCTGTCGCGCTCAGTTCAATATCTCGAATACAATGTGAATGTTGATCTCTTCGAGACCAGTTATTCTACCAACAGTTCGCTTTAGAGCAAAATCCATCCAAGTCTGCGTGCCTAACCAAGTGGAAGACCGCCAGATACGCCATCAACTCCAGGTGCACAAGCCCCATAGACGCCCATTTGGTCACAATCAACTTCTCAGCGTTGCCGAGAAACCACGAAACCAAGGAGACCGACAATATCGAAAACCAGAATCTCCATGCCAGAGGATAATACCAGCACGGACCAAAGTAAATCTCGACCGTCGTCCATGTGCCGACCCCTAACAACCACATGAACGCTCTTCCAAAAGTCCAATTCCACTTGGACATCTGCGTCATGCTGCCGCCTGTTTTCAAATAAAGACTTGCGAGGCCGCTCCATCCGTCTAGTATTGCCCTGATATCATCCCGTGTTCGAGGCGGCCAGAAGCGGAGAATATTGGCCTTTGGATCGCAGAAGCCACCTGGAACAGCCGAGGAGACCGTAGCCGACGTTGCGGTGGGAAGAATGAAGTAGCTGAGAAGCATAAAGGTCTGTCTAAAAGTGTTGTTTTCCAAAACGGACCGCAGCACAGATCCTACAGGAAAGAAGTCGACGAGGCATTGAGATCCGTTGGTGATCATGTGCTTGCCACCAAGAGTGGCTATGATGGTTTTGAAAATAATGGCGACGGTCTCGGTGGCTCCTTTGAACCATGACTCCGAGGATGGCGATGACTGGGCTACAGAAGCTTCGGTGCCACCACCGCCCAATATAGACTCTAGAGATGGGAATGGGATCCACAAGCTGATTGGGGGAAGAAAAGCATCCATGGCGACTTTTGCCATGACGAGGCCTATTACTGCCAGTGAGAAAAGTACCAAGTATACAGGAGTGCTCATCCTATCCGGCTGCATATGCTGTTCCGGTGCCATCGGAATATGCTCATGGTCTCGATGGTCCGGATTTAGTCGCGCCGCCATCCCGTCGTGCTCTTGGTCTCGTTCCGGCCGGTCGTTCCGGGTACCTCGGAGCTCCGGGTCCATGTCGTTGACGAGTGGCTCCATCAACTCTGTTGCAGCTCTTCCACGGATGATTTGGCTTGGGCGAGGTCCAAGGTCAGCTCCCGTCCGCCGCGCAAGGAAATCGTTATGTGAAGGTGATGGCATCAATATGGTTGAAGACAACAAGGAAGCCTGGCGCCATGGGATTACGAGGTGCAGGTGAGATGCGGCTTACCTAAACTACCTCACTTAGTAAGTAATTGCTGTGCCTCTCACTGGAGAGAAGCCTTAGGCTAAGGAATGGCCAACCTGCATAAGTGGCTCAATGAACGGTTGGCTGAAAGGGTAAGGTAAGACAAGGTCAGTTACGTCCATTGTTATCAGAAGGGATTGGTTTTGATTATTGCTCAAGGCAGTGAGAATGATCTTTCTTTTTTCTGTCTTTGTTTCTCTCTTCTTATCCAATCCCTTACTGACTACCTACTGGTTCTGAAGCCACCTTTAGTTTGTCGACAACGAAAATAGTTTTCTTCAAATTGTCATAGATCAACAAGCATTGATCCGTGTCCTGGAGCACATTGTGTAGCTCGACATACCACAGCTACCCGTAACCGAGAAGCAGCGTGGTGTGGGATCTGTCAGCATGCAATGTAACGCATCCCATCCACTAAGCGACGGCCCGTCTTCCCCTTAAATGCCTCCAACAGACATACCTCAATCTGTCACCACGACCGAGACAAAATCCTACGCCGTGCTGACGTCTTGCTGGGGCACCAGAGACTATCGAATCTGACAGCTGGTTTAATGTAACAACAGAATCCGATCCGACCTTACAGCATCTTTGAATTAGCCCGGCGCGCCCGGAGAACACATATTTAGCGACATTTAAGCATGCTCGCCTAAATCTATGGGAGTGGCGCATGGAACCAGCGTTCCGGTGACAAAAATCCATGCTGCTGATATGCCTCCTGGCGTACGATGATGTGATTCAGAGGGCATACTTAAGTATGAGCCCACACCATTGACCTTCATCATGGACTTCTCTAGGGAGTTGAGCTAGGCTCACGTCTTCAAGTGAGACCCTTCTAGCAAACCGCGCTCGTCGATTGAAGTATCAAGCGACAAACCCACCTTCCACAACATAATGCTGCGGGCTTTCATCTTGTCGCTCGTGAGCCTCGCGGCAGCGCAAGACCGCCTCTTTTCCTCGGGCTTTGCATACCCTGGCCGCAATGCAAGCTACGATTACATCGTCATCGGCGGCGGCACCGCCGGCCTAACCATCGCGTCGCGCCTCGCCGCAACCTCTGCCTCCGTTGCCGTGGTCGAAGCCGGTGGTTTCTACGAGGTCGAAAATGGCAACAACAGCGTTGTTCCCCTTCTCTCGCTTACTGGCATCGCCTTCATCGACCCGTCGCCAAATTTCACCCCGCAGCCCCTGATGGACTGGTCCCTGGTCTCGGAACCGATCGCGGGCGCCGGAGGCCGACGGGTGCACTACGCGCAGGGCAAAACGCTTGGAGGGTCTTCGGCGATCAACACGATGTCGTATATCCGCGGGACAAAGGGCTCCTATGACCTCTGGGCCGAGTCGGTTGGCGATGAGACGTTTCGGTGGGAGAGCATGCTCAGGTATTTCAAGCGCTCTGTCGATCTCACGCCGCCGAACGAGGAGAAGAGGCAGAACACGAATGCGACTGTGCGGTTTGATCCCCGCGACTACGACGAGCAGGGAGGCCCACTGCAGGTTTCTTGGAACAACTGGGTCGATCCGACGCTGACGTGGCTTGCTCAAATAGTTCTGAGCCTCGGACTGAGCATCAGCCCCAAGGGATTCGGCAGTGGCGAGCTGGCGGGATACGGCGCGTGGGTGCCTTCGACGATCGAGCCGGGAAAGGCGCAGCGATCTACGAGCGAGAGCAGCTTCTTGCGACAGGCTATCAAAGACACTGAAATCACTGTCTACACTCACACTTTGGCAACCAAGATCCTGTTCGACGGCAATAAGGCCGTGGGTGTGAGCGTCAATTCCCAAGGGGTCGAGTACACCCTGTTCGCTAATAAAGAGGTCATCCTCACCGCTGGCACGTTTCACTCTCCGCAACTTCTTCAAGTCTCTGGAATTGGCCCGCGCGAGAGACTGGAAGCTCTCTCGATCCCAGTCATCGCCGACGTCCCCGGCGTGGGACAGAACCTGCAAGATCCAATTCAGATTTTCGTCGCGTACCCCGTCAGCACACCTTCTGCACAATCTCTGACCAATGACCCGGCTCTCAACCCAGGCTTCGTTGAAGAGTATCTGAAATCTGGCACTGGTCCCTACAGTTCCGCTGCAGGCTTTCTGGCTCACGAGCGGCTTCCCAACCCTACTCTTACCAACCTTACGCAAACAACTCGTGATAAGCTTGCTTCATTTCCTTCTGACTGGCCTCAGCTTTCCTTCATCGTAGGGTCATTCTCAACTGGGCCAGGACAAACGAGCGGGACTCTTGCTGCTTACCTCCCTCTCGTCTTCTCCCGCGGCAACGTCACTATATCGTCAGCCTCCATCAACGCGAAGCCGGTCATCAACTTGAATTGGCTGTCCGACCCCGCCGATGTGGAAATGGCTATTGCAGCCGTCAAGCGGCTTCGTACGGCCTGGGTCTCGCCAGTCGCCAATACGCCGGGTTTCAAGACTGGCCCTGAGATGCTTCCTGGCGCTTCGGTGCAGACCGAAGAGGAGATACTGGAGTATGTCAGGGCTAACGTGGGACAAGTATGGCATCCTGTGTCCACTGTTGCTATGGGCAAAGAGGAAGATGTCACATCAGGCAAGGCGGTGGTCGACAGCCGCGGGCGTGTGTTTGGTGTCCAAAGGTTGAGAGTCGCTGATGCGAGCACTTTTCCATTTGCTCTGCCGGGACACCCTCAGTCTGCTGTGTACGCGTTGGCAGAAAAGATTGCGGAGGATATAATTGCTGGTCGTTGAACAAATCATATTCATCGATACTGTGTTAAATTGGCTATGGTGACTATGAACCTGTGATACTCTCCGATGGCTCTCAATGCTTAAAATAGCACGCCGCTTTTCCCTATGTCCAAGCCAGACTGATGTGGCCAGTAACGCTGCTCATGCAACATTGCCCAGACGGTAGCCAAGTAAGAGCTCAGTGACATGTCTCAGTGTTTGTCCATGTGTTCGATGAACTCTTGCAGAGCCTTGCAGTCAGACTCTCTGCATTCGATTTCCGACTGGTCTCCCTCAAAGTATCCTCTTTCGTACTTGAGAAAATGCACACGACTCTGGTTCTCTGCAAGAGCTTCCTTGTCCATTTGCATCTTTTCACGACGACCAATGCTTTGGTTAACGGAGTGCAAAGTCATATAGAGATCAGCGTCGATCACAGTGATAGATTCGTCAGCCAGCTCGCAAAGTTCGCACTTGTCTTGTGTGCAAGAGTCATCTGATAGCTCCCTGTTGCCGAGATCTTTGTCGCTCTCTTCGTTCTATTAATCTATTGTTAGCTTCGGATGTTTGTACGGTCATGTGGTCTATTTCCCCGAGCTGATGTGATGGGATGTGGGGGGAATGGAGGCACTGGTGAAAAGGAACTCAAAGGAAGAAAGGAAATTGAGGCTCGTCTTACGGTGCCGGCGCTGGCGTTGGCGTTGAAAAGCCTATGGCCCATCTTGTCTCAGTACAGCGTTTTCGCTGGTGTTGACGGCGGAGAATTTCTAGAGTGTCTGTGATGGTAGGGCCCTGGTAAGAGGTCAGATGGAAACTTCCCAAGGAGATTCACAGTATCTCACCAATTGGATGTAGACTGACTGGGCATCGGTGATAATTGAGCTGATTGCAAAAGGAAAGGTGTTCAGGAATAAACAATCCAAGGCACCTTCTTTGTAGAAGGCCGCCTCGTTGATTGTGTGGTGTGTCTGAGCAGGAATTTATACCGAATATATCGAACAAAAGTTTGTGCGGAGGGGTTTTCTTCGGTCGACTTCAGAGACTGCCTGCCAAATCCAAAGCAGAAGGTACATAGACATATCGTTCGTTCCTCCCTCGAATCGTTTCTGGGCAGATTGAGCTTGATCTGATAAAGGAAGATTGGGTGGAATATGTTGATGGAATACACGAAATACATGGAGTCTGGTCTTGGTTCTGCACCTCCAGCAGTACTGCGAATTCGTGTCAGGGGGACTATCAACTCCAATCCCTTCTAGTTGGGCCCAGGAGGTCTATTCGGAATGGTCTATGTGAGAACATTTATTCTTAGTTCTCAACACCACGCGTAACCACGAAATTCCAGGGAAGTGGATTCCACACAAGTCTTCTCCAGAAAAGCTTCATGTAGAATATCTACGGCCTTGACAATGCAAGTAGAAATACTTTTGTCGAGTGGATAGACTAGGTGGGTGAAAGTCTAGGTAAAACATCCAGGTGAGTCGTGACGGATCCTGTCTACTAGAGTGAAGAAGCTCTCCAGGCCTTCAATGAGGATGTAGTTATAATTTTGCTCTCCCCGAAGTTGGTATACTCGAAAAAAGATATTAAAGGGACCCAAAACAGGGTGGGGTTTATCTCATTGTGGTGGGTGATGTATTTTGGGGTCTTGTGACGGTTCGATGCTCCAAAACCTCGCCCGGCGTCCAAACTTCTGGTATTACCCACTATGAGCACGCTTCTCTTTAATGGGGCCAAGTGTATAAGAAAGGCAGCTAATGAGTTAGGGCATGATCAGAAGCTAGAAAGATTAGATCAGAATATGATGTACCAATAATTAATTCTGTTATATGTTGAGAAGCACAGATGTGCACAGGTAATAAAATAGTTCGAATTATGGAACCATATTCAGCCACAAAGTAGTATCATGTCAAAGGTGCCAGGCATTGTTGAACCTCGTGGGATCATTACCTTAGGATGGAATGTGATGCGGTCTTATAAGCTAATCACCTCCGCGACTGTAGATGCTCTAATGACTTCACGGCGGCTGGATATTTGTGTCGCAGTGCTCTTTCAGTATGACGGTCACTGTTATCCTGTCTTCTTTTGCCGTTGTTTGCCCATCGGGAGGAAACCCCGCACTTTCAATTGCGCATGTGCCGCTTGTGCAGGATCAGAATGCAGAGATCTGCAAGCCAAGCGCCTGATCCATAGAGGTAGGAGGGAGACGATTGGGGAAACGGAGTAAGCGATAAACGGGAATCTTGTGACGCTTATTGCTGCTACTTCAAATGTTCCTTGCTGTTTGATGCGCCCTCTTTAGTGTATCCTGTTTGTCCTTTAAAGAAATAGGACAAATGCTGTTGAATGCCGCCTCAATTTGAGAAGTACAATTATTTACACGTCTACAAGCTTTAGACATCGACAGCCAGTGCTATCGACGCAGAAAACCGATGGAAACTACCAAAGAGAAGCTGGAAAGGAGAACAGAAAGAGCAGGAGACCCCGCTGGCATCGCCATCGACAACGACATCGAGCCGGCAACGGCGACAAAAAGCGGCACAGTCGCGGACCTCAAGCAACAGCAAGAGCTACAACACATCGGAACACTTGACCGGAAACTGAAGTCGCGACATGTTCAGTTTCTGGCTCTATCGGGAGCCATAGGCACGGGGCTTTTCGTCGGTAGCGGCCAAGTTCTGTCGCTGGCTGGGCCGTTGTCCGCCTTCATCTGCTACGCCGTGACCGGGTTCAACCTTTACTGCGTGATCAACTGCCTCGGTGAGATGGCTGCGTGGCTTCCGATCCCGGGAGCTGTGCCAATCTTTGCTGCGCGGTTCGTTGATCCTGCGTTGGGGTTCACTTTGGGATGGAACTACTGGTAAGCGATTCATTTTTGAAGGCTTCACGGGGTACGAAGATGGAGACATAATTATGATTGTCAAGAGACAGGGAATCTAAATTCTAGATCCAAGAAGATAGGAACGAGCGGGCGCTAATTATAAGACAGGTACCAATTCGCCATCGGTGTCCCGATCGAAGTCACCGTCTCGGTGGTCATCCTTGACTATTGGGACCACGCCATCCCACAAGCCGCCCTCATCACCATCTTCTTTGTAGCAATGGTCCTTGTAAACTGCCTCCCGGTCCGTATATACGGTGAAGCAGAGTTCTTCTTTGGCGCCATCAAGCTCACAACAATTGTCGGCCTCATCATCCTAATGTTCATCATCACCGTGGGTGGCGGGCCAAGTGGAGACGCCATCGGCTTCCGGTACTGGCATGACCCCGGGCCGATGAACGAATACCTCCGGTCCGGCGCCCTTGGCCGCTTCCTTGCCTTCTGGAAAGTCTTCATCCAAGCTACTTTCTCCTACGGTGGCAGCGAAATGGTCGTCGTTGCGTCCGGCGAGACTGAGAACCCGCGGCGCAATATCCCAAAGGCAATCCGCCGCGTCTTTTGGCGCATTGCGATATTCTATGTCCTTGCCATCTTCCTCGTCGGGCTGTGTGTCTCTTCGGAGGACCCTAATCTGCTCAATGCAATCAGCAGCAGCAGTCCTGGCGCCGCGCAAAGCCCCTTTGTCATCGCTATCAGCAACGCCGGCATCGGGACGCTGCCCTCCATCATCAACGGCGTGATCCTCAGCAGTGCGTGGAGCGCCGGCAACAGCTTCTTCTACGCCTCCACGCGGGTCCTCTACGCTGCTGCACTCGACGGCAAGGCGCCCGCGATCCTTAAGTGGGAGCACTTCGGCGTGCCGTACGCCTGCGTCGCTGCTACGTCGGCGCTGGGGTGCTTGGTCTATCTCAACGTGAACAACCGCGCCGCCGAGGTGTTTTTCTGGATCAGCAACCTCAGCGCCGTGAGCACGCTGGTTGTCTGGGCCAGCGTGTGCTACACCTACCTACGGTTCTACCAGTGCCTGCGACATAACGGTATCGATCGCGATACGTTGCCGTACAAGGCCCCAATGCAGCCGTTTCTCGCGTACTTTGCCATTGTCTTCTGTCTCGTCGTTGCGTTGTTCAATGGGTTTGATGCATTTTTCCCGGGGCGGTTCAGTGCCAAGACGTTTTTGCCGCCGTATATCGATATTCCAATCTTCTTGTCACTGTTTTTAGGCTACAAGTTTGTCAAGAAGACCAAGTTTGTAAAGGTTTCCGAGATGGATATCTGGTCAGGCAAGGCGGAGATTGATCGACTTGAGCCGACGTGGCCGGTGGTGAAGCCTCGCAACTGGTTGGAACGGATTTGGTTTTGGATCGCGTGAAGCGCGGCACACCGCTGTCGGCGATGTGGCAGGCTGTTCGACAGTACAAACAGTACATATAGTAAGCATGGATCACTTGATCTTCTTCGTCGTTGCTAGTACTTCCTTCGGCAACAAAATTTCGTGAGAGTTGGGCGAGAGTTGGGCTGAAAAGAGGTGAGTGAGGTGGGAGTTGGATCTAGACCAGAAACTTGCCGCGGCAAATGACTACTCCCTGAAGCTACGACCTTTGGAGTACTCCCTCTTAGGTTCCAGACCGGCGGTAACATCAATTCTCATGACCCCAGACCCAGCGGTGAGCAACTAGTTTCTCACGAGTGAAAATCTTTGATCAATAGCCAGATTCCTGGCGCACCCGACACTCTGGTCAATATCCACAGACCGGTGGCCGGGGAGCTCGGGCGCCGCCTGGGACCCAAGCTCCGATACGCCAATGCTACTGCAGAGTCCCGCCAACCCTCTTGTTTTCCACAATCTTTCCATGTGTCTCTTGACCCTCATACCTTGGGAAGAGATTAGATCCTCACTTAGCGCTGTAGGGAGAATTCCAGGAAAAAGCCTAAAAGGTACTTGACAACGAGGTATTTTGCAAAGATCATGATGCACTGATGCAGACGGCACTTGTGTTAGTGCCGCAGACTAGTAGCGGTAGCCTAGTAGAAAGACGGCAGTCAGACGCATCACTTGTGGCGTTTTTGTAGTGTTGGTGGCATGCCCGGTCATAATTCAGCTCTACCCACCGGCCGACATGATCGCAGGCGTCATGTGGGGGAAGCCTAGAGTAAGTAATATCCTCATCCTAGCCTAAATGCAGAGAAGTTCCAGACTACTCGGATTATCGATGGTTTGTGGACAGCGTTCCGCAACAGAAGAATCAAGTGGAGCGATGACAGAGGATCGTATGGTGGGTGTATTCTCTGAACAGGCCAAGAGACCTAGACTCAGGACGTGAACATGAGCCGATTTTGCCCACACGGAGAAACCAACCACCTCTAGTCGCCGAGGCCGGTGCTGTCTTTTCTTTGGAGGGGACCCTTCTTCGGTGGTGCTGACAGGCGCAAATGCGGCCTCGAGGCTCGCGCGGGTGCGAATCCATTTGTCAAAAGCGACCGGGTTGACCGATGTTCTGATCACTTGGCCACCCCGTTCCTGAGCCAGTCGGGGGCATGCGGAGATTGGTCATAGAGTGGGGGCCGGATTTAGAGACACAGGGTCGTGGACTCGTGGGTTATCTTTGTGGGCGACTTTGGGTTGAACTGAGTTGGAATTGTGGTCTTTTACGAGCTAGCAGACTGGGAATAGGATCCCGATGCTCGTTGCAATAATTGCTCGTCAAAATATCACGCAGAACGAGGTAACAACGCGGTAGCCGTCAGATGGGCTGGGAAGCTGGAGTTAGGAGATTTCTTGCAACAAAAGTGCGCCGAGGTCGTTGGTGGTGGCTGCGGGTAGCCTGATTGAGTCAAGTAGAACATCTGCTGACGTCCTTTCTTTACCCCCGGTACTTCATCGCAAGTGAGAGAAGAGGATGAGTGAGTATGAGACAAAAGAGAAAGACCAACTCAAACCGTGCCTTGGCAATCTTCGTGCCGAGGAATGGGTGGCAGGATTATGGAATGCGCCACGACGGCTTGGAGGACGTAACCGTTTGCGGTATCGATCGCAGCGGTTCGTGGTGCGAAAGGCGCACGCTAAATCAGATAAGATGGATCTGATAAAAAATTCTCTGATGGCTTGAGTCCTTGATTCCGACACCACAAAGTTTCACACCACCAACTTGAGTGCTGGCTACACTCAAGGACTTCAACTCCGAGGCTTGAAGACCCGAGACCAGGGATCAAAGGGGCGCTAGTCTATTAACTAACAAGATGCGAAAAAATCATCACGGCTAGCGCAGGCTGCGTCAGGCTGGATCGACTGGCTCAGTGGTTCGCCCCCCCTCCCCGTAGGTTCCCAGTGTCTGGCTGCCGACCGAAATGGCTCCGATGGGCAAAGATGGATGGAGTGGCCTTGATTGGGCAGCGCGCAGGCTGCCTGCGAGCCTGAGAGACATTGATAAAGCTCTATTCGCCATGTCTGGAAAGTTAAAAAGGGCCCTGGATGTAACCTCACCACCTTGTCCTCCCTGTCGTCCCTGCAGGCGGATCCTCTCTCTGAATTTTCTCCCTCTTTAATTCATTCCATCCCCGGTCGGGTCATCAATTTGATCTCCTTTGTTGCTTTTCTTGCCTATAAACAAATAGTTGCGCAGTGTTCTCTGTGCAATTGAGCAGACACGCAACTCAAGAGACGCTACCTTCACCTGGCCCCGAGTTCCTCACCTTCTCGGTCAACGCTTACCTCGGCGCATTGACCTTCGGTGTGTCGCAGCTCCTGCCACATACCGCAAGACGTCACCGGAGCCCCGACTCTTTCCCGAGTAAGTGCCGCCGTCTTTCAACGTCACCTTCCGTCACGACTCTCAAGGTTGCCGGCGCGGAAGTGGAGTTTCGCCGACATCATCCGGGGATCTTGCGAAGTTCAGCTTCAACTACGATTCTTGTTTTGCGACCTCCCTCTGTCCTGACACTGACCTTCCCCCCCCAGACTCTCTCATCATCCAGTCTCGTCTGGGTACTTCAGTCATTCAAAATGGGTCTCTTTGGTCGTAAGAAGGAGACTGAGTCTCCTTCGGATATCGTCTCGCCCACCGCCGATGTCACCTCAACGGAGAAGAATGCTCCTCTCTCCCAAAACACTCCTCCGCCTCCCACGTATGAGTCCAACAACATCTTTGGCGAAAAGTCGCCTGGTGTTGCGAGAATCGAGGCCCTGTCTGCCGCCATCACCACTACCGACCGGTACTTCATCTTCTTCGGCGTCTTCCTAGTCGCCTACGCCTACGGTCTCGATGGAACCCTTCGCTACGCTTACCAACCCACCGCCACGAGCAGCTACGCCACGCACTCTCTTCTGGCCACCGTTAACGTCCTCCGCTCTGTCATCGCCGCGGCTGCCCAACCCACATCCGCCAAGATTGCTGATGTCTTTGGTCGTGTCGAGCTCATCTGCGTCTCCGTTGTCTTCTACGTCGTTGGTACCATCGTCGAGGCATGCGCCACCGAGGTTAAGGCCTTCGCCGCTGGTGCCGTTGTCTACCAGGTTGGCTACACCATGATCATGCTGCTTGTCGAGGTCATCATCGCCGATATTACCTCGACCCGCGCCCGTCTGTTGTTCAGTTACATTCCTGCGCTTCCTTTCATCATCAACACCTGGGTCAGCGGTAACATCTCCGCCCTGGTTCTCGGCGAAAGCACCTGGCAGTGGGGCATCGGCATGTGGTGTATCATCTACCCTGTCTGTGCCCTCCCCCTTATCATCAGCCTGTCTATTGTCGGCCGCCGCGCTAGGAAGCAGGGACTGCTCGACTCTTACTCGTCTCCTTTCCGCATGCTCGGCCCCAAGAAGTTCCTCATTGAGCTGTTCTGGCAGCTCGATGTCATCGGTATCATCCTGGTTATCGCCATCTTCGCCCTGATTTTGGTTCCTCTTACCATTGCCGGTGGCTTCTCAACAACGTGGCGCGAGGCTCACGTCATCGCCCCCCTCGTTATCGGTATCCTTTGCATCCCAGTCTTTGCTGTGTGGGAGATGAAGGCCAAGCACCCTCTCGTTCCCTTCATGTTGATGCGCGACCGTGGCATCCTGGCCCCTCTTGGCATTGCCTTGGGTCTCAACTGGGCTTGGTACATGCAGGGAGACTACCTCTACACTGTCTGTATTGTTGCTTTCGACTTCAGCATTGCGTCCGCTACCCGGATCACGTCGCTGTATTCCTTCTGCAGTGTCATCACCGGCTTCATCCTGGGCTTCATCGTCTTCAAGGTCCGCCGCCTCAAATACTTCATCATCGCTGGCACCATGCTCTTCATGGTCGCTTTCGGTCTGTTGATCCATTACCGTGGTTCCCCTACCTCCGCCGGACAAAGCGGTGTCATCGGTGCCCAGGTCCTTCTCGGTATCGCAGGTGGCATGTTCCCCTATCCTGCGCAAGCCTCGCTCCAGACTACTCTGAAGCACGAGCACCTTGCAATCATGACCGGTCTTTACCTCGCCACTTATAACATTGGATCTGCCTTCGGTAACACAGTATCTGGCGCTATTTGGACTCAGGTTCTGCCCTCCGTCCTTCAAGAGAACCTTGCACCCTTTGGCAATGACTCTCTGGCTACCGTAACCTACGCGCAGCCTTTTGTTGCCATCGCCGAGTACCCCGTTGGAACTCCCGAGCGCGCGGCCATCATCGACTCGTACCAGCACGTCCAGCGTCTTCTTACCATTACCGGTATCTGCTTGACGGTACCTCTTATCGCGTTCGCCTTCCTCCTGAGGAACCCCAAGTTGAACGACCAGCAGACGCTTGCCGTTGACGACGTCCAGATCCGTCCTGTGGAGGACAATGACAACCTGCAGAACAAGATCTAAGGATCGAATTTGGATGCACCAAGACTCCTGCTGTAATGATTTCACGTAATTGATTTATGGATATCCAGAACCCTGTACGAGGCACGATGATTCGAGTCTCCATTTAGAGATTGTGGTTAGAGATACCATTCACAGAAAGATATAGTCGTAATTTAATTTTCTTCCTAATTCACAATCGACCTTCACACTGTCTGATTACCTGAGTAGCCATCGCCGCCATTTCTCTAACACGCAGACTGTGCCAAGACTAACTTGACGTAGCAACTGCTTACTTGCATCTGTGCCAGCCCCCGTCGATACCGCACTCTAAGCCCTTCCCCGCACGAAACGACCCGACTTGAATGCTGTTGTCCCCTTCATAGTCGTCTAGGACTCGATTCTAATTCGCTAAATCTACAGCATAAAGCAAACATGCGCTTCTCTATGTCTAAGATTCTCCATCGTTCTTGGGAACGAGCTCACTCAGCACATTTCGATTGGCGTTCCTGCGACTTTTCCCGGCTTGAGTTACTCCAATGCAACGTCGTTTAGACTTCAGCTTACTGGCATATGCACGTACAGGGCCTCTGCATCGCGACAATGGCGAGACCGTTGTCATTCTCGCGTTGACAGAAACTCGTCTTTAAAGTGAGTCTGCGGCGCGATGCTTCTACGTTGACTCTTCTCTCTTGTTGTCGCTTTACCTCCTCAAGAAGCCTGTTCAGTCTTGTCTTAGTTTTGTAGTCCAGATGCCTAGAGTTCTCACGACCCCCACGAAGGCCATTCTGGCACTGCTGGCGTACAGCTCATCTTCACTAGCACTACAGATTCTTCGCTACGCGACAATTGCCTCGCGAGATGCGGTTGCCGCGACTGATTATGACTTTGTCATTGCCGGTGGAGGCGTCTCGGGTCTTACCGTTGCCGATCGGCTGACTGAAGACCCAAGCAGTAAGTAGAGACAGTGTCATACTTCAACTACCTCAGATGTGAATCCTCCACCTAATGCATGTGATTTAGTCAAAGTCCTGGTCATCGAGACCGGACCTTTCGACAAGGACGAAGACAGCGTTCTCGTCCCGGGTGCCTTCTTCCCTGTCCCGTACCTTTGGCCCAACTTGAACAGCGCGCCACAGTCTGCGCTGAACGACCGCATCTTCTCAGTGCCTGCCGGCCGAGTGGTCGGCGGCGGTTCGGTCGTCAACGGCATGGTCTTTGTGCGCGGTGGAAAGTCAGAGTATGCGGCCTGGGAGGAGCTGGGTGCCAGAGGCTGGGGATGGGATGACCTGTTGCCTTACTTTCGGAAAGTAAATTCGATCCGAACATACAATCAGCATGGACCTGAGAATGCCGATTAACCATTTGCTAGAGCGAGAACTTCTCGACCCCGTCTAGGGATTTTGCTGACGCTGCCAACATCTCGTGGGTAGAGTCGGCTCACGGCCACAGTGGACCTGTCCGTGCCTCGTATCCCAATTATTACTTCCCCGGTGCTGGTATGCAGTTCAAACTAAGAGGAGCAAGAACACTTCCACTGAAATCACGTAGAAAACTTCTGGCAAGCCGCTTTGCAAAGCGGCCTTACCCCTTCCCCGGATCCCAATGGCGGCGACCGGGCCGTCGGTCTCTTTAACTTCCCCACCCTCGCCGACGCAACAACCCGGACCCGGAGCCACGCACGAATCAACCATTACCAACGCGTGAAAGATTCTCGTCCCAACTACCACATCTTGGCTGAACACACTGTATCCAAGGTCCTATTCAAAGGAAAGCGGGCTGTTGGTCTCGAGTATCTACCTTCAACTGGTGGTGAGCGCCTCGAGGTCTACGCAAAGAAGGAGGTCCTTCTGGCTGCTGGGGCGCTTCATACGCCACAAATTTTACAACTTTCTGGCATTGGGTCAAAGAAGTTCTTGAAGACCCTTGGGATTGATACCGTTGCTGATCTGCCTGGGGTCGGCGAGAACTTTATGGATCAGGGTGAACTCAAGGTCCCCTTCACATGTCAGTACCATTCCAATTCGAAAGCAAAAGTACAGTGACTGAAGAAAACCACGCAGTTGAGAACAACGTATTTCCCAACTCTGGAGCCCTAGATACCAACGCAACATACGATGCTGAACAGCGCGCCCTTTATGACGCCAATAAGCAGGGAGCGTACACCATCGTCAGAACCTTGAGCACAAACCTAGCCGTACCGCCGCTAGCCAACACAACCTCATCCTGGCGCGACATCCTCGCCACTGCAAAGTCCCACCACCCCACCGAGTTTCTTGCTCCAGGTACCCCTTCATCCGTTCAAGAAGGCTACAAGAAGCAGCGGGAAGTCGTTTTAGATCAGCTCGCAGGCCAAGACGTGCCCCTCGGCATGGTCCACTGGGGCACCGGCAACAGTATCACGCTTTACTTCCTCCGTGCGCTGAGCCGCGGGTCGGTGAAGATTAACTCCACGGATCCGCTGCAACAACCCGTCATTGACTTTCGCACTGCTTCTGATCCCACTGACTTCGACCTCGCTGTGGCGTTGTTTGAGAAGGGGAAGATCATGTCTGCGCCGGCGATGAAGGTTCTTGGGCCCAAGATGGCGGCGCCGTATGATACCGCTTCCAAGGAAGAGATGAAGACATTATTGGCTGCTAACATGTCACCTTCAAATGCACATTCGTGTTGTACTGCGGCTATGGTGCCCAAGGACAAAGGCGGTGTGGTGGATACGGAGATGCAGGTTTATGGGGTCGAGGGGTTGAGGGTTATCGATGTTAGTTATTGGCCCATGGTGTTGACTGCTGCGCCGACGGCAACAACTTACGCATCGGGAGAAAAGGTAAGAAGGGCCTCTGAAGTGGTTTCGCACCAGATTACTAACTTCATTGCAGATTGCGGATATCATCAAGAAAAGGTATGATATTGCCTCACTCTGAATAGCAATGAGGGAACTTCAATAGCAGTCTCGTGTTCCAGATGATAATCCTGGTCATTGGATGAATTAGCTGAATCTATTGAAAACTTGCTTGTTTTCAAGCACAAAAAACCATGCCTGAGTGCCGGCGCGTGTTAACTATATTCGTTGTGCATGTGTAGTGTCGTTCCATTCGATGCGTTCTCGACTCGGTTGCTTTTGACTTCATTCCGGTTTTTGTGCGTAAACCACGTATCTGTGATACCGTCAGCCGGGCTTCGATTTCCCAACGAGGAGAAGGGTGGTTACTTACACTGGCCACCATCCGTGTATGGACCTGTCTCGCATGTCTTTCCTAGCATCCACCAAAAAGACTTCGAGCTGCTCCGCCGACCAACCTAGTGCCCTAGTGAAAAGAGCCAAACTAAGTCCGGACAAGCCATTTCCTAGGTTCTCGTACGTCCACACGCCTTCGACACAAGACGTTCAGTCAGCATGTAGATCTTTACGAGTACGGGTTGAACACGCAGCCGATTTACCTAGCTCTTTGTACTTTGGATCCTTTGGCCAGGGGTTCGACGGCCACTTGTAAATCTTTTCCTCAATATTGGTGAACCCCGCTTCTGCGAGCTGCTCTTTGTAGAATTTGCAGCTGTCCAGCGGTCGTTTCCATATCGCCGCCGCTTCGAGCATATGTTCTGCCCACTTTTGAGTTGCGCATTCGGGGCTGACTGTTCCGTCGTCGCTTTGGAGATCTAGGAGGAT
Organism: Colletotrichum fioriniae; assembly: GCF_027942845.1. Taxonomy (NCBI): domain Eukaryota; kingdom Fungi; phylum Ascomycota; class Sordariomycetes; order Glomerellales; family Glomerellaceae; genus Colletotrichum; species Colletotrichum fioriniae. The sequence continues at coordinate 1,584,186 of NW_027076844.1, read as the reverse complement.
GTCGGACAACTCTATCCAGCCTCCGGGTTCGAGGTTTCTATTATAGAATGTCAGGCAAGAAGGCGGAGGCGAGTAGATTGGGTATAAAAGCCCAGCGTGCAGCGAGTAAGAACTTACTCGTAGCTTTGGCGGATAAACCTTGGCCAGTCGGCTATGGAACCTGTGAGCATTCGGCCAAAGATGAAGTCGAACTTGTAGGAGTATGTCCAGTCATCTTCTAGATCGTCGATGTAGAATGTGACGTTGGGAGGTACACTGGACATCGGTTAGTAAATCAGCGGGTTGAAACACTTTCATTCGCAGAATCATTATTCTAGTGGTACTTACAATGGCGGTTGTATTGGGCTGAGATCAACACCAGTTATCTGCCAATTTTTAGCTACCTGGTGAGGAGTTAGGGAGTTTTGAAGGAGCCTTACCAGTGTCTCTTGATGATCGTCGGCTGTTAGGAACAGGCCATTAGCTATATTGACTCATTGGATTCGCGGATGCGGCTATCTTACCAAAGTCCATTGCCCAAATTCCAGTTCCGGTCCCGGCATCTAATACTCTTTTCAAAGGCTTGTCTCGGCCAGCTGGCGATACAAATAGCTTTCCATCAAAGGTAAGTGTGTATAAATGATGTTGAAGATCTATTGCGCAGGCATGAGCATCTCTTTGATGAGAGAACAAAGGTTATGTAACTTACCGAGCCTGTCGTTTTCAACCTGCGATTCCAGATGGGAAACGCGTTAGTTCCCAATTGAGGTTGGAAGGGCGGTTAAACTGCTGAAGACCACCTACCGCGTCATTCGGCAAAACATATCCTAAGCAAAATCCATAGTCAGCACAATAGATTATGCGAGTTTTTATCAAGATGGAGAGCTTTGAATCACTCACTGCCTTCTCGATATGCGTGGTATGTTCTTCCATTTTCTTCGCGGTAACGCATGATACTGCTTGTCATGGATGCAGATGACCCGAGCACAGACTGCAACACGGGTTAATTTTACGCGTAACATTGCACCGCTAGACCGAGGTACCACTACTCACCACTCCCATGGCCGAGTCGCTGTCATCATTGGTATCGTTCTCCTCTCCATTCTATCAAAAGAATCAGCATCAAGGTCCGTCGAGTGCAAGCAGATATGTTGAAAGGTTGCCGAACTGACGTCTGCTTCGAGCGGGCCGGCTTCCGCCGGTGCTGGATCCGCCATGTTTAAACCTATCGGGGCCTCGGAGGGTCGAGGCTCAAGAAGTGGCCGAACGACGAGACCCTTTTAATGGGGTGTTGATTCAAACTCAACGGTGATCAGTGAACATGTGCAATTGAAGAAAAGTTGTGCAACACGAAAAAATGTGAAGGGCAGAAGAATCTCCAGAAAAAAGAACAAAAGCCCCAAGATTCCTTAACCGCCAGATCGAAGATTAGGCAGAGTCTAATTGGACAGTTGGGCGGTGCCTCTCGTAATGAACCAGCAGATGGCATCAAAAGGTGCAGATCAGGAGATGCGATCTCACCGCTTGCCCCCTCTCTGCTCCTTTCTCCTCCTTCTGGCAATGCCCCCCGGGCAAAGCCGTGCCCGTTAAACGTTGCATCATACCCCCGCTAGACGCATCCGTTGGCATTGGTCATTGCCGATGCGATTGAGGAGGAGGAGAAAGGTAGCAGGGCATTGCAAAACACGGCAACAATCTCATTGGATCGAAACCCCGTCACGCCGGCCCCTGCTCCGTGCGGGAAGGGTTGCATTCCCGAGTCTGCCGTGTCAATCATCTAAGCCGCCTGAAGACTAGGGGGTCCAGACCCGTCGCAAGTGTAGACGCTATTGGGCAGAGACCCCGAACCGACGATGATATCGCCATGGGTCGTCCGCTCGTCAGAAACTTTGGTAACATTTCGGCGTCATGTTCGCTGCTATTGCATGCTATCGCAGAGCCATTGAAGGATTTGACCGTCGTATCGATGCAGTCTCTCGGTCAAGATATTCCCCAGCTCCTCCCAGGCTCCCCGTGCCATCCACCGTGCCGCGGCATCCTTGACCGAGAAGGCAGTTCGTCTCAGAATTTCTCAGACTTTCTTTTTCCCCCTTCCCATGTGTGGCCCGAGACACTGTTTCCTCCTTTTATCCACACTCACAATCCCATGATCCAACCTTTTCGTACACGAATCGGTTCCTCGCGGGCTCGAGTGCGACCATGAGTCGGGAATACCTCGCATACGCCAGCATCGCAGTCTCGGCCTTCATCGCGTACAGCGTCGTATCCATCGCTCGCCAATACCTACGGCTTCAGCACATCAAGGGGCCACCGAGCGCCGGATTTTCGAAATGGTGGCTCGTTCGCGCCGTCGGCGGCGGTAGGACACACCTCGACTTTTATGAGGCGTGCGAGAAATATGGTGCGTTTTATACTTCAACCCCTTAGCTTGCGCTAAAGCGCTTGTGAAAAATAACCGTTTTCCATCTTTGCCGAATAGGGTCAATAGTTCGTGTCGGGCCGAATGATCTCATCACGAGCGATCCGGATCTCATGAAGCGTATGCTTAATGTGCGGACGACTTACAAGCGATCTAATTGGTATGATGGAATGCGACTCAAGCCTGGCCAAGACAATGTCTTATCCACCCGAGATGATGAGCTGCATAATAAACTCCGGTCAAAAATGGCCGCAGGTGTAAGCAATTGCATAAATACTTGATGTATAAGAGAAAGGCACAGTGAACTAAGATGATAGATAGTACTCTGGTAAGGAAGTCGAAGGTCTCGAAGCCAAAATTGATCAAAACGTCCTCCGACTCCTCGACTTGATTGAAAGGTATGCTTCTCGCGACGAAGCTTTTGACTTTGGAGCCAAGGCACAATACTTCACCCTCGATGTCATCTCTGACCTGGCTTTCGGTGAGCCCTTTGGAGACTTGGCAACTGATTCGGATGTCCACGAGTACATCAAGACCATGGAGCAAAACATGCCAACGATTCTCGTGACGAGTGTTCTGCCATGGCTTCTCGCACTCCTCTCTTCGCCTATTTTCAGGAGCATGATGCCTTCCGAAAAAGATGCAATCGGCGTGGGAAAGACGATGGGGTAAGTTCAAGCTGCATGCTCTTCCGCAAAACTTGCTGCCTACGCAGCCACCTTTACGCGTCGCCTCTGCTCACATTTGGCATTCTTCGCCGGGTCTAGCATTGCCAAGAAAGTTGCATCAGAGCGTTTCGGTCCAAACAAGAAGGTCCAAAAAGACATGCTTGGATCGTTTGTCGCGCGGGGACTTACACAAGCTGAAGCCGAGTCGGAGATTCTTATGCAGTTGTAAGATCCAACACCCACGCAGCGATCGTGGCAAAACTCTCTGACTTTGAAAAGACTAGCTGGTTCTGATACTACCGCGACCGCCATTCGGGCTACTATCCTTCACATAATCACAAATCCTCAGGTAACCGCCACCCTCCGAGCCGAAATCGACGCTGCCAAGCTGTCATGGCCCATCGTCTCCGACGCCGAAGCACGCGAGATGCCTTACTTGCAGGCCGTCATCAAGGAGGGTCTTCGTATATTTCCACCAGTAGTCGGTCAAATGTCAAAGGAAGTCTCGAATGGAGGAGCCGGCGATGACTTCAAGGGTGTTCATCTTCCAGAAGGTACCCGTATTGGATATTGTGCATGGGGTATCTTTCGCAGGCAGGACATCTGGGGTCGGGACTCCCACGTTTTCAGGCCAGAAAGATGGCTCGAGTCCGACACAGAAAGTCTGCGCTTGATGGAGGGTACGCTAGAGATCGTCTTCGGGTATGGTCGGTGGCAGTGCTTGGGACGAAACGTAGCTTTAATGGAGCTGAACAAGGTCTTCGTGGAGGTGAGTCATTCAAACCTGCGTCTTTCGTACTTATCACTTCGCGACGCCGCATGCTGACGAACTGTTCCTTCAATAGCTCCTAAGAAAGTTTGATCTTGTTCTCGTCGACCCGACAAATCCGTGGCATTCAGTGTGCACCGGGGTCTTCTTGCAATCCCAATATTGGATACGAGGATACCTAAGGCAAACATCGAGTCAGGACAAAGCATTCTGATTCGTAACTTCATGATTGCTATGAGCCAGTCGCACAAAAAGTTTAACAGAGTCTAGAAAACCGGCTTGCGGCTTCAAATTTGTTATGCGATTTGATATCACACCTGATTCACGTAATGACCTCCACACCTGCGCTCGAATCCATTTGAACCTCCTTGTGATATTCATCGTAGGATATGAAACGTACACTTGTTACAAAGTGACTAACTTTCCTATGATGCTGTTTCCAAAGTCAGAAAATCTCTACTTTATGACGCTTCTGTACGATGACTCTACGCTATCGAACCGTACATCCTATCGATGGCTGTAGTCTTATCATTGGGATGACGAATTCGATATCTTCCTGGCTATATGATTAATCCCTACCACCTGGAAATCTTATGAAAGAGGTATCTCAAAGAGCTGGATATCTATGCCCTAGCATGTTCACTTTGAGTCTGTGTAGAGCAGGTGCTCTTTTTGGGGGCTCTGAGAATTTTACAAAAACTATACGAGGCTTTATCATCTTCGAGTCTTCGACTGCTTTTTACGTGTCTCTGTGATGCTTTCTGGGCCCCAACGGAACTTGTCTAGACGACTTGCCCGTATTTAGCGGCTTACTTCTGCTTAAATGTGCGCCTCTTTCTGTATGAACAGCACATGATCTAATCGCTTTGTCGAGGCAAAGTGATACCAGCAGGCTTGCGTGGACATAGCTTTACTGCTATTCTTCTCTGTATCATAGGATCTTAGATCATTACATATCAGCCGTGGAAACGTTACGAGGGTCTTATATTGGAGCAGAGGATAGATAACCCAGGTTAGCGCATTGAGTACTTATTGTATTTCAGAGGACCAATATCTTGCAATGACAGACCTTTGATAAGGAAAAATGCCTAAACTGTTGGATCTCTGAGCAGTCGATAGAAAAGGTGTAGTGAGAAGGCGTTCAGGGCTATAAAAACGGCTCTTCCACTTACCTACCACTTCTCGAGGAATCGTCGGTTCTGCCCAATCCCTCCTCCTTCCACACACACACGCAGTACCAATCGACGGATTATTGCACTTCGTCCCACATATACGGCTGCTCTGCTGACGTGCATACCAACACAAATCAATGGCGCGCAGGAGTTTACAGCATTCGGAAGTTGGATCAATTAGAGGAATTCGCAGAACAACGTGCCCTTGTTCGCGTCTGGGGAAACTTGGTCCTCCTGGTGTGTCCTGGCTAAAGTGTACCTGGTACGACTCCTACGACTCCTACGGCGTCTACCATTACTACGATTAGTTTTACCTACTTTATACAGGTACACTAGTCTCCATATTATCGAGCATGTTTGTAATATGGAACAGCTCTTGAGGTTGGTTCGTGATCTCTTCACGAAACCATGTCTCTGATTCCTTGTTTCTCACAATCCTGCTTGAGTAGCCGTGGGGGCAAAGCAGTGCTGAACAAATCTGAATGGTGGTCGAGACAAATATTTCGCATACCGGCCTGTTTCTCTGTCTAGTGACTCTCTTCAACCATCACATCGCAATTGGGACAAGATCCCTTGAAACGACGAGAACTACAGAGAATTCGACAAATTGTTCCATGAAAATGAGCTTTGGAAGCGGCAAACCATGCTATGATTCATTTGATATCCTTGCCTTTGTCTCACTTTGAGGCACGCATCTCGAGATTGCGCGACTTTGCGGGCTTTTCCACCTCTTATCAAACGATGTTAGTGAAAGATAGGGAAAGACGTAAATCAAAGATACGAACAGAAGAGAACAAGGTATTATGAGATAATGAGAGAGCACCTTAACATGATATATAAGGGAGTCTGTCAATACATAATGATTGCTTCCAAAAACCTGCGTATCTTCGTCTGCCTTCGTCAAACGGACAACTTGAATGGACCATAGGAGCCTTCTGATACCCAGAATTTCCTATCAGATAACGCGTACAAGCCGATGTCAGCGGAGCTTTGTCCATTTACGTTCTGGGCATTGATGTTTGACCCTTTTTCGATGAGGAGGTTTACAATTTCCGGTGTGCGTCGCAGGAGATCGTGGCGATTGGAGGCCGTGTTAGTATTGAAAGCATAGCTCTGGTTAGAAGCCACGTAGTGGAAAGCGGTGTCGCCCTTGGAGTCTCGAGTGTTTGGATCGACCCCCACTTCTTCCAGGAGAAAGCGAGCCACGCCAACGTCCCGATAGGCACAGGCTTGGTGTAGGGCATGGACCTTGCCTTTCTCGCGAGTAACCAGGGATGATCCAGCCTCGATCAAAGCCTTGACAATCTCGAGACGGGAGCCACTTGTGTCGTCGGCTATAAAGGGTTTGATACCCAATGCGAGGTGTGTTGTGGAAGTTGCCTCCCACAACGCGCGATTCTCGCTGTCAAAACTGCCTCTCAAGGCGAAGAACAATGGGTTGGCGCCCATTGGCAAAGGTAATGGTTCTTGGCTTTGGGCGGGGCTCCGATACATCGAGCTCAGGTATTCTGCCTTCGTCGCGCAGAATAAAGCTCGATGAGGGTCTTCCATGTCGGTTTCATACTCCCTCAAGCGGCTTTCATGTTCCCAAGGACTGCGGACGGAGTAGTGATAGAAGCCCAGGTCGGCCCTGTGTTGGACATCGGCACCAATTTTGAGGAGGTGACGTACCAGATCTTTGTATCCGTACAATGAAGCCCAGTGCAGTGCGGTGAGGAATGTTTTTACCGGAAGTAACAAGCATCTGGATCGATATTCCTCCATGATTGCCGTTTCTTCGATATGCAGCAACGATTGATCAGTCTGATTGATATTGGCGCCGTGGCGAAGTGAAGCTGAAACACCGTCGAGGTTGTTTCTTTTGGCTGATAGTAGCAAGGAGGATGCGCAACGATGTTGAATGTCGTGTCTGAAGACTGCTGGACTAACGATATTGTAGAAACGCATGCAAACTTTCGCCAAGTTGGTGGCGTTCTGCACTCCCCAGCTGCGCCTGCCCTCCGGGTTGGCGGCGGTACTTACATCGGAGCATTCTTCGTCGCTCTCAAAATACCCAGCAATGTCGTCATCGTTGAGCAGCATGTCAGCGACGTTGAGGACCACTACATCGGGCATATACGCAAGTTGCGTGACTTTGGACACAGGCGAAGGCTGACTTGTGGCGCCTTTCGAGGCATTGTTTATCATTTTGAGACTAGCCAGTCGGTATGATAAGGCTCTTTCGAGTGAAGTGTGCCGAGTATTCTGTTCTGGGTGGGTTACTCTGAAGGTAAGGTAGGTTGTTTGAGAAATTGATGTTGCCCAGCGCAAATGGTGGGAGAAGTGCAGGAGCAATGATTGTAAAAAATGCTTTTTCCAGAGCTGAGGGTGAGTTTCTTATATAATTAGTCAATAAGACTCAAACAGTGGAATAAGCGGTACCTGGGTGGCTGGTGACTTTACTTTGAGCAAAGTTGGGACTATCTGTGGTCTGTGATCAAGAGACCCGTCTTCAATCCATAGTGCTATTGTCACACACCCTTTGAAAAGTTTATCCTTTTGGTTCCATGAAGATGCAAAGACCCAAAGGTGAGGTGACCTTGGAGCAACCATGGCCACCTTGCATCAGGAATGCCCTTCAATAAAGGTATGTATTGCTTGGTAGCCCTCACAAACGCAAGAACTTTTCTCGTTCTAATTTACAGAGTCATACGGAAATGAAGCCACCGTTCTCACATATTCGTAGAGCACTAGTGCTCAAGCAAACTTGCTACTGTGTACTTTATTAATGTATGTGTATAGCTATCGACACTGGAGTTTATTCCTAAGTCCCTGAGCCCCATTGACGTTCATGCTTATCATCACAAGGAAATACATGATTGGGACTGAGATGGCCCCCTCCGGGTAATACACATAGGACAGGAGTCTTCCAAACCGAATATCTCAAGAATCTTCCTCAAAAGGCTTCTGAGCCACCACATTATGGCTACATATCCGGTTAGCTGCAAGGCCCACAAACTGAAATTTCCAACCAGACTTACATGTCAAATTGAGCATGGAAGGTGTGGACCGCCTTCAACTCCTTCCGTACCTGGGCAAGCAGGACCTCAGCCTCAACCTTTGTCCAGCCTAGCACGCCACAAAACGCCCTCATGGAGAAACCGTCAAGTCCTTCCAAAATCTGGGTCAAGTTGACCAGCCCCAACTCCCGGTAGTGCGGGTCCTTTGGCCAAGGGCCGATGGGAAGGATGAACTTTCTGTGAGTAATGTTTTGGAAATTCGCGGCTTCGCGGACCCATCCCTCCAGCTGGGGACCCGGACGGGCCTCGCGGCCCATGGACGCGATGGTGTCCATGAGCATATCGTTCCATTTGAAGGTGGCGTGTTCTTTCTTGAGAGTGCCATCTGGCGAGTAGTACTTGCCGCTCATGTCTGAGAACTCTGCCCAACCTCCGGGGTTGAGGTTGTCGTAGACATTCTTGATCAGTTTCGGGTAGTCGGCGATCGAGCCGATCATGTAGCGGCAGAAGATAAAGTCGTACTTCCTATCACCGATCCAGTCGCTCTCGACGTCGTCGATCTCAAACTTGACGTTTGGAGGAACCCTATGGACACGGACATTAGCTGGTAATCATGGGTCTCGTTCCTCTAATGATTGGAAAAATTCACCATTCCGGCTGGATAGCACTCAAATCGTTTCCATAAACCTAAGAATGCCTGATTTAGCTTCTATGAGTTGCTTGACAACGAAGGATTTGTATACCTCCGCATTAGGAAAGAGGTCACCCATCTCCATGGCCCCTAAGATCTTGTCAGTGTCATCCTGACTGGGGCGGGAAACAGGATCGAGTCCCTCAGCGACTCACAAATTCCGGTACCAGTTCCAATGTCAAGGATCCTGTTGACTTTCTCTTTCTCAATCGGCGCCAAGTATAGCTTGTATCCCAGCATCCTCAGTGTAAGGTCATGAGACATATCCAGGCGGTCCATCTCAGTCTGCAAACGTCAGCTCTCACCCTTGCCGTCATGGGAAGCGCTTTTTCTTACATCGTCGTTTGGCAGGAAGTAAGCTAAGGAACGAGTATGGTCAGAATACCCGTATGTTCTTAATTTAAGCATAAGACTCCTTACCTCCGGGTCGGAAGGCATGGTAGCGACGACCGAACTCAATGGGATAGTCCACGGCGCTCGATGCCAGCGAAGCCGTGTACGAGGAGCTGTCGGCCGTCAACCTATCTGAACACGTCTCCGCTAGAGACTAAGGAAAATTTACATTTGGTCATCGATGGAAGCGCCCTCATCCGTTTCCTAGGTCCTATAATCAGCGGACATGGTCATTTTGAGACTCAATCGGTGACGAACAGTCACCGGGTCCTCCGCCTCCAATGCGTCCGACTCCGCAACTGCAGCGGGAGGGTTGGTCGGTGGTGAGCTACGCTGTGGGCTCTGGGGTGAGGCCGTTGTCGCGGGCTCCGCGGCCGGCACCGGGGGTGAGGTCGCGGCAGGAGGGGAAGCCGGCTGGGCCTCTGGCGTGTTGACCATCTTTTGCAAAAACAGTCGACTGAAACCTGGTCGCTGGAACTAAGTTTGGTTACCTTTTGCGAGAACGATGAAGAAAGAGAGAAGAAAGAAGGAGAGGAGGGGGGAAACAATCCATACCGCCAACCAACGCACCAAACGGAGGGGGGGTGGGTGTGCAGGCAAAAAAAACATGGATAAAGGAAGCGCTGTTGGCGCAAGGTGTTGGAGCAGGCTCTGCTATTGCGATCCAATCACAATTGACTCGGTTTGCGAGGGTGCTGTTACCGAGAACAGCATGATGATCCTTTCATCGTCTACCCTCGCGTTTTCTTCGGTGTGGGAAGTAAAACTCCAGCATCAGGCAAGATAAGGTAGGTAGGTATCGTCAAAACCGAGAACCAGTTTCGCTTCGAGTTTGGCAAGTTTAGCAGACATCCAGTCACACACAACTACCTCATAAGTTACGTTTGACGATTCGATCGTGAGTTGGGAACTCACCCTTATCTAAGCGATTCAAACGTCTGTTTTACGAATCTTTATTTGTGTGATGGGAGGTACGCCTGGCATCAACATCTGAAGCCAAGAGCTCTTTCGTCCCATCCACCATATTTATACAATTGTCTAGTTATCAAACATCGTACACATGCCCAAAACACCTTCTTGGGAGTTGTCCTGATTCTTCGTCTTTTAAACGCCGCCGTAAGGACCACCAAAGAAACGCCCCCTTTTTGTACAATCATCAACGCCATCGCGAATGCAATCAATCAAAATATGCAATCAACACCTCTTCAACAAAACATCCACTTCATGCATGACGAGCATGCCCCGCTTCAGCTCTGATGCAAAGACCAGAGACGCAATCATGAGAAGAAGTACTCACTCTCCTTGAGTCTTTGAACGTCGAAATCGCCCTTCTCGGGAATCGGGGGGAAGGTCAAAGGAAGCCAGACCTGGATCGTCTTAGGACGTGAGGTCGACTTCCCGGGTTTAGCGAGTAAATGTTGCTTGAAGTGCGATTCTTCCATGTTCTTCAGCATCTTTGTAGCGAATCGGGAGCTGGCTCCGCTAAGGAGCTCTTCATCGACGGCATGAGATGTCTCGGCATCGTTGGCTTCATCGCCAGCACCTGACTCCATCTTGACGTCGGTCTCGTCCGCATCCTCCGAAATCTCACCGAGGCCGATGGCCTTCAGGTCCTCGCCCTTCACCAAGGCTTCGGTAGCCGCCATCTCTTCAAAAATGCTAGCGGGTGTCACCATCTCTTTGGCCTCCGCAATCAGCTCGGGGTTCCCGGAGCGGAGGAGCGTCTGTCTTTTGTGCTCAGCCAGGAGCTCATCCTTGAACGACACCTTCTTCTTCTTTCTCAAGGCGGCAATCTTCTTCTCAACATCGGTTCCGACGTTGATCTTTGCCATGTAGATGGAGCCACGGTACCGGGCCTCAAACTCGGCAGCGAGACGGCCAACAACATCCTCCTCGTGAATTCTGACGAAGGCGTCACGAAGAACACGGTTCATCGTGTTGACGTCAGCGGCATGTGTCCAGAAAGAGTCATGAACAGCAGCAAAGTCCAGTCCAAGCTCAGAGCACTCGAGTGCGGACAGCAGCATGTGCGTTGCGTCGAGGGAGTGAATGAAGTTGGGAGGGAATGCTTGCAGCTGCTTCTTGCGGTGTACGGGGTCGGAGCGCTCGGGAATTGTCAGGGAGAGGTCCTGCAGGGACGTCTTGATGATTCGGGTTCCGCTCTTGCGGTACGGCTGGGCGATGGGCATGCGTAGCGGTGTGGTCCAGACAATAGTGGCGCGGAATTGTGCCAGGAGCTCGTCAGTCGAGGTCCTATTCTCGACAGCCTTGGTCTTGGATAGTACGGGCACGATTCCATCATTCGCGATCCGCTCCAACTGCTCAGCGGACAAAGCCCTACAAACCCGGCCGCCAATCTCACCGAGCCAGTACTGAATATCGTGAGCACCGCGGAACATGGACGACAGAGCCTTGAAGACGAGAGTGGCCACATAAGATGCAGTTACGATGTTCTCGAAGCCGCACTCCTTTGGCAAGTTGGGATACAACGAGTCAAGCTGCTTGCAGACCTGTTTCTTGGCACCAGCAAATGTGACGCCATAAACGTTGGTCATGACGGTCTGCTTGACCACCTTTCTCGTGATTTTTCCGTCCATGGCCTTGGCAAAAAGGGTTGCCTCCCTCCGCGTCCTTGGCAATGTGCTCTTTGACAATGTTGGCAACGGCAGAGTAGACGTCAGCAGGCTTATCACCGGGCACGAGGTTGACCTGGCGAGCACCCCAAATGTCACCACCGAGGGCGGCATAGTGCTGAAGACCGTTACAGGTGCCATCCTGGTGCACTGGAAGGCTAGAGACGTATTTCTCTGGTTCCGGGGATTCAAGCGCTGCCTTGAGCTCGAAACAAGCTGCAAGACATTGCCAAGGGTCCTCGGCCTTGAGCCACCAGCGGGTACCATTGAGCGGGTTGTTGGCCGAGTCCATGACATTGGCCAAGTTGTCCATAGTGAATGCTGCTCTGTCGTTGAGACTGGCCTTGTCGAAACCGAAGACGTTGGACAAGTGGACCTTGAGCCACTTGAGACCCTGCTCGCCGAGCTCCTTGCCCTTAGCAAAGCGAAGAATGCCGCGGACATGGTCGGCACCCATATGGTTGAGGTATGTCGGTAGTGGATAGGCACGACCCCGGAAGTCAATGTTATGAGGGAAGTAAAAAGTTTGGTTCCTGAAAGCACGGGCGATTTCCAACTGGAAGTTCATGAAGCAGCGAACGGAATGCAAGCCACCCCTCTCGTTCTCGGCGGCCTTGACGGCTCTGATCCAGAGAATGCGTTCAGAGGGATCCTCGGAAGGCGCCGGCTCGGGCGGCGTGGGTATATCGGGATTCAACGCCGGGATGTTTGCCAACTCCTCGCCACTGTTCCAAACCTCGAGCATAACACTGAGAACTGGATTGTTAATCCGCCAAGCGGTTCTGCCCAGAACATCCAACCCCTTGAACACTTGGTCCATGTCTCCGCGGGCGATAGCTGCTTCGCTGTACAGCCTCTGGTCCTTGTCACCCTGCTTGATACGAACAAGACTCGCTTTGCTTTCTAGAAAGCCACCCTTGTCGAAGGCCTGCCACGGCTCCGGCTCCACAACCATAGGTAAATGTTTAGCCAGGAAGTCGCCCTGAGGTTCTCGCTTCATGATGTTGACGAGCTCCTTGTTGAGCAAGATCATACCGATCTTCTTGCCCCTCCTGAGCTGAGTGGCGTGCGAGAACGCGGGCTGGAATTGACTGACAAGGGTCTTCGTTTCGGGGTGTTCCCTCACAACTTTGATCTTGGCGGTCTCGATAAGAGCAGACATTAGGGCCGCGCCGACCTTGGCCTTCACCGCAGGGGGCCAGGCCGCATCGGCTAGCACAGCGTCCCTGGCTTGTTCATCGCTAAACAATTCATTGCTGGCCATCTCTTTTGATGGATTTTTGTCTGTGACCTCCGCAGGTTTGGCCATGACGACCTTTCTGCTCTTGTCGGCCCTTTTCACCTTCTGGCTCGCGAGCTGACTTCGGATATCCTCTTCGGTGAGTTTTGCGAGGCCGCTAATGGCGGTAGCAAGACCCATGCCACGGTCGACGCCGGTGATGGCAGTAGAACTCAAGGTGCTGAGAATGGTGACAGCGGCCAGACGACTAGGAGTAGAAAGTCTGAAGAAGGGTCCGTACACGCATCGGTCGTAGTCTTCAGGCGTCTTCTTCGCGACAGCCTCGGACTTCTCGATTTTGACCATTTCCTCCTTGAGTCGTGCCTCCAGTGCAAGTTGCCAGTCGTACAAGCGGGAATTGAGTGACGCATGTGCTACCGAAGTATTGAGACCCATTTTCTGCAGAGATTCGTTCTCCTCGCGCCAACGCTCTACGGCTGCGTCAACGCAGTCGCGCTCGAGACGGGCTTGAATCTCCCTTCGTTCGCGAATCGGAAGTGTAGAGATGTCGCATTCCTGGGGGATTTCGTCGAAAAGGCTCAAAGTCTGCTTCAAACTCTTGAGTCCGAAACCTTTCTGAGGTGTGGCCTTGACTTCTGGCATAAGCTTTGTAGAAGCGGACTTCAAAGCTTCGCCTTCGTTAACGGCAATGTGCTCATCTTCGGCTTCAGCGGCTGGAGTCTCTTCTTCAGGCGCGAGGTTGTATATGGGGCAGATTTCCGTGATGACTGCGAGGTCTTGATCGCTAAGGATCTCGGCCATCGATAAGACTTGCAAGCCCGCCTCGCCGGGTGCCAGTCTCATGTAACGAGTAACCAACCGGTGACGCCTGTTGTCGTCGCGTTCGGAGATGAGAGAGGCCTTGAGCATGCAAGCGATAGTCTCGGCAGTTTGGGGGAGGCCCCTGGTGTTGATGTGCAACTCGTACCATTTATGAAGGCTCTCGGCTTGTTTTCGGTCGGGATGGAGGCGCAGCTGCTCGAGAGAGGCTCGGATGAATCGGTTGTGGAGGAAAATCAAGTCTTCGCCAGGGAAGCTTGGGACAGCAGCCAAGCGCTTGAGAACCATTTGTGCACGATCGACTTTGCCAACGCGAATGCAGGCATCGAAAATCGGCAACAGTTCGTCCACATCGCCAGGAACGCCGAAATTGTTTATTTTCCCTCGGGGCTGTTGCGGTGCGTTGCTCTCCTGGAGAACCAGTGGCGAGGCGGGGTCGAAGGCGCGCAACTCGTGATATCTTGGGCGAGCCGAGACGTTCTGGTACGCTGACAGAACAGAGCTGTCCAGTCTGTCGAAGTTGGAGCTCGCGATGGATTGGTGATCGTCTACGGCGGTGGCAAGATTCCGCCCTCCGCTGAGGCTACTTCTTCTCGCCGTGGGCCGTCCATCATGCTGTGTGCCAAAAAGACGTCTGCTTCTTTCGCTTGCGTTGCTTGTCGTCAATGGGTATCTTGGTGTCGGTCGAGAGGGTCGGAAGACAGTTGCATGGTGGAGAGAAAGACTTCTCCGGCTGTTCCTGAGGAGCATCTTGGAAGCTCACGCGACGAAAGAACAGACCGGGGTAAGTGACGTCGTTTCAACAACAGGAAATCTGTTGAATGTCTAGGAGAGGTATCGGTGCATTAAGTATAAAGGAGTATAAAAAGAATGTGGCTATATTACAAAGTACAGAGAATGAACCTAATGCGTTGCGATGCTGGGGCGCATACACAGTAAGGCGGATGCAACAGATTTTGGGTGGAGGGAGAAGTCTTGGGGGGGAAGGCGGACGGGAGCTTGTCGATAGGAGGCGCGAGCTATCAAAATTTTGCCGTCCTTTTTTTCCTGGCCTTTGACTCGGGCAATCGGGGGTCGTCCCACTCCATCCGCCGGGGTGGAATGACCAACGTCGTTGGATGGAATTTTCTGTCCACTCAAAAAAGGAGACGGCGGAGCCTGCAGCCAATCAAATTGTCCATTGATTCTTGAGCTTTTGATTCGTCAGGTTGACCCCCTCAGCACATGCAGATATGTTCCACTCCAGTTGATGTGCCTTAGGTAAGCACGTAGTGACTTATTCTCCATTACCTACCTACCTTACCTACCTTACCTTAGCACGTGCTTAGGTACCGAAGGTAGGCACGCAATCTTGTACGGAGTATCTTACCTAGAACTGCAAGACATCAAGCATAGTGCTTGCCGATACCCAAGGTGAAACGATCCAAGTTACTTGCAATATGCTTCAATAAGGCAAATTGGGACAGATCGTTGTGAGCCATGTATCAACGGCCATTTTGATTGGGAGCTGATACCTTCAATCACGGCCATTGCAGTGGCAACTTAAGGTAGGTTCACGCCGTTGAAAGTACCTTCAACCAAAGTTCGCGGCTCAGGAAGCGACAGGCCGGAATTATGGGGCCCTTTACCGGGTGATTAGGTAATACTCCAGAAAATTACTGTCGCGCTCCCAAGACACGGTCCAAGCTTTGGAAGGACGAGAATTTTGGCCGCCAACAATTCTTGTCGACAGCAAGCTCCCAAGCTTAACCACAATCTCCGAGGAGTGCAGCAGACTGACGTGAAGATGGCTTCCCGACCTGCGTTCGCAGCTTTGGGCTGTCTCCAGTGTCGCAACACTGTATTACGCGCCGTTACTTCCAGCTCAGCTACCTTTCTTCGAGCTCCCGCCATCACAACTACCGCAAGCCTGCGACCTCGGAACCTGCAAAGAGCTTTCTCGAGCCTGCCCGAGGCACCCAAGACGCCAGGCGAAGTTTCCGCCCAGACACCCGAAGCTGAACAAAAGATTGAGGACCGCACCGACGACCACCTTGTCAGCGAAAAAGAAGACACGCCATGGTTCCTCGAGGTTGAGGCGCCTATACATCCACCGAAAGAAGAAGTGTCACCTCTACCCGAACTGCCGAGCAACCCACCTCCCATCCTCGAGCCTCTATTAAAGTATGTCTATGAAGAAATGGGACTCGATGACCTTTCTCTACTCGACCTGCGTGCCCTCGACCCGCCACCTGCTCTGGGACCCAACCTTCTCATGCTCTTTGCAACGTCGCGAAGCGAGCGGCATCTGCACGTCTCGGCGTCCCGGCTAGTGAAGTGGCTCCGTTTCCACCACCAAATCGAGGCAAACGCGGATGGCCTGATTGGTCCGGGCGAACTCAAGACAAAGCTACGAAGAATGAGGAGGAAAGCAAAGCTACTTGGCTCGAGTGCCATGGCTGCAAAGGGTGGCGACGATGGAATCTCGACTGGATGGATCTGTGTCAACCTCGGTACCAGTGGGTCCACGTACAGCGAAAGCGAACGGTTCGATTCGCAAGGCAAGATGTCTGGCTTCGGTGGACCAGCCACTGGATCTACCATTGTTGTCCAGGTCATGACCGAGTCTCGACGTAACGAACTAGACCTCGAACGGCTGTGGAGCCAGCAGCTCGTACGAAGCGAGGCTCAAGAACGTAAACTGGCCGACGAAGACTCTTCCTATCACAACCGATACGGTGATCTGCCGACGACCACGATCCGAGCGCGGAAACCCAACTACGCAAACACGTCGCAGAGGAGAAATTTCTCCACAAGTCTCTCTCGGCCTTCGACAGACACCGAGCAGGCGGGTGTGGGCGCAAAAGACGCAGGTATTACTCCTTCAGCAACTTCGAGCCCTGTCACAGACCCGCTGAACAAATATCGCCAGCGAATTGAGAAAATACGGTCGGAGGGGGAGCAAGTGAAGGTCGAGGACTGTTTGGGGCTCTTGAGGGGCATCTTCCAGGCGCCTACGGCGGAGGAGGATCAGGGCCAGGATCAGGCGGATCTCGCCACCAAGGTCATTGAGACGATGCATCAACGGCAAATGCCAGTCATGGACCACGAAATGCTTACGACAATTATCGAGGCGATAGCAACATCACCTTCTCGAGGCGGACCTGAGCAAGGAAAGTTGCGGGGCATTCAAAGTAACTTGGAATTTGTGATGCTCAAGGGCATGCAATCTTGTCCCTCGGAAGCGCAACTCGTACGTCTTCTCAGAGCGTATGCCATTCAACGGAACATGGATCAATTTTGGGAGATTTGGAGTCTTCCCCCACGATACAGCGAACGCAGAGGGCCAGCATTATACCGAGAAGTGTTTCACATTTTTGCGCGCATCAACAGGAGGTCTCTGAGCATCAACGCCCTCCGGAGGTGTGTACCCGAGATGGTGCTTGAGCAGCCCCCGGTGCTGCCAGACGATACGATCTGGCCCGACATCAAGGCTTGCATCCATGTCGCCGACCCTAACGCGGAACACATCAGCGCTCACATGGTATCTGGTGGTAAAGTGGCCAGCGACGGCAAAAAGACTATCGAGTCGGAGTTTGTCAGGATGTTTAAGGAGCTCGAGGCGTTGCGAAGGAACGCTTGAGACCTTTCAGGTGGAAGCTGGAATCGATTTCCAACCCAAGATTTAAAGCTCCGAAGCGGAATACGTCGACGGGACGGGTGACGGCAGGGGAAATGTCCTTGGCGAGATAGCGCGCCCGCAAAGAAGGGCGTCTCTGGTCCGAAGGCGGAACTCGGCGCTCACCGATGTTGACCGATTGTGATGTCAATTCAGCAATGAAGCTGCGGAAGACGCGGCAGCAATGGAGGTTTCACCTCGACATGTACAACACTCAACACAAAAGCAAACTACAAATGTACCATACTGTAATACCAACGCCAACTACTGATAGACGGCCATGTTACAAAATATCTCACTCGTCTAAAGACCTGAACGAATGTGTAATGCGACTCGGCAACTCGCCTCCTGCGGCG
Source organism: Colletotrichum fioriniae (assembly GCF_027942845.1). NCBI lineage: Eukaryota > Fungi > Ascomycota > Sordariomycetes > Glomerellales > Glomerellaceae > Colletotrichum > Colletotrichum fioriniae. Next base: position 1,566,390 of record NW_027076844.1, on the reverse strand, counting down.
TTGGTGACGATGAAATTCTTTTCAGCCCAAGCTCTAATCCCAGACCTTCCTATTCGGGAAGTGCTCCGTCTTATCTCTGGGTGAGCCCGGCAGGATTGCGGGGGAGGATCGGAGTCTACCTTATTATCATTTGACATTGACACAATTTTTCTTTCTGATTTCCCACCTCACCTCGGCACTAATGCAGGTGTAATCCAACTTCAATGCGCCAGCGTTTCCGCCTCAACTTGTTGGAGAGAAGCATCTGAACAATCAGCCGAGTCGTGGTGACACGGGTGAGTAATGAGTAGATGGCATTCGTCGGTCAACATGTGTTCGTCTGAACATGCAGATTGTATCCCGACCCCTGGTCCATCACACGCAGATATTTCCCACTCTCTGAATCTTGCTTTCTCTTTCTCTTTCGCGCCCGGATATCGGCATAGCATGGTAATGTCTGATTGCAAAGCTGTGCAACTCGGATCTTGTCGACCAATGAGCGTCTAGAAAACGCCCTCCGCAGTCTAGATCGACGCTCCAGGTTGACCTTAGCCCGGTACTTATGTGAAGCTCGCGATGCCCGAACAAGCAGGAGGACCAACACCCGATGGGGTCCTGGTCTGCGAAATGCTGCATCGCCAACCCAGCCTCCAAGGCCTGCTTCCCGCGCCTCGCCCGTCTTGCCGTGCCAACACAGCCTATCCCACTTCCTTTACCGCCTCCATGGAACATACATCGATCATGGAAGTGGACTAATGCGCGCCGGTCTTGGCCACACGTGGGCCGGAAGGGATCTCGGGTCACCAGAATGCTACATATAACCCGCACCGCTCCCTCACCGTGACATTCTTCTCCTCTCTTCCCGCTCGCCAAGGACACATCTCCCGCCCTTCAATATCCATCCTCCTTGCCCTCCTCCTCCTCCTCCTCTCCTCGTTTCCTCCCTCTTGTCACAAGGTAGCAATCCCATTGCCAAAAAAAAGCCATGGCTCGCCCTCAACCCCCTCACCCTCCTGGCAGCCGCCGCCCTCCCCAAGGCCGCCCTCGCCTGGGGCTCCATGGGCCATGCGACAATCGCCTACATTGCCACAAACTTCGTCGCCCCCGAGACAAAGACCTACTTCCAGCAGCTCCTGGCCGACACCACGGACGACTACCTCGCCAACGTCGCCAGCTGGGCCGACTCGTACCGCTACACCACCGAAGGCGCCTTCACCTCCACCTTCCACTACATCGACGCCCTCGACGACCCCCCGCACTCGTGCGGCATCGACCTCGACCGCGACTGCGGCCCCACGGGCTGCATCGTCTCCGCCCACGCAAACTACACCAACCGCCTGCTCCAGCAGCCCGCCCTGTCCCTCGAGCAGCGCCAGATCGCCGCCAAGATGGTGATTCACTTCACCGGCGACATCGGCCAGCCCCTCCACTGCGAGAACCTCGAGCTCGGCGGCAACGGCATCGCCGTCGAGTTCAACGGGTCCAGCACGAACCTGCACGCCGCGTGGGACACCAACATCCCGCAGTCCATCACGGGCACGGGAAGCAGCGTGCTGGCCGTCGCCAAGTCGTGGGCCTCCAAGCTCAGCACCGAGATTAGCTCTGGCGACTTCAAGACGGCGTCCAAGTGCTGGATTGGCGGTCTGAGTCTCGAGGACCCCGAGTCGCAGGCGCTCGCGTGGGCGACGGAGAGCAACAAGTTTGTGTGCTCTGTCGTTTTGCCGGATGGTCGTGAGGCTGTGGAGGGCAAGGATATCAGCGGCGCGTACACGACTAACGCGCAGCCTACTGTTAGCATGCAAGTCGCCAAGCAGGGTTACAGGTAAGCTCCTGATTTGAGTCTTTTTGCGACGTTGAGAAACTGACGTTGTACAGACTCGCAAAGTGGCTGGATGCCATCGTTGCTCAGCTGGCTTAAATGCAGCACGGGCTGGGATAAGATGGGGTACTTTTGAATATACCAAGGATATGACAAAAGTCAGTGGAATTCGAGATGATGAATGATGATGATGTAGCGGTTCCAGACCAAACAAGATAATCCATAATATGATGATGGTCACTGGTCTGTTTTTAGACCCACACAATGAGCTTCGTGTTCTGGAAAAGGCAGTGATTGCGATAATATATCAACTGTTTCGATTTGAATACTGAGCTATGAAGCAGCAAATGTGAGTTTCACTGCTGGTTGACTCCGCCACTGTCTCCCTCGGAGCCCCAACATGTGCGAGTATGCTTTGTTTCAATTAAAGGGAAAAAGTCTCCAAATGGATAGTGCCATTGTCTACAGACACTTCGCTGCTGGCCATTCACTACTGGCCAATGTCTCCGTTTGCGTTATTTGAGAATTCCCAGTCTGCATTCCAGCGTAACGTATCGCAAGCTAATGCAGTCCACCGAATGATAACTCCATGCCTCATGTTTGAGTACCGCACCACTTGACGTATCTCCTTCATCTCAAAGCTTGGTACCGCCCTTGATTGTCTGCCGGAGCATGGGCGCAACCTGCTTGCGAGAGCTGGACAGACTCTTCTGGTGCCAGGCCATCCTCCACTCTCCTTCACCAACGTGATCGAGTCTGCCCTCGCCCCAGCTCTCCAACCCCAAGTCATCCTTGTATGCTTGGTAGAATTTCTTGCAGTAGTCAACAGCATTCTGATTAAAAGCCCACAAGAGAAGCTCTCTCTGAAACTTCCCGCCGGGATGCGAAGTTGTCATGATAACTCCAACATCCATCTTCTTCCCCTCAGCCCATTGCTTGAACTCGCCCAGCAGGACAGTATCATCGCCGCCAGCCTTGTCGAGTAGGTAGTCCAGGTTTTGGACAATGGCCGACACGCCCATGACCTGGTGGCGGCTGCTTGCTTCGAAGCCTTCGCCTAGATCCTCCCACTGCTTGTAATCCTTCCGGAATACGTCGCGGAATCCCAGCGAGGATATGTCTTCCTTAACGGCGGATATCTCGTCAAAGAAGGCGTCGCGTCCGCTCGTAAACTTTTCAAGAAAGGAGACTGCGCTGGTGTCCTTTTCGGTCGTCTTATCCTTGGACTTGAGGTTTGTGGTATCAATCAGAATTGCTGCGAGCGATAGCCTGGCGAGGTGCTCGTCCACGTCGCTCGCTCCGGTCTCTGATTTTGTGAGGTCCTCCCATGCTGAACGGCAGTATTCCACCACCAAGCTCGCGCAGCTTCCGCACTTCTCAACGACGCGGGGCTCGTCGCCCGTGTCTTGAGGAACCTTGTGATCATCGGCGTGATGGTCTACGCAGCCGACGACACTGCTGCTGTACTTCTTGGCGAGGTCTCCCGTTAGGGCATTGTGATCAATGAGAACCCACCTGGAATCCTTCGCGGCGAGGTCTTGCGGTAGCTCGTCGAGAGTGAGTAAGTCGCTCGGCTTAAGCTTGGCATGCGCCAGGGCAGCCGTCATCTCGGGACGGAGTTTGAGGTCATCGCGGGGCAGATTCGAGATGGGGATGTGGAGCGTGTGAGGCGCAGCGTGGCTGCGAAGGTAGGCGTATACGACGGCAGAGCAGAGAGAGTCGAGGTCTAATTATTGGGTGCGAATAATCAAATAATCAGTTTGTTTACATACGAATAGAGGAATGCCAAGCCTTGGGTGTCTCGTACCTGCAGATTCGTTGCCGACGACCAACGTCAAGGGACTGGCCCGTTGCGGAGCCGTCAGGGCTGATCTCGCGTTGGCGAGGAAAGCGCCGAGGGAGACCCTTGGAGGCATTGAAACAGAGGAATTAGGTAGGTTTATTGAAACAAGGCTTCGAGCGTTGGTAGTATTAACGCATGGGGAAATGCATATGCAGGTTGCCGCGGAGAGTATCAAGAGGCGCGGTCCTCGCAGCTCGGAGCTGTTGGTGATGGTGGTGGGGATGACGTCGGAACGTTGCACAGCTTTAGGTCCCCTTCAGGTAAGGTAAGGCAAATCTGGGGGGGACTGGCGGTCCAATTGACTTTAGTGGATTTCAACGGTGTACCTTATGTCTTATCGCTATCTTATCCATAGCGCGGTCCCTTATCGCTGAGAATCCCCCGCTATCGGATCGCGGGGCACTCAGGTACGAAGGTACGCTGGGGGGTGGCCACGCCTTTCACTTGACTCAACCGCGACCCGCGAGAACCCCACCATCGCCGCGGGACCGCGGTCGGGGCGCCGGCATCTGAGCAGCCACCACCTGTCACTTGCTTCCGTGCTTTGTTCTCACGATTCCTTCATCTTCTGCTTTGTCCCCCGGCTTCATTATATTTCCGTCTTTATTCACAACACAGTTCTCACTCTGCTACAACAACTTGATTTACATTCTCACAACATCTTCATCCTTATCTTGTACATATACTCTTTCGATCAAACTTGACCAACATGGGCTCTCAACCACCCCGCATCCGCCTAGCCATCCTCGAGGCCGATACACCGCAGCCGCAGACCAACGCCGAATACGGCGGATATGGCGGTGTCTTCACGGCACTCCTGCGCACCGCCGCCTTGGCCAACGAACCGCCTGCGCCGCTCGACAGCATCGTCGACCTCTCAGTATACCACGCCGTTGGCGATGATGCTGTCTACCCAGATCTAGACTCTATCGACGCCATCCTCATTTCCGGAAGCAAGCACAACTCATTCGATAACGACCCATGGATCTTGAAGTTGGTCGAGTTCACCAAAAAGTGCATCGACAGCGGGCGGGTGAGAGTCATTGGAGTATGCTTTGGCCACCAGATCGTCGGACGGTCACTAGGTGTCGAGGTCAAGAGGAGCGATCTCGGCTGGGAGGTGGCTGTTGTGGACGTCAATCTCACGCCCAAGGGCAAGGAGATCTTCCAGCTTGAGAAGATGGTAAGCTTTCAACCCAGACTTTCGGCTCCTCGACTCGGCGCGAGTGAAGGCGGCCTCTTTTTCGGGGACAAATACTCACATGTCACAGCGCATCCACCAAATGCACCGCGATGTCGTAACAGAGAACCCAGCGGGCGCCGAGTCTTTGGCATACACGGAGTTGTGCCCTGTTCAGGGATTCTACTCACCAAAGAAATTCATCACTGTCCAGGGCCACCCCGAGTTCACTGGCCCCATCGTCAGTGAGATCCTCAATGTTCGCCACAAGGCTGGCATCTTTGACGAGGCAATGTTTACTGATGCCATCAATCGCGCAAACATTGAGCATGATGGTGTCAATATCGCTCGCGGTTTCCTGCGTTTCCTTAGAGAATGATACATCAGCGTTTATAGTTCTTTACCTCAATAGATCAGCGACTGTTTTGGATACCAATCTCGCTCCCCCAAGTTGCCATGTCTTTGACCTCAACCATCCCGCAATCCTTCTTGAACGTGCTTAGAGCTCCTACCGCTTCCAGTTCCTTGGCGCAAGAGGAAGCCAGCATCGCAACTGCCTCCGTCTGGGATGGATGGCTGGTACTTCAGAGTTACGGACTACGCGCTCTTCCTTCCTTCCTCCCTTACTTCCTTCCTCAAATACCATCCACATATACCTACCTCATCTACTCTCTCTATTGTAGACTTCTTCCTTCTCTTTTACAACCTCACCTTTCAAGACTCTTATCTTCTTCAACTTCTCTCCGTCACTGCCAACCTCGAGAACCAATCCTTCTTCCTCCAACATCTTGAGCTTCTTATTTTCATCTTGCAGTCCCCGACACAATTTCTTCAACTCATTACAATTTTCTCAGTACGTCTTCATCAAATCACATCCAAATTTCAGAAACCTTTGAGCCGGTTCGTACCAGTTGCCATCTCGGGCGCGCCTTCCTAGTCGAACGATTTTTACAGCACCTTCCTACTCCCTCGATTTATAATTCTCGCATACATCTTTTCCTCCACATAACCTTTCTCTCATACATCCTTTCTCTCTCATAAATCCTTTCCCTCACACACCCTTTCCCTCACACACCTTTTCTCTCACACACCTTTTCTCTACCCTACCTAGCTGACCTTAGAGTCTTGGGTAGCTACTGTCCCCCCAGTAAGGCCTTTCGAGAGTTCCAAGTTCTCAGCGTCAAGCAGCTCTACTTCATCGTTCATCGGCTACTTTTCCTCCGCCGTTACTCAGTCACTATTCTAAGCCTCAAATTTCCGAGTTTCGCCTACATCTTGCACTTACGGTACTTCGAAGCTCTTCATGATGAGCTGCTTCAAATCTGTAAATACAGAGACAAAGGGCGCCAAGCGCCAGAAACACCTTTCTGTTTCGACGACGACGACGACGATGGTCCGGCGAATGGCGGAGTTCGCCTAGCAAGTGCCCCACAAGCAGAGCCCGACATTTTCGATGAGTCTATAGAGGACATGATTGAGGAAAGTCGTCGCGACGTTCATGGCAGTGGTAAGGCTCCAACTTCGTCATACCATGGCAACAACGAGATGGACGATCTCTTTGTTTCCAGAGAGGAGCGAGTTCAGAACGCTGAGCTATCTCATGACACCGATGTACTCATCAAGTCTGAGGAGTCTGACGATGACTTTGATCTGATGATCATCGACCAGGGTGAAGCATCATCAAAAGCGCGAGAGGAATGATCCAAGCCAAGAGGCCCATGGAAAATTGATCTTACTCCATCGTCAATGGTCAAGACAGAGCCAGTCGAGAACATTGATCACAGTTCCATAGACAAGGGTATCAAGCAAGAGCCCGACGCAGAAGCTTTCACCGGTGAAAACACCGCTTTTCACGCTAGCAGATCTTTCGTCAAGCAACTAGAGGAGAGGAAGGAAGAGTTACAGTCGAAAGCACTCAAAGGTGCTCTGAGCACGGAAGACTTCTCAGAGATGTGCCAGATCATCGCTCAGCTCAGCCAGGTTCAAGGAGAAGTCAAAATCAGCAACAACGCGCCAGTGGCGGTACCATCTCCTCCCGCTAATCTGGATCAAGAATCAGTTGAAGGCAACGAGAAGAAATCGAAGAAGAAATCGAACTCTCGCATCAAAAGTGCGGCGGAGTACTGGGCTCGACAAGAAGAGAAGGACCGCAACCGCGATGCGAAAGGACAGAAGAGATCCGGAGCATCTCAACGCAGTTCACGCGCTACCAAAAGCGCGAGGACTTCGAACAATTCAAGTATTGCTGGAGATGAGAGAGAGAACAAAAGAATTGAGCGCCAGATCGAAGCGTTGCTTCGTCCAACAGATGCGATCCAGGAACGAGCGCAAGCAGGTGACTTGACAGCTGCGCCAATCATCATCGCGACCACGAGAGCAGACCAACTGAAGAAGATGAGAGAAGCTGCACCTGAGTACTTTGAGCCCAAGTTTTTAGATCGTCAGAAAAGAGAGCTTCTGGAAGCAACCAAGGCTTGGGGACCGCGCGCTGTCCGCGCCAAAGACGGCTTCTGGGAGGTCAAAGGCCTGCAGTCTCTGATGCACCACCATCAACTCATTGTTGGCGCTTGGATGATGGGTTGTGAGCTCAAGGCAACGCCCAAAATGCCCAGAGGAGGCATTCTTGCTGACCCCATGGGCTTAGGAAAGACCATCGAGACCCTTTCCTGCATTGTGGGCAACCAGGCGTCGGAGATGCTCCAAGAAGACGGGAAGGGGGCAACACTGGTGGTTGTTCCTTCAGGACAGATGATCAGTCAATGGATGTCCGAGGTCAAGAAGCACTGCGACAAAAAGTTCTCCAAGAACATCATTCATTTCAAAATCGGTAACAAGATGGATATTGAGCAGTTATCTTCCTTCAACATGGTGTGAGTACGGTGCAGAAACGTGTGTGCTCCTTGTAAACTGATGATTGTTCCTAGGTTCGCTAGCTACCATCAAATCCGGGACAGCATTCCTCATTCCAAGGAGAGGCTTGAAATGCTGAAGAAGATTGTCGACCCAGAGAAATACCAGGAGTGGCTGCAAGAATCCACCGGTGTCTTGCATCAAATTGAGTGGCACCGCGTGGTGCTTGATGAAGCTCATGCGATCAAAAATCACCTCACTCACTGTAAGAAGCCGGCGACTAATTGTCCAAGTTCACTTGCTAACTTCCGGAATTTGCAGCTGCATTCGCGTGCTTCGAACTCAAAGCAAAGCACCGCTGGGCAGTTAGCGGAACACCGCTCATCAATGCAGCGACTGGTGAGTCTGAAATAACGTCGTCAGATGATAGGAGAGACTTCTCATATCTCACAGAGTTCTTCTCCTACCTGAAGTTCATTCGATGCGACGGAATCGAGGAGTTCAGCGACTATGAGAGCGAGTATCGCCCAGGGGTAGGTATTTCCGCTGAAGAAGTATAAGGAGATACTGACTTCTATCAGACTCAAAGCCGAGTGAAGCATAACAAACTCATCCATGAGGTTATGTACAGAAGGTAGCACCCCTATCATGAAACTGCAATAACTGTAGGCTCATTCAATCCACCAGAACTCAAGGCGATTACTTCATGGGTCAACCAATCCTGAACCTGCCTACTACCAATCCCACTCATCAGTATCTCACACTCTCGAAGGAAGAAATGGTCATATTCAGGTGAGTGAACAATCTCTCCTCAGGCACGATTCAGTTGTTGATAGTGGCCAGAATGATGGAGGAATGCTTCCGTCGGAAAATCAATCACGACATCGAGACCGGGGTGGCTTCGAAGCAGGTGAGGTGCTATCTCGTCATGCTACTTCGGTTGCGCCAGGCTTCTATTCACCCCTTCTTGCTCGAAGGAATGATGGCAGAGTATTTTACTCAGCATGACTTGGAAGCAACTCGGAAACAACTGAAGGACCTCAAAGGCGGTAGCACCGTCTACAACCAGATCGGCTCTTGGACTCAGAGGCACCATATTGCCAGCGAGCGCATCAGAGAAGTCATTGAGGAAACATACCGGCGCAGCCAGCAGCAGATTTTAGATGACAGCAAAGAGCTACTCGACGCTCATGATAGCCAGACTATAGAGCCAGATCACCGCAATGTCGCTGGCAGAAGTCATCCCCAGCCCAAGGCCGGCGAGGGTATTGTCACGATAGCCGACAACAGCGACGAAGTCGACAGCCAAGACGAGGCAGAAGAGGATGAGGATGGCCTGGTACCGGAGAGGTTTCTCCCTCCCAGAGCAGAGCCAGAGAACACAGCGTCCTTGGACGTCGAGGCGGAGGAAGACCGGCTCCGGCCTTTTGGCCGCAGCGATTTCGGTCTGGCATTTGACATGTCTAAGCAACTTACGTACCTCGAAAAGGTCATGGAGATGAAGAAAGCCCAATGCGTCGTTTGTCGCAAAAAGCCCCCGGTGAATCCTGTCAAGGGAGGAGTGAGTACTTGAATATACCGACATGTTCTTCTGCAGAGTCTGCATAGCTAACATGATTCAAAGTGCGGCTGCATCTTCTGCTCTAGTTGCGTAGTGGCTCACCTCGCATTAAAGGTATGCAGATTCTACACTCCCAGAATTCTTTCCATTGCTAACTCAGGTTGATAAAAGAGCAGAAGTTGTCCCAAGTGTCGCAGGATTATCAGCCTTCCGAAACCACTCACGCCGTTCGACGACAACGATGATGGAGATGCAGAGCCTGCCACGAAGGCCCCCAATGATAAGGAGTACGCCAAGGGGTTCGACTGCACCGGATTCCAGCATACCGAGGATGACAAGGATGATAAACATGCAGTCAGATTCCTGCAGGTGGCAGACAGAAATCCTCATCTGCCTCTTACTTCCAGTGCTAAGTTAACGGCATTGAAGGAGACAGTCTTGAGATGGCAGGCCGAAGCCTCAGACGACAAGATTATTAGTATGTACTCTCTCACATCTCACTATCTTATGTTTCCTAGATGCCTGACCAGATCCCTTTTAGTCTTCAGCCAGTTCAACGTTGCCATGAAGATCGTCGGCAGCATGCTCGAAGCAGAAGGAATCGACTTTGCCTACCTGAGCGGGAGCCAGACCACCGAGCAGCGCAACAAGGCTGTCGACGAGTTCCAGAACGGCGACAAGATCAAGGTGCTCATTGTGTCGCTCCGTGCAGGCGGCCAGTGTCTGAACCTCACATGGGCAAACCGCGTCATCCTCATTGAGCTCTGGTGGAACCACGCCGTGGAGCAACAGGCTTTTGCCCGCGTTTTTCGCATCGGCCAGATCAAAGAAACCCATTTCGTGCGCTTCATCGTCGATACGCCGATTGAGCAGCGCATGCTGCAGTTGCAGGCTGACAAAATTCTTTCTATTGACGCTGCTCTTCAGGATGACACGACCAGAGCGCCCAAGATTAGCGTTCAGGATATAGCTAGTCTCCTCGGCAAGGTCACGATGCGAAACGGAGTCATCCACCACGTCTCGGCCGACTACGATGAAAATGATAGCGACAAAGAAGATGAGGACGACAGCGACTCTGATAAGGAAGATGAGGGAGACCTTGAAGGTTTCGTTGTCCCCGATGACGAAGATGAGGAGTTGGAGAGTCGCAGGTCGGCGATTCGGGAGCAGATGGGCTCGCTTTCTGAGGAGTCGGAAGAGGAATGAAGCTCCACAACCTGCCATTCCCGCATACTTGGACCGAGGTCAGAGCTTGGGTTCGCCCTCAAGAAACATGGCGCGACATGGTGCAAGCAGCATCTCGTTTTCTTTTCATTTTTGCGACACACATTTTTGATTCTTACAACTTACATCGTTCACAGCACTACGAGAACGTGCTACATATCCTAGAAACATATCCGGCCAAACTTGGACATCCTGGGACACCGAGCTTTTGAGGCGTAGAGAGATTGGTCTATGCTGGCAAGGCGATGGAATCTTACACACCCTGGATGGGCAAAGAGTGCGTTTGGAAAGGACAGCTCGATGCCGTTGATAGAGGCACAGAGAGCTTTTCATGAGGAAATGGAGAAGTTGAAGGGGCGATCAGGGAGAATCTTCAACAACAAGCTCAGGAGATATGGAGGATAGCTTCAGCCATCGTCTCACAACGCACATAACACATAGACTGCTTTTCGAAATAGACTTCTCGTATACAATCCTATTCCAATCCTTCGCCGGTTCCTCAGATCGAACACTTTAATACTAACTTGGCATTTTCTTGTGCCGACATATGCAGTCTTGGTGGACGTCTCACCACTGTCGCAAACATGTCGGCATCATTGCACGCTTCGGCCCTTAGCTCCCACGCCGCTAGTGGGGCCGAAGGACCGATCTTGCCGCGCACGCAGGCCTCCTGTGCCGGAGGATGTGGGTCCGCATCCCGGATGCTGCCGACAGATGAACCTCTCACCGCCGAGCACAGCATTGAATGCCCAGAGTATGATGGAAAACGAGTGACTATTGATGTGATGTGGTAGTAATATTTGTTCATTCAATTCATGTGGTATCAAGGCGAAAATGACTACGCTAATGATGTTCTCCTTCCTGCCCGTTGCCGAGCTTCGTCTTTATCCCGCCGTAACTTTGACGGCGTCCTTCGATGTCTGGCTTGCGTGTCAATCCACGGCTTCTCTACGGCGCAAAACAGACATGCGTTAACGAGACCCTGTATTGACAGGCTCACTAGCGATAAAAGCACAACCACGAACGGGCCAGCTTGCTCTGGGTTGTCCCAGCGCATGACGTGGGCGACAAAAGGAACAGCCCAGATGAGTATGTATACAAGTGGGTAAACAAAAAGCAGTCGCAGTTGGCGACGAATCTTGTCGCGGGTCTTTGCCATTCCTGTACCGTCAATGGTAGGATGGTAAAGAAAGGGAGTATTGTTGTGGTCTATGTCAGAGTCGAGGGAGGTGCCTCGACGAAGGATTGACCAGATGTTGGCGAGCGACTTGGCCCGAGCGCTTGTAGGGCTGCTGGGTGGTTGCCACTGAGTACTGAAGCTCCCGTGATTGTAATGTGCCTGGGGCGGGTTCAAGTCAACCGTATCGCGGCGTATGTAACTTTGCGGAGGAGGAGAAATCGGTTCAAAGTTGGTAGAGAGTGGACTTGTGCTAGCCTCGAATGCATGCGGGGAGACATTGTCATTGGGTTCCGGGATGCGGCCATCGTCTTCGTTTCCATAGCTCGGCCAGTTCCATTGAATCTTCTGCCGGCTGTGGAGAAGCTCAATCTCGGCTGTCATGGTAGTATTTGTGGAAGAGGTATGTTGCCGATCCGAGTCTTCCATCGAGGTTTCCGACCCGCGTCGTGATGTTGGGGTGGCTGGCACCGAAGGGATATGAGCCCACTGCCCATCGTCTAACATGTGCGTTGCGCTCGCACGCCGCATGGCACTGAGGCGACCGAAACGCCTCATGCGAAGAGTGACGTAGATATAGATGTAGGCGTAAAGCGCAACAATAGTGAGCAAAATCATGTAGCGGGGAACCCAGCTCAGGGCGAGTCTTGTCCATTCAGGGCGGGCGGGTAGGTAACAATACTCCCCGTTATTGACGTAGCCGGGCCAGTTGATAAATGCTAATGAAGCCATCAAAAGTGGGAAGAATGCAAAAGCGCTAAAGGCAAGACGACGGTGGGGATACAATCCACTCTGTCGCCCGGAATGCCGCGGTCGGAAGATATAAATGGCTGTGTGCAAAGCGATGAGCACAACAGCAATATCCGATGCCTCTATGCCGACTGCGAGAAAGAAGCCGCTGGCTTGGCAGAATGATGAGCTCGAGGCAACTGGACCGCTCTTGAAGTCGACAATTGGGAATATGATGAACCATAGCGATTTCAGCATGTCGCTCGACATGAGCAGCATAATGAGACTGTCAAGTTGTTAGTAAAATGCCCGTTTTCCGTCTTGGTGCGAATAGCCTTCTCCAGCGAAGGCAATGCACCCCCGAGTGACCGTTACTCACTCATGTCTAAAGCTTCGCCTCCTCCGAGAAAACCAGTAGAAGGCGAAAGTCACAGACGCAAAACTCAATGCAGCGGCAGCAAGTGATGTGGATTGAATAATCGTCCACTGGTGATCGGTCAACCCATCGGGAATGCGGGTATAAGCCGTATCTATACGGCTGCTGATAATTTCGGGCGGCGACGCAGCTGGCGATTGTGATGCACCAATGTTGTCCAGTGCGCGGGGCCACGGTGCCATGACGGCTGTGGTTTCCTGGACACCGGACGTAATCTTGGAGTCGGCAGGATGATTTGTTCTACGTGGGAGGCTTCGGATTCCTCATGATGATATGATCGTGACCACTTAGACGACCCTCGTGTTTGATGTTGGCGTTTGGAAAGTCGGCGATGAAGCTGCGAATCTGCTTGTATGCCCCTCGATTTTTGTCCTTGCCCAACTGCGGATTTCTCGATGTGCTCGTGTTTTGACCCGTCATTCAGCTTCCCTGCAATGTGCAATGCCCGCTTCGATGTCCGCAGATCCCCCCTGTGATCGGCTAGCCTTCTTGAAAGTCGGGTATTCGTATACCAGTGCGCGAGACTTTGTTTCCGTGGTGCTTTGTTTGGCTCGATGACCGAAAACAGTTATAACTTTGGTTACGGCGGTTACCCAAATCACGGTCTTGCGAGGGAAGTTTCCGGTCGTGTATGGACCAGGATGGAAGATGAATATTGAATTGGCTGGGAGATACAAAATTCCTTCTTCTCGTAAAATGGCCAGAGGTTGTGGGAGTGGGTGGGTTGATGGTTATAGGGAAAAGGTGATGGTACGTAAGTCCTATTTTGGTAAGCCTTCAGCCTTCAATGAGCAGGGTCTGTGGAATATGAGGTCCGTCCTCCGCCTGGTATCGGATTGCCGCTCAGGAAAGGGCGACAGAAGCTTAAAAAGGGACGGACGCAGGCGAGACATTTGAACGCGAATAGGGGAGACGGGAGTCGGAGGCGCTCAAAAAAGCAAGACAGGCTATTAGCGTCGTGATTTGAGGCTTTTGGGCGGATGTCAGCTTAGCCAATAAACAGGCGGCCAAGGGAATAGGCATCCGGTGCGGTGTGGTGGTGTCTGTGTGTTTGTGCGTCGATCGTGTGATTGGGGGCGTGGAGAGCGGTGAGGGCGTCTGTCGAGCGAGCCAGCATACGTCGAGCTTGACTTTGTCTGACGGCTCGTGGGCGTCGGTGGTGTGTGGCAGAGTACGAGAGAGTTTAGCGGTCGAGACTGGTGAGCCGAGGGGGGGGGTAGACAGTAGGGGGCGTTTGCTACCTATAATACTCTATGGTGTTGGGGGTCGGCGACCTCAGCAGAGCGAGAGACATGAAAGAGACAAGTCACTTGCTGGTAGCCTGGTACTCCGTATAGTCGGCGGCACAGTCGGCGGCACAGGGGTAACGAGCACAGCGCAGCGGCTGGGTTGGGTCGGATGGCTGGTTAGCAGTCTGGGTCTAATGGACTTGCTTTCTCGTCTGGTTCGCCGGGCGCTTGTTGAACAAAAAGCAAAAAGTATATTTGGTTCCCAAAGGGCGGTTATGCAGCTGGGGTGATGGTACCAAACTGAGGTAAGCAGTGATGTGGGCGGATGGCGGAACAACAGAGTGACGATCAGTGATGACAATGTGCATTCGTCCATTCCGTGTGATCCCCAGGCCAGTCATGAATTTCTCACGATTCGATGCGTATGGTTAGAGAGGTGCCGACAACCTCGAGCTATGCAGCGTGGCAGCAGACAGCCGGGCAGTATGCAAGTGCCCTGCCGGTGGTTTTGGCCGAGTTTGCCCATCAGCAGAGCTCTGAGCAAGCCCGTGACTAGCTTTAGCGAACCGAGACAAGTGACGAATGGCGGAAACCACAAGCGCCACCTAGCGAGTAGTTTTTGGTTTAACAAGAGTTTCGTTTGCGAAATCGGGCCTGGATGCGGTGAGGCAAAAGGGAGAAGAAGCCCGGCCAACCGATGCTGTTGTAGCCCGGAGGTATTTTGGCGGAAATCTCGCCCGCCAGCCGCCGTCGGCTAAAGTCACGTCGAATTGGAAACATTCCAAAACATGAATGTCACTGAGTGGTTGATGGGACGGTGACGGGATGGCCACAACCAGATCTAAGTTGATCCACGGATGCGGAATGGCCGTCGCTGAGCGACTTTGGCCCTCGATGCCGTGTGCCCGGGAACGGCACTGGACGCCTGAGAATCTGTGGGTAGAGGTAGAAATGCCGGCATAATGGTGGGGGATGGGGGAGCTGGGGGGGGCCGTCCACTCCTTGGCTTCGCTATGAAGAGAACAGTCCAGCTGGTGGCCGAGGCGACATTGCTGTGTATGTGCTGGGCGCAAAGGCAGAGTCTGTATGCGTGGTGCATAATAAAGCAATTTGTGCAGAACCAAGCCAGTTTGACCGTGACAGTAGTGGTGGTTGAGCTCGGCAGAGATGTAGAGGAACGCAGGAATAGCCAAGATAGGAGCTGTGGCTTTGACGGGTGCGCAGGGACTCTCTAGCGGTGCGTTTCCCGAACTTGCGGTTTGCCAGGTGACGTGGACGGGACGTTGTATTTTTCGACCATCCCTTCAGGTTGAAGCCGAAAACGGGCAACAGATGCGCTGATTGGTGTTGTATGGAGGGAATTGGATAGAGGAGCTTCAGGTTGAGACGGGAGGGGCCATGAGCGCCTGGTTCGGTAAAAGCCAGCGCTGGTGCTGACGTGTGCAAAGCATGTATCGAAAAGGCCCCGAGAGCCGCGGCAATATCATGGCAACAACTGAGTGCTCATGACGGATGGTGGAGATGCGCAGTTGCATCGTAATGGAAAGATGGAATGCCGTCTCGATACATCGTAAGGTCCATGGTGAGTTGGACTGGACGACGATGAGATGCGCTGGCCACGGATGGAGAGAATGCGTAGGTGGCACGGGATTCTAAAGTGGGATAATTGGAAGGCACGATGGGCACATGACCGAGGCAAGGAGCACGGGCGGGAACAGCTCATGATCGGCAAGAACCAAGCAAACCGAGAAATGAGGCAGGAGCTGGCGCAGTCAATGTAAGGTAGGTATACGTAGGTACGAAGTACGGATACCTTAGAGCTGAGCTGATCGCGACGGGCAGGAGCTGAGGTTGCAGCTGCGTGAGCAGGAAGGAGAGACACAGCCTGCCTACGGTAGGTTCTTGCCTTCTAAGGTGGTTGTGTGAATCCGTACCTGTGTACGTAGTAGAGATGCGGGTGCAGGCAGGCACAGGGCACGGTGCACAGGGCACGGGATGCGCTTCCCTTTCCTTTTGCCGTCTGTCCAAGAGGCAGCACCGACTCTACCTTACCTTAGTACGTACTTCGTATAGCGTACTCCGTACAGAAGGAACGAATAGATATGAGGCAGGTACGAATGGGCACAATTACGTTAGAAGAGAAAAGGGCAATATTTCGTGAGGTGCCTTACCTTACACCAGAGCCGGCCTTCAACGCTTTGAACACCAACTTCTTCATACTTTTGGTAAGGTAGGCTGGCTCGCATAGCGCTCAGTCTCCCGCCCATCAGCAACATCTCGGGATCGTATTGGTAATCGGCTTGTCAGGCTTCCATCCTGGATGCTGAACTGCTTCACCTGATGATGAAGAAAAACCCAGCCCCGAGGAGACGAGATGTGCCGGCAGTTGCTTCTTGCTTGTTGCACGGGGCAGCCGCTTGCATTGGACGCACTTGCCTACCGTTCTCGGGGTTCCCATGCCCTCCTTCCCTGCAATGATCTGCCGCCATCACCCAGCATTTTGATGTTTGAGCATCGTAACCACCATTACTAAGGTATCACCATGGCCAGTTCCTCTTCGTGGCTTTCATTGATACATCATATCATGTACTGAGCATACCTCTCAAAGATCAGGGAGACAGCAACATGCATGGCTAACAAGAACAAGAAGCAGAGCCTTATTACCTACACAGCTTTCCCGTCCTGCCCTGCTCGAGCTCTTGCCCTGTCCTTGTCAACTTGAGGTAAGGTACCTAGGTAAGGTACTTTGCCTGGCAGTAGGCTGGCCCGAGCGTCGCATCCGATGCCCCCATGTGAAGCACGAGCCACGGGAAGAAATAGGCCCCCTGTCTATCCAATGAACTATGACGGATGCGGATCCATCCACTCAATTGACGGGGGTCCCTTGACTACGTACCTCGATGAACCTCATGAGTCAGCCAAGGTACGTTCCTGAGCTCACCGTCTCCAAGCTTCATTCAAGGGACTGTTGTCTCTTTCTGCCTCACCACCTTGCAGCCAACTAATCAGCTCCAGTTTTGGACCCTCGGTGGCATATCCAAAATCCCTTCGAGGCACCTGATCTCGCTGATTCGAGTCATCTTGAAGCACTTCGCGATCTCCAGGAGCGGTGAAACACCGCCGTTTCCGCGCTTCGCTGCCAGCAGCAACAACTGACCAAGGACGGCGCCGACGACCATCGGGACCTCTATCGGCAACTTGGCCGGCGTACCTATCTCGAGCGAGAAATATGTATCGGGAGCGTCGATTCAAAGTGCACATTCTCATACCTCGCAACCTAGCAAGCTGGGTAGGGTATTGACTACCCGTCCACCCCATCCTGGTCGTTGGTATGGCTACCGATCCGGGACGCTAGGCACCATTCTCTGTGTTTCCCTTCTGAGTTCCCTTCTGGGTTCTTGTGTTTTGGGAACAGGTCTACGTCCGTATTTTTCTTTTTCGATGGGACATCCGGCACCACATTCCTCCCTCTCTAAACTCTGTAACCGACAGCGACAGAGACATGACCCCTATTTCCGTCGCCCATTGGATCGAATGTGGGCTGGTTCGTCCTTCCAGCCCATCTCGCAATCTCTTGTGAGTTGCAGATGCAGACGGCCTGGTGAGCCGAGGACACAAGCGCGAGACAGGTCTCGGCGCCATTGGGGGGTATCTTGGTCCTCTTCACGCTGACACATCCTCCCTACCTACCTACTTTCAAGCTTCTCGCAGTGTGCATCCTAACACAATCGGGACCAGGCTATACAGTCACATGATGGCTTGGCGCTATCGAGATTGAATCTCAGCAAACCGCACCATGGGACGGATATGTTCGGCGCCCATCTGGAAATCGTGCTCCGGTAGGGTCATTACATGCAACGCTACTCGGTATACTTTCGTCACCCGCACACCATCGCCGAAGAAATGCAGAGCCGGGCACTACCCGCGCTCGCGTCGGTCACCCTGTGGGCCAACGATCCGAAAAAAAAAAGCTCTGATCCCGTCTGTTAACCTTTACCTCTTTAACCCGCCTGCGGTATGTGCCCGGGAATACGAAGACAAATTTACCCTCTTTTGGCTCTAGGTCTGACTGTTGGAATCCTTTAGACGAAAAACAAAGCCTTTTGTGTCTGTCCTTGAGGTGTCAATTGTCAGTTGCGCAACGCGCGTCATAAAGCCGCGGGAAAAGGAACAGACACCCCTTATGTGCCGCTCTCCGCCACCCCACAGCTTCGTGGCAGACCTTCGCCCTGGCCCTGAGCCTATTCCCAATCCCGATTCAGCCGGTGCCAAATTTGGGCGTCTACAACCACGCAAGCACCTGGACCGGCCTCATTCGTCCCGCCATCCTTGCTCAAACGGGGTAATTTGGTTACCCACCGACCCTTGTCTAACGCTGCAATCGCCATCTGCCGAGCATCGCCCAGATCTTGCTTGCCTGATATTCCTATGATTGGCTGACTACATCTATTACTCCCACTCGAACCGTGCCATCCTGGTCGGCGATGGAAAGCTTAACCTTCATTCCGGGACTTGGACCATTGTTGTCGGTGAGCCAGGTTGGGCTGTCCTTGCCAGTCAACCAACACACAACCCGCTCTAAGCAGTCAGGCGCACAGGTTTAGACTCCCTTGAACCAACTTACTGCCCAGCACGACACTGTTCATCATTCATGCGCTTCCTAATTATCCACGTCGGCTATCTCCCGACCTTGAGGTCTTATAAGCCTGCGGAGGTTGGGGAAACTGTACCAATCATCCTACAACCATCTTAGACCTGACCCCTAACATGTTTATAGTCGACGTGGCGCCAGACTACTTTGTCCTGGCGCTCCTATCGGTTCTGTGGGGGACGATTTGTCCGAATCCAATGCTGTCATCACTCCATTCACCAACGCGGATAATTACTCTTCCTCTATTTCCATCTTCGCTGGCCGTGCTCGACGCCCCCCCAGGCTTAGCGTCACTCAAGACCGAACCCGATATCCTACACGGTGAATTCTTTTGCGAACGGACAATATGGGTAGCTCCTTTTCGGGGTAGCTCCGAATGCCTAATTCACGTTTGCAGTTCAGCCACTCAGAGAGCAAGCTAGCAAGCAAGTCGGGTCTTTGACCTGTTGCAACCTTCAAACCCTCTGACTTCGTTTGAGAAAGCCGTTACCTTCTCGCAACCATCTAAACTTTCAGATGACGGCCCTATTCACACCTTGAAGGGTTTGGCAGGACTTTCTGCAACACTTGAGCAACCTGAGTTATCCCGTGGAACCGAGGTGACTTTGCTTTCCGCGTTCAACGTCGAGGCTCGGAAACGTGTGACGAAAACTCGAAGATCAATAGTCACAGTCTGGCCAACGCCCAAGATCATGCGCCATCTCTTCTCAAGCAGCACAGTTCTGGGTCTTGGGAGTCCAAGCTTTACTTGTTTCTTCCGTTTAGCCCCTGAAAGATAATGTATGTAGATTTGACTAACTTAAAAATTTGCCAACAAGAGAGAATTTCCCTCGGGTGGTTCATTGAACCTTCACGATCTTGTCGACTCGGGTATTGCTATCTTTGTATGTAGGTGATCGCCGATATTTTCGTTGTCACAACTCAAACTCGTACCGTGCCGTCATCTACGAGCAGCGAGAAATTTTGAGTTCTTGCTACTGCGCGGGAGACAGATATCTGATCTTGAAAGCCTCGTTAGACATTCCTCAAGAGGTAATGTTAATACAACACCCGGAGGACGAGATGCCTCTCTGCCGTCAAAGAGTATTTGGCGCGAACGTTGTTTGTTCTTGGCATGGACTCAGTCACGTACCATGACCAGTCGCGCGCCTATCGTTACCCGCGTATTCATCAGACGAACTTCAACTCGCCACCCTCATTTGCCGAGTCGAAACTATGCATCCAATACTACCCGGGACATCTATCGTTTCACAAAGAACCCAGCACTCAAATCATCTTATGACTGGGCTCATTGTGGGGGGGAAGCTATGGCAACGCCATGGCCACACTCATGACCATGGAGACTATCAGATGACCAGTCACTGCCTCTTTTTGCCTTTCCGGTCGTTGTTATGCCCCCCCACGGAGAAATGCAGTGAGTTCTGGGATGGGTCCCTCTGGGAACAACGCCTTTTTGCGAACGGCTTTCCGGAGACCCAGGCTGGGGCCAACCCCCAGCCCTATGAATGGAGTCCTTTGGAACGGAACAGGGACATCCCTGTGTCCACGACTACTTTCGAGGACGGAATGAGTCACAGACCTGTCGTTCGTGATGTCACCCCTTGTCACAGCTGTGTCCGTTACCCGAATTAACCGAGGCCGGAGAGCATGTCCGACGGAGTCGAGTCCGAACGGGAAAATTATTGATGCCTGTTGCACGCTAGCTATCAAGATGCCGAGTCTTCGAATTTCTTTGTCCCCGTGGGACAGATTGGTCCCGGCATAGCTTGTGTATGTAATTGGCCTTATTTTAGAAGTTGGATCTCAATCTTCGGCATAATTCACATGATTTTCATCAGAAATGTAAACCTTTTGGTAACGGGAGACCAGTCTGAAGTTTCAATCTAATATGATGTATGTAATGCTGTGTCTATGGGGATGGCTCTATGAAATGTATAAAGATATCGGGAATTAGTGTAAGGTAATGAAATCAAAAACTCCGTAATGCTAATGATGTGTGAGCCCGTTTCGTCAACGAGCCAAAGATGAAAGCACTGTGGCCAGCCCCCTCTACGGCCCAGTCTCAGCTTTGGACCCCGATTCTCTCTGCAACATCTTCTTCTTTGATGATGTCAAGCTGCAACTGGACCAACTCCTTGTATCGTTGTGGAGCTGTCAACTTGATGAGTTCAAGCTCGCTAAAGAGCGGGATGCTGTGACCGTCGTCTTGGAGGCAATGGTCAATCTTTTCGGACTTTCCGGCTTGTATTTCGCGGATACGATCATCGATGGTATCCTTGACCTTTATGTCGACCGACGACGCAACTTGCATCTGACCGACTCGGTGGACTCGGCCGTCGGCCTGCTTTTCAGCCGACTCGTTCCACCACGAGTCGATGCGGATTATCTTGCTTGCGCAAGTAAGATTCAATGCCTGACCGCCGATTCTGAAGGATGCGATCTGGAAAGTGAGTTAGCACAATCAAGTCAGTACTAACATGTATGATGTTACGGGCAGTTTGAGCAGATCGAATCGCAGAGGGCTTACCAAGACTTTGATATCTTTGTTCTCCTGAAATGCCTCGATGGCTTTCTTTTTCTGGGTCTCTGTCAAGCCCCCATTGAGGTAGACAAACGTAATACCTAGGGCGTTCAAAGCTATACCCAAAGCTACGGCAGTCTTGGTGAACTCGTGGAAGACTGTCATGATGTCAGCTTGTCAAACCCCATCAATAGAGAGCAACTAAACTCAGGGAGTGGCGCAGTAGGGACCTACCGATAGTCTTTGGGCTCTGGATTTCGTATTTTCTCTGGGTGATATCATCCTTGTCCCAGACTTTGATTCGCTCTTGCTGGTACTGAACGATCAGGTTGATTGCCACATTGAGCTTGGTGCCGAGGGGCATCGCACCGTCGTTTTCTCGCATTCCCTGCTTGATGAAGGACAAGCCTTCATCTGAAAGTTTTGGGAGCGCGCCATTGAAATCAGCCCCGTACTTCTTGTTGATGAATGCCCTCTTCTGCTTTTCTCTTGCCGCCTGTGAAGGCTTGCCCACAGTCTTCTTCCTCTTCAATCCTCTACCAGAAGACGGAGTCTGGACTGACGACGATGCATGTGCTGCGGCCTCGGTCTCATCCAGTCTGTCGCATTCAGCCTCCTTAGTGGCGAGAGTCATGACTCTTCTGACATCAATCTCTTTTTCGTAGGCGCTTTTGCAGCCCTTCTGTTGGCAGACGCCTTCCTTTGCTTTAAACTGCCATGTGGCTCGAAGACAGTCGCGACAGAAAACATGGTCGCACTAAGGAATAACTTATTAGTACATCACAGTTTTCATACAGAGAGCCAATGGTGACGCGACTCACCGTGTCGATGATGTGTGGTTCTTGAATGCTCTTTGTTCCACAAATGCCACACGTGTTGACGCTCATCATAGCCTCATTATGTGTGTAACGAACTAGAGATTGCAAGGAAAGTTCTTGTCCTGTTGGAACGTCATCCCCGGCCATGCCATCGTTCACGACTCCCAGACTGTTGAACATATGTTCTAGCAGGTCAGGTGCGAGCTCCGTCCTGAGGCCTTTCTCGATGCCATAGGGGTGTGAGATGAACTGTCTCTGGCGAGTCGTACGAATGCTTTTGAGTTTCTTTCTGATTTTCTTATCCTCAGACTTGCCGTACGCTTCCGTCATCAGACTGCTAGCAGTGTTAGGTGTTTTAAACCCGAGAATTTTGTTCCTCCAGGGCAGGCTTCTGACTTACTCGTAGGTCAACCTCTCTTGCTTGGATAATTGAACCCATCTGACTTCAGTTTCGAAGGGCATCATGTTCTTAAGGATCGGCTCGCCGAGGAACTCGTCTTCTTCAGTCCTGCGAAAGTTATTATCTGATATCTGTGCCGCTCAGAATGCTGCAAATTACTCACCGTCTATAGGTGCAGACGTACATCAGGGCGTCAAGTTGAATTGACTATAGGTAGCACCACAAGTTAGTACCTCTGGATGATTTACCAATTAAATAGATAATATGATTACTCACCGATTCCGGAAATGCGCCTTTGAAGTTTTCCTTCGTCTTCATGTTCTCAACTCTGAGCGTCTTGACGATGGAAAATGTTTCTGCGCTATGCGTCAGCGGGATCGTCATTTTCTGGGCATATCTGGAACAGTAGAGTTGCGATCGCCTCATAGGTACCTTTATCTGCTTTGTCAATCAAAGGCGTGGCGCTGAGAAGCCATATGTTTTTGGTCGTTAGAAAGTTGCAAGCGCTGAAGACTAGTATGTATTTTATCATTAGTTTCCAAACTTTTTATGACGAGTCGTGGAAGATGGGTCATACCCTTTGTGTTCGTGTTTTTGATTTCATGGGCCTCGTCTAAGATGACCCTGTACCACCTGACCTGGAATACTTCGCCAGCTACTTCTCTGAAAGCCTTGCCAAAATCTTCATCTTCTTCATAGTCTTTTTTGAGATCTGCCATGACTTGATCAGAAGGGAGGCTGAGCACCAACTCCTGGTAGGTTGTGATGCTGGAGGCTAAGTGTCAGCAAGGCTGAAAAGGTAGGGAAGTTGTGACTTACACGATCTTGTAACGCGAAATATCGCCGCCAGAAGTCGCATGATTGTTGCGCTTGTAAAAGTAAACCTCCTTGGGGCCGATGCATTCCACATGAGCGGAAATCTCTTGCTGCCACTGCCTGGCAACTACCTCTTTGGGCGCAATTATCAGCGTCGCCCCAGAGAAGCCGTCTGGCGAGGCATCCTGAGGAGGGTTGCCAACGATGCAGGCCAAGGACACCATCGTCTTTCCCATGCCCATCTGGTCGGCCAGAACACCGCCGTACGGCGGTGCGAGACCATTCTCTCTTTTTACCATCCAAGCAGCTGGCGTCAATTGCCACTCAATAAGCTTTGTGCTCTTGGCCATGCCCTTGAGGCCGTAGCGGCGGCTATTGTTCACCAAATCTGTGTAGCACTCAATCTTCCCATGCCCGAAGACCTTGATAGCCTCCGCGATGTCTCGGCTCTGGGTGCCACTCCGGCGGATGTCGCTTCCAGTATTCCTCCTAAGAGAAATGTCCTTCTGCCTCGCTGCATTCGAAACCTTTGTCATCTCACTAAGAGGTAGACGAATTGAAGGAGTCTCGCTAGCATAATGGGACCCTTCAGGGGGGTGGCTGGTTGTCGACATTACTTTCGAGTCCATCTCCCGCGTTCGTCTTGGTTTTTTGGCCTTCGGGGGGACAATGTCTAAAGCTTCATAACTGATCGGCCTCTTCTTGGCGAGTTCCTTTCGTATCTGATTTCTCAGGCTTCTCAGAATCTTATCGTTCACCACCCTCTCGACGTAATCTCTGGCATTCTTTCGTCTTGGAGCCCTCTTCCTCTGCTGGGATTTGGGGTTCACCGTTGGCTTCAGTGTGACCTGATGACCTTCTTCTCTCATCTCCGGCTCAGAGCCATCATCGGAGTACTCGTCATCGCTAAGTGAATCGTAGCCTGACTCGCTGTCTGAATGTGGTGCATCGAGTAGGAATCTGTCCGTGTATCCCTCTTGTTCCACGAATAGATCTTCGCAATGCTGATCAGAGGCTGTGGTAGTGTGTGATGACGGAGAAATTTCTCTGTCTCTTTTTGCAGTGGCCCGGTAACTCTCTTCAGAAGGATCCATGATGACCTAGGTTTGCAATACTTTTCTGAGACTCTTGAATGAAGAGACTCATTCCTTGTCAAATTGTGTGACCAGGCTAGGTCATTGACGGAAAAACACGAGAGCGTCGTTGAAGCGCAAAGGAGAAAAGCCCAAGTATCAGAATTGATCCTCGTTGAGGCCAGGGAAAGAGGGATGGGATACGATGCTCCAGGATGCGTTGTTGGAGTTGGGTCGAGTAAGAGTTGCTTGAATTCACTCAACAAACTGGAGGCTTCTAGCAAACTGGGTGTGTTGTAATTATAGATGTGCGTTGATAAGGTAAGGCATGGAATTTGAATTGATCTCAAAGGAGCCCGGGATATGAGACCGGCGTGGTGGTGTGAAGGAGAGAAGCGAGAGGCGAGGTTGGGTGGTGGAGAGGAGTACATTATATAGACTTGGAAGGGTCGAGAGGCCGGCAGCAGATCAGCCTCAGCCTGGCATCAGGAAAGAGCTCAGGACCTACTGAAGGAAGGAGTTGGTTCTTTTGAAGTGAATGTTTCTCCTGGGGAAAGAACCGATGCCATGGAGATCAACCTCACTATTTCCAAATTTGGGAATAACCTCAAAATGCTGAGTTGCTTACCTCGGTGTCGGGCCTATGCAAGGACCAGACCTCGGTGAGCTTCACCGAAACGACCTTTTACCGCCCGGTCGGCAGAATAATCGCCCCACTAAATTTTCATCGACCCCACGCCCCAATGGCATTTCTCAAAGCACTTGCGACAGCAAATTTACGCCTTTTTCACCACAGCCAATTCAACACCACCGCCATGTCTTCAAAATCTGGCAAAAACGGCAAGGTCGCCGACTCCCGTTTCGCAAATTTCGAGACCGATCCTCGGTTTCGACTTCCCTCCAAGAAGCACACCAAAACCAAGATCGACAAGCGTTTCGCACATGCACTAAAGGACGAATCCTTCACATCCGGCCCAAAAGTTGACCGATACGGCCGCAAAGTCAAGTCCGACAACAAGAAGAAGGCGCTGAAGAACCTATACGAGGCGGAGGACGACGAAGAAGACTCAGACGAGGGCGAGGGCATCGAGGTCGAGGCCGATGATGTTGTCCAGCGCGAGCTGGCAAAGGCGGATGCCAAGTACGACCCTGCTCGCGGTGGCGGCTTCTCCGAGTCCGAATCCGAGTCTGAATCTGAAGATGACGAGTCCGACGAGGAAGAGACGGCTGTCGCTGACCCCAAGGCTTCCGTGTCGCGCCTGCGCGACGAAGAGGCTCAGGTCGAGGAGGGTGAGGTCACGAACCGGATAGCAATCGTCAACCTGGACTGGGACAACATCAAGTCGGCCGATCTGTTTGCTCTTTTCCACAGCTTCCTGCCTTCAACTGGCGGGCGCATTGAAAAGGTTGCAGTCTACCCAAGTGAATTCGGCAAGGAGCGCATGCAGCGCGAGGAGCTGGAGGGACCCCCGAAGGACATTTTCAAGAAGGATGACTCCGAAGAGGAGAGCGAGGACAGCGAGGAGGAAGACGAGGCGATTAAGAAGGAGCTGTTAGAGGAGGGCGACGCCGACGACTTCGACCACGATGCGCTGCGAAAATACCAGCTGGATCGGCTGCGGTACTTCTACGCCGTCATGACCGTCTCTGACAAGGCGACAGCACAGAAGCTCTACGAGGCGACCGACGGCACGGAATACGCGTCTTCATCAAACTTTCTCGACCTGCGATTCGTACCCGACGATACCACATTCGACGACGAGCCTAGAGACGAGTGCGACAAGTTGCCGGAGGGATACAAGCCTGTCGAATTCACTACCGACGCCCTGCAGCACTCCAAGGTCAAGCTCACCTGGGACGTCAACCCTGACGACGCCGCTCGCAAGGCTTCTATCAACCGTGCCTTTACCGGAAGCCGCTCGCAGATTGAGGAGAACGACCTGAAGGCCTACCTGGCCAGCGATAGCGAAGACTCTGGCGAGGAGTTTGCGGGGTTCGATGATGAGGAGGAGGCGGAGGATGAGGAGGAAGCTGCCGAGAAACCCAAGCTATCCAAGAAGGAGCTCGCCCGTCAGAAGATGCGAGAAGCTCTTGGCCTCGGCGCCGAGGAGGAGAAGAAGTCATCCAAGAACGCCCCCGTCGGTGAGATGGAGATCACGTTCACGCCCGCTCTGACGGAGAGCAAGAAGAACAAGAAGCCCGAGGAGGAGGAGACGACGATTGAAAAGTACCAGCGCAAGGAACGCGAGCGCAAGGAGGCGAAGCGTATTGCCGCTCGCGCCAGACGCGAGGGCAAGAGCGGCGCCCCCGTCGCCGAGGAGGCCGAAGAGGTCGAGGCCGACGCGGACGACAGCGCGGAGGACCTCGGCTTCGACGACCCCTTCTTCACGACCGACGAGCCGGTCAAGACCAAGACTTCCGTCCGCAAGGAGGAGCGTCTCGCGAAGCGCGCGGCGCGCGAGGCGGAGGAGAAGGAGAAGGCGGAGCACAAGAAGCAGCTGGAGCTTCTGATGGCAGTTGACAACGCGGATGCGGCGGAGCACCTGGATCACTTTGACATGAATGAGATTATGAAGGCGGAGAAGGCCAAGAAGAAGAAGGGCAAGGCGGCGAAGCGGTTGGCCAAGAAGGCGGCTGCCGATGGCGAGAAGCTCGGTCTGCAGGAGGACTTCAAGATGGATGTCGGCGACGATCGATTCAAGGCTGTCTTTGATAGCCACGAGTACGCTATTGATCCCAGCAACCCCAAGTTCAAGGGCACGGAGGCGATGCAGAAGTTGCTGGAGGAGGGCCGCAAGAAGAGAAAGGCTGGTGGGGATTTGGAGGATGTGCCTATGGAGAGGGAAGGCAAGAAGGCAAAGAAGGCCAAGAAGATTGGCGGCGGCGGCGGCGATGACGACGACGAGGAGTTGAGCAGGCTTGTTGCGTCGGTGAAGAAGAAGGCTGCGAGCAAGGCCGGCAAGAGATGATTGCGGGTATTTCTTTGTTCTCGCGCATTGGTGTTTGATTCGAGGCGTGTTTGTGGTCATACCCTAGAATAGATGTCATACAAAAGTTACTGCAATGTACAAAGCACATGTTCATAAGGATGGATATTCAGCACTATGTGACAAAGCAGTTGATCTTTTGATTTTGTGATGCTGACTTATGAGTTGCTTTCTTGGATATCTCAAGCTCGTGGAAAGAACCATCTAACGCCCCTTCGAGCCACACTTGCTATTTTATCGAAGATGTTCGGTCCGGTATTATTTTGCTAATGGCCCTGCCCTCATCCTCCTCGATCGCCGTATTCCTGGGTCTGCGGTCTCTTTCTGCTGGTCTCTTTATGCTATCCCTGTACCCTCGTAGCTCAAGAGCCAAAGAAGGCGCGGACGGCAAATTTGACGAGGCGAGGCGTGCCAATCTTGCAAGAGATGAGGAAGTTGTCTAGCGTGGGTTTCGGGCGAGCTCGTGTGGCAACAGATGTATCCGTCTGGCTTTGGGCATCGTCGTCGTTGTTGGGCATAGGGAGGCCGGTGTAGGGATCCCACTCCATGTCTTGTTCGTAGATGGAGCCGAGCATGCTTGCGATCCAGATGAGGTTGGCGAGTATAAGGGTGAGAAGAACGCCTCTCAAGGTAGCTTCGTTATGTGAGTAGGTGGGCGGCATAGTCTGTTTGGGGTGTAGTTATGGGGGCTGAATTATATCCTGGTAGAAGTCAAATGTTGAGTTGGAAGGGTTGAAGGATTGAGATGCGACCAAGGTCGTCAAGGAAGGGGCAGGAAGGAGCCAGAAAGAAAAGAGGTCTCATGATGTGGCCTGTGACGAATACCTCAGGTCTTTATGTAGTCAGCCGGCAGATTCTACAGGGGGAATCGGGATCACAGTATTTAGGCAGCGTCACATAGCAAACGACGTAGGCGAATAGGCTGCATAGGTGTTGCGAGAACAACATAGGTGCATCATGGAATCTTGTTCTGTTTTGGATGATTCAGCAGAACATGGCTGCGAGGACTTTTGTTTATCATAACTTGAACAACAATTATAGAAATTTACCGGACAACGGCATCCTTCAAGCTGGGGACGGTGCAAAGACCGCCAGACTTGGTCTTCAGCTTGCCAAGACCCTGCTTTCCAAGCGCCTCAACAACACCAGCGTCAAAGGCAACGGCCAAGTCGTCGGTGGTGGTGAATCCGGGCTGGAAGGTCTCCCAGATCTTCTTCTTGGGGTTCAGGACACCCTCGGGTTCACCTTCCCAGCCCTCAAAGTTGATACGCTCACCTGCCTTGGCATCGGCGGGGGGAGTGACGAGCTCGACGGGTCCCTTGTGGTCGTCGACCTCGCCCTCCTTAAGCTTGGGAGAAGCGGCCAGAACCATGGCGCATGACTTGATGCCGCGCATCTTGACGGGCTTCAGGTTGCAGACGACGACGACCTTGCGGCCCTGCATGGACTCGAGGGGTACGAGGCCGTTGAGGCCAGAGCAGACGGTGCGGCAGACCTGTCCCTCGTACTCGGTAGTGTCATCGTTGGGCTCGTCGCCGACGGCAATGGTGGAGACGTAGAGGGAGTCAGCCTCGGGGTGTTTGATGGCCTTGAGGATGTGGCCGACACGGAGATCGATGAGGGCAGGGGAGAGAGGAGCGGCAGCGGGAGCAGCCTTCTGAGGCTTGGGAGCCTTGGCCTTCTTCTCCTTCTTGGGCTGGCCCTCGCCGGCACCGACAGCGGCCTTGACCTTGTCCTTGGCCTCGACGACAACCTCCTTGACCTTCTCTCCAGCGCTCTTATCCTTCTTGGGCTCCTTGGTGCGGTCGGGCAGGGCCTTGTCACCAGCAGCAGCACCACCGGCGGCGGCGGCAGCGGCCTTCTCCTTCTTGAGACGCTCCTTCTCGGCCTTGGCGTCGACGGGGGGCTTCACGTAGAGGACCTCGTCGAGGTCAACCTTGACCTTATCGTCGGCCTTGACATCGGCGGCGAAGGCGGGGAAGTTCTGAACGAAGTCGAGGTGGCGAACGATGTTGGGGTAGCCCTTCTCGCCGGTACGCTGCTCAGGGGACCAGGAGGCGACGAGGGGACGGACGGCGGAGTAGAGAGCGGTGTCGGCCTTGCTGGGCTTGGTGCCGAGAAGGGTGGTGCGGGTGCTCAGGTGGGAGTTGAGGGTATCGAGGATAGGGGAGGCCTCGTCGGGCTTAGACTGCTGGAGACGAGTGGCAGTGGTGAGCCATTGCTGGATCTCGGTCTCCTCGTTGGGAGTGTAGGTGGTGTTGGAGGCCATTCTTGCGAAACGGAACGGGGAGATGCTGCGTGAGCTGGGTCGGATAGCGCGTAGTGAAGAAAGCATCAGGTGTGAGTGAGTCTGAGGTGGAATTTTTACCTGTGTGGCTCTGCGGGGTAGGCGGCAGCAAACGGTGTGGTGGGAGGATTGCCCCTCCACGCCGTTCACCTCTGATTGGATGCCTCAGGCTCAAGCTCTCGGTGACCGGTGAGAGTTGACCGAGCGACTTTTCGGTGTAGGTAGGTGAGCGTTCTCTTGAGACCGATTTACCACCTGCATTCAAGGTAGTTAATGCATATAGCTTTCTGTCTAGGAAATACCGTTCATCCTATTCCATCATTTCATTTCCGTCCTCGGCCTATTTCTGTCTCTGTTTCACTCGCATGGCTGCAGAATGCAATGTTTCCTTGAGACTTGTGCCTAGTCACACATACCGCGATTCATCACACAGCATTCATTGCCCTTGACTCTTGAATGGCATTATTTTATGCAAAAAGAGATATGCAAGACAAGGGTCTAAATTGCATCGCTGGGACCCCGATCTCCTTCCGATCCCCGACTAACTTCATGACGACGGTTGCCTGGAGGAAAAGATAGGGAAAAAGGAAAGAAGAACCGGGGCTTTAATTGAAAGCGACACGAGATCACGTGTTAGCGCTTTCTCTTCGCGTCGTGCCCCTGCCATTTTCCCCTGTCGCCCCGCGATCGCGCGCCCTTTGGCAGCTGAGGCCCGGCCGTTCCTGCTTCCCTATTTCCCCTTGCCACCACACCCTCACCCAATTATCTCAGGAACCTCACTATTTTTCTACTGGAAGGAAACCTCACCCTATAATCCATAGCAGTATATCGCCAGCTTCCTTTTCCAGCATTTCTTTCTACCTCAATCTCACTATTTCGACATTTTTGATCCTTGGAGGCACAGACCTCAACTGCCAAATTTAGCGTCTCCCCTTGCATCATCGATTTGGAGCACTTTTTTCTCTCCCGAATTCCACCACCACGGACGGAGTATTCCCACTCACTCACAAAGCCGAGGACGAGATCGAGACCCTTGGGAGGACATCGACTTCTCGAAAAGTCGCGACCCAATAACTTGTCTACTATTTCTTCAATTTGGTCTCAGCTGCAATCAATATGAGCTCATCAACTTCGGACGTGGAGTCCGTTATGTCCGCTAACCAGCGGCTTGACACCAGTGCACCTTCCTCGCCACCCCGGGATGAGAGTGTTGAGCCCATGGACTCTGAGTTTGCTCTGATAATGAAGGAAGAGGCAAGGGCCAAGGCAGACAATAACAAGAAAGACAAAGCGGCACAGAAGTCCCAGAATTTGAAGAACCGCAGGAAGCGCAAGAATGAGCTCTCCAAAGAGGAGAAGCTCAAGTTGGCCAAGGAGCTGGATGAACTACTCAAGAAATCTCAAGCGTTTAGCAAAATGCTCATGGAAAAGACTCAGGCAATGGGACGGGTTGGCACCAGTCTGGAGGGTGAAGCCTTGGGTGACCACAGTCTATCCTTGACTGCCCAACCTAAGATCATGAAGGGTGGCACCATGAGAGACTACCAGCTGGAAGGACTTACTTGGATGCGGGAAGTGTGCCTTCAGGGCTTATCTGGCATTCTCGCCGATGAGATGGGTCTTGGTAAGTCTTTTTTCCTCACCGTCTTGCACAACTAACTCAACTCTTCCATTCATGTACGAGAAGACTTCAGAGGTAGAGTCGAATACTGACCATTTTCCAGGCAAGACGGTTCAGACGATCTCGTTGATTGCCAATTTGAGAGAGGAGAACTACCTTGGCCCTCATCTCATCGTTGCACCCTTGAGTACTCTCTCAAATTGGATGGACGAGTTTGAGAAATGGTGTCCTTCCCTTCCTGTCGTTCTGTTCCATGGAGACGCCCAAAAGCGTGCGGAAATCAAGAGGAAACACTTGACGCCAAATATGAAGAACGGCAACCCCACCAAGAAGTTCCCTGTGGTGTGCACATCTTACGAGATGGTTCTCAGAGAAAGGGCTACCTTGAGCAAGTTCAATTGGGCTTTCATCATCATTGTAAGTCTTATTCCCCAACACATAGGCTATCAAGCTTACTTGCTCACACTTCCTAGGACGAGGGTCACCGCATGAAGAACTTCGAATCCAAGCTGTTCCAAGAGCTGGAGACTTTCGCATCCGCGACTCGCATGCTCATCACAGGAACACCTCTACAGAACAACCTGAAAGAGCTGTGGGCTCTTCTTCACTTCCTGCTCCCTATGATCTTCAAGAGCTACGAGGCCTTTGAGGCATGGTTTGACTTTGACGACCTCCAGGATGAAGAAGGCGCGCAGGAGTTCATTGCCGATCGTGAGAATCAGGAGCTGATCAAGAAGATTCACGTCATCCTACAACCGCTCCTTCTTCGTCGCGTCAAGGCGGATGTTGCCGCGCATCTTCCCAAGAAGCGGGAATACGTCCTCTTTGCGCCAATGACAAAGGAGCAAACCGACATGTACAACGCCATCAACGACAAGGATGTCGATACTCGCGCTTTTCTTGAGAAGATGGTCATCGACCGTCTCAGTGCCATCACTCCTCCCGTCAAGAAGGAGAAAGTCTCTACCAAGAAGCTCGAAATGCCGATCCGAAGCAGTCCTAGAAAGGCTAAAGGTGAAGCAGCGTCGGAAACCAAGAAACCCAATGCGTTCTCGGCAATGATGAACCGGGCTAGAAGCTCATCTTCCAAGCCCCAAGAAGCCACCAAAGCAACGTCAAAGGCCTCGTCAAAAGCATCCTCCCGGGCTGGCTCTAAACGCAAGGAAGCACCCTCTCTCGAGACCCCACAGTCCAAGAGCGCCAAGTCATCGAGACAGTCGACGCCTTCGACCACTACCCGAGGCCGGGTCACCCGTGGCCGTCGACGCTATGTTGATTCCGATCCTGACGACGAGGATAAGCTCTCTGATGATGAGTTCGAGGCCAAGCTGGCCCGAGAAGCAGAAGAAGCCGATCAGAATGACGATGACTCTGCCCCCGTTCTTTCCCCTGAGGAACAACACCAGGTCAACATTCTCGAGCAGGCGAAGAAGGAGATGTCAACCAAGAAGCTTGGAAACCCCATCATGCAGCTTCGCCTCGTGTGCAACTCCCCGCACAACTTCTTCGATCCTTGGGGCTACGAGGGTAGTCCTCCCGTTGACGAGAGCATTGTCACATCATCCGGCAAGATGTTGATGCTTGATCGTCTCCTTCCTGCCTTGTTCAGCAAGGGCCACAAGGTCTTGATCTTTTCCCAGTTCAAGACTCAACTTGATATCCTTCAAGACTACTGCGAGCTTCGGAAGTGGAAGGCCTGCCGATTGGATGGATCAGTCTCTCAAGAAAGTCGTCGCGACCAGATCAAGGAATTCAACGAGAATCCCGAGTTCAAGATCTTCCTGCTTTCCACGCGTGCCGGTGGCCAGGGCATCAACCTTGCCAGTGCCGACACTGTGATTCTGTTCGACAGTGACTGGAACCCGCAGCAGGATCTCCAGGCACAAGATCGCTGCCACCGAATCGGCCAGACTCGCCCTGTCATTGTCTACCGTCTCGCCACCAAGGGCACCGTTGAGGAGGAGCTTCTTATGAGCGCCGATGCCAAGCGTCGTCTCGAGAAGCTGATCATCAAGAAGGGATCTTTCAAGACAATGGGCCAGAAGATTGACCTGAAGGAAGACCTTGACGGCGAGACGCTCAAGTCTCTGCTGCTGAAGGATGGTCAGATCTTCAAGTACTCCGGTGACCACGAGGTCCTCAGTGACAAGGATCTCGATGTTCTATGCAACAGGTAAGCTCATCAGTGGTCTTCGTCGAGATGTAACTATTTCTAACATGTTCTGCAGAAGCGACGAGGCCTACTCCAAGGCGGCTGAGGGTACCGCGAACGCCGACGGCTACAAGGTCATCGAGACTAGCTCCGACGGCATCACCATTGCCGGACAGTCGGCCGCTTAATGTGGTGCAGCCTGCCCCTTTTCTCTCTTTTGAAACCATACCGGCGAAACGAAGACTCTCGACAGGGCGGATACACAGCTGCCACAGGCCACACCTACGTCCGTCGAACCCAATATTACGAAGAACAACACCAGCCTATGAAGAACTGTACACAAGAAGCTTCAGTAGATGAAGTTCTAGATGGAGGGAAGAAGTGTGTATACTTATTCACAAAGGCCGACCGTAGGCCATGGTTCAACTTACTTTGCTAGAATAGAGGGTCATCCTCACATGTCATGCATTCTGGATCAGGTTTGTCTATTCTCCGGATGGCTACCGTTTCAGACTCTTGTACTATGTACCTTTGGCGTTTGATACCCCAGGATTGATCAGACGATTACTTAAGATAGCTTGAAATAACACCAGCATTTGTTCATTCTCCCTGGCCTGTGAACCCACGAATTGTGTGCACGGCAGAAGCTACTAATAGCATAATGGGCGCGAAAGAGGGCAAAATTGAATGAAGTGGGCACTGCGGCGGGCATCCTCAGTCTCTCATAAGCTCATATCCTCCCAAATGGTCGCCTCACCACGAGGCCCTCAATCCAACGACCCACTTCGAAGATGAAGTCTCCGATATATATGAGGACCTCTGCAGTGTGATGGACGATGAGACGCTGCAAGCACGGACGGAACGTGTCGACAATCATGGTGTAAAGCATACAGACCAAACTAGTACAAGCAAAGCCGGCGACCAGCTGAAGGAAGAACCATTCAGTGCGGAACAATTTGCGGTCGATCGCAGCCACAGTCTCCTCGGGGAGCTCTTCGAGCCAAATATGTAGAGCAAGGAGAAACTTCTGGGTTGATTCACAGGGGTGCTGGGGGAGGTAATCCGAGACCGTCCATACGAGCCACGATGCCTTTGCGACAATCTACCGAAGGATGCAGAAGGTAAGGTGAACGATGAGATGAACAACCAGACTCAGCAGCAACGGCGCATGCAGCATCCCAACCACGAAGCCGTAGAGATGGGCGAGGTTATCGAGGTACCTGTTGTCAGCAAAGAGTACCCAGCAAACGATGATGGGGCCGAAGAGGTTAGGGAGGAAGAAGAGGCTGTGAAGGTAGCACTCGACGAGCCAGCGGTTGAAGATACCTGTCTGCGAGAAGACTTGTTCGTTCTTCTTAATGTTTTGGAATTTGTTCTTGAGGGGCGTCATTACGATGGCGGCGTTGAGGACGAGGGAGAGGTGGATTGAGGCCGCGGCGAAGATGTGGTATGCGATGGAGAGGTCTGCGCGGTAAAAGACCTTTTCGAGGGGGGTGATGAAGAGGGTGAAGGTTGCGGCAAGGAGAGTTGGGGGCCACATTGTGCGGATAGCTAGATAGAAAGGGTTTGTTGAGGCTGTCATGATTGTGTTACCTGACAACTTGGTTAGAGATGATGGGTCTAATGGATTCAACGGATGACTTTGGATATGGTAAAGAGTCTGGTATTTGCGTATAGATGTGATGAGGCCGTTGGAGAGAGCAAGCTGCAGGGATATGTGCTCCTCGAATTGCAGACCGACCCGTGTTTATGAAGCCTTACTTGACAAAGCATCTAGCTAATAGACTTATTCTTGAATCTTTCTGGTGTTCGCGCATGGTATCAGCGCCAGCTGAACAAAGCATTACGACCCATGTTCTCCGAGGTGGCCCCTGTTCTGCCCTCGATCAAGGGTTGGTTGTGTATCTCACAATAGCCTGAAGGAGAAACGAGACTTGGGAATTACGTGAATAAAGCCTCATTCAGAGAATCTCTGTCGGAAGATACCCACCAACGGCATCCCACCGACGCCAGTGACGAGAAAGTTGGCCGAGGAAGATGTCACCGGAGTTATGAGAATGCAGCGGCCGAAGCGGCCGCACCACCCGCACGCCCGGATATAAGTATCAATCGCGGGCCAGCACCACCCAACCTGCTTCCTCAAGGTCTACTTGGGCCGCTGATTCGTTGATTAATCTCAGTGCGTTCGAGTTCGGTGGGATGCCGAGGCAGTTGAAAGCTTGCGCTTGACTAAGGACGAGTCGTCGCCTTTGACACGGGGTCCTTGTGCATGCCGTTGTGCGATCGAAGTCTGTGCGTGATGCCAGCAACGATGTCGACTTTACGGAGTTTAGCTCACGACCTCAGGGATCGTGCAGCTACGAGTTTAGGGACTGTTGCTTCGACGCCAAGGACGATAACTTAGGCGAGCAATTCTCGCGAGAGAGCCATGCACTATATAAAGGTCCTTCGCTCTCGATGATAAAGAGGTCTCGTTCTGAAGCAATCTCGACCCTCTCATCAGACCGAGTACCATACAATCTCGACTATCTTACCGGCAAAAAAGCAACACCGAGGATCTCAAAATGGCACCTCCAGCAAGCCTCCCCGCCCGCCGTCTTGGCAAGACCGGCCCTGAGATCACCGCCCTTGGCGTAGGATTAATGGGCCTCAGCGTGGCCTACGGCAAGCCTGGGTTCGTGACCTCTGATCAGCCAGCTGCTATAAAGAGACAACCCCGGACTAACCCCATGTCTTCCACAGATCCGACGAAGAGCGTCTCGCATTCCTCGACCGCGCCTGGGAGCTCGGCACCACGAACTGGGACACAGCCGACGCCTACGGCGACAACGAAGACCTCATTGGCAAGTGGTTCGCGCTGCACCCTGAGCGCCGCGCCGACATCTTCCTGGCGACCAAGTTTGGCTTGCGCGGGGAGATCAGGAACGACGGAACCTTTAGCATCAGGATCGACAGCTCGCCCGAATACTGCCGAGAGGCGTGCGAGCGCAGCTTGAAGAGATTGGGCATTGATAGTATTGACTTATACTACATCCACCGCCTGGATGAGACTACGCCCATTGAGAAGACGATTGAGGAGATGGTTAAGTTGAAGAAGTGAGTCTGCGACTGGGCTGGGACTGGGCGCCACGTCCCTTGATGATGTCCTGCACTTTTGGGGGCCCCAGATTACTGACAAGGTATGTGTAGCGAGGGCAAGGTCAAGGCCTTTGGCATCTCTGAGTGCTCCTCAACTACCCTCCGCCGCGCCTACGCCGTCCACCCCATCTCAGCCGTGCAGGTAGAATACAACCCCTGGTCCCTCGAGATCGAAGGCCCCGCCGGCACAGACCTCCTCAAGACGTGCCGCGAACTCGGCGTGACGACCTTTGCTTATTCGCCGCTCGGCCGGGGCATCATGACGGGCCGTTACAAGTCTGCGGACGACTTTGAGGAGGGCGACTTCCGCCGCCAGCTGCCGCGGTACACGGGCGACAACTTCAAGAAGAATACGCAGCTCGTCGAGGAGTTTGCCGCCGTCGGGCACGCGAAGCACGGCTGTTCTGCGGGGCAGCTTACGCTTGCTTGGTTGCTCGCGCAGGGCGAGGACGTGGTGCCGATTCCGGGGACGAAGAAGATTCAGTACTTGGAGGAGAATATGGGGGCGTTGAAGGTTGTGTTGGGCAGAGAGGAGGAGAGGGAGTTGAGGGCTTTGGTTGATGCTGCGGATGTGCAGGGTGATCGGGGTGCGGCGTTTGGCAACTACTCTGATTCGCCTGCTCTTTAAGGAATGAGAATGCCGCGATACCTTCGATGAATGGTGATGCCGCAAGTGGAGGGCGACAATGGGGGCAGGGATGTCTCGGGACTCGGCGTGGGTCCCCGGCCCCAGCTTCCGAGGCCCCGAAATCTGGGGAAGAGGATGAAGGTCAGTGATGAAAAAGGAGATAAAGCAACCTCTTTTGCAGCCTCATAAAGCTGGACTATCTATATAGGATATGAAGTATTGGTTATATTGAAACTCGTTCATATCATGAGTGCAAATCATTTGTGAATACAGATGCTGTGAGTTCCCCTCGGGGAAGATGGCCGATGCCGGCTTGCGTTCGGAGATCGGAGTGGGTCACCGACACGCCGGTTGATAAGTGAATTGGCCGGCCTTTGCGCGCTTGGGCCCGTCAGTTGATGTCAATGTTCGTCTTATCAGTTTGAGAACACGACTTCAACAGACTGTTGCTTTATGAGATTGCTACTAAATCTCATCAAACGACCTCTTGATATCGCACTTGAGGTGAAACCCAACTCTCCCGCAATCCTCTTGACACAGTCCACAACTTCGTAATACCAACCAATCATGGCTACTATCTACAAGACGGGTGAGGATGCTCGACTAGCGTGCCGTTCCGGTGCCTTCGCCTCAACCACAGCCGGCCAAGCCCCAACGTATCTTCAAGCGAACCTCATTGTTCTTCCACGACGCTACGCGGATGACTTCCGTCTCCTCTGCCACCGCAACCCAGTGCCATGCCCCCTTCTCGCAGAGTCATCAAGTCCAGGAGACTTCAATAAGCTCAAGTCCTACGTCAGATCGCCAGACGGCGAGAAGATCCTGCCCGTGGCCACACACATTGATCTACGCCACGACTCACCACGATACCGTGTCTACGAGGATAGCAAACACGTCCCAGTCAATGACGTCTGGGAACCAGTAAGCGTGGAAGACAAGTGGCTTGACGGCGACCACGTGGGTTTCTTGATCGGATGCTCCTTCAGCTTTGAGAGGGCTCTTAACGAGTCGGGACTCACGCCGCGACACATGACGCATGACCGCAACGTGCCCATGTATCGTACCAATATCCCACTCTGCGCGGCCGGTGTCTTCAAGGGGGCGACATATGTAGTCTCCATGAGGCCATACAAGGTGTCGGAGGTTGAGAAAGTGAGGGATATCACCAGGCCTTTTGTGGCGACACATGGGGAGCCGATCGCGTGGGGATGGGATGGAGCGGAGAAGATCGGGGTAACAGATATCACGAAGCCTCACTGGGGCGATCCAGCGCTGCAGATGGACGGAAAAACTGTGTTTGGGCGTGACGACCAGGAGTATGTGCCAGTCTTCTGGGGGTGCGGGGTCACGCCACAAGAGGCTGTGATGAGAGCCGATATCAAGGGCACAGTGATGGGACACGCGCCTGGGCATATGGTCATCATGGATGTAAGAGAGGATGAAATCTTTCCCGTCTCATAGTGATGAAGATCTGTTGGCAAAGGATCACGAGCCTGTGGAAACTCTTCCTGTTGAGACGAATTGAATCTTCACTCTGATTGAATTGGTATAAGACATGATAAGTAACCTACAACATCTAGTCTGAGTCGTAAGGCTGGGATGTGTACCTAGTTCTCTTGGACGAATTGAATCGACTGATACTTATCTCTCCCATCTCATGACGCGTCAGGGACTCAGAGGCAACCAGATCAATTGAGCTGAACTCACTGAAGGGACACAGAGAACCATTGCGTCTGCGGGAACATGTGTTGTCCACATTGTCATTTGATGAAAGACCTTTGATTCTGCCTGTCTTTTGTCTAGCAACAATGCGGCCCAAGTCCAGAGAAATGCAAGAAAGACATAAACCCTAAAGAGCCTTGTAAGCAAGGCAAGACAGACCACTTGTGTCAAAGACTGAAAAACATGAAAGCTGAAAGGAAGAAAGTATATGCACAATGGCCGAAAAGACTGACCGAGAACCTGGACTTTGGTATATATATGACTTTAGTATTCTAGAAAAGATGCCGCATACTCGACTCACAAGAACCTATCACTAGCATATTCCATCCACCTAAATCAGACAGTTCACCCAGACCTTATTTCATATCCAACCAAGTTTCCAACAACAGTTTCAAGCTCCAATGCATTTCGATAGCATCTTCTACCGCTTTCGCGTACGATCTCCATCCATCACTCACGCTCCAGCGCTGACGTATATTAGCACCCAACAACATGGCCCCCAAGAAAGGCCAAGGCAAGGCCCCTCCGAGATCCTGGGCCCCCCCGGCAGGATATACTCCTCGACAGACTCGTAGACAGACTCGTAATCAACAACAGCAGCCCAGCCTCTGGCAAGGACTCACCGATAGAGGAGAGGCATACGACGCCCAAGGCAACCATGTTCTAGTGCGCCCGGTGCGCCAGCGTCAAAGGCCACAGCAGTCGGCGGCGCCTCCTCCCTGCACCACCACCTCCCCCACCGGCGCCCGCGCCCGCCTGCCTCCTCCCCTCCGCCCGCTGCACCTGTCCTGCCACCGATGCCTTCTCCCCCTAATGCTGACTCGGGCGATGAATCTGATGACGAGCCTGGTGATAAACCTGAGATTAGACCTGATGATGGGTCTGATGATGAACCCAACACAACAACTGCGCCTGAATCTGGCGGTGAATCTGGCGACGAACCGAATAACGAATCTGGTGACGAATCTAGGGAGACTGAAGCAGATAACGGGTCTGACGATGACTCTGGCGATGAACCTGAGGCTAGATCAGATAACGAATCTGGTGATGAATATGGCGATGAATCTGAGACTGGATCAGGTCACGAATCTGGTGATGATACCGCAGGTCCTTCATCAGCTCCCACGTCGCCAAAACGCCCCACGAGAACGCCCCTTCCGAGTGGAAGACCAACAAAAATCACGATCAAGTTCAAAACGACCAGAACACAGACGGCACCATCTGCAGAGAGCCAAGACGGTACTGATTTGGACTCTCCTGCTGGCCCATCTGCAGGCGAATCCGTCAGTGATTCACCCGGCGACGGCAGTGATGAAGACAGCCCAAAGAAGCGGAAGAACAAGGGAAAGCAAAATGCAACACACAACGAGGCAGACACCGACTCGGATCCCGAAGTGCCTGAAGAAAGCTCTGAGCCTGCAGAGCCCGCAGATGACGCCAGTCGTGACGACAGTGAAGAACACACCAACAACTCTCACAGCGGCGAAGGCAGTGACCCAGAAGGTTCACAGGATAGCGACCAAGGTACACCCGACGAAGCCACGCCGTCGAGAAGATCAACTCCCGGGTCGGTTGGAGGGAACTCTGAGCACACGTCCACCCCTTCAAAGACACCTCAAGAAAGAAAGGTGTCGAAGAACGAGGATCCGATTCAAATAGGCAGCGACGAGTCTGAACAAGAGAATGAACCGCATCAACGCACCATCGTCCACTATGGCAGCGATGACGAAACAGAAATGTTAGTTCATGAGAGGCCTGACCCAGACCAGACCTTCGACAATGGAGAAAATACTCTCAACTTGGAGGATTATCCAAGCTCGGTTGCCGAAGGTCCCGACTGGAGGGAAGAGTACGATGGAAGCGAGAATGACGGCGACAATCAGCATGATGACCCAAGTGGCAACGCCGGAGGTGACTATGAGGACAAAGATAACGACGACGATGATTCTGAGGTCCATCTCCCCGACTACACGATGTTCGAACCCGATGAAACCGAGGGTCAGCCTGAAATGGGCCGCGTACAAGGCAGCGAGTCGGATCTTTCGAGACAGTCTTCGCCGAGCGGAGTCTCGCCGGGCTTCCCTCGAAACAATCGTTCGCCCAGCCACTCTCCGGATCCATCTGCCGGGGGACAGCAGCACCCATCAGGCTCGAGCGGCAGGCAAGGTTCTACAGCTCAGGGAAGTAAGAACGGACAGTCCAGTGGCAGCAACAAGAGCTCGGCAACAGGAGGCGGGAACGGCTCTGCGGCAACGAAGACGAAGAATGCCACTGGAAAGAGAGGAAGGCTGGAAGATTTTGCCACAGATGACGAAGCCAGGCCACAGAAGCGACAAAGGGAGGACAAGACTGCGGTGCCGAAGCCGAGAAAGAGATTTCCCCGGACCCAATATCGCAAAATATGTCCTTATCCAAGCCCCCGAGAGTCACAACCTCAGACTTCAGAGAAGCGGGAAACGACAAAGAGACCAAGCAGCTCGCTTGAAGAAGCAGTAGAGAAGTATGCGAAAAGGACGAGACTGTTAGAAGGGAAACGTGAAGGGGATTTAGAAAAGTGACGAGATGTTTGAATGATATGATTTTCAGAGTCGTAGATTTTGTTCGAATTGATTTTGCCCTATTAAAGCTTCGAGGGGCTAGCAAGAATATGAACCATGAAAGCGTATCTTACCACCTGGTGATTCCTGGTCTTTTAAGAATGCTTGCCATGCTCGCGGACGGGCGTCCTCTGATTGCTGATGACAGAATCAGGAGCGTATTTTTCAAGGCACTGGGTAATCAGCTTAGCTTGGACCGACATGACTCCTCCTCATGCCCAGTTCGACCGATGGTAGTGGTAGAC
The DNA here is from genome assembly GCF_027942845.1 of Colletotrichum fioriniae. Classification (NCBI taxonomy): domain Eukaryota; kingdom Fungi; phylum Ascomycota; class Sordariomycetes; order Glomerellales; family Glomerellaceae; genus Colletotrichum; species Colletotrichum fioriniae. Next base: position 1,524,707 of record NW_027076844.1, on the reverse strand, counting down.
ACAATCCGCGCAGGAGCGCAGCTTCTCTTTGTTGTATTGGCGTTGAAAACGCTGGGTATCATAGCATATCTTCGTCTTCGTCATAATCGCCATCCCCACTACCTCGTTCCTCCTCTTCCTCACGCCTGCTGGCTTCCGCACTGGCGCCAATCTTCCGTACGCCTTCTATGACGCCTAGCAAGAAGCCGCGGCTCTCAGCCAGCTCCATCGCTCCAACTCCACGCAAACTCATGACACCGCCTACACCGTCGGACAGGTCCTGCGTACTCTTGCGCATCTTGGCAGATCGTACCTCCTGAAGGTCCTTGAGCAGAGACCTCACCTCGGAAGTGGAGGGTATATCGTCGGATGCGTGTGCCAGCAGGACCTCGGCGAGCTCGAACCAGTGGTAGGGGAGCGCATTTGGGGGCGCGTCGGCTGTACATGAGGGCAGGAACGGCGGTGACAGGGTCTCGTCGAGGGTCGCGCCTAGTCGACGGGCATTGCCTCTTGCGTCGCCGCGCGCAGGAGGTGGCGGAGGAGCAGAGAAGGCGTCGGGGTTGAGTGTCGTTTCTTGATGTACAATCTTGGCGAGAGAGGTTGGATGGAGCCACTGGGGTGGAACAATGTTTGCTCGTCGTTGCTTCTTGAGGAGGAGTGCCAGCCAAAGAGGTAAGTTGGCACGTGCCGGGGGTCGCAAAGCTGGAGTTGCACCCTGGGAAAAGGCATCGAACATTAGCAGAAGGATCTATCCGCGACGCGTCGCGGGGTAAGTGGAAGGGGCTGCTCCGTTCTTACGCTTAGCAGATCGATGCTTTCCAGCCGCTGGCGGGGGACGATTGTGACGAGCTCCATCTCGCATAGAAAAGCCACTTCGGTGGGTACGAGACCCGAGGGCAGAGGCAAAGCCATTGTTGGTTTTCGCAAACAACACCTGTCGCTGCAGCAAGCCCCCGTTGAGGTTTGAAGCTACAAATCGCCTTACTCAAAAGACGCGTCCAGTTTGGCGGTGCGACGGCGCCGCGGGGTTGCGCACGGAAGCAGCCGGCCCGCTTCGGTGGGTGGGGAACTTGAGGCCCGGGCTTTTTGACGACATGGGCCAGGTGCTGATAGCATGAAAGAGTACGTACCACCTGGATCGGGGAACCGGGCAGAGCTCCACCCAGCGCTAGGCATGGAGCTCCACTTATCCCCGGAAGAAGACCCACTTTCAGCCCGGGTCCTCCGAGCCGTCTACCAGGGTCATGGAGGAGCCCAGCTGTCCAGGCCCCCAGGGCGCGACGGGATTAAGATAAGGTAATGCGCCCTACGTAAGGCTGGGCGATAAGTGAAAAGGCCTGGATGCATAAGAGCTGAGGTTATTCCTTGCCTTGATCAGCTGAAAGTTCCGGGCTGGCCAATTCTAGGCGCATCCGGACCGCAGCGGTATGATACGGTACCTTATGTGAAGATGTGGCACGGTAATGTTGGATGAATCTGGACTCTCCACATGCGCTCGTTTGTTTTTCCTTTTTGTGCTACCAAATATCCATGACCGCGCCAAGCTACAAATGGGCGGATACCTTACGAATACAAGGGAATCAACAAAATTCTCATTCTCGCCAATCGGCGCTTAATCCGCTCCGTCACGCCAATAGCGTGTGAAAGAAATGGCCATCCAAACAAGTGCGACAGTCCAACAGGTATTGACGTCCCTCGGTCTCTCTCACCTGAGACATCACCTTAGCTAATCGGCCCTGAGAGATCTGTGTCACCTCATCTACTAGGGAAAGGGGACCTTCTACTCCTCAACGGCTGCAACCCTACAGCTGCAGACCTCTCCTCACTATTCTTTTCTTTCTCCGCGTCGCCTAACCTAACCACCCGAGCCAAAGGTCACTGAGCTTTGAAGTCCTGAATTGCTGTCTCGAGCGGGTTGGGCCGGCCCTGTCGTCCCATCTAGAGTTCATTATTGCATTGCCGCTCCGTCACCTGGAAGTCCCATCAACCATCCGGAGGATTATGTCAGTGAACTGTCCAATCGTCCAGAGCAACCGATCTAGATTCCTATTCGTGGCGGCCGCCGCATGGCCGCAGCCGCCCACGCTTTAACATTCATCCTCCGTGATACTCGGGACCGGGCTCCGAGAGCAACAGATAGGCCCATTCGGATTCCCACGATCAAAGTGATTTATCTTCGTGTCATGATGACGAATCACTGCATATTCTCCGACTCGCTGTTCAAGGGCCGCTAAGGAAGCACGTTGGTTCATACAGGAAGAGTCAAAAGCGCAATACGAAGAAATAGGAAGAAGGAAGAGAGACACACAAGCCCAAAATTGCAAGGGTATTGCAGTGAGCATCCGCGCGGCGCCGCCCAACCGCTCTAGCCCTTCCTCCGAGTACAGACCTACGGGAGTACCCCACTGTCATCCTCGACCCTCGTTCTGATTTTCAAACCCCTCGTAGCGGGATTGGGCCGCCCAGATCCGCCTGTTCGGCCGCAGTCGCCTTGTTTGGAACCTCAGCTGCAGCAGTAAAGGCGGTGGCCCTGACGTGGTCTTCTCCTCTTGGACCTTCCATCTTCTCCCACACCGAAGTGGAGTTTTTTGGTCCTGTCCTCGCCATCGCCAGAGGTTTAACATCGATCATCACACGTGGCAACCGACCCTCGTCTTGATCAACGTTCGGAGCCGGGACGGTGGTACGGACGAATCCATCACCACTCTCCACGCTGGGAGGGGCCTTGCCCGTCCTCCTTCTCGGGTCCAGCCTACGTTGGGATATGTTGGCAATTCTGAAGCAATTATCAAGCACTCTTGTTGGTGCCTGACAATCCCTGACTGCTTTATCGTCTAGCTGAGGCTTGCTGTTGTTCGGGAAATCCGGACCGGCGCCAGACGAGCCTTCTAGGGCTTCGGCGCCGCATCCCTTCCCGAAAGAGACTGCTTGTCCGCCCAAATTTCCCCACCGACGCCCAAGAGAGCCTCATCGTCAAACTTTTGTCAGCACGCTTGTGGTTTATCCGAGCAGATAGTCTGCCTGTTCAAGTTTTAGGGATTTTTTTTTCAACTACAACTATGTCGTCCAATTTGTTGAACTTCAACAAACCATGCAATGGATGTCGACGTCGAAAGGTCCGCTGCGATAAGGCCAAGCCGTGCCTCAACTGCGTTCGTCATGGAATCTCTTGTGTCTACGACCCCCAGAGGGAGCCCGGCGTCCCCAGCCCCGAAAGTCAACAGCAGTTACAGGAGAGAGTCGACCGACTGGAAAGGGTGATTGAGGAGATGAAGGGCATGTCTGTTCGGGGAGAATCACTCAAGGCAACCAGCAGCTCGTTTCCGTCTGCGAGTCCAGCAACAAGTCACTTTGGCGAGTTTTACAACGACCGAGATGAGTCCCTGGCTGGAGATCCTGGAATGCAGGTTTACGACGAAAACGTGTCCTATTATCTTGGCCCCGACTACTGGCTCAACCTCCAAGACGTTGTCTACGAACCGAGGTGCCTTTTCCGTATCGACTCGGACAAAACGGGCAAAAACCCCGCGAGTCCGTCTTCGTGGCCTATCGGTCGAACACCCGTTCTGGCCGATCTTTCCCATCTACACCTTGAACCCGAAAAAGAAGACATCTTGACCGACCTTTTCCTCGCGCATGTTGAGCCCTATGTTCGAATAGTCCACGAGTCCTACTGGCGGCAGCAAATCACGGATTTCCGAGTGGGCGTCCACAAAATCCCGATAGACGTGGAGGTAGGCATGTTTGCAACCCAGGCCATGACCGTTGCGGCATTGCCGGCAAACCTTATCCAAGAGAGGTTAGGCAAGCCCAAGAAGGATCTCCTTCGACACCTGCAGGAAGCTACCCAACTAGCTCTTGAGAGAGCAGACATTTTGCGGAGTAGGAAGGTTTTGGCTTTCTTTGCTCTGCTATATCATATTGTTCGTTTGGTCACTTCCACAACCATCCACTCACGATTCTGAAGATAATGTTTGCTAATTTTCTTAGCAAGCAAAATTCATCACGGGTGATGGAGAAATTGCAGTTTCTCTTCTCGGGCTGGCTGGTCGATTCGGTACAAGACTTGGACTACACCGAGATCCGAGTCACTATAGCTATTCGCCCTGGATAGCAAATATGAGACGCCGAGTCTGGACTCACTTCGAAATCATGGACAACCCAGTGTACAATTTGGAGGGTGCAGACTCTGGCCTGCCATCAATATCCGACGTCCAGCCCGCAAAGAATGCAAACGACAGCCAGTGGATACCGAATCGATTTGCAAAACCAGGCTCTACCCCTCCAGATCAAGATGGGATCACAGACATGTCTTTTGTCTTGATACGGCAACATCTGTTCAAAACGATGCAATCAGTAACGCGAAGGAGGAACGACACGAGCCCGGAAGAGCTGAATAGGATAATTGACCAGACTGAGAACTTCATCAAGGCCAAGTTCATATCCCATGTTGACGGTAGCTCTGCGAGCCACGCACTAATTGTGTCATACTTCAGATCAAGTATGAGGAGCATGCGACTTCTAGTCGATACCGTTGTTGCTCGACATACAGGGGCTGGTCAAGATGCCGAATTTCGGTCGGGGTAAGTTGGAACGTGGAGTCAAAGGGCTTTGACACTTTCTAACGTTTGCAATCGCTAGATTCTATCAAGAGTGTGTAGAAATTCTGGAGGAAGCAGAGCGCGGTGAAGCAGTGGCTCTCCAAAACCATTGTGGCTGGATCTACAGATGGCCGACGACACCCTGCACGATTTCAAATATTCTCATCGGCCTCGCCCAACAACCAAAACACCCGGTCACGGACCGAGCATGGCGGCAAATGAACGTTGTGTTCCGGAGACACAACAACGAGGACATAAGCATGCGCAAGTTTGCTGCTTGGAGGGTCATCGAGGCTCTATGCGACCAGGCTATGCTTTACCACAAGCAGAGATCACACGAAGGAGCATGGTATGCCCAGAGGCTAGACCAAGTCCAGGCCTTGACTACAGCGCAGGGAAAGGCCTCTCTCTCACTGGAGAATGCGACAGTCGACGACATCCTAGGCGATGTGCAAATGTTTGGTCAAGATGCTTCAGTCTTGGGTGGTCACAGTTATTTCGCAGCACAGCAGGCACTTGAGCCGTTGGGTTACCCTCCCTGGAACCAGTCACCAACGGGGGAATCTCACGGTCAAAGCCAACCGCATCCGCACCCACATCCTCATCCGCATCAACCACCGTCTGATGATAGCGAAGACATATGAATTGCGGGTGACGCAATCCGTGGGAACAATGAAACTTCTAGAACGGCGTAAAACAAGGATGGGACAAAATTCAATCATCATTCAATGATTCAACTCATGGGACTCTATAGAGAGAAAAAAAGACTACAACACAACACCCTGAAGCCGTTCGATCCTATTCTAAAAGACCAAGACCGTTCGATCCTCGGAAACGGCACAGAAATGTGGATGAGGCCAAGCCATGATTCCAAGAATTCAGAACTCAATGCTTGCTTGGTCTGTGGGTCCTTGTGCGTCCAAAAGGCCAACCGTCTGGGAACATGAGTTTAGCCAAAGTCTAATTTATGGAGAAAATAACGCTCTTTGGGATTGGAGAAAATGGAGAGACTCTTCAACTCACATTGACTAGGAGCATGGACGTCAATGTCCAACTCGTCAGCCCAAGTCCATACCAGGTTAGGGTCTTTGAGGAACGCCCGGCCCACGAGGACGGCGTCTGCCTGGCCGTCCGCCAAGACCTCCGTGGCGTCCTTCCCCGTCGCGATGCCGCCGACGGACCCTACCAGGGTGCCGGTGCCATCAACGGCTTTCCGGATAGCTTCCGCTATATACGCCTGGTACTTGGGCCCTGGAATGACCTTCATCCTCGCATCTTGCCCGCCGGCGGAAATGTCAAGGAAATCCGCCCCCTTGCCCGCGAGGATCTTGGCGAGCTTCTGGGCTTGAGGGATGTCCCACTGGGGAATTGAAGGGTCGAATTCCAGATAGTCGGTGCCGGCGAGACGCACCAGAACCGGATAGTCGTCGGGCACGTTGGCGCGTGTTAATTCCGTCAGCTCCACGAGCAGGCGAGAACGGTTCTCGAAGCTGCCACCGTACTGGTCGGTTCTCTTGTTGGACGTGGGCGAGAGAAAGTTGTTGATCAGGTACCCATGGGCGGCATGGATCTCGATGGTCTGCAGAATAATTCAACAGCTGAAAAGGGACAGCGATAACTGGGGCCCCCGGCAGTGAAACTTACGTCGTATCCGACTTTGACAGCACGCTTAACGGCATCAACCCATCTCGCTTTCAGAGTCTCAATGTCTTTCAAGGTCATTTCTTTAGGAACGTAGGTGTCATCACTGTACGCTACGGCAGAGGGTCCGTAGACATCCTTGGGCCACCCCCGACCCTGTAAAAAAATGTGTGTTAGCTGTGTGCTCATCACTGAACAACGCACACATGTATGTGATGCAGGAGGCAGGGCTCTCTAAAGTACGGGTACGGGTGTTAAGGACGCCGAGTAGATAATACCTTTTCGCCTGCCACCGCCTTACGGTCAATCCAAGGCGCAACAGTGCTCGCTTTCCGGCCGGCATGGCCAATCTGGGCACCAATGTGCCCTCCCTGGCTGTGGACAAAGTCAATGACCTCCTTAGCGGCGACCAGCTGCGAGTCATCCCAGATTCCCAAGTCCTCGGGTGAGATGCGGCCCTCAGGCACAACGGCCTGGACCTCCGTCAAAACCAGCCCGGCGCCGCGAACCGCATAGCTCTGAAGATGCGTCTTGTGCCAGGCCGTCATGTGCCCATTGTCGGCAGAGTACTGGCACATGGGCGATACGATGATGCGATTGTGCAGCGTCAGGCCGCGGATCTTGAGCTGCGAGAAGAGGGTACCGTCTGGCTGAGGGTCCCTGGCAGTCCCGGCGGCTGGGTCCTGGATGGGGGTGAAGTACGGAACCTTTCATCCGGGCTAATCAGTATGCGTACGGCACTTTGTGAGCTCTGGACAGTGGTCTCGCGGGGGATTTCTCGCGGTACAGTCACCGTCTCAGCGCTGGCAGCACGGCATCCCACAGGATGAACGCCTCTCACTGCGCTGGGGGTAGGGGTCTTACATTTTTTGCTCCCTCGTTGATCAAGCCGGGGTCTGAGACTTGCAATGCATCGGGGACTGGTGCCTGGTCTGCGGCCAGCGGAGCTTCGATTTTGGTCATTTTGTTGAGTGAAGATGATGTTATATCTGGCCTTGCGATCGGAGTAGGAATTTACGAATATTATTCTCTCTGTCCGTGCTTATTGTGAACGACAAACCTTGACGGGGATCATGAAGCTTTAAACTTTATATGGAAGATTCTATAGGGCGTTGTCACTTCAATATCGTACATTTCTAAACATGAAGAACACAAATGTCGGCGAGAGAGGATGAACTGTTGAGCCGCTCGGTGCTGAGTAATTACCGTCATAATGCGCGCCAAAGACGTAGGTCGGTGGTTCGCTGAGAAATCGGCCTAATTCATTGCATCTTGCGCTGCTTGCGACGCCGATGTGTACTCCGATTGTTGGCCATGACCATTCCGTTTTCGACTGGCGGCTTTGTAGTACGCTGATGGCTGCATAAGGTGCACGAATTGTGCAAGCAGTATTACAAAGATGAGAGGCCACTTGTTAATCAGTGTACATTACCAACTTGCCAACTGAGATACAAACTTATCCTACCTCTGTGGGACAGAGAGACAGGATGACAGAATACAAATGATGACTCAACCCCCAAGCACCAAACCCCGATACTCTGGCGCCTTCGCTACCTATTCCACATCTGACGGCGAAGTTCTAGCGGGTCGTCTGAGATGTTTTTGCCTTTCTGGCACCAGCCGGTAATTGGGAAATTGTCTCAAAACTGTGAGATGCCGTAGTGCCCGCGACTGAGTGGCCGGTTCGTCAGGCCATCGCTGACCAAGGTCTGCATGCCAGAAGGATCCGAACCCCTGCCGACACGCGGTCTAATGTTGCTCACGGTGGTCTCGCCGACTCGCCGACACGGCGGATACCACCCTAGGACACGGATCACAAAGTCCCAAGCGGCGTAAATTCAGTCGCCGATCGTGGGGTTAGCGGCTCAATGTCGGTTATTCCATGGTGGATCTCCCATTCCTTTGCCCTGATGACGGCAATAAGTTGTTCTCGTTGATAGGCACCTTATTTCCCTTTCTAGTCGTGGCTGCAGCTAAGCGTCGAGGCTTGGTCCATTTTGGCTTGAATTTTGAGCGCCATGCATTAGTGCTGTTCAAGACATCACTAATCACTCATACCGGATAGTCGGTATTTGTACTACAGTGTACGGATAATAGGACACTGACGCCATTGTCTAGAGGATTTCCGCTATCCCATCTCAACTCAGCATGAGAATGAATGGACATGAAGTTTAGGATTTCTCAAGTCAGCGACAAACTAAGGAATAAACTCGAACTTTAAGATGATATGGCCCTGAGAGTAGTCCACAACATGCTTTGCAGACTTTCATGGTCTGTCGGGAACATACACTTTATGAAGGGAGGGTAACAACACATGCCGTGATGTACGAACCCGCCATTACTTGTTAGATTTGACCTGGGTCCTTTTGTGAATGGTGTGGTTCCCACCAAGTCTCCAGCCAAAACAGTGGCACATAGGGCTATTGCGCATTTACAAAGTATGAAGGTTAAATATCTGCGGGGTGATAACGGTGGAGGGACCGTAACATGTGCGCGACTTTGGCTTAACGTCATGCCTCTGAACAGCACAGCATCACTATATTATGTACAGATTTAGACTGATTTCTGATAGCGAACCGATCTTCTTCTATTCCTTGAATCTTGGTCACACTCTCTGAATTGTGTTAGTGTTCGAATGCTACTATAGTCGAAAGAAGAAAAACGCTCCGAAAGATTCAAACCTAAAGTACCTCGTTGCCTACAGCATAGCCGGGTTGAACCTTTCGTTCCCATTGACACTCGCAGTCCAGACTGGAAATCCAAGCGCTCGTCCCATGTCCATGATCCATATCGATGCGTCTAGACCAAAGTAGATATTGTTGACTCGTTTACCAATTCTAGACCTTCCTCTGGCGTTTCGGATCGGACTACTGTCAAAATTTGCTGCCAGAAATCCCTTCCCTGAAGGTATGCGCATTTTACTAAGGGTCCGCGACGACAGTTGACTATTCGGAGGCGCAAATGTAGACGTAGCACCCTCGCTCACCGATTGTAACATCCCCCTATGCAGGCTGCACTTGTTGCTATCCAGATTCCTTAAGAAGCCAATCCGATTTTCCGTTAAAGGTGGTGAGATTGTGGCGAAGACGCCACGCTTCGCCAATTGTTCACCGCCTCGGACGTTTTGCGTGGACGCCGACAAAGTACCTTCAGACTTTGCGATAGCTCTATCGGCGAATCTCTGGTGCGAGTATCAGAAACTGGTGGTCAATAGTCAAAGCATATCCCTGCCTTTCCATCATCAGGAACATACGAGCCCGGCGGCCGCCGCTCGGACAACCTCCGCCTCAGAAGAAATGTGAAAAAACGACGACGACAGAACTTGTCCGGAGCCGACCAACTTTAATGCAACACTCTCCGAGTTCGACTTGGCAGCGGCAACTTGAGACGAATCTCATTCACACCGATACTGCCGGTGAAGCTGGACGTGCGCATCCATATCGTATATGTTGGGATGAAATGTTTGGGCGTGAAATGCCGACCTCGGCACCTGACTGGGGCTTCGGCAGGGGTGACATCCTCGGTAGAGGGCCCGGCAGTAGACAAGGTTGAAAAGGGGTTCAAGTCCGAGATTTTGATCACTCCAGTATGGAGTGCTCAGACGCGAGTGCCCCGGTGGCCCTCATTTTGAGAGTGGTGAGCAGTATCTTGAAGGGTACGATACCCGTTGACAGACATGATTGACAATGGGCGTAAGACATCCATACAAACATTACTTCCATAGGGGTGTGATAAAACATCAGTAGTAAAAATCGGGGTTGATTTCCGATGAATGAATGATGGAAAGCTTTTTACATTTGAAGATCTCAATCAGTCTTAGCGGCAACTGCAAAATCCGAAGTCTATTGTCAAGGTACAATTGACCAACTACGCAAACAGACTTTTCCCGAGGAAGATTGAGGAGCCCAGCGATTGCAATTCTGATCTTATATTTTTGCCAAGTTTGCTCGATCTACTGCTTGATGAATTGGCCGAATCTGATGGATGCGTCGCAGGGCTCTGCGTCTGTGAGGTGCAGCTATGCGGGTGTGTAGTACACATCAAAGGATACGGCAATATTTGCACTTCTTGTTGCTTGCTGATCAGCCTGACTTTACTTTACAGCCCAAGCTGCTGGGTTGACGATTTAGGCGCCTCGTCATTCAAGACACCTAAAGTATTTTGGGCAAGCAGGTATCGCTGAAGTCCAAATCTACTTCTTCAATTGATTGTGAGGCTGAGTACTTGTACGTTACCACATTAAAAGATGGATGCAATGGCCCCTACTTGTCCTCCCTGAATGCGGTTGCCAATCTCAGTGAAAGGCCGGTGTCAAGAGAGAGTCCGCTCACCTACATCTTGGTTCCCTAGATGACATGAAATCATGATATAATCGATTACTTCGACGTGGCAAAGACTTCAATAATGAAATAAAGTAAAGTTAGGTAAGTAACATACCTAGTACGTGGTAAGTAGGGTAGGGTAGGGATTGGGAAAGCGAACCGCAGCTCGACTTCATGATATACATGGGCCGAGTCTGAGGAAATCCGGATCATCCCGTTCATACTAACACACATAGTCTACAACCTTTCCTGCAAGCAGTGCTTTATTCTCGTACTTATACACAGTTTCCGACGGTCTTCAATTCCTTTCCCGGGGTTGAGCGCATGCGCGGACCACGTATAATGTGGGTCTCAGTTCGGGAGCAACACGGCGGCACGGTAGAAACCTCGGCAGAGGTTCAGAGCTTCCAACGCAACTCAGTACCTTAAGGTACTCGAACTTAGGTCAAAGGCGATTTATTAGGAACTGCCAAGCCCCTTGATATTTGAGAGGCCAGTCCAGCGAAAGTGATTTCGTGGAATTCGCAAGTCGCAAAATCCGCATCAAAAAAGGCTTTCAATTTCCGCACCCAAGGATGACGGACAAGGCCTAGCCTTTGAAGCAACTTGAAGACCATCGCGTTTGCGCGTTGCACCTACGGATATCCTCGCTTGCACTGCTCGTACTGCTCGCAAAGTTGGATCGCAGCTTAAAGCAGACACGTATCTGGAAAGGTAGAGTTGGCGCCGTTGCCATCGCCTGTCTCGCCAAGTTGATCACACATAGGAAAACTTGAAGCATTACAGCTGGTAGACCGTCCATACCAAACTATATGACCAAAGTGTAGTTTGTAGTCTCAACGACGGAGGGTTATACTATCAAGGCATCTTCAGCTTCAAGTATCCCTCGGTATCATGTTTCTCGCTGGGCTCCTGGCGCTCATCCTCCGTTTCCCCCATAAGCTCTTTTACCTCCCTTGCTGCTCTTTCTCCGAGAGCTAGTAAGCTGCCCATGCCGAGCATTTCCAAGACACTGACTTCGAAACCGAATGCCCCTTTCCACCACCCGCGCATTTTTACCGTTACCAGACTATCGAGTCCAGCATCTTGAAGTGACATGGCCACGTCGATCTCATCCTCGGCTTCAACCGGCTTCAACAGCAAGTGGAATAACTGTACTGCAATCTGTCTTGCAACGAACTTCGAGGCTTCTGACGAAGTCAAGATTGATGGATCTGCAGTCGCAGATTTCAAGAATACAGAGAGAGCACCTTGATCCGAAGAAGTTCTTACAATAGCTTTCTGGCGGTTATCCAAGCTGAAGTAGTATCCCATTCGTCGATCTTCTTTCCATGGAACTCTGTTCGCCGGGTCACTCAAGGACGTGAGACTGCGATGGCCAATGGAAATCTGAGCGCTGTTGACGAAGGAGGACGATGCTGGGTATGAGGCCTTGAATTCGGGTGCGCTGAGAACCAATGCAAGGGCGTCCAGGAGTTGAGGGATCTTGATACCGTAGATACCTTGGCCCATCAGTCTCTCCATCAAGATGGGATTATCAGCCAGATACCCCGAGTCCATCATAGCGCCAACGTCAACTACATTAGCTTTCAGGCCCAAACTCTGACGGTACTGGACGAAAGCGTTAAGGTACTGGACGAGAGCGTCAAGGAACGTGTTCGCTCCAGCATAGTTGGCCTGTCCTCTTTGTCCATGAATGCCGGAGATGGAGCTGAAGAACAAAAAGAAATCCAAGTCCAGCACTGCGTTGACGGAGGCGTGATGGAGGTTCCACGTCCCCTTGACATCAGGAATGGAGTTACATCAGTTCGGCCCATGCCTACTGCAGCCATAGCACCCGATTTGGTGACTTCTGATGAGACAACTCCACGATAGCACGTCGCAGTAATCGCCTCATTCGGTGTGAGCTTTCCACAAGCATAAGCAGCAGCCATCTCTCCCAAATTCGGAGTCAAGCATTTGGAACCAGGCACAGCTCATGACGTATTCCGCCACTTCCCAGTTCTAGCCTTGCTAATCGTCTACTGCATACAAAGCGTTAGAGTACAATTCATTAAAGGCTATGCCAGCGTCACCTTAAGCTATCAGAAATTCAGGACCGCAGCCTCAGCTTCCTCAAATTGCAACGCACACTCGGTCAGCACCCACGAACGGAGTAGTTCTTTGAGAGAGCGATGAACCTCTCAGAACGAAACGCCTTTTTGTATGCGTAGTAATGCTGTTCACTCCCTTGTTGTCGTCTATATCAATGTCAAGTATTCCATGCCTAGCCCTTAAACGATGTTCACAATTCAAGCTGCAGGTCCTGAGCTGTCGCTTCTACGGGTTCGTCTCCCGCACCACTAATGAATGATAGTGCGTTATTCTGCGTCATCTTTTCGTCAGGTGGGAGTGTCGGAAGTACCTTTAGGGAAAGGTTTTGCAAGTTCATGTCCTATAGACTAGTGAGATCCTGTGATATCTGAAGTACTATTCTTTGGAATAGACTTTCCACGGATATAGATTGTAGGGCTTACGTTATAAACCTCAGCCAAGATGTAGTGACAGCGAAGAAATGCTGGGTTGGGCAGGTTCTCATCGCCATTGTGCGCACTAAACTGAACTGTGGAAGGTAGGCTCCATCGTAGAAAGAAGTGTTCGCCGGCACCGAACCATTGGATGGCATATTGATTCTAAGTAAATAGGTTAGACCCATAGATGTTTCAAACTACAGCTCATTGAAGGACTTACTTGGATGTCTGTGGACTTGAAAGCCATCTCCAGCCTTCTAAACTGTTTATGCAGCGTGTCCATCAACGTCATCGCGTTGGAGATCTGGTTTATGCTATCAGAAGCAATCGTTCCTTTGAGGTCGGTGAAATATCGATGATACGCATGCCAAATTGTGGCAATATTCAGCGTCTGCAGACAGTGTAAGCATTCTAGTCACCTGTTTTGTACAGGGACACCTACTTGGGTATAACTACCGTTGGTAGTGGAGAGAGAGAAAGGAATGCAGTGTGCACACTTAGTGCTGCATTGCCCATTTTGATAGGGGCGCTCCTCCCATGATCTAGACCAATATTGGCTGAGGATGCATTTCCCACCCTCTCTTTCCAGGCAGTCCCGTCTCAATAGGTCGTCTCTCTGTGCTGTGTCAACTTCGTGCAAGGAGCTTTCTATCTCAGTCTGGGCGTCTTCATCCACCGGCTGGGAGATGACTCCCTTTCCTCTCCCACGAGCCAGCACTGTTAGGTCAGTTATTAATTTGAATACGTATCATATAGATGATTTGGTACTCACTAGGCTTAAGCAGCGCGTCGATTAAATGGTTTCTGAGAGCACGGAGTTTGTCTGGCTCATTTTGGTACAAATAAACCTCCGCCGCAAGAGTGGTGAGGCCGTTGCCCTCGAGCCGACGTAGAAAGACCTTCAGAACTTGGTCGGTGTCGTCAGACTTTTCGCACGGGACGTAATCATCGCAAATATCAAGTGCTACTGTCACTCCCAGTTGAGCCGCCGAGTCGTCTCCTAGACTTGTGAGCCTTTCCTCTATCAAGGCTCCATCGATCTCTGGGTGTTCGGAGACCGACATCGTGGATGACGACTGCTTTTCCTTGAAACTGGATGATTCCAAATGTGTCTGTCGTTGAAAAGAATTCCACGAGGCTACGTCGACTGCGAGATGACGTCGGCACATAGTTACGTACCTCTCACGAGTGCAGAACCAGCAAGGTGCGTAACTTCTCCAGATTCTCGAATTTAGCTAAAACTTTGACAAACTTACCATACCCTGATTATCGAGATGGGAGTATCCGCGGGCCTGCAATCTTGTCCCAAGCGACGAGGAATGCACCAATGATCGTCCTGCTCGAATGTCGTATGTGACCCAACATAAGGCCTGGATTAGTTGTGATGATGTCTCTCAATCCTGTCAAGTGGATCGGCGGGGGCACAATGCCGGACAGTTAGATTCTAAGGATATCTCGTATTACAACGTGATATAAGTAAGTGATGCCAGTATCTCACTGGCATTCTGTACATCTCTGATGTCGAGATGCAATGTGTCGCAATAGACTATCGAGAAGTAAGTGACCAATCAGGGAGAGCCCTAGCGCCACTGCAAAGTCATGAGTTCAAGCTATTCGCAATGTACTTTGGTCGATAAGAACATGCAGGTGATTGCTGAAGGATTCGGATGGCAAACTATCGACAATCACCTGGTCAATGAAAGTCAACGCCTCCGGACCCCACGTTTCCCTTCTGGAAAGAGTGAATTCCGCACCGCCGCAAAACCCCAGCACCGTCCGGGTCGAAAATGGGATTTCGGGCGACCGATCGTGGCGGTGCAATTTCCAATTTCCACCTGATATCTGGCTGGAGTTTGCGCGGGTAACAGAATTGAGGTCCTGCGTGCGAGTATTCCGCTCCGTTCGAGGTACGCCGCATATTGGAAAGGTAAATACCAATGAGTCAGGACCACTATCCCATGGTCCTTAAATACCGCTGCTGCCTCTGGAACATACAGAGAATGCGGCGCCGAGAGAACGCTAGGAAGCATGAGAAGGGACAGCTCGGTACGAGACAGTCCGTCTTGAGACATAAGATGGTTGAAAAAATACGGGGCACAATGCCAGCTTGATGCTAGCCCCTGAGCCTTACAGTAAATGGGGGCGGTATGCATCTGACCAGTCTGTGTATGCAGGATGTATTCCCGCAACTGGCACCCCCAACGGCTTACCTGCAGCCAAAGCATTCTAAACCAATCAAGATCGCCAAGTGTTAAGTGAGCTTGATCAGTACGGTCGTATTCTTGACGATGACGGGTTAGAGGCCCCAAAAATACTGCCATCTTCTCCAACCTTGATAATTAGAAACCATCATCTACCAAGGTCGACGAAAAGCTAGAGTTTACAGTTTGTGAGTTACTGCTATAGACAGGCAGAAGAGAGTACTTTACGGGGTTCATAAGACTACAGGGTTGCTCAAACACCCTTTTAAGGGGCGGGGCACTACTTACTTTTGTGTATGAACAAGGAAAAAATTGCGTCGCCATGATGACAAATTGAGCTCCAAAATTTGTTAAGGAATAGAAATCCTGGGGTCAAGCAGTGGAATACGTGCAATCAAAGACGCTTTTCTGAGTCCGACTTCGTGTTCTGTTACCATCCCTCTCCTTCCCAGTCGCCGTGCTAGCCCATGACTTTTCGTCCATTTTGCGATCCCTCAGTGTTATTGTCAAAAAGGTTTTTGTCCAATCCAGAAATGCATCATACCATACGCATGTACATTGGGGTCTCTCATGGCATTTCGACATTCGGCGAAGAGAACTTCCATCTCAATTTTGCTCCATCCCAACATCTGAAAGTGGATTGCACCTACTACCGGAAAGAACTCTTCGCAAGCGGTGCGGTAGTACATACCAATCAGTCGCATAATTCTATGACAAGTGATTGTTAGAATTCCACGGCTTATATGTGTGGACGTTCTGGCGGTACTTACTTATCCCTGGGCCATGTACCATACGGTAACTTCACTGTGTGATGTTGGATGTTGACAAAGCCGGCCTGTTCCAAATACTGCCTTCCAAACACAGCCGCATGAGAATTTGTCCCAAACTTTGCGAATGCCTCTACGAGATGGTTCGTGAAGCGGACAAGAGGCCAGTCAGAGGGCATTGTGCCATCGTCACAGTGAACCTGGCCGTCAACGTCCTGAAGCTCGATCCAGCCGCCAGGCTTCATGTGCCTACAAAACTTGATTAACCCTGAATATGGCAGCGGCAGAGATTTGAGGACAGAACATACTCAAGTGCATTCCGCAGCAGGCCAACGGGTGACTTGAGAACTGGCACCATGTTTCGTAGGTGAACAAAGTCAAAATTTGTGCCGTTCAACCACGTATCTTCAACGTCGTCTACTAAGAACTTGACATTCGGTGGTACCCAAACGGGCTGAATGGGGCTCAAGTCAAGACCATGGATCTCCGCGCTTGGGAATAAATCTCCCACTGTTTCTTCGGTCAGCTGCCCTAAAGCCCTTTCGCGTGTTGTTGTTTCTCAGAGAGAGATTCAGATATTTTTACTCACTCTCAATCGCCCAGATACCTGTTCCCGTGCCGAGATCGATAATCTTCTGTGGATTATCCCCGATAGGCGCAAAGTAAAGCCTCCCGTCCGTGGCTTCCAGCATCATCGCATGCAGCATGTCCTCGCGGTTCTGCTCTGTCTCGTCGTTGGGGATCGGGTACCGTCCGTGCCGGAACTTATGGTAACGCCGGCCATGCTGGAAGCTATGCTCATAGACGCTGGAGTTCAGTGAGGTTGAGTCAGTCCTTTGACTCCTGTCGTCGGCTATCGATGATCCGTCAAATACACTGGGAGTAAATTCGTCATCATCGTCGGTGCCGCCGGCCTCGAGGGCATGATCGGCGGAAGGTCCGGCGAAGTTTTCTGCAGGAGGGCCGGGAATGCTTGGTGCGGCTGGAGCCGGGTCGGCTGATGTCGTCGTTGTTTCGGAGACTGTTGTCGTCGTTTGCTCCGTACTTGAACCGCCAGCCGTAGGTGCCGCAGATGCAGACGCTGCTTTGTTTTGTTACTAACATCCTTCTGACTAGACGCGATTTGACGCGTCGATTGTGGTGTCGTATGTTGTTTCGAGGCCATTCATTTCATAAGACCACCCCCGAAATCGAAAAGTCAATTGAGCTCACCATCAAGATCGTCGCGTCGCGAGTCCTCAGAAGGGCCCGTGCTAGGGCTCACAGGATGGCTTGCCGTGCCCATCGTAACAGCACGGCTCGGGGCTTCTTGTATGCCCTCAAGCTACCGCAGTCTTCGGATCTTTCGAGCTTATTTCGCGTGAAATTTGAAGCCTCGCCAAGTTCTGTGAAACTGTTTGGAATGACGGTGAATGAGGAAACGACAATGTTTTGGCTGTGACTCTGCGTCGTAATCTCTAGCGGCCCTGGCTCCGAAGGTCAAGCTACCCTAGCCCGGATGACCCATGAATCGGGCCACCCGTCAGTCAACTTAGTGAACGGGAAGTCTGTCCGAGTCAAGAGTGTGGAGGCGGGGTTGACGAAAGGTGCGTCCAGGTGCACTCAGAGGTCCAGGCTTCCCACTCGTGCGAATTAAGGTTTGGGTGATGGCATGCGTTTGTCTGACGGAGTACTCTTACTCCTATCCTCCGTATGCTGGTTTCGAGGGACCTGACGAGATCATGAGACTTCTTGACTGACGCAGATAACAGGAAGAGGTCGGACAAGAAGTAGCCGTGGCAGGTTTAGATAGCTCAGAAGAAGGATTATCCGGACTGGGCCCATGGCTTTTTGGCGACTGTCACGGAGCCCCCAGAGATTTGTCGGCCTGAGACACAACGCATGCAGAATGCTCAGGGTGTCTCGAACAAATTTACGAACACCAGGGCGGGCAAGCGATCTCCTTCATGTCCCTGGCTTTCATTGGCACTGATCAGGGCACTGAGTAGGGCCACAAAGTAGGTAGTGTGGACAAGCAGCGTCGGGATAGGAATACTGGAAAGGCACGATCATCTTCTGCGGGTTCTTCTGGCAAGCGATGGACCGCTTCAGCGCTTGTGCTACCATTATGTTGTGGCACCGTCCACCTGCCGGACTGAGATATAGAGAGGGGAATCATGTCATTTTTGCCGTCACATCTGCCATTGATAACTGCAGCTCTACCCTGGAGCCTGCAGGAATTGCCCCCATGAATACGGAGTACCAGTTTCTGTTCGCCTGTGAGGCGTGCCTTGTACGGAGTAGTACTGGTGGGACAAATGGTGGCGTTTATTGGATCTCGTTAGGGCAGTTCAAGCCGTTACCATCCATTCCCAGGTGCCCGGTTATCAGGTTGACCCGGCTAGTGTTCTAGACCTGCTAGACCACCACCATCGGGGCAATACTTCGTATGCGCTGGACTGCCAATCCTCCGTAGCCAGGCTGACTGACATTTCTTGACCGCTCAGTTACAGATCGATATGAACCTGAGCCTTGAGGGAGCACGTTCATCTTTGACTGAGTCTCCATCACCCGTTCCCGTCAATCGTATCCCGTTATTGAGACTCTTGCTTTCGATTTTCCTGCGGTCATCGAATCGTTGTTCTCTTCGATTCGTTCGTGTTCAGTGGATCAAATCCGTTTCAAAATGCAAGCAACGTCATTATCAGATTGGTCGAGTGCTTCCTGGTTACTAAATCCCCCCGAGAACCAAAGACCAATTATATGCTTTCTCTCCTCGAATATTCGAAACCATCGACCGGCATTCGAGGTAAGTATCTTCTGACAACCCTTCACTGCGCCTTTTGCTGGCATGTTTGATATGTGATGAGTCGCACGGCGCGAAAACTGCATCTCGCTCTACCGGGAAGGGGTAGCGGAGCTGATCGCAAAAAAAGCAACTAATGTTCAGGCCTCTATGCAGTCTCAGCCCACACAGACCCCGATCTCCGGCGGTCGGCAGTAAGATTTCCGATCCTTCTGCGCTTATCATGCTGTGTGACTTTCGGCATGCCAACCCACCGATGGGCGAGTAGGTATTGAGATTGACAAAAGGAACTACATGACAAGTCCATCCTCTGATCATGATTCTGACGGCCAAAGTCGACAAATAATAGTCGAAAATGACATGTAGCTTGCCACGTTGCCCAGACCTCGTAGCGTGCAGCGGGGAAGCATCAATTAGCTGCCGGTCGGTCTGCTGCCTCGAAAGGAGCTTTCTCCGACCCTAATGCGTCCGTTACATTCCAGTCTCTGCAGTAGGCCCAGATTCCGTTTTCAAACTCTCCTGTGCTTGGGTTAATAACTCAACACATTGACAAGAAAACCCGGCTAGCACCCAGTTCAGGCGCCAACCTCAAGGGCCTTTGGGTTCGATGTGATAGCTGTTAAAAGGCGCTCAATGGCACGGGCGTGGGGTTCGCGCTCCGAGGCCTCAATGAATGCTCGCGGTTCGGTGGTTCTCCAAACTTGCACGAGCATCAGTTCGGTCTTCGAAGCCAGCCGACGGATTTACAACCCCACAAGCCCATTGTTGGGCTGGTCTTTGAATAACAGCCCTCTCATTTTTCAGTCTTTGGGCCAAGGCGAATTGCTCATTTACTGGATTTTCTACCTCATCCCTGATTGCATTTGATATGGCCATGTGCAGTGGAATGAATGATTCTCATGGTCAGACACGTGATGTGCTGCCCCATCCAAGCCTGTAAGACGGCACTGGGGAATAGAGACCGCCTGAAATCCGATGAGAGCATAGCTGTCCACTGTCCAAATGAAGAAGTCCCTCCAAGTTTTAGCGAGGGTAGACTCCTAACTCCATCGAATTATTCTTTCCTGACCAATGTAATTCAAATGAAGAACCGCTACTTGTCAAGATAGAGTGTTATCACCAATCACAATCACTCTATAACTGTGTGCAGGATTGGGAATTCGTACAGATTAACATCGCCACCTACTTTATCCTTCATAACAATTGATTGGCCCGATATATCTACAGGTTTTAGTCATAAATAGTGTACTGTATTGCCGTGTAGCGTCATATTATCTCGACACAAATTTCTTTCTCATTGTGAGCCTGTGAGAGTTATTTTTAGTCGAGATCCGGAGACAGGAAAGGCACAAAATCAACCATCAGCTCTGTGTAGAATCTAGCGGAAGATTGATAAGGCGCGTCATGCATAGTCTGCATTGAAATGTAGTCTCAACTCACGGGAGTAGATTATTGATCTTCTCCCATTTTGCTGTAGGAGTATCTTTCCGACAGTCGCCGATCTCATAATTCGGGACGGAGGAATCTTCAGGCGTCCTTGATAGAAACGAGCTGGCCAATGCCGCATTGGTGATAACGCCTTTGTATGATTGGGTACAGCGGTCCTACTCTGCTCAGGAGGTCAATTAGATCTGACCCTCAATCTCCCGAGCGGAAGTAATTGGGCCTCAGATGACTTCAGTAACGAATTGCCCATATCGGATCCACCTTCTCACTTGTATAAAGTGTGATAATTCTTGGGGGCATGATGCGGATGCCCACTTCAAACCATCTCGGACCTTGTATTTTTTTTTTTTTTTGTTGCCAATCACTACTTCATACCTCTCTGTCCAGTCCTCGTCCTCACACATCATGCCCTATTTTGAACACAACAATAACATCTCCATCTACTACCTGGATGAAGGCCCGCATGATGCACAAGCTGTGCTTCTCATTCCCGGCATCACCTGTGACCTCCACGATTGGGATTGGCAGGTACCCTCCCTTCTCCCGCATGGTTTCCGGGTAATTACCCCCGACCCCCGGGGACAGGGACGTTCATCCGCCCCGGCACCTACCCCAGACATCAAATCGTACCCCGGGCCGGACGCCCATCCTGACATCGTCGACTACTACCCACAGTCCGCTGCATTGGACTTCATCGCCCTTCTGCAGCATCTCAATGTCTCGTCTGTCGTCGGCATTGCTCATTCTCTTGGCACAGCCGTGGCGTACCACTTCGCCAGAGTGAGGCCGGATCTCATGCGGGTGATGGTGATACTTGACCTGCTTCACTCGATCCCAAGTGAAACGGTGGACACGTATCTCACTGACCCTCTGCAGACTTTGCAGAACCTTGCTATGCTTTTTGGTCCCGCTCTGTACCCGTCGACGGTCCCTGCTTGGCACTTGACCTGGATAGGCAGACGTCGTTTGGCCGGAGATCTGAATGTCGTTTTGGCTCAATCATATGCATCCCAAGTTGACCCAGAAGCAATTGGGAGGCGAGAAGTCTCTGTGGCTCAGCACAACGGCAAGACCAAGTGTCCGCGGTTGACTATGGGAAATAGCGAATATTGGGTCACGACGGAACGAAGCTATTTATCTTCCAGTAGTGATTTTGATGAAATACATCTTGTAGAGGGGATTGGTCATTGGTTCCACCAACTGAAAAGTGAACAGGTCAACGGGCATATACAGCGCTGGTTTGAGAAGATTGGTCTGATTCCAGTGAAGGGATAGAACGAAGATGTTGAGGCCTGGCACCGCCTTTAACATCCACTGTATTATTAAATGTCGAATAGAAACAGCTCTGCTCGCCCAAGAAAGCCAGTATGAAGGTATCCCCTCATATAATCATGTGTTACTCGTGGTCACCGATGGCGCATCTCTCAGCGTGTCGTGTGTATCATTTTGTCATTGTGTAAATATTCTTGTACATATCCGAAATGCATCAAAAACGGTTGCACGACTCTGCTTCAAAGCAACTCTGACATAAGAGTCTCAAAAAGATCTTTAGAGTGCATGCATCCATGAACGTCTCAATGGCTGAAACGGAAATCCAATCGCTTATTGCCCTCGTCCTTTGTTGTTTCCAAGTATGCAAGTCTCTGCTCTTCCGACATACCTTCCCAGATCCGGTCGCGTCTCTTGTTCCGGTATACGTAGTAAGCCTTCACTAATGGGTAAAGAATCAAGTTCATGCAGACGATGCCGAGGAGAGACCGGTTGCCGCGTTTGTAGAGTGGCGCATCGTCTATTTGTAGAGTAAGTATTTGTTTTTCGTGCCTGTACTATATTGAACTGAAAGACTTACCAGATCGATAAATGTTAGAAGAAATGATTCCATCCGTCTGTACAAACATGTTGTAACAAGCAGCCGAGACGGTCCTTGACCGAACTGTGTTGGAGTTGCGACTGTTCCATCCGACCTAAACTAGAGTTAGCACGTACGCATAGATCGGAGCCGATCACACATCAGATGATTGCGTGTCGTCTGTGATTCTTTGAGCTTACTTGAATGGGGTGAGCTGTAATCCAGTCAGTTTCAAGTACCTGGCACAATAAATTTGGATGCATGTATAAAGTAACTTACGATTCGGGTACATAAGAAGTAAAGTGATGACGGAGTAAAGAACCCATCTGTTGACTCCAGATGTGTCGACAACGTTGAGGTATATCAAGAATGGGAGTGCCCACACCTGACCAGACATCGAGACAAAGGTAAGTTCGCCGATGACTTCGCCCAGGTATGTGATTGCCAGCATTGTAACCACTATCTCATGTGTTAGTCTGGCATTGGGGAGAATAATTGTAACACGTCCTTACTGTGTCCAACGGTCCATGGAATAGCGAGAAGATTCGCCTGGAAGGTATCGAAGCCGAGGTTCTTTAATGTCAGGGTGAGGTACTGCGATGGAGGTGTCATGGGAATCTGGAAAGTGAGACCCAGGATATACAAGGGCCAGAGATCATAATCTTTGAGACTGTCCCAGAGTAACCTTGGAGTAATTGGCTCGCGATTGTGCATGCTGCTCTTGCTTGGGTCTTCGCGAAGAACTCTGTTGACAAGGATAATTTCCTCTCTGTGTCATTGGTTAGTACCTCTTCTGACAGCAGAGCATCCCGGGAAGCACAAGTCAAACTCACCTTTCGGAGAACCAGCCCTTCTTCCCGCGAAACCAGCTCGCAGTCTGGCAAGGGCCAGCAGGCATCAAAAGAAAGCCGAAAATACCAATGACCAGTGTCAACAGCCCTTCAATGAGGAATAGCCACCTCCATCCGGAATGTCCTTGAACGCCACGCATGTGGAGCAGTCCATACGCAAAGATCGCAGAAAGAATATCGGCGATACTCATGGCAGTCCAAAAGAAGCCAAGTCTCAGGGATAACTCGTGATGCTTGTAGAAGTACGACAAATAGAGGATGATCTAGTTATTGGATGTTAGTCAAGAGGGGTTCATTAAAGTCAGTTGGAAAGGGTAGAGGCAGCTAACATCGGGGATGAATCCACCCTGGAGAAGACCCAACAATGCGCGGCAGGCAAGGAATGAGTCTCTACCATCGAGCCAGAACTGACAGCTGGCTACGATACTCCAAAGGATCATCTGTGCAGGAATCCACCGATCTGGGCCAACCCATTTGGATACAAGCTGAGATGGCAACTCCGCACAAAGAAACGCGAGCTTGAACACGGTGTTTCCGAGGTTAAAGTCTATAAGCTTTGTCAAGAATCATCCCTACATTACGCCAGTAGGTTGCGACATACCATTGGTGCTCATCTTCAAATCCCCCAGCATGTTGTCCGTGTTTGCTGCAACAGCCATATGTTAGATTTGCAATTGCAGATGTTAGAATGATTCGAGCGCACCTTGGCTGATGTTTGCGCGATCAAGTTCAAGCGCCATGAACATGATACAAGCCCATATCATAATTCGTATGTCGATCTTTCGTACTTTTCCCAAGTCAGTAAAGCAGAAGCGCACCGCAAGTCGTTGGAAAAAGGGAGGATAACTTTACTCACCCAAAGCATACTCTTCAGCCCATGTCCATCGGGCGAGAGGGTCAAAGCGGTGGTAGTTCTCCCTAGCGTTGAATGGATTAGAGAAATACAGTTTGTGAATATGTTTTTTCGAAAATTTCCAGACTTACCAGTCTTCTCGTGGATGATACTTCTCGGCCGAATCTGGATCGTCAAACACACTCGGCTGTATCGCAGAGTTAGCGCCTTTTCGAAATGTGCACCTAAGCTTGGCTATCTACATACTTGAGTAGCGACGGCGAAAGGGTCAAAATCCTTGTTCCGCTGGAACCAAAACCGCTTCTCCTCGATGGGAGCCCCGAGAGCCGGAATGACTTCGAGAGATACGGTAGATTGGTCTGCCTCGCCCTTCTGGAAGGTGTTCTTTGCCAGAACGGTCGCCATGATTGCTGATGATGATGTCGTCCTTCCGACTTGGTATTGAGGCTCAGGGACGAGTGCCGGATACGATGTCTCCTCGGAGCTTCACTCCAACACTATATAAAGCACTGCAACGAAGAAAAGACGGGTCGGCGGATCTCGTCAGAAGTTTCGGGATCGTGGAACTCATCCGCCACCGGGACTTCACTTTCATGCTAGACTGGGTATGCTGCGATGGCGAATGCGGTCCACAGTATCACGTTGTTGCAAGGGAGATAGGCGCCCGCGTCTTCTGCGGCTGTAGGGGTCTGGAGTCCGGGTCCATACTACCCATGTGGTAATTCTCTAATCCTCCCGAAGAGACTCGGGAGACATATTATCCTTGTGCTTGGGGGTCCAAAGGGTATATGGCTTGTTGGAGGGAAAATAGACTTCCATATGCGGGAGAACAGCCAATGAAATAAGCCATGCCAGAACGAACACTGAGAATACCTTGGCGACATTCATGTGGTTGACCTACAGTTGCCAGCCTTCAACGGTTGTACACAAGCTTCAGTGAGTGAATCACGCATCTGCCTTCATTTGCATGGATATTCTTGTAGAAATGACTGTGAAAATGCCTACCCTGGCTTCTTTCACGTTTTCGCTGTCCACACTCTCTGGCGAACTCCATGTAGGTACTGACGGTCGCAGGGAATCGTGCAAATTTCTGCAAATTTCTGAACGCGTATCATTTGGCGCGGGCGTCGGACGACAGGTTATCCTTTCAGTCTGAGCTTACCTGCATCCTTGTCTGAGAAGGGTGGAGTGGGGGTAGCCATTCGAGGTCGTCGTGCAGAGATTTAACTCTCTCAGTCTGGATTTTCAGCTCACTAGAGAATCAAACCCGATGATACAAAGTAAGCGCCGCTATCGCAACTTTTTACGGCTGTTTAATGACCATTCAGAGTTCCCGAGTCTGGGTTGGGCTGCGTTCTTCGAGCTCGCCATAAGCCAGGGATCTGACGCAAGACACCACTTCAGATCCTTATTAATGCTCTTAGGTTCAATCCCAAATGCGCAAAACAACATCCGAAACCAACATCAAATACTATTTTCTATCATTTAGCCATGCTAATGGAATATCTGTGAATTCTTGTGGATATCAATCTTGCCGCTCATTGAAGTTCGGATTGATGAAGCACTCACACGAGCTTGCATCAGCTTGCCCCCACGAAAACCGCCAGCCTCCAGCAGCCCAGATTAATGCAGATGCTAGGTGCTCTGATGCAAGGACTTCCCCTTGCCATCCTGGGGTTGAAGGTCGATATCGGAACGATTGTTCAAGTGGTGAAATAGGCGAGTACTCATTGGCCAATCCTGTGGAACAAAACCTTGATCACATCATTCTTGCCGGATCCACGCCATTGCGTAAAGGGGGTGATCAATCACGGAATGGGCTCGATGTCTTTCACCATCCCAAAGCGCTTCTGTAGTCTTGACCTGTAGAATGCGGGGAATATGCAAGCGATTGAATTTCACCGGATGTCGCTTTATCGGGATTATAAGTCGTAACCGCCGACAGTATGTCGCGATAGCTTGCACCTCACTACTCCGCATCACGAGCGAGCCGGTGGACTTATAAAATGGCATTAATTACTCCTGATGATGGAAGAAGGAGAGGCAATCTTGAAGACATCAAATGATCGATCGCATTTAACATCTACATCTAGATTCTGAAGTATTTCGTCGGCTGTAATCATGGCTCCTACGGCTATTGACACCGAGGTGACTCTTCACACTAGCACCAAGACCTCACTTCCGACCCCTCTGAAGTCATCAAACTCATTGGAACAATATGAGTCCTTTGACGTAACCCCGAATATTGGTCGCGAATTCCCGAAAGCAAACCTGGTCGAATGGCTCAATGCTCCCAACGCCGATGAGCTCATTAGAGACCTTGCCATCACAAGTAAGTAGCTGCGTTCGGGAATGAGTCTTGACCAACGGGTGTAACTAACTGTGGGGTCAAGTCTCGCAACGTGGTGTCGTCTTCTTCCGTGCTCAGGACAACCTGACCAATGATCTGCAAAAGCAACTAATCCTCCGATTGGGAGAACTCACCGGCCGACCCTCCGACTCCGGGCTCCACATCCACCCGGTCCTCAATTCGGAGCGGGAACTGGGTGGGGCAGACCCGGAGATCAGCACAATCAGCTCTGTGCAGCACAAGAAGATCTACCGCAAGCCTCTGGAGGGCGAAGAGCTGAGCCCCAAGAAGCAGTCGACTGCACAATGGCACAGCGACATTGCTTTTGAGCCTGTCCCGGCCGACTACTCGTCCTTGCGCCTTGTTGAGCTCCCCAAGACTGGCGGCGGTAAGTAGAGCTCGTCTGTTGGGTCCAGAAGTCACCGGCACGAAGCTAATACCAAATAGATACCCTGTGGGCATCTGGATATGAGATTTATGACCGCCTCAGCACTCCCTACCAGAAGTTCCTGGAAAGCCTCACGGTCACTTTTGAACAGCCTGGCTTTGCAGCCGCTGCCGAGCGTGGCGGTTTCAAGCTATACGACAAGCCGCGCGGTAACCCAAAGAACATTGGCAGTATTCTCAAAGCTGTTCACCCTGTTGTGCGAACGAACCCTGTGTCGGGTTGGAAGAGTGTCTTCCCTGTTGGCGGCCACGTGAAGCACATCAACGGCGTGACGGCGGAGGAGAGCAAGCACCTGTTGGATTGGTTTCTGGACATCTTGCAAAAGAACCACGATATCCAAGTCCGTCTCAAGTGGCAAAATGCTAACGATATTGGTAAGTCAATTCACCTATGACCTCAAATGACTGTGCAAGTTACTAAGGGAGGATCGCAGCCATTTGGGACAACAGAAGCACATTTCACACAGCAACCTTCGATTATGATGACCAAGGAGAGAGATTTGGAAACCGAGCGGTTGGTATTGGTGAAGCGCCTTATCAGGACCCCAACAGTAAGGGACGCCGTGAGGCATTGGGACTTTCTTATGTGACCGGACCTTGAACATGAGCTACAGTGATTATCAAGTACTTCAGGATGCTTCGGACCTTCAATGATAAGTGAAGCACACACAAGTGGAATCAATCGTCGGAGATACCGTTGAATAGACAGGGTGGAATGTACACTCCCGTGACTCCTCATGTATATATATCCCTGCCGCTTATCCGAGGCGCCCAAGTATAGAGAATAGTCTAGTCTATAAGCCATCAAAGCGTCTCTCATATGCGCTCTTGACTCGGCGGCTAACCTTGGTCTGCGTGGATTAGTCAACGCATCCCTACGACACGTTCGGCAGAAGCACTGACCTTGACAGCCGATGAGATGAGCTAATTGCACCGATCTCGTGTATTGTGCATGAACAGCTGACGTCACTCGCCTTCAACTTGTCACATTTGCGCCTAGGAAAAGATTTTGATTGTCCAGCATAATAAACTGCTAGTCTTGTCAATTGTATTCGCGGGAAGTAGTCCTACAAATTTCGTTCTGAGATGTAGGATTTGCTCAATTTGAAGGAAGACATCCATACCAATCCTTCTAGTTACTCCACAGAAAGTATGCCCAGCGGCATCGCCCCATAGACTTCAGAGTACCCGGTCCAAGTCTCTCTAAAGCTGCTTCTCGTTTTCCTTGCCCTTTGCCTCCTTCGGTGTGCTGATGCCAATACCCAGGACAATCAGGATTCGAACCAAAACCATTGGTGCGGTCGTGAAGAAAGCAACATAGTCCTCGACAGTCCATGTGGACCTGTCCAGCCAAATCTCCCATCCTCCCACGGCTTGCGCAGTGCCGTGGCAGAAAGCAGCGTCGCTCAGAAGCATACCGGCGCAAAGAACGCGCCAGAGGGCGAGGTCGTCGAAGACGCGCATGACCACGCCCTCGGTGAAGGCGAAATGCAGCCAGCCGCCGCCAAGCTGCGTGTAGATGAACTGCGTGTTGGGTTCGTATGCGAAGGCGTTGCGCGTCATTCCGGCGAGATATTGGTTCGGGGTGTGAAGAACCATGACTGCGCCGAGCAGCGCGAAGACCGGCTCGAGGGTCATAATGATGAGTCGGTAGATGCCTGGGACTGCGGCGGAGCCCTTGATTGTGACCCGTTGAGAGGCCATGCTGTTCCAGTTGTCAAATCTAGTTCGTGATAAGAAGGTCTCGTGGCGCTTCAAATAGATGTGGTGATGGTGTTTTCGCGTCTGAGGATTTCGCGTCGCAATGGTAACTTGAAGTGTCGTGCAGGACGGGAAATGCAAGTTTGGGGTGAGAATTGGCCAAAATTGCGATGAAAGACGCAACTTTAGCTCTAGTAGATTACATGAAAGAAATACCCGCCGGTCACTAGCTTTATCAACCACTGATCAAAGCTTATCCCAGCTCAATGAAACACGCACTCGGATGCGCCGGCTGCGGGGTGACTAGATTCCGAGACGAGCAACGCCAGTGATCCTGGCTTGTACGAAGCTGCCGAAGAGCACGCACGGCCAGTAGTAACCGAATTAAGGAGTACAGTACTCCGTAATACGGATACAGCAAAATCAGCATGAGTGCGCAGACCAACAGTTGGTTGCTTGCTACGGCTTGGAATGCTTGATGATCACGGCTTCTTTCTCGTGTTTCGCGATGCAAGGGAACGCGGTCTCCTCATGTGAAGGACGGATGGCCCGAAGAATAGTATCCTCGAGAAATAAGTCGGCTCGCGTGGAGGAGAAGCCTTCCTCAAGTCACGCGTGGGACTGTCATAGAAAGTAAGCTCCTCCAAATTCTTCGAAGTGCGATTTATGTGTTCCCTGTGCGTTCTAAAGTTGTGGAAGCATCCAAATCTGGAGGGTGAGCGGACCGCTACTTGCCAGAGTACCTGTACAGGATATCTTTCGTCGTAGTCTTGCACCTAAGCATCAAAATTCAACGACGTTGGCCGTTTTCATTCATGTCATGCATCACCAGCGAGGTAGCAGACAGGGAACCACCAGGCCTTGTCTCAGTCGCATGGACTGTTCAGGTGGATCCATCACGAAGGTTTCGGCTCCCACTCGAACCATTTCTACCGAAATGATCTGGCTAAAAGCGAGAATTATGATGGCGGGGTGCGACGGGCCTGTGCGAACTAGTTGCGTTGATCTATTATTAAGAAGAAGAAAAAAACCCCCCAAATAAAAAAAAAGTTGAAAAGGAAGAAGCTGGATGGTAGGTGACAGCTTACCACACTCATTTGTTTCGAAGTAGAGCAATGCATAGAAATTCTGCTGGCTACCTTCTACGTATGATTGGGATTCAATCGTGTTCAGACCGCAATAAAAGGGTATATCGGTCGAGAATCTTGTTCGGGTCTGACACTTCAACATTGACTCACTTGCCTGAGACTTGGTGTGGGTAAGGGGTGTCAGACCATCAAGAACTTGGTGCGCAAGGCTGCTTGTGCACGCACAGAGAGACAACGGTCTGGTTTGAGCGTTTATGAATGAGGCGACGGCCTTTCCTGACAACTCACTTTACACATCTAGAACACCTGGAGATGAGGTCTTGTTAGTGGCTAATATGCGACTTGAGACAAGATATTGATAGTAACCTGTCGATTCTTAGCCGCGACTATCCTCAAGACTAGACATCCCTCTTATAGAGCTCGCGATATTTTCGGAATCTGTTGGATAGCCGTAAAGACGCTCTACTTCTTGTCGATCTTGTCACTTCCTCCGATGCTTTCATTTCTTTCGGGGTGAAATTCCACTCGCCCAGATTCCAAAGTTGTCTCCTCATTCTTGATACCTTGTTTCTGTTCTCGTAAGACTAGAAGACGAATGCCAACCACTGCAATGATTGCGGCAATGATGAAACCAAATGTTGCAGGAAACCCGTATCCTGAAAGCCAAAACTCATTAGTAATGGTTTTCGGATTGAGCAATCGAGGATGAACAATTGGAAGCTCCTGCTACTGATACTTGATGGTAGTCGTTGATAGACACAAGTAAAGTTCAGACTTACTAAAGGTTGGTGCCATAGTTTGAGGAAAGATTACAAGAGGAAGCCAGGCGTCGACGGCATATTGCATTCCGTTCATACTGCTTATAACCAAGGCGCGTTCTTCATTGTCGCCAGCACATATTTCATTCGCCCATGTATAGCTGAGAAATGGCCTGTCAGCCGCAAACCAAGAAATGCGTCTTATTTGCACTATCGCATGATACTTAGGTATATAAGGCAAAGACTCACAATACCGCCGTCATGAGATGCACGCTGCTTGTCAGAAAGCAAATAGCTTTAGCTGCACGCTTGGCGGCCAGACAGCCAAGATACCGTTCGGGATTAACGCAAGCACCTGCGATTCTATTAGACTTGATTACATTGAAGATTGGTCGCTCAATCTCTGGGATAATGGCGTACCAATGGGCAAATGATCAATGCAAAGCGACTTCCGGTGTAGTCCGAGAGGAACCCCCAGAGAATGATACAGAAAGCACTGATGAGCTTTGAGCCGGTCGGGATGACGTTCCTGTCTACAACCGAAAATTTCTCTGCCTTAAGCCAGATGGCAAAGTATCCGCCAGATTGACAAGATTCACCGTACAGCTGATGAAAAATTAGGTCTCTGTGATTCACATGATGCCCCGTTTGTACGTCGGAGCGGTTTACTTACGACGTAGCCTAAGACAAAAGCATACCACCTCCACTTCAAAAGGACTCTCTTGAAAGTAGCCAATGTAACTCCTGCAGGTGCCGCTTTACCAGCTTTTGTCACTCGGTCAATGGCCAACTCGCATTCTTGGGCGGTGAGAAACTTCGACTTGGTGGTGTATGGTGTGTCCGGTAAGACGAAAAGGGTCGCAACGCCGACGGGAATCGTCATGCACTTCGACATGAGATCAGCAACTTTGTCCAAGTCGAACTTTAGAAGGCAACTGAAGATATCTCACCCCACAAACGATGTACAACCATCGCCATCCTGCGTGACCATGGGCACCGTCGAGGCTCTTGTAAACTGCTGCTTGCAGGTACCCACCAAAAGCCGAGCCTAGAGGGGCGGTCATATGGAATATGGCGACTCTCTTTGCAAGCTCAGTCTTGGTGTACCAGCTCCCAAGCACATAAAGTAAGACAGGGAAGAAAGAGCTCTCAAAGAAGCCGACAAGGAAGCGAAATGCGTAGAGCTGGCCGACGTTCTGCGTCCCTGCTTGGGCAAATGTAAAGACGCCCTGAAGAATAACTGTGTCAGCATCCGCGCTTGAGATCTCTCGAGAAGGGCGAGACATACCCATCCGACTTCCATTGCGGACAACCAGATGCTTGGCCTAATCTTCTGAACAATTAAAGTGCTTGGAATTTGCATTACAGCATAGGCGCAGGTGTAAACCATTTGAGCATACGTATACTCGTTGGCAAACATCTGGAGGTCCTCCTGCATTCCCGAGACATAAGCGTTTGCGAGGTTGCCTTGATCGAGATACTTCATGAAGAAGCCCAAGCAACCAATGGTCAAGATTGACCAGTCCAACTTGCGAAGTAATACGCGCTCTTCATGGCTCTTTAGGTGCGTATCTGTGTCCCAGATGAAAGAACGGAATGATCGCGAGGGCACATTCGAAGGCTGAGGCGATGTTTCTGCCATCGTGGACGTATAGAAGTGGCCCCTTGAGTAACGTCGAAGCTGAGGGTTACGGAACAATCAAAGTTAACAGTCGCAGAACTCAGCAGGACGCAACCCTCTTTAGTATGTGCTCCTCACCCTCCACTGATGGGCCATTCAGAATGATATCTCTGCACGAAGATGTGCAGATATGCACTGATAGCACGAAATGGCCACTAACAATGATCAACACGGACATGTAAGCCAAAAGTAGAAAAGTTCAAGTGCCGCGGTTCGGGCGGGAGACTGATGCTCCCGTCTCATTGAGAACATCTTGCAGAGCAAGCCGGCGTCGTACTGGAGCCATCGGGGGCATTCCGACGAGCTTGGCCAATAGTAGTTGAGACTGGATCGCGGGGGATGATAAGGCGACAGAGGCAGGGGGCGATGACGAGCTCAGCCAACCACCCGGACGCTTCCCGGGAAATAAGAATCTCGGAGTGTTTCTACCGCCGGAATTAAAATAAAAAAATAAATTTGATGGGCCAACTGAGTGGTTCTCCACGCGGTCTTCTATCCCTGCTCGTTAGGAAGGCTGCATGGTCAAGTTGAGGCAGGCGAGAGACACTGCTGTATAAACACGTCCAATCTACTGAGGAGGGTAGCCAGGAGACTTCCGTGTTAGACCGCGTCGATTCCTGGCCGTTTTAAAACACTTTCTGATTTCAGTCTCAACCCCTGGGAGCAAGTCACGTCAAGTACCAAACCGCTTCTCTGGTGCTGATACAAAATCTCGTAACTGGCAGCTCAGGTCAGTAAGTATCTATCGCACGATTAAGATAGCAACAGAAATGATATTGAACCGTACAGTTCACTCTGTTCGTTGCAAACGCTATGGCTACGTAGGGTGAACAATGATTTACCTAAATTCCATACCCGATGAAGTAGGTAGATCCCCTTTTTTGAGACAAAAAAAGGATGAGGCACCACCAATGGGCCGAATCTTTTAGCTACCTAGAAGCTAGATTGTCGAGACCTTTGACTAGACACTTTCAAGTGTACCACCACCTAAGGTAGCTGGGGAGCGGAACTGGCGACATGGTAATTAGGATACCTAGTTGTTCACCACAAGGAACATGGCGTTTCAATTACTCTGTATAGGTCAACATTGTTGGAACCACTCGATCATGCTTGTTTGGACGTTATCATGATGACATTAATATTATGTAGTTATACTACTTGCTATTTGGCTCGCTCAGTAAACGTTGTGCTCGCCATGGGAGCAGCTCTTAGCATGCTCGGCCTGCTCAGAAGCCAAAGCCCACTTTTGGAACTCGCGGCGGATGGCATCACGGCTACGGCGAGCAGGAGTGGTGGTAGCACGGCGAGGCAGACCAGCGGGGAGTTCGTTGGCGAAGTCAGCGGCAACACGGGCAGCGGCCTTGGCGTTGATGGTCAGAGCATCCCAGTTGATGTTGTCGAGGGTATCACAGGCCAAGTGGTAGCATGGGTCGGTGGGGGCGCCGGCACCGGTGAAGATACCGGAAGAGGGGATGCCGAGCTGGAGGAAGCCGACGTAGTCAGAACTGGAGCCGAAACCACCGAAGGCAGCGGGCTTGCCCTGAGCCGCGATGTAGTCGTGGATAGGCTGGGCGCCGAACTTGTCACCCTCGTTGTCGCCAAGGTAGACGTTGTAGACGGGGTTGATGGAGCCGATCATATCATAGTTCCAGTAGAAACGGATGGCATCGGCCTCGGCTTCGGAAAGCTGGGCAGTGTAGTAGAGAGATCCGACGAGGCCGGACTCCTCGGCACCCCACCAGATGAAGCGAACCTTGTTCTTGAAGCCGCTGTACTTCTTGAAGGATCCAGCAATCTCGAGAAGAGCAGTGGTACCGCTGCCGTCATCGTTGACACCGGGTCCGGCCTGGACAGAGTCCAGGTGAGCACCAAGAACAATCACGTTGTTAGGGTCACCCTCCTTGGTTTCAGAGATGATGTTCCAGGTCTCGCGCTCATCCCAGATGGCATCAACGAGAAGGTTGACCTCGAGGGTCTCGCCAGCAGCCAGACGCGCCTTCCAGGCGGTGGCATCCTCGAGGGGGATGAGACCTACGGGCACCAGCAGGCCCAGGTTCTCAGCGCTGAGGGTAGCAGAGCCAATGTCCTTGCCCGGGGTCTGGTTGTACAGAATAACACCAACGGCGCCCGCGGCCTTAGCGAGCTTGAGCTTATCCGCAATGGCGCAGACACCACGCTTCACGAGAGCAAGCTTGCCAGTGGCATCAATGCCAGCCCACTGATCAGCGAAGCAGCCAGAGCCTATGTGTGGTTGAGTCAGTTGTTTTCGTAATGCCCTAGTTGATAGATTTCTCCTACCTCTGGTGTCATCGACGGGAGTGTCAATGAGAGGGGCCGTATCACCGCCGGGGAGAGTTGTCGGGTGGTTGTATTGAAGAGCAACGACGTAGACATCTTCGCCGTCCGGGCCGGTAACGCTGATCTCACGCGTTTGGGAGAAGGTGTGGTTGAAGTATTGGACCTTGGTGTCGAGCTGCTTATAGAAGCGGCCCTGCACACGCTCGAGGATGTAGTCAGAGGAGGCCTTGTAACCAGGCAGACCGAAGGCTCGGTTGCCGCCGTTATCGCGGGCAATCTTGTTCAAGTTCCAGAGGTTGCGTTCGAGTCTGGCAATGTCACGTTAGACGCCTGCATAGACTCCAATTGAGGTACGGAGGACTCACTCCTCGGTCTTGATGTCAGCCTCTGCCTTGTCTGCTGTGAGGGGATCGGTTGCGAAAGATCGCAGCGCGAACAGCGCCGTGGCGAGGGCGGTGGCGGTCTTCATCGCGTTTGAAAGCTATTCTCAACCGCAAATTGAGGCGAGAGGTGATTTTCAATGGCTCGTGGAGAATCCTAACGAATGGACTGGTCGCTAAAGAAGACAGGATATTTTTGCCAGCGGCGCGGCGGGGGACATTTATATGCTCTGTGTCTACGCCTTCTCGGCGCGCCAAGCGCATGGATACGGCAAAAACAAAATTGCGCGATAAGACGACATGCAGTGACACCGCATCGTGGGCAGCGGAGGAGCTTGCGAGCTCGGGTTGTGCTGGCGCATAGTAGCAGAGCTACGCAAGGGGGAGACGTTTGCCGTGGTTACGGTTGGCTCGCCGCAGGAACCTAGGCGTGGCAGGGTGGGATAGCTTCGCAACATCGTAAAGATGCCCAGAGTGGCGGGACAAAATTCGGTTTGGATGAATCGCGTCCCAGGGTCTGGTAGGCCTGCTCCTTGGCCGGCAGGTTTACTGAGGCATTGATGCGTCGCGGGCGATGCTACCTCTGGCAGGTGAACGATGTCGGATGTTCTTGGCAAGTACTTTTGCTAGAATGAATTGCGAATGTTGGTCTAAGGTTAAAGTCCAATCCTCAACCGATGCCGATACTAGGACGCGGAGAGCAGGTCAATGACTGGGGGGCAACGCGGAGCAGGCGTAGAGCTTGAGAGAAGGACGGAAGAAGTGGAAATGCGACAAGCTCTGGGCTACCGGCGGATCTTCCCCCTCCAGACTCTGTGGATCATCGTTGCTCTATCGGGCAGGTGCCAAGCCTTACGAGAGGGGCTTTTGTCGAGAGTGGTTGAGAGAAACAAGTCTAATCGGACCTTGGGCCGTTGAATACCATACCTCTCAGTCTTCTTCTCTCCCAACGCCGCAAGAAAGTATCACGACAGCCACAAAGTTACTTTTGAAGCCTCGATGTCTGTCTTTTCGTCAAGCGCTCGAGGCTGATTTGGTCCTTCGTGACTCGTCTAGTCCCCGGCTTTCAAAGGACGTATAAAGGTGAGTCTTGCACGGATCACATCGACAATCATCCGCGAATTGCCGCTTGTAAGCCTCTCGCATGTGTGCCTGCATGCTGCAGCTACAGCGGTGCACTGCAAGCGAGGCCAATTGAACCCGGCCAGCTAGATTGAGAACATCGCGCGCATCTGCACGGATAGGTTGGGTGCTTACCCAGCTCCAAACTCGTGCATTCTTGAGGTGGCAGGTCAGTGATTTTCACTGAAGCAGCCTCGAGAATCGAAACAACTGATGAGATGTAAGTTCAGCTACCCAATTTCTTCCCATTGGCGCAGGTGAATAGTTTCTCGAACAAATGCAATCTACCAGTGCACCACAAACTTCTCGCCTTCTGTCTAGAATGAGAGTGACCCTAGTAATGAGGCGCTGGGCCAAGATGACGGGAAAGGCATGTGCTTATGGTTGGAAGCCGGCTCAGAGACTTGGCAACGAACAATGCAATCAATTGTCTTGGCGAAGCGGGGAGTTGCTGATTGATGCGATAACATCCATGGCCGGGCGTGCTCTGCCGTGCTGCTTAATTGCTTGAGTCTTGACTGCCATGTTCCCTGTAAGGTTTCTCTTCGGAGATGGCGATCGGCCCCACGACAGGCTAGGTAATCAAATAGCGTCACGCGTGAGTGGGATGCCGGCCCGGCAACCTTCGTTGGTCAAAACTCTGTAAATGGCGACATGAGTATTCATAGTTGAGGCTCGAAATAACAATCATGCTTAGTTCTATATTCTCTCCTTCAAGACCTGATGTGACGAAATCAGAAAGGAAAGAGTCCTGATTCATATCCATCGATGTAGGGAAGTTAATTAAGTAGGGGATCTCACTGTACTCAGGATTCTGAATCACCAAAGTATCAGCAGTCTCATTTATTGGAAAGCTACATTACTCAATCTGCTCTCAGCTGACTTGGAGCCTTACGCAACGCCACTCGTCCCGTACTTCCGTGACCTAAAGAGAACGATTGCGCAGGTTCAAGTCAAAATAAGCTTTATGAAGGCTATAAACGATTCTGCGATGACTTGCATTTGCTAGTGCCCAAGATCTCGGGTCGTGTTGGCTTAGGATTCGAGAACCTTGATGGTCGCGCCCTGAGGACTATCAAACCGGGTCCATTATGCCGTTCCTGTCCTCCTGAGGTACTGTCCGAGGTCGCAGTGGAGTGCAAGCCGATTCTCGATCACTCAGTCCTCGGGTAGATAAGTCTAGCGACCTTGACGGTGACCCATCCTTTGAGGCGCATATGGAATGTAACCCTCGTGCCTCTATGCCCGCTACATACGCAGGGGATCCTCGGGAGTGGGGAGACACTGTCAGGATTATTGATTCAAAAAGAAAGAAGACAGGCTCTGGACAAGTATGGTCACTGCTGGCAGTTGCAATTGGAGCCTGGAAGTCGGTAGTTCACAATTCTAGGACTTAGGGTATCGGTAGGTAAGGTATGATACTAAGGAGATGCGCATATCCCACATGCCTCTATAAATATCCACGACACTAGGAAATCTACGCCTGATGTATACAGTCGAATCGGCGAGCTCGTTCCCCTTCAACATCGCCTATGTGCAATCTAGCCCGTGTGCCTCGCATCATTCCTCGCTACCATGTGCCACCCTTCTTCAACGATGCCGCTGCTTGCAGATGCTGCTACACTAGAAAGAGTATTGGCACTCCCCTGAGCTCCCACTTTACTCTCCAGAATCTTCTTTATCTCCGCATGTGCCACACCGGCACTTTGGAGCGTGGAAGGTGGAACCTTCCGATCAGCACCATGAGCTATCAACATTCGAACAATGTCGACCTTCTTCTTGATAAAAGCAGCTTGGTTCCCCGGAGTTCCTCCGTTTCTGACGTTAGGCTTTGCTTGGATTGCAGCCATGAGTGGCGTACACTTGATCGGACCACAGATCTCGGTATCTGCCTTGAAGGATTGGAGAAGAACCGATACAACATCCCTGTTTCCCTTTTCGCATGCATGATAAAGCGCCGTCTTACCATATAAATCTCGAGAGTTGAAATCTATCGACGAAAGAGATGTATCACTAGCT
Organism: Colletotrichum fioriniae; assembly: GCF_027942845.1. Classification (NCBI taxonomy): domain Eukaryota; kingdom Fungi; phylum Ascomycota; class Sordariomycetes; order Glomerellales; family Glomerellaceae; genus Colletotrichum; species Colletotrichum fioriniae. The sequence goes on along the minus strand of NW_027076844.1, from coordinate 1,487,058 downwards.
CTGCTTTGAACAGGTGATATGTCCAGGCGTGCCGTTGAAGCACGCCGAAGTCTGCTGGCTTCCGCGGCGATGCTGGGTCTCCGAGAAGACGTCGCGGTAAAGATTTCCTCGGCCACTTCTTCTGTCTGGCATTTGTGAAGAATGCTACGTCCGTGCTTGTCTTTGAAATCAGCACATGCACCATTTTCCAGTAAAATACGCACAGCCGTTACGTGGCCAGCTGTCACCGCCGCCATCAGGGGTGTTTCTCCGTTGCTGTCGGTGACTTCGAGGTTCTGGTAGTATTGAATAACTTGCTCGAGAACCCCGACTTCCATATCGTCGTCTGCGACGGCGGCGAATAAAAGTGGTCGCTGTTGTGAATCACAGACATCAAATTTGGGTAAGTTCATGTCATCCAACGCCGCTTCGTGGAAACCTTTCTTGTGAGCCCAAGACAAGGCTGTGTCAAACTCGTTGTGAGGCGTGTCTTCGACGGGTCCAATTTCCTCTTCGACCCAGTCCTTGGTAGCCAGAAATTCGGCGTGACTACCACGGAGGCCTTGCACATGGCGCAGAAGTTCGTACGTCTCTATAATTCTCTCCCTGTCCCTAGGATCTTCCCGTAGTCGAAGCTCCATGGCAGTCTGAAGATGCCGGCAAGCCCCGAGTAGGTATTGGCCATCAAAGAGAAGCTTCCCGAGTTTATGATGTAGTCTGGATGATCGGGCTAGATCGATTGGTTGTTGCATGTCGCATTGATGATTCAAGGCCTCCAGAATCTCTCTTGCCTTTGCGGTTCCTACTTCAGTCTCACACATAATATTGAGATCTGCGAGTTGCTCGTCCATATCCTGCTGTTCTGGTTCACTGAAGTCCTTTCTCCCTGCCTCTGCCAGCAGCTTTCGTATGCTCACCGCATCTTGGAGATGTTGAGTGGCATTTTCGAATAATTCGCCAACCCGCAGTAGCGCTACAATTTCGACGGTTCTCTTGTATTTGTAGAGTTGTAGTTGAGGATTGAAAGGGGGATCCTCCTCATGAGGCTCTGAGCGCTCACTAGAGATGGATCCTCTAGGGATGCTGCTATGGACTCGGGGTCTGGATATCCTCAAGTTCTGGTTTCCTTCGAGGAGAACCTCTTCCGCTAAAGTGACAGCTGACCTACTCCATTGTTGAATCGTCCTTGCGAATATAGGATTATTGACTTCTTGGCCCCCGATGGCTACATGACTAGGGCCAGGTAGCGAAGGAATGCACTGAGATACTTCGACTTCGACACGGAGTCTGCGCGCAACATATTGCACCCTCCCTATTATCTCGGTATGCGGTTGCTTCGCTTCTAATGTTTGTGCACTACATGGAAAGAGATGTTAGTCATAGCCCTTAATCAGTAGTGGCATTCTTCCTCACAGTGACAGGGTAGAAAGACTGAGGTTCAACACGGAAGTGTAGTGACTTATTTCTTCCGACGCTTGCTGAACATCATCTCGACTAAATGCCAAGTCCCATGCCATCCGTAGGTTGCGAGAAAAGCCTGATGGTTTGCTTTCAATCTTGTTCAGTCGATCGGCGAGAGTTTCGAGTGAGGTCCGACAGTTTTCTATGATGTTTCTGATGCATGTGAAATGCTCGTCTTCCGATTTCAAGAGGTGGGCTTTCATCCGCTCTTTGCACGCATTTCCAAGCAGCGTCAGACAGCTGGAAAGGGCCTCGATTCTTGTTTGAAGTCGCGAAACGTTGCTTTGCGAATCTTTGATCGATTTGATGATCTCATGTATCTTCAAGGCAGCCTTGCAGGTTGGGTGGATAAGTCCGATCACTGCTGCTGCTGCCTCCATGGTGAATGAATGTTGATACGATGGGTTCTCTTTCGTGGCACTATCGACTCTAGTAGGGCTCGCACTCAGAGCTGGAAAGTATGGAGGTTCCGAGGGAGAGGGTGATTATGTTCATCCCACTCATGTATGCATCAAATGCTATCACGTCACAGTCCTCGCTTATTGGCCACTTCGAAGCCATCACACGACAGCGTACCTAACAGACGGGGCGCGCCAACTTTACAAGCCACGTTCTGCCAGGCTCCAAGTTTTGTCACTTCTATTTAAACATCAAATTACAGAAACTGCAACCCTAGTATGCCTGAACTTCGGGCCAACTGTTCGACCATTTCCGTCCGAACCGGTTCACTGTGGCAAACTACCTCGCCCAACCTTCCCCACGCTATCCACATTGGAGGACCCAGGCACCCGTACCCAAGATCAGGGCGGGCACATGGTCCATTCGGATCGATAGGGTTACTTCAGGCTGTCATGGAGGTGGCGCAAGCCTGGGCATGTGCTCGTACGCGTCACTAGTGGTTCCACGGTCTAGGTTCTCGATGGATGATAAGGCTTTGGCTCTCCCTCCATGCCATGGTTTGTTTCTACATGTCTTTGCACTTTTCACACCGATGTGCCTACGTTTTAGCTAAGAATTACAAATTGCTCTCGCCGCTTACCGCACAAGACGTACTCACAGGCTGACTGACATCTGGATGGCCCAATGGCACGAGTGATCCAACGCAATGGTGCGCAAAACTAAACCCCTGGTTTCGGGGCAACTTGTGGGGGGCGGGATCTCCCCGCGTTTGCCTCCTTACTCACCATATCTTACATCACTGGGGTGGATTTCCCACACCTCGGACTCACGTACATCAGGTCCAGATATTTCGCAAAGTGCGAATTCCTTCTGAGTATCATTGCCCTGCAAGCCAAATGCACATTTTTACGAGCTGCACCCCTCGTCTCTGACAGACCTTCGTGTCGTGTTATCTATCTGATTGAACGATGAATTGTGACTGCTGGTCAAGGGTAGCTGAAAATGGCTTGGCATGAGAGTAAGCCATTTTGCCTACCCAGAATGCCTCATGGTTGCCTTTTCTTGGCTTCTGCATTTGCATGCCGGCTGCCATCCCGTGTGACTCCTCGACAGCCTCACTGTCTCCCTAGATGTCATGACAAATCAAGTATGCCTCAGCCTTCTCTATGAACTCGCGCAAATAAGGCTAAAAGCAGAATAAAAACCGATGGTAACTCACCTTGAACAAGCTACCTGATACCATTAGACGAGTGCCCTGTTTCCTTAGGAATTGAGTTCGTTAGTACAAGCTTAACCACCGCTTCTATCTCCATCTGGGCATGCTTACCTCGTCAAAATGACCGAACCAATGGCAAGTTCCACATCCATCGCCGACAAGTTTCGGGCGCAAGTTTCTCGCAGACATATCAATACGGAAGCTATCATTGAAGCCCCATTAGGTAAGCGCACCAGCTTTGTGGCTCTTGAGACATATGGCGCTGAATGTGAGATCTCACTATCTAACATTTCCACAGTTCATCTTGACGATGATGAGCTTGAGGAGGATGTGCGACGATTCGCCGAGAAATTGCCCGGTGTTCCTTTCCAACATATTCTGAGAGCAGCTCAAGTGTCAAAGGAGATCCGGGCATATACGGACGAGGGCCTGCAAGATTCTCTACCCATCACGTTGGAACCAGAAGAACGAGCAGCACTTAAGGCAGAGAGAGAAAAGGCATTCTCTCAGAGTGGCATGACCGTCATTGTAGTCACTGTAGCTCTTGCAGCTCTACTACAAGGCCATGTTCAAGCTTCGATCAATGCCGCCAGTATCTACGCCAGAATTCTTCAGGTCAGAGTCTCCGGCACAGCAGATAGGAATAATCCAGCGTGGCAGCTTGGCGCAATGAATTCGGCACCATTCTTAGCTGCTGCCCTCGTAGGTGCACCGATGTCACTTCCGCTCAACTACTGGATGGGCAGACGAGGTGCCATCGCTGTTGCTGCCGCTCTAATCTTCGTCAGCTCTTTGGCTTCTGGATTTGTGCACACATGGCAGCAGCTTCTTGGTGTGAGGATCCTCAACGGCCTTGGTGAGTCAAAGAGTCATATTCAGTGCTTCCCGAGCAACTCCTATCGCCACAAGGCCTTGAGACCCGAATGATACAATGTATTGACAAATTTCAAGGGATGGGCATAAAAGCCGTCAGCACGCCTATCCTGGCATCTGAGACTGCGATTGATCAATGGAGGGGCTCTTCTATTCTAATGTGGCAGCTATGGTACGCTCCCTGGGTATATTAACCTTTGTGTTGGGAGAACGTGAAGTACTAATGATACTACACACTGTAGGGTTGCCTTCGGTATCATGATAGGAAACGCCATCAATCTTATCCTCGCTGGTGCAGTTGGGGCTCTAGATTTTCCACTTGAACCAAAGGACAGTACTGCCTCTCTGGATGCCAAAGGCGACTTGGCGCTTCGATTAATCCTAGCTGCTCCCATGGTCCCGGCCATTTTTACGCTCGTTGCACTGGCATATTGCATGGAGAGCCCACGATTCTATATGCAGAAGAACACACCAAACTATCGACCGATGCGCGCCTATGAGATCCTATCTAAAGTCCGGAACACAGAGGTTGGTTCCTGTTTGTCATGGCACTTCTCCACTATAATTCACTAAATCAAAATAAAATAGCTCCAAGCTCTTCGAGACATTTACCTCATCCATAAGAACGTTGAATACGAAGAGGCACAGGATCTACCAGAGACGCCTGATGAACCAAGCGTATCTATGAAGAACCAAAAACAAGGCCTAACATTTGCGAAACACATGTCGTTCGCGTTGTCAGATGCCTACCGGCAATACAGCCACCTCCTGACTACTTCACGTTTGCGGAATGCAGTCTGGAGCACGTGCATAGTGGCTCTCGCACAGCAGCTTTGCGGAAGTAAGAATCTGTGTCCGTCGGTTAGTGTACCAGTGTTGAACTAACTAATTTTATTCACAGTCAATGTTTTTGCCTTCTACTCAAGTATGGCCAGTCATCTGCCGCCTGGGGACTTTCACGGCTAATGCTTACCACGCCGATAGACAACTTCTTCATCAAAGGAGACCCGAGCCCTCGCAACGCTATGCTTTACAGCTTGGGCTTTGGTAAGTCTGGGTTCAAGCTCTCTCCGTGACCGGAAAATGCTAGTAAAACACTTATCTGACATGATAAACAGGTGCCATCAATTTCCTGTTCGGCCTTCTCGCAATCAGGTGAGCTTCTCAGTTTTTGCCATCCTTTTGAACAAGCCCCTTCTAACAAGCTATCAGATCGATTGATGTCTTCGGGAGACGCCGGTGGCTCCTCGTCACACTCCCATTAATGTGCATGCTTCTGGCTGCAGCGGCCATGTCATTCCTTATTCCCAAGGGACCGGTTCAAATTGGAATCGTTGCGTTATTCATCTTTTGTGAGACTCAAAGGTGGACATAATCGTTTAGTTGGATAACTAACGCTGTGTCAGTGTTTGCAGCTGTGTATTCACCAGGACTTGGTCAGTGACGCGCGTAGTGGATAAGGGACTTAAGCATATGCTGACTTCGTAACTACAGGGCCCATCCCCTTCACACTTGCTTCCGAAAGGTAACTATCTTATTGAATATTCAGATATAAGTCAGATCACTGAATCAATGATTATTGACACCTTACTTATGTAGCTTCCCCCTCTCTCAGCGCGAAGCTGTAAGTTATAGCTAAATTCACCTCCTCATAGCCCTGCACGAGACTCATGCGATATTTCAGGGTTGTTCTGCCGCCATTTCCGTCAATCTTTTCTTTGCGGGCATACTCACGATCGTTTTTCCAGCTGTCAATGACGCACTGAAGCTGTATGGTACTCTGGCGCTGTTCGCTGGCCTCAATCTTGTGGCATTTGCTTTGGTCTTTTTGCTCGTCGAGGAAACCAAACAGGTAAGCCTTGAAGAGCTGAGCCTCATCTATGCGGTTCCAAAGAAGAATTTCGTACGTTTCCAGCTCAGAGAGCATTTGCCATACCTGATCAAGAGATACCTGATGCGTACTTGGAACGGCGGTGACCCGCCCAACTTCTACACCAAGGTAATCGATGGTTCTTATTCTCACGAAATGGGGCCAATGAGGCGGGATGAGCCGACGGACGAATGATGCGACCGGAACAGAGAGGAGGCTTCTTTTAGCTTACTTATTGTTACATGTGTTGTCAACATCTTGGTCCAAGATGACTATCAACCTTCTCTTCCACAAGACTGTGAAGCTTTGTGTGGGTACAAGATGGCATCTGGAGTGGTGCTTAACTTACCTACGTAGATGGGATGTGCGACTCTTGCAAAGTGACAGGTTTGGGTATGTAGATAGCTGAGACATAAGGCCTCTGCGTGGAGGCGTCGATCACGACGTCAATGACAAAGGCAAATATCGCTGAATACTTTATTTGATGACTTGACCATTAGCCCACCAAGCGTACGTGACCGTATCTCTCAGAGAACTGGGCCGATCACTTCAAGCTCATGAAAGTGTGTTTGTAAGGCCCCCAGTATCGCCAGCTATAGCAAGACTACACGTATACGTCGCTTACGATACAATGGTTTATTATCTCAAATGCAGAAGAACACGTCTTTGTCGAGCCTCCACACGTCAGTGATCATAACGGCTGCAAACAGTGGCATCAGCGCCAATCGTACCCGCGGTGCGTCTTATCCGGCCGCGTCACAGTACCGGGTCGTATCTGCTACCTCGGCCTGTCAAACTTCACGATTCTCCGTTGACGCCACGCGTGCTTCGCATTAACGTCAGTGCTTTAGGTTCGGACTTCGAACTACCAGAGATGTACTTTCGCATCCCGAGTGGGAGACAAGATGCTGAAACAATTCTTCGGGGGTTTGAACAACACAGACATTTTTCAGGCTGCCTGAAAGATTCAGCTCCTTTGACCTTCCTGAACCCTCGCGGGAACCATCTGAAATCGGCAATCTGAGATCGTGCCGCGATGCTTTCGGCCTTCAAAGGCACCCTTAGCTGACATACTCTCAGATGGCGGCGTCCCGATGGCTGGCTGATCGGTCAAATGCCCAGCAGAGATTTGGGCTGTGATGTTTTGTTGAATAAAAAAGACACTTATGATAAACGTTGATAATACTGTGACAGGTCTCATGTCTGTGCGGGGGTGAGTTCGAGATCAACAAAAGCGGACAACCCGAGAGGCTGGGGCTGAAGCGAGGGTAACATCCGGAAAGCTTAAGAAATGGGGACAAGGCGTTGTTAGCTCGATGTCGAGATAGGTGGTGTAAGTACATGGGGTGAATGAATGTGGAAGAAAGGCCAGACGGGACCTCATTTACTCCAATGACCAACCGTCGCAAATTTGAGCTTCTTGTTATTGCTTTCTAACGGTGTTTTTCTGGGGGAGGAATGCAGGGAATCGCGAACGTAACACCGTTAGATTAGGAAATTCCGACTCTCTTACGAATCACTCTTTTGGGAATCGAGGCCTTGCGTAGTCGGATTGCCACAACACCACACGCCCCGAACTGGTGTTCCTCGAAGATGGACTAGCCCCGTTGGTGGAAGACAAAATTGCCAGCTGAGAGAGTGTCTCAGACGCCATGTTCGCATTCCCATCCCAGCTGACTCCACACCTTAGCTTCCGTGATGATGTCGACGAGAACAGGGTAAGCCCCTGTGACGGCGCTAAGCCCACGAGGATGAGATTCACCCGGTGCGCACGCTTTTGAGAGCTGGATGCCTCTAGATCAGACCGCACGGGAGCGATGCGCGAGGCTGCGGACTGCCACGGAGAGGTTTCACCTTCACGAACTACACTCCTGCGCACTCCGTCCAATGACAAGGGGAAGTGACAGGTGTCAAAATGTCCACAATGTCTCAACGTTTCGTCCCGTTTGGGAGCTGTCAGGCCAGCCATGAAGGTTATCAGAAACCTTGAGACTGTATGCGGCATAATATCTGACTTTGCTTTTCAAGGGTTGAAATGCAACCATAATCCGGGTGTACACACGAAGAAAATTGTAACTAGCTAGGAGCTTGCGACCTGCAATATCAGATCGTCGTCGATTATTTCCTTGACCTCATCATGAATGAGCGTCCCGTCTACTCAAACTACGTCGAGGGTGACGTCCTCACCTCATAGTACGCAGCCTAATGCCCATCAATGACCATGACTGATGCCGCAACCGAGACAAGTTCCTCCTGGATGCTCTCTGTGGCTGGGGAAGACTAACAGCCATGTGCGGGTGTGTGTACGCTAATTGCCGTTAGGTCCATCGACCTCGTTCCGGATAGGAGTCCAGGCCTCGTAGCTTGGCATACTCACCCAGCGCCATGGGTCGCGTGGCGTCACCGGCGACGACCAGGTCTTGGAGACATAACCGCTTTAGGCTGGACTTTCCTGTCGCGACCCCCATGCGACGAATGCGGATTTGAGTGTCTGCGTAGCAAATGGGGCACGCTTCCAAGAGCGATGTATCAGTTGCACACCCTCTTGTAAGGAGGGAAGCCTCCGAGAATCGAGAACTTATAAAGGATGTCACAGAAAAGATCGACATTCATCTCTCGTTATAAGGACACGAGTGTCTTAAAGAAACAGATTCTTCACCTTGAGCTTGGAAGCTTGCAATCACAAATTTCGCTATCGAAAACCATTTCCCCTGGCTTACACATCATCTTCTCACAATGGCGAACACAAATGTCGGTCGTCAGCTTTCAGGCGATAGCTCAAATGCTGCTGGTACGTTACCCATGCTCAACATTGCCAACACTACGAGGAACAACATTGTAGCTGTGCTCGGGGAGTTTGTTGGAACGTTCCTCTTCCTCTTCTTCTCATTCGCCGGCACGCAAGTTGCCAATACGCCTCTTGGAGCCCCAGGGTCTGACCCTAACCTCCCATCCATTATCTTCATCGCGCTTTCATTCGGAGTATCCCTTACAGCGAATGTGTGGGCATTCTACCGAGTCACGGGCGGGATGTTCAACCCTGTGGTAAGCGTTGAGCTGTCCCAGCTTGCCTTGTTTGTGTTACTTACACGAGATCTTCACAGGTGACCCTCGCCCTCACCATTTGTGGTGGTCTGCCGCCACTAAGGGCTCTTCTCATCATGCCCACTCAAATCATAGCCGGACTATGTGCAGCCGGTGTTGCTTCTGCAATGTTTCCTGGTCCCCTATCCGTGACCACAGGACTTGGTGGTGGCGCAAACACGGCCCAGGGCTTCTTCATCGAGGTCATCTTGACCGCTCAGCTGGTGTTTGTCATTCTGATGCTGGCCGTTGAGAAGCACCGCTCTACATTCCTTGCCCCCGTGGGCATTGGTCTGTCATTCTTCCTCGCCGAACTTACTGGTAAGCACGACATATCCTGTCTTTGGCCTAAGCATGGTAAATGGTAGTACTAACATCGCGTCCCTCAGGCGTCTACTTCACTGGTGGTTCGCTCAACCCAGCTCGATCCTTTGGACCCGCTGCTGTCAACGGGGTATTTCCCAGCTATCACTGGATATACTGGCTTGGTCCAGTCGCTGGCTCCCTAGTTGCTTGTGGATTCTACCTTTTGTTGCGCAACCTCCGATACTATGAGTGCAACCCCGGCCAGGACGATGATGGCCACGAAACGAGAAGTGAGCGCAGTTTCAAACCTTGAGATAAGAAAGAAGACTTCCAGCAAAGAAAAATACGTGCTACAGACCTCCGCATCTGCTAGAAGTGGCTGATATCAAATCGAAAACAGGCGCGAAAGGTGTTAGGCGTTAGTCGTTCTCTAATGTTATTGAGGGGAATTTAGTTTTTAATGGAAGAAAAGGTGTTTCCACAGCATTGAAGTTTCAAAAAACCCAAGCCTCAAGTCTTGTGGTGAGAATATGGATATCTGAGCTTCTCTTAATGTTTTCAGTCCAGTGGAAATGACCGGATTCGGAATGGCAATGATGCCACAAACTCGTAGGAACTCGCTGAGTGTTTCCCCGCATACGTTTATGCTGAAGAAATGCCTTCAGTGGATTAGATTTATACTTCCCAAAGTCATGATACTCTGAACCATCGAAAAAAAGGTGTGCACTTAGGGGAACTGCGCTTCAGAACAGATAACACATCTGGGTACCGAACTTTAAGCTATTGCATACACGCTGCTGCGGTGGCTCAATTGCAAGATACATGCTGTCTTCATCGACAAAAGTCTATCAGGAGAGTGTCACCATCAACAGCTCGAGGTTCTGGTCACGAGTAGCCTACAATATCCTAGTGTATCGAGATGAGAACTCTGCTTAGAATTAACAAAAGGGAGAAGTCGAGGAACGGACCCTTCTCCAGGACCCGAAGCAGCAAGACGTGCGCCTCGGAAAGCCTACTGCAAATTAAAGCTGTCGCCTGGAAAGCGATCCTGAAGCCACATCACCAGCCACTATTCAAATGCCTCAACTATGCCCAATTTGTGGCGTAATTCGGTCCCGAACCAATCGTCCATCGATGACCATGGCAAGGCTCATTTCTGTGGCGAATATCAGCATTGAAGTGGATTAAATCAGAATCACTCGATGAAAGACGACTGGTCTTGTCGATCTCAACAGTTTTCAGAAGCTCTATGTCATGCAGCAACATGAGTGCAGCCACTCACGAACCTAGACAGGTGTCAAACCACAACTCAGGGTCCTGTTCCAGAAGGAATTGGCGGAGTCGGACGGCGATCGGGGAAATCGATGTCAGATTCCGTGGCGCAGATTGGAGGACGACCCTGCAGGATGCCGATCAGATAGGGTTGGCATACCAGGGTCAACGGGATGGTGTCTTGAAGCACAGGGGTCAGCCGAATCCTTCGCCCCGATGCTGCTGTCAACAAGGCTTACTGTCAGTGGTATCCCGAATCGAGGAAATTACTCTCGACTTTCACTGCAAAAATCCTTTCTTTGCTTGGCTTTTGGTAGCTTGCTTTACTTTTGTCGTCTCCTTCTGACAGCCCCATTGGATGGTCAACGTTCTGACTCTGATTCGGTCGGTCAAGTCCGCAGAGCTGGGGTCTTGTGGCACCTGACTTCTAAGCCATCTCACGAGCCAGATGCACTGCATTCTGAACATGCGACGGTCTTACCAAAGCATACATGGCTGCATCACTTAGATTACGCTTAACCATACCGGTATCGTGGACTGTCGAAGCGGTGCAGTGGCGAAAGATGGCCAAGCCCGATCCTCTCGTACGCTGTTAGAATGAAAGACTGAGAGAGAGGCGATAGTCGTTTACCTGCCATTGACATTCAACGTCGTTTGCACTGCTCAACCTTGAGCTAGTTGTCTAGACCACACGATCATGTGCCATTATGGGTCTCGACTGCATCACATTTGGTGGTCCATGCTTTAGGCACCGAAGCTGAGGTCTTCAACTACCAGTCGGGCGTCCTCTCATTTCTAGGAATGGATGCTTGTAGCCATTTGACCTGAAAGCTATGCTGAGGGCATCCATCACAGATTCCACGCCGCCTCTGCCGCAACCCTTCCGACACACCATTGGTTGTTTAAAGAGATGCAGCCCCTGGTCCAAAGCCGTCAGCTACTTTCAAGGGCACCTCGGTCTTCGCCAAAGAACTTCACTGCACCCAAGATGAAGACGACAGCCCTCGGGCGTATACGGAGGCTCATGACCAAGCGCTAATATTCACTTTAAGTCCAGCTTTGAGGCCACCGTTTGAGCCGCATAATAATCGTGCACTTGAAGCCAGGCTCACATCAGCCAGGCACCTATATCTCAAACTATTTAATGTCGAATCAAACAGCCCATTGATTTCCAACGTCTCTCGATCCGTACTACATAAACACCACATAACTATATATACCAGTGTTAGGGAACATCTTCGTAAGTCCCCGCAAAGCATACGCAGGAACTCAAGCTAGTACAGCCCGCTCTCAAGTATTCTAGCCAACTTCGTTAGCCTTTAGATCCATCCAAAAACCGATCTCAAGCTCAGATAAAGATTCTTGCTGGCTGCCACACTGGCTGATAGAGTTGGTTCTTTCGGGGCCAATTCACGATATGGCTTTCCCCGCGGGACTACCACTCCGAAAATTAGACCACAACTTCAACAATGGCGAAGGCAGTGTCTTATCTTTTGATCAAATGCGGAGCCTGACCATGGCAAATCCTCTCTGGCGAGAGTTCATCGATAATCGTTTAGCCCTTGAGCGTCGTTATGGGAAGCTTCTGCACTTGTACGAAGAAAAGTTTTCGTAAGTTGTGGCTCGTCAAGAAATTTGCGTTGCTCTGACGTAAACCATTGCAGAAACTATTTCGGTGGCTTCATGCCAATTCACTATGGGACCTCAACCAGCAGCACCATGGATCCTGAAACTGTAGTCAGAATAATTCTGACAGTTGCAGAACATTCAATGTCTGAATCTTCAGAGTCATCTGAGAGCCCCTTTACAGATGAGGACGATACGTTGAAGAGGATGGGTTGGGAGGATGCACATGCAAAGAAGCCTTGCTGGGCACTTTTGTCTGGCACGTACTACGCCGCAGAAACAGCCGCCTCTAATAGAACGTCAGGGGTAAGAACTGATCCAACCCTACCTGCCCTTCAATCATTAATGCAGTTGCCTAGCACAAAGCTTCATTCCAATTCCCAGGCTCTCCGAAGCCCTACGGGAGCAACCCTATCCTGCTTCACATCGATGGTGTCTCTGATGACGAACTTAGTGATCAACTATTCATTGCCAAACAAGCGGGGTGCATCGGCATTGTTATCGAGCTTGTGGAAACCCAATTCAATGGGAGAGTCTTGGAACCCAGTCTGCTTAGTCGGCTGAGCGCCATGTGTGCGGAGTACCAATTACTGTTAGCAGTGGATGAGACTCTGACTGCCGTACGCTGCGGTGCGCCCTTTTGTTTTCAGCGCGAAGAGTACTTTGATGTTACATCCCCCGACCTCGTCTTCTTTGGTAAGGCTACTGGTTCTCAGGGAATTGCCATTAGCTTTGACGGGCAATTTGTCAAAAGATTTGGGCTCTCACGGAGTCTACGCGGCCAGGCTGTTCGTAAGTGGCAGAACAACTTTCAGAAGCCACTGCCGACTGCAGACCTCATCCAGGCCATGGCCACAATCGATATCGCAGTACAAGGCAACTTTGCGATGCTGAGTAGAATCATTGGACAGGCCATTCGCGACTTTGTCCTTGAACAGGCGGCAGAACGAGGACATGATGTTAAGAGTCCAGCCCTCGTAAGTTTACGTAGGGGTAATTTTAGTATATAGAATCTAAACTAAGGAATAAAGACTTTTAGAGCGGGGATTTTATAAAAAAAAAGTATTTAAATAAGACTTTTATAAAAATAATATAATAAGCTATAATAATATCCGGGTTAAAACTCAGATTTACTAATTAAGTTTAGTTTATAATATATACCCTTTATTTTATTTTTTAAAATAAATCTATTATTAATCCGTTTTTTTAATTATAAATATTTTAAATAATTAACTATTTTATTTTAATTTACTAACTTAGCCTCTTATTACTTTTTTTTATTAATTTTTATTAACCCCCCTTTTATTAAAAACTTCTTTTTTAACCCTTTATATAACAATTTATAAATACTTTATTTTATTTATTTTTTTTACTTTTTTTACTACTTAATTTTTTATTAATTTATTATAAAAGTTTAATTTTTAATTAGCTTATTATTTTTATTATTATTTTTTATATATATAACTTTTTTTTTATACCCGATGCGTTTATATATATTTAAAAACCCTTTTTTAATTTAAAAAATAATTAAATAAATATTTTATATACCGCTATTATTATATTTTTTTTATATTATTATTTTATTATTTTTTTAGCTTTTTTTTTATTATTAATATTTTAGTAATTCGTCCTTATAAATATACCTATTACTATTACTACTCTTATTATTATTATTATTATTATACCCCCTATTACTATTACTAAGCTTACTGAGCCCCCTATACTATTTAATAATAAAGAGGGTAAGGATAATAAAGAGTTAGAATTTAATTTTAACTTTAATTTATCTAAGCCCCCTTCTAAAAAACGAGTTAAATATTAAGATAATATATTAAACCTCTATAATATATTTATTTATTATTTATAAATATTATTAATTTAAGCTTAAGAGATATTTAATAAAAAAAGATAAAAAGAAAAAAAAAGGGGAAAAAAAAAGAGTATAAGCTTAAAAAGCTTATTATACTTAGTACTTTATATAAAGAACCCTACCTCCCTTATTTATAAGTACTAGTTAAAAAATAATAATACCCTAGCTAGTATTAGTTATTATAATTATTTTTTATATATTAAGCTATTATTATTTATTTATTTTTTTAATTATTAATTTATTATAAAACTAGAAGTATTATATACTACGCTATTTATATTAATTTTAAAGCTAATTATTATTATAACTTTATAAGTTTATTATTATTATTCCTTATTTATTTTATAATTATTAATTATTATTTATAGTTTTTTTAACTATATTAAAGCTATTTAAATAGAGTATACTTAGGTTTCTTAAAATTATTATAAGCTCCCCCTAGTCCCTATAACTATCCCTAAGTTTTAATTTATTATAAATCCACTTCTCGTCCGTTTTTTTATATATTATTAACTTATTTTATTTTTTATAATTAATTTAATAAGCTCTTAAATATTTTTTAGCCGTTTATATATTATTATTACTACTTAAACTAAGGCTAAAAAATAAAAAAATTTATATTTATTATAATATTTATATTATTACTATTTCTCTTATTATTAAGTTATTTATTATTTATATAACCCCCCGCGCTTATTATTATTACTAAGGGTATAATTCTTTTTATTATAAAAGAGGCTTATATTCTTAATAAGTATTATTAAGCCCTTATTTCCCTTTTTATTATTATAAATAATTTTTATATATTTTTTTATATTTATAATTAATATATTTTTAAGTTATAACTTATAATAGCTTATTTCTTTTTATTTAGGCTAAGAAGGGTAGCTAATTTTTTAATTTTTAAACTTTAAGTAGCCCCTTTTTATATTTATAATATTATTATTAATTTTATTATATTATACTCATGGAGCTAAATAGTTTTTTTAATTTATAAGCCTTAACTTAGTTATTTCTTTACCTTCTAATTAATATTCGTTTTTTTTTATTATTATAATTTATATAATTATTACGGGTTTATAATACTTTTTTAATTTTATTTTAATAATTTAAGTTATTATTAAATTTATTAATAAGTTTATAATATTACTTAAACTCTTTTAAAACGTTTATTAAATAAAGCGAGAATAAGGGCTCTTATATTAGCTCTTAATAACCTTTTTATTTTATAAGTACTTTTTTTTATTATTTATAATTAATACGCTTTTATTATATTACGAATACTTTTTTAACTAATTAATAATCTTTATTATCTTTTTTTAATTAAAAGGGGCCTTTTATTAATCTATTATTAGCTTAGTAAAAGATCGTTTATTACGTATTATAATATATTAATATAAAAATAAGGGTAAATATTATTAAGAACGTCGAGCCGTATTATTATAAGTTTTATAATTTTAATTATTTTATATTTATAATATAACTAGTTTAACTTTTTATTAAGCTTAGGGGATTAGTAATTACTTATATATAACTATATTTTATTATTAACTTCGAAACGTTTTATTAATACTTTTTACTTATTAATAATATACTCTATTTATTTTTATAAAATAGCTATAGCGGCCTAAGTAAATTTTATTATTTTTATAAGTTTACGTATTATAAAATTAGCTTTTATTTCTCGTTTATTTATTATTTTTTAATATACTATTATAAATTTATAGGGGTTTAATATTATACTTATATTTTATAAAATAAAGGGAGAGTTTTATTATTAAAATTATATAATTATTAAAACTAAGTTAGGTAGCTAAGAGCTAGTTTTTTTAATTATTCTAAACGTATATAACTATATATTATAAGATTATTTTAATTTTTTTAGTTAAATTATTTAGTTATTTTATTAGTTTATAAATAAAAAGTAGTACTTAGGTATTATTTTATCCCTATTTTTTATATAAAATTAGTACTAAAACTTATTAATTTAGTTATTATTATAATTATTTATAATAATCCGTAGTATTTTATAAAATTAAAAATAATAATTAAAAAAGTAATTTATATAAGTTTTTACTTTTATAAATATTATTAATTTAAGAATAATTAACTTTACGAGGTAATTAATTATTATTTATAAAAAATTAAGTACTACTTTTTAATAATAAAGGGAGGTTAGTAATAAAGTCTATCGTAAAGTCGCTTTTTATTTATTCTAATATTATAAAAAGTTATAAAAAGCCGCGCTTAGCTTATTATTATATTATATTCTTTTTATAAATATTATAATTTTAAATAAATCTCTTTATAATACTAAATTAATTTAGTTAGTAAAATTATCTAGCTAGGACTACTATAATTACGTTTTATTAAAATAATTTATTACTAGAGATCTATAATAATATTAAATTATTTCTATTTTAAATACGTTATTATTATAATCCGGGTCCTTATATTTTAGGACCTTTAATCTCTCTTACTAAGTTAGTTTTAAAAATACGTTAATATTATATTTTATAATTTATAGCTTAAGGCCTAATTTAGGGAAGAGCGCTCTAGTTTTATTAAATATTACTTTATATATTTTAAAAATATTATTTATTTTTTTATTTTTATTTTATTTTATTATTATTAAAGCTCTATATTATTTATTAAAACATTAACCTTAAGTAGCTTAGGTATATTTATAACCTCGGTTTATTAAATTATATAAGCTATTAATTAAGTAAAGTTAAGAATTATTTAAATAATCTTATTTTTTTTTATTATCCTAATTAGTTAGGGTATTTTATTTATATTTAGAGAGCATATTTAGGGTAGCTAATAAACGACTTAAGTAGTATTTAATTTTTAAAGTAGTATTATAAAAGTTATTTAGTTTAATAGCTTTAATACTTAATTAGTTTTTATTTTTTTTATAAAATATTTTAATTTTTTTATAGTTAATAATAATTTTAAATTTATAAGAGCTTCGTAACTCCGCGTTTTATATACTTAAATAGGATATTATAATAAAAAGCTTTTTTATTATAAATTAAGTAATTATATTAAATAAGTATAAGCTTTTATAAATAAAAAATAATAAGTTAGTATACGCTTAATAAATCTTTTTATAAAAAGGGAGCTTTTAAATATAAATCTAAAATAATTAATTTTAATAATTATTATTAAGTTAAAGTTAAAGCTTTAGAATAGGGGCGTAAATATAAAACGCTTTTTTAATATTTTAAAAGCGGCGTTTTATTTAATAATTTATTTAAATAGTACCCCTTTTTTAATTAAAGTATTAAGGGGCTTAATAATAGTAAAATAGTTATATATAAATATATAATAGTAGTTTATAAAACTAAAGAAGTTTTTAACCTTTTTTATTATTTTAAATATGAGCTATTTATAAATAGTATATATTTTTTTTATATTATATATAATCCTTTACCTCGCTTTAAAAAATAAACTTAATATATTTTATAATTTAAATAAAGAACTTATTCTTAACTAGGTTAAGATTAAGTCTTATTATTAAGAGGGCGTATAATATTTATTATACTTTTTTTTATAATCTATTTTTTAATTTATTTAAGTATACTAATATATTATTTATATAAATAAAAACGAAGTTATTAAGGAATTTATTTAAAGTTTAGTTTATATATTTTTTAAAATATTATAGGGGCTTTAGTTAGGCCGAATAAATAAACTATTTATTTAAAAAAGCTATATTATATTTAAAAAAATAGTCTTTTTTTAATACTTTTTAATTATTTAGATCTTATAAAATATTATAATAATATTTAACTTTATAAACTATTTTACTAAACTAACTTTTTTAAAAAAGTTTTATTAATTAACAATAAGAGGTAATAATATTTTTATATAATTATATTTAATATTTTATAATTATAATAAAAACGTAATTTACTCCCTAGTTTTTTTAATAAAAAGAACGGGGGCTTTAATAAAAAAGTTATTAATTTAAATAAAGCCCTTATTAAATAGGGTTTTAAAAAGTATTACGTAATATTAATAGCTCTTTATATAATATAAAATAAAAGGGGCCTTAAGGGAGGGGCGCTTCTATTTATTAAGTTACTACTTAAAATTAATTATAAAATTAATTCTTAGTTAAGGTAGTAAAAAGGAGTATATTTTAAATAGTTTAAAAAAAGTCGCCGTATTCTTTTTTATTTATTATAATAGCTATAAAAAGTTATTTATCTTACTTTTTAGTTTTAAAGCTTTATTAATATTAGTAAGGCTAATTACCTAAATCCTTATAATATATTTACTTAACTAGCGTTTTTTTTATAATAATTTTATAATATAAGGTAATAAAAAGGGGGCTCTTAAGCTTCGTATTTTATAAATTTCTTAAATTATAACGCTTTTTATTTATTTATTAAAGTACGCTCTTATACTACCTTTTTTATATTAAATTCATTATTTAGCTACGTTATATATAACGTAGTTCTATTTTATTTAAAGTTTTTTAAAAAATATATTTATATTTAGGCCGTTAATAATATACGTATATATTTTTTTTTACGTAATTACTAATTTTAAAATTAAAAATAACGACCCCTTTAATTATAATTTAGGTAAACTTATTTATAAATTTATAAAGTTTATATTTTATTTTATTTATATATAAGAAGCGAAAATAACGGGCTAGTTAGGAATTTATTATAAAATATATATTATAATTATAATCTATTAATATTAAAATCTTATATATTTTATTAATTTTTATAATAAGTAGCGCTAAGGGCCTATTTATAATTTATTATTAATTAAATAATTCTTATTTTATCCATTCTTTATCTATAAGCTTTTAATACTCGATTTTATATTAGAGTTATTCTTTTTTAAATAATATTTATTATTATCTAAGTTCGTTTTTTTTATAAATATTACTTAAACTATATAAGCTCCCCGCTTTTATTTATAATTTTTTTATAATATATTTAATTTTATTATAATTAAAATAATAACGAGTTTTTAGTCTTATTAACAGTTTTACTTTTTATTTAGGTTTTATAGCCCTTATAATACTAGTTATAGTTATATTCTTATTATTATTAACGTATTTTTTTTATTATATAATATTTTTTTTATACTAGGATTTAGGGGTAGTACTAATTAAAGTTATAACCTTTTATATTACTAGTTACTACTTAAATATTATAAAAAAAATTAATATATAACAATTTATTTTAAAAAAGTAATAATTATATATTCCCTTAGTTACGGAATTAAAACGTAAATAAAATATTAAATTATAATATCCACGGGCTATTTTTAATCTCTAATATTAACTAAGGTTTTTTTAAATTAAAATAAAAACGTTATAAACTTTTTTACTTTTTTTTATAATTATTATTAATAATTTATTAAGGGCGTTTTTAACTTAGTAAGGGTTATTATAAGCTTTATAAAAAAATATATAAAAAGTTTATTAAATTTTTTTTTAATTTTTTTTTATAATAAAACTAATTTATTATTTTTTTAAACCCTGGGGGTAAAATATAAAAAAATAAAATATTTTTATTTTTTTATTAATATAATAAAAAAGTATATTAATAACGAGTTTATTATATATTTAGGCTTTTTAAATATTATATTTATCCTTATTACTTAAAAACTTTATTAAATTAAATAAGGGCTTTTTATAAAGGGCTCTATTATTAAAAAGCGCCTCTAAGCTTATAAAAGTTTTATAATTATTAAATTTTTTATTAAAAAACATAGTGGGGCCTATTTATTTATTAAAATTATTTTTATAATAATTATAAAATTTTATTAAATTTTTTATATTTATATTTTTACTCCGCTATATCTTTTACTTTTCTTACTTTAACTTATTTTTTAAGCTTTTATTAACTTTTATAAACTTTAAATAATCCGTTTTTTTTAATTTATATTACGGCTTTTATTAATTAAGTACTTAATAATATATTAATAGTTATATTTATTTTTTATTATATAATATAATTAATAATAAAATAAATAAAAAAATAAGTTTAAATATATTAAGAATTTAGCTTTTATAAGTTTATATAAAAGTAATTTTAATATATAAAATTTAAACTAAAGAGTAAAGATTTTTTAAAATAGGATTTTATAGAAAAAAAGTATTTAAGTAGGACCTCTATAGAAACGGCGTAGTGAGCCGTAGTAGTATCCGGGCTAAAGCTCGGATCCACTAATCGGGTCTAGCCCGTAACACATGAGGTGACTTCCCCGGACGTCCTTGGAGGGCTAGAGAGCCTAATCTTTGTAAGGAAGGATATTGCTGGAGAGATGTTAGTTATGGGCGCGAAGACGGCTGGTACGTGGATACCTTGGGTTAAGTGGCTCCCCAGGCTTGAGAAAGATATGACGAGAAGCGAGGTTCTCGATGAAGTTATTGGCAGAAGCAGCAGATCGTCTCGTGAGGAGCTGTCAAATATGCTGGTGAAACGAGGATCTAAGCCAACTTGGTGTTTCTGGTGTGGAAACCAAACCACAGCGAAGAATGACGACTGGTGTCAGAGGTGTTGTATTGGCATGTGTGATGGGGACGTGTGTGGGCGTCACTTCTCTCGGCATGATTGTGTTTAAGATCAAGTTACCTCTAGGCAGTCTAGTTACCCAAGATCGCTATGTGCCTCTTTCTTTTGTAAATAATGGAATAAATTGAGAGGGACATTGGTCTCTGGCTAATGGATCTACTTACTTACTTTGTTATGCGCACACTGCTCACCGCAATTTGACTTACATCGATCGACGTACTCTCCATGTTGGCTCAATGTCAACAAAGCTTACAGCTCAAGACCAAACTTGCAATATTTAATAGATCTGCCCATCTCAAATCCCCATTCAATCTGCAGAATCGCCAAAAAGGAACATGATTGATCTAGTCTGGACTTGAACCGGAGATTGAGTTGAATGCGATTGACTTACTTGATCAGTGCCTTGAGTCTAAGTCACGAGCCATTCGGTATATCTAGAATTCTTGAAATACCTATGAGTATAATGTCTTGTTTTAGTAGCAGTATATTGCAAGCAACAAGAAAGAGAGCTTGGGATGAAAGGAGGATGAGATGAACATGTTGTCACAAACAGTGGAAAGCTCAAAAGTGTGTTATGTAAGCAGTGCAAACTCCGATCCAACCCCTTTCCGATTAACGAATCGTTCACGATGACGTATGATCTGCCTGAAGGCGTGTCGCATGACCTCGAAGTCGATTGCGGGGTTGAAGCAGCAGACTTGACTACACATAGACGGCGTTCCTGAGCCCATGTAAAGAATCGAAGTACTTTATTCATTATTAAGGTAGCCTGCCATCTCGCTATATTGCATCAAACTCTATTTCGATACCACGATGCCTTTTTCAGACGAGCTTCCCCAGACAAGAACCCCTTTATTGGGTAATAATAGCCAGTCAGAGGCAGCAGCAAGAATAGTGCGTCTTCATAGTCTCTGACATGCCCGCTCGAGGGTAGCGTCATTATCCAGATTGCAATTGAGCTGATAATGACAAAAGCGATCAACTTCACGCAGTGTCAAAGATAAGAGCAGCAAGGCCGTATCATTCATCGTCCACATTTTCCGCGGGGGTCTCTTCTCCCCACCGACCTTGACATATGACCCATTACTCCTGCTGCTGAATCATGACGAACAGGACGAAAGAAACAGGCTCACTGAGAAATGGAAGGACAACAAGCTTCAAGAGCTCAACTTCGTAGGTGTGGTGGTAAGTTGAGTTCTCCTACACAGTCCAATCCACGGCCTTACATATTCCCTGGCTGTTGTGACTTGTTGCCACATAACCTGTGCCGGACTAATACAAAGAAAGTCCGCTCTACTCGCAAATGTCCTCACGTCGACCGGTTCATGGCCGAATCTGCTGCCCCTGAAACGACCACTCCTTGGCCTGTGCGGACCTGCTGGTTCTGCGGCATCGCTTTCGCCCTTGCCAGCGTGTTGACAGCAGCAGACCAGACCATTCGGCTTCATAGAATGGCCGGGCATAGGGATGGCTTGGTTCTCATCAGGCAGTCCCTGCGCACCCGAGAGCGGGTTTTGATTGGCACTGAGTGGAAGTACCGCCCTCGCAAAATGCAAGTCTACGCCTGGCAGTTGTCAATTTTGTTCTTGGCAGGCGCGGTTCTCTGCATGATCTCAGGGATGATCTTCTTGGTTTGGAGTGCTGTTGCCGAAGATGTTGGCAGAGGAAAGGGTTTCGATGACAACGGCAAGGTAAGCAACATTAGGTTCGTCGTACTTTTTGACGAGACTAACACTTACTAGGTTGCTGTGATATTTACATCATTTGCACTGATCACAGCCGTCATCTTCGGACTGGGCCAAACAACGCTGTACTACCCGGTTCCAAAAGGAGGCGACATTGATGATTGAAGATAGTGACTGAAGTTCTAAAGAGCTCTTGCTCTCAAACCTTACTAAAGGGCACTTGACTTGGAACAGAAGCAAGTGGATTAATATTCTCTAAGGTCGAACCATAGAGCATCGCGATGGCCGAGACTAGAAACTCTACAACAGGTTTCAGGGAGTAAGGTCATGATCAAAATTCTTTTTCACAATTGCTCCCAAATCATGTTTAGACGCCGCTAGCTGAGCGTAAGATGTTGGTTATGGTACCATCTATGTCAAGGTTCCAAGTGAATCTGTTAATGTGCCCTTCATGCTCAACTCCAACGGCAGTTTCCTTTGCTTTCTGGCCTGCAACAGAGTGATAGAACACATACGAGTGAATACCGGTATTGAGTAGATCCTTTCGTACATCAATCAGGAAAATCTCGACCTCAGGGGCAGACCAACCCAGACCTCGGGTGAGCGGACCCATTGTGACTCCATGTATGCCGTCGTAGAGAACAGCTTTGCAGTAGGCTCCAATCATCTTCAGATCTTCTCTCTTTGGCCACTCGCCCACGGGAACCTTTTGAACATCTTGAACTTGATTGATAAAGCCCGCGTCATCAAGACGTTTGGGGTTGATGTCGGCGACATCTGCTTCGATGCCAAACTTTCCAAGGCCTTCCCAAACAAGCTTCATCATTTTGGTAAGGGCATAGTCCGAGGGCATTGTGTCATCGTCGCAATTGAAGTTCCACTTCATCTCCTGGAGTTCAATCCAGCCTCCCGGCTTCAAGACGCTGAACAACGTCAGATGATATTAGAATGAAGTTTTGATAATGATTTAACGTACCGGAAAGCTTGCGCAAGGAGCTTCTCCCAGTCTTTGATCGCCGCTCCCATGTTTCGCACGTGAACGTAATCAAGAGAGTCTTCTGGGTACAACCATTCGGCTTCAGCATCGTCAACGATGAAAGCAACATTGGCTGGGACGTATGGAGGTTGAATAGGGCTGAGATCGATGCCAGTGACCTCAGCTTCCGGATATTCGTCACCCACTGTGAAGATTAGTCCCTTTCTTCGTCATTTCCGGTCCGTGAGATTAAATGACACAACTCACTGTCAATTGCCCAGATGCCAGTCCCGGTTCCAACATCTAGGATCTGCTGAGGATTCTCGAGTGGCGCACTGTGCAGTGCCCCGCCACAAAGGGTAACCACCATAGAGTGCTTCATATCCTCCCTTTCTTGTTCAGCATCATCGTTAGGAAATGCATAGCGGCCTTCCTTGAACTTGTGATATCTCCTTTTGTTTTCAAAGTTGAAGTCACGAATTGTGGATGCCAGCGTAGTTGATGCGTTGGATTCTCTTTCAGATGCTGATTGGTAACCGTCACCATCATCATCATCGGTCCCGTCTTGGGCCTCGACAACAGCATCCGGCGACTGAGAAGCCGTTTCCAGTGGCGCTTCTACGGGTGCAGTCCCAGGAGATTGGCCAGATGTCGGCGACAAAAGCGTTGAGGCAGCAGCCTGGGGCGACTGACCGGCGGTGGCTGCTGTAATCGTTGGAGATGCTGCCTCAGCCGCTCGCGCAGAGGATCTTTGGGGAGAGCTTGAGACAGCCCTTTGCTCAGCCATTGTATTTTGCAAGTCAATATGTGGCCGAATAAAGTTGTTTTTTGGAAAGACTCTGCGAAGTAATTGACAAGAGCTGAGATCTTAGGACGAAGAATATGAGGACAAGAGAGGACAGCACGAGGAGGGAACAACCCAAGGCGTGTTGTCGAGCGTATTGTTTCCCCGCTCGGACTTGGCGAGATACTCAGACGCAGACGGCCTGCCGGGGTTCGAATCCTGATCCGCCATATCTCCGGGCTAACATCGAATCACATCTAAGATCTTTGCATAACATGTTTGCTCGTTCGACTGGGCGTCTGCAAGATAAACAAGGAATGATGCGGGGGTTGTGTGCTTTCAATCGTGTATCATCCTTCCGAGATCGCAGAGAATACAAAGATAACTAATATCTGTTACTTTCGAGTTCGAAATTTGCGACCCTTGGTATATAATGATGGGCCTCCGATCGAGGTGCCATAGCAAACGACCGAACGGTCATGTACAAGACACCAGCGCTGAGCGCGCCAATACTCGGCGGGGATTCATCGCCACTGCCAGAGACTGAGGCCCGTAAAACCATTCTGAGACGTTTTCATTGGCAATTTGAGAAATCTAAGCGTATTCCAGTCGTCTGACACAGTGTGGTTAGTAAAAGAAGGAGAGCCGTGGTACTCCATGTGTCGGAGCAAGTGACCGGCCCCCCGATGGTCAAGTCCGAACTGGGCGATCGGAAATGTAAGGCTCTGCGCAAGAGCAGTCAACTTTTGCGGGTCCAACAAACCAACAGCTACCTTCCTTTCAGTGATTGCATATTACTAACAAGATTGTAAGTAATCGAAAACCAGATGATGAAAAAGGGTTCAGTAACGATGCATGTACCATCAACATGGCCATCACCAACGGATTAATTCAACAATACTATTTTATTGAGACGTCGCTATGGTGCGGGAATGAGATTGATGACCTTTTCCCACCATGGACGTACTATATCTGTGGCGAGTATTGAATGCAATCTTCAATGGCCGCAGTGAAACCCTCTGAGTTCAACCAGGCCTGCTAATTACCGACTATTATAAGTGCATTGGGTACACTCAACTACTCCATTAAACCCACCTCTCGCGTCTGTCATGTAGATAGCTCGTCTACAGATAAATATAGCAGAATGGACTGCCTCCAAGCGTGTTAAGCAAGTCACTAATAGGCCTGTTTAGTGCGTTCGGTTCCTGGATTACGAGATCGTCAAGACGAGCGTCGCGACTGGGGGGCGTGTTTAGAATAGTGATTGTTCCAGCAATGTTAAACGCCTCCCCGAGATGAAGCGCCTGCCACAACCAATAGACGCGGTCGACCATGGCGTGGTGCAGAAAGAAAGTCGGATCATTGGTGGATGAGAATAGGTCGGAAGCTTCACCGTTGACAATGAAGTGCCCGGAAGTGTGCGTACCTGCTCACTGTCAGATACTCTGCTTGCTTGAAGTGGGTCGACGAAAGCTTACCCAAAAATCCATCACCAAAGCGGCCCTGGAGCTCGTTTTGGAACGTCAAAACGTTTTCTGCCGCAGCGCCCACAGTGAGGTTCAGCACATTCTCAGGAGTCATCCAATGCTGGGATGTCCAAGCGCTGATGTCTCTCGAGAGACAACGAGGATTATAGGCCAGAGGGCCACCGGGGTTGACTGCCAGACCATCGATACCAGGGCTGACAGGGCCAAGATGAAGAGTCATGCTTGAGCAAGTAGTCAGTCTTATGTTCTTCTCTTTTGGTCGGAAAGGAGGCTCACTTGGCAAAAGGGCCGCTTGTGATACAACCACCCCCCTCCCCAGAGGGGATATAAACACCGCCGCCGGACGTGCTGCCGTTGTGATATTTGTAGGCACCATTGCCACTCATGCTAGTCTCGCTGCCATCGAACATGGGCGCCTTGGAAGGATCCTCTCGGTAGGAAAGCCAGTTCCAGTACTAGCACACACACCGTTAGTCACGGTAATCCCGATTGTCGTTCAACGCCATCTAAAGTACTCACCGGTTGATAACCATTGTAACCACATTCCTGCCTCAAAGCATTCTCGTAGGCCCATGTAAAGTAACGATGCCACGTGAGGAAGTTACCGGTCCCGTGGATACTCAAGGTCTGGTTGATATGGACAGCAACGAAGTCGTCATATCGGCTGCGAGCACCGGGGGCGAAATCCGTAAGCTTGGAAGGCTTCGTCAATAGGCAGTTGACGGCACTGGTGTAAGCCTTCTTTTCGGATCCGGAAAGCGAGTTCCTGTTGATGTGATCAGTGAATGGACCTTGGTTCCAGTCGGGCAATCACGTACCAGTCCCGTCGAACACACGCGTTGAAGAGTGTGCACGAGTTCCTCTTGCCAAAAGTGCCTTTGCCCTCGGCCGCTTGAAGAGCTTCGATAGCCTGAGCCTGGACCTCCGACAACTCGTCGCCTTCAGAGGCGAGAGCAGTCGCTCCGTAGAGAATCAGCGCCGCCAAGACATTGAAGACACGCATTGCGATGTGGTCGGCGGTTTTCCTGGCGCAGGGTGAGCTGGGATGCGAAGTTTCGTGGGCTTGAGAGTACTAGGAAGTCGGAGAGAAAAGGGAACCGCGATGACTACTCTGTACCGTGGTAATTATTATTTATCTTCAATTTCAGTGCCGACGGGTAACCTTTTGTTATCCATGTCAAAATAGCGCCGGCGCGGTGGGATGATAACGGCACGCTTCCGAGAAGTTCTAAAGAGGCACATCGGCCGGGAGGCGAACAAGTTGACAGGCTTGATGCCCAGGCGGTATTGATTAAGTGGTGGATGCGTTGACTCCAACGTGAAGAAGCGTCTTTAACCCTGACCATGTCCGCATGGTGGATAAATTGTTGGTTGGCTGTCGTGGCCCTTTCCCGAGGTCGTGACATGCTGAACCTCAAACGAGCCAGCATGGATCGAACTAGAACCCCAGACATGCTGGTAACAGCGTTGCATTGCTGGTCAGCGCTAATGATAGCAGGTAAGCGACAGTGTGGACTAACTCATAATAGAATCGGCTGAATCATGAACGGCCCCTCCACCCTCGAGTCTTCCCCTTCTCAAATGACCATTTACAGCGTCGAATTTTCAAATGTCAATTGTTAAAGATTATGCCAAGATTATTGCCGTGCGTTTCTGCTCCGGCACTTCGGGTTTTCGATTAGGGTCCCGGCAACGGAACCGGCTCGGACAAGTTTCTGCTTCGGGTTTATACGATGACCCAACGACCTTGGCATCCCACCACGCTGCGTTCCACCCTTGTCCATCTCATGCCGGAACCATGGCTAGTCTCGCCGTTTCAGAGCCGATTTAACCGACATTTTCGGAAATGTAAAATGTAAATGGAGTTAGCGGAGAGTCAAAGTCTATCAAATACCTTATTTGAGTAAGCGAGTTCCCTTGAGTGAATGCTGCCTACTTTATTTTGTTATTTCTTAGTCACAAGCAGAGAATAGGGAGCATCTGCATTGCGTTACCAACCATTAAGTGGCCGCAAATGTGATTCTACTTAAAACTTCATTTTAAGTCGGCCATTCGGCAGTGTCCTTGTACGTTCAGCAGCTTGCCGCTAAAATAGTTTTCCTCGCCTATCCAGGATCTCACGCCACTTTTTCAAAAAACAAAGAGATATTCTCAAATACTACATAACCTATAGTAATTTAGTCCCTACATGTAGTCGATATTCTTCTTGTCATACTCATCTCTATGTATCATTGCAGCGTGCAGCCGTCTGGCGTTAAACTCTCCGCCTCTCTGCCTTTTTTGTTTGGAATCTGCAAGTTTCATTGTATTCCCTGGTTTTATGACCTTTGATCAATATGGCATCTTGTAACACGATGCCAGGCATATATTTGTGATGGAGATCGTCCTTGCGAGTTGCCCAAGATTCGGAAAGTTTCTACGTAGGTGTCTGGCGTCTAGCGTCCGGGGTAGCTCAAGGCGAGACACTTCAGGTGGAATTAGAGATTCACGTGAATACTATGGGATGATGATGAAACAATGGATCCAGGTGCTCGCGGAAGTCAAAGACATGCAGTGGAAAGTGGATTGAAACCTGCAGAATAAGAACATGAATGAATTCATACTCAGGCGTGTTTCGTGGCTTTTACACGCTTTTGTCGTGCTTTATTATACTTAGGTATCAATGTATTGTACTTATAATGACTCCAACCACTTAGTCATCCCCGTTTGGTCCTCATTTCCCTTTCAATGCGCGAATTCCATTCATCCGCGCATACATCACACCCAAGATATTGCACATTTGCTCCCAGATTATCAGGCCATCAACTTCTTCTTATGGTACATTCTCAGGAATGCTGTGCTGAATAAGTCAAAGGAACATCTGAAGGTGTCTGCTTGGCGATGTCGTTTGCGATTTGCGAAATGATGGCTGAGGTGATGGGGGTATCGCTCGGAACCCAACCGATCAGTACAGGTAATCTCTCGTTTCCTATTCAATCTTAGCACTTGAAAGACGAATGAATCCTTCCATAGTTGAGGGTATAAATAAGTCTTACGGAAAAAGTATTCGAGAAACGCTCTGTTGGCTACCGGCTTGCTCGGAGAGCCCCATAGAGCTAACATTAAGGATGCTTCGCCTAAGAACAAAGGGACGGAGGATTCGGGAAGAGTAAATGTTGGGTTGATACGACTCATAGCTAGAGCGTGCCTTGCACGGGCATTGGCCATGTCGGCTGTGCTTATCGTTGTTGCATCGCCGAAGTAGGCAACGAAAGCGTCGAAAGTTGGCTTGTCGAATCGATTCGACGGGTCAAAGTACATGTCTCGACGTGATAGGCTGCCATCGTGTTCGATTACGTTGTGCCTGTTCAGCATATCTAGGTCGATAAACTGAATAATGCGTGAAGTTGATCAGTACAGATTTGAAAAATACCTGATAATACAGATACGGGTATATCGCCTCACATTTGCGTTGGGTATTGAGTTCAACTTCAGTGCTGGCGTGAATGCCGCCGTAGCTAGGTCTTCTCCAATGTTCATCGCATCTTTGAGACCTTTTATGACGACATCAAGAGTGATGTTGCGGCCATCGTGAGGCAGAAAGCCATGGTTGGCGAGAGTATTTAGCGTTGGGCAGGGCGCGCGTACTGAGTAGCTCGTCAGCAAGGAAGACTTGATTCGAACAGATCAAGGCGTGACTCACAGTCTCCAGGACCTGGGGGTGTCCACGTGAAATGGTTAAGCTTTAGCTGGCATGCTGCATCATAGCCTGGCACTGAAATTGCTGATGGTAGCATTGACTGGAACGGGCACCCACTGCCGCCGCCAGGAAAAGTCGGAAGTGCATATGCAATAGGCATTGAGCCAAATATTATCAAAGAAAATTGCATCTTTTACAACTTTCCCGGGGTCATCTGAAGACAAATGAATAAGACAATACAGACCGATGGAACTGACTGTTTCACACAAGTGTGTAAAGACTTAATCGGCATCCAACTGGGGCAAGAACTTCAGGTCATCAAGTAAGAGTTCCCTTACAGATTTCCGAGGGTTCAAGATGTTTAATATACAAGCAGCGATTGGATAGCGAGGGCTTTCCGCTCTTTCCGTTCGTCCAAACATTGATGGCCAGCTCATCTTAGTTGTGAGTCCGTTGCAACGGCTCTCATCCGAGCCCCTTGTTCAAATGTCGATCTTCAACGTTAGTCCATTTTGTGGCTTGAACCCCTGGTTTCTATGGTCTCGTACATGAACTACTTTCCCGGATCCTCCACGAGCCGCAGTTCGCGTCTGGCTTAGCGGCTGGCCGGGTTGCCGAGGTCATAGCTTCTTGCAGATTAAAGTCTGCAAGCTCATCGTCGGCTTCGCAAAGTTTTGGAATTATTTCAACGGGCTCTTTGTTCTTGTTCTCCGATTGATATTTTCGCGGTCCAAGATTCACTTTGGAGTCAACATTAGCGCGCAGTCCTTAATCATGACAAAGCAGTCGGCAAAATCGGAGGACAACAGCCTTAGCGCATTGATCTCCAACTCAATCTGAATAATGCAACCTTGAGAAACCCAACCTTATTTTCGCAAGCCTGAAGGCATATTTGCGTCTGGGAAAAGGCCGATTCAAGTTTTTACCTTACAGTAGCTCGCCTGTCACACCAAACTCAATTAATGCCCCTAGATGAGGTCGCGCTTGATGAACATTTCTGCTTCAGTGCTCCCTGATGCGGTGTTCTCTAACGCAACGATCAACCTGCACTCAGACACACTGTAGCAATCAGAAAACAGACGGGAGATATCGACGGTAAAAGCCATCAAAATATAAATGAGTGAAGAATGATGTAAGCCGGACGATGATTTTTACTTATTTCACGTGATGCTAACTTGGTGCGGCACACTCCATTATCAGATGGCAGATGGCCCGAATATGAATCCACAGACTCCGAAGACACGGACCTACGACGATTAACATCGTACCATTTGCCACGCAATTATTCACTGTCTGTGCCTTGACAAACTGCGTTCAAGCATGCTACCGTTTCTGCAAGATCAACGAATCAGGATTCGTCCCTAAAGTCAGCGAGTGAAGTATTAACAGCATGATAGCCGAGGCTCTTTTGTAAACATAACGGCTCTAAACAACCGTCTGGTCTCACAGGTTCAACCAGGAATTCACATATGCCAACATGGGGTATCGTCTCTCACGACGAGGAATGAATCATGGAAAAGTGTGGCTCGTACCTTGTGTCATTGTCATTGGCCTATCGGCGGCTCAACCTTATTGGGTTGCAATGCCAAGAAGTTCCACGGCGTAACCGAGCTGCGCAATCGCATTGGCGCGTACGGGCGTTCCTGGATCAGGCAGGTCGCGATAGAGTCGTAATGGAGCAGAAGAAAATATTGGCTCTGGGCTTCCTCATTAAGTCTCACGTCCCCGCGTTTCTGGTGAGCCTAGTACGCGTCGAGCTTAACTGACAGTGGCTCCGGTCGGTGAGCTGCTGGCAACATCACCAGCTTCCTTATCTATCGCCTTGGCGTTGATCACGCGAGCGAAGACATGCGTCGCTTCCAGTTCCGTGGTTGAGGGAAGTCTAAAAGGCCAACGAGTCGCTGCTATCCAACCAGCTTGTTGGGAACACCTCCTCGCTCGTCCGCTCGCAAGTTCTCGTTTACCAGCCACCACAAGGCAACTCCAAACCTTGGGCAAGACCCCACCAGTCGTGTAGTGACAGTCCGCAAGATGAAGACGGCTGCTCTCGCATTGGCCGTGCCGGCGCTAGTCAGCGCCGTCAAGTGCAAGCCCTACGTCGAGTCCGAGAAGCTCCAGGAGCTCATCAACATCAAAGACCTCCTCGCCGGCTCCCAGAAGCTCCAAGATATTGCGGACGCCCATGAGGGAAATCGGGCCTTTGGTGGTGGCGGTCACAATGCGACCGTAGACTGGCTTGTCGAGGAGCTTGAGAAGCTCGACTACTACGACGTCTACAAGCAGCCTTTCACCGAGGCATTCGCCGGAGCCAAGGCGACCCTCTCCGTCGCAGGTGATGCCATTGACGCCCGTCCCCTGACGTACACACCCGGCGGAACTCTGACTGGCGCTACCTTGGTCAATGTGGCTAACCTTGGCTGCGAGGCGTCGGACTACCCTGCCGAAGTCTCTGGTGCTGTTGCGCTCGTGTCGCGAGGCACTTGCAACTTTGCGGTCAAGGCTACGCTTGCCAAGTCTGCTGGCGCTGTTGGTGCCATCATCTACAACAACGACGTTGGCGCGCTTTCAGGAACCCTCGGCGCGGCTTCGGATGGTTACGCCCCGACCGTGGGCATTACCCGCGAGGAGGGACAGACCCTTGTTGCCTCCCTTGCAGCTGGCCAGGAGCTTACTCTTGATCTCAATGTTATCTCCATCATCGAGAACCGTGTCAATTATAACGTCATCGCGGAGACGAGAGGCGGAGACCACGACAATGTTCTCATGATCGGAGGCCACTCCGACTCTGTTTTTGCCGGCCCCGGCATTAAGTGAGTTAAAACCACTCTGAGATACGATCAGAGAGAGGAACTAACCAAGGTTCACTTCCAGCGACGATGGTTCCGGTACCGTTGGTGTTCTCACCGTCGCCAAGGCCCTCACCCAGTTCACCACCAAGAACGCAGTTCGACTTGGATTTTGGGGCGCGGAGGAGTACGGCAAACTTGGCTCCTACTTCTATGTTAAGTCGCTCAACAGTTCTGAGGAGGAAATCTCAAAGATCCGAGCATACCTTAACTTCGACATGATCGCCAGCCCCAACCCCAAGCTCGCCATCTACGATGGCGACGGCAGTGCCTTCAACTTCACTGGCCCCGCCGGCTCCGATGTCATTGAGAAGGACTTCGAGGAGTTCTTTGAGTCCAAGGGTCTGGGCCATGTACCCACTGAGTTTAACGGCCGCTCCGACTACGCCGGCTTCATCGAGAACGGCATCCCGTCTGGTGGATTGTTTACTGGAGCAGAGGGCCTTAAGACGGAGGCTGAGGCCGCGCTGTTTGGTGGCGAGGTTGGTGTTGCCTACGACGTCAATTATCACTTGATCGGCGACGACATTACCAACCTGGACAACGATGCTTACCTTATCAACACCAAGGCCATCGCTCACAGTGTCGCTAAATACGCCATGAGCTGGGAAACCCTTCCTGCTGTTGAGTTGAAGAAGCGCAGGTGGGCTGCAGACACGGCTCAGCACCTCAAGCGTGCTGCTGAGTTGACCGGTCACTCCCACGACGGACCCTGCGGTGGCGGCTCCCATTTCTAAGGAAGATGCACCCGAGGGACTGACTCCTACGAGGGGGTGTTACTCCAACCGTGGATACCTAGCCTACCCTCGGCTTAAAAATAGATGAGAAACGAATGGATGACAGACTTGATATTATTTCCCTTCCTATTGCGTGACCAGATGCAGTGTGATATTGTTACAGGCTTGCCAGAATCCTAGTAAACCGAATCCTTCGCCTGTCAGCATCGGACGACACTCTGAGAGCTTTACTCGTCGATTAGGCAGTCTTTTCGACCAATCAGATTTCCCAGAGTTCCCCGTTCTTTTCTATAGTAAGTGATAAATGGTACTTTTGTGGTACTTTTGCACAACCAACTCTGCAACATCGCTTCATACATGTTTAGAAGGAGCCAAAATATCGTAGTGACGGACAATGGTGGTAAGGCTAGATGAGCCTTGATTATCATGTCGGAGGGTGCCTCCGCATCCGCGACAAGACATGGCTAGTCTGGCCTCATGCATATCTCGGCTATCGCAAAAAGGTCATGTGGACACCATCTTCCAACTGTTGGAACTTGCCATGCAGTTGTCGAGCAGCCCACTCAGGAGTCTTAACCCATGGCGTCTTTTTTGTATGCCCCATCTTGTCAGGCAACAACATACTGTCCCCTAAACTAGATAGCCTTATTCAATGAGCCCAAGACATGACTGCATCATCGTGTTCTTACTAACGGAGGCGGAGCAGTGCGGCGCAGACTTGGCCGAGGTCCAGGCAAGGAGCAATTGAGAAATATGATCGCACCGGATAAGCAGACTCATCACATTCCTACACCAATCACAACCTCGAATTGACATCATCCTCCAGCTTCAAGGCCTATAGCTGGGTCTACGGCCGCCAGTCAGCCGCCCCCCTTGTCTCCTGTTGGGGGCCGCTTCTCCCCAAAGAAACCCTAGAAACACCGTTGGTTAACCCCTGGAACGGGCGCGAACCCTGGTTTTCCAGTCCCCGAAGAAGGTTAAGGGCCTTTCCGCCGACAAGGAGCTGGAACACTAGGCAGGCTCGCATTCCGTCTTCTTCGCCGGGCATCTCCGGCCGATGATGGCGAGGCCAAATCCTTCAGCATTGGCAGCACTGCAGCAGGCTGTAGGGCGACCTATGAGGCTCGGGCTTGGCACCTAGTGGAACACCGGTCACCACGGACTTGAACAGGGTGCGGCGAACACAACCACTTCCGCGATCTCACCGGTCAGTTTCGTGGGGGCCGAGTCTGAATCTTGTTTCCACTTTAGTTTAGGCAACCCTTCAGTCCTTCATGAGGAACCGGATCAAGCCCAGTTGCACTGCATGTCTCGACTTGATGGCTCATGGCAACTTGCATAGGGCTGCAGCGGCTGTGTCGTATTGCTGCCCAGACTAAGAGGGTCGACGGTAAGTATCTTCGTACTTCGTACTTCGTGACTGTGCCTCCTACGCCTCAACTCTCCAGTCATCTCGTTTTCGCACCGCATCCTCGAGAATGTTGAAAGGAGTTCAGTCATGTAGCAATATATAAGAGGCTGTCTTCTCTTTGTTCCATTGTGTTCTGTCTCCGTGAGTATCAAACAACTACTTAGCATCTCGGTCATTCGCCCACTTGAGCCTCTGTATCACGATAAGATCCAGCTTGAAGACCTCCACTGCCTCTTTGCAACAATATCCGCATCTGCCACAGCGAGCTTTCCCTTTTTTGTCAAGAGATCTTTTCTGATTTCCTGATATCCTTTGTTCAAAATGAAACAAGACACCATTTTGCCGACCCATGGACTTATGCCCAGTAACCCTCCTGCCCGACGCCCAGCTGGACGTGTGCTCTTGATAGCTTTCTTAACCAGTATCTTGGTCCTATCTTTCCTCAAGGGCGAGACTATTTTATCAGCAGTAAGTCCACCTTTAGAGTTCTCCTAGCTTGTACTATCCCTGAGGCTTAGCACTTTCACGACGCTAACTTGATGGTTCCACCAGATCACCGAAAATGCTAAGAGCTGCGAGCACAAAGATCATGGGGCAACAAGTATTGCTGCGCTTCGTGTCCGAGATCTTAGTCGCCTGCAGGAAGACGCTGCTGTCTCTACAGATGGTCGATCTGGGTACAACCGTCGTGATGAAACTGCTATTACCACCGACGGTCGCTCCGGATACAACCGCCGCAGCGAAGACCCAGTCATGACTACAGACGGACGGTCTGGCTATAACAAGCGCGAAGACATTGCAGCTATTACGACAGATGGTCGATCTGGATATAACCGGCGCAGCCGCAAGGAGACATTAGATATCACCACGGATGGTCGTTCTGGGTACAACCGCCGTGAACAAGACATCACTACAGACGGACGATCTGGATACAACAAGCGCGAGGAGGCTCCTGACTCTGCAACTGATGGCAGATCCGGGTACAACCGTCGCGAACAGGCGACTGATGCCACTACTGATGGAAGGTCCGGATACAATAAGCGGGAGGAAGCCTCTGCTGTCACAACTGACGGCCGCTCGGGTTATAACCGTCGCGAAGAAGCCTCAGCCGCCACGACTGATGGACGTTCTGGATACAACAAGCGAGAAGACGCTTCTGCTATTGGAACTGATGGGCGCTCAGGATACAATCGTCGAACGAATGACGCATCAGCCACAACTGACGGACGATCTGGGTACAACAAGCGCGACGAGGCTCTTGATGCTACAACAGATGGTCGTTCCGGGTATAACCGTCGCGAAGAGATCTCGGACGCCACTACGGATGGAATATCGGGGTACACTGGTGTAGAAGATAAAGCTTCTAGAGTCAGTCGTCGCGAGGAGGTCGCTAGTGCCTCCACTGATGGACGGTCCGGATACAACAAGCGTGAGGAAAGCTCTGCTGTTGGAACCGATGGACGCTCAGGATATAACAAGCGCGATGAAGCCTCTGATATCACTACCGATGGACGCTCTGGGTACAACCGCGCAACCTAAAATTGAAGGAATATGATACCCTGTAAATACACTGCGCCATAGAATCAGATATAGATACATCGAGCTCAAGCTCCGCCGTCAAATGTCAATAGCTACCTACGCTTAGACTGAGACCATTAAAATGCTATTCTCAGTTTCATTACACGACTTCGCTTTCGGGATTTTTATTTTCGGACAGATCGCTCTTTTTGGAACCGCAGGATTGCCTACTCACACATATCCATGTCATTGACGACTAAGAAGACGTAGGCCTGAACGCAGCTAGGGAGATCCTGAAATAGGCCACCCAAACCTTTGGTGTAACACGACCGGACTCCCCCATATGTAGTACTTTACCTTGAATAAAGGATGGCTGTGGGAGTTTTAGGATCAGCCATGCTGAAAAGCCTGGCTGTGCAAAGAGTATCATGGAGATCCTTCAGTCTTGCGCTACCTTTTTTGAGGCTTTGAGTGCTAACGGATGCCAAACAGGAACAAGGCGGTATTTCATGTACCCAGTCTTGGAGCTACACTTGGCCAAGAGCCGCGCCCGCAAAGTCACGCAAGAAGTATAGATGGAGGACACTGGGTTAGAGGCCACATCGTACCGCCCGCGGTGGATCTGCTCTTGACCAGAGAGGTCCGTGTGGATATTACTGTTTTCATTCCGAACAAGCTGGTGTTTGACCAATCTGCCATGAGCAAAGTCTGCAGTCATCTCACGCTCATTAACCAAACCGACCCTTCTGCCACCAACTTCCCTGAACCTCATCGCCGGCCTTGACCTCTGTGACCGTACTCTTGGCCTTTCTCAGCGGGTCAACCTGGTTCACAATGAACTCGTCCATATATCGTCCGCCCGCTCCTCCTCCTTGATTAACGTTCTCTTGCCGAAGACTCGCTTCGCTGCCGACCCGCGACCTACGATCCGGCTCCATCTCCATGTCGTCCTCGAGTTCCACGCTTTCGAGCCTCCGGACTTCTCTCGTGACCTCAACCTCCTTGGTGACGAAGATACCGGGGAATCGTTGCCGCAGTACCGGCCAGAATATCGGGACGCTACTGGCAACCATGGCCAGGTCGACTTCGACAGCGGATAGGACGATGCTGAGGGGACCGTACCACATAGGGTCTAATGTCGGGCGGGTGGCAGATCGGTGCTGGATAATGGAGTATACTCGGACGACTGAGACGCCGTTGACGCTGTAACTTGTGTTAGCGCTCTTGGGATCCTTGAGAGTGATCGTTCGCTGTAGCGGAGGATGGGGGACAAAACGCACGCAATGCCAATGACCAGCAGTGCAAGCAGTCTCAACTTCGACTTGAGCGACTGTTGGGGTCTGAAGTAGAGAGGAACCGGAATGGCGAGCACCAGAACGTCCAGAGCAAAGTTGACCGAAGAGTGGCTCTCATATGTTCCCGAGAATATATCAGAATTGAGCGAGCCGTACGCCCAGCGTGTGGCCGGGATGGTCCAGTTCCAATACGCTGCGACTGGCACGCAGGGAACCCATCCCAAAAACGAGTAGGCAGTGGCCCATAAGCTGACAAAGATGATCAGGTAGATGCAAAGCGATCGAAGAAAGGATGGTCGGTCGAAGATGCGGAGGTATTGAAAAAGGAGAGAGATTTTGATAAAGGCGGTCGACATTTGGTAAGATGCGTTTGCAACGTAGAAGGTCTAAGGCGAAGTGTTCTTGGTTAGCATGTCGACATCATGGGTGACTATCGGCCGGTTTATTTCGTACTCGGAGGTAGTTCTGGACTTCTGTCGCAGAAAGGGTATAGATATGTCTTCCCATCCCATATTTGGTAGCTATCGATCAGAAAATTAGTTTCACGTCGACGAGACGGGGGAATTTGATGAGGTCCTACCAACGCAAATTCCAACAGATCCAGTTGTTGTGGTCAACTATGTTGAATTGTTCATTTGAGACATTATTCGTCATTGAATGAGTATATAGAGGGTTACACACCAACGATAATATCACGAAGCAATCATCCCATCCTAATGACTGAACCAACTTGGCCCGCACATACATCCGGAATGCGACACACATCCATGAGAAGATCTAGGCAACGTCGTTAGTCACGTTGAAGAGATGTCTTCGAAGAACTAGGAGCTTACCGCGAAGGCGATGACCACGCCCAGAATAGTTGCAGGCTTGTTCACCAAGGGGGTTGGCTCGCCCGAGTTATCAGCCGTTCCATACAGCGCATGAATTGTTGCTCCGTCCATGGTGATCACCATGGACCCAGACCAGACATTAGCTTAGGTAGGTCGAGGTTGACGTAAAAGGGGGGCTAGACCACCAACTAGCCAAAGCCAAGTCAAGACGTCAAAACGGAAACGAATGAGATGTCACAATCGAAGCAAGCTCCATTCATGTCTCTCGAGGTTGTGGGAAGAAGAGGAAAAAGAAAGATAAACGCCGAGTCCCAAAAAAGAGATCGACTCTAGAACGATCTGACCTGTTCCACGGACGTGGTAATATATTCTGCTCACAGGAATGAGAAAACAGGCCTGGGCCATCGTTTCTTCGTCGTTCCCACTTTGACATATGCCGAATGCACAGATAAGACCGGGGAAGGCAAGGCGTAGACTTGGAAAAGGGTCCTGTCTCTCATGTTCCCTTTTACTCCACAGTCGAAACCATGCCCCCTTTTCCCACTACGCCAGGAAGATTGCAACAACAAAGGCTTGCACAACTGTTTTTGGTGGGCGAAGAAAGCTGGACAAGCATCATGTTCGCTCTGTGGCTCTCAAGCCCCGGCGGCCCACGATGCCGTGCTGATCTCTCTGTCTGGTCCTACTTGAAGGCGTCCGTGCGAATACAACCCCAACCCTCCCCCCTAGTTGGACTAGTTCCCACCAGGAGCGACGCTCGCAAACCGCCTCCTCGAGTGGTCCTCCCATGTCCCCGGTCGTCGTCCGAATGAGTCTTCAAGGGCCAGAGAAACAGTTGGCCCCGGCAGGCAGGTGGAGGCTGTAAGTCCCGGATCATTCCAAAATCCAGTCTTCACAATCTGCAGGAGCTTGGACAGCCACGTTGTCACCATTCCACACCTTTTCTTTTGCACCAAAGTTGCAGACTAGTTCCCCTTCTGGAGTACGATCAACCATGTGCAAGCATTGCATCCAGGTCCAGAAACCTGGTCTCACATGCAACTAAGACATGCAGAGCGCGCCTGCGAGGCGCCTAACCTCGAAACAGCGAGCCATGGCAAGACATCCCACGAGGCACGTCTTTCTCCCCAATGCGCCACGGATTTGCCGCCGGGAAAGAGAAGAATACTGGAGCCAAGCCTGTGATCGGTGACACGCACATCTACAACGTTGAAGCCTGGAAAGGAGAGAGTGGGAGGAAAGGAAAAAGAGGAGATTGCAACCCCACGATCTCAAGATTCCGCGTCGCTGAAGTGAGAGGCGATAACACCCCGGTTCCTTGCTCTGCGACGAGACCTTGAGTCAGTGTAGCGCACATCATTGGGGGCGACCCGTGTGTTTCAGCGAGTTTTTGCGCCGTAAACTTTCTTCTTTTCTGAACACTGACTGGCGATTAACAGAAAGAATTAAGAACTAAGATGCGCTTCGTGTGACGATTGTGACAACACCCCTTACTAAGGTATGCGACGAAGCCAAGATGCCATCGGGTCGTCCAAACTCGTCAATGAGGCAATAATGGTGTCCTGTCAAGCCAGGAAACTTCAAGTCGCATTGTTCAATGCATCCCACTCCTCACATCACTGTCCAGTCACCACGAGGTTGCGTTCGCATCGGCTACTATCCTGTCTGCTCGATCGCAGCGAGTCAAGTTCCCGAGACGGTTATAATTCTCGGTCTAAATGCCTTCAATAGTGGCAGAGAAATTCTGCCTCACTAGATTCATAAGCCACCATCAATGGCTTCACATGGCCTATAATTGCGCCGTCTTAAGACCGAAAGCAAGATCTGAGCCGGCTATCGCGGACGCATCCCAGGTCTTCCGGTTTGAAAAAGCAAGCCGCATCGCCGCACCATGCCGTGGTGTAGCGATTCAGATCATGACAAGTGACTTCCTCAGGTGATTGGCAGTTTCTAGTGAGGTGATATTGGGACACAGACCTTGATCCAAATCACCCACGTGGGCTCTGATGTTGGTTTCGCGTTGCAATGGGGGCGACGTGAATGAGGGGAAGATTTGCCGGTTGATACGGACGAGGTAGAATTCAAATTCCTGGAACTTTGAAGCTTTGGTGATCCTTCAATAATACTTGAACCTACGTGGTTGAGTTCCTATTCGATTTTTGAATGAAGCTATCGCCGTCGCCGGCTAACCTACAGATATGTCAACTAATTCTAGGTAAGTCGCAACGTATGAGAGCGAATTTTTGCCGGTAGGCGACAATACTTGATGAACTTGCAATGCCAGTCAGTGGCTACTCTTGTTGAAATGGAGCAATTGGATGGGGCTGAAGTGTGAGCTTCCACTGTCCTGATTGCTGCCGCAATCTCAAGACTTGGCGTGTTGGTCTCCGCCGTAAATCAGACCAATATCGAGATCCCCGGTGTGCTCGGACATCATTTGAATCAGATAATCAGACTCCTTGAAGTCCCTCAAAAGATGCATTATCCGAATCGCAGCGTGTCGTACCTAACATACTACGTAGTGAGCGTACCTATCTGGTGGTGACGACTACCTTACTTCACGAATCATTGCAGTATTGAGCCCATGTCATGTGCAAACTGGGCTTAAATTGGAGCAGTAATTCTCCGAGCGTCTGACTCAGGTCACAGTGGATAAAACTCTCCCTGACAGCTGTCAACGCAGGTTTGTCGCAAATTGCAATAAAAAAATTCCAGGTGCTTACGCCATATAGAGCACCGGGCCGGCGGGAAAAGAATCAGTCGTGTCTCTGATGACGAGATCGTGCCCGTGCCAAACGTTCACAAAAAAGACGAGGCGGCTAATTTGAGAGAACAAAACGACGAAACAAATTTGCCGAGCCCGCCAAGTGGGAAAGCCTGAACACAAAAACAGCATCAGCCCTCTGAAGGCTATCTAGTTTAAGTTTAAAAGCACGTTGTTACACGCGAACTGTGCCATCCAAACGAAGCTACGAGACTAAAGAGTCTAGCTTCTTTCAAAGTAGCTTTGGCGAGAAGAGGTCAACGGCAGGCAACTCTGTTGGATGTTCCAGCTTTATGCAACCCGAGCCGAATTATTTGCGGGAAGTGGGCGACATGGGCGATCATGGAACATGACAAGAATATCTTGGTGCCTCTCAAGAGGTGGGATTTCCCCTGGATACATATTGAAAACTCCCGTGGAATGGAGGATGGGGACGTCTAATCACTCCAAGCCTCCAAGGTACGGAGTATGGGTGCTGTATCAGTGGAGTTGGCGAAAAGTTGAGTAGTATACTAGTAGTATGCGCCCCTGCGTTGGCCAACTCCACTGCCTGGTGGGGATTGCCCAGCTGAAGATCGATGATGCGAGACATGAAAGGCGGAAAGTCTAGCTCAAGAGATCCTGACTTTTAACGAAACAACATGTCAGTCTCGGGCATCGAGCTAGCCAAGCTCTCTATCCGCAAAGTCTAGACGCACAGCGTGGCTCCGGACATCTCACCTCGAAACGTGAAATCGGGGCACCGGCTCCCACTGAGAAAACTCCCGATGAACTACGCGCCCGCAGCGGAAGCAAGGAATCGGGACCTTGAGCCGGTTTATCGGGAGCTGGGCCCCCGCGGATAGTGTCCGATGCGCCGTAGAGATTATGAGGGAGAGCCAGACTTTCACTGGATCAAAGATACTCAAAGCCTTGATTCCGAAGCCGTCTTTCGGATTGGACAGGGCCTCCTATTTTCTTTCCTCAGTACGGAGTACTGTGCGGTGCAACCTTTCCTTCTGAACTCAGTTGGGAGCTTTGACCGCGAGGGCTTCGAACCGCGAGGGCTTGGAATATTCTGCTCACCTCGTGGACCAGCAATCCTCCTTTTTTGACATTTCCCCCTCATTGACGTGGTAACCGCCACGAACCGTGAGTTCGTCTGTGGTTGTGATTGGGAACTCCAGGCCCAAGCTCCGTCTTCATATCGGAATCCTGACGTGATCATGAACATGGAGATTGAAGACCATGATCCCATGGATCATAGTCGACCCATCGAACCTATGCTCCCTACCTCCCTATCAACCATCAAGATACCTGCATAGGCTGCATTATTTCCTGTATCTCGACTCGGTGTTTCGGAAGCCACTACCCATTGCATACCGTCATCTTCGTACGCTCCATATTCATACAGGCACATACGTCCACAGTCATTGAATTAGCCAGTCAGAACAGTCGGAATGTCCAGCGTCACTCGGAAACCGGGAGGCAAGCCCACGAGTAAGTCACCACTCTCTTTTGCGCCCTGGTCCACGATCCAGAAAAAAGGGAGGCCCGAGCAAAGAGACCAGGTAGGGTACCATCCTCCCATGCAGCCTCTTGAATAAAATGTCCTAACAATGCCCCCATCCTACATCCTACAGTGACATCCGCAGCAACGCAACGGCGCAGCTTCCGTCCAGATACCGTGAGGTGATCGTCATGTCAACCGTCCCCGCCGCAGTGGCCGCACCAGAGACTGGAGTCTCCAAACCCGTGGTCAATGAATCGATGGTTCAACGGTCCTGGATCGATTCCCACTCCCGTCGCACGAAATAATGCAATCTTGAATCCACAACTCGTTGAAGAGGAAAAAAGAGTCCCATCTTTCTCCACTGAAAGGATCATCAAAGTCGCAGAATGCAAGACACTAGAATCCGCCCAGACTACAACCATGAGCCTTTTTAAACATTCTCCACGAGGCGAGTACAAAGGACGCGCGAGGTGAAGTCGCTGACTGGCTCCCTCCCACACATATTGACCCTACTGCGTGTCCCCCCCGATGCGTGTCACCGTGTCACGCCCCCCATCTCGCCAGCGACCCTGACAGAAAATCCGACGATCGGCGTTGAAGAAAGAAGCCAAGACCCGGGAGTTGTGATGGGGAGGATCCATATCGGATGGCACCCGACTCCGTTCTGTCTCGCGCCTCTGCCAGACTGCCACCGCCTCTGATCCAGAACCCCCTTCTTTGTCGAATCGTCGCTCCTCTTTCTGTTGCTGTGTTTGAATGCCCCCCCTGCCCAGTGTCTGGCCACCCCAGCTGACGTCTGCTCACCAAGCATCGGGAAATCACTCCATTCGTAGCAAAGGGGCCGAAAGAGGCAACAGGGTCGTGGAGGGGGGTCGGGACACAATTCGCAAGCTACGCACCTTTTGGGATGATTGCGAGTTTTGTCCACTCTGATTCCGTCTTAATCCAAGTTTAGCAGTATCACAGCCTCAAAGGTCAATTCTTCAACTCCAAGACATGGGGTCATGAGCCTGAAAATAGTATTTCCATTAATTCGCTTCAATGCGTTCAAATTCTCAAAATGAGTCCCAGGTTTGATCAAGAGAGAGCCCCGTTTGAATCCCACCTATGCGCCCATTCCGCCAACAAAGAGTGGGAAAACCATCAAACGCCTGTTCCTGTCCAACCCGTATCCCTCTCTAACTTTTTGTTTTTGCGGAAAGACCAGTTACGAGAAATATCGCAGTAATGTAGCAATCGCAGTTGTAAGTCGACATTGTGACTTAGCCCACCGACAAACACGCTCAACCCCCTCGCCCAAAACCTATGTCCTTGTCTCAAAGCCACAGGGCCAAGCTTCAAAGATCCATCCATCACCCCTCTCGATTAATCTCTAATCTCCCCAGTGATGTACCCAATCTGCCTCCTCCCATTAACCCCCGCGTTGGTAAGCTGGCTCGCAAGGTTGGTCTGCCCGTCAACAAGCCTCCTCTGCTCCGCCAACCTCGCCCGGAACCTCTCCTCCTGCTCCCGGTCCAGACGATCCACGTCCTCCCTCTCCGCGACGCGAATCGCGCTCAGCGTCTTGGCCTGGTCGACCTTCTCCGTCGCAATCTGCTTCTCCCACTCGAGCATCATGCTCTGCCTCGCCATCGTCAGGTCCGACTCGGCCAGCTCCACGGCCCGCGCCCGCGTGATGCTCGCCTCCGTCAGCGCGGCCTGGTGCTCCAGGTCCGCGCTGCGCTCGTTGCGCTTCCGCCGCATCTGGGCCGCGAAGTGGTCTTCCTCGATGCGCGCGCGCTCGTTGAGCGCCACCAGCTCGTCTTGCGCCACGCGCTGCCGTCTAGAATCCTCGAGTTCCGCCTGTGCGGACCAGATTTGCGCCTGCACCGTCGCCAACTCGCGGTTGCGTGCGATGGAGAGGACGTGGTCTTCCTGCTCGAGGTTGATGCGGTCGAGGCGGGCGCGGCGGGTGCGTTCTTGAGCTTCGACGTCCTCGGGCATGCCGACGGCGCCTTCGGGTTGTGGCCCCATGTTGGCGTAGTAGACGTCCTCGGCGCGGTTGGCGCGGAGGAGCTTGATAAGGGCGTCTTGCTGGTCTGATTTGGGGAGGACATGCATGACGTACATTGTAGGGGAGTAGGTCATCTTGCCGTCCGAGTAGTGGTTGAACTTTTTGTTGATGTACTTCCACATGCCCGCCTTGAGGAGTGTTCGACAGGTGACGAGGGGATCCCGGGACTCTAGAGCGAGGAGAAGAATTGACTTCCCTTCTGATCTCAAGGTTGTGTCGGAACCGGCCTCGATGAGGAAGTTGATGACCCTTTCCATGAGCTTTTGTCGTGCGGCAGTGAGTTCGCCACTATCCGCGCAATGCCGGGCAAGTTCTCCTAGTGCACTCCGGCCTCCATGAAGGGTACTTGGGAAATCGGGCTCGTGTCCGTATTGCACCAGG
Source organism: Colletotrichum fioriniae (assembly GCF_027942845.1). Taxonomy (NCBI): domain Eukaryota; kingdom Fungi; phylum Ascomycota; class Sordariomycetes; order Glomerellales; family Glomerellaceae; genus Colletotrichum; species Colletotrichum fioriniae. The sequence continues at coordinate 1,442,613 of NW_027076844.1, read as the reverse complement.
ACCTGGCAGGCTGAGAGGTTCAGCTCACGGGCAGAGTTGTGAAGTGACCCGTCGTTGCGCGAGGCGCCGGCAGCCAGCAGGTTCGACATCATCTTGATGGCTGTGTCCCCTCCAACCTCGGTCGACAGCGTAAGTGGCGTGTTGCCCTTCACGTCGCACACGTCCACCTCTGCGCCTTCTAACAACAGCATTTTGACGACGTCAGGTCGGCGGTTCCGGATAGCCAGCATGAGCGGCGTGGATTGGGATATTTTCGACTCAAAATTGACCTTGGCGCCGGTCTCGATGAGCATCTGTACGATGCCACTGCTAACCTTCTTCTGCGGCTGTAGCAGCGCCCACATCATGAGCGTAATAGGCTCCTCATCAAGATCTTCCATCACCTTGCAAGGCATCATCTGGTCGTAGTAGTATCCGGCATCCAACAAGGCCTTGGTAATTCGGATGGAGCGCGGGTGCTGCTGCAGGGCAAGGAACATCAGGGGCAACGAGTCCGGCGGCATGTACATGACATCCAGCCTCGTCTCTCCGTCAGCGTATTCAGTAAACATTGCAATTAATTCCAGGGCGTCGTCTTCCGAGGCCGGATTGTCAAAGATACGGTAAAATGATCGGGATATGGATTCGGTGTTGGGCTTTTTCTCTAGTAGCCTCTTGACTAAGAAGGAGTTGCAGGCAGCGGCGGCTGATTGCAATAGCTTGCCGTCGGCGTAGTTGACGTCGACTTTGTGGTCGAGGAGGATGTCGACGAAGCCATTGGCGAGTGCTAGGCTATCGGGCTCGCTCTCGGTCAATGGTAGATCGACAACCTGGGTGAGAACAGAGCTGAGACCGTCGCCGTGGGCTCCCTTTTTCAGGAAGCTGTGTAGGATGGTGAAGCCAGCCTCCGAGAACCAAGCGTCCGTGTTCTCCCTCGTGAACCCTTCTCTAATGGCGAGGTTGAGGTCCGCCGACAAGATTTTGGACTCAAGCATGAAGGCAAGTGGCTTCACCAAGGCTCTCCTCGTCGCATCGACCAGCGTCTGGCAGTCGTTGGCGATCGGCGAGGCACCATATCGAAGGAGAGACCGGATGATCTTGAGATCGAGCTCCTCTTCGTTAATCGCGTTGTTCAGTACTACGTGTAAGTCGTCGGAAACAGGCAAACCGGCTCGGAATAGCATATCGATCGCGGCGGCACGGGGTTCGCGGCTAAGTTTCCAAGCAGCCCTCAGCGCCCTATTAAGCGTGGCATGCGAGGGCTTGTGTTGCTTCCTTTTGTTAGACCCCTTTAACGAAGCGTGGGATTTGGCGGAGGCAATGGATCTCAACGAGGCGCTCGATGGTTTACTCACTAGCCGCGTCCCGAGTTCGACCAAGCCTAGCATCATTTTCAGACTGCTTAGGTAGGCACTCCTCGTGGCCGCCCAGATGGCCTCGCCCTTGTTGTAGTTCGGGTCCGCGCCGGCTTCCAGTAGGATCTTGACCAGGTCATCGCCTTCTTCGCCGAATCGGACAGCGGATGCGAGCTGCGCGTCGAGTGCTTCACCTTCTACTCCGTGGATGAGGAGAGGCTCGAGGATGGCGGCCCGCGTCTTGAGGTTGCCGACTTCGGTGGCGGCTTGGAAGCCCCTTTCGATGGTCGATCGCTTGGGTGTGGTGGTGCCGCTGAGCAGCATATTGAGAACATCGGCGGCGCCCGAGCGACAAGCCTCAACGATGGCATCCTCGTCAATCTGCGCCCCATGGCTGACGAGGAGATTACCCAAGACGAGGTCACCGTCCGCCGCTGCCGCAAGTAAGGCATCCGAAAGTACAGAGCCCGAAGCGCCATGCTGCAACAACACCTCGCATATCGCCGCCCTTGCTTCTCGATTCGATAGAAGAGCAGCCTCGGCAAAGGCATCATTGAGTACAGGGAGAGGGTGCTTCTGAGCTAAAACGAGTTGGACGATATCGGGACGTTCCTTCTTGACTGCTGAAACCAGGGCCTCTCCGTCGCTCGTGTTGGCCTTGGAAGAAAGGGTTCGGAGCAACGGTATGTCGTTCGTGTACGTGTTGATAGCGAATCCGAGAGCCCTGTTCACCTCGGCACTCGGCGCGCCCGCGTCCAGCAGCTTCTGGGAGAAATCGAGACGATCCATCGGGTCGGCGATTCTCAGAGCGTGGGGTAAGGCCGATGCGAGCGACGCTGGGTTCGGGCGAGCCGCGAAGAGAAGATCTGTGATTTGCGTGTCGCTTGCGGCTACGGCATGGCAAAGAGCGGCGGCGTTGTGAGAGTTGACATCGGCACCGGCGCTGAGGAGGACTTTGACGATGGAGAGTTGTCGGTGCTCGGGGAGGGTCTGGAGCAAAGCGTGGACCTCCTTCACGAGAACGTCGTTGAAGGGAGCCTTGTCTTTTGTCTTTTGCAAGAGAATCTCGAGCTTGGCAGCCTTGGTATCTGAGAAGATTAGTTGCCCAAACTCGCTGACGGCTCTGCTGACTGTTGCGTGCGAAGGTTTGCCGTGCATGAGCAGCGTCTCGAGAACTGGCGGATCATGGCTGTGGATTGCTTTCACGAAGAATTAGTGATTTCTTTCTACTCTTTCTGAGTTGACGACCACTTACCGGAGACCATGGCAATGCCGTTGTCAACATTGACATCGGCATGGCCCTGCACCAATAATAGTTGCAGAAGCTTCAGATCAGCTGGACGATAGTTCAACGCATTGAGCATTGCCTGTGAGACCTTGACCGGGTCCAAGTCCGGGACCGACGTCAAAAGCAGCGTTGCCATGTCCAGCCTCGCCTTAGCATCCTGAGTCGTAATGATCCTAGGCAATACGCCAGCGGCAGTGTGAGGTGTCACATTCTTCTTGAGCAGCGCATTGAGTAGTCTCACGTCCTTTTGCGACACAGCAGCTACCAAAGCTGAACCCTCGTTGGTGTTGATGTCGGTGTTATACTTGAGAAACAGCTCGATTAGGTCTTCGTCGCGATGTGGTGGCTCCTCATCAATGGCTTCTTGTAACGCGTCGTGAACAATGGGCCCAGCGAGACCGCTCGTGAGGAAACATTCCACCATGCGATACCTGTTCTTCCGTGATAATGTCTTGGTGAGAGGGAAGATCTGGGCTAATGTGTCGCTTGATGGTTTGCTCATGAGTAGCTCCTTGGCCATCGCCGCATCACTCCTCATGACTGCAATCTGCAGGGCCAAACCACCCTTATGGTCGACGGATGCGGTTTGGTGGCGGTCATACACCATTGATCTCGGTCCTTTCTTCACATCATGTTCGGCGATGGGACGTCCTCCGGGGAAGACGGCGGTGAGAAGTAGCTTAGCTGAATCAACATCGCCTGCCTCCGCCGCCTCGATGAGCATGTCGTGCAGCGCAGTTCCGTTTGCCCCTCTCCGCAACAGCAAATCCAACAATAACCGGCGGCTCTCTACACCCATGTTCTTCGGTATGAGTTCGACGCACTCGGAGGCATGTGTTGCGCTTAGTTCCGCATTGCCGCTGAGGATGATGTGCGCCACGTCTACCCGTCCGTTCTGAACGGCTTTCCGTATGGCCATTGCGTCCTGATACTCTATTGAGACACCGTACTTGACCAGAAGACTGACCATGTCTTGGAATTCTGCTGCTGCGGCGTGGATGAGAGCCATGGCGGGTGCATCGCCGTCTGTGCCGGCGCATAGTAGTAGCTCGGCAACTGCAAGCTTGTCTCTTGGGTTCATCGACGGGTGATCCAGCAAATTTGAGAAAGCCTCGTCCAGTCCCGGGCGCTTCGGCGGATGGTTTCCCATGAGAATCGCAAGAGCAATGTCGTGACGTCCCTGACTGATTGCAACTTTGAGCGCTTCCGCTTGATTATAGTCGCCGTCGGCATTGGATCGACTCAGTTGAAGCACGGTTTCCAAACACCCTGCCTTGGTCGCGTCCACCATACACTGCGAGAGCCACGAAGTCGGTGGCCGGCCCTCTGAACGGAGAACGATCCCCACCAAATCCGCCTGTCCGCCCGCCGCGCAGGCCTGGCGGAACGACTCCTGAGCCTCGGGGCTATGCGCCACCCCGGCGCCGTAGCGGAGAAGAAGCTCGACGACCTCTACGTTTTCAGACTGCATGGCGACCGGTAATGAGGCGTCCAGGGCAAATGTGTCGGCGTGCGGTAGCAGGACCTGAATCATGTCGATCTGGCCATTGTGCACGGCGTGCTGCAACAACTTACTCCGCTCACCGAAGCTGTCGAGACTTTTCCGGCGAGGTAGGATACTCGTCTTTGCCTTTTGCGCCATGTTGACGTCGCCGCCGGATGAGACGAGCTGTGTGATGAGAGCCTCCGCCACACCGGGCGATCCGCGGTCGGCGACATGCTTGTCGAGGGTGTCAAAGACGACCTTGTAGTCCCACGACTTCTTCTTCCCCGTGAAGGCGCGCCGCAGGTTAGTGGTGGACTCTGTGCGGCCGTGTGACATTTGCTTGCGCTTGAGCAGCTCCTCGGCCTTGAAGTCGTCCTCCGGGGTCCGGAAGCTGGGGGGGCTGGAAGGCCGCGTCAGGGGCGTCGGTGACGGCGGGGGCTCGAGACCCCATTCCTCCGCAAACTGGATGATCCGCCGCTGGCGGTCATCCTCAGTCGGCGGAGTCGGCATCGGGGGTGAGCCGGGGGGAGAAGATAGGAATGGAGACAGTTTGGCGATGTGTTATACGGCGGTGACCTGGCCGTATGATGCGAGTGAAAGGGGGAGGGGGAGGAAAGGAAAAGGGAAGGAATGAGAAAGAGCTGTGAGCGGATAGCTCTCGTGAGGGTGAGGTTGAATGAGGCGGAGTGCTACGTGAGATGAGCTGAGAGAAGAGAGAGATGAGAGAGACGTGCGGCGCAAAGTTTCGTTTTCGTCTGAAAATGATGTTGCACGCTCAACGGCAGAGGGACGGCGGAAAAGACGGCCTATGGCCCGGTAGCAGTGTTGGGCGGAATAGCATGAACGAAGGAGGTGAGAACAAGCATCCAGGATCGATGGTAGGCTGACATAAAGAAAATACAAAGTATGGAGGTAGTGGCGATTGGTGGTGGTGGAAGAAGAGACGTTGGATGAATGGACGGATCGTTCGTTTGGGGGGCTTGGGAGGCTTCTGTCTGGGGTTCGCGGATGTTCGGCTTAGAACGACTCGTATCGTATCAGCTCTGCCCTCAACCGCTTAGGAAGAGGCCAGACGGGAGATGGCAGACACGGGTTGACCGTGGAGCTGAACTCAAAAAAGAGGATGAGGGAGAGAAAAGTAGAATGATGCAAGCCGGGTTGAGGCAGAGCGCACAGTTCTCCGACGGCCAGCCGCAGCAAACAGCAGCAACCAGTAACACGATCCGTAGCCCGTGTCCTTCTGCAGAGGCGTTGACGACGCGGGTGTGGTGACCTTGGGACTGTCCAGATAGAAACTCGAGGCGAAGCACACCACACGAAAGATGTCGGCGAAGAAAGATCGAAGGTCCAACGGGCAGAGAGCAAAGAGCAGGGGTCGCGGGTTGAGTTGAGTTGAGGTATCCCGAGGTCCTAAGCCTTGTGGCGACAATGCGTCGCGTTTCAGCAGGGTGGAGTTCAAGTTTTTCGTCTGTTCGTCCTTTTCTCTCTTTTTTCTCTTGGAGACCTGCTGGGAGACTTGTCCACTTTGGAGGCTGGTCCCCTAGTCTTTTCCAGATACGAGTGTCACAATAGAAGAACGGTCAGGGTGGCCGGGACCTTTTAGGAGTTGGGGCTCGGGACACAAGCGTGACAAGCGTATCCGTAGGCTAGGCGGTTAGCGGACAGGTCGAAGGAAGGGTGTGGCTGGGGGTTTATGAGGTTGGACGATGGCGGGCCCCTTGAAGCTTCACCAAGGTACAGTGACGTCGATCAGGTTGATGAATGAGACCGTCGGCCTTTTTTCTTGGACGAAGTCGTGATGAAGCTCCGGACTGGCAATGATTAAAGGGGATATCGCAGTTGACTGAAGCTTGGATAGCTGGGGGTATCCCCCCTGAGAGTGGATATGGTTGACAATCAGAGGCAATGAAGAAAATGGAGATTCAACAGCAGCAGGGGCATAGCAAGATGATCAACGGCAAGAAAAAGTTCAAGTATGGATAGTCATCCGCTCAAAGCCAGTTATGCAAACAAGCCTCAAAAGACCGGCCATTCCTCGTTTAAGCTTGTTGAGTGACCCGGGGGGACAGCTGCCGCTTGCGCCGGCACGTGTGAGTGGTGAGAATAAATGGGCTTGGTGAGCAGTCAACGCGAACGTGGCAGGGCATACGCGGACACGTCGACGATCCCTGGGCCGCTGAAGGTCCCGTACGAAGCGTGGAGGCGTATGGGGTGGAGAGGTTAGAGAAGCAGGTGAAGGCGGAGGAGACGGCACAGAAGTGGAGAAGATGAAGGAGTCGAGCTACGGAGGAGGGGACCGAAGGGTCCGTTGGAGTACCCGAATGTCTTCGAAACCTCAACTTGAATCTCGCGTCCTAGGCCAAGCCTTGGGCCAAGAGTTGCCTAGACTTTAGAGAGAAGATAGTCACTCATACAGACCATGCTGGCCAGGTCTCATGTTTTTTCATTGACTGCTGTCGCAGACAGCAACTCAATGGTTGCCCCATCGAAAAGTAGCATGTGCTTTTTGCTGAATCTTTCTCGGGGCCGAGGGCAGAAAGACTCCAAAGCCAAGGAATGCATGGTCACCAAGTGGCTCTTCGTTTGACCCGAGTAAGGTATCCATACAGGTAGTCTGAGAAAGCCACCCAAGAGCCTATGCTCCAAGATTCTGGGGCAAGATGAACCGGTCCCCGAATGTTTGAAGGACGAGAAGGGAGAACACAGGCGCCGCAACAACCCCTGACCCCTGACAGAATGGTCATCCTTCCCTAGGGGGAAAAGAGGCACGGAGCATCCTGAACGGACAGACGAGTGAGTACCGTAGGTTATGGACAGTACGGAGTAGGTATCCGTAGATGACCTTGCAAACTGCCTTGCCGTTCCGACCACCTGGCTGTGCGTTCCCGCTTGGGGTTTACTGTGTACTCGACTACTTCTACTGTGTGGCGTTCGACGCATCAGCCCACGCGCAATAGAAGGCTAAGAAAGTTCTTCTGCCGCCCTTCTCTTACGTGGCGTGCATGGCCGAAGGATGGCACACACACACAATGCCCGCAGCTCATTCGTCTCACCGAAACATTCCACCGTAGAAACAGATGCACGCTACTACACTGCTGTACGGTACCTTGGCAGTTAGACCAAGGTACACACAGAGGCCAAGCCGGGCTGAGCCTCATTGAAGACGCCATCGATTGCGTCCAAGATGTTCCCTTTTTGACGCGTCCCAAGATCAATTGGTGAAAGGAAAATGTAACCCACACGTTGGGAAAGATGCGGTGACAGGTTTGATATAGCCACCCGCAGTATGCTAAGAGGAAGCCAAGTGATCGAGACCAGGACTGATGTATAGAATGGATGAGATCATTAAGAAGGGTGGAAGGGTACCGACAAGTCTGAAAAGGTCACATCTAGAATGTCACCGCGGGAAGAAGAAATGAACCCCAGACAAAATCGATTGGCGATCATCCGGGTGCCCCGACGCATTGCTGTCTGCACTCAATCCGAGTCTTGGCAACTGACTAGCTTCACAGATTCCCCGACTTTGGGAGGGAACATGCTGGTTCACGTCTTGATACTTGACGACACTGAATGATCCAGCAACTCAATTCTTCCCCATAATGTATCCGCACTACCAAAGCCCCAGGTTGGACTGCATCAACCCAAACACCATGAACGAGTGACGGTGAGTAATGCCGCGATTACCGACCCAACAGTGGTGGCGTATCGACCAGATCCAGGCTCCTGTCATCTCTGCTCCAGAGACTAACTGGCGCCACCGCTGCCCGCCCTACCGCCACGACCAGTGGTTCATGCCAAGGGTGTTGAGGCGACGCTCAATTCCATCATCAGACTTTCAAGGTTTGCAATGCCATGCCGTGTTGGAAGCGCCCGAGCACCACTTTGGTGTCAGGTGGGTGACCAAATGGTTTAATCCCTAATTACTTTGCGATCTTGCCTCTACTTCTATTCGCTTTGCTGGAGGTAGTTTTCGTGATACTAGACGCATACTTTGCAAGAGACGTCAACTTTAATAAGTGTAATAAGGGGATAGTAATCCCTGTAGTTATGGAAAAGGTGATAGTCTGTTAGGTATGCATTGGCCGGCAACACAATTTTTCATCCATCACAGTGTATAGCAAGTCTTCAGTTCAACTCACAGTGCCTCCCGAGTTCCCTTCTCTATTGCATACTCGGGCTTCAGTATTTGGGTGGTGGCCCTTTCTCCTTCACACTCAATGCCAGCTTTCTAACTTTCGCACTGATTTCGAGCAAAAAAATCTCGCTCTCTCAGTCCATGGCGATAGTTCCCCTATCCAATTGACCATTGAACGCACCAAGACCCGATCATTTGAGACGACAAAGCAGTGATTATGATGATCACATTGCTTGACCTGCGAATGACATATCAAAATTTTGAAGCTTGGAGCATCCGCAAGCAATGAATGGGCATATGATGTGAAGCCCTCCCTCTCTCAATCTTACTCTTAGCCTCCATAGTCCTCTTTTCATACTCACCCTCACTCTCATACTCACTTTCATTCTCACCCGTACACGACCGGCAAAGAACTCACCCGCCTCACAATGAGGACTCCCGCTCATCGGAAAGCCGACCCCTCTCTCACCCGTCACCCGAACGCAGCCCCGCCTCCGGCCCCCCGCCCGCCCCTCATTGCCGACCTGAGAAGGTAAAGAACCCCGCCATCGTCTCTCAGAGCTCATAGCTCATAGCTCCCCGCGCGCGCGTATAGCTAAAGCATTTCTAATCACGTCTTATGAGAAAGAAAGCCCCCCTCCTCCCCTCACTTCATCGGAACGCTGACTAAACCATAATTGTGACCTCAAGCGTAATCGGAAGCTATTCCAATACCTACTGCGTAACCGCCCCTCCATCGTCCCATAGGTTCCAGACCGAATAAGAAAAAGAAATTGAGACCTCTCTCCTCCCATCGCAAATGTCCCAATTCCTCATCTCGCGACCCTCCACATCCATTCGCATCCTGACCAGAAGCTCCAAACTCACATCCACCCTCATCACCAACACCAAATCCACGGCAACCCTCCCATCACAACCCTTCCTCAAACAAACTCACCACCAAACCCGCACCTTCATCCCATCACCAACCCACCAAACCTCTCTCTCCCCAGCCCCGCACTTCACAATGGCCTCCTCCTCCTCCCTCCCCCAAACAATGAACGGCATTCAAATCCCCCGCACAGGCGGCACAGAAGTCCTAAGCCACCACACCGACCTGCCCCTGCCACAGCTCGCCGAGAACCAGGTCCTCGTCCGCAACGAATACGCAGGCATAAACTACATCGACACCTACTTCCGCACCGGCCTCTACAAAGCGCCCCTCCCCATCACCCCCGGCCGCGAAGGCGCCGGCACCGTCGTCAAGTCCCACCCCTCCGTCGCGGCGGGCCAGTTCAAAGAGGGCGATCGCGTGGTCTACATGGGTCCCTTTGGATCCTACTCGGGCTACTCCGCCGTCAACGCCTCCCAGCTCCTCCACATCCCCGATGCGCTGCCCACGGATAAAGCCGCCGCCGCTCTCCTGCAAGGTCTCACGGCTTGGACGTTCATCCGCGAGGCGGGCGAGGTGAAGGAAGGGGATTGGGTCCTCGTCCACGCTGCCGCCGGCGGCGTCGGGCTGCAGCTCGTGCAGATGCTCCGGGCCGTGGGCGCCAAGGTAATCGGCACGACGAGCAGCGACGAAAAGTGCGCGCTGGCCAAGAAGAATGGCGCAGAGTACATTGTCAACTCGCGCTCGCAGGATCTCGTGGAGGAGGTGAAGAAGATTACGGGCGGGCACGGCGTGGATGTCATCTTTGACGGTGTCGGGAAGGCTACGTTTGATAGCGATATCGAGATGGCGGCGCGCAAGGGGAGATTGGTCGTCTTTGGCAACGCGGTAAGCTCTACCTCACAAGAATGCAGAAATGGGTCTCCAGGAGCATCACTAACATGTTTTCTTTAGTCGGGAGCTGTTCCTCCATTTGATATCCTCAAGCTGGGTCCCAAGAACTTGAAGGTCATGCGGCCCATTGTCAACGGCTACACCGCGACCAGGGAGGAGCTGGAAAAGTACAGCACGGAGCTCTTTGACATGATTACGTCGGGCAAGGTGGAGGTGGCCATCCACAAGGCGTACCCGCTCAAGAACGTCAAGCAGGCCCACGAGGATCTTGAGAGCCGCAACACGACGGGAAAGCTCATCCTCAAGGTGGATTGACTAAAAGCACTTCTATGATATTGATGAAAGCGGGCCAAACAGAGACGCTGCAAGGGAGGGGTATCTTGAACTTTTTTTCTTTTTTTTTAATTAAATTCTCTCTCTATGGCGGACGTCGTATCATGGCTCTCGCTGCGGATAGCACTAATTCTATCATCATCTATGATAAGCAACCAAACTTTCTTATTTTCTCAAGATGTGGCTGATGCACCGATACATATTCGTCCCTCTTTTTGCTTAGCCGCTTGTGGGCTTGGCGTTGGCAAGGAGCTCAGGGGGAGGGTCCTGGCGATAACCCTTGGGGTTGTTGCTGACCCAGCGCCAGAGATCCTCGCAAGCCTTCTCCAGTGTCTCCTCAGTCTTCCAGTTGAGCTCCTTGTTGGCCAGGGATGGGTTGGCAGTAAGATCGAGAACATCGCCCTGGCGTCTGGGGACAACATCGTAGGGCAGATCGCGGCCGACAACATGGCTGAAAGCCTTGATCATCTCAAAGACGGTGCTGCCACGGCCGGAACCGAGGTTCCAGGCCTTAACACCAGGCTTGTTCTCGCGGAGGTAGTTGAGGGCGCTCAAGTGGCCCTTGGCCAAATCGACAACGTGGATGTAGTCGCGGATGGCGGTACCGTCTCTCGAGGCGTAGTCTATTTATAATCAGCGAGACTTCTCTACTGTTTAGTTATATGTACTTACCATCACCAAAGACGAGGAGCTTGTCGCGGTCACCCGTAGCGACCTTGCCGAGCAGAGGCAGCAGGTTGTAGGGGACGCCCTGAGGGTCCTCACCCATGAGGCCAGAGGGGTGGGCGCCACATGGGTTGAAGTATCTCAAAAGAGCACCGTTAAACTGCTCGTAGGACTTGCCAGCCTTCTTCAGCTTGTTGCGCTCGGCGTTGATGTGATCAGTAATGACCTGCTCGACAAAGGCCTTGGTGTGGCCGTAGGTGTTGGTGGGGCCAATTGGGCAGTGCTCGGGAATGGGAATCATGTTCTCGAAACGGGTGGCATCGCCGTAGACGGTCGCCGAAGAAGAGAAGACAATGTTGGGAACATCGTTATCCGTCATGGCCTGGAGCAGGGAGACAGTGCCGGCAACGTTGACGCGGTAGTACTCGAGAGGGATCTCGCCAGACTCGCCGACAGCCTGTAATCAATGCTGTTAGTTTTCCGTGGTGGGAGGCATTGCAAAGGAGGAAAAGAGCTGACCTTGAGCGCGGCGAAGTGAATGACACTATCAATCTCGGGGTGCTTCTTGAAAACCTCATCGAGGCCGGCCTTGTCGGTGACATCGACCTGGTAGAAGTGGGGTCGCTTGCCACTCAGCAGCTCGATGCGGTCGACGGCAACCTTGGAGGAGTTGTACAAGCTGTCGACAATGACCACATCGTAGCCGTTCTGGAGAAGGGTGAGGGAGGTGAAGGAGCCAATGTATCCGGTACCACTGCAAGCCACGAAATGGAGCGGTTAGCCTCTATGCTCTATTCAGACTTGCGCCAACGAACAACGCCACGGCGGCGGGTTTCAACGGTGCCACAGGCAATTGAATTGCCATAGACTTGTTAGTCAGATGGGAAGAGGTGGTAGCTCACCCGGTAACCAAGACAGTTCCAATGGCCATCGTGAAGAAATTTGCGGGCGTCGATCGCAACTAGATGCGGTGAGGGGTAATTTGGAGGTGGAGGGGGGATAGTAGGTTGACGAAGGGTAGTAAGAGATGCGCGGTCCGTCGGGGTATCAAGTCGTTAGGGTGTGAAGGAGAGCGCAAGTCTGTCGTGAGTTTGAATTTGGAGGAATGACGAAAGAGAATGGTTGTGAAGGATTGCGGGAGGAGGCGAGAGATATATCTGGCGGTTGACGTGAGGGGTGGGAATAATAAGGCGACGGTCGCAATAAGGAAAAAGTAAACGGGGTCGTCTGTCTGTAACGTCCAGGCCGAGTGATGATGTGGGAGAGAAATTGGCTCGGCCATGAGTGCCACCGTTCGCGCGCCCACGCCCATGCCCACACCCACGTCTACCGGTACGCCCACCATGCCCACCAGCGAGACCAAGCATTTGGTTGAGTGCGTGCTGCCAATCCCAGAATGTGTTATTGCTGCGTGCTTTCGCAGTAGCGAATTTGGGGCCATTTGGGGCCACCTCAATGTTCCATTTGCAACGGCCAATCTGGCGTGCCAAATTGGAGGCGATGGCGGGGTCTTGCAGGCGGGGGTGGCACCAATCTCAGGCTTTGTGGCTGGCTGCGGAGCCGAGTAATTTCATCCTCGATGCTCTAACGGCGCAATTGTTGGCACGCTGAAACTTGCAACGACCGGGGATCGCGGTGCCGTGGAGACTGATCTTCGTGACGGTGGACGGGCCGACAAGGTCCCTAATGGTTGATCAGGTTGACTGCTTTTCCTTCAGTGTCACCATGTCACTGGCCTGTGAATCTTGCCTTCTAAGACAGATTCCGTGAATACGATCAGGTATCCGTAGACTGACGAACTGCCACGACCTGGGAGTCAAGAGAGAGAGAGATCGGATGACGGATCAAGAGGTGGATGGTCTGGTGGGGTGTGTCCCCGGCGCATGCTCCCCGTATCCGTACTGTTTAACCCTTCCCGGATGTCTCTTTGCTGTTTGTTGGAGCGGCTGAATGGTTGACCGGCCTAGCCTCGCCGAGTAGGTACTTTACTGCCCGAGTTCTCCATATGCGCATTTGCAAGATCCAGTCTGGCACTGCAGTCTTGCCATTTTGTTCGGTTGTTCGCCCGAAAGAACGAGGGTGAGGGGCCGGCGGGTTCCCGTGTTTGTGAATGGCAGCGGAATCCAGGTCAGGTCTGGGCCTAGGTGCCTAGGCACATTGCCTTAGCGCAGACGAGACGGATACCATGGCTCAGGGTTAGTCAATGCCTGTTTGCCGTGCTGCCTGGCGCAGGTCTTGCATTCGGTACAAGCTCTCTGCATATCGTCGACGTTTTGCGCGATATTTCAATGGCAAGGACGTAGGAGTATGGTGGGAAAAGCACGTGTTGGGAATCGCATGTCGATGAATCTCTCCAGGATGAACCAGCAATTCGAGGTGGAGTCGCAAAGGTTGTGAGGTGGGCAGGGCGTGGAGCAATCGGTGACGTACTGCGTGGTCTGGATGAATGAGGTGTTCAAGCCTCAGGTTGAGTACCTTACCTAAGGTAGCTGACCTTATCGGGGGGCTATCTTATCCTATCAAGACGGGAGGGTTATCATTATCTTATCATCACGTGGTCGCAAACTTCGACGGCTCAAAAGACACCAAGGTCCTCGCTTATGTAAGATCTCAGACTTGGGCGGCGCGTACCTATGCAGTGGGCCGACCACCGTTGCGGGGACCTGAGGACCACAGCGCGTGCAACGGACACGCTGCAAGGGTCTGAGCTTTCTCTGTCTTTGCGCCCGACCCCCCCCGGTTGCTGGCTGGGCGGTTGGCGGTGGGCGGCTGTCCGTCGCGAAAACATTCCCTTGTCCCATGTCCGGTGTGTGTGTATGTGAGAAGCTCCTCAAGTGAACGCTTCAAGACGGCACAAAGAACTCAACGAATCCTCGGGACATCCCTCGCCTTGCATCACCGCTGTCGCAAAACTCATTCTACTCGACTGACAATTCATTGACCCGCTCATACTGCACCGCCAGCCACATTCCTTCGTCAAGCCCGTCCATCTGGTCCTCCACACCGACGATCCGACGCGCGCGTGGTTTGGCGCGACTTGTGCCTGGAAAAGATGGTCGTTGCGACTTGGGACCGCTCTTCCTCTCTTTGTTGACAAACCGCCTCCCTCCCTTCCCGATCCGGCGGGCCTGTCCCTCTGGAATAGCTTCACTTTGAGATTCTTCTCTCACTTGAAGCTCCTGCAACCACCTCCCTTGCAGCCTTCACAAAGCCTCATTCACATACGACCTTGAACCTCGCGCCAATTCTTCTCGAGGTTTTCCTTTGGCAGCCGCCTCCCTTGTAGCTCAACATAGATCTCATGCTTCAGTGCGCCTGCCATTGTTGACGAGACAAAAGAGACCTCGACTTACGACAAACTGCTTTTCAGAGACTCGTTGAAAACTGCAGCGCATGTCTACCCAAACAATAATAATGTGAGTTGCGTCTTTGCGATCCTTTCTCCTCCCATTGCTTCTTTCCTTCAACGCTCTTTCTTCTCGCGCTTGTCGTCTGTGAGTTTGACCTCATCGTCACTTCCTACTTCGACAATTCTCAGTACCTGATTCTTTCAGCCCTCCTTATTCCTCCTCATACATCGTATCTCTTCTCATCTTCACGATTCAACCCTCTCCGTCTCATCTCACTACTACGTGGGGTTGATTGATCTCATTTGATACACAACCCGCCATCTCAACCCACAACTCACCATCATCACAGACCCTCCTCCGTCACACTGCGCCAAGATGCCACCCAAAAGAAGGGTCCGTGACGACCACGGTGAGGCGCCATCCACGTTGGCCGGTGGTGCTGCCGTCAGTCGAGAGCTGCCTTCGTTGGCATCGCGACTCGACACATCGTACGGATCTGCACCTTCCACGATTCTGCGGAACACTCGCCGTGGTCAACAACGCAATTTGCAAGACATTATCAAGGAAACACTACACGACAGCGACGACCCTGATGACGACCCGGGCGACCCGGGCGACCCGGACAATGGCGACGAAAGCGATGATGGCGATGCCAGTGCCAGCAGCAGTGAGAGCAGCAACAGCAAACAGCCACAAAAGCGTGCTTCTCGACGCACAAGGCAAACAAGGCAAACAAAGTCACCAACCTCCAAACCAGCGCCAAAGACGAATCCGCCGCGCAGAGTACAACCGAGTCCTGATCCAGACCCTGATCCCGACCCGGACTTTGACCAAGACTTCGGCCCCTATCGAGAGTCCTCAGAATCCCCCGATCCACTGAGGGATGCAACACCAGATCCCCTCCACGTCCGGCGCTCACCGCGACGACAATCACCAGCCAAAACTGGTAAGTGCGACCCCGTGCGCGACACCAGGTCTTGCCTTGCCGCGGTCTCACTTCCCTTGCTAAATATCGTCTCAGCTCCCTCCATCGAACCTCCTTCATTCCAGCAAGGCCCTCTTGTTCCTCCACAGCAGTTCTTACCAGGTGCTGCACCTCCAAGAGGGCAATTCTCAACATATTCACAGTCGATGAATAGGAGAGCCAGCTCGGAGGATCCTACTCAAGGTTTGACACCTGCTAGACGATCTCTTCCTGCGGCAAGCTGGAACTCCGTTTTCGCTCGAGCCATATCCGAAGAGCCCTATTCCCAGTCTCGCTCTCAACTCGCCCAAGGCCCTCCGGAGCCGACTCCGACACCAGACTCAGTTCGCACCTTTGGCCAGGAAAGCTCACTCTATGGAGGTGCCGATATTGGCTCAACCCCGTCGCAGTCTCTCTCTTCAGGGCGTGGTGGTCGCATGCGGTCAATCGAGGAGAGCGAGGAACCTTCTCCCCCAAAGCAGCAGACGAGAGGCATAGATCTACTCAGTCCATTGAGGCGCTTAGCACGCGATCCCCGGCACAACGCGCAAATGGCACAGCGAAATATGAACCAGGCAGCTCCTCACCAAGGAGCCATCCAAGCTCCGATCACCAAGGTTTCTGATAGACCTCCTCCCGATCTGCCGCCTTTACTGCCCTCCCAGGGCAACATCCGCCCATCTCAACAGGAGCCACCAAGTACACCGCCATCAGGTCGATTTCGACCGCGCAGCAGTAAATCACCTTACCAGGCGTTGCCTGCTCACCTTGTCAACCAATCTCCTGCTAAAAGAGACTCATTAGGGTCAGTAGCAAGCTCGCGTCAGCTCGCAGCTAATAAAGATTCGGTGTCACCTTCTCCTGCTGCAAGGTCGAGCTCAACTCGTCTGTCAAGTCGTGTTAGCGAAGAGCCATCTCTTGATCATCAATCCCCTCAAGCCTCAAACCGTCACCCTTCACCTCGCAAGCCGCTGCAGGCCGTGAACTTCATTCCTGCTCGCAGAGGGCCGCTGGCTGCCGAAGAAAATCCTGCACCTCCTCGCCCCCTATTTGGCAAACCTCTACCCGTCAATGGTGATCCAGCACCGTCTCGTTCCTTGGCCAACGATCCTCCAGCCATCAGAGTGGAAGCTCTAGGGTCCACAGCGGGCGGAACCGGCTCGACGAGGCTTCCCGGTACAAGTGGCCTTTCTGGCAACAGGGACGGTCGACCAGCACCTGGCCGAGGCGAGCCCGGTATGTTTACTCCCGAAATGCGAGCAAGGATACAGCAAGAGCATCGGCAGGAACGGATCAAGCAGGAAGCCCTTCGAAAGGAGCGCAGTGCTCGTTTGCAGGCATGGCCACGAGTCTACAATACGGTGTATGAATGGACAAATGTCCCTCGACCGGACAGCCCCGAGACAGACGACGACTTTGGATCCGATTCAGATGGCCACATGAACTCGATTGTGACTTCGCGACAGGTTCCCTACAGCGAGTTTTCGTGGGCAAGTTGGATCTTGTTCAAGATTGCTGACGCGTTCGTGGACTTGATCAACTTTGTCTGCTCCCTGGACTTTTGGATTCTCAAGGCTTCGCTCGGCATTCTGCTTCTTTCACTCCTGACATGGGGTGCCTTGACAGGATTGAACTCCACGCCGGCTATTGGACTAGGCGGCATCCAATGGTACGGTCTGTCAGACTTCTCTCACAATTTCGGTCAATTCGTGCCACTTTGGATGTCGCGACCTGCAACGCTCTTCGGCGACGATGACGCTAGGGAATATGTCCGTCAGCAACGCAACCACGAATACGAAATCACAAAGTTGACGACGGCCAGCAAGCTTCATGAGGGATCGCTGTCGCGCTTGATGGAGATCGTTCCCAAGGTTGTGCACATGAAGTTGGACAAGAAGGGACGGCCCGTCGTGGGAGAGGAATTCTATCACGCGTTGCGTGACCTCATGAAGAGCGATGCCGAAGTATTGACGCTGAGTCGGGGCCATGGTGGCTACCACTTCGTCTCCGATGAGAACTGGCTGGCGATCAAGAGCAGACTCCAGAAGGATCCCGTATATCAGAAAGCTGCAGAGCCGCCTACGCCAGGATTATCCTCCGCGGACGTCGAGAATATCTCACAATCCAAGTTCGACAAGACCTGGGAGAAGTGGCTTGTCAACAATAACAAGAAGATTGCCAAAATACTCGAACCCCAGTTTAGCACGTCCATTCCGGACAAGATTGGCAAGGATCTCGAATCCAAGATTGAGAGGTTTGTCAAGGACCAGTTCAAGAATAAGGACACCAAAGATGTCGTGGTGACACGGGATGAGTTCATTCGCCATCTTAAGGACGAGTTCGCCACCCATCGAAACGAGGTCAAAGCTGAGGCGCAAGAACTGCAGAAGAAGTTGGAGCAGTACATCAATGAATCGGTTGAGGGCATTCTGAAGAAGAGCCCGCCAAAGGGCGTCACCCGGACGGAAATGATCACAGTGGTTGATGGCATGATCCGCCAGGCGATTGCGAATGCTGGACTGGAAGCGCTTGCGCAAGGCAAGATCGGTGCGGTCTGGGACAAAGAACTCCGCCATCAGGTCAACTACTTGGCTCATGGCAGCGGTGTCATTGTAGGAGGCGACCATCTGACGCCAAATTACGTGCCTCCCATCAAGGCCAAACTAGGCACCGAGAGTCATAAGAGATTAACATCGCGGAGTCCCCACATCCAACCACCCGCTGCAACACTGTTTGGCTGGGAGGACGAAGGAGACTGCTGGTGTGGCATGGTTGTTGTGGACAGAGATGGAAAAGAAGGTGGCGTCCGCATCGGCTACATCCTCAGTCGAGAGATTGTTCCCCAGCATCTGGTCGTCGAGCATATTTTACCTGGGGCCACACTGAATCCCGACGCCAGGCCAAAGGACATTGACATTCTGGCATATTACACCGACCTTCACACGCGTAATCGGGTTGCCGACTTTGCGGCAGCCCACTTCCCAGGCAACAAACTCTCGGATGGCTGGGTGAAGATTGGTCAATTTACTTACGAAAGCAGCGACACGCTAAACGGAGCACACGTACATAAGCTCAGTTCGGAGCTTCTTTCCTTGGGGGCCTACACGGATCAAATCGCGCTTCACGTCACCAGCAACTATGGCTCAGACCATACGTGCTTGTACAGAGTGAGACTCTATGGCGTGGAGAACGAGGCTTGAGGAAAAACCGGGACCAAGGATGGGGGGTGGGTAGATAGAATCTTGCAGTTGTCGCGTCTTCGGCGTTGATTCGACTGGGGCCTCACTACATTTGAGCGGGACGCACTGGCTTAGGGATGGCTTTTTGCAAGACGTGAGGATTTTTCAAGCATTCAGGGAACGAGGGATTGAAAAGGCACTTGGCGTTGGGGTTTGACGATACCCCTTGGACTTCTTCTGATGCAGTCCTTAGGCAAAGAGAGTATTTAATGCATAACGTTTTCAAATATTTTTGCTGATTAGCAATGTTCATAGTCCATCTAGTACATGATCAAGCGCTTCTAATGTGGCAGGCTAACTTTTTCTCCTTTTGATTCAATCCTCTCAACGGGGTATATATCTTTTTAGTTCAATAAGCCCGAAGCCAAAGCCTCGAGGTCCTCCAACGTCTCGGGCTCGTGGTCAATCTCGAGCACCTTGCCGCCCTTCTTGGCCTTCTTCTTCTTCTCCCTCTCCTCGTCCGAGTCGTCCTGGAACCACTTCTTGGTCTTCTTCTTTGGCCTTTCGTCCTCGCTGCTGCTGTACTCGCCGCCGCCCTCACCCGCAATCGGCAACGACCGCAGCAGCGCCAACGGATCTTCGTCCTCGCCGTCGTCAGCACCGCCACCACCCGCGACCTGCGGTCCCTCGGCACTCTTCGGGATACCCTCCCCGCGCTCCTCGGCCTCCCTCTGCTTCCTCTTGAGTCTCTTCTCTTTAAGCCGTCCCTTGGCGGCGAGCTTATCATCCACATCAGCCTCCTTGACGCGCGCCGCCTCGCCCTCGACGAACTTTTGCCGGAGTTCCTCCGCGGGGCCTTCCTTTTCGAAATCGTCTTCGTTTTGCAGCTCGTAGATTTGGTGCGCGTTGCCGTCCTCGTCAAAGACGAGCTTCTCGCCGCGGCCCTTGAACTTGAGCATCTTCTTCTTGGACTGGAGGGCCTTTTCGCGGCGCTTGGAGTCGACGATGAAGTCTTGGCCGCCGTAGGATATCACCTTTGGCTTGGCGCCGGGTGCGAGGTTGGATTCGGCGTCGAGTTCGTCGTCGCCGAGGACGCGTTTTACGGAGAGGAAGTCTTCTTCTCCATCCCCGTCTGCGCCGGTGTTACCGGCGGCTGCTGCGGTGGGGTCGGTTGCGTCGCCAGTGACTTCGTCGCCGTTGGCGACGAGTTTGGTGTAGTGGCCCGAGAGGACGTCCTGGTTCGTGCGCTCGAACATGCGGTCGTACTTTGTCCTGACCTCGGGCTTCTTGGGCTTCTTGGGTCCCGCCGCCGCGTCGTCGGAGTCCTCCTCGTCTTCGTCGGAGGACATGCCCTTGCGGGGCGCGTTCTTGACCTTTTTGATGTCCTCGCCCTTGCGCATCTTGATCTGCGGCGCACCGGGGAGGCCGAGACTCGCGGCGTAGGCGTCGAGGTCGAGTTTGTTGAATTTGAAGACCTCCTTGTCCTTTTGTAGGTAGATGGAGCGGACGTAGCTGATAAAGGCCTTTTGGCCGAGGTACTTGAGGTCCGGGTTGGAGAAGCACATGCTCTGGAGCTGGTCCTTGATGCTCTTCTTCTTGCTCTCCTTGACGGTGATCTTGTTGATGGGCACCTTCTTCAGCTCGAGGCGCTTGAGCATGCCGGCCTCCTCACTGGGCTCGAGGAAGAGAACGGCTTTTCCGTCGCGCTCGTAGCGGGCGGTGCGCCCGACGCGGTGGATGTAGGTGTCGACGTCTTCGGGGCAGTCGACCTGGACGACCCAGTCGACGGCGGGGAAGTCGACGCCGCGGGCGACGACATCGGTGGCGAAGAGGACCGAGGCGTTTGCGTCAGCAAAGCGCTTTGTGATTTCCATGCGCTGGAGCTGTTTTTGCTTGCCGAGGAGGTGGAGGAGCGGGACACCGGGCTGGAGGTGTCGCATGCCTTCGTATGCGAAGCGGACCTGCTTGCCTGAGGAGAAAAAGACGATGATCTTGCTCTTGAGGTTTGCCTTGATAAAGCCGAAGAGGGTGTCGAGCTTCTCGTGGAGGGGAGTGACGATGTAGTGCTGCTGGAGGTTCTTGGGCGTGGATTCCTCGTGGACGGAGACGTATTCGGGGTCCTTGAGACTCAAGCGCGCGAGGTCGGAGATCTTCTTGCTCTGTGTCGCGCTGAAGAGGAGGGTCTGTCTCGTGGAGGGCAGGTGGTCTACCAAGGCGTCAACAGCGTGCTGGAAGCCCATGTCCATGATGCGATCCGCCTCGTCGAGCACGAGGATCTGGAGGTTATCGACATCGAAACCGGCAGTCTGGTCGAGGTGCTGCAGCATGCGACCGGGTGTACAGACGAGGATGTTCATCTTGGATAGACGCTCGGCTTCCTCCTTCAAACTCTTGCCTCCGATGACGAGACCGGCAGAGAAGTTGTGGTAGCGACCGACCTTGCGGAGGACCTCAAAGATTTGGGCGGCGAGCTCGCGGGTCGGGGAGATGATGAGGGCGCCGAGGCCGTCGAACTCTGTCCATTGCGCGCGGTAGAGCTTCTCGAGAACGGGAATAATGAAGGCGAGGGTCTTGCCGCTGCCTGTCTTGGCGGCACCGAGGATGTCGCTGCCCTTGAGGGCGAGGGGCACGGCGCGGGACTGGATATCGGTGAGGGTCTCGAAGTGGGATTTCTCGAGGCCCTTTCGGGTCGTTTCGCAGAGGGGGAGTTCGGAGAAGCTGGTATATTCGCTCTTGGGATCCTATTAATGGAGCAGACACAGGGTCTTGAGTCAGTCTTTGTCCAAAGATTCTCAACGTCGTGGGCGTGGGTGTGGTGCGCGGGCGCGCAAAAGATACTTACAAAGTCGGCTACGGCCTTCTCGAGCTGCTCGATTGTTTGCTGCTGCTGCTTCCTCTTCTCGAGGCGCGAATCTCTCTTGAGGACCTTTGGCTGCTGCTTCTTCCCTGATCCCTTTGCGGGAGGCTTCGTGGGAGTTGCCATTTTCGTCGTCTGGTTTGCGTCGAGCTCTCTCTCAATACGCCGCGGAGGATCTCAGGAAGGCAAAAAAAAGTTCTGAAGGACCTTTGGAGGAAGCGCCTGGAAATTTTTTGGCGTCGGGTTACTGCAGTGGAGTGAAAAGTTCGGCATTCGGCGACAGGGGACGCCGTCTGTGGGGTTGATAGTTGGCGGGCATTTTGACACCTGGCGCCGTCTGGCAGTTCAGCACCCGAGATGTCTTCGACCTTCAGCGCCATCCATGTCACCACTCCTATCTCAGCATAAATTTCAGAATTTATTAATTGCGACATACAAATCTGCGCTCGGTGGACTATGCGACTGTCTGAGTTTGTTACCTTGAGAGTTGGGGTTGTGTGGAGAATGTTGGCTCGAAATATCTCTCTCGGCAGTGTTCAGCGTAAGAGAAAGTTGCTCGATTGTTGATGCCAGTGCGATTGGACTTCTGTAATAATACCATCACTGATTTGCAGTTGACAACAGGCCATGTTACAATGTATCCTGTGGGATCTCATTGAGAATGTTCGAAAATGAGAACAGAATAAACTTAGCATCTTACCGCTGTTGATATCCCTCTCGGCTTCAAAGTAAGATTTTCGTCCTTGCCACCACAAGTCAACAATAATCACATACCCGATAATATGACCCCCACGCGTGCGAGACCGAGCTCAGAAAGCCCCGAGTCCACGGAGATTACCCACATAGCAGAGCTATGCTCGTATTGCGATTTGACTTTCTCATCCTCAGAAATCATATTCGATAATCTGCATTGCGGATAGTCCGGACAAACCACCTGCCCCCCACTTATGTGATCAGTTAGGTACGAATATGTGATAGTGAATATTGGACTCCATACTAGCACATGATGAAATCTGCTCAATGAGGTAGTCCCGATGAATCTGGACCTACCTACTTGCTAAATCTTCCGTGCCAGGCGTTTTTTCTTGCGGACCCCTTCAGAGCTTTCTGCCGAGGTTCTCAATTTCTCTCCTTTCCGGACATAAGATAGTCGATCTCCACGATTACCAGCCGCTCCGTCAATAATTCTTTCAAACCCAGCATGATGCCTTGCCTACAATGACATCGTTCAAGAAATTACTTCAGAATTCTCTGGAGGACGACGTGTTCTCTTCGGTGGTACTCTACGCTAAGCACCGTGATGGTTAGATAATCACACCAAGACTCGACCCCTCCTTCACAGTTAACACAATGATACTTTAGGATCTGATATCGTGTCCGAATGCCTAGGCGGCCCATCCCCATCATGGCCCAATCAAGCTCCCATCGACAAAGACACCGTCTTTACGCTAGCTTCCTGCTCAAAGCTCCCAGTCACAGTAGCCGTGTTACAGCTCGTAGAAGAACGGCTCCTCACACTCGACGCAGATGTGAGCTCCATGCTCCCCGCTCTGGGGCGTCAGAAAGTCCTGGTCGGCTGGCGTCCAGACGGCTCACCCATCCTCAATGAGCGTCGCAACCCAATAACCCTTCGCCATCTGCTGACACACTCCGCCGGTACGAGCTACTATTTCCAAAATAAAGACCTAAGACGACTTCGAAGTCTCAATGGGAAACTCCCGGCTACCTTGGAGGCTACCATTGAAGAGCGTTTTGACGACCCGCTGCTCTTCGAACCGGGAGAGGGTTGGGATTATGGATGCGGACTTGATTGGGCGGGCAAATTGGTAGAGCAGCTTACCGGCATGTCTCTAGAAACGTACCTAAAACTACACGTGTGGGCACCACTGGAAGCATCTAGCTTCACCTTCTGGCCAAACGCAGAAGGGAAAAATCACAAGATCGCCACCCTCACGGAAAGAAACGCAACCACTGGGAGTCTCGAGGTGTATCCCAACGTCCTGACCTTGAATCAAGGAGTCGACACGGAGTGCTTCGGAGGTCATGGGGCTTATTGCAGCGCAGGAGATTACATGGAGCTCCTCTATTCCATCTTCAGCAACGACAGACGTGTGCTCCAGCCCGATTCTGTGGACATGATGTTCCAGGCCAACTTGTCGGACCAAAGCAGAGCGGCTCTACAGGCAGATTTCGACAGGCGAAAACTAACCATTGGCGACTTTTACCGTGGCGAGGTCTACAATTGGGGATTGGGAGGAATGTTGATCGACGGTCGTCGTTCAGAGGCGGAGTGCCCACGGGGACCAAAGACTTTGGTATGGGGTGGTGGAACGAACCAATTTTGGGTCAGCTTTATGTCCTCTCCTTTCCAAATGTTTTTGCTAAACGTAAGTTACAGTTTATTGATCGAACCAACGGCTTCTGTGGTCTCATCATGTCTCACGTTCTCCCACCTCAAGATCCTCAGATCGAAGAAATCATTGGCGCATTTCAAAGACATGTTTACAAGTCAAACCATGATCATGGTTACCGAAGCTTTTTGTAGTATGGCTTCGCAATCACAACACTCCAAACCTGGCCCATGCTTCTAGCAGGGAGTTGTGAGACGGGAACCGGTTCCCGACATTTAGAGTTCGGCATGAAAGTTATATGAGGATAGGCAAGGGCCACAAAATGGCAGAGTTGAACTGTTCCTGCACTTTCATCATCGGCCGTAAGGTCTAAGCTTATAATTCGGTCTTCTAAAACAATGTTGCAAACGCCGCAATCTGAATATTTCCGCGCCTTATTTCAGGGCCCTCTCCATATCTCAAAATTGGTCCCTCTTACGCCCGTAGCAGTACTTTCCAACGTTCGGGTTGGTGTTGCTGCAAACACAAGTGCCGGCAGGAGCGCTATGAAGTTGATTAGCCAATATTCTAAGCATCTGAACAGACAGACACTAGTGTCATAGTAAAATTCACTTGTGCTTTTGGAACTTGTAGATGAAGCCATCCGGAGTCTTCACGGAGGCAGTCGGACACTGCTCGTTGCATGTCTCGTCAATAGGGACAGAGTTCTTTGGGTTGTTGACGCAAATGGCCGCATTGGTCCAGATGCAGGCATCAGCACCCTGCTCGTGGCAAGCTTTGAGCTGAGCTGTGCAGCAAGAGCCAATTCCGACTTCGTAGGCGAACGCGGGCACAACCGCGGCCAGGAGAGCAGCCAAGAAGAAAGAAGACTGCATTGTGGGAAAAGAGCGAATGCTACAGTTGAAGCTTTCTGAAAAGAGTGTGGGTAGCGTCAATTGATGTTGGTAAAATGAATGTGAGAGTTGTTGTTCAGATGGTTCAACCAATCTTAGCCGCGGTGCGGCTTGTTCTCATATATAGAGTAGTGCAGTTCGTAACTACGGAGTACAGTCAGATTGGATGAACCCCAGCCACGGAACGCGCGAGTAATTACAATAGGGCATCGCCAGGCTCCAAGTCTTGGCTCAATTGACTTGCAGAATCACCGTCGAAGCTTTTTTACCTTCTTGGAAGAAAACGGGGCAAGCAGGAGCCGGTGCAGCATTCCAAGCCGAATTATGCGATGTCTCCGGCTCGCCGGCGAGAATGTCCCACTGGAAAGTCGGGATCGTCTCATGGTTCGAGATTGAAGGTTTGGTTGCATTCTGAATGTCCCTAGCAGCTCTCGCTTTGGGGCCTGAGTCCTCGTAAACCGGAATCGCCGAAAAAAGAATCAAGCTAGAAACCAAACTACAACGACTAAATAGAGGATTGTGAGTGTTATGGCAATGGCCAATGTAACAGCATGGACGGTCCTAGTAAAAACAAAGGAGGCCTATTCATCGTGGCATGTACGTTTGACAAAGATGGGGGTATCACGAAACATGCGCAGTGTTGGGATGTCAGGCATTCTACGGCATCAGAAGCCTGTGACAACCTAAAGGTATCATAGTTGTCAGACAAATGGATGTAGAGCGCAGAGAGAATTCTATCAGAGTCTCACCAAAACCGAGACAGGACCCGAAGTTGTACAGACTCTTTCAACTCCGCTTACTAGCAGCGACTAGGGTAGAGGACCCAACGGACAGCTCATCAAGGTCGTCTAATTCAAGTCACCCATCAGCCTCACATATCCTCTCTCAGAAAGTAACTCCTTTTAGATGATTACACTAGGCACTAAACCGGAACTTCTCCCAATTAAGCGTCGAATTCTAAATCTCGTGATGACACTCACCTTTAAAGCCGCAAGTTCTTCTGGCGACTGACTATAGAAAATGTGTCTGTGCTGGGCCTTGGCAGAAACCATATCCGGCGCTCACGACTCGCGAGCAGGTGACATACAGATCAATTGAAGATCTCTCGACCATTCAGGAAAAGTGGAAACTTCGTAACTGATAATCCAATTTGATTGCTACTATGGCGGGAAAACTTAATGATTCACAATTATCGAAGAGATAGTTGTAGATGTCCGGAGTCAGCCCGGACTCGGGCTTCCTCAACTCACATAAGAATTGGTCAATTTCGTCCAAGTCTTTGTTGTGTTCTCATCAACATCCAGTCTCTCACTTACACACGATCGCTTCAATTACACGCTCATTTTAACACATCCATTTAAAAAAATTTCGACCAAAGTCGGAATCATGAGAGTCCTCCTCCCTATTTTCCTCTTCGCGGCCTACGCCCAGGCCCAACTCATCTTGGGCGCCCTCGCCCTGATCGAGCTCACCATCGAAGTACTCGAGGCGGCGGAAGTCGTCGCCACCATAGATGTCTCCGTCGACCTTGCCGTCACCGGCGCCGAAGCGGCTGAGACTGCCGCCGTCGAGGCCACCGTCACCAACGTTGGCACGACCGTGACCCGCGCCGGCGAGGCAGGCATCGAGCTCGAGGGCGATGCCGCCATGACCGGCTTCGGCCGCGTCTCCCGGGAGGGTCCCGGCTTCACCCAGGGAACCTTCACCTACCGCCAGCAGTACCCCCTCGGTGTCGGAGCGGGTCGCCGCTCGACTGCCAACCCGGAGATCAGCCTCTCATGGGGGGCCCGGACCAACGGTGTCCGCAGCGGAAACACCAACAGCATCCAATTCACCAACCCCACCATTTCCAATGTACGGGCGCTCAACCCCGGTGGAAAGGGCACCAGCATCCGTGTCCGATCCTCCAACACTAGGCTCCTCGCTCCGAAATAAGTGTCGCCATCATGTTTGGTCCTAGGTTCATTCAAGAGAAGGGGTACTGGGCCATTGGTAGTTTCTCGTGTCTGGAAAAAAACTTTAGACTTGTATTTGTCAGTAGGGAGGCGCTTGAAACAACTCAATACACAATCAATACAAGATGGCCTCTCAAATGATCCAAATCCGCTTGTTCCTGATATAGACAAGCTAGGCGTACACGGTATCACTAATAACGTCTACTTCGCCTACAAAATATGAAATGAAGCTACATGTGTGAAATCGTTTTCGGCGCAAGGCCCGGCAAGGACTCTTAGCCTTACCCGTTATGTGAGCATGTCTCATTAATCTTCTGATGAAGCGATGGAATTATTTTGGATTATCACTGAGCCTGTCTACGTCATGGAGTGAATCAAAAGTCGATCCGTTAGGCGGAGCGGCCGATGCAAGGCTCATTCAACGTTCGACGTGCCATAGATGGTTGCGAGTATAAATGCACATTACTAATACCCCCCGGGCAACGCACCCTATCTTTCTCGTACATAAGCCCTGTCCCAGTCGCCTGTCTCGAATGAGTTGAAGAATCGACGTTCTTCTTATGTCTGTGTCTGATAGATGAATGAAGAATATGTCGCTGGTCGCGTTTGTTTCAAATAGTACATACTAATGTTGACAATGTGTCCATGTATTAAGTGCCTCCCTGTTTGCCCCGTGGGTTGTGTTAGGTCTAGACTGACCATCAAAGAAATCCAAAATAGGGTTCTGTTTGGGTCTTCCTATGCGCCATCGGCTCTACAATGCATCAGAGTATCAATATATCCAGACGTAAGGCAGAGGTAGACCTCCTGCCCCTTGAACAAACTACTCGAGCTCAATCGCGCTCATTGGTCATGATTATGCCCTATAAGTCATTGGTCGCTCAGCATACCCTCTGCTCGCTTTCACGACAGCCCCGCATATTTTCACTATCTAGCCTTTCCCACGATATAAGCTCCAACTAAGCTTTACCACTTATTGTTGCCGGTAGATCAGAACCATCACTTAAGGAGAATTGAGAATGCATGGGGTGGCGTGGATATTAAGTTACATGATACTTATATTGGCTGTATATTTGGGCTCAAGGTCCACGGCCATCATCGGCAGATTATTCCAAGATCATTTACGGCGCCTCTTGTGGCTTTGCGGTGGATAAATGGTTAGCCGGTTCCAGGTTGTGTGCCAGCAGGCTCGACTGCAAGAATTTCAATGTCATTGCCCAAAGGAGACAAGGACACTTGACGAACATGCCGCTCCCTTTAATTCCGATCCAAAATGCGACTCAGGAATAGAGATCGACAGATGTCTAATCTTACGGCACTGTATGTACAGTGGACTTAGGATGCCGGCAAAAGTCTCCCGCCGGCTCCTGGGGTGATCCAGGTTGATATGACTCTCAACACAAGATTCCTTTGCACCAGATTTGACCGCCACATCCCGGAAAGCATATATCTAAAGGCTATGCTCTCATCTGAAACATTCCAGATTGAGGTTTCGACGAATTGTCTCCATATACTAGCTGAGTCTGGGCCATGGACAGAGATGGATATATCAATGGAGACAGCATACTTATCTGTCAGGCGGAACTGACTGCAGCGTGACGGACGCCGCGTGATGGAGTAGCTAGAGACCTTACCAACTCTAGAAGCAGAAGTCATCAACCGCTAAAAGCCTCCCGCGTTTAATCTTGGATCTCTCAGCTCTCGGGAAGACGGGATTGAGCGCTGTAATTGCCGGTGGATTCTAGAACTCAATTTTAGACTGGCCAAAGTAATACTGTAGACTTCGCGACCTCACAGTAGCTATCGACTGTTCATATAAGTCAAGTTACGAAACTGCGTAACCAGGCATTGAGATATCACCCGCAATCCATGTGAACCAAAAGCCTGGTGTTGGCAATGGCCTTTGTATTATTACATAACGGCATAGCCGAAGGCATCCCGCCGGGCCAACTTATTTCCCGCCCCCACAACATGTCAAAAAAGCCTACCAAGGGGAAGTAGAATGCCGAATTTTCCATGCGGTCAATTATCGTACGAATCATGCGTGTTGAACTGTTACATCTCATCTGAAATATCCATGGCAAAAACAGACTTCTAGCTTGTCCAACGTCAACGGTAGCCGCTAAATGTGATGTAAGCTACCACAATGCACAGACGTGATTTTGGCCACACGTACAATCAACTGATAATTACCGTGCTTGCTTCCGTGGCATATTTCGAAAGGCGATCTTTCGCTCCTATAATTCTGGAAGCAAACGTTCAGTTTGACCTCCACTAAACTCAATCAAATCGTTCTGCTATTCCTGCCCCCAAGGTATTGACTGATACATGACCGAAAACTTAGAACCAGTGTAGACGGACTGCACATGGGACCTGATCTTTTTCGAGCAGCCCCAGCCGAGATTATGTATTTCAACCATCATAACTCCAACCACAAGAATGGTCTCGGAGCATCAAAACTTGAATGTGACCTCAGAAACAATATCCTTTGATGCATTCCTATAAAGATCTCAGCATTGCAACGGCAGAGTGACTGCGTTTCCGCTTAGTACGAACCGCGACAGTGTACGCGACGCAAGTCTGCAAAGATGATTTTTTAGTAATTGAGAAACAGTAGTATGGGTGTAGGAGTGGCGTACACATCCTGACGAACTCATCGAGCAACACTGTTCGGGAGCATCGCGAACTGGATGGGGGTGCCCCCGAACGACCTTGGAGCCTGAAGGTTCTTTTGCGACCAGAGCGGCAGCAGCCAGCGATATGAACACGAAGAAAATTCTTCCCTTCATTCTGAATATTAACGTGACTCAAATAAAGCAGACAAGGAAGTAATCAGTAAGCAAGGTCGTAGAAGGCTATGAACTTCGAGCAAAAGCCTTACCAAGCGTCAGTCCACATCACTTAACTTATAGCTTGGACTATAAGCTCTGTCGAAGACATACCAAACGACAGCTAGAACTCCGTACGCTGCATTCAATCAATTCAAGTTCTGCTTCCTTGGATAAAAATGACTCGTTTGCTTTGGTAGGAAACTGCGAGAGAAGAGCAACGTCGGTTCGTCAGAGTAAAAAGAGAAATTTGGCCATTTCGCCTTACAGATCAATTAAGGTAGTCTGGAGATATCCGATGTTCCGAGTGATCAACTTCGTAGTGGCCCGACGTCCGATGAACTCCCACTAGAAATATGTCTGAAGATGTCTCAATGTTTGCGAAACGATCAGCAAGGACTGAAGGCTGTGTGCAACGCATGGGCGGGCCACTGCAGCATTGCTGCCGGGATTCCCAATTTCACCCACATTACGATGATGTCGAGTCATAGCGAAGTCCACCTATATATCAAATGGTATGGGCCGCGCAGATTCTTTCAGAACTCATCAGGGTAGAACCAAATAGAGGCGTTAATTAAATAAGAAGGGCCAGAACACTCTGAGTGTTTCCATGGCGGCGCAAATGCCGAGTTCGCCCATATGGCTTTCCCCCTCAGCCGTTGCCCGCTCAAGGCTTTCCCACAAGCGCTACGGTAATCAGAATAAGGACCGAAAATAGATTCCCAGACAGATCTCTCCCTCAAAGATCATTTTCCAAGTGCAGAACACAAATGTCTCTTCGCGTTGCATACGGTCTACTTACTTCCCTCATCGTGGGATCAAAGTTTGGCGAGGTGGTGGGGAAGATGTTGACAGAGTGCCGGTAACGAGAGCACAATGTGCCGTCGACTTAAAGTATCGGACATTAAGTTCACTTTTGAAAGTTCTGAAACTTCTCTATGACGTTTGACGAGCTTGGCGCTTTATTAAGTTGAGACTATAAACACATGTCGTATAGTCACGATAGGGGGCATCGACGTTGAATGTAGAGAACGGTTGTCTATTGGAAGTATGAAATGGGCACGAGGCTCGCCCTGAAATAGAGGGTGCGAGCGAGTGTGGATCTCGGTGATTATGTAACCGAGGTCACGTGACGTGTGGTGAGGCCTCGGATGGTTGAAGCCATCACGACAACACATGAAATGTACATATCACCGAAGGCATATGTGTCCTAGCCTCGAGGCCTCAAGCATGTTGTTTGATAGTCTTTTCGATAGCTGTCTTGTCTCGGAAGAGTAGTTCGTCGAAGGTGGTTCCAATAGGAAATGCCGGGTAAAACGTCGGGGAAAGCTGCGAAACATGATTTAACATGTGAACTAACGACTGATGATCACCATGTTTTCATTTCTTATTCGAAGTTGAAATTTCCGAAGAACCCCACGGACGTGCAGGCCGACTCTCATTCCACAACATCTCGTTGTCGGGGCTTGGGGTCAATCTACGGAGTTATTCCGAGAGATGGCCCGGCTCCAGAAGCGAGGAAGACGCCTGCATTAGCTCAAAAACCCTTTCTCCATCATCCCCTAGACTTTAAGGACTATTATTAGTACCTTTCATAGAATACTTTATCCTTCTTTGCAGTTATCCCCGCTAAAACAAGTTCAATATCATCTTCAAGTGATTGAAGCTCCTTCAGTGCGAAAATAGCAGACTTTCACTTGCTCCTTCTACCCAACTCAACAGACTCACGCTGCTCCATCAACAGATTTCTACACCATTCACGAATAGGCTAAGATACACTCTATTCAAACGATATGGCATCGAGTTCGATCAAAGTTTATGAGGCACCCTCCAGTCTCCCAATAAACCAAGACTTCATCGTTGAAGCCCGTGCTTTCGTAGCATCGAGCGATGTTCCTCAACAATGGCGCCCCGTCCCAGCGTATGCTGTCGATGTTGCAAACGCTAACACCACGAGAAATGCATTCCACAGACACACAGTGGCGCTAGCTTCATTCGACTTGAACGCACCGACAGCAATCAGGATTGAATATAAAGCGAGTACCATTGAAAAGGCAGTCATTCGACCTCTTTCTCTGGGCATTACAGCGCAAGTCGAGAATGATACAATCGTCTTTAATCTCGATCAACCGCGAGACTTGATGATAGAGATCAATGGAGACAAGTGGAAAGCGCTTCATCTCTTGACGAACCAGATCGACAAAGATGCGCCAACGGCTGACTCGGAGGACATCTGGTACTTTGGGCCGGGCATCAATCAGGGCTCGGCATATTCAAAAGTCGCCGATGGGGTCAACTTGATGGTTCCTTCAGGCAAAACAGTGTATCTGGCTGGTGGCGCTTTCATCACCTGTCGGCTGAATTTCATTGACGTTTCCAATTCTTCTGTCCGAGGTCACGGGTTTATCCTCGGGCCAGAGGGTGGGTACGTCTACCGAGAGCTTGGCGGCGCCATCCACATGAGCGGAGCCAGCAACATTCAGGTTGAAGGGGTCACTTCTCTTGGCGCGAACGGCTTCAGTCTTTGTGCTGGAGAATGTAACAACATTCTTGTCAACAGATACCGGTCCTTTTCATTTGCAGGAAATGGCGACGGAATCGACTTCTTCTGCTCTTCGGACATCACTATCGCAAATTGTTTCTTACGGAACTCGGATGATACCATCGCGCTGTACTCCCATCGCTGGAACTGGTATGGTGACTCAAACAACATCACGATCCGCGACTGTGTGTTGCTGCCGGACATCGCTCATGCCATCAACATGGGTACACACGGCAACCCTGCCAAACCAGAGACCACCAGCAACATTCGCATAAGCAACATCGATATCCTGGATCACGAAGAGAATCAGCTATGGTACCAGGGGTGTATCGCCATCAACGCTGCTGACGAGAATCTTTTCCACGATATCAATATCGAGGATGTTAGAATTGAGAGGATCACGAAGGGGCAGCTTATCAATATTCGTGTCATGCAAAACGCGATGTGGACTACTGCTCCAGGTCGCGGTGTTCGCGACGTTCACGTCAAGAACATGTCGATAAACCTGAAAGACTCGAAGGTTGTCAATCCATCATTGATAATGGGGTATGACCAAGATCGGATGGTGAAGAATGTTACGTTCGAGAATTTGAGGATTGACGACGAAATCATACATGAAGAAATGCCGAAGCCTAAGTGGTACATGGTGGAAGATCTTGTGCCCCTTTTTGCCAATGAACACGTCGAAGAGCTGAATTTCAGTAGATTAGCAGAATAGAAGATCAATTATCAATTGGTTTTGAAGATCAATGGCATCTGAAAAATCCTCAGAATATTGAGTGTGTATAGTATCAAACTTGGAATGGCGATTTTCAGCATCTTTGAACTCCAGTCGTCGAAGGCTTTTACAAAAGTCTGCCGACATTCTTCAGAAGATGTGAACACCCCATGCATTCCGGGAATACTCCTACATAATCATAGCGAGAGCAGCCAATATTCCAGACAGCCAGGAAACAGGCTTGAATTTTTCAGAAGCAGATGTAGGAACCTGGACGACTGTAGTTCCAGAGGGCGAAGTTTTAGTAGTTGAAGAGTGGGGAGTCTGTGTAGCTTCTGAAGCAGGACCTTGGCTTGCCGACTGAATCGCTGAACCTGAAGTTGGCACCCAGGTCAACCCCGATACTGTCGCAATGTTGTTGGAAGCTGAGGTTGTGGCTCCGATAGCGTTCGATTGACCTATTAGACGATTAGAAACGCGAATGACCAGGCATCTATTTAGCAGCTTACCGTTGACAGAAGTGGTTCCGATTTGGCCCACTGTTGCTGTTGGAAGGTTGTCGTAAACGGAAGTGGACTAGAAAGTATATCTATAAGACTCATGAAGAATTCTGGAGTGTCAGGAGGATTCAAGGCTTACAGAGCAGTCAGTCGTCTTAGTTGTCAAGGTCCTGACCTCTGTGCTCAAGGCCGCAGTTGTTGCTGTCAACGTCGCAAGGGCATATGAAAATTCTCTTTTCATCGTGGCTGCAAGATATTGGTATTCTTGAGGTTACCAGGAAGTGTACAGAATTGATGTTAATGGAAACGAAGGATGCGGAAGAGGCCAAAGCTGCTTTGGAGGTCTGTTGGAGGATGAGGCAGGCTCGCCATTGAACTTATGTACTCCGTCATTAACCTACCTCCCAACCCAGGCGATTTTACTTACATCATAAAGAGTCTGGTATCTGAGAAGAGTATGGAAGTTCGGTTTGGAATTAATTAGCTCCAACTTCAAGCAGAATCCGGATGATCATGCAACGAAGGCGTACTCAGAGGGTTCATTGAGTGACAGGCAAGATTTGACCGTTTTCCGCATCCGTCGCATGCAGTAAGATCACAGAATGACGTGGAATCTTTTCACCTGAATTTTCAGCTCGCCAAAAAGAATATATCATCGGAAATCTCCGGCCTCGGCGTACCAGGCTAAGGCTCATTTAGAGAATTTGGCCTCACTCAAGAGGAAAGTAACGATTCGAAATTCGGTTTTGGCAAGACGCTTAGCCATAAATCAATTAGTAGAGGAGTCATCGGAAGTTGAATGATGCCCGACCACAGAGCATTGGATCCTGAGGAGCAGCTGATACGGATCTTCACTAACTTCGTTGGCTCTAGCAGCTCGTATTGACTTCTCTTGGACAGACAACACCCATCTTTGAAGCAAAGTTCATATTTGGTAAATACTGCTTTCAGATATTTCAGACATGATATGAGAAGAAGAAACATGTACTTGAGACTTAATGGGCCTGTTCATCTCATCTCTCACAAGTCTCACGCTCTCATCGCGATTCGTGAATCCTGCATTCGAGGCCAAGTTAAGGTACATAGAGTCTCCGTCATCCTCAGCTTGACGCCAAGCATAGTACCATTCCGACTCCAAACTAGCCCGAAGATCGTCTTCATGCTTTGCCGCAAAATCGTTATGAATATGTACCCCCCCACCCCCCCTCCCCCGGGTAATGTGCGAAAGCCAGGGGATGAATCATTTGCATGGGTGTATGCATCTCAAATACCTAAAGTGATGTTAGACATACGGTCTCTGAACAGGGTTTCCGAGGATTATTGTACCCCGTAGGAGACCAAAATTATTAAAACATAGATAGCGCGGTCTATCGACTGGTACGGCGGTATTTTGCATAGAGAAGATGAGCGCGCTACTTTGGGGAGGTCTCCCCCACCTTAGGTTCCAAAACGAACATAAGACGGAACAACATTTCGCGAGGACTGGCTAAGAATATCGCAGGACCCATGGTTTCGCGACCATACCTTTCAGAAGTTACTGAGGTGTCCCTAGGCATCTCTCAACTTTACCCCCAGGAAGGAACTGTAAATATGTTAGCACCGAATAGACGCAAGATAGACGCGCAGCATCGCTTGGAATCTTAGGCTTTCCTGGTATACTGGTATTACACTTCTGATGAATGGATTATTCAGCATTCAGGGAGAGGGATTACAGGTACTCATCCACCTACCTCCTAAGTTGAATACTCAATTCCGGTTGAGCTTGGGGAGAAAGCGCTCGTCGATCGTCAAGAAGCGTCGTTTTTGCACGCACATCTAGTCTCATTTGCGTTCCCCTACAAGAAAGTACATGTACATGGTTCGAACGCCCTTCTCAGCTGTCGATGAGTTATTTCTAACCGTAGACTAGTTTCTGGGTTGAATTTGCAAGGGACCTGGAAATGTCTCATAGCTCCCGTACACGATCTCTTCAACAACGCACCTCGTTGCACTCCCTTTTTCCTTTACGGGGGTAGTCTCTATTGCTCATGCATGAATGTGGTGATCGTGGCTCAATCCGTTCACACGGCAATATGACCGGTAGAATCGGCATTGTTTTTTCCCTTTGCGTCTGCCCAAAGTGCTTTTGGGCATGCGCGACGTTGCCGCCATCCCACGAATGCCGACGTGCTGGTACTGCCAACTCTTTCAGGCTACCTTATCTAACCTCTCGAACCGGGCAGCAGTGTTCATGGGATGTCTTGCTAGCCTGTCAGGTATTGCGGACAAGGGGGTGCATCGGAGTTAATAGGATCCGGGAAACATCCAAGCTTCAATTTCTAGCTCGAAACTCTCATGGCCACACAGACTCTATTAGCGCAAACACAATCACAAGGCTTTCGCATGGATGACTACGGAATTGTGCTTTTGAACCAGGACGCAAACACATACAGTCCTGAACTAGATGTGTTGCCGCAACAAAATACTTCAGGACGCAAAATATCGTCTCAAACTTGCTGTAGCTACTACTTAATTGCCAGAGCGCGATTTCGGTCACTATATCACCGAACTGGCTCTATTTTCTGAGATAAGTGGCATTCACTAACATTCTATGCATCAGTACATGTACTTCTCTAATGCTACATAATTACATGAACCCCGGCCAGCATCTAATTACATGACCGCAATTGGGTCTTGAGATCACCTAGCAGAACGCTCCATATCAAGACTCAAAAACCTATTCCGGAAGCGGAATCGCCTTGGCGCAGTTCAAAACAGTACAACAATAGTTAGAGGCTCTGAGATGCCAGGAGGGGGAAACTGGAGAGCCTACACATCTCCAAACTCGGGCTTATGAGGCTAAAAGTTTTGTCGATGGTCACTCTCGGCCCGTCCAGCAGGCTTTGGGTTGTCCTTCAAAGACGTTTGAGGCAAGGGCTAAAGCTAGAAACAAAACTCAGGAGAATGTTGGTAAAGGGTGATCACTTGAAGCTGGCCACTATAGCGCAAGGCTAACGTGCTTGCAACATCCGAATGCAATGCTCGTATACTAGGAGCACCTCTCCATTCCTGCCGGCGGCACGGCGTTCACCGGCCTTGATGTACGGATCCATGCGCCTCGTTCAATCCAGTTGTTTTAACCGGGCCCTTGAAACAACAACTAGTACACCAGGTAATACGGTGTTTCTCAACGCCCATATATTTGAGGAAGCCTTACTGTGATCCCGAGCTGCGATGCGCTTGTTTTGGCGTCGAGTTGAGTGGTCAGGCGCTACGTGGATGCTAAGACTCTTCCCTTCGTTCCAGACGCCATGCTAAGCGCCAGGGTTACACGGTTTCGGCCCGGGAACCAACCAGCATCAGGCATAAGCTAGGACTCTACCCGAAAGAGATACTTGATTCGAGAATATATGCGACCGATAAACACGTCTTGCAGTAATGTCTGATGTGACCTGTCCATTAAGGATCATCTAAAGCTTACGGAGTACCTGCCCCAGCAAAATGCCCCAGTAAATGCTAGGCCACTTTCGTAGGTGCCCGGCCATGTGCTCGGACAGAGAGCATTTTGCTTCCTTCTTTCCCGGCTCAGACCAGTACTTCAGGGCAATTGTCTCAGCTCCCCCACGGTGATCTTTCCGCTAGCTATTTTCTGACTGATAGCACGAGTCAGCTTTGTCAATTTCCTTTTGGGGTTATAATTTTGCTGGAAACTCAGGACCCAGTACGGATTACCATGGTTTGTTATCACGAAGATTGTTCCGTCAGTGACAAGAAAGTGTTCTTCAATGAGCGACGTCGTTTAAATTTCGAGCCGTGCTCGTGATTCTGCTTCTCCTGCTCAGTTACTAAGATATCCACATGTGCGCGTTCGAGTTGCCGGATACAACCCAAAGCTTCCGACGCTTGTACGCCATCATATCATATCTCACAGTTGCTTGACCATCCGCTAATTCGGTGGAGTCATCTGATGGGTGACGCTGTTTTAGCCCATTCAAAGTATCTAGAGCACAAGGTCCGGGTGACGTCTGCGCTGGGATTAAGAGTTAATGATAGTAGTGTCAACCAGCAAGGGTGATACCTTGAAAAGTACGTACCTCCCCTGGAATCTTTGATTAGAGTGAATGCCTTGCATTTTCGCAACTATGGTCGGTTTTTGATCAGAACAGCGGTTCTGATTCCCGCGGTTTCCGGTTCATCCGACATCAATTACCCCCAAGGCTTTAAGCACGTCAGGCCTGGAACTTGACCCAGCTATTGAAAGTTTAAATCACGTCGTCCACCTAATTGCGGAGCACAAGTATCTAATAGAGGATTGCTATGTATGAGGGGTGTACTTAAAGCCAGGCGTGTTGCAGATCTGAACTTCTGAAGAACCCCCAAGGCCGAGCCATCGCCGGATACCTTAGCTGCCAAGGAGAATAACACTATTCCCTTTGAACCAGCATTGACTGGCATCAATCGCCAAGTATTTGGCTGCATGTACACAGGAACTCTCTCTAGAATCGTTCTGTCATGATATTCTAGAGACACAAGTCTCCGTTTTTGGGACTGTTGATAGCTGATAGGATGAGATTGGTGGCGCAGAGCTGCTCAGCTTTCGTGATGAGTTTCTCCCAAGACGCAAACGGACTGAAGTTTCGATGTTATGTCAAGATAGGAGAATATCCTCGGTTCTCATTGAATGGCCGAAGTCTTCTCGTGAGCCTATCAGACATTGATCATGTCTAAAGGTCGAGACAGGCTGAGCACGAGATGGATGGTCAACAGACATTAAGCTAAAGCTTTCATTCTTTGGAGCCTCATTCGATGTTTGCGGAAAGCACTTCTAGTCTCGATTCGACTTCCTCGTAGTTAGAGATGTCCAAACTTCGCGTACATAGTTGGTAAGTTGGGATTAAAAGATGACAATGGTTCTCTTTCAGAAGTGATGAGGTTGCTGAAATACCCATCTTTATCCAGCACTCACTGTTCCATCGCATCATCTTCAACTTGTCTTAAAGTCTTAATACTCAAAAAAACTCAACATGAAGTGGAGTATTTCACTTATTCTCGGCGTTCGCTGGGCATCACTTGCTGCCGGTCAAGCCAGCCCATCGCCTGCTGTCAGCAAAGTTATCATCGAGTACCAGCCATTTGAGATTCAATGCTCTGGAAATATATCCGTTTCAACCAGTGCTAGGTATTTGGCACTTAGTCTTTGCATAATCCAGATCTCGCAGCTGACAATCATGTAGAACTTGGACGGAATGGCAAATCACCACGAACATTGTCCACGATGGTACACTCACCTCAAAGGCAACGATAACTGTCTCCGCCTCTGGCGATGGAGCAGGTAATTCTGCCGTTCCACCAATTGAGACCCACAGCTGGGAGGGCATATCTGCCTCATATACTCCTGGTAGTGATCCTGGCGTTGTTGGGAACCATGGACCTGGCACAGTCACTATCACGTCTACGGGATTTCAACCGGGAGCAACGACAGTCCAACCAGGAACCCCAGGAGACCCGATCAGTGTCATTACGTTTGTTCAGCCTTCTGGGAGTTCGTTGCCCGCGGTGACTTCTGTTGGCAGCCATACCGGCCTAAGCACGAATTCTTCCGATCCGGGCGGAGGACCCTCGACCATCGTCACATCTGCAACAGACAGCCCACCAACTACACCACCAGTCATCCTAACGTCTCTTGCATCGACCACTGGTCTCACGACTCTTCCTCCTGGTCCTGATGGCGGAGCTTCAACTATCATCACTTTTGTGACAACCGGCCCGCCATCCGCACCACCCATCATCATCAATTCTAGTGCTTCTACCACTGGTTTGACGACAATACCTCCGGGCCCTGCCGGTAGTCTACCAACCATCGTCACCTTTATCACCAAACCGCCCAGCCCGGTGACCCTGACATCTTTGGCATCGACGACAGGTTTGACTACGCTTCCTCCCGGTCAAAATGGCGGTCCCCCTACCATTATCACTTTCATTACCACACCATTCCCCCCGTCTCCGGTTACGCTTACCTCTTTTGCAACTACAACTGGCCTGACAACTTTGCCCCCTGGATCCGAGGGCAGCCCGCCCACTATCATCACCTACATTACAAGGCCTCCGCCCGTCACTTTGACATCCACTGCATCAACTACCGGATTGATAACTGTACCAGCTGGACCCGGCAGTGGACCTCCCACCATCAACACCTTCATCACCCCTCCGCTGGCCACGCCACCAGTGACGCTGACCCAGACTACAAGCACCACAGGGTTGATCACGATTCCCTCTGGACTAAGCGGAGGGCCCCCCACTGTTATCACTTTCGTGACCGGGCCTCCACCAGTTACGCTGACGTCTTTTGGCAGCTCGACTGGTCTAAGTACATTTCCGCCTGGGCCTAATGGGGGACCCCCTACTGTTGTCACTTACCTGACAAGTCCTCCACCGGTAACGCTCACCTCTACCGCCAGCAAAACGGGTTTGACCACTCTTCCTGGAGGACCTGGCGACCCATCTACAATCATCACATACGCGACAGGCCCCCCACCAGTTACTTTAACCTCAACTGCCAGTACTACCGGCCTGACGACGATTCCTCCTGGAAGCCCTGATGGTCCACCCACTGTCATTACCTATGTGACTGGTCCTCCGCCCGTCACTCTTATATCCACTGCCAGTACAACTGGCTTGACCACCTTACCCGGAGGCCCGGAAGGGCCGCCTACAGTTGTTACCTTCATTACAGGCCCTCCGCCAGTGACTCTGACATCTACGGCGAGCACTACCGGCTTGACGACCTTGCCTTCAGGCTCCGAAGGAGGTTCTACAACTGTAATCACATTTGTCACTGGTCCTCCACCGGTAACACTCACATCTACGGGTTCTTCTACGGGTTTAACAACTCTCCCGCCTGGCCCTAGTGGTGGTCCTCCTACCATTGTTACTTTTGTCACTGGCCCGCCTCCAGTTACTGTTACATCAACTGCTAGCACCACCGGACTTACCACCGTCCCACCAGGTCCCGACGGAGGGCCTTCGACTGTAGTCACTTTTGTCCCACCTCGTACTGGCTTCGTCAGAACTTTGACGTCTACCGCCTCTCAGACGGGTGTTACAACCATTCCTCCCTCAGATCCCTTCGGGACCACTACCGTTATCACGTTCGTGCCTCCTCCCACCGGATTTATCACAACCATTACTTCTACGGCTACCCGGATGGGGGTGACAACGATTATTCCGAGTGATCCAGCCGGCACAACTAGCATTATTACATTTGTACCTCCCCAGACAGGTTTCCTTACAACCCTCACGTCGACGGCCACTCAGACGGGAGTGACGACAATTGTCCCATCCGATCCTGCAGGCACCACTAGCATCATCACGTTTGTGCCCCCTCCCACCGGATTCTTGACGACCCTTACCTCCACGGCCACACAAACGGGTCTGACAACGATTGTTCCGAGTGACCCGGCTGGAACAACAAGTGTTATTACATTCGTCACGCCCAGCAGCGCAAGCACCTCATCGAGCTCAAGCACCAGCCCCGTACCTTCCGGTGCTTGCGCTACGCCGCCGGTGGACTGCGCCGCCTCTGGACTGACCCTCAGAGCCTATGCCAACTCTGTTCAAGTTGCCAGTGGGTATGGAGTGTCCGATGGTCGCTCGGGAGTTGGGCCTGACTATTACCTATCTCAAGCCCCCTTGGCTCAGGGCAGCACAAATTCTCTCGGAGTTCCGTTTCAGGGATCAGCCGGGTCGACCGCAACGCCATACAACCCGCAAACACCAGGGTCGTCGGCAACCTTCCAGTACTACGACGGCTTAACCCAAACTTACGGAGGAATCACGTACAACGCGAACAATTTTACCCTCGTCTTTACAGGCTATTTCCGCCCTGATCAGACTGGCACATACACATTCTGCTACGCGCCTAGTGCCGACAACCGTGACGTTCTGTATCTCGGCAGCGCCAGCGCATTTCCTTGTGCCCAGCCTTCTAACGCGGCAACTCCTCGAGGAGCCACTCCACTGGCACAGTACTGGTTCGCAGCATCCGGTAACACGGGTTGCGTGAGCACAAACCTTGTTGCCGGATTCTTCTACCCAATTCGATCAGTCTTTGGAAACTGGGGTACTCCGTCATCGCTTTCCCTTGTGTTCTCAGGGCCTGGACGAACAACAAATTCGTCCGATATCTCGGGACTTGCCTATCCTGAATCATGCTCAACTGCCATTCCAACCGCATCTCCTACTTCCAGTTCTAGCTCGTCTAGTACCACAACTTCAACTTCGGCTCCTATCACTGGCTTCCTAACCACTGTCACGTCAACCGGTACGCAGACGGGACTGACAACGATAGTTCCTACCGACCCGGCTGGCACAACTAGCGTGATCACTTTTGTGACGCCATCATCTTCTTCCACGTCTACCTCAACTTCGTCTTCATCCTCGACGAGTCCGACCGCAAGCTGCACCCCTGGGCTACTCTGGGCCTATTATGGTCTTGCGCAAGCTCCAACAGAGACTGCTAGTAGCTCCGGAAACATCCCTGCTCACGGCAACGGCGCTGATGGTCAAGCAAACTGGAAGACGACTTATTTCAATATCAACACCGTTCTCTCTGGACAGAGTCCTGATAACACGGGTCGGACAACAACGATTGGTCTGGCGCAGCAATGCGCCACCACAACTCGGACCGTTTACGGAACCACGACGAGCGGGCAGTCCCAGTTCATGATTGTTCAACACATTGGGTACTTCCATCCGGCCACTTCTGGCACGTACACTTTCAGCTTCAGTAACGTCGATGATGGTGTCTACCTGTGGCTAGGCAATAACGCTAAGACTGGCTTCACCAATGCCAATGCTAACAAAAATGTCGACTACTACGATACGAACAGCGCCGGCACTTACACGTTCACCGCGACGGCCGGCCAATACTATCCAATCCGCCTATTATTTGTTAATGCACAACAATGCGGCAGCTTCACTTTCTCACTCACTAACCCGGCCGGAGGTGTTGTTGTCTCGAACTCTCAAGCCGTAGTTGGCGATCAACTCGTAGCTAGTTGCCCCAACGACGCGAATGCAGCGCCTTTTGGTTTCTAGAGTGTCTTTGTCATTCTCCTTTGTAGTCTTTATGCTTTGGTTTGATTGAAAGCCGTTACCGCAAGTAGATTGTTCATCCAACCTCTCAGGAAAACGTGCTTCTTCAGTATGTAGTTTGTGGATACTACCAAAGCTCCCTAGGTAGTACCAAGAATGGACTACCGTTCGACGAGACCCTAATATAGAACATGATTGCTCATCGACTTCGCCCTTAGTGCTAGTCTTCCCGTCAAAGTGGGGGGTGTGTAACTATAGTATACACAAAAAAAAAAAATATATTAATCACGGAGTATAGTATAAGGGATTATCGTAATGGCTTCAACCATCTATAGCCTCACTATATATTACGTAACCTCGATTATATAATTACCTAAGGTCTATACTTACTTATACTCTCTATTTTAAAATAAACCTTATACCTATTTCTTATTTTTTAATAAATAACTATTCTTTATATTTAATGTTAATACCTCTATTTATAATTATATAATAATTATAAACTTAGCTCTAATTTAAATTACTAAAGTTCTATTAAAAAGTTATTTTTTTAAAAAATTATAATTTATTATATTTTTTTTATACCTAATTTTAACCCTTATTATACTTATAAAACTAGTTTTTAAATAACTATATTTTTTTAAAAAAGCTTTTTAAAATAATTAAATATAAGCTTTAATTATTAATAAGATTAATTAAAATAGTATCTTATTTTATAAATAAAAGCCTATTTAAAAAACGTTTAGGACCTATTTAATTTAAATAATACGAAATTATCTTTAAATCTTTTTATTTTTTTATTAAGTTTATTTTATTTATTAAAAAATATATTAAAATACGAAATACTATTTAAAAATAAGTCTATAAAATAACTATAATTAAGTATAATTAATAATTTAATTATTATACTTAGTAAAAAGCCCCTAAAAAATAATACTAAAAAATAATTTAGTATAATAAAACGACTTTATAAAATAGCCTTTTCTTTTTTATAAAGCCTAAGCTAGTTATAATTAATTAAGTATATTTTTTTTTAAAAAATATACCTCTTTTATTTAATAAATAATATTTAAAATAATCTCTTAATTATAAAAAAAAGAAATTATATAAGTTAATAAATTACTAAATTACTAACTCTATTACCTAGAATATTTTAGAAAATATAAAAAAAGAACTTATTAATTTACCTAATTACTTATTTTATATATCAATCAAAGTTTTTAAATAAAAATATACCCTAAGTAACTTAAATTTATTTATAATTACTTAAAAAGAATTTAATATAATTATAAATAAAATAAATTTTAATATTAATTTTATTATTTAAATTAAAATTTTTTATTTAATTTATTATTATATAATATAGCTCTAGTTATTTAAAGTTTAGGGGACTCTTATTTTTAAATTCTTTTTTTTATATAACTACTTATTATTTTATTCTAAACTAATCTAATTAAAAACTTATTAATATTATAAAAAATAAAATAAAGGGGTAAAATAGTGCTTAATATAAACTATTATACTAAGATATTTAATAACCTTTTTATAAAAAAGTAGTATATAATAAAAGTTATAAATAAAATTATAATTTTTCGTAATATTAATAAGTTATTTAGACTTTCTTAAATAAAATAAAATAAGACCTAACTTATTTATAAATTACTTTTATAAAAAAACTTATTACTAAAAAACTAATTAAATATATAAAAATAGAGTTCGTTTTTATTAAAAAAAATAAAATAAAAAATATATTTAGCTAAATAGAACCGAAGTTAATAAGATAATTATTTACTTAAATATTAATAAATATACTGATTTTCGTATTAACCTTACTTAAAAAAAAATATAAGTAAGAGCCTCTAATAAATTTAATAATAATAACAAAAAATAAAATAAAAAGCTAAATAAACTAAAAAAAATTAGTAAAAAAGTAGGATTTTAAAGCGTTTTATTTTTTAAATATTATAGTTATAATTATTAATATTGCTCTATTATTAAAGTTAAATACGATAAATAATAAGAATATTAATTTTATTATTTTTTTTATTTTTTTTATAGGCTGATATTTTTTCTTTTAAATATATAATTATAAATAATTATAATATAGTTTACCTTATTAATAACTAGTTACTTTTAAAACCTAGATTAATTTAATAATATAATAAAATTAAAAATATAAATTTTAAAAATAACATTTTATTTTATATTTATTTATAAAACGAGGATTA
The DNA here is from genome assembly GCF_027942845.1 of Colletotrichum fioriniae. NCBI lineage: Eukaryota > Fungi > Ascomycota > Sordariomycetes > Glomerellales > Glomerellaceae > Colletotrichum > Colletotrichum fioriniae. Next base: position 1,398,169 of record NW_027076844.1, on the reverse strand, counting down.
TTTAAAATATTTTTTATAAAAATAAAAAGACCTAGAACTAAAAACTTAACCCTTTATAATATTAACTTTATTAAGAATTTCTATATTAATATTATATTAAAAACCCTATTTTAAAAAAACGAGTATTTAATACTCTAGTTTTAATTATACTTTTTTATTTTAATAACCTATTTAAAAACGTTATAATAAAATAGTTTATTAAGAAAATTAACTTAATTTTTTTAAAATATAAGCCCCTATTTATTCTATTTATTACTTAGAAGTTTTTTTTTATTAATAAATATAATTTTTTATTTATAATTAGTATATACCTCGTCCTTTATATTAATTAAAGAGTAAATAAATAAATTTAGTATAGTTCTAATACTTTTAGTTTAAATATTTCGTATTAATAATACTTAAGAAATTTATATTAACTATTTAAAGAGTAAGGATTAAGGGATTAAATTACTTAAAATATTAATATTATATAACTACTTATATAAAATAAGTTATTTTAAAACGTATTTTAAAAATAAAGAATAATTAAGCTATATTTTAAGATTATTTAAAACTTTTTTAATTACTTATTTATATATAAATGGAATAAATAGTTTATATTAATTAAGCACGAGTACTTAGGTATGATTTTCGTTTTCTTAAGAATTATAAAAACTTATAATATAATATGTAAGGTTTTATATTTATTTAAATAATAAGTACTGTATTTAAAAAAAGTCTTACTATTTATAAAATTTAGTAAAATATAAAACGTATAATTAATAATCGTAATTAATAATAAAACTCGTTTTTTAAACTTAAATAAAAGAGCTCGGAATTAAATTAAAAACTACCCTTCTATATATAAAAAAACTAAATAAAAATAAAAAGCGAGCTAGTTAAGAAATTATAAATAAAATAATTAATATAATATTTATAATTAAGTTATTAAATAATTTATAAATAAAAGCTATATTAATAATAACCTATTTATATAATATTAGTCTTAAATAATATACTAATTAGCTCTTATTAATTTAAATTAAAAAGTTTAGTTTAGCTATTATTTTAAGTAATAATAACTAATAAATATACTAAAGTTTACTTATAATTTATATCCTTATTAAAAATAAACGTATATATATAATTACTAAGTATATTTTTTAAAAAAAGAATTATAAAAAAAGAATTAATAAAAAAATATTTTAAAAATAAAGTAGAGGGGGGTATATTAAATACTTTATAAAATATATAATAAACGCTTATAATATATATAAAATCTAAATCCTCTCGTTTTTAAAAAGTTATTATTATATATAATATAATATTTAATAAGACCGTTTTTTATTTAAAAAACGACGTAAAGGCCGTAATTTAATTACTTAAATTAAAGTTTATAATAAATAAAATTTAATAATTACTTATAATTATTAATTTTAAGCTTTAATTATTTAAAGTTATAAATAAAAAAAGAGGCTTTATTAATAATAAACTAAGAATACTTATTATTATTTATATTTATTTTATAAAAAATAAACTAAATTATAAAAAAGTTTAGTTTATTTTTAAGTAAATAAAATAAGTAGCTATTTACTCCTAAACTAACTTTTTAATTTTTTAAAATTTAGAACTAAGCTTAGCCCTTATATAACTAACTAAAGTTATAAATAAAATTATAAAAAAAACTAACCTTTTTATAAAAAAAGTTAAGAATATAATATATATATAAATAAATAAAATAACTTTTTAAACTCCTATAAAAAGGACTTTTTTACCTAACTAAACTTTAATAATCCTATTTAATTAATAAGCTTATATTAAAAAATATAAAAAAAATAACTTAGTTAAAAATTTTAAAATAACTAATTTTAATAATTATAAAAAATAATAAATATATTAAATAAAACTAGAGATTAAGAAATTAATTATTAAAAGTAGTTACTTAAAACCTAAGTTATAGAGAGTAATTTAAGTAGTACTTATTCTTATTTTATATAAAATAAGATTAGGATGCTTTTTTTAATATATATATACTTAATTAGTAAAAGACGATTAATAAAATAACTTAGGGTATTAAATACTTTATTATTATATTTATACTATAATTAGTAAAATAAAATACGTTTTACTAACCGTACTTTTTTAATAATAAAATATATATAAATAACCTTATTTCCCTTTTTAAAATATAAAAAAATATTTTTAAAATACCTAAGCTTTTTAAAACTTATTTTATTAAAACTATTTATATAAAAAAATTAAAAAGCTAAAAAAATAAATACTTAAAAAATTATTAACTAAATAATAGTTTAAAAAAAACTAATATTATTTAAATAAGTATTTAATTATAAATTTAATAAGGACTATTACCTTAATTATTATAAAATAAAAAATATATATTAAGGGTAACCTCTAAGAATAATACTTTTTAAAAAAAGACGTATATAACTACTCTTATTACTAAGATTTTTAAAATAATAATAACTATTACTACTTAATTCGATTTAGAAATTTATTAATATAATATTATAAATATATTTTTAAATATAATATAAAAACTAAATAACCTTTTTATTATATATAAACTTTTAAATAGTTTTAAATAGCTAAGTAAATATATCGAACTTAAATAAGCTTTTTTATAATACCCTGTAATACTCCTTTATTTTAATATAAAGAACTTTAATAACTTTAAAATCTCTTAAGCTTATATTTATAAATAAAAACCTATATTTATTTTTAAATTTAAAAATAAAAAGTCTTAGTTCTTTTTTATATAAATAATATCTTTATATTATTTTATAAAAATTATATTTATAAAGCTAGTTAAGTAATTAAAGGGCTTAAAAAATATAAATTAAAAAAATTAAGGATTAGTTTTATAATATTTAAGTATTAAAATTATCTAAGATTAACTAAACTAAAAGATCTATTTTATTTATAATTAATATATTAAAAGAGTTATTAAAAAATTTAATTTTATTAATATAAAAAGTACTAATAACGCTGTCTATTAATTATATTAATTAAAAAAAACTTAAAAATCGTATTACTAATTAAAACTAAGTCGTTTTAAAAAAAGAAATTAATTCTATATATAATAATAATAATATAACCCGATATTATTTTTTATATATATTTTATTATTTTAGTTCTTTATAAACTTATTTCGTTAATACTATTTTATTATAAATTAAGTTATATAATATTTTTTTTATATTTATTACTTTACTATTGTTATATAATATTTGTTTTATATTTATTACTTTGCTATAGTTATATTTTAATATTTTAAAAAAGTAAATAAGTATTAATAATTATAAATAACGCTTCGTTTATAAATAATAAAAAGATAGAAAAATCCTCTTAAAAATATATAATCTCTTTTTAATAAACTCGTTTAATAAAAAGCCGTAAAATAAAATATAATAATAACTTTAATAACTAAAACTAAACTACTTAACTTAGAATATATTATTAAAAAAATATTTATTTTAAAACGCTTTTTTAATAATATATTATTTAAACTCAGGGATAATTAAAAAGTTTATTATAATAATTATTAAATAATAAAGCTTATAATAAAAAAAAGGGGGAATATATTTTAACTTATTTTTATTATGTTAATATTTAAAATATATAATTATATTAAAAAATATTTAAAAAGCCTATTTAAAATAGTCTATATATTAATAAATAAAATACTAATTAATAGTTTTATAAAGAGCTTTTTTATAAATAAAATTTAAATACTTCGTATTATTTTTTAAATATAAAAAAATATATAAGGAATAGTTATATAAAATAAAAAAATATTAAAAAAATATTAAAACGCCCCAGAGGGCCTAGGTTTTTAATTTATAAATATAATTTATAATTTAAAAATATAAAATTATTTTAATAACCCCTGTTAGGTTATTATAAAAAGATTACTTATTTAAAAAAAATAAGCGCATATTTATTTAAAAAGGACTTTAATATAAGTATTATATTTATAAAAATATAAATATTAATAAGAATATTAATTCTAATTTAAATATTATTAGCTTTTATATATAAAATAGCTAGTACCTTTTTTTTTAATAAGCTTTTTTTAACTAAGTCTCGAGTATAAAAAAGAGTATTTATAAATACCTTTTTTATTAAAACTTTATTTATATAAGCTACCTCGTTTTTAATTTTATTTAATAACCCGTTAGTTACTAAAGCCTTATATAATATTATTATTATATAAATTAGGTTTTAAAAAATAATTAGTAATTAATTTAAAATAACGAGTATATATAAAAACTAACTTTTTACGAGGTCTTTATTAAATTCTCTTTTTTTATTTATTTAAAATATAAAAAACTTTTTATTTAGTTTATATATATATTTCTAGAGAGGAGCATAGCTAAATTTTTTTATTAACTTAATAACGTATATATTTATTATTAGTACTTAAGCTTAAAAAGTATTACCCCTCTATTTATTTATTAAGGGCGTTTTTAATATAACTTAAATATTTAGTACTAAATAATAATAATACTTACTTAAAAATCCCTTAATATTAGGGGGTATTAAAAAAGTATATTATTAAAAATTAGAATTATAAATAATAATATTAAAAAAAGGATATTATATTTATAAAGAACTATTTTATACCCGCTAGGAAGGAGTAAAAAAGGGGCTCTAAACTACTTTTTACTCTACTTACTTCTTAAATAATCTCTTTTTTAATTAAAAAACTATTATTTATAAATAAAAATATTAATAAATTTAAAAATAAAGTTATAATATAATACTATTACTTAGTTAATTAGAATTTAATATAAAAAAAGTATTACTTACCTATAAATAAATCGTTATTATAAATAAGGGAGTTATTATTTTTTTTCAAAGTTATTTTAAAATACTTAACTTTATATATTATAATAATATAAGCGCGCTTTTTTAACTTTAATATATTTAAGTATTTATTTTAAATAATATTATTAATTATAATTCCTATTTTTTATTAACGAGTATATATATAAATATAAGTATAAAAATAAAAAAATAAGGGTATATATGTATAATTAATATATATATATATAAATTAAAAAACAAAAAAAAATTAAAATAATAAACGGCCGTAAAGAATTTATTTATTTATTTATTTTAAATTATAGGCTAATTATTTAGTTAATAAATATTACGACTTAATATATATAACTAACTTAAAAGCTAGTCCGCTAGCCGTAGCGGCTATAGTATATTATATATATAAATAAAATAGGGATATAACTACTCTTTATAAAATAAAAAAAACTATAAAATAAGTTATATATTAATAAAATAAGGATTATTTTAAATTAAAATAGTTTAATATAAATTAAGATCTAAATGATTATTTTAAGAATAAGATTTATATATAATATAAACTCGAGCTAAGCTCGAGAATAGACTTTTATATTTTTTTTAATAATTAATTTAATATTAAATTTTATAATCGCTTTTAGCTATTTTTATTAAGAACTTTTTTAATAAAACTATAATTAATTACTAAAGCCTTATTTATTTTATAATTTATAAATATAGCTTTAGGGAAGTTATTTATAATTATAATACTATTTATTTAATACTTATAACCTTAATTTTTATTAATATACTTATTATAATTAGCTAATTATAATATTTTAATTATTCTTATTTAGTAAGTTTATTTTATAAAAACTAATTAAATAGTATAAATAATATCTTTTTATATTTTTACTAAATTTCTTATTTTAAGCTCTTTTATTTTTTTTAAATAGCTTATTTAAAACTTGGTTAAAAAAATAGAAATAGCCCTTATAAACGTTAATTTTAATAATAAAATTATTTTTTAAAAAAAAATTTATAAATAATTTTAAAAAAAAGTTAAAAAAAGAGACGTAAATATTCTTAAAATATAAACTATATATAATAAAATTATAAATAAGCTTTAGAACTTTAAAATTATATTTTAATAGTTTAAGAATAGCCCTTAGTATATTTAAGCCCTAAGAAACAAAATTATTTAACTTAGGGAATAAGAAATAAATATTAATATTTAAGCTTTTTAAAAAGAAATTAATACCCTCCGAGCTATTATTAATATTATTAATACCCCTTTTTAAAAAAAATAATAAAAAACTTAAGCTTAATATACTTATTACTTATAATAATACCCTGAGTATTCTTAAGGGATTTTTAATTTAAATTAAGAACTATTAGAACTTTTATTATAAAGATTTTATTAATAAAATTAAAAAAAGTTATATATATTATTAGCTTTTTTAGGGGATGAGCCCTTAAATAGTTTAAACTAATTTAAAAAGAATATTTTAATAAAAAGATTTTTTAATAAGTATTTTATTAAAATACGTAATATTTATTATAACTTTAATAAATTTAAAAAAGCTCTTAGATCTTTATTTTAAGACCTTAATAAAAAAATAATAAACTAAATATAATTTAATATAGCTATAATAAACTAAATTAGTAAAAGAATACTTTATTAAGTTTAAATATTTTTAATACTTAACTAAACTTTATTAATAATATTAAAATATTTATATTTTATTAAAAACTAAAGGACGAAGTTAAAAATAAACTAATTAAGCTTAATAAACTAAACGACTTCTTTTAGTATAGCGAACTTATTATTAAAATTAATAACTAACTTTATAAGTAAAAAAATAAAAAAAGAACGACTTAATATAAAACATAAATACTAATAATAACCTTAGCGTAGTTTTTTAAATAAACTAAAAACCTCGTAATAACTAAAATAATAATTAATAAAATACTATTTATAAATAATACGACGGTTTTATAAACCTTAATATTATTAAAAAAAAAGATAATTATTTAAAAAAAGACTTTAAGTATTATAACTACGATAAGCTAAGATATATAGCTAGAGATTATTAATAACTTAAGCGTATTTAATATTAACTTATTTTAAAAAAAACGAGTTAATATTATAAATAAAAAAGTCCTTTATAAATAATTCTTATAAATAGCTTATTATAATAATAATTATCTTATTTATTAAAATAATAAAAAATAAACTAAATAGTATTTAAAGAAATTTAAGAATAATAGATAATTAAGTTATAGTATTATTTTATTACTTATTAAAATACTAATTATAATAATTAAAAAAGAAATTATTTTAATATATTAACTATATATTCTTAAAAAATAATAATTTTAAATATATTATTATACTTTTTTAAATTTATAAAAATATAGAAAAAGAAGGTTAAAACGGACTTTATTATAAAGGATACTTTTTATTTTTTTTAAAAAAAAAGTTATATAAAAACTTTAAATAAATACGAGGGAGTAACTTCTTAAGTTCGAAAAAAGAGGACCTAATATAAAAGAAATTATAAGTAATTTCGTTTATATAATATAATAAAATAGTAAATAAAAAATAACCCCTTAGGCTTAAAAAAAACCTAACCTAAAAAAAGTCTTAACTAAGTCTATTTATATAATAAAACGAGAGGACGATAATAAAAAATTTATTTATAAAATTAAAAAATAACTTAGAAATTTATTATATAAAAAATAAAATTAAAATAATTAAAAAAACTAAATTTTAATTTTAAAAAAGTTAAAAAAAAGATTAATTTTTAACTTAATAAAAAAACCCTATATAAGCTTTAATAATTTTATTTTTTAATAAAAAAATTATTATATAACTTAAATAAGCTTTATAACTTTATTTAACGACGTATTTAAATAAAAAACTAATTATAAATTTTATTTTAATATTAATAATATTAGTTTTAAAGAGGATTTTAATAAGAATTAATATAAGAATATTAATCTATTTAATAATAAATAAATATTATAGTTTTATAGAATAGTAAAACTTAAAAAGGTTTTTATAATACCCTAAGTAAAAGGAAGTAGTTCTTTATTTAATACTAAAAAATATATTTTATAAAGAATTATTTTAAATAAAATACTTAAATAATAAATATTTTTAATACTTCTTATTTAAAAAGGATAACTATTTTTTATTTATAAAAAATATAATAACCGACTTATTAAAGATATTTATATTAATAACTAGTTACTAAACTAAATAATTATATATTTTAATAAGATTTATAAAATAATATTTAAACTAAGCCTAGATTTTTCTATATAATATTAAAATAATAATAATATAATATAAACTAATTATAAATATAATTAGTATTAAATTTATTATATTTTTTAAAAATACGAGCTTAAAAAAAATAATAAAAAATAAATAAAATAAAAAGAGCGATTAAAAAAATAAAATATTAAAAAAACTAAAAAAAGCTAATTATAAAAGAATAATAAAAAGTAAATATTAAAAAATAAGTTGTTATATATAACTAGATAATAATACGACGTATACTTACTAATTAAACTTATTATATATAAATAACTACTACGTATTATAATTAATAGTAATATATAAGGAAGTTTTATATTATTAAAAAATAATAAATAAACTCGACTTATTATAAATATAAAAAAAATAACTTATACTAATTATAAATAATAAAAAGAGAAAGAGTTAATTACGATAATAAATATATTAATCGAAAAACTATATACTTTTTAATATATATTAATAATTATAAAAATTAATTATAATATAATATTATAGAGATTAAAAAATATTAATATTATCCTAAAAATTTTATAATTATGAAAATATAATTTATAAATAAATTAGATTATTAGCTAGGTTTAATAAGTAAATTTAATTACTAAACGACTTAAGAAAAAAGGGTTTAAATAAATTTCTTATAATTCCTAAAAAAAGAAAAAAAATATAATATATAATTTTTTATTAAAATAATAAAAAGCTTTAAAAAGTTCGTATTTAATATATATAATTAGAGATTAAAATAATTTTAAACTATATTTAAAAAGTACTAGAAATATATAAAATTATTTATAAAACTTAAAAAAAAATAGGATTATTAAAATATAGTAATTAAAATATAAAAAATCGAACTTAAAAAAAAATCTAACCTAGGTTCTTTTTTATATATTTTATAAACTAAAAAAAAATAAGATTATTTTAATAAATATATTAATAAAAAAACTTAAAAAAAGATATATTTAACTCTTAAAATCCTTTATAAAATTACCCTTATTTTTTTATATTAAAAAAAAGAAAAAAAGAAATTAAAACTTATTATTAACTATAAAAAACTTAATAAAATTACGAAAAAGAACTATTATTTTTTTATTTTTTTATTATTAAGCTTAGAAATTTATTATATAAAACTAATTAGTTTATTATAATAAATTTTAAAAAAAGCGTTTAATTAAATACGAATTAAAAAAGGAAATAAATAAAAAACGGTATTTTAAACTTATAAAGGACTTTTTTAAGTATCTCGTTATACCTTTTGGACTTATTAATACTTTAATAATTTTTTTAAATAATAATTAATTATATATTCTAGGAGTTCGTTAATATTTTTTATTATTATTTATATTAATAATATTCTTATTTTCTTTTTTAATTTTAAAATATATAAAAAAGTATATTTATATAATATTCTAAAAACTTTAAAATACTAAGCTATATACTAAGCCCTCTAAATACGAGTTTTATATATAAAAAATAGACTTTTTTTAAATATATTATAATACTAAGATAAATTTATATATAAATACTAAAAAGTAAAAATAATTAAAGATTAGTTTATATTATAAAATATTAAAAATATATAAGAATTCTTAAAATTCGTTAACTTTTATTAATAATTTTTTAAAAAAACTATATTAATATTATTAGACCCTTTAATAACTTAATATAAAAAGAAACCCTATTTATTTAAAATCCTAAATATAAAGAAACATTTATTAAAATTAAAAAATATAATCGTTTTTAAGCTAGTTATTATAATTCTAAACCCCCGAAACTTTTTTAAAATTAAGATTAATACCTCGGATTTTATTATAAGAGTAGTCCTAGAATAATAAAATAAGTAAAAAGAATTTTATTTATATTATTTCTATTTTAAAGTATTTTATAAAATGAAATTAAATTAATAAATTTATAATAAAGAACTAATAGTTATTATTAAAATATTTTAAAAATAGAGATTATAATTATTTAGAACTAAGTATAAAATTATAGTTTATATAAATTATAAAAAACTTTATAAACTTTATAATAAATAAAAATTTAAATAAATAATAAGTTAAATAAAACGAGTTCTTATTTAAATATAATTTTTAAATTATTTATTAAAAAAAGTTGAAAAAAATAGTAAAATAGACGCTCTTAATAAAAGACTTAATTATAAAGTTATAGTACTTAAAGAAACGTAAGTTATTTTTTAAAAAAATAATAATAATAGCTTTATATTAATTATAAAACTTTTATAATAACTAAAAAAAATTAATACTAGTTTAATTAGAAAAAATAATCCCTAAGCTTATTATAAAAATTTATAATATACTTATATATAGTTATTAAGGAGTTATTAAAACGTAAAAACGGATTTATTAATATTATAATAAATCCACTATATATATTAAAATTATTAATATAATTAAAAAACTATATAATTTATAAAAAAAATAAAAATAGCTTATATAAACTATATAGTAAGCTATAATTATTATAACTATTTATAAAAAGTATAATAATCGATTTTATAGGACTTTATTATTAAATTATTAAAGTTTAAAGAACTATTTATAAATATATAGTATAATAATATCCTAGTTATAATTAATTAACTTACTAAGTTCGCTTATTTTATACCTTATAAAAAAAGTTAATAATATAAAAGAATTAATATATATATTCTTTAAGAATATTATTATTATTTATAATATACTAAAAGAAATTATTTTTAATAGAGGTATTTATTTATTTTAAAGTTTTAAAAATCCCTTAATTTCATAACTTAGTATAAATTATAAATTATTAACTACTTTTTATTTATAAACTAAAGTTAAATAGAAAAAAAATTAATTAAACTTTTTAAAATATACCTTTATTATTATATAAACTATAACTAAAATAACTAAGTAATATTATTATTAATAGTTTAATTTATATATAATAATATAGTTAATAAAAGTATAAAAGAATCCCTATTTTATTTAAATTATGGATATTAGTTAATAATATATAAGAAAGTATAATAAAGATTATAAGCTATTAAAATAATAGTAAATATAATAAAATTTTAAAAAAATTTAAAAAAAAGTATTTTTAAATTTTAAATTTATATATTAATATATAAAGAAAAACGTAGATAAATTAAGTATTAAAAAACTAATTTTAAAAAGGGGGATAGTATTTATTTCTTTTATTATAATATTAAAATAAAATAACTAAATAATAAGCTAAATTATAAAAAAACTTAAACTTTTTAAAATTATTTAAAAAGTTTTAAATATTAATTATAAGCTAAAATTTTTTAAATATAATAAAGTATTATTTAGTTTTTTATATTTTATTTTTTAAACTAGTATTTAAAAGTTTATATATAAAGGATTATATTATTATTGAACTAAATAAATTAGAATATAAAATTAAACGAATTATTGATTATAAAGTTAGGAACGAAATATAAGAATTCTTAATTAAATAAAAAGAATTATAAATACGAAAAAAAATATATAAGAGCTATATAATAATTTTTAAAACATATAAAACTTTCTAAATAATTACTAAAAAAATAACTAAGCTTTAAAAGGCTCGTTTATAATTAAAAAACCTAAATTTATAAAGCTAATATTAAAAAAGGATTAATTAGTTTTATTTAGAGCGCCCTAAGTAGCTAAATCTTTTATAATATATATTTTTTACGCTTTTAAAAAACCTTTTTTTTATTTCTTATTTTTTAATTAATTATATCCCTTATTAAATTAAATTAAAACTATACTTTTTTAAAAAACTATTTCTATTTTCTTAAATAAAATAAGCGACTTAGAGTAATTACTAATTAAATTTATAATATTTTTAAGGCCTCCTTAGCCTTTTATTCTTTATATTCTACCTTTTTTTATTTTTTTAAAATAATAATTTATTTTAATAAGTTAGTACTATAATAATAATAAAAATAAAAAAAAAGTTTATAAGTATTTATTACATTATTATTATTATAATTCGTTAAATTATAAGTAATATATTTATTATAACGTTTTAAATTAAATAAATCTATTTTATATATATAATTATATTAAAAAATAAAGAGAATATAATATTACGTCGTAGCTTTTATATTTTCTAAGAATATTAAGAGCCTAATAATTATACTTAATTTTATTATAACGAATTTTATAAGAATTAGATTTTCAATATAACTTAATATAATATTAAAATATTACGAAAATAAACTTAACGGACCCTAACCCGGGTTATAACTATTTATTTATAAATTTATAAGACTAAACTTTTAAAAAGAGAAGCTAATATTATAATTTAAAATATATAACTAACTTAAAAACTAATTTATTAACTATAATAATTATAATATACTATATATATAAATAAAATAAAAAATATAATTACTTTTTATAAAATAAAAAAAACTATAAAATAAATTATATATTAATAAAATAAAGATTATTTTAAATTAAAATAATTTTATACGACTTAGGGTTTAAATAATTATTTTAAATTAAATTAATTAAAAAATAACTTAAAAAAATAAAAAATATATTTAAAAATAAGACTTATATATAATATAAACTCGAGTTAAGTTTAAAAAATAGATCTTTTATAGCTTCTTTAATAATTAACTTAATATTAAATTTTATAATTACTTTTAACTATTTTTATTAAGAACTTTTTTTAATAAAACTATAATTAATTACTAAAGCTTTATTTATTTTATAACTTATAAATATAGCTTTAGAGAAGCTATTTATAATTATAATATTATTTACTTAGTACTCGTAGCCTATAACTTTTATTAATATACTTATTATAACTAGCTAGTTATAATAATAAGAGCTACCCCTCGGTCTTAGTTATTATTAATAAAAAAGCTTTAAAATTACTTATAATAATAAATATAATTAATAAATTATTACCTATTTATTTTATATTTATAACTTAATATATAATATAACTTATTTTATAATTCTTTTTATAAATAGATTCTTATATAATATTATTGAAATTTACGTATTTAATAATACTTTTTTATAATAATATAGATAGTTCAGCGTACTTTTTTTTAAATAAGGATTTATTTAAGGGGTATATTATAATAGTTTTAATTATTTATAGCCTTATTATATATTATATAACCTCGATTATATAATTACTTAAGGTCTATATTTATTTATATTTTTTATTTTAGGGCGAACCTCGTATTTATTTTTTATTTTTAATAAATAACTATTCTCTATATTTAATATCGATGCCCCTATTTATAACTATACGATAGGGATCAAAGCCTGGAGTTCATAACCTATTCGCTAATATGTTTCGGCATCGGGGAATGAGCCACTCGAATGGGATTCCGATTCTGTCGGAACATGCTCCTTTGCCGATGTTTCCTCAGCTTCGTTCGCATGGGGCGCAGTTCGATCAGGTCTTACGCACCCGGAAATCCGGGAGAGATCTCGGTGTCGCCCGTGCCGATCAAGAAGGATGGCCACGCAATGCAGCGGGCCGCGTCTTGTCACCCCGCGTTTGTGGGGTTGAGCATGGATCGGGCTTCAACCGGAGAAGATTGCGCCGGTGCTGTGTATGCACACTCTTGTGGAGTGGTATTGACGATGCACCATCAGATGCCTTGTGTTGCCCAAAGATTGTATGGGAGGCTTTCGTATCATCGAATAGATATTTATAAGGCCCTTCGTCATGTCGAATATTTCAATCTTTGAGGCTATTCTTGGCATCACACCTCTATCAGAGTTCTTCGGTCTCAAACAATCATCATGCTTCCTAAGGCCGCTTTCCTCTTGTCTCTGTCGTCATGGAGTGTGGCAGCTTCACCTTTCGAGAATCCGTATGGCCTTAATGACACATCATTTTCTCATCCAGGCGCTTTGCATTCCGCGAAAGACTTTGCAAGAATCAAGAACCATGTTCAAGACCAGGAACAGCCCTGGTACAGAGCCTGGCAGCATCTAGAAGCCGGAAAATTGGCCCAGACCTCGTGGAAGCCAACGCCGCAGTCGGTTCTCGTCCGTGGCACAAACGCCACCTTTGCGCCCACCAATAACTACGGTTATGCCTATCGCGATGCTCACTCAGCGTACCAGTTGGCCATTCGATGGCTGGTCGGAGGCAATACTTCCTACGCAGACCATGCAGCCAAGATCCTCGACGGCTGGAGCTCTACTCTAGTCGATATCAACGGCACTGAAGACAAATATCTCGCGTCAGGGCTTTACGGATACCAGTTTGCCAACGCCGCCGAACTCCTTCGTGGATACTCCGGCTGGCCCAAGCAGAACCAGACAGCTTTTGGCAAAATGTTGAACGGGGTTTTCGCAGTGTACAACTACGACTTCCTCGAGCACCACTACAACAAGCCGGACTTCTACTACGCCAACTGGGACCTGTGCAACATTGCCTCCCTGATGGCGATTGGTATCTTCAACGACAACAGAACCATGTACGATTACGCGGTCAACTACTTCAAGAACGGGATTCCGGGGCAACCCGAGGTTGTCGCTAATGGTGCCCTACCCTATTTCTCAATCGCAAACTTCACGGAGGAAGGTAGCGGAAAGACTCTGATGCAGATTCAGGAGTCTGGCCGTGACCAGGGGCACGCTTTGCTCTGCATCGCTCTCATTGGAGTTATTGGGCAACAGGGTTGGAACCAGGGAGTTGATCTTTTCAATACCTTTGGCCGCCAGATCCTGAACGCGTGAGTTATCTTCCCGTCCCATTTCAGACTCTCTGGCAAGTCACTAATTGAAGCTAGCGCCGAGTATGTTGCCAAGTACAATACCAACCACACTGTCCCTTACACGCCTTATCGTAGCTGGGAAGGTGTGCTGGAGGTCGTGGCCCCAAAAGCTAGATTTGATGTACGACCTGGTTATGAAGCTCTCTACTCCCACTATGCGGAACTTAAGGGTCTCAACGCTTCATGGTCAATGGAGTTCCGCGACTTTGTCAATGGCAATTTGACCGCCAACATCGAAGGTGGTGGTGGTGACTACAGCCCCAACTCGGGCGGGTATGATTCGTTCGGACATGGAACTTTGCTGTATCGCATTGAGAAAGATATTTAAGCTTCAGCCGAAAAGAGTGTGGTGCTAAGCTATCTAGGCCAACACTAGTTTAGAAGTCGTTAAAGGACGGGGTCTGCTCAGCTGCTGCAATCATATTTCACACTGCGTGCACCAAGTTGAGATGACTGGCTCGCGACTTCTCAATTCAAAATCCACTCAGTAACTATGTTTTCCCATACGGAACACTCACCCTATTCCCATTCTGCTTGACATCAAAAATATCCGTCAACAAGTCTTGCATCCGCCTTAATCACGAAGCCTAGTCCACTTCCAGTTTAATTCTGCATGGTTTCGAAGGTCGAGCTTTCATTATATTAAAAAGTTTC
Source organism: Colletotrichum fioriniae (assembly GCF_027942845.1). Lineage (NCBI taxonomy): Eukaryota > Fungi > Ascomycota > Sordariomycetes > Glomerellales > Glomerellaceae > Colletotrichum > Colletotrichum fioriniae. The sequence continues at coordinate 1,382,648 of NW_027076844.1, read as the reverse complement.
CTCCAAACGCTGCCTGTAAGGTAGCCGCAGTATGAAGTTCCGGCGCATCAAGAGCTCCAATCTCCTTGACGTGATGGTCGACCAAGCTTCGATGGCTTTAACCCTTTACCAGTGAATAAGGATGCTACAATTTTTTTCTGAATTACTCGTTCCAAAATGTAAAGTTCGAAAGGCGAACATTCAGCTTTTAGTCTACAGTTATTTTTTCGAAGCTGCTTTAGACCTTTCCTGTCCTAACTAATTATTGTTGACCAACAACGCCAACACAGTCATTTCTTCATCGAAGAATCGTAGCCGTTCCATTTCCCAAACCCTCAATATCAGACTTAACTGGCAAGGACCTAGGCAGTGTAGGTAGGCTAGACTGCTCGGCCGAGAGCTGATCTTCAAGGTCCAAAGGAGCACGTCTCGGGATCTCAGTCTCATTAATTGACGATCGAGAGAGGCCATCTGATCCGGTGCTGGTGACATATCCGGAGGGCGGCTGTCGAGAGCTGTCATCAAAAGTCCGGTTGTTGTTGTTCGCCGATGATCCAGTGACAGTGTGCTTTGCAGCTCCCAAGGTCGATGCAATTGAACCGGGAGCACTGTTGAGTGCATTCGTGCCTGCTTGCGGCAAGTTTCTCGCCTTCTCAGTGGCATTATTGGTCACATTAGATGCCGTCTGTTGGCCGCTTCGAGCAGTATTGCTAAGAGTCGTGCTCGCATCAGATGCAGCTTGTTGTGCCTTGGAGGATAGCTCTGCCGTCTTTGCTTGTCCGTCACGAGCGAGCTCTGCGCCCTTCTGAGCGGTTACGTTTGCCGCATTTTGAACCTGTACAGTGGCGTCGTGGGCGACCTGCCGTCCCTGAGGCGAGGCAGCGAGAGGAGCAACGAAGATGGCAGTCACCCCGACTACAGCTAACCAAAACGGAGACAAGACTTTGATGAGCGCATATAAGGATGCAAAGCCGACGAAAGCCTGAAGATATGTCAACGAGGGTATCCTATGTCATTTGCCGCATCCAGTTTTCGTCCAATGGCTACTTACGCCAAATGTCCTTCCGAGGTCTTCACCGTAGACGATTCGTTGAGCTTCTACCACTGCATATTGAGTGAAGTCGTGAACATCTCTCAGAGTGTTGTTGAGTGTAGACTCCGGCAGTCTTCTGTACTGCCTAGGTCGAAGACGTGTAGATAAGGAGTCGGAACCGAAGGACCGGCTGGCATACTCAGCAGCAGAGACAACTGGGAGACGTAAGCATTGGTCCACGTGAGATGATCACTGCATGAGATTGCGTATATTCTTACCTCCAAGTGTAGTGACCGCCGCCTTCAGTGCCAATTGAGTGAGAGGCAAGTAGTGTGCCCCGAACAAAATGCTCAAGGTGCCAATGTACACACCAAGGGTACGCAGAGGATCTTCCCACTAAAGTTAGGCGTTAGTAAGGTTCCAGTACGGGTTCCACGTAAGTAAATACATACATTGATATACTTGTAGAAGCTATCTTGTTGAGCTGCGTGAGGAGGGTTGTCAGCATCTTGTTATAATTGACGGAACGAGGTATATCAAATACCCAAAACCTGTCGTAACGGGCCATCTTGCGCCGGTCTTGGCGACTGTCCTTCGCTCAGGGCATTCTGGATTTTTGATGCAACTAGAAAGTTGGGAGAACAAAAGTAAGTCTCCTATCCCACACGAAATGCTGCCGTGCTTACAAAACTTACTCTGCGATCTTTCCTGGTCAGTATGACGGGATTTTTCAGCCGATCCAGGCAGAACGATGACGGTTGGGTCAGCCATGATTATGACGTCGATGTGTGGTTGATGAGAAGTTAGCGAGTAAATGTGGATATGATCAAAGAACTCCACACAGGCGGAGGGTTTGGAGCTTTCACTTTGATTTGATGAGAGAATAAGAAGTGCAAATGTAACATCAAACAGCGGAAGCAGACTTTATCATTAAAGCCAAACCTTCAAAACCTCTTGGGCCGCTCGTGGCACGAAGGCGTAATCTGGTGTATTGCACCACCGGTATGCGGTTACACGGTGTGAGGGGAAGGGGTTACGAAGCCCAGCGTTCGTGACGTACATAGCTAGTCATCGCGTATCCGCTAAACTGCGGTGGGATTCCTCAATGTCAAGAAACGGCTCGCATACCCGCTGGAATCGAGATACTGTACGCCGCGCTGTCATTACCTTGACCAAGGTGAGGGGGAAACCCTTTGATGTTCAAGGCCAATTGACGTCGTTCGGCAGTCATTTGGGGTCCGTTCCACTTGCAGCCCTGACGCGCTTTGATGACGAGGAGGCGGGGTGTCTCACCAAGACATTACGGCACTGGCATTCCGCTACACTGGTTAGAGCCAAGATGATATTCAAGGGACTAGGTACTCATTTGCTTACATACTCAAGACAGACCAAGTGCGTCGACTAGTTCATGTTGTCACAGGAGCTGAAGCAGGTATTAACAGACTTGTTCTTTCAGCTGTGTCCATTGAGCCGCAGAGGTATGTTCGCGTACATGAGAGGTTCACACGTGACCGTTCACTTACGTATGAAGCCGTTCGGTCTCGCGGTACGGCCCGCTTCCTAGTGCGTGAGGTTTCAATGTGCTCAAGCATGGTTCAGATGCAACCCTAAAAACCCATGGATAAAAGGTGTAGCACTTAATCAAGAACTTGACTAGATCTAATTACGATGTGGACCTTCACTTCTCACTTCAGGATGAAAGGGTGCCTCATGAGAGTCGACACGACGTGGATGAACAGTTGCATAATACATTGGCCTGCGCTTTTCTGACGCTTCCGATGCTAATCGAAGGGTATATGCGCTCTATGAGAACCATATAGTATACAAATAAGACAACAGAAGAAAAGGAAAAACTTTCTCTACATGACACGCCAGATTACATCTCACATTAGATGACCAAAACAGCCATTGCCGCTACAGCCGCAAGCAGCGCGCTAGAGCTGAGCTTACTAGCACCGGCCTGAACAGGGCCGGTGGTGGTTGCCGGGCAAGCGGCGCCGACACAGGGAGAGGCAGATCCGGTGCCGATAGGGATCACGGCGGTAGTAAGAGTGCCGTTGTATCCATCCGATGGCGCGACGACCAAGGTCGTAGGAATGGGGGGAGGGCCGCTGGGGGTGCCAGAGGCGCCGGGGGGTCTGGAGGACGGGCTTCTCGGCGGAGATGGTGCTGCTGGATGCGGGAACACCAACGGTAGGAACACCGGCGCCAGGAGCGGTAGAAGCACCGGAAGTGGCAGGGACAGGCTTCTCGGAGACGGCAGTGCCACCGACAACGGGGGTGGTGACGGGCTTAGGGACCGTGGTGGAGATGAGCTCGCTGGTGACGACGGTAGACGTCCTGGCCGGGCAATTTGTAACCTCTGCGGCGCAGGAGGTGATCGTCACGAGGTTGGTCTTGTATGTGGTCAAGACGGTGGGGACGTCGGTGGTAAGGACGGGCTTCTGGCCTACCTCGGTGGTAGGCTTGGCGACAACGGCGCTGGTAATGATGGTGGAGGTTCTCGCAGGGCAGTTGGTCACTTCAGCAGCGCAGGAGGTGATGGTGACGATGTTGGTGAGGTAGGTGGTGATTTGCTCGACGGGAGGCTGGCCGGTGACGATGGGTTTCGCGGAACCGGCGGTGGTGGGTACGGCGGGGACACCGGGGATCGTAGTAGGGATGACCTTGCTTGTGATAATAGTGGACGTCCTAGCTGGGCAGTTTGTGACTTCTGCTGCGCAAGAGGTGATTGTGATGATATTGGTCTCGTAGGTTGTGATGGCGGTGGTGATATCGGCGACGGGCTCCTGGGAGCTGACAGTGATGGGGACATCGCCGCCAGCAGGCTTCGAGGGGGTGTAGCTCTCGACAGGGATGGCTACGGTCGTCGGGATGACTGCCTGACTGGTAACGGTGGTCTGTCTGGCGGGGCAGTTGGTGACCTCAGGAGCGCAGGAGGTGATGGTGTGGACCTCGGTCTTGATGACGGTCAACTGCGTAGGGACGTCGACGACGGGGCAGATGGTGGTAGTGACAGCAACGACCTCGGTGACGACCTGAGGGGTCTCGCGGGCCGGGCAGTTGGTGACTTCGGCGGCACAAGAAGTGATGGTCTTGATGTTGGTAGCGTAAACGGTGGAGGTCGCCAGGCGGGTAGTCAAGCTGTCGACGGCGGCGGCAGAAGTTGCAACGGGCTTCTCGGAGGCCACAGCGGTGGACAGGGCGGAGCTGACGACAGCGGTCTGCGCGACCGAGGTAGAGGCCGCAACAGTCGAAGCAGCAACCGAGCTGGAGATGACAGAAGCAGTGGCGTTGCCGTCCCTGAGGTTGTAGTACTTGATGGAGCTGATCTTGAAGTAGACATCGGCAAAGGCAGTCGGGTTGGCGGCAACGTACTCCTTGCAGGTCATACCGGTCTTCGCCTCACAGGTCTGGGTCCAGATACCATCGTTTCCAGCCACACCGCAGAAGTCGATGTTGGCTACGAGCTTCTGCTCCTCGAACAGCTTGTCAGCGGCACAGGTGCTGGTGGTGAAGCTGGGCGTGCCCCAGGCATCGGGGTTCGGGTTGGCGCTCGCGATGTCGGCGGGAACGTTGGCGTGAGTGAAACCCCAGACGCGAATGGCGGTGTCGGTCCACTGCATGGCGTAAACTCCTCCCTCGGCGGACCCAAAGGGTGCAGCGGCATCAAGACCGGCACAGCCCTCATTGTCGGACTGACCTGCGGCGTAGTTTGCGCAGTTGGGCTTACTGATGGTGCCGGTCATGTTCGTGCCGTCGATGCGGCACTCGCCGAGCGTGCCATCGGTGTGAAGGACGACCTTGTTTACATTGTCTTCGTTCCAGGTCTCGACGATGTCGATTTCGCCGGCGGCGGGCCAGGGGTTGCCGACAGTCCAGCTAGGAATATCTCATGAGCAATGTGAACGGATTGAGGAATGTGAAAGCAACTTACACCGCAGGCCAGGCACCGCAGACCGGCTTAGGAAGATGAGAAAAGTTGATGACGAAAAGTCCCTGGCCATATTTGGCCGTACTCTCGATTCTTACACTGCTTCTGCCGATACCAGCGGCATCGAGGGTAGATGTAGAGTCGACACCGAGGTAAAGGTCACCATCCTCAGTCTTTACAAGACCCATACTCTGAGCATCAGCTGCAGACTTGTAACTGACATATCCGCCGGTGGGGTCAACATCGTTGTAGTTGCCGGTGGAGTGGTCGCTCTAGACAGATGGTCAGTCAAAGGCCTGATACCTCACTCATCTCATCGACTTGAAACATACCGTGAAGAAACCAAACTTCTCAAGAAAGTTGGTCGAGTCGTAGCTGTCGGCGAGTTGATAGGTCTGGATAGCGGTTGCGGATGACGTGAGGAGGAGGGCGGAAGAGAGCGTGGAGAGAAGCGAAGGCGCCATTGTGGGCTAAAGATCGATGTGAGAAATAGAAAAGTAGGTGGAATAACTAAACAGAGCGACAGAAACTAGAAACATCAAACGCAATGAAGAAACGACAGAAACTGGTCTTCGAACTGTAAAGTGAGTGAACAGAATGAAGAATTTCGAAGGCTTGTTTTTGAACAAAAGAATGACTTAAGAGACCAGAACAGGAATCTTGAAAGAAGTTGAGAGGGAGGGCCTAGATGCGCAAGGCGCTTGCTCCCATGGGGTTACCATGAGTCTTATACCAACCCGAAAAAGACGGTCGACCCAGACTTGCTCCTGGCCATTCGATTCACCCGCGGAAAGACGGGCTGAGATGCTCAGGGGGGTCTACGACCTACCTGTTTCTCCAGCAATCTCATTCTCATTGGATCTCCTCATACCGACAGAGTCTTGGTCAGAAATACCGGGAGCACTGGTTCGTTCAGGGGCTCTGGATGCAGGACGAACTAGAACATACATAGCCCGCTCCTCCCCTCGACCCCTTGACAGAGTCTGCCGGTTCTAGAGATATCTCAAGGGTTCTTGTGCATCGTCTGCCAATATACGTAAGTAATCGTGGTTCCACCCCTCGCATCTCCATGTCTCTATGCCACTTGTGCATTGACATATGCGCTTGTGAGTGGGCACAAGAATATGTTTCCTGCAGGCCAGAGAACCTCAAACACACCAGCACATAAACGCATGCGCACTAAGTACGCATTCGTTCATGGGACGCCAGGAACGGCAGGGCGGTTGGCTGGCGGCTCAGGCACAGTCCGCGCAAAGGTGTCGTCGTCCCGAGGCCAATGAAGCGGAGGGCGCATGTGTGTAAGCCCATCCCCTGCTTGACATCCAGGAACAGACCCTTGATCGGGACAAGATGGGCTCGAAGTGGACTACAACGGGGGCCTGATGGTGGTCTGAGTGGATGTCGTGGACAAAGTGGATTGTTTTTTTTTGAAGTGACGGGCAGGATTCCGCCGTTCCCCTATTCTTTTTCTCCATTGACCATTCGAGCCGTTGTCCCACGCTAGACAGGGATTGTCTCACTCAAGCCGCCGAGATCTTGATGGCGCTGGTCGCTCTTGGGGGCGTGATTGGCAAAGATCTCCTGCACCGTTGCATCGAATTCTCTAGACCAGCGGCTTTTCTTCAAGTCAGTTTTTTTTTTTTTTTTCCTCACAGTTCGCTCTCAGTGTCTTGCTGTTTGTTTCAAGTGATGACAGCTCACGAATGGTCCTAAGTGCCGCCGGTCTGCTTTAGTTTCGTTACATCAGAACGACGGACTGTCTTTGGTCATCTGGCCACGCGGCGCGTTAAACCCGTCAAGTTGCCGAGCTTTTCCAAGTTTCCACACCAGTCTACGGATACGCATACCTTTCGGGATTGGAGGGCTCCAACTCCCAACTTCCCAGGGCAGAAAAAACGTGTCGCTTTGATTACTCCCGCTCAGGGGGCTGAGCCTCCCGCTCCGGAAGTCAACGACCAATCCAGACGTTCACAGGGCTGGTTTTCGCGGCGTAGTGCCCGGCCGTCGTGTTCGAATCTGTATTAGCGAAGGGGTTCGCTCCGGTGGAGTTATCAAGAAAAGCGGCACGGATTTTGGATGTGGATGCCCTGTCTTGTCAACTTTTGTTGCTCAGGTCATGGTTCACGGAGCATTTCCATAAGGCGAAGTTGCACAAATTTACCAAATTGTAGCCTAATGTTTCACGCAGCCAGAGAAGTCACTTTGAGAATGGTTTTATTTTGCTGATGCTCGAACTTTTGTGATTTTTTACTCTCTTGAATATCGGATGGCAGCCCTCGTTTGATGGCTGCTTTGCTCCGCTTTTGCCTCGGCTACGAGCCCCTTGCAGTCTGATCTCCTCTTTCAGCTTTGGCTAACAACACGAAGGCGAGACCCAGTCGGTGGATCGTTGGATGATATCAAGGAATATTCCCCGATCCCTCGGGTCCGCGTACTAAATATGGCGTTCCTTCATCTCCTTCACCTTGCTTGACCGACTTTCTTCTTGAACTGGCCCGACTGGGTGGCATCTTGCACCTCGAGATTCGATATCGGACCTGCGCCTCAAAATAATTGAGCCAGGAACTGGAATGTCAAAATAGAAATAGTATCCCACAAAGCAATATCATCATTCGTGTAACAATATGGGTTTGCACCCTTATCATCTTCCACAAGAGAAACGCACCACCTAATACCACTCGTCTGCTCCAGCATCATGTCCACATGATGTGAACAGTCAATCCCAATGACATTGCACACGATTGTGCAGGCTAGATAATTGCCCTACCTTGGGTCGAGTATCCACCTTTTCGGCAACAATGCTTTCAGCTGCTCGTAATCAACAACAATTAGATGGCCTCATTCACTTGAGAATACTCGCTAACGTGCCTACGATTACGCTAAAATCCCACATGCCCGGGAGACGTCTGTTGGTCAATCAAGACAGATCTTTGACCCAAATCTCCATGACTCCAGGCCCTCTTAGTCAATGAACAAGTGCCGTCAACACTCTATACCTGCGTTACGGCATCTAAAGGACGGCACATCTGGACCGCACGGCCAAGTGGAGTACGCCTTCTCGCCTACGGGTATATCCCCTGGTACAGTAACGGAACTGCTTCGGAAGTGCCACTATTCGGGCGAAGATCGGCCCTTGCCTTGAATTCAGCTTGGCTTACGTTGCATTCCGATCCTTTGTGGATTTGCTCTTGAGTTGTCCAAGGCAATAGCATGAATGTCATTCCGGCCTGGCTGTGACCGGTATGACTCCCAGACTTTTTGACAGTATCCGTCCTTTAGTACAAATAATCAAGCAAGAGCTGTCACACAAAATGTTCTTGGATATCTTTCCCATTAGAAAGATGGACGATGCAAGCCCCTCGTCTACAATGGTGTAGGTCTAAGGTTTTGATGTCATACTCCGAAAGATGGACCAACTGAGCAGAATTTCTAGATGCAGCAATACTTCATTTTGTATCCTCACAGATCATTTGCATACTTTCAAGGGCAAGAAATGGGTCTTCCCTAAGATCTCAACTGCTCCTCTGCATTGAAAGTTCATACTCGAAAGTCTCCTCTCCGATGCACTGTTAAAACCCTGTAGAATGGCAAAACAAGCATGACATGAGACTATAGATAAGTCGTACATGTACCAAACGATAGTCTGCACCGGATGGCTAGTGAAGGAAATCAAGAGTTGAGAGCCTCCTCTCTAGGAATTCCAAACAGCATAACCTAATTTGGTTTCTTTCAGTGTTTATACTTCAGACCACATGAAAGACCATCAGCCAGTGAAGTCGGCAGGACCCATTCTCAATATTTTTTGAACCAGGAACACTTAGGAGAACCCACATGCAAGTATAAGCATGCGCAATGCTCTTCCCAATCTCACCAATGTCTAACATCGAACAAATCGACTACAATTTACAATTGGGACATCGGGACTTCTCGCGAGCAACAGGTTGAGGCCATCTGTCTGACTAACCTCGGGATCAGGTAATGATTTTCCCAGCCACGAAATCTTTGAGTGACGAGAAATAGAGTAATCTTGATTGAAAACTTAGACAGTCTATCTCATCGCTGTGCTTGGAGGCTCGGATCTGTCCCAAAACATCATTCTCATCTTCAACCCAGAATGACCAAAGCCAGAATAGACACCCATGCACTAGCCACCCCCCACAACCGGAGTACTCCGAATCCTCCCTCTGCACCGCTCATCTGGTTTCCGTTCGCATCAGGCAAAGACGGTGCGTTACGGAAGTCATTCGGAGGCACGATGGACGGCAGCGTTTGAAAATTCGGTGGAACAAACACCGTTACCGGCGTGATGGACTCTGAAGACGGGGCCGAAGACGCGCCGTCAACGGGCGGCACGGATGGCGGCGGCGGAGTAGGTGATGTTGAAGGAGTCTGAACTGCCGGTGGAATGGTCGGCGGTGGTGCAGTTGTTGAGGTAGATGTCTGGATGGCGGGTGGTATAACGGGCGTTGGCGGTGGGGGTATCGATGAAGAGGACGAAGAGGTGGACGACGATGGGAAAGGTTGCGCGGGGGCCAAGTTTGCCGGCAAGGTAGTTGTCACGGCTGGGTTCAACACCGGCGGCGGGGCTACCGGCGGAGAGGAGGTAGTAGTCGTAGAGATCGTCACCGGCGGTGCCGGAGCCGGGGCGGCCGGCGCGGCAACGAAGCCGCATTCTCCAATGATTTCTCTGATATCTGCGCTTCATTGTCAGCACAACCGCCTTTCATTCATACAGCCGAAACTTGGCGACTATCTCGACTCTGACAAGTCGTAGACTCACCATCATTAGCCTCAACAGCCGTAACATTCCGCGAAACACACGACAAACACCCAAACGCCGCCCCGGCAACATCGAACCCCCTCTCCCCACAAACACACGCCCTCGAAGCATTCTTCGCCGCCGCCTCAGCTGCCTCCTTAGCGGCGTCCTTCGCAGCCTTTTCCGCGCTCGCTGAGCGTCCGACGCCCAACGTAGGTACCGCAGCGAGCCCAGATCCTGGAGCCAGACTCGCCGGGGCCTCCTCTTCGTCGTCGCTGCTATCCTCTGACTCCGGCTCCTGTCTCCCGCCGAGTCTTCGCCCCAGCATTCTCTGAAGATTCCTCCTCCTCCTCTTCTTTCTATCCCCTCTCCATTCCCTTCTCTCCTTAATCTCTCCGTCCTGTACCAATCCATGTTGGTATCGTCGAATCGGTAGATCCCGCTTGTCCTTCCCGAATTGGGCCTCCACCTGCGCCTCGCATCGCGCCGTGAGCTGTACGATCGGCGCGCAAACCTGAGCGCACTCGGGCGGGACGTCCTCGGCCTCGAGGTCCTCTACCGCCGCAACACCGGGCACCAACATCAGGCCGGGCAAGTTTGTAGTGGCGGACAGTAGCGCGAGGACAGCGGCGAGGTGAAGCGCCGTGTGCCGGTGGTGGCGTGTCATCTCAGCGTCGGCTTCGTCGAATGCATGCAAGGCGTGTAAGCAAATGTCTCGTTAGTTGTTGGTAATGCTGCTCCGTCTTGCTGGAAGAGGTATCCGGCTTCTTGATGTCGTCGTCGGAATTATCGATCTTCGTTTCGTCCTAGCACAGCTGGAAATAGCACTGCGATTCTGACAGATGCCATCCAAACTTCTTCGTCAAGTGCCTGTAACTTATCCCAACTCTAAATTCGAACAGACCCGCCCTCCATCAAAGAAAGAAACTCCAGACCGGTCTTTTCCAGACGTAGGAGGGTGAGAGGGAAGGGGAATTCAAGCTTATTGTAAAAACAGCAACCTTCCGCTTCCCGTCCCCCCCACTATCCGACCAACTCATACCAGAATCCGTGAGGTCTTAATGTAACTGTAATAACTTCTACATGATCTACCCCTCGGAAACATCAGGCCAAACGCCGAAACCCAAGTTCCCCAACCCCTTAGACCACTGCCGGATAAATCATTCGCAGAGGTACTGTTGAACGCGTCCCCATCCCGAAACGTCTTGGCGGTATCACCAGAAGACGGTGCGGAACCACGAAAAAGAAGGAAACCCATATTTTCCCGATGGACGTTGCTGTAGGCTTTATGCGCGCGGCTCTAAGAAGCCTCCAGGGCGATTTTAGAGTTCACACTCGCAGCGGGAAGCATCTGGCAGTTAATACACAGAATTAACCACTAAATTTGGCAAAAGAGGGATCGTTGATTGATCGCCTGCTGGGATTATTCCCTTACCTAAGGTAGTAAGAGAAGCCAGAGAAGGAGGCAAAAAGAACGCTGAGAACCCCGCCGCGAGTCATTCTCATCGTATCATTTCCGATCTTTCAAAGTCTAAATAAGTGGCCTCCCTCGCCAGATCGTTAGGGAATTGGAGATAACTACCCGTATGAATGACTCTCAAGCTACTGAGATCTCCCCATCTACGGATTATGCATATCCGAGCCCTGTCAAGTTGCCGTTCTAGAATTCTTACAAAAGAACGGCTCCGACCTACCTCTCCCGTTCCCCTTGTCAATCAATCGGCCGAGTCAAGACGAGTCATTGCAGTCCCCAGAATTATGAGACCTCAGCGTCTTGGACACAAACACGGTATCAATCAGGCCCCGAGAAATCAGTAAGTAGATCTTTAGGCAACTATGACCCTCGGACTTCAGTTCAAGACAACGCCAAGGTCCAACAATGGCCAAAAGCCAAGCCCTGCTCGCGTCACCAAATGCTTGATGATGCTTAGCCTGTTCTCTCATTTCATTTAGTCTACACATACCCACCTGCCTCAAGGCCGCTCGCTACTTGGCTATTCCTGCGCCATCACATAGATCAAGTGAATACCTTGATACCATCCGGGGCAAGGCGCCGTTTGTCCTCTGTAGAATAGAACCAGCGTCAACCATGGTAAAGACGCCCATGTAACATGTTATGGGCGCAACAATCCTCAAAGTAGATACCCACACGGGTCGGCATCACACTTCGTGTTCCTGACATCTTGGCTAACTGACTTGACCCCCGCATACTACATGGGTTCAGTCCGCGGCGGATTGTCTCCCCCCCCCTGGCATTTCCGAACCAGTCCCGATGAGGCTCCCACTAAGTCTGTAACTCTACGAACCAGTCTTGGCTACCATTCTGCACAGCAACGCAAGGCCAACAAGAAAACAAACACCAAGCTGACAAATTCCACGCACCCCTCGTCGTCAGTCTCGCGGATCACGGGTGACGCGTTTGCCATCCCAGAACACGTACAGATACGTAAGATATGGGCATCAGATCTCTCTTCTTGGGTATATTCACTGAGCTATAACAACCTGAATCCTCGTCATCCACATATCCATACATCCATCCGCCCTCCCCTTTCCCTTGGCTTCCCTCCCCATGGGATGGGCCTTGCCTGCCGGGGTAGAGGGGCAATTTAACCCCACGTCCCGCCGCCACCACCTCCACGACCACCCTTCCTCTGTGCACTCAGCCTCCAGTCGTCCTCCCCAGCATACTTGTTATGCAGAGGCTGGATCCTCTCCGCCTGCTTCCTCTTCGACAACCGATCCGTCGGCGCGACCTTGAAGAAGGTCGGCGCGGCGTCCACGAGCCACTTGGGCTCGATACTCGTCGTGCAGTGCATGTACTCCTTGGTCGTCAGCACGAGCGTGTGGTAAATGACCCACTCGGCCTGCTTCCCAAACAGCGCCGAGCTCGGGTGGAGGTACACCGGCGTCCCCTCGATGAGCGTCTTGTACCCTTCCTGCGGATCCTTGCGCGCCGCGTTGCGGAAGAAACCAGAGCACAGCGCTTGCCGCACGATCTGCGTGTGCCGTCCGCAGCTAACGACGGGGTGTCGATACCGGTCCATGATCTTGACGAGCTGGTCGTGCACATCCTTGGCGCGCTTCATGGACCGCGCCTGGATGAAGTTCTCGAAACACCACGGGCTTGAGTAGCTGCTCTGCTTCCATGAGTTGTAGACATTCAGTAGCGTGAGGTGGTCGCCGTGCGGGTCGTGGAATTTGGCCTTCTTCTGGTCTGCTTGCGATTGCTTCTCCTTGGGTCGGTAAAAGACGTTGGGGAGATTAAGCATGGCGACGATGATGAGCATCTCGGCTGAGCACTTCATGTCAACGGAGATGATGAGCACCTTGGCTAGAGACGGTTCCATGGGAAAGTCTGCCATTTTTCGTCCCAGACGCGTCAGCAAACCCTCGTCGTCCAGGGCGCTGAGCGCGTACAGCTCTTCTAATGCAGTAAGCATAGTATTGATTGGAGGAGGGTCCATAAAGTCAAAGTGCAACAGGTCGTTGATGCCCATGGCCTTGAGCATGAGAATGACGTGAGACAAGTTTTGTCTCTGGATCTCGGGGATGGTTGTAGGCAACATCTCAGACTGGTATGCTGCTTCAGTGTACAGGCGGAAACACTTTCCAGGTCCAGTACGTCCGGCACGTCCAGCGCGTTGGTTTGCCTGAGCTTGCGAAATTGGCGTGACAACCAAAGAATCCATGCCCAACTTGGGATCGTAAGCGTTCTGTTTGACGAAACCAGGGTCAACGACGAAGTAAATGTTGTCGATTGTGATGGATGTTTCGGCAATGTTGGTGGCGATAACCACTTTTCGGCAGCCGGGAGGTGCGGGATCGAAAATGCGACTCTGCATCTCGTTGGGAAGTGCAGAGTACACGGGTAGGATGATGAGCTCTGGAACGTTAGGTCCTAATGCTTTCATCCGCTCGTATAAAATTTCGGCCGATGTGTCGATTTCTTCCTGGCCCGTCAAGAAAAGCAAGATATCTCCTGGCGGCTCCGTAAGGTGAATCTGCATGACGGTGACGAGCGCGGCATCGAGGTAATCGGATTCGGGCTCGCGCGAGTACAGCACCTCGACCGGGAACGTGCGACCAGGGATGGTGAAAATGGGGCAGCCGTCAAAGTACGAGGAGAACTTGTCGGCGTCGAGCGTTGCTGATGTGGCAATAACCTTGAGATCCTTCCTCCTCTTCATCGTCTTTTTCAAAAGCGCAAACAAGACATCCGTAGAAATAGTACGCTCGTGAGCCTCGTCGAGCATAATGACCGAATAGCGCCTCAGGTCTGGATCGACGAGAATCTCACGCTGAAGCATACCGTCCGTCATGTACTTGATCTTGGTCGCAGGGCTAGTCTTATCCTCGAAACGAATCGTGTAACCGACAGCCTCACCCAGCGGTGTGCCAACTTCCTCAGCCACACGCTTAGCAACAGACATGGCAGCTACACGTCTGGGCTGTGTGCAACCAATGACTCCGTCGTTGGCGAAGCCATCCTCAGCGAGATATTGCGTCAGTTGCGTCGTCTTGCCTGAACCAGTCTCTCCGATTACCACCATGACTTGGTGCTCCCTAACAGCATCCAAGAACTTCCGCCTAAAGGCGAACACGGGCAACGACTCTCGCTGATCCTTGATGCTCATGTTTGTCCGCTTGCCAAAAGCTTGGTCCTTTGGCGCTACCGCTCGCTTCCATTCCGGAACAGCGTCGGGCTTGCTCTGGGCCATCTGGGACTTGGCGTTTCGTAGATCGCTGGCAAACTTGCGCTTGTCTGGATCTGCCATCGGGTCATTCCACTGTGCAGAGAGGTCGACCTTGGAGTCTTCCGCCGCAGCGGCCTCCGCTTCTTGCTGCTTCAGCTCCTTCCGCTCCTTTGCCAATGCAGTGCCTGACATGGCAGCTCTGTTCATGGAGCCATCTGGTGCTTTGACAACTCGAATGGGTGACAGTTCCAATGATTGTTTCGTCTGACCGGCCAGGAACGGCGGTTCCTCCTCTCGAACCTCGATATCCACATCCTGCTCCAGCTCCAACTCCCCATCGCCAGTCAGTGTCGCGTTGTAATCTTCTTCGAGGTCGGGGTAATCGGAGGCCTTCGCGACACCGGACGCAATCAGCTGGCGGATCTCCCATCTTTCCGGCGATGTCATGCGCTTCTTCTGCCGGCGAGGCTGGTGCTGCGGCGGCGGCATCGGTCCGTCGTCAAACATGTTTCCGTTCCGGCCGCCGCCGCCGCCGCCGCCTAGAGCTTGCATATTTGCGCCTGAGGATATCCTGTCTTCAGGGTAGAGATCCATGCCCGTCTCTTGGTCCACCTCTTTCATTGATAGTCCTATCCTGGTCCCCTCAATATTGACAACCTTGACTTTGACGTCTTGGCCCTTCTCCAACAGATCGGACGGGTGATTGACCCGCTGGCCTTCCACCAGCCTGGAAATGTGAACCAAACCATCCACCTTGCCACGAACGCCGTGTAGGTTGACAAAGGCGCCGAAATCCTTGATACCGGTGACGTGTCCGCTATACACCTTGTGCAACTGAGGCGCATCATCGACCTCGGGCTCAGGCGCCCTCCTAAAGCGTCCATCGTCTTCGTCATCGTAGTTGCGTCTCCGACTCCTCTGCTTCAGCGAAGGCCCGCTCTCGAAATCGTCGTGCGATCGTGATCTCGACCTGTACTTGTCGCGCTTTCTTCGCTCCCTCGACCTTGATCGACCCCTCCGCTTCCGCCGGGAGTCGCGCCCGTCGTCTGGACTGCGGCTCCGCTTGCGCGAATCTGATTTATCTTTCCGCGCCTTGCCCTCCAAGCCCTCCAACAGCGCAAGCGTATCGTCAATGGCGTCGACGCCGTCGCCTATGCTATCGTACGCCACCGGCTTGTCGGGTACTGACAGACCTCTGAAAATCTCGTCCTTCTCTGCGGCACTGCGGTGATGGTGTTCGTCGCTGTTGCCGGCACCATTGCTGTTCTTCTTTGCTTTTCCCTTCATCTTTGGGTGCATGGTGAGCACCAGACGATCAACACTCTCGACTAAACTCGGGGGGAAGTCGGCGCCCATGCCGGCGAGCTTCTTCTTGAAGCCATCATAATCTTTGGCGTCGACTCGCTGGGCGATGATGAATTCGGCAAGCGTCTTGTCGGAAACGCCCAAATGGTTCTGCAATTCGGACGTGACCTTTGACACGAGCGACAAGAGCTCGAGGTTCAAGAGGTCGTCCATGGTGGCGTAAAGTAGGTGACCTGTGGGTTGAAAACAGGACCTCGAAGTGCGATGGTCGCTGGTTGAGGCCTCAAAAAAGTCTAGGTTGCTGCACGCTGCACGCTGCGCGCGACGAGACATGACAGCACTGACAGGGAAGAATCGGAGAAAGCACTTTCCGTTCCGACCTCGCCCCACCCGACCCGACGCTCGAAAAGGTACGTACTACCTACCGTCTGCCGGAAATCTTCCTCCTGCTCTGCTGTCGTTTCCACTCCAAAGAAAGACAACCAAATGATTGTCCATGGCTGAGCTAGCAGGTAAGGCAGGTATAATCAATTTCCGATGTTTTCATGAAGCAGAATCAAAGGAAGCTTTAGTGTTCATCTACATGCGGCCACTTCCTCACTCAGCTTTCATATTCCACTTTCTCGTCCATCTTCATTACCTCTAGAACATCTCCCCCCATTTCTCTCACCATACAGACAAGGTAGCATCATTGTAAACGAGTGTGCTGAGGAGTGAGCAAATTGTTAAGAATAGTGAAAGGGGAAGAACGAGCGCGGATGGACCATGGCAAACCAGAGGCATTGACAGCGGAAGTGTCAAGCCGTGGCACGAAGGTATCTAGAGCCACGGAGCTGTCTTGAACCTCTGGTGAAATAACCAAATCTCTGTAGTGTGGGGCTCTCGAGATACCACCCCAAAGTTTCCAGAACAGAATCTCCCAGGCTTGATATGTAGATCGTGTCAGTCATTCAGGACGGTTCGTATCAGTACAGCTAGAGCAGTACGTTGCTTTACGATCAAATGGGTATTATATACTACTATTAGACTGTGTCCCTTGGTTATTCTGGCTTGCCAGGAGAAGCGCCCGACAATACCGCTACTTCCGAGCACTCGTCATGCCCAATTTCCTTCAGTCAATGTCAACCCACTCTCCCGCATTGCCCGAGCGACATCTCCATGTGGGGTTCCCGCAATTTTAGTAGATATCGTCCATGTTCTACCTGTGCAGCCGGCCTGCATTGGTTCCATGCAGGGCCCATAGTTGATGCGAGGTAACCTTTGGGTTCCCTGCCGTTAGCACGCTGCAGTGACACATTTTGGACTACAAAGCAACAGATGCGCAAGTTATGAGAAAAAAGTAGTGGTATTGAATGAGGTTGCAAAGGAATCCCCGACGCCCGGTGTGATGATGATGATGATGGTGTATCTCAAGGTCGTTATCATGGATGCGAGCCTGTAGTCCTCCTCAGGAGCGACTGCTACTTCGCACCATAGCGCGCTCGACTGTATCTGGGTATTGTAATCGTTGAGCAAACCGTGCTCGTCTGTAGCCTGCTTGTAGATGATGGTCTTTGTTTATCGCACAAATCATGGCCCGCAAAAACTTTTCGTGGTGGTGCTGCGAAAGTCGAGGACCAGTAGCCTCTGTATCCCGAGCAACTTCTATCAAGCCGGCAGGAAAGAGGGCTTGAACCTCACTCTTCCTTTCCATTTCTTCGAATATTTTGATCAGACTCCGCACGCCCTTGAGCGCGTTTTCGTCGGGACCCTGGCCGGGAGTCCACTGCGCGTGTGCAAAATCGATGAGTTTCAACGTAAAGACCTTGGGCAGTTCTT
The DNA here is from genome assembly GCF_027942845.1 of Colletotrichum fioriniae. Taxonomy (NCBI): domain Eukaryota; kingdom Fungi; phylum Ascomycota; class Sordariomycetes; order Glomerellales; family Glomerellaceae; genus Colletotrichum; species Colletotrichum fioriniae. The sequence goes on along the minus strand of NW_027076844.1, from coordinate 1,365,126 downwards.
CGTCGTCGTCGTCATCGTCGTCTGAAAGGCTACCGTGATCGGGAACATGGATCGTCACACGGTCTTCCTCGATCAGCTCGATGCCACTATCCACACGGGAGGTAGTTCTACCAGGCTTCTCGCCCTCTGCCTCAATCTTGGCCTCCGCGGCCGCGATACTGTCGACGGCCGCGTTATTCTGCGCAATTGCTTCCCTGAGCTTGTCGCCGTCGCCCTCGAAGACGAACAGCAAGCTGGCCGAGTACATCCTGCTCTCTTCCGAGGAGAGGGCACGTTCAACGTTTCGCAGATCATGGAGGAAAGCCGTGACAACAGCGCGTGCCAGGTCGTCGTCGATGCCGGCGGCCTTGTTGAAGATGAATTTGCGGAAGTTTTCGACGACATTATCGGTATTTACGTAGGTGCGGCCGTAGTCCTTATCGTATACCTTGTAGTCATTCTGATCCAGCTCAGATTTCATGGTAGACCCGCGCCAGACCTTCATGCCAGCGATTCTAAAGCCCAGGGGGCCGTGTGTGGTCTTGCTCGTGATATCGTCAAACCTGCGTTTCTTCTCGACAGGCGCATCGTCGGCCCACAGCCTGACACCCAACTTCACGTCGAGAAAATTGGGCGAGGTGAAGCCGGAGCCAGAGTTGTTGAGGACGACCGACTGATCGGTCTTGATCTTCTTTGACTTGTTCTGCACCCACTTTCCATTCTCCTGATGCGAATCGGCCGGGAGTTGTCCGGTAACGGAGGCCTCGAGCTCCTTCTTGGCTTCGGGCGAGGCGACGGGACCGGGAACACCGTCTTCGACAGAGCTGAGTTCGAGAGGGTCGAGGAGGCTCAAGGTTCCCCAGAAGTCGGGCATTATTTCTTTGAAGTCGGAATGCGCAGGGTCTGAGTAGGCCGACTGGTAAAAGTCGATCTCTGCCTGCGTGCAGGGCTTGATGAACATGGAGCCATCGGCAGTCGTCATGGTTCCAGCACTGAAAATGGCGGACTAGCGTTAGAGTCTTGGTTCTTTTGCAAGGCTTTGCAGCGCACCTCGTCGAGCATAGGGGGCGCCGAGGGCGAGGGAAGCGAGGCAGAGCAAGTACTTACTGGCCAGCAACAGTGTGATCGTAGTCGAGAAGATCAGAGAGATCCGGGAGATTGGGAATCTTTGTTTTGGCCATGTTGCTTGCGCTGGGGAGGGTTGGAAAACCAAAGAGGATCGGTGGCTGTTGAAGAGTGTTTATGGGCGATTCGGCTGCCCAGGGGGGATCCTAGATGCGCCTGGCGCGTCCAAGTCGGGGTAAATGGAAAGTTTTGTAACGGATGCGATGCTGGATGGCCGTAGCGCGGCGTGGCGAACTGATGTGTTGCTGCGCGTTGTGCGACTTCTTGGCTTTCTATTTCTCTGGCTCTCTCTATCTGGTAGATTTCGGTAAACGGCAGTCGGGACGGCTTGGCAAGGGAAGCGAACGGAGGCGCGAGTCTGAGAGAGCAGTGGATCGGCAATGTTGAGAACTTAAGAGAAACGAGCCTTCAGTGTCGAGATGAAGGGGACTGGGAGAGGTTAAAATGCAGTTGGTCGAGTCCCGGGGTGTGGGAGGACGGTGACAAGGGAACAAGGTTAGATGACAGGAGGGGGGAGGAGGAGGAAGAAGGAGGCGTAGTCACGAATACACGATGGATGAGTGAATGTTTGCCAGGCGCCGGCAGCCCAGCAGCAGTCAAATTGATTTGGGCGCGAGAGCGAGATTGAAAATGCCATTCGCGAAGGGATACGTACCTCCGAGGCGCTACGATGCCCTGTTGTACGGATACCGTAAGGCAATTCGTACTTGGAACTTTGCGAAAGTATCTCTGTGCCCATAACGAAGCGCAAGGTACCTACGCAGTACTCCGTCCTTTCAGCAGCGCAAGGTAGGTACTTTTAACAGTGGATCGCCGCGCCCCCCATCCCCCCAAAGCCTGAGGAAGGGTTCCATTGAGTACGTATCTACGGGGCACTTACCTATAGTGTCTTATCTTGCCTAGCTTAGGTAAGGTGGGTTGCCCTCTGCGAGTGGCATAAGGTACCTAAGGTGACCAAGGTATGGACGGGACAAGAACTCTGTTCAGGCAATGAGCGCTGTTTCCCCCCTTCCATCTCGGCCAGAGATGCTCGAGAACAGAGACACGAACACGTCGTCGCAGCGGTCCTGGCAACAGGCATTATTTGCCTTACCTTGGGGTGAGGTGGGTGGCACGGGATGGAACAAGGAAAAGGGACTAGAGCAACCGCAAACGCCAAAGAACCCCCCCCGCTGCCCGCTGTTCTCAGGGACCTCTTCCATTGAAACGACGCTACTTCCTCTTCCGCCCCCTCCATCCACCATCTCCAGGCTCTGTGCCCCTCCAAAAAAGACCCTTGCCAGCCGCTGCGGGAGTCCAACGTTGGAAGAGAACTAGAAAGGTGGCGGAAGCTGCGAATCTACTCAGCCACATCACCAATAATCTCTTCCTATCCCTCATTTTCGACTTCAAATTCAGCCCTTTTCTCTCAAAGTCCGCCTTGTCCAGCCGCTGGCCCTTGTCGCTCCCACATCCAGGCGCACACACGAACCACTCGCATCCCACACTCGAGCCACTCCGTGAGCCATGGGCTCCAACCGCCTGTCCCGCAGTCGGCCGAGTGCCTTACTCAAGTTCCTTGTCTCTTCCCCTCTATTCAACCTTGCTCCAAAGTTCCAACGGGGCCTGAATAGGCGCAGCTCATATTCCCTTTATTTGCACGACACAGCAAGTCGAGGCTTTGATCAGGGTCGTCATGGTCGACGAGCTAACTTCCACTGGTGTTCAATAGACCGAGGATCCTGCATACCAAAGGACGATGCGTCAGCTGGACCGTAACCTTGCTTACAGCGTACCTTTCCGAGTCTGACTCTGGCTTCTATGGACACTTCGCTCTCGGGATTTGTCGCTTTTGAACAACCTGGACGGTGTGACTGTATCTCGTGAATCGACGGCGACTTTACACGAAATGCCAGTCGCGACTTTCGCCATGGCCGAAGATCTGGCTCAGACCGTTGGACAGGTTCATCGTGATGCTGCCCACCAACACCACCATCACCAAAAGGTGGCATCGCCACGCCCATGAGATCCAGAGGGAATCAACGGCCTGTAACTGTCTCTCTTCACGATACCACCAGCTGTTCGGGTCATATCGTATTGTCTGCGTTGGATGGTCTCACCGCTGCCTCTCCAGCGCACGAGAGATCCCCCCTCTTGCTCTCCTGTGACAGGACCAAATCATGTCAGCTGGGCTTTCCACGCAGCAGATGGAATATGCAGCCCGCCGCCTTGGTCAGTCATCATCCATCCTCTTCCTCCTGCGGCGCGCGCCATACGAATGCGATGGGGACTTGTCATGCATGGTGACTGTCACTCCGCCTCAGTTTTTTTCCCCGCCTCAGAGAATCAAAAAGCCGCGCTGCAGATGCAAGCCATCCTACAATTCCAATGATATTGTGCCGCGTTCCACATACCTTAGGCACGTACGGCACCCAGGCTTCCACCCACCAACCCACCGGGCGTGCTTTTCACGTCGCAAACCCCTGAGCAACCCAGGCTCTCGGAGACAATTGGCTCGCCGTCAGGCGTTTGTCTGGAAGATCGTCTGCAGTAGGCCTCCGATAACTGGGAATGCCGGAGGTGATTGGGTCGCGTGGATTCTTACATCAGGCAAAGATTAGATCGGATCCGCGATCTGCGCATGCCGTTTCTGAGGGCCAAACAGCAACTCGTGCAATCTCGATCCACGTTTGTTGTATTGGACAAAGACAGAGATTGATTTTGACAGTAAATTTGCTATCAAGGTAATTGCATGGTTCTCTTCAGTGTGCTCTTACTCTTAAGTTGTGATACGAGGAAGGCAGTGATGCAAACCGTCTCCTTCCCTTGAAAGTGAGGTGAGAGGGTGATGGAATCGGAAGTGGAAAAAACGAGGAATACTATTTCCCTGTATGCTAGGCCCCTTAACCTACTTTTCGGCGAAATATCTTTTTGAGGACCAAAAGCGTGAATTGATTCCTCCTTTCCCCCTCAACTAACCTGCATCTTTCCTCTTCGACCAAACCAAGCTGGAGAGTTGCTCTTCCTCTCCTCATACAACAAGACATCCATCTTCAACCACAACGAAAAGATCACATTAACATGGCAGGCAAAAAGTCCAGTACGGCCGACCGCGGTCCAACTGCCATGCATAAGTATCGCGGCACGGGTTTCGAGGGTATATTATCATTGGATCATATTCGATCGCGGCTGTGCCTTGCTCACATGTTCTCCTAGAATTCTATGCTGACCCTCCCATGACTCCTGCCGAAGCCCAGGAGGAGCGCGAGAACATCTACAGCCTGTAAGTAATTCGTGTCATCCATCGCTAGCTCCGGGCAATCACTGACGTGTGCTTACAGAGAGTTGACCTTTGCCGAGTAAGACTCTTCCTTCCTCATTTGACTGAACAAACTTCAACTGACAGACGAAAAGACGCATCCAATCATGCATCCAGCGCTACCGCGCTCGCCGCCGTCTAGGTGCTTCCGACCAGATCTTCAACAAGTACCTGTTCTTGGGAGGCATCGACACGACACCTCGCATGTTTGGCGGCAACGTTGATGCCGACCTTAAGGATATGACGCCGGCAGAGAGACGAGAGGCAACGGCCACTGACACCGTCTACAGCTCCGGTGGCGGTGCCCGATTCTACAACGACGATGATCCCGATGGCTGGGATGTCGACTTTGCCGGTGTGGTCGCGGGTTTCTGCTCCGAGACGCTCCCCAAGGAGACGGCCTGGGACTATGCGCAGATGGGTAAGGCGATTGGCCTGCTGGACAACTTTCTCACCTACATCCTCCACCATGACGTGTGCCCCGAACATGAAGCCAATGTCAAGGAAGCTCTGGATCTCTGCCAAAAGGCCAAAGTCGACCTGCCATTGTCTCATCAAGCTCTCCTCCGATTCCCTGGTCACCTCAACCTGGCGCTGTCGGAGCTGTTTTGTGAGGACGTTTTCTTCTTTGAAGACGCCGATGAATTCCAGCGGCCGGAGGTTTTCTCCCCTGAAGCGGTCTTCAAAGTTGCCATGGCGATGACTGCTACCCAGGAGCAGTACAATGCCGTCCTCAATGGTCTGAAGTACGGCACCATTGAGGTCATTGGCGAAGAGGAGTGCAGCGTCGAGATTATCTCTATTCACCGGCCGACAGATGAGGCGCGCAAGCTCACTCGTAGCATCCGTCTGGGCAAGGGACACCGATTCGAGCCCGTGGGAACAATTGTCACGAAGCCCTGCATCATTGAGGATGGCTACGACTACGGAGAGGACATCGTTTTGTCCGATGGACAGTGGGACACCTTCTACTTGGAAGACTCTATCTTGCAGCGTTTGAAGCCAGGCTTCAAACTGCAACTCTGCGTATACGAGCTCAACATTGGCATCAAATTCGTCAAGCAGGCTCGTCAGGTCCTCGTTGGGTGGTACACATTCCTGCCGCAGAACCTCATGCGGCATTACAAGGAGCCCGTACCTAATGAGCGCCCTGCCCCATCGGCCATCAAGGCAGACGAGAAGATCGGGAATGAAGAAGTTGTCACTAAGTAACTGCCGACGTTGCTGGTTTGATAGACAGATTATCGACTGGCCGTCACTGCGCGAACATCACCAGATTGGCCGTCTCACGGAGGAAGGTTAGAAATAATTGGCCGGATGATTCATGAGCAAGAGGATAGCTTGAGGCTGAAAACGGGTCTTTCAATTAGACTTCCTCCCAGGAAGCTACGTCACGGAGGCATGGGCGTTTCGGAAAGATTGGACCAAGATACCCCTTTACAAAGATGAATTTCGAGGATCTAGTACCTGGTGCCTAGTGTATGTGAATGATACAGTGAGAAATCCCACCAATCTCTCGCGTAACCTCGTGCAAAACGTTATTACTTCGTCAAACCCCAACTCCACACAGCGATGGGACCAAAAACATTCCCCGCGCTCATAAGAACTGAACCAATTTACAAGAGCCACCAGTAGAATAACAAGCCGGGCAAGCCGAAGAGAAGAAAGCCAGTGAAGTCGAAGAGAAACAATAAGGAAGCACTCGCGGAGAGTAGAGGATAGTAATAGCAGCAGTAGAATCAGAGACGCTGCAACGCCACTCTAGAGTCCCTATCCTACTCTAATCCCGAGTCTGGATCTTGTTGTCGCCAGCCACGACCTCAGCATAGCTAGGCGGCACAGCACCATCGCTGCTTCCCTCGCCAGCGCCACCCTGCTGCTGCTCGGAGTACTGCTGAGGCTGCTGCTGCTGCTGTCTCGACGAACCACCAGCATTGTTGTTGTTGTTGCTGCTGTTGTTCGTGGTACCGTATCCGACGGCGCCGTTACCCTTGCCGCCGTGCTGCGAGGGGCGGGGCTGCTGACTAGGCTGCTGGGTGTGAGGACCGTTGCCGTTGCCGTGGACAAAGACGTAGGTGACGCGACCGCCCTCGCGGTCCTGTTGCGGGACGGACTCGTATTCGTAGTCTGGCTCGGGGAATTTGGCGATGATGTACCAGGCATGGATGAGGCCTGGGATGTAGCCTAGGAGGCAGAGGAGGATGTTGATTATTGAGTCTGCGCCGCAGATGCCGCGCTTTACCCAGACTGGTGAGAGAAGCAGATGTCAGTTGGGGAGATCATTCAGTGAAGCGCTTTGGAATGCGCGGATTGCGGGGGAAAGGGGGTTTGGGGATTGTTAATTACCTGGGAGAGGCGGGAAGAGGAGGGCCAGGAGGCCGAGGAAGATGTCTGCGGAACACATTTTGGCGGGCGTAAGTGGTCGTATCGGATGTGTGCAAGGTATGGAGGTGATTGGAAAGAGACTCGCGAGGGTCCCTGCGATGTTGTTTGTAGTGATTTGTAGGAGTCGCTTTTTGGCTCTTCGTAGAAAGATGGAATTGCTAAGAAGTAGTGGTGGGTGACTGAATGGGTGCAAATAAGGTGACGTTTGCGCCTTTCGCCTCTCTCAAGGTTTCGGTCCCGCGGGCTCAGATCAGGTCAGCAGGCAGGCAACGAAGCGATTGAGCCATGAACCGGTACGTAACGGGTCGTAAGGTGCACTAAGGTACCTTACGGGTGGCGGAGCTGAGCGCTGTGTGGTGACTAGTGAGGCGTGGGGGGCTTGCGTAATTGTGCTGGTTAGGTCCGAGGTAAGAAGGGGAAATGATTGGTTATCGCGGAAGAACATGCGACCGAGACTGAGGCAGCCGGGGGATCTGGAGTGGGGCTCGAGTCCCTGAGGGGCATCAGCGCACCGGGGTGGATCCCTGGATCGTGCGCTTTTGCCGATGTTTCTGGACTTTTGCAGTTGCTTCTTAGGGTCATGCGCCTCGACGATTACCGCATTTATTCTCAAAGTCTTTCTTGAAAGGATACCTTAGCTGGGCTCAATACGCCTTTCTTATATTATGTTCCCTCCCGAAAAAGTACACATGATACGCACCGTGTTCTCAGTCCCGCTAGACCTGGAGAATATGCAGGAACCATGAAAGCCGCACGCGACAGTGACGACGGCCCTGAGAATCGCTGCCCCGCCGAATAAACCCCCGCCAGGTGTGGGAAGCTCCCGCACGGACCATTCCAAAATCCCCAGCCGTGATGTCAAGGTCCCCAATTGAAATTCCCAGTGGGCGCGTTGGCAGTGACTTTCCACGCGACTTGAATTGCTGCATCTTTGACGATTCTTCGACCCTCCAGAGGTCGCAACGCTCATTACTCTCAGTACCCGATATCCTATGATCATCAGATAATCCAACCATGTCCATCCCCGGTTTGGGCCACCTCGTGGCGCCAGTAAGCAGAATACAAACACCGCCTTCTCTTGAAACCACACCATCGAGAGAGAGCTTGAGAACCGTCAGCTAACACACAACCACCCACCACCAGCAACCGACGTCCGCGAACCAAACCCGCACAATCCGCCTCCAGCCCTTCTGGGAATGGCGCTTCCAAGTCGCCTTCGACACCCAAATCACTCTCAAACTCCTCTCCGGCACCGCCGAAAAAGACGGCACCGAGCTCGCCCTTCAGCACATCTACACCTTTGCCGGCACCAAGTCCAAGATCCTCACCCTGCAGGGATGCGAGCTCGAGGTCGAGGGCGTGCTGGCGGACGAGTCCGTCGCAGAGTACGCCAAACCGCAAGACTCCCCCGCCAACTCGGTTCTGAACCTGCACTTCCAGCTCACCGCCATGCGCCAGCGCGCCGCCGCCGAGAGGAGGGAGGGCCCGCGGATCGCCGTCTGCGGACCGCCGACGATGGGCAAGACGAGCCTGACGAGGACGCTGACGAGTTACGCCGCAAGGGTGGGCGCGCAGCCGTTGGTGGTGAATACGGATCCCAAGGAGGGGATGCTGAGCTTGCCGGGCACGTTGAGCGCCAGCGTCGTCGGGTCGCTGTTGGATGTTGAGGCTGTTGACGGATGGGGTACGACGCCGACGAGTGGACCGAGTCAGGTGCCGGTGAAGCTGCCGCTGGTGTACTACTACGGCCACGCGAGCTCCGTGGAGGACCCGGCCAAGTACAAGGAGCTCGTGAGTAAGATGGCGGCGACGGTGACGTCGAGGCTGGGGCAGGATCCCGAGGTCAAGGGGTCGGGTATGATTATTGATACGCCGGCCGTGACGGAGACCAACCAGGTTGGCATGGAGAACTTTGTACACGTTGTGGAGGAGCTTTCGGGTATGTTTCCTTCTGTTGTGACGCACTCCTCCTTCAACTTCTCTGTTGGTACTAACAGAGTGGCAGTCAACATCATTATTGTGTTGGGCTCAGCGAGTCTCAACGCCGAGATCTCTACGCGCTTCTCGACGGAAAGGACCAGCCTCGGCGAAAATTATAGCATCCTCCTCTTGGAGAAGTCAGAGGGTGTGGTCGAGCGCGACGTGGGCTACACACAGCAGGCCTGCGAGGCGTCCATTAAGGAATACTTCTTCGGTAGCATCGGCCAGACGTTGAGTCCCGCCACGCAGCAAGTCGACTTTGACAGCCTGGCGATATATAAACTAGGAGATTGTACGTCCTCGTCCTTCCCATCATCGCGCTGCCCAGCCCAAAAGTCTATACACAATCTTTGCTAATCTCCTTGGCCCTAAGTAGACTCCATGTACGGCGGCGGTGCCGACGAGAGCCTGATGCGCGTGGACCCCGCACAGCTGATGGCCCATTGGACGCTGGCCATCGTCTACGCCTCAGTCAAGGACTCGCCAGAGACGATACGGACGGCCAACGTGATGGGATACGTGTACATTGCCGACATTGACAAGGAGAAGCGCAAGTTGAGGATCCTGGCGCCGGTGAGTGGTCGGTTGGGGGATAGGCCGCTGTTGATGGGCAAGTGGCCGGAGCCATTTATCAACCTGTTGGGATAGGATAATTCAATGATACCATTTGACATCGTCATTGCTGCCGAGGTTTTTTTGTTGTCTCTTTTCTCCTTCCGCAGCCTTACTTTTGGTAATTCCAAATCGTTGGCATACCAGGCTCGACCATGGCTTGGCAAAGACATGAGTCGGCTCTTCTAATTCGCCTTCTGTTGAGCAAACAATGTTGCAAGATCTAGAGGGTGCGGCTCGGCTAGTCTCCCCTTCTCGTGAACGCCGAAGACCAATCAGCCCTACTGACTGGAGAGTAATCAAACCTCGGGCGAACGTCATGGCTGGTTCTAGTCTAGTTGCCTAGCCCAGACCTGAGACATTTTCACTCTATCGAGTAGACTTTGAGTCTCCAGCCATCAACGCTGACAGCCACACAACAGAGTAGTGAGTTTTGCCCTTGGCCAATCTACATTTGAGTTAGACGCCACCAACATAAGTCTGAAGACCCTTTTGCGCCCGATGGATGTGAAGCCAACTATTCAGCTATTCAGCTACTAATCGAGTTACCATTGGTTGCTTTTTTCTTTCGCCGAGGAATATCTTAAGAATCAGGCCTAACTGCTCGGTGTCATGACAGAATGATTTACATGGTGAGGGAGAATACTGATCAGTCATCGCGTTTGATGTGGGTTGTCCTCGGCCTTCGCAAATATCTCGATGAGTGACTAGACCTGGATGAGTTGTCCAGGGCTACTAATGGAACTAAGTGTCAATTGCCTTGCTTCAGTTTCGCAACTTTTTACGCCATGTCTTATAATCGAAGCAAACATTTCATCATTTCAACAGCTCATCTGTGAGTTTCACCAGCTTTCGCCACCCCTCAACTCGACTTTAGGTTGCAGCCTCGAGTTCTTTCGAACCCTCTGCAACTAGAGGTTGAAGACTCCTCGAGCGCCAAACCACAACTCACACGACTCAGTCACCCTCCAAGGCTCATAAGCTGCGGGCGCCATGTCTCAGAGAAACAGCAAACATTGCGCCTTTTCAGCAGCTTCTTCAACCTGACTTGATCGAAGTCTACATTCTAGGAAGTCAACAACCCCCATACAATGGATTCTACAGCACCAGAGGCAAGTTGTACCTTGTCATTGTCATCAAGCGCCAATGACAATACTAGACTTCCCTTTCTCTACATCAAAGACCCCATTTTGCAGGCGCCACGTCTTGAGACCCCAGTACCCATTGTGCCTTTCATCAGTCAGGGCTCCGAGTGGTTCCACAGCTCCTCACCCTGCAGAACCCTTTTGGAATGCGATGCCTCATCCTCGAGCTGCAAGTCGAGAGGGAATTGGTCCACGTTGAACACTACAAGGGAATATCATAATAAATAGAGGGTTCATTCCCCCCCTTCTACGTTGCTCTGCCAGTGGGGAACTCGGACGTGGGTTCGAAATCACGCTGGCCCACGCCGTTAACCTTTCCGACTTGTCAAGCGTTGTCACCGCTGAAACTCAAAATGCTTTCATTCCAATTCCTTTACCGCCTGGTTCCAACCATGGGAATATACTCAACGCTCATGAGGGGGAGGGTTGAGTTTGAGTCTGGGTGTCAACAGCAGCAGCAGCAACAGCAGCAACAACAACAGCAGAAGAACAAAAAGAAGAAGACAGCCCCAAAAGTCGACGTGTACAATCTCCACCCCACGGGCTGGGAATCCGACCCGGAAGACGAATACCACCGCCTCTGCACGCTAGACTACTGCTCCGGCACAATCTACTGCGCCTACGCCCTCTTCTTCAAACTCGACCCGGGAGCAGACAAGCACAGGATCGTAGAGGTCCTCAAGCAAGGGCTCGAAATCACGCTCAGCCAGTGCCGTCGCCTCTGCGGGACGCTGAGGGAAGATCCCGACGGCGGGAGCGGCCTGTGCTTCCACAAGAGGCGCGGCGACACGGTTGAGTTCCACGTCCAATGGCTTGACGGCTCTAACAACTCCCACGGCGACGATCATGGCGAAGGCGATGATGATGATGATGATGATGATGATGATGATGGAGAGTACCCCTCCTACGCCGACTTTGAACGCCAGCACTTTAGCACCCGCGCCTTCGGCCCCGACCTGAACCTATGGTGCGTCCCGCCCATGACGCCCGCCGAAAAGCCCTCGAACCGACCCGAAAACAACCCCAAGGCGGCATCCTTCAAAGCGAGCTTCGTCCCCGGCGACGGGCTGGTGCTGATGATGATGCATCACCACTTGGCCAACGACGTCAACGGGTGGGCGGGCGAATTGCACCAGCTGGCCGAGAACTGTGCCGCCATCTGGGCTGCGTCGGCGTCGGGTGCGGATGCGGATGCGAGTGCGGGTGCGGCGGCCGCTGATGGTGGTGGTAGTTGTGGTGGGAGTGTTGGTGGTGGTGGTAGTGGTGGTGATGCTACCTCAACTACTGCTGCTGCTGCTGCGCCACCGGAGCTGCCTCCGTGGGACTCCGCGTGCCTGGACCTCTCACGCGTCACGATCCCGGACCCGCCCGCTGACCAACTCGTCGACGGGCCACCAAGACCATCGCGACATCCTGAGCAGAGGGCTGCTTCGAGGTTGCTTTTTCATATTCCGCGGAGTAAGCTTCTTGAATTGAAGCGGTTGGCGACTCCTGCGCCGGCTACGGATGGAAGCGACAGCAGCAGTAGCAGCAGTAGCAGGAGTAGCAGCAGCAATGGCGACGGCGGCAGCGACTACTGGATCTCGGGCTACGATGCACTCAACGCGTACCTGTGGCGCGTCCTGCTGAAGCACAAGGCTCGATTGCACAAGTCTGATCCGGATGCGCTGGTCGAATGGGTTGAGGCTGTGGATGTGAGGAGGCGGTTGTGCGATGCTTCGGGGAAGCCTATGCCGGCGCGCACGCAGGGGAATGTGATTGCCGTTGCTATCGCTTCGAGGAGTACTCATGTTGTGCCGCAGTTTACAATCAAAGAGGTTGTTGAAGAGGCACCTTTTACCAAGCTCGCGTGGTGAGTTTTCTTGTTTTTTTACTTCCTCTCTTCCTCCACGCAATATTATACACGACAAACCTTCGACTTACACAAGATCAAATACGACGAAATGACAGATGATATGGCTAACATTACTCCAAAGGTACATCCGCCAGCTCACAAACAGTATAACCCCAACCACCATCGACGCAATGCTATCCGGCATCGCCCGCGTCCGCAACAAGCTGACCCTCTACGCCGGCTCCGACGTCTTCCCGCCCACGACCCTCCTCGTCACGGACTGGCGCGACGCGGACCCGTATACCGCGAACTTTGGCTTCGGTCGCCCCAGCGGATTCCGCTGTCCGTGGGACTCTGTGACGGGAGGGCTGGTGGTGATTTACCCGCCGCGTCCTGCGGGTACGGGTATGAGGCCCGGTGGGGAAGACGAGGGGAACGAGATCTCGTTGGCGGTGGAGAAGGAGCTTGTGTGGGATCTTCTTGCGGATCCGGAGTGGAATCGGGTGTTTGAGTTTAGGGGGGTCGAGGTTGAGGATGAGTGACGGAGAGGGAGTGTGGTTGTGGAGGCCAGGATGAGGAGCTTGGGATTTGTTGTTTCTACAGCATGCTTGCAGATGATTTCTTCTCAGGGTTTGTGATGGGCACATGCTATACAAACTTAGTCCGCGATACCTGTGCGATCTGCTTTACGATTGTCGTCTTCTTTCTTACTTTTGTAGTGGACTTTGCTCATACCATTCCCTGCTTCTCATGATTCGCTTCTATGGGATCAATGGGAACTAGCACTATTCAAGAATAAAAACAAAATCATCCAGAGAGAAAGAGAGCAGGCCATACAAGAGCCTAGCTAGCGGACACGCGAAACACAAAAAGTTAACCCGAAGAGTGGCTTTGCCAATCGCGGTGAGGATTTGAGCCTCACGCGGGGGTCGAACCCGCAACCTTGAGATTAAGAGTCTCACGCTCTACCGATTGAGCTAGCAAGGCGGGTTATTGATTGTTGAAGAAGGCAGCAATTAGTGATGCTAAGGAGGGAGCTGGTTGGGTCGCTGGTGTGTGTGCGTGGGTAGGGCTCCGTCGGCGAGTCCGAAATCTCGATGGCTTCGTCCGTGAAAATTTTTCTCGCGTCCGCCTACTCGGGAATTGTGGACGAATTCGGGGTAAGGATGGCTGGACTCCCAGCGTTGGAGAAGTGTGCTCCGTGCGGGGCAATCCACCCGGCCCGTTATCCACGGTTCCGGCCCGGATAGATCCCTTCTTGAATCCTTGGCGTTGTCCTAACCAGAGCCAGGCTTTCTCCCATACACCACGATCCTGCTCGAGTTAGTGACAATCAGACGACAGACGACAGACGACAGACGACAGACGACAGACGACAGACGACAGACGACAGACGACAGACGACAGACGACAGACGACAGACGACAGACGACAGACGACAGACGACAGACGACAGACGACAGACGACAGACGACAGACGACAGACGACAGACGACAGACGACAGACGACAGACGACAGACGACAGACGACAGACGACAGACGACAGACGACAGACGACAGACGACAGACGACAGACGACAGACGACAGACGACAGACGACAGACGACAGACGACAGACGACAGACGACAGACGACAGACGACAGACGACAGACGACAGATGACGCAAAAGGACAACTCACATGGGCCAGTAGGCGTGAATGCTCCGGTCCCCAACATCTTTCCTTGCCTGCGCGGCCAACACGTTGACTTCGTCCGCCTTCCAGCCCAGCCCGCGCGTGAGGGCTGCCATGAGGAACCCTTGCAGACCGGTCGTGATGTTCTCGTAATTCCACGCGCCGAGCTCCTTGAACTTTGCGTTTCGCGGCCATGTGTTGCTGGGCCACTTGAATCGCAGCTCCGCCACGTCAACGAAGCCGGCGGCCTCTAGCATGGGCTTGAGCGCGTCGAGGTCGACAAAGGCGTGGTCCGTCTTGGCTGCTGCCTCACCAAGGTGCTTCATGGACTGATAGAGAGCGTGCTCCTCTTTCAGGGTGTTGTCGTCAGAGAGGGGTAGGCCGAATTCCTGGAGCTCGAGCCAGCCGCCGGGGGTGAGATTTCTGACATGATGCATCAATGCCTGGCTAGCAAAAGGAGATGTCATATCTGTGATTACTCATAAGACTGCCGGATGTACTCCTCCCACTTGGAGATGCTAGAGTTCATCATCCGGCTGTGGATGTAATCGAAGGGACGTGAGTAAGTCCAGGTGTCCTCGATGTCGTCGACTTCGAACTTGACGTTGGGTGGTACACTGTACGCTCTGTCAGTATCATGCCTGTGATGAAAGCGGTTGACAATACTGACAATTGCGGTTGGGTGGGTGACAGATCGACGCCGGTGACCTGCGATATCAGCGTAAGAAAGCTATAGGCCATACTGATGTGTCGACACTAACCTCGGCCCCAGGATGCTCGTCTCCAAAGTCCATGGCCCAGATGCCTGTTCCTGTTCCTAGGTCTAGTACGCGGCCAATGTTGGATTCGGGCTCATTAGGCGGTGACAACCCGAGTTTGCCATCGAAAGAGAGGTCAAATATGTGGTGTTGAAGGTCTTTAGGCGTTCGCTTAGCATCAGTCTTGGGAATTAAAGGGATGTTTAGTGAAGCTAACCCAATCTCTCGTTTTCCTCTTCATCGTTCGGAAAGTGGTACTCTCTCAGAGTGTCAGTTAATGATCCATAAGTATGCTGGCTCGGCACCACTCACTTCCATCGCGAAACTTGTGATAGGTGCGTCCATTCTCTTTGCGATAGTCGAGAATTGAGCTGTTCAAGCTTGCGGTTGAGGATGTCCCGTCCTATAGAAACCATCAGCCGCGAAATCACATTGATGGGGATGACAAGGCGTCGAACGTTGCTGACATCTCCTAGCGACGAGTCATTATCATTGAAGTCGTCCGGTTCAACCACGACGTCTTGTGCTGGCGCAGCCATATCGAAGATGCTTCAACTCTTTGGCTTGGATACTTTGCACGATAAACGGCCCCAATGGTGAAGTCGAAGTAGTTCAATACTCGACACAAGGATGGAAGGGCCCGGGCAATACCGCAAGCCAGCAAGCGGGGTTACAACTGGAATGTTGGGATACCTGATGTCACTAGGTACTCAGGCACCCTGAGGGAGGGGGATTCGACTGCTTCCAGCCGGCGACATGTCTTAGCTGAGATACCTAGGCCGAGGAATCCAAAGATGGGATAGGGCGAGACTAGGGCGACGCAGCTTAGAGGTGCATCTTGAGAGGTGTCAAATGCAGGTTAGCCGTTGGGACGATTCCAGGAGCCAGATCAACACCACGGATGCGCCGGTAGACCCTGGACGAGATGCTGCGAATGGCACAATCTCATAGGTCGTCTTGGGTTCTCAAGGGAATTGATGTAACTGAAGTCCGTGTCGTGGCCCAATCAGACGCACCGGGGGGAAGTAGGGAAGGATGCAAGCCAACAGCCACTTTGCGTGGCTATGCAGTCGCTGCTGAATTTTGTGCATTAAAGTTGCCGGAGCATTCACCGCCCGAGAGAATTCTCTGAGGTTACAGGAGCCAGAAAGGCAGTGATGAGTGTCAGTCGAAGTTGGGCCAGTTCGCGTTGACAAGTTGATGCTCGGGTCATGGTACTTTAGCGGTGTTCTGGGATAGCTGGTCAACCTTTCCTCAGAGCTTTTATCGAGAAAAATTCCGATCGCTTGCATCCAAGAACTCATAAGTTCGTACCTTCCATTGTGATACTACTTCCTGCAAGTACCGGTGGATCGGTCCGATGTTGGATTGCAAGACCCAATACTACACGTTCGTGGAAGACTCTCGCGATCCGGTTCCGTACCGTTTATCCGACAATCGGCTCTGCGGACACAAGAGAACTTGGCTGATTTTGGCTTGAATAAAGGCGTAATCGGCCTTTTCGCGCGGGAGTTCCCCTTTCACTGGCTTTGCAACCTTTGGGACGAAGATTGGTGATGAGATGAAGATGTGATTCCCAATGTCTCGCCCGAGGGAGGCACTGGGAGGGACACCTCGTCGCTGCCCTGGTGAGGAGGGAGGAGATAAGATAACGATAAGACGACACTTTGATTAGATAAGAGAGACAAAGTACCTTAAGCTGCGCCGGCAGGAGCTTTGAATCCCCCCAAGCTGCCAAAAGAGCACTGTACAGGAGAGCCCCTGTGCTGTAGGAAAGTCAATTCTTCCTCACAGGGCACCGCTTGGCTGATCCTCCCAACTTCGCGAAACTCTGCTGAACATTGGACATTCAACGACGTCTGTCTTCTTCTTGGCACTTTCGATCAACAATGCCACGGGAAAATCATCCGTCTCGAAAGATGAAATTCAACACTGATTTCGGCATAACAGTCAGCCCGTCGCGTTCCTATCACGTCACGACGTGAAGCAACGTTACTCGAGGTTGCCCCTTTCAAGGATCGCGCCTAGGCAGCATCACGGATTCCTAAACCTCCTTTTACGAGATGTGAACACCATACTACTACGAGGCTTAGACCAGGCATTACATATGGCCGTACTGGATAGTCGACGGAAAATTCATGCTGCGAGGCGGGCCAAACATCCATCCGCACCATGTCCTCAGACTGCTACTTCTCTCACATTCAACCCTAAGGAAAATGGGGTTGGATTTTGGGTCACCGTGGAGTCAAGCCCATCTTCGCGAATAATAGGAGACCCTTCGCTTCAAACGGCCCATCATCGGACAGACCACACCGAGCTGACAACCTCTCCCGTTTCGCAATGCTGGTCTCAGCCAGACCAAAGAAAACAGACGAATGAGCTGCCATTACGGGCTTGGGCCACACTACACCTGTGAAGATGGGGAAACCTGGATCGTCGGAAGATCGTGGCAGGGGAGAGCTCACGCGCAATGCAGAATTTCTACAGCCACCATGTTTTTTGTCTTCTTTTTTCTGCACCGAGGCAAGTCGACGACTCTCTTTCTCCAGCTGGCGGTAGCCCTGGTTCAGGGGCTCGAGAGCGCGTTTAGGCCCGTTTGCCGTTCTCCGATGTTTCGTCCCATCCGAAACATTAGCACGACAGGGACGGCCTCGTCTGCGACCCAGTTCTCCAATCTCAGCCTCGACAACCTCACTGGTCCACGCCGCGCCATGGTCTCTAATCATCTGGTCTCATGGGGTTTCGACGGCATCAGGATCGCCGGGTGGCGGTCCCGAATCTTGACAGCACTCCTACGCAACGAAAAGAGAAAGATGTTGGTCATTCAGCTGCAATTTCTGGTTACTCACTTGCTCAGCCTCAGTTGCAGAAACGTGCCCCTGTGACAGACCTGCGTCGCATCTTTGACTGACCTGCTTGACAGAAAGGAGGCATCAGCAAGCGCGGAGAGCCCTGGCAGGCGTGCAGGAATGTTCGGATCGTTATTTCATCGTCAAAGATGGAGAGACGGGGAACATACTTAAGATGGCAGATGTCCGCGAGCTGGAAGTGAATCTAACTCAAAGCGTCAGCATCGATCAATTACATCTCATTCTTGTACTTCTTATACTCCAGTACTTTGACAGTACTTCGTTCTCTTCTCACTCTCATTACATTATGGTTCGCTTCTCTCTTGCCGCAGCATTCTGTAAGTTCCATCTCCCGCACTTCCCGACTCCCAGTCGCTGTCACTCTGGTATCCAGCTCCGACTAACATACCCCAGTCGCTGCTTCTGCCCTTGCAATCCCTAGCCCCTTGACACCGGACCCATCTGGTGATAAGAATGTCGGCAATGGCAACGGCGTCCAGTTCATCGGCGGCGCCTGCCTCAACAGCAAAGACTGCGCCTCAACCTGCTGCGCGACCCTGAACGGCGCCGGCATCTGCTCTGGACTTGGAGCCCAGTTCCAGGCAGGTAAATCAGGATGCGGCTTCGGTGATGGTGGTGCCGCTGCGGCGCCCGCCGCGTCCCAGGGAGCAGGTCAGGCCGCTCCCTCTATGGAAGCCGCCGCCGGAAGCGGAGGCGGCGCAGGATCAGGGACATCTTCGAATGTCGGCGCCGGTAACGGCCAACAGTTCATCACGGGACAATGCTTGTCTGATGCGGACTGCGCCTCGGGATGCTGTAACGGCCCCAAGGGCGCTTGTGCCGCCAGAGCCGTCGCAACGGAGAATGGCAAGGCGGGCTGCGGCTTTACGGGCACGGGAGCGGGTGCCGCTACTGGCTCTACTGGCTCTGCGACTGGCGGTGCGGCGGCTGAGGCTGCGGCTCCGCCTCAAGCAGCTCCGTCCGCAGGTGCAGGTGCAGGTTCTGCTGCTGGTGCTGGCACTTCTGGTGCTCCTGGCTCACAGAATGTTGGCAAAGGGAATGGGCAGCAATTCATCACGGGCCAGTGTCTCTCGAACGCAGACTGTGCTTCTGGGTGCTGTGCCGGACCCAAGGGAGTTTGTTCGGCCACGGCGGTTGCTAATGAGAGTGGGAAAACTGGATGCGGATTTACGGCGGCATGATTTCGTGATAAGCTTGGGAACTGGTATGGTTACAACGCATATAGACTGCCTTGGGGTGACCACTTTCTGTACAAAATTAGACAATACTATCAAAGCGTGTCACTATAGCTCTTATAGGTCAACTTTTATACGTGTTAGGGAAATGAGTCCGTGATCGTGAGCTACAGGCATAAGGCAAGCCATTGGCAATCTTAGACAATCACATCAGTCATTGCGTATCAGGTGAGTAGTATCTTTTACACGCCTGGGACGTCATGTTGAATATTGTAGTAGGATTTGATCTGACGAGGCTTCCATGACGCCTATGAAAATGCAATGCTAATGAAAATGCTGATGTAGACCACATATCAATCGGAATTAATCTTTCCTCCACGCCTTCTCACCAAGCCATCGAGTAAACTTGACAGCATTCACATCAACTATCCGGTTAAACACATCGCTCGCCCAAAAAAGAGCCAGCGTGTTCACCAGCGAACCCCAGAAGAACGCAAGCTCATACGCGCCCCATGCCTTGTTCACCATCTCAGTACCGCCAGCGGCGTTCCCGCCCTCCGTGAGCACCTTGGCCTGGGCGCCGGCAAGCGACAACGCGGCGTGCGCCGGCGACAGCCACCTGACGCCGACCATGTGGTTGATGGCGCCGTGCCACAGATACAGCGAGTAGGAGATCTGTCCGAGGTACTGCGCGAAGCTCGTGGTGAAGGGGCGTTGGAGGAGAGGCTCGGCCTTTTCTGGTTCGGGTTCTGTGGAGGAGGAAGATGCAGCCGCTGCTGCGAGTTCTTCCTTTTCGTCATCGTCGAGATCCAGGTTGGTTTGGTGCCAGGGTAGACGGATATTGCGACCCCTGAGCAGCAGGGCCTCGAGGTTGAAGGTGACGGGTGGGGAGTACATCAAGGCGAAGATGAAGATGATGGCGCCTATGGAGTTCCAGTAGAGCTGGGTGCGGTCGCCCATTGCTTTGTAGTAGTCTGGCACCCATTGCGAGATTGTGATGAAGCCTGGGGTTGAGGCGCCGTAGTATTCTGGGTAGGAGAAGAGATGTAGGCCGAGGAAGAAGAGGGCCACTGTGCCAGCGTGGCGGATGATGTGGATGGACTTTGAGCCATACCTCTTGACAGCGCGCAGTCTGTAGCTGGGGAGCTCGTCTTCGGGTGTTTCTGTTGAGGTCGGACTGTTGTTGGGCATAATAATGGAGAGTTCTGCGAGGAGGAGTCCGGCGCAGAAGAGAGCTTGGTCCCAGTCGCCGATGTGGACCAGCCAGAGGGTGACGCCCGTGACACCGACCATGTGAATCCACCTCTTTGCTCGCGCAAAGATGAGCAAGAGGAAGAAGACGAGTAGCGAGCCCTTGAATTCGACGGGGATCGTCCAGAGATGCCCGTCGTACTCGCTTCCCTTCATGTTCTCTCTGTTGACAATTGCTCGGAACGGGTTCATCAAGTTGACCGTACTCCAGAACCAGTGCTGCAGCTGCTGGTCGAGACTCGGGCCCCGGGGCGGTACAGGTGCTCCCGAGGGATCCCTCACGTACTCTCCACCATACACCAAGAGAGCGATGACGAAGGTCGACGCAAAGATGGGGAGGTACAGTCTGAACGGACGGCGGAACGCGGAGCCGGCCAGGGCACTCAAAGCCTGGTCCATCTTGCGCTTGTGGATCATCGACACGGTTTTGAGGGTGAGGACGAAGCCCGAGATAACGAAGAAGACGGTGACGCTGGCGCGTCCGGAGTGCAGGACCCGGACGATGGGCATCTGCCAGAACATCTGGTGGCCCGCGAAGCCGTAGCCCCATCGTAGGTCGGGAAACCAGAGGTAGGAGAAGTGGAAGATGTAGACCACAAAGGCTGCAACGCCGCGGAGGCCGTCTAGGTATGCTGTCGGGCTTAATTTCTTTTGCTTTGGTCGCTGGCCCGGGGCTGTGGTGAAGTAGTTGAAGGGGCTGATGAAGAACGTAGGAAGGAAGAGAAAGACAAATGGCTTCAATGTGGTGAGGAGTGTGAGGAGGCGGTCTGTCCAGGTCAGGTCGCCACCTAGGTGGAGGTGTTCGTTGAGGAAAGAGGATACTGAGTTCCGGGCGGATCTCACTGAGATGAGAAAGGGGTATTGGCGCTTCTCAATGTCGATGATCTCGTCCAGCGATTCCGTTGACGGTGAGGCTAGGCCATCTTGCTCGGCGATGAGAGAGTGTCGCTCGTATGTGTCCCGTGGGGGATGCGAGAATGGGTTTGTGAACCGCATGGTGAAGGTTGATAGCCAAGCAACCTATTCAAAGAAAAACTGTGTCCCTTGGCTACCGCTGCGGAGAGAATAGAGTCAGGAGAGGACTGGACAAGGGAAGTACTCTAGAAGCCGAGAATGCTGGTTCCAAAGCTGTTATACAAGCTTCGAAAGACTCTCGGGGGGGTCTCTCATCCAAGATCGCCCTCTTTAAGCCTCGTCTGTACAAGTGTGGGATGTAATACTCCGTGCCGACCTAGCTCTAAGCCGTAAATGACGATGCCCTCTTCGCATCCGTAACTAATCAGCGATGATGGCCAGAACGTAAGGCCGCATCAAAATCCGTCTTGGCTCCCGAGCCACAAGCCTCTATAGTAAAAGCCCCCCACGCATTGGTGGCATGTAGCAGTTTTGGGGCGAGGTGAGCGATCTGTGTAAGTGCGTGCAAGCCAGTCGGTATGACAGAATGGTGACTTCGGGCCGGCCGGTGTGCTTGAGAAACGTTGTTTGCGGCAAGCAAAAAGTGGCGGCCAGATCGAGGCTATTTGATTCGAAAATCGTTAGAACCGGGCACTTAATTATGATTATTTAGCTTTCCGAACAAAGTTGACGCTTTCGTTCGGACGGGCTGACATCTCACACCAAAAAAAGTTGGGGTGAAACCTGAAAGTGGAAATCGGCTTGTGTCGTCTTGTCTCTTTGACAGGGCGGAACCCGGCGGCAGCAGGTGTCTTATATTCCCGAGTCAAGGTTTCCCAAAATCTCCCGACTCGTGCTCGGTCTGGTGTTATAGATGAGCTTGCCAATAATTGGCAAGGAGGAAAGTTCATAAGGTTTCCTTACTTTACAAATCTTTCGCAACTCTGCATGTCGGACTCGTTATCTAACAACTCCGAGGTACAAAAACCGTGAGACCCGCGGCCTGTACCTATTATTCAGATTCTCGGACCGGATTGACACCTGACTTCATTCCTAAGATGCTTAGACTGGCATGTTAAGTTGCGGCCCAAAACGGGACGTTGACTTGGCGTTGGCGTAATCGGCCGGAGGCGCTTCTTGTCTCACATTAGCTTGGCTCTGTCTCTTGTCTGCGCCGAAGACGTTCTCTCTACTGCAAGTCCGAATTACCAATCGCTGATCGTGGCATAGGCTCTCGTAATAAGACTTGGTGATTTCCGGGCATGTGTGACCATAGATCGCGAGCCACTGACACCCTGACTTTTGAGATGCTTGTTGAAGCGTTTCTTTCTGCCCTGGAGACCATGTGTGCCTCCCTTAGAAGTGACATAACATCCGACTGAGAGCCTTTCATGTTGCCAAAAGCTGCGATTCGACTCAGATGTGGAGGAAGAGATCAAGGAAGGGTCAGATAAGCCATCACTTGCTCATTTGGCTTGGCTTCGCTTTGGCTGTGGACGTTGAAGACCCTCAACGTGATCCAATCCGGAAAGCTGAAGGGAACTCCTTGATGCAGATGACGGATCGGGATCCCAGATGCTTGACCGAATACTACGATGCTTAATGCGTTTAAGGTTGAAGAGTCTGGACCAACGCTGATTCTTCTCAGCCTCTATTAAGGATATGGTCACAGGAAGAACAACAACTGCTTAGTGCTTTGCAAAAACGCCTCATCCCACAGATGCAGATACGGCCGCACACGCAGCCATGTTGACAAGCCCCATGAACCCTGGACGAGGAAGGGCTGCTTCTTGAAAGGCCCTACGCAGTTAGCGGCTCGTGACACTGCTCCTCATTTCACACTTTGGACCTGGGGCACAACGAATTAGTAGGAGACGTATCTGAGCTGAGGGAATGCTACACTCTTCTCGGTGCTGCTATCAGTCCGACTTCGGGGTTCAAAGCATCTTGAGCAAAAACGTCAAATGTGATTGGAGGCCAGAGAGCACACGTGCAAAGTGCCTTGAAAGGACCGTGGCTTGCGACACACATGCGGCCGGGACATATTGATGCCCGGTTGCTTACTGGCGTTCCTACTTTCGACCATCGCATATAAAACTGTTCAATTCCTCGATAAGTTAGTAAAGCATTGATCGGTCTGATTTGATGAGTATATTGTCACTACGAAGTCAATAACTTCTGCCAGTCTGGAAAATGGAAAATCATGGATGTGATTGCCGCCTCGTCCAACAACTCCGTGAAGCTGGGGCGTTGGGTGTCCTAGCATACCCGAAAATAATTGAGGAGGCATTGAGAGCTTAAGCATAGGAGGTAGAAGTGTGTTTGAATGAGACAAATCTGTGACTAGGTACCTTATACTGAGGCTCCTTGTTAAAGTTCTTGAAAAGGGATACTGACAGAGTTGCTTCGAATGAAAGTCCGTTATGTGCGTGTGTAATCCAATACACATGACGTCGCTTTCCAACGTCTGTCATGCGCACGTATCGTGGCACCTACTTAGGTTGCTTATCGAGATCAAAGACATTGACGATGACAGGTAGCCTCGGCAGAGCAGTGTAACAGGTGAAGTCAGATGAAGCATTGCGAAAGGCAGCGATTCGCCCCTTGAGAACGGCATATTCTGAAAACATGGACCCTTGACGTCGTCGGCCCTTTCACACATTGCCAGCGTGCATACATGTCAGGCGCGCTGGGTGGTGATCTTCGCGCTGTTATCTCATTCCGTATGTCGAACTGAGACTTGGATCGAGTGCGAACTTTCGGGCCGGGTCTAAGACATTGTGTGGCGCACTTCCGCCTCTTGCGTCTCGCCAAGATCTCGCCCAAAACAATTGCGATAGATGAGTCTGGTCGAAGATCGCGATTAGCTAGACTGCTAGCTACGATAGCATATCTCCATGTCGCTGTCCCACATCGTTTGTTCAATGCTGAATGCTCGTGGGCAAGGGTCCATCACCATTTCTCTCGTCCAACGCTGTTGCCGTGATGCCTCCCCCCTCAATTGAAGCTACTGTACCAATTCATGAGCTTTAGGGACTTGGTCTGGCGCTAATCTCTTATGATATTTCGGCTGTCTCCTTGCTGCATCGCCATGGATGCTAGATCAAGAGCACGGGAACTCCGTTGCTTTGAACGCCCCTACAACGTGTACAAGACATCGTGGCGACATCAGCACTATTGAAAGGTTTTTCTTATCGCATTAAAGGCAGCTTAGGTCAAAGTACGAGATCACCGGTAATGACTGAATTGTTTGCTGTCTACCCCAACGCCTTGCATTTTCCCAATTTTGTAATAATCTACATAAAGTACGTACATGAATTTTACTTTTGCTGTTGTTTCCTCTTGGAGGACTGGTACTATGATCGCTACGGAAGACCTTAAGTAGGGCAGGGCGCCGCTACCGGTCTGGCTCTGTTTTTGAACTACATGGAACGGTCCAGTGGAATACGGTGGACTAAAAGGCTAGACATGATGCTAGAAAAGAGAACATGACTTGAAGAAAAGACTACGAAGTTGAAGTTGGATATGCCAGGCGAGGAGCTTGGCACATGTTCAGAAACTGAACAAACCACTGCGACGCTTGCCGAGCGGGTAGATGATCAACGCGCTGATAAATAGACCAACGGCAATACCGATGGCAATCTGGATCATGGAGGCGGCGACGTTAAATACGACCGTGTTGAGGGACTCGCCTCCGGAGTACTGGACAGAGCTTGTGCCATTGACGGCGTGCGTCGAGTTGGTGATTGCGTTGGCCGCACTAAGACCACTCAGCAATCCTCCAGTGGACGCCAGACCTCCGGGCACCTGGGTGAAGATGGCCGGAATGAGAGTGGCTGCCGCGACGCCGTGCCTCAGACGGGAGTACAGGTTCGCCAGAACGCCAACCGTGAGCGCGCCGAGAGCATTGGCGACCTGCGGCGCGGCGCTGAAGCGCAAGCTACTAAAGTAGTTGACAATGTACCCGGCGAAGGCGACGACGAGCATGACAGGCATCTGGCGCCATTTTGCCTGATACAGGACACTGATGCAAAGGACGAAGAGGGGCACGAAGATAAAGGTGTAGTAAGTGGGGATCGAGTTGGTGCAGCTAGTCGTAGAGACAGCGTTTTCGTCGAACATGCCGTAGAGGACGGCGCCGATGGTGATGCCGAAGCCGAGGAAGAGGGAATAGATGATGGCATAGACGATGCGGATCGAACCGGGGACGATGGCGCGGGACTGGAGCTCGAGGGCGGAACACACTGGGCCATCAGCGGCTTGTCCTAGGGTTTTGGTGCCCGTAGGCTAGTAGCATCCCCGACACATACGCGAGAAGCGCAGAGGAATAGGAGGTACAGCTCGGGGGTTCATCACGACGGGGTAGCGCAGAGGGTTCACTTACAAACTAGGTATCCAGGTAGTAGCATGACGATGCCTCCCTGCGCCAAGGCCGAGAAGCAGAAGAGTTCGCCGCCCTTGATACTGCCGAAGGCTCGTGCCAGGAAACTTACCAAGACGGTAGCC
Organism: Colletotrichum fioriniae; assembly: GCF_027942845.1. Lineage (NCBI taxonomy): Eukaryota > Fungi > Ascomycota > Sordariomycetes > Glomerellales > Glomerellaceae > Colletotrichum > Colletotrichum fioriniae. Next base: position 1,339,639 of record NW_027076844.1, on the reverse strand, counting down.
GTCACCTCGAGAACGTTGCTGTATAGCTTGGAGTTGGCGGCCACGATGAGCTGCAGGAAACCGACGAGGCAGCCAAAGAAGAAGCAAAGCGGGAGATCGATCATGCGAGCGCCGAACGAGAAGGGGGCAGCCGTGGCGCTGGTCAAGCCAAAGACAAGGACTCGGATCCAGGCGTGGAACTTGTCCTTGGCTTTGATGAGGGTGTCCAACCGCTGGATGCCATCGTCAACGCTGACGACATCGTGAATGACTTCCTTATAAACGTGGTGTGCGTCTCTGAGCTTTCCGAGATCGATACCCTGGGCTACGCGGACGATGCGGACTTCGGTTGTATGGGTGGACCGATCGTCGAAAGAGATAATCATGCATCCTGGGAGATACAGGAAATGACCATCGATCTCAAGGACCTTGGCCGTTGTGCTGAGGTACTCCTCGAGACGATGCGTTGGTGCACCAAAGAGCATCAAAGCCTTGCAGAGTGTGATGATGTACTCCTGTCTGGAAAGCGTCTCGGCGATGTGGACGGTAATCTTGGCCTCCTCCTCTTGTCTGGCTAGGTACGCAGCGATGGAGTTGCTGGCGGTCCGCTTATGCTTCGGCCGCGTCTTCTTCGCAGCCCCCTTGCCATTCTTGGGTGACTCGTCAGGCTTCCCTTGCGTATTAGGATTGGCGAGGCGGGCCGAAGCTTCGATGAGGTTGACGAGAGTCTCCTGAGAGCGGTTTGCCTCGTACCACTTCTTCTTCTTGGGCGTCGTCGGGGTCGCGGTGCCTGAGTTCGAGCCCGGCGTGCCAGCTCCCGGCAGCGGTCCACCAAAGGAGAATGAGGTGACGGAGCTGCGATTGGTCTGCCCGGACGACTGGTACTGATTGCCTGATTCCGCAGGCTTGTACAGCTTGAGAAGCTGCGAAAGAACGCTCCCGCGGTACTCCGTGGGTGCGGGGACAGAGTAGACACCATCGTATTGACCATCGTTGATCTCCTGTAGGAGGTGCTCGGTGACCTTGTGGATCTCTGCCTCCTGCGCGTTGGATGGACCAGCGACGCTCTCGGATTTCTCGGCGAGGCGCCAGGTGTGGGCTCTCACAATTTTGTAAGCCTCGTCGTTCAGGGCGGCATGGTGCTCGTGGGCTTTTTTCTCAGCCTCGGCAGAATCGCCATTGAGTGGCTGGCGAGAGTGAAGATCTTGAAGGGCAATGTATCCTCCAGCCCCCTCCCCTCCTCCGAGGTCGTACTCGCTTGCCGTAGTGGTAGTAGCGGACTCAAGGGAGTCTCGGTTCGCGCGGGTCGGCGAGCCGAAGTGAACATTTTCAGCCATCTGCCGAGCTCTTTCTTGAGCAGCTGCCGCAGCAGACTTTGCTTCTTGGCGTTCATTCTCATCAGGCGGATGGGGTTCCTCTTTGGCGAAAGTAGCCACGGTGGGGATGGAACTGCCCGAACCACCTCGTAGGATGGACGGTCTGGTAGGCTGTGCCGGAGCAAGCTTGGGTGTAGTTGGGACTGCTGGTGGTGATGTTGGAGGTTTGGTCGCGGCCGCGTTGCTGTTAAATCTGACGCGGCCTTTCTCTTTCTTCAGGGCGGCTGCAGCTGCGGCCTCGGAAGGGGTGCTTGTCCCGGCCGTGTCGGAGCCGGATGTTGGTTCAGAAGCGGCTTCCACCGGCTCAGGTGCTGGCGTTGAGGCCGAGCCGATGCCGCCGGGCTCGGGGCCAGGGTCATCATCGGGAGAGGACTGTGAGATTCCCGCCATTGCATCGACGGTCAGAAAACGAGCGAGTATCTTCGAACTTGGCAGCGGAGCAGGATGGACCCAAAGAGAAGAAGAAGAAAAACAAGATACAAAAGCACAATATATTACCAAAGAAAAATTCTGACCTTGTGGGAGGCACAAGTGGATCGTGGGGAAAAGTATGGGGGAAGACCCCTTTCTTATAAGTAGAACCGGACCGGCGGTTCACGACGTCGGCAGCTTGTCACCCGGACCCTCCGGTAACCTGGAAAGGTTCTCATACCGGAAATACTTTTTCGTATCCATCAAACTCCACTTGGGCCGAAACCGCTCCACGAGAAGCAGCAGATCGAATTTCCATGAACGTGCTAGCACACCATATTTTGGCGCAAGTTCGTTAGGGCCCGACTTCCTATTACCTAACAAAATCGGGATGCTTGCCGTCATTCGCCAGGGGACTCCCTGTGTGTCCCTGCGCGGCCTTGGCTTGCGGATGGTATGCAACATGGAACTATGCACATGTCGTCATGGGGTTTCCCTTTTCTCTTTGACGCGTCTTTCGGCTGATGTGCTGGCCTTCGGAAATGGTGATGAACCGCCATATCGGTCGAAATGACACAATATCACAGAGCTGCCCAAGAGGTTGCAAGAAAACTAGTGCCGTAGGATGGCCTTAGGCCCAACCCGAAGATCCTGCATAAGACTCGAGAGTTCCCCTCGATGGTGTGGTTCCCACTCGGAAGCACCCGATTCGCTGCAGCTCGCTGTCATCCGAGCTCGGCCAACCAGAGATCTTGTTTGTGTCTCTGCTGCCGTAAATATCTGTTCCGTCAGGGGCTTAAACCAAGGGTCTTCCCATGACTCCATGCCCAGTTCTACCGCCTCATTGAGAACCACATGTTCGGTTTCGGCGCTATGTTTGGTTTGCGCGGTCCGCTGGGAGCGCGGTCTAGACTCTAGAAATGCCGGGAGGCTTAGGTCATGAGTGGCAACCCCTTTCGAAGACAGGAACTTGGAGCTCAGTCGCCTGAGTCATGTAGCTGGTCCCCACGTGCCTGGACCGACCGGCAAGGGTTTCCACTACACGTGAGCAATGGAAATTTTGTATCGCGATGCTAGCGAAATGATGAAGAAGGTTTTTCTTCACTTGAAGGAGCTGAGAAAAAGGGGATGTTTGCCTGAACAGGATATGGGGGGATACTTCATTCCAAGACGAGGTGCCCGAACTGAATGATTCGTACGGCTAAGGTACGCCACAATTGTTCAGACTTGACAAAATTTCGTTCAATTGTGTGCGAACGCATGTTCAAAACCTGGAGTCACGGAAAGCGATCTAGTCTCGTGTGTTGTGCCGGACTTGGACTTGCTCCGCTGTTCCTTCGTACCTTAGTTGAATCGGTGTCGATTAAAGTTATGGAGAGATTGCGGCAAGTCGAGGAACCCTTGCACAGAACCGGAGCTGTCTGGAGAGAGTTGTCCAACAAGTCTTTAGGGCAAGGCACGGGTTATGATCCGACACGCTGTGAATCTGAGTCTGCGTGTGATGAGAAGTCCATTTTGCATCTAGACGAGACCAGTTGTCACGGTGATTATGGATCCCTCAACGTTCAGAAGTTTTGAAACTTACACAGAATTGAAGACGGGAAACACAAGTCCGGCGATTTAGATATAGAAATCTGGGCGAAACAGAGACCTGCCGGAGCTTGAGACACCATAGCAAAGTTCTAACAAGAAATGACTTGGATTAAAGAAATTTAACCCCGGTCTCGACCAAGTAGGCGACGAGCCCGTACGGCTGCTGGGCGAATTTCCACCCTACTTGTATCAACCGAGCGGCGAATCCAAACGCCAAAGACGTCCGCCCCCGTCGAAACTGTCCTCTCTTTAACTTCACCATCCATCATCCTATCCGCCTTATCAACTATCTCTTGAGTATGCGGCGAGACAACCTGCGCAACTGCTTGCCACGCATTTCCTAGTGACGAAGCCCTCGTCCGTGTCAGGAACAGCACCGTCGTTGTCAGCAATAGTACAATGTGAAGCGCAATTACACCCTGCACGATACTGAGACCCGTCCAGCGCAACGGGATATAGGTGCTCCTCGAAGACACAGTCGTAACGGGAAATTCTAGATTATACCCGTTCTCAGACTCGTAGTACGCCATTTGATGTAACCGCTCGACCATCGCCTGGACCGCCCGCGACAGATCTCCTGTCGTCTGCAAGATGTCCTGGAACAGCGTAACGTGCGCAGAGTGAGGCGTCCACTGCTCCTGCTCGTGCTCTTGGCTTCTCGTGCCCCAAGTCTCGCCCAAGTAGGCGCCGTTCAACATATTCCAACCCCGTGTCTCCAGAGTTGCGCTGAGGGACTCCATCAGCACGCCGTGAGCGCTCACTGTCCACCAAAGCTTCTCTTCCGAGGAGAGAGTAAAGGATTCGAGTTGCATGATGCCGCGCTCTGTGAACACGGCGGGGGAGCTACGGGCTGCGGGGCTTGCGATGCCCAACTGGCGGCGGATGGAGCTGGTGTTCCACTTGATGCTATTCCAGTTGAACTCGAGTTCTTGCAAGATTGGTTGTCCTCGCATGGTTGCGTTATAGACGGCGGGCTCTGCGACATTTGTGAAGCAAAGGCTGGCGTTGAAGAGCGGAAAGCTGGAGTTGTCACGGACGGACGTCCAGACCCCGTCTTTTCCATAAACAGGGGAAAGGTTATCCACGTCGATAGATTGCTCATAAATGGTTTGGCTGGAGTTCACAACAAGTATGCCATGGAACATGTACTCTGTTCCCTCCACTGGTTCTGAAAGACCTTTGAAACCATCACCTTCCCAAGTTCGACCCGGACAAAATGTAAGTGGCCATAGGTCGCTATCGTAGATTGGTTTTTTACTTCCGTCCTTGTAGTGACCTCCAATGCGCGCAAGGCGACAGTCGAATTTCATGTGAAAGACTGCGTCCTTATAAGTGTCTCCTTTGAGATGCTTTCCGATGGGTATCGAGGCATCCACCTTGACTCCAAAAAGGTCATCGGAGTCGGTATTGTAGACATTCAAGATTTCGAACTCTGGATCAGAGCAAAAGGTTCTAGAGTTGGCGATGAGAACAGGTCCATTATAGTATTCGAGGGTCGTTCTTGCCGTGGCGTTCATTGACGGCAGAAGAGCGCGATAGACGTTGCCAGTATCGACAATGTCAGGGCCTAACAGAGCTCCGCCATCGTTCCGTTCCCCGTATCTCCAATACGTGGCTGGGCTAGATTTAAAAAGTGATACACCGCTTCCGCGTAGCTCGGTACCGTCGTTTCTGAACGCCACAGAGACCGTAATATTCGTTGCTGGCCCGGATATTGACACGGTTCGGAAGTCGGAGAGAAGGATGGTCGAGAAGAAGGTCGAGGTCACCATTATTCCTAGGGCTGCAATCACAAAAATGAGATGATATAGCCCTGGCAGGTTGTTGCCTTGTCTTGCCGCCGGGAAGAAGATGGCAAATGGGCCAGTACTGGCTGCTCTCTCGATAGACACCACCGCAGCGTCAGCGAGAGATACTCGCGAACTCTCGAGCATCAGCGCCGATATTGCCGCTGTGATGAGTCCAACTTGCAGCATCATCGAAGTCCGGATAGCAGCTGAACATATTGTTATTACGGTCGGAGCCCACTCGTTGAACACTACAGCCTTCCACAATGTCGTCGGGTTTTCACCGGACGCCGCGATTACAGCACCGTTCCACAGAAGCGCAAGGGCCGTACACGAGATGAGTATCACGACCATCCCTAGCGCTAGGATTAGCCAGCCTTTTTTGCCAAACTTTGACCACCATCGCTTCGTTCTGACTTCGTGGGGGAGTTGCTGTCCACCGCTTGCCAAGGCTTCAGGAATATCATCGTGACGAGCCGACTTTTGAGCCTGCTTCGGCGCTCCTCCAGGTGGCTGATCTGTCAATTCGACGTCCGCGATTCTGAGATAGTTGGACATGGTGGTTTGGAGACGAAGAGAAGCAAAAGGTTGGGTCGATTCCCTCAAGTTTTTTTACGCATCTTAACTTGAGGGCCTTTCCAACTACAAATAGGTCCGGTTCAGCGGCGCAGCTCCGGCATGGGGAGTATGTCGAAGCAGTAAGGCACCCTATCACCCAAGCTGCTCATGCTCTTATCTCATGCTCACGCGCAGCCTGCTTGAAATGACATCAGGGCTTGGTTCGTATCTATTTTTGGTGAAGGATCCCACCTTCGAAAGTCGGAAAGGAAAGCCTTGCACTAGTTTAAAGATTGCCTCTCAGGCTATTCACTGCTGCGTAAGCGCGTTCTAACGATAAAAAGTAATCCCACTAACTCACGACAGTATTACGATCATATATCCGGCATAGAGGTAAAGATTCTATGTATTGCTCTACTTTGAATGAGTAATGTCATTCCCAAATGTGAATTTGTCACATCATTCCGAATGTCCGAAATGCGCGGATCAATTCAAAAGAAAAAAAAAGAAACTAAATATTAAGATAAAACATAGTGCCGAGGTAAATATCATCTGCAGGGGATTCCCAGAAAGACGTGAAATGTAAACAGCAAAACATATCCTCCACAGTAAATCTCTTGTTACTACCAGCTGGTGGCTGTTCGCAGCCCTGAAGGAATCTCAACTGGCCGTCCAAATATGGCTGGAGTCTTTTGGGGAGATATTGCTTGATTCGCTATGAAAGAGGGGTCCTTGGTTGCGCGGTGGACGATCTGTCCAAGTTTCTCGTACAAAAGGTCTGCGGTGGCACGATCGTCCACTTGAACCAAGAGCAGGTGCTGGGTGATTAGATTGACAAGGGCTCCTAGCGCTGTGTCACCTTCACAACGGGGATCCCTTCGCAGAACTGCAAATGCTTCGATTACCGAAGGATGTATCACCGCAATGTTTCCCCGAAGCGCGTAAAAGTTTGAAGTTCTTTGAGCTGCCGTCCCTTCCTCCCTGGATTCAGCAAAGCTGTTGATGGCATTGACCCCGTAGACCATCCAGATGACAAACTCGAGATAAATGCATGCCATCGACCAAATGTCGTATCTGCGAGGTCTAGGCTTATTTGTCTTTAGGATGGCTTCTGGTGGCTCGTATGAAGGTGTAGTAGCTCTGGTGAGGGTACTCATGGATCTCACATATGTCGCAGCTTTGTGGACCTTGGAAATCCCGACGTCTGCGATGACAAGATTACCCAGCCCGCCGTTGGGGAAGTGGAGGATATTCCCGGGCTTGAGATCGCCATGACGGAAATTGATGTCATGAAGCTTCCGGAGGGCACCACTGATTCCAAGCATCTGTTGCAGAGACCATAACATGTACTCCTGGTTTGACATATGCAACATCCAGAACTCCTGGAGGTTCCCCCCTTCTGCCCATGGGAAGGCTATGAAGTAAGACTTGTCTCGCTCGCAGAAGAACAAGTATCGAATGAGATGTCTGTCTTTGATACCTTGAGTCTTCAGTAGATTCTTCCTTTCCTGATCGAACAGATTGAAGCCATCAGAGGTGCGAAATATTTTGACTGCAATCACCATGTCCTTGGTTTGCGCCTTTGAATACCGAATTAGCTCTTGAATCTTATACTGTTGGAGAAGATTCGGACTCACCCCAGAGCCGGTTTGGTGAGCCGCATGTAGCTCGCTTTTGTAGACAACATTGCTGTGTTCACCTCGAAGTTCGGTTGCTCTTAAGAATGGCAGCGGGCATTTTGAATCCACATGAAAGACTGTGGGTGTCCCTGTAACATCCAGTTTTGGGGCAAGGAAGAGCCACTGCTTTTCCAGAAACATGTCCACCTTCGCTTCATTCTTCCAGTCTTTGAATGACCTGACTTCCAGTCTCCCCTTGGATTCCAAAGTACCACTGTGCTTGTCATGGGTTGGCCTTGCAACTGGTAAATCGTCGTCGGTAAGACCATCGTCGACTAGCTTCCGAATTGCCTGGGGCTCTCCGATAATCACAAGGATTGCAAAAAGTCGTCTTGCGTTCATCGAAATTTTGCTTGGGAGGCTATCCGAAAACAGTCTAGTCATGAGGCTTCTGGGGAGCTCATTCTGAACGGTCTCCTTGGTGATGAGATCGTTCAGACTACTGACTGGCAAGAACTGCTGGCTTACGACAGAAGAATACTGAAGGGAGTTTTTCAAATTTGAAAGTAGAGCTTGAGAAGCCATTGCTCGTTGAGATGCCTTTTTGGACGTCAGACTCAGGGATCGCATTTACAAATGACTGGGTTTGAAGGCTGGGTTCAACAGGACGGCCCACCGACAATCGCGGGGTCTTATGAAACTTTAAGCATCAACCATGACCAGCGACTGTACGAGATAGAAGAGGCTGCAAATTCAGGCGACCATGAAGGCAGCCACATAAGCATCCTCCAGGCTGAAGTAATTGTCAGCGAAACTGCCGAAGGGACTCCAGTCTCTCATGTCTTTCCGGGCCGTTGCTTCGAGACCATCACGCTCCAGTGACCTGTCTTTGACACAGCCCTTGTACACTTTGTACATAAACGGATGAGCTAAGACAAATCTGAAGCCTCGCTGGAAGCTGCTTTGCTGATCCGCAGTCTTATAGTCGGGGATACCCGGGATCAGTTCGCACCCCTTTCATATGTGCGGCAGAATGAACCCGCCACCATGGCATCGTGGTCCAATGACGAATTCTGATCATGACATCCTACACGACATAGGAGATAAGCTGCTCGGTTCAGCCTGATTTGGCGTTGGAGAAAGTCTGCAGGTTCTGTCAAAAGATAAGATGCACTTACCCCGCCTCCTTGGCTGTGCCGAAGCACAACCTTGAGTAGACTCACGTCATCGCAGTGCATGCATATCAGGGGGTTAGCTGCCATGCTCACAGCCTGATCCCAAAGAAACAACTCCATTACTGGGCTGTTTTGTTCCTGCGGATGCCAGCAGGCAATTCGAGACTTTGTGGCATTTGAAAGTTCTCGTTCATCATAATGACATGCCCCCTGGTCCATGTCGATCTTCTTTGCAACTCTTTTTAATATCCCGCTTATTCCGAGGTGAAAGTCGAGTTCACCAGACCGTGATCTGCTCGGACGAGGTTTGAAAGTGTTAGCAAGAACTTTTGGCCAATGCTGACAGCTTCCTGATTTGGCTCTACCCAGCCATCACACTATTGGCAATGTGCGCATCGGTTAAAGGTTGCAGTTGGCATGCGGAGTTTGGACAAAATGGTTCTCTCCAGACTCCGAGCCTGATCTAGATTGGTAAATGCGGCGCGCGTGCGAACCACGCGCGCCAGCTTTGGTGTCATGCAGAGGTCAAGTGTCATCCTGCCGTTGGTTGGAATGTACACGTTATGCATGGGAAATAGATATTAGGACTTGGGTCAAGGCAGAAGGGTGTACACCAAAAGGCGACCGGAACCAACAAAGTAGTCGTGGAGGGTACGGTACCGAACAAAGGAGGGGAAGACCGCAATCTGCTATGCAAAACGGCAAACATCAACCAGTAAGCCCACCAATTCGTCACTGCATAAGTAAAGTACGTTGCTGCATGCTTTAGATAAGTCTGATCGCGCAAGATTCGCCTTGATCTGCTTCCATTGAGGTGGAGGCTATGCCAGTCGCTAAAGCATTCTTGAAATGCGAGGCTTACCAGTGCTGTGTGGTAGTCATTGGTTATCATCACATGTGAGTAGGGCCCATTACCACGCCAAGACGCAGGTATCGGCGACATAAAGCTGAATGCGTAGCTAAAGAAGGAAGAATTGCCTGAGCACAATCGTCGAGTCACAAAAGCTCACAAGCAGCCTCTTCGGAAAATTCGACTAGTAGACGCACAACACAAAGACCGAGACTTCGAGCAATCGCCCAACCCAATTTCGCGCCGTGTGTCTTCAATTACCATATATGCGAAGAGGACGTCGAGTATACCGTCTCAATTGTGGAAGAAGTCATCCATTGCCAGTCTTCGGAGAGGTAGCAACATGATTGACCAGAGCGGCGAGATGGCCGCTCTTCAGGGCCAGTTACGCTCGGCACAGCTTCCTTCAGGAACATGCGGAAGCAGTACCTTTCTTCCATACTCCGTCCTGGAACAGGAGGTAACTCCGAAATCGATTACAAAAATCCTGCCCGATCGAAAGAGCAAGTACTCAGAGGCCATATCAGAAATCGCCTCCTTTGTCTGCGGAAAACCTGGGGCAAGGCGAATTTTTGCGGTTCTTGTCTTCCTTGGTTGTCCGGACCGGATTGACTTGTTCTACGAGCATAAGTTTGTCGACTCTATTCTGCCTCTCTATGTCACCGGAACAAAAAAAGTCCAAGTGAGAACCCATTCCGCCGAAACTGGTCACTCTGAGATCACCCGCAAGGTTTTTGCCGACGAATTTTGGAAACGCTCTATGTCACCATGGATGTTTAGTGACAACCAGTGGCAATTTCTTGGGCCGGTCTTCAACGAACATCAATTCAGATACTCGTTTCGCACGGAACACCGAATGCCGTTCCTAGGGCAGCCTGGCGGACATAGAGAAAGTCATTTCAGCACGGTGGGAAAGTGGTCTATTCATAAGTCTCATTTCAAGAAGAGCTCAAGACTTGTAAGTGCACACAAACCTACAACCGAGGCATTGCTATGCAATTATTGGATGCGACACTCATACGATGCAGCGCCTATCAGCCGATAAACATGGACATCCGATTGTAGCAGTGAAAGAGCTGAAAAACGTCAACATGAATCATGACGAGTATGAACGCGCAGCCGAGGCCGAGGCAGAAGTTCTACAAATGATCCGTGAAATGGAGCATCCCCACCTTATCAAAGCAATCGCTTACTACAAAAAGGGTGATCGGTACTTTATTATTTTCCCGTGGGCCGAAGGTGGCAACCTCCGAGACTACTGGGGAAGAGAGCCTCCTCGTAAGATAAATGCAGATTTCGTTGGCTGGGCTCTTGGTCAGCTCTGTGGCCTGGCTGGTGCAATGAACAAGCTTCATTCGAAGAAGGACTCCGCATGTCGGCACGGGGACCTGAAGCCAGAGAATATCCTTTGCTTTGAGAACAACAAGAGCTCCGACCCATTTTCTCAGCCATTTCTCGTCATTGCGGATGTTGGTCTGGCTAAAGTTCACACCTTAGCGACGGAGATGCGCAACGAAGCTACACGCACGATGAACGGAACGGTTATGTACGAGCCACCTGAAGCTGTACTGCTGCTAACGAAGAAACTACCACGATCGCGACGTTATGACGTTTGGTCAATGGGCTGTATCTATTTCGAGTTTCTAATTTGGCTTCTATACGGAAAGGCCGAACTGCTTCGTTTCGGCGACGACATAGCGCATCCCGTGAACAGAACACGGCAATTCTTCGATGTACACGGATCTGGAGTGACCGGAGCGGCCAGTATCAAACCCGGCGTTCAGAAGTGGATGGACTGGATCAGAAGGGATCCCAGATGCCCACCGAACACTGCAATTCGAAAGTTACTGGAGCTCATCTGCACACGATTACTAGTCATAGAGGTAAGCAAGCCGAGGCAAGAGTCATCTGGAAGCGCCAGTGCCCAAGGCAGCACCACTCTACACGCGACGGATGGCCCAGATAACCCGAGCATTATTCGATCGGACACCAACAGCAGCTTTAACGGCGATCTCGCCGATGGCCTTCGTTATCGAGCGACTTCTATTGAAATGCACGAAGCGCTGGCTGGCATCATGAAAGACGCTTCGGGGAAAACGCCGAAAATTGCTTGGATGAATTGGCATGTGGGATCTCCAGGAGGGCCGGGACAATTTGGAGACACCTTAGGTGTTTCTCAATTAGGTATAAGGGGTCGACGCGGCGTTAATGCATGAGGTGAAGAGTAACTTTCCTAGGATCTCGTTCTCCTCCAATAACCGATTCGCTGGTAGACATCAACGCCGGATTTGCGGACGCAGGTGAAAGTGGCCATTCTGACGATGTAAAAGTCCCGTATTCTACATATTATAGTATTATGTACTGACATCGACAGTACGTACGTTTGCCCAAAGTGGTATAAGTCTGCGCGATCTTGGCTAACCACTTCTATGCACGGTATAGATGGTATTGATTCTGCTCCAAGAAACTTCAAATTTTCATGTCAAGAGCTAACATGTCACCTAGTTTGTACGTTTTAAGCCATCAGCAAGATGTGACCTTTGCTAATAGTTAAGTGATGGAATAGACGGTATGTCTTGGCACTCGAGGTTGAAATATTTACCTACAAATCTGATATCTGGTGGTGGCCTGACTTTTATGTTCTGACAACGCAACTCTGTCTAGCCGGTAAGCCTCTTGCGACCCCGAGAAAAGCAACACATTCTGATCAGTATTGTTCTTCTAGCTTGATAATGAGTGGGAGTGTAGCCCGGATGTTAACACAGCAAGAGAACTGTCCAAGGAAGTCGACATTTCTCGCCAGCTTCCCCCGAAAAATACGACTGACACACTTTGTCCTCGATGCAAAGACCTCCAAAAGCGGCTCTGGTCACATAGATTCTTTTTTTCTGATAACCTCGAATCACTCGCAAGCAGTGCGGGAGTCTGTGATCTCTGTCGCCTCCTCTTCTTTTCACTTGAATCCATGGTATCCAAGAGCTACGGGGAGATTCAATTTGAAAAGTTCAACAGCTATTTGACATCAAGTGTGAAACCCGGACGGCCAGTTGCAGTCTTGTACAGCTTGCCAGGTTAGAAAAACGTCAGTTCCATACATTTATGTCGTGCTGACTCTTTGCGTAAGGAAAACCTTTTCTTGGTACACAGATGGGAATGCCAGTGCTTCCAGCTACCGGTAGCCAGGCGCATATGGCAGTGTTATCGACGTGGATAAGGGTCTGCGACGATACGCATGACTGTAGCCCAGCATCCGACACCACCTTTCTTCCAACACGAGTCATCGACGTTAAATCCGAGGGCGACGAATCATGCCGCTTACTTTGTGCAGACCGTGGGCAAACGAACTCAGGAAAATATCTCGCACTATCGCATCGATGGGGGGCCCCGGATCAGCATAGGAAGTTTTGCACTTTGAAGGAAAATCTCGAAAGCTTCAAAGAGGAAATCAAGTTGACTGAGCTTCCCCAAACATTTCAAGATGCTATCAAGGTCACACGAAGCCTCGCTATTGGGTACCTCTGGATTGATTCGCTCTGCATCGTCCAAGATGACCCTGAAGACTGGAAGATGGAATCTCGTCTAATGGAACAGGTGTACAGCTCAGCCTACGCAACTCTAGCAGCTAGCTGCGCAAGCGGGACCGAGGACGGCTTTCTGAAATCTCGACCATGGCGACACTGTGTTACTTTAGCATCTGGCAGGGGCTCTTATTATATCTGCGACTCTATCGATGACTTTGGGCGTGATGTTGAACAGGGAGAGTTGAACAAGCGGGCTTGGATTCTTCAAGAACGAGCTCTATCCCGCCGCACAATCTATTTTTCGGAAAAGCAGACATACTGGGAATGCGGAAGAGGCGTAAGGTGTGAAACGATGACGAAAATGAGAAAGTAAGCCTAGCTGGGTCTACTATTGCTTTCAGCTAGACTGGCTTGACTGACTTCTCAAAATATCAGCCGGAAAGCCTCATTCCTGGGAGATTCGGACTTTCCACACTCCATTGACACCTACGTTCGCGGAATGAAGATTGAGCTTTACCAGGACCTCTACCAGAAGTACTCGGGGTTGGCACTTAGCTCCATTGGTGACAGGCCAGTTGCCATCCGCGGGCTTGAAGCACGTCTCATCCGCACTTTCAAAACTGTCGGTTCTCATGGAGTTTTTGATACTTTTTTTCATCGAAGTCTGCTGTGGAAAAAGGCATGCCTATCTCTGGCTCGGATCGACTCAGAACTGCTTCGAGGGGTTTATGTTCCATCATGGTCGTGGATGGCATACGACGGCGAGATCAAATACTTGAATGTTCCCTTTAACAAGTATTCTTGGGAAGCGGACATTATCTCGCCGTTTAGGACTTGGTCGTCTCAAAGCATGAAGGAGAGAGGCGAGAAAGAGGCAGCATGTGAGATCAAGGTGCCTATATGGGACTTTCGGGGTTCTGATAGCCTTTTCCTGGAGCTCGACAATCCAGATAGAAAGCTCTCGAACCTCAAATGTGTCATTGTGGCGAGGAAAAAAGATCTACAAGGCGACCCTCAACAGTCACACTACATAATAGTTGTGCACTCCGTCGCCATTGATGGACTCTGCGACGTGTATGAGAGAGTTGGCGTTGCGGAGGTCAGAGGAGAGCAGATTGCATTCAACAAGGGAAGTCAGAGCGGTATTCTTAGGTGATCATAGGATAGGATATAGCAACTAATAGCAACATGTCTCCTATCTTTCAGCGCGTAAATATAGGTGTACCTCTGCCAAGCCGGGCCTTGATGCTTTGTTTCTGTTTACTGGTCGTAATAACGGCGATGATGCCTGCTAATCAAGTGAATCATCCGCCCTCCCACGCACCCATATATTTGGTTTTTTAATTCTGCCTTTGCTAGCTGCTCGGGCGATTCTCGATATCGTTTACACAGTATTAATACACAGTAGCAGTGACCATTCCCACTGTCTCTGTAGACTATCGCACCCATATATTCGTTCGGTATACACCCACGAAGGCAAGCCTCAAGCCTTTATACCCCCCATCAATTCCATTCCCGTCACCAGCACAGCAGGCGCCATCCTAGGTCGGTTGGTCAGGTCAAACTGTCTAGGTGGTGGAACGGTTAATGGTCGACACTCAAATTTACGCCAACCAGCCTACCCGACGACAGGCTTAGCGAGAATACCCGAGTTCGAATCCCAACATGAGCACCATAATAATCGCCAAGAGATGTAGCCACACCGGTGGTGAACTCTTTTTTTTCCGTCTTCAGCTTGTTTTTTGTTGATGACGGGCACAAGCATGTCCGCGAGAGCTGCGTATTGCCATTCTGACCATCGCAATGCCGACTAAGGTAGGAGAAGATCGCAATGGAGGGAGCCACACTCGCCATATATGTCTACGGTACTATGGTTTTGAGAATAGCTGAAGGCGGCAGGAACCAGGTACCCCATTGGGGATGCCTTTTTCTGTCTCCGATCTCACAGTTATCTGCCTCCGGGCAGCTTACTCGAATAACAAGGCTGTTGTTGAAACCATCTTGGTATTGAAAACAAGGTATGGAAAGGGAGACGCTCGGCTATGCATTTTACGCTCATTCTCATCCCCCCACATGATGGACCACCGTCTCAGACCAGCTCTCAACTCTCTTCGTCCATACCCAGGGCTGCAGTCCCTACCGCTCGTCCCTGCAATTGCTATCGCACAAAGTCCAGAGGCCTCAGGTTCTAGTCCAGACCTTCCAAAAAAGCTACCCCGTACGCATTTCAATGCCTGAAAAGTTCGTATCCTGCAATCTGGTCACCACTCCGAGGCTTTACTTCTTACTCCTCTCGTACGTCCGAGGCTTCCCCAATTCTCCTTTGGGGAACATGTCCATCCGACAGAATCCATCGCACGATATCAGAGAACAGCTGAGTGTACTCGGAGGTAGTCCTGAAAGCAAGAACACCGTCGATTGTCGGGCTATACGGAAGACTCGCGCCGCTTTGTGACGATATCTTCGCTGCATTCAGGCTCTCCCTCACACAAGCTACCACAACGGCTGAGCCTTTTTCTAGCTCACCTGCGTCAGGGTCCGAGGAAGTAGCGTAAGGTTGCACTCCAGCTGTTTCCTGAGTACGGCATCACTCGGGAACCATGTCCCCCAAATCCAAATATTGTTGGGCCGTTTCATGATCCCCCGTGTCCAAATATTGCTGGGCAATTTCATGATTTTCCAGCTCAGTGGCGCGTGTGATGAATTCTACCACACCTGGCGATTCTCTCACTTCGTCCAACTTCGTCGTGGCCTCGAGAATTGTCAATAGTATCGATCCCAGCCACTTGGGTAATCGTTTCTGGGTGCCAGAGATCTCTGTCCATCTCGAGAAGATTGGAATGATACCGCACCGCCCACGCTCCTCTTCGTACTTGGTCAAGGCTCCTTTCTTGACCAAGCACTCCACAGCAGTTTGCAGTGATGGTTGCGCAGTTAGTCCTGCTGGCCATCTAGGAGCATCTGTTGCAAAAACGTTGCGAGAAAACCGCTCCCAGAGCCCCATATTGGCATCATCGCGACTGGCGAGAATGTTCTTGTAGTCAAGCAGGCGGCTGTATACGCCTGCATCTAGAGTGCAAAAGCTGGCAGGGTGGGTGGCAAACGTGGGACCAAACAGGGCCCTGTCATTGAAAACTTGGAAGATTGTTTCCGCCGGTGACATTCTTTGGGCATTGAGGATGGTTTCAAAGTCCAAGTTCAGAAGAATATCAATCAGAGGCTTTCTAGCCGATACGTTGAGGAAGTGCAGGGCATTCCGAGATTCTTCATCAACTTCGAAGGGGTCTGCGCCGAAGTCGATTAAGCTGCGGAGTAGATCCGCTGAACCACATTCGACAGCCAGAAAAACAAGAGGTTGCGGGCTTTTTAGGTAGGCAAGATCCGGCTTGCAGGTCTTAAGCATATGAATTGCCCCTTTCAAATCTTCAGACGTTATTTTCTGCCCATTCCTCATCGAGCCGAAGGGATAGAGGATGGCCTCGGCAATGGGTGTCTGGCCGTCATTCATTAAACCCCTCAGGTTCTGGTCTCGGTACTTGTCGTAGTCTTGAAGACAGTCCAGTAGAGCGATGTCGGAATTGGCGGCTGCGAAGTGCCAAACATTACGTCCACTCTCATCGGTATCTGTGGTTCTTGCTCCATGGTCTAAGAGAAGTTTAAAGACCTCGGGCGACTCTGACAACATTAATGGTGTCTGGTCTTTGTGGTTGCGAACATGAATATCGACATCTTCTCCCGATGTCAAGATAGCAGCTAGTAGAGCTATTTCATCGGTCTCGACCGCATAGTGTAGGATTGTGGTTGCATTCCGAGGCTCATCCATAGCATATTCATCATCGGACGATGCGATTGACAGTGCTCTCTGAGGCGCCATAAATGCATTTGGATTCCAGCGAGGATCTAAGATAAGCCTCCTCACAACTGCCGTCTCGCCATCTTGGACTGCTTCTCGGACAAGTTCCACATACAAGGTATCTGAGACGTCAAGAGATCGAGATCTGGCCATACTAGAAGGACGAGCCAGATCAAAATGGTCCAGGATCTCATAGATTCCCGTGGCCAATAGTGATATATCATTGTAGCTGTCGTATTCGGGAATGGCTCTGTCAAGGATCGCGGGAAGCATTCCCTCCAAGAACGAACGCGTTGGTGGCTTGAGAGGTGAAGGCCAGTACTCTAGAAGAGAATTACTGCCATGGAAGAGTTGTATGAATCTCAGATCCAGGTTGACGCCCGACTTAAGAAGTCGAAGTAGGATCTTTGGAGCACGGATTGCCTGGCAAATAAGGAATGCCAATGCTGCCAGTGAGAATGTTTCGTCTTGGCAGGGTCCAGCTGCATCCACGGTACACGAAGCACCTGAGTCCAAGAGGACCCTTATAGTCTCCTCCTGAGAGTCGGTAGGTTTGCAGTCAGATACGAGTTGTGCAGGGTCTGCAGAGCGTCCTAACAGGGCCGTTGGACCAAGCAATGCGCAATAAAGAGGAGTGCCTAAAGGGCTCGGTTTATTGACGTCCACTCCCCATGATAGAAGTTGCTCGCAGAGCCGGGGAAGCCCCAATGAAGCAGCAATGTGGAAAGGAGTAACCGAATCATCCTCGAGTCTCGACATGAGCAGATTCAGAGATGACATCGAGAGGGCACCGGATTTGAGGTTGAAATGCTCCGGCCATTCCTGCCTGGCGTATTCCAATATCCATTGAAGAAAGTGAGACGACTTCCTTGAATGGAAGAGCACATGGAGGGGTGTCTTGTAGTCGGTGTACCGATGGCGGGCCAAATTCGGTAGAAGCTTTGCCGCCGCGCCATATTCGGGACACTTGATATCTCTCTCAGCAACATATTGGCTGTGTATGAAGCATTCATCCAACTGTTTATCGAAATCGGCGTGCAGAAGTATGGCAATGCATGTGTCGCTATCGATCTCTGTGGGTTTGGGTGCAGAGTCGACGGTATGATCTAGTTGTTGGCCAACAACATCTTTGTGGTGACCGTCCGTCGACAGGCGCACGAGTAAAGCAGCCCAAGAGTCGCAACGAACAAGAGAATCGAGTTGGCAATGAATCCGGTAGATATTCGAGGTAAACACTGAAAGAGAAGGGGGCTCGCTTCTTGGAGCTGACGAGCTTGCTGACCACTCAAGGCTGGGGTTATCAAGAAGATCGCTCAAGTCGTCAAAAAGGGTGTGGTCTGGGCATGCAGGCGAAGTGCCTTGTTCTGCAAAGTCTTCGAATAATAGCCAAAGACTGTGGAGAGTACCAAGGAGTATCCTGACGGCTACACGTGCCTCGTCATTGACGCCGCGGCTACGCAGGAGGTCGTACACTGATCGAGCTTTGGATCGAGCCTCTGCGAGAGCCTGCCCGAGCCGATGGCTGAGAGGCATTGTAGCGAGTTTTGTTGTATGGCACGCATATGCGATAGGTGTTCTTCGCCTTCTCTGGTATTCGAGGGAAGAAGAGCGGGCGATGATGATGATTGAGTTGTGGTTGTAGTTGTAGTGGAGAACATCAAAATTCGGCTGATGTCGACGATGAGGTATCACGGCGTGTCGCAAGCTCTGCAAGGCGGGTCCGTCGCGGGCCAATGCAGTTGCTTCCAGCGCCGTTGTAGTCCGTTTTAGCGATTTAGCGCCCGTAGGGTACCCTCTGTAGCGGCCTCCCCCCTGAGTCATTGGGCGACATTTCTTTAGTCATGTATGCTGCTGACATAATCCACGATGACTATGAGATCATGAGTCTGCAACCCTCTGGCCTGGCACCTCTTTTTTTTTAACAACGAACGAGAGGTGTTTCCTGCTCCAGCTACAGAATTTGAACCTCAACAGTGTCACCTTTCATCCGACACTTCTGAGGCCGAATTTCTCACATCCTCAGTGATCAAAGAGAGTACTTTGAATACAGGGGATGCTCAAAGAGCCTCGAGTGCGGTTCGATTAGAGCTTTCGTTGGCAGCCGCAGATGGTATCTCAACCGCTCAGTCAAAACCCACTTCCCGGAAGCCCGTGACTGCTCTATTTCACCTGAGCTTTGCCTTTAGAGGTTAACAATCTAACTTTCAAGAGCTTTTCCAGATTGCCTGGCAGCTAACACGTTCTCTATCCTTGAGCAGCCTGCTTCCGTGAGACCAGACATCAGAAGGGCATTATAGAGTTGAGAGTGAATGAATAAGATGAATGGTGAAACGACACGTTGAAACTAGTGTCATGCCGTTAAGCCCTTGTGTCAAGTAATGAGGCTTTTCTCTGACCAGAACTACAGAGGCAAGTGACGAACCGCGTCTTTTGATTATGATGGGAAAGTCAAACTGAGTCTGCATTAATTGAGTTTCGCCGAGAGTCTCCGCAACTTAGGACCACCTAAGCATCCTTTTGGCCTTTGACATTGTCTGTAACATCTCGCTATTTCTCATCCCATCGCGACCTAGCCATTATTTCACTAACCCGAATTCAACTTGATGCTTCTCGAGCGATTGTTATGTGATGGCACCACTTTGAGCGGCTTCAAGCTAGCTGGATTAGTCGCTGTTGACTGGTGCATTTCTTAGTTTGATTAGGATTGGCCGAACCTGAAGCCTGAGCATTTGGCCAACATCTGGGGTTCTTGTGAGATTCCGCGGCTAGGTCTCGAAGCCTACTGCCGAATTTGTTCTACGTTCGCTCGTTCATTATGGCGCTGGAGTCTGTGCACGTGTAGACTTGTTACCTAGCATATGTAATGGTGATAGCAAATGTCCAACTTCCGAGAGTCTAAGCATGCTGCAATGAGAGGAGAAATTTATTTCAGTTCCCCTTTGAATACCTACCTTATCCGAAGCCTCCACAGTCTAGTATCAGTCACAGGCTTGTTCGGTCTATGCTCCATGAGCGCCTAATCTGAGAGCTAATAATTCCCCGCCGAGAACCTGAGGCTGGCTCGACTATGCTTTCTTTTCCCGCGTAGGTGCCAGCCGCCACGCTGCTACGCATGGGAGGTCACTGGTTCCCGCATGGTTTCCCCACAGTGCCAACGGCTCTCATGCGTATGGGTGGCAGTAGACGGCGAGCTGTTCATCGTTCAAGTCCTTTTGATGACTGAATCTGGGGAAATGGCGGGAGGATGAGCTCGGCGCATGAAGCTCGGGCGTGCAATGACGGGACCTGATACCAACAGCGACCTCCAGGTTCGACTTTAACAGCTGCATAGCAAGTTAGCTGGTGAATGAGGGGCGTTGGACGGAAGAAATTTGGAGCGGTTGTTGAGGCTTGACGAACTGAATGTCTGAGGCGCAAACGACGAGCGTTGGTGGTACGTACTTACCCTTGGAGCATAGGTACGTACTCAACCAAGGAGCTCGGGCACTGTGCATCCCGTCCCTTCCATCTCTCAGGTCCAGTCCAGTTCTCCCACTTCTCAAGTTCTCTGCACCTCTCTACCGAGTACAGCTCGCACATCACACGACGATTTGTAGCTGAAGAGCACAATCAGCCGGTTTGGTCACACAGACCAGAGTCTCTTTCGTCTGAACTCGCTCCCGCCCTCTTGCAGCCCGCTATCCGTGCAGGGACCGTCTGATCATCCTGGTGCCCAGACGAGACGATGGAATACCGCCAAACTCTGACCAAGCATAGACCTCTTTATGTCTCTCGAACTTCTCTTTCGTCCTCCCACGCGTGTCGTTTGTGACGACTCACCAGGTCATCGATCACTCTTCACCCGAAAACGGCTCGATGTTGGCCATTTGGAGCCTCCCGCAAGGACGGCTACCTGATACACTTAGCCGTGAGCTAGACGCACAGTCGGTTTTTACTGCCCGCAGTTCTTCTCCCGCCCCTCCCCTTCAAAGTCCCCGCCAGTGCTATTAGCTACGATGGTCACCGGGCCACACCGGCAAACACGAGAAGCATTCGCTGGTGTGGCGACGAGATCGCGGATACCGTTGGTCTGCCGCTCGAGGAAGATGCCGCGGGGCACACCAACGACGGTCCACCCACCGAGCCAGCACCAGGCTCTAAGACCGACATGTTCTATTCGATCTGCGACATTCACGTCGATGGTATCCGAGACCTTTATCTATACTGAAACGACAACACGGAAGTCCCTCTATCTCTCCTGCCTGCGCGGCTTCCTCAAATGTCGTGCTGAAGTACGGGCATGGACACTGTCAACAGAAAACCCAATAGCGACTGCAGAGCCGACGTCCTTCTTCGCCCTGCTTTCTCTCTCGTCTTTTGCTGACCGCCGCTTTCTGCATGACAACATTTCTTGCCTTCGTGTATCTGCTCACGCTACTCTACCGAAAGCAGCATGCGACATCCAACCGCCGCCACCGGCCAAAGCGTCGCAACGGCGTCGTGCCCCTTCATGAACCCCCGACAGGGACAGGCGTCCCAACCAGGCGGTCTGGGAGGGACCCAAAATAGGCCTGTGCCACTCCGTCGTCACGCAATGGCGGGAGATCGTCTACCATGTGGACCAAGATTCAGCCAACATTTCCTGGCCAACCTTTGCACCTTTGGCTGTTCCTTACGCCTTCGCCGCTCTCCTCCTCATCGTCGACACCAAACTTCGGATGGCATGGTAGCATCTTCACCCAAACCCCGTTCATCTTAGCTCCAACATAATGGTGTTAGGCGAGGTAGAATCGTCGTGTGAAGGAGCTTCTCGACGCCGCCACAATCAACTCGCCAACCGACTTTGACGCACGGTCTCATTGCTTTTTTTACACTCACATGCAGTTTGCTCCTGGGTGACCCCTGATGATCAAGCCTGGAACAACAGACCGGCAGCTAGCCCAGTCCTAATCTACAAGGTCGGAAGGCCAATATTGGTAACTCATTCATGGAATCGCTGGCAAGCATTGATGACGGTGATCGACGATGCGCACCTGCAAACGTAAGCAAAAGTCGCATCGGGCCTCAACGTTGCTCTGCGCCATGGGACAATGAACGAACGAGAACGCTCGGCAGACGCAGCTCATTATGTGTGTTTGTCTCCGAAGCCCCAGGCTTTAGCAAGCCAGGCTTTCCCCCACAAGTTCGTGGCGTCGGGCTAAGACATCTTACTGCCTACGGCGTTTGACAAGCCTGGCACAACACCAAAGAGACTGTCCCAGTGCGAGTCAGGGTCCGTCCACCGGCGCGTTTGCTATAAGCACCGGACGTCGGCCGTCTTTTCCATCTCCAGAGAAACCCCTCCAACTCGTGGTGGCATGTGCTATCGGTGTCAGTCACTTTGTTTCTTTTGCATCACATAACATGCGGCCGTAGTCGTTGCTAATACTCGGGTATCCTTTTCTAAAGTTACTACTTTGTTTCTTGTAATCGACGCCTTCTGTCATTTTCCTACGTCCGGCCGAGCCTGCCAGAGGGCTGTCACTTATCACACTCCTTTCTCGTCACTCATTTATTTTTTCTCAAGCCGAACTACAACCATGGCCTCTTCCATGTCTCGAAGGTCACCCGTGACACCGCCATACGATGATGACTACAACCAAAGCCCAAAGGGTCTACGGGGGCTGGGAATGAGAAGCAGTCCAACTTCGGCCTGCCTGCCCGTTCCCACCATGAGGTTCTCTCCGCCCGCGACGCCTCGAAGCTCACGACCGAATAAGATGTCCTTGCGTTTGAGGAGCAATTCTGGCCTGTCATTACACACGAACGAAGACGCCTTCCGTCGATATACCGACTATAACCCCGATGGGTCCCCGAGATCCCCGACTTTTGGGCCCGGTATATGGTCCAGTCTCGACAGCGTCTCAACAAGTCTGCGTCGAAGCTTTGGACCACCAGTTATGGAGATTGAACCAGAGACTCTATCTATACCAGACTTCCTCGGCCGAGAGGTGTTCCAGATGGTTCTCGCCAATGCTTCCGTCTCTCAACGTTTCTTCCATTTCGCACAAAATCATGGCTGCGGTTCGGACATTGAATTCCTCTTGAGAACCCAGGAATATGCGAAATCATTAGCACTGTTCGGGAAACAAGCCTCATCAATGCCGACACCAGCCAACCTGCCTTCAACCGTCTCCAAGTCACTGAATGCCGATATGAAGCAGTTGACAAATTCTGTTCTCCCCGGTCTCGAATCCATGTTTGCAGAATCTACACGATGCGTCGAGCAACGAGTTGCCCGATCTATCTATCCAGAATTTGTGAAGCATCAGCTTGCCATCTCCACCTCGGCAGCTCTATCCGGCACTCGAGTCTTCAAATATCCTGGTCTTGCCGAGTCATTCTGCTTGACGGACGCCTTGAGCCCAGACTACCCCATCATCGCCGCATCAGATGCTTTTGTTTCTATCACTGGGTACCCAAAAGTCGAGGCTCTGTCAAGCAACTGCCGGTTCTTACAAGGGTCACTGACGGACCAGGACACCGTCAAACGCATCCGGGATACTGTCGCGCGGGAGGAGGAGTCGTTGGAGCTCGTCCTCAACTACCGGAGAGACGGCACCCCGTATTGGAATCTTCTATTCACCTGTCCGCTCACGGACTCTTCCGGCAAGCTACGATACTACCTCGGGGGGCAGATCAACGTTTCGGACAACGTTGGTGGCTACAAAGACCTTCTCCGGATTCTCAACTTTGGGCCGGCGCTAGATGAGGTCAAGGAAGAGACCTCGGGTCGGGAGTCCCGAGTCAGTCGCCGCATGAGCCGTACGAGCAGCCGAGACAGAAAACAGGAACGGCGGACAAGTCTCCGCAATAGGGATAGTCTACACAACAAAGGGCCCAAGAAAAGCCTCTTCCAACCATTCCGAAAGCATACGACGCACAACAGCAACAATCAGGAAAACACGTCACCGTCGCAGGGCGTTGGCCTCGGCTTAGAGCAGTTGTTAACGGTTTCGAGCTCAGAAGAGCAGCTTTCGGCACCCACTAAGCTGGGCTCTGTTTACTCTGGCTACAGCCGATTCATTGTTTTGCAAAACACAGACGGACCCTCCGCCTTCCCGCCAAGGTCATCGTCTCTGCCTGCAGACCCTAACAAGAGAAAGGCCGCCCAGCTGAGTGTTGCCTTTTGTTCAGCCGCCGCGCTGGAGGCGCTCGGCCTCGGCCTTTTTGCCGATAGCATTACCCACCGAGACATTTTTACCGTCCTTTCCGACCTTGCGGACTCGCCATCGATTACGAAGAGCTTCAAGAACACGGTGCGCGAACGGGTGATTCAGAATGGAAAGACGGCTACTCTAGATATCATGCTTGGCGGTGGCTACCTCGCACGGAAGGGCAGTCTCATTGGCCTCGGCGGCCGTTCCTCAAAAGACGAGTCCGACGGCAGCACCAAGAAACATGGACGGCCTGTCAGTAGGTCGGGTTTTGCCAGTCTTGTGAGCGAGGCAGGCAAGATGGAGAAGCTCACCAGCCAATGGACGCCATTGAAGAATGCGGAGGAGAAGGTTGAGTGGATAGTTGTTATCATCACACCTATGAAATAACGCGACGCTGCCTGACGCCGTGTCCCGTTACCTATTACATATAACTTACCAATGTAATTTTAATGTATATGAGATGAAGAAAAAAAAGGGAGTTCAGGCGAAACGGGGAGGGGAGACTGGATAGATACCTGGGATGTTTGATCCCCGAATGAATGAGATACCAACCCTCATCAATATTTGCCATCCGTAGTCTTCTCCTGAAACCCATTGGAAGTGACTCTGATAATCTGTTGATGTCGAATTGATGCGCGCGACTCTGAGGAAAGGAGCCTTATGAGGACGGATGCGAGTATTGTTATTGACGAGCTGGGCTTTCAACGATCCAGTCAACGCTCCAAGCTTGATTTGAAACTAAGATCAATGATCTACTTGTGGGAAATAAGACGCCATCCATGGTCAAGGTTTGAGTGTCTGGCCCAAGCACCGCATCATCGGGTAGTCACACATTACATATACTCACTCACCCTTCGTGTCTCTCCAGAAGATGGCTCCAGTTTTTCTCTCAAACAACCAGCACGCCATCTCGATCATAGGGAAACCCCCTCCCCCCCCCTTATAAAATGACACGAACCCTTCATCAACGTTGCAGATTGCGGGGGACGGGAAGAAAAAAAACAAGATCTATCTAGCACATGGCTTGGAAAGGGGAAGTGAGAAGATCCGGGGAAGAAGGGTGGGCAAACGGGTAGGAGATCTCAGATCTCGGTTACCTGCGGGTGAGTAAGAGAACGATTAGTAGATAGAGACCGTGGAGAGGCAGTCTGTCGTCCCAAAAGGGTAAAAAAAGGGGAACATGAGGAGGGAAGAGAGAGGGGGGGCCACTCGGGAGAGCC
This sequence comes from Colletotrichum fioriniae, assembly GCF_027942845.1. Lineage (NCBI taxonomy): Eukaryota > Fungi > Ascomycota > Sordariomycetes > Glomerellales > Glomerellaceae > Colletotrichum > Colletotrichum fioriniae. The sequence goes on along the minus strand of NW_027076844.1, from coordinate 1,314,519 downwards.
GTCGTGAGCCGTCATGGACCTTTGGCGGGCAAGACGGGATCTACGAGGAACGGACTCCCGCGCTTCTCCAGATCCACGTGTATGGACTAGTATATGACTACATGTGCGTTATACAGGGAAATGGAACGTTGTGTCTTGTTTAGCTGCTTCCGAGTACCTTGTTTCCGAAGAATCTCATGTTGTTTATCATGTGGTTATCAAGAATAATAAGGACATCACATGCTCTCAATGGCATAGCTAAAATCTGGCGCCTCCAAAAGTTCCCTTTACGTTTTTTTATTGATCTGATGCAGTTTATGCACAGAAGTACACTATGCTCACCCAGATGAATATGGAACCTACTTGAGACTCGAGAGACTACGAACAGGCAACCGTGGGCACGTCTCCATGGTCTCCGGTGACAGGAAGAAGGCACGAGGAATGGAGACCGGCCGGTTGCGGGCTTCTAGAATGAAGCGGATTACGGCGAAATGAGCCCTTCTATGCAGTATGCAGACCATGCAGACCCGAGAGGAGTAGAAAAAGGGGGGAAGCATTCATATCCGTGGACGCAAGGGTCAAAAAGCAAGACACCAGGAAACCCCCCGTTGGCGAACAAATTTGCGTAAAAGATTGACTGCATGCGCCGGCCCCGGGCATGCGGGCTGCGGCATCGGCTTGCGTTGCGTGGATCGTGAGGAACTACGCGGGGAAATAGGGCCGAAAATCTTTCCAGACTTTTTGGATTTTGATAAGGGGACCTGCGAAAAAGGTGCAAAAGAGGATGGGGCAATGGGCACATTGGGGGACTTGCGCTCGTGGAGTTGGGAATAACATGAATTGACAACTCCACAAACCAACTGGGACGTCAACATTAGTAAAACCCGTTCCAAGTGGATATAATCACGTAAATGTTAGCCAACGTGTGGGACTTTTTGATGGGTTGAAATGGTACGGATGGGTAATGCGCGCTTGAAGATTTTTTTTTTTGCACGAGGCGCGTTCCGGGCAGATTTTCCTGTTCTTTGTGGTCTTTTCTGGACGGCGACTCTGCGTCTTTTGGGGGATTTTCTTGGGGGTGGCCGATCAGCCCATTGACTTTTTTCTTCTTCTTGAGCATGGGGAATTAGGGGTGGGAGAAAGCTTGGTATCGAATGATGGATTTTTAGCTGCCGTAGCGGGACTTATGATCCCCTCACGGTTTGAGACTAGAGTAAGATGCAAGCATTCAGTATACAAATGAGACATCAGCTTGAATACACCGAAGAGACGGGCATCACCGGCGAACAGTCAACGGCGGAAGGGTTTCCGTAGATGGTTGTGGTTGTGGTGGATGAGGCTCCAGAGCCGGGCAGGGGTGTGGTGTTCCAAGCTTCCAACGTCCAGGCACAAGTCCCCCAAATCGCCACAATCCCGAGTGGGCCGGAGGTGCGGGCCCGAGTCATTCTGCTGGGAAAGGTGCCGCTGCAAGAGTTCACAACTTCTCACACCCCCGTGGGCCCGTCTGACGGCTCTGGCCCTGCGCGGTTCGCCATTGCGGACGCGCCGAGATCGCCTCGGCAGATGTCTCGTATGACCAATTCGCCCTGCGCGGGTTCCAGTGAGGTTGACGAGGCCGATCGCGGCGTGGCCTGGGTGGATTATATCAAGAAATCTTGTCCCCCCCCAAGGATAGGATGACTCTGAGTCCTGGATGAGAGAGATTTTCTACCGTTTCCCTCTCTTCCTCTCACTTGAACGTCCGTCGTGGTTCTCTCCATCTCTGAACCACTTCTCAACATCATCCTGCTTCTTCCTCAAGATCTGCGACCAGATCACGCGGGACGACGGACGGACTTACTGACAGCTTCAACGCGTCAGATACAGCAAGCAGTGAACGGCATTACACACCTGTGTGTGTAACTAGAGAAAATATGGGTAGCGCCGCAGACGTTACCAACAGCCCCGAGATGACGGAGGCTCAGAACCAGGCCAAAAAGGATGTCGGCGATCGTGAGGAGGCCGCGCCGGCCTACGTGCCCGCGACAGCGGAGGAGCAGAACAGCGTCCTAACGGGAGAGGACGGTGAACTGATCGACTACAAGACTCTCACCTGGTGGTACGTCTAGCTGTCCTTTAACAGCGCCACGGCTGTTCGTTTGCTAACCCACATACCTTCAGGCAAGGCGGCATTGTCCTCATCGCCGAGACCGTGTCCCTTGGCATCCTCTCGCTGCCCTCCGTTCTGGCGACTGTCGGTCTTGTCCCCGGTATTGTTCTCATCCTCGTCATGAGCTTCCTGTCGACGTACTCAGGCCTCGTCCTCGCTGAGTTCCGCAACGAGTACCCCTTTGTGCAAAACTTTGGCGACGCCGTCGAGGTCATTGGCAAGTCCATTGGCATGGGCGCCGTCTTCCAGGAGGTCTTTGGCTGGGCGCAGGTTATCTTCCAGGTCTTTGTCATGGGCAGCCACTTGTTGACCTGGACCATCTGCCTCAACACCCTGACCAACTCGTCTACCTGCACTATTGTGTGGGCCGTCGTCGGTTTGGCTGTTTTCGCTGTGCTTAACTTCCCGAGAACGCTGAAGTACACGAGTTACATGTCCATGGCTTGTGAGTTCAACCGCCGTTCTTCCGAGAATTTGCTATCGCGAACTTTGACTTACCAAAAATCACAGCATGCTTGTCCATCACCCTGGCCGTCCTCATGACCCTCGGTGACGTCGCCGTCTCCCGCCCTATCGGCTCCGGCAGCATCGAAGTCGCCCGCCAGCTGGGCTTCACGGGCGCCTTCCTCGCCGTGACCAACATCGCCATCGCTTTCTCGAGTCACTCCTGCTTCTTCAGCGTCATCGGCGAGTTCAAGAAGCCCGAGGACTGGCCCAAGGCCCTGGCTCTCCTCCAGATCGCCGACACGACGCTCTACTTGCTCGCCGCCATCGTCATTTACGTCTTTGTCGGCCCGGACGTCCCCTCCCCCGCCCTCTCCGCCGCCGGCTCCAAGACGATGCGCAAGGCCATCTGGGGCATCGCCATCCCGACTATTGTCATCGCTGGTGTCATCTACGGCCACGTTGCCGCAAAGTACATCTTCTCGCGCCTGTTTCGCAACACGAAGCACATGATTCGCCGCACGAAGCTCTCTGGCATCGCGTGGATCGGCATCGTCGTCAGCATCTGGGCCCTGTCCATGGTCATTGCCGAGTCCATCCCCGTGTTCAACTCGCTGCTCGGCCTCATCTGCGCACTGTTCGCCTCTTGGTTCTCGTACGGTCTTCCCGGCATCTTTTGGCTGTGGATGCACTACGGCAACTGGTTCAAGGACGGGAAGCAGACGTGCAAGTTCGTGGCCAACGTTATCCTGTTTCTCACGGGCTTCCTCATCTGCGTGCTTGGTCTGTGGGCGTCTATCGAGTCGATTGCAAATGAGAAGGGAACCAAGCCTTGGACGTGTGCTTCCAACGCCGCGCGATGAGGAGTAGGCCTCGTTATTAGTTATCGCAACATCTCATGAATATAATATGTTAAATATGGACGTTTGACCCATAATCAGTTAGCGCTTCACCGTGAGAATACCATTGTGACCAAGCTAGCAGGATGCAGAACACGGAGAACACCATCGAGGTGTTGGGCCATCGCAGGAAAGTATGGAGCCAATCCCAGTGGTGATCAACGCCACTTGTCGTCACGGTTCCAGGCATCCTGACTCGCATCATTGCCGAAATGGAATGATGTTGCCATTGTCGTCGACATCCCACCCAAATGGCCGAGGTGAAACTCGCGTGATGTGAGTCACGTGACTCAAATATTCACCCGGCACTCAATAAGCCCGACCGCCGCGATATTGGTCTCCACCTTTCTTATCTGCTTACCTCATCTCATCGATGAAATTGACCACTATCTCAATTGACTCACTCACCATGAATCGACGTTTCAGTTGAACCAATTCTTACCCAGACAGTGCAAGACTCCTTCTTTGAAAAATGGCAGTGACAGAATCAACTCGAGCCCAAGTAGTCGGGGCATTAGCTTGTCAGAAGAACTCATATCTTCGCACTCTAGAAGCGGAGGTCATCTCATGTGAAAAGAGACCCCCACCACCACCAGTAAAGAAGACTGGCAAGGACAAATCTGCGGGACCAGCCGCCAACAGCAGCGCTGCCGACGTGTGGTTGATCGAATTCGCCGACTCCGTCCTCTTCCCTGAAGGTACCGCACGACTCCAATGAATGAATTGGAACTTTAGACTTACACAGCTGCGCTCTCCAGGCGGCGGACAACCGTCTGATCATGGATCAATCACTCCCCTCTCAAGCACAGATGCAACCGCCATTCCGATACAGTTTGTTGAACGCGTTGGGCTACGATGCGTCTATCACTCTCCCAAACCTCTTGATCCCGGCGAGAAGGTACGACAGGAAGTCGATTTCCAGCGCCGATGGGACCACATGCAGCAGCATACGGGCCAACATCTCTTATCCGCCGTCATGAACACCCATGACAACCTCAATACTCTTGGCTGGGGCATGGGGAAAACTGGGGCGATGAACTATGTCGATATCCCGCGGAAACCTTCTGATGCTGAACTACAAGCCATTCAGGCCAGGTGTAACGAAATCATCCGCGCCAGCTTCCCAATCACAGTCGAGACCCCGGAGGATGCCAAGGTCCATAAGATGCCCGGCGATTATGACCAGAGTAAAGGAGTTGTCCGTGTGGTCCGGATCGGCGACATTGATAGCAATACGTATGCAACCACCACCCACCATGCTACATCGTGCTTGGTAGTGCCTTAATGCTGACACACAAGCTGCAGATGTTGCGGCACTCACCTCTCCCAAACATCCCACATCTCACTCATCCTCGTCCATCACGGCGAACCAGTCCACGGGAAGAACTACCGCCTCTACTTTTCCGTCGGCGATCGAGCCATCAATCTTGCGACAGCCTCCCTTGGTGCAATGAGCTCTCTCTCAAAGCTGCTCTCGTGCAAAAACACGTCCGAGGAAGTTGTCCAGACCGTCAAGAGTGTGCAGAGCTCCGCGGCGGATCTCAAGAAGAGGGAAAAGAAGCTTCTCGCGGATATTGCCGAGTTTGAAGCAGACGCTGCAAAGGTCAAATTGCAATCTACGAAGAGTGTCTGGGTTCATCGTGCAGATGGCAACGCGGACTTTGTGAAGTGGGTTACCGTCAATGTCAAGGACGCTGTGATGGCTTGTGGTGGAATTGCTGTCTTGGCTACTGGAGATGACGGTAACAGCGGACAAATTTCTGTTCTCGGTGAGAAGGCTGCTGTCGAGGCGCTGGTACCAAAGATCAAGGATGTTGTGACGGGGGTGAAGGGTGGCGGTGGTGGAGAGAAGTGGCAGGGAAAGGTCACGGTATGGGAAAAGGGCAACCTGAAAGCTCTGAAGGACTTGGTAGAGGGTTTTGGAATATGATTCTATCTTCGATTTGGTCCGCAAGAAATCTGGCCTCTTTCCCTTGATCGGTTGATCTGGCACGGTCACATAAGGCACCCACCCCTATGGCTCCACTCACCACCCAGATCCCCGAACCCAAACGTCCACGATCTCGGTCTTGTTAGACTTGCTCGAGTCGACTACAAGGTACCAACCATACAGAGCACCAGTAACGCACGCATGGTTCGGGTAGATACTGACAGACTGACCAACCTCGAGCGGGATCTGCGGTAGATCAGAGTTCGCTCCAGCGTCAGCCTCCCACGAGAGAATAGCGTGTTCTTGACTGATCCTATCCACAATAAGCCTCCGTTCTCCTGCAGCCTCAAACCCGGGCTGGCGTTCAATAACACCCCAGCCTGGATAAGAAGGGCAAGGCTCCCTCCCGAGGCCCAGCACGCCAACAGCGACGAGCGCCTCTGGTTTCCCCCGCTCGCCGTCATTGTAGACGCTGCAAACTTCCGCTACAACGGAGATGGCGACCTCGTCTTCGTGGCTCCCTAGTGCAGTCCGCGAACGGGTAGACATTTGCTGCATATCGAGGAAAGCATATACTCCTGCGTGGAGTTCGAGCGTCGACTTCACCGTCGGCGACCCATCTTGGACTTTGCCGATAGCCGTCCGAAGACGCGCTTCGCCGGATCCGCTGGCCGCCGTGGTGCCCGTCAGATTCTCAATGGCCGTGACCTGAGGAGACGCGCCGACGCTAATGGTGATTTCCCTCGAGGTGTTAGCCGCGAGGAGGCTTTCGTTGGCGTGGAGGGCTTCCAGACACCCCTCGATCTCTCCAGCGAGATTGTGCATCGCCTGGTCGGCGGTGTCATCCTTGTAGCTAAGACTGCTGTGCGAGTACAGTCCCACCAACGTTGCTTTGCCTTCCGCGTCGAGCTGTGTAAGCTGCTCCAGCAGGCCGCCCTTGTTGAGCGCCGTGGCGGGGAGTCCTGCCCTGTGATATCCCGTGTCTACTTTGAGGTAGACGCCTACCGGGAGACCGCTTAGGTCATGGAGCCGACGGATTGAGTCTAGCTGGGAGGGGTGGTCGACAAGGACTGTGAGTCCGCCCTTGCCAAGTTCTTGGCTTAAGAGGGCGAGACGCTCGATCTGGGAACCGAGAAGGGGAACGCCATAGAGGACGTTGACGTGGCGACTAACGTGTTGGTACTCTTTGAAGGTTGGGAGGAGGTGCTCAATCTCTGCTACAGTTGATACGATGCAATTGATCTTGGTTGCCTTCTCGCCTGCCTGGAGCTTTGTGACTTCACTAGTCTGCGGCGATGGTCAATATCTCGTTTCCAGAAGCCATCCACATCTTCGATATGATTACGTTGTTGGACCACGTACCTTGTGAGTCTTGACATGGAATCGAAATCCAACTCCCAACTCATCGACGGCTTCCAACATGGACCGGCAGTGCGCCCTGACCTTGGCCGCATCCAAAACTACTGCCGGCTTCGGAACGTCATTCACATCCTTGCCGACGTAGAACTCCCTGAGAGCCTCGGTGGAAGGGGCGATTCGCTGTGGCACCGCCATCTGGAAGACACTTCCTATGTTCTTAAAAGTCTGTTGTCAAAAGGTTTGATGGAGTGGTTTTTAGTTGCCAACATGTGCATGTCCGCTCTTAGCGGTTGTCGCTGATGTTTAAATAAGATTATGAGGTCAGATTCGGGCCGCGCTTAAAAGATCAAGCGACGGAGGATAAGCCACACACCTTATGTTCGGAGGTTGGTTTTCGCTGCCATAATTGGTTCATGAAAAAAAATGACTCACTGCCAGACTTACGCTTTTCCAAGCATGTTCCTGCGGCGCAATACTGGCTGAATTCCATGATGTTGTGGCCACAATTGACCTCGTAGACAGTTGGTCCTCTTTGAGTATTTTGAGTATGGACATTGCTTCAGGATTCAACTGTTAACATTGAGCTACAAATCTATTGCTACCTCACAAACTCTACCTGTACTAAGTGATCTCTTTCAAGGTTGTCAGAAAGGCATGCTGCGATGGGCAAAAATTTCTTCAACGTTAGCTCTGTGAAATACCACATCTGGCTTTTTCTTAACATTGGCCCACGATAGCGCAGCCAATTTCTACCTTTTGACGAGGCTTGCTTTCTGTATAGCGGTGGGAAGTTGAGGTCAGTGTGAAAGGGGGAGGAGTAGACGATCAGCGGTATATACATTTATCTTCTCTAGGCCACGTTTGCCGAGAGAGGTATTGCGGAAAGCGTAATTGACTGGTGGCTGCAAGGTAGCTATGTGTCAAAAAGCTATTGCATTCGAGGGAAGCCAGTCTCCCCGACTAGGGTCGGTGGCTGCTAATAGCTGTGGGAGGATTCATCTACGAATCCTGCCATTTGTAACTACAGGCTGAAGACACCTTAAACTGCATGGGGACTTTCGTAAACTTAGGGCCCAAGTGGAAAAAGGCATCTTCCCAGCGATTATGAACTAGGGTTCATCATCGTAGCCAATCCTACACGCGCAAGATGACGCTTACAGGTGTTGCTGCTAAGCTGGTGCCTAGCACAGCCCTACCAGAATTGAATGATTGAATTCTGGCGAAAAGCAACATAGCCCGCCTCATCTAAAATACTTGGAATCTGAAGCATATAGATATATAGCTTTTCCTCCGACGAGACTCTTCGCACGTGCAGGTACAATCGTATCAGTTATTGTCTGTCCTTCATAACACTACTGCACTGCAAAATGGCAACCTACCCCTATCGCCCCTTAAGTCTCCCCAGAGAAACTCGCATCCTCACCGTCCAGCCCGGCAACTTCGATGACAAAATAATCTGTAGCATTTCACATCTTAACCTCGACTCACCAGACGCGTCTTACGAGGCTCTAAGTTATTGTTGGAGCAAGAGTCTCGACGCCGTCAAAGAAATCGACCCAGAGTGTGATATCCCCTGGGCCATTCACGGCCAGGACGACGACGGCAATACAATTTCCGAGTCCGGCACGTCCAAATGGAAGGACCTCTGCGACCACCCCTTCTACGGAGAGCAGTACATACGTCTGGGTGGCCGCATGCCTGACGCCCCCATCGCATGTGACGGCGTAGAGATCGTCGTCGGCGGGGAACTATTCCGCGCGCTGCGTAGAATGCGAAGCCAAGAGGGCGGGGAGCCGCTTCGAATCTGGGTTGATGCGCTGTGCATCAATCAGCAAGATCTTAAGGAGCGGAACGAGCATGTCAAAGTCATGGGACGGGTGTATGCTGGCGCCATGAGAACGCGAGTGTGGTTGGGTGAGTCGACGGAAATGGATTTTCACGCAGTCCGTACGCTGCATGCGATCTCGCAAATATTTGACGATATTTTTGTTCATCGCAAGGTTGTTGATTTGGTGAGCGCGACGATGCATGAAATCCAATGGCACTTTCACAACAATGCGGATACAAGTCGGCTTGAATGGGGGCTCTTGGCTGAATTGCTCAACCGCTCATGGGTAAGTGTCTACGTCTAATCATAGCCGTGCCCCTGTTATCGCTAAAATTACATCTAGTTTAAACGTACCTGGATTATTCAAGAAGTCGTCAACTCCCGCGAGGTTACAGTCCATCTTGGAGCAATCCAGATCCCCTGGCACTTCATCGCAATTGTCATCCTCACTCTGTCAGAATTCAAACTACAAACCATGATTAGCGAATGCAAAGGTTTCAAAGCTATTGGCTTCATGGAACAGCTCCGGAAGGAACGTGTCGACGAAGCGGCGACATGCACCAGCACCCCACTGCTTACTTTGCTGGAAGAGTTGAGAGATTTCCAAGCTACAATCCCTAGTGACAAGATTTACGGCGTGCTTGGGCTCATCGATGAGAAGGGGGCCTATGTTGTCGACTACGCTCAGACTCCCGAACAGGTGTTCACTGACTTTGCGATCAAGAACATCAGGGGTGGGTCGCTGGATATCCTCACACATTGCGTTGACTCATCGAAGCCCACGACTTTGAAGCTTCCGTCTTGGGTGCCTGACTGGACTCGCCCTGGCTGGACTGAGCCGCTTCGCATTCGTGGGCTAGAGGCCTCCGCTGCTGGTGATAGAAAGCCGAGCCTACATATCGATGAGGATGCGGGCGTCCTGCGTATCAAGGGCAGAATCGTCGATGTGGTGGCCCAGGTGGAATATAAGCGGCAAATACCTGTGCCAAATCAGCAGGGCCCGATGGGAGGCATTGGCGAAAACAATGAAGTTGACAAGGGCAAGGTAGAACACGAAGCTGGACCTATCGACTCAAATGCGATCAAAATGGCAAAGTATGGCGGCGCCATCCTCAAACACGAAAGGGAAAACGAGAAGGAGGGCGTGGAAGGTAGCATGGCTGAGAACGATCCCGAGAGACCCGAGAGCCCCATCAATGACGCCGAATACAGGCTCAATGAGACAATGGAAAAGATGGTCAAACATTCAGAGGAATGGTACCGCAGCGTAATTGACGTCGCTTTCCCAGACAAGACGGCTACCCCGGAAACGTGGGAGAACCTCTGGCGGGCCTTCATGTGCAATCGCACGCGGGACAAAAACGAGAGACCTGGCGAGGATTGCGCGATTGGTTTCGAGGTACACTACAAGACCGCCTTGGAACCGGGTAAGGGACTCGCTCGGGTTCTGCAGGAGCGGACGGACCACGAGATCGAGTCTCACGGGTTGGCGCCGCAGGATGGGGTGGCGCATTACATGAAGGAGAAGGAGGCTGCAGAGACGTTTATCGGAGCGCATACAAAGTGGACTTACAATCGAAGATTCTTTCGCTCGGAGGAGGGCAGGTTCGGTTGGGCTATTGATGGGGTAAGAGAGGGCGACTTGGTTGTTGTGCTATATGGGTGTGACTATCCCATAATTGTCCGTGAAGACGAGCAGAAGAAAGCGCGAATCATTGGCGATTGTTATATCCATGGGCTGATGGATGGCGAGGCTATGAAGGAGAATCTTGCGTTTGCGGAAACCGACTTTGAGATTATGTAGGGTTGAATAGCACGAAGAGCTAGTTGATGCTACATCTATTTAAACATATACCTCAGCCCTTTAGACCATGCTCAGAAACCCAACAACTTTCTTTTCAACTCCAAGACCATACCCTAGGAGGATAAGACAACCTGTTTCGCCGTAGCCTTGATGTCGCGAGAACTAAAGCCAACGCGTAACTCAATCGGCCCCTCAGGGATGACCCACGTTTGCGACGCTACATCCCAATAGCTCAAATCACGACGCAGCAACTCGAATTCAACAGTGCTAGACTCCTTTGACTCCAAAATGACTTTCTCAAAACCACGCAAGACTTGAACGGGGGTGCCGTCGGGAACTGAGTCCCGTGGCAAGGCAACATATAACTGGGGGACTGTGGCGCCGGCGACAGCGCCGGTGTTTTTGACATCGGCGGTGACATGAAGGATAGTCTCCCAGAGTTCTGGATTGCCCCCAGGAGCGTTAGGTGTTGAAGGATTCGGGATGGCGGCGACAGTCTTTGCGAGCTGCTTGACCTTCAGAGATGTATCCAAGTCAAATGTGGTGTAGCTGAGGCCGAAGCCGAACTCATAGCGAGGTTTGATATTCTCGGCGTCGAGTTGACGATAGTCGATGAGAAGGCCCTCTGTGAAATCAGCTTGCCATGCTGTGGGGGACGTGATTTCTGCTTCGGTGAGATTGACGATGGGGACGTCGGTGTCTTTGGCATCGAAAGCAATAGAGTAAGGCAGCTTTCCAGAGGGATTGACGTCTCCCCAAAGCACATCGACAATTGAGTTTCCCGACTCCTGCCCTGGCAAGTGCGCAGCCAAGATAGCTGTCACGTTTGGGTTGTCCGCCCAGGGCAAGGTATTGATACCAGCCGAATGTGTCACGACAATAGTATTAGGACACCTCCTGGCGACGTTCTCGACGGCCAGCGTCGAGTTCCAGTCTGCATCGTGACTCGTCCTATCGTACGCCTCTGACGCGAACGTGTTGAGGAAAACGAGACAAACTTCAGGAATAGGGTACAAGCTGCTAAAGTCGCCAGCAGCCAGGACCTTATTGTCTAGTATGTACTGCACGCGAGCGCCTGTCGTGCGCGCCTTGGCCTTGATTGCCTCGAGCGGGGAGATGAGGTAGGTGTGTCTCCCTGTGCCTGAGCCGCCTCCTACGGAGAGCGTGCCGATTTCAAATCCGGCACCGAAGACGAGACCATCAGCCGGGTCGGCGGCGTCGTTGCCAAAAACGCCAATATTTGTGGGTTTACCAAGGGGCAAAGTCCCATTGAGGTTTTTGAGGAGGACTGTTGCTTCAGCACCGAGCTTGCGGATCAGCTTGCCGTGGTCTCGCTGGACATCGCGGCTTGGTGGTGGCTGGAAGGGGAGCAAGTCTAGCAGGTTTGACTGAGCTGCAATTGTGAAGACGATGGATGGGTCGACAGTGGGATAATCGGAGCTATCCTGGTCGAATAGATAGTATTGTGTCATGATTAGCCGGATCATCTCATCAAGACGGTCTTCTGTGACTGAACCATGCTTGATCATATCAGTGATGTTGGGACCCCAGTATGTCTCGCCAGACACGATCTGGGTATGGCCAATGGGCCCAGGCATGTTCATATCCAAGCCGTTGTTGATAGACTCGGCCCCGGAATGCGTCGCGAACCAGTCGGACATGACATATCCCTTGAAGGCCAGCTCCGTCTTGAGGATGTCATTCAGCAAGCCCGAATTTTCGCACGCGTAGGTTTGGTTGAGTCTGTTGTAGCTGCACATTACGCTCGCAACCCCGGCGCGGACAGAGTCCGCAAAAGGCCACAAGTACAACTCATGCAGAGTGCGATCGTCGATATTGGACGAAATCGCTGCGATCTCTGTGCCGTTTGCGAGCCACGAGTTGGTTCGCTGGGTTTCCTGTTCATTTCCAACGAAGTGCTTCGCGCAAGCTTGCACGCCTGCTGACTGCATTCCTTGGATAGTGAGTTGCATCGCGATTCCCGTGAGGTAGGGATCAACTGAGAATCCTTCCCAATTGCGGCCTCCCAGGGGTTGGCGTCCAAGTGGACCAGCGACCGGGCTGCATAGCTCATTAGCATGCTGTTGAGACAATGTTCAAGTAAATTCAAAACTCACCCAAGTCCAACATGGACGCCTTTATCGTGAAACTCCTCGCCGAGCGCCTTTCCGCGCTGGTAGATGAGCTCTTTATCCCAGCTCGCGGCCGTGGTGAGACCAGCGGGAAAGACGCTGACGAGATCGGCGCGGTCCAGCGCCGTGGGGCCGTCGAGCAAGCAGAGTCCGGGGAACCCGACGCGCTCGATCGGCACGATGTTGCCAATGCAACCGCCGGCCTCAAGTCCGAGCTGGCCAGTGACCATCAGCGTCTTTTCGGTGAGGTTGAGCTGGGCCACAAAGGCCGTCGCCTTGGAGGCGGCCGCATCCCAGTTCCGGACTGGGGAGGCTGGTGAGATCCGAGAGGCCGGAGAAGCAGCTGCTGGCGCCGCTGGCTGTGCTGGTCGACGGGCTAGCCAGTTGCCGGCGTCGAATAGCTTGCTGGCAGAGTAGGCCGAGATTAGGATGAGGCCCGTGAGGTACAACGCGAACGCGCCTGTAGTCCATGGTTTCGTACATCTTTGCAGCGGGGGAAAGAGGGCGGCAAGCCTGGTTGGTTGTTGAGTTGTAGGGTGTTGTTGGCTAGCGTAATCTGCTTCCTTGGATTCCTTGGTAGAGTGAAGAAATTGGGTCTCATCGGGCATGATTTCGCCGGTCAAGAAGCTGCAGGGCTGGCCATTCAAATGGAGAGAGATCTTCTCATCTTCTGCAGCTCGGGGATGTGAAGCATTGATGCACGTTGGCTCTCGGGCCCCCGAGTCCATGATGGCGGGATCGGTTTTGTCCATTGTCGTTCGTCACTTCAGCGAGGAAAAGTGCACAGCCTTGTCGATGTCGAGCGATGCTTTAACACATGGCAGGGCGAGAGCACATCCGGGCGTGGGTTGGTTGATGTGACCGGGTTCAGGTTTCAAGAATCCGGGGTAGAAGCAAAGAGGGCCGGCACAAATGTTCTATGCCTTTGAGCTCGATTCTCCGAGGCCGTTGCTAAGAGTTTGGGTCACGTGTTGAACAAGGCGTGTTCGAGTGTAATGATCGTGATGGAAGGTTTCCGGATGGAATGGTCCGGATGGAATGGATGTTTTAGGAAACGGAGAGTAGAAAAGGGCCCTCGCTGGGAGAAGTAAAGCAGAGACAGACGCCTCTCCCTCGGCCGGCGGTCAGGGTCATTGCGTGACACTCAGCTTTGCCTCTTTTGGGCTGCCGTTGGGTGACACGAGTGAGAAGCTTTCCCCCTTGATAGGAGCGGGGGACTTGTGCCTGGTTCCTGGTGCGACTCTAGCCCTGCAAGCTCTGGGGGAGGGCCACATGGCGCGCCCTCCGGGGCTAGGAACCATCGCGGAGTTTCGGATCCGGATCCGAAGGGAGAACCTGGCACCATCGGGCTCTTGCGACGTCATGATGGTCTGGCGGTCTGGCTTTACGCGTATGAGCTGCCATGCTCTTTGCTCGTTAACACCAGGTTCGGCAAAGTCCAGACTACAATGATTCCTAACTTATTTTTCTCTGCCCTGCTTAAAGAAGGCTTTTGCCGGCGCAGACCAAAAAAGAAAAACAGCGGGCCAAGGATTACGATGATCGCCTTCTCGGATGCTATTTGCCCGATGATAGGTGATCAGTAAACCAACCCTTAGCACTCACAGAAAACCGTTCTTAATGGATGTCAAAAGAGATGATCACCTCGTTTCTTGAGCTCAGCTTGCTCTTTATTCAACTCCCTACTCTATCGGCAGGTCGCAATTCGACCGCAAACGTTATTTGACGCGAGATGTCTCCGCACTGTCATTGCAATTTGCGCAAAACACCGAGCCCCCGTCGATTAGAGAATTCTTGGAAATGACTCACCCAAGACTCCACAACGAAGCTCCATATTACGAAATTTCTGCATCCTCGTCGTCAATAACCAAATGGTCGGTTAGCTCAGTTGGTTAGAGCGTGGTACTAATATTTCATAAGAAAATGTCAAGTAATGCCAAGGCCGGGAGTTCAAGCCTCCCACTGATCATATCCTTTTGCTCCTGCAAGTGATGACACAACGGAAGCGTTCTTTTTTATTTCCAGACGCCGAAATGGTCCGGTGAATAGATCCGGTAGCCACTGCCTCACTCTAATGAGACACGAATTGCCACACGAGGTTGACAGGCGTCTCTTATAAGTGAGTTGCTCACGATTTCATAAGATCTGATCTAGGCGGGAGTCACAGTTTAGCGTGATCATTCAGAGTACATAAATCAATCTTTGGTAAAATGAACTCAGTCTATGTGAGATGCAAGCTCGCCATCTGATGGCTATCTACCGGTTGCAGATCTGTTCCCACGTTGCGAGTCGAAAGCCGTTGGATCTTCTAGATCACGAAGGAACATTGTGTGTGAACCGACGTCAGATAAGATACGAACGCAGGTGAGGTCTGATCAAGGCCATTCCCACAGTGTGCCTTTCCATTTCCAACCGCCTGAGTTGGTCTATCACCCATGCCCCGAGCCATCCCTGTATTCTTACTATGAAATCAATGGATTATTCGTTTCGCAGTCTTGCAGAGTTAACATCTACGGGATAGCTAGACTCAAACACCCTCGCAAGCTCTGAAGGAATGAGTTGAGATGAACTTGACAACCAGCGAAGCTTCGACACGTAGTCCACCTCGCGCTCAGAACGTCGAGAAATTGCGCCCCGGAAAAACAGGTGGAATTAGTGCGAGACCAAGGCTCAACGGTCGTGCATGCCGAATGCCCCAGTGTCATTGGGCCGCACTGATGGTAGACGGACGAGCTCCTCGCGATCACTTGGTCGATGCAGCTGTGACGTTTGTGCTATGCCGCCAAGAGACGAACGTGTTTCTTCAGTTGGTCGGCAAGGGCAGACAAGACAGAATGATAGTCGGCAGGACGCCGTTTGTTTATTTTCAGCTCGGGGACGCATGTCTGCGCGACTCTTGTTTCACTGCACTGACGAACCGACGTCTTTTGTTCATGACGGGTAAGCCGTTGCCGCCAAGTGGTTCGAGCCCGAGCACTGTCCAAGCGTTCACGACCTGCCGCCAAAAGCCAACGAGCAGGACCCCAAAAGAGGTATGGCAGGTTGCTGGTGTCTTCGGGGACCACACGGGCGGCAACTGTGAGAAAAGCTGATGCGGCGATGACCTGATCATCCCATGGTCACGATCTTGGCCTGAATTCCTACCACTGCACCTGAGCATGTCTGTTCATGCTGACGGGTTTCGTAAATAAAGGCCGGCAACCCTCCTCGCGACCTGTTCGTCTCGCAAAGATCATCATGGGGTCTGCTCTGGTTGTTGCACAAACTTGCACGAACAGCACGACGGCCTTGGCTTAGAGGAAAGAGGCGATATGACTTGGATAGTGGCATTCAGTCTCAAAAGTTTGCCCTCGCGCGAATTTTCGGTCGCCGAAGAACTTACCAAACTTACCATTACGCTAGTTCATGACTGCATCGTAACTGAATGCAGATGTCGTTAAGATCTCTCAGCCATTGGATTATCGCCAATCTATTGGAGCATGACTATTATGTAAGATGACAGAAGCTGGGTTACTTATGAAATGATGGACATTGTACGCAGCCAACCTCCATATGAGAACTCCGTCGTTGGTCATGTGGTTGTCGCCTTCCCACTTTCCTATTCTCTGTCCCTCAATGCTCGAGTTGTCTGTAAAGGAACCTTCACTCTGCCATGTTATCAATCATGTGACGGAATCCAGCAAATTCTCATAGCGCCCTCCACACACGGAATAATCAAACCCAAGCACTGCAATCACGTATGTTGAAGCCAACTGTCTCAGATGTAGCACGCTTCCCGTGCTTCTTTGGATCATTTTGCCGCTTATCGACTGTTAGCTGAAAGTTACTTCCTGATTTGCTGCTGGAATACAATGCTGTAGTCTTGCATGAGATCTTACGAAGCGGCTTTGGAAGGATTGCACGACGATCATGATGACTGGCCAGATACGAAGCCCGAACACGTCACAATCGTGAGTAAATGAAATGCGATTTGAAGCCACCTTGTCTTGCTTCTACCAACAACTCCAGGGAATCAATTGCGGAAGACGTTGTCTGACTAGATTTCTGCTTCAGCATAATTTCGGTATAGCCAATCTCGTTGCTCAATTTGCCATCGCCGCCGTCCATGTTTTTGTGAACATGTAACTTCCTAATCCGAGTGGTTTAGGATTTTTCATTTTGTCAGGCTGCTAGGGCCTTAAAAGTATCTCTTACAATGCATCTAGTCAACACGGCTTATTAAATGACCCCGAGATTCAATCAAAGCATGGGCGGACAATCCGCTTCCGGTGAAGTGAGGTTTGAGTACCTTACATCACATGTACGCTGCTTGGAAGAAGCATGATGTCTTGTTGTGTGACGGGGAGGTGACATCCTGTTACCATGGCAATATTAAGGTACCTAAATGTGACTATGCTGTCTCATTGTTCTGCCCAATCCGTCAGGGTCGTGGTCGGCCCGAGATGGTTCACCAATGCAGGAATGCGGCTCGAAGCGACCTATCAAGAGCAGCAACATAGCTCCCCAGAGCTACTGTCGACCCCATCCGTCAGCAACAAGCAGCATGAAGAGGAATGCAACGAGACCAATTATCACATGCAGAAGTGACACATGAGAATCAAGACGGATTATGGCCTGAACACCGCGATGGTCTGAGGTATTTAAACGGGCTCAGTGACGTCACGATGAACAGCGCATTGTCGGAAATGTCTTAGCTCGCGTAGCTCAAGATTGCATGATATATGCCACCGCAAACCAGGTATTTTCTAATCTGATTGTTCTGACTGGCTCATACTATTCTTACCAACTTGATCTAAAAGCGCTGTGACCATGGCCACCCTCGAAGACCATAACTACACGAAAATGGAGAAGCCGCAGAGGCCGCAGAAGCCGGCTAAAAAACAGGCTGACAAGCTTGGAGAACCGGTGATTTGGTCCATTCCGGAGGTCCCAGTCACGCAGCAGCGTAGACCGTTCTTGCAACCAGAGGAGGATCAGAAGCTGGTACACACGGGTATGATTATGAAATCACAAGATCTCGTGAGGGCAAGGCACTTATGACTGGCAGGTACTCCTAGGGCTAATATTGCTGCAACCTACGAGAAACCAAACGGCACGACGGAACATAATTGGGCGCAAAGGCACCGTCACCAAACAGTGTTGCAACAACATTGCGAGTTCTTTGATAGTGTATTCAATTCCCTGCCTCGCGGTTGAACAGACAGAGCTAACTGAGATTATCAGGACAAAGATGGGATAATCTATCCCCTTGATACGTTCTGGGGATTCTACGCATTGGGGTTCGGAGTTATCCTCTCAGTTCTCTCGGTCTTCATCATCCACGGCAACTTTTCTTATCCGACAGTGAGCGGATATTTGCCGGACCCTCTCTTCCGCATCTTTCTCGACAGAGTCCACAAGGACAAGCACGGTAGTGACACTAACACGTACGATACCGAGGGTCGATTCAATCCGCAGAAGTTTGAGGATATCTTTTCCAAGTACGCCGAGGGAAGAGACTACATGACAATCTGGGACGTTTTTGCGATGCTGAAGGGTCAAAGGCTCGTTGCTGATCCAATTGGTTGGGGCGGTGCATTCTTTGAATGTGAGTCCTCTTCTGGCACTTTACATGGACGCTTGATTACCCGATACTAACCAACAAGCAGGGTTTGCTACATACCTTATGCTTTGGCCGGCAGACGGCAGAATGACTAAGGAAGATATTCGAGGTATCTACGATGGCAGCCTCTTCTACACCATTGCTGCTCGCAGAGCTCAGAAGTAAAGGGGTTCATGTGGGTGTCGTGATGATCCCGTAACCAATGGGAGGACTTGTCACCGCACACGACAATTTGGCTTGAGGGCAGGCGGGGTTAAGGATGGGAGTGGTCATGGCACTATTTTGTGAAGGCCTGACAAGAAGGTCGGACGGGGCGTAGACCGGGTTTTAGGTAGAAAGATTAGCCGTAGATCGATCATAAGATCGGACTTTCCATGACCGTCCCATGACTTGTGGGGGACAAGCAGGAGAGTCATTATGCGATGTAATGAACTGATTGTCCGTTCCTCTTACCATGCATTCTAGGACAAGTCTGTACACATGAAGATTTAGGTGGAAATCGAAGGAAGAAATTCTATCTATTGTGAGCCATTTTCTTCGGATTCGGGGCCAATTCCGAGAGGATAACCATTTGGATTCCTTTGCGTCAAAAACGATGGCAAATTGTGAAAATCTGCCGCGTCATCGGACCTCGACCACGAGCTGTACACCTTCATGTTTCTCGTCCGTGTCACGTTGCGTAAGAGGGTGGCCTTTCAGATAAGTCATTAAATCATCAATTATAATCTGAGTCGGTGTCTAAAATCTGTTTTACTTCTGGTATAAGCCCATCCTTGAACCCCGTTAACCCCTGTTCCATATTCATAAAAGTGTCGTTAATAGATTGATTGCGATGGAATCTCTGCCACCTGCGTCGGATCCTTCACGTAAGGATCGACCGGGTAGAACTCCATGATGATGTACCACTGGATCAGACTGGCAATCAAGAACCCGAGTCCGCTCATAAGAAACAGTGAGGCAATCGCCACAGTCGCAGTCTTTGCGAGCAAAGTCACAACGCCGATAGCCAAAAATCCACTTGCGCCAACCAAATTCCAGAATCCATTTTGCCAACTAGCGTCAAGCAGCTTCGGCACATACCACTTGTCCTGGGACAAGAAGATCATGAGTAGGCCAGCAAGCACGAAAAGGCTGCCGCCAATAAGCTGAGGTGCAGATACGAAGATGATGGAGGCGTCGGGGTGTGTGAGGTCGAGGACGCCAGGTAGAATGGCGATCGCGGCGATGGTGAAGAAGGAGCCGGCGAGTAGTTGGAGAATACCGGCGCGGAAAGCTGAGCTTGGCCAGAAAATGTTGCGGAATTCGTACCAGCTGGGCCACCAGACCCATTCTTCGCTGCCCAGAAGCGCTGGCTTATAAGCATCGGGGGCATCCTTTTTCGGGTCCAAGATGCCTCGATCGACATTGAATGCAGCGAGCAGACCCATGAAGGCACTGAGGGCAAGCAGAGCGCTACCTAGGGTAACAGTGACCTGTACTCCTGTGTCGCGTCCAGGAAAGTCGAGCTTAGGGTCCAGAAGATGGATAAGGCTAAAGACGCCGTTTAGGGAGAGGCAGATCCCGGCTCCGATGAAGACCATGGTAACAAGCCATCCCATATCGCGATAGGGGTAGATGGTGAGCATTGCACCCAGTCTTGAGAAACCTTTCCGTGTTCCACTCGATGTGGTTGAGAAGACATCGGGGTCCCGTTCTGGCTTCGCCTCTCTCTCAGCGTCGCAGGCTGCCTTGTACGCTGCGTAGTCGACATGGTTGAATGTCCGTTTCCAAACAGCAGATGCGAACCTCTCGTCGGCCGATCTTTCTGAAGGGGGATATCCGATGGAGCTGAGCGAAGGGTATGGCGACGCCCAAGACTCGCGCACCTCAATGACCGTGGTAGGCGGCCTGAGGTACGAGACCCGACGAGGGTTGAAGGTGTTCATGTTGAGTTGTTGAATGTAGTGATCGTGATCAGGGTCCCTTATCCCATGGTTGCTTGGCACGCTCTTGAAGTAGAGAGTCACGCTCGGGACGAACAACAGAGAAGTGATACGGGAGCACGATGACTCTTATTTACGCCTCGTTTCCCTTCTCCCGGAACGTCATGATCCCTCACCATCTTCTAGCTTCGACCGTGCCTTGCAGAGCCCAACCCCTCTGGCGGTCTGAGCATTGATGGTTAGTCCACGTCGTTTCAGTGCGTGCGTATTGGGGGGAAGAGACGACATACGGGGAGACATCCAAAGCTTCTGTCTTTCGTACGCCTCGAATACAAGGGGGTGCCAAGCTGCGAATTGCTGCGAGTGCTGAGCTGGAAGGCTTAAAGACACTGATCTTGATGTCGCTCTCGGCATGCACGGGGCACAACAATTCAGACGACGTACGTCCCCGCGTACATTCAAGACGGGCTGTACTTGCCTTTCACCATCGAGTAGGCCGAATTTCCAGCGTCCTCCTGAGACACGCATTGCCTTGAGTCCAGTTGATAAGCTGTCGTCCAGAAGTTTAGGAGAGTCGTTGATGGGGGATGGCCGTCGGCGGGGATTGGCCGCGAGCGGCGAACTCTGTCCGGGGGTGAAACAAACCTTGAACCCCCTCCTTTCTCTTCCTCAACTTGCCTTGGAACACGCAAACACTCTCTCTTCCAACTTTCACTGTTTACTCTCCACACCTGGTCCGTGAAGTCACGCCAGCATAGACGCAGCAGGGCCGGACGACACCTGCAACGAGGTCCCCGATGACTACGGCCACACTGGGCTAGCTTACAACTTCCAGCTTCGCGGTTGAGCGGTAATATCAGCTCCATCTGGTTGCGGTTTACCTGTTTACTGACCATTGCACCACTGGCGTGCACCCGCGGACCTGCTACCGGCACTACGCCGTTTAACCTTTCGGCCGTCGCCTCGCTCCCGAGGCCCTCTCATGAAGAATCATTAAGATGCATGTAATACGACGGTGTTTCCCTAGATCATCGGATCCACTGGTATTGAATCAACTTTGATTAATGATTGATCTCCATCATGGGAGCTTCATGGGAGTTACAAACTGGCGCAATTTTGACTCTCATCGCGGAGACAAGTAATGGGCCAGAGCCGAACGTTGGGTAGCCCTAAAGCTGCGTGTCATCTCAAATTCCCGCCCTCCTTATCCGAAGATACCGCAACTTTGACTTTACTGCGATGCCTTCCTCGTTCTTGTATGTAGAGCAGAAAATAAGTCCCTCTCTGCCATATCAGCAAACTTACCACCATTCCCACTTGAGAAGGCCCAGACGCCCTAACCAAGGGCAACCTAGTCTGTTTCCAGCTGCGAACATGTCACTCTCCGGTAAGCCAAAGCTTTGCGGCTACAAGTGGGATTTTGTTTTGGTGTTCGGACATTTTTCTTAGCTTCCCCTCCACACGGATCCCTGCTGCGCCTAGTCCAGGTCGGCCAACACCAACCGGCGCGCGCGCGGGCTACGCACGGCACTAACTCGGGTGTGTGCTTTGAACTACACTTTCCCTCCCCGATTCAAGGCAACAAACGGGCGTTGGGCCAACTTTCAGGCTGGGAGTGAGGGAGGGCAGCAGCAGCTGTGTCTGATCTTTTCCCTTCATGCCTTCGGAATCGCTGTCGGCTGGATCCGCGAGCCTCAAAGGTGGCTGGCAGGCAGGCAGCCCAATCCAAGGTCAGAGAGATGGCTAGCCGGTGCCGAAAGACTAAGCCAGCCTAAACACAGGGGCAACTCTGTCATCTCGGCTCCGGGTGATCAACAAAGGCAAAATTATACCAGAGACCAAAAAGTCGTACCCAGAGAGTAGTGAGGAGACCGAGAGGCAAGTTAGACAAGACAGATTCGTCATGGGGCACAATGGCAAGAACAGCTTAGAGTGGCTGTGTGCAGGCGTTTGCAAATCTGCTGCGAACTTGCGCTTGGAGGATTATTTATGGAAGGCCAAGAACCAAGCGCCAAGCGCTGCCAAGTACCGACAAGCCCCCATTCGCAATGCTTGGTGTGGTGAGGCTCATCTGCGGTAGTGTTCGTGAGATATCTGCAGCTCATACCACGCGCCAAGAGTACAGCCAAGGCGGGTAGCCAGCCTTGGCGACTACGATAAGCCATAGTAGGTCAATAGGTGGTGTGGGTGGTGGTCCTCGTAGACCAACTTGAACACACATTTGTTGAGACCAAAGGCACTTCAAGAAGGGTGTTGTATCCACCTGTCCGGCTCCTGACCTGGCAGCCCTACTCATAGTGCTCCCAAACTGATACATCCTCGCAGGGATCATCGTAGGGCATACGGAAGTTTATGGGATGGCGATGTCCCAGTCTTTTTACGATGCATACGCCACGCAAGCGGATAAACGGAATACAACATTTAGGCCCCGGCTTAGGGTATTCGAAAGGGGAACAAATAATTTTCGTTCAGGGTCGCAGTTTAAGAATTAGAATCAAGCTCAAAAGAAGATTCCACTAAGTCTTTTGAATTTTAAGATTATTGATTAAGGCTATCACAATTTAGATTCTCGGCGGTGGCCTCCCGAAAATCAAGCTAGCCAGCTGGTGTTCCACAGCTCCAATCAGCTCTCCAGTTGCGCTTCCCGAGAGTTCAAGCTTCTGATGAATCGGAAAGTGGGAAGATTTCAACGGCATTGACCGTTGGGCTGGTAAGCTTTTGCTGCTAAAGTCAAGTTTGTCTGTGCATGAGCAGACATCCCAATTCGGACGGCCTGACAAGCGACAGTCAAGGCCAGCCTGGTTCTGAGAGTTCAGCTTGACTCGGTTGTGGCTCGCTGACTTCCTTTTTGTTGGATGCGACAACATTCATCCACCGCTTCACGAGGTCACAGAGGATATATACACTTCAAATATATGTTGTAGCGGGCGTGTCTGGGGTTCCGGCCGGTGCCGTTAGGAATAATCTTCCTGTGATTGTTTCAATAGACGTCATTTGTGGTCTTCATTTATGCTACTTAGGCTAGTTTACTACATCTTGAAGGTGCTAGACTAACCTGGGCAGGATATTTCCCTCTTGTCTGTGATTCGAGACCCTTCTTTCTTCCACTTGTTGCAACAGTAGGTCAAACTGCGATAGCCTGTTGTAACATAGATATTGGACCCTATTGCGGCCAAGTGCGAGGTCTCATATGAAAGTTAATGGAGATTACCAAACATCCAGCGGCTAAACGGAACATTGTGATTACGTTTACGGCCCGTCTGCCCCCGTAGGCAGCAAAGGAAGTTGCCGTTTGTTCGTCTGAACTTCGCTTCGCCGTCTTTGTCCAAAAGGGGTAATTGTGGGACCCTGTAAGGCCTCACTCCACCATCAACTTCACCTTTGCGCAGGTTGAGTAAGATCACGAGATGCACAAGAAAGAGAGGTGATATGAGTGGGAAATTAGGGCTAAGGGCTTAATAGGTCGCACATCAAATAGATATTCCATGCTGCCGGTGCCGTGCCTGCCAGACGTGTAAAACCTCTGGGTGGCCAGGTGGGAGGTGAAGCCGGCCTTGGTAACCAAGACAATCACACGCCGCTTCTCCAAGGAGCAATCTTTCCTTTCCTCAACTTGACTCTCTCAATTCTCCTCATTCCCTCCGTTCTTATCGTTCTTCCCACCAAAACCATACTGAGCCTCTTCCGCGAAATAGCAAAAAGCTCCTGCCAACTCAGTATCACCAACTGCACGACACGCGAGACTTATTGTCTCTGCACGAATACTGTACCCGAAGAAGCATCATACGCGGTGCGTGGCATTTATCGGCAGGTCCGAGGTCGTTTGCGATCACATCAAGTCAGATGGACCGCCAAGTCCCCAACAACAAGCGACAGCGGGAGACTGCAATGGGAGACTGGCCCAAGATGCCGGGACAGTTCCCAGGAGCTCGATCTGTACCTCCTCTGGTATTCAATGAGCCCAGTTTCTCTGAAAGGCGTAATACTTACGACCTGCTACTCTAGGGTCAGATGAGCAGTGTCCACTGGCCCGATGTCCTATTGACAGAGAACATATCGAAGGCCCCGGCATCTCCCACCGCCAACCCCGAAGTCGAAGAGGTTCGCAAATGGCGCAGCGAAATTGAAAAATCCCTGGCTGAGATCACCATTAAGCTCAACTTCTTGCTTTCTGAGACCCAGGAGTTCCGCGCGATGGAGGCGCACTACAAGAACCTCCAGAAGAGCACGCCGATGGGCACTAATCTGTCCAATTCCTCCCACCGACTGGATCTCCATCAGCAAACGATTGTGGAGACTGTGCAGAAGTTGGATACCACGATGAAGCAGGTTGACGACCTCACGCGTGAAGTCAGTTACTTGAAGGATGGATCTGAGGTCACTGTGTCGTTCAGATCGTCGGGACGCAAGTGAGTTCTCGGAAGAATGTCTTTAGCAGCCCGGGACTAACAGTTGTACAGGCAGTAAATGAAGCAGTTCATGGTTGGCTTTTCGCATAACATTGGGAGCAGATTGCATTTCCAGTTTTTCCACAGCCCTGCGTTCCACCGACGTTATCTTGTGGGCATAGCCAAATGCGCTTCTTTGTTTATGGTCATGAAAATATCTTTGACACAAGAGAGTCGGCGTTAATTGGATCACTTTAGGAAGGAATAGGGGAGCGATGAACGAAGAAAGGAAGGAGAAAATCATTGTGACACTGGGATGGCATTTCTTTGACGAACAGACACGTAGGGGAGCGCTTGCTATTCCTACAAAGCTCATGATGCGATTCTCTGAATCGCTTTCACGACAATTATGACATAGACCTAGTAACAGAATAGTTTGCTACGGAATTTTGGGAGTCTAGTGATGTTTTAGTGCTGAAATTGGGCAAGGAGGTCAGTTCTGTTGTCTGCGACGTTGCCCAAGGTTGATGTAAATCCATGCTGTTTGATGCCCTCCAATGCATAAGAAGATCCGCAGTCTTCTTTCGCCTGTGTCTTCCGTTGCTTCCCTGATGCAATCTCTAGAACTGCTCTGACATCCGGTCTCTTCCCGTCGAGTGATGACCTCCAGGCTATGTGATCATCAGGACGAATGAGAACCGCGTCCCTACTCCATACTTTCCTAGCTTGGGCTTCTTCGGGCAAATGAATCTTCTTCAGTGGGATATTGAGCATTCCAGCTGTAGCCTCAAACTCTTGACTCCAAGTCCCAGCTTCTGTGAAGTCAATGATTGAAAATTCTGCTCCAAACAGGTCGAAAATACTGGTTTTGCCATCCTTAAGGTAGACATGAGGAGCACGTCCACCGGGCCATGAAGATGGCACAAATGTTCTTGGATTCCAAGATGGCTCCTGTTCCTCTTCTTCAGCTTCGTTCTGAAGGATGACAGGCGATCCGTTGTACCGATGTCCCATTTCGATTCCGTGGTCCTTATTCTCACCTTGGTGGCACTCGGTATGTGCCTTCATGCGGCTAAGCAGAAGTTTGCACTCCTCCCCATTGGAGAGGACACCAGGGCCTTCGTCGGCTACCCACTTGACGTACGTCTGATGAACCTGAAAATGTTGACCTGACCGTTCGATGTTGCGAACTGCAACCGGTTTTCGTTCGACTTCGTAGGAGCGGAGAAGTACTTGCCCTCCCCAGCCATTAAGAACAGCCGATAGTTTCCATCCTAAATCAAAGACGTCGCCGACAGCCGTATTCATGCCGTATCCACCAGTAGGAATGTTTTGGTGAGCTGCGTCTCCAGCTAGGAACACTCTGAAACTTTCCGAAGCAAAGCGCTCAGCAATAGCAATGTTTGGGCGCCACGAGCTGCAAACGAGGATTTCGTCCACCTTGATAGGATAAGGAGCCATAGACCCGCCTAGTCCTCGGTATATGGACTCTATTGGATCAAGAGATTTCCAATCAGTGTCGAGAGATATGGGAAGATGAATGGTCCATGTATCAATTTCGTCTTGAGATATTATGACACTACCGCTGGTGAAGAAGATATGCCAAAATTGGCCTTGTTTGTGCAACGCTGTGAGATCTCGCGACTTGAAGTGAATGAGATACATCGCAGAAGGGCTGGAGAATATCATATTAGAGACTCAAAGTTGCTAATCTTCAATAGAAATCCGTGCTAACTCACACAGGACCACCAATCATCTTGATGTCAAGTTGCCGACGGACGCTACTGCCAGCGCCATCACAGCCAAGTAGATACCGACTGGAGACCAGGTGCCTCTCTCCAGTGATGATGTTGACGAGTTCCGATTTCACACCGTCAGAGGTTTCCGTACAACCTTCGAATTTGAGGCCGAAGTGACTTTCAACTAGCTCTTCAGACTCTATGCGACGCTTTAGCCAGGCTTCAAAGATAGCCTGACTGCAGCGCTGGTATGGCTCCCTTGGCATGGAGCCATCATTGCAAGCACTGATACGCTGGCGCCATTCGTTTGGCGAAGGAAGATCCTACTATCTCGTGAGCAATACAGAGCCATTGACCTAGCAGGAGTATCCGGGCAAGCAACAGCTTACCCATTTGCTAATAAGCTCTCCATTTTCCGAGAGGCCCGTACTGAAGAGGACGTTGAAAGAGAAGTGCTGCGGAACGCCTTGAGCCCGCAAGTCATCGGCAATCCCAAGTCTCCTTAACAGCTCCATGCTTCGACAATTAGTGATATCCATTTTTGGCCATTTGGTTGATTCTAGGTTTCTTTCAGCTAGCAAGCTTCGAACACCGTTCTTCGCTAGCTGCAGGGCCAGAAGCAAACCAGCGGGGCCAGCGCCAATGACCAGGACCGGTACATGACGCTCAATTACCTGCGAAATCAGTTATAAGAAAGTTGATTTGGGCAGTCGAGCAGCAAGAGTTGACGTACACTTCTTGAACCCATGGTTAGTACAGTCAAAAATTTCGATTCTGCATGTGACCAGCGAATTCTCGGCCGAAGTCACTTTTCTCAGACAGGCGACAATGTCTTCCTTTAGTGATTATAGGCTTTTTGTACAATAGAACCTCGATCGGGCGAGCATATTGTTGAATACCCCCACCGTGCCGGCATTCACCGCCGTGATCTCCGTCCGGCCGTACCCTCGTCTGTGTACTTTCACTTGCTCGCACGTGCATAGCCAATGTATCAATGTGCCCGCCAAAGACGGCATCTCGGAACGCCGTGGTTGGCCGTCCCCACCCACACAGGTACTAAGTGTCTATGTACCTAAAGTAAGTAGTCATCTCAGTAACTTTAAAGTTCGGAGTTGTTCAGGTTCAATTATCTTGACACATTCACGCATGATGTCATTTTCAGTCGGAAACTGCATGCTTTCAATATATCATTATATTGAGACGTGACATACAGGCTTGCGAATGCCGAGAGAATAACACGAGAAGACCAGAGCTTCGCAGATGGTTAATCGAATGAATTTTTCGAAGGTGTTATAGGTCAAAAATAATTAGTACATGTAAAAGAGGGTCGATTTTAATTACCTTATGGGGAGTGCGTTGCCGATCTAGCTCCAGTTGAAGCGGCCTGTGCCCAAGCAGCCCCTGCATCACATCCCGTGAACCCCGGAAGCCCCCTCACCTGGAATCTGGGGTAGCCAGCGGGGCACATCTACAAGTTGCTTGAACTTGCTTCATTCATACATCGACACGCTCATCGTCGTGGCTTGAGCGTTGAGGATATTCGCTACAAATTTTCAAAGTTCTTACGATTCCTGAGGTCATTCTCGTCCTAACTGTGTACAGCTTGCAACCCTAAAGTTACGAACGCCTCCCCCAGCATCATTACATAGGCTTGATCCAGATGGAGGTCGAAACAAGTACAACTGGCGTTGGACCGGCGACAGATTCCCGTATCTCGAAAGATAGCCAAATTGTTACAAATGTACCCCCAGAGAGGGGATTTCGCGCTTGTATCGAGTGCCGGCGGTAAGTCGCCGCCGAAAGACCAAGAGTCAAAGTCACATCACTGATTCCTCCTTTCTTACTGGCTTACCTATACTGATCTCTTTTAACATATATTAGCAAGAAGACGAGGTGTATGCAAGGACCTCTGAATTTTCTCGCGTTTTTACCCATCGATGTCACTGACCTTACAGGTGTAGGCGACATGCGTCAACCCATATGCGGTCTTTGTCGGAGAACAGGAGGGTCTTGTACATTCCCGACAAAGAGGAAAGCCCCTGAATTTCGAAAACGGTCTGCAAAGCAGAAAGAACCAAACGTGATAGACCCTCAAAGGCTTGGTTAACCCAATCTCATGCCAAATACGTCAATTGTTGTCAATACTAATCATCTGCCAGAACATCTTGTCAGCCTTCTTGAATCCAGACTAGACGAAACCCCCAAAAGCCAAAGCTCCACAGGCGAATCTCCAGAACGAGAGCAATGCAGCGCTCATTCAAGTGCTACGAGCCCTAGCTACTCCGAATCAGTCTGGACTTGTCGAGAAGATGCGATGCAGGACGTCATAGTGGCTTTAGGCTGTACTCCCGCCAACTCAGCGAGCCATTGTCTTGGACCCAGAGCTCACCAAAAAGTCGGCATTGAAGCTAGAGGTACTGAAAAAGGTAAAGAAGAGACTTTGAACCGGACCCACATACCTGAAAACGTGGCGACAGAGCTCGTCAACTTGTACTTTGACAAAATTCAAGCGTGGTTGCCATTGCTTCATCGACCAAACTTCTTCACCAAGTACATGGCCGATGGGAGTTTCCAAAAAGGCAGGCTACTTGAGGTCTCGCTGGAAGAGGGCCTGTTGTTACATGGCATCTTTGCTCTTGCCGCGCGACATTCAAATAATGAGTACTACGAGGGATTGCCACCACCGAATCGTGGGGATAATTTCGCCGAACGGGCGATTCAATACTACGGCAAACTGCGGTTGTCCAATAGCGAAACGACGTTGGAATACTTACAGGGGTGTATTTTGCTGGCCTTTTACCTCTACACGGCCGGTCCAAGTCATCAAGCATGGATACTCACCGGTGTATGCGTCCGCTTGGCATACGACCTGGACCTCTGCTGTATGGACGAGGAGGGCAGTAACGGGGAGACGACATCCACAGAGTGGTCGATAGAAGAGGAGCGCCGGAGAGCATTTTGGCTTATATGGGAGATCGATACGTTTGCTTCAATCTTGTCAATGAGGCCGCGAGGACTCAACAGCCAAAGGATCGTTGTGCGTCTCCCGGCCAGCGATGAAGCGTGGTTTTCTAACCATTCATGCGAGTCACCGGTAGTTCCTCCTGATCCAACACAGGCTTGGAAAGTCTTGCTCGACTCTCCGAACAAAGACGAAAGAGCATGGTTCCTCGTGGCCAATTATCTAATGGCTTTAGCGTACGAAGCAGCTTCAGGCCAGCAAAAGCCTCAACGAGAACATAGCGATTTGGCGAGCTCAATCACTTACTTCTCTCTTGCAGTTTCTCAGAGATATGGATTGGAAACTAACCCACCTGCTTTCGGGGGACAAACTTTTGCGAACGCCAATTGGATTATTGGCGTCCATTTGATGTTGACAAACACTCGAGCGTGCTTATCCGCTCTGACAGCAACACCAGCGTCGGGTATCGAGAGGTTTGGAGATGACTATTCAAGAATCTTCAATCGGTGGCATCCTGAATACATCGCCCTCAGTCATCCATTCTTCGCTGGATCACTGCTCTCTTCCCGCACTTACCCATCTTCATCCTCGTCACAGCCATTGAGTCAATCATGTAACCAAGAGATTTCAACCCTAATTCTTTTCCATTTTGCTACTTTTTGGAAACTGGGCTCTGTGCTGCTGGGTGAGTGCATTCTTTTCTATACAGAGACCTTTCATTCGGTCTAATGATGCCAATTCTCGCAGATCTCGTCACTTCCAAGTCAGTAGGCAATCAAAGCTTTCTCGAGAAACAATGCTCGATAAGAAAATATTGCAAGATTTACTATTCCCACTTGAATCTGCAAAACGAATCACTCGAGGCCACGAACCAAGCTCGATCGGATATGCGCCAGTCTAGCATTGGATCTGTCTATGAAGGGGCGTCTGAACCACACGTCACTTGCCAGTCACCTGGGAAGTTTTTTGACATTGAGTTAGGGCTGGATGATAGTGCGTGCAAGGCACCACAGCTTTCAGCCAATACCTTCGAGGGGCTCTATAGCTGGTGCTCCCCCTTGCAGATGGAATATCTATGCGACGATAGATCTGGGCTCGACTGCTTCGAGTCGAACCTCTGAGCTCAATGTATGCGACAGATACCTTCAAATTGTCTACTCTTCCCATCCTGTCAAATTTTCTGGTGGATTCGCAATTACCTTAACGCCCTTATCAACTTTATTCCGCTGTTGTAATTATAGAAATCTTGCTGAATCGTAATCATTCGACGTTTCAGACATCTTCCATGTATCCCGTAATACTTCTTGCGCGTCAAAAGACGATCCGATTCGCGACTCTCCCCAGTCCAGAGATCTCTACTTCTACTAAGTCACTGTCCTTGAGGAAGGCGCCTCGAAAATAACCGACCCCAGAGGGAGTGCCCGTCATAATCACCGTTCCCCTCCGCAAAGTCGTGCCTCGAGAGAGGTGGGCAATGATCTGGGCTACCGACCAAATCATGTCAGCTGTGTCGGTCTCTTGGACCACCTCCCCATTGACGATGGTCTTGAGATGAAGCTTTTGGGGATCTGGCACCGACTCTGTTGACCAAATTGCGGGGCCTACAGGTGCGAAACCATCAAAAGATTTCGCATAACAGAATTGTCCACCAGAGGCATCTGGCAGTTGGAAGTTCCTTGCAGACACGTCGTTCCCAGCTGTGTATCCCAGCACGTAATCTAGAGCCTGATCTTCCTTGACATCTTTGGCATCACGGCTGATGATGACCACGAGCTCTCCTTCGTAGTCGAGTTGGGCTTGAGCGTCTGGATGTACTTTGATATCGTCGAACGGCCCCGCCAAAGCATCGCTAGGCTTCGTGAAAATCACGGGAAAGATTGGCACCTTCAACTAGATATTGGATTGATACGTGAGCAAGACTTTCTCACCTCGGGAACACCAGACTTTGTGAGCTCAGGGTAGAACTTGGGTATTGTGCGGACCTTTGCTTCTTCTGCATGTTGCTTGTAGTTGAGCCCTACACAGATAATGATGGGACAGGCCTCAATTGGGCATAAAAGCTATGTCTCTGCTGTAAGCAAATGCTGGGTTGGGCAAAGTGCATGAATTACCTTCGTAGTTTTGACCTTGCGACCAGTTGAAATTAGGCCTAGCCATGGACTACCACCAAACTCCAAGACATCAAAGCCCTTGTCATCACTGAAGTCAATTACATCACCATAATACGTTCTCCCATCTTCCTCAAAACGAACAAGTCGATTGAAAGACATTGACAACAGTGAGTCGCCAAGATGTGCAATTGTGTGAGCAATTGTAAGAAGAGTCACCGGTCTGTAGCAATGAATCGAAATCAGCAATCAAGTGAGGAATCAGATGAGAGGTTCTCATTCCCGAGTCCGTAGACAGCGAAAAGAAAAGCCGTCAAATAGAGTTGGTTTCTTGGCAGCAGGAGCCCGCCTCTTCCGAGAGATGTAGGTCAAGAGGCCAGGCGGCATTCGCGGTAAACCCGCCCAAGGCCGCGGTGCAGTCAGCGATCAATAAATGCGGGAAATCCCATTGGGACATCTAGTGCATTGCGTTACATATACGAGCAGCCTCTTTATTAATCTAAGAGCCTGCATGTAATTCGATTCGCTGTCAGCAAATCCGCCAACCCCTCACTCAATGCGAGTCGCACACATGGCTTCATCATCACAGAAGATCAGGGTCATCCGTCTGGCATCGGTGCTGTATCACCAAGTTGACGTCGAAAAGGCAGCCCAATTCCTTGAAGACTTCGGCCTTCGAGAGGTGGCTCGGCAGGGGGAACGCATCTACTTCGCCGGTTTCGGTGTTGATCCGTATGTCTATGCACTTGAAAAATCTCCCGGCTCACGCCGTGCATTTATTGGGGCAACCTGGGTCGTTGAGAACGAGAATGACCTTGAGGTCGCCGCGAATCACCCTGGAGCTACAGGCATTCAGGACGAAGAAGGTCCTGGTGGTGGTAAAAGAGTGGACATTATCGATCCAAATGGGTACTATGTTGGATTCATTCACGGCCAGGCCCCAAGAAGCGATATTGAGAACGTGGACAAAAGCCGTATTGCTGACAAGGAGAGGCCCCTCACCAACCTGGTTGACGAAAAGCCAAGAAAAGGTCGTTTCAAGCGCTTCAACTACGGGCCTAGTCCAGTTCATAAGCTGGGGCACTATGGGTTCATGGTCCCCAAGGAAACTTACGAGAAAACGCTGAAGTGGTACACTGGCTTGATGAACCTGGTGCCTACTGACGTGGTTTTTGACCCTCAGACAAACAAAGACACGACTTGCTTCATGCATATTGATAGAAACAGCACGTTCACTGACCACCATGTAAGTGGCACAGCCGCGGAATGTCTGGTGCATCTATTGATCACAGATACAGAGCTTTTTTCTCGGCGCCCATCCGTTTAGTCAGACACCTTTTGTTCATCACGCTAGCTTCGAGGTCAATGATATGGATACTCAAGCTCTCGGCCACGAGTGGCTTTTGAAGAAGGGTTACACCAACTGCTGGGGAATCGGACGGCATGTCTTGGGCAGCCAACTATTTGACTATTGGTAAGGATGAGCTCATTTCCCAAGAGTCCAAAGAACATGTGCCGAACAGTGTAATAACTTGAGATTCGCCATAGGTTCGATACTTCGGGAAACATTCTTGAACATTATTGCGATGGAGACCTGGTCAACGAGGACACTGAAGCTACACGGTCTCCAGAAGCACCAGACTCACTCCATGTTTGGGGTCCGAACGTTCCTCTCGGTTTTGTAACTGGCAGAATTGAGGATGCCGGGAAAGTCATAATGCCATCAGCGACTTGAACTCTCAATTGGCGCAGTGCATGTGGGCATGCAGTAAGCGTGCTCATGTTACGAGGGTTCGGCTTAGCTGATGCAGCGATGCGAGACGCCACATGCAGTCGTATGTAGTCTAATTCGATGGCAAATTCAAGGGTATGCCGGGGCGTGTTCAACGATTCTGCCGGGCATAGATCTCAACTCCATTGAACTGGCGATGAGTTTTATCAGCCTATGCACAAGTCTTCGCAAGGGCTGTCTCTGATCGCGCGAACAGATACTTCAGTCGTTCCAGGCGCAGTCTGAAGATCGTCAGACGATAGCTCACAAAAATCGTCAAAGTATTGCCGTCTTAAGGCTTTTGCATGGCCATTTATCCAAGATTCTGATGTTTACCTCCATATCGGCGACGAGATAGTAATCACTGTCATTGTTTGATATATGGATTTGCAATATGGGAACCTTGTTTCTCATACGCCTTGAGGGAAAAGCCGTGGCCGGAAAGGTTTCCTGGCAGATTCTTTCCAAGAAACCGACAGGGATGAAGCTTCGAGGAATGCGGGTGATGGTCACAGGGTCGGTCGTGTTACGGTTGGCTGTCGCATCGGCAAAGCTCGGTCAATGGCGGTAAACTCATCTTTCCGAGCTCATTTTGACATCGGTCAGCATTCCCCCTTTTGGAAAGTCGTTCCCATCAGCCTCTACACGTCACTGTGATGATGGTTTGGTTCTGCTGGAGCAATCCCGTATATGAATCCTACTAGGGAAGGCAGTACAGCTCCTTCTGCTCACACATTTCAACTGCACTCTTGGAACACCCATACCTGACGTTTATGTAAGTTTGCTGCAATCAAAATGAAGGTAGTCATTATTGGTGCCGGAATCGGTGGTCTGGTTTGCGCCATATCCTGTCGTCGCGAAGGCCTCGAAGTTGTGGTTCTCGAACAAGCTCCTGCTTTACAACCTGTAAGTGCCATCTGGATGCAACGTGAAGCTGGAAAATTGAAGGGTCCGTTGATAGCATGGGTTCTATAGGTTGGCGCAGGGATACAGATACCTCCCAACGCTGCCCGGATCCTCCGCAAGCTCGGCCTCGTACCTCAACTGCTAGACAAGGCTACTTTGGTCGATACAATTGACTACCTTCGATACAAAGACGGCGAGGTTCTGTACCAGATTGAAGGTGGCGAGAAGATGAAGAAGTCCTACGGCGATGTTTGGATGTCAGTTATGGCCTTCAAACTTAGCGCTCGGCGCGAGATGTGATGCTGATGAAGCCAAGTCTAACTCTCTCTTAGGGTAATTGCTCGGCCACACTACCACGACGTATTATGGAGCGCGGCCAAGGAGGCTGGCGTAGAGTTGCGACTTGGCGCGGAGGTAGTGGCAATTGATTTCGAGAACTCAAGTGTGCGTCTTGTGACTGGCGAAATCGTAAGGGGCGAAGTTGTCGTCGGTGCCGATGGTTAGTTGTGCCCATATCTCAGGTCGCTATTTCTTTACTTTTATCCGAGACTGGTGGAAGACCTCCTTACTAATACCGTGGAGGTCTCTGGTCGAGGTCGAGGGATCAGATCCTTGGCCGACCCTCGCCTCCCTCTGAGACTGGAGACCTTGCATATCGAGCTACCTTGACTTTGCAGCAGATGAAGGATCTGAAAGACCCTCGGATAGATGACTTGATCGAGCATAAGACAGTCAAATGCTGGATGGGCCCGAACAAACACTGTGTTCTTTATCCCATCGGCGGCGGACAAGTGTTCAATCTTGTCATTCTATGCCCAGACGACATCCCCAAAGATATGAGACAGGCGCCTGGGGATGTGGAGGAGATGCGAGCTTTGTTCGTCGGCTGGGATGAAAGGTCCGGTTAAAATCCTCTTACACTGGTGTATTATTACTGACCCGATCGACCCAGGCTGACGAAAATGCTGTCATGTGTCCCTTCTGTTTTAAAATGGAAGCTGTGTCACCACGAAGAATTGCGATCTTGGAGGAAGGTAAGTATTCTATGAACCGAGTGTATGAGAGTTATGACTGATTTTAACAGGGTCCCATAGCCTTGCTTGGCGATGCATGCCATCCAACGCTGCCATATCAAGCGCAGGGCGCAGCAATGGCGGTAGAAGATGGTGCTGTTCTGGGAAAGCTACTTGGGCAGTTGGTGAGCTCAAGTCTGTATCATGACAGACCCAGAGACACTGTACTGGACATGCTGGAGATGTACGAGAACTTACGAAAGTCTAGAACTACCATTAACGTTCAGGGAGCGAGGTCAAATCAGCGAGCATATCATCTGCAAGACGGCCCCATTCAGGAGTCTAGGGATGCTTGGCTTAGATCACAACCTCGAGGAGCTTCGCCTGATGGCTTCACCCTTGCTGATACGGCTTACCTTGGAGTCATTCTGGGTTTTGATGCCTTGAAGGAAAGTGTTGATGCGTTCGAGAATTGGATGGTTGGTCAGACACAAATGTTGCCGAGGCATAATTTGTAATGGGTTTTCAAAGAAGGGCCGAAGCACTAGTCTCCGAAAGTTCAATTTTTTCCAAGCTTGAAATACTACAAAATAAGAGCATCCTACAACAAAGTGAGTACTGACTGCCACATGGAGAATTTCAGTGACTGTCAATACGCTAAAGGCGGCGCTGACAGACGATCTATGGCCGACACGACCGACGAAGCCCCAAGCATTCGTGATGCTAGAGTTTTGAACTTTGAAAACACCAGAAACACCCGTGTTCCAATGGGCTATTCCATCTGCCGTTTCACAGGTTGCAAACTACCATCATGTGAAGACAAGGCGGCATGCGCGGCCAAAGCAGAAGTGCCGTCTCGGCCTATGACGGGGAGCTGATTCTTGCCATGACCGAATGCGACCGCGAGCTAGGTTGCCGCGCGGAAAAGAAGGCAAATTTTCGCCCCGGGCTTGTCCGTTCCCACAGTCTTCCTCGAATGATGACTTTACAGACAGATATTCAACAGAAGGAAATTAGCTTTCAGGCGGGGAGCGGCCATCTTCAACCTCCTTAAGACTCCCACACAGTGGACAATCTCTACATAGTTGTTCAGAGCAGAATATTTTTGCCGTTCAGTTGATCTAAGCCTATTCCCCAGAGATCCTGTTGAGTTGTAACTAAGTGTTGCCCTCGAGTATGAATCTTTTATACTCGATCATCGAGACTGGCCTTGTCAGTCAAGCGTTGTTTTGCTTAGCCGCTGCATTATGTATTCTATTCCTTCGAGTCTACTTTCAAAGTGACTCATTAACTCTACCAGGGCACTTCCTTGCTAAATATACCAACGTGTGAAGATTGATTGACGTGGCTAGAGGACGAGCCCAAGAGACGCACTTGGCATTGCACGCAAAACATGGGCAATACGTGCGCCTTGGTCCCAAAGTCGTCAGTGTACAGAACTTGGAGGTGCTCAAGACTATTTACAGCATCAAAAACCCCTACAAAAAGGTGACAGTGATGGTGTTTGCTCTGAACAAGGTAGACTACTCACTAACAACCTAATTGCAGAGTAACTACTATCGAGTTGCACAACAGATGGCCGAAGGAGAATTAGCACCCACGTTGTTTTCAACAATGGATGAACAACACCACTCTGCAATTAAACGACCAATCTCTTCCACTTATGCCATGAGTAATGTAGTAGCGCTTGAGAAAGGGGTTGACGAAATCATCAAGGTGTTACTTGATCGTCTAGACAAATTTGCTACAGCCCAGGAAGTCTGCGACATCGGGACGTGGATGCAGTACTGTGCGCTTGATGTCGAGTCAGGCGGACAGATTAATTTGCTGAGAATACGACAGATGCTTTTGATGCGATAGGCAAGATCACCTTTGGCAGGCCGTTGGGCTTTCTAAGCGAAGCAAGGGACGTGGATGGCATCATGGATTCTCTCCTCAGGGCTCAGGACTACGTTGCTGTGGTTTGTATCACCCAATTTTTCTTTGGAATCGGCGGTCCAATTTTCGAAGGATGAAGAATATTGCTAACCACTTATGATGAAACAACCTTAGATTGGACAAATCCCATGGCTCGACTATTTACTTCTCAAAAACCCTCTAAAGATGTTCTTTGGATGCGGCACAGGAGCAATCGCCAGTTTTGCGATAAAGTCATTAAAGGAACGTCTTTCCAAAGGCCCGAGTAATGACGAAAATACGGCCGACGGCTTTCTTCGCCGCTTCTTAGCTGCTAAGCAAAATCATCCTGCTATTGTCACTGACCGTCAGATATTTCAGTATACACTTAGCAACGTCATAGCAGGCTCGGATACTACAGCCATTGCGCTTCGATCGATCCTGTACTTTCTGCTAAGAAACCCTCATTGCATGACCCTCCTTCAGAATGAACTATTTCTCGCTCGAGAGAAAGGCGCTCTTTCTCTTCCTGTCAACTGGAAAGAAAGCCAGCAGTTGCTGTATCTCAGTGCGGTAGTCAAGGAGGCCTTCCGTCTCCACCCGCCTGTCGGACTTCTTCTGGAACGGGTTGTCCCAGATAGAGGGCTTCAGTTACCAGACGGGCCTTTCCTTTCATCTGATACGATTGTCGGCGCCAATGCATGGGTGGTACACCGTCATCCAGTATTTGGTGAGAATTTGGAATCGTTCGACCCCGAGAGATGGCTCCAGAGATTCAACGAGTCTGAGGACGACTTCAAGACCAGAAGATCTCTTATGATCAGTGCATCTCTCACTTTCGGTGCTGGACCGCGGACCTGCATCCGTAAAAACATCAGTTTGCTTGAGATCTACAAGACTATTCCCACACTTCTTCTCACGTATGAGGTGCGTTGCCCAGGATTTGAAACTTGGCTGCCCCATCACTGCGCATACTGGTATTTATGCTGATGCTGAGGGAATTTAGTTCGAGTTGGACAACGATGCAAGGAGCTGGAACACCTGGAACTCATTCTTTGTCAGGCAGTCAAAATTCATGGTTAAGTTGAGAAAGGTTCGCGAGCAGGATAATTCTTTGGGCCAACCAGTAGTATAGGTTTCTCCAATGTAATCATTGCGTGGAGGCGTCTAGCTTAAGTAGGTGGCGGCATGAGCACAACTAAGATTGTCTTGAGAGCCAAATCGATGCCCCTATCAAGGGAACGAGAAAGCTTCCAATCTTGAGCGCAGTCTTCTTCCACGACGCTATCATGTCTTTCATCACCATGACCTGGAACTCTGCTGCTTCATTGACTCTGGGATAAGGAACATCTGGAATATCGTGACCGAGGAAAG
Organism: Colletotrichum fioriniae; assembly: GCF_027942845.1. NCBI lineage: Eukaryota > Fungi > Ascomycota > Sordariomycetes > Glomerellales > Glomerellaceae > Colletotrichum > Colletotrichum fioriniae. Next base: position 1,276,314 of record NW_027076844.1, on the reverse strand, counting down.
GACAAAGTTTGTCCCATCCAAGTCCTTCCTCCAGTTTAATCACGAGTAGCTTATCCGCTGGAATGAGTTCCTTGACCATCCTATTGCTAGTAGTGTAGTCAGCAAGGTGCTCGGAAATAACACCATCCTTTTTCGCACTCACTGTCTCTCATAGACCTTGACAGCCTTGCGCTGAGCTTTCTGTTTGTCGGGCCCTAGATAACCCCCATAGAGAACGTAGACGAAGCTGTAGGTCAGTTTGCTGATGTAGTACGTATACGAGTCGAACAATCCGACCAGGCGAATCATAGGCGATAGCCAAAACTCGCCCAGTGGCTGGAAAGTCTTGGCCACGGACTTTCTCCACGCCTCGGGATCACGCTCAGTGAGGACAAACTTGGCGTCAGGGTAGGCTGCGACGAGGTCCTCGAGGAACCATGCGGGGATGTCGGTGATGGCATCGAAATCGCCCAGGAACTTGTCAAAGTCCTCACGGGTGAAAGGTTTGCCGATCCCTTGAGAGCTCGCGCGGACTGCGTCGTTCATCATGCGAACGTGGGGTACGCCATTCTTGAAGACTTCGAGCTGATGGTATGGCTTGTAGCCCAGAATCTTGAGTGCGTAGTAGAATCCCAAAGTCGCGTTTCTATTGGGATCCCATTTAGTCTCGTCATATCACAGCAATGAGTCCCGTTGGAAATGGAATTGATTGTATGGGACGACGAACTCACCGTCCAAAGCTTAACAAAACGACCTTCATCGGTCGAGGGTTCGGATGCACCCGCTGACGATCGATGTATCGCGACATGGTCTTGCAACGCCGATGAAGGTTATTTCGGACAAAAGGTTGCCTGAGAGCTATCAAAGTAGGGACATAAAGCAAAGAAAAATTGGAAATCGAACAGTGAAAGCCTTTACCCGAGCTACTACTCACCTTAGTCCACGGGTTCCGGGTGCCGCTGACGCCAAGCGCGTCAGCAAATGCGGTGTTCATCGTCAGCACTAAAACATGCATAGCGATCCCAAAAACAACTTCCGAGCCTATCATGAAGTAGGAAGTCAGCTCGGGAACGCCATAGGTTTGAACCTTTTCCACAGACTGAGAAATTATCAAATACGTCGGTGTAAAGGATTGGCTTACATTCCGAGATAATGAACCTGACGTGGTTGTGTACTGGAGGAGCCCCGAATTCCACCACCAATTGCTGCAGACTGACGGCCATGGACAGGCGATTTTACTTTCCTAACATGTACATATAGTTTGCTGTCTTTACCGGATAGCAATTTTACGTTTTCGCTACATGATCCTCTCTCCAGTGGGCCCAAGTGGTCTTCAGAACCTATGGTCTTAGGATGAGCAAGAGGGCAAGTGCTCGGAAGAGGCTATGATTCCACGAATCTTTCAGGCTGAAAGCGATGACTCGCCTCAAGCTTTCCGTCACCAATGAATTGCAGTCGGTCTGTTCCCGCGTTTCGGAGATGACTTCGCAACCATAGAGGTAAGTGGGCAACCTTGAGTGAGAATTGAACCAAAACTGCCTACCTCCATGGTATAGGAGATAGACGGGAGTAGCAATATATCATCGCCCGCAACGGATAGTTGGAAGAGAGAGATACATCTGGACAATCGCTTCCAACACATACCGTGCACAAACATCCAAGTAAGTACGTACCTGCGCTCACAAGATTTCATTTGACTTAGAAGCCGTACAGCCTTCTATACAGATGCATTCCAAAACCATGACAAGCAATACGGCTTCATATACCACAGGCCACAAGTCGAACAACCCACGCAACCCCGACCTCCTTGTGAGCTCAAAAGAAGCAATGCGTTCCGCCATCAAGTCCATCCACGCCGGGACCCCGCCACTTCTGAGGCTTCGCTGAGGCGATGGATTAAGAGAATCGGTCAATGAATCGCCCAAAGCAAAGAGACGTATCGAGCAACTTGTGGCGAGTCGCTTTGTTCACCCACTGCCCTGGGTGTTGCGGCCTGGACGTTGCTTCTGGCGTGGAATTACACGGCGTTTGGGAGGGCATGGATGGGTCTCAAGAGTATTCTAAGAAACGATTTCAGGATGAATAAAGTGGCAACGGGTCGAAGTAGCAGAATTTCAAAGAAAGCTTCCTAGGCGCGATGGCCAGGGTCATAAGGTTTTACCTGCGGGGACCTAGCCCATCATAGCCAAAGTGGGCCTCCCGATTCAGTATAAAAGGTTGCGTATCGCCGCCTTGATTTGTGAAGAAGGACAAGCAGGAATCATAACCACCAGCACTAGTGGTTGGAGGGCAGTGCCACCAGCACCAATGATCGAAAGGCAGTTGACACCTAGAGCATGGGTGTGTGAGCTTAGCATTCAGTTCTCGACGTTATTAAACCGATATCTCTACCTTGTCAAACCAAACCGGTCAGTCTCCAGGGTATATCCACTTGCGAATATTACTATAATAGACAACAGAAGAGAATGATTAGTTGATTATAGCTATGGCTATAAACTTAAAAAAGTAAATCCTATATTCATAAGTGCTGAGGGTATTTTGCCTTGTCTTAGCATTAGTAATACTTAGTGGCAAAGTCACAAGCGATCAACATGTAGCTCATAGATCTTGATTATCTAAAATGAGATTGTAAAGAAAGGGGTCAAGATGTGTTTTGTAAAGTACGCTCTTGTATAGGCAGTTACTGTGCTCCCGAAGTTAATATAAGTTAGCACACACCGCCCACCTAATAAGAGGAAAGGTTAAGCAGCAATGCGGTCCATTAACACCACTAGTAGGAATGGATACCATAACCTCCAACAATAGCTATCTATATGATAAAGAGAAGATAACACATACCTAATGCCGAGCGCGGCAAGTCCTATCGAGGCCTATTAGCTATGAACACCATACATGTATTATATCATATTGAGCATTTCTGACGCAGTATTCCGTCTAGAAAGTTATTACAACAAGAGACAAAACTACTCAGCAGATTGTTTGGTTAAACGTAATCTTTTTGGGCAACTTTGCTGGTCGACTAGATATAGCACTTTTCCATCCCCGAAGCCGAGGATCCCCGGTACTATAGATGCGGAGAAGAGAGTTCACTTCTCACTGAAATCGAATTTCCAGTGAATGCGGCGGCGAGCCATGGTCATGTCCCCTCCAATTAGGACTAGTAGAGGCGCAGAGGCGACATCCGCCAAGTCCATCTCTTGCAGGCCAATTCTATTTAGGTAGAGACTATATTAGAAAGACAGACACTTGGCAGATCCCGTCATGTGACACGAATGCTCGGCGCTGATTTGCAGCTTGCTGGAGTGGCCACAGTGACCGCGGAGAAGACTATTTAAATGAACCAATGTTCGAACCAAAGTCGATGAGCAGCAGGGCATGAATCCACAGAGGACACCCATGAGGATACTAATCCAGCCCGTAAAGATCAGGTGGCTCACGCCTGAGGGCGAGTGCGGCGCGGCGACATCTGTTAAGGCTAACAAGTCCCAGTTTCTCATCGATATCCAAACTACTCTCTGAACATTGACATAGCATATCATGCGGCCCCCCGAGCATTATTGCGCCCAATCACCATCAGAATGGGGGATGATGATAAACAGTACGTTGAGCGTGTGCACTAGACAGCGTCCATTGGTCTCATGGAGCTTACTCACTCACCTAGCAATCGCATCTACAATATCCAATCGCACCTCTGTGCCTGATGTGAGCATATCCCGTTCAGTGCTGTAGGCGTGGCCACGGATGTGTGGGGATAAAGCTTCCGTATTGACTAGGTAGTACCGGACTTATATAGTATGTGGCGACTTGCCCTGCCGGAAGATGTTCACGCAGAGGTGACGCCTACTGAGTCTTGTCGAGACTCTTCTCTTAGAGGGCAAGCAACTTAACCCTCTCAAGGACCAGTCGACGACCCGCAGCCTGAAACACTCATGGATCTGTATCATTCATATGTTTATGAAGGATCATACTGACACGCAGCTATCTTGTCGAAGAGACAATTTCTCAATCGTTTCAAGGCAGGCAAGACAAAAAGCCAGACAACCGATCCAGCACGGGCTGCTGCTTCTCCTTGGACGCCGTCGTCTTGTCATTGGAATCACCCACGCTCACAGAGATGTAGCATCCCGCCGTGCCGACAACCGTATTCTCCTCGGGCAACCTCGCGTCGTCACCGCACGTGCTCACATCCGGACCGGACAGCAGTCCCGGGTTAATCCGGCTCAAGACCCACTTGAACTGGTCCGGGTCGTTACACTCCGTATCGCTGACCTTCGGGAAGTTGACATTTAACCATGTCTTCTCCGGCAGGTACGGAGCGCCTCCGCTCACAATTTTATCAACCAGCCGCGTCGCGAGCTTAGCGTAAACCGTACTCCGCGCAGGCACAGGTTGTGTGTTCCACGCGAGAGTGCCATCCGAAGAGCCGGAGAAGGCGATAGCGGGGATGCCCTTAGTGCCTGAGGCGTAGACAGCGGTTCCGACAGTGCCTGAGAAAGGGACCTGGAGCCAGAGGTTGGAGCCGACGTTTGGACCAGAGACGGTGAGTTCTACGGCGGCACCGTTGAATTGCTCCGGAGCAAACTGCTCGATACCGTAGCGCATGGAGGTTACCGGGTACGAGTTGACCCAGCGGAGGTCCTTGCGGGTCTCATTGAAGCCGACCGGTCCGCTGTTGGCTGCGCAGCTGTTGTACTGGCAAGCGCTGGTGCGCGGGCTCGGCTCAACGTCGAGGGAACCTGTGATGGATCTAGTGTTAGTGGACGTCTCTTGTGTGAATGAACCTTCGGATGAGTTTGATTGTACATACTGGAGCCGGACTTATTCTCAGCAGGTGCCGAGAGAAGGACGTCATGGCCCGAGGCTTTCAGCGCATCGTTGAAGGAACGAACGTAGAGCTCTGCCCACCCATCGTCGTTGGACTGGACGATCCGCACGCCCTGGACGGCGAGAGCCTGTGCAAGCAGCACAAATGTGGTGTCAGCGCGCATGGTGATGTGAAATGGGCACACGGAGTGGCTCGTGGTCCTTGTCCCGGGGTGAGAGGGAGGTGCGGAGCGGGTGGGAGAGCGAACAGCTTGCGGCGGGATGCGTGAGGATGCGGGATCAAAAGACCATGTTTCTACTTGTAGTGATGGATGTGGCAATCGCCAACCTTAAGTAAAGAGGCAAACCAAGACTTCATTGCCCAAGGCTCACCCCTGGACCACTCAGGAACATCTTGTGCGAACCACATCTGACACGTGCCACTGGATCGCAGACGAAGAGGGGGAGGGAGGCCTTTCAGGCTTCAGCTCTCCGTATACCCCGGTTGCGATGTGAAGCTGGCCGACGGGAGCTGCAGGCGGCGAGATGATCATCGACCGCAATATCACCCTAACCCCCGCACACCAATGGCTGTCAAATGCGCCGATGCGCCCCTGAATCAGTGAAACCTGCCCCAAAGAGGCAAAGGGCCAACCGAGACAGCCGAAGCTTGTTTACCATCGCCCCAGTAGAGCTGCAGCTCGTCAATCGCCCCTCCTGGTTGTAGGCCTCTTCGGCCAGCCAGAAAGCCAGGAGACCTGTCGAAGTGCTTAAGCTCGAACACGTGGGCCTCTTGGCCGTTGAATCTTGACATTGCGCCGGTGACCGGTGCCGCAAAAGGGAGGCAGTGCCGATGGAGAATGCGACGCTAAACGGGAAGACTAGGACAAGGGTTCGTTAGTCACTCTTCCTCCAAAGAAGCTAGCATCGTGGTGCAGGGGTACATGGTCGTCGCTTCAAGGTGCAGTCAAATTGACCCCGCCATTAAGGGCACCTCGGTCGTCGATTACTTCAGTACGGAGTCTCTAGATGTTCGTGGGGAGGTGCGGAAAGTCTAATTATTCCCAGATTCGGTTACGAATTTCGTGCGTCAAATGGTATGTGACAGTTGCTTGGAAAGGATTTCGTCCGAGGGTCGGATATCGACCAATACTTCCGAGATGATATTGCCATAGGTCTTCGGTATGGTTCTATTTTGTCGATGTTTGACAATGCGTCATGAACCGGGAATCTCTTTCTTTTGGGTTTCCTCAAAAGAGGAGCCGCAAAGAAAGAGCACCCCCAAATAGCCAGCTCTCAGCTCTACATTCGGCCTGTGCTTGTCGGCTGGTCGATCGGGGCTAAGCCACAGCAAAGCCACTCCCCGTCTCGTCTCATCTTCCTCCGAGTGACGTAAAACTGGTACTTCACCGAAGAGATGTTCGGCCAGAGCGAAGCGGTTCCCTGTACTGGTGTCTGTGTGTGGTAAGCCTGAGCTTGTAAACTCCATGATCAAGCAAGACACGGGCAGAATGTGTAGAAATCTGGACTTTGCGCTCCAAAATTGTTCAATGGTCGCAATGATGCGGCAGATCCCCCGAATCGAGGGTGAGCCACTGTATGCCGTCACATTTGGAAGTGGCGCAAGGCGGTTGAAATATAATTGACCTTCTGCTGGAAGTTTGTGCCGAATTATATGCACTACGATACATGTTCTTGCTACAAGAAAGACACTGAGAATATGTCCGCTATCACGCCAGGAAAGTCGCAGGCACCTCCGGACCTGTATGATATCTGTTAGCATAGGCCATGTTTCTCGGGTACGGTTCTAACTCACCCCAGATGTGTAGGTTATCCGGCGCTGCGGGAGTGTGGTGCGTCTTCTCCGTGTCGTCGAGCAGGTCGCCATCAACGTAGTGTTCCATGATGAAGCCGGAGGGGTCGAACCTGTTCTCCTGTCAGCTTTTCACGCCGTTTTCCACGTATCGGAAAGCCACTGGGGCTCCCAACAATAACTCACCAATAATCAAAGATTTGACTTCCCATGATATGGCGGCCTACGCCCCAACAAAGCTTGTGACCCTGTTCTCTCAGCCAGTCGTGGCCCAGGACCTGGGTGTCAAAATCGTGCGTTTCGAACGAGGAGTGGTGGACGTGGAACTTGGGGCCCTCAAGGAAGAAGAAGCAGTGATGGTCGACGAATTCCTTGCCACGTGCCAGGCGGAAAAACACGGTGACGCTCTTGTCCTTATTGTCAGGGGCGTGGACGAGCTGCACATCATATATGTCAGGATGACTGCAATCTGGCTTCGCACGCCTGGAATACTCACCTCACTCGGGTACAGGTTGAAGTTGCTAGTGTAAAACTCGTAGGCCTTGTCAAAGTTCGTCAGACACACGCCAAAGTGGCCCAGCTTGTGAACCGGTGCCGGGCGCTTGGTGAAACGCTGCTTCTTGTTAACATCGCGATGCTTCTCTTCCGGCTGTATTCTGATCAGCATGAGCTCCCTGAATGTCTTTATATATTGTGCTCACGAAGTTGAACTTGAGATTCGGGAATCCCGGGTCCCTCTTCTCGATTGGCGTCTGGTTGTACACCAGATGCAGTGGCCAGCCATCGACGGGGTCTTTGAACGTCACACATTTACCGCCGCCCGGCACGTTTTCGAGATCATGGATTTCTGTTGCGCTTGGCAACGTTTTGGACGCGTACTCGAGGTCCTCCAGGGACTCCACAACGAAAGCCGGACCTCCGAACTCGTCCTCCTCCGCCTCTTCGGCACATAACACGAATGGCTCGGTACCATAGCCTCGATAGAATGTCTTGTTCCCCTTGCGCTCGAGTTCATAAAAGCCAAAGTCGTCGTAAAACTTACGAGCTTCTTCAATGTTTTTGTGCTTGTAGAAGACGTGCGCCAGGCGGACGAGCTGGATCTTCCGGTCGGGCATGGTGGGCGTAGCTCGTCGGTGCTGTGACTGTGAAGAACTGAGAAGAAAGGTTGGCTGCTGCCGCGAAGCTTTGGCGTCGAGTGTCACTTGTACAGCACGCAGAGACAGAGCCGTCTTATATTTAGACTTGGAGCTGACATCTCACCGGCGGAAATGCCGTTGGATGGGTGATTTGGCCATATTCGTTCCCCCGCACTACCCCACTAGAGTCCATCGGACGTCACGCACGCTCGGTACTTGCGCTGGAGGCGTCAGAGTCCGGTATAGAAGGAGTTGTGGTGGCTGCTAGTCCCCTATTTTGGGCGCTCTTATGGTGTAATTTCAGATGGCGCGGTGCCGAAACTCAGACGGCGGTTCGGGGCCCGTGGCGTTTGGAGAAAGCCTGGGCTTCCACTAGGATGTTTTTCAAGATAATCCTGACAAGCCCGACGCGCCAAGGCTGAAGCTGCCTCCCATCTTCTTAGTATCACCATACATTGACTTGGAGATAAAACGAACCGTATCGTTTTCCTTCAATCCAAGTGCCGAATGAGCCTACCGGATGAGTTGTCGCGAATCAGAGCTCCCTCGGCACACGGTGAAGGATGGGCGAAACATGCTTTCTGACGGATGGCCATAGCTCTCGGGGCCAAAAAGTAGTTCCGAACGGATACAATCAACACATAAGGTTCCTATACTTTGCCGGGACTTGGTCACTCGCTGAACAAGCCTATGTTTGCTGGCTACATTCGATTGTTCTCTTTCTATCACCAGGACGTGGGGTATTACCATCGCGGGGTGCATCGTCGGCATGTTGCCGGCGGGGTACAGAAACCCGAAAGTCCGTAAATCCGCGGGTTTCTGGGTCAAGTTTCGCTTGGACAAACAGGGGCGGCTCCCGGGAGTCCTGTTAACCGAAGCTGCGTCGCCGGCCGTCATAGTCGCAGGATGATGCCCGGCCGGCCCCGTCGAGATCGGTTCAAGACGTTCGGGAGTGGGCCAACCGGCCGGCCGAATCGCCAGTCTTCGAAACTGTCGGAGCCGAAGTTCAAGCCGGTCCTGCCGAAAGAGGATACTAAGCTCCGGCGCCAGTCAGCGTAGGGGAGGAGACAAGGGTTCATTCGGAGCGTTACTTCTTCACCGCCCTATTGAGAGTATCGCCGCCCTCTCCAACAGAAGCCCCAATCCAGCACACAACGCAGAGCCCCATCCTTGAGCTCATCGAGGAGCCCTCTCCAGTATCCCCGCTTGAAAGCGGGTTCGTTATCTGGCGTTGTGGCAGAGTGGTCTAATGCGCAAGACTAGAAATCTTGTTCCTTCGGGAGCGTCTGTTCGAATCAGGCCAACGTCGAGACATGCTTTTTGCTCGCTAGGACGGCGGTCTTGAGCTCACAGAATGCTCGTGTTTTGCTTGTTGGGTGAGGTAGTTACCGTGGGCATGAGGAAAGTCGATAGCAGATGTCGCGGTAGAATGGAATATTGGGATGCCTCTATTCGTACACGATCCGATGTTCTCCATCTTTGTGGGCGAGAAGTAAAAAGAAAAAAAGGCCTAGTATGAAATGTTGATGGATGGGAATTGGAATCTCCATGATTCTCTCATCCCAGTTCACCATTCCAATTTTTTCGCACTTTCCCAAAGGAACTGCCACGATGCCGCCTCAGGTACGTACATTAAGTTACCGAGTCCTGTGGATGAGCAGGCACCCGCCACAGAAGCACGAGCCAGGCAGGTACGTACTCCTTCCTCGCTCCCCACCATGGACGGCCAGGACGTTCTGACGGGCAGTCGCATCGAAGGCACTTTGCCCCTCCTCCCACTTTGAAGCTCGTCTGTCGCTTCTTCTGAACCTGGAACAATTTCTTACGTCTGCTATTCTTCGCCTTTCTGACTGCTTCAAATATACTGCAGAGCTTCCCAATCGCTCCTTTCTCATCGATCGACCTGATGCCGAAGAAACTCTCGAAGAATCCCCAAGGTGGGAGCACCACAAACCTCGGGACACCCTCGACCTCGACAACGAATTCCACCTCCCTCTCCCTTCCTCGAATCCTGACCGACGAGCTCCCCCTTCCGAAGCTCATTGTCTTTGACCTCGATTACACCCTCTGGCCCTTTTGGGTCGACACACATGTCTCCGGCCCGCTGAAAGCCAATGCGACACATTCGGCAGTCACAGATCGTCACGGCGAGTCCTTCGCCTTCTACCAGGACGTGCCGCGAATACTCTATACTCTGCCACTGGCAGGCATCAAAATCGCAGTCGCGTCACGGACATCGGCCCCCGATCTAGCACGGGATATGCTCAAGCTCCTGCACGTCCCGCCGCCGAGTGCCGAGGAAGGAGGCAGTGGCAAGAAGGAGAAGACAAAGAGGGCGCTCGAGTACTTTGACGCACCGTTGGAGATATACCCTAGCAGCAAGATAAAACATTTCGAGACCATATTCAAGAAGACGGGCATTCCATTTACGGACATGCTGTTCTTTGACGATGAGAGTCGAAATCGGGAGACGGAGAGCTTGGGCGTCACCATGCAGCTCGTGAGGGATGGTGTGACGTGGAACGAGATCGAGAAGGGTGTGGCGGAGTGGCGCAAGAGGAGGGGATACTCGGGATAGATGTTTCCTGTACGACTGGATGGCGGGCCGGTTTTGCACAAAAAGGCGTTTGGTGGGTTGGATGATAAACTTTGGTTCCTGTTGCACTTGCACACGGACAGGATAGACCCGATAGATTGGATGGGGAGACGGGATGACCCAAACCTAGATCTACCTTCTGTGCATTTGTCCCAGGGTCATTGGGTAGATGGGACGGTACAACGTCGCGATACCAAATGCTTTGTTATTAAATAGATGTCCGATATGAATCGATAAAGATGTAACTCCAGCCAATGTTGCCTTGCCTTGCCAGATCTACTCCATCACCATCAGGGTATTAGATCAAACCATATCCAGATCACCAAGCAGATCGACCCTGCCATACCAAATATGCAAACCCCAGTCTCTAAGTCTCATGCCCATTTACCACTACTCTATGCCAGTCCCGGCGGGGGCGTTGACGTGCTGCCCTCGACGTGTTTCTCTGCGACCTGCTTGTCGTCCGCAATGGAAAGTTTCTGCATACCAGCCTCTGGCGCATGGGCGGCCTTGACAGGCTCCTCGGTCTCCGTCTTGGCGCCGGCGGCCTCTTCCGTCACGCTCCCTTCCTTAGTCGCAGGTGTTGCAATCGGTGTCGGCTCGGCAGCAGGTACCTCAGCCTTGGGCGGCCACGTCTTGGGTACGGAGCAAATCACCTCATTCTGCTCGACGCCCTTGACGCTGCCGATACCAATGCACTCAACGCGTGTACCATCTTCAGTCTCGCGCCAGATAGCAGGGCGTGACGTGAAGCGGTCGTGACCGGGGGCCCACTCCACGATTCCCTCCCATGCGGAGTCGACGGTTGGCTGGTCGCCAAACTTGAACTCGAGCTCGCCGCCGTACTGTTTCGGGATGTTGCGGGGTTCGATGAACTGCTCGAGTGTCGGGCGGACCTCGTGGGGGCTGAGGATGAAGATCTTGGAGACCGTGATAGGGTCGAACCAACGCTTGATCCAGGCCCACACTGTTGAGAAGAATGCAGGGGCACCGATGATGAAGATACCTGGTCATGTTCTGTCAGTACAGTCATGTGGCGATGATGGATGTCTGCTTACGATCGAGAGTCTCTGGATAATGCGCCGTTGCGAGCTGACTAGCAGCCTGCATGTGTCCCTTCAAGTTCCAAAACTGCTTCAAGCTGACCCCAGAGATATCAACGATGTTGGTGCTCAGGGTGATGGGAGCGTCGCGGTGCTCGCGGTCTCTAAGCTGCGTCGACAGCGGCTGGGTGAAGCGAGTGAGGTTCTCGTACAGCGCAAACAGGCGCATCATGCCCGCGGGCGTCTTGCCGTCGAACTTGGCTTTGCTAAAGGTCGATTCCTTGCCCAGCTTCTCATAAGTAGCGACTGTCTTGCTGTCGAGCTTCTGGACCTCGAACAGGTAGATGGGAATGCCGCGACGGTCGCGGCGGCCAAGCCATTGCGGGTACAGGCGACGGGACTGCTCAAAGGCATCGAGCTCGATGGTCTGGTAGAGGACGTCAATGTCGTTGGCGGCGCGCCAGGCTTCCGTGTCCTTGAACTGCGTGAGAGCGTCTTCGGGGACCCATCTTCGTGCGCGAAGGTATCGGCTGCATGATAAGGCGGGAAAAAGTCAGCAAAAATGCCCTTCTTGTCTGCTTCCGGATGTTCCGGCGCAGTAGGAACTGCGGCAGAAAAAGAGGATCTTGCTGAATAACTCACAGCAGAGTCGAATCGTCGTGGGAAGCTGGCGGGCCTGGCTTGTACAGCCCCTTCTCCTCGAGCAGCGTTCTGAAGGCGGCGAGCTGCGTTTCCTCGTGCTCGTTGAGGTGACCCAAGTGGCCATGAGGATACCCAACGTCAGACACCGTCGAGGCGTGGGACTTGACCTTGGCCGCGGGGTCAGAAGCTGCGGTATCGGTCGTCATTGTATGTGTGTACTACTGTATTATCTGGTGTCGGTTTCGCGGACAGGAACAAGTGATGTGTTACAAAGAACGCGGTTCTTGTTGCATTCGCACTTTTTTTGATTTGAAGAACTTCTACTCGTCAGCGTAACGGTGCGAAGTCGCTCGGAGGAAGGGTCTGGAGCGTCAGCCCGGCATGACGGGCGGACAGCGGCATGGGGCGGGCACGCGGGATCCATCCATAACCCATCTGGATCCAGTGTGCCAGTCCATTTCTCTTTGATGTGGTAATCGACCTGGGAGTAAGCGGGAGAATCTGGTGTGCGGCGTGCCTGGTGCACTGCAGGTCTCTCAACCAACCCCTGTGACCAATCCTTGTCACCCGTCAGCTTACCTTATCATCCGCCGCCTCCGGCTCCGTCAACCCGACGATCCCGGCCACCGGACGGACTTTTTTACCTATACGTACAGGATGCCTTACGTCATACAGCAGCGTTCTACCTCGGACTTTTCGCATTTTCTGCCCCTCCAGAATACCATCATTTCGACGACGCGACTGAACAACAGGCCTTGAATCCGCCGTCGTCTACCTACATCAATTCGAAAGAACTGCGAAGGTTACTCAACAATTTCTTTCTCGCTGCCTTGCATCATGCAGGCGCCCCATCGGGCCGCCAGCCTAGGTCCTTAGTGCTCATTGCACCGCTGCACCGCATCCTTTGGCGTGTCGCCAGCCAATGAGACGAAAGTGACAGGCTAAGGCCTGCGAGTCATGGTGGAGACGGAACTTCAAATAGACGACGGCTTTGAAGGAACCAAACATCCGTTGCGTTCACCATGGACCAAGGTAAGGTAGCAAACACCATGTTTCTGTGTTACCGGTGAATACAAGGTTGTCCTTTGTTCACTCGTCAGCTGCACAAACACACTGCCCTATGGGTCTTCTCGATCGATACCGCCTCAGGTGTGATTTCTGGGTCAAGTTCATGCGCCTGGAGGTTTAAACTTACGATTCAAATTGCCAATGTCTCTTTTCAACCAATTAGATGGGTCTGTGATGAATCCACTTCGCCTAATCTGGCAACCTCCTGAGATCAAGTCTCGGGTTGACTCAGTGGGTTCCCGAGGATACGCGGATAGCATTGCGAGCTTAGTTTGATGGTTCAAGCAGGCTGCGAAGCCACACATCTTGCGGGCAGCTGTGTGTTGTGTCTCGACCCTTTCCGAAACAATACAGATCCACGTTTCCTGCTCTTATTGTATGGTTTCTTCTTCTCTCGGTGTTCACTCAGTAGCTCCAGTGCCATCTTATTCGCCGTTATTATGACAGATGAGTGCCAAAGGTGACGGCAAGAAGCAAGTGATTCTCGGGACTTCATCTTCATACCATGGGTATGTGTATAATGAACCAATGAACGACTGGCCTGTCATCGTGGCCTCTAGGCCTCGTTCACACCCAGGGCCTCATATGAGCCACGCCAGACATGTCCATTAGACAGGTGACCTGATGTCTGTAGACCTCTGGCGCCAGTGCCATTCTTTAATACCTATATGAGCTCGTACATACTTCCAGTGTGGTGTGCCAGTGCATTCATGGCGACATGAACCCGATGGGCAGCGCTATATGCCATTATGAGTGGGGTCAAGAGCCTGCCGTCTTGTTATCACAGGAAGTCCAGACGATCATTCATGGAACATATTCTTGCTAGTCATCAACTTTCATTTTCTAGTAAAGGCGTAGTCGTCATTGAAACATTATCAACTGCTGCCAAATGCCTGTACTGGGAGTAGGTAGGTTGCTAGGTCTTGGCCTTCGACAAGTGAAGCTCACACCAAGCATTCTCAAATGCCTTCTGTTTGCCCTCCTATCTTTATCCATCCTGCCAGCTGCATGTTGCCTGTTGTCGTGCTGATAACTTCCAGCGCCTAGGCCTTCCTCCAATACGCATCTGTCGGATTGACTTCAACCATCCATAGCCTCATCACCCTTCCCCCGGTCCTCGGTTATATAATCACCGAGGCTCTTGTTCGCTCGCACCCTCTACTTCAGCGCGCGCCTCGTTCCTGTCTCTTACTTCCAATTCATAGCCGGCCTCTATTGCATACATCTTGATGGTCACGTTGTAGCTTGTGGCCCTGCAACACCATTCGAGCTTAGCTTGCTGTAAGGTACCAGTGTCCGAGTTCTTCTTGACACATTGGCCATGGAAGTAATGTTGTAGTCATCCGATGCCACTTGGAGGCGAATTGTTCGAACAACCTGCGTGCGTCACGCAATGTCTGCGTTTGAAACTAATTCATTTTGCAGAGGTCGAAGATCCATCTTTGTGACTGCATGCCTTCATCCCAACTGCATTTGCCCGCTGCGCATCTTGCGAGAGAGTGAAGAGACCACCATCGGAGGTGGTAGCCGTTGTCGACGCAAAAGTCGTGCACGTTGACCTTGTTGATATCGAGAGGGTAGTGATTGTTCTCCAGCTCCAGACACTCTTGCCAGCATTCAGGCAGTTCGTGAAGGGGGAAGTGGTATCCTCGGGAGACTATCTGGGTCTTTGGGGCCTCCGTCGGCGGCAATCAGGGGCAGTACGGCGAGAAGAATAGTTATAAACTTCATTTTGGCCACTGCGTGAATGATAATTTTGATAGAGTGGAGTTGGATGGTTGATTTGGTGCTGAGATGTGTGTTTGATGGGTTGCTGTTGTCCTTGTATGTGTGTGTATATGTGTATGTGTGGTAAACTGCCTGATATCTATACCAGCATTGTGGGGATTGGAAGACAAGTTTTACGAGTGCCAAACTACGTTCTCTATTAGTAACGTTCCCATTTACAGGATCAACTTATCTTTGAGTTTGTGTCCAGAGAAAGGGGGATTGGAGATAGGGTCTTGATTGTGAGGGCCTTGTACGTTAACCCTTTTAATATGCAATCTCCGATCGGTCTGGCCCTGAACCCTCGAGTATGATCTTGTCTCCATCACTCAGAGACCTGGGACGAATCTCTCGGGCTTACTTCGACACATGGTACGGTATCCTTTCCATGGGCTATTTGTCTAAACTTAATTCTAGACGAATGATCTCACTGCCTCTCTGCCATTAATCTATCACTCACACACTATTCGAGGTCCATTCACAAAAGGTTGCGTACCTTGTTATTGCGATTATTCGTGGGGAAACTCGAGACAACCAATAGGAAATCTGGGAGGGCTGTCTAATTGTCAATGCTTCTGTCTAAATTCGGGTTCAGACATTTGATGGAGATAGTTCACCATAAAGCGTACAAGCAATATTTTAGTGATGTCGGATTGTCGGCCAGAGTTCTGACCAGACACCTTGAAGGCCTTGTACAGCCGATTTTCCACATTGGTCCCTTAAACGTCTCATGGTCAAGGAAGAGCTATCAACCTCTACGGCTCGGACCGTGAACATCCAGGGTCTGCAAACTGCAAGGGTGGCTAAGGTATGGCGTAGCCGTGGTTTGCAGTGAGTATAATTCCGAGAGCGGGGGTAGGGCTGTGGTCACGGCATGGTGATTTAGGTGGGTGCTTTGGTAGGAACATGAGATATATAAAGAAGCGCTTCCCCCTTGGGAGGCGATCTGTAGCCCAAGAAGTCATCCAATTAGCCACAAACAAACAAATCCATCTCTTTCTACTACATTATCTTCAAATCAGGGGTCTCAATATACCAGATCCTCCTCACAGACGTTGTCCTGATCCTTGCTCCATCTCACCATCTCTCCACCTACCACTTACGCCTCTTCTACTCTGCGCATCTTCAACAATCAAAATGAAGGCCTCGACTGTCCTTTTCGCTATTCTACCTGCCATCGTACAGGCTGGAGAACCCGGAGGCCCTAAGGATCCAGACAGTCTTTCAAGAGGTCCACTGCCACTTCACCAACTCCCTGAATGCTGGCAGGGCTGTCTTCAAAGTGAGGATCGCTGGTTTCCGCCAGATATCAACACGATCAGCGTCTATGACTTTTGTCTAGATACTGGCCTACACGTCCGCTTCTGGTCTCAACACAGCCTCGCAACATGCACAAACAGCGCTTGTACTAAAGCAGAGGCCTATGTATCGCAAGACTGGTACTTCGACACATGTCACCTGAACTGAGCTTCCCTTTACAAGCCTGTTCATTTCCCGGTACAAAAAGCATTTAACATATGAAATGCTATTCATATCCGCAACCTAAAAGCCTACACACCTCTACAAGCATGGTTTCCGACATTCGAATCGTCTTCAGTGAACGGATTTGCAACGGCGCAAACCTATAAGGCTTCACATCAGTACAGGCCTGTCAATACACAGGCATGAAAATAGGGATGCTAGGGGTTGGTTGTTTGTTTGAGGATTGATCGCAATGAGGCTTCAGAGGGCTGTCAGGGATTGGTCGATTGCTTGAGGATTGATCACGATGAGGATTCGAGGGGCTGTCTTCATGCTTCATACTACTTCATCAAATAATGAGTAGTCGGATAATCGAAAGAGACACACATCAGACTGCTAATTTGCATTTCCACATCAGCTGATGCATTCTTAAGTTGTGACAGTGACCTGTGTTAGAAGAAAAAATGAGGAAAAAAGATGAATTTCTGGAGTGTGAAGACCATTATTGAGCATCAAAATAGCCGAATCAATTCCCCATGACTAGAGCGACCGGATAAAAAATCTGCTTGCTTTTGTGCTGATAGAAATGAAATGCTGACTCTGGCTATACCTGGCTGTCATCTCCTCCAGATGAGTCAGATTCAGGCTGACTGGCGCAGGCTTGCTCCTCCACAGCGCGAATGCTTTCCACACTATGTGACGAGACCGAAAAAGTCCTGAACATTCTATCGAGATCTTGAATAGCATTGGACATTGCCTCCTTGCCAACCCACTCTCTGAATGTGGGCGACGGCGGGGTTCCCATATCCCGGAAGTGCTTGAGTGCAATTAGATTCGATAGAGCCACTCGGAGTGGTAGCAGGGATTGGTCCGGCTCTTCAAATATGAGCTCAAGCTCACGCCTGCCATCTGTGGCGTCGTCAACAAAACTAGAGGTACTCATACCATCGTGCTCCTCCGCTCGAGGATAGCCGATGGTGCAGGCGATCTGAGCAGTTCCGACGCTGAGCACAAAGGATCTGAGAGTGGATCGTGGCCAGCATAGGCAGCCACGCGACTCTAGGTATTCCATATAACCAAAGACCTTGTTTGTGAAGGCGTTGGGTTCTTCAAAGTATTGAAAATTTCGGTATAACTTGCGGAGGAAAAACTGTATCGGTGTCCGCATGCCCTCCCAGGTCCAAACACTTGTCGGGTCGACACCGCGACGTAGGAGCAGATCCACCTTGGCCTCGAAAAGAGCCGGGACTTCCTCGTTCAGGGCATTGTGCCAGGAATGCCCGGCAAGCTGCGGCGTGAGTTCGCAGGTAACAGTTGCTCCGCACCCGAATAGAAAGTCCATCAGTTCGATAGAGTGCCCGTCCGCATTTGCAGCCTCAGCGAGGGCCATGTCAAGCTCTCTGGCGTATTTCGGATGTCGAAGCATTGGTTCCTTCTCCTCATCCTCGTGTTTATTTTTCAAATAATGGGCCTCCGATATCTTCAACCCATACTGATCTGAATCCCGACCAAATGGGACCTGAGTTTCTCTAAGATAGTCTCCATCGCCTTCTTCTTATAGATCCAGAACTCTTCCTCGGATGTATAAGGCTTAAAGTCTTTATACCAGAACGTCATGTGATAGCGGCTTCTCGCTGCAAGTGCGAGAGACCCGAGTCCCGTTGCATCATGAACTTGAAGCCAATCCCTGGTCTCACGATGCTCTGAGCGATTTAGAACGTCAATACTGAAGACAGGTTCAGCTCCATTACCGAGAAGGACGTTGGCAGCTTTGAGATGACCTCCCAGAAGGGCGTCGTGGAGGCAGCTGTCTAGGTAGTATTGAGGTGCCACACAATCTGGCCCGATCTGGCATTTCAGAACCCGCAGAATGATATCGCTTTGGTCGTCCCGCATCAGTCGCAGGAGGACAGCATGGTCTCGAACAGCTTTGCGATACAAGAGCGGCGCGATATATACGGCAAGACGGCGACAGGTGAGTAGGAGATGGCGAAGGCATGAGAAACTGAGGTCTGAACAAGCTGCAATTTGCAAGATAGTCTCGGGTGGTAGAGATTGAAAGCAGGTCATCCTGACTTGAGACGATTTGTTCAGTATGGTAGATGAAGAAATGAAAAACTGATTTGGTACGGAACAAGCTTTTCGCCCTCATCAGCGGCCATCATCGTAGAATTAGAGGCGGGCAGCTTTATCTACGAATTTTGATTGTACAAACAGGACGCGGTACTCGAGAAGAATCAAATCTTTGATTTTTGACTGTGTTCGCAATGAACAAAGAAGCTATTCACGGCGAGGTTCACCGCAACCTGAACAGGTCCTTTGTCTCCTCGGACGGCAACGGTGCATTGCCGTTTTTTGAGCGGGGTCGCTTTCCTTGCCCTGACCACCAGGAAACACCAAGACGCAGCGGCGGAACCATCAATCATGATGCTATAGATCAATCTGCAAGCCTAAAGGGCGATTTTGATTCCAGTCAGATGACCCTTGTTGCATAACATTCGTCTCCTTTCTTAACATGTTTTACCTCAGTGATTCCCAGGCGAGTTGCTCCTGGCATCGATTTCCAACAGAGGGAACCTGCAACATTTGCAAACAGGAGCGCGTAGAAACAAAATCAGTATCCCTGCATAGACCCGGCGAAAACACCGAAGTTACCATTGGCATATACCTCATCAAGACGTGTTCCCCTATTGACTGGCGGCCCTTCAACAGTCATTGCCAGCCATGTAAGACTTGAAACCAAAAACCTTCATTACTTGACTCCATCAGATACAGTATTCAAAATGGCAGGGGACAGCCTAGCAGCATCATTTCGCTCCAAACGGGTCTGTACTACCTATCGAAGGTGAGGCCCAACAGTCTGGCACATCCGCTGGAAGATTCACCACTCGGACTCTGCTGCTCGAGTGCCCGATGAGTGGTGTCTGCGTCATCTTTGCTTTTGCCATTGGGATGGTAGGCAGGAGTTGAAGAGAGCGCTGGCACTCCCCTTCGAAAAGGTGAAAGTGGGTGAACCTAAAGAGCGTCAAGCGGCTGAAGCGGCTGGAGGTCGCCTGAACGCCCGAACAAAGTACAAGGTCGGTACCTTTCATCTGTCGAGGCACTGGACGTTTGTCAAAGGAAGGCCCAAGACAGTGCGAAGAATACCTTAGATTGGAACCTCCCACCTGGCTACAAGCTGTAATTGGAAGATTCGCGACTCGCAGAGACTTGATTCGTGAAGTGAGGTGCCCTAGAAAAGACACGTGTTCATTGACATCCTCTAGGGATTACTATCAAGAAGGGAGTCGCTACATGTATTTGCTCAAGGTCCGTTCCCAGACTGGGGCGAATTCTCCATGTTCTTGGTTCCCAGATCAAGGCCTGTGACTTCTCACAACTAAGGTGATACATCTGCCCCCGAGGTTGCAACACAAGGAACCTATCCACTGCAGTCCGAGCCGAGTCAACCCAACGTTCAAAGACTGCGGACCTTGGCCTATCGGAGATTGCTTGGCAAACGACGGATCTAAACGCGTTGCTCTTGCTGCGTGGGGCATCCTCCATCGCCTCCAAGTGCATGGGTCCCGGATGGCTTCCGCTTCAAGTATGCCCTGGTGTTCCGCGTTCCATCCCTCGGCCATCTCGCTTTGCTCTCCAGATAATCCTCCATGTAGCAAATCCCACTCAAATGAAGCGATCCTCTAGCTTTTCCGAGCCGCTCACTACGTCTTGTTCCACCAATGCCCTATTTGACCCTCAAAGTTGGCACTCTGTCTGGACGTGGCAATCGTCAGGGAACTGAACGAAGACTTGTGGTCAGTGGTCAAGCTGGAGCACCGAGTGATTGAATCGAGACATACCCTTCGGTGAACAATTGATATGCGACACGGCAACACATCTTTGTGCCTCTGTTGAGCCATTCCGCGCCGTCAGAGTAGGAGCTTCGACACAGCCACGAGCGCGGCCAGGCTTCCAGTCAAGAAACTGAAGCACAAGTCAGTGATACTAGACCATCCCATGAGCAGAACCCCAAATACTTGTTGGCTCGCAGAGCAATAAATCCGTCGTCACCTGTACCAAAACATCAGTACCTTTTCATCATGGAATAAGCATCAAGATGTGACGTACTTGATCCTGACTGAGTACCGGTGTCTATGGCGTTGAACGGTGATGGTTTGCAACGTCTCATTACAACGCTCGACTGCAACTTTGAGCTCGGTGCCTGAAAGCTCCAAGTGACTGGAGTAGCAAGACGCCAGGGCTGCGAGATGTGTCGATTTGGTACCTATGCTGATCAGCAGCTGCAACGTTGGATCGTGACGAAAGGACAAGCCTTTGGGTGAGCACGGGTAGGCCACATACTTCTACCGCCGTAGAATCCACGACTCGGATACGTGGAAAAGAAAAACAGATCGTCCAGTTGCGTGCAATTGATCCATCTGCTGAGAAGAATGGCTGAGCATGCAAGTGCCCCTTGCAAGAAATGTTCTGTGAAGAACACTTCTCAGCTCGGCACAAGGCTGACTCACTTCCGTCTGTCGAAGAGCATCTCTGACGTGAAAGGTTCTCAGTGATGAAGTCGCATCAGAAAGCATTGATGAGTGACGCTTTGCCGTCTGAGTGTCGTAATATGTCCGCCGCAGGCCCCGAAGATGGTCGCCAGCGAATGAAGCCGACTCCAAGAGTGCCGACGCAAAGCCGAGAGAAGAGTGCCCAAGAGCTGGATGATCGAGTTGTGTGTCTCCCCTGATTTTCCAGGAACGAAATGAGATATGTGCCCGGCGGTGCCCAAAAGAGATCGAATAGTAGTTCAGTGTTGTGCGTCTGCTGCCTCAGAAGCTATTTGAAGGATAGAAGCTTGTTCAAGGGATTTGAGGGTGCGAGGAGTGCCGGTCTCCTGTGATATTGGAAATAAGATGGACCAGAGGGGTCGTTGTCGTATGAGGTAAGGAGTTTTGCTGCCCCAGACACATGGGGAGAGTGAGCAAAACAACAGAAGGTGTGAAGGATGAGATATGCTGAGTCGTATGTTTGCTTCTGCTGCCCCAGAAGAAGACCAGGAAAAGAGGAAAAGAGAAAATTCCAAACAAGGTGATTGACGTGTCGAGTACCGAGCTCAAGTTGCCAAGAGAACGAAGCGAAGAAAAAGCATTACTGCTGCCCCAGAAATGCCGAGTGAAAGTGAAAAGTATCGGAATTTGAGAAAGTGCCGTGTGAGGTGTCGACTTCCCTACGCCAGAGGAAAGTGAAGTGAAGTTCAAAGTTGTTGGATAAGGCGAGATGCCAAGTTTCTGCTGCCTCAGAAACAGAAGGTGAAGGCAAGAAAGTGCCAAATAAGTTGAAGGACATGTGTGTGTGTCACGCTCCCGATGGCCAAGAACATGAAGTGAAGGCCGAACCGGTCCAAGTTGTCGAATCGGAGTGAAGTGCCGAGTTTCTGCTGCCCCAGAAACGTGAAGAATAGCCAGGAATGGCTAGAAAAAGATGTGTGAAGTGTTGATTGCTCCCGCCAGAGCAAAGTGAAGTGAAATTTAGAGGTGTTGAATAAAGTGAGTTATCGGGTTTCTGCTGCCCCAGAAACACGAAATGAAGACAAGAGTTGCCGGAAGATTTGAAGAAAGGTAAATGAGTTGCCAAGTTCCTTTGCCAAAGGAACTTTAACTGAAGGGAATGAAATGATGACTCCGAATGTAGTGTTGCGTCAAAGTGGAGTGACGCGTTTCTGCTGCCCCAGAAACAAAATGAGAGAAGGTTGAGTTCGCGAGTGCCAAGTCGCGAGCCGAGAGTGTGGATGAGAGAAGAGTGTTGAATGTTCCTGCTGCCCCAGAAACAAGATGAGAGAAGAAGGCTGAGTTCGCGAGTGCCAAGTCGCGAGCCGAGAGTGTGGATGAGAGAAAAGTGTTGAATGTTCCTGCTGCCCCAGAAACATTAGATGGAGAAAGGTTGATGATTGATCGCATGAAAAGTTGATGATTGCATCATGAACCAAGAGTGTAAGTGAAAGGAGTGTGTCGTATTCCTGCTGCCCCAGAAACACTATGCCAAGACCAAAGTCGAAGAAGACAAAACAGTTGGTTGAAAGTGCAATGCCGAGTGTCTGTGGCCCAAGAAACATGAAGTGAATCGAGAGCCAAGAGCTTGAAGTCAAAAGTGTGAGAACTGCCAAGTGAAAACAGTCTGCCGAGTTTCTGCTGCCCCAGAAACGAGAATGTTCGGGTGAGAGACGTGATGTGGGATTGTTACGTCTCAAGATTGTTACGTCTTTAGGATGTTGGAGTGTCAACCAAAGGTCCTCGATTGGTGAGAATGGGATGAGGTCAAAAGGTCGAGTTTCTGCTACTCCGAAAACATGTGTGGGGATGGTCCGAGTGCATGGAGAACCAAACTTGACCAGAGATGGATCAAGGTGAGTCGTGGATGAGGAAGAAACCATCCATGTGCCGACCTGAAGCGGAGTCCAGGGGATGTTGATGATGGAGAAGCGAAGGCGCTGTCCATGTTGATTGACAGATATGTCAGTCAGCTGATGTGCCGTTGAACTGATGTGTTGTTCAAGCGATGTGTCGCTCAACTGATGTCTCGATCAACTGATGATTCATCCGATGCCCGTGATAGCGTCGGAAGTGAATTGTGTCAAGAGTCTGTGGAGACAGTGTCGAAAGACAATGTTGTTGAGTGAAGAGTGGTCGAACCTCAAGGCTAGGTGTGGATGATTGCCGAGGTTGATGACGGAGGTGATGAGTCTCCATTGATTGCAGTCTCGCAGGTAGCTGTGCAAACTTCCTGTGCCAAAGCCACATTGCCGATGAGATGATGGATGTGCAATGGGTCCGGAGTGATGAGATGAGTGTTGAGTGTTGAGACTGCAAGGAACCCTGGGATGAACAATGCCTGGCGTATGTTTGATGGTAGGCAAAAGTTCGAAGTCACAATGTGTATCCGTTGAAGTTGAGGGTGAGTGTGTGACTTGTCGAGAGTTTGAGGAACCCAGGGGTGGCAGGTTGTGTTCCAATGACAGAACAGTGACCCGCCGTCGCGTTAGCTTCGTCGTCTTCGATCGCCCGATCGCAATTCCGACTACTGACAGCCGACACCAGCGTGAAGGTGCGACATTGTCGGCCTTGTTTTTTAAAGAGGTTGTCATCCTCCAAGTCCAAACGAAATTTCGAATGGATGGGCGAGGCCTGTCAGGATCATCAGTCCTGAGAAGGCGTAAGACATATTGGTGTACCTGTTTGCACGGCAGGCTGCATGTCTTGTCGAGAGTAGACTGGGCGAGGCGAGTAAATCCGACCTCAAGCCGTCACAGTGGGGCGCGTAATCGACCGCCAACCGTGTGCCAGGGCGCGACGAGGCGAGTAACCGACCTCAGCCGCCGGCCCCCGGCCAGCCTAATCCTCCGAACTCCAAATGCGTCGGCGCCGCGAAATGTCGTTACGGAGGGCGGGAGGGAGAGGAGTGAGGCTAATGCCATCCGGTAGACCCCCAACTGGTACAACCAGAGCACGATCCTCCATGAATTGGTCCCACCGAGGTCCGAAAGGGAGATCCCAATCGGGGTGAACACCGAATTCCCGCACCCTGCGAGGGGTACGCCAGAAGAAAGGCCACTCCCAGATGCTGTCGCCTAGCACCGCGCGCAGGTTTCCCATTGCGCCGAGATCCCACGGGTTAAATCCAACCGTCACATGCTCCAAGCCGTTAGGCCCGGCAATCCCCATCGGCCATGCCTGCTGGGGGAGGTTCCGGATATACGCCGTCGTCTCTTTGTGCGTTTGGTTCCGAAGTCCCTGGTTAACCCATTGACCCCGGAATGGCGCCTTCTTCACCCAGAGAAAAACGAAGGGAAGGGCTCCGGCAGCCACGACAACTGGGGACAGCGACCACCTGGTTCCAAAGGACGCCAGTGAGAAGCAGAGAATCCCCAAAGAGTAAAGGTGGAAGACCACAACCCAACCCATAAAGAGCAGGTATGGCTTCTGAGTCTCCAAGGAGACCGGGCACCAAAGCCACCAGCACTAGATCAGAATTAGCCGAGTTCTGCCAACACGAGGGAGAAGGAGGATAACTTACATAGTGGTCAAAGAGCGCGATGCACCCCAAGTCCACCCCCTTGTTCGTCGTGCCGTGGTACATCCGGTCCAGTATCGACCCAGGGCCCTCCCCACCTTCCAGGTCGGCGTTACGGGAGCAGCGGAGGCAGAGGTTGGGTCGGAACCCCAGGTCGAACCAGTACCGGGAATCGTCGGCGTCGGCCAGGGTCTGCATAATCATCTTTCGGCGGGTGACTGCCCCTTTCGGGATCCGGTACCCTCGTCGGAGTATACGGTACGAATACCACCAAAGGGACACCAGGCAGCCGGCAGTGTGGAAGAGGACGAAGACGTAAACACCCAAGAGGGCAGAGGCGGTGGCGAGGTCTGAGGACGGGCGGAGGATCCAGAAGGGAACTTCGCGGGCGGCGGGGATGAGGTGGTGATTGACTATAACAGATTAGTAAAGAACGGATGTTATGATAGAATGATGGAATGAGATGATGGAATGAGATGATGGAATGAGATGATGGGACGGGATGATGGGATGGGATGACGGGATGGATATCGGACGAACCCAAAGTATGGCACACCAGCCAGGAGGTCCCGAAGATGTCGAAAACCAACAAAACCGGAATCCACGACGAGATCCAGGAGAATGTGGCGTCGGCGAGGGCAATGCCCACGCCCACAACCCAGGCGGCGGAGGAGGAAACGGTCCCAACGACGGATTCCATGGCTGCGGCGGCGGCGGCAATCAGATGGCGGCGGCGGCGGCAGAGAGCAGATGGCGGCAGATTCAGATGAGAGGACGAAGAGCAGACGAAAAAAAAGACGAGAAGGCAGTTCAGCTTGAAATTCGTCTGTAGTCAAGTCAGCAAAATTGGACCGAAACCGAAAGCTCGTCCTTTGGGGGTGGTCAACGTACGTTACTCGTGGTCCGAAGAAGAGAAGAAGTTCAGAAGAGGGGAGCGGGGCGAGAAGAGGTTTAAGTAGAACACCCACGAGGGAGTCTCTCCGGGCTTCCTTCCTTCTCTGGCTTGACCTGGAGACCCAGTACCTTCCTCCTTCTCAAGAAACAGCAGGTTCGTTAGGCATAAAGGCACCACAATGACGACACGGGCGTAAGGGACAACGAGGGAAGGAACGCCATCTCGAGGGGCGGAAAGCACCTCCAAGGAATCTTGAACTTCAAGGTAGGAAGGAAGTTCACCCTGCTTGGCAGGACTGAGCAATTGCACCAGCTATCAACCAAGCTTGATCCGTCATGAGCAACAAATGGCAATCACTGGCAGACCATGTCTCCTCCATAAGGCATGTAACCAGACTTCCTTCAGATACCTTACCCATCATGAGGAAAGACGCATTAAGGTCTGAGATGACAGTTACCAGAGATCCTTTCATTCTTCGTTCTTTCCACACCCACACATGCTTCAGCATGCCCGCATAACCCGTCTGTACTGACGGAATCAGGCATGTTTTTGTCTCTTGCAGACTGGCAGGGGTCTTGACGACAGGAAGGAACGATGAAGGCGGCGGGACTCGGAATATTAAGAGGCGGCAGGATGCATGTGACTAGAGCTTACAAGAACAGAGGAAGTAAGACCCGTGGGAGCAAGATACCTAACCTACTTATACAAGACGGAAGGGACTCTCCCATCTACCTTAATCTAACGCAGCGACCTCGCTAGTCGCCGCCAAGGGACGAACCGGAGACTGGAGATCTCTGCAACAACTACAACTATGAAACGTAATTAGAAATTCGAATGTACAGGATTAGGCATCCAATCTGACAGACATGGAAGGCCGGGGACTGCAGAGACAAGAAGTCGAAGTTTTGCAAGAAGCATCAAGAACAAAACTTACCATTGCCCGACAGTCATTTCGGCGGGATGCCTTCCCTCAAGGCACTGGACTCGCACTTTCCTGGAGAATCCGATCTTCACCTCCCTTTCGAAGAGCAGTCACGCAACAATGACGCAGTTGGCTTGATGGAATCGACGACTGGAAGATTTCAAAGAGTAAGGAGCCACGATCCCGCGGTCTTTCCCATTGCACGACGACTGGACGCGAGGTACCCGTCGCCTCACTAAGGTAAGATAGGTAGCTCAAGGAAGGCAGGTACGTTGGTGGTCAAAACAAGCTGCTGTGATTGGCCAGGAGGGTTTGACCCACTCCCGTCCCACCTTCCATGGAATGGGCCGCCGACTGGTGAGCGGCAGGGCGCAATGCTCCCTGACCACTCCAGCCGTTGTGCGCTTGAAATTTCACTAAGGCGAATAAGCTAGGTAAGGTACCCAGACACAGATTGCCACTCTGGAAGACTTCTTGATACCTAAGGTAGGTAGTAATAAGACCTCGCCCGTCTCAGTTTCTCGCATCCACCCTGGTCAGGTCACTTCTGGGCGTAAGCAGACAGTCTCCAGGGTCATCTTGCTTCCATAGTGAAGTTGTTTGTATTTTGATTCACTCCTTACAGTGAGTGAGTAATTACCAAAACGCCGCGAACCATCGTGCTTAGAATTAAACACCCCCTCCCTCATCATCTCACAATATTCCCATCTACTCTTAATCTTCCCGTCAATTCCTGTCCTGTACTCCTGCAATGTTTCCATTCTGCTAGGTTTGCGTAGTAGCAGCGCCGGGGCATTTGTGAATGAATCGCAATTTGCGAGTGTGTTTTGATTGAAGAGAGTAAGTGCCTCGGTGGCTGCTTTTCTCCTTGGAAGATTCTGGGTACTTTTACTGGATATCCTTGGCCTGGGTTGAAGCTTAGTTCATTTGGCAGATCTCAAAGTACCAGTCTTGCGCTACGTAGTGCTCTGCTTTACTGCAAGCGCCATACGTGCATGTAGCAAGGGCATGCAGAGACCAGAAGCGAGTATCGAATAGCGGGTCCACGCAGAAGTAGTAGACACTGACTTTGTTAATGTCGGGTCGATACCAGTGATTCTCGCTTTGCAGACAGCCTTGCCAGCATTCGGGGAGCTGATGAAGGGGAAGTGGTCCCCTTGAAAGCTTTTCGTCCTCCTTTGGCCCTCCAATTTCTCCTGCGACTGCAAGGGAGACGCTGGAGAGAATGGCGAAAATGGCAGTGGTAGGCTTCATCTTGGTGGTTGGTTGTTGTGTTGTGAAGTGGTGTCTCTTGTGATGTAGTTTGCGTCTGCTTTGCCAAGAAGCTTGGGTAGAATGCGAAGCTTGACTGAGAAGTGAGGCTGAGTGAGGGTAGAGGTTTGGTTGATAGAAGAGACGTGAATGAGTGATGAAGCTTGTGAATGATAGATGCTTGTAGATGAGGGATGAAGCTTGTGGAGGTCGAATTCCTTGGGATTCAAGCCGTCGAAGTTGAGGAATTGCTTCTGTCTGAGCATTCTATCGTGCTTCTCTGGGAGATATCCTCCTTTTTATATGTCTGCCAATACCATCTATCTCCGTTATGGTGCTCGAGACCTCAAACCTTATTCCAAAATTACTTCTGGTCCCAAAGGTCGGACATCCACGAACCTTGAGGTCTGTGCTGATACATGAAGTGTCAAATTGGGTCCCACAGTTTGGCATCAAGATTTATACGGAACAACAGGCTGACCTATTGGTCCACAAGTACACCGGCCACACATGGCTTCCCGAGCCCATGGTATGCCGCGAAGCTTACACTATACCCAACTTTCAAAATGGAAAGTCGGGCTTTTGGCTCCATACCTCTAAGTACATTGTTGTCGAAGAGAATGAATTATATGTGAGTCATAACTACGAGAATACCATACCTCAGCCAGGATATGATGAACTGGATGGTAATATCGAACGAATCGCAAGCCCTCTTCAATTCACTGAGTTCTTCTCTACTGTCCTACTATCGACAGATAGACTCGGTTCCTGCGCGGACTGAATCTCTCTTTTGCCAGAGTCGCTTTCGCTGCGGGTGTGAGGGATTACCACTGCAAGCTCTCGGCGGCAACCGCTGGGGCAATAGGTAACCTGCGAACCAAACTAAAGTTTCTGGGAGAAAGTGTCCTCGCGGATAAGGAAGCCCCTTCAACACCCTTCCTCCTAGAAAGGGCCACTTGGACAAGCCACCAGACTACCATGTCGCTGAGCGCTGGAGAAGAGTAGTGCGCCATCAAGACCTGATATTTTCGCGTAAGCTGGAGCCCATAATGCTTCATAACTGAGAGGCCAATAAGCATCTTCTTCTACGTGCCGAATAAAATCCCGAAAAGCTCTCCGTAGGGTAGCTAGCTGCCAGACCGTTGGCCGCTGCGAAAGGATCTCAAGTACTACTAAGCTACGGATGACTGTTTATAAATGCTCAGTCGACAAGAATTGAGGCCATCTCGGACAAACGAGGGTAAATTCTCATATATCGAACTGCGTATTCGGAATCTGGGAAAAGGGGAAACGGGCGTGAGGTCACCGCGCCCACGATTCCTCCGAAAGCTTAAGAGGCTTGCGCAGGCAGAAGGGTCGGTTGCCCGGCCCACACCCCCTCCTGAATCCATAGTCATGGGCCCAGACATCAAAAAGGGCAAGCCCGATTCAATTCATCGTCACTTGGTACGGGTACCTACCATATCTTCATCATTACCTTTTCCCAGTGGCGTCTCGGACACTTCAAAGTCATGGCTGTGTCATTTAAAATTCTAAATGGCGGCAGGAGCTTTTCGGGCTTTCGTTAAGGGTTCTTATCGCTCTCCTCCTTCTCTTTTGGATGGTCTCAAATGCCTGAGAGAGCCACTAAAGCCCGAAATATTACAATTTCCAGTGATAGTAGTTGCCTTCGAACTGTTTATTATCGTTCCTCTGTGGGAGGTAATTGAATGAGCAAAGATGGGTCGACGTGATTCAAGAGCCGCAATGCAACTCATGAATCACGCCGAAAGAGAAGACGTGGTTTGCGCTCGCATCGTGATTGGCCGAAACTCCGAAATCGAGTGTGTCATCCAATGCGCACCACTTCCCCCCCCGGAGCTAATCCAACCCCAGTCGCCATCATCGATCTCCCCCAGTAATGCCATTCCCACTTCAACCCGCCCTCATTCCAACTACCATCGTCGTACACGTATGGTCTACCTACCTAAGACTCCTACGCATTATTAGAACCCCTCTCCTTTAGAACAGCCCCTAAACCTGCGGTAGACGCCTCTCAGCATCAAAGCCCTGTCTTCGCCCCGACCACCTAAGGTACCTAGACTCTCTGTTATCTGCAGCATCCACCCCGCGATCGCCGCCCTTATCGCCCCCTTATCGGCTGCCCTGAACCCTACCTTACCTCCCGTCAACTCTCTCCCTTCCGACTCTACTCTCCGCGTTTCGTTCCCAGCACCCATACGTCCATCCATCCACCTTGTTCAATTCCCGATTCAACTGCTGCCGCCGAAAGCCATCCCTCCACGCGATTACCACTCCGACCGCCCAGCATGGCAATCTTCAGCGCCGTCCCTCCCCCCGAGGCCATCGACCACGAGGTCCCCAACACCGTCTCCTCGCCGCCGCCCCAGTCCCAGACTCCGGTCGCCGCCCACATCGCAGCCCAGAGCGCGACCGCCGGCTCCGTCGATATCGAAGCCTGGACTGTCTCCGCCCTCGAGTCCCTGAGCGTCAGCCCCGTTGCCCGCGGCACAGGGACGCCGCTGGCCATCAACCTCGATGAGCAGGTCAAGAAGGCCTCTACTGCCGCCGTCACGATTGCCACCGACAAGACAACGACAACGACTGTACAGCAGACACCTATCCGGCGGCCGTTGAGCAGGCGGGATAGTCAGAAGAAAAGGGAACAGCTTCTGAAGGGGAATGAGGGGAGCAGGGCGCGTCGGCGATGGGAGAATGGTGGGCTTCCCCTTCTTTTGAGCACAGGAGTCCTTGACATGATGGAAACATCCCCGTGGTCTTCCTTTGTCTTTCAGCAGCTAACCACATTGTTCCCCTCTCACAGATCGCCTCATCGGCGTACCAAACGCGCAGCCGCCCCTTCCAAGCGACTGGGAAGTCCATCCAACCTACCCGGTCCAAGTCGTCCCCTACCAAGTCGCCCAATACTGGGATACCGGTCTCCGCCAGCGCATCGAAGAGAAGACCGCCAAGCTTCAGGCTCAGCGCAAGAAGCAGCAACGCAAAGACGGGTCCGCGACAGGATTGTCTGTCGGCGAGGTGCCGCGCGACCTGCGCGACACGGCAAAGCGGACGCCCGCTGTGCGCGGGTGGGTGCGCGTACTCGAAGAACCTGTGCGGAGTTTCTTGAAGGAGCGGAGCGAGGCGAGCGATGCGGAGGGGGATAGCGAGGACGAGGAGATCGTATTTGTCGGCAGGAAAGGGATGACTTCTGCGGGCAAAGGGTGGAAGAAGGCTAGGCGGGAGGTGGGGAGCGAGAAGGTTGATGACGGCATGGTTTTCGACTCGTTAGGGGATGATGAGAGTGCTTCTTTCAAGTATGGCCCTGCTCCCTTCCCTTTGCGATGTTTATTGACCTTGGTGTTTTACAGGCGATGGTTGACGCATTCCATCTCGGATTACTACGGTCTACAATCTCACTCCGTCACTACAGGCGAGCCTGCCCGCCGGGTGGTGTACGTGACGGTACGGGAGCAAGGCAAGCGGTCGAGTCCGAAGAAGCATACAGTCTTACCTCGGCCCTTGTGGGAGATGTGCTGAGCATTTTGCCGCCTTCCGCAGCATCACTCTTTTTGTTGCAAACCGGATCACTCCAACGCACCTGCAGACTTCGCTTGGGAGCAGAGGTCTACGAAGCTTGAAGGGGAAAGGGATCTGTTGGTTAGATACGTTTGAGACGCTTAAAGTATAGAGCATGCCCACGCATGTGGCATTGGGAGTAGACAAACTACGGTGATTTCTGCATCGAGATCTCGGACAGGCTATCATCATGGTATGGAGATCCGTTTGGTACTCAAACCGCAGACCTTCAAACCTTGGATGCCTGTCACCTAGCTTTGGTTGGTGAGGGTGATGGCAAAGCTCGCGCGGTTGGATTGCAGATATTTAAAAATGAGCTGCAACGTGATCGAACATCTTTCGACGCACAATGTACCCTCGGCGATTAATTTGGTAGCCAAGTCGGAGTATTCGGTACGAATATTGCACAAGTCAGTGAGGTCTAAACCCGCACGAGGTGATCTCCAACGCTCGAGGGACTACAACACGGAATTTCCAATCAAACAGCCCGGCTTCACAAGCCTCCTTCCGGCTGCAGAATAGTCAGTCGCGAATTTGAGGAGGCCAGAGATGTCAAATGCAGAGTGGTGGCAAGTGCTGGAATTGAGGATGGAGCATTACCCCGTGGGCTTGGTTTCCAACACGATGTTCAAGGATGACTTCACTCCATCGGAGCCCGGCTTGGCTTGTTTGCCTCGTTGGCAGCCCACTGGGCCACTATGCATACATTGCGATATTTAACCGAACTTCATTCCACGGGAGCTAGCTTCCATGTCAATGAATACTCGATGGTCACGGGAACGCAGGAGAACCCCGCGGTGCAAACATCCACGAGGGACATGATGGATAGAACGCCTTGCAGAATTAAGGTTCGGTCGTATTGCTCGCTTTCGTTTTGGTCGTTTTCGCGATCACTTTTGGGTGTTTTGGCGGTTATTCCACGGCGGAGATGTCGGTTTGCATATGCTTCACGTGCTCGGTACCTACCTTAGTGGGAGAGTATCTCGAGGTCAAAGGTAGGTGTAGCATGACCGTCAGAAAAGACACGCCGATGGTTAGGTCACTGTGGAAACGTTTCGCGAATGGGATGTATTTTAGCCTAGAGAAGGGGAAAAGAAGAATAGTATTTGCAAGGTCTGCCCGTTATTAAAATAAGTACTGCTACAACCTACGATGCCAGGCTAAAACACAGTGAAGAGCGGTCTCATTGGGGGCACTCAATCGTCCGTGGCATTGTAGTTCTTATGCGGGTCACCGATGCCGCCTGGACGCAGCAGAGGTCTCGTCTCTCGCTCAACCTGCCGCTCTTCCCTGTCTTGTAACCGCTCCAACTCCTCCTCCGTGTCGGCGTACCGTTCGGGATGGGCGGTGTAAGGGCCAGGAAGGCCTTGCTCCCAACCTTCCGAGTATGTTCTGGTCGGGTTGGGACGTCTGGGCTCGTCGACGAGGGTTGGAGACTGCGGCTCTCCGTGGTGCTCCTGGAATTCGTAGTAAATGGCCATGGCAAGAAGGACGCCCTGTATTGAGGCAGTAAGGACGAAAACGCCCCACGTGCTCCATCCTTCCCAGCCGAGGCGGGCAAACAGGCTTCCAGCGAAGAGGAAGCCGCCGGGGGTCTGGATGCACATCATGGGGATGCTCAAGCTGCCGACGTGCTTGATATGGTAGGTTGTCCAGATCTGCGGAATGTACTGGACCGCGGCAAGAGCGGCGGCCATGACGCCGAGGAAATTTGCCCACAAGTCAAGGTGTTCCCTGAGCGCGGTAGTGAAGACCACAGTCAGGATGATGACGAGCAGGCCGTGAATCAAGCTGACGGAGCCGACCATTATGGCAGTGTGCCACGAGGGTGGCTTGTCGACAAGCTCATCCTCGGGAACAGTCGCATTGTCGTATCGGAAGAAGATGAGGAACAGGACAAGGCTGCAACAGGCACGAGTTAGTGTGTGTATGTGCCATTGGCGAACAAACACGGGAGGGAAAAACTCACATTAGCGCAAAGGAGATCCATTGCATGCCCAGCTGGGCAATTCCGAGTAGCCCAGCAGCACATTCGAAAGTACCCAATTCGCTACAGCAGGCAATGTCGCGTCTCGAGGGCGGAACGGTCAGAATGTTGGCGAAGCCGGCAGTGGCGGACGTGACTCCCAGCAAGACGAACCATGGCGAGATGCCTTCCGAGGTACCTCTAGCGATAATACGATAATGCTGTGGCAGGTAGGAGACGATGAGACCGATGAGGATGATACTGTGCGGAAGGAATTAGCCAATGCTCTGCATGTTGCAGTTGCTCTTCGTAGCGCTGGACTCACATGGAAATCGTCAGATTGAGGAAGCCAGGAGCGCGAAGCTCGGCGCAGCGGTCGTCGAAGATTGTCACCACCATGCTTGGTAGAAAGGTCGTCCGGAGTATGGCAATGTGCAGGCGTTGGTCTCGAAAGTGGGTTGCAATGGACAGCCTCGGCTGTCTTGGTGGGCAGTGACACCAGCTCTTTCTCGAGTATCACCACAGGCGGGTTTATCCGTCGCGTCGCAGAGGTAGGATGACGGGGTCCCGGAGACCCAAAGCAAAGCGGCAAGATGGGAGAGGAAGCAGCAGCTAGGCGAGCATTGCGTAATCGTCGGAAGGGCAGGAATAAGTAGTCGCGGGACTTTGGATTCGCCTTGGCTTCGCTCCTGTCGGTGGTTCGGTGATTTGGGTGGGGATGAAGCTGAAGTGGAGGAGCCGCCGTCGAGAGACGAAGAAGAGAAGGAGACGGGACGATAGAGTCGGTAATAGCGAAGATGGGCACGAAAGAGTCCGGCCCCCGGCGACTTGGCTGGAAGTTGCGGTGGTAGTGGATGGAGTACTGAAGGTGGCCTGCCTGGCTCAGATCAATGTGTAGGTAATACGGAGGAAACTGCAGAGATGATAAGTCGACCAGCCACGGGTCGAGAGAATGTCTCACCTGCTGAGATCCACAGTCCCTGGGCACCAAAGGCAAGGCAGACGGACTCTTTAGTGTTGCAAGGTGAATCGAGCTGTCGAGTCGGTCTACTGGTTGTGGTGCTTTGGAGGAATAAAGTCCGGCACCAGCGGGGTTGGAGATTGGGTGTCAGAGTCGAAGGATAGCCATACGGGTGGCCTATCTTGCCTTAGGCTGAGGACGGGAGAGGCACGGAGCACGGGGAAACAGTGAGGTGGACGGGACGGCGCAGTGTAACTTGCAAATTTCATGTCACAGGCTCACAGCGGGCAGGCCAAAGCACCCCAGCCAGTGGAGAGAGAAGTACCTATTCGTAGGTACCTTCCGCTGGTAGGGTCACTGGAGTATCAGCGCGGTGCGGCGTTGCAGGCGGCAAGTCCCTCCCCAATCAGCGCTAGGACCAGGAACATGCATCGCTAGCTTCCCCCATGACGTCGCTGCCTCAGTGACCTCCACTAATTCGCTGTGCACCTGCCCGCATTGGCGTCGGATCCGTACCTGCGTACCTGAATCTGCCCTGGCTGAAACGCAAGAGCGCTCAGTTGCTTACCTAACATCATAGAAGGAAGGCACTCGCGAGTCGCGGTATCTTTTGGGCTTTGCAACAAAAAACCTCCCAAGGACCGTGGCGTACCTGCCTGGGTAAGCACGTGAGGCACCTCACCTCGCCTTACCTTACTTTGGTGCTTCAGGAAGGAAGACGTTTGAGTTCCGGGGCTCTACTGCCGATCAACGTGCCTGCCCTCCCCAACATCTATCTACTCATGCCCGGTAAGGTACCTAGCTAGGTACTGCCTTCCTCACCGACAGCGGAAACGGACCACATGATGACCCGACCTTCTCCACTTGGTCGGTGAAGAAGGTGGTGAGCTAGTTTAGGCCGGTGGTGAAGGCAAAAACCAGGGCCTCTCACCGAAACTGTCTCCCCACTTGCTAGGATCACAACTGAAAGTGCAGAAATACAGACACAACGCTCCAATCTTCCTCTTGCCAACTGCTCGACTCCGACTTGACCTCAAGTTCAAGGCGAAGACGATGCATCTACCCCATCACCACTGACACTTTCATACGCGCCCATACGAGTCGGGGAGCATCCCATCCCTCCCTCCACATTCCCTTGGCTCCTTCCCAATGGCAAGTATCTGCACATAGCACCCCCGTTTAGCTTCCTGGACGATATCACTGCGATCTTCACGCCTGCAGAATCTTGATTCTTCAACGCCCTGCGTGATCCAGCCTCACTTTCCATCGCCAATCACACCCGCCACCGAGTAATCCTAGTGCATCTTCATTATCGCCCGCCTGCCCTCCAACCGTGACCAACAATGCATCCCGCGGCGGAAAACAAGGATGCAGACCCCATGCAGCAACATTCCGACCCAGCAAACTCAGTCAAGGGCCCCTCCCATCTCTCCGCCCCCTCTATGGACCTCGTAGCTTCCACCGAGATAGCCGCTAGAGATTCCGATCCACCAGAAAACCACAAGAGCTTCTTCCGCGGGGTCCAATGGACTCCTGACGGCACAACGCTCATCGCTTCAACGTCCGACAACCGGTTGTCGGCCTACGTACTGCCGGCAGATCTCCTCGACCTTAACGGCCGGCCCCGGACATTGACACCGCAGGGTCAGCTGCGTCTACCGGAACCCTTCTACTCGACAGCCGTATCACCCTACTTCTCCATAGCCGACCCGCAAACCCAGCTTGCACTTCTCGGCTGCAAGGACCACCCTATCCAGCTCTACCACGTCTTTGCAGACTCTCAGTCTTCGCCTCCACTATGCTCCTACAAGCTTATACGACGGGAGACAGAAGAGTACATCTGCCCCGAGTCCCTCTTGTGGTCCTGGCCCGGGACCCATTTCCTAGCCGGCTCGACAAATCGCCTCGACCACTTTGACGTATCACGGACTGGCTCTGATGGTCCCATCTTGACCATCCCTACCATTCCTTCCAAGCGGCATCTCCTCAAAGGTGGCGGCGTTGGCATGAAGGGAATGGTCTCTGCGCTGTCAAGCCAATACCCGGATGAGTCTGGCGCTTGCATCGTCGCCGCCGGCACCTGGTCCCGTTGGATGGGTCTCTACGACGTGACTCGGACAAACAAGGCCGTTGCGAACTGGAGCATCCAAGGCGTTGACAAGTCTCACTTCAGCCGAGACATCGGAGGAAACGGCATTGTGCAAACCATATGGAGCCCATGTGGACGCTATCTAGCCATCAACGAGCGACAGGCAAACGGCATTCTCGTATACGACGTGCGTGGGACAGGCCAGCCTCTGAGCGTCCTAGTGGGCCGAACCACCAACAGCCAACAAAGGCTGGCCTGCGACGTCTTCCCTGGTACTGGTGAACCGTCCGGTGGTTTCGAGCTATGGGCGGGAACAGAGACTGGCCAAGTTCTCGTCTATGAAGCCGTTGGCTGCACGGAGGGCGTTCATGACAAGTCATGGGACTGGGCTGCTCATCAATCACCTGTCGGGAGCTCAGGGGTTCACCCCACAGGATCGGTAATCGCCACTTGCTCTGGCGGATGGACCAGCCACGGGGATGAGGAATTAGACAATGGCCTGGGTGTCGCGGGCAACGACGGTCAGCCCCGCCTAGCATCAACATGCGTCAGCTCCGAATCATCACTCAAAGTCTGGACCTTGGCTCAAGGTCCATTGGATCATCCGGCAGATGGCTCCAAGGCATCCTGAGCAAGCTAATTCTGGAGTCTCTTCGGTCTGTAACAGGCGAAGCGCCTCGTAGAGACGCATTATATCATCGATGCTCTCGAAACGACATTTCGAACCCTGAGTCTTCTGATCTTTCCGCTGGCCAAGAGCCTCGTCCTACTGTAGGGTTTGCAATTTTACGTGCAAGTGAGTCGCCCTAGACGTATTTCACAAGAAGAATTTTGCTCTGTCTTGGAAATATAATGGCGTTTCTGGTCTGACAACACTAGTCTAGAGGTGCTCATCTTGCGACGATTCCGGCTACCGTGATACGGCCCTAATTCATCCGTTGCAATGGCGAGCTTAACAGCCTGGCGTGTATCTGAATCTGGCCGAGGTCTCAAGCTTAACGACAACACGATTTCAGATGACTAAAGCTAAGATCTACGAACAGCCAAAGAGTGCATCCCTTTGCATGGTACGCTGCAGTTATTGATGCGGCCTAAAATCGCTGAAGAGAAACCAAGATTCCTATTGCCAATCCATATCCCCGTCGCCCTGTGCAGATTCGGTTCCGCCGACGATCAGTTAGGAGCGTCGAGTCCCAGAGTCATCCGAGCTATTCTGCCTCTCCGGACTGTTAAGCCACACGGATCAAGAATTGCCCGGCTGATCAGATGGAACTCGGCAAGTGGCGTGAGGACGCGGAAACTGGCTCAGGCCGTTGTGGGAGGAACCGAAAGGCCAGCCGCAGGTGCTGGCAGCAAATGTCAACTGCAGAGACTGAGAGGGCAGCTTGTGCCTCGCATACCCGAGCTCATGTCAGCGGATATCAAGACCATACGCATGGGGAGACCGAAGTATAGGCTTCACATGCCATCGTATTCTTGCCTATGCAAAGTCTCTTCGGCCGAACGGGCAACATCAGCGCATCCGACTCAGCAGGTGTCGTCATCGCCGACTTGGGCGGCCGATACAGAAACTGAGCAAACAACATTTCAGCTGAGTTCTGCCAGCCACCATCACCATGTCGCCTTTCTCTCCATATTGGAAAGCCTCGCCAGTTCCTCGCTGGTTCCGTCACACGGACCGCCGGCGAGGCCTTCAAACACAACTTTCTCTGTCTGACTTGAACGGCGCCACGACCAAGCGTTCTCGCCATTAGACTATTTCCCGTCCTGGACAGACACTGTCGTTCCTGACTAGCATGCCCCACGTTGCAGCCTTAGCCCGACAACCACCAGAATCTTCAGACGAGCGACTGGTTCCCACTGTTCATGTCCTCTTTGGTTGGAATCGCGAGGCTCCCCGTTGACTTTTCGCTTCGACCGCCTAACAATGGCCGTGCAGACTTCCCTCCCCCTGGCTCCATTGTGCCACGACAAGAAGCAACGGTCGCATTCCGATCGGCATCAGATCCCACAAAATAAGGTCGTGGTCTATCTACTCGTGGCGGGGCATTGAACGAAACCACCCCGCCGATTGATTGGACACAATCACCAGCATCGGTGGCATCTATGGCGCGTATGCTCTTCACGCCATCAACAGGGATAATCTGGGCGATTTTTCGGAACCACTGTTCAATTTCGATGCCTAGAGCTGACGACGGTACCGGCCGAAAGCAAAACGTTGAACGAGAAGATTGCTTGGATCGCCGCTGCCGCGGGGCCTGTCTCAGAGACATGTAACATGGACGGACTTGAATGACCAAGTGTGCAGCTGCTCCATCTGCATCCCTTCATGTCAGGAATCAGACTTGGGATTTCGCTGTCCTAGCGGCCGGCTGTCCATGAGCCGGAAGTCAAAGAAGCTTTTTAGAACATTCCGTAACGCACTCCGACTAAGATTACTGCCATAAATATAATTGAGGATGGCAATCGCTTTCGTTACGGTATTCCGAGCCAGCACTGCATCTCTCGCTTTTAGCTCTATCACCTCTCGCTTCGACTTTCAGCAGTCCTGACCTTCGGGCGGTGTTCGATTCGTTACAGTCGTTTGTATCCCTTATTCTTTGTTTGTTGTTGCAGGACTTGGACCATTGCAATCATGAAGACCACATCCCTCATCACTGCAGCCTTAGCCGGCGTTGTGGTTGCTCG
Organism: Colletotrichum fioriniae; assembly: GCF_027942845.1. Lineage (NCBI taxonomy): Eukaryota > Fungi > Ascomycota > Sordariomycetes > Glomerellales > Glomerellaceae > Colletotrichum > Colletotrichum fioriniae. The sequence continues at coordinate 1,237,603 of NW_027076844.1, read as the reverse complement.
TCCTGGTATGGATATCAATAAGATGATGGCCGATGCCAAGCTCGAGGCTCGCCAAGCGGACGGTGGCGGCCCTTCGACAGAGCTCATTGGCGATCTTGCCACGCTCCGAGGCCGCGAACTCACTGCGACCGGTCAGGCAATCAAGGATATCTTGACTGCCGAGGCTCCAGGCCAGGACCTGAAGAGTTTTTACGATGACTCCGATCTTCCGCCAAAGAACTCGGCGGAGTGCAGAGAAGACGATTGCTGCATCTGGAAGTACATTGCCGACGATATGGCCGCACAGATGGTGGGCAATGCCGGCCGTTGCAACAATGTCGCTCGTGGTGCTATTCGCCTGGGTTTCCACGACGCGGCGTCTTGGTCCAAATCTACCGGCGGCACTGGCGCCGATGGCTCCATCATCCTTGCCAACGAGTGCAAGACGCGTTCCGACAATAAAGGTCTGGAGGAGATCTGCGATATCATGGAGCGCTGGTTTGCCAAGTACAAAAAGTACAAGATCTCCATGGCCGATTTGATCCAGACTGCCTCCAACGTTGCCACCGTCTCCTGTCCCCTGGGACCCCGAGTCCGCACCTTTGTTGGTCGCAAAGACTCAACGACGCCCGCGGTGAAGAAGCTCTTGCCGGATCCATCCGACAGCTCAGCCAAGCTGTTCAAGCTCTTTGCAGACAAATCCTTCACGCCAGCGGGCCTCGTCGCCCTGATGGGCGCGCACAGCACCAGCCAGCAACGCTTCGTTGATCCCTCGCGGGCCGACTCGCCCCAAGACAGTACGCCAGGAACTTGGGATATCGCCTACTACCAGCAGACGCTCAACCCCAATGCCCCCCCTGCTGTCTTCAAGTTCCAGAGCGACATCAACGTTTCCCAGGATCCGCGCACCAATGGGGTCTGGAAGGCATTCGCAGCGGGGCCGCGCGGTCAGTTCATGTGGAACGAGGTAAGACTTTACCTGACGGCGTCACACGTTCGTCCCAACTTAATAGACTTCCCGAGGCTAACAACCTAAACCTTAGGCGTATGCGACAGAATACGTTCGCATGTCTCTGCTCGGCGTTAACAATATCAACGACTTGACCGAATGCACCAAGGCCCTGCCGCCTTTCCGCCCGGGCTTCCAGCAGCCTGATGAAGACCTGTTGACTAAGGTCATGGGAAGCGTCATCAACTCTGACGCCATTAAGCAGGCCCTCGAAAAGGGTGACAAGATTCCTCCCAATGCCATATAGACAACGAGGGATTGGTTTTCTTTGTAGCGTACATACTGTTTTCATCCGTTTTCCTTTCTCTGTACCACCCATTTGTACCATACCATTACATGTAAAATAGGACCAAGGCGTTCTCGGAGTTGCATGCATAGACCACCAAAAAGAGTCACGACTTACATGGGCCGAGGCTGGCCTCAACATGGCGTGGACCAAGATTGTTGGAACAGGAGGCGAAGTTCAGGAAGTATATTCTTTGTTATTCTTACTTGTAATCTCAACATTCTTTTCGACTGTGTTTCATCAAATCTCAGAATAAACAGCGCTAGAATTTCAGCAGAGTTGCTCACAACATGCCTTGGCTCTTGGTCTCCTCGGCATCACAAGAACCTGCAAGACCACCTGCAAAGAACAAGTATAGGTGCCTGCCTGACACGGTTCTCTCTCTGGGCAAGTGGACATCGCCGTCTCGGCAGGCCGATGATGAGACGTTTATGTACTATTCAGATCGCCTGGTGGCCCCAACACGCGCACGAAACCTTCGCCCGAGCCAACCGATCCTCGTCTGCAGCGAAGCTTAATCGCACACATCACGCGGGTTCAACGCAAGGTACGTAGGACTCCACCTGCATACACGCACCTACACCTTATTTCACAACCCTCTTAAATCCATCCGAACTCTGTGCAGATGGGTTCGCCAGCTTCCGAACGCCTTCCACTCGTAGCTAGCCTTTGCAGCTTTTCAGCCCAGACGCGCATTGACTCTGTCCACCAGACTTCCACCACCAAGAAAGCCCTTGAGCGCCTTCGCTCTCTCCGAGGGGCTCATTTTCAGGAACCGCACGAGCGTCTGGTCTTGGGTATTGTTGCCGTTGCTGTCGCTGTCGACGTTTACAACTGGAGAATTCCCCTTGACGACTGCGAGAGCGACCTGGGCCGCGTACATGTTGAAGCCGGCGCGTCGGAGAAAGACTTCCCATTCCGTCTCTTCCGACATGATGACTTGCTGCACGTCGTGGGATGCCTTTTTGAGGTGTGTCGACACGACGGCGCACGTCCAGTGGGCTAGTGTCTTTTGGCCGCCGGCCACGTAGACTACGTCGATGGTGCAGCCGCTGCTGTTGCTGAGAGAGCATGCGAAAGCGACAAAGCAGGCGTACGATGCGGCGTCGGCTGCGCTGAGCGGTCCGATGTGCTCTGCGATGGGATTGTCTTCTGACACGAGGATACTCAGTTGTTCGTAGAGCGGTGCGACTCTTGCTACGCGGTCGCGGAGTTGTGAGAGCTGCGTGTGGGATCCTGGGAGGGGCTTCTGTCGGACTTTGAGGTTTGTTGTGATGATGACTCCTGATGTTGGGGAAGGGATGATGTCGGCTTCGTAGGATAGCGGGGATGGCTTTTCTACGGTCTTTACGCTTCCGGGGGACCATACGCGTTTGTTGTGTCGTGAGAAGTCACGGTCTACGAGATCGATGCCTGGTAGGTTAGCTTGGAGGGCCGATATAATTCCCCGCGGGATGGCGGTAGAGATTATGATGCGCGAGTGGCTGTTTGTGTGCTCAATGGTTGGGACTGGAGCATCGATGGGGGCCTTCTGTGTATTCGGCTTTGATGATACCTGTCCGACGACCGGCGACGGAGCTTGAGCGGCCCGGCGCTTTGTAATTGGGAATAACGGCTCGAATGGGCTTGTGACTCGTTTCGCACCCCGTAGGTCCATGTAGTTCGCGAGCAGCTTTCCCGCAGCATTGCTCTCATTTTCGCCGAGGAGCAACCCTTGTCGTAAATTGTTTATTGGCTTCGACTGTGTTGTTGTGCGACGGTGCTTGACGCCCACAGTCGGCGACTCCTGGCCCACGTGATCATCTTTGACAGCTTGTTCTTGTTTGCGTTTTCGAATAAGCAGCATGAAGTCCTCTCCACAGGGAGGTGAGCTACTCTGAGCTTGGTGTTCATCATAAGGCATCGCGATCTCTTCGTCGTCGCCGTCGGGAAGTATCGCCTTGAGCGTGTGTGTTTGCCGAACGTAATCGGCGCTCGTCGGTAGTGTCGTAGATCGTCGCCCATCGAGGAGACGTTGCAACACTTTACCATCTCCCACGGACTCCCCGACTTCCACCAGACCCAGGGAAGATGGGAAAGGGATCCATCGCAGCTCCTTCTGTTCTTGCCGATTGCGTGGCCACGGCGGTGATGTGAATTGCTCAGATTCCCGGCAGCGGACCCAAAGAAACATCTCTTCTGGGCCTTGGACAGCTCCTTCCCAATCTGGTTTAGGTGCGCTAAAATCGAGGATTGGAGGCTGCATTCTGGCAGTGGCATCAATGACCTCGACCTGCTCTTGTTCAAGCTTCTGTGCCATGGCGTTTGCTTTCTCTGTTAAGAAGAGGTTGAATTGCTCGTTGAATCTGGACTCTTCTTCCGAGCAAGGGCTTGAAATTGAAGCCCCTGGAAGGCTAATAGAGTTGAATTCTGCAGTGCCGTGTAGGATTGCCCGAAAAACGTCTTCATCTTCGTTGCTGGACGCAGAGTCGTCGGACATAGGCAGAATCGGAACCTCCATGGGTGGTGCTGTGCCTTTTCGTTGAGGAGTGGAGATGTCGAAGCTGGGGGTGTCTGAGGTAATGCCGAGAATGTCCGGCGTTGAGATATCGAGGTGCTCGAAGTCATCATAGGTCTCGGCTAGGTTGCGTAAGGATTTCTCAAGATCTTCCTCGAGAAGGCTGGCCGGATCTGAAAACTGAGGAATCTCGCAGACATCGGCGTCCGGTATAAACAGCTCTGCATCCTCGGTATCGTCGAAGGGTATTGCGATTAGTGGTGGAGTCATGGTTTTGACTCTGTCCTAGACGGAATGTTAGCGATATTCTTCACACGATGACAGACCATGTATGCCCACCATAGTTGGAGCCATCTCCAGTTCGATCAATTGGTCAAAGTCTCTCTTCGACCAACCAACGTACGTTGACTCTGCAACGTATGCCAGGTCTTCCTCGGTATAGTCAAGCTCATCGAGCTCGGGTCCCCTCGCAAGCAGATCGTGAAAGTGTGCCGCAGAGAGCGGAAGACCGAGACCTTCATCCTTCGCATCATCGACAGGCTCGCGAGGTAATGTGTTAGGCTTACGGAAAAAGTCCAGACACTCGGCTTCGCCTATTGCTCGACCGAGAGCTTTGAGGTCGTGTCTCGGGTCACTTCTTAGGGACGGCAGCTCCAGCTTCGAGACTGCGTGCGAGAATCGTATGTGGGGTATGGTGGCCTCTATGGAAAGCTTGAAGATGTCTCCCGGAGGAAATACTTTGATGGACTTTGCGAGGACATTGTCAGCTTCCTCGTCTTGGAAATTGATTTCGGAAGGGAAGACAGGCTCTGGAATTGAAAAGGACTGGATATCAGGCGTATCGTCGAGATTATTGGTACATTCGACAAACCTCGATTCTTGCAGGCGCTTGGCGAGGTGCTTCGGGTGCGTAGGCATATAGATCTTGGGGTTGATGAACAACTCTTGTATCAAGGCGTATTCGGCTGGCCCGACTGCTTCGGTGGACATGTTGCACGATGATGCTTATGTCTCGGGCAAGAAGTTGGAACTCGGTCTATTAGTGCAGTGGCCGTAGATGCGAAAATGCCAACATCAAAGAAGAAGATGAAGCCTGGCCTCAACCTTATATGCGGAGAAGGCTGCGGTGGTCTCACCCTGACGATGCGGGCTTTTGGCGATTTGAGAATCAAAACACTCGCAACACGACTTGGAGATATTTTTTGTGCGATTTGCACGAGTGTCTGTAGCAAGGAAGGTCTTTCACTGTCGTCCTGCCTGCCTCAGGACGGAAGTCGGGCTGCGGGTGTCGTTCCAAAGTTCCTCCGGGCTCCCGGAGGCCCCACTTTCGCCGCCGTGCCTGCCCGTCGACGTTGCAGCTCCGAGATACGTACACTGTCAGGCAGCGAGCGCAGCAGACAGGAGAGAACTCCGGGGGAAGGGACGACATATCCGTATTGCCGGCCAACCGACTACGGCGTGGGACCACGACACGTCCGATCTTTTCAGATCGTAGCAGTAAGTAGCCATGCCGCCTCAGAAGAAGGATGTCAACTAACAACTCAAGGCAGAAGAAGTAGTCTGGATACGAGCACGCCAAATCCGGCAGCATCCGGCGATGCAGCCTGTGAGACCATTATCTTGGCGTCCGGGCGATGCTTGGTCATTGAACTGCGGGACACAACCACTTCCCTAGCCCGCATGAGCGAATGCTTGTTAAGTTCCGATGCCCTTCGGAGCTAATCGCGGATCGGGGCCGGCGGAGTTGCTCACTGGACCCGTTTGCCCTTCTCCTAGCGCACGGTGCGGCGGCCGCTAATGATCACGCAAGCGGTGTGCTTGCTTTAGGTGAGGACTGCCCCGAAGCCACTCGGCTCGGGGGATGGGGGATGGGGGATGGGGATTGGGCTCAACGATCGGACGACGGACGGGCTTAGGGTCTAGCGTAAGGGGAAAATGGAGACCAAGGTAACCCTACAGCGATTCGAGTACCACGTTTGAAGGCGTGCAAGGGCGGCTGAGTAAGGCGTTGATGGGGGAAGTCGGAGGGAGGTGGATGCACACTCCATCAGTGCGAAGACAACAGGTTTCTGTTTCTTGTGTAGAAGTATAAAACTATTCCCTCTTACGGCTGATGCATCGCCGTTGCTGTTCGTCTTGATATCTACCTTAGTTTACCATCGTATTTTCAACCATTTTACACTAGACTTTACTCACCAATTCCGTTCAAGAAAGCAGTCTTGAAATAGGCAAGATGGCGACAACTCTGGGATCGAAAAAATCAATTCGCATCGGCGTAATGTTGGAAGCCGTGCAGCTGAGCGACATCATGGGCATCGATCTCTTCGGCAATCTATCTCGAGAATATTACAACAAAGTCAAGGACTTTGATCCCGAGTTTACAGAGTGGGAGGATCACCCAGTCGACATCAAGTTCTACTTCATCTCGTCCTCGCTAGAACCCGCCGAGATGACCCCCGGTCTTAAGTTCGTCCCCAACATCACCTACGACGACTGCCCTCGAGATCTGGACCTCGTCCTCATCGGTGGCCCACTCCCCAGCCACCGCCCTCCTGCTGCCGACCGCTTCATGAAGGAAGCCTACCCGAAGACCAAGGTCTGGTTGACCACGTGCATCGGTAGCCCTTGGTTGGCCAGCGCTGGGGTGCTGAAGGGGAAGAAATGCACGACGAACCGCGAATTCTTGCCGTTCGTGAGGCAGGTCCACCCCGAGACTGAGTGGCTTGACCAGAGATGGGTTGTTGAGGAGAAGGAGTATGAGGGCGAAGAGAAGGGCGAACTGTGGACTGGAGGTGGGGCCGGCGCTGGTAAGACTTGTTCCACTCACACTCTACCGATTGTTGATGCTTACATGACTCTAGGCCTTTCGATGATCATCACGTACTTGAACAAGAACTTTGATCCTGGATTTGTACAAAAGATGGCACTCGAAGCTATTGCATTCGAAGAGTTGGCGCTGAACCAGTTTTACAAGACTTCAAGATAGACGGAATGAGGAATCAGATGATATGATCAAATGGCTTCAAGAGCCTCCCAAACTTTCATGACCGCATAAAGCTGTTCTGCTTACCTCGCTCATGTGTACTGAGAGGTTGTCTATCACGCATCTACGTAACGAATGATGAACTCTGGGGAATCATACCGGTCCCAGCTCTCCGGCAAGCTTCTATCCGCCATGATCTTCAGAGCAAAGATGCTGAGCTGATATCTGCCAGCCGGCGCCCAAGAGCCATCCGCTAAGCTTCCATCCCAAGGGCTCATCCAGCCAATCGGCCTTACATATGTCATGGGGTATCCAGCTACGTTTCCGAGGGTCATCACACCGAGACCGTTGTCTTTGGCATCTGCATTGGGCTCAGACGCCGGCGACGCGACTGGCACGGCTTCGAGACGAACCTCAGAGCTTCCCATCACCAGCCACAAGGATTGGTCAGGCAATGCTCCAAGTGGGAGAATAAGGTCCGAGGTGTTGGCCAAGGGTAAGGCCCAGTCAGGATGCGCAGCAGGAGCCGGAAGCTGGAATGTGGTGTTCGCGGGTACATCTGGACTCCTTGGGTCGTCGCTGCGAGTGAAGATGAGCCGCTTTGCAGCCAGGACTGTTATGTTCTTCATGGATGTAGCAGCACCGATGTAGGGGACCGATAGCGCAATCTCGCCGTCGCCATTGGTACCGTTGAGAGCGACCCATCCGGAATACAGTGGGAGAGCTGCGGCGTCCAAACCCTTCGGAGGAACCACGGTAATGCGAACTTCCCCGGTAGTATTGGGTTCCAAGCTAAAACTAGACGGTTCAAAGGTTAGAGTGGCGTACGTCGTGAAGAGCTCGGGGGAGCTTTGCCGATAAATGTCGGTCAGGGTGGTGGCGGTCAAGGCAGGAATGTTGGACACGTTGTATGTTGCCGTTGTGTCTCCGAAGTTAGTTACACTGAATGCGGTATCGGAGATTAAGTTGTCGGTATCGTTGAACGAGAGACTAGCTATGCTGAGAACTGATGTCGTGTACGCTGCGTCGTAGGCCTGTACCATGCCGGCTCCTTGTTGTGGTACAGGACCGAGGCCGGCTTCGATGTTGTCGACCCCGTAATTTTGTGAGAGGTTTGGCTTTGCGGTTGAGGCAAGCAGTCTTTTGATTAAATCGGGATCTCTGGTTCCCCGTGCCTGCTCGGTATTAGTCTGGTCATTCTGAAAAGAAAGACATCGTGCTCGGCGCAAGAACCTACCTGAGATACAAGAGCTACAATACTGGCAACCAGAGGAGTTGCCATGGAAGTACCAGACGCCTCAGCATACTCACCAAGAGCAACAGGCCATGTGCTCAAGATACCGGCACCGGGAGCCCCAAAACTCGGCGCAAGTTTGAGCTCAAAGGTCGGACCCCAGCTCGTGAAAGCAGACACCTTTCCCTCACTATCCGCTCCTTGACTCTGGTAGGATGAGACGGACATCACCCCGTCGCCGGTGCTCGGCGTGCTAATTCCGAACAGACCTTCCGTGCCGCCGACCTCGTTCCCAGCGGCAAAAGTGCAAGGGACGCCGGCATCCACAATCCTCGAAACAGTAACGGCAAACGCTTCTCCAGCCCAACCATTAGGACCGCCAATGGATCCAGTGATGATATCGCTACCATCCTCGAAGGCCTTGATCACACCTGCAAGTAAAACATCGCCAGTCGTCTGGCCGTTACAGGCAAAGGTCCGGTACATGCCCAGCTTCACCCCAGGCGCCGCACCGGTGAAGCCCATTGGGTTCTCCATTGCAGCAATGATACCGGCGACGTGGGTCCCGTGGCCGAGACAGTTCTCAAAGGGATCCGCATCGGGAACAGGCGCGTTCGTGCCGTCGTAAGCGTCACCCACGATATCGGATCCGAACTCGACGAGACATCCTGGACCAAAGCAGCCGCCTAGGGCGGGATGGGTGTAGTCGATACCCGTGTCGACGATGCCGATCTTGAGACCTGTTCCAATGAAGCCCTTTGCGCGGAGCTTGTCGACTTGCGTCATGACATGGGGAGGCCAGTTGTCCGTGGAGTTTGTTTGACGTTTGTATTTGGATGAGGTCTTGTCTTTGCCGGTCCAGGTGATGTCTAGCTTCGGAACGCTGATCAAGGGGACGGGCCAGAGATTCTTGACCTGCGGGAGGCCGGCGATCTTCGAGGCTGTCTCATTGTTGGAGTCTTCGACGTGAACGGAGACGCCCTTGAAGATCCTAGACTGCAGGTTGAGACGCTGGGATATTTTGGTCGCGCCGGTTTCTGTCTTGAGCTGACTGAGGAATCCAGAGCCATCCTGCAGTGTGTTAGAGCATCGCCACTAGGTACAGGTGAAGTTTGTGAACTGACTTGATCGTCGGTGAACTCGACGATGAATGCGCCAGGAATATGTGTCTTCTCAAAGACTGGCGTCACATCTCTCTTCACCGCCGATGCAGAGGATAAGACCGCGATGCCGGCCAATGCCGCAAGCGATGCTCTCAAAGCGACCATGGTGAGCTGGTTTCTCTGGAACGAAAGAACCTCAAAGTCCTGTAGCTGAGAGCTACGAGGAAACCAAGAGCTATTATACCTACATTATATGCTTATTTATACGTCTAAGTTTCGAATGATATGATGGGCGCGCTTCGAAACCCCATGTCCGTGGTCATCAACGTCGCATTTGACACTATCGCCATGTGGTGTTGAGGGGCACGTTCTCCACCAAAAATCGCCTAAAACTGACATTTGGATAGATGAAGCGACTCAAAAGTGCGGGGCAACACGAGCTTATTGAGAGCAATTGAGCAAGATAAGAGCGCAATAGGTAGAGGGCGATTTTGTGGTCTTCTCGCGGTTGCAGTGGAGGGATCCTTTCGTCACAAGCTCAGATCCTGTCGATTCCGGCGAGGAAGTTTGTCTGTGCCGCAGCATTCAACGGTCTTGTTGCAGCTGTTCAGATGGCATCAACAGGGAAATCCGGAAATCCGTCAACGGGGAACGAGGGGCATAAGGAAGGTGGTATTTTGCACGACCCCCTTGTTACCATCGCCGGCGCGAATGCAACGTGATCTTGGCGCCTACTGTGTACAGAGTTGCTTCAGTTGGCGTGACCGGGATGGTGGCCGATTCGGAGAGTACTCAAGGAGGAGATTTCACGGCGATCAAGGTGTGGTGAGATATCGGGAGGATTACCAAAGCTTGCATTCGGTCGAGGGGTTGACTACTAGAGTCCGTCGAAACTCGGCACACGAAGCGCACATGTAAGAGCCGACATGCAACGTTATCGACATCAAATATTAAGCTTACATTCACTCGGATAGTCGGCCTTCCAAAGTAAGAGCAAGGCTAGAGGTCCTTCAAGCCGACGTCCCGTTCACCATCGACCATGCTCCCTCCAAGTACAACTTGTCCAGCGCCGCCGCCGCCGTAACATTGTCAACCTTGAGGTTTAACCAGTGCTGATTAGTGACATTCCGGTCATAGACCCACTCATTCGACCCATTGGCATAGACAAAGTTGCGCCCGTACATGTTGCCGTATTTAAAGATGTCTCCGAGGCCTTGCATGGCATACAATACCGTGAGTGGATCCCACGACTGCCGGGGCCGGTAAAAGTTGTAGTAAATGTAAGCCTGCCGGACCGGATCCGATATGGGGCCCTCGGCGAGCAGCTTCGCTCCGGACAGCACGATCGAGCCGACCTCAGTGCCGCAGAAAACCATGCGACCCTTCCAGTTGTTCACGACATGCGCCGTGTGCGAAGGGTTATCGCCAAAGAAGTTGAACTCCCGACCGGACGGGTAACCCCCGCCCATGACCACCAGTTCCGAGACCTTGCTTGCAATCAGCGCGGGGCCCGTGAGGTTAGAGACAGCGTCGGCTGTGGAGTTCAGGAGCGCGGAGAGGTTCTCGAAGAAGCCGATGGAGACAATTGTCACCGGCTCGTTGGCCTCGGCGAGGATCTTGCGGTAGAGCGTCACCGCGTCGGAGGCGTTCTCGGCCTGGCCAAAGGGGAGCGAGCCGCCCGAGTACTGGTACGAGATCTTGCTTGCGTACTCGCCTAGGTCGTAGGCGAAAGTGTCGAAGAAAGGCTCATCTGTCATTGGTCTGCGCGCGCCGATGGGAACATCTGCAAGGCCATAGTGGGCGAGGATTGCCGAAGTTGCCGTGACGGAGTATGTTGAAGGGTAGTTGATGTTGACACCGAGGAGGTTCACGTTTGGTGAGGTTGCTGCGAGAAGGAGGGCGCCAGTATCACTGTTGCGATATTAGACCCTGGGTACCTATTTGGTGATGATTGGGGGACATGGGTGGCACTGACTCGCAGTCACTGAAGATGTCAGTGTCGATGATGAGGTTCTTGCGTGCTGCCAACGCCGGCTGTATGGCCAGCACGGCGGCAGCGACTCTTACGATGAACGCTGAGACCATGGCCGATGAGGCTTTCCATTCAGAAAATGTCTCGAGCCAAGTTCATGAGTGAACGGTGGGTTGGGAAACATCGGATGAACTGATGTTTGTAATCTTTTTGGGCAGAACCCTTATCTTGACTCGGTAGTATGAGGGGAAATAGAACTCTTCCTGCCAGGGGTAGACTCCGATTTTAGGAGATGAGTGGAGCTTTTAATTCAATTTGAAGGGGATTTGCCACGGGAAAAATCCTCATTATCAAGGTTCAACGTTGAAGAGTCAGCTTCGGTGAGAGGTGAACTGATAAGGAAATCTCTTGAGATTGCGACGTTGACCAAACCCTTGGAGACCCGAATTCGAAGCAGACCAGCAATCGGCATGCAGCAAACAGTGAGAGGACATTGTGTCGTATCAATCACGAGACTAAACTATTTCTCCTTCACTTGTATTATGTGTACATCTATCTTGTGGTATTTGAGCGCCAACTTGAACCAAGAAAATGCCACACTCCACTCATGTTCTAAAATGTGTTTTCCTCAACATCGCGGGCGAATCTTCGCCGGTACCTCTCTATCAAATGCATGCGATCCAAAGGGCATAGCTCGATGATGTGACCGGGCCTTGGCCGCATCCGCCGGGTCCAGAATCTCCACGTCAAAGTCTCTTAAAATGAGAAAAACGGAGACGAGAATGGTGTTCTTCGCCAAAGTCTCGCCCGGACATCTCCAAGCGCCTCCTCCAAAGGGGAAAAAGTGTCCTCGCAACGCTGATGGATTCGACAGTTTGGCTTTGGAATCATCGCGCACGTACTTCTCCGATACATTGTAGTTGTGCCTAACCGGGTCAGGTTTCCGAAGAGGGCCGCTTGTCGGATCATCGGGGTACTCGAGGAACCGCTCTGCCCAGAAGGACTCGAGAGAGTGCTCCACGACCCCGTTGATGGTCCGGCCCGTGTTCCAGATGGCTCCGTCGAGGCCACCGAGCCAGTTTGCTGATAAGGCGGTGGTCCCCGATGGTAAAGTGGAGAGGGAATCTCCGTGGAGACGGAGACCGGCACCGACCGATTTGCGACCGATAGCGCCGGCAACGTGAAGTCGTAATGTTTCTCGGCAGACTGAGTTTAGCAGCGGGGCCGATGATAATGCCGTGCAGTCTAGTAATGTTTCCTCGCTGTTATCTCTAATGCCTGACTCGTGTCTTAACCTGGACGTAAGAGTTGGGTCCAGAAGAGCGTGCAGCACCATCCAGCAGGCAGCTGGAATCGTGTTTGCAGTTGTTCTGTAAAGGGAAATTAGGAAAAGTCCACTTCCGACTTGAAAGACTGGGAGTAGCTAGACTTACACGAACAAGAAACCAAGGATAACGCTTGAGGTCCCGGCATCCGAAAACCCGAGATCCTCATATCGCCGGACCATGTTCCTCACGTAGCGGGTGCCCCAGATAGGATCAGACTCAGCATCTCCCGGTTCCGCATCATCATTGTGGCTGTTAGAATTGCACCAGCTCCTCCACTTGCCCAAACTCCTGATTATCCGGTCGCGCGTACGGTATTGGGAGGGATACATCCACCGTGGGCTCCCACGTGAGATAATAGGGAATGCGTCGTAAAAAGCCCAAAAGTCCTCACAAAATGATGGGCAAAGCCTAAAAATGTGCTTCCCATACAGCGCCTCGACTTCCGCACGGAAAATGACGTCGCGTACGAATTTGTACAAATCAGGGAGGGCGACGGATTTTTGGTTCGGAACAGAAGTATCTTGTGGCCAGAGTCGTTGACTGAGGTTGGAAGAGAATCTGTCCATGACAAGCCTCAGGTTATCCCCGTTCAAGAAGGTGATGAAGTCTTTTCGTTGATGTTCCATGATTCTTCGGGATGCGTCCGGATGAGAAGTCGAGAATCCTGCGCCGTCACGCCTCTCGAATGCCGAGACGTGGTCATGTTTGAACACATGATAGTCCACCGCTTCTAAGCCAAAGAATATCGTCAAGGCATCGAAGATACCAGGGACTGGGACGAGGTCTCGAGGTCCCTTGAAGAGCGACCGCACGCCATCGCCGGGAAGGACATAGCAAAGTGAACTCGCGGGTGCTGAGAGAGATATGAGGGTGCCATGGAGGCGAGACCTGGGACTGGTATGAGCGAAAGTGACGTTGAGGTGGACTTCTACCATATTCACGTACTGCAGAGGACGAAGGAATCTCTCAGCGTTGAAGAGAATCGAATGGGCATGGCCAAGTCCTGGGATAAAGTATGCAGGTATGACAGGCCGCCTATTTCCTGACTTCTCGTGACGTTGTTTTTGCCAAAGAAAGCGGATGGAGGTGAAAAGATAAGTGAGGAGGAAGGGAGTGCTCAAGATGAACGCAGAGCATGCGGACTTAATGAGGACATCTCGTACCTTACCACTCAAGTAGGCTTCTACAAACCCTGAGGTGAACATGATCAGAGCCCCGATGAGTATCAAACCAAAATGTTCACATCATTCAAAAGGAGGATTGAGAACATTCACGGTCAAGAGGATCTTTGGTTTTCTTTATAACATCATTCGATGCCCCAAAGACCCAAGGACCCATAATCACATGGGATTTTTGACAGATCAAACAACAGCTGGTAATCGCGCGAGTAGTTATCTATTTACATGATCGCAGGAGCTTTCAAGGTGCCATTGGGGGCCAGTATTACCCGCTGCCTTGATTTTGGCCCCTAGTCACGTAGGTCGTGTTTGTTTCGTGTTGGTTGTGAACATGAAGACTTGGCTGAAAGGATTGTGGCAGAATACCCTTGCCGCGGGTGATACCTTCTTTTGGCAACTCTTCAGCAAACAATGTTCATCTTTACGGCACGACCGCCGCAGAAAGAGATGTATCACTTGTCATGGCGCTTCTTCGACTCCAAGGTGGCTTGCGGCCCGGATTGCATGCTTCCCGGCACTCGGGGGATCCGTGTATTTTGTTTGTCAACTGAATCATGACATAAGTCCAAGTTGGAGATACCTCATTTTGACTTGTCCTCCAGGATATTGTGGATCGCGATTGGACGCCCGGTCTGTTTGCTTGGTGAGGTGGTTTTGGTGAAGGCAACGTCAGGCGCTGAGCCGCCGCACCTCCGAGCCTACCGCCGGTATTCAATGGAGACGGACGGTGACTTGACTTGCATGTGTACTCGGAATCGAGCATACATAAATACCACTAAAGACATGGCGAGCTTTTGACTACGACACCAACCCCAACGCTGAGCCTCCGAGTTTTGGGGGTCGGGATTCTGCGCACAGCTTCGGAGATGGCCCCCAGGAATGGTAGGGCAATATATGGGACTCCGTTGTGATGCCGCATGGGATTGGGCTGAATTTTTGTTTGCTCAATGTCGTTGGAAGAGGCAATATGGTCGTTCAGGAACCGATAAGTTTGATTGGGCTAGCGGGTTGGCTTTGCCGCAGGTGAGGAAGCATCCATGCTCCCACGGGATGGATGTACTGTGACAGTCTCATGCAGGCAGTCACTTGGCTGAACTCAGCCCACCACGGTCCGCGGGTGACAATGGGTTGCAGGCGCCACTCCCGCGGCATCATCTATATTTGACAGATATCTTCGAGCAGATAGGAGGGTTACACATTGTTTCTTCTAGACGGGTGGCTTGATGTGATGACTTGGGACTTTGCAGCCATGCTGCCATGCTGCCAGTCTTCTTGTTCGCCTTTGGGTGTGCGGTATCCATCTGCAGATTCGTCACCCTGGTAGATGAGACGGTAGGACAATACAAGATTGTTGGATCTAACGCAGGTCACTTGTACCACATGTTGCGGTCGGGACCATTGTGCGGGCATTATTGGACAAAATGCCCATTCACGAAGCTCGCGAGGAAGTAGCTCAAAAGCCCAGCAGTTTGATGTTGGCAGATTGGAGATAGTTCCCTTTTCGCACAGTATGGTCTTCTGCCCAAACTACTCCCGGCGGCCCCGCTCATCCTCAGCAGTCTTGGCCTAGCTGGTAGACAGAACGATAGAAGCAATATGCAAAAGTTCTGGGGCTTTCAGAAAAGCGGGCTTTATCCGCAGGGATTCAGGGCCTCTCAAGTTGACGATACTAAAGTACCTCAGGCAGGGAACTCATCGGCCATCGAACACCAAGCAAGACGACCTGTGTGCTTGCTAGCGTTGGATCGAACTACGTCGTGTAGTTGACACTGTGGACAAGAATCTATCAATTTTCTCCCTGGGAATAACCTGCGGAGACTGCAGTTCCAATCACCGAAGACATGAACAGCAAATACACTGGCCTCAAGGATCGTGCTCCGAGGACTTCTAGATCGTTTGCTTGCGCAAGATTCCCGGAAAGTAACCTAGACCGGGTTAATGGATACACTGTTTGCATAGTTTGCTTGAATATGACACCCATGCACTGCAGGATCTCTATGCCGTGTTAGATTCGTTCCGTACCGTAAGGGCCGCGAGCTTCGGGCAACGCGAGTTTCCGTTTCCTCGGGCTATGGACCCCACAAGGACCGCTCGGTCCGTGAACAGCGACAGGATAGTGTAATTGGCACAGTGATCTCGAAGTTGGGGTAATTGTTAAGCATTCCCCGCGTTGTGTATACTAATACATAACACAGCACATAAGCTTGACGGTTCACACAAGTGCCGGTTGGAAACATCCTCTGTGCGTAAATAGAATGCCGAGGTTCTGATGACAATATACTATGAACCCCGCCAGCTGTTGGGCATGCTGAGATAGCAAATCTAACAATACACAACCCAACCGTCGACCGCCTCCACGTTATCAGTCAGAGTCAAATTCCAGGTGTTTAACGCGAAGCTTGCACAAGCATGTCTGCTCAATCTCGGGAAGCCCCGTGGAAGGCCATTGCGCGACGTAAACAGGCTGAAAGAGCGGCGCGCATCCCATCAGAATGGCATATCCCACTCAAGGCCATCCCAAATGATCCCCCTCAACCAGGTAACGGGCCACAGAAAGTCCTTGACATACCGCGCCAGTTCTTGTCTCAATCAGAAATCTCAATTACCGAAACTTACACGATTTCAACTCTGCTCAAGGCCATAGGGACGCGAAAACTCTCAGCTAGACAAGTCACCGAGGCCTTCTGCCACCGAAGTGCCATAGCGCAGCAACTCACAAACTGTTTAACGGAACCATTATTCGACACCGCCTTGAACCGGGCTCAATTTCTCGATGACTATCTCAGCGACCATGGCGCCCCCCTCGGCCCCCTCCACGGCCTCCCCGTCTCCGTTAAAGACACATTCAACTTTGCAGGCGTCGACACCTCAATGGGGCTGGCATACCTGTGCCACAAGCCCGCAGCCTCCAATGCGCCGCTGGTTGATCTCCTGCTCTCTTTGGGGTGCGTCATCATCGCCAAGACCAACATTCCGCAAACTCTCGGAAGTCTGGACTCCGTCAACAACGTTTTTGGCCGGACCATGAATCCTATCAACCGACTGTGCACCGCCGGCGGATCCTCTGGCGGCGAGGGCGTCCTCGTGACCATGAAGGGTTCCATGATTGGCATCGGGACCGATATTGGTGGCAGCATCCGCGTGCCTGCTATGTGTAACGGGGTCTATGGCTTCAAGCCCTCCAATGGACGCGTTCCGTACGGCGGGCAGGTTCTTACTGGCATTGACGGTATGAGCCGCACTTCCGTGCAAGCTGTTGCGGGCCCTATTGGCCGTAGTGTTGAGGATATAGATGCTCTCCTGCGTGAGATCGTCCCTCGGGCTGCTCTATGGGGCGAGGATTGCATGCCCGCATCATGGCTCTCCAGCTTGAGAGGATCGTCGATCTCGGGCTGCGGCAGGAACGGAGAAATGGTTATTGGCGTTCTTCGCACGGATGGAAATTGCAGCATTCATCCGCCTCTTGATTACATGCTGGACGAGGTCTCTTCAGCCCTTTCACGATCACCTGGTGTGAAGGTGGTTGAGCTGTCATGCCCCGCGGCGTTCACCAAGGCACAGTCGGTCATGAACAAGCTCATGGGTGTCGACGGCTCCGTCACCATGGCCGAGATGATTCAAGCAACAGGCGAGCCTCTAGTACCCTGGACAGCGGCACGATTCAAAAAAGGGAAGCCGCTGTCACTTACGCAAGTTGCTGAGCTTCAAGCACAACGAGCTACGTTGGAGCGGGAGATGCTCAAGATGTGGGTCGAGAATGATGAACATGGTCGAAGGCGAGAGAAGCTGGATGCAGTGATATGTCCTGTTGCGCCGCATCCTGTGCCGCCTATCGAAGGGTACAATGCTGTCGGTTTGACTAGCAGCTGGGTAATGCTTGACTATCCTGCAGGAACAGTACCAGTCCGAAACGTGAAGGAGAGTGATCTGCAGCTTGGTCGGCCACAAGGGGGAAAGGTCCTGAGTAGCTGGGACGAGAGAAACAGAGAGCTATGGGACGAGAAGAAGATTGACCGAAAGATCTATCTGGGGACGCCACTGAGCGTTCAGATCGTTGTACCAAGGTTACGGGATGATCGACTGGTTCAAGTCATGGCTTGCGTGGATGCGGCTTGCAAAGGCACTGGGTTGAACGCAAAGCTTTGAGTTGAATTACTCTCGTAGTTAAAGAGATCAATCAGCCTCGGTTCGAATTGCAAATTGGTCTCATGCATATTATTTGATGAATCAGGGCAATCTACCATCAAAAGGTATATAAGGTTCTACAAAGGAAGCCATAGCGCTGGCCCCAATGCCCAGATCGAACTCATTCATCACAGCGTCCCAGTCTTGATGAGCCATGATGTGATCGTACGGAGGTGCAGCGAAATCGACCTCCGGTAAAAGGGGAGTATCCTCAGATGCCCGTTGTTCATATACCTGCTCTGCGTGATGCGGTCTCTTGATTATCAACGATCGTCGCTTGACAGAAAAGGTGGCGAGCTCATAGAACGTCTTACACACATCGTATAGCTTCTTGGCTGAAGGCGAGCTGCTTGATGTGGGTTCAATGGCAGAAACTGCGCTGCAGAGCAGCGTTAGGTCCTCTTCGGACGCCGTTGCCACGGTGTGTCCCGCGAGCACTGCAAAGCTGGCAAAGGGGACCAGAGAGAACATCCTACAAAGATATTAGGAAATGTGCATCAAGAACCACAGCAGCGTCATGTGAGAGCATACATGTTGAGGAGCATTGACCATCCAGTGATTCTGAGGTGGCCCCAGGATTCGAATGCTCCCACAATTGTACGAAGGGCATTTCGAGCAGCCTCCGTGCATTCGTCGCTGCATTTCAGTGGGCTATCGCTTGCTTCATCGCATGGGATAATACGATAAGCTATCGTAACAAGACCGTACATCATGAAGTCGAGCAGCACGGCAAGCGCATTGTAGAGATCATCGTCTGAGGGGCTATGTTCAACAGACTGCAAAATTTAGGAAAATTCTTTTCAAATGGTATGAATACTCAGACTCACCTGTTTGAGACGTGTGTTGACTTCAAGCAACTTGGAAACTACCAACTTGGCATTCTGGCTTCGCGTCTCTGGCGGCTGCCGAAGCGCTGAAGCAGAAAACAACTCGACGTGCATATCGCCAACGATAAATGCATACTCGATAAACCCAGAATAGAGACTCAAGGCGCTGTCAGCATACCAGTCCCGGGGAAAAGGCAAAAAGGTATGTTTACTGTACTGGCACACCCGGAACGTAATCCTTGGGTATGGACGGCCGCTCAGTTGAGACATCGTAAGGATGGATTGACGGCGTCCTGCCCATTGTGAAAGCCATGCTTTTGTCGTGGACATAAATATGCCAAAACACTTGTCGCCTTTTTGAGAATTCTGGCTCATTGCTAGGTAGTCTATGCCAACCGAGGTCGATGCACATTCGCGACGCAGCCGATATGAGCTGCCATGCGAGTGTACTTTGGCCTACTTTGTTGCAAAACGTGTACTTTTTCGTTAGTGCTGGGATTTGAGCTTTAGCGGCAATCGCTCGAGACTTACCAGGACCGCCAGAGCTTGGCATGCTTGTATAGAAGGGTCGCTGCAGAGTTTCAGAGACTGTATCGCAGCTTCAAGGTTGGCCTTGAGGAGTTGCGAGTATGCCTCGACATCTGACTCGGTGATATCGACAAGAGCATAATGATGGCCTTTGAGTCCTTGGAACAAGAAGAACAGACCGGCGTTGACTATGATCCAGTCCACGATGGAAAAGTCGGCAATGGCAAAACAAACCTTTTGGCAAAATTCACCAAATTCTTGTTCGTCAATCACGGGGACATCTATGAAAAATCGCTGCTTTTCAGTCTGACACAGTCGAACCAGCTTGAGAACGCGCTCAGTTGACGGAAGGCTTCTACCCTCCAACTCGGGATGCTGGGCTTGCACGGACAATGGCGAGCTGACAGTCTGGGCGGGGCTACTCTCTTCACTGGCTGTAGCCTGCTCGATCATTTGCACGGTCGCAGAGAGCGCCGAATCGTCGCCCAAGGTCGACTCTAGATCTGCAGCTGCATCCTTGAGTGCATCGGTGACCCGATGAACATGCGCCTTGAACGATGAATCGCCTCTGTATCCCTCAGATAAGCCTGGAATATTTGAAGAGGAATTGCCGATGAAGGATGGAGAGGAGACGAGTGGTGATGGGTGCGACCTCTGCTGGTTGATTTCGAGCAGCTGCTGCACCGCCTGGGAGACTTCCTTCAGCGAGCGGTCAACACTTTCTATGGCCTCATCATAGCGGGGCGAGATGAGGACGCGCTGTCGTCTCTCGGATGAGCGATGCGTCAGGCGGCATATCAGTTTCGAGGCCACGCAGCTTGAGCATGGCGTTTCGCGGTCGCATTTGGTCTATTACTTATCGTTAAAACACATGGTACAGTGTTTCCACGAACTGATGACATTAGGAATCGAGTTCTTACCTTTCTTCCTTTGCAATTATCACACTGGCGATGGCTTGTTTAGTATGTCCACGGGTAATGGAGATTGAGTTTAATGACGCGAACTTACCGCCGCTCTCTTGCTGCCAACACCGGAGGCCTCCATCCGAAGCAGTCAGTGGTTTCTACGTGAGGGTAGACTTTTGCACATTAGACGTGGAAGCAGATTGGGAGAAGAAGGGGATGAAATGCGGTCAAATTCGATAGATGGAAAGGTCCAGCAAGTGGCCGCTTTTCTTCTTTATTTCCTTCGCTGTTCACAGAGGGCATGAGTGCTTGGCGGTGGCATAATTAGGAGTCAGGCAGGCAATCAGTGACTACTCTTAGAGAAAACTGCGCTAATTTCGATCGTGCAATTACAGGCGAGATGCGATGACGGATCCCATCAGCTCCATATCGATTCAATCTAGTCATCCCGTTCCAGTAGCGACACAGCTATTTAGGAGTATTCCATTGATAGTACACCAGCCATCTATGGGAATCTCTGCTTCAAGCATTAGAAGTTCAGAAGTCTTATATTGTATCAGAATCGAAAAGCAGAAAGCAAGTTTCCCTTGTTGCCTCCGCCTGATCGGCATGGGGCATGGGGGCTGGCGGTAAGATGACGAAGTGGGATATTGGCAGAATCCTAACGACCAAGAATCTCATCGTCTTCAGTCTTCATTCCGGGAGTCTCATGTGTAAGTACTTACTTACTTGATCTCACTGCATACTTTACTCACGGCAGTCTTGTCCTGCTCTTGGCAAGCTGGCGACGCAAAGCTTCCCGACATTAGGCAGCTGTCATCATCGCTGCGTCTATTCGCGGCCTGTCAGCGCTAGGCCTGGTAGCCTCAAGTTCTAATAACCCCCCGGGCCCGAGGCCCCGAAAAACCGAAGTTCTCATTTGTGTCAGTCAACCTGAGTGCCACACGATTGCGCATGAGTATGTGTGGCTGTAGCCCTCACAACGGCATAATCCTGTCCCGGTGACGGCTGGCAGACACTACTGACTTACTGAATATATAACGGCTACTGGTTCGGTGCAGCTTCAATCACGCTCTAATTTTCACTCCGACAACCAACGCGTTGTTACAGGGGCCTTCCGCCTTCACAGGGCCCGAGGGCCCGGGATTGTAATGATCTCAGCTCAACATGCGTTCATCAAAGACAGCGAAGATGCCCCGAGAACTGTTGTATTTAAGAAGGCGAGCAATCTGCACAACAATGGCCATAAACTCTCGAGCCTCACAGCAACTAGTAGGTGACATTGATTAGTTCACGTCAACTCATCATCAATCTTCATTTGATTTCATACCTTGTCCGCCATGATTCAGAGTCTCTGGAAACATTGTACCCTTATCGGGTCGTTGGCTATCTTGCAGGCTTCTGCCGCAAACATAGGCACGCCGGACACCTTTGTTGGGGGCACCCCGCCAGTGAGCACCCTCCAAGTCACTGTTGGGAGCCTTACTAATATTGCAGTGTGACGCGCTTATTGCCGCCGGCTTAGGTGGTAGGGTTTTATCGCCAACCGACTTAGGGTATGAGAAACAGGTCCAAACCTGGTGGGCTCGGAACGCCCAGCTTCATCCATGGTGCATTGTGCTACCCGAGAGTACAAATGAGGTTTCTCTCACTTTAACCACGCTCCTAAAAGCTGGCAACGGCGCCGGAGACTGGCACATTGCAGTCCGGAGCGGGGGGGCATGGCTTTCAGCTGAACAACAACATCCAGAATGGCGTCACCATCGATTTGAGCATGCTGAATTACTCCCGTTATGATGCCGAAACTAACACCGCAATGCTTGGTTCGGGAGGGCGATGGGAGAACGTCTACGCCAGTCTGGGCGATGAAGGCGTTGTGGTGGTCGGTGGCCGCGACGGCGACGTTGGAGTGGGAGGATTTCTCCTAGGCGGCGGCACATCATATTTCTCGCCCAAGTATGGATTCGCCTGTGACTCTGTCCTCAATTATGAGGTCGTGCTCACCAACGGAAGCGTCGTCAATGCGAACAAGGCCAGCAATTCAGATTTATGGAAGGCGCTCAAGGGCGGCGGCTCCAACTTTGGCATCGTCACAAGATTCGACCTAGAAGCTCTTCCCGCTCGTGATATCCACTACGAAGTCCGAATACTGCCCGCAACCGCTTCTGACGTGGTCTCCGATACACTGGTCAAGTTTGCGGATCATGACATGTCGCTTGCTGATAACGCGCTGGTCACGTTCCTCCAGTACAACGGCACGGTAGGTCCTGACATAACGATTACGGCCATCTATGTCAATACGGCTGGGCACAATGGTGTCGAAACGGCATTCGACAATCTCAGAGACATTCCGTCTATTCGCAATATTTCTGTGAAGCAGTCTGTGGCCAAGACTGCCGCCGGCTCGAAAGTCCAGGGCGGACAACTGTAAGTCTAGCTGATATCTGAACCCTTCGTTCCGACTGATCTTTGTCTCTTAGGGAGTGCTGCGGCAACTCTGTTGTTCAAAAATGATCCAGAGATTCTTCGATACTCCACCAAGCTCCACGAAGAGTTCGTCAAGTCTCTTCAGAGTTCAATCGGCCCAGAAACCTTCGGAACAATGATCTTTCTACAGCCTGTCGGAATGGACTATGGAAATATCGCAGAACAACGCGGCGGTAACATGCTTGGTCTTGAAAGATTGAAGTCCAATGCCATCATGTGGACGGGTGGTGTGTATGTGTTGACGAACGACGCAGACTTTGCTTTGGCGGAAGCATGTTTGGCTTCGATGTCGGACAAGATACAGAGATTTGCAAAGTCTGTCGGGGGCGACATGGACCTAGTCTACCTCAACTATGCCAGTCCTCGACAGGATGCCCTTGCAGGATACGGCCCACAGAATATTCAATTCATACGGGATGTCGCTACCAAGTACGACCCGAGTGGCGCGTTTCAAACAAGAGTCCCTGGGGGCTTCAAGATTGGGCGATCTGGGTAGGAGGACGCACCCGAAAAATCCTGTATGCTGAAAACTGGCGCATTCGCAGAGAGGATCTCTATTAAGGATGGTCTGTGGAACTGATTTTGAAAACCAAGGTATGGCATCCAGGAAACTTCAACGAAGCCGCAATGACCTCTCGGAATTTGGTTAATAATCCTTTCTATGGGACTTCATATCTACACGTAGACTGAGTATGTACACAGATTCAAGACCAATAAATCTTTCTGGCAGGAGTGGAACAATGTAAGCTATTGAAACGTTGCCGGTGGAGATGATGGGTTGGCGGTGTGAATGGTCGAAAAGAACTCATGAAGCAACAGGCTGCTTAATGTCTTTGACGCATCAACGTGCTGATACTATACCTGCGGAGTGTAGTCATTGACGATGCCAAAGATGAACTCTTCGTAATGACCGCGACCCTCGAAAACATCTTGTCCAACGATGCCGCCTTTGACGAGACCGTTGGCGCGTTGGTAGGCGCCCTTCTCATCTCTAACGATGAACTGAGTAGTGACATCGACCTCCATTACGTCGCCATTTCTGAGTTTGTACTTCACAGATAGGCCTTCGGTCTCAAGCAGTCCAGTGGTGGGAGGCCAGGCTGCCTTTCCGCCCTTCTGACGAACCTCCATGCTTGCCATGTCGCAGCTAACGAGAAGAACCTCTCCATTCTTTGCAACATAAGAACGTTTGCTCTCATTGCCATCGTAGTCGAGAAGGTTGTACCAAACGATAGAGTAAGGACCGAAGCGAGCGTGTCCCCAATCCCAGTAACGAGGACCATCGATGATGGACTGATTGCCCCAGTTTTTGTCGTGGTAGCCAATACCGTCTTCGAAGGCGATGACCGTGTCCTTGACGGCGAGGTCAACAGACGTCTCGGCATCGGGGACCGCGTTAGCCCAGTACAGTCCCGGCAATAGATTCTGGCTGACGCCAACTGCGCCATTCAAGTCGCAAGGGTAGTGAGCGGGAGCATTCTTTAATCTTCAACATCAGTCTCTCGAAGCTGCACAACGGTAAGAAATAGGATTAAGGAGTCACTCACGGCTTTGAAGGAGATCCTGCCATAGATACCCATGTCCTCGGAGTCGATGTTGATCGTGTATTCACCATCAGGCTTGTCCAACGAGGTTCCACTAAAGCTCCCAATACCTTTCCAGTCTCCAGTAATACCTCGAGGGCCGTTGGTGAGATGAACCCCAGCATCGGCCATAGCTTTGAAGTAGAAGTCTGTACCGTTGGGGTACACTCCCGAAACCTGGACCGCGAGAGGATGTGGGTACTGCGCAAAGTCTCCCGAGTTGAAGAAGACAATATTCAGAGTCTGGTTAGTGGACTTTGAAACAACATCAAAGTACCAGAAGTCAGTAGACTTTTTGGCAGCCGGGGTGAGCATCTTGAAACCATCGAGGTTTCCCGCCACCGAGAGATGCTCAACGCTGATAGTACCGTTGTGGTAACGAGGGGGTAGGTCGAGAAATCGAGCGTTGTTGCTAGTTGCGGCTCCGTAGGTCGAGCCAAGCATAGCAGCTGCCAGAAGTAGCTTGCAGAGGGCCATTTTGAGAGCGTTTATTTGGTTGCTTTAACGAATGCAGGGAAGCGAAAGAAAGAGTACAATTTATGGAATGAGTGACTGTTGGCATGCGAGTATCAAATCAATCCAGAAAGCAAGAACGAGCTTCAGTATTTAAGTAATTTGACGGACCTCATAGTCACCCACGCTTACATGCAGACGGCGACTAGTTTTTCTGTAAACGATGCATATCTGAAGATATACGAATGCGCGGCGAAGTAGAGCTCGACTTCGGACTGTGGCACTGAACTTGCCCCAGAAACCCCCTTGTTGATGAGCGGAATGCAAACCCTTTCGGGTTTACTCTCTTCCCAGACTCTCAGGGAAGAGGAGAATTTTCCTGACATCAAGGAATTCGCCTACAAGTCTGCTCCTCAATGATATGGAAATCTCCAACAGCAATTCTTCAGCAGGCCGTCTAGAAGCCCTTCCTTCTTCCCAGCGCTCAACATAAAACCCTCGAATAATGCGGCGCAGCTTGTGGCTGGTGATACTCGGACCGCGTATTCGGACTTTCGCGCGTACCACCTCAGTTCCAGCCAGAGCTGAGCTAGGCTTGCTAGCAACAGCGATCATTAAGAGTAAGTACATTCATCATTGACCCACAACTATGACATGAGGTGAGATGAATTCAGACCTAGCGTTTCTACCATCCTACAGGATGAATCAATAACGATGGATGTCCCGCAGTGGATTTTGTCATCCGCATTGCGGCATTGCCCCGGTGCCCTTATACCAATCTCCAATACTCACCAAAAAGGTCAAGCATGATTGACTGAGGGGTAATTAGACAACCATGAATTCAAGTAACTTTGTAAGCAGAGAAAAGGACTGTGCCATTAGAATTTGGTCCCCAAACGCGGGGTCTTGAACTGTTGTGGCTTCTATGCCTCTGCTTACGATACCAATCACCTTCATTTCAGGGAACCAAAGTCCGCCAGGCAGAGCACCGCATGGGGCTGGGATCTGGAGCCTTCTCCAGTCAAGATCCCAGTCGCTTTTCTCTTCACAAGCTCCTCTCACAAGCCATTCTAAATTGTGCTTTTTGAGCTTTCCAGAGGTTTATTTCAAAGATGAGTCTCTCAAGAGGACGAACTCTGTTTCTAGTGTTCACAGAAACACTATGGACTGAAAAGCTATCAAGACTTTAAGCTGCCCAACGGGTTGGATGAAACTCCATAAGCAGATACCATTGGATGATGCTCCCTATCAAGAAGGCGGTACTTGCAGCAAACCCAACAACTGAGCTCTCAAAGATGCGATTGTTTAGGAGCATCACACCGGTCACAATGAAACCGGCGGATGCCACTGCATTCCATGCCGCCCCTTGCCATTCGCCTGCAAGTATTCTTGGTTTATACCAGTCTTTCTGGACATGTATGACAAGAGCCATATTGGCGATAAAGAACAAGGCTCCTCCAATAACTTGAGGCATGAAGACGAGAGCTTGGGTGAGAAAAAGATCCATGGGGTTGAGAACTCCTGGAAAGCCAGCCACTGCGGCCACAGAGAGGATGAGACCGCCGGAAAGCATCACCAGACCAGCCTGGAACGGAACAGTCCGCAGAAGGCTGGTAAAATCGGCTGCAGATGGGATCCAGAGCCATGCCTCAGAGCCAATGAGGGCGGGTCGATAAATGGCCGGGGTGTTGTCACCGATGGACTTGGTGTCCTTCTTCTCGAGAGTGCCGCGGTCGGCGTTGAAAGCGGCGAAAACGCCGAGAATGCCTCCAGTCATGAACATGGTGGCTCCGATCGTAATGGTCGCAGGGAGAGCGACGGTTGGGAGAGTCTCGAAAGCGAGGCTTGGCTCGAGGGCAGGAAAGAGCCCGAATCCTGCATTGATAACGAAAGATACACTGCCAACCACGAATAGCATCGTGACAATCCAGTTCATGTCTCTATAAGGAAATATTGTAAACATTCGTTTCAGCTGGGACCGCTGTGAGCCTTCAACCTCGATGGCAGAATCTTCGATCGAATACTCTTTAACGGGCGATGGAAGAGCTGCCTCTCGATCCATATCGCATCGTACGCGATATTCAAGATAGTTCAGAGTTTGGACGACCCGACGCCTTTCTCCTTCGCCGACCTCGATTCCCCGGGAATGGGCGGTCGCAACAGTATCGAATCGTGAATGGCCCGGGGGCACCGGGATCAGCACCGATGTGCGAATCATTGAGGCGCGGAGGTTGGCTGAGGCGTTCATGTTAAGGATTAGATGATGTTTGTGTTTTGCAATCTGAGGTCGAGAATGGCAAAGAGTCCCTGCGATACCGGCTCGCTAGGGTTGGCAATGCTGGATGAAAAAGAAAAAAAAGAGTAACAAATCGCAAATTATTACAGGCGCTGCTGAGAGAAAACGCGGAATTCTGGGTCGCACAAGAGTATTTAGGAAGAGAATGAGACTACTATGTTTTAGAGTAAAATAAGACAGTTGCCATCCTCTACCTACGGGAAATGCAAACAGCTGAAGCTCAGCGAGAACGTATCGACATCGATAGACAGCAAAAGTCCGTTGCCGTTTAGTTTAACCAACTTGACTACCAGCCGCTCCTGCAGAGCATTAAGGGTGGTCAAAATCGGGCCAACGTTACGTTGAGATCATCGTGAATGTTTTGGGAATTTGAATATCCCAATCCTCAGACAAGAGATGGTATAATAAGAAATAAGGTTGACACATCCGCTCCCGCAAAGTCAGTTCTGTTGCACGGTTATCCCCTGGATTCGTGTCCTCAATGCTCCCGTCGGGCTTACCAAGCTCAAGTGTTGGGTCGGGGACCTACTGCGGAGCCCGCGGCCACGAGATTGTTCCCAATCCGTTTCTGCGCTCTGTGATTGCAAGAATTTCCTCGTTTCAGTCCCCTGCACTGCCTATGCAGATCAAATCAGCTCGAGCCTACCATGCTTTCTTTGTTGTCATCTGCAGATTTTCTAGCCCGGTTTCCCCCATGGATTGTTACAAAAACTGTTGCCTCCCCTTCAAACCATGAACACCCCAGAGTTTGCAATAATACGCGACAGGGACTTAGATGTTCTTTGGCCATGAGGCTCATGGAGAACATTGCGTTCAGCTCTACGTTTTCCTTTCCGACGTTGCGACGTTGTAAAGGTCAAGGATCTTGATAACCGTACCTTACCCGGTCCGACCGAGCATTTTTGACAAAGGCAATGGCACCTAGCAATGGGCATTTGAAGTTGGTTGAAAGTACTTTAGCTTGAACTTACCCATTTTCTGAAAAAGGAGGGAAGGAAATCTGGGATTCAAGTGAGAAAACAAGTAGCGAGGTGCCCTCCGAGTGCTGATTCTATTCCTCTCTTGTGATAAGTTTCCGCAGCTCCTTGATCTGGTACCTACGACCATGGCGCCGCTTAAATACAACCCTTTCACATCGACCCTTGAACTGAGATTGACAAACCGTTACCGATGACCCGAACAATATCAAATACATGGGAGCCGTTGAAAGTGTTGCTCCAAAGCGTCAATGTCAGGGTAGCCAAGCTTTCAATCTGGACAGCAGGATGCTGTTCCTCGTCTAGCCGGTCACCAAGCTCCGTCTCTTGCACCAAAATGGTGACCAGATTGACCAATCTGCGCTCGTCAGGTTGCAGAGAGACGAGGCCAAACTCGCGAACAACCTGGGACAGGACTTTTAACCACTGTGTGAGCAAAAAGGCACACTCCAGGTTGCAAAAAGCATGCTGAATGCTCCATTTAAACGTCTGGCTGCGCGCAACGAATGCGACGCCAACTCTGACAGGAATACTGAGGGCGTGTATGCACTGTAACACGGCCTGGTTCATGTGCATTGACCTGTCACCAGCGGCAAGGATTGGTCTAGAAAACACCGCGGCGATTCTTTGGGCGTCATCTCGGGCAAGAAGTCGTTGGTCAGGACTCAGGCCGACGTTAAGGCGGATGTAAGCCAAGCGTAGGAGGGCGGTGGAGTTGAAGCCCAACGGCCCCTTCGAAAACGAAGGGTCTGTCGTGGATTCATATGTTGCTTCCACGACTCTTGCCAAGCACGAAGGGCGGTTTCCATCTTTTTGACGAAATCGCCGCCAAGTACACGATTGCCTGCGGCCGGAATATCTTCAGAGGCGTTGCGAGTCAGAAACACCTGTTGGAGCAGCCCGTGAATGAGCACGTAGTTCCCAAAAGAAGAAAGCGCTGTCACCGTATGGATGCTTCGTCCTGCTAACAGCATATGCATTTTCTCTGGGAAAGGTCGAGGCGGCATATACGTGTCCCTCAGGGCTGACCACTCTTCCGCGTTAGGAGCTTGCCAGCTTGACGCGCACCCAGGTAGGTTGATGGCGACCTCGCGATTCAGGAGCAGTGGTGGCACGTCAAATGCAACGGATTGTAAGTTCAGGAGGGCGAAGGCGGCAAATAGCGTGCGGCGCCGTTCCTCAAGTTCAATACCTTCGGCCCATTGCTGGTTGGACGCCGGGGGTTTCTCTAGTTCGTGAATCTTCATCTCGCGGGCGAGCATGGCGACTTGACTGGACATACTTAGGGCGTCGCCTGTCAAATCTCGATCGCCCCATGATGCCATTGCCATGAGTACTATCATAGCTTGTAGCAATCGGATGATTTTGCCGTGAGCATATGGCTCTGGTTCTCTCGTACGTGTGTTTGCGCTAGTCGGTGTCGCAGGGGCGCTTGGAGCATCATCAATCGTGGTGCGATCATCACGAGCCAATCGGTCTAGTGTATGTTGATTCCTTTGCTTTAAACGCCAGAAGATCAAGTTTCGAGCAGCATCATAAATCCGATATCCTGAAGCCGTTTCAAAGCGATAGAGAGCACCGACTGCGGCGAGCGACAGGAGAAGCTCAAGACCGATGGCTGCGGCAGAAAATGTAACGCCGTGAATGAACGGCAGATGGACGGCGAAGCCACGGAAGTACCCTTCTAAGAATCTTGAGAGGGCACCATGTGATGGGAGCTTGAAAGAGCTGGGCAGCTAAGCACGAAGTTCCTGGGCTTCGTCGAGAATCTTGCTGTATTCATCAGCCTCAATCTTCCAGGGCCGGAGACAGTGAACTTGTCTAGGCCTCTGAACTTGATGTGCTAGATTAATATGCAGTGGTGTCTGTTCTGGTCTCTCGGGTTCCATTGAAGGTAGTCGTTCGGCAAACCTCGGCAGCGATGACGTTGCTTCCTTTTCTAATTGTCCTTCATTAGTCGAGCAATTTTGGTGTGGGATGCATTTACTGTGTGAAGCGAATGAGCTTCCATGCCCAGGCTGAGTGCTGGACGAGCTACGCCCTGATCCGTCTGCGGTATCTCCATGATCGAAGAGCCGGCAATGACTGGGTCCGCAGGCAGAAAGGAGCCAGGCAGCTGAGTGTCGTCTAATAAGATATCGAAATCAATGCCATCCATTCCTGCTAGGAGGTCTTGGGATAGCGAGCCTTGATAGGATAGTTCGGGAAAACCTGCGGCTGCACTATACAATGATAAGCTGCTGACCGGCTGGCAGAGGCCAGCTTCATTTCCGAACAGCTGCGGTCTGGCATCATATCCATGTTGATGAGGTAACGTTAGTGCTCCCGACAAAGACGGCTGTGAGAGAGCCTGAGCACTAGTCGCCGGAGTTGACAATGTCCCTTCAGCGATTGCCGTTTCTGCTAACGGAGCAGACAGGTCATCTGGGTTTGCAAGAATTCCGTGGGTGTGAGATATTCTCTGATGTCTCGAAAGTAGATCCCTATCGAGTTGTGAGCAAAGGAAGCCTCTCTGGGAACCGGGGTGTGATTGGGGACCGTACCTTCGAGAAAATCTCCGGCCACACCCGCACAGGAAGGGTTGTTCTCGGGTGTCTGGGCATTATCATTAGAGAGTCTCTGACCATCCTTGCATAAAGGTCCACGGAACCCAGAGTCAGGGCGTCAGGGTATATCGTGTACAGCGGGAGGTGGGGGTCCGGCTTACGGGTGCGCTCATGACGTTCGAGGTGCTCGAATCTCCTGAACTGTTTTTGGCAGAAGCTGCAAGGTGGAACGTTACGGCGGGGTCGGCCCCGGGGCGCAGACATGACGAAACTTCAAGCAGATAATCTCGACGTTTACTGCTTTGTAATAAGCATGAAATTTGTCTATCGAGACGCGAGATCTAGGGCTGCCGGAATGTCTGACCACGCTTTCTCAGCCACTGCGGATGAGCTCGGGACAAATGGAGTTGGAGGCAAAAAGCGTTGGGGTAGAAATTAGTTTTCGCCCCATCTCCAACACGGACATAATCCTCCGTGCTTTTGTGTAAGACAGGCCAAATGTCAAAAGTGGATATTCCAATCGCGCTGTCTGGGTCATCAACGTCACTCAGCGGGCAATTTTATCAAGAAATCATACTCTTGATTTCTTGGTCGGAACGGAAACGGACTAAAAAACGCAAAGGTAGCTTGGATCATTGCTCAGATGCTCCTACCTAATTAACAGAAGCCAGTGGTTGAATTACACTTTCTTGCGATTAAGAAGTTTATGGAAACTCAATGTGGAAATCGACTTCCTGTTCGACAAATGAGGTATTTACATCAGATCTTTCGTAAAATCAAACTCGGCGCACTTATAGTCAAGTCAGACTTGGAGTTAAACGGGTTCTGACGTAGCTCCTTGTTGCCATTCTCGCATTTGGATTTGGGCCAGAGCAAACCAGCCTGGCCCTCCTGGCCGGCAAAGTTGCCAGCCATCTAGATCGATCCCTTGGAGCCATCGATGTAGTTGCCCTTGAGAACAGGCATAGCAAAGAAGCAGGGTCGCGGCGTCTCGCTCGCCCAGTTGCGCTCGCGGATGCCTGTCTTGCCGACGTGGCCATTGTTATTTTCCCAACATTTGACGGCGTTGCGGAGGGTCCCAGGCTTGTCCATGTTCCAATCGGTCCAGAGCGCCTCCATATCCTTGTTTTCACTGAGGGTCTGGGAGACCTTCTTAGGGTACCAAGCGGGGATGCCAAGGCATCGGTTCTTGTCTGCCTCCCAAGCGTTATTCAGGTTTGTACACTTGTCGACAGGGAAGTCGTCTCTGACGACCACATATGCTCCTCTAGATTGTCTAGTCATCTGCCAGATAAGAGCTGTATCCTGCATTTCAGTAAGTACGAGTATGAGTAAAGCCATCATTGGTAGGTCACTTACCAAGTTCGTCTTCATCTTGCTGATCCAGATTGTTGAGAGGCAAAGAGGGTGGACTCTCAACCAGGATCTCCGCCCGAAAACAGACACGGCCAGGTTCTTGACGCCGCCGACGCGCAAACTTTAAGTTCGTGAATGCCACTTTGCTTATGGCCTTGCGTGCCAAATGTTGAGGCCACAATTGCCCTGATATTAGTGAGGCCCTGCTTGGCGACAATGGCAAGTAGGCCCCAGATCGCGTCCGTCACTTCCACTGCATCGTCGGAACCACCACTATGCTGATTGTTAGCAGTCTTCAGGGACCAAGTGTCGAATGGTCTACTCACGAGTCCCCTGTGGCCGAGACCAGGTACATGACACCACTGATACCCGCCAAAGAACCTCCGACGGCCGCAGCAGGTATGGCGAGGGCACTCCCGATGCTGAAAGCTGCACCGAGAATAGAAGCTAGGTCGAGAGGTGCCTTGGGCGCACCACTCTTGATACCTAGCAATTGTCTCATAGTCCCAACCTGATCGGATGTGATGCCAATCCACTGGTCGAACTCGATAGAGAGCTACTACGTGAAACTGTGGAAAGCTGCCATGGGCTGGAAAAGATACCACAGCCCACCCTTGTCGATCGCATTGAAATCGTCTGAAAGTACATGTTATTGAAAGCCTCAGGAGGCAGACAACGTATCATAAGATTCTCACCACATGTCAAATCATGATCGCAAGGAGCACCAGGCTTCTGACAAGAGTACTTGATATGGATCTTCTTTGGGAAGAGCTCGCGGTACAGGTTCTGCGCCGAGTTGGAATGATCCGTCTGAGAGTTGATGTACTCATCTGCCCACTGCTCGGCACCAGAATTATACCAAAACGTTCCCATATCCTTGATAGCATCACAATACTCTCCGGACTAGCAGTTTGGAAGCTTCTGTTGAGGAGTGACTCGGGAACTTCACCAGGTGAGTTTTGCTCCACCGGCTCGGCCCTATGTTATTGATCAGTCGGTCTTTCTTATTACGACTGAGTCATCCAATTTAAAGGACTTACGAGGTGCTTGAGCCTTAGAAGTCAATGCTCCAAATCATAGTATGTGCGAATGAGCCGCCGATTTGGAGACTGTGGTCTGAATTATGGGTCCTCATCCCAGGGAGGTATCAGAAATCATCGAGTGGTTCCCTCGGACTCTTAGCGTACAACCGTGGGACTATTGCCTGCGATGGGACGAAGTTCTGAATGAGGACAACCCCAGAGCAATGCCAAGTCCAAGCATCTCCATCCAGGAAGGATTGGTTTAGATTCAATCTCTCTGGACGCCTACATGAGAACATGGTAGATATAAATCTGCAAACCTGTTCACGCTCCAAGACTATGAATTGCGTTGTGAACCTACCTACGAAAGAAAGTCGTTGTCTTTTTCCAATACCTTTATCGAAATGAAGGCAGCAGTAATCTGCCAGCTACTGCCGGCTTTCGTCACGTCTCAAAGCGCCACAGCCACAACAGCTACACTGTCACCATGGCAGACTGGAGAAGTCACCCCAGATGGAACCTGCGTAGGTACAACTGGGTTTGTATGTAGCCCCGTCTGGGGCGCGTGCTGTTCCAAGGATGGTAAATGCGGTCGTCCTGCTGCATTCCGCGGCGATAGTTGGTAAGTCTTGTGTCTCATACCTTATTTATTGTCCTAGCGCATGTCTGGTGGCAGCTGATCATTCTACTTACACCGGACATAGTCAACCGGCCGCCGGTAACTGCAACGCGCCCGCACCTGCTCCCGCCCCGCCACCCGGGCCCGGGAGTATCTCTCCCGACGGCTCATGTGGCGGAACAAATCAGTTCAACTGTACTACTTCCCCCTACGGAGACTGCTGCTCTTCGAGCGGTTACTGTGGTACCACTTCGGGCCACTGTGGAAGCACTGACGCTCATTGTGGCCAGGGGTGGTAAGTCACAGTTCAATTTTTGCATTTCTGGTTCGTGACTTTTGTATTTGCTTTGCATCGAAATAGGTACAAAGCGCCGGACCTTATTGTTAACGTCGTATCTAACACAGCCAAAAAAATTCGTCGAGTGGCTACTTCACAGCCAGCATTCCGTCTATTGATGGCACTTACGGCTCTAGCAAGGGAGGTTTCACATGTGCTGATGGGCCTTTTGATGGCTAGTGTTGTAATTAGCCCTTTAGGGTTTTGTGGAACGAGTTCCTCGCATTGCGGATCTGGCTGGTGAGTTTTGCTGTGCTAGTCCTCAAACGAAGTCATTCATACTAACTTATGTTCCCATGCAGCCAACGTGGTTCTGGACGCTGCAGCTAGAAGTCGGAAGGAATTCACCTGTTTTGCAGCTTCAGGAATCAGGCAGTCAGCTCTTTGTGGCATGATTTGGAATTGAGGCGGCACTATCTACAGAAATAGCTACCTCTTTGTGAATGAATAGTCGGCAACTCCAGTAATTCAATTTATCCAACCGTGGAGAACAAGTTTCTCGCATTGATCTTACCTCTAGAAACATTCCATTATGACAGCTCATACACAAGACGGATCGCGGGCCTTTGAAGAAAGCTTCGTGCACCGGACTGAGGGGATAAATGTCTCGCTTGGTCAATCCGAGATCGGACACGCCAAGACTACTTTGTTAGACTTTTATAATCCCATGTACGTAGTTTGACGTAAAACTTGAAGAGAAATGGGCTGACAGCCGCCTTTCAATCCCAAGGTCGAAGTAGGCATGTCCAATATATGGAGCATACTGTATGACGCCAAGGTCGGAATGCAATAACGCCGGTGGGATGGGTGGATGATTTCCACCCCAAAGTTGGAGAAGAAATTACCTGCGCTCAAGAATCAGACACTGATATCTGGCGACAGTAGCCCAGCCAGAAATCAGTTGCAATGACGTATTCAATCAGTCTATCGAATCATCTTGTGATATCCTCTGAGTCATATTGCCTGGTCAAGTTAATGTACTGGTTTGATAGTGCGATGATACGCCTTCCAGAGCTAAATGTCCACGGGGACAGTTAAATGCCGCTTTGTCATCTCAAGATATACTTATCAGCACGTTTGAGGCGTCACATCGGACATGAAATTTCAGGCATAAAACTCTGTTGTATAAAATCCTCAACAGTTGGCCTGTTCTCATGGACTGCTTTGCTAGCTGTTAGCCAACAACCTTATTCACACTAAGTCCTGCAATCCTGGCCATAACACATCACAATTACATCTTCAGAATGACAACTCAGCAGGTTTTCAGACTTCCTCGGCGCACATCCATCAACGACCTCGTTGTTGAAAAGGAGCCAATCCCAGAACCCTCATCGAACGAAGTTCTGGTCCGCATCCACAGTGTCGCTCTCAATTTTCGCGACTTCGCTGTCGCAACCGGACAGTATCCATTCCCTGTCAAGGACAACGTGGTCCCAGGCTCCGATCTCTCCGGCGATGTTGTCAAAGTGGGAAGCCATGTTGACGACTTTGCCCATGGCGACAAAGTGATCTCGTCTTTTGATCTGAGCACCTTTTATGGCGCCATGAAGGACTGGAATCACAGTCTTGGGGGTTGTGTAGATGGTGCCCTACGGGAGTACATTGTTGTTCCAAGTTCTGCATTAGTCAAGGTGCCGAAGGAGACTAAGTTTGAGCTACTGCCAACTATCGGCGCTTGTCTGTACTGGGGCGACTGCTTGGAATTCTCTCTATGGCAACATACCTCTCAAGCCTGGTCAGACTGTATTGTTTCTTGGTAATTATCTCCAACTCCACTCATTAACAGAATACGGGTCTGACTTGGTATCCAGGAACTGGTGGTGTTTCAATTACCGGCCTGATTCTCGCCAAGGCAGCTGGCGCAACCACTATCTTAACTTCATCATCCGACTCGAAGTTGAAGCATGTCAAGGAGACTTACGGGCCCGACCACGTGATTAACTATAAGACAACTCCGAAATGGTCGGAAGAGGTTTTGAGGATCACAAAGGGCCATGGCGCTGACTACATCTTCGAGAATGGTGGTGCCGGTACGATTGCTGAGAGCATCAGTGCCGTGGCGTACGGGGGCTCCATCGCCGTTATTGGGTTCCTTGCGTCATGCCCACAAGCTAAGATGCCTGACGTCGCAGCACTCGCTTTGTCCAAGGGCGCAGTCGTGCGTGGGATCATGGTGGGCTCTAGGCAGCACTTGGAAGAAGTCACGCGCTACGTCGTTACCCGTCAATTGCAGGTTCCCGTGGAGAAGGAATTTGGCTCAAGCAGAGACGAAATCATTGCTGCCTTTGAGTACCTCACTAGCGGCAGTCATATCGGCAAGGTTTGCATCCGAATGGCTTAACGTTGCTATAGTCCTTGTTGTTTCACAGAGTCATAGTCTAGTTTCGGTACTTTTTGGCTGCAAATCAACAAGTCCCAGTCTTGGGTAGAATTGGGATTGATTCGGGATGTGGATGGTATCTCTTTCACCGTCTTCAAGTTGATATGTTTCCATCTGAATCATCACGGTTTTGTCCTTGCGAGCACCCTTTGAGCCAAACGCACAAGGTTTGATCTCTTCGCACGAATTTAGTCCGCATGCGGAATTGCCGCAAGCCTAGATTTGACAATATTCAGGAAAGCTATTGAAAAGTGCATTGCAAATTGACCTGAAAACAATTAGAGCTGCAGAACTAGCCGTGCTGAGTAATTGAGCTTCCATTCAGAACGTTGTGGACGGGCGATGTTCAGCAATTTTGTCATGTAAGATGCGAATACTGAGGATGCCCAGAAGGAGGCTTTAAATTTCGGCGGGTTGGTTGGACAGCTCACCAAGCTTGTCAGTGAGAGATGCCCAATTGACGAGCAACGGCTGAAAACGGGGCTCAGAGAGTAGGGCCGAACGCCACACCCATCAAGTCAACATGTATTCAACGTGGTGATTGTTCCTTGATGCCGTCGCTTAATGGAAGTCTCTGATGGTATATCTAGTAGCTTGCCTATCGTCAGGAACCTCTGTCAACGCTTTTAAGATCGTTCAATAATACCAGTCGCCGGCCTCTGTTATCGACCTTTCCTCAAATCCGAGCAAGCTGTGGGGTTCCGCCGCGAGCAGTCAGCCATGCTTCTCGAGATTTGCTAGCCGTGTGTCCAATGCCAATTCACTGCGTCAGACTATTCAAACATCCGCAACAAGGTCCTGACGGTGTGAATCAGTCAGACCTCCCCTGGTGACATGGGTTGTTGGCATTCCAGAACATCGGCACCAGAGCGTGCAAGTAGCTTAGATGCCGCCATCCCGGATTGCATATATTACAATCAACTACAAGATCTGTAATTTGTATAAAGAAAACCTTGATCTCTATTTCTAAGTCATTTGTTTATCTGGCAGATCATCCTGCTTCTTCCGCTCGAGACTCAATCGAGTTCAAGAGTCACTCATCAGAAGTCACCTTGTCACAATCTCCGACCACCAAAGCTCAAGATGGCCGTTGAAGACACCTCCGAATACATTGATTCCACCGTCGTTACTGGCGAGTAAACGTTCTAAACTCTTTTGTGCAACATTTCTGACATGATCTTGGGTGGCACAGCGGGTTCCGTTGTTGCTAAACGCTTGGATAAGAATCCGAATGCTAATATCCTCGTTATTGAGGCCGGAGTCAGCAACCATAATGACAACGAAGCATTCACCACAACCGCTCGCGCCTTCGACCTCCGTGGAAGTAAGTTGGGCTGGAGCTACGAGACAACAATGATCGAACGTCTAGACTAAACGAATCTTCAAGTCATCGATGCTGGTATAAACTGTTATCGCTGACTGCCATCTTCAAAACGCTCAATATCTACAAAGTTACAGAGAAGACTTCAGACGCTTTGGACGCGGATCTTCTCCACACATTCCATTAAGTTGTCAATAAAAATAATAAATTCAGTGAATG
Organism: Colletotrichum fioriniae; assembly: GCF_027942845.1. NCBI lineage: Eukaryota > Fungi > Ascomycota > Sordariomycetes > Glomerellales > Glomerellaceae > Colletotrichum > Colletotrichum fioriniae. The sequence continues at coordinate 1,199,993 of NW_027076844.1, read as the reverse complement.
ACTTCGTAGTCGGGATGCTTCGTGAGATAGTGATGTAGTCCATCAGAATACTCGCATGAAGTCTGGGTTTTAAAACACGCGGATTCAAATTTCTGACAAATCTCATCTAGTGTTCCTTTTAAATGCTTTTCAAAACTTTGAAGCCTCCTGATACCCTATGTTCAAAGAAGAAATTAGGGTCATATAGCTGCGCCACTTTCTCCAAAAAGTCCTGATTATTGCCCCCGTATGACTGAAGTGAGACTTAGGCTGTCTGGTATACGTAGTTGATATACTTGAACCATTTACTCTGCTGAGTACTTGCAGCGTAGTCAGCGATCTCAATTATGACTGCTTCAAACCTTTCCGTCAAAAAGACCTCGTCATCTGGCGTTGGAAGCAAGCACTCGACTTGGAGCACAACGGATGGCTGTGTCAATTCTTCGTTCAACCCCAAAACGTTCGGCCCGTTATTGGCATAGTTAGTTGAAAGGAGAGTCATAACAAACGTTATGGTAGCATATTCTTCAATCTGTTCCTTCATGCCCACGATGAGGGTCTCGAAAATTCCGAGGACTTTGTGGCCCATCGCCATGGTTGCGTGGAAGCTTTACGTAAACCATACGTTGTACAAACCAAATGTCCCTGCGAGTTGCTTGACGAACTCGAATTTGGGGCAGTTGCTCTTGTGTCAATAACAGGTCCCGAATCCTTGAGTCCGGCGAAAGAGGGAGAGTGACTGACGTCCACACCAACGTGGCCTTTGCGTCCGCCTGTAGTCATCACACCGTGTTCGTTGAGCGCGGAGTACACATCACCCCATCGCCCACCGGTGCCAATCGCTGCAATGCCATGTCCCTGCATATGAGAATTGTCCGTGTGGCTAATGGAACTCATGCCTCCGAGATCGATAGTCACGCCGTTGGCAGTGTTGTTCGACGGGAAAGGTGAGTGGCCACCGCTACGTATCGCCACGGTCCAGCAGCCGGCGGGGTCGTTGCTAAGTGCCTTGATGGCGTCTGAAACCTGCTGCGAAGTCGTGGGCTTGAAGATGCATGAATATCGAACGTCCTGAACATCGCCAGAGTAGTAGGATCGAATGGTGACGGCGTACCCAGTGTCGTTCAAGAAGAAAGTTGGACCGGAGAGGCTTCCCTAAATGAGGACATCGCACTGCAATGTGAGTCGGTAGCATTTCATTCCTCGAACCAACATATTCCCATTAATGCGCTGACAAACCCCTGTCAATTGGTATGCAGCATTGGACCGAATGCTGCGGGCGGTTCCGAAGGATATTGATGCTACAAGTGTGGGCAGAGAGGATAGAACCACTGAAGCGATATACCGTACCACTGAAGCCATATCCAAACTTACTCAGTAGAGTAGATCCTCGCAGAATCAAACGCGTAGGACGTGGCTGAGGCCTTCCTCTTAAGGCATCAGTCGACCGGTCTTTTGTTGCTCATGCGCATAGAGACTGGATTTGATCATATCAGGGGCTGTCAAGAGAAGTAACTCGCTTTCGGTTTCCACCACTTGTTGGTGACCTTCTGTAAATTACTGAAATCTATTCGAAGGGGCGTTTCGCATTGCTCCACGCGTCGTATCTGTTGTTGCATTTTCCATTTTCGAATGAGAAAAACGGCGCAGCTGGTAGGCTAGCTTTGCTCGGCTCGTGCTTCGCAGATTCTCCCGTGGAGTAGGACGCAAGCTGCCTGGGCCGTTCGTTGCTGTTGGTTGTTGAAATGTCGACCCAACAGTGGTGACACATGTGCAGGGGCTCTCTGAGCACTGAATGTATAATAGGGGCTGTCGCTCGCCTACATATCTCTTGTCTGGTTCAAGCAATACACCACCAGTTACGCTACCCATACCTTCGTTCAACAGGTTGTCAGATTAAGTGTTGCTCCCTGCTATTATGCTTGGTCGTAGGCTGCATATTCCTCTTGGCCAATCATTCGCGGAGTAGAAGAACTGTAGCGCAGATTGGAATTGGATACGCCAAGACCTTGGAAATATTCTCGTTATGCAGGTAATACGGACATGTGCCTGAAAATGGTTGGACCAGGAAGGGACCTTTCGGGTACAACCAACAGCTGGGCACCAAGGTGTCACACCCTCCCGACCACCAGAGAGCAAGACCAAATCTCAAAATGACTTGAATAAATCAAATTTCATAGAGACGTAAGGTATACCTGCGTCCATTGATGAGAAGATCGCAATGATATAACATACACCCTGAATCACAACTCGTGATTAGGCCGGCTTGATCTCATGATTCTGCTGTGAAGCTGCGAGGCGGGAGTGTATTGGCCAGTGCATTGAGCTTGTAATCGGTGATTCAACCGTCCTCTAAGAAATCTATGTGATCCATATCGTATATGAGCTGTGGATTTCCTGAATAGGCGAAGGTTTTCTCTCATATCCTGATGGACGTAGGAACCAAGTCGCATCGGTGCATGTGCGAAGTCAAATTATGAACTTGCCCCACCTTTCGGTTTCCGACCTTTCTGCCTCGCCTTTATTCTGCATTCTCTTTGAGATGAATAGCTTTGTCTTGTTGCAAGTTGCGGAGCATTTCCAATCATTACCTCGGATTGAAGTAACAGGATTGTAATGTCCAGCCAGTAAAGCTGAGCTTGCTACGTTCAGTGCGAGGAGTGAGCACTAGATTCTTGCCCTATCTTGACGATAGCCTCCTCGTCACTTGCTTCCGTATGCCTCCTCATTTTCCCCCGTGATAGAGCCGAGATTACCAGTTCAGTATCTGCCTTCCATCTCACCTCTGATCCATAGGGTCGTTCGCCAAGCTCTAGTTCGTCAATGGTGTCAAAATGCCTCCGTTTCGGCTGCGAGCTGCCAAACGTCCTTAGAGCATACCGCATTCCAGCCGGAGGGGTGCGTTCATTGTCGTTGCTGTTACGACTGGCTGACTCGCCAAGGATTTTGGGCGCGACGTGGTTCAAAAAAACACGAAAAGTAGGCAACGAGCCACAGATGATGATTAGATTGGCTTCAACAATGAGCCATAGTGTGCCCTGGGCTAACACAAATGTGGTGTCTGAGTTTTTCAAACTTGGTATCAAGATAACTAAGCGCGCAACAGCAGCACCCAACGTGATAAGACCAGTACCGAACCACGCGATCAGTGCCGTCTTATGCTTCCACGACATTTGAAGTCGCAGAATAATAGGCAAAGGTAGAGCCATGAGCATGACATCAGTCACGCCGCCCATGATAGCTTGGAGCATGTAAACGGGAGGGCGGTCGATGCAGTTTGTTCCAGTGTAAAGTCGCAGATTCCATGCAGCCGAAATCGGGGAACAAGCGAATTGGACTGCGAACCATACAGCGGTGAACGCCGCAATAGTAATGACAGACGTAGTGATAATGGCGTAGCGATACCATACAATCGGCGACAATCGGTAGTAGAATATGCAAAGCACAAGCTTCGCAAGAACGGTCCCCGGTGTTACTGTCAACGTCGTAGCGTGGATGAGCTAGATCGCAAAAAAAGTAGTGAGCAAAGATAGACCTAGCATTCGCGAGTGCAGAGGCTTTGGGACCAACTCATGCTTACCGTCGTCTCCCATATGGCGTCTTCGAGGGAAATTTCCCATATATGAACCCCAAGAACACCGTGAAAAAGGCAAAGGAGAATTAGACACTGAGCAATAGTCGTTAAAAGCCATGCTGCGAGAATCATAACTTGAGCACCTAGTCAGCGGCTGTGAACAGAACAGGTCATTGGGCAATCATCCCACAATCATCGCTACGCCACTGGCGAACAATGACAGTAGCTGTGTATACGCGCTGCAACAGAAACGAGAGGGCGACGCTAAATTCGATTCCAAAAGCCCAGTAGCTTGAGCTGATAGTCGCAGTGTCTTTGAATGGGTGGGTGAAGTTCAGGTGGTAGTTCTTAGGGGGTTCCAGCAATACCTCGGTGCCTTGAACAGTGGGAAACGACATATTCGAGCGAAGGAGTGAAGAAACTGCCCGCAGTCAGGCCAGAATATGCGTCAAGATCAGTGGAAGCGTGCTTTTGTGAACATACCTATACTTGTCAAGAGCTGACTCTACAAGTTTGCTTCATCGGACGTGAAGCCTCAGCGTAAGGTACTGCGAATAGATTCAGACGTAAAATGCCTTTCGCAAATTTGGGGTTGGGAGGTAATCGGTATGGGGGTGTCGAGTTTCTATCCTTTTTTCCCTTATCTATTACCGGTACAGCTTGTTCGAGATTCCGGCAGATTGAGCAGCTACCAACACCTTATGGAAAAATAAAAACATCCTGGCGGACGGAGATCGCCTTGGCCCTGTTTCCCACATAGTAAGGAGTGAACCACTTCAAACTGGGGTAGCAGCTAGTATGCAATTTCTAAGCCCGGTACGATACCTCGCTTCACGCGTTGTGTATATCGCAGCAGCCTTGCACAATCATGAGCAGGAGCTTGGTGGTGAGCCTTCAAATTTTCAGCGCGATCACTCTTCTGGTAGAGCTCCAAAAGATTTAGCTTGATCTTCTGCTTCTATTGCATTCGGACTGTGGCAGACATCTCCGAGGTACTCTGCTCCTTAGAGTCCAATAATGATCGTTGATCTTGGCCGAATCTGGGGTATGGGAATTCAAAGGAGGCAGTCAAGGTCGACTGCAAAGTGTACAAGCACCAACTGATGGAGCTATTGACGATGACGCGTACTCAGCCCATGTGTCCGCCAATCAAGCTTGAAATCACGGCTTTCGATCATGTCCTTCCATGGACAACGCTGCAACTTTGAAAAACCTTGTCGACATCATCTGCGGGACAAAATTTGATGCTGTCAATCAAGGGCGGCGTTGGAAAACGTCCAACAGAGGAGTAATCCTTGTCAGAAGAGCTGTCGCATACGGCTGATACAGGTCCGGAATCTGGGTCCTGGAGAGTTCACTGTAGTGTAATGTCACATCAGGTTGCAGTGCTGCGTGCATACGGACTGTTTGCGTTGCAATAGTAGGATCCTTCGAGGGTACTCCACCGTCAGCCCAACCTCTGTGGGGTGTTGTCCAGCCAATTACATGTCTGCAATACATGTAGCAAACACAATGACCGAAAGGAGGTGCGATTTCATTGACCAAATCGGCTCATACAGAGCCAACGCCAATTTTGCCAAGTCAAGCCCCTGTTCAAGTGATGAACAAGAATTCTCATCGCAGATTCTGGTCGTTGGTAATTAGACACTGAACGATCCAACATTGGGAAAAACTCCTTGAGGTTTCTCCCGTTCCGGAAAGCAGAAACCACGAAAAGGTAATGGCGACTTGCAGGCTCTGTGTGACCACGATAGCATCGATCTCGAATACGCCTGAGAGACCACGGTAGGAAAGATTGCAGTTCCGTGCCCTACGGGGATTTGAGAAGCCACATTCAGCATGGAAAATTATTACGCCCTTTTTCGGCAATTTGCCCTCACTCTATTGGGCTCTTAGCAGGATAATAGATGAGCATTCCTACTTATTTAGAGGTAAAATTTTGGAGCGTACTTAGTTCTTACGCGAGAGCCCTATGACTGTTCTACTTTTTAGGTATTTAAAGACGGTAACTATGCCCTCAAAAGCCCCCTGAAAGAGGAAATAGAAATCTCTTGCGTTGGTTTAATGCTGTTGGTTGATCTACCCCATAGTATCTATGTATCCCTATCCTTATCCCTGCATTTTATCGTATCTAACGATATGCATACCTGAACTTTTCGTAATTTCGGGCGCTAGGTGAACTTTAGGACTTATAGCCGGTGATCGGCGTTCTTAACCTCTTAGCCTGCTGGAATTTTGTCTTACGTTAGAGTAGTAGATCTGTTTCCTATTTTTTTATTTTTTTTTTTCTAACTACCGGCCTTACTTTCCTTCCTTTTTTTAATGCTTTAATAGGTTCGAGATAAAGAATCTAACACCGACCTTGACCGTTACCGTAGCGTTCGTAACTCTAGTAGAAGCTGTATATAACGATACTATAGTAACGCCCTGCGTAAGTTTAAAGACTAAGTATGAATCTATGAAGACGTTTGTAATACTAAGCTCTGTATGCTAGTGTAAAATTCTCGAGACTGCTGGTTTTAGGGTCCTCTACCCGAATACGGATGACTATAAAATACGCGATGAATCGTACTTCTTAGTTTCGGCCTAGCTTAGCCCTTATTATATTGTATAGCCTACTTCTATAGCAGAGGTGTTTTTGACTATTAACATTTTAAAGAAAACTACGTATAGCTGGGCTATCCGTGGTGGTGGCTACATAATATGGGCTGGTGCTTCTAATAATAAGTTTATCATAACTAACTTAGTTTTTACCTGTTAGTCCTGTTTAATACACATCTACTGATGTTATTTTAAGTTGAGGAAGGTATTACTATTAATATGAGCTTGATTAACTAAGTCGAATACTTCTCCGAGATTAAGATCGCTAGTATTGGGGCCGGCGTATTTTGGCGTGATGTTTACTCTGCGCTCGAGCTTTATGGGGTAACGGTACTAGGCGGGCGTACTTTAATTATCAGCGTTGCTGGGTTTTTAACTGGCGGTGGTAACAACTTCTTTAGCGCAGACGTCGGACTTGGTTGCGATAATGTTATTAATTTCGAGGTTGTGCTCGCTAGCGGCGAGGCCGTTAATGCTAACAGGGACAACTACCCCGATCTATATAAAGCGCTGAAAGGCGGTTTGAGTAACTTTGGGATAGTTACACGTGTTGATATGTAGATGATTGACGTCGTTAACATCTGGGGTGGACAGGTCGTTTACCCTCTTAACACCACCGAATAACATATCGCTGCCTACGTTAAGTAGGTCGAGAATATTCCTAACTATACTAAGGGTTTAGCCGTTACGTTCTGGGTATACTTACCTACTGCTGGTATAGTCGTCTTAGCCGCTCTTTATAATATATCTGACTCCGAGTAGGTACTAGCCTACAAGGATTTCTAGACGATCGGACCTTAGATAGCAAATACCCTTCGCTATAATAGCTATTTAAATATGACTGTTAAGCTGGAGGAGCTGATCGGATACCATTAGATTTGGTTTATTCTGACGGGTAAGAATGATATCCGCTTTATACGCCGCGCTATCTAAGCCTAGGGCGAGTTTATTAAGGGTTAGAAGGCTACCTAGGATGTTGACTTCCTGAACTATATTACTTTCTAGGCTATGCTAACGCTTCTCTTCTAATACTTAACAGAGCGAGGAGGTAATATGATAGGGATGGACCACGAGGACGAAAATGCGATTTTGTTCTAAATGTAGCATATAGTTCGATCTACCGATGCTGAGAAAGAGGCCTGAAAGTAGCTTGCTGCCTTGCGTTAGGAACTGAAAGATTATTATGTTTCCTAGAGTGTTGATGTGGAATGGGAGTACTTGGGATATGCCGATGGATTATAGGATCCCCTTAGTACTTACGGTTAAGAGAACGTTTAATTTTTTAAAGAGGTCGTAAGTAAGTACGATCCGGAGCAGATATTCTAGACGAGGGTTCTGGGTGGATTTAAAGTTTTTAAGCTTAACTTCGCTTGATCGCCTCGCTTGGATATGAAGTCTTTTCCCTTCCATAGATTTCATAACTTTTTAGACTATAACTATGGACTTGTATTTACTGTGATTCGATAATTTTTATTTACTTTAATCTCATTGTTAAGGCTTTCTATAATGCAATATAATGTGATGTTCGACTTGAGAGGAATATCCAAGAGCGGGGAAGTGAAGAAGACCAGACACTAATTAGAGAGCAATTGAAATTCTAGCACTTCTTTGACACTATGTATTCTGAATGTACCCCTCCAAGATGCTGCGGATTTCAAAAGAAAGCGACCTTCCTAGAGATCTATTAGACCTCCTTGTACAACCCTCCGATGAGCAAAGACCTGTCCTGAGCCCCATAAGAAGCTTCGTACATATTATTCTTGCGGTCATACCAGTCCATGACGTTTGTCAGCCGGCCTTCTCCATCAATGAACTCAACGTCGTCACTTGGTCTCAGAAAATATGTGACAGAATAGCGATCCACGTCAGGTAGCGGAAGCACCCGATGAACAGCTGACTTGAGCCTATCGCGTGTCAAGAACCGTAGCACATCAGCCACATTGACAACGGCGCAGCCAGGACGCGGCTCGACATACTGCCACTCCAAGGGTTCTTCCGCCTTTTCTTTCTTCGGGTGAGCTTCGACGTGGCTCTCACTGAGTCCCCTGTGGTAGCCACTATCGAGACTTTCATCTGATTCGTGAGACACCGAGGAGGAGGCTGACGACGGTGGCGATGTTTCGGGAGTTGAAAGGACTTGCAACCCCCACTGCGGCGCAAAGACAAGCGTCAGGGTACCATAGTCCGTGTGAACATTATGTCCGGCATAACCCCCGGTTGGATCCATGGGGATGTAATGCAGGAAGGCAAGCGCACTCTTAGACGGGCAGTCGCTCCGGTGGAAGTGATTGAGGCTCTGCGCTCCCTTCAGCCCCAGAGCGTTTGAAATACGATCAAGAAGCACTCGAGTAATGTAGTGACACTGGCTTTGGAAAGAGGTGAATGCCTGGAGATTGTCTTCTACCACTGGCGGTAGACCCCATCGTCCGGCCAATTCGAAGCTACCCGTCTTTACAGTTGTTAGAATCGTCGCTGTCTGTAATTATAAGTCTCACCAATGCTTACCTTGAGAACTTCCCAACCATCTCGGCCTCCGTGCGTTCCAGCCTGAGAACCAATTGGCTTATAACTTAGGGCAACAAGTCAGTCACCCTCACTAAATAAAGTAATGATAGCTCAAATTAGAATGACGGCTTTGACAAACCCATGAGATGCCATGCTAATAGCCAGTTCTTTGCGCTTCGCGGCGGTTGGCTGGTCGAACCAGTCTTTCATAACAATGTTCAACTTGTCAAGGTTCTCCAGCATTGTTGCAGAATACTGGTCGGAGATGTCCAAGTAAAAGAATCCAACATTCTCGCAGGCAGAGATGATCTTTTCCATGGTCGCTGGATCGCGGTCTAGGACTTTGGAGAAAACCACAGTATCTAGGTTTGCCGTCGGTGCGTAGGGTGCAGAAGCACCATCCATCTTTTTTGAACCAGCCACGGTCATCTTGAGGAAGTGAGAGAAATCAGATATGATATTGTAAACGTACTACGACTGGTGACGGGGTGAAAGAAGCAAGATGTTGAGGTAGGCGAGCTCTCTGGATAGATCATAAAACTGATTAAAATACTTTATCCAGTCGCAATCTTGGAAAGAGCTTTCCTCTCGGCCGGCAACTGTGCTCAACTTCGATATTATGGATAGTTACACCCACTTACGCGTCCTTTCGACGCCTTGCTGATCCTATAGCCGTCGCAGGGGCCAATCACATCTATGCATCTTCCACTCTACCTCGTCTGACCTGGAGATCAGGCCATGAATCTTGTTCACTCGGCCTCAGCTGAATACATTTCGATAACATGACAATCATCTTCAATTTGTAGATTGCCCTCTTACCAAGCTACAAGAAACATCCTCCCTTCTTTTCCAATGTTTCTTTGTTGTACCTCCATGCCTTCTCGACCTCCTTGTCTCGGACTGTAAGTAATAGCAGAATGCGCCTCGCGGCTGCGTCCGCTGACTGCCTAAATTACGGAACTTTTGACAGAATCCCCTCGCTCGATGGACTTATCTTCAAGCCTAAGGTGTTCAAGTTTTCCTCTTATGAACATCGTACATGTTCCACAGGGCGCCAAATTCCAGCCGAGGCTGAAATTCGGAACAAGGCGGATGCAAGCACTCGGCGTAGGGGTTAGCAGGGGCGTTGTCTTACCCTGGCTGTCATCTTACTTATGTGGGAGCGTTGAGCTTGTATTTCCTAGTACCCATGCGGCTGTCGCAAAGGAACATAATTACCCCCTCAGAAAATGCCGGCAATCGGTACCCGATATCCGCATGCTCATCTTTCTTATAGGATCACGACAAACTTATGACTAGAAAAGGAAAGTGCAAATACAAAGTTTGGGAGGCGTTCGCCGCTAACACAAAACACGGCGGAACGGGAATGTAAGCGTTGCATTGCAGGGAGAGGATGGCCCGGTGAGGATGTGGGGGGAAGGATCGGGATGGAGTCGTAGCCATGTCTCGGCGCAATCACTTTTACACTACTGGTCACCTCGGCTTCCCTGCTCGACTCAAGTTTGAGAACGACGTGAGTTGATAACCATATTATTTTCGAGATAATCACAGACATCATTATGCATGTCAGCCCCGACTGGAATCAGGCCCGGGGCGAATAGCTCAACTAGGCAGACTCCAGAAAACTGGACAAAGATTTGAATTTCAGTGAAGTCTGTAAAGGTTTTGTTATGGAGGTATTAGGACTTACACGGGAGCATGGCTTAGAGATCAGACAACGAGGTTGAGAACGGAAAACTATAATTGCCGCCCTCTCGACCAATTCACACATTGGGCTGATGTTGAGTCAAGACAAGTCCAAGTTTCTTACAATGCCGCATTTCGAGGATACACTTAGCCTGAAAGGTCTTAGCAAGTTCGATGAGCTTGTGGAAGCCCTGAAAGACGCTCTCGGTTCTTCAGGTTTGACCTGCGATGATATCGACCTTGACTTGTTGATGGATCTTATGAAGAATTATACCAGCAACGAGAAAGACTGGAGAGCCTTTGCACTTGCCGATCCTAGCATGGCATATACTCGGAACCTTGTAGACGAGGGTAACGGCAAGAGTAACTTGGTAAGACCTGTGACGCTCAAAGATCCTCGTCCATTGCTAACTTGTGAGGATACAGTTGGTTCTCGTCTGGACACCCGGCAAGGGAAGCCCCATCCACAGTCATAGCAACGCACACTGCTTGATGAAGATTCTCAAAGGAAGTCTGACGGAGACACGCTACGACTTTCCCCAAGAAACGAACCGAGAAACCAACTTGGTCGCCTTAGGTGACAGGAATGAAAGCATGCATATGGCTTTGGAATCAGTCTATACAGAGAACCATGTGGCTTACATGAGCGATGACCAGGGTGTGCACAAGATGTGGAATAACAGTACCGAATTTGCCGTTTCGCTTCATCTCTACACGCCGCCCAACATTGTCAGAAATGGTTGCTACGTCTTCGACGCAGAGACTGGGAAAGGAACTCTTGTAAAAAATTGCGAGTACTATTCTGTTCGGGGCCACCGAGTTACAGACGGGCTGGTGGGGGCAACATAGAAATTTGCATCATCTCTGCTTTGAAGTTGTATACTGGACCTATACGCTAAGCAATGTATGCTTGTATTCTTTTCAACAAAATCTTGCTTAATTGCAGGGTCTTCTCAAATGTAAATTTTGATCCTCAAATAGAATGCAAAACCGAAGCGTGAAATATGCGACCATCTTGACTCAAAGACACACAACGGAGGACTTATGAGAGTTCTGCCTGATAGATAGAGGATTTCACTTTCTCGCTTTGGCGATGTACGAGTAATTAGCCGATATGCTGTTAGTATCCATATATTCACCAGGATTTGAATTGTGTCCCATCGGCACCCATTGCGAAGGCAAGCCTCAAATACGATTCTCCTGTATTTCTGCTCACGTCTGAATCGATCTCATTCATTGACTCTTATGTTAAAAATTGCAAGTTTCTAAGTTGTCTTTCGTTTCTTTAACAGACCGAATGCTCCTAGGGTGGCTGCTGTCATTGTGGTTCCCAGGAGAATGATGAATGATCGCCACTTTCCAGCACCGTACCCAGGTTGTACTCCAATATTCTCGCTGTTTTGGAGAACAGCCGCAGCTATATAGCCTGATGCCACACCTATGACACCTCTGGTGAATAGGAGGATACCGGAGACAAAGAGTTCCTCAGCCGGCCGCTCGGGATCGTCGACCGCAATGGCCGCCATATGGCTTCGCAGAACCATGAAGCTGAAGGCAAATGCTCCAAATAAGATCGAAGTAATCACCATATTCCAGTAGTATCTGCCCAATCCCCATACAACGAAGACCGCAAAGCTGCTGACGAGGGTGCTTAGCAGCATGGGTATCAAAGGTCCGATCGCATCTCTGGTGTATCCGCTTATTAGCAACGAGCCATACGTAGACTTTTAGGCCATTCCACTCACGTTAAGGCTCCCAGCGAGATTTGACCGATGATCCCAAACAGTGACAAGAATGTGACCAACAAGGCACCTTTCTCTGGCGAGACACCGAGGTCCGTAGCGTAACTGGGCAGGTAGTTTGCCGGTAGATTGTTTGCCAAACTTTGGAGCGTCATCGAGAAAACAAAGAGCCAGAACACCGGCTTTCTGAATACTCTGGTAGTAGACGATGATTGTCGAGCTGCAGCCTCCATTTCCGATTTACTTGTACGCCGAGGGCGGACGGAGAGAATCCCGAGCGATAATATCACTGCTGTAAAGACGGCCCATCCAATCAGAGTTGTACGAGGCCCGAAGCGCTTCAGCAGAACGGAAAATATGGGAGAAAGACCAGCGGCCGCAATATTGGGGGCTCCGAAACTGACACCGTCAAGTAAGCTAGTCGCCCTGTTGTCTATGAGGTTCTGGGCATCATACAATATGCCATTGGCAAGACCACGACGGTTGAGAAACCACTCGTCCACGAAGCTTAAGCAAGGTGCGAAGAGAAGGCCGCTCGAGAACCCATACATGAGCCCTTGGGTCATGATGACCTGAACAGCCTATGAAAGACTGTTAAAACTTTCATTCAAAGACGAAGAATGTTTGCAAACTGCTTACAGTAGTCGAGAAAGCAGCGCCAATTGAGGATGCTACCACTAGCACCATACCACTCCACATCATGTAGCGTCTATAGTGGGGGTATGCTGTGATGATCTTGAGCAGAAACGGCGGCAGGGTTTGCAGTAGGCCCTAGCAAACTTCAGTTCAGTGGTACAAACGCACATGAAGCGTACTCACCACCACCAGCAGGCCTGTAGAAGCGACTAGTTGATTCCCTTGCAGAGGAGGAGTCTTGAAATAGTATTCTCGAAACACGCCCTGAGTAGCTCCAAAGCCTATATCCATGATTGTCAACTTGTATAATGGCTTGCGGTACGGCGAATCTCATAATGACTCACCCCAGGTGGCCATTGCAATGACGGAGACAGCAATTAGACTCGTCCAAGCTGCTCTCCCGCTGTCTCGAGGGGACAGATTCTCATTCACATCATACTGCTCTTCGCTAAGTGAGGGAGGGTTTGGTACCAAGACTGGCCCCGTGCTCACCGACTTCTCATCTGGCTGCGGCGGCTGCCTCTCCAGCGCACTTGAGATCATTTTTGAGCAAAAGTCGGTCCGGGTGTGGGAAAGAGGATAGGGATGGTGTAGGAAGAAACACGAAGACTGCCACCATCGATTGTTGTAGGTGCTAGTATGTTTGTAAATTGACTGATCGGGGTGAAGGAAGGTATGTAGGAAGTGGGATTGGAACACAAACATTGGTCGTGCTGACACGCATACGTAAGCTTGCTTGACGGGCTTCCTGACTTGGCAAACATAGACGAAAGCCCAAAGCAATATGCCATGAGTCTTGATATGCTTAGCCGAAGACACTACGCATGCCGCTAAGCCCGGCGCGAACCGAGACGTTGGCCCATCGCACGCCTCCCGGGCGACGACTAGACAAAAACGGATGGCAAAGTATTTACATGTACTGTTCAAAGCGGATCTCGGTGCGGTCTGAGCAAGCGCGGATCTCGGTTGTGAGCCGCTGTTCACGAAATTTGAGCGACGGAAACCTTTTTGGATCATAATCCTTGTCGCTTGTGCATGATTTCCGATTAGGTCGGCGTCTATTCGTTGGCAAAAGTGCCAAGTAAGATCTCCTTTGAGGCCCCTGCATCCCGTTGTGCCTCATCTTCTGGTCCCGTTGCTCCGACGCGGCATATCTTATCATGAACGACTTGGCAAGGATCTACGTCCACCCCAGAGTGCCGGCTAAAGCCGCACGCTATAACTTATCACAGGCAACCAGGGCACTTGTCCGCCTCCGGATATGTAGTAAGACTGGACCGTTATCAAACAGCCAACAGTATTTGACAGAGGCGCAGACAATGTGAAATATGACAGGGGAGCTCTTAGCCCGGAGCGGAAGCTTTCGCAGCCAATCATTCAACCTAGTGGTCTCGGCCCGAGCAATATTATGCTCCTAGTACATGATGCGTCTCGGTGAATATGCAATTCGACTCACTTCGTTAATCCTCCAAAGGGTTCATGGATCAGCATCCTGGCACCTTACGGTGATCGCGCTGTGATTTCAGCCTCCGATGTACGGGGAGACTAGCTCCGTGGGGGTTGGAGTCCTAACCCGTCTGTCTAGTCGCCCACCAGTCGTTAAGCTAGTCCAGGTGATTTGAGACCTTCTCGATGAAGATCCCTTGCCTACTCTCAGGCAGCGACCATGATCGATACGAATGAACGAAGAGGGAAGGATGGTATGCGAGAAGGGTGTTTACGGACGAAATACTCGTTGCTTACCTAGTTTCGTCGAATGATGACGGCTTTGATGCCACCATCTCAGTATAGTCAACAGCGCGCCTGAATGCTTTGGTCCAGGGAAATTTTGAGGCCAACTTATCGATGCAACGTTACAAAACGAGCACGCGCTGACGAAATGAGGAAGAGCTGACAATACCACACTGGTCCTTTCTAAGCGTGAGAAGTATGGATTCCATTTGGTGGCGATCCGCGCGGGTCAATCACGCAAGTATGCCATTGCTTGTCTCTCAGATCTTCATAGGCTATTTAGACGATCATGAACTTAGCCATCAATATCTTCCAGGTGCTGACATCTACCAAGCAGCCTTCTTTGCCCTTTCATTAGGATAGGTCTGTTACAATGAAATATTCCAAAAACTACCTTGCGTGAGGACCTTCTCATCGGAAGGTCTGAATCTATGGACGTATTCAAGGCTTGGAAGTCAGCCCTATTTATTCCAGTATATACGTCTAGAAGGCTTAGGAAAGTTGCCCACGATTGTTAGTGAAATTGAAATGAACGTCGCCAAATATCCATTACCTGTCAACCTATTTATCAATTTCACCTGTTCAGGCACGTTTCTGGCCTACAGTATGCTGGATTATTTTCTCGAGCCAGATTGTTAAAAGATTCGCTTAGATTAGAAGTAAAAGAAAACGGATACTCGCACATGTCCTTTTTGAATCTGCCTTTGTATGAAACACTACCAAAATCAGATACAAAATCAGAGAGTAGAGTTGAGATGCCGTCAACCATAAGCTCATGTTGAATTTTGCAAATACGAACTAGATAGTTAAGATAGACCTTCTTACGTCTAAATTTTGCTGTCGTTTAATTTCAGTGCCCACTGGCTGGTAATTATGCTTAAGTATTTTGAAGGGTTACGTTGATTTAAGCTGGTCTTGCTGAACTTAAATCTTGGCAAGAGGCTGACAAAAGAAACAAATGATGATCCCACACAAACGCGACAACACTTTACGATTAGAGGCTATGTCATCCATCATAAGGAGTAGAGTAAAGTCCGATTAGCCCGTGGCTTCGTTTACCTGAGGGCCGATAATGTGGCCCGCATGGACCAATGGTTCTTGACCAAGGTAAACGTTCGCCGTGAACTCCATCCCCTTCCTCCTCACCGACTGCAAACTAAAGTATCATCAATCCCGATCTTAACTGTGACTAGCTCAATTATCAGCATATGATTCATAAACACGACAACGTTTGAACTCCATGAACGGTCAAAGGGAGCGCAATCCGTCAGTCTCTCTCATACGTGGGATGAAGACGACCTGAAGTGTCGCATGAAGATATGCAAGACCTCGCAGTCACTTTCACAAAGAAGGAGTGCGCAAAGATTGCCAAGACGTGTGAGATTGCCAAGCGATCTGGCATAGATTGGATCTGCATCGACATATGCTGCATCGGCAAGAACAGTAGTGCCGAACTAACCGAATTTATCAATTCCATGTTGCGCTGGTACCAAGAAACCGAAACCAATCCTGCTACGCGCATGTCTTAGATTTCGCGATGCCACAAGCGGCCGATGGTCAATCCAGCAGTGGCTTCTACGGGCGTCGATTTCAAGCACTGCTGTTGATTTACTCGGGGATGGACTTCAAGTGCTCCTGCCACCGAACGAGGTAGTCTTCTTCAATAAGGGGTAGACAGCTTGCGGCACAGAGGAGTCTATGCGCGAACAGGTATCGAATGTCGGCTGTATCAGCACCTACGTCCTAGAGAAGTCTAGCCGCCTGAGCTCCATGCCAATTGCCAGCCGAATGTCCTAGGCCGCGAGAAGACATACCTCTCGAAGAGCGGACCGCGCGTACAGCTTGCTTACCATCTTTGACGTGAATTCGCCTCTCATCTATTACGAGGGATCCAAAACATTTTATTGTCTTCAAGAAGAGATACTACAAGACTGCAATGATCTCTCCATATTTGCTTGGCATAATGAAGCTGAGAAACTGGATGGTGCCCCCAAGCAACGATAGCGAGACCTACTTGCTGACTCGCTTTCTGACTTTCGGAACTGTGTAAATATTCGTCCTGTATTAGGGTTGATTGACGACCCCGGTGACATTCAAATTACCAGCAAGGGAGTCAAATTGATCATTCATGGCTATAAACTCCATGAAAAGCGTGATACGCCTCTGTGGAGGGTCCTCATGCGAGCCCTGGGCCAGACTCAACTCCACAGCATCCCTCCTAAAACTCGAGAAGGGTGGTCCACTCACATGATCGATTTGAGCCACAGGTTCAGTCGCCCTGGTTAGTGAGATTGTTCTCTTTACCTGTAAGTTCTTCGTACAATGTTCCTTTTTGAGGCGAGCGCTCGGGAACCTGGCTGAAGAATTCCTGGATCCGGCACATTGCCACAAAGGATTCGAGCATCATATCCTTAGAACCCTATCTACAAGACAATCCAACGCCATTCTGTTCAACTTTGAGCATCAATGCACGGCACTGTATAAAACCTTATAGCCACAACACCGGTCACTCGAGCTCATCGATATTTCGTCTCCGCGAGTCTAGAACTTGGTACACCTGTCTACCCAAATCACTAGCCAACATGCATCTAATACAGTCGTCACTTTCCGGCTTGTACTAAAGAAAGACCTGTATGGCTTGATCGTGAATAGGGGCACATCACACGATACTTGGAAATAACCGCATTCCAACGTCGCAATGGGACTTATGCAGAACGAGCATGGCGATTTGAAGCCCTGAGTAAACATCCCCAACTACCGAAAGCCCGGCTACGAAATGGCCACCGCCATTTCGGCATCACTGAGTGACGCCATGGGAAGGCTATTCGACTCACGTCTGTTCAAAGATGAGAAAGTTGCGCTCTCCGGCTCTGACACCATTCAGTCCTTGGGTGCGCCCTTGACACTCACCCCCATGTCGATGGGGATATTTGACCAGCCGAATCCCACTCCACAAAAGAGAGCATTCGTCATAACAGAAAGCGTAGAACGATCGGTGCTGGTCAGAACGATGGCCGAATCCTATTTTGATCCGGGCGGGATGATTGAGCCTGAAGTCACCATCCCCGTCACGTCTGCTGCAGCATCTAGTGGAAGCCTTCGACATATTGGGAACTTTTCATTGCAAGTATGAGTCAAGGCTGTGGTTTAACCAACATCTTGGCTAAAATGGCGTTCAGTGTAAGTCGAGAGGACAATGCCGGCATAGGGCGAGCTCATTGACAGACTATGCTAAAAGCTGCCCTGCGCTCACATAGCGAGGGAACTCTCGGCTTATGTATCCATCTCTGAGAAGATTACGCCCCAGATTCCAGATATATGACGTCTTCTGGCTCTAATTTACCCTATCAAAGGTGTCCAGATATGCCCTTCGGCTCGTTGTGGAGAGTGAGCCGTATGGTGAAGATCGCTGATGGACAACTATTTGGAGCTCATGCGAAACCTTGATGTTTTTGATCGTTTCATTTAAGGCTTATTGAGAGAATGCGAGATGTAGCTTCTGGACCGTTTGTGAATTTCTCATTGTTGTCTAAACTATTTCCGTCTTTGCGTCGTCTCGTCGAGCTTGACATAACCAACGGAAGTTCGATGTGCCCGCTAAAATCTCAGATGCCTTTCCCACATGGACTTAAGAACATATCGAATCAGTTGATTGCGTGCAAAATACCTCGGTTTCTAATTAAGAATTCAGGCAAAAATGGTTTAGAACAGTTGGGTTAGGCCGCTTTCGACGAAGCTAATGAAACTTGGGTAAGTCTGAGGTTGGCGAAATACAACGGGGAGCTGAACTTCGTGAGCATCAAGCTTTTTGCCATATGCTACTCGAGCAGCAGTATGAGCAAGGTACGATAGACGAAAAGGCGGGATAACTCAGACCGCTCCCTCTTGAACTCCACGAATCCATGATCTCATCGCGCCATTGTTGCACCTTCCGTTTTCTCATTGACTGAAGATCAAAAGGGTATCAGGTCGCCGAAAAGCTTTTAGAGTTTCTGTATCGCTTCCCCGCGATAGAGAAACCGAAAAGCCTAGAACCAGTTCGCGACGTGGCGCAATGCGTCTTTTGAGTGTCTGTGACTGCCGTTAGTGCCATTTAACCGGAGAATCCGGGCCTGCTCATCACCAATCATCCCCCCTCAGGTTCCAGAGTAAGTGCGCTCTAGCACCGAATCTTAATTGGTCGGGAAATCCATCTTCATGTACGGTAAGCCGTAAGGTAAGCTGATGCTTTGGAGAATGATGAGCAATTGTGGAGCAAGGGGGTTCGGGGCTGTCAAGGTTAGTCAAGGTTATGAGGGTTGTTTGCTAGGGGGTCGAAGTCCAAGATTCGGCCGGTCAAGTAAACATCCGCGCGCGCAAGACGAACGGCCTCAAGGTTCAACTGGCACGAGACTGTCACGTCGCAGCATCCCAACAACCAACGGACACATTTCAAGAGATCTCATTCGCCATTTATCTCAAATTCTCATTAATTACCAGATTCCCGGGGCAAACAATCCAATGTTCAGATGGCAGATCGTCACCAACCATGTCTAGGTTCTTCCTTGGCAGCGAGACTCTTTACGGCTAGCCCGGTGCCACCAGAACCTTAAACGCTTAATTGAACCAGGGTTTGACAAGCCACCGTAAACCGAGACCGACATTTTGGGTTTTTTTGGCGGCGTGCGGGTAGTCGCTCCGCTGTCAGAAATGCCAATTAAGCTCGCTGGTAGGATGAGAACAAGGGGTTAACCAGGCCCACTTCCATGGGAAACCGAGACCGACGGGCTGATTTGCACTGCCATTTTCCCTCGAGATAGTGACATGACGTCCCAACCACGGCCATTCTAACTGACGCTGGGCGTTTTCGGTTTCTATACTAGCTTTGTCAAACCACCTGCGGATGATGCGGTTCATCATTACACTGGCCTTGGAAAGGCCGTACGCGTATAGAGTAAACTTTCGTGGGCATGGATAATTCATATAGAAACCTGCATACCTCCCTGATCCCCTTTGCATCTTGGAATCATAACTTCGCAGCATCAAGATATTCTCAACACCGCAAACCCTCAGCCTTTCGAATCCCCTCTCATCGTCACCGAGTGCATCGTCACACACCGCCCACTTAATACGACCTATCACCAAAACAAAGATGGAGAAACTCGCCAGTATGCCCCTGTTCGACAATCGGCACATGATGAAGGTACACATTGTGCAAATCATTGTGATTCACATCGTCATGGGTCTCTCTGGTGCCAGAATATTCCTCAAGGGCGGTCCAGTGACACGTACAAACACCATGTCCTTGGGTATAGTAAGTCAAGCTTTTCCCACTTGTTCTTTTTGCAGCCGTCAAGCACATCAGGACGACTCAGATCAACTCTGGCGCAGTCTCTTCAATGACGAGAATCAAAGGATGGAGTTAGCTAACATGAGCATCTACATAGTCCGTGAAATCCATGGTCTTCATCATCTACCAAATCGCAACTCAGCACTGGGCTCGAGGCCGGGGTTGGGCTTCCCTGAAAGCCAACGCCATCCTCAACGGTCTCGAGCCCGTCTTTTGGGGCGCTGTGGTCTTCATGTCCATCCAGGGTAATATCCAGCGCTGTGTCGGAACGAGCTGCATCCTCAGCTGGGTTATCGTTGGATGCGGTATCTTCCTCAAGTAAGTCTCCATTTCCATGCTAATTGTCCGCCTTGACATGGGAACTGACTGGGGATTTCTTTGCGTAGCCTCCTCGCCGCATACACCGCCGTCGTATCCTTTGTCGATTTCCGATACTTCCGCCGCACTGGCACGACCCGCGGCATCTCGGTTGACCGCAAGGCACCCATGCACACTGAGGAGATCACTTCGACTGGTTCCGTGGAGGACCAGGAGATGGGGCAGCCGAGAAGGAAGGTCGAGAGGATGTAAAGAAAGAACCTCAACTTCGCGATCCAGAAAACCTGATTTGAGCGAGAGAATTCTCGCGCCAACATGATGATGAGCAACGTAGCCGGTCTTGAAGGAGTCAAGCTTGGGCTGACGAGGGGTTGGTACATAATATCGGCGGGAATCCTACAACGGCGACGGTAGAGGGAAGGCACGAGAAGTCGATGGAGGGGTCAGGTTATTGATGAATTGTTTTCTGGTGGCGTACTTAAAAGAAGGTTAATATCAAGAGACGAGTTAAGAGATATACCTACTTTAGTAATGATAGACAAGCACACTTCAGTCTAAACTGGCCCCAGCCAATTCCAAAGTCGATAACTAACTGTGGATACTAGCAACGGTATTCGCCGGCTTTGTCCAATGTTCCTCTCACACGCAGAAGATTTCTTCCGATCAAGTCATCTTTCATTTCGAAAGTAAGCGGACCTGAAAGCAGCCATTAGAATCGGTCTACAGCCGTGGAAGAATTACAACACCATTTTCTTTGTCTGCCCCCCGATCAGTCAACAAACATGGAAAGCACCTTGAAAAAAAAAAAAACTCAACTTTTACGACATAGGCGAACCCTCTCTCTTCGTGATGGAATATAACAATAAATCAAAAGAAATACCACATCTGTCCAAATCTGCAAAAAGCCACCATACGCTCCCTACCCGGCCCCACGCGAAGATCAGACGACGGACGCCCCCAATCCTCCGCCCGTCTACCATCTGCCGCCCTCGCCCCCGGCCATCGAAAACTCCAGACGATCAAACCAACAGGTTTACCCAATCGCAACACACCAAGTGCCTCAAACATCAGGCGAGTCCAACCTCGACCCTGTCCGAACATCAGACGGAGCATGCTCCAGCCTAACAGCGCAATCTTAATCAGTCCCGTCACCATTCTAGTGTAGAAACACGTACCAAAGTTCTAGGCAGACATTCCAAAGAGACATGATCACACCACGAAGATTACCAGACTGGCAACTAGACACGATGATTGCAACATGAACATAGCCATGATTCCGTAACCACAACCTCAAAACTCCCCTGGTCCAAGAAGCCTTCTCTTCCAAGGGCGACAAGGCAGCGTGACTTTCTGCATATCCCTCAAGCCGTTTGCTCTCACCATCAGCCAAGACAAACCCACCTCGCGCAAACCACTCACCCTGAAACTCAGAGACCCTCCACCCCTCCCCGACCCCATCCCATCCGCGCATGACGCTTCCGACCCTCATTTCCCCGACCAGGACCACGCTGCATCCTCGTGCTTCAAATGCAAGACAAAAAGAAAGAGAAAAATACGATACCCTTGAGGTTCTCGTGTTTTCCAGGTAGTAGATGAATTCACATTTTAGCATGGACTCATAAGAAGCAATAATGAGTGTTGTTCTTCCATTACTCGTGTCTCCCCCCTCCCCTTTTGCCAAGTCGACTGGAAGATTATATGAATTCACCTTGTATGCCACCCAAGGCTCGCCGGCTTCCCAGTTTCTCCCCTCTCTTCGTCCCGCATCTTCACTCTTAATCTCCCTTGTCTCTCATAAGTTTCCTCCCGCGCCGGCCCTCTGACGCACTTCTCGCCGCCGATCTTGGTGGTATCTCACTCAAACAAAAGAAAGTCGTGGAACAAATACATCCCCTTCGTGCCCGCAGACATCCGGATCTGCCCTGAGCCCCCGGCTGAGTCCGACTCAGGCAGGCGCCACCATGTATCTCACTCACTCCCTTCATCCGTCTTTGGCTCATTATTCCATCATTCCCAATCATTAGTCGAAATATCACACAGCCAGATGCCCCTCAATCCGTATCAAAAAAGCTCCCAGTTCTCTTCAACATACTCAAATCGACCAGACCCATGACGTGTCCGTCCATCCTCCTGACTTGCTCGTCGTACAACCACCAGGTACAACAGACCGCGATCGCGACCAAGATCTGGGCGACGCCGAGGCCGATGACGGTTGACTTTAAGCCAGCCCACATGACAATGGCATTGGGAATCGTCATGACAAAAATCCCGGCGAACAAGTTCCTCCAGCACGCCACGCCAGCATTCATGTCGGCCACGTTTCGCAGGCACACGTTCATATTGGACGAGGTAAACTGCGTGGACCGCCAGATGATGGGGCGGATTGCGGTGTCGACAACCGTCACGCCTGCCGCCAAGAAGCCCAACAGGAAGGACAGAAGAGGAAAGGAGAGATGTGCGCCGACGCCATCCAACTTGAAGGCGCTGGCAGGATCCTCGTCAGCCACCTCGGACATGACGGCGTGCGTCTTGAGCCCAAACGCAAGAATGCCAGTAGCCGCGAGAACAGTCCCACCAGCCAATGTGCAAAAGGTATGGTAAGGGGAGTAACCGACGTGACGTTTTTGATAAACGGCAAGGCCAGTAGCGGTGAGTATTGAGAAAATAAAGGGCGCCGCCATGAGCGACCCGATGCTGTTCTCACGGAGCATCCATGGCATGGGAAAGAAGAGGAGCGACAGAGATTCCGTCAAGCTCCACAGCGCGCAGTACGGAATGAAGGTAATGACGAAGAGCAGCAGGGTCGTGGGCGCGACGAAAGCTCGCGGGGCCTGGAGAAGCGTCCGGACATCTCTCATACCGGAGAAAGATAGAGGCTTCATGGTACGCAGGTAAGCCTTGACTTCCTCGACGGATGGCTTTCCGAGCGGCTTTGGAGGCTTCGACATCCACGACACCCCGGACGCAGGGGTTTGGGCGACGCTGCCACTAGACCATCGGTCGTAAGCCGTTTCGGGAGCACCAAAAAAGGATCAGCGGTATCGCAATGATCTGGAAGGCATTGATGATGTCGAATTGGATGGTGAAGCGGCCCGCGTTGAACGAAGCCAGGCCTCCGAACAGAGGTGCACCCCAGGTCGTTGAAATTAAAAGGACGTGGTAAACTGTGATGCGAGCGCTACGTTCGTGTTCCTAGATAGACGTCAGTGAGTGGCTGTGCCAACCGCATTTTGCCAAGGAACCCCATTCAGCCAACTTACAAAGTAAGTGTCCTGTATTGAACCGAGAACAAGTGTATCAAAGGCACCCCAGCCGAGGCCCTGAAAGATGCGCGCTCCCATGCACTGCCCAAAGCTGTTGCCCGCACGCATGTTCCAAATCGCGCCGATGAAGATCAACACCACCGAGACCAAGTAGACCGGCCTCTTACCCCATATCTTTGATACTGCCAGACTGAAGAGACCTGTGAAGCCAGATAGGACGAGCGGTACGGCCGTCAAGGATGCCACTGCTGTATAAGAGACATTAAATCTGACGGCGAGAACACTATTGACGCTCATGTATGCCGTCTTCATCCCTCCGATCAGGCCCACGGTCATTAGTAGAGCGATGAAGTTGAGTTCCTTTTTCCATTGCGGCCAGTTCTGTGACACGCTAGTTAGCCTCTGTCCACCTTGAGATGCTGGACGGCACCTACCAACGGATCCTCTGGGTCATCATTTGGCTGAGGACTCAGTTCTGTTTGCGAGTGTCTTCCGGTCCCGTACTTGATCTTCCGTTGACTCATTGTCGTCGAGAAGGAAAGGCGCTTCGTCGAGCTCGTCATCGGTCGTGCAGGCTCGTCTTTTGGGGGCGGCGGCGGCGGTCTCGCGAACGACATCCTCCTCGGGGCCTTCTCCGGTGCAACATGGCTCTCTTCTGGTCGCGCTGGATCAAATTCGCCCTTCTCCATATCCCTCTCCATCATGCCCGATTGCTGAATTTCCAGTCGGGGTTCGTTGTCGCACAAGTGGAGCCCAGCTCCGGTAGAGATAAAAACTGAACCAGCAGTGAGGATAGAAGAGAAATGAAGGCGGGAAAAGGCGAAGGTTACAACCAGTCAGTGAAGTACATGTATGGATGAAGAAACGAAAAAATAAAGGGACGGTCTTGAAGAGAATATGGTTAATTAGATTAGATATCAGACGATCGGATCATCCACGCAACTAAGCCAATACGAGGTCTCATTCCATGATAAAAGATGGAAAACTACAGTCGATGTCTGGCCATCATGAAGGAAAAGAACTGCCAACAGGGACTAGAGTTCCTGACCGGCTGCAAGCGACATGATGCAACGTCACGGACCCCAGGCATGACAGGCCCCAGACATGTGTATCCTTATGGATACCAGGCGTCGTGAAGGCGGCGATGGCCAGGAGTTCGGCCTTGTCTTCCGCGCCATTATTGGATGAGACATGGTTGCAGGGATACCAAGCCCTGTCAAATGGGCCCCCATCCGATGCGTGCTTGGACCACCGTCGGCCTGGGCAGACGACGCGCTGAAACCTTCCTGATGCTAGTTCTGTCTCTTGAACATCTTCGCTGGGCCTGGCTCTATTGTTTCGCCGACCAGTTATCATAATGCCTGGAGATAATGTCGACTCTGGGAGTTAGAGCACAAAAAAGGACGGCGCGGTCTCTGGTGTTCGATGTCAGCCCATACCTTGGCGGCGCATGGGGTGGCCGATGTTGAGGCAAGGTTAATTGGAATCAAAGGTCGTCAATCGCAAGTTGCAGGAGCTGACAGACAAAGTAACACCAGACGACGGCCTGCATAGTTCGGCTCTTTTCCCCGTCCACGTTCCGTTTTGACTTTTTGACAGATGGTTAACGGTTTACGCGCGTTCAAGTGATTGCAACTTCGGGGCGGAAGTTGCGCTTGTGTGGCCCGGCGCAGCTTCAATTGAAGCATCCATTCCGCTTGAGCTGATGATAATCTGTCATTGCAAATAACCCGCTTGCGACAGCCACGGCCAGTTCTAGGCGGCCTCTCGGACTCAGAGCCTTTCACCTAGTCCGGTCAATATCTAGAGACCACGATGTGGCATCAGCATAATTGAGGCTCTACCATTTGGAACAGAACGCACTAACCGAGCCACTGTCCAACGTAACTTAGTTGTTTCTTCGGGGGCGGGCTCGGTAAATTGGCCCGCTGGCCATGGGTCGGAGGGGCACCCCTTCGTTGCAGGCCGTTTCGCAAACCACGAAAGAACAAGGATCCTTGTCAGACTGCGCAAAGTCATACCCGCGGCTCTTACTGCTGGCGTCAGCGTTGAAATGGCTTCGGATAAGGCGCGTCTGTCCAGATCCGTAGACCCGCGAATGCAATTTGCGACCAAAGTGCCGCCAACGATTCCGTGAAGAGCTGTCCGACTGCAATGAAGTCTCCGGCGTTGAATGATGCAAGCTCAATCCAGTGTTGCAGACCATCTCCCACCTGTGCGTCAACATCGCACCACGTACTCAGCACCGCAGTTATCGATCTTCTGGTTGATAACTTTGGCATCATGGCAACTGAATGAACCTGACGTGAACGTTCTTGCGGCCGGCGGGATCGACCATCTCGACGGCCGACAAGCGGGTGACTAACTCATGTTCCTCGTTGTTTGTCTGCCCTATTGCCTCTCTTCCGCGGCGCTCGGCTGGAGCAACGCCCCCGCAGCGTCGATCATACATGGAGCGGTCGGATGTGTATGGAGTGTCATCCAAGGACGAAGGAGAAAGTCCACCAAATTTTGGTGTGTCTGTTCAATTCAACCTCCCGAATAGCCTTGGCGAATACCTTGTCAAGGTCGTGATCCTTTATGTCATTATGTATATCCTCAAAGATCATCCATCCCTCTTGTCTATCCTCATCGTTGTTGTTGGCCTTTGCGGTGTAACGCCGTCTAGACCGAATTCGCCGAAACTCCATTTCCAAATTCCATGTGATATCTATCCCCGCGACGAAATGATTATAGTCAATGTCGACCGCCCTCCCTCTCCTATTATGCCAGGCGCATGATGATGTCGCCAAGATGATGAAACGTCGACTCTTTGGTATCCAATGCATGCAACTCATGCAATGCGTGGCTGGCCTTGCGGCCTCGTCAAGAGACAAGCGACGTGTTTCGCTCTCCGGTGGCCCCGAAAGACCTGGTCACTTCGGCTTTTGGTCTATTCCTTGTGCATAGACAGAATGTGACAGCCAGACACTCATGTACAGTTTGCTAGGGCCCTGGCATGACCGCTTCCTTCACATGACAGCAACCGCTTGAGGCTGAAATGGTCGCATAGCAGGTGCCATCAAGACGGTCTCCACTGCATGGGCACTCTTCGCGTCGAGCTGCATGACAAAACCTATAAAGAGGACGGCAGAGTAAGCAAAGTGGTCTGGAAGAGTCGGAAGAGATGTGGTAGTGGTGTGGGTGTTCTGATTCTGGATGTTCGTCTTCACGAAGGTGGCCGCTACTAAGTAGCCAAGTTCTGGGAGGCGTTCCATCCTAGGTAGAAAAGGCGGTGACGACGTCGACTGAGCCAATACCGATCTGCGAGGACTTGGCTCACTTGCTTGCACTTCTCGAAACTTTTCGATGTTGATATTGCGAGTTGAGTTCGTCGACACCGCGAGCCCCGGGGTACTCGTGGGTGCTGTGTTTAACCGGCCCGGTCTCGGCCGGACGGAAGGAACTTTCATGAAGCTATGATGGTTGATTTACCTGAGTCGACAACTTCTTGGACTGCTGATTTCTCCATCGCTAGCAGTACTTGGCTTGTGCGAACCAGTAACTCTGATGTCATCGTTAGTCACTTGTCGTTTGCCTGCCAGAAGCGTCTGAATATGGTAATCTTACCTTGGTAGTGCAGAGAGTAGGCGACAGGAGCATCCTCGTCCAGTCCGTGGTAGACAGGTAGACGCTCCTTGGTGATATCGGTGACGCTGAATCGCAAGCCAACATTCTTCGTAGCGTCAGCCCACAAGATGGTGCTCTCATCGATTGGCGATTGCCCAGCAGGACAAATGGCGGTCCTGGCGGCCGCCTTTGCTAACCAGTGTCTCCAGACACGTACCACGCCATTCTCAATGTTGCTATGGCTAGCGAGAAGACCGGGGTTTGGACTTGACTTGACCAGGCTAGTTGCTGTGCAAAGTTGAGAGAAGAGCTCTCCGTCATCCAGGATGAGTTCTTGAACAACTGGCTGATCACCAATTTCTTGCTCAAGTGGGGCGCCCAGCATTCGTCGACCAAACACCCTCCGCATGCGTCGCGTCTCTTCCGAGACGACCGGGCGGAAGTGGGAGTAGAGGTGAGACAGATCACGCAAGTCCATGTCTTCCTCGCCTGTCCACTGGTATCCCAGGAAGTCAACGCCTGCAAATCTACACGTCATGGATGGTGTTGAGTTCCTGACACTTGGGTGGTAGCTCTCCAGCATCACCTCGTGTCCTTCCATCTTCGCGGTATGGAGGAGGCGGTATTGCAGTATTGTGGTGGCGGTAGCATTGAAGCGGCGGTCGACAGTCGTTAATGGCAGCAGCTCGCGAGACTCAAAGGTGGATAGGATCGCAATGAGAAGCTGATCAGGGCAAAGCTAGTTAGCGGGAGTGTAGCATAAGAGTGATGGCGCTCTACTATGATGGGCAACGGAAGGTCCTTACCTCATTGGGCAATGTGTCGATTGGTGTTGTTAAGGTTAGATCAGACATGTTGGTAGTCGTGGTTTGATGGCAAAGATGTAAGATGGTTGTAGTAGCTGTGGGAAGCAAAGGCTCGTGCCGTTTAGGAAGGACCGGAATAATGCCCCGAGGACATGTCGAGGCAGGTCATATTTAAGTAACTATTGATGAGTCCGAAGCAATGTCGAAAGGGGAGTGTATGCTGAGATTGCGAGGGGTGGCTGGAGAGAGTGGTCGGATTCGAGGTGAGGGTATCTTGAGGAGAGAGGCCGATAAGGTGGAGATGCCGAAAGGCAGGGCAAAAGGTGTATCCTCACGGATCAGTAACCAATTAACGTAGACCCTGCCAGGAACGAAGATCCTGTTCGTGGATAGGAGACGCGATGACGAGGGTGTGTCTGCAGATTAGGGTCTTTGTGGCGCGATTGATACTGATGTGATGGTCGTGCAAATCATCGGCGCGAAGTGGCTGATGATGCAAGGTTGATGGTCGCGGGAGAGTCGAAAACAAAGTGGATGCGGTGACATGTCGGCCAAAAGTTGGATGATTCGAGACAGGGAACTGGGTCTGTCAACTTTCAATGGAGGCCCATGAATGGGTGGGGAATGCCGGGCCGTTACGGGCCTGACTATTTCCGGTGCAATGTCCGCCCGGCCAGTTACCGTCTGCCCGGTGTCGGTCAGTGTCGGTGAGCCTATGCAGTCACTGAGGTGGCTCCTTCTTTTCGAAAATGGCAACCAGGGCTGCCTTCCGAGTGGCTCTTACCGCAATGGCAAGTGTGGCTGGATGACAAAGGGATATCGTATGCGCTACGCCCGATTTGAACAAGTACGTCTGCGTAGCGAGAGATCCCGCTGCACCTTTTTTTCTTTCGCTTCTGCGGGCACTTTGCTCGCCAACATCCACCCGGCAGAGACGGTGGAGGCCAGCAACACCAATTTCCATAAGAATAATCCAGTTGTCGATACTCTTATCTTCGAGGTGTAAGATTGTTCAGTAATCGACTCATTCTTCAAGGATACGAAAGTTGCAATGGCCTGCGCCTCGAAGCTCAAAAAGACGAAAACGAAAACAATAAGCCTTGACCAGCCCGATGTCCGGCATTGACCGTCATCTACCGGTTTTGTCCGACTCCCAGGATAACATCATGATCACCCCATCCGAACTGTCTTACGAGCCTCTCGAGTCAGAACCCACTTTCGCACTTCTCAATAGACAGGCGGTGGGAGCCTCAATCTCGGGATTCGTCCTAGCTTCGCAGTTCAGGTCCAGACCTCCCAGCCCTGCACGCCCTGTTAGGACCTGACCTGCGTCACGCCTGCTTTACTTTCTCTCCGAGTTATGAGCGAACAAGGTCCCAAATTCCTTCTCGAAGAACGTCGAGGCCATGCACAGGCCTATGCAGCCCCCACACGCCCCTGCTTCCCGTCGCGCCTGTTTCTGTCGTTTCCCTGTCCGGCCCGCCGAGATAACAACGCGCATGGCGTGACATGCCGTTACCTACTACGCCGTCGTGGGGCCGCTCAATCCTGATCCAGCCGAAGCTCAGGAACAGAGTACACTGCTGGGTTTTCTGAGGCTGCGGTACATATGCAGAATGATCCCCAAAACGCCTGCGCTTGTTTCTTGTTATCATTGTTCCACCACGTATGATACGTTGAAAACTGGCGCCAGGAGAAGAAGAAGTAGAAGAGGCACGAGGAAAATTTTCTTCTCCTTACAGGTCATTCGAATTTCTTCTTCGCTTGCCAACGCCCTGACCCTACCTTCAGATCCTATCCCTCTATGAACACAGCATCTTCTAACATTGAACTGCATCATCACATTACACGATCACTTGCCTTCAAACTACCTGCACCCTTGCGCGGGAGCGAGAGCAGAACTCTGAGCGACTCTAGGGCTCTGAACAACAACCTGAACGTCGGGTCAGGCTGTACGCGTCAGGGAAGTAGACACTAGACGCCGGCCGAAACCATGCTGCTTCCGCCAGTGACCCATCCTTCTACAACTCACCACCTGTCGATAGATTATCTTGGATCGACCAAAAAAAAAAAAAACTCTTGAGTAGATAGACAAACAATCGGCGTCGCTCTCGCAGGATTGGGGGTGCAAGGACCCGAGCCACACCAGACTTCAACACAGCATGGAAGCTAGGACCCTTGTCTTGGAGGAGATGGCCGCCTGGCTCAAGACTAATCGTCAACCTCGACGTGCGACAATCGATGTTGAGCAATTCCGTGTCTAATATCATCTCGATGCTCTCTTGGTCGTTCACAGAGATCTCGAGAAGACAGAAGCGCGGTATAGTTACCTCTGATGGCCTCCGCGTTGCACCATCGGTGGCCCAGGTTGGCGGCCCTCCTCTACCAACATCGTATCGTGAGCTATGTGTTCCTGCATCTACATCGTGCCAGGTGGCGGTCAAGAGAAGAAGGCAGTGACGTGTGGAGAGATTTCCGCCGCTTCGGGTATGTTGGTTGCCGCCATTGCAGCGGTGCGTCGTTGAATATGGCGCCAGCGACGGGGTTTTTGCTTGATTGTGTGGTCAGTATACATGCTGGTCTCCAGGCTCGCAATCATGACCTGTCCAAACGATTGAGAAGCCACGCTGCCTGCGCATGCCCCAATAATGGTGAGTTACGCAGAGGCTGTAAAGACTCCCGATAGTGCCGAGAGTGTACGTTCTGGAATCCTCGCCGTCAACTCTGGCATGGGGGCGTATGGCCAACATTGTAAGAGCATTTCTCCCAACCTCTCGATAGTTGCCGGGGATATGCATATCTCCTTGTGCTATTTGAGAAGCTCCCTGGACCCTAGCTACCTTAAGTTAGCTCTCTAACTTCGGTCCTTCTTCCTCTGAATCCATGCCCAGGCGTGGACAGTCCAGTGTCGTCCTTGTGTTGTCCTTATGCATCTTGACGCCGGATAAAAAGTAAGGGGAACATTCACAACCCTCAGGCTTCGGTATCCTCCAACACAGGCCCACCTGTATTCTCTTCTACCATTGAGATATCGACGGGCCCGATTCGAGACTCGGATACTGAGGCACCTTCTTGCCCTGGCGATCTTAGTCACCTAAGGCAGTAGATACCTCAGCATGCACCCTCCTGTGATACACTTCACCGGGAGGTACCTTTAGGTCACACGACGCTGCCAGACGAGTTGGCGCATTACATCACGCTGGGTGACAATCTTTCCGGTGTAGGGTCACGTGCTTCCTCGTCCAGACCAATTCCAACGGAATCAGGGAAAGAACGGGGTCTCGTGGCGCCTGCCTTCCGGCGGGACCCACACCCCGTGCGCGGGTACCCGTGATTGTTATGGCTCCACCCCGGCCGCCCAAGACCCTCACCGTTTCCCTCTCCCCAATTTCACCCCCCAGAAGAGGAAAATCGGCTCTCTTCTGTAAGATCCATCTCACCGCAATCGGCTGCCCCTCGTCGCGCCTAACCCGACGTCACCAACTCGCACATTATCATTTCGCGTCATCAAGGTCAAGCAGCGTCTACCCTATTCAGTGGCGCAACCAGGCACCCTCCTAAGTGCTGAGTCACCTCTCAAACCTTTCTCCGAACACGCGGCGGATACGGATACCTACCTAAGATGTCTTGAGTCCCTGCACATCTTTCACTCATTCATACCTCCTACCCTTCCTTCGCAGCTCGCTTTCCATTCCCTAATTGATGAGACCACCTCATAAAATCTAGCCTTGGGCGCATTAGCGACGTGCAGTTTGCCTTTCTCTGACATGGCACCCCTCTCAGATGATAAGGTGCGCGAAGGCGCCGTGCATAGTTCCAGCTTCAACGCCACCTTGGACGCTACAAACGCACCAGACTCATCAACTGCTGAGGCCATGGCCTCTCATTTCTCGCCGACACCTCCATCCAGTCCGGAAATCCAACGTGCCCGAACAAGCAACCCGGCCACATCTAACAGCACTGGATCCAAGGCCCCCCAAGGACTGCTCTCACCGCCGAAGGATAGCAGCAATCTCAGATCCAAGAGAAATTCAAAAGACTACCTGCCGATCGGGTTTCCCGTCACCCTAGCGACCTTGCCGGAAAAGATCATCTTGCAAATTTTTGATAGTGTCTTTGAACGCTACGACGCCGAGCTCCGCGCAGGATACAACGAAGATGAGGTAGTGTACGAGCCACACTTCGAGGTCACAGAAGTCAGGTTTCATAGGTTTGATGTTTGGAGAGACATCGCTCACCTTGCATCGACTTGCAAAAGATTGAACGAAATGATCACGCCTATTCTCTACACAGAAGACATCGAACGAAATGCTTCTTCGTGTTTACTTTTATCGGCAAAGACAAGAAATCTTCCTGGAATCCAACAATCTTTACTTTATGGTGCCGATGTCAATACGGAAGACTGCACAGAGTTCCATCTCGAGGACGGAGACTACCACTGTGTCACTCGCGTGCCAGTGTTAGTCGGTCTGACATCCCTGCACTGGTCTGCATATTGCCGACACTCCGCGGCATTGCAATTACTTTTGGATCATGGCGCCGATGTCAGCCTTGAAACCAGCATAGCAACTTCCTGGGGCGATCGTCACTTCGTTACTCGTCCTCTTGAAAATTTCTTCCGGAAATTTGACGAAGAGTCGTTTGACATCCCGCTTGGTGCACGATATCTGCTCAGGAATGAGATTGAGGCTGGAGCAAACGCCCTTTACTTTGCTTTGATGGAAGTCAAAGATAGCCCATGCTCCGATAATCGTTACGAGGCACGCTTGGCTACCACAAAACTTCTCATTGGGGCTGGGGCATCACTCACTACACACCGCGGCATTGATCTTCATGCGCTACACCAGGCATGCAGCAATTGGGACTTGGAGACCGCTCGACTTCTCTTGGAAAACAAGTTGGTGAAACACGATGTCAGAGATGCGCTCGGCAACACTCCGCTGCATTACCTTGTGATGGAAAGTCCAACTCCTGTCGGTCACACTGATCCGGTGCCACTCATCCAACTCCTCGAAAAGCATGGCGCGGATGCGAACGCGAGGAATGCGGCTGGCTACTCACCGCTGCAATGTATCAAAGACAAATCAAATCCTTGCTTTGCTAGCATTGCAATTGCACTGTTGGACATGGGTGCGCACGTATCACCGGACAACGTCTCGCCACTACAGCGCATCGGAGTGGCCGTGGGTGGGAAGGCCAAGTTGAAGCTCGAGGCAGCTGTTGCTGCTGCAAACAGAAAAGCTTGCGGCATAGATGACTGCCGGACATGCTTTCGCCTGACAAAAGACAAGAGAATGAGAGGCTTGCAGTCCATGCATGGATGTACAAACGATGGGTACTTCGACATGACGGCGGTCATGATACTGAGGAGATGTTTGTGGGAGAGGGCACGGAAACCTGGACACTCAACGAGTGGAATGGCTTTTGGAGATCAACAGTAGCCTAGAGTAACAGACCTTTAAAATATCAATTCCTACATCAACTCTGACATCATGAAATCTTGACAGTTCTACGAAGATTCAACTGTTTCACTGTGTGGGGAGAAAGTTGGACGTCGTAGCCACATTTTGTCCCACGCGTGATTCTTATCTTGTATCTAGCATTCACGATCTTATGGTTGGCAACCTGTCAAAAGTACACTCTAGAGTCAAATCTTTTCCGGGAGTATGTCAATCATTGCCCCTTACAATTGCTGCTACCATCGATACTTAGAACTGCCCCTCGATCATCTAGCTGGCCTGCCAGGCCGTGATTATCAAGTACAGGTCATCTCATTACGGAAAGTTGAATTACGTTTGCCCTTAAGCTTGCTACACCAATTCTTTTGATGCCTGATGCAATTCATTATCGCGTTTCTCGTACAATCTACCATTGGAAAATGACACCTAGTAAAAGATGAATGTCCAGTCACGTGTAGGTATGCAGCCTCGTTGCAGGCGGTATCTCCCCGCCGCAGCCATTGTATCCATGGGAACCAAATGAGATATCTTGCCATGAGGCGTCGTCAGCTGCCAGGGACCGTTTGTTTTCCTGTGTATTACATGTATACGCCCCAGCCTTTTCCAATCGTCAAGGTACTCAAGCGAGACTACTTGGCCATGTAGGGTCTGTAGGCAAGGTGATTTTGTGTCATAATGCCTAATATCACGGATGTATCAGCTGGCGGCCATGCCTTAGCCTAGTCATGAATTTATTCCAAGCAGATTGGTTGAATGATGTCTTTGACACCTGTCTGAATGTATGTATGTAAGGGAACCGCTATGATTCACGGTACATATACCTCTCCCAATGTTGCCTCCTAGGCATAATGCATTGAAGCTTCCAGAGCCGTCTTTCTTTCCAGTCAGTCCGAATCGGGCTTGCAAGCAGGACTAGACCTTTCATGATTCCATGAACTGGCCGGTGTTGCATAAAGAGACTTGTCTGGTACACGTTCAGCTTTCCGTCGCTTGGCTACCTACCCGAGAGGGGGTGGGAAAGGGAGGGGGATGAGATGTGCCACACTGCTCTCGACAGAGGTCTATTCTACTACTCAATAGAGCGGTTGTGTCCCTAAAGGGTCAGTCTTCTGGTTGGGCGGCCCTTCGTCTCGAGAGTGATCTCTTCCTATGCCAAAAGGCCTTACTTTTCCTTTTCAAATGTCTCTGATAATGTCCTAGTGGGCGAAGATATAAGGGGAACGGGAGCATTCAGGGTTAAGTTAACATAGAAACTGTATTATGCAACTACGGGAGGCAGTATCTCAGATACCTGGGGCCCAAGCCCCCATTAACTAATATGAAGCCAACAAAAGGAACGACCTCTGCCCTGGCCCCCCTCCCCCCAGGCACTTTCCCAACGGCAAGTTTGGCGATGAAGCGTCATTGTTTGTCTCAAAGAGAGAAATGACTCTCGCTGGCAGGCTGCATGGCATGGCAGGCTGCATTTCGCTGGCAGAAACAGCTTGAAAGCAAACAAGATCCGTTCAGTCTCAGGCTACCCTGGGCGGTCAAAGACTGGGCGGTCAAAGATGGGACTGAACCCCGTGACTGCCTGGGCGGTCAACCGGACTTCAGACCACCTTCATATTCACCTGGTGCCTACCACAAAATGGTATATCGTCTCGGACATTTCGCCTTAATTCTGTCTCCGTTGTAAACTTCCCTTTTCTCCCCATTCTACTCAAACATCTCGACAACCACGACGCGCATATCAAGGATTTGAGTCTTCAGCTGAAGCCGCTGGTAAGTCCATATTGCTAGTCACCAGTCAATATCTTCGCTCGCGCTGATCCTGTATTCCTCACACGTCAGGTCCTAAGAAGTCGTGCCTTCCTGAGGCCCCAGCTCTCAGGTGCCGACAAGTTCCCGTAAAATTGACTGGTTTCTCGCCTGCCAGTCTCTTCATTGACAACTCCCTCATTCCCTAACAAGGGAGTCAAGGTGGGTTGATGTCCTCATTCTCTGGTTCATGACTTCTTATGGCCAATCCTTCTCCAATTCCAGACCGCGGACTTGTTGCCGCTTATCCACCCAGCTTTCATCTCACCTCTACCACTTTCATCTCAACGAAACCTTCATCTCGATAACACCTTCAGATTGCATCTGCCACCCTGTGTCAAGGACTCATTGATCGCAATCGGATCAAGACTATCAAGCAGCCATCATTGCAGGCCTTGGGTAAGAAGTCATACCCGGTCATCGCCAGCTTCTCTGACAAGGCCAACGAACGCAGTACACGGTTTTCCTGACCCTGTTATCAAGCTTGGCTTGCAAACAGCGCCGAGCCTGTGCTTACGACTCATTCGTTCCCGCCAACAATTTTCTGAATTGTCAACCCTTCAACTGCCCCATCGCCATGGATCCTTCAACTCAGTTTGCCAAGCCTGAAGCTGTGCCTACTCGCGAGGACATACTTGCGTTCCGTAGAGCTACCTGGCTCCTCGGCCGATTCAAGGCAGTCAACAGTTCCCACGGGACCACCCTGCGTCTGCCGGATCACGACGTGATTACGCAATCCCTCGAGGGCTCCACGGAAGAACGTCGTTTCATTCGGAAGCAATACGAATTCCTTGATTGTCTTGCGGGAATCCTCGTCCGCAATACCGAGGTGCTGGCGCTGATTCCCAGTTCCGACGGAGTATTGCGTACGAATACGAAGGGCAAAGGAAAAGCCAAAGATGGATCAACGAACGTCGTCTACCTTTCAACAAACCCCCGGTTTGAGGACCATCTGACCGCCCCCGACAACATAGGAGCTCAAGGGCCGGCGCTACTTGTTGACTTCGACACGACGGTGGTCGACAACTTCGACTTTAACTACCCCGATGGCACGACGGGTTTTATCCATGACAAGTGGGCAAGGATGACTATCAAGGAAATTGGCACCGGCCAGCATTTCATTTCATGCTGTCTCCTCATCATCCGGATGCTCAAGCAATACTTTTCCGAAAAGGACAGAGTCAAGAAAGAAAAGAAGTCTGCAGCCTTGAAGGACTTCATCTATCTCTCATCTCAGGTCAAGATCCGTCGTCGCTTCGACGGTGGCACCATTTACAGAAACTACGTCGCTATTCTCGCAAAGCCAGTCTCAAACTTGGCGCAGCTTCACCAGGGAGAGGCTCAATCCGGTGCCAGTGCCGCCACTCCGTCATCAGGAACATCACTGTCAGTCGCTGAAGTCAAGGCTCAGGCTGTCCTCGATGACAAGAAGTTGGATTCTCGTCCGCTTCCTTTCTTCACAGGCGGTCGGCAGTTGCCCGCAACAGAGCTGGACTCCAAGTTTCGCAGGGGCCAGACACTCAAGCAAGAGGGGGCACTAATGGCTGTCTATAAGGAGGCGGATGGCTGGCGTCAGGATCGGGTTGGGAGGGACAAGAGGGAGCACGGTCATACCCTTCCTCTGTTTCATTCGTGGGATACAAGTCCATTGAATGCCCGCCGGCAGTCCGCATCTGTCTTTTACGACGTCAAGGGCCGCAACGAGATGCAGCGCATTCTGGCTAGCATTTTTCTAGCCCTCGAGTTCTACCACAATCGGTTCAAAGGGACTCAGAACTTCGTCAACAGTGTCACGATGAAGCGCAAGGTTTCAAGGGAGGACGCCATCATGAAGTGCAAAGCTGCCAGCGACGATCTGCAGCGCGCATACTTTGTACTTGCTGGAATCCGGCGAGAGTTCCGCGAAGTCCTGGACTCGCACTTTGCATGGCTCTAGTTTTTGACAGGTGTCAAGGCGACGCATGAACCAGGCCGAGGGTTCAGTTCGCGTCCTACCGCCGACTCCCCGAATCCTGCCCAGAACAAAATGGCAATCTATGCAGAGCGCGGAACAGGCCCCGAAGGCGCGCCTTTGTGGAGTTCGCCACCTCGACGCGAGGGCCACAATCCCCCTGCCACGCCAATTCGTGGATCA
The DNA here is from genome assembly GCF_027942845.1 of Colletotrichum fioriniae. Taxonomy (NCBI): domain Eukaryota; kingdom Fungi; phylum Ascomycota; class Sordariomycetes; order Glomerellales; family Glomerellaceae; genus Colletotrichum; species Colletotrichum fioriniae. The sequence continues at coordinate 1,162,821 of NW_027076844.1, read as the reverse complement.
GGCAGTGCTCACCAGGAACCACCAACTCCTGGCCTCAGCAAGGGGTTCAGTAAGATCAACATCTCAAGTGGCGCTGGAGACACCGACGACATCTTTGAGACTGAGCTTCTCTCTTTCGACAACGATGCCAGGGTCTACGGCTGGAATGTTGCAGTCGCAGAATATCTTGGCAGTATTTGCCGTCACTACGATTCCCTGCTGTTTCTCTTGGAGAGTGACCAGATAGTCATTGATCATTTTCTAGCGACTGAATTTCAGCCCCTCAAAACCTACCCACAGTATCAGGATAAGGAAAATGCCGATCTTCGGGGTTTTCTGGAGACTTTTGAACTTGCGGAAGGCGAGACGCTGCCACAGCATCTTGTGACAAAATGGGTCGAGTATTTCGGAGATGCAGGGTACTCAACGTTCTCGGGCACTTGGCATGCCGAGGCAACAATCTTCAGCCTGCATCTTCTTGAAAAGGACCGGGCTCGCATGGTGGACGCCAATGTCGTGGCGGGGAGCAGCGATGCTGAGGAAGCGTGCCAATTACCTGCGGCAAGTTTGACAAGTCGTTTCCGATCGTTGGGGACTTCTGTGGCTGTGAACAAAAGATGCTGCCCGGTGTGTTACTTCCTCGTGGAGTATGTCCAGAAGAAGGAAAACACCAAGTTCCTCTTTGAGGGGGCTCACTCAGACTGGTCAGCGACGACCCTTCCCCCTTGGATCCCGAAGAAGGCGTTCGATGCGATCTATTATCAAGTCCTGCATCACTTGCGCCACGTTTTCAAGGAGAAAGTTTACGAAGATGCTTGTAACCGCTCCGATGATAGCGGTGGTACTCGGAGTGCTCCGGGTCGGAGTAGCGCCAGTAGTAGACCCGGCGCTGATGATCAATGGTACACCCAAAACCAAGCATCACGCGACGCGCGCCCCCCAATCGATTTCGATACCCCAAAAGGAGGCGCAGCGTCATCAAAGGCGGCATCCGGAAGGTCTGGTAAGACTGGGACTGGCCCGAAGAAGGGAAAGGGAGGAGGCAACTCGAGCGGAGCCAGGGCTGGAAACAGTGGAAGACAGGGGGCTACATCGGGGCATGCCGGGGCCAGCGGCGGAGGCTCAGGTAGGCGTGCCGAGGTTGGAACTGCGCCCCCGCCGTTCAACCTTCCGGGCGCTTCGGGCCGTGCCGCGAACGTTGCCGGCACAACTGGCTCGCAAATGGGCAGCGACGATCCTTTTGTCGACACCCGGCGGCATGGTGAGGCACCTCCTGGAGCTTCGCAGGGCGCTGCAGGCGGTGGGCGTGCTCATCGCTCGCGACCAGGCTTGCCGCCCTTGGCTATCCCATCAGCCGGGCACAGCCGATCGCTTTCTTCGCCAACGAAGCGGCATGCATCATCGGAGGTGCCGCATGAGAGCTCGCCGTCACCAAAGAAGAAGTGAGGCGACGGGCATCCTTTGATTTCCCTCCATTGGTAGTGTTGTATCGGCCGTGATGGAATGGGGGGTTTCTCTGTGAGCTTACATGGTGGTTGGATCTGGTTTACGCAGTGCTTCTTGTTGCTTTTTGGTTTTTTGGTGCGTTTTGGTTGTGTTTTCGTTTCTGGGGAGGGGGTTGATTCTCTCGTGGCGAGAAATCTGATAGAGTGCTCGGATGGGAACGGCCTACTGGTAAAACGGGATAGATTGTAACTCAAAATTGACAAGGGAATGATAGCAACATGGTATTTGATCAAACTCAAGGCCTGCTACGTGAATGATTTGATTTCGATTGGCACTTTGAACCCCAGCAACGACTGCCGTAACCTCGGTTTGAGTGAGCCTCAATTGGCGAGTTGCTCGATGATTGAAGTGAAATACGAAGGCACTTACTAACCTTACGCTGCGTTCCAGTGTGGCTTGAAGTTAACGCCAATGTACCATGTAAGCCGCCACGTGATTTGAATGATGTTGCCTGAGGTAATCAGTCCAGCGGCTTCACTTCTCCTTGGCCGCTGAGGCATTTTGAGCTGACGCTGATCCCCCCTTGAATCTGGTCCTGATCACCATCAGTCCAACGCATATGTTCAAGCTACCTTAGCGAACTCTCCTCCAGCCCTTATATCAATTATTCTGAATAACTTGTGTCACTCCCTACGCACGAAATCATGGCTAGCCTAAACACCTCCCCAACCTCCTGGTGGAAACCCGCCGCCCTACCCCTCTTCACGAGCCTGCTTGCCCTGCTCGGCGCCGCAGACGGGGGCCTCAACCTTGCCAAGCCCGAAGGCGGGGCCGCGATGTTCGGCCTCGTGCCCCCGCCGCGGGACACCGTCACCCCGGCCCAGTTCGACGCCTTCCACCACGCCCTCATCAAGGTCAAGGGCGCCCGCAACCTGCACATGTCGTCGTGCATCCTGGGCTTGGTGCTCTACGGCCAGTTTTCCGACGTCTGCCGCGCCTCGCCGCTGGCGGCCACGGCGGTGCGGAGGTGCCTGGGGATCGTGCTGATGCTGGGTTCTGGCGTGGGCTTCAGCGGCGCGGCGGTCGTATCTGAGTACATGGGGAGTTCTGGTGTCTCCGATGAGGTGGTCACGGTCGGCAGGGCCAAAGTCAAGGGCCATTTGATTGCCAACGTGCCCATCTTGGCGTTGGGGCTGATTTATTTGTTGTACTGAGTGCTCGAGTTAGCATGATATTTGTGAGCGCTCTTTTTGATGAAATGTGCCTTAATTATGACACTTCTCTGCTCTATTCTGATATTGATCGTTGTTGAAGTATACGTACTAGCTTTTGCCCGGTGTCAAAATCGAACTTCGCAACTCACCCTCGCGCTATCCATCGGTTCAAGTGAAGTATTATTACCATATGATACTAACGTCTTTTAGTTTATTGGTCCTTAGATGTCCAGTCTTTTGCCAGCAGGACCGAATCATGGCGCCAAACGTGATCCTACAATGTCGAATACGAAGTCTTGGCAACGGAGCCATACGCAGAGCAGTGAAGGGGTGACATATATTGAGTGATAGCATGCGAACAATCGCATTTGTAGAAGCAGCCTAACACATGTAGAGCAACACTTGCTGAAAATAACGCGTATTTGTTGATCATGCCTCTACCAGCTTCCTGGTGGCAATTCTCATCCTCTTCCCAAAGAGCCATAGAGGAATCGTTAAAAGAGAAAATATTCCCATTAGCATACCAAATATACCAAACGGTTCTGAGGTTCCCTTCTCCTCGACCCAGTGCGCCACAAAGAATGTCCACGCAAACGCAATAATTGCTCGCATGATCGTGACCATGACGAAGCAATCGCCAGCAAGATGCTGATACGCATCGATGAGCTGCAGTTTCCCAGGTTAGAGTTTCTATTGCTCGACATGATAGCATGCATGGTCGGAAGGCATGTACTTACATAGTTGAAGCCGACGGATGGTAGTTGCATCAGACCAAACGACACCATGGCAAACCCTGCCGAGAGACCGACCCAGCCATTCTTGGACGGGTACTGGCCCGTGAAGCCAAAGACGAAGAACCCGCCCGTGGCGATGACGAGCGAGGGAAACATGGTCGGCAACCTGCTCTCCGCTTCCGCCAGCCCGCTGCCCGAACTCTTGACCTTCTTCTTCAGCTGAGCATCGGCGAGGAGATACGTGTAGAGAGCGCCCAGGCCGGTCCCGATGACGCCTCCAATGTTGATCAGCCCGACGTTGGCGCCCCAGAGGTACGGCGGTGCCGCCACGAGCTGGGGCCCGACCGTGGAGATGGTGACGATGCCGCCGACGAGGCCTGCGTAGTGAAACATAACGACCCATGTGCCTGGCAACCTCAACGTCTTCCAGGGAGCGAGGAAATTGCGCACGACGCCGCCGTGGTAGTGGGTGAAACCCAGGGACCGTCCGAAGGTGAAGGGTCGATAGTCTAGAACCTGGCTCTGCGCGTCTTCGACGTGGCTTTCCATGCCCTTTTCGTCAATGGGCGACTGGCTGGGGCCGGCGGCGTCGAGGCTTGGGGATACGACGCGGTCATAGAGGGTCTCGGGGACGAAGAAGAGGGTGGTGACGAAGCAGGCGGCAGAGAGGGCTATGCCGACATAAAAGATATAGAACCAGCCTAGTTGGAAGCCGATATACCCGCCCGCTATTCCGCCGATTAAAGAGCCGCCCGCGAGGAAAACGGTGTAGATGGCCTGGGTGGAAGAGTTGGTATATCAGCAAAAGAGCACTTCTTCTCTTTTCTTCCACCGTACAGGTTTGGTGCTTATCTTACCATGGCACGTCCTCGCTCGTCCACGAAAAAGACCTCTCCGATGAGTGCTGGGGCGACAGACTCTGACGCACCGGCTCCAATGCCTTGGAACAATCTAGAGATGAGAACGCCGTTGTAGGTTGTTGAGACAGCGCACGCAATAGTGCCGATCGTCATAAGGAGCGTTGCGGCCAGCAGCACGGGTCGCCGACCGAAGATGTTCGAAAGAGGGACCCACCAAATGTTGGACGCTCCGAGGAACAGAATATTGACCTGTAGGAAACAGAACCACCATTAGCTGAGCTCACCAACCAGGTACTCGCGCGCGAAAACAGAATGGACGCACCGCGATAAAGTAGGTAAGGTCGCTGAATGGCCTGACGTCTGTCGGGAAGGCCTTGAACCATAGTTGCAACGCCGGTGCGATGCCCGAACTGGTGAAGTTGCCGGCAAAAGAGTATAGTGACACAGTCAACAAAAGTGCAAATTTGCGCCATTGTGCCCAATTGAGAGGGTCTGCTGGGTCTTCCGATGGTTGTGGGAATCGTCTGAGAGAGTTGGAAGATCTTGGCCATCCGCTGGAAGACTCATGTTCGACTGCGAAGAAAATTGGTGGTCAACAAATAGTCCCAGTATCGTTCCAACAATATTGTATTGCGGAGGATCAGCAACGCGTTGCCTGATCCAGCGCGGCTTCACCGAGGACCATGTTCAATGGTTGAGGAACTCACCTATCAACTTTGCCGTTCCAGGCGGTGTTGCCCTTGCAATTTCCTCCTTACTCAGGGCAAACGCGTACTTCCAGCCCGACATTGTCTTTCTCTTCTGAATTAGGCGAAAGTGGGTTGGTTCTCTAGATCAAGTTGGTTACTGGTGTCTGATGTGCACGTCGACCTTTGGAGAATCGCCCAAAAAGACATCAGAGTGAAATGGTCTGATGTTCGTATGATTCTAAACTCTCGCTTCTGCACCGTCCTTATCAATAATTCCATCCGACTGTCTAACTTGACTCTCTGAGCTTGAACCGAATAGCGTCGCACTGACACTACCCCAGATTCCCCCCGGAATATCCACTGGGGGTCACAACCATGCAACCTTAAACCGCATAGCTGCCGGAGTGGGGGACGAGGGGGTTCCGAGGTGGGGGACCCCATCGCCGGCACATCGTGACGGTACTATCTCTAGAAGGCTTGGAAAAGCAGAATAAACTTTGGAAACCACCCAATTCAGAACGAGATTCAGACAATATACCTTTATGACTGTTGTGATAATGCATTGTCCGCTATTCTAGGTCTATCGTGCTGTGTCGGTGTTGATGCAAGCTTTGCCGGCACCGATGTGTTCACACTCACAACAACAAGTCTTCCAACAGACTCCACGCCCTGGTCAAGCTCAAATTGCAGTGAGCCAGATACTAGCGAATGAGCCAATCTGACTATTCCCAACCCGATCTCTAGCCTCCGTAGAGACCAATCAGAGAACAAAAAATTGACATGACGTTGCACTAGTCAGGTAGAGCCGGCCCCGCTGGTAGAACGGGTAAGGTGGGGTGCCGAGATCAAAGCTGAGGGGGTTGGCGCTCTCCCTTTCCATGGTAAAGACCACATCAGTCTTTTGCTGTAGACCACACTGGCTAAACAGTGACATTGGTTTCAGATCGAGAAGGTTTGACTGTCTTACGGCCCGATTCAGGGTACAAATATGCCTATGAGCATTAGGGGCAGGTTATTGCTGATGCGTATTTCAATTTTCACATGTCGTGATCGAATCAACCAAAAAACAAGAGGCAAGTCGTCATATTGTTGAGAAAATTGCACAGGGCCTTCAGTTAAACCCTCTGTCCCCCAGAATGCCCAGATTCTCGGGTAGGATGTAGTTCATTGCTGAATGGTTTGGCTCACCAGAGTTCAATCAGCTAATTACCCCGGATTCTCCGGACTGACTTTGCGGGGTTTTGCTTTCCACCCGTGATCCATATCCGCAAGTACAAGATCAAAATGAAAGTTTAGCTAGCTTAATAAGACCACTTCTTCAAATCAAGAGACTGGCGGCTGTAAATCCCATTAGTTCGAGATCCATGAGCGTCCATTCTCGACACCAGCGTGCCGAGGACCGCGACCCCGGCCACGCCAGGATCACAGCCTCAAACCCCACGCTCACTATAACACGGGTCTGCCCTCTGAATCGCAGATTCCTTGGCCGCTTCTTGGTCCATGGCCCCGCGACTAAGAACGCAATCACGCCTTCCCCCCACCGTTCCGGAGATGAAAACTGGCGTATTGAGACAGCGGACCGCTGTCAGGTGGCTGGCAAGAGTGCTCGTACACCTCACCTCGCGCAGTGGGCCAATCGTCAGCAACTCTTAACTTGTAATGTGGACTGCGTTACATGCCGCCGAGAGACTTGGCGGGAACGGAGATATGCATCTATGAAAAGCACACCTACCTCCACAGACCTAGCCGACGGGATGCAGGACTGATTTAGCTGCCGAGTGGACGTGTCCATGGCCCTTTAGTTGGCAGCTGCAAGTATTGAGAGGGATGTTAAGCAAGGTAGCATACTTACCGTAGATCTTCGCCCTTCAACTGCGACAAGGGAATGTATGAGCAAATCAAACCTTTCTCGCTCTCGTCTCTCTTCCACCTATCAGTAAAGTGATTTCGGGTACAGATCTTTCTGCTAGCATGTAGGAATTTTTGACCAAGACCGGGAATGCGCAGAGAGGACGGCATGAGTGCGGCAACCAGCTGGACCGTACTCAAGAAAGTGGACATTTTTCGAGACCACTAGTGACAAACCTTGCCCACCCTGCCGTTTGTGGACCAGTTTGGATACTTCGCCCACTATTGCTGATGTCAATGTTGAACAGCCATCATCATTTGGGCGGAGCAAGAGGCATGATGATGTTGTCGAGGACCTCAACGGTGCACAATGCACAACCGAACAGTTTCTGTACAATGTTTCTTGAGTAGATGTACGTATCTCTCATATCGTTGAATGCTGTTTTCTGGCAGCAAGATTTTCAACTTACCCTCAGTAGTACGCATGCCTACTAGTAGGAGATGACACAACATTGGATAGATTTTCTCACTAAGACCGTATCTCGCTTGCAAACTTCGGACAGCTTGAGTCATGTTTAGCTATTAGCAAAACCTGAGACAACGTATGTATCTCCATACTCCACAGATGCTATCCTCATTTAGAAAAGTTGTCGTAAGCCGTACCCAATTCTTCTTCTAGATTTCGAACACTTCTCAACAATAAGCACGAACTTACACAACTCCTGCACGTTTCGAGAGAGGAACCAGCTCACAAAGAGTAGACACGTGCCTTAAACTACAAATCCTGTTTGGGTTTGAGTTCAGAGTGTCCTCAGACCCGCCCTACCCTTGCATAAATGCCACCTTCCCGTGCCGGAACCTTCGCTATCTCTTGCAAAAACTACGCCACTACACTAGTCATCTAGAGATTTAGGGGCGGGAAAAGTGTGAAAGTGATGACCGTTAGCCGATCGATAGCTGGGATGCTAAGAAGTCTGCATGGCGGGCAACATGGACTGGTCCGGCAAAAGCATGGACGCGTCAATGGGTATCTGTCCAGGCCCATCCAGCATCATAATCTCCCAAAACGACTGGTCCATCGCCACGCCCCCGAGCCAAGACATGTTGGGGTCCGTCACCATCCCCACGTGAGGGACCATCTGCGCTTGCTGCTGCTGTAACTGATGCTGCTCCTGCGGCTGCTGCTGCTCCTGCGGCTGCTGCTGCTCCTGCGGCTGCTGCTGCTCCGTCGCCATCTGCTCCTGAGGCGGCTGCCCAACAACCTTGTTCAGGTACCATTGACGGATCCACCTCGCCCGGTACGCATAATTCGCCCAGCGCGAGCTCTCGTCCTCAAAGATCCGTCTCTTTTGCCCGACGATCAGCGCAACGTTGTCCGCTTCCTCGAACCGATCCGCCAACCGCCGCGCTATATCGGGAAGGTCCAGCTTCCGGCGCGCCAGTATCACGTCCCAGTCACTTGCCGAGTCTTCCAGAAGCAGTCGGTGCGAAGACATCATTGTATGTGCTATATCTGCAACAGTGTTGAAGGGTAGATACGCAAATGCTTCAGCTGGGATGGCGAGCAGCGCATCCATGGCGATTTGGATCGCCTGGAGGCAGAACCACAGTGACTCGGTCCTACTGAACGGCTCCATGGCGGACATAGCCTCCGAAGGGCTGGCTCCTCGCATGCCGATGCATGGTTCGTATAGTCTGACCATCAGTGCGCCGTAGTGTGCCCAAACCATTGCTAGACGACGTGTACGGTTAGTATAGTTGACCTTCGGCTTATTTCCTCGTTGCCCCAAAGTCCACTTACGGTTCTCCTTCTTGACAGCGGGTTCTTCTGACTCGAGAGCGCAGATCTCTTTGCGAAGTGACGCTAGTACCGCACTGAAGTGTTCCCGGAAGATGGGTAGAGGCTCCCCCTCCTCTCTGTCCGGGCTCGGAAAGACAGTACGTATGCGGTCCCCTAGATGTTGCATGCGAACGAGGGCAAGTAAATTCTGGTCTGTTGGTATGGCGTCCGCCTCGCGAATGGCCTTGGAACATCGTGCGATCTGGGGTGTGTACTGTATCTGCGAGTGCCTCCTTATGGCGGCAGGAACACTGGCAAAGAACATCAGTTTTGCTCCACACTTCACTATACAAAATTGGGTGAAAGGGAACTCACCTCGACGCAATAAAGTAACCGCCTAGAATCGCTCTTTGCTCCTCGAGAGTTGGCTTTGGCGCTTCGAATTGTTTTCCGCCCCGGCCCAAGACGGCCCACGCATCATTCAACAAGGTTTTCGGCATCCAGCTCACGGGGCCTGCTAGAGTGTACATGGTCATGTCCATAACTAGGCCGATGGCTAGTTGGAGGAGAGTGTTTGCGTTGATACCCATCTGTAGGTGGACATCGCCCCTGTATGATACAAAATCGTCAGACAGTTACGCTTCGACAACAGCACGGGCCCGAAGCCATCGCGTCGAGGGACGGTTCAGTACTTATCACTTACCAGGCGACATAGACAATCAAACCTTGGAGCAGCTCAATCTTCTTCTCCTTATGAACTACGATGTGCATAGCTGCATGCTTGCGGACCCAGTCGTCAACTGCTTTTTGTACCGTGGCTGTCTGGGGCACAATGGCTTGCATAATACACCAGAACAGAAATCGCTTCTGGTTGTGGAGGTCCCTTGCTGTAACTTCGGGCTCGATGGGCACAAATGGGAAGTTGGGAACCATACGCGTCCGGTAGATGGAAAGGTACTCCTCAGCCTTCTCGGCAGCGATGGTGAACCCCGGCAAGAGCTGATAGGACCCGCTGGGAAGCCCAGCCTCTGGAGTCGGCATGGAATGACAATCTTGGGTGCCGGCTGAACTGTTGACACTCGGGGATGCGTCTGTGCTTACTTGATGGGTGACGCCTGGTATAGTCAACCCAGTGCATGGCATCAAGCGCGGGTCCTCGCTGCTAGGGCTGGGCCCGGTTGCCGGCTGCCCTTGTGTCTCTCCTGACTGCTGCTGTGTCTGGAAAAGGCTGACCAGGCCATCTATCTTCTTCTCCAGCTCAGTGACTCGACTACGGGGCAGGCATTTAGCTTCATGTTCCGCTCAAAGGCCCCGGTAGGAAGAAGCAAGAAGAAGGAACGGGTGATCTACAGCTAGCTTGAAGAGCAGGATGCAATAAAAACACACTCCGAGATCAATTCATCGGCTTTTTGTACTGACCTTGACTTTCCCCGTTTCTTTCTGGGGACCGGCTCCGGTACTTGGCATCGTATGCTCATGCGGGAGCAGCTTGGCACACCAGCGTTGTCAGCGGACTCTGGTTGATACACGCAACTGTCGCCAACAGAGGCAGAAGTGCTCACCGTATGCAATCGGCGTGTTCGCTATGTTCCGAACCCGGCTGCCACCGACACCGTATTTTGAGGCGAGCGCAATTCGTGCAAGCTCGAGACTTCTTTGCGTGACTATGCGCAAAGTCGGGGCTGCTGGCGTCATCGTTTGGCGACATCGTTTGTAATCTTTCCCAACAACGACCCGAGCTTAGAGATATTTACGGAGCACTGGTGTCTCAGAAGATGGAGACAGAAAATTTGAAAGAAAGTACTTTGACTAGGCACGCAGTAGCTGGCAGTGTTGGAGCGAGGGAGCTCGAGAGTGATGGAACGGACAGCATGGAAGAGTCCGGGGGCCGGTGGATTCTTAAGATCCGTAGATGGATGATCGGGATGAAAGGGAGCTGCTTGATTGGCTCCTCTGCGGTTCTCGAATACGGCATCGGAGATTAATTTGAGTCCCGGCCCCCGACTTTTCACACCAAAGCTGCTGCTCTGGCCCAAGCTCCTTTGCAAAGGGCGGCCGCCAACATCCAAAGATCTTTTCTCTTGCATCCAAGTATCCACTGTAAGCACCAGTGACCCTAACACTGTTGCCTGTGGTACGGCCCAGTCTTCATCTGCACAGCTTGGGGACTTTATTTTGATTTCTACACGTAATACTCAAGATGGTTAAGGCAAAAGAATCTTGGCTTTCGTACGAGGCTACTGGCGCTATACCCGGCTTGGCATGCTGACCTAGACTTGTCTCCCGTGCTATTCTCCGTACGGACCGGTAACTTGATCTGGGATCTGCATGTGCAGATGGTGAAAGATTCAAAGGCGGCAGATATCATTACAATCATGGGCGATGGTTGTATTCAAGCATTGAAGAAAATCGTCCCTGGGCAGAGGAACTGAACATTTAATATTCACACAAGCAACTACGTTAGAACAACTTCATTTAACCAATTTCATTGTTACCATCAGCGAAGATGCCTGTCGAACCAAGGTGGGTTCACACTGCGGCTACTATAGGGGCTGCGGAGACGGGTCTCGGGCCAGATGAGCTAACGTTGTCGCTAGAACGACGACCTCACACTCAATACCGCGAACAAGTGGAGAGAAGTTTAGCGATGCAGAACTAGAGAAGACCTCTCCAGCCCAAGATGCTGCCGCAGAAGAGTATCCCACTGGTGCGAGCCTCGCCGCCATCACAATCGGCCTGTTCCTCGCGGTTTTGTGCTTTGGACTTGTAAGTTTCAATTGTTTTCTGGGGCGTTAGATCTTCCTATCATTGCAGCACGCACATCGCTAACAACACCCATCCTCATCTAGGATCGCTCAATTTTGGGGACCGCGATTCCGGTAATCACTTCCGAGTTTGAGTCTTTACCGGATGTAGCGTGGTACGGCTCCGCGTACCTCTTCACCATGTGTTCATTCCAGCTCTTTTTCGGCAAATTGTACGCCGAGTTCAACGCCAAATGGGTCTTCCTTGCTGCTCTTTTCATTTTTGAGGTGGGGTCCATTGTCTGCGCCGTGGCTCCGAGCTCCGTGGTTCTCATTGTCGGCCGAGCCATCTCCGGAGTCGGTGCAGCTGGACTTATGTCCGGCGCCCTTATTGTAAGTCTTTCCTGTAAGGCTAGGCGTCTCCCGGTTTCTACGGAACTGTGCTGGCTAAGCCAGTCGCGACTCAGATCTTGGCTAGAAGTGTGCCTCTTCACCGACGCCCGCAGTTCACCGCGGCAGTTGGCGCGGCGGGCGGAATTTCGCAGTGCATAGCGCCCACTCTTGGCGGCGTCTTTGTTGATAAGGCGACTTGGAGTAGAATTCTTTTCCCCCCTCATCATTGTTCCGTAACAGGACACTGACGTACAGCAGGATGGTGCTTCTGGATCAATCTTCCTCTTGGCGGTGTCACCTTCCTGGTGGTACTCTTCCTCCTGAAGCTGCCGACGCCGCTGAAGAAGCAGACACAAAGCGTGCGGGGGTTTATTTCAAACTTTGACTTGGTAGGGACAATACTCCTCATACCTTGGATCATCTGTCTCCTCCTCGCCTTGCAGTGGGGTGGAACCGAATATGCATGGAGCAATTGGCGCATAATCCTGTGCTGGTGCCTCTTTGCGGTCTGCTTCCTCTTGTGGGCACTGGTCCAGTTCCGCGAGGGTGACAAAGCCACCGTCCCATTCCGCATCCTCTTTCAGAGGTCAATGGCCTGTGCTTGCTGGCTTATGCTTCTTCTGTTCTCACTTCTCTTTATCGAAGTGTACTACATTCCCATTTGGTTGCAAGCAGTCAAGAACCACACCGCCTATCAGAGTGGCATCGACTTGTTGGCATCGTCAGTTTCCTTATCAGTCGCGACAATTCTTTCTGGATTTCTGGTAAGTCGACACTATATGTACTACCCATACCTGGAAAGCTACATCGTAATACTGATCAATTGTCAGACAAGTCATATCGGATATTACGTCCCGCAACTCATTGCTTCGTCTGTTATAGCTTCTGTTGGGGCGGGTTTGATTTACTCGTTTAACGAAAATACGACTTCAGGCTTCTGGTACTATTTGACCTTGTCCCATAGTTCAACGCACACAAGATGCTAACAATCGCTTCAGGATTGCCTCACTTGTCCTTTTAGGAGTAGGCGTAGGTCTGGGCGGACAACAGACGTTGATAGCAGTTCAGACCGTGTTCCAAGGTCGTGACGTAGCCCTAGCCACCTCTCTCTTGATTTTTCTGCAAAGTCTCGGTGGCACCGTGTTTTTGGCTGTCGCTCAAAACGTCTTCCATTCGAGACTAATCTCCGAGTTGAGCCGGAACGTCCCCAATGTAAACCCGGTAGTCGTCATTGACGCGGGCGGTTCCGGACTAGTGGAGTCGATGCGGAGCATCTACCCGGATTCGGTCGACGGCATCATCGGAGCTTACAACAAGGCTCTCCAGAACGTGTTTCTAATTGCCACCGTCCTCGGATGTTTGACAGTTTTTGGGTGTGTCTTCATCGAGTGGAAGAGCGTTAAAAAGGACAAGACGAAAGACGGCCAGACTCCGGGTGAGATGAAAAGAGACGGAGACGCAAAAAAGTAGAGCTGTAGATCCCGGAACTTCCGGTAACTAGCGGCTAAACATGTAACACTACCTAATAGTGCTGATTTGAACTGGGCATAATGGCGAAGCAATTCTTGTAGACACCTAAGGGTAGGCAAGGTCTGTTCGCAAAAAGGGCAATAGAATCGTAAGTGTCACGATCAGAGCATGCGCACGTTCCCTTTGACACCGATCTCCCGATATTTTCAGCGTAAAAGCTCTCTTGACGTCAAGAGTAGGTACCCAATTCGTCTTGCGCGCGCGACGAAGAAACAAATCCCAGAGCCGCAAACACCCCAACAGGATGTGCAAACTATTAACCGTTTGTGCCGATCTCCCGCCAGTGCCAGCTCCCAGCGCTCGGAGATCCCCCACGGTCAAGGGGGGGAACAAAAGGAGCCAGCCGGGGGCCCACGCCTCTTTCAATCTTTCGAAACGACTCCGCAACCGTTTCATCCGTTTGCGAGCTTTAGCTTGGTAATCGTAAAAGGACCCCATAGTTCATACTCAGCCAGCCGATTGCCGGCCCATTGGCAGGGTTGGGCGTTGTCCGCACCCTCGTTCCCTTGCTGGTCATCGTCGTCCCAACGCCGAGAGTACCTGACACGAGGAGACAGGTTCTTGATTGACCGGCCTCTCCCCTCCTGTCCGAGAAGCGCGAGATGATATTGCCCCTCTCCGAATTAATGTTTATTCCCCCTTTATTCTTTGGTGTCAATTTCTAAGCATGCTTCGGTATGCAGTGCGGCCGAAGAAACGAAACATGTCACGTTTGAGGCACCTGACATCTCTCATTGGACAACTCGGCTCATCTCATCTTTTGAGATGCCCAAGCTTCGCTGCTACCCCTGCTAATCACGGCAACCCGAGTCCTCCAACTTTGCGATTTTAAGTCTACTCGGTCTCATGATCGGGAGAAGCTTGCCCAGTGCGGAAGGTTAAGAGAGAAAAGGTTCGTATTAGTGGGCGAGTGGTGTCGTCGTGCATGTCCCGAAGGTGCTGATAGTTTGGGATCCTGCATGCTATGGTAGTCAGCTTAAATATCATAGAGTCCTCTGCTCCTCTCCTGCAGGTCATTGTCTTTCGTAGTGGTTTTAGTGTCATCATATCGAAGCAGCGTCTCGTCGTCTCAGCAGTATCAGCCAATAGTCCCTACACCATCGTCGAGGGTCAAAGGAATCAAGATGAAGTTCAGCACCGTCGCCGTCTATCTCTCCGCCTTCGTAGGAGGCTCCCTGGCCGCCGCTCTGAATGGTCAGTGTTTCTCACTTACACGACGGAACTATCTTTTCGTAGCTTGTAGCTCACATATTCAATAGAGCGTCAGGCACCACCTGCCCCAGGCCCTGCGCCCCCCACTCCCAAGGTCATCCCCGTTGTTGTCGGTAGCCCGACCCGTGAGAAGTCTCTGCTCTTCTATCCCGAGGTTGTAAAGGCGAACCCTGGCGACATTGTCCAGTTCCAGTTCTGGCCCAACAACCATACCGTCACTCAGGCCGCGAACACCCAGGCCCCATGCAACCCTCTCCAGGACATGATGCCGAATGCCGTTCATTCTGGTTTTATTCCGGGAGTTACAGACGGCTCTCCAGTCGGCACTTTCAACGTGCAGGTTGAGAACACTGAGCCCATGCTCATGTATTGCGCTCAAGGCATGCACTGCCAGCTTGGCATGGTCATGATCATCAACCCGTCAGAAAGCCCTGGCTTATCCACTCTTGAAATTTGACAACACTAACAACCCACTAGTAAGGCGGACGCCGATGTCCAAGCGTACAGGATGGCCGCCAAGGGATCACAAATGAACGTCCCCGCCAAGAATGTAGCTGGTGGCTCTGCGGGCAGGATTCCCTCAAATTTGGCTGTTCCACCTGTTGTTTAAAGGAAACGGCGCATATGTAGCGACTGATGTCCCAGTGCACTTACATCAAATCAACTACGAATCGTAATTCATGCCGTTTACACGATTGCTTTTTGTCACCTACCAATTACGACCAATGGATACAGTTGAACAAGGAGGTGGCGCTGCTGATGCGGGTTGTCGGCTAGAGCTTTGAGGGTTTGTGTGCGCGGAGTCTGGTTGGTTATAAATTTGAATATCGAGCATCGAATTAAGAACTACGTTTTCGAGGTGTATATGAGTAACCCTAGCGGACTGGTGTGCGGGTGCAAGCCGTTGCGCTCATTCTTCGACCCCTGTTATCAACACAGCTGTGATAGCCAAACGGGATATGTGTTGGGCAACAATGGTCAGTAGGCTTTGCGGAATTAGATCGACATGAAGACCGAGTCAGCCCGCATGCTCTGGGATTTGAGTAACTCGCAATTAGGAGAAAGTTGACGCAGAAAATAGCGACCTTTAGACTGACTTCCATGTATTCAAACTGAGGCGGAAGAAGCAGGGAATTGATCTTTTAGGGGAATAATGTGAAATGAGATGGGTGCGGTTTCCCAATGTTACGAGCGATCGCGATCATGGGGCTATGTAAGGCAGCCTCGGATTGCTCTTTAACGCACGCGTCGTGGGAATTCCAAGATTGAAAGAAGATGCTCGCTGTGGCACCCAGTGAATTGGTACGTCGAAGTCATTGATTGCATCTTCCCATTAATCATTCGCCAGGTAGGCAACGGGGAGATATGCCACATTCTTCCCACTCTAAATACACTTCTCCGCGTCGTGTAAGCGCCAGACCCTGAATCAAACACTCGATTTTGTTCACATGTGGGTAGCCAAAACTTTCTTCTGACGAAACACCCGTACGCCGCAATTGCAATGTTGATAGAAAGATCCCCCGTTGCAGCAGAATAAATGTTCTTTCTTTGATCGTCCCTATATGCACAGACGCAGGTGAAGTACACTCTGACAATCGCTGTGAAAACCCCCCGGGATTTATCAAGTTGAGCCTCGACACAGGCAAGTAATTGCCGTTTCGCATCCACTCAATGTCTCTTGAGCTGAAGACACAAGACAATGGATGCAAGTGTCGGGGGCATAGCAGATAGCTTAATGAATTCGTCGTCTCGTAGCCGTGAAAATTGGCCGTACGCCATCACGGTCAACGGCTTAATCAAACACCGCGATAATACTCCACTCCCGCCGCCTCTCCGCGGCCGGCCGCAAGCTAGCTGTTGCATCGCATTGCGGGGCGGACGTCGGTCTCGGACAGTTTTCGTTCCCGAGTCCCGCCGCTTAGAAAACCCAAAACACAGCGGCCAAGATCGACGATTCCCCCGTTTGACACCAAGAACCTCCAGGTCTGTGAACGATAGTTTCCAGATATTCGAGTTCAAGCGATCAATAAGACCTCTCATTCCACCTCCAGATTCTTGTGAATGGATTTTGCGCAGATAAGCCCTGTCCATCAACTCAAGAGAAGTCTTTCATGATTAATATGAGATACCTGTCCGACTATCCACCATTGACGCCTCTACCCGCCTTGAGGTTGCATATCACATATGCTGATCCACTTGACTGTCCATGCATAGCGGGCAAAGAGGATATCTTACTATTTCGACCCACGCTATTCGACACTTGAACAAGGTTTCGGTCCCGACACTGTCTCCATCGCCTAGCATTCTAAGATCGCCTATGACTCGTCCCATGTCATCCACCAATGATGGTTGTAAGCCGTACGCCTTTACATCTTCAACTTCAAGACGCTGCGGATTGATTGCGTACTTGTCTGACAATCCATGACGGAGTCGGTTCGTCTCAAATACGATGGGTGAATACCATGGTTCTTTTCCTATAAAAGCCCATCATTCTCGTGCTTCTGCTTTCGAGAAATGCTCGAGGCCAGTTCTCACGCAAATTGTTCATTGTATCAATTAGTATCGGGCTTTTTATCCATTTATCTTTCTCATAATTTATATGTGCATCTTCGCGATGAATACCCAACTTGTATTAGCAATTGCAGGTTTTGCCCTCCTAGCACAGATCCTTGTCTCCTTTGTTCAGTGGCTTCGCTCCCCCCTACCATCGGTACCCGGACCACTGCTGGCTCGCTACACAGACTTTTGGTATTTCCATCGGCTTAAACAAGGAAAGTTTGAGAAGGTCAACCAAGAATTACACAGACAATACGGTAAGAGCGTCAAGCAACAGCAAGCAGTAGATGTACTGATGTTAATTCTTTCTCGCCAGGGCCCATCGTCCGCTATGGCCCGAACCGATACAGTATCAATGACGCGGAAGCCCTCAAGATTGTCTACGGTCACGGCACTCAATTCCAGAAGTCAGAGTGGTACATTCCATTCCAGCCCAACGAGGATCTTTGGAACGTGTTTTCGGATCGCTCGATACAGCGTCATGCTCACAGCAGACGTTTCTACACAAACGCGTATTCAATGACGTCTCTCGTCAACTACGAGCCATACGTGGATGAGTGCGGTGTTCTCTTTTCCCAACGTCTTTCAGAGTTTGCAAAGGCTGGCTCGACAGTAGACATCGGACATTGGTTCCAGTGCTTCGCTTTTGATGCAGTTGCAATGATGACCTACGGAAAACGCCTCGGCTTCTTGGACCGAGGCGAAGACATTGCCCAAGTCATTGACAACATCAACAAGAGCTTGTTATACTCAAGCTTGACTGGTATCTTTCCTTCCGTGCATATGTACATTGCACCACTGGTTACTGGCATCACTAAGCGTCTTGGTATGGGAGCAAAGATGATGTACGTTTTAGACTTTACGGCGCAGACCATTGAGGAGGAGCGAGCTTCTCCGAAGACGGTCATCGAGGTCAAGGGTGCCGAAGATGGCGCTGCTGTTGGGGGAGACGTTCCTCACCAAATTCCTGGCCAAGCACTCCAGCGACCCCACTGAGTTCACCAATTGGCATCTTCTCATCGGCTGCGCCAGCAATGTCTTTGCCGGATCGGATACGACTGGTATCAGCATTTCAGCCATTGTTTACAACCTGCTCAAGAACCATGATGCCTTGGTGAAGCTTCGCGAGGAGATTGCCGACTTCACCAGCCGCGGCGAGCTATCTCAGGCGCCGACCTTCAAAGAAAGCCAGAAGATGCCGTACCTTCAAGCAGTGATCAAGGAGGCCTTGCGCGTCCATCCAGCTGTGGGCCTTCCGCTTGAGCGTATCGTTCCCGAGGGCGGTGCTACCATCGGCGGGCATTTCTTTCCTGCGGGAGTAAGTCATGCTCCCCATGTTTTCAGTCCCCCCACCCGTGATCACTAACTACTCAACCTTTCTTCGTAGTCCGTCGTTGGAATCAATAGCTGGGTCCACCATAGAAACACAGCCATTTTCGGAGAAGATGCCGAGAAATTCAACCCCGATCGTTGGCTGATTGAGGACGAACAGAAGATCTCCGTGATGAACAGAAACTGGATGCCTGTAAGATGAACCCCTATTTGCCTATGATTACCCAACTCTCTTGGAGCACCTGATGTCTAACATGAATCGTCTCCTAGTTTGGGCTGGGATCACGCACATGCCTTGGCAAGAATGTGTCTATCCTGGAAATGTCAAAGCTCATTCCTCGACTTATCCGGGATTTTGACTTCAAGCTTGAAGGTGCGGCTGCTACACCAGGAGGAGCCTGGGAAACACGCAACGCATGGTTCGTCAAACCTCATAACTTCCACGTCAAGGTGAAGTCGAGGACGGCAGGCTTTTAGAATCACTACACATGGAGTTGTGGGTATGTCAGAAGCATTTGCGCATCGAGTCCCGTCCGCAAAGTCAGTGTAAAGCCTGTGGGTGTGGATTACACGGCCTTCGAGCTTACTCCATAACTCAATAATTCCGCTGATATCACGCAATGTGCAAACGAATGGTTGGAGATTTCTGTATTGTAGTACGGTCTGCAAAGGTAGACGGCTTCGAAATTTGCGGTCGAGATTGCTCTCATATGACGAATTTCGTTGAATGTACAGAGACATATTTTATAAAAGAGGCAATGCTGAAATATCAACGCCAGGACCTGCCATCTCTTCAGCCCTTTCGTGCGTACATGTGGCCTTATGCCGAAGCCAGTCTGCCTCTTCTTTCGCTACCTAAGCAGCATGGCTAGTCTCGTCTTTTGTTCGATTTGTTATCTCGTGAAGCTCTTTCACAGAGCGCCGCAGTAGCCACAGCTAGTGCACGAGTCGACGACGTAGACGTGGTAGCTGTGACGACCAAGGATGTTGCCGGTCGTGTCGTGTCCGCCGGTGGGAACGTTGTTGCAGTACGTGATGCAGTTGGACCGAGCATCTCCACTCTCTTGGTTGTGGCCAGATACTGTGCCGCCGATTGCCGTGCATTCGGCATCCATCACGGGATATTGTTCCAATGTGCATGGAACATAGCTTTGCACAGGTGATGTGACGACGCCGCAGAACTGAGCAGCTGCGCCGCTGGCGAGAACAATGAGGGTGGTGATGGTGAACCGCATGATGATCGCTTGAAGAGGATGTGAAGTAAGATTGAGAAATTCAAGTTCGGTTGAAAGTTCGGCGTCAAACTTTTTGTTCGGAAAAGACGAACCGTGTATTTGAATGCAATGTGGTTGTGTCTATTGATTTTGTCCGAGAACTCTATAATGTATTTATACTAATCACCTTGAGCCCCTCAAGAGTGATTGAACCTTTCGGAAACAGTTTGCTTCCGTTCAATAATGGTCAGATATCCATTTGCAAGTTGAGAAGCTCTCAACAGCTGATCAAATCGTTACAAAGCGCGACCAACAGTGGTCCTATACGTGGAGACAATTAGGCTGTTGACAGCTCATCACGGGAGGTTACAAGCAAGTCCAGAAGCGATTGTGGTCCGAGTGAGGGGCGACTCTCAGATCTCCGCACAGCTATCCAGCAAAGTTATCTGCCTGGGTAGAGTATGGCTAGGATCTAGCCGGCGGCATCCGATGTCTTTCGATGCCATTGCAACGGTACCTGCAGGCTCTCCACAGATCGGCTCTTTGCTAGGATGTTTCCCGCCTCGGAGCAACTATAATGGCCCACAGAAAGCGGAATTGACTTCTAAGATTGGCAACTACTTATATTGCATCGCATAAAATACATTACCCGCGCGGCAGTATGCTACTCTAACGCCGGTTGCTGACACCAGCCTTATTGGGCTTCTGATGGCACTTCGGCCTTCGTTTTGGGATGCCCTGTTCTATAGAAAGGGCATATCATTGTGGTTCGGTAAGGAAAAGGTCTACTGCAGAAGCTGGTGTTTTCCTTGTGGTGGTGAAAACAAGATGACTTGCCGATTGTTTCGGCCACGAGCCACATCGTAGGGTCTACCTTCCAATGTGAGATGACCTTTGAAAACACTGAGAGCATGTGTGCATCAAAGAAGCTCGCCAGACAATTCCCAAGACGTTGAAATCAATCACAGAAGCAAGCCTCGCAGCGTGTTGCTGGCAAGACATTACCCCTCTGGGAGACTCTAGTCGACGAGAGGGATGAACATCTGACCGCTAACGGAGGCGCCTCCCGTCCCGTCCTAATGACACATTCCGGACGAGGTTCCACTTTCAGGGCTCGTCCGATTGCGGGGCCCCTCGGTACAACCACATCGGGAGGCCTATGACTGAATCTACCCATGGATGTGTGCGACCATAAGAGACTGGCGGGCACAAGTTGTGCCTGAGACGGCTAGGCCGAATCGTATCCCGGATGATCCGGTCAATGACCAAACTATGGCGGCACGGCATGTGTAGCCCATTCAACTTCATCCCACTAGTTGATATATGACATATGGGCTTGACTGGAATGCGTCCCTCAACGGCCAAGCATCCTAATGTCGACTTCACGGGTTCAAGACTTTATCTCCTGCCAACCAGAACGCCTTCATTTCGCGTCCCAGTCTATTGTCTCAAGCGCTAGGCTTTCTGTGGCTTTTTCTCTCTTTCTTTTCATCCACCAGTCGGGAACAGGGGTCCGGTCCAAGTCGGGAACGAAGACTTTTTCTCCGTCTCATCGATGATGATGCCGATGATGATGACACTCAAAAGGGGGGTGCTACGGCATCGAGTGCCCCATTGTCGCGTGGCGAAGTGCGTTGATTCACTTTCCCAGCGTGCCAGACCACGAGGCAAGGTGTCACTAGCACGCCGTCCTCGTTTCTTCTTGTACCAGCCAATCCCCCCGACATCCCCGACTAGTGACTGACGCCAGATCAACTCGATTTGTCTGGGATTACGGTACGCGATTGGCCGCCGCAGGTTCGGAAAGTTGCTTGCCTTCCTATCCGCGTGGCTATCAGACTGAGACAACTCTTGCAACCCACAAGCCAGACAGACCTGATAAATCAAAGACATTGTACTCGCTCCTGGGGGAGGAGAGACAACTCAGGGGAGGGGCCCAGTTCAAGGTTGTTAGATTCGTCGATCTGGCTGATTATTAACTTTTAGTCGAGCCAATAGGGAGTTGATATTACAGCCTCCCTTTCTCTCCCTGCGTCCGCTCAACAAGTGCCAACATTTCTCGCTTCTCCCTCTTTTCTATAATTTCTTTTCCCCGTCAAAATTGGTGATACTCGAGTGGCAGTAAACGCTTCTCTGCCAATGTACATAAGAATGGCTTCGTGCTCTATGATTACGAGGTATGCCAATCTATCTTTAAGCCGGATTAAGCTTTTGCCATCTCAGTTTTGGCATAAAGAGTCTCGATTGGCGAAGAGATCTTGCTTACTCCTCGCACGATAACGCCTCAATACCGGTTTGGTGGCTTTTCCCCTATCCTCGTTCCGCGCCGCCTGCATCATGTAGGTTTCCATTGTTCTCTCCCACACAATCGGAATATCTGAATCACAACAAATTGCTGATCAAGTCAGATGAGCCCAGGGCTTTTCGCTTCCCGGGACGACGCTCAGCGTATCAAACTGCAGAATCTGAACTTGTTTGCTTCTGCCGCCTGCGGTGCGCCCAGTGCCCGTGTAACCACCCGCACCTCTTCTTCTTCGCTTTGGCGCTCGACCGTCTGAACCAGCTTGCGTTCCAGGCTTGCGTTCGCCGTTGTACAAGCCCCCTCCAACACACGGATCTGGTTGTGTTCCGAAGATAATCTGTGAGCTCGGACGTCTTCCCAGCTTTCCTTTCCTCACCCCGCCCTCGTCCGTCCCATTGCAGCACGTGTTGCAGAAAACTTCCCACCCGATCCTGCGGCGCAGACTGGAAGGTTATTTTGAGTGCCTCGAGTGATTCGCCTTTTCTTCCTTCTCCTCATCCCGCTGCGATTTCCGTTTCAGGGAAAGGCCGTGGTTGACGGATTATTGCCACTACTTTTTGGAGGGGAAAAGAAAAGAAAGAGGACTTGTATAACGCCCCGTGTCTCTCCTCTCTTCCACGCGCATCTAAGACATATTTCACCACCGACTTACGTGCGACAACAAACGCCCCTCCGTGGCAGATTTCTCCAAGAACTTATTAAAGAGCCAACAAGCCTCTTTCGTCTCACTCTTTTCGAAACTCCTTAACGCCGAAAGCTTCTCATCGCCAAACATGGTTCTCGTGAACGCTCAGGACCCCATGCCGCAGGCCGCCGCCGCGCAGAGAAACGTGCTGCCGGATTATGTCACATCACCCAACGCCGTTTTTAGCGATGAGGGCGTTCAGTGGAGATACGGCAGGGCGCCCGATTACACGAGAACGCGCAAAGTCTGGAGAGAAGGTAAGATCACATTACTCCCAATGTGTCATACGTGCACCCACCCGGTGTATTAGGAGGGTTTAAGTTGACAACACTACTTTTCCAGGGAGGAAGATGAACCACAAGGCGGGCAGTCTCGAAGAGATTGTGGAGAACCTGGTGAAGAACTGGGAGGTCGAGGCCTCCTTCAAGACTAAGCTCGACGACTGGAGGACTGTCGACCACGCCAACTACACCTTCTCCGTCAACGGTGGCGCGCCGCAGACGGGCGAGCACATGCTCAAGGTCGGCACTTACAACGCCGTCATCACGCCCAACGAGTACTACAGCCCAGACTACTCAGACTTTGCTTCCAGCCACAAGACATTCAAGCGCATGATGCCCACTTTTGCCTGGGAGGTCATTGAGGTCTACAGTGGCCCCCCGTGCATCGCATTCAAGTGGCGTCACTGGGGTGTCATGAAGAATGACTACGTCGGCTTCAACGAGTGAGTTTGCTCCTTCGCCGCCCTGTTTGACGTGCCTCTGCTTTGCCACCCTCATTTAGCAGACATCTGTCATTTTCTTCTTGTTCGGGTGTGGCCGTGTAACTGCGACTGACAAAAACGCACGTGTGCAGCAAAGGAGACAAGGTCACCGCCAAGGCTCACGGAGGACAGATCGACATTGAAGGTGTGACGATCGCGCGTGTGGACGATCAGCTGCGTCTGCAGGGCGTAGATACATGGTTCGACTCGCTGCAGATGTTCCGGCAAATTGCCCCGGATGGTGTGGTGAAGAAGGAGGCCAAGACTGATAACCGCGGCCCGGAATCGAGGTTCGATGAGGCGGTGGCACAGGATGTCCAATTGTCGGCGGAGGACATAAGCAAATTGCACACTGATGTAGTTGATGGCAAGAGGTCAGGGGGATGTCCGGTGATGATGAATAGAGAGTAAGGTAGATGGGATTAGTTGTGGTGTGCATAGAAACTAGCGTGAGCTGTGGCAAGGCAATGGTAAACATGAATATCTAAGCAATATACATAGAGGGCCTGAGAGGGAACTGAGGGGATGATGAGAGTTCTTTCGATTAATGAGATACAACGTCTATCATGGTTATGAATACCATCATGTTGAGCTAGTGTATATGTCGGTGCAGCGCGCGACTCGACTAATAGGGCGACCGCTCTACGGAGTATCGATGCAAAGATCATAAAGTATCCAGATCAGCGGGCCTGACCCATGTCATTGAAGCACGGTCCACCTACGGCAGGCAAACAAAGCTCCGGTGCCGGCGCAGTCCCCGGATTCCGCGGCGGGTCCGGCCGTTCTCGGTCTTGATACCACTCCTCAACCTTGCTTTGAGCCTCCCCAGATGTCAAGATAGAGCGAACAGACATTTATAATGACAGTCTGGTATCATGGAGCTGCGATAAGAAAGTCCAGATTACATCCTTGATCCTTCAGATTTCGGCTTGCTATATCCGAAAACTACCTATCGCTTGGGACATGGATCATTGATAGCCCCCGATAGATGTGCTGAGGAAGATCGTTCCTGAGTGCCAAGATCACGAAGGCAGGGGCTCCTGGGGATCTGCGGCATCAAATCACTGACGATGCATTCATTGTTCAACCAATTACCTGGTCATCAAAGAGTTGTGAATAGCATTAACCAATGAAAATAGCAACTTTATTTTACCTGAAGGATCTCCAGCCTACATGAAAGGCAGCACAATGAAAGCTGACTTAAAGAATGCGAACAATTTCTGTTTTTGCAAGTCTCGTCATTTAGACAGCTCTTGCGCGATCAGTTTATGGCGGGGATCTCGACTTTGGTTGTGGGACTTGCAAGGATACCAATGACAAGAGGGGTCAAACCACCGGCAAGTAATCGGCTCTATCTCTCTATGTAACCTCATATAAATGGTGGAAGAGGGGGGCTTGGAAATGGTTTTCCAGCTCTTGGAGTTATCCCAACTCACCGTCTTTCAATCGTATTTACGTCTATGTTCGTCGCTATGTTTGCGTCGCATATCCAAGGCGGTTCCTGGCTCAGGGCTGGAGCCATTGGCGCCTTGCTCTTTGCTGCTGCATCAGGAAACCCAATCGTTGGTAACAGCTCTCTAGTTGTTCAAATTCCATCGTACGGATCATATGTTGGAAAGACTCTGGTTAACGCCACGTCCGGTTACCCGCTTGCGAGTCCGGTGAACGTATGGTATGGCATCGACTACGCAGAACAACCCATCGGCGATCTTCGTTTTGCCCCGGTCAGTTGGCCTTCGGCCTCGAACAGGACAAAGAACGCCACTTCGTATGGCAAAGTCTGTATTCAAGAGCCTGGAAACTCAAACCTGGTCACTTACATCACGACCGGACTGGAATACGGCGAGGACTGCCTTAACCTCAATGTCTACAAGCCGACGGGCGTGAGCGCTGATGAAAAGCTACCCGTTTTGGTTTGGATTCACGGCGTGAGCTTCTCTGCTCCCTCATGGATGACTGAGTTCAGTTGGACAGCCGACTGATCAAGTTCATAGGGTCTTTTCCGCAACGGCGCTGGTATCACCTTTGACGGAGCTTCACTAGTTGCCTCCTCTCCAGAACCACTAATTGTTGTGACATTCAACTACAGAGTATGTCCATTCTCAACCTCCTGGAATTGATGCTTTTCACTGATCTGACTGAAACTTCTCAGCTGGCCGCCCTGGGTTTCCTAGCAAATCCCGTCCTCTCAGACCTCGGCAACGTCAACCTCGGTCTCCAGGATCAACACCAGCTTCTCCGCTTCATCCACCGGTACATCTCCGCATTTGGAGGTGACCCCGAACGGGTCACTCTGGGCGGCAAGTCAGCAGGCGCTCACTCTGTGGGCTTCCACTACCAGAATACCTTCACTCCTGGCGAGGAGCTATTTCAGCAGGCAATCTTCCAGTCTGGCGGCCCGACGGGACGGTCGTTTCCCAGCGCTTCGGACCCATTGACAGTCAGGCAGTTTGAGCAATATGTGGGTGGAGTTGGTTGTCAGAGTAATGAAACCGCCGAGAATTTGCTTTCGTGCTTGAGAGCTGTGGACGTTGAAGTCCTTGAGGAGACGGCAACTGCTTTACTAGCGGCGTATCGTTACAACGGCACCCATCCTTTCCAACCTGTGTCCGGTGAATATTCCTCCACATTCCCAAGGATTCTGCCTCATAGGGCAGGGTACTGAATATAAATATTGTGAGACTAACTCGATTCCCAGATGCTGTCATTATTCCTCGTCTTCCGTCCGAAACCTGGGACTCTGACGCATGGAACCACCTGCCGGCGTTGACATCTTTCATCACCGACGAGGGCAGCCTGTACGCTCCCACCAACCTAACCACGGACGAGGAAGCATGGGGCTGGCTCTCCAATCTCTACCCTAGACTCAACGAAAGCGATAGAGAAGTCTTCTCTCGTCTATATCCGGATCCCGAGACCGACCCTACAAGCCCATTCGCAGACTCCCGGGCCAATCTGCCCAGTTCACCCGACTCACTGCGGTTTACGGCGACACATCCTACATCAGCGCCTCTCAGGAGATTGCGAAGCGCCTGTCTGCCGCAGATATCCCCGTATGGAAACTGCACTGGAATACCAACAACAGCGTGGCTTCATACCTCGGGATCTCGCATGGCTCTGACGTTCCATATGCCTGGGCCGAGCCGGATGCGCAATACCCGCAAGCCGGTATCATTCTATCTAGGTTCTACGCCAGCTTTGTTGTCAGTGGTGACCCGAATAAGTTCAAAGCTGCAGGCGCCGCTGAGTGGAAGAAGTATATCGATCCAGGCGCAGACGGTCTGGGGTGGCAAGTGAACGTTAGTAAGAATGAGACATGGCTCGAGAAGGATGATATTCGAAGGGGAGGCCATCGAGTACTGGAGATCCATCCCGGAGAAGTTGGATCATTAAGGTAGCCTGAGAATCAAACTGTTTAAATGACGTCTTCTGAACCACAAAAACCCAGTTGCCTTGAACTAACTACTTCTTCTCCCGACAAAGGACACGTGTAGCAATCAACTTCATCTTTCTTTGACATTGAGCACCTTCCTTTCATATTTCCCCAGCGGGTGTATCTGCACTACCACAATCTTCATCTTTAGCTTGCTGGATTTGAGGCATATTTATATAGGAAGGTACTCCTTAAGGTGTCTCCTTCCTTTCCTTTAGCAGATCCCTGAAATCAAGCAGGAGCAATCGGCACCTTCCATTCCCAACTTCCACCTCTTTTTTGCACCCTCCCGCCCTCGGTTCTTTCGACTGATCACTCTTTTCCCTCACTCAACTGCGCTCATCTCTCACCGAGATCTCGCTGAAATCTTACCGATCAAGTTCATTTCTCAATCATATTCTTCACCCTCACCACTATCAACCACTCTCTGCTTTCCCTCACCTCAACCACAATCAAACCACCGATTTGCCCGAAGTAGGGGGCCGGCCTTTTTGCCAATACATATGCCGATAGTTCACCTCTTGAGGACTCGCCATCGTTCCTCATGATGTCTCCAACTCCCTTGGTTATGATGGTCTTCGGAGACCGCCGTCGTCTCACCGCCCGTCCGGACACCTACCGTTCACTCCTGAGTGACGCTCGGAATGCGTTTGGCAGCCAGGCGGTTGATTTGATCGTTCATTGCACTCCTAAATCCGGTGAATTAGAGTTTGAACTTGATAGGTCAGCGTACAGAGCGGTTGAGGACGGTTGTGTCCTTCGCTTGGAGCCAAAGGCTGCTCCGATCATCAAGCTCGAGGACGAACCCCAGGAGGCGCCCAAGCGGAAGCGAGCCTGCCCCGGTGACATCGCCGGGTCATCTCGGCTGCTCATGAACGTCAGTGTCAGGACTTGTAAGTTTTCGAGTACGAGAATGAGAAAGTTTCGGATCGCGAGCTGATGCGTTACTGAAGTGACTGGCAAAACCATTCGGTTAAGCATCTCACCAGCTGCCACCGTCGCAGACCTCAAATCTGCCGTACAGGCCGCAGAGGGCATCCCCCTTGATCAACAGAGACTCATCTACCGTCGCCAGCAAATGGAGCCGAAAAAAACGTTGAGATATTACTCCGTCATTGAGAATGATACTATGCATCTAGTTCTCCGTTTGAGAGATGGCAAACCGGCAATCTACCTCTTGTCGCCTACCCAACTTAGCAACGTCAGCGTCATGGTCAACCTATCTCACCATTGGAGCATTTCCAACATCTACCCACTCGTCAAAGGGGCCGTTGGTCAGAACGACGTCTCTTGGCAGGCTTCTGCCAAGCCGGATGGCACTCTGAAGGACACCGCCACAGGCGTCGAGTGCAGCTACCTGTTCTGGGAAGCCGATGCCTTGAACGACCCGTTGTCCAAGGTCACAGAGACTCATGGTTTCAACCCCCAGAATCCTCTCGCGTACTTTGCTGATAACTATGTCCTTTCCTTCGACGACTTCGTACCCTACCTCGATCGGGTCCTCACCAGCCTCGCTCTAACGCCGGCAATGCGGACCGAGATGATCGTATACTGGCTTCCCAAGTTCCAGTCTATCCGCGATCGGGGCCTCCAGATCGCGTTCAACTTCATCCCCCAGAGCGATTTCGAGAAAGCGGCTAAATTGACCGTCACTCCGAGTCCTAGCACCGTCGCCAGAGTTTTTCTCGTCTTCAGAGGCGTAGTCGGTGGTAAAGACGAAGATAATCGTGCGAGACTGGGGGATTTGAACTGGCCCATTATGATCGGCATCGACGTGGACGGTATGGAGGACCAGAGCAAGTTCCGTGTCATGGAGTGGGGAGGTATGGAGGTGAACATGGAGCTAGCATGATTGAGATTCCCTGCTACGTGGAAGAACGACATACCTGGTGCTTCAGGGTAGGTCGATCGTCAAGAAACTTGGACGCTCTGGTTTTGAAGCTCGACATGGGGAGTCTTAATGGGGAAGTTTGATCATCACGGGGTCTAGAGAGGGAATATGTCGATGGGATTGCCTAGGAAGTCACAACGTCTTCTCCATATCGTGAATTCAGAAGTATGTGAAAGTGCATGTCCCATCCCGCAAAATCTCCCCCTCCACATGAAATCCTCAAGTTGCAACAATCTCATTCCGCTAATACAAAGGGCAACAACAGCGCAGCACTTCAACTTTTATCCGGCAACATTCGTGTACGTCAAGGACCATATCCCGCCGGGGCATTTTAAACAAGCAACAACATGCCCAAGAGACCGAAAAAGCTTGACGCCAACCGGGGAGCTCCACTAGTTGGAGACGCGCTCGGCGTAGTAGTAGTTGTGGTCGCCGGGGACAACGGGTCAGTGATAGGCGAGGAATTCGTCTCAAGTGTCGCCGCTTCAACCTTGAGGTTCGTCGAGTTGAAGCAGTTATCCGCTGTCACTGGGGTAACCTTTGACGCGTCTTCCGTAAAGATGATATCGACACACTATCACAGTCAGCCACACGATCTCATCCCGCATTTTCCCCTCCCAGTAGTGTTGTACACTTCCACGAAATATGACATGTTCGCAAAATGGTAGCACTTGGCAAGAAAACATACGCTGAACAACGCCGCACCATGCTGTGCGGCCTCCACGACCTGTATCGACGCCAAATCACCCTCCTTGGGCGCCACACCAGCCGGCAGCGGCACCTCTGGCAGGCAGAACGTCCCCTCGTACTCCTGGTTCGAGGGCCCCGTCAGCTGAAACCGGGGCACCATGACCATGGAGTAGTTCTTCGGCGACTCGCCAAGGCCAAGGTTGATGTACATGAGCGCCGTCTTGTGTCCCGAGTTCCAGCCCGGTTGGACGGCGAGGGCGCCGCCGCTGATGGGCCAGTAGGTTCTGTTTCGCGTTACGCCGAGGCCGCCACCTGCGGGGAGGGGGGTTCATGTCAGCCTTTGGATAGCTAAGTATGTGTAATTTGGTTTCTGGTGCGTGTCGCCAGAGATGAGCGTCTTGGTGACGTACATGGGTAGGTCCATTGCATCCCAAAGGGGTATGTCTCATTTGTGATGAAGGTGTTGCCTCTCCATCCTGGGTAGGAGAGGACTGTGTGGCCGCGGGCTAGAGCCACAAATAGCCAGCATGTGGCAACTACGAAGTTGGAAAAGGTCTTCATGATGAGCCGTCGATGGAAATAGTTGGAGGCTCAAATCTTCGTCAAGCTTTGCCCCCTCAACTGGGCATCCACTTCTTCTTAAGCAACATATCAAAGCCAGAATTAGACACCGCGTAGGTGCTCTGACGTGCCGTTTGCATATGCCAATGTCAGCAACATGATTACCGAGCTGCCGTGTCGCCAAATGACGGTGGTCGGTGGTCCGGTCGAATAGAGCCTTGTCGTCGTGATGCATGTCAGCCCTACCGAGGGACGGACGTCGAATGGCTGGAGGGCCGATGGAGGTGGCTTACGCCAGTGTCAGCACCGGCTGACGGCCCTTGGTCTTTGAGTATAACTTTAAACTACGCGGCCCGCAATAGCAACGGCTGGGACTTGCTGACGACAAATTGTGTATATCCGGCAGCGGAAGGAAGCAGTCGCTGTTTTGTCAATTCCTGTCAGTGGCTATTGACGTTTGGTGACGAACGCTCTGTGTAGCTCTCACATCCTTTGACATGAGCCCTTGTTTTCTCCTTCCGATGAAAACCAGCTCCCTTCAGTGATCAGCTAGCCCCGATTGTACCTACACTAACTATGTCTCAAGCATGCTGTTCGAGGCAGAGGGAAATAGACCAAAGGTCGGCCACAATCATCGACTTAGGCATTGGGAATATGGGAGCAGCATGACTGGCAAAATCTTTTCGGGTTCTATTGTGTTTGCTACTCGTCAACCTGCCTACCTAGACAGTCCCAAACACAAGGAGCAGGGTAGCCTTCGAGTCTGTGATTATCACGCCGATTACCGTAGACATAATTTTATTTGTTGTGCTTGATGCCCGCCTGAAAATCTCCAGTGTTTGCCTGTGCGATCCGGCGTGTTCGGCAAAGTCCGCCAATGTCGGAGGCTGCCTCAGGGGTTTGCAGCATCACATCTCGAGATCCCGGCGTGTCGTGCCTCTCCGACGTTGAAGAAAACTTTGACAAGGCTTTAGGGCTGCGCTATTGGAAGCTCTATTCCAAACAAAGTAGCGATACGGAAGTCTTCTCCTCCAATTCTTCCGCTCGCGAGTGGCGAGTCTCTAGCTGGTGGTACTTCGCGATCGAGCCTCATTGCCAAGACCGACGAATCCTACTGTTGGTTCAACTGTCACCACTGAATTGACCCGAACGTCAAAGGGATCGACGTCAACAGGCGCGCCCTGTCGGGCGTGTCGGGGAAATATTCGCGCGTAGCCCCCAAACCCGTCATCACTTGCCAGCGATTGACTAGCTAGCAAACGTCAAACAAGAAAAAGGAGTAGACGGTAAAAACCTTCTGAACGTGGTGACATGTCAAGAGGGGTGAAGGACTAGCCGTGGTTGGCCGACAAGAGGGCGCCTGAGATGCCGCCGTCAGCACTAACGACCGCATGAATGCAACGTAGCGAGGCGGTGCCGAATCCAGCCCCGAACAGGGCCAGAAGAGGCTAGAGAGGAACAGAAAAGAACTACTGCAAGTAGCTAGCTTTATAGTAATTAGGTGGCCAAGCACTCAATGCAGTGCAGTTATTGCAGACGGTAGCTGTGAGTGTCCCTTGCAAGAAGGGAAATTGACCAGCGGCACAGCGGCAACGGTTACCGGTGTATCGGCTTTCGTTGTCTCTGACGGTACAAAGGAGCTGACGGGAATTCAAAACTGGATTGCGGTACAATTACCAGCTCTGATGGTTGACGGATGCTGACTATTACATGAGAATAGAAGGAGAAAGGAGGGGCTACATCTCGCCGTCGTGACTTCAGCCCAGACTCTCCCCTAAGCACGGCTTTGTGTTTTTATGCGGGAAACCAACATCCTTCTGTGGAGTTGTGGTTCCGAATTGTCTTACGTACTCGACTGGTCAACACATCCAACTTGTCATAGCGAGAAGGGGATCGACAGAACCGTCAAAGTTGCCCGACTTCATGACTGTTAAGAACGGTCAAAACCCGTCTCTGTCGGTGATACTCCGTACTTTGCAAGAGCAACAGCACATTAAACGATGCATGGATCGCAAAGACCCGAGCCAAATCCTTTGAAAGTTTGAAACCTCCCCGTTGTTGTTTACCTCCCGCAACGAATCACATTCCCTCAAGTCATCTCGAAGTCTCCATCGCCGGGCCCACGCAATCTTAATGGCTTCGGAGTGTTCCCAGAAGCTTCATTGGTCATAAACGATCAGGCGAGCCCGGGGCCACTTAACATGGAACCTCCATCATCCATGAGAAGAAGCCCAGCACCCTTGACCCATCAAATCGTCCCATGCGTTCCATACTCATCCATGTTTAAGCGAGTGAATAAGGCAGAGAAAGGGACTTTTTGACCTCTAAACCATAGAAAAACGCAAAAAGATATCGGATCGCCATTTTTGATTTCCTATCCTAGCATGTTCAGCTCAGACCAGCCACAAAAGCCTTGAACCCCTGGCATATTGCAAAAGGCAATCTGCTAGGAACTCCCACCTTCGGGTATGAACAGGGGATGCCCTGCCGCGAAAACTATCACCCTATGTAACCGTGCGTGCCGCCGTGCAGAGCGCGAGTTCAGGTACGGATGGATATCTGCACACAGGTCGCCGTCCATTTCGAGAGTCGTGAAGCTTGCTCCATCGAGAGCTTTGAGCTGTGATGAACCTCGTCACAGCGAACCAGCACTTCTCCTTCTTGGCTGCGAATGATCGATACAGTGAATTTGATGTGATGAAATAGAATGCGACGCTGCTACCTTTTTGGCGTGCCGCATTGCCGTTGGACTAAATCTTTCCTCCCCTAGCTTCGCGGCTTCGCCTCGATAGGACGCTACGCGCCGTGCGTGTGGCCAGTCGATTCGAGAATTCTCGCCCCCGGCATCATATTCCCACGAAGGATTTGCCTACGGCAGGCAATGGCCGATCATTGCATCACAAACATCTCCTGCCAATATCTTCTTCTCTCCCCCCTTTCAGGCTTCTGCAGGCAGCAACCGCTAGTAGGTACCATTACCAAGGTCCACCACCCCAGTCACGACTCACGACTCTCAGCTTCTGCCCATATCAGAGGGGCACTGTGGCGAACGACTACACTACCTCTAGTGTAGCCACCCGTACCACCATCTTGTCTCGGCGGCTCGGCTGGAGGCCACTGACGGGTAGGTACCTTGCGCTAGAGGTCTTGTCGTGGCGCTCCTGGATAGACTAGAGGCATCGTTCTGTGGTTCCCAACATCATTCACAGCTCTCCGGGGCGAACGTGGGTGCATGGGAAGCTGCTGGGCATGCTGGGCGACTTGAATGGAGCAGGGGTGTTCATGTACCTGACCAGGGTAAAGAGGAAGGATGCAAGAGACGGCCGACTTCCTCGTCAATCTTTAATAAAAGGCATGCGCTCCTCTCCTCCACGACCGCCCATGAGTTCAACCGCAAGTGTATCTTGTCTCTCCAACTTTCCCAAGCAGCCAATCCTTAAGACAACGTCACGAAAACCTACAGTCCTTACGACTTCAGACTCTCGCTTCTCTCGAAAGGCATAAACACTTCAAACACCTCCCAAAATGCAGTCCAAGCTCCTCCTCGCTGCCGCCGCCGCCACCGGCGCAATGGCATTCGAAATGTCCGGCACCCTCCCCCGTGTCCTCCGCCGCGCCGGCAACGACGCCCTCGAGGCCCGCGACGAGACCGCCTGCGCCTCCGTCTGGATGGCGCACTCCACCATCGTCGACGACTTCCCCTCCGAGCCCACCGCCCTCGCCACGGAGACCAACCTCGACATCCCCCAAATCACTGACCCCTGCGTCTTCCCCTCCATCACGGGCCAGGCCGGTCAGATCATCACCTCCTACTCCTCCGCCCTCCAGTCTGGCAGGACGCCCACATCACCGAGATCCGCGACATCTACTCCGCCTGCAGCGACGTCCCGGAGGTCGCGTCCGCCCTGGACGCGTACGGCAGCGCAATCTGCTCTACCGCCCTCGCTGTCCTCACCAGCGGCGATGCTACTGCCACTGCCACTGCCACCGGCTCTGGCTCCGCTGCGACCGCCACGGGCACGGCTTCCGGCTCGGCTTCCGCCACTGCCACCGCCTCTCGCTCCGGCTCTTCTGCCTCTGCTTCTGGTGCTTCTGCTTCCGGTAGCGCCGCTTCTACCACTGCCGCTGCTGCTGCCGCCGCACCCCGCGAGACTGGACTGTTTGTCGCTGCTGCCGCTGCCGCTGCCGGCATCGTCGGCGCTATTGTCTTGTAAATGAGTTCTTCACTCACTTACCAATCCCCGGAAAACTTCTCAATGAGGGCCGCCCGAGATTGGGGAGATGGTTTAGCGGGGAGAAACCAAGTGTTGGAAAAGCCCCGGGAAATAATCACCCATACGATGGCCTCCTGAACCATCCACCAAGCTCGGATTCATCTGTATAATTAATCATCGGGAGTACCTATACCCAACTAGTCAATTCACCAAAAGTTCATTCATATGCGTTTGCTCATCCGTGATTTTTGCTACATGCCGAGCGCCGCCCGAATGTCGCGGCTGGGCCGCCACAGAAAGCTAAGATTACATTCGGCCGTGCTGAAAACCAACATGAGGAAATTATACATGGACTAGGGTGCCGAAGACGTTGACACAGAGTTCAACCAAAACTATGCATAATGGAACGAACCGATGAACAGACCCAACACGACCCGCACAGCATGAGGGTTCCCTGCTCTTTGACACAACGCCAACCAGAGAAAGACGAAGCACGGTCTCCTAGCTTAAGATTCTGCGAGGAGGTTTCTTGTTTGATCTTTTGTATGATGATGAATTTGATGATGTTCTTGGTCTGGGGAATGAAGTCTTTCATAAACTCGTTCAGACTTTGAAATATAGTAGCCATGTATTCCGATTTCCCCGCTCTCTCGGTCATGGCCAATGAACAGAAGTCTCTAACCGATCGTGGCATCAAGGCCCAACTTCGCCATGCCCAAGACCCATGCTTCAGACTCTCCCCAGCGGCTGAATGCCTTGCGTCGTTCAACGCCTATCACACATCACTCGCTGGTAAGATGCCCCTGCTGCTGTGAGTTTGGTGCTTGGTCTGCCAATGTGATTCGCCGAATGACTGACTTAACGCTGTTAAAGACGTCCTAAGTGTGCCCGCTGGCGCGTCCCACCTGTCCTACTATAAATGATGAATCTCCTGACTGCAAGAGCTCGACAAAGGCACTACTCCATCCAAAAAAGGGTGCCATCATGAACATAGGGGAGCATAACGCCTCCCGGCGTGTTGTCTAGCACGTCCTTTAGCTTGACATTGTCACCCAGGTACACTTGATTCTGTAATTGATGCGTCGGGTTCGCATGTTTGATCTCATTAAGGGCGATGAGAGCCCGGCCTGCAATATAGTAGTACTGTTTGTATTCTTGGGCTGTGAGTGCTCGAGAGTGAGATAACCAGCCAGTCCGTCGTGATTCCATTGACAACCGTTGTTAATATTCGTTCAGCATGCTTTTAGCGACGAGCGCGCTCGATTTGTAGTCGTTCAGAGGTTGCTACTGAACCTCGGGATCCATGTTTTCCTTCAGTTTCAGTATGCTGATCTTATCCTTCAAGAATCTCGGGTCATCTCTAAGGGTACGCATACTCATCTCCAACATCGTCTTCTCTTTGGCTGCGGAATTGGGTACGCTGATGTGGGGGCCTTTGTGTATGGCAGTTGATCGCATCGGACTCATCTAACAGACATGCCGGGATGTTATCAGATGCATGGATAGCTTTGGATTCTCAGTGGCAGCCATGACATACAATCTCTTGGTTCCGCGTAATCATCGCCAGTGATTGGGAATTCACAGTTGATAATATGCTCTTTGAAGCCTCGACACCATATACAAGGAAGGTGTCGAGACCGCTGGCTGTCATGAATTTCTTTGTATCACCTAGGCACACGAGGAACGCGCTGAAACTCACGATATTATACTCGCAGACATTTCTATAAAGTCCACGCTTTCCCCTGGATCCCAGTCTTCATCGCCCATGTTCTTCACTTTACACTTCTGTCCTAAGCTTCCTCCGGTTCCTCAAGGCTTCTATTTTCTTGCCGGTTCCTCAGAAGCCCGCCGCCAGAGCAATGACAAACGAGAGGTTACGTGGAGATAATGAACCATGCTTCAGCTTGAGCCCAAAAACCTCCGAAGACTTTGAGACAGCCGCGCTTTATTACTTCGCTTTCCCTGCCGAAGATCTCCAGAAGAACAACTTACCGGGGTCCGACCAGCTTATGACTTTGGCATCCGACTCAGCAGATCACCGGCAAAAAAGAAGACCGGGCCGTCGACCTCGTTCATCAAGACAGTAGCGACGGGGAGGCCTTCGATGAAAAGACCAGCTTCACAAAGACGCAGGAGAAAATCACTCGGTGCTGGGAACATCATGTCAGCCGCGTGGGCGAAGAAGCTGAGGCCTCACCGAGTATGTTACGAATCCTTGACCGCCCAGGTTGCGGGAGGGATTGTCCCTGTTACAGAAAACGTAAACATGCCTCATCCCGTAAACGCACTTTCAAGTCCCAGACGGAGTGAATTGTAATGCCAAGCAAGAGAAGAATCGCATGCATCAACGATATGTGTGGTAATATAACATCTCATAATGCCGCGCGGAGAAATTGAGCAACTTGTTGCCATTTTGAATTTGGTATCTTCGTACGCTTTGAACTACCTTAGAGAAGCCAAACCGCTACTCCGCAAAAACCGATACCTCCCTCGCCCCTTTTGACGGAAACGCCGAAGCTCAAAGTCAAATGCAAGTCACACACTGTGCGTAGAATCCATGGATACATCCGGATCGACCGAATCATCTGAACCGTCCGAATCATCCTACGCCCGGCCAACCCAGCCAGCATTGATGAAGAAGTCGAATATGCGGCCACCCTTTTGCGTGTCTAGCCTGCATATCTCCTTGGCCTGTTTCTTTTTGAGAGTGCCATTGCTCTTCAGAGCCTCCTTGAGAATTTGCTCCTTGATCATCAAGTAGGGCTTGGGCTGCAGCCGCACCACTTCGCAGAGCTTGGCTTCCTCTGGCGTGAGGAGATGCAAGTCTGGCGCGCCGTCTTGCGTAAGCTGGATCGGGGTGACACCGGGTAGCGGCGCGGCCATGTACTTCTGCCGTGTAACAGGACCAGAGGGGCCCGTACCGTTGGCGACGATGACGGTACCATTGGCGGCTGCTCCGTTGACAGCGCCATTGGTCTGAGGTTTGCTCTCTTCTTTGGGAGGAATGGTACCATTCGTACCATCAGGAGCTGGCGCAGACCGGATTGGCAGTTCGGGGGCGACAAGTAAGGCGGCTCCGCTTGGGGGATCTGGTACAGCAGCAGCCTTAGACCGTTGTGCCGAGGCCAAGCGGTCTCTATCCATGGATCCCATAGGCACCGCCTTTTGCGCTCGTTGTGACTTTTCTGTCTCGTACTTTTCTCCGCTGCGTAAATCTCCGATGCGCACGCCTCGCCATTCTTGTAGTTGCGAGATAGCTTGCCTCAAGTTCAACTCGTCAATGAGACCCTGGCATAAACTTTCAAAGTCATCATGGTTCATCATTCGA
Source organism: Colletotrichum fioriniae (assembly GCF_027942845.1). Lineage (NCBI taxonomy): Eukaryota > Fungi > Ascomycota > Sordariomycetes > Glomerellales > Glomerellaceae > Colletotrichum > Colletotrichum fioriniae. Next base: position 1,125,423 of record NW_027076844.1, on the reverse strand, counting down.
GCGAAAGGTTTGGCCTTGTTCAACAGGTCCCTCTCTTCCTTGCTCCTCTTCTTCTCGACCTTGGTGTTTTCGCGGTATTCCAGTAAGTTATGCTCAAACACAACCTTTTTCCTGTCCACACGCTGCGTGAGACGGCAGTTGTAGATGTCCATCACTGTTAACTTGAGCTCCATCTCGGGCTCCAATTCGCCCGTCCTAGGGTTGAGGCCATCGCCCGGATCAAACTGCATGAGCTGTACAGCTTCTTCGGCTTCGTTTGCGTATTCGGTCTCAAATTCCAAGCGACCTGGCATGTATCCTTGAATCTCGTGACATGACGGTACAGAGGCCGTGGGCTTCGTCTTGGGCTGCAGCGTAGGTGCGTTCTTGGCGGCTTCCTTCCGCTCCTCTATCCTTCGCTTCTTCTTGGCTTGGAAGTCTTCCCGAGAAATTTCGTTGGCGAGGTCCATATCGTGAGGACTGCATCGTTTCGGCAACGGGAAACGAGGAGATTCGACGTAGGCTTTGTAGTAATGATCTCGCACCTCATCCTTATGGCGGAAGCCGCCAATATGGTCGGCAATGTCGGCCCATGATCCCAAGCCGTAGATTTCCGCTCCTTCCAGTAGCAGCAGTTCTTCGTCGGCACCCCAATCTCGGTCGAAGATTGGAAAAGAATTTTGTTCGATGACACGGTATGGATGTGATTCGGGTTTATGATTCGAACTGGACTTTCCCTGGGAGAAGCATTGAACACAGAGATCGTATTCGTTACAGGCAGAGTGCGCGCATCTGATTCGGACCTGTAGTTATAACAAATGTTTGTTAGCGGGATGCGCAAGGTGTGGAGAGCGGGACATTTGGGTATGCGCCGGAGCGCAGGCGCGGGGCATATCATCACCGAAAGGAACAGAGCCAACTAAACACGTACCGTCGAGGTGATGTCTACAGAGCAAATGTCGCAATGATATTTGACACCGCCCTCGCCACCCCTTGTGACGGTCTTCTTTCTGATAACGCCCATTTCGTCCAGGGCTGCGGTGGGGACGTGGAGGCCAGCCCCTGGTCAGGCTGATCCGACGACGGGAGAGTTATTGTGTTGCAGTAGAAGGCATATGATGGTACTACGGGAAGCGATACGTGATGCGATGTGACTGGTACGTGGTTCTCGATGTGGATGTGAGGTTTGACGATGATACCGATGGATTTCGGATGACGAGACGCGCGCGTGTTGATGAGGATTGATTTCCAAGGTGAGCCCGTCGAAACACAGCCAGGCTCCAATCGAATTGAATCCGGGGATCGATGGCGGAACCTGGAGCGATGGTTCTCCCGAAGTCTATCCGGCGCTTGGGCCTCTCAATCTTACCACTCACCTCTGTCGCACCAGCCATAGGAGGATCAAGCCACAGTCATCCCAGTCCACCCACGGTTGTGAAGATGATGTCTTATGTAAGCTACCTACCTAGTTCAAGCCACGACTATGTCGGTCTTCGGGCTGGCGGCTCCGTCATCCCCGCCATTTGGTTCGGTCGACGGACCAATGCCCGGACTGTCTGTTGACATGCACACCACTTTTTTTTTGGCATGTACAGTAGCCTTTTCGCAGTATCAGCTTCTCTTCGACCAGGTCTTGCTCGGTGGTATGAAATGAGTTTCAGCAAAATCATTCGACATGTACTTAAGGACAAAGCCTTGAGGGGACGAATTGCACTTCTGAATAACCGAAGACTTCCCGCTCTGAATGCAGTGTCCCACAATGACGTCTCTGCCGAGGCATTGGATGTTCGAGCTTTCCGCCGCTTTCCCGCCGCTGCTTACTGCGGATAAGATGGCACCGATGGGCGCACGACAATGGTGCGCTTTGCGATGGTGGGGTTCGCGGGGCAGTCTTCGCGGTCCCCTCCTTTTCTCCAACAAACCCGACAGGCATGGGCGCGAAACCTCTCGAGGCAGGGATACAACCGTCACTTTTGATGAGCTGTTTTGTGGCAGCTCTACACCTCCTTATTAATACCTAGCCTGACTGTCACTCGGCTGGTCGCGGCCGAGGGCTGGATTTTTCTCTCGTCCGTACTAAGTTAGTCTGGTCAACAACAAGTTTGTTTAAATAAACTCGAGGCCTTTTTTTCTTGGCCTTTTTACTTCCTGCTCTCGATCTCGCGACAATCCTGAGCTTTGTTACTTGTTGTCGCAAAGCTTCCCCGCCTTCATTTATACGTTCCACAACGTGGAGACGCAAAACATCACCATGCCTGAGAAGATCCTCGACGACATCTCCCATAGACGGTATAACCCGTTGAAGGGCACATGGCTGCTGGTGTCCCCTCACCGGACCAAGCGTCCCTGGCAGTAAGAATGCGCCTAACCTGACTTGCAATGCGACATGCGCTGAGGTGGACAGAGGCCAGCAGGAGGGACCGTCTACGACGACGCTTCCTGAATACGACCCAAAGGCATGTTCCCATTGAGTCGCATAGAGTGATCAAACATGAGCTGACTAGACAAAGTGCTACCTCTGCCCTCGAAACCCTAGAGCGGCTGGCGACTCCAACCCCGATTACAAGAACACCTTCGTCTTCGTCAACGATTACAGCGCCGTCAAGGAAGAACAGGCTGAGTACCACCCAGAGACCGAAAGCGATGGTATGCAACATATCCCTCTTCCCCAAGGTTTCAAACGAACCGAACCCTGACAGCGCAACTTGCGCAGACCTCGCCTCGTCCCTCCTGCGCGCGGAAGCGGCCACGGGCAAATGCTACGTGCTCACCTTCTCCGAGAAGCACCACGTCACGCTCGCCGACATGACGACCGCAGAGATCGCCCCCGTCGTCGACGTCTGGACGCAAATCTACGCCTCCCACCTCTCCCCCTCCAACCCGCTGTCCAAGGTCGCCGCCGCCCTTGAGCTGCCCCCGGCGACGCCCGCGAGCACTGTGCCCCAACCGAAGCACCACCTGCGCTACATGCAAATCTTTGAGAACAAGGGCGCCGCCATGGGCTGCTCGAACCCACACCCGCATTGCCAGATCTGGACGACGTCCACCATGCCAGAGGAGCCTGGCACCGAGCTGGTGCAAATGAGCAAGTACCGTGATCAGCATGCTGGCAGGCATCTGTTGGCGGATTATGTCAAGGTCGAGATTGAGAAGAAGGAGCGCACGGTGTTTGAGAATGAGCACTTCCTTGTCGTTGTTCCCTGGTGGGGTGTATGGCCTTTTGAGGTCTTGATTCTTCCCAAGAGACACGTTCGCGCGCTGGTCGACCTGTCCGCTGAGGAGAGGTTGCAATTCGCCGAGGCCATTCAGGAGGTTGCCAGGAGATACGACAATCTCTTTGAGACGCACTTCCCTTACAGTGAGTTAAGCTCGTGAAGGGCACTAATGGAGATATCACTGACGACCCGATAGGCTCTGGCATTCACCAAGCACCCCTCGACGCCACCGAAGAGGAGGCCGAGAACAGCTACCTCCACATGCACTTCTACCCCCCTCTGCTTCGCTCAGCCACTGTCCGCAAGTTCCTTGTCGGGTACGAGCTGATGGCCGAGCCTCAGCGTGACATCACACCGGAGCAGGCCGCCGCACGACTCAGGGGCACCGGCGGTGAGCTGTACCGCAAGACCATTCAGTAAAAGAAAGAACAATCATACAATGAGTAGTATCATCTTCGTAATTACAACATTTTTAAGCTTTTTCTATCCTCGTCACTTCGTGCCTTGATTGAATGCTTCCAACAGTTCCGGGTCTGCGCCGAAGCTGTGATCAAAGGATGCCTTTATATGGTATCAAGTTATCGTCCAATAATCGAAGCTCAAGCGGTTTCCGCAGGCTAGTTTTTCAGCAGTATCGCATAATCAACCTTTTACGGGCTAGTAACGTAGAAGTCGCGCACCAATGGCATCCAAATCAAGGCAGTGGTGGCCAGGGTGAAGGGGAAGTATTGCGGCAGACCAAACGTCATGCTCTTGAAGACGAACAACTCGCTGGCAAAGTGACCCAGCGCAACAACGTAGGTCCAGATGGCCAGGTCGTACATGTGGGCGTGGTGCAGGTGGTACGCGGCATACAGACGGACGATGCTCGTGAGGAACGTCCAGGTGCCGAAGCAACGCGCAGCGAGAGGTGTCGCCTGATCCACGACGTCCGTCGCGCCGGCGGGGGCGGGGATGAACTTGTTGACCGAGTCCTCCGGGTTGAACTTTTCGGACTTGGGAGCGAGTTTCGTGTTACGAACGTATTTACCGTCGTAGAGGCGGCGTGAGTAGTGGAGGGTCAGGAGGTTCTGCGCCGAGTTCCCGATGGAGATGAGAGAGAGCTGGGAGTTTTGCTGGTTAGTGACATGGTTCTGGCGAGGGTGTTTCTTGTTTCTTGGAAACTTACCAGGAGCATGTAGTAGGGTAAGATACCCTTTGCTGGGGGGAGCAAATCCGTGAGAGACACCATGATTACTGTATTAAAGTCCCGTGAAGCTCAATTGGCACTGAAAGGTATAAACTTGAAAAGGAGGAAAGTTGAGTCGCAACGGAAAAGAGTGGACAATCACGCCGGCATCTCCTTAGCTCAGCGTCGAGTTGCCCCAAGCTCTCTCCTTCGTATTCGGATTGAAGAAAAAAAAAGGAAAAAAAGGGCAGAGGTAATCCTGTGGCTGGAGCTATCTTGCTGTGGCTTGACCTCGCTTTATCAAAGCTGGCCAAAGCTCTAAGGTCAGGTACACGGCAGCTTGGCGTGGGTTCAACAATTGAGGGAGGTGCCGAGGTGTGGCTGATGCGATTTTGGATCTGCATTTTCCACCATTTGCCCATCCCAACATTTCGTCTGTGCTGCTGTGCGAATTCCACGGAGGATCTGGATAACTTCTTCCCCTCCTTTCAGCAAATAGCAAATTCTCGACTTCATTCAGCGAGACCAGTGACGACTCATCGCAATGGGTGGAATCGCTGATCAACTGGCCTATGTGCCGCAACCTGTTCAGCTTTTGCTAGCTGGTATTGGTGCTCTCTTCCTTACCTCCAAGGCCCTGAGCTATGTCAAGTTCGTCCTTGGTGTCTTCCTACTTAGTGGCACCAGCGTATGTGCTCCCCGAACATCCCGCCCTGTCATTGATGTCCAAACACTGACAACGGAGTCGCACAGCTTCGCAAGTATGGCAAGCCTGGAACCTGGGCCGTCGTGACCGGTGCATCAGACGGTCTCGGCAAGGAATTCGCCTACCAGCTCGCCAGCAAGGGCTTCAACCTCGTTCTCGTCTCCCGAACCCAGTCCAAGCTCGAGACCCTCGCCCACGAGCTCGAGGCCAAGTTCGATGGCAAGATCCAGGTCAAGATCCTCGCCATGGACTTCTCCCGCGACGACAACAACGATTACGACAGACTCGCCCAGCTCGTCAACGGCCTCGATGTCGGTGTCCTCATCAACAATGTCGGCCAGAGCCACAGCATTCCCGTCCCCTTCCTCGAGACCGCCCGCAGCGAGCTCCAGAACATTGTCGCCATCAACTGCCTCGGCACCTTGAAGACCACCCAGGTCGTCGCTCCCATCATGCAGCAGCGCAAGCGCGGTCTCATCCTCACCATGGGCTCCTTTGCCGGCTGGATGCCTACCCCTTACTTGGCCACGTACTCTGGCAGCAAGGCCTTCCTGCAGCACTGGAGCAGCTCTCTTGCGGCTGAGCTGAAGCCTCAGGGCATCGACGTCGAGCTTGTTCTCAGCTACCTCATCACCACTGCTATGAGCAAGGTCCGCCGCTCAAGCGCCATGATCCCGACACCCAAGAACTTTGTCCGTGCCACCCTCAGCAAGATTGGCTCTGGCAGCTACCAGAACTTTGCCTACACCTACACTCCTTGGTGGACGCATGCTCTTATGTTGTGGGCTGTGGAGAGCACCATTGGCGCCGCCCACCACCTGGCTCTCTGGTTCAACCTGAAGATGCACGTTGACATTCGCAACCGTGCTCTCAGGAAGGCGGCTCGCGAGGCCAAGAAGCAGTAAACGACGTTGAAAGTGTCATTTGCTGCGTTGAATCAGTCGCGCAGTGTGACACGCCATTGTTTTCAAAGCTGGTCGGAGTGCCGTTTCGACATGGGAGCGAAACGGAGTGCCTAAACAATCTTCAATGCGGTTTCTTGAGAGATTGGTGCAGAGATGAAGAAAGAACATGCGGCAATGGCTTGGGCTTAGGGCGTAGAGGCCATTTGCATGAGTTATGTAGGGATCACGGCTCGGGAAAAGTCAAGATGTCAAACGGAATAGAATCAAAAAGCGAAAATTTAATATGAAGAAAGAAACTCCCATTCGAGAGGAAAGAGCTCCAAATCAACCAAAGTACTTAAAGCTGTCAGAGCTACTGCAAGCGCAAGCGTCGAGCGGTGCAAACGTGAGGGTCAGCCTTGTGTCCCAATTTGGCTTAGCGCGGCTCCAGGCGCGAAAATTCCAAGCGTCTGGCGGCCCCAGCCTCTTGAGCTCCTCCAGAAATTGTTTACTGCTGCGTTTTACTGCCCTCGCTCGAATTACCTTCACCTCTCCACATCGAGCCATCGAAGCTCTAATTCTCTCCATTCTCTTTGTCCGGCACGAGCTGCGCAAGGCTCCGCATCGCATACCCCTAGAAGAATACTTCCACTTCTCGAATTCTCCAATTGACAGGATCACACCTGCCATCACCTGTTGATGATTCGGTAGCGCGACGTCAAACCGCCTTCACTGGCCGCCAGTTTGCGACGCGTTTGCCCGTCTTTCACTGCCCCGATCGATCCAACTACTCGACGACAACATGTCCTACCCACAGATGACGCCGATGCGGCCGGTGCCAGGCGCCTTCCTCAACACGCCCGCGGCCTCTAGATTCGCTAACGACAACGAGCCGGTTAGACGACGACTCTTTGCGGAGGGCGACGCACCTTCAAGCAATAGTGGCGCGCTGGTGGCAGGATCAAATTTGGCACCCGCGACGATTGCATCAACCAGCACAAGTGGAGGATTGGTGTCGACCTCATCTGCTCAAGCTCCCCAGCAAAACCTTCCGCCCGTCACGAGAGCAGCACAAGCGGTCAACCAGTTCCTCCAGTCCGACGAGAACTACCCCGAGCTCGATTCCTACTGCAGGCGTAAGTTTACTGCTCTTGCATTTGTCTAACCTTTCAGGCGACGGCTACTGACGTCCACATAGCAGGAGCATCGTCAGACTATGACTTCAACACGCTCGACTCGCCCTGGGCGCCCTTCCACAAGACCCAGATGTACCCGATTCCGAATCAGGTTTTCAGCCACTACAATACCGGCCAGCTCCAGACGTTAATGGGCTTGTTCGCCGAGATCAACCATGCTTGGGTGGTCATCGACAACTCGCTATTCCTGTGGGACTACACCCACCCGGACCCCGAACTTATCGGCTTCGAGGACCAACCGCACACGATTCACGCCGTCGCTCTCGTTGCACCCAAGCCTGGCATTTTTGTCAACACCATTACGCACATTCTGGTCGTTGCGACGTCGTCCGAGATGATTCTCCTCGGTCTTTCTGCCGAAACCACGCCATCGGGGACCAAGACCGTTTCGCTTTATAGCACCAAGCTTAACCTCCCTCTCCGAGGCACCGATGTCAGAGTTATTGCTGGCACTGCGGACGGCCGCATTTTCTTCGGAGGCAGCAACGATACCGATATCCACGAACTTTACTACCAGCAGGAGGAGAAATGGTTTTCGAACAGATGCGGCAAGATCAACCACACCAACCCAGGCTGGTCTTCAGTCGTCACTCTCCAGAGCGGATTCTGGGCACAAAAGTCTCCGGAAGGTCTTCAGAGCATTGTTATTGACGATTCCCGGAAGCTCGTCTACACACTTTCGACAAGATCTACCATTCGTACATACCACATGGACGGGCCTAACAAGCTCACCAAGGTGATCGAAAAGGAGCGCAACGCCTGCCTACGCGACATCACCCACATGATTACTCAGTCCCCTCTGCTCAACGACAGAACTGCCTTTGTTGCCATCAGCGCTATTCCATCACGAGAGGCGTCGAAGCTGCACCTCATGGCCCTGACCAACACCGGCTGCCGTCTGTTTCTTAGCGCTACGAGCTCTGCCTCGTACATGATTGGCGGTGTTTCTTCAAACACGCCCCCTCAAAGCATGCAGGTCCAGTTCATCAAGTTCCCCCCATCGGACAAGCCCGGGCGATCCGGTACCAACAGCGCGGGTGATGCGGTTATCGATCTTGGCTCAAGGGCGTTGGAGTTGAGCAGGCTTGGAGCTCGATTTGCGCCTGGATACTTCTTGGATTTCGTCGTTAAGGACAACGATCCGAACATCGATCTGCTCTTTGTTTCTGCCCCCGAGACAGGCCGAATCAAGGCCAACTCGTCTTCCGCCGCGCTCAAGTACTACGAGCACGGGAACTGGATCGATATTGGAAGCAGAGCCGAAGATGTCGGTTTGGTGACGAAGCCGTTTAGCGCAGCAAACCAGCCCGTCGGCTTTGGAAACGAGCTTGCGGTTCAGTTCGACCAGCCGGCCACCGAGTTTGCCGTGCTGACCAATACCGGCGTGCACATAATCCGCCGCCGCCGGTTGGTGGATACTTTCGCTGCCGCTATCCGTGGTGCAGTGGGAGACGAAGGTCTGGAGCTGGAGACTCGAAAGTTCATTTCTCGGTATGGCCGCGTAGAAACCATCTCCTGCGCTCTTGCTGTAGCTTGCGGTCATGGTGGTGATGCCAGGCCAGGCGCCACGCGCGCGATTGATCAGGCGACAGAAGACCGCGCCAGGACCGTATTTGTCGACTACGGTGGCCAGCCCTCTATCACAGAGGCAGATGGTACCCCTCTCAACACAACCTCCGTTCGCCTGTCACCCAGGCACGATGCTCTCAGTGTCTATCTCACCCGCCTCATCCGCACATTATGGAAGAATCACGTTGTCGCTCTTGCTGCCAGCCCTACCGGCGGCGTTGCTATTCAATCCATGGTACCCACCGCAAAGCTTCACTCCACTCAGGAGCAGCTTGAGCGTCTCCGTAGATTCCTTGATGCAAACAAGAGTTTCATCCAGGGTCTGTCGGGTCCTTCCGACCTTCAAAGAGTTGCCAGCAAGCAAGAGGAAGTCGCACTCCAGGCAGAGCACCAAGCTCTGCATGCACTTCAGAAACTGATGGAGAGCATCTCCGAGGGCATCTCGTTCGTCTTGATGCTCTTTGATGAGCGTGTCAGTGACATCTTTACGCGACTGGATGCAACGGCGCAGCAAGGACTGAAAAGTCTCACATATGAGAGCCTATTCTCACAGTCTTCAGGCAAGGATCTTGCCAAGCTATTGGTCAAGTCTATCGTCAATCGCAACATTGAGAGCGGATCCAACGTCGAGACGGTCGCGGATGCTCTTCGGAGACGCTGCGGCAGTTTCTGCAGCCCTGATGATGTTGTCATCTTCAAGGCTCAGGAGCAGCTGAAGAGAGCGTCTGAGCAGCCATCCAACAGCAACCAGTCTCGCGCGCTTCTGCATGAGAGTTTGAGGCTGTTTGAGCGCGTCGCCGGTGCCCTTTCATTTGCCAACCTACACAACGCCGTGTCTCAGTACATCGACCTGAAGTATTACGCCGGTGCAATCCAGCTCTGCCTCACTGTTGCCCGTGAGAAGGATAGAGGCAACACCGCTCTGTCATGGGTCCATGATGGCAAGCCCGCTAACGACCCTCGGGCTAACGCCTTCTCGGAGCGTAGGAAATGCTACGAACTCATCTACGAGGCTCTGCAACACCTAGATGCCGCGTCAAGCAGGGAACCGGAGACGATTGACGGTAGACTGACTTTGATGGGCACAAAACGCCTCGAGGCCTACAGCGTAGTGAACGACTCGGACGACGAGGTCTTCCACTTCGACCTTTACGAGTGGTACATCGAACAGGGATGGACTGATAGAATCCTTGCTATCGAATCACCACACGTCATCACATACCTCCAGAGTCTGGCGAGGAGCAATGTGGACCATGCCGATCTTCTCTGCAGGTTCTACACCCAACGCGAGCGGTACTTTGAGGCTGCTCAGGTCCAAAATGATCTTGCCCAATCAGACTTCGCCATCGGTATCAAGGACAGAATCATCCTTCTCAGCAAGGCCAAGGCAAATGCCAGCGTCGCTACGGCAGGAGTTGGCAGGCAGCAACAGCAGGTCCTGGCCCACGAAGTCAGTGAGCTTCTCGACATTGCCAACATCCAGGATGACTTGTTGGAGAGGCTCAAGGCCGATAGCCGCGTTGACCCTGATCGCAAGGCTCAAATCGAGGAAGCGTTGGATGGCCAGGTGATAAGCTTGTCAGATGTGAGTACCCCAGTGATGAGCTCAGCTTTTTATGAGACTAACCTTTGATAGCTGTTCAACCAATATGCCGACCAGGCGAATTACTATGATCTGTGCCTCCTCATCTACCACAGCGCCGATTATCGCAACCCCAGCACAATCTCCCAGACATGGGTCAGCCTCATCGAGCAGATCCACGAGGAGGCTGTAGAGCGAATGGAGGAAGCTGGTCCGGGCATCCCTGTTCTGCCCTCACCCTACGAATCTGTGTCGGTCAAGGTGCAGAACATCGCCCACCGCACTTCCCTGGATAGCTTCATCTTCCCGGTGCCAGTGCTGCTTCCCGAGATCTGTCGGTATGCCGTTGAATACCATCAAGATGCTGAGATCGGTGCGGATCCCACCTGGCCTGTGCAGCTTTTCCTCAGCCTTGGCGTATCCAATGACATGGTCACTCGCGTTCTCGAGAGCGTTTTCGATACCCAAGACTATGGGTTCAGCGGTAACAACCGCAACCGCATCATTGAGCTCATTGTGTTCTCTGTTGATGTTTGGCAACGCGAGGTCAAGCGTCGTGGTGCTGCCTCGATGAAGGGCGACGGTGCTCTTGGTGCGTGGGTTAAGGACCTGCTTAGCAGATGCGAGGCATCCCTGCCCCCTGCTGGCCACGGGTCGAACCCGGGTGGTATGGACTTGTCAGAAGTGCGGAGACGTCTGCGGACGGTGAAGAGAGATGTCGATGGCCTCGTTGAGAGAGGTCCCTCTGGAAGCTTACGCTTCCTGTAATGTCTGAAACTTTATTGGCGTGACAGAGGTGTCGGGAGGGAGTTTTCCAAAGGCGTGTGGAGAGAAGAAACACAAAACTAGACAAAGACTGAACTACGGACTTGGGCTCTCAGAGTGAGCCACGGAAAGTGTACAAAGAAGATGCGAAAAGAAACCTTGTATTTGACGCGGACGAAGTTTTGGGCCGGGGCGCGGCTGGTTAGGCGGTGTAGGCTTAGGCTTAGGCTTTGGATGTCTAGTTGGTGTTATTATATTAACACTTTTCCCAGCACTTGAGAGGCCGGACTTTGACGACGGCTTAGCTATGATAATGTGATTCATAAAAATCGGATTAGAAACTTCGTGTGGGGGCTCTGTGGCGAGATGGAGCGACGCAGTCTGCATCTGTGTGTATCCCTTGCCGCTCGACAAGGTCCTTAAGTTAACGCTCCTCGGAGTTGAGTAAGCAACGCTTTAGTACACATGGTTCGCCATCGACTTGTGTTGGTCGTTGACTTAAGTCGCGACGGTTGAGCTAGATTGAGAGAGATTGAGCTTGCCGGCGACTTATCGGAAACTTCCCCGGTCTGATTCCCAACCCACCAAGTAAGATTCTGCTGACTTATATCTCCGAGGCATCAAGCTATATCAGCAGGCGACTTTCCTTTGAGTCTGAACGACTAGAGTTCAACTCAAGCCCTCCTGGCTCACTTATTTTTTCGCGTGCTCTAGGTGTTGCAAGCATTTACAAATCTCCCTAACACCCTGGGACTTGCCTCGCTACTTCAGATACCAGCGCAATGATGACAACAACCACCACCACCCCCCAGTCCGCGGGCCCCATGGCGCCCATCTTTCGCTCCATGGACAAGACCATCGGCGCGCACTGGGAAGAGACCATGATTGAGATGAGCCGGACGATGATGGTGCCCCTCAACGCGCGGCTCATGGGGCAGATGGGGTTGGACCAGCACACCACGGAGCCCATTGCATTTCTCGACAGCGCGTGCGGGGCTGGACCAGCGACGCAGGAGCTTTTCAAGGCTGTGCCCAGAGAGTTCCTGGAGAAGAGCGAGGTTGTTTGTGCGGATGGATCGCCTATGATGGTTGGGTTGGTGGAGAGGAGGATCCGGGAGGAGGGATGGGTTGGGGCGAGTGCGAGAGTTTTGGATGCCATGGTGAGTTTTGATTGCTCTTTTTCTATACCTTTGAGCTGTGATTCTCCGTAGGGGCCTTTTTCTATCAGTTGCTGATACGATCTACTGTTGGGACAGGATTCTGGGTTAGCTGAGAACTCGTTGACGCACGTCGTCGTCGGCCTCGGTCTGCATCTCATCCCCCGCCCCGACAGAACCATCAAAGACGTCGTCAGGATCCTCAAACCCGGCGGGGTCTTTGGCTGTATCACACCGCACATCGACCACATAGGCTGGGTTGCGGACGTGAGGTCAGCGTTTGCGTCCTTCCCCTTTGACGCGCCGTTTGAGGAGAAGAATCGGGCGCAGGTTCACGATGTCGGGCGGTGGTATAATGAGGATTGGGTGAGGGGGTATCTACAGGACAGCGGGTTCGAAGACGTCAAGACATGTTTGGAGAGCGGGACGGTCAGGGTGAGGGATGCGAGGCACTGGCTGGACGTGTTTGGACCGGTTGTTGCGTTGATTGTGAACATGGAGTGGAGTGAGGAGTTGAGGGGGGGGCACGAGTTGGAGGAGGTGAAGGGGTTGATGAAGGAGCATTTGGAGGGAAGTATGGGGGAAATGGGTGGGATGTTGGATTTGCCTGTATTGTTGCTTCTGGAGTTGTTGTGAAGTAAGGTAAGGACGAGGATATCTGGGACAGAATGAGAGTCTGGGCAGCTGGAGATTAATGGACAAGACATTGCCAGAAGCAGATTGCGAGAGATTTTTGAGTACAAAACGGGTAACTGGATATAACCTACTCACTTGGAGTCGTGTCTTAGATGAAGCCTAGATGAAAACAAGTTGGGGTGCGCGGGGTGTCTCTCAACCAACATTGTGGCGTTTGTTTATGCGGCTGATATGTCTTATTTGATCCCATACTTCGCCCATTTCCTCTCATGAGCTGAAAACAAAGTTTCTTCTCAGACATGGCGGCTTGGCAAGAGTAGGGTTGCGAATGCGATTCATGGTGAAATCCAGAAATGCCCCGTCGTGTCGTACAAGACCCGCGACTCGGTTGGGTAGCCCATGAGGTGATCTTCCCTCCAAAGTCAGAATATTACCCGTGCGTCTCGGAACTACCGGTGAATGGGACCCTATGTTCTCTGCATCTTAGAGGTCGAGCAATGGTAAATCCAGGAAGCAATTCGACATTTTGGCTTCGAAGATGTCAGATAAGGGCGGCATATTCGGACACCTCGCGAAAAAATCGAAAGGAATTGTGGCTTTTATCTCCGCCGCGAGCTCATAAACCCCACAAGGGAAGATGTCTTCTTCAACATGCAGGACTAAAGTGGCAGAGGAATGAACGGTTCGGCGCGTCAAAGTTGGCAACGCTTCTTTCGGGGCAAGCCACCAGCTGCTCTAGCCTCTTGATCTGAGTCGACATTCACCAATACACACCCCTTGGCACAACTCTCTGAGTCCGCAAACAACACCAGAAATGTGGACTATATAACTGCTGATATCGCCTGGAGTTCTTAGCTGTCTCTACAGTTTCTCGACTCTTAGATTCCATCTCCATCTGTTGGCACAGAAGGTCGGCAAGGTTTGTCAACAACCTTCATGATGCTGTCACTCGCAAGGTCATTTCGTCTAATCGCCCTTCTCGCTTTCTTCACTCAGGCTGCACCGACAAAAGAGGTTCGTACAGAGGATAATGGGAGTTGCAGCAGAGTTCAGGTAGCCATTCTCGGTGCTGGCCTCGCCGGAGTCACTGCCGCCCAGGCACTGGCCAATGCATCTATCACAGACTTCGTCATTGTTGAGTACAACAATCGGATCGGTGGGCGAGTTTACAATCGCGCCTTTGGGAAACAACCGGGCACGGATGAGCCTTACTATGTAGAGCTTGGTGCAAATTGGTACGTGATTCAGGCGTCTATTTGATGCTGCTTCCGGGTAGGTAAAGTACTTTTGATTTTGCTCACAACACAAAAAGGGTCCAAGGAACGGAAAGCGAAACCGAAGAAAATCCAATTTTGACCATGGTCAAGAAGTACAACCTCACAAATACTCCGTCCGACTTCGCCAACCTGACCGTCTTCAACGAGAGCGGCCAACTGCCCCTTGGTGTCATGACGGAAAAGTCTGAGGAGCTGAGTAAGCTATTCGAAAAGGCTACAGAAAAGTACCAGTACGATGCCGGCCAAATCATTCTTCAGAATCAGCAAGACCGCAGTGCTCGTTCCGGTCTCGCAATTGCTGGCTGGAAGCCAGGCAGCGATCCGCTGGCACAAGCTATCGAATGGTCTTCGATGGACTTTGAATATGCCAATCCACCGGAGAAGACGTCCCAGCAGTACTCTGCAGTCAATACCAACACCTCGTTTCAACGCTGGGCAAACGTGAACAACCTTGTGCACGATGCCCGAGGATTCGCTACGTTCTTCAGGGAAGAAGCAGATTTGTTTCTGAACAAGAAAACCCAGCTGAGGCTTGGGACTGTCGTCCAGAACATCACCTACACTGTCGACAACGTCACAGTACATAACGAAGACGGCAGCTGCATCATTGCCGACTATGCCATTTGTACATTCTCACTGGGTGTCTTGCAGAAGGAAGTGGTCAACTTCACACCGGAGTTGCCCCTTTGGAAACGTACTGCCATTCAGTCGATGACCATGGGCACCTATACGAAGATCTTCATGCAATTCAAGCCGGAAGACGTTTTCTGGGACAAGAGCACTCAATTCTTCTTGTACGCCGACCCAGTTCAGCGAGGCTACTATCCCTACTTTCAGTCACTTGATCACAAAGACTTCGTGGACGGCTCCGGCATCATCTTCGTCACCGTCGTTGACCAGCAATCTTACGCCGTAGAGGCGCAGGAATTCAACACCACCAAGAGCCAAATCATGGAAGTCCTAAAGGATATGTTCCAACGGGAAATTCCTGATCCCATCGACTTCTACCATCACTGCTGGACTCGCGAGCCATGGGCGTACGGGTCCTACTCGAACTGGCCCCCGGCCTTGACTTTGGAGATGCATCAAAACATCCGCGCCAATCTCGGAAACTTATGGTTTGCTGGCGAGGCCACTCATCCGCAATACTTTGGGTTCCTGCAGGGTGCATATTACGAGGGAAAGAACGCGGGTGAAGCTGTTGCTGGATGCATCAAGAACAAGGATGACTGTGCCAACCTGAGATCAGTGGCGTACGATGTATTGAATGGAACGACCAGTACCGACAAGTACACAAAGGTAAATGGATGGAGCACCAAGACGTTTGTAAAAGAACTTGGCATAAACATTAAGAGCTGAGAGAACCGTATGTCAGGGCTTTTTAGTTAAAGAACCCACGCGCGCGAGGTCTTCTTAGACTGTACGTCATTGCACCGAGTGTGTTCTTCCAGGCCTCATTGGTCAATGAGAAAGCCCCTTGATTCTGTCACACAGGAAGATATCCAATCGCAGTTGCAGTGTGTTTAAAAAGACCTTGCAGGCTGAGGCGAACTAGTGTGCCTGGTCACCCAGCCTGATTTCGACCCTTCGATGGCAGGCCCTGCTAGACTCCGACCTTGCCAGATATATAAACCAAGAAGAAAAGAACAATCGAAGTTGACACGCAAAATGTGTCTCACCACCAAACCGTTTCTTTGACGCCGATTACCCTACAGAAGACCCCTCTCTTACAATATTGCGCCCTCGCTTGAGGGACTTGGTTCTGCCTGCGCCACTATCATGGAATACAACCAAGAACTCACATTCATACAACCAACAGAAGCTATAATGCGCAGCAGCGCTAATGGCGAACTGGATCTTCTCCTCATTGGCGATACCATGAAAGACTGTACTGAAAAACTCACCTCTCCGGGTGCAACTTGGTTGTTGAATCGACATCTCCCGATACGACACTCCCTGGCACAGCCGCAAGTCACGTCGTTTTCAACTCCATTTCCCACATATATTGAACGTCCCTACAAAATCATACCGGAGAACGCTAAAGACTGGGAGGCCCAGAAGGTGACTCTTCACAGGCTGTATATGGAAGATAACTTGCCACTGAAGGATACCATGGAGATCATGTTGAAGAAATATCTCTTTTCGGCCACGTAAGACACCTACCCCCAGATGGATTCTTTTATACATTCGCAACAACGACATTTGCAACAACGTGTTATCAGGCAAACTGACACAATAGAAATAAAGCGAAAGAATGTACAAGAGACAGTTCATGAAGTGGGGCTGGAGAAAGTACAACACCAAAGGAGGTCAACAACGAGACCTCGATGGTAAAACCGATCAAAATCGTGGGGAAAACCGCAGTTGCAGGAGGCCACGTCGACAACAGCCCGGCGGCTGGCAGACTGACGGAAGTACTGCTGCAGCTGCTACTTCCAACAGCATATTCTCTCAGTTCCGTGGATCGGTCACCCGAAGAGCTATGCCTAGATTAATGCTCCATGGGAGCGAAACCGACAGGTGGACCGAGGGGCTTTTTGTCAGCCTGTACGATCTGATGTGCGGAAGTGCGCGGCAGAGTCCTGCCTGGCGAGACACATCAAATCTATCGCCCATTTACACAGGAGGAAGTCGAAATGCCTTCTTACTATTTCGTTCGGCAATGGATCTGTTTAGAGAGGGCCACATGAGACGCGCCGGTGTTGTCCTCCGTCGGGCATTTCGCGATCTCGACGCACTAGCCGAGGAAGATTCATGCACGGTGTTTCAAATACTGATCTTGGAAATACCGATACTTTGCTATGACTACGCGAAAGACAGAGAGACTCAACTCTATCTCCACTACATCTGGCAGCTTTTCAGCATTAAGAAGGAGGGGCAACCAATTGTTCAAATCGCGAAAATCATGTTTCGCATCGGCAGCAAAGACCAGCGCAAGCTTCGGGAGTGTTTGGAACAGATGGCCAAGATTATCGTGGACCTTTTTGCGGAATTACGAGGAACACTGGATGCGAGCACTCTGTCAGCGAGATACATGCTTACGAAGCCCGGAGTTTGTGAAAACGAGTCGGATCTGATCGAAATTATGGACGACTACGCCGCCTTAACGGAGCTCGCGAGGAAAGCTTATGGAGAGAATTGCAGTATGGTTACTGACATGGAGCTCTGGCATTTAGGAGCGTCATTCTACGTCCCGGCTCGAAGTCACGACTTGATAAGTTCCAGTGTTAATCTCGTTACGAAGCTCAAGTCGCACAGACCGTACTCTTGGGACGAATGGGATGACTCGGATCTTTGGACGCTTTCTTCAGTATACAGTCTCGTCGCACTAGCTAACCTCCGCTTACAAGACGTGAAATCGTGTATTTGTAACCTGGAAGAGATGATAAAACTGTTGGAGTATCTAGTATATGAGAGGGAGGAGGGTTTCTGGCGCGAGAGAATAGAGGTCAAGGCAGCAAGTTGGCGGGTAGAGCTGGCAGGCATTCTTGCATACTCCGGCCAGAACAGCAGGGCTGTGGAGGTTATATCGGCTCTGGAAAATCTGGGAATTCTGACACTCGATGACCACGAGTGCACCACAGAGAGTATTGACTCCTTGAGTATTGTTGTCTAGAAGAGAGCCGCAACACAAAGGATGGGAATGTGCTTTATTATGGAAAGTTAACTTCATGTACTTTTGTTTTCTTCGCTCGCTATAGATATGGGGTCTTGCCGGGGCAAGCGACGAAATGTCAAGTCGACATCATCAAAAACATGCATCGACTTTGGGATAGTTAGGCTCTGTGGAAGGCTAAAGGTAGACTTCATGCGTATAGCCATCGTATAGGGTTAATGTAGTTTAGCCCAAAGAACCCTACAATGGCCAATTTCCGCACCAGAGACCAAGGAGTCTCCCGAGATTCAGCGCGAGCATGTCAGCACTTACCCTACTACCTTAAGTAAAGTACCTTACTTTACCCACATGCATGTCCGCGGGATCTACATGCAGGTCGTTCGGCGTAGTGAACCATGTACATGTTCGAAGTTGTGAAAGTTTTGCCTTCCATAACAATGCGAAACTTTTGATTTGGACTGTAATATCGTGTGCAAATGGCGGTCGTGCCAAGCCCTCTACGGAATGTGATGACATGTTGAAGTTCTCTGACCAGAGCACCAGTTCAGTTATTCTTTGACGCAGGTGAAGAGGCACAGCACGTGATCAAAGGGTACCAGTGGTACCTAGGTACCTCATTCACCGGGGCGGGTGGATCCCCTTATCCCTTGTCGGACAGAGCTTCGGCGACAGCTGTCAATTTGGCTTGAGAACCACAGTCGAACTCCGGGGAAAGCTGGCCCGGAATAGCTCCCACCCCCGTCGCGCGTCCCTCCGAGTCAAGGAAATGCCCCGGCCAAACTGCTAGGACCCTTTCTCCATCTTACCGCTTGCACGATCACCGACTATTCCATCCGCGCACACACATTATGGCGTCCCTCGCGCAGTTACTTCTGGGCGCTGTCGCTTTCTGCGCTTCTGGCGTTCTCGCTGCGCATCCCGAAGATGGCCTCCCTTCGTATCACTACGGCGCACCCATCCACGTGGAGTGCATGAACCGCAGCTCGTGAGTTCCTGCCCAGTCTTTGCTGCTACTCATGCTCTCTGGCAGCTTCATCTTACTTCATATAAGCACTAGCTAACAACTCTCCAGCGAAACAGGCGAACACATTGAAAACTCCAACCACGAAATCGAATGGATCCCCTTCCCCTCCTGCGAAGAAACCAACAAGCCCCTCGAGTTCCAATACGGCCACGAAGGCGAAGTCAACTGCACCATCCCTATGGTATCCGACCCTTTCTTCCACCTCCTCGAGTTCTTCATCCACAACGACGCACCTCTCGCCTGCCGTCTCCCAGCCCGACCCGCGCCCCACGTCGAGACCGTCGGCGAGAAGCCCTACGTGCAGGAATACATCCCTCTCGTCTTCGCCCTCGCCGGCACTCTCCAGCTGAGCCACCTGCACGTCAGCACGCACATGAATGTGCTCCTGCACAGCATGCCGAAGCACCACACCCGACCCCACGACTCGGGTGTCCTCGATTCCGGAACGGCGTATAGCACAAGCCCATTGAGCCATATGGACGGGATATATACAAAGAGGCTTGTGATTGGCGATCCGCTGCCGCTCCGGTTGTCTGTAAGATGGTTCCCGACGCCGAACCTGCCAAAGTCGGAGGGCCATGTGGAGTGGCAGGGTATGGGCGGGCACGTCTACGCGAGTACCGTCTTCTACATCATCACTTCCTTCATGGCAGGCGTGCTCGTCGCATCAACGTACTTTTTCGGAGTTGTCTTGCCCAAGAGGGTACGCGGAAGGGGCATGGGCGGCGCGACGCCACTCGGCTATGGTCTCAACGGTCTCAATGGCGTTGGCAACGGTTGGGGCTACTCCAAAGCGGCCAAGAGGATGGATTGAAAACAAGCACCAACAAAAGTGTTCACGTGACCAAAAATCTGTACGATTTGATCCGATTCATGTATATCTGCTAGCCGCCCCTTGCTTGAGAGGCCTTTATGATGGATGATGGGAGTTTTATTTTGATGGACGAATTAAACTGGGTTGGCCTTGACCTGCACACTTGGACCTGGGGAAAAGGAGTTTTGGAATCGATCATCCGGATCCGCGCACGCGCGGGCTGACTGGAGCAGGATTTGTAGCGATATCTTAATGAAACCAATACCTGCTTCAATGGAGGCCCAGCGAACTCCTCTTACTGCAACTTCTTGGTGCTGTCTGCGGCGTTCACCCGCTTCAGGATGCGCAGCCACATGTCCAATCCCATCAGCGCCGCTTTTCAGGTCAGCTTATTTCAGTAACTTATCGTAGGTGTTAATTGCACTTACGAATGACCACCCAGGGGCCGTAGAGGCTAAAGACAAAGACGTTCTTCTGAGCCTGGTTGTACACGACAGGATCCCAGTGGAAGACGTCGTAGATGCAGGTCAACGTCGTGAGTGCGCACTCGACGCAGAAGACGAGCACGGCGAGTTCGAATCCGGGGGTTGTGCCAGTGCTTCTCGAGAACCTGTAGACCATCCAGGCGGCCATGGGCAGCTGGTAGACGATCTCGATGTAGGTGAAGAGCTTGAACCACGAGGGGAGGTTCTCATGAGACGCGGTGAAGAAGGGGTCGTTGTATGTTGAGATGTAGAAGTCGCGGAGAACTTGGAGGAAGTGCAATGGCGATGAGGGTGCCGCATAGAGAGCTGATGGGTAGAATGGGACAAGGTCGACCACTGATGTGAGGATGGTCAGTTCTGACTTCTGGTGAGGCGTAGTGAAGGTAGCTGAAAGATCTGGGACGGCCCAGCAACCAAGGCGCTTAATGACGACGCCACCCTTCCGCCGATAGAGTCCAGAAGAATGATAGCATTTCGAGCAATTACAATATCAGTTGACGCAAGGTGATAAAGGATGTAGACTCACGGAGCATGGCCGTTAGCTGGATACCAGAGATGACGAGGTACGCGCTGTCGCGCCAAGTTCTTGCTGATGCAGACATGGCGACGGCTTAAGCTTAAACTTAAACAATGGTGACAAGGCCTGATTACTTCGTTCAGTGCCCAGATTGAGGAGTTGCGTGGGTTGATGACAGCCGCTTCACGATGACCACGCCGTTTTGAGATGAGGAAAACATCAGGGGTGAGATGGTAAGCTTAATTTCACGAAAGATCTGTGCTGACATAAGCATCAGTTCAAGCGGTGGGTGTAAGTGATGCGACAAGCTTGTCGTCAAAGGATCATTACCACGCTAGAAGAAGGTTTTAGGGGAAGACCGATGAGATTCACAAATCCAATAGGTAATTCCAATTACGATTTTCAATTCCAACTTACAGCACCTGCCGGCCCGACCTCGTTCATACCGACAATTTCTAGTCTTACCTTGAAGAAATATCCAAGTCGTGCCCTCTATCGAACCACTGGTGTCAAGCGCGCCTTCAAGGGGCCTTTATCCCACAAGATGAAGACCTGCTGTTTCTTAGCCCAGTCTTTGTAGCCCTCGTCAATTTCAATGTCGAAATTCCAAATGAGGCGAGCCAGAATGAGTCTCATTTCAACATATGCCAGACTGCAGCGGTTAGCGGCACATTCCCCGGGAAATCAGTCGGTCGACAATACTCACTTGCGCCCCAAGCAGTTTCTTGAGCCAATGTGGAAAGGTTGGAAAGCTTCCCTGTTATCCGATGCGAACTTCTCATCCCCCATGAATCTCTCGGGGTGGAATCCGTACGAGTCTTTAAAATACTTCTCGTTGTGGTTGATGGCCCACTGGTGAATCGCCACAATAGTCTAATGGCAGTTTCCTCAGTAATCAGACACAGGCGAATAACGAGATTCTAACTCACATTCTCAGGCACAAATTTGCCGCAAATAGTCGCTCCACCCTTGGGTGTGACTCTTGGGAGGCCCATGGAGACTGGGGGGTAGACTCTGAGCGCCTCGTCCAAGCAAGCGAGCATGTAGGTCAACTTGTTGACAGAAACTAAATCAATTTCCTCCTTCGTCTTGAAAGATGTTCGGACTTCGTTCGTCAGCTTCGCCAGACAGTCCTTATTCATCAGGAGATAGTAGGTGACTCCAGCTAGTAACGTCGCTGTCGTCTCAGAACCCCCAATGATGAGCGTGTTGCTGTTTGCCGCGAGTGTCTCGAACGAGATATTCTGGTTCACCAGTAGTTAGAGAGATAGCCTGGGGAAGATGCTGGGAGTGACATGGGAGTTTAGTTACTAATTCGTCCTTCTTCTTCAACAAGCCCTCAATCAAATCAGGCCTGCCACCCTCCTTCTTACCGAGCTCCATGCGCCTTTCCAACTTTGCCTTTGCCCTAGCCAGGTTCTCACCTTTAGCCTTCTTCGCGGCCTTCGTCGCCAAAAGCGTGAAGAGAATCTTCTTCAGGAAGGGGAAATGGCCAGCAGTCTGCGCAAACACACCAAGGCGAGCAGATTGGAAAATAGCCTTGACCCACGGATGGTACTCCGACTTCTCCAAGCACCCAAACGGCTCCCCAAACGCCAAATCCCCAATGATATCAAACGTTGTGAAGTTGTACCAGGCCATCAAGTCGACGGATTCTTCGTCGGAGCAGTTTTCGTGCAGGCGCTGGATCATGAGATCCACGTACTTCATGATCAGAGGCTGCTGGTCGCGGAGACTGCGCTCGCTGAAGCCGTGAGAGAGCTGCCGTCTCAGCATCGCGTGTTCAGCGCCATTGGTGTTGACGATGTTGATGGGTTGCTCGGCTGTCGGGCGGTAGAATTTTAGGGCCTTTTCGAATGTGGGTGAGCCTGCGGACCGGTGGCCCATGATGTCTTTCCAGGCGTTGACGTTGCAGTAGGCCAGTTCGTCTGGGGCGACGCGGACTACGTCTCCGTATTTTTGGTGAAGTTCCAAGACGTCCATGGGAAGAGTGCCCTTGATGAGTCTGTGGCAGAAGGTCCATCTTGTCGCTCTCATGGAAATTGGCCCTGGGTAGTGCCGAAGTAGATGGAGGAATAGGTTGTATAAGATACATGATACTGTGTATACTGCAATCTAGTGTGGTGTTAACTCAAACAGTATTGATTCATCCAACTTTAATTAGCTTACGAAAGAGACACATGCCGTGATGGCGGTCAAGAAGCTATGTAGAAGTCCCATGCTGATCAGAGCCGATACGATGAGCGTTTGGCATTGTTGCTAGAAAGTTTGGAAGAATAAATGAGGTTCTTTGAGTGAGATATATCTTCCGCAAACTGCAGGACAACAAAATCCTGAACTTCACGAACACGTACTTAGTCTGTTGCGGTCCGTCAAATCTTTCTCAATTGCTGCAAACCCCTCTACAAGGCTGAGCTCGGAAAGGGCGAAGTTGCACAATGGGACGTACAAGTTGAAGTCGCTAAACTTAAATTCGAACAGTGGTTGATCCCTGCGGCCAGAAATAGAGCCCATCCCTCTTCTGAGCGACGAACTAAGGAACCTGTGATAGTGCCACCTAACGGAACCAGCAAATCATGAAAAGTTACGAAAACGAGGGAGATCAGAAGGGATGGGTAATTCCACGCATTGCTACTGGTTGATGTTGCATAGACATTTCCCTCGGACGGACAGCTAGGGCAGCAGGCGTTCGTTTCAAATTCCGAGGGCCTAGAACGTTCATCAAGTTCGATCTCAACTCCGTGCCGCAAATTAATCATTGCAGAAGGAACGGGCCGGAAACGGGGTTCGGTATGGAAACATTTGAGAATACGGTCAATTTCTGACATAGCCCAGCTCTTAGTCGTGGTTTGCGTACGCAGCTACTGCGGTAACTGCACGGCCTAGATGTCGATCTTGCTGATCAAATATCTCATTCATTACGAGTATCAAGCTGCGCGTCAAAGCTTTTTGAGCTCAAACACGATGGCTATGCTGTTTGCTCGAATATTGACTCTGGTGTACGTTCGTTGTCGTTGTCGTTGTCGTTGTCGCACGTTAATTGCGGAGCGTGCGATAACGAGAACGAGATATGAGCGGGAGCTAGTGAGTGATCGACAAAAGCAACGGACCAGGATTCACGCCGCCTTAGACATACTGAACGCTTGGTAGCAATGGCGGTACAAGAATCCGTAGATCCACTTTCTCTCCAGGCAAATTGGTCCAAGTCGTGTTCAGTAACGCGAGTTCTTTTCACGAATTGTGGGATCTAGGGTCTGCTTACGCCAGTATGCGATAGCGATCAAGAGTCAGAGGATGGGAATCGCAGATAGAGCGGATTTTGAGATCGGAAATAGCGGAATTAGGACAAGCGAAGTATCTTTTGAAAAAAATACAGTCCACTGAGGTTGTCACAAGTACGGCAGGATACGACTTACGCGGGAACCGTCACCTTGTATTTGGCCATGTGGTGCCTAACTCTCCTCTTGATCTACGTGATCTCTAGACTCTATCTAGCGCCTGTTCATTGTGTGAACTGATCTTAACTCACTACACATCAAGTTCTCTTACTCTATTCCCTACATCTATGCTACGGGTCTTAGCGCACGAGTGACAGCGGCATTATGAAAGGAACTACAGCGTCTAGTTCCACGGAAAAGCAGCATACTGAGAATTCGCCAGCAGAGCCTCCACCATTCAAAATGGGACCTGAAGAGATTCCCTCTGAGGTAACCTCTGGAGAGATCTCAGACGAGGACGATAGAAATATCGTCATATGGGACGGACCCGACGATCCGCAAAACCCTATGAACTGGCCTGATTCTAGAAAATGGATCAACTTGGCCTTGATGTCGCTTTTGACTATTATTTCGTAAGTTTAACGCCCGCGATCGACTGGAACCAAGTATCTCACTAACTCTTTCAAGCCCACTGGTACATAGCCCTCTTAGTATCCGTCAGAGGTAACGACACAGAGCTGATATCTCACAATCGTACGTAGGGCTCATCTATGTTCGCCCCTGGAATTCCTAGAATCCTCGCAGAATTCAAGACCAACGATTCTCTCATCGCAACCTTCATCACATCCATCTACTTCCTTGGCTTCGCTTTTGGACCCCTGGTAGTAGCGCCTCTGAGCGAGCTTTATGGACGTGTTTACATATACCACGTCAGCAACGTCTTGTTCGTTTCTTTCTGCGTGGGTGCTGCTCTGAGTACAAGCATCGATATGCTCATGGCATTTCGCTTCTTGATGGGTGTTGTTGGCTCAGTTCCCACAACAATCGGTGTCGGTAGTATCGTCGATGTCATGCCGATCGAGAAACGGGGACGCTCAATTTCGCTCTGGGCAATTGGTCCTCTTCTGGGTCCTTCCATCGGGCCTGTCGCGGGAGGATATTTGATACAAGCTGCAGGCTGGCGCTGGGTCTATTGGCTACTTGCGATCTTGGTATGTTGATGGAATCGTATAATTCACGCCTGAAGCTGATATTTAAAGGGTGGTGTTTGTAGCATCCTGGCACTGATGATTATGCGGGAAACCTACGCCCCGGTCCTGCTAGAGCGCAAAGCACGCCGCCTACGAAAGGAAACCGGGAATGAAGCTCTGCGCACAAAAGCTGACCGTGATGGAAAGAGACTCATACAGCGAGCCGTGATCCGCCCATTCAAGTTTCTCTTCATGACACCATTGGTCTCCATTATTGCCGCCTACGTCGGGGTCGCCTACGGAATACTCTACTTGCTAATTGCCACGTTCTCTTTTGTCTACACCGACCAGTATCACTTCAGCGAATGTGATGCTGGCTTGGCGCTCTTACCAGCTGGGCTTGGCATGATGATTGGTGTCTTGACTTTCGGCAACGTCCAAGATTATCTTGTCAAGAAGGCAAAAGAGGGAAAGAAGCCAGGCGAGAAGTATAGGCCTGAAGTCAAAATCACGCCTTGATTAACGATTCAGACTGGTCTCACGATACCAATTGGACTTTTCATCTATGGTTGGACGACCGAATTCAAGGTCCACTGGATCGTTCCTATGATAGGCGTTGTCATCCTCTCCGGCGGACTCACTGGAGTTACGGTAGGATATTCTACTGATTACATGGCGAGCAGAAAGCTAATGTGATCAGATGTGTGTCCAAAATTACCAAATTGATTCGTACGAAAGATATGCAGCGTCAGGTTCAGCAGCTGTCACACTATCTCGATCTCTGATTGGCGCTTTGATGCCCCTTGGAGGGTTGAAAATGTATGATGCCTTGGGTTTAGGATGGGGGAACAGTCTTCTGGGCTTCATGTCCTTGGCACTGGTGCCGGTACCTGTTGGTCTGTTTTTCTACGGGGGCATGATTCGGAAGAGATTCGATCCTGTGCTGTGAGACCGAATCAAAATGTGATTCGCCGCAGGTAAACTCAATTAGCCTTGCACATCCTGTACCCGAATCCATGACTTCTAGTTGTTATGCAAGCAAACCTGTCCCCGCAACCGAATGCCACTGTACTCATGCTTATGACTGAAGATACATGTACCAATATGTGAACGTACATCAGCGGAACCCGAAAACCATACTCGCTAGTGTCAAAAGTATACCACATCTTTTGACATCTCCCAAGAAAGGCGGAGGGAAAATGCCATCTTAGATTATCAAAACATCTTTCTTCGTACATATTCTAAGTAACAGTTTGCAATGCATATCTGTGTCGAATAAGCCGTTTCAGAATTCATCATGAGCCCACTACAATCATCTAAGGTAGGTAACAAGACAATGAAAAACCATATCAGAACGGTATAGCACATTACGGCAACCCGCGTTCCCCACCCCTCATCTCCCACGTCATGGCTCTCGCCATCATCCGATTATCGGCTAGTCGTCCGCAACATAGGCCCGTTGCTTCCTTCGCGCTGCAAAGTTTGGGAGTTGTACCTATGCAGATAATCATGGTCTGCCAATCTACGAGGCCGGTATCGCAAAGTAAGGGCGGAGATAAAGGCGAAAAACATGCTGACAGATCCCATTGCGAGATAAGATCTTCCCAAAAAGCTGTTGCGCCGGCCGATGCCAGAGGTTGTAGAAATGATGATAGACTTCGTGCCACGATTTTCACGGATAGGGTAGTCTGCATTTTCACACATGGTTAAGTCCTGACATTGGCAGCGGGGTTTTATGTGTAAAACGTACGGGAAACGACATCAAGGCGATAGATGCCTCTCTCCATCACTTCGTCATTGTTGCGCATAGCCATCTTGCTGAACGATGAGCCAGCGGATGTTCGCATCCACACCATGAAAGACTCATCTTCTGCTGGATTAAACATGTTGCCTGAATGATATCCGTTGGGATACCTTTCTGCCCAACCTGGAGGAGGCACGATGACGCCTTCATTGGACTGGGGGGTAACTGGTACTTGGTATTTGCTCGGTCGATACAGTCCCTTTTCAACACTCTTGGCGATGCCGACCGATGTCATGTTGTATGGAACGGTTCGGTTTGTACCACTCGGTATGCGCAGCGGGTTCTCGAAAGTGTCGTTGAAGTATGAGTTGGCTATCATGCCACAAGGGTAAACAATTTTCTCCTCTGCCCTACCAGCAACATTTCTTGATGCCACCGGAGCGCAATCTGAGCTCTTGATGCTATTCAATGAGACCGCATTGCCCTTCAGTTGGTCCTTATGACGAGAGTTGATATAGAGACGGTGGTTTTGATGGAAATTCGTAAGCCGATAGTAGTACAGAACTGGGGGCTGCAAGTCTTCAGGTAGGAAGAACTCTATTGTGCAAAGAGTGTAGTTCTTGGTAACCCCGTCGAAGGTCACGGACTGATTTGATCTTTTCCACTGATCCACAGGCTGGCCCGCTGATGAAGCCTTGAAGTGTTTTCGGACGTTGTCTGGTGGCATAACTTCAAGCTCGTTGTAGGATTCGATCTCGTCGCACTTTGTGTAGTCTATCCGCATCTCTCGTATCTACCCATCCGTCAGTAGAGTTCTCGACAAGGGTTTAGATTCTCCAACTTACGTTGTCATTTTGAACTAGCCAAAATATCCCCAGTGACAAGCAGACGACACCAAGTGCAAGGAAGATCTTGATTGATGACTTTGGTGTCAAAAGTGGCCTAGGAGTAAGTGTCAGAAGCTCGAATGGTGGCATGAATTGGGGATCACGCACTTCCAAGCTTTTAGGCGTTGTTGATTAAATGGTGTCGCCTTTGGCTTTCGCTGTTTCTCCAACTGAAGCAAATCTTCAGACTTGGGCCGACCCATCTTGTTCGCTCTTGGCCGGATATTGTCAGCTGCGTTCAGCGTTATCCTTTTCCAGAAATCGCGAACAGTGGGCTTCGTGTCTTTGACAACAGGATATGGCCACTGGTGGTGAAATGGGGTGTAAAAGCTGGTTATGCTTGAATGTCGGAGTTTGAATCCAAGGGTTTGCCTGGCAGGTATTGACTGTTGATAATGTCGTTGCCAAAGGGACTTGAGAGAAGTTCGGCGTCCATTCTGACTACGGAGTTCTCAAGGATCGTCATTTGCGGCGCTAAAACGAGGTTGCACTGTCCAGCCCGATGACTGTTACCGATTTAGCTCAACCAGCGCCGGCACTTTGAAACCTTAAGAATGAGCCACTGTAAAAAAGTGAAACATACATTGACGTCTTGAGTCAGTATAAGGCTAGTCGTATTGTGCATAGACACGTAAGTCTTTATCTCCTCGTCAGTAATCTAGAAAAGTCCGCTGGCGATCTGATGGACCTGAGATGTGATTAGCTGAAGGGCGTCAAAAGCTACGACTCGCTGGCGTGGGGCCATCTCGTACTCGGAAGCATCCTATTGGGGCTATGCTGTAAGATAGCGGATCGTTACATCTGTAGCAGCTTGTCTAGGGTCATATCACTGTGATACATGATGCTTTTGGTAGTCTTGGCTCGTTATCGTTTTCTCTTTCGACATCTCTTGGGCCGCTGCAAGGGCCGTGCTTCCCGGCCGCTACGGGTGGGTGTTGATTACCAACGAGGCAGGCGTGGGTGTTTGACATGGCTTAGAACCCTTGGCAAATGTTGATCTCTGGTCAGCTCCTTGACTTGCGTGCGGTGACTTCCAGACCGATACTCAATTCCAAATATACTGACGGCGATTCATCTCAAAGTTGGTGAAAAGGATCGTGGACATATGAAGAGGCCATCCTGACGTGAGCATCAATGACACAAGACCGCAACAGCTCTCCTGATATATTTTGTGTCGTATAGTCACAAATAGGGGCATCGACGTTAAATGTAGAGAACGGTTATCTATTGAAAGTAGGAAATGGGCACGAGGTTCGCCCTGAAATAGAGAGTGTAAGCGAGTGTGGACCTCGGGTGATTATGTAACCGAGGTCACGTGACATGCGGTGAGGCCATGGATGGTTGAAGCCATCACGACATATTGCAAATTCAACAAAGGCATTCAACAACATACAGGCTACCCGGTGGTAGGTTTTATTCTACGCTCTACGGGGTTTACACCAGGCTAATATTGCACCAAATAGACATACCTCTGCAAGATTCCCGATCAGTCTTCAATAGACAATAACTCTCCACGGTACCCAACATGGGTTTCGGAGGCTTCAAGTCTTTGCTGTCGAGATCCCGTGTGCCATCATCCCCCGCCGGCCGTCGAATTCCGATCCGGCTGGGACAGAAGTCTACATTACGCGACGAACGTCGTGGCAAGCCGTACGTCTCAAACAGCATCAAGACCTCTAAATACAACGTCTTCGACTTCCTCCCCCGCCAACTCCTCTACCAGTTTTCGCGACTCGCCAATGCCTACATGCTCATCATCTCCATCTTGCAAATGATTCCTGGGTTCAGCACCACTGGCAAATTTACGACACTTATTCCTCTTGTCATCTTCTTAGGACTCATCATATCGAAAGAAGGGTACTACGATTGGAAGAGACATCGCCAAGATGTAGCGGAAAACAACTGACAAGCCATGGCTCTTCGAAGTGCCGCATCGGGAGCGAAGGGCTCCTTGGCTGCCGGACCTGAGTACTACGAAGGGTCGAACCCAACCGGGCATCAGTGGATGCGCGTCGGCTGGAAAGATCTCAAGGTCGGAGATATCGTGTCACTTTCAAGAGACGAAGACGTGCCAGCCGATTTGGTTTTATTGCATGCTGACAGTCAAGAAGGAGTGGCCTATGTCGACACGATGGCCTTGGACGGCGAGACCAGTCTCAAATCCAAGCAAAGGCCGGCAAAGCTTCCTGATTGTGGTACGATCGAACAAATCGCCTCCTCCAACGCTGAGTTACTTGCTGAGGACCCCAACGCGGATCTTTATCGTTTCGACAGCAAGCTCACAGTAGACGGCTTCACAATACCACTCACCATCAATGAGGTCATTTATCGAGGGAGCACAATACGCAACACGACAAAAGTTATCGGGGTTATCATCAACACAGGGGAGGAATGTAAAATCAGGTTGAACTCGAACAAGGAGACAAAGCCTAAGCAGCCGGCGTTGGAGAGGATCACCAACTTCATTGTCGTGTTCCTGATGTTCTACGTCCTTATCAGCTATGCTGCAACATCAATGGGTTATCTTGCTTGGAAAGGCTCTGAGGAGGGCCACGCTTGGTATTTGTCTGCCGCCTCGGTTCCCTTTGCGGACATCTTTGTGGGCTTCATCATCATGTTCAACAACGTCATTCCGCTGTCCCTTTATGTCGGGCTTGAGGCCACCAAGCTAGGCCAAATGACACTCATCAGTAACGACTTGGAGGTGTACCACGATGAAACAGACACCCCTGCAGGAGTGAACACGACCAACAACCTAGACGATCTTGGCCAGATCAGTTATGTCTTCAGTGACAAGACTGGAACCCTGACGGAGAACATCATGAAGCTTCGGAGGCTCAGCATTGCTGGAACTAGCTGGCTTCATCAGATGGATGTACCAGAGAGCTCGACAGCGAGTGCTGACTCGACTTCGAACTTGACCACTGAGCACATGCTCGAGTACATTCGGTCGAAGCCCAACTCTTTATTCGCCTCTAAAGCCATGAGGTACATCTTGGCTATGTCACTTTGCCATACCTGTCTTCCGGAGAGAACTGAGGACAGAGAGATTGACTTTCAAGCTTCTTCCCCTGATGAGTTGGCCTTAGTCAGGGGTGCGCAGGAGCTCGGGTTCCTTGTCATTCAGCGATCATCCCAGTCTATCACGGTGCAGATACCCCACGCCGACGGCAACAGCTCTTGCACTGTTTTTGAGATCTTGGATGTGATTGAGTTCAGCAGCAAGCGCAAGCGGATGACTGTGGTTCTTCGTTGTCCGGATGGAAGACTGTGGCTCATTTGCAAGGGGGCCGACTCTATCGTCTTGCCCCGGTTGCGCATGGCTCCCGCCGACATGAAGAGGACCCGCAACAGCAACACTGAACCTCTCAAGGGTGTGACCTCATTGCCATCCCGTTGGAGTTCACGGCGGTCGAGACTTCCGGGTGAGACTGTTACTGAGATCAGGGAGGGAGACGACTGCTCAGTTTATAGTCAAACGTTGGGAGACGTCGACGAATTCGGGATTCGGCTCCAGCCACAGCGACCACAGATCAACCCAGCACGTGGCAGACAGGTTGACCAATCTCGTTTTGGTTTCCTGGAGGGGTCTTGGATTGCCGACGAGGCTCGGAGCATTCGCGAGTGTATCGCTCATATTGACGACTACGCAACCGAGGGACTGCGCACTTTGGTCTACGCGGACAAGTTCCTCGATCCAGAAGAGTACAACAACTGGAAAAGCCTCCACCATGAAGCCGAGACCAGCCTTGTGAACCGTCAAGAACGCATCGAGGAAGTGAGCGAGCTGCTCGAGCAGTCTCTTGATCTCGTGGGAGCTTCTGCAGTGGAGGACAAGCTGCAGACTGGGGTACCGGAAACGATTGAGAAGCTACGGCAGGCTAGGATCAAGATTTGGATGCTCACTGGCGACAAACGAGAGACAGCGATCAACATCGCTCATTCGACACGGATTGTTGGTCCCGATACTTCCCTCTTCGTACTCGACGTCGACGAGGGCGATCTTGAGTTGCAACTTACCGGCATTGCGGACGAGGTTCAATATGGTCTCCCGCAGGTGTACTCTGACCCGACTCGCTCGCATACGGCAATCGTAATCGACGGCGAGACGTTGACCGCGATTGAGGATCCATGCGCAGTCCAACTCCGTCGTCTGTTTGTCACAATGATTACCAAGGTCGACTCTGTCATTTGCTGCCGTGCATCGCCTGCCCAGAAAGCCCTGCTCGTTACTGAAATTGGCAAAGGCCCGCAGAAGAAGTCACGATGGTACAGTTGGCTGAGTCCGACCTCAACCAAGCCCCTGACTCTTGCTATTGGCGACGGTGCCAACGACCTGGCCATGATCTCTGCTGCCAACGTCGGTGTAGGCATCTCTGGCAGAGAGGGCCAACAGGCCGCTCGTGTCGCGGACTTTAGCATCTCCCAGTTCCGGTACCTGTCTCGCCTGGTACTTGTTCACGGTCGTTGGAACTACTATCGCACGACACGGTTCATATTGGCCACATTCTGAAAGGAGACCTTTTTCTATCTCCCGCAAGCACTATTTCAAGAGCAGACAGGAGCCACAGGTACGAGTTTGTACGAACCAGGGAGTCTCACCTTCGTGAGTTTCTTCACTGCGGCTTGCATTCTCGTCATCGGAACTTGGGAACAGGATCTCCACTCCCGCACTCTGACTGTGGTCCCGGAGCTGTTCAAATATGGACAGAATGCCGAGGGCCTGAACATGTCGGTGTACTTTAGCTGGTTCAGTAACGCAATGATTTCGGGACTCATTGTCTACGCGGGCGCCTGGGCGGGTTACACGGACTCTGAAATGATTGACGATGATGGGCTGTATGCCCAAGGACTGCTGACATTTGCGCTATGTGGAGTTTGGGTCAACCTCAAATTACTGTGAGTACATCTGGGCTTGGGTTTGATGTCTGGCTTCCTGACTTGGAACAGGGTAGTTGAGCTACACTACAAAACCAGAGTCGCCCTCTGGTCCATCGTCGGCAGTATCGCGGTACTGTGGGCCTATTTGCTTATAGCAGGTGCCATCTCTTCACCAAGCGCGGGCCCGTATTCCGTCCGCGGAGGCCTGATCTCGGAATTTGGTAGAGATCCAGCATGGTGGTCTACGCTTATCATGGTGCTGTGTGCACTGTTTCTGATGGAGATGGCTACAAAGGCACTGAGACAGAGCCAC
Source organism: Colletotrichum fioriniae (assembly GCF_027942845.1). Taxonomy (NCBI): domain Eukaryota; kingdom Fungi; phylum Ascomycota; class Sordariomycetes; order Glomerellales; family Glomerellaceae; genus Colletotrichum; species Colletotrichum fioriniae. The sequence goes on along the minus strand of NW_027076844.1, from coordinate 1,092,600 downwards.
GTCTTGCGAGCTTGGCTGTCGAGGTGTTGGTCCTCGAGCGAAAGAGTGGATGGCAAGGGGGGAGGTGTCAGAGAGGGCTTTAACGATTGGGAACCCCGACTTTGGCAGGAAATGGAGAGAGACGCGAGTGTGAAGAAGGTTTTACATGGTCTCAGTAGATGACGACGAGGTGGAATATGCAGGTGGTAGTAACCAGCTTCTGTCAACAACCAGCCCCAAGTAGGATTGAATTGAGATGACAATTATATACGAAGTTGACATTTGCTCAATACCGGCCTAGTGAGTGAAAGGATTGATTCCGTTTACCTTGAAAATTTTCTCCTCAAGTGCAGCACCGCGTCTTTATTGCCCTAGCTCGGAGCTTCGGCCTGTTTTACATCCAAGCAAACATTGACGCCAGCAGCGTAATAAACATTACTACAGAACCCGCAGTCACAACGGAAGCTGCGCTTCTTCCGTTTCCATTGTTATTGTTGTTGTTACCGCCACTGTTTCCGCCGTTGTTCCCTCCATTGTTTCCGCCTCCATGGCCACCGCTGCCTCCATTGTCCTGTGCCATGTTCAGCATGAAGTAGGTTCCGCCGATGGGGCGTCCGAGGCCAGCTTGTTTGCGGAATTGAGAGATCTAGGAAAGGTCAGCTTAGGGTGAGAGAACCTTGACTCTGCTGGATAAAACCAACATTGAAGTTCTTCCGATTCATCTTATCGACGCCCATGGCGTCGAAGCCCATCTTATTCAGCTTCTCGGGTTGGACGTAAAGCAGGTACACGTATCGATGCATGCCACTGCCAGCTTTGGGCTCCGGCGCCATATAATCATTGAAGGCGGGGGTTGAGTTCTTCATGATCATCGCCGATGCAAGGACTTCAGATTTGGTCTGCTCAAGGGTGAAGTTGCCAGCGAGGTAGTGCCTCATGTTTCGCTCTGTGGGGCTTTCGCGTGTTGGAGAGTCCGGCCCAATCTGGTCCGCAGTATTAGTACTAGTCAAACTTCCCAGTCCAGGACGGGACACGCGTACCATGTAGAGAACAAATCTAGAATTCCGAGTCACGTTCCTAGCTTTCATGATGTTCTCGACGCTGAACTCGAACGGGAACTTGGTTTCCTTCATCTTGAGTTTTGTTCCGGGCATCAGCAATGCCTTATCGCCATCACTGGCTTTGTAACCGGCGTAGAAGGACACCATCGGGTCGAACGATCCCATTACATCAGGAACAATACCGGCTTCCATGAAAGCCTGGCGGAATTCTGTTGTGGACATACTCCTCGGTGGCATGTCATTATGAGCAACTGCCACGACGGCGAGTAAGGCCGTGATGCTGATGATAGACTTCATGGTGGTCGAAGAATGGGCTGTGCTTGTAGTCCTGGCCCGCGATGGAAGAGAGAATGGCAATCAGCAAAACTGGCGTCCAGCACCTGTGGGATTTTGAAGTTGAATTAGATGAGGGAATGAAGACGAATCGGGCGCTTTGATAACTCCCGTTGCCTAGGTTGGAGCTAAAGGACGTGGATGATCTTTATCCTTTGGTTAGTTTACTCTCTACGTGCTCCACCATCCTGGCATCACGGAATCACGGGCCAAATAGCAACTCATCATACCCTGGATTCATGAATCTTCAATTGCGTGGGAAATCCAAACATGCTCTAAGATGAGACATAAAAGGTGAGGCTGTTTGGCTCATTGAGCTTCCCGATGGAGTTTTTCTCTGCCGGACGTGCGCGGGGTTCTCTTTGACTTTCCCGCACAAAGTTTCAGGACCTTGGCTACCCCTTGCTCACGATTGGATAGCTTTTGGGACGGGAAGAAAAGAAGCTTTTGTTGAAGCTCAGGTTGTTGTTTGTATGACCCTGGACTGATCTTTACCTTATCGTATGCCGAGTCGCATCCCTCGGAGAAAATGTCACTGGCCGACCGTCGATCCCACTAGACGATCACAAGATTGCTTGGCGAACTATGCTAGACAATTCTGGCACGTTCGACACTGTCCTCAGAAGGCCACGGAACGTCGACCCTGAGTCAAGGGTCTGTTGGGAACAGACAGTGGCCGTGTCACTACAGTGCCTCCATGCGAGAACAGGATGAACCTCATTGGCACCCTTATTCTCCCAGTGTTTCCGCGTGACTATGTGTAAAAAGGTGTCGCCTAATATTTGAAATTGACAACCAAACATTTCAATAAAGGTGAAAGATTGAATTTGACTTAAACACTGAGCTCGGAATCGGGATGGAAAGCTGTGGTCGGCACCGGGTCCGATTCGCATCCCAGCTAGCCCGCTTCAAAGGTTTGACCGGGTTGAGCTCTCCACCCATGATGTAGAAGTGCAAAAGCAAAGTTGTGAGCCGGGTTTCCATTGGATCGCAATCACGGCTCGGTGAGCGCCGAGTTAGTATCAAAGCTAGCACGCGGGAGTGTAAATGGAGCGATCATCGATTAGGGATGATGCTGGCGTCAATCCTCCTCACCCCTCGGTGGGGGAGAGGGACGTAATAAGCAAGAAAAGCCAACTCCACGTGCTTTGGTTACAGTGATATCCTATATGTCCGTGGGGCAGTTCAGTCATGGGGTAGTTGTTCCAGAGAGGAAAACAAGAAACGAAAGCCGAGGTGGCTGCCTCCAGATGGAAACAACATATCCGACGTATTGGATGCCAAGACCAGGAAGGTTCCGTTTCAGGGCGCCAAGAAACCTTGAGTCAATTTGAGAAGTCCTGAATTTCAGTCCAAAGACAAACTCGCAGGTCTACCCGATTCAAAACCGAGTCATTGTGACAAAACGGTAAAAACAGCCGGATGCCCGAGTATGTTATTTCATGACACAGCCAGCCTCAAAAAGGACTGTCTAAAAGTAATACTTGTAGGTTGCGTAAAAGGTAATGCTTTGGAGTCATCGCAAGGGGGAAAAGACTGGCGCAGACCCTCGGGAACATTAACAGAAACAGGATTTTTATGAAAACCCATGGTCTCAACCCGTCGTGGGTAACATCGTCGAAAAAATACGCCTATTGCTTAGATATGAGCTGCACAACATTGTCACGAGCCCAAAGCCAATTGAGAGTTCACAGCAAGTAAGCATTGACTGACATGGGGTTTTGACGTTACAGGCGTTCCGAAAGGCGGGAAGCAGAACCGGACATGACAAACCGGCAGCAGTTTCCGAAAGAGCCTCTCGCGCCTGTCTCGTCCCGACTTCCACAACAAGATAATATTAGAGTTTCCTTTAGACTCAATATAGTGTCAGTCAAACTCACATATCGCAAAGCTGATAAGATGTCGAGCAGCTTTCCACTCTGTGCCATGGTTACGCCACCCAAGACAAGCAGACTTTGTACAAGAAAAGTAGATTGAAGGCCTAGAACGTAGCCATCGCGGCTGATCCTGTATGCTCACGAGCATATTGTCTCTACGAGGTAATAACGTAGTGTCCGTAAAAACGGATCCGGCGTGAAGCGCTTTTCTTACATTCCAAAATGACAAAACAACTCGAGCTATGTTTTATCGACAGCAGCCGTGTTCCATCGCCGGAGTATATGAAATTTGAGGCCTACAGGTACCCTGACCTGATTATGGGCTGCATTCAGCACGAGGATAAGCCCACAGTAGACGTCAGCTTATTTCGCAACGATGAAAATAGCTATAAACATACCGCAAGCTTGGATTATTACTACTGCTTTCTACCTACGTTAACCAGACCCTGCCAGTTGACTGATTCCTGGCATCTTATGGACCCAAATGTCCATCTTACCTTCGACTCCATCCACGAGCCATCGCGCTAGTGCGCCCCGCCTGAGAGTTGTAGTCCACCCTTTTTCTCCTATTCGTCCAGTGAACATTTCAAGCTCCCGGTCCTGTCTCCAGCTATTCTCATCAGACTCTCCAGGTATCTGTGCTATGCGGAAAACAGTCCAGTCAAGACCATGATCTTCTTTGCCAAACAAGTAAGCAAGACTCTGCATATTGCGGTGAACAGCGTTATTCAAAAGTGGCATAATGATCGTAACCATGGTCTGAAGAATGTCCAGTGGTCTTCGGGCTGGTTGATAGAAATTGTTCCCATGGCAAGGATTCGTTTAACCCCGTTCTGTTTCATGGCAGGGAAAACATAGTTGCGGTAGATGTTGGCATAAAGAGAAGGGCCGATGTGCTTGTCGTTGATATTCGGCCCGAGGAGGGATACAACTACAGACGAGCAGGCCATTGCTGAGTCTAAGGCTTTGGTGTCACTCATTTCCCCTTCGATTATCTGATAAAGAACTTAAGTTAGTTTGAACGTAGTCCGACTCGGCATAGTAGAGAACATAAGCTCAAAGTCACAACGAACCTCGATTAGAGAGTTGGAGGCTAAGTCACCCGGGAGTTTTGAGGGGGTTCTAGCCAGGAGGATAATTGCATGGTTGCGATGAAGAAGCTCTCGCAATAGGCAAATACCCGCCGGGCCTGTTCCACCAAGAACTAAGACTTTCTTGCCTGACATTGAATAAAGACTTTCAGTTTGACGCAACAAAACTAGGTTCAGTCTTTAATGAACAGTAAACTTTTAATTGCCTTTTATACGACATTTTATCTGCCATCAACTAGACGTTGCAACTATCACGACCTCAAAGTCCGTCGTGTATTGTCGAAAGTCCGCCGCGTCTGAACGTTCCCGCGCGGGAACAGGTCTGGGCGGGAACAGCGCACTAGCAGCTTAGCGGACCCGCTATGGGCATAGTGCCCTCAGCGGATCACAGTAAACATCACCTCAAGATGTCCGAGTCTAAGGTAAACCGCGCGGAAACATCTGAATATCGCATGGTTATTGGGTGTACCAAGCCATATCTTTTGGTTCCCGACCGAATCCTAGAGACGACGGAAACTAGCAGTTCTCACCACAGAACGAAGAATGCCACGGGAGACGTCAAGCTGTTGGACGTGCCGCATACGCCACAAAAAATGCGACGAATCATTGCCCGTCTGCAACGTCTGCGCTGGCCTCGAGATCACCTGCTCCTCCGGCCAAGAGGCCCCGGACTGGATGGATGGCGGGCCGAGACAGCAGGCTATGACTGATCAGTTCAAAGCTGAGGTTACAAAAAGCACCAAATTAAGGAGGGCTCGAAGGGTTGTGCAGCGCATCGTCGGAGATGCCCACGTCAATGAACTTCTGCCGCCGTCAACAACTTCAGGCTCTACCGGGGTCACCGCGAGATACCCTCTGAGACAGAACCCTTCAACAACTGTTGCGCAGTCCAACACATCTCACGACAGAGACTTGCAGTCACAGTCGATTTCTTGTTCCAACGACGGAACACCCAACCCTGGACCCCAGACACCAGCTGCTAGCCCGGAGACGTCCACACCACAACTTCCGACTGAGTTGGAGCAGTGTTACATCTCAGCATATCTAGACTACATTGTTCCGGCGTTATTCCCCTTTTACTATCCGTCCATACTCGAAGGCGGCCGAAGCTGGATGCTTGTCCTTACTCTGGCTAACAAGTCACTCTCCCATGCCGCAACCAGCCTTGCTTCGCATTTTTTTGCACTCGTACCTGTGCAACGTCGCCATTCAGAGAGACCCAAATGCGTGTCTCAGGTTGAAGCTGAACTACAGAAGCAGACGCACATAGCGATGCAAAAGGCACAACAAGACGTCAAGGAAGTCATCCGTCGCGGTGTACATGAGGACTTGATCACACCGGCGTCCGACTGTTTGACAGTATTGTGCATCTCCTGTACCTGGAAGCAGCCTTTGGCACGTCAGAGAATTGGACAATGCACCTAGACGCAGGTATAACCTGGTTGCAACAAATACTTCACGAGGTCAACGACGAAGAGTTTCACGGCTGTAAATGGACCGCTCCATGCCGAAAAGTCGGCAGGCTCGCGTACCCTCAATTAGACAACCCTCCAGAGTTTCCTGCTTGGACACCCGATCAAAGTGCCTTTCGGTTTTTCACGGCGCTTCTTGTAGTTCATGACCTTGTAGCGAGCACTGTTCTTGGACAACCACCACGGTTACAAGCAAGCTATCAGGAGTTGCTCGTTGTTGATGAAAAGCCTGAAGAGGTCCCGAATAGAGATTGCAGTCTCCTCTTGGAGCGCTTCATTGGCTGCCAGAACTGGGCCGTGATGTTGATTGTGGAGGTGGCAGCGCTAGACAGTTGGAAAAAAGCGATGCGCAAGCAAGGATCCTTCTCAAATCTCGAATTGTTTAGAAGGGGCGGGGATCTCGAGATCAAGTTCAGGGAAGGTCTTATCTCATTGGGTGCGCGAGAGCTCAAGGTGCGAGATCAGAGACCACCTTGGTTAGCTGACTACCGCTTTGCCAAAGAGGAGTCTGAAGCCATCATGCTAGTCACTCAGATTTGGGCTCATGCTGGCCTTATTTACCTTCACATCGTCCTCTCAGGCTCAGTCAGCCAGCATAGAGATCAGCGAATCAGTGGCTCAGAACCTTGAGTTGATGATGAAATTGGGCAATGCTCGCTGGTTACATACGCTCGCTTGGCCTATCTGCGTAACTGCCTGCTTAGCCAAGAAGGAGCAAGAAGGCTTGGTTAGTGAAGTTTTCAATCTAATGGGAGATCTTGGGCGCTTTGGTTCTCCCAGATTGGCCAGAGAGGTCTTCGAAGCTGTTTGGCTGAAGAGAGACACTGCCGTGATTGAGTCTTGGGACCTTGAGGCCTGTCTAAATGTTCTGGTCGCCGAGTCCTTTTAGGGTAATCATGAATCGGGATTTTCATAGCAAAAAGGCCAGACGAGGACTTCGAAGGCAGATGAATAGTTGAACGGCGGAAGAACACTTATAAACTCGGAAGATTCAAAACACATCAACGATAGCAGGCTTCTGACTCCCCGTGGTGTGAGCCATCGATATTGATTTGTGTGGAATCAAGTTTTTTCCTAGGAATCTTTGAATTCGGAGTTGATTATTAGGATAACATACGGATTACAGCCCCCGGCCATTACGTCGAGGTCGTAGTTCCGTTTCCAGATGTCTCATACTTCAACACAAATGGCACTGTCTTGACAACATCCCAATCTCCCTCGTTTGTCCTATCCCCAAAGATCCGCAGAGCCCTAACCTTCATGGCGTAAACAGCAGGCTCAAGAATAGTGTTATCAGCCAGCAGCCCATTGAAGAAGGCACGTGTCTCGGTGCGAGGGGCATATGGGAGAGGCCAGCCAGCCAAGCTGCCAAGGGTCTCCTCCTTGCCTCCACTTATACGCAAGACTTCGACCTCGATCGAGGCAGTGCCGACTGTGGGTGAGATAATGACGTTGGGGGTCGCGGACTGGTCTCCGCGGTCGGTAAGAGGTGGGTTGGCTGGGTCAGGGCGCTTGATCGTATAGGTCGTGTTCGCCGGGGCTTGGCTATAATAGTTGGCAAGGTATGCTTGCGCCGGTGTGATGACGGAAATGCCATGCATGCTGCCGACGACTCCAAGATAGGGCAGACTCAGGGAAGGGGCATCGGTGGTACTGGTGAGGGCGATGTAGCCGCTGTAGACTGGCAGACGAGTAGCATTGACGTTAGATGGTGGGATGCACGTGACGGTAAGTTCTGCGGATCCTCCAGCGAGGACGGTGATCTTTCTATTGAGGTTGTCAGTGTAAGGTATTTGAATCATCTGAGAGGCTGTACACAACTTACTCAGAACTAAACTGAAGCTCAGCCCACTCCTCGATGATGGGGTTGGGGAATGAGGCAGCCCTCAAGCGATCCGTGGTCTCCACGAAGGTGTACATGGTGACAGCCTTGCGATGGCTGACTTCAAATACAACGTCGGCAGATCCATGATTCTCGATCTTGAAGGTCTCATTGCTCGTGAAGTAGTCGGTATCGTTAAAGGAGATGCTATCAACGCTGAGCTCGACGTTGCTGCGAGCTGCGTCAAACGCCTGAATAAGTCCAGCACCTTGTTGCGGCACAGGGGCAATGAGATCGGTATGGGCTGCGGTTCCATCATACCAGGCCAACGGCTTTGAAGTAGACGACACGATGGATCTGAGACGGTTGAGGTCCTTCGTTCCGTGGGCTTCAGCGAGAAGAGCGTAGATGGCGGCGTTTAGAGGGCACGCTGCGACTATGTCAGTTTACGTTGCGAAGGTACTTCACCCGCAAAGCCGAAGAGATATACAGGAATGTTACTCACACATGCTTGTACCCGTCATCACACGGTACCCACCCAAGGCAACAGGGAAGGTAGAGAGGATGTTGGCTCCAGGAGCGGCGAATTGCGGGCTGGCTTCCAACTCCCAAGTTGGGCCCCAGCTTGAGAAAGATCCCATGTAGGATCCACTGGAGTTGTTCTCAAGTTCTTCAAGACGAGTCCTAGTGTTGTTTGCGCTGGGGATAGAGATCGTGACGCTGCGACCTTGCTCCAAAAGAGAGAGCCACTGGTCAGATTGATAAGGGGGGATAGAAGCGACACCTTGAATTCCCTCGGAGTAGACATATTGCTCGTCCCGCATAGTACTTGAAAATAATGTTAGACGTCACAAAACATTGAAGAGAAGGAGGCGATGACTCACGTATTGTCGTTAGTGTAGAAGAGAATGTAGTGTCCACCTTTGGCGACGATCTTGCTGCCCTGATCGATTGGATAACATCCTGTGGCGCGGGAATCGGGGAACAGAAGCAGGACAATCTTGTTGCTCAGGTCCGGAGTGTCATCAGGCAGTTCACTGCAAGCATTGTTCTCGCCGGGGCTCCAGAGTTGAAGCGAGAGGTCTCCCACGAGCTCGGGTACACCGGGCAAGTACGCAAAGTCAGATTTGGCACCCGAAGTCGAGTTAGAGTCCACGGAGAAAGTGCCTTCGTTGAGGATAGTGGGGAACTTGGAGTTCGTTACAGCACCACTTCCCGCGACGCCACGACCCGTAGCCGGGGTTGAAGCGTAGAACATGCCGCTACCGCCGTCGTTACCTTCGGAGATGACGACTGGAACACCAGCGTCGACGATGCGGGCAGCAAGGACACCCCAAGCATCCTCCGCCCAACCAGAAGGACTATCATAGAGATTAGCAAAACATGAACACTTCGCCTCAAGTGAATACGGTGCACGAACTCTCCATCAGAACACGAGATGATATCAGCTCCCTCCTCAAAAGCGCGGCTGAACGCGGCGAGCAACACTTCGTTCGTCGATGTGGAAGCGCATCCCCACGCTCGGTACGCTGCCAGCTTGGCGCCAGGGGCGGCACCCGTGAAGCCGTACTCGTTGCCTTCGAGTTGAGCAGCAATGATACCAGCAACATGAGTTCCGTGTCCAGCGCAGTTGTCCATCGGATCCGCATCGGGCTGAAGCGGTCTCACGTTGGGCAGAAAGTCGTCTCCCGTGAAATCCCAGCCGGCCTCCACCAGACACCCGGGGCCGAAGCATCCACCAAGGGCAGGATGGGTGTAGTCCACGCCACTGTCGATGATGGCAATGCGAACACCTTTGCCGGTGATTCCTTGCTCGCGCAGCTTGTCGACCTGGGTCATGACGTGAGGCGAGAAGGTATCCTTAGTTGAGTTTCCGAATGCCGCTTCCTGACGCCTGGCGTTGGCCTTGGTGATCGCACCGTTGGCTGGCGCACCGTGGTCCTCGGGCTTTGCAAGCTGGATCGTACGCACAGGCCAGAGGCTTCTGATGCGCGGTGAAGATTCGATCTTACGACGGAGGAGTGCGCTATCATGATGGACCTCGCCGGCATTTTTGACCTGGAAAGACACGCCTTTGAACAGTCGGTTGCTCAGGTCCATGCGAGATTCGACGTCGAGGCCATCCGCTTTGAGGGAGTTGAAGAAGGTCTCGGGTGTATCATTATCGTCTGCGAACTCGACAATGTAGGCGCCAGGAATAAGCTCGCCCGGGTTGACGTTGTTGTTCTCACTCGTTTCGGCTCTCGGGAGCTTTGCTGGCGGAGGCTTTGTATAGATGCGCGGATGAAGCGGGTTGGCGACGGCAAGATTCGAACCCAGGAGGGCCGAGACTAGTGCGTGTGAGACCCTCATCCTATGTGGTTGATCACCCGCTCACTAAAGGGTAGGCCGATGGATGAGAAGCGGAGAGAGAGCCGCGTTTTGTCGCGCGAACATGTCGTCCATTTAAGAAGATGGTGGCGTTGAACCCCAGAAACTGGTCACGGGCGGCCCGCGATCGCGTCTCCGCTTTCTCATGCTATTCATGGGGGGTTTGTTGCTTCGTGGGAGAAAATGACACGAGATTGGAGATGAAGAACGGCAAATACGAGATTCTTTCGTGATGTCAACCGCAGATCCCCGGCCGTACAGGGGTTCCGCTCCACAACAGGTAAACATTCAACCCAATAGCGAGATCTCTTCACTACGCCGTGAATTCTGAAGAAAACACATTGTTATGACCGGATTGTATGGAAGTAGGCTCTTGAGTTGGACCTCACAGTCGCTGTGTGTCGAGTTGTTCAATGCGATGTCAGTGGCAACGAATCAGTTTGGTCTCGAGTCCTCCGGAATGACAGTGAGCTTTCGGTGTGGGCCCTGAAGGAAATTGCGATGGAGGTTTCCGGCGGAAACCAAGGTCGTTGACCCATGCTACCCGTATCCATGCTGCTTAAATAGAGTAGTATCCGCCCTTGAGCGTCTGCCGAGAACACGCTACACCCACCGAGGCAGGAGGAGCGTTCACGTTGAGGGCCAATTCTTTCTCGCTTCCGTTGCGGACACTGGAAGTTCCATAAACCGCAGGTATTAAAGAACTAGATGATCTGAGTCCAGATGTGATTTATACTTCGGAATAAAAGGACACGAAGCTTCCAAGTCAACCGAAAGGATGGGTCATGTTGTTTTTGGTGTCTAATTATGTCTTAATTTGTCAGAACATATCGGTACCTGGGTTTACCGTCAACCATATCCAAAACTGCCTGGTTGGCCTCCTTCATTGGGCGTGTCTCAACCCAGACCTTGACTCCTTTGGCGGCCACAAGGTCAAACATTTCTCTGATTTCCCCAGGACTGCCAATAACTGATCCAGTCAAGTGCACTCGGGTTCGAATCAGGGCAAATGCGCTCAGTGGAACCGGCTCCTCGGGGGCACCAACTTGAACGAATGTCCCACCACGTGACAGAAGGCCAAGGTACTGGGCCAGAGGCATCTATCATTGCATGAGCTTCAATCCAATCACCACGATTTTCACGGAGAGCGTGACATTCACGTACCTTGGGAGACGCGACCGTAGAAATGATCACGTCGAGGGTGCGGGCATTCTTCGTAGCCCAGTCCTCGTCCTCAGCCGTGGCGATGAAATCGGTTGCACCAAGCTGCGTAGCATCCTGCTTCTTATCAGACTTTCTCGAAATAGCCACCACCTTGTCTGCGCCTAGAGCTTTCGCGAACAGGACTGCACAATGACCGAGGCCTCCAACGCCAATGACACCGACTCTCTTGCCGGGCCCGACGTTGTAGCGCTTCAAAGGTGAGAAGACAGTGACACCGCCACAGAGCATGGGAGCAGCTTGCTCAGGTGCAATTCCCTTGGGGATCTTGATGACGAAGTAACTCGGGCAGCGATGGTACAACGCATATCCGCCCTGTGTCTGGCTGCCGTTGCGATGGAGGCTGTTGTAGGTGTTGACGCGCTTGGTGCAGTAGTTCTCCTCGCCGACTTCGCACGCATCGCAGGGCCCATCGCGCGAAAGACACGAGTCGGATTGCGCGCCTACGCCGATGATGTCGCCAACTTTGATGCCGCCTTCTGCCTGAGATCCGACACGCACGGCTACACCCACAATCTCATGGCCGACGACGGCAGGAAATCTGGTGGCACCCTAAAAGTCACCGTCAGCACGCTAGCCAATTGAGACTCGGAGAACATGCAGAGTGGCAGACGCTGCATGAGTGTGCGACATACCCAGCCAGCTCGCAGAGTGTGAATATCGGAGCCGCAAATGCCCGAGTGAGTGATCTTGATATCAACGTCCGTCTCCTCCCAGACTTTCGGCTCATACTCTCGCCAGACCATCTTGCCGTCCACCGAAGAGGGGTCGTCCGCCACCCAACCCTCGAATTTGTAGTCGGTGGCCATCTTGAAAATAAAGTATGATGAAGCTCTGCAACGTTGATCGTGAAAGAATGCAGTGAGCACTTCAACGTCACTAAAGATCCTTTATATTTCAATCAAAAGTTTTGCAAAGAAATGCCGGGCAAGATGTGTTTGTCAGTGTATAGATTAGCGTCAACGCTATCCGAGTTACCGAGGTGTTTCGGGCGGAGAACATGACGAAATACAAAAGCTTCCCAACTACCGGAGTAGAAACGGAGTTAGGGGGAGCCCAGTAGTGGCACTGATAGTGTGCAGGATGCCAAATCAATATTCTTTATCTGACGATTAGCTTGTGTCGGCCACAATTCTGTAAAGCTCTGATCCACCTTACTCCCACCTCGCTCACACCGTCACACGTAGTCCATCCGTCAGCAGACTGCAGATGGGGGCGCGTCTCCCGATAAGATGGAAACGCGGCAGAGGGGTCACGGGACGCGGGGTCATCGGCGTGAACTCGGAGTGGAGTAATTACCCCACTACATCCAAAGAGGCTACAATTCCCCGAGATTATCTTGGATCAATCTTTGTCTCCGAGCATCGCTTGGAAAGCTAGATATCACTTTGAACATCTGCCATATGGCGCACAGTCAATCTGCGGTCTTCCGATTTCATAAAATTTTCTTCTGTAACGTGACAGTTTCTTATGTAAAGGGCTGCCAGCATCGATGCTTCGTTGTTTCCGCTCAAGGAACTATGCTGACCTTGAGACCGCCTAACGATTTAGCTGTGCGAAAGGCTGTCATGATGGAATCTCATCGTCAGATCATTGGTCCCGAGATAAATGTTGAATAAGATAAAAGTTAGTGTGGATATGTATGGGGGGCAACAATGTTTAATAGGCGGGCTGTATTTAGCTCTACTCCCCTTTCTCACATTGGAGATCTTCCAGTTGAGGCTTCGTTTCCAGGAACAGTCTCATCACTTCAGCCATCTCCCACCTCCGCGTCCATCTTCCCAAGGCTGTTGCAGATTGGGAAAACACAGGTGTTCTTCTCTGTTCAACAGCCACTAACGGTTAAGTGCTTGCAAAATGCTTTATGTTCACTATTAGACGCAAGCGAATGATGTCGACGATGCTGGGTCCCCACCCACGTAGTGCTGAACTTTGGGGTACATGCAGATATCTCTCGTCATGTGCTTGCCATAAGCGTTGAGCCCCTCAACCCGCAATGTGATCGGTGCGATTCCCTTCTCAACCCAGTCAATCAGCGCGGACAACGTGTTCCGCGGAGCGAGGCCATTCGAAATACTATGATCAGCGCCCGGAGCGAGAAACATGCGAAAGTAGTCGTGGGCTTTAGGGTCCTTCTTGAGAACTCTGTTTGTGTAATCGACCGTACCGTTGACTGGAATAATCTGGTCGGCCATCCCATGCCAGCTGAGCAGTTTGCCTCCAGCCTTGCGGAACCTGCTCAAGTCGGGATCGGAAGTGCCGGTGATTGATTCGTACTCGTTTCGTGACGCGACGAAAAGATCGTCCCACTGACTGTGGCCAAGGGCTTGAAGATCGAGGTTGGCTTTTTTGGCAACAAAGTATCGCGCGTATGACTCGGCGATGGACAACCTGACCGGCGCGCATTTCGCTCCTTCGCCCTCACATGATGTATGGAGAGCACCAAATTGCCACATTTTTGCGTCTCTCCCGTATCCATACCATTGAAACTCGCCGCTAACGCTTCGTGGTCCATTCCAGGCAGCATTTGCTGCCTCTGCTGCTTCAAGAGTGAACAACGCGTCTTTCCCTCCACAGTTGAAAGGTTGGCCGACGAGGGTACTGGCATTGAAGAAGCACCGAGAGGGCATAGAGACAATTCCATCCTCGACTCCATCAAGCCCGTCGCATGCTTTCATGGCCGCAGCTGTGATGGCTTCGAACTCGCAAGGTCGCGGGTAGACGCCCTTCTTATCCATGACTCTGTGAGCCCACAAAGGAGACCATTGGAACCCATCCCAGTTGATGGCAGGACAGAATCCTAAAATCCCATCGAAGTCATCTGGATAGCGCTGGGCTAGCATGTAAGCCTGTCTTCCGCCAGTTGATCCGCCGTAAAAGTACGCGTACTTTGGGGGGGTGCCGTAGAAAGCCTCCGTCAAAGCTTTCCCAATTGTGGCCATGTCGTGTAAGGCGACGTGGGAGAAGTCGATAAAAAGAGGCCAGTTGATGTTTCCGGAACTGGTGAATGCCCAAGACATATCATCTCCTGATGCCTCGTCAAGTTTACTCGAGTGGCCACCATCAGTCGTGCTGACGGCGAATCCTGCCTCTAAAGAAGGCATCATCGTGATCCCGCCCACTTCGATCCCCCCCGTAACCCATCCGCCGCCTCCATTTCCCTGGAATCTTCCGTTCCAATTTTCCATCGGAAGAAAGGTCGTAACCTTGATTTCATCGTTCCAGCCGGGATGAGTATAGATCACTGTGACGTTGCAGAAGTTTAGGCCATGAATCGCGCGGCCGAACCGGAATCTGGGGTGAAAATTGTATGTGAAGTTCCGTTGTTCAGCCGCAGTAAGTGAAATGATACGAATGCCATCGAGCGCAGGATGTTGTATACTGCCAGCTTCGCATGCTTTATTTGCGCCAAGAGCAACCTGCGTGAGGCTGGGGTCTGCCCATTGAGCGAGTGCGGTTGGAACTAGGAAGCCGCAGATCCAGCCGCGAATAGAGATCATATCGGACACCATATCACGGGGCGAATGAAGATGCTTTTGATATAGCTGAGCGACAGGCTAGCGTGTACTACTGCTAGATGAGGACGTTGAGGCGATCAAAATTTCTGAGTAGGTGCTCTCATCAGGAGCCTCAGTAAAGAAAGGCCTTGCCGCGTCAATCGACAGAGAATCATTTCATCCCGTGCTTCTGAACTTAGTAATTATTTACGCGAACACGCCAATCAAAAAGAGAAAACAAATGAGAGAATTTTACCTTGTGGCTAGACTGCATGATGTGGCCATTGTGTGGTTGATTCGGTTTCGCGAATGTCGTGGGGAGAAAAGGTTGTCCTCCATCAGTTGACACGTGTATCGACCGACACATCACTCTTTCCGGTATTTGTCCTTGCTTCCTCCTTTCTGCATTGTATGTAGAACTGGGAACTTTGAGGTGAGATGCAGGGATGGGATAGTTTTAGGTTTCCCCCGCTCAACATTGTCAGGGAATGTGAGGAACAACGCGAGTGCCCATCAGACGACTATGGCGCTCAAGCCCCAAGACGCATCGGCATCGGGTTCTTCGAGGGGTCCGAAGCTTAGATTAAGGAAGGAGATGGGCGAGGTCTCCTACGTCCCTGGTATTTGAGCATCAAAGTATAGAAAATGCCATGGTCTCGATATTAGGCTTTGCTGCAGCGAACACCAACTCGTTGGTCCGAAGCACAGCACTTTCAAATTGCATCTTATGTATCACCTTCAGAGAATCCAACCACCGTAATGGCGTAATAAAATATCTCTTGCACATGGTGTGGGCTGTTTTCAGTCAAATCAGCTGTCTACAAAGGATCTTCACTCTCGTCGGTCTGCCCTAACGATGTCTTGATTCTATTTGTGGCGCATCCTACCCCATATTGAGCAGCGACTCAATTAGATCAGGTGCCACATCATTTCCCAGCCTTTCCGCGAAATTCTGCTTCAATTTCCATGTGAATGTTTCTCTGCAGGATTCAAGTGTCTTGGCTCTGGTCAGTGTTCTGAGAGGTTCGAGTTCACCAACAGGTGCCGACAGGCAAAGGTGACTGTAACTGCTCCAAAGGGATGGGTCCCGGAATTTCCCCTTTCGGCTGCGACCGAGTGGGACAGGCCGAATACGGCCCCCCGACGAACATCGGCCCCACCCCGGGATATCGGTCAATGTCAAAGCATACCAAAAGCATCCGTCTCCATCACGACGTAACTCAGATGGCATGATCAGTGTAATTGAAGAACCACACTTGTCTGCTCCTGTCTCTCTGTTATTATACCTGATCAAACCTGGAATTACCGCCCTACCTTATCTACAGCGAAGTCAAGATGTGCGGCATCTCGGCTTGTCTCACTCTTCCTCCAGGCTACCACTTTCATACTGAAGCCCTTAATGGATACGCAAGCGGACTTGATAACCTTATCAACAACGACGGGAATGATAAAACAAGAGATTCACAGGGTCTCAAAGATCAACTGAGAAGGAGCCTCGATGCCATAAGCCATCGTGGCCCGGACGCACAGGGGGTGTGGGCAAGTGAGGATGGCTTCGTGGGTCAGTACTGTTGCTCATACTGAACCCTCCTCTATGAACTAAGCATCATCCACCGCAGGCATGGGTCACTGCCGCTTGGCTATCAACGACCTGACTCCTGACGGCAATCAACCTATCCATAGTGATGATAATGCCATTCACGCAGTGGTCAATGGCGAGATCTATGATCATGATCGCATCCGAGAAGAGTGCAGAGAAAAGGGGTTCGTGTTCAAGGGACGCAGCGACAGTGAAGTCATTCTTGCATTGTACAAGGCTTTTGGCGCACCTCGGTTTCTGGATCATCTCCGAGGAGAATTCGCTTTCGTCCTTTATGACGAGACAGCGGGAAAGGTTATCTTGGCGAGAGATCGATTTGGTATCAAGCCACTGCTGTGGACAATCATCCGGCAGACTAATGGGGTTATCAGACTTATGGTCGCTCCAGAAGCAAAAGCTTTCCTACCTTTGGGGTGGAAGCCGCAGTGGGATGTCGGCGCGATTGTGGACGGCGGATGGATGCAAGACGGAAGGTCATTATTCAAGGGAGTCAAGAAAGTTCTCCCGGGGCACTGGATGGAGATATCCAAAGACGGCATGATGCAAGTACATCAGTACTGGGATGCTGATTATAAAAACAAAGTAATTGGGCCCCCAATCGTTTGGGGGGTATTCAGCTAACAGCTTGTTAGACCGAGGGAGAGACCAGGAGCGTCGATGAGATGGTTCAGGGTCTGCGGGACAAATTAACAGAATCAATTCGTCTTCGTCTAAGAGCAGATGTCCCGATTGGCATTTACCTCTCTGGTGGTATCGACTCGTCTTTGGTTGCCGGAATAGTAACCCACTTGGTACGAGATGAAGGCATCCAGATTGGCAATGAAGACGCGACGAGCCGCATCAGCTGTTTCACGATTCAGTTCCCCAAGGAATCTGGATTCGATGAAAGTGGTAAGAAGGTTCCCAATGCTCAAGAAAATGTCAAGTCTCTCATAATACTGTTCTAGATATTGCCGAGCGAACAGCAGAACATCTTGGCATCCAGATCTCAAAGAAGCAGATTGACGAGAATGAGTTGGCCAATAACTTTGCTGACTGCGCTTATCACTGCGAGCATCACCACTTCGATCTCAACTGCGTTGGCAAGTTTGCGCTCTCGACTTTACCGAATGCAAATGGTGTTAAAGTTGTGTTAACCGGAGAGGGTGCCGACGAACATTTTGCCGGCTACGCATTCTTCCCTCCAGATCTACTTCGTGAACCCGACCTTTCCATGCCGGACTCGCCGTTAGTAGGCGACTCGCAGCTCAGAGAACATATGCAAAGATCCACTGAGCGGGATATCAAGATGCTCATTCCCCGTGCCGGCGCTTTTGAGCACGGTTGGGAGGCAACGCCGGGTATTCAAAAGGTCAATAACACCATTCTTCCCCCATGTATCCTGACATGGCAACCCAACCTTGACTTGTTCGCGCCATGGGTACGGGAGGACAAGCGATGGGCCAACCTCGACTGCAAGGAAGTCATAGTGAAGTCCTTCAAGCCGTCGACACTGCAAAAGATGCAGAGAAAGTGGCATCCACTCCACACAGCCCAGTACATATACAGCAAGGGCCCTCTACCGAATATTCTACTAAGTTGTCTCGGTGACTTGACCGAGATGTCTCATAGTGTGGAGGCTAGAACTCCATTCCTCGACCACAAGCTAACAGAATACGTCAACAACTTACCTCCCAGTCTTAAGATGGCCTACACACCCGACAAGATACCCCCTGAGCGACATCAAGGTCCTTGGTGGGAAGGTATTGGCGTCGCGTCACAAGCCTTGACCGAGAAGTGGATCCTTCGAGAGGCAGCTAAACCATTCATTCTCAAAGAGTTGTATGAGCGGCAGAAGCACCCATTCACAGCCCCTATCAAGTGGTCTAGGGGTGGACCGCTTCACGACATGCTTCAGAATACTCTGACCAGAGAAAGAGTAGAGAATCTTGGATTCGTTGATTATAATATCGTAGAGGATGCGCTTGATCGTGGCTTTGGTGAGAAGGCAGATGTCAAAGCCTTCAGGATACTGCTTTTTGTGGCTGCTTGGGTGACGCTAGGTGAGCGTTTGGGAATCCCAAAAGCTTCCCTGCAAGATTAGTATTAGGACTGGGCTAGGCTGAGATGACATGTCGGGACATGTCGGTCAATATAAGAAGAATCGAGAGTAGTGTGAAGATGTGTCATTTGAACCGCGGAGCGGTTCTTGTAGTGATGAAACACATTCAAGCTGAAAATCGATTCCTTCCCGATTTAGAATGATTTGATAAACATGCCTAGGCCAAGTTTGGATACCTTTCTAACTCGGATGAGGATAGTTGTTGTCCATAGAATGTTCCGGCAATGATCGAAACATGAATCAAGACCTCTGGGTCTTAAATTACTTCATCTCCAGCTTCTGTGCGGCTCCTGGAACAGGCCCCAACCAGCTCAAGCGCTTAGACACGAAGATTTCAGCCATCGGTGTGACCCATTTCTGGTCGTTGAAGTCATCCAGTGTTCCCGCCTTGAGATACATCAATCCATTAGAAGCTGGTCCGTCTCTCCAGAGAGTGACACCGCAGTTGTTGCAGAAATGGCTGATGACAGTGTTGCCACTGTTGGCCGTCGTGCTGAATGTCTTGGGAATTCCGGTGATTTCGACATCTTTGAGGGCGACAACCCAGTTGAAGCCAAAGACACCACCAGAGATCTTCCGACAGTCGCTGCAATGGCACAAAGCCTGTCGAAATTGTCAGAATTTTGGAATTGAATTATGGATATAAGATAGACGGAGACTTACGGCAGCCATTGGACGACCTGGAATTTTGATCTTCAGGGCCTGGCAGAGGCAACTTGAGATGGCCATTGTACTGAGCAGGGTATTTTTGTGTCAATTAAGAACACCAGAAGTATTGGAGCGGAGAGTAATTTACCGATGAGGATAGGGCATCAGACTGATACTACAATGTTGCTGAATTATTATATTGATGCATGTGGTCAACCTTACCCTCCCTCTTATAGTCGAACTCATCAACCTCTCGCTGCTCAGCTTCTCGACCAAGATGCTGAACTGGGCAGGATGCCGCTAGTCTATTTCAGGCTTTGCATCCGATCGTGTTCTGTGATTGGCCTGATTAAGTTTGACGGCGAGACTGGGTTGTGGCACAGAGATGGACCGAACTACGTCGTTCTTCATTGTGGGGGAGAGCTAACGTGGAGATATGTGTCGGTGGGAGGACCTAGTTCAAGTGATATGGTATTAGCAATTGTCGATGTTAGCTATAGCCCATTCAAGTCAGGTACTTAGTCCGGAATTTGCGGGATTTCGGGTTCAAGGCAAAATCCGCAAATAAGGCACTGCGCAACTCATTGATTCTCGTTGAGATTTTGTCTGAAGATGATATCTTTCTTGTCGAGCAAAAAAACGTCGACGACAGTAGTCTGGCGTGGCGCCGAGTACATGTTTCAACCTCACATGCTAGCAATAATTGTCATCAGTCCAAACCCCGTCAATTTTCCGACATGGCAAAGTTTGCTCTTGACCCAACCCCTCGTTTCTTCTCCTGCCAAGCACGAGTTCATGATTGCCGCCATGGGCCAAAGCATGCACCACGCCCTAAACGGCCATCCTTGATACTGCTCGACTCCAGGATGACCATCTACGAAAATGGCAGAGATTTTCTCACATATCTGCCTCACGTTTTCGCTTCCATGCTCTGTGAGACTACGAAGCTCGTCCCCGGCTTCTGAATGTTCCTCGGCCGTGATGATCATACTGAGCATCAGCTCTGTGAGTTGCAATTTCACTGTCAAATAGAGACAGGATGCTATGACGATGTTTGGATGCGAAGTTATATTAATGAGATCATTGAAAGCCGTTTTCTTTGATGCAAGATTGCCTGTCGAGTTAAGCGATAAAGCTGCTTCCGCAAGGTCGTGAATAAGATCGAGCCCCGGTCCAAGGATTTCATCAACAGTCGGGCCCGAACTGCTACTCGGGTGGGATATTAGTCTTTCGGCTGATGCTTTGTATTCCACGGCTCGACTCACTACAGGTTCGAGATTGGTCCATTAGCCAAGGATGGTCCGAATTTAGACAGCGTGATCCAGAGTGGCGCAAAGCCTGGGGGGCTCATAAAGTATTCCATCAACTACCTCTCGGGACATGGGTTGTCAGTGATGAGTTGTCCATGCTTCTGAAGATAGACGAATTTTCCTTACCGCGACATGACTGAAGAATTTCAATACTACTCTGTCCAAGTCATTCTCTAGTTTCAAGGATGATCTATGTTGTAGAAGAGCCAGGGCGCCTCGAGAATGTGGGTGGCAAGTGGCCTCGGTATCCACAAGTCTGCTCTGTGGCTGCGCACCGATAGCCTAATTACGTAGATGTCAGATATGGTCTCGTTGAGTCATAGACGACAAAGTGACACGGCTCACCTCGAAGAGACCCAGGATGAACAATGCGGCCATCACAGAGTCATCTTGTCCCACAGTGGGGTTCTTCAAGGCATCGTTGAGGCCCATAATTGCCCTTCCATAGTGGCTTCTGGCTTGCACCATGAGTCCGCATTGAGTCAACTGCCGTGAGGAACTGGCAAGTGCTGTGGCTTTCAAAGCGTCGAGGAAGCAATCGGCAGGGGTTGCGGAAGATATGGCCGGCAACATGCTGAAAAAGGCAATGCCGGAGTCTTCGGAATAGTCGCGATAGAAGTGGTTTAAGATCATTGTCCCTTGATCGGGTTGTACTTGACGGGGAATTGTTGGTTCCGTAGCCCGCTGCTGCCTTTCCTTCAACTTCTTTGTGACTCTGGTATGAACCAGCTGGGCAACATGGAAGTTTTCTTCTCGGTGGAAAGTCTGCCATGTGTCCCGGTATCCCTTACACGTTCGCTTGCTTAATCTGCATTTCTTGCAAGTTGGTTTCTCTTCATCGCACTGGATGCACAAGTTACATGAGTCACTTCTTTCTATGTGGCAAAGGATGCCAAAATCATTCTGAATCACTGCATCCCCACGTACCTTGACTTTTCTCTCCTTGCAAGTAAAGCACCCACCCGAAGGTCTTCCTATATTCCCCATGCTAAGTAAGCTAGGTAGTTAGCGTTTGGAAATGGTATGCCAAGTCTGGTTAGTCGATCAGATTATCTTGCGACAATAATTGTTTGTATTCGATCAGGAGCTCGCAGCATGTGAGGTCAGCATCAAGAGGAATCAACTGGTTCTACCTTATTGAAGATGTGTAGAATGGCTCGTGTTAATCAGAGGCTAAACCATTTGCGGCCCGCCATCCGATGCGAACAGATGTGGACCTTAAACCTAAAGTCTAAGTCTAATTCGGCATATTTACCCAGCTTGACGCACTAAACAAAACCATCCCACCGGCACATTGACCAATTCTGGACATGCGTTTTACTCCAAACTAGCACGGCCATGCTCCAAGGGAAAGGTTATAATGATTATTCCGACAACATGCACTTATCGTTGAGTGGTTCCTCGGGGACTCAGTCGTACATACTAGGTATATGGGCTTGTTAAAATAGCTCCGCCCCCCCCCGCCCGCGGGTCAGCCTTGAGCTGGCATAGGCCTCAGCGCCAACATCGTAGGGCAAAACCCAGCTCCCTGCACGGACAGACAAGCAAACTTTGTCGAGCTTGTGAAAGTCAAAGCAACTACTTGTGACCTGAGCATGGTTTTCCAACAGCAGGTTTATTAACGCTGGATTATTTCCCTCGACGGGTGCATGGAAACCCGCAGGCCAACACTCGAGATACCACCTTCGTCGAGGTCCCGAAGGAGTAGACCCCTCGAAAACACCTTGGCTTATTTACGAGAACTCATAATAGACGTGATCCCACTTTCCACCATTGTCCACCTTGATCTGAATGAGCTGCTTGTTGATAGAAAAGTCCGCAATCGAACCTCTGATTGCTGAAGAGAAGATTGTTGTTCCGAGCCTCTCCCAGCACCATTTGCGGTTCGCGTTCGTCTCCTTGCTGGAAATCTCGAAGGATGCAGTAGGTCTTAGTCCGATCTTGGTACGGCACTCTCCCAAGGCTTTGTTCATGTCGTCGTTCTCAATCTGGTAGCCCAAGACCTCCTTCAACTCTGAGGGTTGAAGGCCAGTCATCTTCCAGCATTCCTTGAGAACCTGTCGCATCTTGAGGCGGGGCGTGGTGGTGTCGAATCCGTTCATGGCCTTGATGACAGTCAGGCGCTTAGACATCTTGTTGACAAGTAGGGTGTCGACAGGTGAGGTGTTGCCCTCCTCGTCCCGAGCAGTGTAGCCGTCAGCGTAAACGGAGAAGGCCCATCGGTTTCCAGTTTCGTCAGCTTCGGCATCAACAGCGTAGGCACGGTTTCCCTGCATCAGAATTAGTCAATTGGCCCTCAAAAAGAGCTTGGTTGATTACTTACAGCAAATGGCCGGACAGGTTGGCCAGAGATCTATTTCTCAGGGTCAGTTTACCGAGAAGACCGCCTGGATGAGGGCTGGAATATTTGAACATGTGTCTTGGGGCAACATACTAGCGTGAGAACGGAGCCGAGTGCCAAAAGAATGGCAGGGAAATGACTTGAAAGCATTTTGTTAAGCGAGCGTAATGCAAATTAGGCAAATGAGCGTCAGTTGCGCGATGGCAGGCTGTATGTAGAGGCGGACTGAAGAGCTGCGTTTTTGATACCTAATAGATGAAGATGCTTGTTTGATGATAAGGTATATATCCTCATTCTCTGAACTTGCGCATCACAGAGAGTTGTCGGACACACCGAAACCTTAATCAATTCCCTCTCTTGAGGAATAGGAGAGTATAGTGGGGCAGGTCTTGGTCACAGAAAATTCAAGAGCTCGAGTTGGTTATGCGCGCAGAACAATAGTTGCTTGCGGACTTGAAACTCCTTCGCTGAATCGCTTGATGTGAGCTATCACTTTGACTTCAATATGACGATCCATTTTGACATTGTCTTGTATTGTTTCGTCAATTGCATTTAGTTGCGAAAGAAAAAGCGCTTTGGGTTGTCGTGGATCTCCAGCAAGTGGGACATTGCATGCAATGAGTCAGGCAAGTTCACTATATTTGGCACCAGATTGTAGATCCTTGGCATGGAAGAGACGGGACGAACATGTCGCAACTGCGCTGTGAACCGTAAACTCTATTTATATGAACTATCATGTTTAATTAACTGGCCCAGTTGCAGACTCAACGAGTCAACTATCTTCAAGCAGTGTTCGGGCCCACCGATGTCAAAGTGCTCTCTTGTTTGCAAAGATCAAGGAGCTGACAACTCCTCAGCTGAGGGTGGCTGAATTAGCCATATCATCCAGCTTTCTCCCTCCAGGTTAGGCTTGAAAGAACCAACATCATTGGTCTCTAGTCTTTCGTTAATGTCAAAGCCACTATGCGTCACTCGCTCTTTCCATGTTTTCTCAGCCTAGCCACGCTGACGGCTGGTGCAGCGCTGTCGCCACGAGAAAAGGACGTTTCCCTGAATAATCAGTGGAAGAACCATGACGAGATTGCAGCTTTCCAACAGCAAACGGCGGATGGCACCCCGGGCGACATCGAACTTCGTTTCAAGCCTTGGCTGAACGACGGTAGCGGATGTTTCCCCTATGCAGCTGTCGATAAGGATGGCTTCCATGGGTAAGTCTCTTCTCAGCTTCTCTTAACGTCTAGGCTTCCCTCTCATCGATCCTCTCTCCAGGAGTGGCCTCAAGCCTACGGGCAAAAGTGGAGGTGATTGTCGAGACTCAGCAAAGGGTCAAATCTACTCCCGAGTTGGAACCTCTAATGGGCGCCCGGCCGTTCTGTACTCATGGTATCTTCCCAAGATCCAGACCAAGACCGAAAACCACAGGCACTGGTACCTCACTGCTGTAGTCTGGCTACACACTGAGACATGCAACGCCGCTGCTGGCAACTACGACATTGCGGGCATCAGCTATTCCACTGGCACGGAGACATACGACAAAGGCCTTACATCGTCGACTATCTTTGCCTCTGGAGACAGCGGAACGGGCGCTACCAACACGCACGCTATCGTGGGCTACGACGGCCAGGTCAACGTCTTCCCTTCAGCAAACAATGCTCAGTACGGACTGAGCCCGCCGCTGATTAGTTGGAATAAGCTGTCGCCGGCAGCCACGTCACAGTTCAATGACTTTCGCTACGAACATGCCCGCTGCCCGTTCACCGATGCCAACATCCAAGCCTCTCTTGACGCGGCTTACAACGCGGACTTTTACGTCAATATTGCGGCCGAGCCTGACTCGAGTTGCGGCATCATTGCGACTCCCACTACACCTTCAACACCAGAGGCTTCTTCCACGGGTGTATCAAGTGACCCAAACACTGACCCTGTGGAAGACGGACCGGACATTCCGATCTATTCCTTCCCCGCAGATCCTACTTACACACCCACCCCTGACAAGAGGCTGTAAGATTTCAAGCTTGCAAGTGATGAATCAAGTTCTCGACTGTGGGTAGAACAAATATAACCTAAGTCAGCTTCAAACAATCCCAGGCTAAATATCCATGAAGAGTTCACCCTGCAACTACCCACTAATGTTGACATATAAATGCACTTTGCATCACCCCCAATTCTTTGCTTCATTTTTTCATGATGATGATGATTGGCATTGCATACTGATACAACCATCCTTCTCATTTCAATCGATGGTCGAAGTATCTTTCTCCCTCAGGCTGGGAAAACCACTGAGTACCTTATGTTGAGCTTAAAATCACATCCAGACTTGCATTCACGGGTGAGGTTAGACCAGCATGCATTGAATGGTGCTGCAATAGGGAGATGGGAGCCGAGAAAAAGGTATTGTTCCCTGGGAGAACACCTGGAGTGTGCGCTAGGACGGGGTGTAAGGGCGCACTGACTCCAATCTCAGTACTAGATTAAGGCCCTCGGGAGGATTCCTAGGCTTGTTGCGAAGTCAAAGTTTTGACATCATGTTTGATATTGACACGATGTTGTCTACATGTTTGTGGAAATCATCAGCAACGGCATGCGACTCTCGCGCTATGCATGAAAGGGACATCTCAGGGGCACCTTCACATAAGGCGCGGCAGTGTACTATTCTCGCGGTCGTAGATCTACTGAGGTGCTTGATGCCCATCATGAAGACTCGAAGTTTACTCTGCCCGTCAACTTGGGATATAAGAAGAAAGTGACGATTGCCCGGTCCTTTTCTTGACTTGTCAAGATGTGTCGGTCGATCATGTTTGGTGCACAAAACTGAACTGGAGCGATGTGTAAGACACTTACCCAAGGAGGATGCAACAGGCGGCCGGGTTTCTCGGCTGATCCCCTCACGCTCAGTACCTCAATTGTTGTACTCCCGGCTCCTACTAGAGACTTGACAGGGATTCAAGGGCGTATATAAATTTCTTCCAGGAGAATCATTTGTATGATTGCAGCGCAGCTCACACCGTGAATTGATAGGAACTAGGGACCAGTGTGAAGGTCACGGCAGTATCATGCTATACAAACACTTCGCTCACGAAAATGCGCCAGGATAAGCTGTGCTGTCAAGGCAGTCCTGATATATACGTTTATGAACGCCTCGTTGATGAATATTTCTGAAGAGGCGAACATCTCAAATGGCCTGTAACTTGTTACGAGCAGAAGCTCAAGAAACAGATTTGGTCTCGGCGTTCATCGCTAAGCATGGTCAACCGACATCGGCGCATCAGCAATGAGTCGGTTGATCATCGGATATGATTATATCGTAATACATCTATGAGATTAGTGACCTGCTTCTTTAGGCAAGCCTTCCAGTTGGACTCGGCTAGTGTGGATCACTTTGCCAGGCAGCTTGGCAAAGCAACACTTCCACGTCGTCTAGTGCGAGTACTTACATGTAACTTCTTTATTCAATCCCAAAAATAAAGGACCCCTCAATTGGTAATCCGACTCCAAAAACGTTGAAAGGTGTGTCTGAGACTCCGAGTTGCGGGTGTCGATGTGGAGTCTTCTCGCGGAGTATCGGCTATGGCGTGACGCCAATCCCCCAGCCCATCATCCCACATCGCCGGGCTTAATTGCGACGGTGCCCCGCACCCCACGTCATGACATAAAAAGGTTACCGAAGCTGATGAACTTTGAAGTTGATAACTCCATGCAGAAAGTTTGAGCTG
This sequence comes from Colletotrichum fioriniae, assembly GCF_027942845.1. Taxonomy (NCBI): domain Eukaryota; kingdom Fungi; phylum Ascomycota; class Sordariomycetes; order Glomerellales; family Glomerellaceae; genus Colletotrichum; species Colletotrichum fioriniae. The sequence continues at coordinate 1,066,164 of NW_027076844.1, read as the reverse complement.
GTCACTACGTCCAGATTCGCCTTGCTTGCAACTTCCCAACATCTGCCTCAACAAAAGATCTCTCGACTTCGTCATGTCCACCATCAAAGTTGGTGTTGTGGGCTACGGCTTCGCCGCTAAGAACTTCCACTTGCCCTTCATCACTGCCAACAATGACTACCAAGTGATCGCCATCCTTCAACGAGCGGAGGCTCCCAAGGACCCGTCCTCGGCGGCACCTGGCTCTCACTGTAAAGTCGACTTCCCTAACATTAGGCACTATCGCACAGAGGAGGAGTTCTTCGCTGATCCTGATACACAACTCGTTGTTGTTGCAACACACACCGACACCCATGCTTCATTTGCTGAGAAAGCTTTGCGAGCTGGGAAGCATGGTATGTGCAATTCAGTGCCCAATCTTTCCATGTTATGATGTGGGATCTGACTGTCGCACACAGCAATTGCGGACAAGCCATTTGCGAGATCATCCGAGGAGGCAGACCGTGTCATCGAGCTTGCAGAGAGAAAGGGCTTAATTCTGTCCTGTTTTCAAAACCGGAGATGGGTAAGTGATGTCTCATTTATTATAGTTTCCCCCGCGCAGTTGCTTATTAGAAATTAGGATGGCGATTTCCAGACATTGAGGAAGCTCATCAACGAGGATGCTTTGGGCGACATCAAAGAGGCGGAAATTCACTATGACTTCGAGTCGCCTCCTTGGCTCTCTGGAATGACCAAGAAAGAGTACACACCTGGCGATGGCATGGCCTTTGGTCTTGGTATGTTGGACCTTTCATGTTCGCTCAACCTTGATCGGCCTTGTCTAACTGTAATTTGCATCCTCTCAGGAACCCACAGCATTGACCAGGCTGTCACACTGTTTGGTCGTCCCAAGGCCGTAACAGGCTTCTTCAGAGCTCAGAGAGGCATTGAGAGTGAGGTTGAGGACTCTTTCACAATTATCCTGCAGTATGATGGGCCTCAAAAGGACCTCCTCGTCACTGTCAAGACGTCAGTCACCACGCCCATGTCGCAACAGTTGAAGCACTTCATCCGAGGCACCAAGGGTTCTTGGCTTAAGGTAAGCCCATCGCTGGAGTTTTATCCGCAAGAACGTTTCCATTTACTAATAACTCGTCCAGTTCCAACAACGAAGCACATGCCCTCAAGAAGAGCAAATCTCAGAGGGCCGCAAACCATTGGAGCCTGGCTTCGGCGAAGAGCCAGCGGAGGTGTACGGCACTCTGACCACTTACAAAGAATTCAATAAAGACCAGAAGTTCGATGAGGCGACGAAAAAGTATGTCGGGCGAGTTCCAACAATCACAGGGCGATGGCTTGGCATTTATGAGAACCTCGCAGATGCCATCAACGGTAAAGCTGAGTTGGAGGTTAAGGCAAGGCAGTCTCGAGATGCGATCAGAATTATCGAGCTTGCGAGGGAATCTCATAATTCTGGAGCGACTGTTGCGTGGAAGTAAAACTCTGCTGCAACGGCTTCGTTCCTAGGTGTACCATATGATTTTATCCCCTGTACTCGACTAGCTGTGTTGAGTTGGAATGGAGAAGACTTCCTTGTACCGTGGTGGCATTTGGGTCTCAGAAAAAAGATAATCCTGCAATAACATGGAACTATAAGAACGAATTAATTTTGTAGGACTCAAAATTGCCAAAATTCAGAACGCCTCGCTTACAGTGATCTAGGGCGTTGGATTTTGACACATGATCAGCTGTCTTGATTCCGGCGAAAGGCCTCCGAGCTTCTCCGCGAAGGCTCACGGTGACCCACATCAGGCTGCAAAAAGTGGCTACACACCAATCACAGAATCATACCACAATTATAGACGGCAAAATTCGGCTCCGGAGAGCCCGCTTAAGATCTTAGGCCATCACGTAACTGAAGCCTTGGATGGCCAAAGTAGGAAATCGTAAGCACTCTGTAATACTTCTCCCATAGATCCGGGGTAATACGCGTATACCCCGCGTTCGGTGGGGTGCACGATCTGTAATCGATTGTCATGTAATGTAACCCCGAGCTACATGCAGGCATACTATCCACAGTGGCATTGTATTTGGAAAGCGAAAGACAAAATTTCCTGGAGGTTGTCTCAAACAGTCAAGTCGAACCACTTGGTTTTATGGAATCATCGTATGTATGCAGCTATCACGTCTGAACACAGACATGATGGTCTTCGATCTGATGCTCCGTCGGCTCAAGGTACCTAACAAGCAGCTTCGCTGTCCACAAAAGCGATTTCCGCAGTCCTAAAAGAGTATCTGTATCCCTCGGAGTGGGGGGGGACGTATACATTCCAAGCTTATATTTAACCTTACTTGCCTCGAAGAAACATGAGTACCCAATGCGAAGACTATATATCGAAGCAGGTACTTCATTACCAGTACTTTGTTGCAAGACTCAGTTCGAATTTGTTCTCCCATCTTGTTAATCTCTTCATCATGGCGCTCGCATGGAAGCAGCCATTCTGGCTGGCTGTTTTTCTCTTCTCAATCTTTGCGTCTCTGGTCTTTGCCAGCAAACAATGCGAGTACTCACGATACGAACATAAGCATCGAGTCTTTGTCCTCACCGACATGAGTAACGAGCCAGACGATCAGATGAGCCTTGTCCGTTTTCTTACCTACGCAAATGAGTTAGACATTCAAGGTATTGCGGCGATAACTTCGACTTGGCTGCGAAACCGTACGGACGCAGATACTATCCAGGAGGTCATCCGGGGATACGGAGAAGTTGTCGGCAATCTCAATAGCAACGTTGGTGCCGACGCTGCTTATCCTTTGGCCGAGGACCTTCTGGGCAAGGTATCCAGTGGCCACCCGGTGTACGGGCTTGCGTCTCTCGGCCAAAACAACTTGAGCAGCGCAGCCGTCGCCCTTGTCCAAGCCGCAGATGAATCGAGTGACACAGATCCGCTGTGGGTGTCAGTGTGGGGCGGAGCAGCTGTACTGGCTGAAGCCCTTCAACACGTTTCGTCAACGCGCGATGCTGATGCTGTCAGCAAATTCGTTGACAATCTCCGGGTATACTCAATTTCAGACCAAGATGACGCCGGACCTTGGATTCGCGATCGGTTCCCCAACTTGTTCTATATTGTCTCTCTTCATGGCTGGAGTGAATACACGCAACCGACTTGGATTGGCATTTCAGGAGAAGAGTATCGCCACTTTGATAAAGGCGGTCCGAACACGGAGATTGTCTCCAACGATTGGTTGCAAAAGCACATCCGCATCGGACTTCTGGGTTCGCACTACCTCAACTGGACCTTCATCATGGAGGGTGACACCCCGGCCTTCTTGTCTCTCGTTCAGAATGGACTCGGAGATATTGACAATCCTCAATGGGGTGGATGGGGCGGCCGGTACACATTGCTGGACGCATCTGCAGCCGGTGGTGGCCGCAGGTTGTATACCGATAGTTCGGATTATGTTCGTGGCGCGAATGGGGAGGCGTTCTCAAGCAAATACGCGACTATTTGGCGATGGAGAGAGGATTTCCAGCACGATTTTGCTTCCCGGATGCAGTGGACCGTCAACCGAAATTTTGGCGAAAATTACCATCCGCCGATCGCTGTGGTCAATGGCTCTTGTGGGCCGTCAAGTCTCAAAGTTGGGTACCAGTTTGGTGAAAGCCTGGTCTTTGATGCGGCCGAGAGCTGGGATCCAGACTCTGATATGTTGTCGTTCGAATGGTTCCATTATCGCGAAGCGAGTGGCAGGGACTTGGAAGGTTTTACTATCCCCTTGGTCAGCCAGAATATGGATATCGCAAACTTGACTGCCGATAGCAGCGTCGTGAGGGTTGAACCACTCAAGAACCAGGCATGTCTTCATCTGTCCTATGATATTACGAATTCTTTGATGATAAATGCACTTTGAGCTGAATGCTGACTTTGAATTGATAGACAATGCATCTCATACTCTCTGTTCGGGATGATAGAGATATACCTTTGGTGACCTACAGAAGGATCATCCTGCAGCCCTCCTCGTAGGCCACCCCAAGCTTAGACGAGAATCGGCCCATGCAGCTCTAGTTACTTCGTAATATCTTTTGACCGCAGTTTTACCAGCTGGGAATGGGGTCACGTGACTTGCCAGTTGAAATAAATAGGGAGACAATTCTTGAGCCTCCAAGCCCACTCAAGCATCCGTACCGTTGCTTCAAAATCATATTAACTTTGCCTGAGTCTTCTCAGGTACTCAGTGATGAGGCGGTCGTGCTAGGTGTGCAGCTCCTGACTCAGTGGTCAAGCGCCGGCATTAATAGGCTTAGGAAGTTGAGGCAGTGTTAATTGTAGGGTCGGACTGATCATAAAATAGGGGGCTAAGCCGAAGGGTCCCCCACTCAATCATCTTGAATGGTTTTGGATGCCTGAAAGTTCTTGCGAAATACACACTTCTACTTACGCACATCACTTGCCTTTCACCCGCGACACATATATGGCGACAGGCACCCCAGACACAGGCGTTACCATTCGGCTACAGCGTGATTCAGGGCTGTCGATCGATGCTTTCGCTCACGTAGCCACCACGAAGGACTGTGTGTTCTCACGGTAAAGACACTCTGATGACAAAAGTCAAGCGTGGCCAACGCAAAAGAGCTTGGGCCCCCAAATCCCGGAATGGGTGTGCTGCGTGCAAGTCCGTTTTTCATTCTCCCCCCTCTATCACACTCAGCGCTCACAAGCTTACAGGAGTCGGTTGAATGACCTATGATTTTGGGGTTGAAGATCTAACCTTTGTGTTCTAGAACGAAGGGTCAAATGCGATGAAAAGTTACCAAGTTGCACAAATTGTAAGTAAGCTAAAGCCTGTTCCCATCTGTAAAGCGCCCCAGCCTAAATATAGCAGGTCTCAATGCCGGGTTCGAATGTCACATTTCGGCTCATAGCGACGCACATAATGTGGTGGTCCCAAAACCCCTCGAAGTCCCTATTAGGCGATATCCCAGCGTGCTCAACCCGCTGGCTCTCAACGAACAAGAGGGGAGAGCATACCAATTTTTCCAAATAATTGGCGCCCCGACTCTTTCGAGCGGCTTCGAATGCGAGTTCTGGGGGAGACTCGTTTTGCAGCTTGCCAACGCCGACAACGCCATCTTCCACGCGACCGTTGCTTTGGGGCTTCTACTTGAGGACATGCACAATTGGCCGATCGCGTGGCCAGTGCCTCGAACAGCCCCACCGACCGAACGGACCGCGAGCGCTCTCCGGCATTATCAGACAGCGCTGCAGCAGCTCTTTATCCCTCTTATCAGGAAGGAGTCAGTAAATTTCATCTCACTTGCGTCTGCTGTGATATTCTCATGTATTGAGGTGAGGAATCTGTTGCAATTGTTCATTAGCCATGTGTAATAGAATATTGATGCTCATGTCTCTGCAGACACTATGCGGGAATGCCCGCAACGCTATGAAGTTGATCTCTCTAGGGACAAAAATCCTGACGCAGCTTGAATCTTCCACCTCACCCTCTTCAAACTCCGGAAGTCTTGCGCCGTTTGTATCCGTATTTGTACGACTAGACTCTTACATGAAAGAGGTTCGTAACGCGAAATTGCCAGTGTCCATTTGGGCAAGACAGTCTCTAACAACTGCGCAGCTTCTCCAAACCGAGGACTACGTACAGCCAAAGCCGCCTGTATTCAGGCATACTAGACGATGTCCACCAGTATTCAGCAATCTCAGAGAAGCAAACAGACATCTCGAAACTCTGGAGAATCTCTGTCTCTTCGCAGTTGAGCAACAAGAGGATCCACGAGAGTTCCAAAGCCTGCCGACTCGGACTTCTTGCCAGAGCATGTATCGGGAATGGCTGGAGGCCTTCAACGCCAGCTCCATCTCCACTGACGATGAGAATTCCCATGCACTCCTCCATATCAGGCGAATTGATGTCTATTTAACTCTTCATGGTCCGGAAGACACTGGTCGTCAGTCTGATTGGGATTATTTCCTTCCAGAGTTCACCGAGATGCTCACATATGCGGCTTTAGCAGTGGCTACATCGAACGCCAGGGCATCTCATCGGCTACACACATCTTTCGTCCTAGGCGGCGGCTTCATTATGCCCCTATGCAGACTTGCTCTGCGGTGTCGACAACCAGGAACAAGAAGAGCGGCAATACATATTCTACGCGGAGCGCGTCGTCGGGACGGCCTGCTAGAAGGCAAGCTAGCCGCGCGTGTCCTGAGGCGCATCGTGGACATTGAAGAAGATGGCTTAGGCGAGGTAACCGAGTGCCGTGACATTCCCGAGGCAGCTCGGGTTGCTGGAGTGTTGGTCAAGTTTCCGGGCGGAAAGGGGAAAGCGAAACTGACGTATTCTCGCGCTGCTGGCCCGAAAGACGAGCGGGCATTGGTGGAAGAGGAACTTTCGGGAGGGCCGCAGTTCGAAGGGGATCAACACTTGCCTTGATTGCTAGAGGAGAATCCAATCAATCTATCGAAAGACTACTCAACGAACTCGAAGCATCAACTTGCAGCCAATGGCCAATTGACTAACGGACCAAGTCCAAAAACGGGCGTTGCAAGGATTTTCCCTGACTAGAAATAAGCTGAATATTGACAGGGACCGTACGACAGAACCAATCAGACTTATGGGATGCATCTGTATGTGGACCTGACTGATGTTTTCTTGTCTTGGTCTAAGCGACCAGAGGTCGTCCCTCCCGCCGACTACAACCTCAAACGAACTTAGGGACGAAGACGAGTTCGGGCAGCATCTTCAATGTCCCCAAAGTTGGAACATCTTCGTCGGAAGCGCCCCGCGAGCTCACGGACGCACCGAGGCTCCCGCTATCTGGAGGCGGGACCCAGATTTGAGGCAACGAACTCGATTAATTCTCGGGTCACTTCTCCAACACACTGATAACATAGCTTACATTCTTTGCTCTTGGGAACAGCTGCCCTTTATCTACCTTGTCCACCATGAGGCTTTCAAACGCTGGTTCTTCGCCTTCGTCGTGGCTCACCGCCGTCTCACTCCTGGGTACCATCTCCCCAGCATCATCTTTCGCTCAAAACACCACCACTGGCGCCCAAATCGTCCAGGGATCCCTCAGAATCTACGGCAATGACTCCTACCCCATCATCCAGCGACGACCTCTTCCCCTCGATGCCGCTCGCGCTCGCTACCCCGGCTTCAAGCAGGAGAACCTGACCCTCAAAGCCGGCACAATCCGCCGCGACGGCGCACTGACTCTGCCTTGCGATATTCTCTTCGAGCGGGACGTTCCCGTCACCCTCCGCGATGGCGTTACGACCTACACTGATATCTTCCGTCCCATGACCACGAACGCTACCGTCCCAAGCATCATCGCATGGAGTCCCTACGGCAAAGAAATCGGCGGCCAGTGGCTCGACGACGTCGAAGGTCGATCAGGCGTGAATCTGTCCTCAGTCTCTGAGTTGCAGAAGTTTGAGGGCCCGGACCCAGCCTACTGGGTGTGCAAGGGCTACTCGATTCTCAACCCAGACAACCGTGGCGCCTACTCTTCCGAGGGCAACATCACATATTGGGGTCGCCAACTAGGCGAGGATGGCTATGATTTTGTCGAGTGGGCTGCAGAGCAAGCGTGGAGCTCGGGAAAGGTGGCCTTCTCGGGAAACTCGTGGCTGGCCGTGTCGCAGTGGTTCATTGCTGCCGAACATCCACCTCACTTGACAGCAATCGCGCCATGGGAGGGCCTCACGGATCTGTACCGCGATACTGCCGTCAAAGGCGGAATCCCAGCTCCCGGGTTCCAGGAGTCGATTCTCACTACCTTTGCCGGAAAGGAATTCGTTGAAGATGTTCCCCGTATGCTGCTCTCTGAGGGGCTCATTACACCGTACTGGCAAGACAAGATTGCATCTCTTGAAAAGATCAAGGTTCCGGCGTACATCGTCGCAAGCTACACCAACCTTCTTCACACCCATGGTTCGTTTGAAGCATTCCGACGCATTGCTTCCGAAGAGAAGTGGCTCAGAGTGCACAACACGCAAGAATGGACCGACTATTCTACCTCGGAACATGTGGCCGATCTGCAGAAGTTCTTTGACCATTACCTCAAGGGCGAAGACAATGGGTGGCAATCCACTCCCCGCGTTCGTCTCGCTGTTCTTGACCCTGGGTCCGAGGATACTCTAGATCGCGTCGTCGCAGATTGGCCAGTCCCGGGGCTCCAGTCGAAGACCCTCTACCTGCAACCCAACAGCTCACTTGGCGAGTCTTCTCTACCCGACGAAGCCACCCTCAGCTACAACAGTAGCTCAACTTCCGGCATCACTCTCAACTTCCAGATTCCTGAGACCATGGAGTTGACCGGTTACTCCAAGCTCCGTCTCTGGGTGTCCTCTCCTGATGCTACCGACATGGATATCTCCATCTCTGTGCAGAAGCTTTCCTCCAACGGGACCATATTTCCTAGTACCGGCAGCGAGAGTTCCAGCACAATCGGCCCAACTGGAGCGCTCCGCGTCTCGCACCGTGAACTAGACACCAATCGATCCACGGACCTCGAGCCCCTCATACTACATACCTCGGAGAAGCTCCTTTCACCAGGCGAGATTGTACCTGTGGACATTCCTCTCTGGCCCGTCGCTCTCAGGTTTCATGCCGGCGAGCTGCTCAGCTTGAACGTGGCTCCGGCCTCCATTGCCCCCGCGCAGGCTGACATCGGCTTTGGCACGGCGATTATACCTGTGCCTTCTACTGAAGGCACCTTCGAACCTGGACAGAACGTTCCACTAATTGAGCTGGGAGGTGGTATGGATTCCAACCCGGCTTTTGTGAATGAGCAAAGGGTTGAGACGCCAGTGAGCCGTAATAAGGGCCTGCATTTCATCCATGTGGGTGGGAAGTATGACAGCTTGCTGTTGTTTCCATTCAACAGCACTGCTACCCAGATTTGTTAGTGGGCTGGTAGATTCCTGTGGTTTAAGTCTTGAGTCGTGTCAACTTGGGAAAGAAGGCAGTCGTAGGGCAACTCGATGTATCCTTCCTAAGCAGAATACTTGGTAGTTCGTAAACAAGCTAGCAAGTCATCGAATACAAATACCATCATCTCATATACGCATTCGATACACGGTAAAACAAAAGTGTAATAGAAAGACGTCATTGTTCAAGAGCTGACGTAGGAAGTTTGGTCAAGTTGAGTTCGAACTTCGCAGCTGTCCTCATTTACTTTTAGCCTGAACGCTCGTGCTTCGTTTACCTGAATTCTGGGAAGCGCGAAACCAAACGCATACACGTACGAACATACAAATTTTCGCGGTCCGCGGTGCCATTATAAATTTGTGAAGATTTCTACCGAGTCACAGTCTCGGGATCTATTTGTCCGTAGGCACCTTCCTTAGAGAACCTCTCACATGACGGCAAGCAACTTCAAATTATTGCAAATACACATGAAACGCCCGTCTCTATCGACGTTCACTGTCAAGAAAAGCTCCAGTGAGGGACGCAGGGGTGAGATGCCATCCAACACGGTATCTCCCTCACCCGCCGTGATCTCTGGTTAGCGCCGCCATGTCCCGGACCAGTATTGCTCAGTCCGACGGCCGCAATCCCGACCATGCACAGGCTTCCATGAGCTCTACTCCATATGAACTGGGTTAGCCTTTCGCAAATGATCTATAAACGCCCGAAGAATATATCCGATCGTCTTGGCTAGTATATGGAGCACTTGGAAGAGATGAATCGATCCTTGTTTTGGAGACCTTAGTCAATACCCTTGAGAGGTTCACATGGGCACTTATCCCAATGTCCACTCCATCCGACATATATGAGAGCTTGGCCTCTTGTAAAGGGATGATACGGCACTGTGTACGGAGAACTGCAGCTAGACTCAAGAACAATGCTCTATGGTAATAGATAAAGTAGTTATTGCACACATCTTGGTTAAGTACCTAGCTCGATTGTTGAAGAGATTGGGCCATGCGGCACGACAGGAGTGGTCATCAGTGGCAAGCAACTCAGGAACTTCTGCAGAACACCCTGGCATCAAATCAACGCGTGTTAGTAAAGTAATATATCATGGCTGACACCATTTCGCAGTTATACACTGACGGAACATGGATTTCGAAGGATCCGAGCCTACTCGCTTTCACAAATGCACGACACGCTTGGATCTGACGTACCCGCCAGGATTGGATCATTCCCTCGCCACCTGCATGACACGCCCACTTCACAGGCCGTTGAGAGCACGCCGCCGACTGACTGGGCTCTTGTTTCCCATGAAAGTAGCAGATGGAGCTATATATTTATACTTTTTTCTACCCCCTCATGGCGATATTAGCTCTTATTACGAGTTTCCGAAGTCACCTAAGTCTAGGATGTACTCGAACATATATCAAGTGCCTTTCCTGGCAGCCTGCCACAACAGAAGTAATGCTTACTTGTCTTGTCTCAACAGCATCTCGCATACGAAACTAACTTCACGACTACACTCATTTATTGTGACTATGCAGTTCTTTAAGTCTATCCTTGCTGTTGCTTCGCTCACAGCCGTTGCGACTGCCGCCGATGTCGCTGCCCCTATTGAGGCGAGGCAGGCTGCCAGCCCGTGTTACTCCACCCAAAAGTTGACTCGGAACACTGGCAAGATTCCCGGGAGTGGAGGATGGGGAGTATGTCTACCCAATCTACATGTTCTGTGCTGCGATGACGCTAATCTTGACTGAATATAGTGGTTACGAACCTCAAGGGTGGCTGCAAGACCTACTACTGGACGACCGAGCTTCCCTATTACAGCGTAAGTTTACAATATCTTGCACTTCTGTATGGTACGAGGCATTTACTAAGTCAAATCACTCTGTAGTGCGCCTAGATCGCTTTTGTCGTTCGCATTGTACATAGCTGGAATGCCCTGTCCATCTTGCAACTCGCTTCATCTATTTAAACTGCTTTCCGCTCATCCTTTACGTGACGTGGCAAACATTTGAGTGGTATGCTCCTCGGTGGAACTTCGGTCATGAGTGTTTTACGCCTCAACGATTGATGAACACCCTCATGTAAAGCGAGTCTAGAGGAATCATGGGCAGAGATCATCGACCACACCAACCTCGATCAGGTCCAGAGCAAGAAGAACAAATACTTTCAAAGCTATACAACTAGTTCAACCTCTCCATGAATGAATAAAGGGAGGCCTCACTCCTTCGCAAGTTATGTGTCTGAGCTTGTGATCTGACTGTTGCCTTCATCATGCAGCTTGGGCCATGGCAAGAACCCCAGCCCAGGTTTCTTTTACAGTAGCCGAGATCTGACTAGCAGGAAGAGAAAAGCCGTAAGTTCCCCTGTCTCTAAGCTCAATGGTGTACGTGTACTTGGACTTGGCAACACCATGAACGTAGTCGGTGCTATCGCCTGTGGTTGCGTACAGAGCACGGCAAGCATTGCCAATAGTGTAGCTAGTGCCGGAAACGCCACGGATAGCGGTTGCACCGCGCTGGGCCATGCTTTGTAGTGCAGCATCATCAGGAGCGATGTAGTTGCAATCATATCCATAAGCTGTGTATAGCCATTTGAGTCAGAACTGCACTCTCACATGATCAATCAAGACGTTGAACTTACGCCAAAGGATATACTGTCCGTAGGAGTGGACATCAAGGTAGAGGGTGATACCCCTGCTAGCAGACAAAGAGTCTATCTGCACCTTGAGGCCCTTGATTTCTGGGGTATCGGCGGCGGCAGCACCCTTGTAAGTCTCCGCGCAGGGGCTTGTCGAAGCACCTCCGGTCAGCTCCCACTTATACGGCCAGTTACGGTTGGGGTCGCGGCCGACACAAGAGCTGCCGGTGTTGGTTTGGCGATTTTTGCGCCAGAGACGGTCAGTAGACTGAGTGTAGACAAAGCCTGCAAGAATAGTCAGAACGATTACTATCTTCGTTTGCGGGTGAGATTCTGCAAGAACGCTTACCATCTGGGTTCACCACAGGAGTGATGTACCAGTCAAATTTGTCAACCACGGCCTTGACGGCAGAGTCTGTTGAGTACTTGGTCAAAAGCTTCCAAGCCACATACTCCGTAGTCTGACAGGATATGTGAATTAGAATCACGAAGGTTGTAGTCAATGGTTGTTGGGACCATCACTCACCATCGTGCTGATCCACTCGCGAGCGTGAACGGTGCCGTGAAGAACAACAGCCGGCTTTGACCCTTTCCCACCGCTTCCCCAGATATGAATGCCGGTGAGGGCTCGTCCTTGGAAGGATGAGCCTGCCGTGGTGATCTCAGATTGGCTCGGGAAGCTGCTCTGAAGGTCCCTCAGGAAAGTTAAGTGGTCGGCATAGCTGTGATAGGCAGTGAACCAGGTTTCGCTGGGGACTGAGGGATCGATGAAAATGAGTTGCGATCAGTTCGTAACAATGGCTCGTGGACTCACCAGCATACACCGTTGCTACATCTTCATTCACAAAAGCTGCGCCGACATCCTCGAGGAGAATCGTGGTGTTCACTGCCAGCTGGCTGATAGCGTCGACATTGCCGGGAGATACGACGACATCAAGCTGTTCTTTGGCGCCGGGGTTCAATATCGTTGCAGCTAACTCGTTAATCTGGTCGGCCAAATACTCAGAGCCCTCGGGCAGAGTGATGCGAAGACCCTTGAAGCCAGTATAGTCGACCTTCGTAGATTTGGGAACAGTCGCGCCCAAGGCCACGGGGGCCAGGGCAACGGCTGAGATTAGCGATGCCTTCATGCTGAATTGATGTGCAAATAGTTTTGAGGTAATGAGAAGCTTGGCATCGACGAATCGAAACTTGGCGGAGAATGCGAAGCTGGGAGCGTCATCTTATAAGCTCGAGAAACATGAACCATGAACGGCTCGTGAAGGTCGCTTAACCACCTGCAGCTTCCCCTCCTCTAGCAGACTGGAATATGCCTCGCCAAACAGTGGCATGGCAACATTAAAAGGGGAGGTGAAACTCTTACTGAGGAAGGACGTATTGAGCTGGTGTGACATCGACAGCTGCCAAGGCGGAAGATCACATGGCTTGGCACAGCGCCTTCCCGGATGAAGAAGTTGCAAGGTGTCTTGGTATGGGAAACCACGCGCGATGAGGTAGGTATGCAGCGTATGCTTAAGCATTGCAGTTGCGATTACCGCGAAGCTCAAATGGACGGGTATTGAACATGAGGAAGAAGGTGTCACCATGGTATGTGAGTCAATAAGTAGCGACATGCAGGGGACGGCGGGTGGCAACTTACACTCTTTCTTCAAGACATGTTAAGAATCAATATGCTGCGTGGACCTTCCGAGTTATGCTACTTTAACCAATATCATTCCATGCTCGCGTGGCAGAAAAGTCTTTTTGTGGACGTCACATGGATGGATCACAGAGAGGCTCTGTGGAAGTATGCAGGCTTACAGCACGACTATTTCAGGAAATCTATTAAATTTGTTCTCGGCGCATGGAGTCTACGTATCATTAGAAACGAAACAGATTCAAATACTCGATGTCATCTTCAGAGATATTTGAAACGTCGAGCAACAAGAAGAGAGAGCAGAGCGAAGGCAATGATGCTGCCTAGGATCCCAAAGAATGCGTTAAGGTTGTCGGTATCCTTCCAAGGGACCTTGACGTTCATGCCGAAAAGACCACAGACAACATTGAGAGGAACTATAACAGTGGCGATGACCGTCACCCGACTCAAGAAGTCATTCGTCCGGTTGCCCATATCAATGTTGTCAATGGAGAGCTGCGCTAGATAGTTGCTGTGCGATCGAGACAACATGGTGTCGAAGTGGACGAGGCTGTGCATCATCGTCACCGCGTGATCTTGGATATCGCCAAGGTAAAGAGCAATGTCCATATGTGGCGTGACATCGAAATCTTCGGTGCATCTCTTGGTGAAAGCGCGAAGCACGTCCGCCTTCCCACCGAGTAGGCGCATGAGACTCATCACGTTCTTTCTGGTATATCCGATCTTCCGAAGAAAGACTTGGTTGTCATCTACTCTTGTGATGAACACCTGGTCCTCGATCGCATCGGCCTCGCGTTCGATCTCGTTGATCGCTGGTCCGAAGGAGTCCACAATGTCGTCGCTGTGTTGGTGTCAGATGGGGTCCATTACATGAGGCAACTTTCTTGGTGGATACCAGAGGCGACTTTAACTTACATCAACGCGTAGCAGATCCAGTCGCTGCTGAGAGAAACTTGCTCCTTCAACTGCGAAATTCGGAATCGAACCTTCGATGCATGCGAGTTTGCAGCGAAGCTGAAGCTGAGTATCCCCTCTTTAAAGACTACCGCATAAACGTTGAACGGATGGTAGTCCTTCTCATTATCTTCCTCGACGACGATGAACGACCTGAAGCAGGCGAAGTAGTACAGCGGGAAGAGTTCAATCTTCTCGCGACTCTCTTGATGGATGATATCCTCGATGGTAAGTGGGTGGATCCCAAAGGCTTTGCAAATCGTCCAGACCTCGCTACCAGTGGGGTTGTTCATGTTAAGCCACCAGACACCATCGGCCTCTGCCTCGGGCATCTCGAACAAGGACCTGATGCTCTCGCCTGGGAGGACGAGGTCGCCAAACTCCGCCGCATGAATGGTTGATTCCAAAGCTGAGGAGAAGTAGTTGAAGCGGCTTTGCTCAATGTGCTGGCTGGCCCTTGGGAGCGTTTGCTGGGGTGCTGTCGTCTCCTTCTCTCCCGCAATGGAAGCTGCCTGGGATGCAACATCGATAAAGTCTCCATCAGAGGTAAACATGCGCGTGGCGGTAGGGATGGAACTATCCGGAAGATTGACAAAATCGGAACTGCCGAACTGGTCGCGATTCTCAGCATCAATCAACGTCTCCAAATAGTCAAAGTCGATGTGGAGGCCATCCTTTTGGATGATGTCGAGCTTGGTGTCCTCGGCCTCGGAAGATGACTTGGGTTTCGGCACGGGCGAAGAGGTTTCGTGAGCACTGCGATCAAGAGCCTTGCGACTGTGTAAGCTATGGCTGGCACTGTTGGGATATTGTTGAGACACTCGAAGGCCATAGTCGTCGCTGCTCGCAACCTCGGCCTGGGGTCTGCGCGAAGAGGCCCTCGGATCATGCGCTTCGACATCCTGTCCTCTGCGGCGCGCATTGGCGAATGCCTTGACGGAATTGGGCGGCGACGTCGTGCGCCTCGACTCAATGGTAGGACGTCTACTCAGAGGTCGCATGGTTGGGGATTCGAAGATGGCCATGTTTGTAATGTCACGGGCCGGCCCTCGTTCGGTTTCTCTTCCTCGAGGACTCGAGATGCTTTCCACGTACCGAGAGCCTCCGTTGGGACTCAACAGGGTTGCATCTTCGAGTCCCCGGATGGACTTGTTGTCTTCCTTGTGCGACATGACGTTATTTTCTCTCTCCTTGGATGTGTTTGAGGGCCGAAGAGGTACTGATGCCGAGCCCAGTGTCTGCACTGAATCTTGTCCAATGTGTTCCTTCACCGTACGTTCGAGTGGTGTGCTCGTAGGTATCGCTCCCTCGTACGTTTTGCCATATCCTGGCAGATGATTTGATCAGAGTAATGAGATGATGGAACTGACTTGTGGTCGTCAGATTTGGTGAAAGCGGTGACCATTCCAACAGTTTGAGGAAAACTCCGTGATGAGTGTTGTGCTGTGACGATGTTGATCGCTCTCGGGAGTCGGAGAATGCAACAGCCACCGAAAATACCAATTCAATGACGATGCGTGTTTGAAGATGGGATGAGGGCAAGGACGAATAATAGGAAGGTTTTTGAGACTACCGGGCTAGGTAGAGAAACTAAGAGAGTGCCCGGCGCCCAACCGAGCAGACAGGTTCTCGAGCGACATCACAGGCACCGCCTCACAAAGGCGGAGTCATAAAAAAACTTTACCCAAGGGGCGGCCTCTTTTTTCTCTGCGGTATTAATGTTCAGTATTCACTGCCGGACGAACTACCTTGTTTACATGAGATACCCGAAAGCTGATATCATGCATACTCAAAAGCCGCAAGTCTCGAGAGAATTTGGCTATTCTTTTAAAAATTAGGGACAGCAATTAATCTGTTGCCGTCATAGCCGCTCTCGCAAGCGATGTAGAACTCATCCAAAGTTTTTGACGCAGGCCTCCGCGCCACACAGCCCCAAAACTCCCTAGCTCGATTAGGAACAGACATCAAATGCCTCATACTGGATTGGGCCACGAGCGGGCGCTTCGGCCCCCGGGAGCGTTGACCAGAAACTGTCGGATGGAATATTCTCTGTTCTTTTGCAAGAGCAACGGCCGCGCTACCAATGCACCCCATGATCAGGTGCTGATGCGCATCAGTGAGTTGTCGCGCAAGCGCGTCTAGGCACCGTGTTCCACCCGTCGCGCTCGCGGGGATCTGAATGGGCGGTCTGTTATTGGTACAAGGGCACTAGAGCTGAGAGCCGACTAATATACCCAGAGCGGTGGGTGGGAACACGCGACCGATTTTGGTTTGCAGTAAGACGACGATTGGTGTTGAGCTTTCGGACGGACTGAGAGCTGCCGGGAGACTACGATTCATTGCCCCTCATAATAAGGCTTGCTAAGTTTGTTCCTCGGCCACCTCTGAGTCTGAAGCAGTGAACCACATGGACAGTGACATATTTTCTGTATCAGCTCCGAATAAGGTGTTGCCGAGCTTGGTCTCGGTCAGACACGTGCTTCTTGACAGGGACTCTCTCACTCAGCGTCACGCTAGTGAATAGACTCAGGTATTGGTGTGTCTGTAGTGGCCAATGCTGGACACCCGACGCGAAGCGCTACACCTTGTTATCAAGGAGGCGACAACGGAGAGAAGACTGAACAGGCAACAGACACAGTTGTTGCTGTAAATACCTAACTTTTTCGGGGCATTTAATTCTCATACTAAAGAAAAGATTATGGCTAATGACAGCAAAATGCAGCATACTTTGCAAACTCCTCGTCTGCCAACAATTGCTCCATCTCGTCAGCGAATAAGCTAACAAGCAACTCGATACCCCCGTGACTCTTCATCGGCAACACCATGCAAAGCCTGAAATTCGCATTGAAAGCATCCATCAAGGGTCGCAATGAATCCGGCTTGCCATCATTACCAAACACGTGACCGCCAAAGTTGATCTTGTCCAGCGGCAGCAGCAACACTGACGTGATCATGACATCAAAGCCATCAAGTCGGGTGAATGCATGCTTCAGCTTTGTGTAATCCGGAACCTCACGCATGAGGGTGAATGCATCCTTCACAAGGCCTGGATTCACCTTGGCCGCCTGTGCCCGAATGCGCAGGGCGACATCGCGCAAGCTTGTAGTCGGCGACGCGAGCTTGGCCACCCGCATTGGGACTTTGTTGACAACAACGAGATTCCCAGCATACGACGACGGAAGCTCGGCGTCGAAATCTGTGCGGCCGTCGACGGGAGATTCCAAGTATGACATTTCGTCCGTCGGCGCTGGCTGGCCGGTTGCGATGGCCGCCTTGTATCGCGCTTTCATGAGAGCGCGCCAGAAAAGCGCCAAAAGTGCATCATTGGCCGAAAGTCCCGTACCGTCATGAGAGTCATCTAAAACGTCCTTCTTCAAGTTGTTGAAGTTGTCCGGAGAGATGTAGAAAATGCTAGACTCCATGGTCCGAAGCGGGGCCGTGGGCGGGACCGTAGCAGAAGCCGTTTCCTCCTCCGCATCCGGCGGTTGGAAGCCTAGAAAGCCCCATGTATCGCGCGGGATCTCGGCAACAGGCTTGGCGGGCGTCTTACTCCACAGCCGCTCCAGAAGTGTGCGATCGAAACTCTCCGGGGCCAGCCAGCTGCATACGTTGATGTCCGGCTGCGCGAGGTTTCTACAGTGTTCAGACCACGCACGCATCGCCGTGACCATGCCAGTCGCATCGCTAGCGGAATGGTGGAATCCTGTCGCGAGAATACACCCGCCATTGACGAAGTTCGCTTGTGCCAAGAATACGTCGGCACCCCCGGTCAAGTCTGGCACGAAGGGGGCGGCCAGAACGAGCTCATCATCAAAAGCAGAGAACTCAAATCCTGCGTCGCGAAGGTCCTCATAGTCGGGCAGCACCTGTGACAGATCCTTAAAAGCGAGCTGTCGGGGAGCTTCTTCTGTGGTGTTCGGGCCGTCTGGGTCGTACGACACTACAATATGTCCCGGTCTCCAACCGCTCTCATGCTCCTTGCGTGGGTAGATGCGACCGTTAAGGAAAGCAAATTGCCGCAAGGTTGAGTGAAGACCAGCCTGAAGGTGAGAAAATGCCTGTTGGAAGCTGATTCCTGGTTTCAAAGGTAGATAGATGATGAACTTGATGTACACTCTTGGTGGGATGAGATCGAATACGCTGAGTTGGGTAGTGATCTCATTCAAGCTCTCTTTCGCTGCGCTAGTCTTGGCATGGATGACCGTCGTAGTGTATGTATTCGTAGCCATGATAGTTGGATCCTCCTAGTATATCTTACGAAATAATGATTTCCGTTCTCTTACGATCCAAAAAACTGATCTCCATGGCTCACTACGGGCTTATCGTACAATATGGTACCTAGCGTACCTACGTCCGAGTCGGGGTTCCATTACCTCAGCAACAATTGTAATTGTGGAGGCTTCGAAGAAGTCGGGGTTGACCAAGTTTGTCCCGGAACAACCTAATAAGGCAGTTGAGTTTGAACTCAAATTCAGTTCCTGACTGAGAACCCGGGCACTTTGTCATTTCACATCGACTCTTGTGGGGCCAAGTACTTACTGGCGAAGGTTGCAAATTTCTATTAAAAATAGGATCGATCTAGAGGCTATCCGCCATACAGCCTAGGTGAAATTCGACTTGTGACAGGCATGTGGAGGAGTGCAAGCTTGAGATATAATTTGGATCAGAATAGAGGCAGAGCAAATGAACCAGATCTGCTCGGCTTCATACCTCCTGACTTACGGGCCACTGCGTCCTCCGTACTACCCTAGCATAGAAATTCAATGGCCGAATGACAATGAACTCAGGATCGTACACCACAGCTTCAGTAGACGCGTCCTCAAAGTAATAGCGGTAAACCAACTTTGCCATGACACTCTTCACCTCAAGAAGTGCGAGATTATACCCAACACACCCCCTTGTCCCTGCAGCGAATGGAGTGTAAGACATCTTGTGCCGACCCTTCACCTCGTCGGTGTCCCATCGATCCGGGTCAAATCGGGTCGGATTGTTCCAATATCCTGGATTCTTGTGTAAAGAAGGGAAAGTTGGAATGATGACGGCACCCTTGGGTAGGAAGTACCCGCCAGGAAGTACGACATCTTGCTTTGCGTTTCTTGCCGTTTGGAAAGACGGATTGTGCATTCGCTGCGTCTCTTTCACGAACTTGTCGAGGAAGGGCATCTCGGTTAACTCATCGTAGGACCACTGCTTATCAGGAGAAGCCCCATAACTGACGAGTTCTTCGAGCAGACGCTGCTGGTTTCCAGGATATTTGACCAAAGCGTAGATGAGCCAGGCCAGAAGGGAAGAGGTCGTCACAAAGCCAGCTCCAATCATGATAACACAGTTACTCAGCATGATCTCTTCAGGCAACTTTTCTCCGTTCTCGTCGGTGGCCCGGCGGAGATAGTCAGCGACGCTGGTAGCGTGTAGTGCAGCGTCCTTCATCGGCAGATCTCCGCTAGACTTGACTGAATCCTCAATGCCTTTGGCAACGCCATCCCATAGCAGTTGTCTCACAAGCTTGAGTCTCTTTGGCGTCCCGAATGGCAGGTGTCCATACCAGCTTCCTCGCAAAGATGTTTTCTTCATGAGCGAAAGATATTCGCCGAGAAGCCGAATGGTCTCATGAGGCTTTGTGTCAATTGAGTCAAAATGACCCAGATCCATGCCAAGAATGACCTTCCAGATGATCTCCCCAGCCATCTTGAATGTGTAATGATAGACATTGAATGCGAGCTCCTTCTCATCGAGGTCGTCAAATACGTTGAATGACCTTTTCACGCAAGCTATAACAGTTGGTGTATAGTGGCGGACTGCCTTTGGCGTTAAGCTTGGTGGGATGAACTTGTGTGCTAATTTGAATGCCGGCGCATCGCTGTCGCAAGTGAAGAGGGCCTCGTTATTTCGCATGTAGTACAGCGGATGACCGGGATCTGATGTAGTCTTGGTAAAGTATTCTCCTTCGCGGAGAACTTCACGAGAGACATTGGGATCATTGGTGACGTATGTCACCGTGCCCATATTAACGGTCTTGATAACAGGGCCATACCGATCGAAGAGGCGATCATAGTTCCCAAGTGGATCTGGGTACAGTTCGTAACGGTTGCCAACGTACGGCAATGGCTCTGGTCCTGGCGGCTCTCTGACGATTTCGCTGTTCATTCTGACGTTTACAGGACCGTCAGTTTTCTCCACTTCATCAATAGAAGTGAGGACATCTTTTCGATTGTAAAAACAGATAGCTTCACGACAGTCAGCTCCTATCTTGCCGTCGTACACGACATTCAATACCGGGTTGAAGACTCACAATCAGAATCAGATATTGAAAATATGCGCGCAATTCCGAGCTTGAGTTCTTGCATGCTTTTCACACTCGGAAGATTCAATGTCTGGCATCGCTCATAGGAGCCATGGCCGATGGTGAATTGCTGTTGGAACATTGCGGAGAGCTTCAGTTGAGTCTTGCATGCGAGGTTGGAGATGGCAAGCACACAAGACGTGGTTCACTGCAAAGAAACGGGACCAGCAATGGCAAGATGACTCGTGGGACAATATCAAATTTTTTTTTAAATTTTTTTTTGCGATATTCGAGATCATCATGTTCTCAATTCCTGCGTATACACAGACTACCAAAGATGTTGAGGCTATGTTCCATTCCCTTTTTCGTTCCTCCTTTCCACTCAGCAGGGGTACCCCTGAGACTTCCTGATAGGACCGATCCAAAACGAGACGCCGGAGACCATTTTGAACCTATCCGCATTGACAACTTCACGGAGGTACCCCCGCTTGAGTAGCCCCGTTCCCGATTTGGGCAGCTTTCACCATTTCTGGCGACAGCCGAAGACAATTATCGCTGTGAGCCAACCAACGCCACCAAAGTCAAGAGCTGTGTAGCAAACGACCCAGATGAGGGACTACTATTGAGCGAACTTGACCGAAATCACTCCGCGGAACCATTGACAGTATAGCTCATCATGCAGAGATTCAGTCGGTCAGATTTGTCTAAACATCACGAAATTGATGACCTCTGGATATCAGTCCGGGGCAAAGGTTGGCAAGTTGTTGAATATTCACTACTAATGAGGCTGATTTTGGGTCATTTAGTGTATAACGTTACTAATTACGCCGACGATCATCCTGGGGGCATCGAAGTCTTGAAGGACGTTGCGGGATCTGATGGCACTGAAAGCTTCGAATATGTGGGCCATTCGGAGGATGCATACAAGACACTGGAAAGATTCCGAATCGGGGTTCTCCTCGACCATGTAAGTCCACAAGAGCGGGATGGGTAGGCGGTTATCGTTGCTGACAAGCCTGTCTTGCAGGAACATGGGAATAGCCTCAGCCAATTAGCCACAGTTTGGGATGCCCAACGGGTTCAGGTTGAGAAGCCTTCAAAGGCGAAGCCTGTTTTGATAGTCAAAATGATGGCAGCTATTGTTGTAATATTTGTGGTTGGGAAATCAGGCCACTGGCTACTACGTAACAGAAACGCTTCGCATAGAGAAGATGGCATTCTTCATGGAGGACCTTGTTCTTCAGCGTGGACTTGGTTCTGCTTGGGAATGGCACTTTCGACCATGATAGGGGTGAGTGGTTGCCTCTACATATACGGAAGATTCACGAAGACGTTAGAGTACTACAAAGAAGTCTGGGAGTATCCTTCATATTTGGTGTGCAAAGTCAATCGAGCGGGTATCTGAGGGGCAGACTAGCATTTGTAGGAAGGTTAAATATTGAAACATCTTCCACCACTGCCGGATTACATTACAAATGATCTGACTCGTCGGCATTTGGCTCAACCGATAACCCTTGCTACAAAAACCCGGATGCCCTCCACCGAAGCTCGTCTTAATTCTCGCAAAACAAAACTTGAAGATGCATACTTATTTTCTTGGGTTGAGCTTAGTGGGATATGACTCTTTGTGGGGTCGAATGATTCGCTGCGGTGTAGCGAGGGAGGTTTTGAAGGTGAAGCAAACGGGAGTATTTCCCAACGGCGACATGCTCCGAACCAAGTATACCGGCCTCCAAATATTTGACAAGCTGCTCATTCCAGCGGTCATATTTTACAACAATATTCTAAGCAATGGGTCGCGTTCAGACCGTATGCTGCTGGTCAGCCTTTTCACAACTATGCAGACGATGTCGCATTGCATGCTCGTCTTGGGTTGGAGTGGAGGCAAGAGACGGCCATGGATGAACATGTGAGTACTAACAAATGATCGTGTCCGGTCGCATGCATTTATGCTGACCTTTCTGCTGACAAGTGAGCACTTATTTTGGGGAGTCTTCAACCAAGCATGGGGTGCCGCGGCTGTCTACCCTCTTTACTGCTTCACCCACGTCCAAAGGTTCCTAGAGGACCACAGGAATCAACCAAAAGACCACATGATTGGTGCTTCGAATCCTGAAGAAGCATTTGCCCTAGTTCCAGCCGCCATTTTAGGAGCAATTACACCCGCCATGCTTCTCTACCCGGCCTTCACTGCCACCTGTTCAATGGACCAAAGGCAAAGACTGATAGCTTTATATCGCTTCACTCCCCTCGCACTCGCGTTTGCCCATCCTTTCTTCGTCTGGGTCCAGAGTAAAATGCCGAGATCATACAACTTGAAGTCTAAACAACCAGCCTCAAAGAACTTTGTTACAGCATCTCTGCTCATTTCGGGGGCTACCGCCGCGGCTGGGCACCTGTGGGCGTTGGCGTGTTCAGAACACGGAGGAATACGTCGGACCTTTACACCCACTGCCTCTATCGACCTAGCATCTCCTATGGTCATTGCTGATGGTGCTAGGGACTTTTTACAGTGGGATATTTTCGTCATTACGGCGGCTTTGGTTCCGATGACGGATCTCATCTTTAGATCATCTCGCTCATTCCAAAGACTTCGGAGGCAGTATAAGTGGTTCCAAGTTCTGCAAAACTCATTCATCGGAAGATTGGCTGGTCTCACTCTTGCAAGTGGCCTTTTGTCACCAGGCGCAGTTCTAGCTGTTGCCTTGGCGGTGAGAGCTTACGAAGCATAGTGGCTGGGTTGGTCGACGTTCCGTCACACATACTTCAGGGTGCCACAGGGGGTCAATTTGTGGTAGGAAGGGAAATCTGTGAGCTTTGCTACAATTCTAGTATCACCTGCGTAAGATATCTGATCAATCAAGACATATGGAATCATATCAATTCATCGAGCAAGCAGTTTCCCTATGAATCCCAGTAAATTATTCTCTGTTCCTCAATAATGTGGCTTGGGGTAAATGGGGATCTCGATTGCCTGGGGCCTTTCTTTCATGAACTCAATCCTCTACTTGTCCTTCGTAAACTTGCTTTTCCCCAAGATGTCTATCGCCAACTTGGACAGAGGCGAAGGGCTCAACAACTCAAATACTGACATATCGCTCTGCACGTCACGGAAGATCCGATTCCGGAGCTCGACGGCCTTGAGTGAATCAACTAGGTGGTATGTCAGCATAATTAATAATCTATCTCGGGAAAAAGCTAGATAGGCCTGTGATAGCATACCTCCAAAGTCATAGAAAGCTTTTTCCGTGTCAATGTCTGTCATTCCAACGTCCATGATCTGTGCTGCGTAGCCTCGCAGGACTTCTTCCACAATATTTACCGCATCCTGAGTATTCTTCGCTTGAGCAAGCCGTTCCGCGGGAGTTTCTTGTTTACTAGAAAGATCTGTACTATTGGCCAAAGCAAGTCTGACCCGGTGATTAAACCTCGGGTCCTTGGTCCATCCTGCCGATGAAGGACCAAAGGGCATTGAATGACCAAGGCCGAGAACTATTTGTGGCTCGATGTGTTTGCCGTCTGCTGTCCGGCCTCGCATGGCAGCTTTCAAAACGGCATCAAGTTCTGACTGAGTCGTCTGCAAACCATCCCACCGATGCTCGTACATCTGGAAATAGGCGTCCATATCAAAGTCTCCCGTGAAATGGGCCGAGTCGGTGACAAGTCCGACGTCAATTGCGGTTGCGGCGAGGCCCTCGCTACGACGGAAATGGGCAAATGCATCTTCGAATGTGTTTCCTGCAGCGTAGTTTGCTTGCGCGGCGTTTCCAATGACGCAGGTTATTGAGGACAAGAGGATGAAGAAGTCCACGTCTCGGGGAGTGGAGTTATGAAGGTTCATTGTGCCCTGGATCTTAGGCCGAGTTGACCTTTGCCATTGATCATATGTCATGTTCTCAAAGATTGCGTCCTGATAAGCCGATGTTAGCACGGTGTCTTTGAACCAATACCTAATCTCTCCGTCGGAACGACTTACTTCAAGCACCATTGCGCACTGGATGACGCCCCGAATACGCCGGCCTTGGGCCTGAAGATGTTGAACCACCTCGTCAACTTGAGATGAACTTGAGACATCGCATTTTAATGCATCAACTGCCAGACCCCGTTGACAGAGGGACTTCAGGTCGGCTGAATTCTTCTCGCCTCCTGACCGAGAGAGAAAGACGACATGTCCAGCACCGTGGTCGAACATCATGTCCGCAATCTTGAGGCCTAATGCACCGAGACCCCCAGCAAGAATATAAGTTCCTTGCTTGTCTAGTCGCAGCTCGGGCAATTTGGCAGGACGCATGAGAACTTGGTCGTGGGGGTTAAACTCCAGAATTATTTCGCTGGTTGCTTTACCATCGTCAACCCGAGACATAATGTGATCAATATCAGAAACCGATTTGAGGGATCCAGGATCCGGTTGAATCAAGTCTTCAGTCTCAAGAAGTTCGCAAGTCTCGTCAAAGAAGCGTTTGGCAAGCTTCGGCTTTGCTTTGACGAGAGGAGATACGTCCACACTCACAAAAGTGGCGTTGCGGCGAGATGCAACCAAACTGGAAGCGATTCCAGATCCTCTGGGCCCCATTTTGATGAAAGTTCCGAAGTCGCATAGACAGTCAACCCAATTAGGGTCTATTTGTGCAGTTTGACAGTTGAGTATAACATCTACTCCCCGATTCTGAGTCTGACGCAGGATCTCATCCACGCAAGAACGACAATCGTCATCAATAACGTGACTATGATCAAACACAATCTCTGTTGAAGAGAGTTCTGCTGCGTTGGAAGTCTTCATAGTAACAAAGACTTCTGCTTTGATTCGCTGTGCTCGTCGGATCGCGGCTCTGCCTAACAGCGAGTCGCCGCCACGTATGAGAATGGTCTGGCCACTCTCGAGTCTCGCGGTCTCTATTAACGCGAAACCTGTGGCAAAGAATGCGTAGTGCGTTGCCAAAACTTCTTCGGGCGGCAGGCATGAAGATATGGTTCGAACAAACGACTCGGGAACGTGAACGCTAGTGCTGCATGGCCCTGAATGAATTGCGATGACACGTTGTCCAACTTTCGTAGTCATCTCCAAAGACGATGTCGCGGAAACCGTTCCAACAATCGCAGAGCAAACTGGAGTACCAAGGGGGTCTTCAGACACCGGTGTGGCCTGTACAAGCGCGAGCTCAACGGTAATCTCAACATCGCCGTCGAGAATAGGCGTAGATAGCTCCGACTCATTAACCCAAACAAATTCGCTGCCCTCTCGAATCAGCCTCAAATCCTTTCTATTGCTCAAAGTTCCCTTCACCGATTCGAGAGTTCTTTCTGAATTTTGCAAATCTGCGTCCATGCTCTTGTCTTCGACGAACCTCGGTACGAACACTCTACCATTGCATTCCGCATATTCCATGTCATGCTGGGCGGACCCCGCTTGTGCAGAATTGCACCAGACATCAGAAATGATACTAGCAGTGTTACTCGCGCTCAGGATACTGGCTCTGGACAAATCAAGATGTGGCAACTTGACTTGGGAATATTCTGTACGCATGACCCTGAGTAGGCCTTGAGTTGGTGCGAACTCCAGCCCATCTTTCCAATCCTGCATGAGACCACCACGGGTGATCCAGAGTATGTGAGAGCAATTGGAAACCAGACGCTTGAAGTTCACAAAGTCCTGTGCGTCCCAGCCGTGTACAAGGGGTGAATCGACCTCCAGTAGAGAGATGATGTATTTCCCTTTGAACCGATCCAGGTCTGACATTGATGCCAAGGCAACTCTCAGGCCAAACGACTTCAACTTGTCAGTCAAAGTGTCCACAAGACGCTTGCTTGCTGCAGTGAGATCTGGCGTGTGCAGCAAGAAGACCTCAGATGGTAAAGAGTCAGGCGGCGGCAATTTCGGCTTCTTTGCGACAACGAGTGTCATTTTGCTATTTGTATCCGACAAGAACATTCCTGGCTCCATTCTTGCTCTGAGGATCGTTAACTTATCATCATGACTTAGTATTGGGCTGAGGTCATTCAAACCCGCCAAGCAGAGATAGCCCGTTGATCGTATAAGATCTCGCAGTGCGGGTAGTATCGTGTGGCCAAAGGAGATATCGCTAGGTTGCGATGACCTTATGCTCACAATCAAGTCAAAACAATCATTCGAGAATGACGGTTGCTCCTGGGACTTCGGGTTCCAGCTCCGAATCTCTGACAGTCCATTTTGGGTGGATGATAATTCTTCGGCGAGATTTTCAGCCGCCTCTGAAGTCGTTAAGATGTGAAGTTTCCTCTCCTCTCTGCGTGAAAACCTCTCAAAGATTTCGAGTACAGCTTTCATGAAAATACGAGTATCATCCGAAGCATCTCGCATGACGACAAGCATCTCGTAGCCTGGCCTCTTATGATGCAACATATCAAGCAACCTTGCGAGACCCCTCAAGATCTCATCATCATAAGCAAGCTCGACTTTGCTGCAACGAATCTGATCCGAATCAAGAAG
The DNA here is from genome assembly GCF_027942845.1 of Colletotrichum fioriniae. Lineage (NCBI taxonomy): Eukaryota > Fungi > Ascomycota > Sordariomycetes > Glomerellales > Glomerellaceae > Colletotrichum > Colletotrichum fioriniae. The sequence goes on along the minus strand of NW_027076844.1, from coordinate 1,039,290 downwards.
AGATGTAGGAGAACGAACGAAGTCGACGTCCTCCTTCCATCTCAGTTTCGCGCAAACCTTTCTCGCATTTTTGACGCTTGAAGACGAAGAGTCTTGTGAAGATGTTACCTGTCTCAACGCAAAGTCGCGGATGATCAACTTCGGAGTGCTCCAGGTCTCATCAGACACAATCAAGTCACCAGACGTCTCACGGCCGTCGCTTCGGAGACGCTTGGCGTAACCACTGAACACACCACCCTCGCCCCGAGGTAAATCTGCAGCAATATACATTTGCTTCAATGTGTAAGGCACCGCAGCGTCTTGAAGGGGCTTGCCATCGGAAAATGCAACGAAGAGAAGATGAAAGATGGCATCCATGGTTGCCGGGTGTATCAGATGGGGGTACTCAAAGTCGAAGGGCATGGCAGACTTGGTGTCTGGGATACTGATACGTCCGTGGGCGCAGTGCTCGCCGGTGACTGCACCCGCTTCAAACACATTCCTGAAAGTTGGCCCGTACTCTACTCCAACAGACTCGAGCTGGTCGTAGAAGTCTTCCATTTCAATTCCGTGGGAGGCTTTGTGCTTGATGTCGTTCCAATCGCGAGTCAAAACTCTCCATTTCTCTTCCGAGGGTGCTGCAGAATTATGCTCGGCATTTGCGTACTCCAGGCTCACCGTCCCATGACAGTGCTTGGTCCACGAGCCTTTCGATGGCAAAGAGTAAACAGCGAATTTCCACGTGGATGGAAACGCTTCGTCTGGTCTGAGGCTGACTTCCGTCTGGACACCTTGTTCTCTTGAGGGTACGACGAGACCACGCTCAAATTTGATGTTCTGGAATTCGATGCCCTTGAGTTTCCTCGAGTCGTCTTGTAATTGGCAAGCAGCTTCCAAGGCCATTACAATCATGCCAGCCGCAGGGTAAAGCACGGTCCCAGTAATTTTGTGGTCTTCAATCCACGGGTTCTCAGAAATGCGGAGATAGTTGCGCCAGCGGGGCTCCATGGGATTTTGCAAGTCGACAGGCACCCCTAACAGATCTGTGCGAGGACCACCTGGGAATCTGGCTGATTGAGCCATTGCGGACTCATGCCAGTAGCTCTTACTATGATTCCAAGGATAAGACGGTAGGTCAGGCAATGAGAGTGGTAAAGACTCTGGATAGATGCAATTCACCCGCAAAAGGTTTATGCTGTGACCAGAACTCCAAAGCTGGCCGGCTAGCTGTAGCGCCGTCATCTCTGCATCCTTGTTGCGGACAATGGCGGAGAGATATGGTGCCTCTTTTGCGGTCTTACTTTGGCTTGTCTTTGCAATTTCGGATACTGGACTCTGCAAAGCCCCATGAGGGCCGATTTCGACGAAGGCGCTCCACTGAATTCGATTGCGACCCCGACCCTGTGCAGTTTCTGGCGTGTACTCAAGTAAAGCAGTAATCGCTGGCGAGAATCGAACCTGCTCGCACATATTTTTCATCCAGTACGACGCATCTAGATCCTTGGAGGTGACGGTACCGCCGGTGAGCGATGAGAACATTGGGCAAATTTGTTCGGCCTCTCCCAGAGGGATGATATTGCCCATATTGTTGTGGTACTCCTGGGCGACTGTTGCCATGTGAGGTGAATGGTATGCTATTTTGACCCGAAGCAGCCTTGCGAAACTCCCATCGGCGGAAATGGCGCTGCACAACTTCGTGACGGCATCTTGATCGCCCGATAAAGTTACACTTAAGGGGCTGTTGACGCAAGCTACCACAACTGACCCTGTGGATACCTGTTCAATGTACTTTGCAGCCTCTTCTTCGGATAGTCCAGCAGCGGCCATGGCGCCTACTCGAGGTGCAACAGCATCGGTCACCTTTGCTGAACAAATGCCTCGTAAATACGCAATCTTTACCGCATTACAGCGAGATAGAAGGCCAGCAGCATATGCAGCGCCTGGTGGGTGTGTCAGTGAGTAGGCCCCGGACTGGTAGTTTTGCGGGCTAGCTAATTCACTTACAAATCTCACCACTAGAATGGCCAACAACTGCTCTTGGCCTCACTCCCCACTCTCGAAGTAAATCAACGAGAGCGATCTGGAGAACAGTGCATAGCACTTGGCTGTACTGAGGGAGATCAATATTTGATTCGATGGTCCGAGAAAATTCGTCGATCAAGTCCCATGGGCAACCATAATGCTCGAGAAGGACTTGTGACCTGTGAATGCTCGTCCGGAATATGCAGTTATTGAGCAGCTCTTTGCCCATCGCGGGCCACTGGGCGCCTTGTCCAGTGAACACAAAGATCGGGCTGTCGTGTTTCAATGCTCTTTTAGGCTTCGTAAGACCCTTGTTGAGTTGGTTTCGCAGGTCTATGGCAGACTCCGCCACGACGAAACTGCGGAATTCAAGATGAGTTCGTCGCTCTGACAGTGTGTAAGCAAAGTCAGATAGAAACCTCGGACTCGAAGTCGCTTCCTTGTACGACAAGAAATCCCCGTAAGACTCAGCTAGGCGTTCTATCGCAGCCTGATCTCGGGTACTGAGAGCAAATAGCCGCTTGACATTTTCTTGGCGAGGTGAGTCGGAACCCATACTGATGCCAGACTCGGAAGAATCGTCTTCAAAAACGCTCGTAGTGTGATTTCCTTGTAGCCCACGGTTTCTCAAATAATTGTACGCATCATCGAGAATGACGTGGGCGTTGGCGCCTCCAAACCCGAATGAGTTGACACTGATGCGCCGCTGGCCTTGAGAAGGCCAAGCCATGTTTTCCAAAGGCAAAGCCAATTTCCACTCAGCCAGCTTCAACTTGGGATTCACCTTTTCGACTCCAGCCGTTGGCACAAGGACACCCTTTTCCAAGCATAGAATCGATTTTAGAACTCCAGCGAGGCCTGAGCAGCCTTCGGTGTGTCCCACATTGGCTTTGATGCTACCGACGTATAGGGGGCCAGACTCTGGTGAGCGCCCGGAGCCAAGCGTTGCGCCAATCGCTGACAGTTCAATGGGGTCCTGTGATGGGATTAGTGTTGTCTAATGACTCTATAGCGTCTGTTTCACTTACGCCCAGCGGGGTACCTGTGCCGTGAGCTTCGAAATACTGCGTATCTGAGTATGATAGTCCGGCCTTCTCGTAGGTGCTCCGAATGAGTTCGGCCTGTGCTTCAGCGCTGGGTTGTGTTATTCCCGGTGTCTTGCCATCTGCGTTGGTCCCAGTGCCGCGAATGACGGCTCGAATGGTGTCGCCGTCGCGTAATGCATCTCTCAGTCTTTTGACGACGATACATGCGATACCCTCACCTCGCCCATAACCGTTGGCTCTGTGGTCGAATGAGTGTGACATACCCTCGGAACTGAGCATATGCATAGAGGATAGTTGGTGCATGAAATTTGGGTGCAAAATCAAGTTAACGCCAGCGACCAGGCCCTAAGCATGGAGTTAGTGGTTTTGTCCCACGCCAACTTTAGGGGTTTTCGCACCATATTAGTTTCGCCTAATTTGAGCGACTGGCAAGCTAAGTGCAGCGCGTATAAGCTCGATGAGCAGGCTGTGTCGAGTGTAAGGCTAGGTCCACGAAGTCCAAAAAACCATGAGACTCGATTTGCGGTCATCGCTTCACTCATCCCAGATGCCGCTACATCTCCCACATCAAGAATATCGTGTGTCGAGAGTTGCTCATAGTCGCTTGTCATACAGCCAACGAAGACCCCCGTCTGAGAATGCGTCAGATCACCCACCGCAATCCCCGCTATATCCAGTGTTACTCATGATCACTGACCCAAAGCCTTCGAGAGACCTCACCATTCTCAAAAGCTTCGTAACTGACTTCCAGCAAAAGTCTTTTCATTGGGTCCATTCCAGCTGCCTCTTTAGCAGTCATGGAGAAGAAGGGCGCATCAAAGACGGAAATATCCTGATCGAGAAAGTATCCATGCTTCACACTGATCTGTGGTGATTGACTGGTTAACTCCATGTCGGCGATACGATCTTCGACTGGTGGTACTCACAGATCCTTTGCGGTCAGGGTCAGGATGATACCACACATCTGCGTCCCACCGCGAATAGGGCACCTTTCCATGGGCACTTCTGCCATGGCTGATCATGTCCCAAAGTCTTTCCACCGATGTCGCCTCCCCAGGCAGGCGGCAGGCTGTGCCAATAATGGCAATCGGTTCTTGTTCGTCGCACGGGCTCATGATGGGCTTGCTTGCTGTTGCTTGAGTGACTCTGATACGGAAAACTGTGTAAAAAAATAATTGTACATGCGGTTTGGAACTTGTGTGATGGCTTGGAATTCTTCCCAATGATCGATAATGAGGCAATTCCAACCGGTATCAGTCAACAATTTTTTGGCTCTGCAGTAGTAACATTGCCCATCACTGGCAGCCAATTGTGAGCATATCCCTGCCGATTACCATATTCAGCGCGGGAAGGGGCCTTCGGCTCAACCTGATTCGGTCAAGAGGTCAACAAATATCCTGATTAGGACGGCCGTAACCTGGCCTGTAAAAGTTCCGATTCACAGTTGATAGTGGCAGTAAAGAAGTAAATTTTGAGGCAGATTTTCGTAACTTTTTCCCTTCGCTTTCGCAACTCAGAAACTTCCCTTTTCGTGAAATTACTTCTAATGTCAACATGAGGATTCTAGCATTACATGGTGTCGGCAGTTCTGCCAAGATCCTAGAGAGCCAGCTCGTTGGCTTCATGAGATCAGTCGACGCAAGCTACGAGTTTGTGTTGGTTGATGGAGCTGTACCATCGCACCGAGGACCTGGTAAGAACACCACCAAGATAGCCCTATGGAATTCTTCTCGAAGATGACCTGCGCGTCACTTCGGAATCAAGCATACTCAAGATCAGTCGAAGCTAATGCTGGAATGAATCTTAGGCATGAGTCCAGCTCTCGGCGGACCGTTCTACTCTCACGCAACAGGATACTCGCCCTCAGAAATTCAAGCTGCGCATCACCAAATCGCTACCACTGTCGACGACCTAGGCCCATTCGATGGCATATTAGGTTTCAGTCAAGGTGCATCATTAGCCCTGTCGTACATCTACCACCAGCAAGTCAACGGCGAAGAGCCCGACTTCAAGTTCGCCATTCTTTTTTCATCCGTCGTGCCATTCTCGGCAGACTCGACATACTGCGAAAGCGAAATCGACCAACTTTGCTCATATCGCCGCAGCGGGATGCACGCGAAGGATCTCGCACCTCGGCAGCAAGTCTTCAATGACTGTCTAGTGCGGACGTTCCAATCTGCTTTGAAAATCGGGGCCGTCCTGCCGGACTTCAACCAAGATTTCTTCGGGGATGCGGGCGCCACGGTCCCTCGTGTGCTGCATCCCATGTTACTTTCAGAACGCATACATATTCCAACGGTCCACGTGTCCGGCAGGCGAGACTTCCCTTTTATGCACGACATGCATGAGATAGGATACCAGATGTGCGATGCCAGGCTTTCTAAGAAGCTACATCACTCAGGAGGGCACCATCCACCCAAGAAGGAGTCTGAAATCAAGGCTGTTGTGAGGGCTATGGAATGGGCGGTGGATCAATACTACCGACAGCCACCATCATTTTTGTGATTTATCGCATAAGAACAGGCCATAGCGATCACATGAGATTTGGACATGCCTAGTCTAGGTACTTGGGCCAATTACATCTTTTATTTGGCGCTGCGTATACATTCTCTCTTCAGCCCAATGAGTCTCCCCTCCCACTTTACAGATCTAGGTGCAAAAGTTGTTAATTCATAGGCACTTCCGGAGGCCTTCCAGTGACCAGTCCCACACGCCCCGCCGCATAAAAGATTGTTGTACTCCTTAAATGCAAGTCATAGCCTGTGGATTCGGTGGTCCTACTCAAATTTCGAAAAGACTTTTTGTTCTTGTCTGAGAAAGCTGCCCTTACTCTGCTTGCTGTTTGTATTTCACGTTGACAAACCGAAATGCATAAAAGCCAGTCTAATCCCCAGAACTTCGATTTTCAGAAGCTCCCCACTTTGGTACTTAGCTAAAGTACCTTACTTATCTGGATGATAACTACATGGCTGCGGCTCTGTTCTAATAGTACCAATCTTTGTGTATCCCCGACATGGATCCATGCTGTACTCAGATGGTGTCGTTACGCTTATTGAAAACGTCGTTTCTCTCAGACTCGGTCGGGCTGAGATCTTGGTGCTTCATCTCCATGTTATCAGTCACCTCGCTTTTGGAGGATTTGTCCCCATTTTCATCCCCGGCAAGTGGAGGGCTTGGCTGCTTCACAGTCTTCCACTGCACCAGGGCGCTTCCTGCGATACTTGCACACGCTAGCCCAACAGCAACATACCACGAATTGGTAAGAGACTTGCTATAGATGCGCAGGACGGAATCAAGAGTATTTGGTGGCAGCACTCCCGGTTGTCTGATGCTGTTTGCCCCACCGTCGACAATAGCAGTAACGTTGATGTTCGGTAGCTCATTCGCCAAGCCAGCCCGAAGCTCGTTGGTAAAGACGTTTTGGGCGACGGAGATGAAAATGGCGCCGCCAAAAGTCTGCAAGAACATGACGAGAGCAGTTCCAAGCGGTATCTCCTCCATTGGCAAGACGGTTTGAACTACCATCAGAGGAGTCTGCATGCTCTGGCCGGATCCAAGACCATAGAGAATTTGATACCCAATCCAGTCCCGAGTTGAAATGTCTGCTTTCCACGTAGTGAGAAGACCGGATCCAACTGACATGAAAAGGGTCGAAGCAATCATGAAAGGGTTGTAGTACCCCATCTGTGTGATGCCCACTCCGCTAACAATCGACGCTAGAGCTGTGGAAAGAATCAGGGCCAAGTTCATGAGACCCGAGTCTACGGCAGAAACACCCTTGATGGCTTGGAACCAGATCGGAATGTACTGCCTCAGCGTGAAGTCGGCCCCGGCAGTGCAGACCGAGAACCAACAAGCTGCGGCCACACTACGCTGAGAGATAACTTTGATGGGAAGTGTGGCATTTTTACCATTCTTGGTCTGAATGAAAACAAATGCAATTGACAGCACGCCAAATAGAACGAAAAGGACAATGACTCTGGGGTTGCTCCATGGGTAGACAGTCCCGCCCCACTGCAGCGCGAGAAGCAGGCAGATGACGGCAGGCATCAGAGCGAGTGTACCAATGGGATCGACTTGCATAACCTTCTCTAATAGAGTTTTCTTATCCCCATTGTGAGGCCGAGGAGGTGATTGGAAAAGGAAGATCATGATGACGAAGGCGACAGCCCCAATTGGTAGGTTGATGTAAAACTTTTCATCGTCAGGTTATGAATTTTGAAAAAAGGTTTCGGGTTGGACAGGTAAATGACTTACACACCAACGCCACGTCACCTTATCGGTAAAGGCTCCCCCAAGCAGCGGCCCAACCACCGATGCAATGGCGTATACTGCCCCGACCAGGCCAGTATACGCAGGTCTCTTGGGTAACGGAATGATCACGGCAATGATCGTAAAGGTTCCAGCCAGAATACCTGCGCATCCAACACCAGCGATCGCTCGGCCCAAAATTAGAACCACAGACTGGGGAGCAGCGCCACATATAGCTGACCCGATTTCGAAGATGATGATAGAGATCAGGTAGATCAACTTGATAGAGAAAAGAGAGTACAGTTTGCCAAAGGTGAGTTGGAAGGTGCAAGTTGTAAGAAGATAGGCACTTCCGTACCAACCAATGTCGTTTATAGATCGGAACTCATCTGTTATACGCGGGATGGCTGTCGATATGATAATGTTGTCCTGTCAAATATTGTGTAAGCTCGAGCCTGAAGGTCTTGCCTTTGATGGATGAATCTTACCAGCCCCACTAGGAAGAGTGTAAGGCAGAGTCCAAGAGTGATAGCACCCAACTTCAAGCCAGTCGGTCCATAAACATCAGGCTCAGGGGTGGGACTTTGAGGAGTGGGCTGTTCAGTCACTGTGGGCTCATCAGACTTGAGGATGGACTTCCCGCGTCCCATCTTGGCCCATTTCGATGAATTTTCCGTCGAAGGCATATTGAACGTCGGTCGTATTGCTGCACTTGTGGTTACACCAAATTGCGTAAGAGAGTTGCTTCGATTGCAACGCTGCGAAAAGCTGATAGTGAAATGAGCTAGTCTAAGGTTATCAAAGAGGTTCTGCCTAGAACAGAGAGACTTCTCTCTTTGATCTAATCGTGCTACAAGCTGACAACAAATGCTTTCAGGTACCAAGGCACCCACGCAGAGGCAGATCCAGTCACTGAAAAGCCATAGCTTACAAATTGAGATGATGTCTCAAGGTTCTTCCAGCTCGAGGTAGTGCCGGTGATGGTTACAGCTGCGTGTCAATGCCAACTCTCTCCGTCCAAGGTCACGCTCCCGTCGGCGCGCCATGAGTCGTGAAGAACAGGCCACTGCGTCAACCGCTACAACGCTATAACCCGGTCGTTTTTCCCGATACACCTGCCCCTTAGGGTTTTTTGGTCTTAATTCGTAGCTTTCCGTCGTGCAGCAACTGTTCTAGGGCTATCCCACATGTGCCGCCGAACCTTCGCGGATCTGTCATTTTTAGGTTGCATATAGGTCATGAGATATAGCGCTAGAGTCTAAACTCTGATCGCGATACCGAGCAATAAGAACAAAAAGAGAGACGTTGATTGTTTATTTAGTCGGCATAGCCATTTTGGTCAAATCCGGTCGTCATGGTCAACCATTGAGACCGAACTAGCTGTCTTTGCAGGCTGGCAGATGTACATGGCCCAGCCTATGTCTTGGCTCAATAGAATCAAGACCAGGCTTAGAGACCCTCTGAGAATTGAGACCGATTTGATGCATCACCCAACTTAGTCACTCTGTCTATCAAACAGGATACCCACTTCAAATCAGTTCCTCCGTATCTCTTCAAGTAACTTCAACTTTTGACCCGTGTGTAAGACGAAATATTTGCGGTATTCCACCCAAGACGTTCATAATGGCACCGTACATGAGTCATTGTGCCTCTTCCTCTGAGCTTAGTTTCCCAGTGGAGAGCATGCAGTCGCCCAGAGGAGGACATGTAGAGCCAATCGCAGTCATTGGGATGAGTTGCAAGTTCTCTGGAGACGCGACAACTCCTGAGAAGCTATGGCAACTCGTGGTTGAGGGAAAAGACGGCTGGTCTCCAATACCAAAGTCGAGATTCAATGCCGATGCTTTTCATGACAAAGACCATGCTCAGATTGGAATGGTAAAGACCCACATCAGAATTCTTCATTGTGATCATTGAAACTGACGAATCTGGCGTTAGTCAAATGTGGGCGGCGGCCATTTTCTCAAAGACGATGTCTCGCGATTCGATGCGTCCTTTTTCAATTTTACCGCTGAAATTGCCAACGTAAGTCTCTTCAAAAGATAATACATCGTGGGGTTTGCGCGGCGCTAACGAAGTTGTAGGCGATGGATCCACAAATTCGTTTGCTTCTTGAGTCCGTTTTCGAATCGGTTGAAAATGGTAAGAAGAGTATGTGGTGCACCAAAATCTTGATGCTAATCAAAAATCGCATAGCGGGTGTAACTTTACAACAGCTGACGGGAAGCGACACCTCGGTTTTCGTCGGTTCCTTCTCCAGGGATTACCATGACAGTCTCTTGCGTGACCCGGACACACTACCAAGAACCACTTTGACGGGCAATGGTGTCGCGATGATGTCAAACAGGATTTCTCATTTCTTTGATCTTCGTGGCCCAAGCCTCACCACAGACACTGGATGCTCAGCAAGTTTAGCGGCTTTGCACCTTGCTGTGAACAGCATTCGGAATGGAGAGTCCCGAATGGCCATCGTGGGCGCCTCCAATCTTCTGCTGAACCCTGATCCATTCATAGTTATGTCAGGCTTAGGGTGAGCTTTTAAAAACATAGAGGACGAACTATAAAGACTGACTTCTGTGGTAGAGTTCTCGGTGCTGATGGCCGATGCTTCGCTTGGGATAGTCGGGCAAACGGCTATGGCAGGGGAGAAGGCATTGCAACACTTCTCCTCAAGCCGCTCCGAGATGCACTCGCTGATGGAGATTCTGTTCAAGCCGTCATTCGAGAAACTGCAATCAACCAGGACGGCAAAACACCTACCATCACGTCGCCATCTTCCGAGGCTCAAGAGGAGTTGATACGAGCATGCTACCGAAGAGCCGGGCTCGATCCTTCTCAGACAGTGTACGTCGAGGCACATATGACAGGCACCCCAACCGGCGATCCCATTGAGGCTGCTGCTATCAGCCGCATATTCAGCAAAGGACGCTCTATCAGCAATCCCGTGCTGGTCGGGTCTGTCAAGACGAACTTGGGTCACTTGGAGGCGTCCAGCGGCATCGCAGGAGTTATCAAAGCTATCATGATGCTTAAGAACGAGATGATTCCGCCAAATCTGAATTACGAAAAAGCCAACCCAAACATCGATATGAAGTCACTCGGGGTAGAGGTCCCACTCAAAGCACAGGACTGGCCACGGGGAACGCCGCGGCGTGTTTCAGTCAACAACTACGGTTACGGAGGAACCAACGGGCATGTGATTATCGATAGTGCTAGTGAGCACATCGATCCATGTCCTTCGATAGCGATGAAGAAAACCGAGCCTCGTCTCATTGTCATGAGTAGCAAGGATTCCAATGTTACTGCACAGATGGCCAATAATCTCAAGAGCTACCTAGAGACTCGGACAGGGTCGGGCCAAAAGCTTGATCTTGACAACTTAGCACACACTCTCCAAGCTCGTCGGTCGCATTTTCCGTGGCGAGTCGCTATATCGAGCACCGACTGCGCGGCAAGCTTGGTGGAAGCTCTTGGGGACCCAGTCAAGAAGGCTGTGACTCTTGCTAAGGACCCTCCTCGCGTCGGCTTTGTCTTCAATGGACAAGGAGCTCAATGGCACGCCATGGGTCGCGAACTCATCTCAGTCTACGCGGTCTTCAGAAAGGCTCTTCTTCACGCAGATGTCGTTTTGGGAGACTACGGTGCAGACTGGTCCCTTGTGGAAGAGCTTCAGCGGGACGAAATATCTACCCGCGTCAACGAACCTCGTTTGAGCCAGCCCATCTGCGTTGCTCTTCAGATCTGTCTAGTTGACCTTCTGGAGTCATGGGGAATTCAGCCCAGCGCCGTCACCAGTCACTCGAGTGGCGAGATTGCAGCAGCCTATGCCGCCGGTGCGCTGACGTTTGAAGAGGCTCTGGGTGTTGCTTATTTCCGTGGTGTCTTAACGGAGAAATATCATCATGCTTCCACTGGTCCGGGAGGCATGATGGCAGTTGGTCTCGGTGTCGATGATGCTTGGGCCTACCTCGCGAAGAATGATGTTACAAAGGGCACCGTTACCGTGGCTTGTGTTAACAGCCCATCGAGTGTGACTCTTTCTGGAGATCTAGATGCCATCCAGCGTCTTGAGAAGCAATTCTCCAAGGATCAGATTTTCGCGCGCGCACTGAAGGTCAAGTCTGCCTATCACTCTCATCACATGATTCCTATGGCGGAAGAATATCTCCAGAAGCTACAGAACATCCTTCAGCCGAAGCTCAAATGGCAAAAGCTTGTTTACTCTTCGCCCGTCACGGGCAATTTGATCGAGAATCCGGAAGATCTGGGTCGTCCACAGCACTGGGTGAATAACCTGTTGTGGCCGGTCTTGTTCTCTCAGTCATTCGAGAAGATGTGTGTTTCAAGTACTAGACAAGAGGCAAATGTGGACTTCATCTTCGAACTTGGTCCACACTCGGCGCTTGCGGGACCGATTCGGCAGATCTGCAAACTGCCTGTCATGAAGGGGCTCACTCTGCCTTATGTATCGGGCTTGGTTAGAGGCCAGAACGCTGCAGTGTCTATGCAAATGGCTGCTGGAGCTTTGTGGTGCAAGGGGTATCCAGTTAATCTCTCTGCCGTCAATTGTCAGCAGGATTCCACCAGTCTACGAGTCATTTCGGACCTCCCTTCATATCCTTGGAACCATACCACCAGCTTCTGGCAAGAATCGCGGGTGAATATCGCTCATCGCATGAGGGGGCATGTTCGCCATGAGCTACTCGGGTCTATGTTGCCAGGCCCTTCCTCCACTACTCCCATGTGGAGGCATTTCCTCAAAGCGAATGAGCTCCCTTGGCTTCGGGATCATCTAGTCCAGTCTGATATCGTTTACCCAGGAGCCGGCGGAATCTCCATGGCGATAGAAGCCCTGCGACAATATTCTGAAGTTCCAATTGAGACTGTAGACGGTTACTGTCTGAGAGATATTGAGATCAGCAATGCCTTGGTTATCCCGGATACAGAAGACGGAATTGAGGTCCAGCTGTCTCTGCACCCCTGCGATGACAAGAATCTGGAGCCCGGGTGGTATGAGTTCTCTCTGGAATCACCGAGCAGCGGCGGGAACTCGTGGACTCAGCATATACACGGCTATATCTCTCAGAAACTGAAGTCGAGGGCTACCTTGACGGCTGCTGTGCTTTCAGAAAGCGTTCCCAGGCAAGGCAGCATGGACCTTGCTTATACCTGTAGTGTGAAAGTTGAGGATTTGTTTGCCCGGCTGAGGAAGATGGGGCTGCAACACGGCCCAAAATTTCAGAATATGCTTGGCATTCAAGCCAGCGACTCTCGGTCGAAGTTCCAGTTCAAGGTAGCGGACGTCAACTCCTCAAGCAGTCACCTTCTCCACCCTACCACACTGGACTCAATCTTCCAAGGAGCTTACTCTGCACTCTCTCCCAAGGAATTCGAGACTTCGATGGTGATGCCTCGAGCCATCCAGCACATATACGTTTCGCAGTCTATCGTGTCGACTCCAAATTCCAAGCTCGAGTCGTTTGCAACAATTGATGGTTGCGATAAGTCGGGCTTTCGGTCTTCAATAATGACTCATGATCACAAGAACCCGGAAGCTACGAGTTTGGAAGTGAAGGGCCTCTTTTGCCAGGCAGTGGCCGGTGGAGGTCAGAATATGCAAAACCAACAGCCGTCTAATCTAATATTCAAGATGCATTGGCATCCTGACTTTTCTCTCATGCCAATGGCTCAGCTGAGGGAGGAACTCAGATTCGATGTTGATCCATCCGAGCTGTCAGTCAACAAGAGGCTCGTTAAAGCAGCGTGGTATTTTATAGAAGATGCCATTCAAGATTTGGGTTCCGACAAGACTCCCATCACAAATATGGAGTGGTATCACAAGTCGCTTTACAATTGGATGAAACTCAACTACAAAGCCGGACTTGATGGAACGCTCGCTCCCGGAAGCGCTTCATGGGCCAAAGCAAGCCAAGGCATGCGACACATGCTCTTCGATGAAGTTGCTGCCCAGAGCGTGAATGGACGTCTTCTATGCCGCGTAGGAAAGAACTTATCTCGCATTCTCAGAAAGCAAGTGGCTCCATTAGAAGTGATGATGGAAGGCAATCTGCTGTATGATTTCTACGAGAAGGCCCTCAGATGCAACAGGTCTTATGAGCAGGTGCAAAAATTAGTGCACATCTACTCAATGAAGCACCCACGTGCCAAAGTTCTCGAGGTTGGAGGAGGCACCGGTGGATGCACGCGATCAGTACTCAACGGCTTGTCTGAAAACACCCCTGATCACCGACGCCGCTTCTCATCATACACGTTCACCGATGTCTCTGCGGGATTTTTCGAAGCTGCGGCGAAGAAGTTTGAAGACTTTGGAGATATGATCACATTCCGGAAACTTGACATCGAAGTTGATCCCGTGGAGCAATCCTTCGAGCCATGCTCGTATGATCTCATCGTCGCATGTCAGGTTCTCCACGCTACCAAGAATATGGAGAAGACAATGAGGAATGTTCGAAAACTCCTTAAGAAGGGCGGACAGCTCATCCTTGTTGAGACTACGAAAGACACGCTGGATGTACAACTGATTTTTGGAGCACTTCCTGGCTGGTGGCTAGCTGAAGAAGCTGAGCGCAAGGGTGGACCTAACCTCACTCTCGATCACTGGGGACGGGTTCTTGCAAACACTGGCTTCAGTGGAGTTGACTTGGACATGAGGGACATGGAAGATCCTGCAAATTACTCCTTCAGTGTCATGACTTCAACTGCGATCGCACCAGCGACGTTTCCTTCTGAAGTCCTCATACTGAGCCCAGCCGAATTAGTCCCTGCCAATTGGATACGGGACCTAGAGTGTCAAGTTCAGTCCAGGACCGGCGCCAGTTGCAAAACCACTGACTGGAGATCAGTCGATGCTACCGAGAAAGTCTGCATCATGCTTGAAGAGGCAGTCGCCCCCCTCCTAAGGCGGCTAAGCCGTGAAGACTTCACTTGTATTCAGAGTCTCTTGACAGCCGCTCGAGGCGTACTGTGGGTTACAAGAGGTAGCCTTATCGACGGTGCTGATCCTGACATGGCTTTGCACTCTGGACTACTTCGCACCCTTAGGATGGAGGATGCGGGACGCCGATATATCTCCCTCGATCTCGAGAGCACTGAGCCCCTGTGGTCTGGAAAGAATGCTGAGCTGATTGGGGATGTCTTCAAATCCTCTTTTGACTTTTCTCCCAGCTCGTACAATATCGATTGCGAATTCGCAGTAAAGGACTCCATTCTGTATATACCGCGTATCTATCATGACGACCCGGAGAATATGGCATTGGCGCCCGAATCCGCTGAGCAAGAGCCTGCACTCAGACCATTTGGCACCACCGATGAAGGCTCGAATCTGCAAATGGAAGTTGGTACGCCTGGCCTCCTAGACTCTCTGCGCTTCAGGCAGATCGAACTTCAAGACTTGAAAGCGGACCAAATTGAGATCAAGCCTCGCGCATTTGGTCTCAACTTTAGAGATGTGTTAGTAGCACTTGGTCAACTCGACGAAACCATCATGGGTTATGAATGCAGTGGCATCATTACCAGGATGGGCCCAGAGGCAGAGCATAACAGCGGCTTGAAGATTGGGGACCGAGTCTGTGCCATCCTGCGCGGACATTGGGCTTCAAGAGTCTATATCAACTGGCCCTGTGCTGCTCGTGTTCCCGACAGCATGTCGTTCGAAGAAGCGGCGACAATCCCTATGGTTTTTGCCACGGCGTATCATGGGCTCTTCGATATCGGCCGACTTTCGAAGGGAGAATCCGTCTTGATTCATGCAGCGACGGGAGGTGTTGGCCAGGCTGCTGTGATGCTCGCCAAACAACGAGGCGCTGAAGTTTTCGCCACGGTTGGAACCGAGGCCAAACGCGACTTTGTCATGAAAAGGTTTGGCATTCCGCAAGACCACATTTTCTCCAGCAGAGACACGTCTTTTGGTACTGCTCTGATGGCTGCCACAGACGGCAAAGGTGTCGATGTTGTGCTGAACTCCCTTGCTGGGCCGTTGCTCAAAGAGACTTGGAACTGCATGGCGAGGTTTGGTCGTTTCATCGAGATTGGGAAGAGAGACATAGAAGCGGCCAAGAACCTAGACATGAGCCCCTTCCGGCGCGCAGCCACCTTTGCCGCAGTCGACCTATTCCAGCTGGGTAAATTCAAAGGTCACGTTGTTCAGAATGCTCTCCAGGGTGTCATGGAGATGTTTAGACGAGGAGATTTATCTGTAGTTTCTCCCATGACCACCTTCCCTATTTCAGAAGTTGGCAAGGCTTTCCGATTGTTGCAGAGCGGCAAACACCTTGGGAAGATCGTAGTCCAACCACAACAGACACATCTAGTGAAGGTAAGAGACTCACTCAGCCGTCCTTGAACATTTGCTAATCTTCAAAATAGGTCATTCCCTCCTCAAACCCAGCTCGTCTATTGGAAAACGCATCTTACCTCATCGCCGGTGGTATGGGTGGCATCGGTCAATCTATTGCGCGCTGGATGTCTCGGGACCTTGGCTGCAAGAACCTCATCATCCTCTCCCGCAACGCGCGTACGCATCCAGGATGCGCGGCTCTAATCTCTGAACTTGAGACGAATGGCTGCAGAGCCATTGTTCGGAATTGCGATGTCTCTAACGAAGACGATTTCCGTCGAGTTGTTCACGAAGCTAGTGGAAGCTTCCCACCCGTTCGGGGGGTCATTCAAGCTGCTATGACTTTGAATGTGAGCCTGCATAGCAACCCTCCTGTAAAAAGTCAGAATATTAACTCAACACCTTCCAGGACTCTATTTTCCCCAACATGACATACGAACAATGGCAAGCTGCAACAGGCCCTAAGATTGCAGCCACGTGGAATATGCATAATCACCTTCCGGACCTTGACTTTTTTATCTTACTTTCGTCCCTGACAGGACTCGGAGGTAACACCAGTCAAGCAAATTACTCGGCCGGAGGAACATTCCAAGATGCTTTTGCGAGGTACCGCACATCGAAGGGCCTTCCTGGAGTCTCAATCGATTTGGCCAGTATCCAAGAGGTCGGGTTCGTTGCCAACACTGAGGGAGTTGCAGAACGCCTGACCAAGACCGGCCTAGCTGATATCGATGAGGCTAATCTACTCAAGATCATTGAGACAGCTATCCAGAAGCCTTGTCGGCCTGTCGACCTTAGTCAGCTTATCACGGGCATTCTCGAGTTTGATGAGACTTCCACAGTCGCCTGGGTAAACGACACACGGTTCTCGTCTCTTCGTGCCAACCACAGCAACCAGAGCGGCACTCGGGGACGAACAGACCACAAAGGGGGGGCAGCAACGCGGCTGTCTGACTCGTTGCGGTCAGCAACCAGCGGCACAGGCGCGGTGGCACTCATATTGGACGCTGTGATATCGAAGCTGTCTGAAATGTTTGGGTTGGATGCTGCCGAGATCGACAAGAAGCACCCCGTTTCCAGGTACGGCGTTGACTCGCTCATCGCTGTGGAATTGCGCAATTGGCTCGTGTCTAGCGCGGGCGCCGAAACGACAAGCATTTTTGACGTGTTGCACAGCCCGAGCTTAAGCGTTCTGGCTGAAAAGATCGGAGAAAAGAGCCGCTATGTTTCAAGCCTAGTCAAGACCACATAGGGTTTCCTGTCGTTTTTCCGCAGAGAATACATACCAATTGAGCTTCATGGCACATTATTCAATCCCATTGCATGTGTTGGCATGTCGTATGATGGAAATGTTGAATCCAGCAGACCCCGCTGCCGGCGGGATAAGAATGTGATTACGACGCGAAGCTAGACGGCATGAAAACGTGCCATTCACCTGCCCGCCGATGGGATGGATATCATGCTATCGAAGCTCGCCAACAATGTCCACAAACGATACGTTGTGACCCTTAATTCCGCAGCTCGCAATCATGTGGAAGCCTGCAAACAAGAACTTTACCATCCGGCCGGGGCATCTGAACACAGTCCCGACCCCTGTCCGCGTCTGAGTCCTTGGCTAGGGCAGACGACTGGGAGGGGGTTGAAGACGAACTAACGGGAGTCTCGCACATTCTTATTAAACTCGGGAGGCCAACTCTTTTGTCTGGATAGCCTTGCCTCCGCCGGTAGACTTCCGAGTTATTCTACCTTGAGCACTACAGTAGCGAACGTTGAAGTGACCTAATCATCCGATTGTTACCTATTCATGTTTGTTACCTGCTTCACCTTACATATAGGCAGCTTCATACATTAGTCCGGTAACTTTCACACTGCATCAACATAGTCCTCATGCATTGAATCTTTCTCTCCGCTCCCAGTAACGGCGCCAAGTGCGCCTTTCTCGTCCCCACCCTAGCTTTGATTTTTTCGATGAGTTGGCAAAACTCGGTGAGCTGTCCGGTGACGAGACACTTCAGAACCTGGTTCCTCTCCACTGGGCTCTCAATTTTGTATGACTGGAACCACATTGAATCTCCGGCAAGCTGAGAATTACCCGACTGCAGTTTCTGAACAACGTCCACGTAGGAGCGGACTGTCTTTTCGCAGATGTTGCTGAGATATTGTCCAGCCATGGCGAGTAGCATCATGCTTTCTGATCGAGACTTGCATAGGGTGCAACTCAGGATTGAGTCACAACCTTTGATCGCTTCTCGGCAGCAATTGAGAAGCACATCCATGGTAGCAGTTTCCGTGTTGGCGCCTTCGTTCCCAAGCTGCTCAAGTAAATGTGCCGCAAGCCTCAAACAGCGGCACTCGCTCTTCTTCTTGACGGAAAGGTCTGTACCCTCAAGCAACGCAGTCAGAGGGCTCGTTGCAGGCGCTGCCATGGTATAAGCCACTGGAGTTGACTTGCGACTGGGTTGCATCTTGGCGGAGGTTGGTTGATCAACTGACGGAATCATGAGATTTGATGGGAAATTCCCATCAAGCAAGAGGTCAAGACTTGATGATGAAAGCCCTGGCGTTGACGACGAGTCGTCCAAGACCTCGTTACTATCTAATGATACCTGTGTCAATTGGAATTCCCAACAGATACCTGCAAAACAGGGGAGGAAAGCACTTACCATTCATCTCAAAGTCTAGTTGAGTCTCCTGGGAACTGACTCCGTCCTCGCCACTATCATCGGCTGGGTCGAAGTATGCAGTATCCTTCCCTAGCTCTTGCCATGGTCCGGTGAAATCTCCACTCTTTAGATTCGCCACATCAATTGTTGTATTCGGTGACAACAGGCTGCATGATGCCAGCCAGTAATCGATTTGATCTTGTTCTTGTTTCGTGTGCTGTGCACTTCCAGTCTCTTCCGTAGTCTCGTTCTGACTAGTACTCGTCATATCAAACGTAGGACTCGGTAAACCGTTTTGCCGTTGGAGATTTTCCAGTTCCGTCAGTACTTCTGAGGCTTCCTGGCTCGTCGTGAACAGTAATGACGGATCCAAGTCGAATTTTTCCGAGTATGAAGGTGATGGAGGTGCCGCTGAGCTATCGAAAGAAGACTGTCGGGTCTTCGATACTTCCTTGGTCGAAGAAGTTGATTGCTTTCGTTTTCGAACGGTATTCCTGTTGATTGGGTACTTGCAAGTGTTGGAGCTTGATTTGCACCTATCGCAGCCATTCGGGTCTCCGTTGCATCGAAGCTGTGTCAACCCTTGAACGTCAGTATATAGACGTCATATTTTTTCAAGACTGAACGCTAACGAACCTTTCGTGCTCTGCAGTATTCGCATGCAATGTGAGGTTTCCCGCGTCGATTACGATTGATGACAGCCTCGGGGTTGTTTTCTATGAACGTTGGTTCTTTGTGTTGGAGATCATACATGAGAGTGCCAAACATCTTGGCGATTTGGGCCGGGGGACAATGCGGTAGTATGCAGGTTGGTGCTTGGGTGAAAGTTAGAAGGTCGGTGTTTGTCGAATTGGTAGATCTGAGACTACTCGCTAAGGGATGATCATATTACCACACTCATCATTGTTCATCCAGTACTTCAAGTATCGCACACACCGTTTTGAGGTTTTCGAGGCTTCATTAGGAAAAAACGTGCCGCCCCAGTACCATCCCACATGGCCCAAGGCTTACATAGATCGGATTACAACCCCCAGATGGTCGTGTTCAACGTCTGAGGAAACTTTGGCAAACAAGATTTATCCCAAGTTCGCCCGCTCACATGGTGCCTAGGTGGCATCGCCTTTTTTCTTTGGAAAACCCAATGATAAGAAGGTCCTTCCACGCGATGATGGGAAGCATCTTTCAACAAACTCCGAGGTTGCAGTGCAACAGTGACAGCACGGGAAACAAGGTTTTGAAGTTCTCTCCAGCCTGCACACCGGCAAGGTCGTCGTAATGACTTGAGTCGAATGCATTGTTCTAGACGGCCCACCATGTCGATAGAGTTGTTCTACTTATCCGGCGGAGGGTTTGAAGAAAACCCAAGTGTTAAGGTGGCTTTATCATTTCCGAGCTGAAACCTTGCGAATTGTCAAATTCTGCAGGGAACAGCATAGACTCTGCGGATTGAAGTTCCGCTGTCCTTATCATTGTTGTTTGTCCTGTTGTCAGCTGTGTGAGGTTCTAATGCTTACCCCACGACATAAGAGAACTTACAAGGAGGTCACGGCAAGTTGGCCAAGGTCTCCTCCTCCGCATCGGGCCATAGGTGTTAATCTGATGCGGAGATTCAAGTCTCCGTCGGCACGTCCAGACAAGTCCGAGATGTACGCGCTTTTAGACTTTGCGATGAGTGGAGGTCCCATCTGAGGTATATTCTGCCCTGAGCTTATTTTCATCCCAGCCCGGGGAGCTGCCCAGATTTCAGATGTTGTTACATTCAGGCGAGTCATGGTTCTTGGATGCATGAGCGAACCTGGGAGCTGACGGAAGAACGCCAACAGCTGCCAGCATTGGCGAGCAGGTCATCTCAGCTTGTCTTTAACACATGCTCACCACGCGAGAGACGTCGGAACTAGATAGTTGCCTGCAAAAGAGCACGTGTAGTTGCAATCACTTATGCCTAGCTTGAACCATCGACGCTTTACCTCATGAAAAAGATTAACTTAGTCATCCGTGTTCAAGTCACTGTTCAAACAATAGTGCCGCATCTAAGTCTCAGGCGTGTTCTCACATTCCGAGCAGCTCAGGTTGATATATCATGACACAGATGGTCTTTTCAGAAGATAGCCGAGGAGTCCCAGGTCTGTGTTAATAGGAACATGACAACAAAACCACATTTGGTGCTCAGCATAACCCTAACAGATGTCTAAGTGGCCTCGGACCGTGGGTAAGCTTAGTGACTCTGCTGCAATATGACGTGAGGGGCAGAGTGTTCATCGAGATGTGAACAGTTACAATTGCGCGGAATTCTTCCCGACACAAGCCTCTAAAACGAAAACTTTGGGGAGATAACGCGGCTGAGTTGATTGTCAGTAAGGTCTCGCAAACCCAAAACGGACACCAGTAGTCCATGTCGTTTCAGCACGGTTGCTTTTTGCGACAGAGCGTGCAGTACAAAACGAGACCGGAGAGTTTACCCAAATAGTTCTGAACCGCTAATCTAACCTGCTGTCAACGGCTTCGGCCCGGACTCGTAAAGTTATCAAGCTTTCGGCATTGCCCAAAATGGCACAGTCAAGTCCGAATCAGGTCATTCTTCGGTTGCGAAGGCAGTGTTGTCATCGACTAGGAACGATTGGGTTGTGTTGGTACAGTCAGGGCTCAGAAGCGACCAGACCGTGAAAGTCTTGACCATCGGGGCATAGGTAGTTGATGTGTAGAAGGAGTCACGCGTTTGGAGACCCTCTTTGGTTACCTTGGTTGGACTTTAGAAAAAGATTCCTGTTCGATATAGCTCAAGATCGAAATCAGATTTGACAAAAGACTCTGGCGATTGCAATTCTTTATTGAATTATCAACACTAAAAGAACTAAGATGGATTCGTCGATCCCTGTACTCCAAAGCGAGAAGCTTGGATTACTCTCTGTGCCATGGGTTAATGCGCCACTATCTTTTTGGGCCACATGGGGAACGCTAGCTCTCTACCTTGGCCTCTTTGTAGGCAGAATACTGCTTTCCAACTTCAGAGAAGCCCCACTAACCACTTACGTTGATTCTAGGGCGTAGCAAGTCCAATCATTTTGGGTCTTTACAACTACTATCTTCATCCCATCGCACACGTGAAAGGACCTTTCATCGCGTCCATATCTCCGGTATGCGCGCAAGATTGTTTCTCAATACTCTCCTTCGTGCTAATTCAGTGTCAGATCTGGCTCATTCGGTCCGTATCAGGACATCGACTCAACAATGACATCGAAAAGGTGCATGCCCAATATGGTAAATGCGCATGCCAAGGCACAGCTTCCTGAGCTCTGCTAATGATTTTGCCCTCAGGACCTGTCGTTCGTATCGGTCCAAACGAGCTTTCGTTTGCCACAGAAGATGCCCTTAAGACGATCCACAACCCCGGTCCCGATGGCGGTCACTTCACGAAGCAAGGTACAATCGAGTCTCTGCTCGCCAAACTCATTTGGGCAGCTCCAAACCTTTTGACCACCACTGATCGAACTGCACATAAGAGACTGCGTACTGCATTACAGCCAGCCTTCACAGCCAAAGCGTTGATGGAACAGGAAGACATCGTTCAGCACCACGTTAATCGGGCCGTCGAGTCTCTAGGTTCGAAACTTCAAGAGAACAAGGTTGTGAGTATCAGCGATCATGTTGGAAAGATGATTTGGAGTATCGTTGGAGACTTGTCTTTTGGAGAACCGCTCCTCCATGATCAAATGAGTGAGTAGGGATAACATGCACGCCCTTTGCTGTTTTCAAGCTGATCGTCTTGTTAGGCACGTACGAAAAAATGAAGTACACTTACGGGAAAGGAGCGCCCCTTCTAGAACTCTTTCAATTTCTGACAGAGACACCTATTTTCGGTGGGCTCGCAAAACTGCCAGTCATGATAGTTCCACACATTTTTCGCGTCCCCAAAAACTTCCTTTTGATGAACCAACTCAGAGGGTGAGCTAGTCGAACTCCATTCTCCGACATAAACTCAAACTCACACAATTATAGCTGCATCGAGCGCCAAGGAGGGCGCAAAGACTTCTTGACCGCAATCTTATCCGCCAAAGAATCTGCGGGATTGACTCAGCCGGAGATGTTGAGTAATTCGGCCTTATTTGCGTAGGTTTCCCCTCATTTCCTGTCGTCTCATCACCCCGCCGTCCCTGATTCTAACTGGAAACAGCATGGTTGGCTATGACACTTCGGCTACAACTCTGTCAGCAGTCTTTTACCACGTGCTGCGGGACCCAGACCACTACAAGCGGGTTCAGAAAGAAGTCCGAGAAGCATATTCCTCAGTCTCTGAAATCACGGCTCAGAGCGTGCTCCGGCTCCCGTACCTGAATGCTTGCATCCAGGAAACTTTACGCCTGACGCCACCCATCAATGGTCGCGGCTCCCATCGCATCTCACCTGGGGCCATGATTGATGGGCTGTACGTGCCCAAGGGCGTCAATGTTTCTGCTGATATTTGGACTATTCACCGGAAGCCTGAGTATTGGGCTCTTGCTGACAAGTTCAGACCTGATCGCTGGCTTGACAACGGTCCGGGCACCGTCTTTGAGCACGATGTCCGGACCAGCTACCGGCCATTCCTCGTCGGACCTCGGGTGTGCATTGGTCGCGAAATGGCTTTGCAGTCCATTCGTCTGACTGTAGCCAAAGTAGCATTTTCGTTTGATCTAGAAATGGCTAACAAGGATACGTTCGTGTGGGAGAGGGATGCAGGCAATGATTATGTGTGGCATGACTACCATGTCTTGGTGAAGAGAAGAGCACACTAAGAGTTCTACGAGAAGCTTGCTGGAATTAGAACGTCGTCAAATTCAACTTATAGAGAGAAGTCCTTCAGCCCCTTGATAGTCCCATCAATACCAAGGTCCTCCTTCTCGTCCGGGCCCAGTAAGCCTAAGGCCTCACGTCGACTAGGTGCCGCCGCGTCGAAATACGGCTTCTCGGCAAGGGATGTTACACGAGTTCCATGACGAGGGTGATTGCCCTCATAATCCCAGCTAGCGTTGTGGATAGTGATTCTAAATGATGTTACTTGGTTATGAATTTGCACCATCGTCTGACGTTTAGAATGTGCGTACCTGTTATCCCAAAGAGCACTGGTATTGGGAGTCCACTTGAAGCGGACTTGGATATCCACGTTCTTCTCGTAGACGTCAAAGAGGTAGTTCAAGATGACATCACTCTCTGCCTTGTCGAGACCAATAATATGCGTGGTAAACAGACGGTTTACGTAAAGAGACTTCCATCCCGTCGCAGGATGAACGCGGACAAGAGGGTGAGCCCGCTCGATGTGCTTCGGTCCAGTCTCGGGGTCGTTGCGGTCCAGATACGTGTGAGCAGAGCGGTAGACGGCGTATTTCCCATCAATGATCTTGCGGAAGTCAGGCGAGAGCTTCTCGTAAGCCGAGTATCCGCTAGCCCAGAGGGTGTCGCCGCCAATCGGCGGGACAGCATCATTGTGCAAGTGAGTGATGCCGGATGGCTGACGCTCGTGGACCAGATCAGTGTGCCATTTCGAGGCACCGCCAGGGTTACGGAAGTTTGCTTTTCTCTCAGTGGCCATCAAGGCTGGCCAGATTACCGTGACGCCCAGGACGCCAGGGACTTGCGGAACTTGAGGCTATTGATACCTTTAGCTTGATCACATGCTATTGCAAATAAAGCCGGACTGAAATCAACATGACTTACGTGAACTTCAACTTCACCATACCAATCTCCCAACTCCTTCTGCTGTTGAGGCGACAGATCCTGGTCCCTGAAGAAGACAACACTGCGCTCAGCAATGAGCAACGCAAGCTCATCCTTTTGCTCGGGCGTGAGGTCCTTCAATTGCAGACCCTCAATCTCCGTACCAATGTGAGCCGTTAGATTGGTGACTTTCGTCGCCGCCCCGAGCAGGTTCTTCTTGGACTTGTCGGCCCTCGAGCCGGCGTCGACGTACTCCCGCTCCTTGTTGCGGATGTTGTATGCATCATCCAGGTACAGAGGTCGTGAAGGGCGATACGGGTACCCGTTTGACAAGTCCACCCCAGCCTTACTTAGCCTTGCCTTTGTAGTTTCGGGGAGCCCGAGGGTGTCCTTCCGCGGCTCCGCTACGTCGGTGATTGATGGGTCGATGGGAGCGGGAACCATGGTGATCTTAGTTGGAGATGTGGAAATGCAGTTTGATCGAGGGAATGGATATGATATCAAGTCTTTGCAAAGTTAGAAGAGTTCTCAGCAACTCTTAGTTCGAGCTGGATTAGATAGGCTCAGGCAGCTTTTTAAATCTTGTAATCCACGGCCTCTAATACGGCATGAATCCTCAGGCCCAATCCCACGGGACCTCCTCATTTGATCACGTTAATCAACAATTCCATGATTACCAATAATCGCGGGGTCAATGGTGCTTTTAGCAGAGGTAATCTATGGCTTCATCTGCATCAAATGTGACGAATCCAGAATCAGATGCGTAACATCGAACCACCGCGCCACGGAACTCGGGGAGCAAATTCGCCAACCAAAATCCGGCGTCAGCACGCGATCAACGCCCAAACTCTCCAGAAGCTCGAAGTTAGAAATCTAGCCAAAGATAATGGAGGGTTTAATCAGCCAGTTGTTGGCTCGACGATTCGCCCTACCCTCCCCCGCGGAAGCGGATCCGGGGCGCATCGGCGGCGGCGGCGCTCTCGAGTGGGGGTTACGCGATACAAGGGGCCGATTGTGTGCTCATCAACCAACATCAGCCCAATCCCCTTTAAGAGATCATCACCCGAAGAAATCGGGTTTGAAGGGCTGCACTCGTGCGGGGGAATCTAATTGCTGGAGCGCGAGTGTAAGCTCCCGGTTTCCTAACTCCGTGTTCCCCTCACCATAGAGGCCGACCCAGTTCTTGGCTAAGTTACTAACTTTACCTGCCCAGCAAAAAGCTTTTCGCGAAGCTTTTGATCGACCGGATAACGAGAGTATCTACAAGCGAATATAGTTAGACAACTCGATGCGCTAGCAAATAATCTGAGCGCTCATGGCATCTGATTAGGAGGACAACCTGGGAAACCTATCTAAGGTGATTTGGCAACAGTATGTTCCGGTCCGTCCCGGATAATCGATCATCACGCAGCATTTATCAATCTTCAAAGCATCTTCTGCATGTCAATGACAGATTGTCCATCGGATGTTGTCCGCATCAAGGATGACAGACGCGCGCTTGTGCGGCGTTGTGCCTACGGTGCCTTCAGCTGTGTCCAGCACGCCATCGTATCCAGAAACCTCGTCAGCGATATGCCCAGTTGTTCCCTAGTTGCCCATGCGAGTCTGCTCCGATGTTGGCCCGAAAGACCCTGGAAAACTTGAAAACGCGACGCAAGAAAATTCCGCATATTCTGTTATATAAAGTCTAGCGTTTGCAGCGAATGTCGTTATCACTTTTGGTGATGTCGATCCAGGCGCGCAGCTGATCACTTACTCGTTTTTTTGGTTCCGAGACTAACTAGCTGCAAGTATGGGAGTCCCAGAGATCGAAAAGACTACGGTCGCCGACTCGCCTCGGAGCAAGTCGCCATCTTCCGTCAACGCGCGAGGGATCCAACCAACTGTTGTCGAGCTCGTGCAAGAAGAACCGAAGCTCACATGGCGGTCATATGTCTGGGATACCTTAGACAAGTCACCTCAAGAACGCAAGTTCATGTTCAAACTGGATGCTGTCATTCTCACATTTGCAAGTCTGGGATACTTCATCAAGTAAGCTGGCTCTTATCAATTAAGTCATTGTCTGTACTAACATGTCGTCAGGAACCTGGATCAGATCAACATCAACAATGCGTTTGTATCTGGCATGAAAGAAGATATGAAGCTCTTTGGCAACGAGCTCAACTACATGCAAGCCTGCTGGACCGTCGGATACGTCATTGGCGAAATTCCAAGGTAAGTTCAACGCCGGCTCCAAGTCTTTCCTTTGTGTTACAAGTACTGACGCTTATTTGCACAGCAACATCCTTCTCACCCGCGTCCGCCCATCAATCTGGATCCCCGCCTGCGAATGCACCTGGGCCGTTCTAACAATCCTCATGGTCAAATGTACAAACGTCAATCAGCTCTACGTCCTCCGCTTCTTCATTGGTCTCGCCGAGAGCACATTCTATCCCGGCATGCAGTACATCATTGGATGCTGGTACAGAAAAGACGAGCTTGCCAAGCGATCCTGCCTTTTTCACTCTGCGGGCTCCATCGGCTCCATGTTTTCAGGATACCTTATGGCCGCCGTCTACAATCTCAGTGGCGTCCACGGATGGAAGGGCTGGCAGTGGCTTTTCATCGTTGATACCGTTATTTCCCTGCCAATCGCGATTGCCGGGTTCTTCTTCCTGCCTGATGTTCCTGAGATCACGAAAGCCTGGTGGTTGACCAAGGATGACGTGGCTCTTGCGCAAAAGCGGATGCAGCTTGAGGGGAGAGCAAACCGGCAGCCGTTCACAAAGACCAAGATAAAGAAGATTTTCACTAGCTGGCATATCTATGCCCTCACTGCGCTGTATATCTTCTTCAACAACGGATGCGGAATTATGAGTCAGCCTGCGTTCCAGTTGTGGTTGAAAGGAGAGGGATACTCTGTCAAGGAGTACAACACATATCCGACGATTACATCAGCCATCACGGTGATAACAACGTGGATCTACGCCTGGTCCTCGGACTCCGTCTTCAAGGGTGAGAGATGGCCGCCGATAGTCTTCTCCGGGACACTCAATATCGTGCTCTACTCGAGTTTGGCAGCGTGGAATATCTCCGATTCGTGGAAATGGGGCTGTTTCCTGCTCGTCGGATTCGGTGGTGGCATCAGCGGGTTGACGTTCGCGTGGGCCCATGAAATTTGCAAAGACGATAACGAAGAGCGAGCGCTCGTGACGGGCTCGATGAATCAGATGGCATACGTTTTCCAGGCGTGGTTGCCGCTGCTTATTTGGCAGCAAGTCGAGGCTCCTCGGTACCCGAAGGGTTATATCACAATGATCTTCTTTGCTGTTGGTATGGCAGGCACTTCGTTGCTGATCAGGTTCTTACACCGTCGGGAGCTGGGGAAAAAGGTCTCGGTACCCGCTGCTTAAAGACACGAAAGAAGTCTTGAGCCATGGATTGCGTGTGGTTGAATTGGTAACACGTAGATGCACTCATATCCAAGGTAGCTCTTCTAGGCTGATAAGAATCTTTGAATCGACAGCAAGATGTTATGTCTAGTCGCTATAATAGCTCTCATGTTTCAACCTGTCCTCATTCGACGAGTAGGCCTTACTCAGTATCAGTCATATCTTATGATCTTATGCATGAGACAACACATGATGCATGGTTTGATGACCTTACGTTGTCATTTAAGTACTATCATTCTAGTCGGTTTTGACTGCGTCCAACTCTTGATACAACTCTCTCTTCACCTCCTCGCTAGCCCAACACATGTCAACCCCATTCCTCGCCAGCTTGACCATATCCTTCTTACTAAACCCACAGTAGGTGTATGCCTTCTGCATATTCCCATCCACCCACACATCATGCATATACACCGGATCATCACTATTAATATTAAACCTGACACCCCTCTCCCACAAAGTCCGAATTTTGGGGAATAATACCTCCGTCGCCGTCCGCCGATGATACGCGTGAGGACACAACGTCAAGCCGATCCCCCGATCCAACAACCCCTGCAGCAGTTCCTCCTTATCCGCCGCATCAAGCCCATGATCAATACGCTCCGCCCCAGCGCCATCACAGACCTCGAAAACCGCCTCATGGACGTGCTCAAACGTATCCTTTTGCCCGAAATCGCAGTGCATTGTGACATGCAGCCCATCCTTCTTCGCCCTTTGGAAACCTTGCTCGAAGAGCATCGGCGGCCTCTTGAAGGCATTGCTCGCCAGCCCGACAGCGTGGAAGAGACCCTTGCCACCCTCGACATTACCCGCAGCCCACGGCCTGGCCGCCTCGTACGCAGCCAATCCGTCCTCGAGGCTTTCGTCACGGATGAAGCAGAAGATCCAATTCGACTTCACACCATGGACCTCCGCGCCGTCTCGCTGAGCTCTCAAGTACCCATTCAGCACATCCTCCGCCGGCACGCCCCTCCGCGTATGCGCCTGGATGTCGAAAAACGGCTCGACGTAGCGGACGTTCATCTCGGCGCAGCGCCGGAAGTAGTCCATTGACATTTCGTAAAAGTCATTTTCTGTTTTCAAGACTTCGCAACCTGCGAAATAAGCCTCGAGAAATGTCGGGATACCCGGGACGCGGCCGTTGATTTCGGGGCGGTGGTTGAAGAAGACCTTGTACGAGTCCAGGAGAGCCTCGTAGGTTTCGTATTGCAGGGGCACGTTGTTACGTTTTGCGAGTTTCCAGCGGAGGGCGGGAAGGAGGGTTCCCTCGATGTGGATGTGCAGCTCGACCTTGGGAAGGGAGGCGATGAAGGGTGAGATTTCGAGGCCGTTCATGGTTTCGGGTTGTTGGGGGTTTGCCCGCTGTCAGATTCCAGGTTCCCGGTTGCTGGTGTCAAGATGGGAAGACAGTGAGAGTTGAGAAGTCTGATCGTGTAAATGAAGAGCCAATCAAGCGTGCGGGATATGGCAGCTCGAGACTAGGATGTCTTGATATCTTGGTGGTCTCCGCGGGCACGTTTGCCGATCCGGCTGGGCGTCGCGTGGTAAATAGCCCGCCGGTGGCCAGTGTCGGACATGGGCCGACAGCTCAACGTCGCATCTCTCCTCGTCGGCTAGTACATTTTCACAGGCCATTTCTCAATAAGCTTAGTTCTGGAACGTTTGTATATCTCGGCGTGTAAGAATCACGAATCATATTAGACTGAAAACATAAGAATGGAGTTCTGATGGCCGATGTTCGCAGCAATGTGGGGTATTCAAGAAGGATTCGATAACGAAATTACTAGTAATAAGAGAGTCACAAAATCAAAGACTAAAGTTTTGATCCCCCCATATTCTGCCAATGGGCCAACCATAACCACCAAGTCGGTATCGAACACCTTTAGTCAATGTCAGCAGCTTTGTGCTCGTCCACTCACATGGTCTTCTTTCATCTCCAAATTCCGTCAAACATTCTCTTTTCTCCCCACATCGCGACGGTGCCACGAGAGCTCATTGAACGGCGCGATCGCTGTAGTGGCACTAGCGGAGTAACGTCGTATCTCGTCGGTTCGGATATTCGCCGACAGCACACAAAGGTGGGACGATATCTCTAGGCCAATCCACGCAAGACACTGGAGAACACCGTCTATTCAGCGGAGTCTAGCGGTCGCTAAGCTGTTCGCCCACTCCCGTCGCGCGGACGCAAACGCTTGTCTTATCAATTGACGTCCTGTTATCGGCCATCGTCTAGACGTTTTGGTCGGTCATTTTGCCGGTTCGCGAGTGTAGGACCGTTCGTTAGAACAAGGGAACCGGAGCGAGAGAGGGAGGGCAGAGGAGGAACAGGCGAACGCGTCGGCCTGTCACTGTCGGGGAAGATCGGCGGAAGATAAGGCACGTAACGTGCATTTTCTCTGCTTGGCCATTATTTCTTTTGGCCGCGGAAAGGTCGCGACCATCCCCGCCCACGGGACCTATTGGATGGCCGCTTCATTCAAAAGGGCGATGACACCCCGGCGCCGCTCTCGAGATGTGACCCTAGGATTCTCTGTAGGAGCTTCGAGTTCTTGGACAGCAGTTGACGACGACGATCAAGAGGAAGACGACCTAATCGACGAACGGCAGAACTTGCTCGCCAACATGGGGTCATCAACAGACGCGCCGCAGAACCCTCCCGCCGAGGTGCAGGATGGGGACAGGCAGCACATTGACAGCGACATGGCCAGGAAGATTGTCCGCAAGATTGATTTCAATATTATCCCGCTGCTCTTCATCACTTACATGTTCAACTTCATGGATAAGACGATTCTGTCCAGCGCCTCTGTATTTGGTCTCAGAACCGACACCGTACGTCGTTTTCTCACATTCAGTCTCATACATTTCACGACTGTATGGTGCTAACCTCGTGAACAGCATCTCAAAGGCCAAAACTACAGCTGGGTCTCCAGCATCTTCTACTTTGGCTACTTCGCCTGGACCTACCCAACCTCCCTCCTCATCGCCCGCCTCCCCGTCGCAAAGTACATGACCGCAAACACCTTCTTCTGGGGCGCCGTCGTCGCCCTCACAGCCGCCTGCACAAACTACGGCGGCCTCCTCACCGTCCGCTTCCTGCTCGGCGTCGCAGAGGCCACCATCACGCCCGCCTTCATGTTCCTGACCTCCACCTGGTACACCCGCGACGAGATCCCCACCCGCACGGGCATCTGGTTCGCCGGCAACAGCGTCGGCGGGCTCGTCGCCTCTTTCGTCGCCTTTGGCTTCGGCCATATCTCGAGCGACGATAAAGTCGGCCCCTGGCGCTGGATGTACATCATCCTTGGCGTCCTCACCTTTGTTTGGGCGTTTGTGCTGCTCATCTGGCTGCCCGATACCATCTCAAAGGCCCGCTTCCTTAAGCCTGAGGAGCGCCGGTACGCCGCCGACCGCGTTGTCGTCGCCGGCACGGGGTCCACGGAGAAGACGCACTGGAAGTGGGACCAGGTTGTCGAGTGCATGATCGACCCCAAGACGTGGTTCATCTTTGGCCTCGAAATCATCACCCAGATCCCCAATGGCGGCACCCAGAACTTTGCCAACCTCGTCATCAAGTCATTTGGCTTCACCAGTCTGCAGTCGACCCTCATCAACATCCCCTACTCGCTTCTCTCTGCCGCCGTCATCGCCGGAACGGGCTGGATCGCGGGCCGCTATCGCAAGATGAATTGCATCCTCATTGCCATCGTCGTGTTGCCGTGCATCACGGGCGCGGCGATCATCTACTCCCGCGAAAGCGTCAGCAGCGGAGTCCAGCTCTTTGGCTACTTCCTCCTCTCCCCCGGCCCGGCCGCGATGCCGCTCGCCATGTCGCTCGTCTCGGCAAACTACCGCGGCGTGACCAAGAAGATGACCATGTCGTCGTTGCTGTTCCTCGCCTACTGCGCTGGCAACATTGCTGGTCCGCAATTCTTCAAGGCCAGTGAGGAACCACACTACAACACTGCTTTCCGCACCATCATGATCTGCTACTCGCTCGTCGTGGTGCTGGCGCTCGGTCTGCGGTTCTACCTCCAGTGGATGAACGCCAAGCGCACGAGGGAGGAAGGGTACGAGGGCAGCGCTGGTGGTGCTGGTGCCGTTGGTGGCGGTAAGGTCATGCAGGCTGAGGGTACTGCTGGTGATGTCGCGGATATGGTTGATCGGGTTGAGCTTCGGCCTGAGGATTATGAGGATGTGACGGACTGGAAGACGGCCGGCTTCAGGTATCGCCTGTAAGAGGTGAGGTAAATGGCTTGCTGACAGAAGTCTGGGTTAGGTGGGCCTCGATAGATGGATAGAGAGATAATTTGCGCCTTCTCACTCATCTCTTCTGGGAGATGAGACGGAGGAATTTGCAAACTTAATAGAGACTTCGGTGAAGAAGTACTGGCAGCGCCGAGTGTCGTGTGGTGATGTGAAGTGATGTGAGATGATGCAACCGTGCTTCAGTCAAAGTGACCCGCAACATGATGCTCAACAGCAGCAGCATCACCCTCAAACTCACCACAGACAGGGCACGTCACGGTCTCAGAAGCCGGAGTAGGCGCTGCTTCCTGCTCGGCACCAGAGTTTGCAGCCATCCTGCCTCGCCCACCGTTCTTCTGCTTAGCAGGCCGAATATAAGCCTCGAGCCCAACCTCCGCGGAAGGCAGCTCGGCCTCAGCATCTTGCCTGCGACCGCCGCCGCGGCGGGAAGGTCTGCGCGAGTCTCCATACGCGGCCAAGCCGTCGGCGGCTTCGGTGGATGTAAATGATGGTTCTAGTGGCTGCTGCGTGCCGTCGGTATGAGACTGAACTCGTCCAACCCGTCCATCGGAGAGCCGGACTTTGATGCCTCGAGGGTGGTTGCCGCGCGTGAGCACATCCTGGACGGTCCCAGAGACGGTGCGACCTGTGGGTTGGTCTGCTTTGAGTACGATATTGACGCCTGCGCCGCGGACGACGGTGGTTATTGTTGGAACGCGAGCCATCTTGGTGAAGCTTCCAAAAAAAGAACAAGACTGTCGGCGGTAAGATCGTTGTGTTTCTGGCAAGGGGTGTAAGTGGATGGTGTCGCTGCTGATAGCTGCCCCAAAGAAATTGTGAGTTTGGGCATGGGCGAATGACGCCACCTACCAGGCGTAGGGAGTTCTGTGGCGCGGCTGATCGCCTGAGATCCGCTCTCGGTCCCGCTAAGCCACGCATCATGGGCGCGCAAATTTCGAAACTTTTTCATGAACCCGGCCGGGTGGCGCAATGGCAGCGCGTTGCTTTCCGGTGGCAAAGGTTCTGGGTTCGAGTCCCAGCTCGGTCGATTTGTTTTGCTTTTTACCTCTATTCCATACAGGAATTTTGCTTCGTCTTGTGAGACCTTCATTTTCATCGACAGATTGGAAATAAAGTGCTTTGAAGGGTGGGTGGTGTGGTCACTCAACCTAAAAAATAACGGAAGGTTAACCGTGTGTAAGCCGAGCGGGCCGTTGGAGAGTTAGGTTGGTGGCCCACCCCGAGCCGTTCGTGGGGCCGGGAAGTAGAACGCCGGCGCCTACTTCAACTGAGGTGCTTTATTTGCTCTGAGATATCGGTCAGCTTGTATGAAAGATCCGTTGAAAGTACCTTAACTAGCTATTGAGCTTTTCTAGGAAAACAAAACGATTTTCTTTATTTATTTCGATAGCACACACCGCCCTTATGGGGAAGGGGGAGGGGCGGTGTTCCCGTCACATGATCGCCCGCCCACTTACAGACGATGAGCAACGTGAAGTGAGCGCGGTGAAGTGAGTGAGTGAGTGCACAATAGTAAGTGACAATTCAACTTTTAGGTCTCCCCTGGAGCAATTTACAGAAACATCAGATCTGTGCATATCACACACACTGGTTGCTCCAGACACGTAAACCTTTTTGTTCTCTGGCCAACTTCTTTTTCACTTTTACACTCGATCCTTCAAGAGACGAGCAATTTCTCGATTTCCTCCACAACGGCTTTTCGAGTGCTCCTGGAAATTCAAGACTCTCAATATATTTCTTTGCTCGCCCTGAGCTGGGTTATTGCGCCCACCTCATTGTCGATACACCGCGCGAAAGCTCGCAAAAAGCCGACCTAACCTTCCCGTGTCAACGAACTGATCCCCCTGCATTGACATATTCATACCGATCAGTCTACAAACAATCGCGCCTTTACAACATGGCATCTCCCAAAATAGATGCCGCCCGCGAGATCTGCTATAACTCCTGGCTGGATGCTTTCGACGATGGTCTCGATTACGCTGGATCGCCTCCGCGCAGCATGCCTCTTGTCGTCTTACACTTCGAAGGAGATGATCTCATGGATCGCCTAGAGAACTATTGGTCGGTCGAGCTCGAAACCAGAGACACCTGGAGCTTGCCATGCGCGCACGAAAAAGACGTACTTGGTCATCCAGGTCATCCCTGTGGTCTTTGGGTTGGATGGTGGATTCCGGATATGACTGATCTATACCGACCAGACCGTCTAAGAAACGCAAGTGTGGAAGACTGCGGCACTGTCCCCTTGGATCATACTACGGTCAAGAAAGCCTTCAAAATTGTCTACAAGTTGGGGGTTCGCGGCCCCAAACTTTTCGCTCTTTGCGAGCCCAACCCGGACGGTCTCTGCATTGCCGCCTTCGTTCCCCGGGAAGCAGAGAACGTCTTCTTCTTTGAGGAGTGGAGAGATGATACCCTCTTGGGACGCTTGAGCCGAGAAAAAGACTGGCTGCAGAGAGCCAACGAAGGGGCACTGAGAGCTTGTCCTGCAGAAAGCGCTACATTGAAATCCGCGGCACAGCAATGTCAATGCTATCCCCGTACGTCTAGTCCTAGAGTGAAGTACACTTTAAATGACAATCCAGCTGACAATACAAACAGACTTGTCTCCGAAGAACAGCTCATCTGACGGGAAAGATAGCATGGGCAAAGGCTTGAACAGTTGTGAAGTTCAGCATGCTTAAAAACAAGGTAGAGGCGCGGACGACGCGATTGGAAGCGCTTCTGCATCTGTTTCCAGTATACAACATCATGAAGGTGCATATCGCCAAATATCCTAAAGGACGCGGACTCTAATTTCTCAATCAGGTCTTCGAAACGGATCCCCTTCGAACGATGGGTCTGGCCATAACTCCGTGAAGAGCCCACGAAGATTTGCTCTTCCGCCTCAAGAAGTTCAGCACAATGACTCCGCCAACCCCGCCTGACCAATTCGTCAGAAAAGCAGATCCATCGGCCTGAAGAGACCTCATTCTTCTACTCCGAGCCCTGCCCAAGCATACAGGAAAAAGACGCGTAACAATTTTCACACCGAAGCCAAGATTGATTCGGACCAAGACCGACATCAACCTTTGCGGGGCAGAGAGGCGTCCCAGGGTCGGCCTGAAAGCATAGAGTCTTGGGAAGGGATCAGCATCAAACGCGACGCGACTGAGGAAGGCGACAATGAGGTTCAGTTCCTGAACGAAGCCCCTGTGATGAGAGACCAGGAGATGCATCACGCTGAAAAAGCAGCAAACAGGGCTCCGCTCGACCCAAGCGCCGACTTCGTTGCCGACTTCATCGCAGCGGGAAACCTTCCCCAGCTGGCACGTCTCCCCGATGTTTTCTGACGTCATGTCATGCTTGAAGACTTTCGAGAGCACTTGACGTCGACAATCATGGCAGAGTTCGATGCCTTGGTCCAAAACATTGTGGATTCGACGGAGGAAGCATTCGGGTCTTGCTCGCGGGGACACTGGAAAAGAAGCTGAAGAACAGATTGCCTACGGCCCGAAATGCTTGAAAAGAAAATATTCCACCCGTCTGGATTCAGACAGCAGTGATTGCCGACTGTCTTTTTCTGGATATCTGTCGATGACCATCGTTGCTATCCAAACAAGGACGACAAATTACCATAGGAGAGATGACCACATTTCTCATGAGCGAGTAAGCACTACACCATCCACTCCACAGCTTGACAGTAGCATGACGGCCTCGAACAGTGAACCAGCATCAGAAAGGGATTGGCTACCGCCGCATAGGGTTCGATTTGGGCAGCTATATTATGATAGAGGGATGATGTGCGTTGAGCAATGAGTTTGCGAGGAACCACCGGAATAATGCTTGATTGTCGGAGTATCTGAGTCTCACATTACTGTCGTGTTGTTGTCAAGTATTTCTTAATGCAACAAACTATACCTAAATTTTCTATCCAGAAGAAATGTAGCATTCTCAAGACAAAGACACTAGGGGCCTCTTTCATTCATAAAAACAGTTGCATCGGACCATGAATCCATGTCTCTGTACCAATGGACTTTGCCACCCCTTTTAGCGGTGGTCTTCCTAGTTTTCTCCTTGTACACCATACCTGAATGTTCAAACGGAAGCCAACTTTGTCACAGACCGGGAAGCTGGGAAGAAAGAGCTGTGGACTCTACTTCCTTTCAAAGTTGTTTCCGAAGCATCTACAGAGTTTCTTTCTCTTTCCTTCTGTATCTCTTGCAACCTGTTACCTGCAGACTCTTTCAGCCTCTACAGTACGCATTGTTCCCTACTGCCTCACTCAATTGAGAATCAAGTCCTGTACTTTTCTTTGAAGAGGCTGCCAGAAACTCCGAGAATGGCAGCAAGCAGTGGAAAAGATCCCGAGGCGACGAAACAATACGCCTGGACCCTTCCTGGGTATGACATCCCGGGTTTCCAGCGAGAATGGCTAGAATTGGCCGCCAAGCTCTTCCACACCGACGCCTTGGACATCCTCTTGACATCTGAAGAGAAGAAGGAGGCTCTAGCGCTGATCGCCATCCCCATCACTAGTTCCTCCCTCAGTAACAAGTGCAGGGCGCAGGCCCTCCACAGGACTGTCAGCCAAGCGCGGGAGATGGGCCAGGGCAAGCGACCTCCCGCCAGAGTCACAATTCTTGCAGCTCTCCTCATCTACGCGCTGAAGCCTCCGTTGACTTGGTGGGAATGGGCGACCATGCATCAACCACTCGGTGTTCTGCGATATGTTCGGGACTGTGCTGATGGCCTCAGCATTTACTCGTCCGAGGGTATGTTGAAGGCAGCGTTAGCACATTCTCCGGCAGCACCAATCCAAGACCATTCGGAAAACTTGTTCGTCGTCGACAAGCCTTCATTGGAGGAGACCAGCGCTAAGCCTGCTGAACCTACTCCGCTTAACTCAGACCATTCAACTCTGCCGGCTTTGAGACCTTGGACACGCTCAATTACCAAGTTTACGACGCCTTCGCCACCAAGCAAGAAGCGGAACGCGGAACTCGACCCTCCCCAAGAGAAGAAAGCTGTCCAGAAGAAGAAGATGGCCAGTGCAAATAAACTCAAGTTGGCTATTCCGAAGAAGAATGTCGTCAGTCCGAAGAAGAAGACGGCCACCCCAAAGAAGAAGGTGACGGCTGAATCAGGAACCAAATCTACCACACAGGCAAAGAGCCCCAAGGTAAGTACGAAGACCCCGACCCGAGGTGCCACATTGGCCACTAATCTTGTTCTTACTCAACAGACTCGAGAAGCTGAAGCTTCGAAGCAACAACAGCCGATCGACAAGGTCTTACTGGCCAGATACATGAAGAGCACCCCCATGCTTGACAGAATTGCAGATTACAATGACGAATCCGTCCGTCGAGTTGCTCTTGCCAGTTTTCTCAAAGACTTGAAGAGCTCTGGTTGGGATGACTTGGAGAAGTGTACCTGGCAGCTCATCAAGGAGGGGGACTATGAGTCTCGCGCATTTCTCGCCGAGGCCATAATGAACAACGTCTATCAGCGCATAAATGAGTCTGTCGAAGACGTTCCGCAGCCCGTGCAGCTTGAAGAGCCCACACAGCAGCCCGTGCGACAGCCCGCGGAGGCCAAGCAGCCCGCACAACCCAGTCTGGATGAGCAACCTACGGATACACCAACGAAGCGGAGAAGCCGGTCCAGGCCCAAGCAGGCGAAGCGATCGACACGGACCAAGAAGTGTACCACAGAGACGGAGCAGCCCACAATGAACACGTTGGATGAGTATAACACACCTACGAAGCAGGCAAACCGGCCTTTCAGATTCTCTCCCAGCAGCCGTTTGTCTGATGACGTTTTCAACGATACTTCTCCTGTATCCGCCGCCTCACCAGCCACGGGTCTGCGGCAGCCGAATTTGGCTTCCCCGCCTCGCTTCAACATTCGAGGAGTTATATTTAAACGAGTGAAGTCGAAGGATACTCAGACTTGAGCGACATGCTTGAGTCCAGTCTTCGAGAACTGGCAACATTCCCCAGCGCTTGCTTGCACTTCGGGCCCTGGCGATTGAGGAGGCTTTATGATGTACCTGTATCGGATGGCCGAACGTGGCTATGAGAGAGAGGCTATTGTGTTGATTGGGAGTGAGGATACTGGCATGAGAGAACGTGTCATGGCTAACGAAGACATGCTTGGAGAAGAATGAGACTCATGGTTATGACATGAGAGAGTGAGCTGGGCCTTTAACTGTAACCGACTCCGAAATGACGTCTGAAGACGCCGCCAGAGGATAGACTCTTGGTACGGAAGTTGAGACTGAGCAGTCTCAACAAAAAAGTTACGATTTCTAATTTCCATTGATGACAGATGAGAAGAATAATGTGTACCCTCAGCACGGTATCTTGCGATGTTCCTAAGTGAAGTCCTGAAAACATCTCCCTCAATCGAAGTGTTGTTTCTCTTGCATGTGAGCTGAGTCTTTCATGAGTGAGACATTGCTCTGCTGATGTAATCAACCACCGCAATTGGTATTTTCTTGCTCTTCATTGGTCATCTTTGGAACACCGTGTGGGGCTCGGCTGCCTGAAAGTCACTGGACTTCGCGACACCCTGCCATGTTCCTGACGCGCTCTCCCATTTAGCGGCGATCCCTCCCACCGAGTCGTGACGCCGTCAACGAGGGTCCTCTCCCCCCTCGCAAACCCGACATGACTCTCGCCTCCCTTTGCAATGTCTTCCTCCATTTCACTTGATTCAGACGACGAATATGGCTACGATCTTTCTTTGGAGGACGAGACGTTGCTGAGCCAGCTCATTACCGACAACCCCGCCCCCACCTCTACTTCATCACACCCCGCCGCTCCCTCGATCGCTTCAGACTTTGGGATTGACACCGTCGCCGAAGAAGAATTCCGCCTAGACGATGCTCCCGCCGAGCTTCTCTCCTATCGCACGACTGGCACAGCCAAGGGCCCTGTACAATCTAGCCGGAGTCGCTCAAAGGCGACCTTTGCCGACGATAAGAAGCAGGCAGATCTTCCCCCGGCGTCACCTGGCCACTCCGTCGCCTACCCGGATTGTGAGTGTTACCTTGCGAGACAAAATTCTACTGAAACTGACTGACGTGAAAGCGCTTAGTGAGCAGGGCCCTTTCGAATAACAACGCTACCCCATCATCACCAAAGCCGAACGATAAAGCCACCCCTGATCCCGAGAATGATACCCGATCACCGCTTGTACGATTCCGATCGTATCCCCGGAAGCCATTCACCGTCACCGACTTGACCTCGGGCGCCTGGTGCGAGCTACAATACTTCTATACCCTCACCCGCCTACCCTATGGTCGGAAGACCCGGACAGCGGCGATGAAGCAGGGGACAAAGGTACACCAAGACCTTGAAGACGAAGTACACACAACAGTCCGCGTCGAGATCGCGAGTAAAGAAGACGGCTTTGGTCTTCGAATGTGGAACCTCATTCAGGGACTTCGAACACTCCGTGAGACCGGTATGACCCGTGAGCTTGAAGTATGGGGGTTCGCCGACGGCAATCTGGTCAATGGCGTCATCGACGGTCTGAGCTACGAGAATCCGGACCCGGAGTTCATGGAGCAGCTGAGCCAGGAGTCTGAGCAGAACCAATCCAGCATCACCGACTACTTCCCTTCAAAGAAGCAGGCGAACATACCCCAGATCTACCTCACGGATGTGAAGACGCGAGGGTCCATGAAGGCGCCCAACAGCCCCGCATTACTGCGGCTGGCGAAGGTGCAGCTCTTCCTGTACCAGCGTTTCCTGTCAGAAATGGCAGCGGACAAGCTGGACTACCTTCGCATCTTCCGGCGGTACGGTCTGGACCCGGATGAGCCGTTCTCCGACTCGTTCATTGCCCAGATTGGCAGCCTGCACGACGAATTGTTCTTTGACATGGATTCCTCGCCTGACGGGGACTACATCCCGCCGTCTCCCACTACAACAACGTTCAATACTGAAGCTGATGAAGCAAACCGTAGTACATCGGCGCCGGACTTCATCAAGTATAGGACATTGAGGGAATTGCTCCCCCTTCTCGTATCAGAGTTGCGCCAAACCTTTCCCCACGGCGCCGACTCCGTGGGTCGGCTTCTCGCTGTGGAGTACAGGTACCGTGGAGACGGTTCGCTCATTGATAGCCAGGTCTTCCCCATGGATGATCGGGCGCTGAACCTCTACTTGGGTAACACGATGGAGTGGTGGCGAGCGGATCGACAGCCGCGGGGCGTGCAGATTGAGGAGGCGTACAAGTGTCGAATGTGTGAGTTTGTGGGCGACTGCACATGGCGGTCTGCTATGGATGAGGAGAGATTGCAGAGTACTAGGCAGCGTTTGGCAAGCAGGAGGAAGCATGTTACAAGTGGCTGATGTTGCGATATTGCTTCATTTTTGCGTTTGAGATGGCATTTTCTTGTTCGCGAGGCGCATTATTCGGCTGGGGCCCACACTACACAGGTTTCAAGAATTAGGATAGCTTATGAATATGAGTTGATGATCTACATATCAAGTTGACTTGTGCCTTGTGCTTCTCTGAAAGATGGTCTGCAACACGGTTCTACTTTCGACCTAGCCTTGTGACTTTCTCAATAGAACCCTACTGATTCTTTTCCAACAAATGCGCTGGCCCTGGGGCCCAGGCCGCTGCCTCTCCGAAGCCTTCAGTTAGTACATCGATGAATGTCTTGGTGATGTCGAAATCAATTTACTCTTCAGTAGTACCTGAGGCCCATCCCTCGCGCCAGACCTCCTTCCTTAATCAGTGGACTTCATGAGAAGGCAAGAATACTAGGGCCTTCCTCCTTCTTCGGCACCGCGAAGTGTGATCTTCGTCCACAGTTTCCTCCCACACAACAGTCTTCAAGGCAGGCTTCCGAGTCTCGACGAGCAGTCTCCTGCTTTCCACTTGACTTTTTCAGCCACTCCCTTCTACATCAATACTTCCCAAATCCAACCCCCACAACATCGTCACAATGAACGCCAAGAAGGAAAAAGACCCAAAGATTCTCGAGCTCGTAAGCTCTATCGAGAACAAGCCGTCTTGCGAGAACTACGAGCGCATGGTCTCGGGCATGATGTACGACCCCCTCGACCCGATTCTCAACCAAGGCCGCCACCGAGCCCGCTGCCTCGCGCGCGACTTCAACGAGATCGACCACCGCCAGCACGCCCTCCAGGATGTGGGCAAGAAGAAGAAGGAGATTCTACAGCAGCTTCTGGGCAAATTTGGCGAGCAGTCATTCATCGAGGCCCCTTTGTCGGTCGACTACGGCTGCAACATCATCTTTGGCTCTAAGTCTTTCGCCAACTTCAAGTACGTCTGACCCACTTGATCGCATGAAGGCCATGAAGAAAAAAGAGTGTGTTCTGACAAATATGTGCAGCCTGACCATTCTGGACGTCAGCCTCGTCACCATTGGCGACCGTGTTCAAATCGGCCCCAATGTGAGCATCTATAGTGCGGCCCACGACACTAGCATTCTTTCCCGAATGAAATGCGAGGAATATGGTCTGCCGGTGACCATTGAAGACGATTGCTGGATCGGTGGCGGTACAATCATCCTGGCTGGCGTCACCATTGGATCGGGCACGACTGTTGGTGCTGGCTCTATTGTGACAAAGAGCTTACCGCCTCATTCGGTGGCGGTGGGCAACCCTGCCAGGGTCATCAAGAAGGTGCAAACACTGGAGGAGGAGATGGCCATATCGAACACCAGCATCAAAGAGTGAACTGATCAGGAGACTTATTGGCGGTATAAAGAGGCGTCAAGTCACGAGTTGTGACACAGAATCGCTTTGCTACCTGGGGGGCATTGACATGTTCCGGTTGCCGGTGGTGATACAGAGTTCTCCAGATCATAGCAATGAAAGAAGTTTACCCAAACGAGTAAACTGTAACGACGTGACAACTCAACACATGAATTGCTCTTCCTTGTTGACGAACAGTCATTTGCACATTTCAAAGTTTGTCTTGAGATCTTCTTGGTTCAAAGATGATCTCCAAGCGTATTTATTGACAGGAATTACCTCTTCTAGAGCAACAGTAGGATGCACATTTTAGTATAAAAATGTATGCATTGATTCCTTTAGCAAGGCTTTTCTGCTTGATCAACACCATCGCTACTCCAACGCTGCACCCAGAAAGGCCAGCACTCAGTACTTTTACTCTGTTCCACGTTGAACATTCGCATTATGGAGTTCGCAATCTACGAGCCCCGTGTACCTTCAGCGGAGCAGATCAATAAGCACGCTACGGTCAGCCAGCGTCTCGACAAGTACGAGAGACTCCTTGAGGAAAATGCCACCAAAATCATTGAGAGAAAAAACGAAGAAGTCAAGGATTGGATCGCCTATTCTTGTAAAGCGGAAGCCTACGGAAGACTCGAAGTTGACTGCAACATCCTCCGCACTTCTCGCCACTTGACCATCCGAGAAAAGTTTTTGGAGGACAAATTGACAACCAAGGACCTAGACGAATACTTCAAGCGCATGGGACACCTCGATCGTTTCCTAGCACTGCTGCGCCTGCAACACTCTTATTTCGTTTTAGATATCTCCAAGGCTCTCCTTGACGACGACAACCCAGATCCCTTTTCGGATGAATCTCAGAGGGCTACAGTGAGAAGGCTCAAGGACATTTTTCTGACCTGGAAACCTGTCAACGAGGTACCCGCTATTCTGAAATCAGCGAAAGAATACGGGATTGAGGTTCCAGATGTAAATGATGACAAGGCGTGGGAGACAGAGCGAAAGTTACTGCAAGGAATCGTGGCTTTCCAGAAACATTATGATGTGAAGAGAGAAGAGGACAGACGGGAAATTGCTAGGAAGCGATTAGAAGAGGAGCGAAAACAGCAAGGGTCGTCTACTTGAGTTGCCAAACGTAAGCTCTCGCCCACAACTTAAGCTGCTTGTCGAGCTGAGGCGCCTCGTCAGGCTGAAGTCACAACGCCTCAGCGTGCGTCCCCAGAGCAGGTCTCAGCCCGGTATAAGGCTCCCCCAATCAACCAGATTTTGCACCTCAATCTCTTAAATCTACTCCTATCTTGCTAGCCTCTATTGACTTCTCATTCGTCTCGTTGCCCATGTCTATTCCACTCACTGTTGCCTGACTACACTCCACTTCCCTCTATTCAACAGTCCTAATTGAAGATTTACCAATTTCGCTGAAACGTCTTATTACTGCTATTGCAGGCAAATTTTCCAGGGTCATGGTATCATGCAAAGACTTCCGCAACGTGAGCACTCCCCAGGCTTTAGAGAAGAGGTAGTAGAAGTAGGAGTAGAGCCTGCCCAGTTGATATTACTTTTGTACCTAAGTAACAGATGGGTAAAGAAAAGTGAGATGATATGGTTAGAGACTTACGAAAAGTGGTGGCCTCTCTAATGGAGATGATGTTCCTTTGCCTAGTCACTAGATCCCGATGCTGCAGAAAGGTCTGAGCAACCTCTTCTGGACAGATGTCCGATAGCCCATTTTCACACCACCAGACGTAGCTTGAACCATCATCCTCGTTCACCTCAGCTATAGAGTCACGTAGCTCCATCATCCCTGGCGGCGCCTTACAATTAGACTTTCCGGCTTTCGTGCATAACGCAGCGGTGCTCTGTTTGTCCTAAACAGAGGTCCTTCGCCGGATGATCGTTTTTTGGAAGGTGGATCTGCCGAGCTACAAAGTGACCAGCTACATCCATTGCAAGAGCCCTGTTGACGTATCGCTGTGCAGATGTTTCAAGATTGATGGCGATCAGAGGAAACTTGCAAAGAAAGCCGATTAGCAGCTTGGGTCAAACTCAACCAGTCACAAATTTGAAGATAGGCCTAAAACCCACTGAAAAATAAGGTATAGGAAGTTCAAGAGAATTAGCTCCGTACAGAAGCAATAGGACATAAGGGAAACTAAATCAGAGAGCAGCAGCTCGAATGATTTTTGTAGTGCACATGACGTTCATGTATATCAGCCACTGAATCTCTTCCTCACTTAAATATTTTAGTCGCTGCTCAAGACGCTCAACTTTACTCTCCTACTTTATATTGTTGGTTTTTTTATTTATTTTTTCAATTTGGTACTTCACTTTTCTTTACGTCACTTCGTATTTACTTGGGACTTTTCGCGTTTTTTCACAACACTCCCACACTTTCTTCGCATTTACTTCACACGTATAGCCGAAGTTTTATTGACCAATTTCAGAAGCCTCGACCGCTACTAATAGGCAAACTTTATAAGACCGCACGAGTTCGCCCCTTGGATCCGACGTCTGTGAGACATGTGTGAGCAGCATAGATCATTTACAATCCTTGCCTTTCAAGTAGATGAGGAAGTCCCATTAACCAGATATTCTTAATCCAGGACTACCTCAATTGAAGATTGAGACAACAATTACTGTGACAGACTCATCACAGAGAGATATGACAAGACTCACCGCGCCAAGCTACTCTTCATCTTACAATGTCTTTAATTTCCAGAGGGCACGATCATTTCTCGTCTAGGTCTGATGTGCTAGCATTAGAATCAAGCCACCACTACCAGTCCCAGAACGGGAGCGTGACGCAGGACCGCAAGCTCTCTGTAAACGGATATAACAACATCCTTTCCGGCTACAACGGACAAACTCTATCTGTGGAGTCAGCAGTTCATTATCGGACGGCTGACGTCCGGGGTTCCCGCCAAGTTAAGCTACCAACAAACAAACTTCCCAGCCGATTCGTGATGCGGACCAATGAGCATCCAGCCGTGCCACAACCAACAGATCAACTCACCCATGAGATGCCTCTTGGAGACAACCCTTTGCCCAAAACAACCTGGTTCAGGACCATGTCGCCCCGCAATCCTACAGCAAC
This sequence comes from Colletotrichum fioriniae, assembly GCF_027942845.1. Lineage (NCBI taxonomy): Eukaryota > Fungi > Ascomycota > Sordariomycetes > Glomerellales > Glomerellaceae > Colletotrichum > Colletotrichum fioriniae. Next base: position 994,778 of record NW_027076844.1, on the reverse strand, counting down.
AATTTCTTAGCGAGACGAACCAACGGATTTGACAAACTTGTATTTAGAGAGGCCGCGTCCTCCAGGACCTGTATCTAGTTGAGGGGGCTTCACTCTTTCCATTACAGACACCCCACTTTCTCTCTCTTGACGCCAAAGACCATAGGAAGAAATCCTCAGAATTACCAACCGGCAACGAAGAAAGTTCCCAGAATATTGATACTATGCAGAACAATCAAAATGTAGGCAGTAAATTTAGTGACAGGGCATATAATGACATTCAAATTGGACTCTGCTAATATCAAACTGGGTGATTAGCCAGTGGACGATGCTTCATCGGATGTTGGAGACGATGTGAGGGCCGTATTCCGTATCAGTAGCAACGTATCAACTGATCGTTCTTTCCCATTGTTAAGCTTTTAGAAATATCGTCAATGGTATCTATAACATCGAGTATACGTGCGCGTCGAGCCGAGAATGGTCGGACGTATCATTCCATGAGCTCCGGAAGTAAGTGTCGCATCAGTCAAACCTTCTGGAGACCCTTACTTATCATTGAGCAGAATACTATTTCCCAAACGACAATGTGAGTGAAACAATATGCGCGAGTTTGCTGGGCTGGGTCTGGAACCTGTGCTAATGTAGTACGACTCTGTGTTGAAGAAAGAGAGCGAGCGTTTGGGTAAGCAACTGACGATCCTTGTAACCCACGGTCCCACAGGCAAGGGTTTTTGGAGACTGTGAATAACTAACTAGGGGCAGATCTACAACATTGCATCTGGCTTATGCAACTTGAAGATGAGTTGGCCTTGTGTCCTGCACATAGACATGCGAAACGGGTACTCGATATAGGAACGGGAACAGGTGTATGGGCCATAGACTTTGGTGGGTCACCTTCGAGCCTCAACATTAATGATGGAATTAACTAACAGTCGACTTACAGCCGATTCCTTTCCCGCTGCCCATGTATGTTGTTGATTACTAGAAACATCGTTGAGATTTGGGAATTGTGAGGCCCATAATAACATGAACATCAAATAGGTTATTGGCGCAGACTTGAGCCCGATTCAACCAGAGTGGTGAGCCTTGACGGATCTCGTAGTCACCTCTGACAATGTTTGCTGAATGATGGTCTAGGACACCTCCGAACTGCGTTTTCGAAGTTGATGATCTGGAAAAGCCGTGGACTTGGAGTCAACCTTTTGACTTTATATACTGCAGGAGCATGGACGGCGCATTTTCAAACAGAAAGGAAATGCTTCGTCAAATTTACGAGTAGGAGAGCCCTTGATCTTACTTAGGTACTCAGCACTTGCAAGAGGTATGCTAACCACAAGCCTGGTTCTCTGCACAGAGCCTTGACTCCGGGAGGCTTCCTTGAGGTTGCTGGGCTGGAATTGCCCTTGGGATGTGACGATGGCACGGTACCTCTGGACTCGAACTTGTGGAGGTGGCACTCCCTGTTACAGGAAGCTGCAATTAAGATTGGCCGACCGCTGGAAAGCCTGGCGCATAACTATGGGGACTTGGAGGAGGCCGGCTTCGTCAATATCGTTCGGAAGGATTCTAAGTTACCGCTCAACTCATGGCCAACGGAACCCCATTTGAAAGATCTGGGACGGTGGCAATATGTCAATTTAACTTCCGGTTTGGAAGGGCTATCTCTTGGGCTGCTCACCCGCGTGATGGGTTGGTCTAGAGACGAGGTTCTCGATTTGTGCTCTAGGGTCCAGCAAGACCTGAAGGATAAGCGAATGCACGCTTACTGGAAGATGTAAGTTTCTACCTCTGACTTCTGCGCTTTGAGCTACTTATGCTGACATTGATAGTCACATTGTCTATGGACAAAAACCGGACAATGCTATGGAAACGTCTTGGGACTGATGTGGGAAGGAACACCGATGTTCATTTGTAGTCAAGCATTATCCGCGGGTCTTGCCGCTCGTTTGACGAGGGAATTCATGATGTATGAGATACATGTACATGCGAGGTGCCTGCTCTAAGTATGGAGGAAGTTTGTGTACTAGGTCAGGGCCAAGAAAATGCGTGTAATTTCGCAACGAGCATCACGTGAGTAGAGGACGAAATTGGCGGATTGTACCATCTACCCAAACACTACAATTACCGAAAAACAAATGAAGTGTCGTCAAAATTGACTAGATACTACATCCCACCGGTCCCCGTTATCCGGGCAATCCAGAGAGCCACACCCGTCCCCGGACAGCGGCCTTGTTGGTAAATCGGCGCGGTATGCGGCAGGGCCGATACCCACATCCCGGCAGTGGCCGGACCTGTGGAGGCACTATCCGTAGGGTAAACTTAAAGCGGGCTTGGCAACCTTTACCTTGAGCTAAGCCTCGGGTTCGGGTTAGTCGGTGTTACGACAGGGATAAGGACGCCGTCTCCCGTCCCCGCAGAGCTCTCTATCTGATCCCAACCCATTCCCGAACTTCCCCTTTTGCACACGAACACTTACGCGTCTCACTGGCTGAAGGGGGCTCGCATTAGCCCCATAAGAGAGAGATCTCTTTTTGCCTCTCTTCCCCATCGTGACTGGGGCCGCACAAGATTTTCTATCTGTTTCCACATATCCAGCCAGCCAGCCAGCTCAGCCAAGCCTAGGCCAAGCGCCCCCAAACAACATTTCATCTCTAATCCATTTGCCTTTACCTTTTACTCCGTATCCCCGTCTCTATCCGTACCTTATTCTTTCTCCTCGCTCTGGCCCCGTTCTGACTGATTTCTTGTTCATCTGAGCTCAACTAGTGCCAAGGTACCCGCGTATTGCCAACCAAACACACACGCACACACACGTTCTCACAGGCTCACACAAACATACCCTCGTCTGCTGTCATCGTTTGATTGTCGGTGAGACAGCGACGCTATTAAAACATACCTTCGGACTTTGCCCCACTTTGTCAAAGGACAACAATCAACGGGAACGGCAGATAACTACGGGATAATCGAACGCTGGAGCTCATCGCCGTCTCGCATACTACTACCACAACATGCCGCCCCGGAAGGGTAGTCCCAAGGTGAAGACGGGATGCCGGACATGCAAGTGGGTTTTGCCTTTTCCCCTCAGTGGCTTGCTGGAATCAGATCCTTCCGAACCTTTATCTTTCATTATCCCTCAAATGGCAAAGAGGAAAATTCTTGGTTAGGAGGCCTTGGCTGACTCTGGGATGATAACCAACTAGGGCTCGAAAGGTCAAGTGCGACGAGACCAAGCCCAAATGCATGCGATGCACATCGAGTGGCCGGCAGTGCGCCGGCTACGAGCCGACGCTCGAACACGGCCTATCATGGTATCGGCCTCAGCAGCTGACCGCTCACGACCAGCGTGAGGGCAGAGCCTTCCAGTTCTTTTCTCACATGGTCGGGCCTGTCTTGTCGGGTCCGATGGACACGTACTTTTGGACGCACCTGGTTGTACAGTTTAGCCACTTTGAGCCCGCCGTGCGTCATGCCGTCTTGGCCATCAGCTCCCTGTACGAGGATTTCCACGACGGCGCCCGCGTCACAAGACAGAAGCCCGGTAATGACTTTGCGTTGAGTCACTACAGCGCGGCCATCCAGAGAATCAAATCCGCGCAGGACGAGCAGCTCGTGTTGCTGGTGTGTATCCTCTTCATCTGCATCGAGTACCTCCAGGGCGACGTCGAGGCCGCGCTCCGGCACTGCAAGCACGGCATCATGATCCTCAACCGGGTGGGTTGCTCTTCGTGGGCACACGACTATCTGATGCCGATATTCCGGCGATTGAGCTTTGCCTCCTTCTTCCTGGGGATAAAACCATCCGCGGATGCTGCGGTGCCGGGCCTGTTAGGATTCGAAGTTCCAATACCAGACAAGATCGAGAGTTTGGGGGGAAGCACAGAGCGCGATTGACGACTTGATGATCCACGCTATCCGATTTGTATCTGGCGAACCAACAGCCTTCGATCGGCAGGATCTCGAGACGCGGTTAGGCCAGTTCCACGAAAAGCTCACCGAGTTTGACAACTCGTTACCACAGTCAGAGTCGGCGGCAAAGGTTGCAATTTGCAGCATGTTGATGAGATTTGAGATGGCCAAGATACAGATAGATACGATTGGTGGCAAGAAAGAAACGAGATTCGACAAGCATGTCGAGGGTTTTCGCAGAACGATAGAGCTGGCAAGGCGAGCTTCACATCTGAGGAAGACGTATCCCGACAACCGTCCGCACGCCAGCTTCACATTCGAGAGCGGTTTCCTGTCACCAATGTCTTTCGTATCCAATAAATGTCGAGACCTGAAATTGAGGCTGGAAGCTTTGGATTTCATGGTTGAGCTCGCCGCACCGAAAGAAGGGTTCACAGACGTTGGCACCTTGTACAGGATCGGCCGGCGAAGCATCGAGGTTGAACATGGGATATCATTAATCGACGGCACAATCGAAAAGGACCCGGTCGCGCTCGCGAAGTTCTCTTTCCCACCTGAAGAGAATAGAATGTTTGCGGCACCAATAGATCACGAGTTATACGTGATCAAGAATGAGGATGGAACAACCACGTACCGGAGAAATGTATCATTTTTGAGGAGGGACGCTGAGGGAACGGTCAGCTCTAGTCAGGAGTACATTACGGATCAGATATCGGGAATGGTATCGCAAAACGTACCATGTATGAGGTGTGCAAAGTCTATGTAGCACTACAACGATAACGAATGAGATTCCCATTTGCCCTTCTTGGCAAGTCTGTATTTACTGGCTCAAAGGAATAAACATGAACAAGGAACTTTTAGACTTGCATGCGTGTCCCGCGTTGGATCTGAGTAGCATCCACCTTCGGCATCCCACATGCCCCCCCGGACAGCTCCATAGCCAGATCTGAGTTTATTTGACAGCGTCTCCATATGCTAAGATCGGTCAACGATCCAACAGAAACGTGTTTGTGAGGTTGATTCTAGGTTTTCGGCGGTTTTCGGCATTCGCCTAAGCTACTCCCCAGATTTCGGTGCTTGTGTTTGTGACCATGAGTAGTGTACGAATCAACTTACGCGTGAAACACGCCGAGATTTCGGCCGAGCCAAAACTGCCTCGCTCGGAGATCAGGCTTGCCGTGAGCTTCGCCCTCCTGATGATGAATCAAAGAATTGTCAGGATACCACCTCCCCTTTAGAAACATCCATGATCACCCTCATGAGACCTTCTAGCTTCAGCAATGTCATCGTCCACCATAGCCTAGCTGCCGAGAGGCTGGTGCCGTGGCTCCAATCCCAAAGTGGCGATGGGGGTGATCCGAACGCCGCTAAAGCGGCACTTGCGCCGTGCCACACGTTCACATCACCCTCCTCCACGCCTCCGGTCTTGCTCCACTGTGGGGCAAGACCGAGAGGAATAAAAGCCGGGCGATCGCCGGCTCGCTTTTGCTCCACGGCACTCCGGCTTCGCCTCCCTACCAGAGCGGCCTTTTCGTCTTTTTCGCACGAGTCCAGCGTCGTACTGCCGTTTCGACCGACGCTCAAACTGACGAGATTCTAGGAGCGAACCACTATGGCAGCTCCGGGCAGATGGAAGGGAAGCTCGGCTGTTCCGTACAGCAGAGGGGACAAAAGGGGGCCCATCTAACAAACACTGGTCATATATGATGAAGAACACTTCCCCATACGAGACCCGACATATAGTCGAAGTCACGGGCATGCTCAGTTTTGTTTCTCGTTGTGGGTAAAAGAGAGAGAGAGAGAGAGTCTATTGCTCACCTAGAACGCTCGTCAACATGCCTTCCCCTATCTGGGCCCTCGCGGCCGCAGTCGCTCCAGCTTTCGTCAACGCCGCAACCCTCGCCGACGTCTGTACGACTGCCCACGCGCAAGAAGCTCTCCCCGCGAGCGGCTTCATCCCCGGCATTACCATCGACGCGTCCTCCGTCGTGAGCTCGGTGGTCAGCAACGCCTCCGTCTCCTCTGAGTGGTATCCCTCGGCCACCATCGAGTACTGCAATGTCACTTTCGCCTACTCCCATGACGGCCTCACCGGCGACAAGGTCCACGTAACATACTGGGTGCCCTCTCCAGACGCCTTCCAGAACCGATACGTCTCGACTGGCGGCGGTGGCCTGGCCATCAACTCTGGAAGCCAGTATATCCCCACGGGTATCATCGTTGGTGCTGTTTCTGGCATCACCGATGGTGGCTTTGGGGACTTCAACACGCAATGGGACGCTGTTTTCCTCGCGGCCAATGGCACTGTCAACTGGCAGTCCGTATACATGTTTGGATATCAGGCACACAATGAGCTGGCCACGCTCGGCAAGGAGTTCACCAAGAAGTTTTACAGCGTTGCCGCCGACCAGAAGATCTACTCCTACTACCAAGGCTGCTCCGAGGGAGGCCGTGAGGGATGGAGTCAGGCACAGCGATTCGCTGACCAGTTTGACGGTCTTGCCATTGGTGCGCCTGCTTTCCGATGTAAGCAATATTCCCAACCTTGTCTCCATTTTGTGTGATACTGACAATCACCAAAGACGGGCAGCAGCAGGTCAACCATCTGACGGCCAACGTCATGGAGCAAACCCGAAACTACTTCCCTCCTAGCTGCGAACTCGAAAAGATCCTCAACATGACCATTGCCGCCTGCGATCCCCTCGACGGCAAGACCGACGGCGTCATCGCACGCTCCGACCTCTGCAAGAACACATTTGACTTCAACATCACCATCGGACAAGCCTACTCCTGCCCCGCCAAAGCCGCCAGCACCGGCCCCGGCTTCCCGACCCCGGCAAGCCCAGCCCAGAATGGCACCGTCACCACCGAGGCCGCGACCTTGGTCAAGGACTATTACGACGGCCTCCACGACTCCACGGGCAAGCGTGTCTACCTCAACTACCAGCCCGGTTCAGCCTTCTCCGACGCGACGGCCTCCTTTGACGAGGCAACACAGACCTGGGGCCTGAGCATCTCCGGCCTCGGCGGCGAATGGGTCGCACGATACCTCCAGCTCCGCGACACCAGCGACCTTGGTACCCTTGCCAATGTCACCGCCGACACCCTCCGCGACTGGATGCTCTACGGCATGAACAAGTACGCCGACTCGCTGCAGACAACGCACCCGGACCTCAGCGGGATCCAGTCCGCCGGTGGCAAGATCCTCCACATCCACGGCGAGCAGGATGATTCTATCCCCGCCGCCTCGTCAGTACACTACTACGAGTCTGTGAGGAGCATCATGTTCCCCGGACAGGGCTTCAACGAGAGCGGTGCAGCCATGGACGAGTTTTACAGGCTGTACCTTGTTCCTGGCGGCGCCCACTGCGGTGCCAACTCCAACCAGCCTGGTGGCGGATGGCCTCAGACGACGCTGCAGACTGTGATCGAGTGGGTTGAGAAGGATGTCGCCCCAGCCACATTGAACAACACGGGTGTCGGCATCGACACGCTCTGCCGCTGGCCTATGCGGCCTCTATGGTCCAACGACGGGGCTTCATTTGATTGTGTCTATGATCAGGCTTCTATTGACAGCTGGATGTACACTTTTGATGCCTTCAAGATGCCTGTCTACTAATTGGCTGTTGGTTGTTCCCTTAAGCCATCCTATTGCTTGAAGCTTTAGCTTTTAGGCAACTCTTGCAGATCCGAGGCATATTTGTACAAAGCTTCTGAATTATTCGTGTACATACTTGTTTCGCAGTAACTAGTACAAAGACGACTAATGTTCATGTTTAAGTAGTTTTTCAAAGCAGACGTTCCTACTCTATGCTTTACTTCTTCCAAATAGTGAATATCAAGGGCATGCTCTATGATAGAAACCCCAAACTCAGTATCCTAGATCATCGTCCGGCAATGGTTAACGCTGAAATTGGTCTGGTGGAATGAGCCGGTGGGCAGCCGCTCGCAATATGGGGAACAACTTCAAATGTTGGTTGCCCCCAATTACCATCCCTACCACTTCCACACCGCCCTGCTGACCTGAGTGTACTCTTTTCGCGTTCAGTTCTTCAGTGCATGCTTTCAGGCAATTTGGGGACATAGTTCTCAGGAACATACGTTCGAGACTACTCGAATCTACTCGGCATTGTAAATGGTGGCACCCATCGCCTCCAAAGCCACAAGCTTTGTCGATCCGACCCAACAAGCTTTTTCGGATTGAAAGGCCGTGTGTCTTGCAAATGAAAACTTACCTTAGATAGAGATCTACGGTCTCCGCAAAGATCGGACGGCATCGACTACTTTGACATGGTAGACGGCTATGACGGCACCCAATTTCAACTATCCTAGTAAGAGAGGCGTAAGTAGAAGTCTCATGCAATGTGAGAACGTAAATAGCGGCGTGGAAAAGGCCATGTGCACTGGTGTAAATTCAGAGTCTACTTATGCACCTCTGGTAGCGTATTTAGACTTCAAAAGCACTGCCAGCCTCACTATCATGAGTCTCAGTCTTTGGAGTGCGCTGTAGGACATGTCGGGTAGGTCGCATACTGCAACATCAGTTAGAACAAGTCTAGCACAGACCTTGTTTCCTCAAGTGAAACTTTGGGGAAAACTTTAGCGAATAAATCAGCGCCTGTACTCCCGAGGATCGTCGGCGATCTCGAAAGAACTGATGACATCCCAGACCGTGTCCTAGGAATATCCCTGCACTTGCTATCGACGATCGCAGACTCTTGGTTCATCTGAAAGAGCTTCCAGAAGGCAGATGGAACAATGGGAAGGGAGGGTAGCAATAGTTTTGACCTCAATCGGTCATTCACGATGTTGTTGAAATTCTTGTCTACAAATCTTCCGAGAGGGACTCTCGATTAGCATATTGCTCCCTTGGCCCCAACTCCGTCGCGTTTGCTGCTGCCCGCCGCTACAGCGATGTAGCCCGTCATGAAAATGCTTGAGTTCGCACAACAGCTCATCAGACCACCAATGGACCAAACATGAGAGTGTGTTTGAACCTCGAGTCAACGCTCATAGGGGAATTATTTCATTATCATTTCATATTAAGTACAAAAAGCGTCACAAAGGGGATATCACTCAAGCCCTCCCATCATCCTTGGTCGTCTCCTCCACAATCGACCACTTCGTCTCAATCGTAATCGCCTGCGCATTCCGCGGCAACCTCTGCGTCGACTCCGTCTCAGAGATATCATCCTCATCCGTCCCGTTCGACCGTCTCCTCAACTCCCCTCTCCCAATGACCGTTGTCGTAAAGTGCACGTCGTTCTTGCCGTACATCGTCTCGAGCGGGATGCCGTTGGTCAGGTCCTCCACCAGGTGCTCGTGCTTGCACGACTGGCTGTTGCCACCCAGCCGCGAGACGTACTCGTCCGTCTCAAAACGGCGGTGCTTCCAAAAGGCCCAGAGAGGGAGGAGCATCGGGAGCGAGTTGCAGAGGATCGTGAGATTCGTTTCGAGGACCGTGAGGAAGGTTGCGACGGGCATATTGCGGACGACTTGTTCTAGGCTGTAGACGTCGATCATAATGCGGAGCCTGACGATGGAAGCGATGATGGCACTAGATTGGAGAATGTTAGACAACGACGCTCGTTCGTTCATACCGAGGTCTTATTGATCGGCCAACCTCGGTGGAGGGGGGCCATAACTCACATGAGATTCAACAAAAACACACCACTGAGTCCCCATCGCGTCGACACGCTGACCTTCTTCAAGCTCCAAATCGTGTACAGCGGCACCAACATGATAACGGTATTGGTGATGCAGTTGAACAGCCCCGTCGAGAGGATGCTTGCCTCATGCTCGCGGCAAATGTCCTTATTCGTTGCGTGCCATTTGCCGTTGCTGATGTGGCAGACCAACAGGGTCTGGAGGATGTTGCCGACGCCCCAGAGTATGACGATGAGGAATGTCATCTTGGTCGCCAGGCGCATGGGCGGGCTCGTGAAGACGCGGAGGTAGAAGAAGAGAACGCTAAGCTTGGTGGTCAGGCTGACGAAGCCAAAGATTGTGTCGGAAGGGAGGAAAAGCTACGGTTTGCCGTCATGATTAGCAACAAGTAAGACTCGAGTATTCCCCAGATCTCATAGCGAGTGAGCTCGAATTCATCGGGAAACTCACAGAGTCCAAAAATGTCCAGTTCGCCTCGACCTGCGAGAGCTCATATCCAAGACCAGCAGATGTCCCTACAACCAAGTTTTAGCAACACATCCTCCAGCCAACCCATCTTTGAGCCTTCATGGAGCAATTAGGGAGGATGCTTACAAAGTCCTTGTATCACCAACAAAGCGATTCCCTGAGGAACAGCCAATAGCGTGAAGTAGTCATCCCATCCCAGCCTAGACCCCGCCAGCACACGCGAGACGACCCGCAACGCAACCACCAACACCGTCACGAAAGCCACCACCGAGTTGGCAATAAGATACGCCGAAGCCTGTGGCACGATAGGCATCTTGGTGTACTGCATGTGGGGAGAGTATCCTCCGTCGTCGTCGGGATGTCGAAAAGGCGAGATCGCGTCGTTCTGGCCTGAGAAGCTTTTCCTGGTGACTTTGGCGGAGTGCACCGAGCCGGGGGTGGGAAGAGAAAACGAAAAGAAGGGAAAGACTCCAGAGAGACTGGGAGGGGCAGAGAAAAAGAGGAATACAGGCCATGTTTAACCTCGAGATACTCCTCGCTTCCTCACTTACCCTCAACCCACTCTATCGCTTTCTCTCTTTCGCTCGCTCTTCTGACAAGCAACGCAAACAGGGATAAGGTCACATTGAGTTTCAACGCATGGGAAAACGCGCCTACGATTCTCGCTCGAACGGGCAATGACTCGCACTGGGGCGTGGTTGTTCCCCCCCTCTCCCCTGATCTCGCTTCCCCCGGGCTATATAGTGGGCACCTGACGGTGCTGACTCGGAAGGGTGGACTGAAAGTCAAGAAAAGGACCAGACATATCGTTGAGACCTGCCCGAAGAAAAAGAGAGAGAAACCCACGATGCTAGGAACGCAGTAGCCCGCACATCCACAACCCGACTCGAGGCGGCTTTCCCATTCGCCTCGCTTTCTGAGCCTTGACTCCTTGCACTCCCCCCCTAGTCTAGCGTTGTCCGGGGCCCTTCGCTAATACCGATAATGTCCAGACCTGGACTTGCCAGTCCTCGCCAAACTCTTCATCACGGAATCACATAAATCCTCCTTTCCCCCTTGTTCGTCACATACCCGGGGGGGACGCCATCGCTCTACAAATTTGCTCCTAGTGAAGTTGCATCTGTCAAGGTCGCTTAGGTCTTGGTAAAGCCGCCCCCTGGTTCGGAGACCTATGCGGCATACCGGGATAGTTTAAGAATTTTGGCTCTCAGCGCGGCACTTGATTGCTGCGCATCCAATCTCAAGGGAGGCGAACTGCGGGATGTGGTGGATCTTCCCCGATGTCACACGTGGGCGCAAAGTTGCACTCGGAACTCTTCGACCACTGAGCGTCGAGAGTTGCACGGAGTACTCACGTACGATTAGGAAGAATATGCAACCTAGTATTAGGTTGTTGAAGGAGTTGATTTCACAGCTATCACCAGGTACATGATGAGTACGTCATTCTCTTGAGCAAAAGTTGACGACTCGGGCGAGTGAGTTCACCACATAATATCGTGAGTCAAGCCTCGGGAAGCGGCACGTCGATCAACAGCAATTTTCAAAGACTCAAGCACTTACCTGAGTGTGGACATCACTGAACATCAATAAGGAAGACCCGGGAATGGGTCGATGCCTGAGCGCTGAGGTGAGCCCGGCTCTCTGGTCCCCATTCCCAAAGAGCAAATTCAAGCCAGTTGCGGATACCATTTTCATCGTCAGCAAGCGCCCCCCACCTAGACCCTTGCAACTAGGGCGCTAGTTGGTTGCAAAATAGAATGGTTGCGCTATTAAGGTTAATTACGTCTATGAATCTAGGGGCTTCGGGCGGGTCTATCTTTCGTCAACAGTAGCACTACGGATAGCAGCGTTCGCTCGCCTTGCCTAAACCGGATGGTTAGTGCCGGGGATGGGTCGACGTCAACGTCTCGTCTTGGGATTTGCTATCCGGACATGGCGATAAGGTTAAGAGATCGCTTTTATGATTGCGAGACGAGGACTTGGCGCGAAGGTCGAGTCTAGTATGGGATCATCAGCCCCATGTCATATTCAAGTAAGGGGTTCCCAGTTGAGCAGCTAGCATTCGCAGAGCGAGAAGTGCCTCAACTCCATGCAGTCCAGGTCTAAAGTAAGAGAACAGTACAGATCGAACTATTCCGTCAACTGCGAAACGGCCTTAGTACATATATATGCACATGGATGAGGAAGAAAAGCTAATCATACGGCAAACCGATCCTGTTTCCCTTATTCCCTTTAACCAAAAGAAAATCGTATGAGAGCAGAGTTAGAGAAAACTGGGGAACGTATGTCCTGTCGCGATTCCGCAGTCGGTGGTATTATGGGACCGATTGACAGTTCGTTGACAATAAGGTAATCAGCTTCGAAGAATAGTAATTGAACGATTCGTGAACATAGTGCCCAAACAAGAGCTACCGTGACTTGAACAATAAGCCCACATCGTTTCAAAAGTCTGTCTCTTTGATCAAATACATTGTAGCTCATTGTCTCCGAGTATTGGATAACAAGGCTCTTTGACCTGCTGAAGGCAATGAAAGCCTGAAAGTGTGTGCAAGGAGAAGCAACAACCAAGCCGAAGCGGGCTACCCGAGAACCTTTCACAGACAAAATCAAGAGAGTATGATCCTATATCTATCAATCTGCGCTTTGCTGTTTTAATTAGTCTGAACTCATCCAAGTCGTCAATACAGACTACAGTCTATGTCTAAACCATCCAGTCAAGGTAAGAAACATAACCCCAGCAGGTAACTAACATTCTCTCCAGACTACCACATCCATTCCATTATACGAAACCCCCAATCTCAACAATACCCTCCCCACAATACCCGTCCTCAACCTATCCCCCCTCGAGGCGTAACAACATACACGTCAACCTCGGGCCCAATCCACGCCACCAACCTCGAATCCCTCAACCTCCTCCGCGCCCGCCCAGACTACGAATCCCGCATGCCGACCCTGACCTCCCCCGAACTCGCAACATACTGGGACGCCCACTAGCTCCTCCCCAAGCCCTACCGGAACCCACTTACCCCCAAATCCGTGGCAAACCCCCCTCCGCGTCTCCCAGGCCGAAATCGACGCAACAAGGGACCCTTATAAGCTTGTTGCCATGATCACGCGATCCCACCAGGACATGAATATCCTTCCCCACACCATCGTCGAAGTCCAGAGAGAAAAGTACGAATGGACCGCATCCTCTACGACGCGGAGCGTAAGAGGAAAGGGGGACGGCACCCAGACTCTTGGACGAGTTCCTCCTCTTTATCTTCCTCGTTTTCTAGGAGGGGGTGGGATAGCAACGACAACCGTCGTCGTCGGGCAGCAATGTGCAACAGAGACATCACACCCTCCTGGGAGTACAAAGTCCACCCAGGATGGGATGTATACAAGCTCCGCGAGGTCTTTTCAAGCCTTCTGGCTGATGCCGATATTAAGGTAGGCCGATTTGCTAACGAGGAGATAGAGTTCGTCGCAAAGTGGTTCGGCTTGACAGTTTCTAAAGGCATCGAGTGTGTCGAGTTGGGAGCAGGCTTATTCTGTACACAAAAGACGTGGGAGCTAACCTTTGAGGTTTGGGAGGAGCGACAGTAGCGACCCACACACATCGGAGGAAACGTCAACTTCAAGCGCAGGATCAGGAACGGCGGATCTGCTTAGGTAGGGGAGCGCATGTAAAGAATAATTCGAATTTGCCAGGCTTCCTGTCCACGAGACAGGGGCTCGCCTCATAAGCCTTATTAATGGCTAACTATGGTATCTATGTGCCCTGAGCAAAATGTGGTATCATAATCTCGTGACCTGAGCAAAGTAACTCCGTGAGCTTTTCCATCCGATAAATCATGATCCCTGTTCATATCCCGAATATCATGTGTAGCGGTGCCTCGCCATGTTGCTCTCCATCATTAGACATGCTCGGGCCGCTTGTTTCAAGGAACGCTAACCAGATGCTGCTTTCTCAACTGAGTCGAGCGCCAACTTCAGTCCTCTTCGAGGTCCGTCTCGAGGAGGTCCAAGAGACTAGGGTGCGGTTCGCCACAACAAGGGCAGATACCAAGCTCGTCATCGTCGCCCATCATGTCCTCGATGTCCTCCATGGGATAGCCACTGCTGCGGCAGAACTCGGTCCACTGGCGGTCATCACCATCCCCGTCGCGGCTCTTGGGCACCCTCTTCCAGATCGTCAAGTCCCGACGGCTGGGTGCAGACTTGGGATGCCCTGTCTCTCGGGGCGCAGGAGGCATGATGGGTTCCTTAGGATGATAGTGGCCTTCATCACTTTCGTTTCCAGGGTCAGAGTCGGAATCACCGTCGTCTTCCCTCTTTGCCTTTATTGTCTTCCAGGCCCGAACAACACGCGCGCAGCTCGAGATGCCCGGCAGAGGCTTCAGGGAGCTTTTGACTTGAACAAACGAGGGCAAGCCGGCAAGAAAGAGGCCCTCATCGCGCAGAAGCCCAGTAAGCTCTGCGGTGGCCTTGCTACCAGCATCGTCAATCGGAAGACCGGTAACTTGCAACTCGTTCAGAGAACATCCGAGTTCGTGTGAGGCCACGTCGTGTAGGTCGCTGCTGGGCATAGGGAGAAAGTCGTCGATAAAGTTCACCAAGTCAATTCTGAGCGACTCAAGGCCGGGAAGTAGCTTGGGACGGACTAGTTTTTTATCATGCTTGGGATCGAAGGGAGGGCGGAGGGCACGCAGGAAATCCGTCACTTGAGCCCACGTGTAGCAGCGGAAGCCGCCACGGGCATAGGTTCGCTCACTGACGCGAGGAATTGTCCGCAATGTGATATCGCTCTTGAGGGACGGGTGGTAGGATCGCTCGAGCTTGTGCTTTCGCTTCTTGTCGTCGTAAAACTGGGCGACGATGCGAAAGTTGATATGCTTGATGTCCTTTCGAAATCCAAAGTCCAACTCGGCAAAGTTTCTGACGGCATGCTCATTTGTGAAAGTGAAAGTATTGTTGCTCCAGAACATACGGCTGCCTTCGTCGTGCATCGCCTTGCATGTCGCCAAGAAGTGGATGGCGATCTGATTACCGCGGCTTTTCTCCTGGGCTGTGAGGTTGTCCGGCGTGAGCTTCGTCAAGGGGTCGATAATCGTGTCCTTCGATGTCATCGAGTACTTGAGAATGCGCAGCAAGACCTCTGTTGGAAGGTACGGAAAGGATCGAGTTCCTGAAGAGGGGACTTGGTTTCGCCTGGCACCAGCCTGGAGGTTCTGGTAGTTGGCGGATACGGGCGACCAAGATATGCCGTTTTCTCGAAGCAGCTTCTTCAGCTTCGCATTCTCCTCTGCGAGAGCTTGATTCGAAGACCTGAGAGGCTGGTTGTAGTAGGCTTCGGCCTGATCCTCCACATCACGGCACTCCCATGGCATGATCTCCTGCTTGTTGATTAGCGTGCAACGAAAGTAAAGCAGAAAACAGTCAGACCCACGAATTCCCGGTTTGCCATGGCGATGACTTGGGCTGCAGAGCCCGGCGACGTTGCGAATGAGAAGGGCTCCTCGGCCTCGTCGCAGGCACAAATGGGTCTCGGTCTGTCGAGGTGGAATGTGGGCGCGGGTGAGGAAGAAAAAAAGTTAATCCGTTGGTTTGTAGTTTGCCAAATTTTCGTTGCTGGACGAGAAATGGATCGGGATTGAAATTGCAGGTCCCGGCCAAATTGTTGAAGAAGGCTCAAAGAGACAACGCCACTGATTAGGTAGGTCGAACCTTGACGTTGGTGACGCAGGGTACAACAGTTGGTCGGAGTGAGTGCGAAGTACAGCGGGCAACCTTGCGATGCGACCCGCGACTGGAGAAAGGATTAAAAAGTGAAACGAAGGTTTGAAGAAAAATAGGAGAGAGATTTGTGGTTCGGGCGTTCGTCCTGACGTTATGATGGGGTGGAAATAAAAGTCAGAATGACGAGAGTCAGCCAAGCCGACAATCGGATATCGGTCGGGTGAACAAATTGGCGGGAGGGTGAGGGAGGGAGAAAATCCCAAGTGGTCGAGTCGTAGGTAGCAAGTCGGCAGTGACGGATGACGATGCCTGCATGAGGGAGTCCTGGCCGTGGTCGGGTCGGGCTATCGAGTCGTTGAAGAGGTTAATCACTAGCGTATCCGTAGAAAGGTGACAGGAGCTCGCAGCTGAGTCGGCTCGGAATCGGTTCGTCGATTTTTCGCGCCGTTGGCTGGCCCGCCTGTTCCTGTGATTTGGGGCCTGCGAGGGCCGAGGCAGACTGAAGTGAATCACTCTAAGCGGACCTGATGTGGTTCAACAGTGAGGATTGAACTCTGGGCGCAGGTGAAGGAAAGAGGAAAACTGGGCGGTGGAGGGTTGATGTTGAAGGGAGCAATCACGAGGGAAAAGAAAAAAAAAAAGGGTAGAGAGATGAGAGATGACGAGGGGTAAATGCGAAGCGACGCCGTCGGGAGAGGTGGCAGATCTGCGCGTAGGCGAGGGAAGGAAAGTGGACGGGACGGGGATGAGGCAGGTAGGACTGGACCTTCTGGTGGAGTGCGGGTGACGGCCAGTGGCAGCAAGAACCGCCGACGTTTTTTTTCTCCCTTTCTGTTCTTCTTGCCCGGCTGGTTATGGTGGATGGTCGTGCTTGCCTACCTACTCAGGTGAGGTAAGGTAGGTGAGGTAAGGAAGGTGCCTGCTCCCACGTTCGGCAGGCAAGCGACGTTGCGCCGTCTCAGACTCTTCAGCTTTGACGGTGCCGATGTCCGCCGAAACTCCGACGTGAGCTTCTTTGCTGGAAGGCAGGCAGGCTGCAGACCGCACCTTCTTCTTTCCTTGCCAGGCGCCTTACTACTTGCCTCTGTCTTCAGACCGCGAAACCTGCAGGCACTGGGTTCGGGGAACAATCATTCAATGTGAGATACTTGTCTTAGACTTTTAGTTCCCCAGGCAGATAAGGTTGGCATAGACTGCGGAGAAGCGAGGTTGAGGTGGGATGGGGTTGCAATGCTCGCACTTGCTGTAGGCGAATGTGTTTAACCACGGCAGGAGCTGTTGCATCTGACGGGGGAAAGTGCTGAACGGAACGGGAACGATTGTATCTTTCCTGGACGGGAAGCGCACGCAGCAACTGCCACGACACACGAGACACTGGACGAGGCAATTGGCCGGCTGAAGTATGACTTAGTGGGGCGTTCTGCGACTGCCCGACGGAAATTACTCGCAGATTGGATGCATTGATTGCAGATTCCCATGAGCAAAAGTCATAAAAGATGAAGATGCTTTTTGGGGGCAAGACGAGGGAAACAGCGACAGAAACGAAGCAGCGATGGGCAGGAACGGCAGGGGCAGGGGCCCAATGCCTTACCTACCGTAGGTACCTTAGCGTATACAGAGGTGGGTACGAAGTACCTGAGGTAAGGTAAGGTAGTCAGGTAGCTTCCGAATCCGCTCTGGGCTCTTGGAGTCAATTGCAGCCGAGTGGAAACTCTTAAGGTCAGACGTTCAGCAATCAAAGACGGCAATCACTTCTTTGGTGGAATCATCGTGGACAAACAGCAACAAGGTAGTTCGGATGTGCTTTACCAATCTATCCAGATACAGCTCCTTGAAAGAACAAGCGCCTAATCTGAGCAAACGTGGCTGTCTGGGTCTTCATCTCGACCAAATGTATGTCTTGGATTGATCCCGATCTGGACTTACACCGAAGGGCAGCCGCAGTGTGCAGGGCAGCATACGAGGAATCGTGTAATATACCTCACAGAGTATCGTAATGTGGTGGATACAAAAGTAAACAGAGTGCATCTACCTACTATATGGTGCATTATGTAAGGCAGGAAGTATGTGCCAAAGGCAGGTAAGGAGGCATGGAGGCAAGTACGGATACCCCGTTGTAGCTTCCCGAGCCGCATCACGATCGTTGTTCGGTGGCAGCATCGGGCCTG
This sequence comes from Colletotrichum fioriniae, assembly GCF_027942845.1. Classification (NCBI taxonomy): domain Eukaryota; kingdom Fungi; phylum Ascomycota; class Sordariomycetes; order Glomerellales; family Glomerellaceae; genus Colletotrichum; species Colletotrichum fioriniae. The sequence goes on along the minus strand of NW_027076844.1, from coordinate 976,869 downwards.
TCAGTCACGACATGATGGGAGTTGCCGACAGAGCACCTCAGTCTGATCCTCCAAATCACGCGAAACTCTTACCCCAGATTTTCGGGGCAACCACTAATCATTTTTCTTCTGTCTTTCCGTGCCTGTCAATGCCTTCAGCCTTTTTGTCTGTGCCTCTCGCATCTACATCGCGACTGGGACTGTGGAGAATAAAATGTCACACAGACCCGCGACAGCTGACGCCGCTGGCACAAATCGCAAGTCGAAAGGCTAAATCGCAGCTCGGATTGTGCTACCTGGTCTGGGCATTCAAGACCTACGATTCCTATCAGGAGACTGACTACCTTCGTAAGAGAAGCTTATGTGTTCGATATTTTGATGGTTCTTGTGCACTGCACCCAATGCGACAAAGCAGCAGACTCACTCCAATGGAGCACTCCGCGCCCAGTGCCAGCATCAACATCAACCCAGCTCCGCCCACGCAAACAAGACGATCAATGATGAATTTAACCCCATAAAACGCGTCGTTCATCTAGACTTTCATGGAGCTGCCTGCCTACCTTACCTCATGGAACCCCATTTGCCCGGTCGTGCCACTGCGGGCTGGCCCCTTCTATGGTAGGCAGGAACGCCATCTGCCCCTCCGCTCTTGACGTCATGATGTCTCGCCCATTTGCTGCTCTGCAGCGCAAGCTCCCTCACCTCCGCGCGACCGACACTGCGACCCGTAGCCACTCGGCCGTCGCTCAGTCACTAGTTAGCTACCTCACCTTAGGTAATTCCTTTTGAGACCTTACCCAACGTGCTTTTTCGATGATGAAATCGGTCGTGCCTGGCTGCACGTAGCTACAGCAATGAGGTCAGCTCGCCTGAGGGGCCGCCCTAGGATGGGAACGGGTTCAAATACTCCTCCTACAAGAACCTCCCTCGTGCAACTCAATGTCTTCTCCTGTACTTTTCTCACGATACATCATTCGGACTGTTCAGCTCAATCGACGCGTTCAATCCTATCCACGACTACTCAATCTTCACAAAACCACCAACACACTCCCAAGAACCCCATTCATCATGTCTTTCTCAAACACCTCCACCGGCAGCAAGCCCGCCGATCCCTACAAGGCGACCAACCAGGACAACGATGTCTCCGTCAAGGACAAGGTCGAGGCCTTCGTCAGCTTCGCTGACAAGACCAAGTTTGCCATGATGACCACCAGAGACGCAAAGTCTGGCGCTCTCGTCTCTCGCGCCATGGCTCTTGCCGCAACGGTTCGTACTCTACCCTGACACCTGTCTGTCACCTCACGAGCCCTCCCTTCCTAACATCCTGCCCAGGAAAACGGCGGCGTTGATCTGCTGTTCCACACCAACACCGAGTCCAACAAGACGGATGAAATTGACAGCGATCCCCACATCAACATTTCCTTCATCAACAGCTCAGGCGACTGGGCCTCCGTCTCCGGTGTCTCAAGCGTCATCACCGACCGCTCGTTGGTAAAGAAGCACTACAGCCCTACCCTCAAGGCGTGGGTCGGTGACCTTGGTGACGGCACCCACGACGGCTCTGAGAACGATCCCCGCATCGGCATCATCCGCGTCAAGACCGTCAGCATCACCTATGCCCTGAGCAATGCCACCTTCATCGGCAAGGTCGCCCAGTTGGCTGAGGGCGTCGTTACCGGCAGCCCCGCAAAGGTCAACAAGTTGAGAGAGGTTTCATCCCAGGAGGTCGAGCAGTACCGCTCCGCTTCCTCTTAAGCTGAGATGCGAAAGAGTTGTAATGGCGGTGGCATGTAAGAATAGCACAGATTAGATGAAGGTTATCGGGGGAATAAGCCACAAAACCCCGACCAGTCACGGGATATGAATGACGATTATTGCTTCCCATAATCCGCAGCCCAGCTCTTGTCAAATGTCTCCTTGTCCACAGCGAACTCACGAATGTAATCGCGCTCCAGCTCGTGTGCCCTCCTGCCGAGGAGAACCATGCTGTGAAGAGGGCCACCCAGGATCTCGTCCGTATCGCAGAGCTCCTTCAGTGTGCCAGCAACATACTTCTCAGTTTTGCCTCCCACGCGCGCCGCTCCGATAGCCAAGCTATCAGGCGTATACACGCCCTCCTTCTTATCCTCTTCAATCTCGAGCATCTGCGCAGCACACTGGCCGACAGTCATATACCGCGGCGGCTGGTACACCCTCCTTCCCCTCGCCATATCCTCGAGGCTCTGCTCCTTGACCTTGATGTCGAGCAGGACGAGAGTGTGCAGGCCAATGTCGCGGTTCTCCTTGATGCGGTCGTAGAAGGAGGCCGGCTTCCAGGTGTCGGTGAAGAAGACCATGGAGACGGTCTGGCCAAAGTTGTAGAGCTGCAGGCCGGTGGCGCCGATGCCGGACATGATGGAGGCGTTGGGGACGGTGGCGACGGGGATGGAGAGCTCGCGGGCGCGGAGGACGAGGTCGGTGTGCGTTGTCGCGCCAAAGGGGTCGCCGACGACGCAGAAGGCTACGTCTTCGGTCTGGGCGTCGCGGAGGATCTCGTCGCTGTTGGATTCGACCATTTCGCGATCTGCTACTACGATTTCGCGGCCATAGTATGCTTCCTAGATGGTTTGCCGCAAGTGTTAGGCAACTCTTCTTCGGGGCGCAGAACAGTTTGAAAGGATAGGGCGCACCAAGACGGCCTTGTCAACGAGGAGGATGCTCGTGTAGGCTTCCAGGTAGACTCTCGAGGCCTTCTTGACGACTTCGAGGCCCTTGACTGTGATATCGGTCTCGTCGGAGAGACCCAGTCCAACGAGGTACAACATCTTGGCGGTTGTTCTTTTTCACTTATCCGAAGGAAGGATATGTGCCTGCTGGAATGTCGAGTCGGTCAATAAGCACCTATGAAAATTCGGCGAAGTTGAGCGTAACTTTTTTTCTTCCACGCCTTGGAGGGGGAATTGGATGGAGGGGTAGGTATCTGTTTTTCCTTAGCGCTACAACCCCACCATCGCACCCCCTGGACCCTGTCTCGCCTGGCCCCTCCCAATTCTGATCCCCCAACCCCTGCAGCCTCACTTGACCCCAGCTCGGCTTCCCAGGCATTAAATTTCATCATCGAACGCGTCCGGCCAAGCTCTGCATCCATTAATCACTCCAATGCTCTTCACAACTCCTACGTAACGAACGTCTCCGACTCTGATATTCTCGACCTATTCCCCCTCTACACACCGCGAACTTTCCGACGAGGAGCATCGTCACGAAGTAGCTACCTTCAGAGAGAATCCGCACGAAACCCAAACAATGGCCGACAAGAAATCAAGCGCCTACGGCGCGCCCGCAGGCGACACCGACTTTCGCAAGACCTACGATTTAGACGAATACGCAGCCAAAGCCAAAGACCGCGAGGCCAAGGAGAAAGAAGAAGCAAAAGCCCGGTACGAGGCTAAGCTCGCGGGCAAGAAATACTACAAGCCCCTAACGGGCGACGAGACCTTGACGCAGGCGCGGCGCAACGTCCTGGACCTCAGCGCGCAGGTCGGCAAGACGCAGCTCGTGCCCGCGGGCGCGGGCGTGGGCAAGAGGGGTCGCGGCGCGGGATTTTACTGCGAGCCGTGCGATCTCACGTTCAAGGACAACAAGCAGTTTGTGGAGCACTTGAATACGCCGCAGCACCTGGCCAACACGGGGCAGAAGACCGAGGTCAAGAGGGCGAGTGCTGAGGAGGTCAGGGATAGGATCGAGTGGCATTGGCAGAGGAAGCTGGATTTGGAAAAGGAGAAGGCGACAAGTTTGCAGGATAGGCTTGCGTTGCGGGAGGAGGAGAATGCAAAGGAGGCGGAGGAGAGGAGGAAGAAGAGGAAGGATGCGGATGAGAGGAGGAGGGCTGAGAAGGAGGCGGCGGAGAAGGTCAAGACGGAGTATGGGGATGATGTGAGGATTGAGGGGGAGCATGATGAGGATGATATGATGGCAGCGATGGGGATTACAGGGTTCGGGGGCACGAAGAAGAAATAAGCTGTGCCGCGAGAGGCAGGCGATTCCGAGAGCTGTACGATGATCAGGACGCGAGAAATGATACCCTTGTTTGGCACCGCGATGGGAAGAAAGATCCCGATATCCGAAAATTACTATGAACGAGGGAAGAAGCGAGTTGATTCGGGGCGGTATGTCGGTTTTCTCAGGCAATCTCGCCCAATCTCAATTCTTGGGCTTTTCTTCACCGAGCTGCCATCGGTGTGTCTCGGTGAGATTGCCGACCGAAGCCCCTCAGATACCGGCACCTCGAACCCCTGCAGCCCGGGTAACCCCACCTTCGCATTGGCTCCGATTTCGACAACCTCATCATCCCGCGGTCGGGTCCGTTTGCCGCCCTCAGCAACCTGCCCACGCTGGACCTTTCTAGTCCTTTCCCACCTCACTCGAACAACGGAAACGAGCGAACAACGAAAATTCGAGCCAACAAGGCCGGCATCTGTATAATCGCCTTCGTTCTCTCTCAATTTACCTTGGTTGAGGGCACATCGAATTATTTAACGAACTTTGCCCCACGCACGCTCATCGTCAGCTTTCTCTCCATCGTCCGTTCTCGCCGTCTCCAAGCGCAAACGACTCAAGACTCGATTTTTGTGTCACCGTCGATCGATCCTTACTACCCGACACATACACACGTACCTTTACACATACCGCTTCAAGGATACACAGAGCAGAGCTTTGCGACACCATGGCATCGTCTTCTGCAGCTGCGGCGTCGCTGCTGGGTCGACAGCTCAAGGAGATGCAAACGGGAAAGGACATCCCCGGCATCTCTTGTGGTCTAGTCAATGACAACAGCATCTTTGAGTGGGAGGTGATGCTCATGATCAGCGACGACTGCAAGTACTATGGAGGTATGTTCTCTTTCTTCCACTCTTTGCCCAAAGAAGAACCGGCATTTAGGGCTTACCGAACTGGCTGCCCCCTCCCCGAACCCTCACATTCTGCCTGCGCGCAATAGGCTAACATGTTTCTCCCCCCAAAACACAGGAGGCAACTTCCGCGCCAGACTCACCTTCCCGGCAAACTACCCCCTCATGCCGCCCTCCCTCACCTTCCAGACGCCCATCCCCTTCCACCCAAACATCTACCCGGACGGCCGGCTCTGCATCTCGATCCTCCACCCGCCCGAGGAGGACCAGTACGGCTACGAGGCGGCCTCTGAGCGGTGGTCCCCCGTCCAGAGCCCCGAGACGATTCTCCTTAGCACCATTAGCCTCTTCCACGGGCCCAACGACGAGTCGCCCGCCAACGTCGAGGCCGCGCGCATGTTTCGCGAGGAGCGGGAGGGCAAGAATAAGGATTTCCGGAGACGGTGTCGGGCCTGTGTTAGGGAGAGCTTGGGCGAGGATTGAGAGGGGAGCAACTTGGGGATACTTATTGTTTTTTCGTCCTTGAGCTCCAGGCTTCATGGGAGCTGTGAGGATGGCTAGGATTGGAGAGCTGTTGTGGTCCATCTTGCGACCGGCAGGCCAGCTGATTTTGATGAGACATGGGTGGCGAAGGAAGGGCGGAATTTGGACGAGGGTCCTGCATCATGGCGTTTGGAGATATCTACAGCATTGAAGCAGGCTAGGTTGGCATTCAAATTGACGCCTTGTTAATTCTCAATGGAGTACTCAGCATGGTTGCAAGCTAATGGTACAGATTGGTCTTCTTTCAAGCTATTCTGGCTCCCAGAATCCGGGAGAGAACGGAGAAGGGAAGTGCTGGGTATGATGAACTCATGTTCTATGATCATTACCAGCCCTCAGAGTTTGGGCAACCCGTACGTATTTCCCTCTATCGTCGCATCTCTCATCCCTTCCCCGAGTATGATTTCCTGCTGGCTTCTCGGCCGCCTCCGATATCTGTTCCCAGACTTCTACGATACGCCGTCTTCATTGTCTCTCTCAGCCCTGTCCCGCCCCCGTTCTCAAAGCGCACTTTCTGCCTCAGTATCTTCAACGAGGTGCCCAAGCTCTGAGAAAACGCGTCAGCATCTCATAGGGGCAAGTAACAAGTACGATCCTTCTGCCGCACCTGTTCGTAGCATTTGCGCTATACGTGAATGTCGCCTGTGTACCGCCGCGTCACTTCTTGATGCCTCTAGGGCGTGTGCCGCTTTTTGGCTTAAGAGGGGGAGGGCGTGATCTTCGAAAAGGACAAGTGCTTCGGATGTGAGAATTCATAGCAAAAAGGAAGCACGGCTACCTAATGATCGACGATTCAGCTGTGCTAACATACCAGAACACACAGGTAGACGAGTCCGCAGCTGAACATCCATGTCTCAGCCGCGAGATACCGAGATACCCACTTCAAGCCAGAAGATGAGGGGGAGCAGCCTGGTGAAAGCCAGTTCTTTTGCCTGCTATCATCCGTTCGCTGCTCTGCATCTCGCCCTAACGAAGGCTACCCAGTCATGCATGGTGTTGACTCGCGAACGGTTCAGGTTGTCCCAATATCACCCCCTGTGCCGGCGTGTCCGCCTTCAACAAGTCAGCTCAACGATTTTTAGTTGTTGTTGGTAAAATGTGGCAATGCCTATGGACGTGGCTCAACGTCTCGCTCTTTCTGGGCGTGGCTGCCTAATGACGAGAGTCCCAGCGTCTTCCAAATTGACGCGCCGTGTTTGGTTTCGGTGTGGATTGAGAATAGGACCTTCATCGTGACCATTTTTGTTGCTTCAGTACCTAGCACGTAGTGGTGTGGCTTGCTCAAGCTTCATTTTCTTTTCTTTCATGCTGCAGCCACATGAAGCTTCCTAGCTTCAGAGAGATCGTCAATCAAGGTCTGCTTCGGGTCACCGAAACTCAAGCGTGTCACAATGTCAACTCACGATGCGTTATCGCTTGGGATTGACCTCGTGAGACATCACACACCGGGTGCATACTACCTCTTCGTTTCAAGTGGTTTTCTTTGTTGTTCAATTCATGAGACTCCTGAGTAGGTTGGGGATTGGCCCAACGCCACCATGCTTGATCCGTCTTCCGCGCTCAACCCGTAACCCTCGGTTGCATACCCAGCCCTGTTTGACGGGGTTCAGCCCTAGGAACACCGCCCGGTGAAGACCGGTGGACTGCCTGTGTAGAAGCTACCGGCTCTTCTGAAATCTCCCCCGCTGGCGTTCTTCAGCTCCTGTTTACTTGCTCCTTTAGTTGAGACACTGCGGTGATGTAGGGTAGGTTCAGCAACATTCTGAGGTCTCTGTCCGTCGGCGATTCCTTTCATCCCAGGCTATGTGTGAGAATGTGAGAACATGGGGCTCGGCTTCTGATACTCGCTAGCTAAAAGCATCGTGAGAGGATCAGCTCTAGTTTCAATGGATAATTCCCGTAGAATAGATAGCTGGCTTGGCGGGGAGTGGGATGAGGCGCTGAGTCTATGAGGCTGTTGCCTTTGGACTTCCGGTAGAAAGGGCAGCGGCCTCTCAGCAACATTCTCTTCGCACACCCGAGGCTTCTCTTTCCTTTGTTGGGGCCAAGCTGGAATTGTTCCAGGTGATCACAGCGCGGAGGGAATGAATCGTACTTCTGGACTCTCTCTTTTTGGGTCTGCAGCGCCATGCTTCTTGACAACTCCCTATCCACTAGTAATTACCAGGTCAGCGGTTGGCCGGTTGCCTTGTATCAGCCCTGGCATCGCAGATCCTGGTAGGCTCTAACAATGTGCCTATTAACCACAGGGTCTTCGACAATATAGCCGAAAGTCTAGGTGTTTTTATGTTGTTGTCTGCTGGCAGGGCTGTATGATCCCATTATTGGAGTTTCAGGCTAGCTTGAAAATTCCTCCGGCATGTAAAGGTCAACGGCGACCGGTGAAGAGTCGGCTGTTGAGCACCGTTCGGCACCGCCTCTTTCCGCGCTCCGCTACCACCACCGCAGCCAGTACCGCCGGCTAAGTGGCTACTACACCTGAGAGAGCTTGGTATCTCCAACCAAAGAGGGAACTTGAGTCTATAGCTCTAAGGCTCCGATCCACTCAAGCTGTCAGCTGTCAAGCCTTTCACACGCCCTCAACGGATAGGACATCTCAAGCGGGCTGCGGTTGGTGTCGGTGGCTGTGGCAAATTGAACCCCCTGTGTCGTTACTAGTCCCAACAGATGAAGCCAATGCCTAACTTGATGTATCTTCAAGAGTATCGCAGCTAAGAAGCACACGCCCCGGGATTCCGACGAGAGGCGCTGGCTGATATTCGTAGAATTTGCAGCTATCTGTATACCACACTTCATTTGGATACCAATGTCTACTTCCGTTTCTTTCCCCAACAACACCATGTACGCTATTCTGTTTCCTATAAATTCAGGTCCTCCTCGGCGTGGTCCTCAATTCTCTCATCACTCCTTCTTCACACTTCTCCCTACCACTACCTTACCCACTAAAAAGTCCCGACCCAGCCCCGTGCAAATCTTGATAGCGACAACGAAGACCGGACGAAGACGACACCTACAACTTCCGCTAGCACCCTTCACGTTTGAAACTTCTTCTTTCTTCGGTTTCACCTACCTATCTCCTCCTAGCAAAACTGCTTGACCCAGTCTCGTTGACGTTCATCACCTTGGCAACTCCAGTCCTTGCAATTGGGGCTACCGTAGCTGTATCCGTCTTCAAACACAACTTGGAAGGTCTCAGGACGGAACGACGGTTCCGCAAGCTTCATGAAGCCGTGCAATATCGTAAGGGCCGGCCCTGTCATACTACCCTTTCCAGCTTCGCAAAAGAATGAAAGCATATACTGATATCGCCTTCTAGATAATCATAGCGAGATTATTCACCTTGTCTACAAGATTAAGAATTAACAGCGAAGAGGCCGGATTCTGAACGATTTTCAACTGGAGGAATTGGCTCATGCTGAGAAAGTCTTGTCTAATCTATAAGGCGATGGTTACAAGCCCTATTCTTTGAGCAACTGTCAAAGAAGTATGACGAGACTGGCAAAGATCGTTACAACTTTTCTTGGTTACTTCAGTTTGGAATTTGTCGTTTTGGTCTTAGGTTTTGACGATATCTACTTTTTTCTTTTTCTTTACTGTTCTCCATCTTGTTATCCTTCATTTTGCTATCCCTTCATTTTGTCATCTTCCATTTTTTGTTCCAATAGGTAGGGGCACTAGAAGGTTTTATCGCGGGCACAGGAATCAATTTTCAGTTAGTTTTGACTATAACACTTGGATAGATTTTCGTGTCAATCTTCTAGGTTCGCGTAAACTGGAATCAACCACAACATTGACGCTATCGGATTGAGCTTCTTCTTGCATCCAGATGCCATACACTATGAGAGCGTCATAATGCCTCCAGTCATGTTCGACCTACGTTACTTCCGCCTGAAGTGCAAATGTCCAACGCAACGGAAGCCTAGAAGAATCAGAACATAGTTTAATATAAGCTGGGAAGACTAACTTGTGCCGTTCCCATGAACAACGTTCTCACTTTCCTTTGGTTGTGGCTTGGAGCTTCGTGGATGACAACAGCATAAGGTAATTGACCTACACCATGAAAATCGCCGTCTGGCTAGTAACACTAAAAACAGAGAGGTTGATAAAAACTGAATTGCCGTCTATCAACCTCACAGTTCGAAACTTCAATGATTTGTCAAGACCCTAAGAATAATACCTCCCTAAATATCACGTCTTTAGACGATTTGTATCACTGACAAGGCACGGTATTCTCGTATCACTAGCCCAATTTCAAGACTAATGGGAAGCCTTTCAGATTTTTGAGCTCAATGTCTTATCTATTTGTTGTGTCTCTATGGAAACAACGTCGTATGCTCGTCTCAAATCAGTCGTGAGTTTGGGGGAATATGATGCTCCCAGCGCGGTACACAAGCAACAAGCAGAAAAAAACAATAGAGTACAATGCCGCCTGCTCGAGATTGACGAATCAAGGAAAATGGGTATCTGGGTATCAGAATCAGAAGTTCTTGACAATAGGAGCGCGCCTTCCGATGATGCCGTCTGCCTCATCAACCTGAAGCTGCAGGGCGAGGGAGTCGGCACCTTCGTACTTGCCCTTCTGCTTCCAGAAGAAGTCCTTGCCCGACTTGGTCTTCGCGCGGAATGTGGCCTCGGCCTCGACGTTCATCTTGAAGATTGTGAAGAAGGAGGAGCCGACGCAGTACTTCTTGGGCGGGCACTTGAGGTTGATGGTGGCAGACTTGGTCAGGGTCTCTCCCTCAGTGTCTTCCTCAGTCTGAGTTGGTCATACCATTAGCGAACTATTCCGGAATAGATGAATTGAGAAAAGCTATAACTTACGGTGGTCTTCTGCACCTGCCAGGAGAACTCTGTTGTTACCTTGGATTTTCCGATGAGCGGGATGCCAGCCTCAGCCTCGACGGCAACGCGGCCACCCACGTTCCACTGGTTTGCAACGCTCAGAGTGTGCGACTTGGTGACGGCATCCATCGTCATGATCGTGATGATTTGCTCAGCGGTGGAGTTACGGTTATCAACAATCTGGGATCCGACAGTCATGGTCTGTCCGGGGCCGGAAGGCATGATGTTGTCCGTGAAGCCAGAGTAAGCAATGTTGCTGACGGAGACGGACTGAAGCTCGTCGAGGAAGTCAAAGCCGACGTGGCCGATCAGACCAATGTTGCAGTACTGCACGCGCATACGGCCCAGGATGCCGGATCCAACGGGGACCTTTTGCATCGGGATAGGGTCGCGGAGGACCTGGCCCATGGCAGAGTATGTCTTTCCGCTAGTAGTTGTGAAGTTGAAGCCGTTGAAGGCGCCGCGGTTCTCGAGAACCCAAAATTCCTTGATACGGTCGCCGTTCTCGAACTTGAAGACGCCTGCATCGAACCAGCCTTCGAGTTTCTGCGGAGGTTCATGTCAGACTTACGATTTTCATTAAGCTTAAGAGTGGCAAGTTTTACTTACGCTGGTGATTGAACTTGTGTTTCCACTGCTGCTCGTAGCGTTGATGGCGCGCATATTGGTAGTTCCAGTGAAGAACTGAATAGAATCAAACGGCCCGTTGAGTTCCTCAGAGTGGCAGTTGGCAGAGTTGCTATCAACGAGGTTGATATCGCCGATATCGACCGAAACGAAGGCATCGCTGGTGGCGATCGTCAAAGAGTTAACAGTGCTCGACGCTACGTCCTGGCGCTTGATTCTGTTCGCCTCCGGGGTCGGCGTGGGGCGGATAGACTTTGTGAGGGAGTCCTTGAGGCGCTCAAGGCCCTCGAGATCAAGAGGGCCGTGGTCGATGATGGTTGGCGTCACGTTTTCCAAGGGCGCTGAAATGACTTTGACGCCTCGAGCATCGACGCTGCCGACGGGAGAGGACAATGCGAGGCCTGGGAGGAGGGCTGCACCTACCAAGAGGTGCTTGAAAAAGAGTGTGTTGAAAGACATGTTTTCGCACAAGAAAAGAAGGACTGTTTCGAAAAAAGATCGACAAGTTCGTAAAAGAACGATTGCGGTGTTGGAAGCGAAGGAAGGTGATGAGAGACAAGCTGCTGAAGGGATGTTTGTTGATGTCCTCAACCTCCCGTCTTTATACAGCTCGACTCATTCCCATCACTCACGACAACTTTATCCATTATACCTAGAGAAGACCGCAATATAGACGCCAATAAACCAAACGGTCACACTGACCCGTCTCGAATAGAACCAGACTTCCGGAATGGTGACCAAGTGGGGCACGCCTAGTCTTGCGATGCTAGTCAGGGGAAGGGATGGCAGCCCTTCTGGCTCTCGGCGAAATGGAGACCAGATGAACGTCGTCTTGGTATTGCCTAGGATCATGTTATTTATGGTATGATGAATTGCCTGGAGTTTCGCATGTTGTGCAGGCTACACTGTCTTCGAGAACTCAAATTTGAGGAACGTAACATTGGAATGGGGGTTTCAGCGTCACATTGGGGTAGATCTTCCTATGCTGAAGCAGAACCTGGAGGGATTCAGGACCACCACCCGCAGAGCTTTCAGCTACGCCTCAGCTGATAGCCTCGAAAATCCTCAGACATGCCAACGAGAGCAAATGTGCTCACTTCGACTCTCTTGCTGATAAGAGCCTTGGAGGGCGGCCTACCGGCGCAGTGTTCACGAAAACGAGGTCTTCGAAGGGCTGGCCTGGTAAGGCTGATGAGAAGCAGCTGAAAGGCATGGGTTCCCACGGTAAGGCCAGGGGTCTCGACTTTCGTCTCCGCATATCCGCGCGCCGCGCGCGTGCGAAAGTAGACGTCGAAGAGGGGTTCCCTGGCAGATGGAAATAGAAACGAGGGGCAGAAAATCAATCATCTGATGACCCATTGAGCAGCAAGTTTCTCATCATCGTCATTAATCAAGGCATTTCACAAAGGTTGGCGTTTGGGCAGTCTGGTCCCCAATTTTGTTTCTGCTTGAATGATGATTGATGAAGGTCTCCATCTGACAGCTGCCACATTCACCAGGGACATATTCACTTCTGTGCGTCGCAAATGATAGCGCCCCTAGACTATTGTCCCCTTTTGGTGGAGAAGTGGAAGATACGTCTCGCCGACTTGCTGATATCGTCTGATGGTTTTCGACTTCATCGCAACTCGAACCTTGGCGCTGAAACGCTATTTTGTATTCCAGATTGCACCACTTACATATTGTTCCTTGGCACGATAATCAAGACAAACGGGTCCCTGTCACAGATTAGTGTACTTGAGAAGTGGCGATGAGTCGCTGATAGCGAAAATCTGCCCTGGTTTGAGGTCAAGCGACCTGCTTTCCCCCTTTCACCCCTGATCTTGGCTGCCACGCAGCGGACGGGAGCACGGCACGAAGCATGAGCCTGCAGTGTGGCTTGGGCCATGTTGCACCTCAATTGACTTTCAAGGCGTCCTCCCCCATGCGCATAGTTCGTGATATTCCCGGTCTGTCTCTTTGACTTGCAAGGGGACATGTGCTCGAGACTAGCTCAAGCCACGGCTACTCCGTGATAAGGCCGAAACGTGGGGAGAGTGGGAGGCTTTAGTTGCCAACTCAAACTCAAGTATACTTTCCTGGGGCTCCGAAAGCGGAAGGTCGCTTGCTACCAAACCACCGGGTCGGCGAAGATCTACTTGTAGGTAGAATCTTACTCGTACGAGGTCGGCCATGGTATACCAGTCTTTGATTCGCTATACTTTACGGGTATTTGTCAAAGAGTGTCCGTACTCAGTATGCCGAGACCGCAATCTTACCTTATGTCCGCGTTTTCGTAGAGTGATAAGGTCTTGTGAGACCTTTACCATGATAATTGTATAGGATGACGGGCAAAGAAAGCATCAGTAAGCACCAGTCATGCTTTTCTCGGCAACTCTGCCAGTCTCAGTGGATGGAAATGTCATCACCTCTCCTATCCGATTGAATCGGCCTCGAGTAGCTTTCTTCCTTGAACATATTCCCGCCCGGCCGAAACGGAATGCGGATTCCGCTCGTTGTCCGTTAATCAACAACACTATGTGCAACGTCGATTTGTTGTAAATGGCAGTGAAATGTCAAGTAAAGTAAGTCTGGAAGAAGCCGGTAATACTTGTTCTCGATATAGAATACGAAGGGTGCTCGCCGATGGTGACGCACAGAAGTTGTGGAGATGTTAGGACTTTACGATCCAGAGCCAAGCTTAAATCTTAGCAGCGGTGTGCTATCGCTCAATCTGAGACGCGCGACTGGGGGTGTCCATGATTCAGTTGATCAGACACAGGTTGCGCTGACTCGTTTGTGGATAGCGTATGCACGGAGTACCTATGCTGAGTAAACAGCTTCGCGCGTTTACGCGTTGGCACCGGCTTCTTCTTCAGTGCGGGTAATTGACTCAGAACCACGTTTTCTATCCTTTGAATCGTTGCGGATTGTGGACAATGTTGTGGAAACTTCCTATTCTCCGAGGTCTGGTCAGCTGGACTTCTCCTGTTTGGATGGAGCGCACTCGTTCACACATCAAATTCAATTGAAACCACTCTTGGTCTATCGGCCGAGAAATGAGCCGTATCAGCTGTTGCAAATTGACCGGTGGGATAAGTCCTACTCACCTCAACTTTCGGCCCGCCTTGTATCATATTCTGACAAACATCCTGCCTAAGCTCGCGTGACCTGAGGCAATCGAGTCGGCGATCTAAGGCCCCTTGACTAGTCTCGCAACAAGCTGAAGAGGATGTGAGGTTGGGGAGGGACTCCCTGCAAACAATATGATTGGCCCAACACATGCCGACATGGAACCACCTTCGTCTCTCACCCGTCTCCGCAAGTTAACTGGGATAAACCAACCTTCAGCAGCACTCGCAAGCGAGGCCCAGCCAGCCAGTTCCATCATTTCATATCGATTATGTCAATATCAATGGACGATATCGGCGTTGATAGACGGGTCCTCTATGCCATTGGCGCTGCAGTCATTCTGGCTGCCCCGGTCGCATCTCACTTGTTCTTCCTCGATACAGACAAGAGCTTGGCGTCTCGACTCCAGCGCTTGCTCCGACCTCCGCCTCAATACGCGCACGATTCACTCAAAGAGGGCCAATTTCGCCTCATTCACTTGCTTCCCGGACATGACGACGATGATGTTCGAATTGACCTCACTAACGAGTGGCTCAACGCGCCAGTCAAATACCATGCCGTTTCCTATGCCTGGGGAAATGCCCGGGACAAAGCATACATTACCTGCAAAGAGAAAGAAATTCAAATCACTAAGACTCTGTTCGAAGCACTAAAGCGCTGGCGCTCCCCTGCAGAGGAGGTTGTACTTTGGGCCGACTCCATTTGCATCAACCAGAGGAACACTTTCGAGAAAACCCAACAAATTGGGCGAATGTCGGAAATTTACTCAAATGCGGAAGCTGTCAAGATCTGGCTCGGGAGTGATGATTCCAATATCGATGGAGTCCAGGATGTTATCAAGGAGGCATCTGAGATCATCCCTGAGGTTGTGGACGACCCTCACCAGAACAGAAAGAGTGCAGATATCCTTGCCACTCGCAACGAGGAACGAGCCCGAGAGGGCAAGTCCACTATCTGGAATCTAGATTGGAGACCTCTCAGGGCACTAATGAACCACACTTGGTTCGAAAGAAAGTGGGTTTATCAAGAGGCGATTCTTAACGATAACACTTGGCTCTATTGTGGGAAGCTCATGATGCCTTTTCAACCACTCTCAGAGCTGGCCCTGCGGATGTCAACGTTTGGAATCCAAGCTCTGCCCAAAGATGGGACTGTGAACGACAGCAACGTGACTTTTCTCCCAACCCGTCTTTACAACCTTTCAATGATGCGCATGAGTCAATGGTATCGAGGCAAGCAGCCAGTCACGCTGATGGACGGCGTCAAAGCCACCAGAGCATTTCAATGTACCGATCCTCGAGACCACATTCTGGGTGTCTTGGGCTACGCCTCAGATGTTGAGAAAGACAGCATTATATCTCGGGATAACTTATATACTCTCTCGGTCCAAGAGTGTTACTTACGCTTCGCCCGGTCTCAGCTCCTAGAGAAGAAGGACATCGGCGTTCTGGCATCCGCGCCGCAGAAACTGATCACTGATGTCACGCTACCCTGGTACTACCGACATATATACCGATGGAAGCGTCAAAGGCTGTCAGGTCTCCCAACTTGGGTACCTGACTTGCGGAACCAGGAGTTAGATGCTTTGCCAAGCTACAGCGTTCGGTATGGCAAGTTCTCAGCCGGCGGGACACAGTTTGGGAAACTCGAAATTATCGACGACAAGATACTAAGATGTTCTGGCATGCTCATCGATACCGTTGAGGAAGATGGGATCTTCTGGCCCGAACTGCCACTCCCGCCAAAACCTAAGCACGTCCCGTACCCGCTCGATAAGATGGATGCCTATTACGCCCGAAATTCTCTTAGGTCGCTCAACTTCTACAAATCCTGCGTTCGCATTGCGTCAGGTTCTGACCGCATTCAAGACATGAGTCCTGAACGTCTCTCTGATTTCTGGAAGACTCTGACGTCTGAGAGAAGCCAGCTGAGCGACCGCATCGACGTGGACTTGTCAGAGCCTATCAAGACTATGATAACAAACATGGAGACCTGGCTCGTCTCTGAAGACCCCGAAGAGGCGAACAAGGCACGGTTGACTTTCGTGGCGGCTGCTGTGCCGGTGGAGATGACTGTCCTAGCTGCTGCCAGTCCTAGGAGGTTCTCTCGCACAACGGTCGGTAGGCTTTGCTTGGTACCCAGAGAAACAAAGGTTGGCGATGCGATATGTCTGTTACTGGGTTCTGAAGTTCCTTTCGTGATTCGACCTACGAAGAGAGGCAGGTATGAGCTTATTGGGGATGCGTACGTTAGTGGGGTCATGGACGGAGAAGCTATTGCGTCTGGCGAATATGCCGAGACGGAAATCGACTTAGAGTAGCACAAGCACGTGTTCCTGGATGCGTCCCTGTGTCGGCCTTCGAAAACGCCAATCAATGGAAAAGATAACCTTGGATTCTTACCTGAAGTCTGACCCATGAGTACATGACAATGAAAGATAAGTTGCAGCCCAAGGTCAAGACCCGATCAGGTCTGTGCTCGCGTACATGTGTTCAATGCCATCCCATCGTCCGAGTGACAGGCACGTACCGGCATGATCCGATGGTTTTGGAGATGCGATAGGGTGTATGACAAGATCTCACTGTTTCATCGGTTAGATAAGCTTCCGTGGACAAAGAAGACCTCGCCCATCTTAAGTCCAATGCCGAGAAAACTCTATGGGGACTGTTTTGGCAATACCCGGACACATGTTCATATGCTCTGAACAGTCGATGCAGCAAGACATAGGTCCATTCTCTTATCCATTCCACCGAAAGCCATAGTAGCAGTCAATACTGTTGGTCACTTGTGGCAGTCATGCCAGATCTCTCGGTGATAAGTGTCTCGTCTCTGATCTCGTGAGCGATATTGGTGGAATCGCCAACAGAACCCTTCCGGTTGCAGCCTTTGTATCCGGGACACATAATTGGTATCTGCCGCTTTGCCTTGTTGTTTTGGGAGTTATCAAACCCTGTTTGCTCTGTTATTCGTTTCCCGCCAAGTTGACATCGCCGGTGCTGAGAGAAAGGGTAGTCAGAAGAAACACAGCCAGTATGGCAAGGAAGGGGATCACATTCTGGATGAATCATCTTGAGAGGAAAAGAAGAATGAAGATTCGTTGACCCTTTGGAGAGACGTGTGGGAAGATGGAGGATAATCAAGAGTGCAGGTGGAGCTAACAGTGATGGCAGGGACTGGAAACGAACAGAGACGAAAACGTTATGTTATCTTTTTGTAGTCAACTTCTAAGTATCTGGAAACACTAAGCTCTTTACGACAGCATTGTGTTACATGCCAATATCACCTCATGAGGTTCACGCCTGATTCCGGTTTACGTTGAGTGGCTGATAGCAACATTTGTTGTACATGTTTCCCTCCAAAGCGTTGTGAATCTTGAAAGAAAGACTAGCGGCCGTAGCACAGGATTGCTTAACTCTTGGGCTGCAAGGCGTTGAAGCATTGGTCGCAACATTGCCTCGCCAAACATTTCAACTCCAGGAAGGCGACAATGCCGATTCCACAGACATTCTCCTGGGCCAAGCTGTCATGTACAAGAAATCCAGGATACGTGTTACGTGTTTGCTGCTTGTTACCATCCTCAGTCTACACGTTTCTAGCTTCCCTTGCATTTCTGATCGCATGCGCCAGGAGAGTCAGCACTCTTTGCAGTTCCTTACTCCATTGTTTGCACAAATTGGTGCTCGTGTTTCTCGTGATGCTAAGCTTGAGACCCATCTTGTCCTAGTCTATTCTAAAGCACAATTAGACTAACTAGGGGCAGACACAGGGCCAAGTTATAAAACTAAAGACGGCTGTCCTCACTCCGGGACAGTAGTATCGTCCGGGAGGCAGAATATTCTAAAGATTTATGGGAGCTGCCACGTTCATTCAATGGACAGCCAACATGTGAAACAACTTTAGATATTGTGTAGACAGCCGACTGACAGTTTACACACCACGGCGTTACAGAACAGGCGGTGAACATGCGGGGTAATATATCGCCGTGTACCCGATTGACGTAGCGTATCCTAAGAACTCGATGAATCCACAATCTCGACGCGTGTGTGTTTCCAATCTAGCCATCAATAAGGTGTTTTGACTGGCGTGGATTATTCGTCTTCCTTCTCGGCAAGCAGTCTTACTGACTTACACCTTGTCTGAAACTGCGACCTTGTCTAAGAAATATTGGAAATCAAAGCTACGATATCAGAATAAGTTTCATGACATACTCACTTACAAGTTACAACTTAGAAGACGGCGAAGGGAAAGGGAAGTGGCATGGCACCATGTTAGACACGTGGTCCATCAAAAGATTTAGAATGAGGTAACGTAACAAGCACATCAATTTGACTAACTACTACTTAGTTTGCTCCTCAAGGCGAAAGCGAAGTAAGTGTTCCTTCCTCCATTCACCGAAGATAATGCAAACTTTCGAAATCACTTATTGAGAGCCAATACGTCAACTGCAAAAATAGAAGATGCGGCCAGTGTGGATTGAACACACGACCTTCAGATAATTTGAATGAAGTTTTCAGGAATGAATTCCACTTCAGTCTGACGCTCTCCCAACTGAGCTATGTCCGCCACGATCTTCGATGTTCAAAACGGAAAAGCATGATTTTAACTAGCAAATGTGTGATGGGGCCAAACCCACGATGCCCCCCACTAGGGTTGCGTTCACGCGGGCCTACCAAGTTTAAGAGCGGGGTGGTTGGCTTTCTACGCATCTGTGGCACCTATAACGATACGTTAGCCTAAATTCTTGATCCCAGCTCCGCCATGAAACCTGCAACAACGCCTCACACATCTTCAGTTACGTTATAAATTCACTCGAGGCACGCTCGATATGGTTGTTGTCGCGGACGAAGTTGCGAATATCGTGGAAGAAAGGTTTCAAAATCAGGCTAGTCTGACACTGGTATCATGAAGGTCACGGCCTTGAGGTCTTGTTCGACCTTTCACATTTGAACTATACTAGGATCACCCAAGGACGTTACGTGAAGTCTATTCTGACGTTCGGAAACCCGCCAAAAGATGCCGGTGTTGGCGTATTTCCGGATCATTGACCCGGAAGTCCGGGGAAGTCCGGGCCTTGTGGCTTCGACATGTGAGCTGCAAAACTGCAAAAATCATGCTGATACTGCCTGCCGACAGAAATTGGTGGGGGGTTGGGGACTTAGGGGATAGCTCGTAGATGTAAAGATCAGACCCGACTGGCTTGTGTGGCTGGCACATCTTACAAGCGGCCCGCACTCCGACCGCTTAGTTGGCTCCAGCCGGCAGAGTCCGCATCAAAGCACCAAATCAGATATCGTCCATACTAATGGTTTCATCACTCCAGACTAGGACAGCGTGGTCTCTTAAACCATGTACACGTCCATGACTCGTGGAATTTCGCCAAAAGGTAGAAAAATTAGAATTGTAGCGACCTATCAGATGCCCCTGTACTGCCGTATAGTTACCGAGGTCGCGAAAACCTGCTCCCCCACCAGCGGCATAGCCATGTCGCTGGTTGCGGCATGGTAGACAGAGATTTGACGGCATCCTCTGACAGGGAAGCATATTATTTGACAAGCAATGAGGATTTTAACTTGAAACCCCAAGTCGTGAAGTACACACACTTGTCAGCAGCATTCACGCCTAAAGGATAAGCAAATGCCAAGCTTTATAAATCATCAGACCACGAACTTAAGTCTAATTCTAGGGAACTACAAGTCTCACCGTGTGTTTTTGAGGTTCGCGAATAAGAAACGCTTTGTGGTTTGCTAGATTGGTGGGCAGTAGATGGTGTGATCGGATACACCAGCCGGGTTCAGGGCGCTCAGGCAAAAGCTCTACGCGCAGCCGGTTACTTAGGCGGCGATCTGGTTGGTCCCGGTACAGATGCTGGGTTTCAGAGTCGGAGAACCTGCCAGACGAGCTCTACGTAGTGCTCACTCATCCTCCCTAACCCGAGTTTTCTGATATTTTATTTTCCGTGGGGGCTAGGCTGGCACGGCTGGGCAATGTGGTGGACCGTTGATGGTAACTAACATCGGAAGCGCGCCGACAAAACACAAAATTATCCAGCTGAGAATAGGTTTTTGTCGTATAGTTATAAATAGGGGCATCGACGTTAAATGTAGAGAACGGTTATTTATTGAAAGTAGGAAATGGGCACGAGGTTCGCCCTGAAATAGAGAGTATAAGCGAGTATAGACCTTGGGTGATTATATAACCGAGGTTATGTAATATATAGTAAGGCTATGGATAGTTAAAGCTATTACGATATACCCCCCTAAATAAATCCTTATTTAGAAGAAGTATGCTAAACTATTCATATCGTTATAAAAAGTATTACTAAACGTATAAATTTAAATAATATTATATAGGAATTTATTTATAAAAAGAATTATAAAGTGAATTGTGCTACGCGCTGAGTTATAAGTATAGGGTAGATAAGTAATAATTTACTAGCCGTATTTATTATTATAGGTGATTTTAAGGCTCTTTTGTTAATAATAAGTAGGACTAAGGGGCGGCCTTTTATTAGCTAAATAATTAGCTTATAGTTTAAAGTAAGTAGGTAAGTAAATTCTTTATAGCTGCTTATTACTTTAACTTTTTTTTTAATTTATATTTATATACTAACTGTATATATATACCCTTATTTTTTTATTTTTATGCCTATATTTGCGTGCGTACTTGTTAGTAAAAGTAGGAATCGTAGCTAATAATATTATTTAAAATAAATACTTAAATATACTAAGGCTAAAAAGCGCGTTTATATTATTATAATATGCGAGGCTAAGTACTTTAAAATAATTTTAGGGGAGAGTAGCGGCTCCCCTACCTATAATAACGATCCGCTTATAAGTAAGTAATACTTTTTTTATATTAAATTCTGGTTAGCTAAGTAATAATATCGTATTGTAATTTTATTTTTAAACTTATTAACGTTTTTATTTATAGGCAACGGCTTTTTAGCTAAAGAAGAGATTATTTAAGAAGTAGGTAGAGGTAAGGGTAGTTTAGAGCCCCCTCCCTCGCTCTTTTTTAGCGGGTATAAAGTAGTTCCCTATAAATATAATATTTTTTTTTAATATCGTTATTTATAATTTTAATTCTTAATAGCGTACTTTTTTAGTACCCCTAGTGCTAAGGGATTTTTTAAGCGGGTATTACTGCTATTTGGTATTAAATATTTAGGTTATATTAAAAGTACCCTTAGTAAACGAACAGAGGGGTAGTACTTCCTAAGCTTAAGTACTAATAATAAATATATATATTATTAAGCTAATAAGAAGTCCGGCTATGCTCCCCTCTAGGGGTATACGCGCGAGCTAAGTAAGAAGTTTTTATACCTTAAGTAAATAAAGAAAGAGAATTTAGTAGAGACTTTATAAAAAATTAGTTTTTATATATACTCGTTGTTCTAAATTAATTATTAACTATTTTTAGGACTTAACTTGTATAACGGTAGCGTTATATAAGGCCCTAGTAGTTAACGGGTTACTAAGTAAAGTTAAGAATAAAGTAGTTTATATAGATAAGGCTTTAGTAAGAGAGGTATTTATAGGCGCTCTTTTTATACTCGAGGCTTAGTTAAAAGAGCTTGTTAAAGAAGAGAAAGTACTAGTTACTTTGTATATAAAGGCTAATAGTATTTAAATTAGAATTAATACCTTTATTAGTATTTATATCCCCGCGGACGTAGTACTTGTATTAAAGTCCTTTTTAAATAAATATGCGCTTACCTTTTTAAGTAAGTAATCCTTTTATAGCGACCTGATAGGGTTACTAGAATAATTTTATACTCCCTAGCTATAAGCTACGTTTATAAATTAAAAACCTAAGCCCCCCGGGGCGTTTTACTACCTCTTTAGTATTCTTTCGTTTTATATAACTATTCCTCGTATATCCTTTATATTTAAAAAATAATATAAAGTATTCGAACTTCGTTTATAAGAGGCTTTTTTATAAGACCGTTGGTTAGTATTTTATTTATTAATATATAAACTATTTTAAATAAGCTTTTTAAATGCTCTTAACGTAGCTATATATTTTAAATATTAACGTAGTAAAAAGCGAGTTAAGATATGTTCCCTTTTTTTTATTATAAGCTTTATTATTTAACGATTATTATAATAAACCTTCTAGACGTCCCTGAGTTTAAATAATATATTATTAAAAAGGTATTTTTAAAGTGAGTATTTTTTTTAATAATGTGTTCTAAACTAAGTAGTTCGGCTTTAGTTATTAAAGTTATTATTGTATTCTGCCTTGCGGCTTTTTACTAAACGAGTTTATTAAAAAGAGAGATTATATATCCCTAAAAGGATTTTTTAGGTCTTTTCGTTATTTATAAACGAAGCGTTACTTATAATTATTAATACTTGCCTACCCCCGAGATACTAAAATATATAGTAAAGTAATAAGTATAAAAAGGTATTATATAACTTAATTTGCGGTAAAATAATATTAATAAAATAGGTTTATAAGGAATTAAGATAGTAAAGCGTATATAAAAGCGACGTTAGGTCGTATTATTATTATTATATATAAAATTAACCTTATTTTTTTTTAGAACGACTTAGTTTTAGCTAGTGATACGACTCCTAGGTTTTTTTTAATTAATACGATTAGTAGCGGCGTTATTAGTGCTTTTACGTTAATAAAATTAAACTTCTTAATAACTCTCTTAATATACTAGTTATAGGCGAGATAGATTTTTTAATTTAGTTAATCTTAGACGATTTTAATACTTAAATATTACGAAACTAGTCCCTAGTTTTTTAATTTATATTTCTTTTTGAGCCCCTTAGTTACTTAACTGGCCTCGTGGACGTGGTCTTTATAAAATAATACGAGGATATTATTTATATAAAAGAGAACTAGGACTTTTTTATTTTAAATTTAAAATAGATATAGGTCCTCGTTCGTGGGTATAAGCCCGAGGAATTTTAGAGTTACTAAGAGTTCTTCGTATTAGAATAAAGGAGCGTTACGGGCATTATAAAAGGCTCGTTCGAGTTCGATATACTTATTTAGTTACTTAAAGCTATTTAAGAGCTTATATATAATAAGAAGGTTGCTTAGTTTCTATACTACGTTTAGAAATATATTTATAATATTGTATTAATAAATTTTTTAAATCGAATTAAGTAGTAATAGCTATTACTATTCTAAAAATCTTAATAATAAGAGTAGTTACGTACGTCTTTTTTAAGGGTATTGTTCTTAGAGGTCGCCCTTAATATATATTCTCGCTTTATAGTAATCGAAGTAATAGTCTTTATTAAATTTATAATTAAATACTTATTTAAGTAGTATTAGCTTTTTTTAAACCGTCGCTCGGTTAATAAATTTTTAAATATTTATTTTTTTTTAGCTTTTTTAATTTTTATACAAGTAGCCTTAATAAAGTAAGTTTTAAAGAGCTCGGGTATTTTAAGAACGTTTTTTTATATTCTAAGAAAGGAAATAAGGTTATTTATATATATTTTATTATTAAAAAGTGCAGTTAGTAGAACGTACTTCGTTTTACTAATTACGGTATAAATATAATAATAGAGCGTTTAATACCCCTAGGTTATTTTGTTAATTGCTTTTTTACTAATTAAGTATATATATATTAAAAAAAAGCGTCTTAGTTTTGTTTTATATAAAGCGAGAATAAGTACTACCTAAATTACTTTTTACGACTCGGGTCTTAAGTAACTACTTTTAGTAATTAATTTTTTAGTTTCTAGCTTTATTTAATATACTTATTATCTTTATAGCTATTAGAATTAGCCGCTTTAGAATCTCTAGCTAGGTTATTTATTTTTTTTATTTTTTTAACGTAGGTTCGTTAGCTAGATAGGATTATTGGGGTCTAATTAGGTAAAAGAGTCCTTTTTATAAGAGTTCGAAGGAGTTATTTTTTTTATTTATATATATATTATATCCTTAACCCTTTTTATAAGAGGGTCGGCTTTTCTTACGGCCTCGTTTATAACCTTAGTTAGCTGCGCGAGGGCCGGGCTTAGTTTTAGATTTTAAAAATTAGGAGTTAGCTTAGGGGTAAGTAGTTACTTATTTCGTTTGCTTAAAAGTAAGCTAGACTTTTTTATAGTTTAGTTTATTTTTTGTGGAGCGAGTATAAGTAGTAATAGGTATTCTTAGTTTATTATTAGTAAGGCCTCTTTCTTATTTATAACTCTAAGTAATTAAAATTTAAAATTAATAGTTGTAAGCGGTTATTAGATTTTATTTATTACGGATTTTAATTTAGGTAGTTAAATTGCGGCCTTTGCGTCGTTCTTTAAATAAAAAACGGTCTTATTAAACGTTATATTATGTATAATAATAATTTCTAAAAGCAAGGGGATTTAAATCTTATATATATTATAGGCGTTCGTTACGTATTTTATAAAGTATTTAATATGCCCCCTTTGTTCTATTTTAAAACGTCTTTTATTAATTCTTTTTTTATAATCCCTTTTTAAAGGGTATGTTTAGTAGCTATATACGTATATTTACTTTTAATAAGGATATAAATCGTGGGTGAGCCTTGGTATATTTATTAGTTATTATTACTTAAAGTAGTAGCTAAATTAGACTTTTTTAATTTAAATTAGCGAGAGTTAGTTAGTACGTTACTTAGGGCTAATATTATATAAGTAGGCTGCTACTAATATAGTTTCTATTTATAGGTCGTTCGGTAGCCTAATTATAAATATTATACTAATCGTTTTATTTATAATTTCTTAGTTAGCTCGCTCCTTATTTTTATTTGGCTTTTTTATATATAGAGGGGTAGTTTTTAGTTCGATTCTGAGCTCTTTTACCTAGGTTTAAAAGCGAGTCTTGCTATTAATTATAATTATTATACGTTTTACGTTTTACTAAATCTTGTAAATAGTAAGACCTTTTTAGGTACGTACCTATCGCTCGAATAAATATAAAACCTTAAATATTATATCGTAGGTCTTTATAATTCTTAAGAAAACGAAGATCCTGCCTAAGTACTTATTTTTTAATTAGTATAAATTACTTATTTTGTTTGTATATAGGTAGGTAGTTAAAGAGGTCCTAGGTAATTTTTAAATACGGCCTAGTTATTTTTCGTTTTAAGGTACGTTTTGAAATGACCTGTTTTATATAGGTAGTTGTATAGTATTAGTATTCTAAGCAACTTGGTCTTTTAATTTTTACTCCCCGAGTAGCTAGTATGAGTTTTTTAAGTGCTATTAGTGCGAGATATTTAAATTAAAGGTGTTAGAGCTATGCTAAATTTATTTATTTGCTTTTTAGTTGATACGAGGGACGAGGTATATGCTAATTACGAATAAAAATTACGTTTATTAGCGAAGAGAGATTTTTAGATAGTGAATAAGATAAATAGGGCTTGTATTCTAAGAAAACTAAGTTAATTTTTTTAACGAGCTATTTTATTATGACGTTTTTAAATGGGTTGTTAAAGTAAAGAGTATAGTTAAAACTAGAGTACTAAATACCCGTTTTTTAAAATAGGGCTTTTAATATGACGTTAATATAGAAATTCTTAATAAAGCTGATATTATAAAGGGTTAAGTTTTTAGTTCTAAGTCCTTTTGCTTTTATAAGGACGTTTTAAATAATCCTTGTCCTATGAGCGAGTATAAGGTAGGACGCTATTTTAGAATTTATATTTTTAGTCTTATTGTATTATCGGATTGATCTAGGTTTTAGAAGTGATTAGTTATTAACGAGGTGGATTGCGCCGTAGTTATTTATAACCGTATATTTAAAAAAGAAGTATGGGCCTATAAAAGGGATAGAGAAAATAGTAGGATTAGTGTTCTTATTATTTATCGTATTTAACTTTAATAATAGAGCGATATTAATAATTATAGTTACGATATTCGAGGGATAAGACGTTTTAGAATCTTATTTTTTTTACTAACTTTCTTAGTTTACTTAGCCTTTTATTTCTTTTTTAGTTATTATTATTAGATTTGCTAGGGGCTCTCGCTCGTATTTATCTTTTTTTAAGTAAGGTTAGCGTAAAGATTAGTGTATTTATTAGTGTTTAGGTAGGTAATTATTTTGCTAACTTCGGTTTTATTTAGTTAAATATGTTCCTATTTTGTTTTTTTAATAAGGGTAAACTTTATTTTTACGTACTTAATTAGTTTCTAGTAGTGGGTCCCTTTATAAGAGTAGTTTGTAAACGAGTTAAGTTTTACTTCGCTCTACTTAAGGGAGTTTAAATAACTTATTAGTATTATAAAAATTATAAAGTTTTATTTACGATTTTTATTATATACTACTTCTTTGTATAGGAGGTTATTAAATATCTTAGTATAATAGTTTATATTGGGTACTACTTCGCCCCTTTATTCTATTTTTATAATATTAATAAGCTCTTAATTAGATTAGTTTAGAGCGAAGCGGTAAGTAGTTACGTAAAAGAAGGATTTAGAAGTAAGAGTTTTTTAGACTTTAAGTAGTTAGAGCTATATTATATAGTGATAAGTTAAATAGAAATCCTTAATTTAAGTAGTGGGATTAATGTTAGAGTTTGCTTTATTTATAACTATATTAAATTCTTTTTGGGTAATTATAAGCGAATTTAAGTTGCTCAGGGGCGTACTTTTGTTTAAAAAACTTTAATTATTATATAAAGTAAGTAGTTAAGTAAATTAATAAGTTCTTTTTTTTATATTTTCTAGGATATCTTAAGTAACGGAGTTAGTAATTTAGTAGTCTATTAACTTATATAATCTCTTTTTTCGTAATTAAGAGATCGTTTTAGATATTATTTATTAAATAAAAGAGGTATATTCTTTAAAAAAGATATACTTAGTTGGCTATAACTAGTTTAGGCCTCGTAGGGAGAGAAGGTTATTTTACGAGGCCGTTTTATTATATTAAATCGTCCTTAGTATCGTTTTTTAGGGCTTCTTACTAAGTATAGTAATCGAGTTATTGGTTATACTTAGCTATAGCCGCTTTATAAGCTTATTCTTAAGTAGTATTTCGTATTTTAATATATTCTTTAATAAATAGAATAAACTTAATAAAAAGTAAAGGATTTAAGGGTAATTTCGTATTATTTAAGTTAAGTAGGTCCTAGATATTTTTCGAGCGGGCCTCTACTCGTAAAGCAAGGTATTACTTTAGCTAGTCTTGTTAGTAATTAAGCTTATACTTAATTACTTTAAAAGCCTTTTTAAAAGATATAATTACTTAAGAACGGGCTTTATAAGCGTAGTGGGGGTTAAAATTAAGTATAAGAAAAAATATAGTAAATCGTAGTTCTTAAAAAATAACTTTTTAATAAAGGTTTAGTGGTTTAAGTTAGAGCTGGGCTTATAATTATTATATAGTTATAAATAGGGGTATTGACGTTAAATATAAAGAATAGTTATTTATTAAAAATAAGAAATAGGTACGAGGTTCGCCCTGAAATAGAGAGTATAAGCGAGTATAGACCTCGGGTGATTATGTAACCGAGGTCACGTGACATGCGGTGAGGCCATGGATGGTTGAAGCCATTACGACAGTTTTTTTGCTGCTCTGTGTTTACTAGTTTGCCTGACTCAGCGGAATATCAGCAGTCGATCCAAGACAAGGTGACGCTTGAGTGTGGCGCCGAGCTTCCCAATGGAACTTGTCCGTCTAGGCTAGCCCCTTACACCACCCGAGAAAGTGCGAATACGACTAGAGTACGAAGGCGTCCGCGGGTTGGATGCAGGTTATGCGTCCCCTCTATTAATCAACAGCCGTATCTTTCTACGCTGCATCAGGGCGTAATCTATCTATGATCTATCGCCGGAGCTTGAACAAGAGCGATTCAGCTTGTCGAATTCGTTGTCATGGCGGAAACGCCGTGGTGTAATACCTACTTAACGAATCGTTGTTCACCGGTTCGACCCGCCGTGTAGCTGTCATCGGACAGCACCGAGTACGAACATGCAACCAAACCCGTCACGACGGGCGCATCCAAAGACTCGTACAGGCTGTAAGACTTGTAAATCGAGAAAGATCAAGGTAAAATGCTTGTTACTACGGCTGTGTGCGGCTCGATTGCACGCGTGGCAGTGGGTGGTAGTAGCAGGATCAGAGGTCCTGGTCTAGAAGCCGTCATGCTTGTCCCGTGTCATGTCCTCGGGGTCGGGCCGGTGGGATGAACATGTCTACTCTTTCTCGAATATTCAGAAATCGTATATTGACTTACGAGACTCTTCTAGTGTGATGAGCAGCGACCTGCGTGCAAGAACTGCCTCAAACATGGCGTGGCTTGCGGCTTTCTAGCCTCGCCGTCACTCGACCCTATGTTGACCCTTTCTCAGCATGCGGGAGAGTTGAACTTTCTCGACCTTGAACTCCTGCATCATTACTGCAACTTCACCGCGCAGACTTTATCGGACAACCCGCTGCTCGGGGACTTTTGGCGGCTGAATGTCGTCAAACTCGGGCTGGAAACCGACTACGTCATGAGGAGCATCCTCTCGCTGGCAGCGCTGCATCTCGCATATCTGAATCCCGATAGGAAAGACCAATTACTGGAGAAGTCGATGCTGCATCACGAAATATCCTCAAGAACAGCTGTCAGCTTGATGGAGCACGTCCGAGACGAGAATAAAGCACACTTGTTCATCTTCTCAGTTTTGACTATCTACATTGGTGGGAGTCCTCGTTCTCGGTTTCGGTGCAGAAAGAGTATGCTGACTTGTTTCTCCACTCCCAGTTCTAGCCAATTCGCAATATCTACACGAATCGCCGCTAGCCAGTGCAGGCCAATCTCCCGACTGGATAGTCCTCTTCTGCAGGACCCGGTATCTTGTGGGGGAACCGAACGATAATCTTCTAATTTCGCCGATTATTACGCGGATTACTGCACATTTCCAGTATCGAGAAGGTCCATATCACCACACGCATCTTGGAGACCTGGAAGCAAATATCAACGCATCGGAGCCAGATAATGGGCTTCTGGAGATATACAACAGGGCCATCAATGAGCTCTACAAGTCTTATGGCGCTTTCTATGAGTCCGCAGAGCCTCAAGACATCACTGATGTTTTCGTCTGGATAGCCATGGTTGCAGACGACTTCCTTCCATTGCTGAGAGAGAATAGGCAAAAGGCGCTGGTCATATTCTTGTATTTCTGCATGCTGCTTAAGCGCTTGCGCAGTCGCTGGTGGCTGGATGGTTGGGCAAACAATCTCTACATAGAGACGTATGGTATGCTAGATCAAGAGCATAGGTCGTGGATCAGAGATTCAGCAATGGAAACCAATGAACTTTGTCTATGAACAACACCTCTTTGTCTTCTCATATCCAGTGTCTCTGTAAATTTACGCATTGATACAGCAGGCGACGAATATGTCAAGCCTAAGGTTCCCTCAGGTGACGCTTCTCTTTTGTACACGGCCCAATCTAGCAACGCTGGCCTGCCGACGGACAACCCGCATTGCTATTCTTTGCCCTCTATTTCCGGCCATTCTGCCTTCCAGGCAGCTCTTCCAACATACAGGCACTATCGCTGGACCCCAATGTATCTCTGTCTTTTCTTGATACCTTCTGTTCCAAGTCTTCAACATACCAAATCAGGAAAACCGCCATGACTGCGACCATAAGAACGGTATCGAAAATGTACAGAAAGGCTTCGTGTGATATAAGGTACCCGCGGTTACCTTGTAGGTATTCGATGACTCGGAAGACGCTTCGTACGAGGATGATAAGACTGGTGCTGTAGAGGACCCAGAGGTATCGTCGCCAGGGAACGATCCCTTCTATGGCAATCGTAGTGGGCTTTCGACTGATTCGATGATGGAATAGGATAGTCGTAACGATAAAGAACCCAAAGACAACAATCTGAACCAGAAGACCAACAATGATGATCTTCTCGCCGATATCGTAGAGCTCTAGGGTTCCTGCTGCTTGGATTCCGCCTCCTCCCGCCTGCATTGTAAACGAGACGACGTCTCCAGTGACGAAGATCTTCGTGACCCATGGCACGGGCAAGAGGGAAAGGTGGTCGGCTCGGAGAGTTCGAATCAGGCGGCCGAGGATCATGTAAATCGAGGCTGCGTATAAGGCCGGGGCAACAAGAATCAGGATGGCCTGCATGACGAAGCCGCCGATGGCCATGGTATCAAAGTGTGACCATATTCGACCGCAGTACCCTATCATCTGAACTGCAAAGTCAAAGTCAGTATGTCCAATCCCGGCAGACTGGAAGGCACTTCTTCAAAGACTCCAATGGAACAAGAAGCCTCGGGGGTTCGAGTAAGGGGCAGGTTCTAAACGGGGCCACACTCACAAACACCACCAAGAGCAAAGGCAGTAAAGTAAAAGGCTCGGGCTTGATACAACCGCCAAAAATGAAGGAGTGTCAGAACTGCGAAGACAGCAGCACTGACTATGGCAGCCGGAAGAGATGGGGTGTAGCGGTAAAGTCGGAAGTCAAATGCTGCCTCGGCGGCTGCCTCTGTACCCCCAGCGCCCGTCGTCGAGTTGAGTCCGTTCATATCAGCCCCACCTCCAGAGCTTTACTGTTTTGGGGAGGCCAATGGAGGTGTAGGCTGTAACCGGTTGCTTCGAGTTGATGATCGTGTGCTGGCCAAACTCCCATACCGAGAAATAGAACGACAGGCTTCTCGAAGTTCAAGCAGAGTGATTTAGAAGGAGAGAATGATATGAGAACCATAATTCTGAATCGAAAACAGGTAGTCTTTCACGACTTTTAGTACTTCTTCCATGCTCTACCCGCGAGAAATGCAATACTAAACCTGGGGTCTTCGGACTCCTCGCACTCCTCGTACATCACCCGAGTCCGATATACTCGGACTGATTGTACTACATTAGTCACGTGAAGTCGAGGGATGCATGAGGCTTGGATACTATGAATGATTTACGAAAGAATCTCTGTGCCACATCACAAAAACCCGAAAAGTCCGAAGATCCCGAGCCAACTCGCAACTCGTCAATCAAGCGAAGTTTCGAAGGCGCAAGAAAACCGCCTTATATATAATCTCAGGGAGAAACACAAATTTGGGCTTATGATTCTAACTAATCACCTCAGACAGCATGCTGTTGGACGTCAGGAATAATGTCACTTCGGGCCCTTGACTGCCGATTTATTGTCAAGTTGGTTGGTGATTTAGGCAATCCTCGGCAAACATTGCCGCTTCTTTTTCCCCATATTTTCAACCACTGGGTGTTTTTGATAGGTTAATTCCAGAAACATCATCTGCGTGCTTATATCTTCCAGGGCTTGATCTTGGATTAAGTCTCGAATGTTCTTGTCGCAGACCCGCAAGCCTGGCAAGCACATTGAGGTATTCGATGATGAAGAAGTCAGATGATCATTCTTTGCCACCAATCATGGAAACATAGAATAGAAAAGGGGAGAATGCTCGTGTCAGCCAACCTATGTATTTATGTAGGCCAGAACTTTGACAAAGCGGCTAGATAATTGAGTGCCGTAATGTAAGACATCGATGAGCTTCGTGTGTGTCTAGTTGATGGCAACGATTCATTCCAGAAATAATCAAAGAAAAAGGTTGAATGAATACGTATTACCAGCTAGTGGAAGATGATGACCAAGCAGGGAGCGATTGTCGTAGACATTCGCCAGCCTGATCTGTATCGTTCAAACATCAGTAAGTCGCGCATGGGGTTAGGGAGATTAATGGGCTTACGTTGTTGCGTCATGTCTTTAAGACAAAATGTCAAGGTATGCATAAGGTATGTCGTTGTTGGTCTCGTGAAGCAGAACGCAGTCAAAAGTTCTGCCTTGGGGTCCAAGGTGTGAATCAGAACTCAATGATTGGCTCCTTGAATCATTCGCTGTATTAGAGCCTGTGCCAACAGTTTCGTATAAGTACTTATCCTCAAAGTCATATGTAGGTCCCTCGCAACTCCTCAAGATACAGTTGGATTATCATTCGCTGGAAATAATCGACCCAAAGGACATTGCGAAATTTTGCATGAACTAAGGTAATTTAGACTTCATTTGCTGCCTTGTCAACCTCACTCGAGCGAACTCGTGAAAATATTGTCACAACAGAGAGCTGCACTGCACCCACATTGACTAAATGAACATAACTCAATATAGACCTAAATCTCCCTAACGGAAGTATATTATCGAAAGATATCAGTAATACTTGGCAGGTTGGAGATGGTTGCCTGTGGTTTCCGTTGCTATCAGTCACCAGCCATTCGTGTCCGGAGTTAGTTGTTGGCAGGGATGACTTGTTGTGCCATCGATTGGGTTTCAAAGGTGGTTCAAATGATTGACGTCAAGATCCAACGTGGATTGACAGTAGCACGGGGAACCTTACCTCACGTAGGGGCATGGTCGGAATCCGAAGTGTGTCGCTGCCGACTGTGTGAATGCGGGGTCAACCGTCCGAAGCGTTAGCTCCGATCCAGGGGGAAATCTACCCAGAGGAAGCACCACAAACAAACACATGTTCACGTATTTATGCAACTCTTCACCGCGGAATCATGGATTCGAAGGAAGTCATCCATCTCGAGGGCCTCCCGACCGAGGTGCTCCTTCAGATACTAACGCAAATTGTTGGATTACGAAGGCAGAAAAGGTGGATTTGGGTAGGTAGGTAGGTAGGTGGTTAGGTGGGCAGTCGGGGCCCGTACCGACGGACCCTTCTACCTACTTACACCCACAGAGGGATCGCGGGCTCTGCCCACGAACTTCCTCCCTTCCATACGCCCAATAAACAATTCGTTACTATTAACCTCGTCGCGACCAAAAAGTCTAACCTACTTTACGTATATACTAACACTAATTAGTAGTTAAATTATATATATATTTCCACCGCAGGTTAGCAAGGATATAACCGTAGAAAAGACAGCCTCGACCTACCTCGCTAGCTATTCTAACCCATTAACTTAGTTCTGTCTATCCAACTAATAATACACGGCCTAGTCTATATTACCTCAACTCTCTTCTGCCAACGCTGGCCAACGACCAGTCGACCAGTCAGAAACCGTCAAAAGCGCGCTCCATCGCACAAGATCACTTCTACTAAAATCACTGCCGCGAAAAGATTAACACCTTCACCTCCACCGTTAGCCTCACTCCTATCGTTAACCTCACCTCAAGGATCGCTATTACCACCACCTTCCTCCTCCTTCCGCTCAAGCTACTCGCGGGGCAATTAATCTCAAATATATCATAGCTAAACAAGGTTTTAAACCATTAAAGAGCGAAAGGGGATTACTCGTTGTTAAAAGGTCGACTATAAAGATCACGAAGTCAAAAAGTCTGTTATCTTATAAAGATAAAAAGTCTATTGTCTAACGAAGCTACGAAATATTCCGTAACTATTACGCTACTAAGGAAAAAAAGAAACCTCGATAATAGCGGTAGTAGGGCTCTATTTTATACTACT
Source organism: Colletotrichum fioriniae (assembly GCF_027942845.1). NCBI lineage: Eukaryota > Fungi > Ascomycota > Sordariomycetes > Glomerellales > Glomerellaceae > Colletotrichum > Colletotrichum fioriniae. The sequence goes on along the minus strand of NW_027076844.1, from coordinate 943,531 downwards.
AGCAGATCTATCTCCTTCTAACCTAGCGGAAGTAGTAAGACAATATCCACAAGGCGGATACTTAAAGGTACTGAAAGGGAATTGCTAACCAATGGAATCCTCTGCTTACCGCTAGAGGTATGGTCACAAAGGAGTCTTCTACCCTTTCTATAGCCTTCTGCTACCTTCAGTAACTTTCTATCTACATACTTCGTCAAAAGAGCAAAATTTTTCAACCACCGGTAGTAGCAGGCTCGTTGCTATTAAAATAACCTCCGCAGCCGTCCTACTACTCCTTCTAACCTTACCAACTTTATATTATGAATAATTATGATAATTACTATACGTAATTATTTTCTATCATATACACACAGAATCCACCTCGCGAGTACACTATAGCGACTACTAGCCCCAGTAACGAGCAGGAGGAGACCAACGATCGGCCGACGTCACCTCTAACCCATCCATACGCTCAGATCACGGAACCATACATAATTCCAACCCGCTAGTGGGATCTCGTCGATCTAACCTAATGGGGCATCTTTAGCATCGTACCTACCCTCGCTTCTAACAAGAAACTTAACACCTTCGTCATCTACGTATCGGGATCCTACCATAAAGAAGGCTTAACGGGAGAGGAGCTTTAGAAGGACTTCAAGACTAACTTCGATAGTTAGGACGCGAAGGACTTCTCGAGGGTTAAAAGCGGGATTCTTAAGAAGTTCAGGGACTTCCTTATGAACAACGGCGTCAACTTTATAATCGGGGATCGTAGTCGAATCGTAAACAAGCTCGCTAGTGCCTAAAAAGTATAATACTTTCCAACCTGGACTTCTAAAGAGATCACGGCCCATCGGGGCCGTACCAAACACTTCAACGTACTATACTAAGATCCTCACTTCCTTTATTTACTATTACCACAACTAGTAAACACTAACGACTTCATCCAACGAGCCAGAGAAATAGTGAGAGAGTCCGCGCAACCCCAACTAGCCCAGTCCTGACAAACAAGATTCCGACCTCAACCCCGCCGTCAGCCGACTAACCTACCCCCTCTTCGGGAAGAAGAGAAAGAACCAGAAGATAAAGATACCATCACGTAGCCGCAGAATCAACCTCGTCAGATAACATAATTCGATAAGGGGACCGATAATAATATTATACCCAACACCCGTTAATTAATCAACCTCGCTAAGCTCTATAACGATAAGAATAAGTACAGTAGTAAGAAATACGACGTCTTTAGCAAAAAACTTCGGATTTTTAAAGTACTATACTAACGAGTAGGAATCAGCGAGCGATATTACGTTAGTACTTTCCTTAATATGCTCAAAGGCAGGGCGTCAACTTTCTACTTCGACTAGCTAAGTAGTACCTCTAACCCGCTCAGCTTCGATATCATATACTAGAGGACCCAAGAATACTTTAAACCTCCTACGAGTCGTTAAAACTACCTTACTGAGCTCCATAATCTCTACTAGTACTCTATGGTTCGTGAGCATCTAGGCAAGTCGAACTAACAGATTCTATAAGCGCTAATTAACCGCATTACAATCCTCTACGAAGCGCTAGCTACCTAGGGATCTGTTTTTAACATAAGTAACTAACTCCTCCACTACGTGAGCGGAGTACCAGAATATAGACTTGCTATCCTTAACCCGGCACCTATATTCACTAGTATCCACCACCAGCTCAGCACTTTAATCAATACTATAGAGAGAGAACGCGACCGCAGCAAGCAACAGTAGTATCTTTAGACCACTACTAATAACGAAGAAATCCCTGCCACCTACTAGACCGATCGTACTTACGGTGGCTCTAGCAAGGAGACCCGGTTCAATAACCAGAACCAACGAGGATATAGCGTCGCCAACAAAAAGTACTTCGTCTACTACAAGACCGGTTACTAGTCAACCAAACACTCAGAAAAAGAACAACGTCGGGCATATCAAAAATATAAAGACAGCAAGGGAAGAAACGGGAGATCTATACCAAGCTCATACCCACAGTTCCTCGCGTTCTATAAAGGAACTACCCCTACTAATAACGACGACGATAACGAAAACATCATAGTTCAATACTTCAACAGCCTTAACTTTGATCATAAGGACGACCATAAGGACGACGTCCAGATCTCAACAGCCTACCTCACAACTACCGCCAGCAACAGAGCTCTCACAAACATCCTCGCCGCCCAAGCAATGGAACATAGTCTCACCAGCACCACCTCCGTTAGCAAGTTAACTAAGCCCACGGAACCAACAACCTCGTTCTCGTTAGATAGGAGATACTCGTTAGGCGACTTCCAAAGTATTATACTAAATACCGGAGCTACGGAGTTCTCCACCGCTAGGCACCCTCAACTCCTCGCCTTACAGAGACGACGGCCTGAGGTCACTCTCAACACCTCTAGGGCCGGCAAAGTAGGCATCCGCTTCGGCAACGGCAAGCCCGTGAGGTCGTTAGGATCCACAGTCGTCAACACCCCATTCGGCAATATCACTTTTCACGTATTACCAACCAACACTCCTTTTCTATACTACCTAAGGAACATGGACAAGCTAGGAGTACACTTCAACAACGTCAACAACCTACTGGTCAAGGGAGACGTCACAGCACCCATCGTTTGCAAATAGGGACACCCTTGGCTTCTGCTCCTCAACAACGAGAAGGCCATCGTTAATTACCTAATAGAAGGCGAGCTACGCCACTTACATCGGCGTTTTAGTCACCCCTCGGTTCCTCGCCTCCTAAAGTTGCTCTAGTAGTCTGGCAACGACGTGGAGTTCGCCGCCCTTAAAAAGCTTACGAAGGTCTGCCAACAGTGCCAACTAAACGCAGCTACCCCTGGTTAATTCAAATTCACCCTACAAGACAATTATGATTTCAACTATAAGATCATAATTAACGTGATATATCTGTCAGATCATAACGGCACAAACCGACCAGTACTTCACGTCGTCGACACCGCCACTTCATTCTAATCGGCAAGATTCCTCGCGGACATGACTACGAAGCACACATAGGAAGCTCTTCGGCTCTGTTAGATCGACGTCTACCTCGGTCCACCGGACTAGATTATCACAGACGCCAGCAAGAACTTCAGCGCCGCAGAGTTCAAATCTTCTACCCGATCCATGTCCATCGAGATTAAAGAAGTGCCCGTCGAAGCCCACAACAGTGTCAGCAAGGCTAAGAAATACCACACAGTGCTTAAGAGGGCATACGACGTTATTCGTAGTAACTACCCATCGATGAGCGCAGAAGCCATACTTTAGGCCGCAATTAAAGCTATTAATAATACTATTAGCCCTAATAGCCTCGTTCCTACACTCCTCGTCTTCAGAGCGTTTCCGCGCACTTCTAACGAATCTCTACCATCGCTAGACATCACCTAACGCGCAGAAGTAGTCAGGAAAGTAATAAGGGAAGTTCGTAAATCTCATACTAACAGGCAAGTAAACGAGGCCCTGGCCACTCGGAATGGACTAAATGTCTCTCATACTATCAATTTACCGCTACAGTTAGACGTCAAAGTCTGGCGAGAAGGCAAGGGATAGAAAGGCCCATTCAAGCTCATCTCAACAAGCGGCACCACTTACGTAGTAGAATTACCTCACGGCCCAATAAACTTTTGGGCCACTATAGTCAAACCCTAGTACTCGGAGGAAGCTAACCCCGAGCCACTAGTTACGGCAATAGAGCACGTCGAGCGCCCACTAATCCCCGCGGCTAACCAGCCAACCCACGGCGGTTCCCCTATTAATAAGATCCTTAACGAGATCGTTGTAGTAATTAATAACGACCCTCCACCGCGTCGAAGCGGGAAGAATAGAAGAATATTAACATAGCGCGGCCGTAGTAATACTTCCATAGCCTAGGCCTACCTCACGTCTAAAGAGAAAGCAAACCTCAAGTTAGCCACTAAACTCCGTAGTAAGGGCATCATTACTACCCCAGGAGCCCCCTTTAAGGAATCCACTAGCAAGGAGCTTTTAGGCCTTATTAAGCGAGGAGTGATTAAATTCGTCCAACTCGGCCCTAAGCATAGCGACGTAAGGATATTCAAGTCCCGATTCGTTAATGAGATCAAAAACCTAGGCTTTAGCCCTATTAAAAAGTCTCGCCTGGTCGTATAGGGATATAACGACGAGGGAAAGAAGGAGATCCTCACGCAGTCGCCAACAATCTAGAGAACCAGCCAACGGCTGATCCTCGCGTTAGCCCTAACCCTACTTTAAGACGGTCACGTTGTCTAACTACGAGATATTACTTAGGCGTACACCCAATCGAGTCAACCCCTTTGCCACAAGGTCTTCGCCTAACTACTAGCTCGGATCCGTCACTTGTACCCTAAAGGTACGGTTCTATATATTATGTAGCTACTATACGGCCTCGCGGAATCTAGCACTTACTAGTAGGTAATGTATAGCAAGCATTATTCAAAGATACTCCAGATAATGATATCTACCTTTAACCTATGCTTACTAATCTCAATACGAAAAAGTAGATCATTCGGTATTATCGGAATATAGACTGATAATATAATTAGTCTATTAGACAAGACCTTCTATCAAAAAGAAGAGACTAAGCTTAAGCGTACTAAACTACTGGCTAAACCAAAGTAGCATCTCTCGGCTGACGAACTACTCATCTTTAATAGCGGAATCGTCTCACTAGAGGGCAGCAATGTGGTACTTAGACAGAAGAACTAGGGGAAGAAGCTGAAGCAAGTCGACCTCTCGGCACCAGACGCAAAACAGCAATTTATCAAGTAGCGAGCTCGAGGTACCTATATCGTATCAATCTACTAACTAGAGGTAGCTTTTAACACGTCGTTTACCACTTAGCACTAAGTAGATCCGTTGTTTACTAATTTTACTACCCTAAACCGACGTATTAAATAGTAAATAGACTACTTAGACCGAGGCCTCATATTCGTACTATTAGACCTAACCATAGCTAAACTCTTCGTCTTTATGGATAGGTTATTCGCAAATAATACTGATTACACCTCATAGCTAGGTTATATTATTATTCTTACGAATAAAGAATAGACTAGTAAAAGCTTTACAATTCGTAGTAACATTATCTACTATAGCTCTACAAAGAGCAAAAAGATTACCTGGAGCGTGTTAGTATTAGAGGTCTACGGAATAGTTATAGGCGTTAACGTTGCCTACGCTATCTTAACTACATTAGACCTCGTTACCGAACAACTCGACGTTCTGAAGACCCCCACTATGATCTACATAGACTCGTACTCACTATACGAATACCTCGTCAAGCTAGGCACCATAAAGGAGAAGCGCCTTATAATCGACATTATAGCACTTTGGCAATTATACGAACGACGCGAGCTTTATGAGATCTGCTGGATCGGTAGCAACGATAACCTAGCCGACGGGTTTATAAAGAGCATACCAAACAAGTCCCTCGAGCGGTTCGTTAGCAAAGGAACTATCATAGTTAAGATAGAAGGATAGGTAATACGTAGTTGAAATAATAGTATACTACAAGCGGTAAGTCGTCCAGTAAACGTATACGCCTCTCGGGCTTTGGCTTGGAGAGAAACGCACGTATTCGGGGCGCAGTTAGACCGATAGAAAGCTCTTTTCTAACTACGCTAGATTCGTCGATTTCTAAGGAGTTTAGATAATCGAATTATATAAGTTAGAGGATTATAGGATAATCAGGAGGATAAGATATTAAAAATTTTATACGCACTTTGTAATAGAAGCTATACTAAAATTTTAGTATACGGCTTTTAACCCTTCTAAATAAAGGATTTATAGTAAATTCTACGGCTACATTGCCAGCCTAAGAATTAGCCCCTATTCTACCCTTTTTTACTATAAAAATAGAAGACTGCTAATATTGGATTACGAAGGTAGAAAAGGTGGATTTAGGTAGGTAGGTAAGTAGGTGGTTAGGTGGGCAGTCGGGGCCCGTGCTAACGGACCCTTCTACCTACTTACACCCACAGAGGGATCGCGGGCTCTGCCCACGAACTTCCTCCCTTCCATACGCCCAATAGACAATTCGTTACTATTGACCTCGTCGCGACCGAAAGGTCTAACCTGCTTTACGTGTATACCAACACAAATTGACGACGTTCACTGTCTTTGGAACCTCCTTATCTCCTCGCCCATCGCAAGCCGGGTTTTCAATCAATACAGTGAAGATATCTTCTGGCCCGCAGTTACAGAGAACAACATTCCATCACAGACACAGAAAGTCATACGATGCATTATCTCAATACGTTCAGGCGCATACAAGAACACACCTCATCTCACACTTGCCGCCCGGATCAGTGATCGCGAAGCTGGCATCGTGCTTGGCCAGAGCTCGGATTCTGATTACATTCTGCCGACCATGGATACAACAAAGATCCCCAATCTGACCGTCATGCGTTCGGTACTTGCTACGGCCAGTCGCTTACACTCCCTGAGCCGACTTTGTATCAGGCACTACCAGGACAGTCTGGTGGCTGCGAAGACGGAAGGCCGATTGGATGCCCCGGATCTTTCAGCTCACGATAAGCTGTCATGGTGCGAAGAACAGCGGATGATTCGAGCATTCTGGAGAGTTCAAGTTGTGCTTGAAATGAACTTGGCGGCGCGAAAGTCTCAGCTCCTCGGAACAAAGGGGGAGGGAAAGGAGTCAAAGGACTTGAAAACAGAAGTCCTTGATATCCAGTCTTTTTACGACAGCACCAGCACCAACTTTAAGGCCGCTTATCACGAGGTAATGACTGCAGTTGACTACCTCAAGAGCCTTTCTACCTCCAAGACAAATAGTGGTAACACACTCGTGGATCGGATGCCTCCCCCCGACAGCTCTATCGAGGACATCTCACCTTCGTCCCGAGAAATGCCTGCAACTCCAGACACTCGTAGGTCCGCGCTGGTATTGCCCGCTGACAGTCTATGGATTGTGGACAGCATGGGGAGGAATGCGCACTCGCCGATGAAATTTGCTGGGTTCGAGCCTTATAGGAGAATGGGCTTCGCAATTTGGGACAGAAACAGACTTGCGAGATTGGGATTGGCCAGTCCACCGGGCCACGGCCGCGTGACAGGATTGGGGTCGTACTTCCCGTCATGGGTGAAGCTTCTAGGATCTCAGGACATGGTTCGAGCGGAAGGCAAAATGAGAGAGGCGGAGTGTCGAGGTGGACGGTTGGATCCTTTACAGCCCATGATCCAGGATAATGCATCGTAGGGGAGGATGAGGAGCGAGAGGAAACCAAGTTTTGATCCACAATCTTTATTCGATCGTTTGGCCCCTTGGTCAAATTCTTATTGTAGTCTTCTTTCCTTCTGCAATCCTTCCATGTTTATTGATTCGGCCCAAGTGGGGAAACAACCAAGTTTTCAGACAGGATCGCTTCGCTGGGCTGCAAGCCTCACAGTTGCACCAAAGAATATGAGAACGCTTAGAGTTCTCCCTCCTGGCATAGACGTGCATAGGTGATTTGTGCGAATTATTTAACAGGTAAGACCTCCGTCGATGACAACCGACGTTCCTGAAATGTACGTAGATTCATCGCCGAGCAAGAATCCAACCAGAGCAGCAACTTCCTCGGGCTTCCCCATACGGGAGATTGGTGGCAGCATACCCATCATGGGGTCCGCTTCCCCTGGTTTTGGCTGCATCAAAGGCGTGGCAATGCCACCCCTGTGTCGGTGCCATTAGTCTATGCTCACACGAGAGTTGGCGCAAGCACTAGGTGTAGATTCGGCATTTTACTCACGGATTGATACAGTTGATCCGGATCTTTCGATGGCCGTATTCTCTTGCCGCGTTCCTCGTGAGCCCCAACACGGCGACGTAAGCGGATCCGCCGTGGCCAGGAAAGCTTCTCAAACCAAGAACACTCGAGGCATTGACGATGGAACCGCCATCACTGATGTGCTTCAGCTCTTCCCGTAAGCAGTACATTGTTCCCGAAAGATTGATTCCCAGCAAGAACTCTCATTCTTGGTCGGACTGGGCTTCAAGTGGGACCTGGCTCGACGCTCCAGTGCCGGCAATGTTGGCGGCACCATCTAGGCGCCCGAACGTCTTCTTGGTGCCTTGGATCCAGTCCCTGACCTCTTCGGGCTTACTGACGTCCACTACTGTTGCCTCAACGCGTATATCAGGGTTGGCTGTCTTCAGCTCCTCGGCAACGGCTTTCAGGGCTTCTGTCTGGACGTCGGATATTGCCAATGATGCCCCTCTGCTAGCGAGATAAACAGCTGTAGCTCGGCCTATTCCACTAGCTACTCCAGTGATTGCGATTGTCTTCTCATTGAATGACATATTGGTGGAGAGTATGGGTTCCGGATCAATTTAGAAAACAGAAAGTTATCTTGATTCAGAAAAGTGCTTCCGAGGTTCTCATGATATAATCAGGAACTCCTCCTCCGATGGATACCTCTTATTTATACTACTACGGATGCTTCAACCTTGGGTGTTAGGAAATGCCGGCAACACCTACTCTTCATCAAGGTGGCAAGCAATGCATACTCGTCCTCATAGTCCCTGAAGGTGTGTGGCAACAAGCTTGGCCCATCATGTCTACAGAACACAGTCGCAACGGAGCTCAACTGAGAATCATGAGCTGCGTACTAACAGAAACGTTTATTTCCAACGGAGTCGCGGCGAAGGTTCTAAAAAAGACTTGAGCCGTACTGCCGCCGGATACGGACCGCCGTCGGACGCGCTCATCATTCCGCGCCCGTTGCACTTTCTCCAGACAACATTTCCTGATCGGGCAGTCTAAGCGCGGAGTAAACCCACAACCCACCTGCCGGACCGTGGAGATGGGAGCGGGGACTCGGAGGCGGCACACAAGGGGCTTGACCTATCCAATTCCAGGTAAATCTAACGTATAATCTCTCTTATATTCATTCCATACATCTGGAGTATCATCGTTGAGTAGTTGTCGTAGGATCCGCAAGCAACGTCATATTCTTGGCTTAAGAGGTGCGGCCTCCGCGGCCCTTAGCTCCGCAATGTCGTCCGTGGTACCCTGTGTCGGCACCCCGCGGACGCGGCCTCATGTCGCGATCGTCTTTGTGATAAAAGGTCACCAGACTGCAGAAACTTCGAATGAATATGCTTTTGAGTCTCATGGTCTAACCTTAGCCTGATATTCATCGCATCTTTGAAAATGTCAAATTTTACTGCAACAACTTCGCCCGTGGACCAGATTCCACCCCTCAGCATATTAGCTACGGCCGGCTCCACATTGCTCATCGGCTTGCTTTATGCTCTTTACAACTACCTACTCCCCAAGCCGATCCCGGGAATCCCATACAACAAAGAGGTTATCAAGTCTCTTCTCGGAGACATCCCGAGACTCCAGAAAGAATCTCCCCAAAACCCCTTCAGATGGATGATTGAACAAGCACGCCGACATGACAGCCCCTTGTCTCAGTTCTTCCTTCAGCCCTTCCACAAGCCGACAGTTTTCATCGCCGACTTCCGCGAGGGACAGGATATTCTCATGCGTCGCAAAGAATTTGATCGTTCCGACTTCACCATCAGCCTTTTGGGCGGGGAGGCCCCTAGCTTCCACATCAACTTAAAGACAGGCCCGGAATGGAAATCCCACCGACGCTTGCTCCAGGACCTCATGACCCCCAACTTCCTCAACCACGTCGCGGCCCCGAACATCTACAAGAGCGCTAGAAATCTTCTGGAGTTGTGGAATATGAAGACTGCTGCCACTGGTAAGCCTTTCAGTGCTGAGCAAGACATCTTCTACACGGCTCTGGATGCAGTCTTCGACTTTGGATTCGGTTCCAGCGTCGAACATCGAGCGCTGATCCCACAGATCGAGATGCTTCAGAGCGGCAGCGAGAACAAGGCTGGTGTTGATGCGTCGAACGCAAAGGCCGTCAGCTTTCCTGTCGCACCCATCCATCCAACTCTAGAGACGGCGATCAAGACGGCCGACAACGTCACCGGAGTTGCGGCAACTGGGTTTCCTGACATCGCATGGTGGCTGATTGGCCTCAAGCCCAGCGTCAGAAGCATGAGAACATTTAGAAAAGCATTCTTCAAAGAGCAGGTCCAAAAAGCTGTTGAGAGATACGAAGGCCAGGCTCAGGACGATGGCGACAGCTACGTGAAGTCTGCGGTGGATCTGATGATTCACAGAGAAACTGTCTTTGCGGGCAAAGAAAACCGCAAGCCGGTATATTGGTCTGATGCAATGAATGACGAGGTGAGTACTTTTTGTGTCTTTTGTCAAAGCATATCTTGTTTGCAGAACTGACTGACGACGTTTGATGCAGTTGCTTGGTTTCGTCGTAGCAGGACATGATACCACGAGTACAACCCTTTGCTGGGGAGTGAAGTTCCTGAGCGACAATCCTGCTTGTCAGCAACAGCTTCGAGAGAGCCTTCGTGCTGCTCACCAAAATGCCATTAGCGACGACCGTCTCCCGTCCCACGAAGAGATCACAGGAGCCAGCATCCCTTACTTGGATGCCGTTGTCGAAGAAATGCTCCGACTCTCACACACCGCTGTCGGTCAGGAGAGACAAGCCAAGGAGGACACCATCGTTTTGGGACGCCATATTCCCAAAGGCACCACTGTCTTCATTCCCAACCGGGGTCCCAGTTTTACAGAACCAGGTTTCGAAGTCGATGAGAAACTGCGCAGTGCTTCGTCTCGGACAGCAGCAGAGGAGCGCGGCTTGCGGGTGTGGGGCTCTGACGGCATGGACAAGTTCCGTCCTGAGCGCTGGCTCACAAAGAGCGATAAAGGCGAGGTCGTCTTTGACGCGTTGGCTGGACCGACTTTGCCGTTTGGTCTTGGTCTTCGAGGTTGTTTCGGTCGCAAGTTGGCGTATCTGGAACTCAGGCTTTTGGTCACTCTGCTAGTGTGGTCGTTTGATTTCCGGACTTGCGATGAGAGTCTCTCTGGCTATGATGATATTGAAACATTGACACGGAAACCGAAGCAATGCTTTGTCAATTTGGGGGTTCTGTAATTAGGTATCTATGGGGGAAGCGAGAGCTTTGCACTGGCATATTGTCTAGCATAGGAGAGTAGGGTTTTGTACTGGCGTGAGTCGATTTGGATATCGCAGCTCAAATATTACCAATTGGATAGCAATTGTATGAAATGATTGCAGTTTTCTTGTAGGAGACGGGGAAGTGAGTTAGGTGACCATGTTGTGCTAACTCCACTGAAGAATGCCGCGCTTCGCTCTAGGAACGTCGCAACAACGACGCGTGTATACATTTACTTTCTCCTCTCGACGTGACGCATAATGCATGCATCTGGATCAACCCGTTGACAGAATCCGTTCCATGTCTCTTGCATTCAGGAAGTGGCTCTCTTAGTCAACATGGAAAGCCTTAGCCGCCCATGTTTTCAGTCGGAACAGCACTCTGAAAAGCAGCATTTAGACGCCTTTCAGAAGCCGACCTTAACACGAAGTAGTTGTCTCACGGGGCAAAGCTGTTAGCAGGGAATGGAAAAGGCACAAAAGCAGCGAGAAAGCTAACTCGTTTGGAACTCAAAGAGAGGCAACGAGGCGCACCGCGGCAACCTGGAGAATGCTATAGTGTTGAAATCAGCCACGTTAAACGCCCTGGATTTGGCAAAGCGGTTCCTGAAACCAGCCACAGTCGGCATCTGCCTGACTGACAGTGCAACGTATTCCTGGTGACGGACGGACTGAAACTTCGTGTCTGACACGCTAGGAACATGCCACGCCTCAAAGTCCCCATAAACACTCACTCGAAGGCAGCAGGATTTCCGTTCCTATATAGGTCGCCTGTTAATCCTCCCCCAAAAATCACGATTTGACACACAGTCTTCTTCTCTTTTGAACGTCAGAAACACACGAGACAATTTCAACAAGGAATTCTGGCGACTACTCCCGCATTTGCATCTCTCAACGTCGAATCCGCAGCTAGCCTATCGCAATCCCGCGACAATGGAACCCATCCGCGCCCGCAAGCGACCCACTCCGGCGCCGGCAGCAGAAAGGTCGCTCCGGCCTGCCGATAAGGAGGCCTCCGACCGCACCCAGCTCGCCGGCTTCACAGATCTGCCCGCAGAAATCCACCTTCTCATCTCCAAGCAACTCATATACCCCGACGCCCTCTCACTGAAACACACCAGCAGCTACTTCTACTACCTCGTCGACACGGGCGTACGACTCAAGGTGGAGTGGCTCATGGAGCGCCGCATGCTTCATCTTGAGTGTCCAAACGATAAACGGTGTGATCTTGGTAGTGATCTGCGCTTCTGTAGAGGCAGTGTCCCGTATGTTGCCCCAATATCCCATCCTGGTTTTTGATATTTGCCCTGTCATCTCCCCGTACCTGCTATCTAACTCTTGGCCCAGGCTTCTGATGCAAAGGCGACGTGAACATATGGAGTGCGAGTCAAGACCGGGACTTGGCTGTCTAGTTTATGGCACTTCCGTATGCTCTCATCGACGAAAGATGGGAGCGAGGTGTCAGCGCTGGTTGAGGCGACGACTGACCGTAGAGTTATGGTGGGTGTTGATTGCCTTGATACCGATTGCTTTCTGTTGGCTTTGGATGGCAGAGTTCGCCACATGGGCCGCAAGTGCATATAGGGCATCTTCCTCATTGACAGACTCAATGATGCGATGACATACTGGCTGAGGTCAAAGAATGTGCCTGGTTCGGGTTCTATTTAAAGTACATGTCTACTTATATAGCTTGTCAATAATGTCTAATACCTATGAGGAGCTCTTATTCCTGCCTTGAAATTAAACTCGATGAATGGGCTGCCGTCGAGATATACCCAGATTCTACCGAGAATAGTTCAGGAATGCCCTTGCGTCTCCGCGACAGCAACATCACTCCTGTTTGAAATAAAAGACGTCTCGAAATTCATAGACGACTTCGAACAAAAGTCTAGCACGCTCATCTCAATTGAGGGGTAATTGAAAAAGGCTATGCGTGCATGAGGGCAGAATGCTTTGAGCACTCAAAAGAAAAGTTCTCCCCTGAAATGATTTCAGCCCTCCAAAAAGTTCTCAGACCAGTTCAATTCCTTTGCTTCGCAGACTTTGACATCACATTGGCTTACGCCCTAGCTTATGGTATTGTCTGGTCAATTAATGGCTTGAAATGAGGGTTTCTGTAAATACGTAAGTCCAGCTGTGTTCAAAGTAATTATCCGAGAAATCTGACCTGCGATCCATACTTTACTCTCCTACTCGTCATCCTCACTAGAGACTTGACACTCGAGGGCGGTCCCATACATAGTATTCAAGCTAGGGCACTATTCGAAAATCGATGTCGACAAATTGCTGACTTCGAAGACAAAAGCGCCTTCCATGGCCTTAAGGAGCTGTCTTCCCGCCCTCCCAACATCTGTAATCACTGGTGCATGCTCGGCGAGACCCAAAACATCGAAGAGAGCAATACTTGGCTTGCAGTCTGCGACAGTGCATGCCACAAAATATGTTTTCGATCAGGGACTGAGTCAGAAATAACACAGACAACTTCCCCAAGGCCGGCCAAACCATCGCCATCTTGTGTGCTTTCTACCATTATACAGCTGAACTCGATTAGAGTGAGCATCTGTTCGTTGATCGGAATAGTTTACTATCGTGTAAGCCCTTTTTGGGAGGATGAGACGAAAGGCTCAACGCCAAAACCAAAGTCTACTTGTCTTATCGAAGGGGCTTCTTTCTCCAACACATCAATTCCTTAGGTATTCCCAATCAATCTTTCTCAACTCATCCACTTCAACCAACATCTCTATAGGCAGTTAGTCAACGCAAGACCTGTCACACTTGCAGCAAGACGACCAACACTAAATGGAACGAATACCATGTCCCCTTCTACTGTGACAAAAATTGCTTAACATCTATTCATTTGACGAATCAGTAGAGAGATCCCCGGACTGACTAGTCGGTGTGCAGACCTGTGCGGAAGCAGGGCTCCAAACCGGCCACAAGGAAGCTTGAAATTTGTTGCAGGACACGAATCTAGAACCATTGTTCATCATGACTACAGGGGAACAAACAGAGTCGACTTTTGGGATTGAGTCAGAGGAACGAGGCATAGTCATAGCGTACCGAGCTCCTACCAGCGATCGACCATGTTTCGCCATCAAAGTACGATTGCTCACTGCCGAATCAGCGAGAGGCGTCTATAGATTGTAATCTTAAGTCCTAGCAATGTTTCTGATGTTTCAAAGTCTACACGTGTGTTTGTGGTAGAGTCTCCGGTGATGCGTGCAAAAGGTGGCTCCATGATTTTAGCATCTTGCGTTGTTGGCCATAACCCAATCAAACAAACGACTTTTGCTCGCCCCTCCGAGATGATTATATGAACCATTGACTTTGCCTGTAATCTTCACTCTGAACTCGGTATAAAATCTCTCCGACAGCACACGGATAATTCCATGCCAATTCCTTGTTATTGCACCACGCAAACCTCCCCTGCCACTGCACGCCGATCTACAATACAAACTCCCCTCGAACGTATCTGTTAAGTTGAATAAAATTGAATGTTGCAGTTTTCATCGGCTTCAGGTGATCATTTCTTATGTATCATCTACAAATATATATAGTGACGGTTTATTCCAGTCCAGAAGTGGAGTGAAGGAGAAACCTACGATTCATCCAGGACAGTGGACGAGTAAGGCAATAATTCGAAAGACACCTAGGAAGAGGCGGAGTCAAATGTCTATTTCGAGTCAAGGAAAGTCAATAGGGCAGTACAGTTACAATGATCCGCTCTTTAGCACCACCCTTGCCGATGTGTACGACATCTCATTGCAGGCCATTTGATCTAAAACTGGCGATGAACTTTGTTCCACCATCAGGCAACACCTGTGACAGGGCATGGCCGTAAGCGGTGGATCTACGAACGGCAAGGCGAGGATAAACTCTCCAGAAACGTGGAAGCTAGTATGAATCTGAAATAGCCAGCAGAAGAATGAGATGCTATATTAAGCAGACTGGTTTACTTTCCGTCACCGGGCGGGTGTGACAGAACCACAAGGTCAATATTTGGTTTACGTAGGTTTTCTTAGTTCCCGACGGCATGATCGAGTAACCGATCTATTCGTGAACAATCCGCAAAAGTTGGGCTGAGCCCTGCCGCCCCCGAGAATGGCTTATTGATTGGATAGCATGCTATCCAGCTAGTGCGTCTCTAGCTAAGGTATTTGCAGTCTAAAGATCAGCCTGTGTTCTAACAAAAAACACCTCAATAACGATATATCCAATTATGGCGAAAGTCGGCGTCTGCCGTCTACCGAAACAGTTCAGGTTTGATGAACAGAGAAGCTTATCTGTGTGCGCCTTACATCAACCTTCAGCAGATACAACCATCTAATCAAGCCGATTCACCAGTCATACGTCAAGGGTCTCCCGTCCTTATAACCTTTCAAACTCCAGAACCCTCCTCTTTATTTCCAAATTACGACTAGCTCTCCCCAAACCTAGCGGCCCGTTGCCAAGTGAACTAAGCTCGGGCGAAACCGAGTTGAGGTGACACTGATGTGCGTTTCCCTTCATCGGGATCAGCGTCCGAGCTTGATCCCCTCCAACAGGGCCCATCTTGAAACACGCATCGCGCCTTTCCGAGGAATGCTTAAATGGTAGCACCTCTTTGTTGCCCTTCTTTAAAGCCCGGTGCAGAGCCGCCTGGCCTTTCCCCACATTCTGTACGACCTGCTTGACCGTTATACTTGTCGAGGGTGATGCTGTAATCATCAGCGACAAGCCAAGAAGGGTATCGACGACCCCAAATTCTTCCTCACGGTATATTCTATGATGCATTGGCTTCGTGCGGCCTTGCTGCTTCCCGTGGCTGTTTCTGCAACCTTGAACTTGAAACAGTACAAACCGTCGTTGAACCAGCCCAAGTACTCAAACGCGAAGGCCGACTTTCAGCAAAATGTCGTGAACAAGGCTCAAGGGGAGCCAAAGTTCCTCACAGACAGGACCAAAAGTGCGATGATACATGTCACTGACGATCCAAGTTGGCTTTCTGTCTAACACTTCTGCCCTTAGAGTTTGTCGTCAATGGAACAAAGATTCCCGAAGTTGACTTTGACGTCGGCGAGTCCTATGCGGGATTGCTCAACATCGACAAGAACAATGACACAGCCGGGAAGCTGTACTTCTGGTTCTTCCCATCCGAGAGTCAGGCCGCTGACAAGGAGATCATGATTTGGTTGACCGGTGGGGTAAGTCTCTACGATATGAGAACGAAGATCAAACAGAACTAACTTGCACTGCCAGCCTGGTTGTTCCTCCACTGGAGAACTCCTCTCAGAAAACGGCCCCATGCTCTGGCAGCCGGGAATGTTCAAGCCCATCCGCAACAAATGGAGTTGGCACCGTATCACAAACGTCGTCTGGGTGGACCAGCCCGTCGGTACGGGCTTTTCACAGGGTACGCCCACCGCCAAGGACGAATTCGATGTCGCCCGCCAGTTCCTCAGTTTCTGGCGCAACTTTGTCGACACCTTCGCCATGCAGGGCTATAAGGTCTATGTGACGGGGTCCTCGTACAGCGGCATGTATTGCCCCTACATCGCGAGTGCAATGGTCGACAGTAATGACAAGGACTACTTCAACATTGCCGGTATGCAAATCTTTGACGGGACGTACTCAGTCGACAGCATCGGCGAGGAGATTCCTGCGGTTTCCTTCGTGGATCGATGGGAGCATGTCTTCGCCTTCAACGATACGTTCAGGCAGACGCTAAAGGATGCACATGAGAAGTGTGGCTATGCCGACTACATGCGCAAATGGCTCGTCTATCCACCTGCCGGTCAGCAGCCTGCGACAATGCCGGGCTTGGATGAGGATGGCAACGTGAAGACAGAGTGTGATACCTGGACCATGATCTTAGAGGCTGCGACGGAGATCACTCCTTGCTTCAGCGTCTACTCCGTCACAAATCTCTGCCCGTTGAAGTACGACCCGCTTGGATTCAGCGACGGCTCTATGTACAGGCCGAAAGGGGCTGGACCAGTCTACTTCAACCGGGAAGACGTCAAGAAAGCCATTAATGCCCCCTTGGACAAGGAATGGGTCTTCTGCACTGAGACACCGGTGTTCTTCAATGAGACCGACAACTCCATCGACGAAGGCCCGGGAAGTCAACCAGTCTTGCCCAACGTCATTGACAAAACGCGAAACGTCATTCTCGCGCATGGCACCAAGGACTTTGTGCTCATCGACGACGGTACGCTACTCACGATCCAAAACTTGACCTGGGGAGGGCAAATGGGTTTCCAAAAGAAGCCGACCGCACCGCTTTATGTGCCCTATCACACCAACACTGACCCCGAGACGCTGGCCGGGGCTGGTGTGATGGGTACGGTGCATTCGGAGCGAGGCCTGACATATCTCGCGGTATCTACGGCAGGCCACTTCCTCGCGCAGGATGCTCCAGCCGTAGCATTCCGCAGTGTCGAAGTACTGGTTGGAAGACGGGAAGGCTTCGAGTCGACGAACACGTCGTTCACTATCGATCCGAACTCGACAGCTCCAGTGGGAGATGCGGGTAATGGCACAGTCTTGATGTTCCCGCAATCCATGGAACCTGGGAGGGGTCAACTTTCAGGCGCCCAACCGGTGAGGAGCAGGGGGGTAGAGGTTTCTGCGACTGGAGGTCAAGCAATGTTTGCTATGGCTTTGGCGACTATCGTCGCAGTATACATGGAGTTTTGATGTTCCAGGTTTTTGGTGTTTTCGGATTTCAGAAAGACTAAATGTAAAAAGAATGAGTTCTAGTTAACACTACAATGCAAAACGGAAATATTGAGCCAACAAACCACACGCGGTGTTCGTGTTGCGGATCAGTCGGCGGATAAGTAAACTTTTAGTTGTTCAACATCAGAGAAGTAAGAAGCTTGAAGTGAATCAGATTGCTCAATTAGTATCTAAGTCTAGCCCACTTCGTTCAGGTATGAGCTGGTGTGACCATTATTTGTCTAGTACATAAGACCAATCGTTCTTCTTGGACCACTCTTCCCAAGTCGTCATGGGACAATCGATACCGGCCTATGCAAGTAGCAGTCAATTCTCTATTCTCCAAATAAAGCGCCTTGTTGTGTGCAGGTTGTGTCTCTCACCTTTCGAAGATCAGCTGCGGTCAGCAAGTCCATGCCACCATCGTAGCCTGGGTCCGAGGAATATGAAAACATGTATGCGACTTCGATGCCAGTGTCGCGCTCTCCAGTTGCCTCAATCATCTCTTCTGGCGTGATTTGCTTATAGCTGGCTTGTACTCCATTTACCTTTGCCCATGTCTCTAGGAACTGGGGCCAAGTCGCAGTCGTCCCTTCAGCCATGTAAGCCTTGCCAGGAGGCATCTGGGAAACGGCGTAGGTAAAGTTGCCCATATCATCGACAGGGGAGAAATGGGGGACGGGCTTGTCAGGAGAGGTTGTGAACGCCATGGTGAATGTGCCATCGGAGTTCTGGTAAAGCTTTAGGAATGACGATGGTCTCATCAAGGGGGAGTAACTCACCTTGCCGAAGTATGAATTCGGAAGAATGTTATAGCTTGTGTAGAAGTACCCAGTATGAATGCACGACATCTTCGCCGCAAGTTCGGGATACTTTTCGTTCACGTAACCAGGGAAAATCTCAGCTTTGGAATCAAAGTGATACAGCTCCTTGAACCTTCCATCACTGCATTTCTCAGCGTGACTCAGGGTCGAAACCAAAAACCCATTCTTGTCAAGCGATTCCACAGTCTTGGCCGCAGCATCGACGATATTCCGCCCCTGGCGCAACTCGACATCGTAGGCGAACTTCCGGCAGGAGATGCCCAGCTCCTGTGCCTTTATGCGACAGTCTGGTCGGAAGAAGGGCTCCCAGTAGTTTGTGACGCTGAAGATGACATTTGCGCCCTGGAATGCTTCTTCCATGGAGGCGACGTCTTCAAGGTCTGCGCTCACCAGCTCAACATGGGGCCCGAGAGTGGACAGTGCAGTGGCGGATGTGGAATGGGTGTCGCGGGTGAGAGCGCGGACACGATAGCCAGCGGCCAGGAAGCGACGGGCAACGGAGCCGCCTTGGTTGCCCGTGGCGCCCACGACGACGATGAGCTTCTGGGTCATTCTCGTCGGCGTTGGTCCGTGGCGGAAGAATGAGGGACGATGAGCTGACCGGTGGGATAGTAACGTGATGAAACGAGGAGTGGCTTTTAAGTTGAGTGTCTTGTTAGATGTGGTAATCGTTCAGGCACAAAAAAAGCTTCCGGCTATTAAAGTATGAGACGAGGTTACTGTCCAGTTCCGTGAGTGGCTTCTAGAGAATGTTGAGATCGTGGGATCACAAGTGGTCAAATTCTGCTTCGAAAAGCTTCAAAAGAAATTCATTGACCCCTCCATTGCGGCCCATTCCCCGCCGCTTTCGTGACAGGCCAGAAACATGCCGCTTCCCCTCGGCTGGAGCAGACACTAGCGTGAGATAAGTGTCACTAAGAGACACTAAATCAAGGCCACTAAGTCAGTCTCATACTTAAGCGATGTACATTCATGAGGTGATATCTTAGAGTTGATATGAAGGTGGAGCTCCTTGTCTCGTAGAACTCCTTAGCTATTGGCTCATCAAACTGCCTTGGAGCTCACAACGTGCTCACAAGCCTTGCCGAACCTGGCGATGGCGATCGGGAGCGGATACCATGGTGGGTTTGGCAGCTGTGAGGAAGGGGTCGTAACGTACGGGGGCGGCACGGACGTAGCGCTCGAAGCGGAATAGGGGACGACCCCAGCGGCTCATTGGCGTGATGATGGAGGGGGCTTTATGTGCAAGGCTTTTCCCAGAATTATTCTTCAGCTGGGTTCCCGGGCGATCCGCATTCATCCATCATTTCCTCCCGTGGGGTGACATTTTACTTTACCGCTTCTCCATTCCAAGGGGACACTTTAAGTTTGGCCCTCGTCTGTTTCTCGAACAGAGTTAAATCGTCCAGGGGAAAAGCGAAACCGTTGTTTTCAAAACTCCCATCTCTCTTTTTACTTCTCCCACCGGGAACTGACGGCTGACGGCAGACGGCCTGCCGATCCCGCGATCCCCTTTTCCAATGACGTCGCGTCCGTCAACTACCGGCGGTTCCAGTACCGCGGACTCGGGACCGGCCACCGAGACCCCCTCTAGTGCCGGTCCAGTCCAAACACCAACCCCTTTGACTAGCAGCACGGGAGCGACGACACCTCCCCGTGCCGTAGCACCGACCAGCATCCAGTATTTGCTGAATCCGGCGGCAGATCAGACCTTGACGCCGCTTCAAGTCGACGTAAGCTCATCACCGCCAGGACCCTCTCCCTCTGGAGACTCTTGAGACAGGATGCAAGGCCATGTGCACTAACGTTACCTTGTGCCCCCTTATTACAGACCGAGATTACAAACCCCGGCGAAGATCATGACTCGGCCTACGGCTCCGATGCTGGCAGCGCTTACACGGCCTCCATAGCATCCTCCATCTTCCACTACCAGTACGAGAACGGGCGGCGGTACCACGCCTACCGCGAGGGGCAATACGTGCTTCCCAATGACGACCAAGAGCAAGAACGTCTCGACTTGCAGCACCACATCTGGCGTCTCCTCCTTGGAGGCCAGCTTTACACCGCGCCACTCCCCGCACCAGAGGATCCGGCGGCCTCTGGTATGAGGATCCTTGACCTCGGTACAGGGACGGGAATTTGGGCCATAGAGATGGCAGATGAATTTCCAACGGCTGACGTATACGGTGTCGATCTCTCGCCCATTCAACCGGAATGGGTTCCTACGAACTGCAAATTCCATGTCGATGACTACGAGGACGAGTGGACATACCGCGAGGAGGAGCACTTCGACTACATTCACGGCCGCGCCCTTAGCGGAACGTCCTCTGACTGGGCAAGATTTTACAGCCGTGTCATGGGTGGTTTGAAGCCAGGCGGATGGGTTGAAATGCAAGAGTACGATGCATGGATCTTCAGCGACGACGATAGTTATGAGAGAGCGCTCTGGACGAAGGAATGGGTGACCAAGCTGGACGAGGCAAGTAAGATGTACGGGAAGCAAATCAACGTGGCAAGACATCACAAACAATGGATGATTGATGCCGGCTTTGAGGATGTTCAGGAACTTGTTTACAGGGTACGTGTTTTCAGCCACATGATACGCTAATGCCCTAGGAGATATGCTCACATCGCTTGTAGATACCCATCGGCCCGTGGGCGAAAGACCCGGCATTGAAAGAGCTTGGTCGCTGCGAACTGGTTCATATGCAGATGTCCGTCGACTCTCACACTCCGGCCCTGTTCACGAGAGTACTGAACTACTCTCACGACCAGGCCAGAGTGCTGATGGAGGGTGTCAAACGAGAGTTCCGTAGCAAGGACTACAGGCTCATCACAAGTTATCGGTTTGTCACGGGAAGAAAGCCGATGGCATGATGATGAGTTATTGACATGAAGGTATCGTCAATCGCTTGCTCCTTGCAGCATTGGTAAGCCGATTGAGGAGTTGGGGTTACTTTTGTGGCGAAAACTATGGGATCGGCGTATTGAAGCTCATCTATGTATCGAGCAAGAGCGATTCTTGGAGTAAGGGACATATCCGAATCAACACAAAGACGCTTTTTGATGTGCCCTCGATTCTCAACGCGTTGCAGAACCAGGAAATCAGTGAGATGACCGGGATCCGAGCAATAATTGTGGATGTTTCCCGTACCTTCAAAGTAGTGAGTCGTCAAAATAATGATTTCTGATCCACGCAAATGAAGCTGACTAGACTGACTTGATGCCAGTGCAATGACTCTCTCTCTCGGGTACTGTATTTAGGAGCTTGGAGATCACTCTCCCTTCTTCCTTCCTCCAAGTCTGTGAAATTACAACTAGAGGCTTGGAAGTCTAATGACGGACAGGCCTATTGCCATCAGCGCAGCAATATGCATGGGCGATCGGTACAACGACCCAAGTCGCCACATGTAGTAAGCGAGTGCCCGACAACCGGGTCGATGTTTCTTTGACAGAAGCATCTAATTCTCCAAGGTACCAAATGGCCGGATCCGTGAGCCAGTTTCCTCGTGAAGCCCCGATGCACGAAAAGAGGGGTTACATATCATGTTCTCCCAGCCCACCTTTCACGCCGTTCTCCCGCAGGACGATCTTACCCGAACCCGTCGCGTATTGCGCTCGGCGTCATTCCGCAATGTTCCAAAAGAGTCTGTATGGTGTCCAACGGCATCAAATGCTCTTCCTCGGTCGGCCAACAACGTCTAGCAATCAAGCAACCAGAGCCCGACTCATGTACTCAGAGCCAACGGGAGAGCAAAGGGACCTTTGAGTCGCCGGGCGTGGGCTGGACCCCTCGTTTCGATATGCAGGATGGCTGTTTGCCTACCAGGGGGTCATTCACGGCCAATCAAATCCCCGCATTTCCTCTCATTGTTGGTGCGAGTTGCCCTGTCAGATATCAAAAGCGTGTTGGTTCGCCGTTGGGCCACAGGAACGGACATTCCTCCGAAAGTCTCCACGATTTCCGCCTTTCCACCGGTTCTCCCACCTCCGTTGCGGAGTTCATTCGGCCTCATGTCATAACACAAAAAGAAGTAGTCTCGCCATAATAGTCTCTTTACGCTCAAAAAACCCCTTGTAACCTTAATTCTCAAGCTTTCGTCGCATTTGTCTACCCGATTTTCTTAAAGGCTCGCCAAATTGGCAGACCTAGTCTGTTGATCGTCTATCGTGCCACCCATCGACCATGTCGGTCCCAGCGGCGCCACAGCCTCCAGCCTCCCTAGAGGCTGATGAAATACCGGATGATGTCTCCATGACGACGTCCGTTGATGAGGAAAGCGAGCTTGAGTCGGACGGCGAGGAGTCGGACCTCGACTCGTCCTTAGGCGCTGAGGTGCAACCTTCCACAATGTCTCTGCGCAGCAGCATACTCCGTTACCGAGAGGAGAATGGCCGCACATACCACGCCTACAAGGACGGTGCCTATCTCTTCCCTAATGACGACCTCGAACTCGATCGCCTAGATCTCCAGCACAACCTATGTCTACTCACCCTCGGCGACAAGCTGCATCTGTCCCCGTTGAGTAAAGACCGGCCACCTCAGCGGGTTTTGGACGTCGGTACAGGGACAGGAATCTGGGCGATTGACTTTGCGGACGAGAACCCCGGCTCGACTATCATCGGCGTGGACTTGAGCCCGGTGCAACCTTCATACGTTCCGCCTAACGTCTACTTCCAGATTGATGATATTGAAGACGAACCTTGGACTTTTTCACAAAAGTTTGATTTCATTTACAGCCGGATGAATACGGGCGGTATCAGGGACTTCCCCAAGTTGTTCCGGCAGTCATTCACAAATCTGAATCCAGGAGGCTGGTTCGAGTGTGCCGATGGAGCGCAAGCCATGTCTGATGATGGCACATTGACAAAAGAGTCAGCACTTTATCAATGGAACCAGTTCCTTTTCCAAGGGACAGGGGAGCGGGGGACACCCTTTGGTGGAGCAACACATTACAAGCGACAGCTTCGAGAGGCAGGGTTCGTGGATGTGAAGGAGGTTATCTTCAAATGGCCGACAAATAGGTGGGCAAAACATCCACGGCACAAGGAGCTTGGTAAGTGAAGCAGACTCTCCAGTTCTCAGACCAGTTGGAGGCCAAACTTTTGTACCGCGGCGTATTACCAATTTGCCATTTAGCTATGAGACCTATTTGGACACTGACAATATGATCAGGTTCATGGAACCACGAGAATGTGATGATGGGGCTGGAGGGCCTCAGTGTTGGGCTGTTTACCCGGATTCTCGGATGGTCAAGAGAGAGCGTTGATGTTTTCCTTGCAGAAGTTCGAAAGGATTTGAGCAACACGGCGATTCATGCGTATTGGCCAGTGTACGTACCAGATCACAAGCGACCTGCAAAGCTGTACTAACCTCAATTACAGTCATGTCGTATACGGACAAAAGCCATCATAGCGAAGGAGTTGCATTCCATGATAACGAATCACGCCATATAAAAGTTTCTCGCATTCTTTCACCTGGAGTTGGATCTTGACGGCATCGCTCATACATTAGACTTTCTTAGAACACGTTTGTCTGTATATAAGGTAGTGCGGGTATATATGGATGTATACGATAATCCTTCCTGCTGTTTATCAATGTTACTCTCAATCCTCACCACTCAGACTACGTAAAACAAGGATATCTCATGTGAAAACGCTTGTGGACCTCAAAGTCCCGCTTGCTGCTTTAACTAACACTGCTAACCCTCTGGGACTCATTCCAGTAGGTAGGCCTGGGCCTCTGCTCACTGAGAGGCTGGTAAAGCCTCTGCCCTAGTGATCATCTTGGGTTGAGTGGTTTAAGGACACTGAATACGTTAGATTGCAACCACAGATTGAAACCGGCAGCGAGCCGATGACTTACACATTCGACGAACTAAGACCACACTTGTCAACTTTGGCTCCATCACGCGATGACAGGTTACGATTACTTACACCTCTTCCTCCAAGGCACGATTGGAGAACTGGACGTCCGTTGCCAGGATACGAACAAGTTCGCGGAATAGGAAAGTTACTGGATGTCTTGACGTTCGCACCCTCTTGACACTGTGTGGACATGGTGAGCAAAGGACAGGGACAAGGCTTCAGAAATCTTACGCAGTATGTGTTAGGCTGCAAGTCATTATTAGTGCTGTCTCTCAAAAATCGACTTGAGGGATCTTAAACGTACGTAGGCTCCAGGGCACGTTGATCCCGCCGGCTTGCCCCATCCGTAATTGCAGACAGCAGCGTTAGAAGACGCGGCAAGGGCCACGATGACGGCGGTGATGTACTTCATTGTGAGCTTCGGCGGAGCCTGGATAAGCAGAAAATACGCTATTGAAACTCGATGGTTGTAAGACGCGAAGAGAGATATCGGATTGGTGATCCAAGAAATACCACAACACATTCAGTACACTGATTCTACATTTCTTTTAATATTCATTGAGGCAGAGGATCTTCATCATATAGTAGTCTCACTAAATTAATTATATTAAAGCGTTCATCAAACCATGGGCCAAAGCGGGCGACCCCGAGTCAGTTCATGGCTGTAATACGCGTTCTTTCCATATTTGCTTCGTTTTCGGCAACGACGGTCCGCTGCCTGAGTCCGAACCAGGTGAGTAGCTATCAATTGCGCATGTCAAATAGTCAGTATTTTCAGACCATGGGCAAGGCTTGATGATAATACAGTCTCATTCATGCTCGCATTCGCACCCATGTCTGACACGCCTTCTTAGTATTATTCGTACACGCCACGAGGACAACGAAGAGGGCCGGCCGGTCGCATCCCACCGGCATATTGGCAAGTGAGCGCGCTTCCCGTGGGTGGATTCCGCGGCCGTTTTTCTCAGTATAGCGGGCTTTGCCAAGCTGCCGTCCTCGGTCCTAATTTGAACTTGGATTAGACCAGTAAATGAATGCCGATCAGAACCTCAATGGGTTTCCTTTCCTACGAAACCTGTGACTCTTGTCCCATGAATCTGTTTTCGATCTCGTCGCTAGAATTCTTTCCGGTCGAGAGCATGGATGCTAATCATGACCAGGATGGCAACTCTTTACTAGGAGGTCCCGATGGAAAGTCGTGGATCGAATTATTCGGCGCGGAAATTGGAACCTAAACCACATCGCAAGTTGGGCAGTTGAACCTTCAGCCTGACAGCCAATAGCAAGGTTGACATTTGACAGAATGGTCCGAGGTGGGCGGAGTACCTTAGATAGTAGAAGAACAGCGAGTCCGATATCAACAACCTGCTCAGACGAACCACCCAGGCCAGCACTACCTTTCATTCGGTACTATGTGGACTATGCGTACCTTGGATCTTTGGAGCGGCCCAGGCTCTGCAAAATAGGAGATTCAAGATCCCTGGCTTTTCCGACTCGGGTCTCTATGCCAGTCTAACCACCGAGTAATACGGATATCTCGGCAACATCGGGAACCAGTTGGAGCAGCCATATCCACGTCCAGGGCCTGATTTCACCTTACCCTGGACACTCGGATAGGGAAGTGGATGGCTTGTATTGATCGTGTCACTCTGGGTAATGCATAAGTTTCATATTTTCGAGGTCCTGATTGCCATGGATTCTTCCCTCTCGTCCATTACAGCCATGCCAGTACTGTTGACATCTGATAGGTATTCTGTACAATAGTGTCAATCTCTACATAGACTTTGATTATCAACCGCAACTCTTGTCACTAGCCGGCTACATCAAATCATCAAGCTACTTATCTACTCGCACGCACAAAACTTGGTTAGATGTTATGCTTGATATCTAAAGTCATCAAGCATACTCTCCAATTTTTGAGCCAGGTTCCTATCTTTGGACATAGGCAGAGAGCGGGAAGCTCTTCCAGTCCGTCTGCCACGAATGCCTCGTTTCCGGTTCGCTGCCTTCAGCTAGCGGCCAGAGTTCGCGAAATACCTCATGCAATAGACCGTCAAGCAAGTAAGGCACCATGCCAGCTGTAGCTCTCCAAGTGTTAAACTTGTCCTCAACCACTAGTGCAGACACCTCCGATTTATGGTCGAAACTATGGTCGCGTCGAACGTCCCAAGGCCGACCAAGGATGCTGCAGAAAGCTTCCACTTCTCCTCTTCTTCCCCTGAAGCTGTTCCGCCCACAACCAATCGTTAACCCGCAACTCTAGTTCTTTCAAGTTTTGATGCTGGGAAGCTCCTCCCTCTGTCGAGATGGCGTGGAAGATTGCTCTAGCCAGCGTCTCATCCACCGCCACGTTGATGAGTAGGTCCCGGTATTCTTCTCGATCGCCTGGGTTCAATCTGTCCACGGAAGATTCTCCGTTCATTTCCCTAGGCGCCACAGTCGCTGTTGTAGAGAGTGTCCTACGGCCCTGGGGAAACTGCCATCCTCGTTGCATGGGCATGAGACGTAGAGATAACTTTCGAAGGCGTCGCATTTTACCGAGCGCCGCGTAAACAGCCATCTCTTCTTCATCTCCCTTGGAGCGCCGCACCCTAATGGCTAGGTCCTCGAGCAAGGGCCAGCGCTGCGCAATGAGAGCAATGACCCGGGCGTTGAATGGGTCTGTGGTATACCGGTTGCTCTGCAAATCCAAAGTTCGCAATGCGAAGCTGCAAGACGGGCTGAACAGATGACTCCCAAGATGGAAACCATTCCAGCCGATTATCTCCAGCGTGCACAGCTTCGTGCGTCGATCGATAAACCGCGTGATTAGTTTCTCCTGCTTATATTTCGGGTCGTCCGTCGAAGACAAGTTGAAGATGTTCAAAAACAGGTTCCTGAGGGATGGAAATGAGTAGGTGTCCAGGAGTTCAAGGCCCTGGGGCCCCAGAGGTTCTGGCAGTCTGAGAACTCGTAGAGCGTCAAAGTCAATAAAGCGGCCCCATTCGTGAAGGAGGCTGTAGTCTGATAGCTCCGGATCCCATGCTAAGTGGAAAGTTTGCAATGACGCGCGGTGCTGCGGATAGCGTTGTTCGAAACCCTTCGCGCCACTCCAGGCGGCCTCATGTAACTCATCGGGGTAGTCCTGATCGGATTCGTATGCGACGCGCACTTCCTGTAGCCTTGGTGCCGTCCTAGTAACCATCCGCATTACAGTCGTATTGAGCTGGTTCACGACCGGATAAACATAAAAATGCGAGCAGTTGATGCTGTAAAGGTTCGGAGAATGCACAAGGTCAAGTTCGTATTTGTCCGGATGTATATCCCGTAACGAGAGTAGGTTGAAAGTGGGTAGATGAATTCTGCATCTAGGGTGGTATTGCTTCAAGGTGGCGAACAGTGAGGGAGGGAATTGAGTAGGACATGTGAAGAGGATGTCAGTCAAGTTGGACAGTTCTTTGATGAGCCTGGCCATTGGTGACCAAGCTGAACTACTATCGTAGGTCCACTGACAGTTAGCATACTCTTCCCAATAGTTACGCCTACCCACTAGGTTGCAGTCGTCCATCTTTCTTGCGTCGTCTTCAGCCACCTCGGCGGCAAACACGCGACCTTGTTTCCACCCGGACTGACGTGGATCGTAACGGCTCTCTTTCAAGTAAGGACCGTTCGCATAGTTCTTTCCGGGTGTTGGTGGCTCGCCCCAGATGGAGATCTGGCGGACTTGAGACAAGAGATCGTTTTTGCGAAGCATTAGTTCGCAACTCAGGGTACTGAGTTGCAGGCTGTGCCAGGCGCCTGGGAAAAATTGATGTTGCGAAACAAGACGCCGATGGCAGCGTCACGGCATGTCTTGTTGGCTGTCGATAACGAGGCGAGACTTGGAGCGCAAGCGTCATAGTACAGAATCTCGCAGATGTTGACTAAGAGCTCTCGCGGTACAGTATCCAGAGTCCATTTGAGACGAGGCATCTTTACAGATTGAAAAGGCGATAGTTTGACTCCCCAAGAGACACATCAAACGGATTGCGACGTTATGGACAAGATATCTGCTTCAAAGGGAGGCAAGTTTTGTTTGGTGAAAAACTGCAACATGTGCGCTGAATCAGATGAACCTTCTTCCATCATGCAATACTTATGAGGGTGGACGGCGCTTGGCCCAGCTAGGTTAGCCCCTGCATTCGAGGTTTGACTTTAATCAAGTCGCCAACCAAATCCCAACCACCTGGTGGATCGCCACACCGCCAGAAGCCACAACTTGAGTGCAGCAAGCTCACCACTTCACGACACGACTCAAAAATAGGACGTTCACTCTACAGAATGAATTGAAGATTGGCTGGCTTTCACTGAAGCAGAGCGTCTGTCTAGGCAAGAGTTTGTATCCGCAAGAGGGGGTGCTTTGGCATGCTATTCAGTCACAATCAACACGAATACGAGGGTCGGTCAAAGATAACATCAACACTGAGCGTAGGCAACTATCACCAGAGACAAAAGTGAATGAGGTCCATCCAGGATTCGAACCTGGGCCTACGGAAGGTTCTGAGAATCAGAATCCGACGTCCTAACCAACTAGACTAATAGACCGAACGGAGCGAGATCGATACCCGCTGGTTCTGTGGGCTCCGGGAGCGCTTCCGCAACCCAAGTTTGGTGGGAGTCAGGCGAATCGAAATTGGAGCTGTGGTGGAGACAAGGACAACTAACAACCTGAACTTCCACCTGAAATCACTTGGAAGACAAGCCATGACATTGTGCTTGGATTGTGTCAAGTCATTCGAAGCTTTCTACATCAATCAGGTTGCCGCCAGGAGGTAGGTGATTTCGGCGAAGTACGGTCATGATAAGATTGATGGTTTCGGATTGACTTAGCTACGTTTTCCTGCTTAAAAGTCTCATCTATACCATCGAAGTTTACGCGATGCAGACCACTAGGATCTACTACTCTCTTCAAGCCAAAAGAAGGCCAATAGGTGCCGGTTGCTGTAGTAAAATACTAGGTCCAGCCACGACCGTATCCGACTCGGGAGCTCCTAGACAATCTGCCAGCACGGCAATGATGATTCCCTTGGTCTCGAACTCGGCAGGGATTGTCACGTTGACAAGATCGCCAACTTTCCATCCTGAAACATCAACCGACACACTGGTGTTCCCAACGGCGTGGGAAAAGACCGCGTAATAGCTCTTTCCATCGTCAAATTTGGGCTGATCAGCGGCGTTCGTGAAATTGAACGAAACTTGGGCCCCCGGAGCAATAGACTTTGTCCCAGTCGCGGCCGACATGGCCGGAAGGTGCTGATTCGGGCTGGGGTACTCTGGGTTTGCTGACGGACAACTTCCCGGCACAATAAAGGCGTTTGTCAAGTCGAGAATCTCGTTGGCGTAGGGGAACACGGTATCGCTCGGTCCAGAGAACGGGTTCGCCCCCCAGACGTCCAGCAACGACCATGTCTCATGCCTCGACTCTACCGTCGCAATAGCCACCATGGCGCCGCGCGCAGCCTCGCTCTTAGGTTCCTGGACCAGACCGGTCAAGAAGGCCATGCTGGCGACTTCGAGGTACGTGGTCAACGCCAAGAAGCTCGTCGCGTCCACAAACGGGTACTGGTACTTGCATGCTCCCGGCTTGACACTGGCATTGGAGATCTGGTTCTGGAAGATGCGCAGGTGTCCCGCCTCATTGTTGCGGATCTCCGTAATGCGATCATAAGTTGTGTTCGGAAAGCCAGCAGCAACGAAGGAGGAAGTGTTGAAGGCTTCAACGCCTTGTTGGTAGAAGTTGAAGATGGCCCACTCAGCTGCCAAGAGATTTTGCCAGACTTGATCGTCTGGCCCTGGGTTCCCCGATACGGTCGGGAGGATTGGTGCAGTGATATTGCCGGGAAATGGAGGTGCTTTGCCCTTGTAGTCGCTGAAGAGCGTCGACTGTCCTGGGATGGGGCCGTATGTTGGATCAGCAAGTTTCTGGGCTTCGGGATCCGGTGTTGGTGCAGCTATAGCAGACCAAGGTAGCATCGCTAGGCATGAGCCAAGTAGCATTGAGTGAAGGGATGTCCGCATGTTGAGTATTAGGGGTGAAGAAGCGTAGGTAAGAGAGGTATCGCGAAATAGTTGATTGTTTATTTCTGTAGAGTGTGATCAATTAACATGACTGCATGACGGTCAATGAAGGTATTTATACAACTTTCTCATTGAGCTCATGGCAAATTGAATCGCCGTCTCCTATATGGTTTCGGCACTCGCGAGAAAGATCTTTCCTTTAATTTGACGTCAAGTTTGATGTTCAAGGTGACGACTTGACTTCCTATTGTCACTTCTTAGAGTTGATTGGATTACGCTCAAGGGTCAACGGTCTAGGAGCTGTCAAGACTAGCTGTAAAAGGTTGTATTCTCGAGCTCGAGGCCAGGAAGCTGGTTAACCTCGAGAAATGGTACTATTCGGGAATGGTTTCAGGACAATTTCAGCTTTAGCTGCAAGCCTAGAGTGCTAAGCCTTGCCAAGCTAGCGGGATGAACGCTGATCTACTTCGCCCATCTCGGTCGGCTCATTCAACTAGGGCTTATTTTCCGGCAAGCCGGCACACATGACGCAGGCAGACGGCGAAGTCGCGGTTCGGCCTCGGCCAAAGTTGCGGCACAGTGTGTCAACAAGGGAGAGGTTAATTGTGACAAACATGGGCGGCAGTGATTTTGGCCGCTGCCCATCTACCCCACTATCGAGTGACTTGCGTGATTGCCCACTGAGTCCAATGCCTTCTCGCGAGCTTCGCCTTGAACGCTTGCTTGATCTGTTCCTGCAACTCACGAACAATAAGACGGGAGCACTATCTCTCTGCAGGTTTATCGTCTTGCTTCACAATGAGACCTGATCACCTCCATCATGCTAGCAAATCCATGCTTGCAAATCGAGTTCTTGTCGCTGGCTCAGAATAGTGGAAGAGAGTCCAAGTTTATGAGCATTCAGTTTCGCCCACTTCACGGGCCAGTATCCCTTGAAGGAAACAAAGTGGGTTGAATCACGCAAAAGACCAGAGATCCCCGGTTTTTCTCCAAGAATACGGGGAGAAAAAAACGTTGATTGGCAAGAAACTGAGATGATCCCTGGCTAGATATTACTCCTCACTTTCTTGACCCCATTCAGGTTGTCACCCACTTGGTACCCGGTGGGATACGGGATTTCGTTGGCTGCCTTTGTCAGCTATTGCGATCTACACAGAGTGACAACACCTTTCACGAAAATGAGGTGGCCTCGGAAGTAGTGTCGGCCCCCCCACCACCGGATCAGATAAGATGCATCAGATTAGATAAACTGGATCTGATTCGAGGAGGTGCATCATGTACGAAGAGTTTTCAGTCTTGGCATTACGCTCAATTAACCGTAATTAGCTAGGGGCGGGCAGCATGAAATAGCTCGACCTTCCCCCAGTGGACGGTGATGGGCTGTTCCGCGCACCCATCCAATCCACCCCGTCCTCCGGATGCCACACTACGCAGTACATGTGGTGTCTCTCGCGGGCCGTCCTGAGTGCTGAAGATTTGCTGAAGAGAGAAAATCTGCGGATCCCATTGCGACATTCCGTCATGGTGTACGGATGGCCTACCATACTCCGTACAAGCAAGAAAAAAAATAGGTTTACAAGGGTGGTCAGCAATATATACCGGCCGTTCCCAGCCCTCACAAAAATGGCGCACATCTTCGCGCGAGCGAACGTCTGAAAAGTCTCGGTGGTTTTGTTTTCTTCTCTTTTGAAAACTACGCTCCGGTGTTCCTCCTCCTCACGATCTAGAGGCTAGTTGAGGCGGTCCCCCCCCTCAACCACCACGCGATCGCAAAGATGGCTCTCCTCAGCTTCGTTACGTCGCAAAACTTTGAGAAGCTCAGTGTTCTCCTACAATGGAAGCTTCTCGTGCTGGCCGCGATCCCCGTTGCTGTGGTGTACTACCTCAGGCGGACGAAAACCACCCCGGGTATCGACATCAAGCAGTACTCTCACTTCCCGCAGCCTGAAGAGGCCGACCCAGTGAGGGGTCATTGGCCGTGGATTGAGAAGTCCGCCGGCCTAGGTGATCCTAGAAGGGCTTTTGGTACGTTTTTGAATGTAGAAAATCAGTGATGAAGAGGTCTCGGCGGCGATGTAGTTGGATCGCGGTGTGGCCTTTCGGGAAATGAGAAACAAGTCGTGCAACGTGCTAATGTTTTGCGACTGTGTAGACGAGATCCTCTACGAACAGGCTGAGAAGCTTGGGTTTCCTCCCGTTCTATTGGTGGACTGGCGCCCGATCGAAAAGTTCCTTATTCTTTTCATCCTCGACAACGAGGTTGCCGAACAGGTCACCAAGCCCTCGAAGCAGTACAGTACTAGTGTACCGAAGCACCCTGCCATCCAGCATCTGGCCCCTCTGGTCGGCGCGCGATCTCTCGTAACAACGGATGTAAGTCCATAACATGGTGCTGCTATACTTGGTTAGTATCGTGAGACTGACAAAAAGCTTGCACTTTAGGGTGAAGAATGGAAGGGACTGCGAAAGAGAATTCTTCCCGGTTTTGCGCCGTCACATCTTCTTGGTCTCGTCAAGGTCATCTTGGACAAGTCGGAGACCTTCATCGAGCTTATGGAGCAGAAGGCCGCCACTGGCGAAGAGTTTACTATCGACGAGTACACCACAAATCTGGCCTTCGATGTTATTGGTGAGTCTGAGAAGACACTCAGAGGACTTGCAACGTATACTCATGGATGACATAAGGCATCGTCACTTTCGACATGGATCTGAACGCTCAAATCGAAGGCAAACAAAGCGAGGTGTTGCTGACATACCGCGCCCTGTCGCAAGCCTTCAACAAGCGTGTACCCGGCAAGAATTGGATGCGTGAATACTTCACCGAGAACGAACGCACTCTCAGACGTCTGGACAAGAAACTCGACGGCATCCTTAAGGAAGAGATTAAGAAGCAGCATAAGGAGCTCCTGGCCGGCGCTGACACTGCATCCCGCAGTGTTGCCACCCTCAGTCTCCAGGGCATCGACGTTCTGACCCCCGAGATCCTCCAACAGACCAGCGACACCCTCCGCGGTTTCCTCTTTGCTGGCCACGACACGACGAGTATCCTTCTGCAATGGTGCTTCTACGAGCTTCACAGACGGCCCCAGTCGGCCAAGGATCTGAAGGATGAGCTTGACGAGGTCTTTGGCCCGGATCAGAGCCCCAAGTCTGTCATTGAGCAACTCAAGGGCCCCGAAGCTGGAAAGCTTCTGGCCCGTCTGCCTTGTAAGTTTAAGATCTGTTCACATCATTTCTATCTCGAGACAGCTAGCTTACAGCCATGCAGACACCGACGCAGTGATCAAGGAAGCCCTGCGCCTGCACCCTCCCGGAACAACCGCCCGCGTCGCGCCCCAGGGATCCGGAACCACCCTGACCCTCCCCAACGGACAAAAGCTGGTCGTCGACGACCTCTGCGTAACCCCGAGAGCCTACATCATCCAGCGCCACCCCAAGATCTTTGGCGAGACCAAGGACGACTTCATGCCCGAGCGGTGGCTCGGCGAGGAGGGCGCCAAGATCCCAGACAGCTGCTTCAGACCCTACGAGAGAGGACCTCGTCGGTGCACCGGATCCGAGCTCGCCAACTTGGAAGTGCGCATCATCCTGGCCTGCATCGCGAGGTACTTTGAGTTTGTCAAGGTCGGGCAGGGCGAGCTGGACCTGGATGAGAAGGGACAACCGCAGCTTGACGAGAAGGGTTTCTACAAGACAAAGTCTGTCATGTTCTCTGTGAGTGAACCAACAGTCCTTGCGATTGATACGAGTTCCTTGTACTGATATTCTTCCCGACAGACTCACTTGGTTACCGCTAAGCCTGTCGACGGCATGAAGGTGAAGGTCCAGATCAAGGGACAATCAGCGTAATCTCTCTCACATGATACCACCACCAATGAACAAAAACGCAGATCCAGGATACGACGACTCGACGGTCTGACGCGTTTATCTAGACACGGCAGGTGGGGGGTATCTGGGGCCGCAGCGCCCCATTTCAAGCTCCATCTGCTCTGTATCATAGACAATGCTTGACCCTGATGACGATATGTTGGATGCGATGAATGTATATAGACGTTAGTGTGTTTGTAACGCCTCTGGAAGAATGCTCGACTGGAAGACCACCGTGTAGCATAAGATATCCATGATCCGCGGCTCATTCCACTGTCGTCAAAGGAAACATGTTCACTAAACAGACGCTCTGGACCAACCTCCTCCGGGCGAACCCGTCATGGGTCCGGCACTTGAAATCACAGCTTGTTTCTCTCGCTCACCATGTGCACTATTACGGAGGGGTTGGAGGGGTAGAGGGGCACTCTGCATAGGTCGTCCGTTGTCGGCGAGCTTGCGTGGGCTAATGCAAGCAAATGGGGTCTGCAACGTTCCCATGTCATGGTCACTGCTTTTATGGAGAGTTATGCAGGCCCGCTCGCTTGTGATAGCGAACTACGTCGATAGCTTACACAAGTTCATTCACACAGTGCTTGCAGGTTGCAGCTGAGGGTCTCGATCATGCATTAATTCACCGTATGTGCTTCAGGCTCATCAACGAGGACAGAATGAGACGTAGACGACATTACCCCTTGTAAGTTTTGCACCCGTTTGATTTGTATTGTACTGGCAGAGTTTGCATGTGGCTCTGCAATCTTAATTGAAGGGGACAATGAATGTTCAGTTGCACTCTCAATCTTTGACCTTGGGGGATGGTAGTAAGTACATATGTCTTCTGCCAGTCCATAATGGAGTAGAGACTTGACAATCCCACAATCAAGTTGATTCTACTCTTCATTCCGACGACCCTCAGAAGTCGCTCGGGACTCCATGTTGTCTCTGGCATCCCCTCATACTTTCCTCCAAGTCGGTGACTTCCATTGGTTATCAATCGTATCCAACAATCTCCGTGATTCAAGTCCTCAGAACCCAGCTCGCAGCCTTTACTCCACAGTCTCAATAGCCAAACCCAACGCCGCCATAGTGTGATCGCCAAAGGCATCGTCCATGGGAACGCATTTGCAGACGCCGTTACCCCAGTTGAAGATGGAAACGCCCTCCTCGTACGGCGGCAGCGGCTCGTCGGACTTGGCCAGACGGTCGTCCTTGTTCCCAAAGATGGCGCCAATAGAAACGCAGCGGCAGAGTCTGTTTCTCCAGGGAAATACACCGGGAGTCTTTGATTTGGTGTCCCTGGGCGAGAGCTGAA
Source organism: Colletotrichum fioriniae (assembly GCF_027942845.1). Lineage (NCBI taxonomy): Eukaryota > Fungi > Ascomycota > Sordariomycetes > Glomerellales > Glomerellaceae > Colletotrichum > Colletotrichum fioriniae. The sequence continues at coordinate 907,937 of NW_027076844.1, read as the reverse complement.
CTGGCTGGATTTCGAGGCCGTGGTGGTAGTTGCTCGTGGCGTCGTTCTCGCTTAGATTTGAATCGACGGCTTCTTCCTCCTCGGGTAACGTCTTCTTATTCTGTGAGGAAGATGTTGTAAATGGTGTGGTTACCTCTACTTTGGCTGACATTTCCATCTCTTCTGAGATGTCAGAGACGTCAGAGACAGTGGTTGATGAGGCGGATGAAGTAGATGTGATGGTGGTGGGAGTAGGTGAAGTGGATGATATGGTAGGCGTCACCGCAGCGTCAGCGGCATCATTGCCACTGTCATCGCTACTTGCAGTCCGCTTGACGATGATAACGTCCGTCTTGGGGAGCTTCTTGATGGTGACTGAATCTGAGCCGGTGGTGGCGAGCAGATGCTTGAGGTCATCCAAATCTTTATGGAAGAACATGACGTCGCCGAGTTCCACCTGTTTGGTGTTGGTGGTGGTGATACGGCCATCTGCGTGGTCTGCAGCCTTCTCCACTTTATCGAAGAGGTTGTTAAGGAGTAATCCAGCAGGAAGGAGATCCTTGAGCTGCATTGTAGCGGTGGTGGTTGTTTGTCTTGACAAGTGGTGATTTCTTTGGTTTGTTTGACTTCGAAGTCCTTGAGAAGCAGGATGTGACTGAAGCACTGAGTATTATGATGTAGGAACTACGAGTATGATGATGACTGCGAGGCTTTGGAAGGATGAAGACTGGCATCGGAGAAGAAGAGAGGGTCTTATATATCCTGTGCACTGTAAGTAGCCCGTACAGGTTCTCTCCGGAGATACAATGCCATGCCATTCGAAAAGCTAAACAAATGAGGGGCTGAGAATTTCACGATGCTAGAGAACCCGGTCATCCCAGCTTGAGCAAGTTTCCAAGCCTCGAAGGTTGCAGACCACAGGCGGGTGAGGGCACAATGGTTCTCAGGCACGAAGCCATGATGGTCGTATAAGAGTAGGCTTCAGGGTTCGGTCATTAGTATCAAGAACCCCTCAGGACATTGCAGGAAAATCACGTTATTCCCAAGTCTTATACTTCCGTTGATTTCACCACCGTAATCCTCAAGACAGTTTGGTTGTATCATAGTACTAGCAATAGTAAGACTTCAGCACTGTTTTCTCGTGTGATGGATGTCAGTCCAAACTTCCAACCCCAGCGGCAACCCATTTGAAAATGGCTCTGGTATACACGAGGAAGCGTGGAAACCACAAACTCAATTACTTGACTCCTAGGAAGAAAACCGGCTCCATTAGATCTATTCCTCAAGACCTCAAACCTCTAGGCCTTCACCTAATACCCAAATCCCTCAAGACACTCAACAAGCTCCCCCTCCGCAACGCCCCTCATCTCCTCAATCTCCTCCCTCGTCTTCCTTCTCAACATGACAGGATGCTCCAACGCAAAAGGACACGCCAGCGCCTCCAGCCTCCTCAACCCATCCAGCGCAGCCATGCCCTTGATCTCACTAGGCCGCAATGCGCCCCTCTCCTTTAACGCATCATCCCACGCCTGCGCCCTCGTCAGCTGTCCCGCGGCCTCCTGCGGCAGTCTCTCCCGGATCCCGTCAAAGTCGCCCGTCAACATCGCTTTACCGAGCAGACCCCCACTGAGATCCGGGTCCCGGCCCGTTCCGCCGCCCGTGTTGCCGCCGACGTCGCCTAGCGACGTGAAGAATTCGTGGCAGGGGTGGGAGACGAAGGCGAAGTCGAGGTCGAGAATGGAGGTGAGTTTCTTGGTAGTTGGGTCGTAGAGGGTGTTGTTCGTAGCTAGTAGTTGAATCTCAGTAAGCAGGATCGGCTCGATAACGATACCGGACTTGGAGGGGAGCCGCATATAAACTTACTCAGATCCCCGTGAATGAGAGCCAACTTCCCAACATCAACACCAGACCCATCAAGATACCTCTCCAACCCAGACTCCAAGAACCTATCAACACGCTCTCTAACACCATTAGGCCTCCACCCTTCCAGCGCGGGACTCGCATCCGCATCGTCAAGCCGAATGGCCAACCTCGCCTTCCAGAAATCGCTATACCGCTCCCAAGGCCCGCCCTTCACCGTCGTCATCGCACCGCCCACAATCCTTCCCGCTTCATCAATCGAAAGCCCCCCGTGAGACCTCACAGTCTCCGGCAAAGAAACCTTCTGGATCCCCGTGACCACATCCGCAATCTGGCCCAGCATGTCACTCTTCGCCCCGTCATCCATGTCCCGGAAGAGGGTATCGAGCGGCACGCCCTCTTTGAACTCCATCAGACTCCACCCGTAGCTGCTGGTGCCTTCCGCTCCAACCTCCACCCCTGCCTCCGTGTTCTCGGAAGGACGATACGGCCTCCAGTCATACAACGCCGGCACGAGCCCCGCAATCTCGGGCTTATACGAACCCAAACCCTCGCGCGCGAGGTGAATCGCCGCGACCTCGTTCTCGACGCGGGTGTCTTGGACGACGCCTTCTGCTTTTGGGTTCGCGATGCGCATTACCACAGTAGAAGTCCCTTGCCCAGGAGGAGGCTGGGTGTAGGGGCGGCGGCGGTCATGGGGGATGGAGGATGGTGTCAGGGGCGCGGAGAGGGTGATTTTGTAAATGTAGTTGTTGTAGGCGAAGGGGGCTGTTTCGTCGTAGTCTATGGGGGTGATCTCTATGGGCTGGAGAGGGTGTTAGATCGATGTGGATGAGGGAAGGGAGGGGGTGAGGAAGGTCTGACTTTGAGGCCGTAGCTGTGGATGACGCTCTTGACGAGGTCTAGGCGTTCTTGATATCGTTCGTGGTTCATGATGGACGGTGGGCGAGATGAGTTCGAGTTGTGAGATAGGCTGGATGCTTTAGAGTAAGGTGATGGTTCAACCGGTGTCGATACCTTTCGACTGAGGCAACACGAGAATCTCATGGCTTCTTAAGTATATGTCCAGGTAAGATGATACCATCCAATCCTCGTTGCACCCTTGCTGAAAACAAGAACAGTTGACTCATAAATCTTTGAGAGGAAGGAGTTTAATGCTCCTCTCTCATTAACTCTCGTGCTTCTATTGCAAGTGCCAAGGAACCGCAGGAAGCGAAACGATAAAGCAAACGCAAGTCATCATCGAAACCTCTCCCACAGGTGAACAAAACATAGGGCCTTTGCCGCTGAGATGATGCTAAGCTAGACAAATCGGATCAAGTCCGAGACACTAAACATGTCTACTCCATCAACCGCTGATCTTAGTTCAGACCATGACATGCAGCCGTAGACTCGCCATGATCCCTGCTAGCCCTTTGCTGCCTGGAGGCAGCGTCTCGAAAACGTGCAAAGCACGCGTTTCTGCCTAAGCTGTGCCGTACAGGTGCATGAGATAGCGTTGGGAGTTCTTGAACCCGAGAACTCACTCGGGGGACATTACGATGTGTGCGCCGAACGTCCAATCTGCACGGTGAGAGGAGGAGAGTGATTGAGAGGCGGTGGTGGGCCTGCCCCGTCAAAAGATCGGCTTGAATGTGGAACCTTGCCGGCCCGACCTCGGACACGGAGGGTCCGGGGGCTATCCCTGCCGCGAGCTGCCACAGAAGCACTCAGGGCTTGCACGCTGCGACCTTGATGAGTTAGCACAACCCTAAACCCACCATCCATAGCTGGTTTCGTGGTGTAGTTGGTTATCACGTCAGTCTAACACACTGAAGGTCTCCGGTTCAAGTCCGGGCGAAATCAAACTTTTGCCTTCCGGAGGGCTAATTTGCTCTTTTTCGACCGTAGGATGAACTTTCTTAACCCCCGTTGTTCTGGTTAGACAGCATGGTAGCATACTTTCGATCATCTCATAGCTGGCTAAGTTTAAGTAACTTTTGTGCGTCCTACCTCAGTTAGTGTGTCTCTATCTTCTCTGATTACAGTTGGATATCTTTCACCTCAGCTATCAATCACACCCACAATCCGCCCAACGACGCGATCCCACTCCTCATCCCAGCGTAAGCTTCCTTCCTTAATAGCCCCCGCCTTCAATGTCTTCAGCTCTTCTTTGCCACTCTCACTTAGTAGCCTGATGAGGACTTCAGCCAGCTCAGTGGCCGTCTCAAATCCGCATCCATTCTCGCCCTCCTTGATCAGCTCGCCGAAGCTCTCATACGCAGAGTATGCAGCCACAGGTAGCCCCGAACCAAACATGTCAACCACCTTCATCGGCAAGTCGACACCAGAGCTAGACTTGTGCAGGCAGACACCAAGGTCGGCACAAGAGAGCAGCGTGGCGTACTCGCGGGTTGATAGCCATGCGGTCAGGATGGTGATACCGGGGAGCTTGCCCTCCAGACGGAGGTTCTTGATTTTTTCCTCGTACTCGGCCTTTTGGGGGCCCTTGCCGGTGATGATGGCCAGAATCGGAGGCCGGCCGACGCCATTCTCGGTGACAGCCTCTTCGGGGTGCGCGTAGGCCACCAAGGCGTCTAGTAGGAGACCGAAATCCTCGTCAGGGGTCCACGAAGTGCTACTGACAATGAGGCGAGTGGTCCCGGCGATGATGCTGTCGGCGACATCCTTGGTCTCCTTAAGATGCGAGAGAAAGTCTTGTCGGGCTTTGGTTGATGCGATGGGCTGGAATACCTCGGCAGGCCGGTCGTGCAAGGTGAAGATGGGCTTCTTGTTACTATACGGCTTCTCCTTGAGCTGCCGCGCCATGGCGTCGGTGACAGTGAGGTTGGCCGTGGGGACCACCCTTCCGAAGTACATCTCATACTTCTTGTAGAGCCATACCAGGGGGTTCTTCTGGCTGCGACCGGTGGCCATGATGGACCAGCCATAGTTGTGCCAGTCAATGAGCAAGTGGCTTCCTCTCAGGAGGGACACGAGCAAAGCCAAGTGCAGCGTCGGAATAGAAGGGGGATTCTGCAAAAAGTCAGACTGTGGATTTCGAGAAGTACCGGCTCACTCACCTGAATGACAATCCATCGAGCTGGGGGTGCGGTATATGCCAAAACGTAGAAGATGGAATAGGCTTGCCAGACAACTTTGGCGGGCTTGTTGATGAGAAACGGCAGGGTATTCCACTTGAAGACGGTTGGGAGGGGCGGCAATGGGTACAAAGCCACTCTCTCGTTGCCAACGAGATCCGGATGGCGGGCAGTCTCCTTGTAGCCAACAAGATCAACCCTACCGCCGTGCTTCATGATGCTCATGGCATGATACTGCATGCGAGGGCTACGGCCTATATCGCCGAGGACCAGGATCTGAATGTGGTCATCCTTGGGGTTCTCGGCCGCATGGTAGCGGGTGGGCAGTAGCTTTGTGAGAAAGTTGATGCCGAGGGCAGCGACAAGAGTAGTGCAGATGCCAGCAATGATGGATAACACGAGAGGTATCAACGGCATGTTGGCAATATGCGACAGCTCCCCGTTGTCGTGAGTGGTTGAGGTGAGGAATGGGGTGGAGTTTGGAGACAGATCGTCAAAGCCTCAGATGTGGTGGTATCGATTATGCAAAGTGTCCCGTCCTGTCATCTGAAGTTACAATCTACAGCCTTAGCGCGTGCGCGCATGGAGGGGTCCGAGTTGAAGGCTGAGCGGTGGGGGGAGTATCCGTGAGTATCGTTGAGTATCCTTGAAGAGGGAGGGGAGGGGACACGATGTTGAAGTGTTTTTGGTAGGTAGCAAAAAGGGCCAAATTGCCCAGACTTGCGTGACCTGACGATGGCCTCGTGGAGAACAAGCTGGAATCGTGAGAGGCCTACGAAGCTTCTTGACTAGGCTAGACTCGCTCACCTTCCAAGACTTTTGTCCTCGTTGGCGCCTTCCAACTTGGGCAGGCCTTTTGGGATGTTGCAACGGTGGCGCCAATGAGGGGCCGAAGTGGGCGAGCCATGATTTGATAAGCACGATAACCGCGATAACATCTTGTCACGTGTCGTCAACCGGTAAGGTACGTATCCTTTTGTTCATCTCTTCCATTGTCCCGTCCCCTCTGAATCACTGAATAACCTCAGGTACAATATTCTGAAAACCAAAACAAATAAGGTGGTGAGGTGAGCAGACGGAAGCTTCGTCAATGATCAACCTGCAGCTCCCCTGCGTGTGCCTGGATCACGATTCACCAATTGTCTAAATTAGAAATCTCCGAACTAGACTTTTCGTCACCCAATTAATGGAAAACCAGCTGCTGCACATGCAAAACCGACACAGACCAGCTCAGCCTCAGCACAACAAAAAGAGAGAAGAAAAGACCATCATGCCTGTCGTGGGACTCGCGCCTGTCACCCGGCGACATCTGAACTCCTCTCACAGGCATTGGCTTGGCCCAGAAAACATGTCGCAACGGGGCTGGCGGCGGACACCATTAGCAAGTGTTAGCCATCACACCGCCTTACCCGCGACCATCCCATCAGAGATTGTCCGCCTAGACAAGCCAGGATCGAGGGTATTGCATTGTCTTGCTCTTCGCTGATCCGTACTTTACTGCGTATCCCCTGAACAGCTTTATGCAGCTGCCCAGTGCCCCTCCTGATGGACAATTGGATGGCATCTTTGATGTGTCACCCAGCGAATCACAGACACGACCGCCCTCGTCGACCTGCACCTTACGTACCCGGCGCCCGGCCTCTCCCCACACGGAGAAATCTGCAGGGGTTGACGGCTGGATTCCCCTTTAGGTTCAGGTCCCAGAGGTCCACGGGTGCGAGAGATTCATCTGAAAGACTTGGGACTGAAAGGAGGCAGCACCCGACATGCCATGCATCCCGAGGGTTCAGCCCAAAAAAATAACAACAACAACGCTCCATCATCCATGCTGCTGCTGCTGCTGATGCTGCTGGCCCATCCCGCCTTTTTGACGACCTGCCGTACGGATACCTTACAAGTGGAGGCCTAGGGTGATTGCCTCTGGAAGGTAGCATCGAGGACACTCTTATTGTTCCTCTTCTTCCTCCTCCCCTCTGCTTTCAATCCTTTGCTCCCCCTCCCCGCTCCTCCTTTCAGCCACACTTGGTCTTCTTTCATCTTATATAGATCTCCAAGTCTCAGCATTCGACGACACAAGCGAACCAATCCATTCGTATCTGCCTACCTACTCTCGCCGCTTCCAGCATTGTCTGTGCGAGGCGCCGGCACGTCCGTCGACGATCAAATCTCCCGTCCCCATCCAGCGCTCAGCGTTGAACTGCGGCGCGCAACGTCATTGACGGGGCGACTCCATTCCGGCCTTTTTAGCCTGTGCAGGTCCCCTGAACCACCCTGCACCACCATCAACTGCCAGCTCCAGGTCTTCTTTTCAAGGTACACTGGCCCGAACACACACGCGACTCTTGCTTCATCACCTTCCAGCTCCACGGTTCTGGACGTCCCGCGACACCTCAATTGCGACGCTTTTCGAAATCTCGTACCCGTTGTCGACCCGTCTTCGACACACCCCAGAAAAACTAGTGAATGCGGATAACGTCCGGCCCATGACTCAGGTTAGCACAAGATAGGGGCATCTTGGAATAGATCCCGACGCAACGGGCCCTTGGTGGAGAGGTGAACGAAAACGACCCAACAAAAATACGACAGAGGGGACAATACACAGGCCCTTTTTCTCGCCCATCCCCGCCGATACCGACACCGACAACGAACCCAGTCCCGGGTCCCAGACCGATCGACGACCGACCTCGACAACGCGCGCCGCGGTCAACATGGCCTCGTCCTACGCCTTGCCATCCTCCGCTCTACCACACGCCCATCATCACCACATGCACTCCCACTCCCACTCGCCGCCGTCCCTTCACGCATTGAAGTCGACAATGTCCACCGGCGGGCTGCACTCCCACAGCCAGAGCCAAGACTCGACCAGCAGCAGCCACGCACATAACCACGATCATTCACACGGTCACAATGGCCACGCCCATGGCGGCCACTCACATCACCGAGCGAACTCGAGCCAGTCGTCCATTCCTCGAGAAAGAGCACAACCTCGCTCTCTCGCTTCAATGGACGGCTGGAAGACGGACATCACACCGAGCGGTCGTCAATTGTTGACGCCTACAAATGGTTCCTTTTCGGAAACATTCCAGCCTCTCGACGGCGCCATGACCATAGACGAGCATTCCCACGATCATCACGACCACGATCATTCACACACGCATGACCACGCTCATGGCGATTGCCATGGCCACGACCATCATGGCCATTCAGACGCCCACAGCCACTCCCACTCCCACTCCCACGATCACGCGAAGCCGTCCCTGTTTACGAGGGCCCTCCTCAAGTATACGCCGGCAGTTCCGGTCCTCCACACCATCCTCGTGGAGAAGGACTCGAGAAGAATATTTTACTTCATGACGTGAGTTGGACCACGCAATACCCCATCTTGAGAACATGACTGACATTCTGGGATTTTGCAGTCTCAACTTTGGCTTCATGGCCGTACAAGCGTTCTACGGCTATGTCACCGACTCGCTTGGTCTCCTCAGCGACACGATTCACATGTTTTTCGACTGCTTCGCCCTCTTCGTAGGTCTTTGCGCCGCAGTTACTAGCAAGTGGCCTCAGAGCCAGCGATTTCCCTTTGGGCTTGGAAAGATCGAGACGCTGAGTGGTTTCGCCAACGGTATTTTGCTGATGTAGGTTTTTTCAGCCTGCAGCACGATTCATGGCGCTAACAAATGATAGGCTTCTGAGCGTTGAGATTATTGTAGAAGCCTTTGAGCGAATCTGGGAAGGTCAAGAACTCCACCGATTGAGGGAGCTTCTCATTGTCAGCTTCCTTGGCGGTGTCATCAACCTGCTAGGCCTCTGGGGTTTCGGACACCATCACCACGGCCACGACCACGGTCACGGCCACTCGCACTCGCACGACGACCACGATCACGGGCATGATCACTCCCACGGAAAGAAGCATAGCCACGGGCACTCGCATCATAACGACAACATGGAGGGTATTTTTCTGCATGTTCTGGCCGATACGATGGGAAGTGCCTCAGTAGTGCTGTCGACAATCTTGACGTACTACACGGGCTGGACGTTCTGGGACCCCTTGGCCTCCTGCGCCATTGCCATTCTCATCTTCCTCGCGGCGATTCCGCTCATCAAGTCATCTGCACGCAACCTACTTCTCAACATTCCCGACGACATTGAATACAACCTGCGTAACACGCTCGCGGGGATTCTGCAGCAAAAGGGTGTCGTCAACTACTCGGTGCCCAAGTTTTGGATGGACCACCGGAGCAGCGAGGACTCGGGAGACAAGCTGCAGGGCATCGTGCACGTTGTGGCGGGAAGAGGTGCGAGCCTGGACGAAGTACGGGATCGCGTGCGGGAGTACCTGTTGAAGAACTCAATGGACATTGTGGTCCAAGTCGAAAGAGAGGGCGACGGTAGCTGCTGGTGTGGCGTTGGAAGGTCGACAGGATTGGCCACGACGCCCCTCAAGAGGGCATTTTAGAGAAGCGAACGACCAATGCCCCTGGCGACGATTTTTGAGATACTGGCAGTACAGGACGAACGAGCGAAGCGGGAGTGAGAGTAGAGTGTCTGGTCTATTTTTCTTGCGTTTCTCCTTCATTGACTAGACAGCGGGACAAAAAGCGAAGATGAACCGCATAGAGGCTTGGTGATAGAGAAACCCCCGATTTTGGAGACGGGGTTTGACGCGGTCGGGCTGTTTCTACTTGTTCCGTTTAGGAGTCTCGGAACGTTTACACATCAGGCAACTCACATCACGGAAGGCATTGCGAAACGGCCATTCAAAGAATATCTTTTGTACGAGTAGAAGAGGAAGCAAGCGCATACACATGGTTTTGCGTGAGAGGTGGCAACGGAAAAACAAAGAAGCTTGATACCCTTGAGGCTAAGAGTTGATGTGGCACCTACGTGATGAATTGGGGTGAATCTTGTGAATGTCTGATGTTCCGTCGACCCGAGACGGCCTGTGGAAAGGATGTTTTGCGGTATGTGACGAATCGCAATCATGGCAGCCCCTCCGTCCGCCCGTGTGGGGGGATTGAGCTGTCACTTGATGTGTAAGGCAAAATTGGTACGCGGGGTTTAAACATTGCATGACCAAAGTGGCTGCTGGATGGACTTGGTGGCTGAAGAGAGATACTGCCTGCAGGATCTTGCATTCGAGGTTCGAGGCAGACTTTGAGCAATTGAGCGGTGAGCCGAGATGTTTCTATGAGGGTTGTTGGTCCTTGCGGTTTTTTCCCGCAGTTTTGACATTGACTTTGTTGACTTGAATGAGACGAGATTAAGAAGTAAGACGAGGGGTTTTGTGCGACTTCTGTAACCCGTCTTGGGAATGTGGTCTCACTTTGAGGTCCAGACGTTGGTATTCCTAAGGGAGAGTGTTGGTTTATGCATGCTAGCTGATGATGGCACTGGGAAATCACATGAAAGGAATAAAAATGTCTGTGTGTGTCGATGGGAATTGACTTTCGTCTCATCCTCTCTCTCTAGGTAAGGTAACCTTCAGACCGTTTACATAATTACCGGATAACGGGTTTATAGTACAGTTTCACAGGATAAGCATATCGCTAGCATCAATCCAAAAAGCTACCTGTGATCATCCATCATCGCCATCGAAATCCATTAGGCCTCGTTTTTGCATGCGCGTCGGTCTATGTGCTCCGCATTGCTCTCGCAGGATGAAGAAGTAGTAAAGTATTCGTACAGAGCACCCCGCTAAAGCAAGGCCCCGATCCAGGCCCAGGTTCTGCCCCCCATTTCCCCTCCTTTTCCTCCCAAGTTTCCTCCTTTCCCCAGAAGCCCGCCCGGACCGGAGCAGGCCTTGGTAGTAGGTACCTCACAGTAGTGGGAAAGTTGGGGGGGGAAAGAAGCCCTGGCACCACAATGAGCCGAACGACCGAGGCACCCGACCATTACACCGCACTACCGCCTACCTACACCGCACCGCTACGCCGTCCGCGCACACCAGTACCAAGTGCCACCTCAAGAGCTGGGTAGGTTGCTGCAGTTTCATCCCGTGCCGCTGGGATGAGCTCTCGAGTCAATTATCCGTAGGAACCTAGAGAAGAGATGATGGTCTGTCCTCTTTTCTGATGCACCGTCCACTTGTCACGTCCCTCTTCATCTTTGTTAATTTTTTTTTTTTTTTTTAATCATCATCGTGAATAAGTCATCACAAGCCAATTCAAAAACCTGGGGGATTTACTACCTCGAGTGGATAAGGTACCTCCCCTCCATACACAGCAATTCCCCATACTCCGGCTACAAGTGGAGACTCCCAAACCCCCCAATTGGAGTGTTGCCGAGGCTCAAATGACTGACGTACGGATACCGCAACCGCAGCTACCTACCTACCTCAAGGTACCATTGTCTCTCACTCCCTCTCTCTCTCTCCGATCCGACCGCGCACCGCCCTCTCCAACGGACGACCGAACCAAAACCACAACTCCAATTAATTACTAGTTCCCGAACGCACGAATAGTTGCAGAGAAAAAAAACTAGCAACCCAGAAACTGCACCAGGAACGGACCGCACGGTGGTACACATTGGATCGCATTTACAGCTTTGCGCCCAGGGCAAGCTACCGCCGGACATCAGCAACAAAGCTAGAGAGAAGAAACCCAGAGCACGTGAAAGCTCCCTTCCTCTCTCCCCAAACACTCTTCTCACCCAACGACAACCTTCTCACGACAACCTCGTCCTCGCCATCCACACACAACACCCTCCCTCCTCCCCTTCTCTAATCCTCCTAATCAACCCTCCAACCCTCAAAATGGCACCCTCCCCAACAGAAGCAGCAACAACCGTAAACCAAACCCTCCAAACCTCCTCCCGACCCCCGTCGCCGACGCCATCCCCCGCCTCCCCGAATCCAAAGACGAACTCAAAGCCGACACGAAAGCAGCCGCCTCGGGCCTCGCGACCCAGCTCCGCCTCTCGCGGCAGGCGGCTTCGGCGGCGTCTGCGCCGTCGTCGTCGGCCACCCCTTTGACCTCGTCAAGGTCCGCCTCCAGACCGCCGACAAGGGCGTCTACTCGTCCGCCATCGACGTCGTTCGCAAGAGCGTCGCGCGCGATGGGTTGCGGAGGGGTCTGTATGCCGGTGTCAGCGCGCCGCTTGTGGGTGTTACGCCAATGTGTATGTGCCCATCCCTCTTCTTCCCTCTTCCAGCTTCTCCTTCCCCAAGCTAACCCACCAACCCCAAACAACAGTCGCCGTCTCCTTCTGGGCCTACGACCTAGGCAAAACCCTCGTCCGCTCAACCTCCACCACCCCCGACGCGCCCCTCTCCATAGCCCAAGTCTCCGCAGCAGGCTTCTTCTCCGCCATCCCCATGACCGCAATCACCGCCCCCTTTGAGCGCGTAAAAGTAATCCTCCAAGTCCAGTCCCAGCGCCTGAAGCCCGGCGAATCCCCCAAGTACAAAGGCGGCACCGACGTCGTCCGCCAACTCTACGCCGAAGGCGGCCTCCGCTCCGTCTTCCGCGGCTCCGTCGCCACCCTGGCCCGCGACGGCCCCGGAAGCGCGGCCTACTTCGCCGCCTACGAGTACATCAAGCGCAGACTCACGCCCAAGGACCCCGTGACGGGGAAACCCTCCGGTGAGCTGAGTTTGCTCGCCGTCACGGCGGCCGGTGCGGCGGCGGGCGTGGCCATGTGGATCCCCGTGTTCCCCGTCGATACGGTGAAGTCACGCCTGCAGACGGCTGAGGGGAACGTGACCCTCGGCGGCGTGGTGCGCGAGGTGTACGGACGGGGCGGCGTGAAGGCCTTCTTCCCTGGTTTCGGCCCCGCGCTGGCGAGAGCTGTGCCCGCGAACGCGGCTACGTTCCTTGGTGTTGAGTTGGCGCACCAGGCTATGAACAAGGCTTTCAACTAAAGAAGAAAGTGAAATTAGGGAGGGGGAATATAGACGGTGGATTAGGTTCGCGTGAGATTGGGAAGGATGAAGATGAAAAGGGGGGCTTCGGTGGTGGAATACGAAGAGAGAGAGTACACGGGGGGCGTTTCTAGATGGAGGCAATTCGTCATACACTCTTACACCAAATAGTCTCGAGATAGTGTCCCCTTGTGTCATGCTAAAACAAGACTAGAAGCGAATTATTCAATATTTCACTCACGAAAAACATCTCAAACTTTGCTCATTCATACGCACATACACATGCAAACAAGCAACTGCACTTTGAACTTTTCTGTGTGATTTCACCCATCTATGCTATCCATCCATGCCTTCATAACAACTATTTGGTGGCTGTTTTGGGGGTGGGAAACTTCAAAAAAGGCAGAAACCTCCTGCTAATGCCCCCCTTTCCCTACAGCGCTATTAAAAATGATATCATGTTTTGAAGCCGCCCCAAAACTTTTTGTCCCTACGCAATGCCATAATGAAAATGAAAAAGTAGAGATTTGTCCTTTTTGCCGCCCAGATTCAGACGTAACAGCGCTGTTGTGATTGCGTACGCTTTTCCGCTGTGATGTATAGCCTTCATGCTCTGCTGTGTCATGTCGTGCGTACACTTTGTTCATGAGATAGCCCAACGCCGCGTCGCAATGCAATCATCTCTTGAAGCAGCCCATTAACCACGCTCATTTACGGTCCAGCGCCGCTTCGAGGTCGTCATGTCGCGCATAATTTCAGTCTCCCCCAAGGGGCGTGGCGCTCCCCACAGACCCCCGCTGGCAAATGTGCCCAGCTGAGGAATCTTGTTCTCCTCATCGGTGCCGTCGCTCGAAGTAGGGCGAGAAATCTCTTGCAGTCTCAGCGGGACCTTCGCCGGGCCGCCGAGCTGCGGCTCCTTTCTCTCTGGAGTCGGAGGCTTGACAATCTCCTGGCCGGGCTTGGAAAGGGCGGCCAACTTCTTGCGGTGGTCAAAGTCCGGAAAAATATCATCGTCTTCGTCTTCCTCCTCGTCTGTCTCCTTCTTTGGGGTGATCGGCGACCACAGCCCGACGGACAACGTCGGTGATGGTTTCGTAAAGTTTGTCGCGCCGCTGCCCACCGTGATTCCGGTCGTGTTGAGCGCGGGCGTCCTAGGGAGGGAATATGTGTTATTCGAAACGCGGCGCATGCTGCCCAGATTTGCGTTTGCGGAGTTGCTTCTACTTCCAAAGTCAAACGAGTCGGGGTTGAAGGTGATTGGGGTCGGCGTGTATGTGGCCGATCCCACCGTTGAGATGCGCCCTCGCGAGTAAGACTGTCCGTTTTGTGAGTGATTAGAGGCTGTCGAGGGAGCTCTGGATAGGTTGTGGGTAGCGGAGACAGGCTGTCGCAGATGCTCGGTGTTTGCAAATAGCTTGAGATCGTAATAGTGATGGACGGGGATGATTCCTTTAGTGCCGGACATTGGGTCGACGTCAGGTTCCGACATGGGCGTATCTAAGCCGGAAGGCTCTGAATCGCGACCGGGTTTTCTGGCAGCCACCGTCAAAGAAGCCATCGCCACATCCATAAGGACAGGCTGGTGCGTAATGGCGCCGATCAAGGCGTTGCAACCAGCACCATGAGACACCAAGATGACCACCGGCTCCACATCGTCGTCTTCCTCATCATCGATAGCACACTCGGTGTCGCCATTTTGGGAGGTTTTAACGACCTTAGTAACCATCTCCGCCGGGCGCTCAGCTGTGGTGTACCAGTCCACCAGCTTCTGAATACCCTTCCTAAATCGATGGTGCATGGCTGTCCACTCCTCGCCGTACTTGCCTCCATCGCCCCAGTCGAGAGGCTCCCGCATCGAATCCCATTGGTAATCTACAGACACGCAAGCATCTCGCGCGTGCGCGACATAGCCGTCGGGGATGGTGTGGTTTGGTGAAATAGCATAGTGGGGGCTGGGAGCGACATATCCGTCGTTCGGGTTTGCGGGCTCCGGGAGTGTGAAACGAACGCGCTGGCTCGAGGTGCTAGCCGTACTACCAGCCCGACTCCGCGGCAAAGCGCCAGCCACGGCAGATACGTTTTCGAGACCCAGGATGGAAGGTGAGTTGGAATCCGAAGAGCCAGACCTCTCAGGGGCGGGTGCGGGAGCAGCTCTAAACTTTGGGCTGTTCCACAACTGACTCTGGGCTTGGCCAACGGAATTTGCGTGGTGGTGGGAGTGCTCCTGGATGTGGTTGTGGGCGTGAATGTTCTCCCGTCTGAGCAGATCGGCCTTTGCTCCAGCTAGCATCATCGCAGAACCTGGAGGCGGCGTAATCATTTCAAAGTATTCCGGGGACAGCCACTCGCCCAAGAAGGCATCCAAGCGCAACGTCGATTTCTTGATCGTCTTCTTCTTGGTTTGCTCGGGCTTCGTACCGTTCGTATCGGTGGAGAGCGGATCGACTTCCTCAGCTACGGACGCTGGGAGAACAAAGGGTGAAGCGGAAGGGTTCGCGCTGGGCGACGGCATCGGGTATGAGGGCGTACCGGGCGGAGGCGCCTGGGCCAGGCCCGCGCTGATGGCGACGGAGGTTTGGACGCATCGCAAGAACGGGGAGCTGTGGAGGACGACCTTGAACTTGCGACGCCTCTTTTGCGAGTCGGCTGAGCCATTGCGGCCGTTGGAGAACTTGGAATCGGCGTTGACCTCGGCTTCGGCCTGTCTCAATATATTTCCGATGCGGATGCCGAGTGCTTTGGCTTGCTGCCAGCCGCCGTAGGTCAGAGGAGGATCGTAGGGTGTCGGGGACGTGAGATGCCACTTCTTATCAGCAGCGTCGAGACGTGCGCCGTGCCTAGCAGTGTTGTCAGCCTTCCAGTAGCCTGCATGCGTGGGTAGTGAGTTAGGTCCTCTTACCTGACGACGAAAATGTACGCCGGTGGGCGCCCCATATTGTCGGCGACGCAGGTGAGGATGCGAAAGCCCCCTCAAGATATGTGCGGAAGTCGGCGTGGGGGAGGTTTGGTGAAAAAGGCAACGGGCGAATATGTTAACCTCTAGCAAGGAAAGAAATACGGACGGAGGATCAAATAACGATGGGTGGAAATGCGGCTAGAGACACCATCCAAGACTTTGCGGACCTAGAGGATCGGATGGCTTGGGTAGGCGGAATAAGCTTCGATGTACCGGCGGCGGAGGACCGACAGGGCACGGGCGAGGTAACAGACTAAGTTGCAGATGGCCGGGACGGTTTTGGTAGTTGATGCACTTGGGTACGTTCAAGTTGTGATATTTCGGGATGGACGGAGTCGATGTGAGGACAAGCCAGAGAGCGAGAGAAGGAGAGAGAAGTTGGGTAGTCAGGAAGACGGAACCAGTCGAGAAAAGTAGAGAAGAAGAGAAGGCGAAGAAGCAACGAGGTAGGTAGGTACTGGCAGAGAAGTAGTAGGCGAGCGGGCGGAGGAGGAGGAGGGCCTGGCAGGCGGATTTCAGAATTTCTGCCACGAGTTTTACGTCGGTCATCCGGTGTTTGGGTGCCCCTCTCTCCGTGTCCGACCAGTTGGCACCGACTTCGCAAGCGCTAAGATGATGGGACTATCCGTAACAGACTAACAGTAGGTAGGCAGATGGAGACCGTTGACGAGCATGCCATCGGTCGGTCAGCGGGCGGTGGAGATAGACCTGGAGGGAGAGAGAGAAGAATGAGGTGGAGCGGAGCGGTCGTGGAGAAAGATGCAAGTGCAATCAATCGGCACCGAGTCGCGACAAACGGGCCAGGCTTTGGGGAGGGTCAATAAAGGTATTAATTTGCGATCGGATCCCGCCCAGGCCCAGGTACCCAGGTATCCAGCCAGGGAATGAGGTAAGGGCTTCAGGAACGGATACAAACAGGGGATATATTTATGTATGTATATCCGTAGATGTATGTATGTATATGTATATGTATGGTCCAGGCGCAGATGCAGTTGCAGCCGCAGTCCGTCAGTCAGTCGTGCAGGTCGCAGAAGACACAAAAGAAAGCAACCTCAGGTACGAAGCATTTGAAGGTACATGACGAATGTATAGAACAGTGACAGACCATACCTTAGGTAGGTACATGTTCTTGGGTTGTCTCCAAGAGTTGCCAAAGGCGGGGCAGATGCTGCTTTTCTGCCTTTCTGCTTTGTCTTCTGGTCAGAATTACATGTACAAACCGTAAGTGCAAAGACACAATGATGCAAGGACTCGGAAGCGACAACATCTCAGACCCTCACCAATACGGGATCATCGTGGACAGCCCACCGGCGACACAAGAATCGTCAAGGGTCAGACGATGGTCCAATAGTGGTGTGGTGATGCCGGGTGCGTCAGTGAGGGGGAGAATAGTTGGAGGAGGGCGAGGTACTGAGGGTTGGAGGGGTAGCAGAGGCTTAGGTTTGGCGAGTGACAGGCCAGGAAGACACTGCGAGCCTGAGAGGGAGGGGGTTGGATTGTCACTGCCATCGCCGAACATACCTATGTCTATGTACTTCGTACCACGGTACACCCACCTATGAGGCACTGCTGCTACTTTGAGCATCTCGGAGACGAACCAGAGACGAGACAGGGTCTTGCATGTCTGCTACGCCAGGCGCGTCAGCCGTTGCTACCGCAGTAGGTCTTCAGGAGGGGTTGCTGCCATGGATGACGGCGCGCGGTGCAGAATGCAACGAAAAGATTCATTTCCTTGCCTCTTTGCTCTCTCTCACTCTGCGGTGTGGAAATGTGCATGTGATTGTCCCGCTCTCGCTTTTTAGCGCCAAACGCAATCAAGGCACGTGGGGAGACAGGAAAAATTTAGACGAGCAGAAGACGAAGACTTTCTTCCTGGCAATATCCGAAAATGCTAGGTGCTAATGTCTGGTCTACGAGATGAATAAGCTTAAGTAATCAGACTCCAACGGCCCGACAATCTCGTCTTTTCGTCCGTCGTCTTTTCTCCTCCATTCCCAAGCAAAAAGGCAATAGGTACCTAGACTAGCAAGGGCAAATCAAACTATAAGCCCTGAGCATTCCAGTGCCCCCAGATGCCTTTGTTTGGCCCATTGGTGCATTCTTTGCACCGTGGCATTCTTTGTACTCGATCACGAGTATCCCGGCCCAGATGCAAACAGTATAGCCGCCGTACATGTTTGACTCAAATCACACGATGCTGACGCAACTCATCAAGCTGATCATGATCAACTTCCCTTGCCAGCTGCCAGCTACTCCCGGCACCTAGCCCGAGGCGTGGGCGGCACTGCGGCACCGCGGCAGAGACTCACCACCACCTCGGACATGAATCCTCCGAAGCTATCCAGGTTCCGCTCGCCGCTCGGTCCAACGCCCCGTCCAGATCCGACTCTCTCCACATTGGCATCTCATGGATAATGGATCTTTTTCACCTTGATCCCTTGTCTGGAGAAAAACCCCACCAGCCAATTCTGGCGTAGGCCATAGGGTCTCTCAATTTGACAGTCAAACAGTGAAAGCCCTGAGCCTGAGCTGAGCTAAGTTAATCCCCGCAAAGCAAGAGTGGCCTGTGCAGGGCGGCCGCCAGAACATCTCCCACTTACCTAAACTTTCAAGTACCCCAAAGTACTGAATAGACCATCATGCATGAATAGACCGGGTGACTCTCCTGAATGTCGCCGGCCAAGTGACTCAAATATACAAAAGTTCTTTTTGGTTCAACAAACAAGTGAAAATGTCTCCGAGCACAGATAACCTTAAAAGCCACATCGAATTGGAGGTTACAGGTAGGTAACTTTAGGAGGGACACACCCAAATCCAATACCCTTCTCTCCTCATTACCCCGGATTTCAGATCAAACGAACGCTACTACACCACCTACCTCTCTTCCCCACGTATCACCAAGCTGTCGGAACATAGCAGCCTTCCCTTCAGTCCATAGTCACCACCTAGGAATTGAATAGGAACCCCAATCCCAACTCATAATATGGCAACCGCACCCAAAGACCAGCAGGACTCGGCAGACATCAAGTCCCGCCTCAAAGAGTCCTACGATACCATCGCCACCGAATATAACGAATGGACCCTCCGCCAGACCTCCCTCCGCATCGAGTACCTCGAGAAGCTCATGGAGAAGCTCCTCACCGCGAAGCCTTTGTCGGGCCAAATGTCCCTCGTCCTCGAGCTCGGCTGCGGCTGCGGCCTCCCCGTCACCGAGAGGCTCCTCACCGCGCCCGACACCTACGTCACCGCAAACGACCTCTCCACCACCCAGATCGACGTCGCCCGCAAGAACCTCGCCAAGCACGGCACCGACCGCGTCTCCTTTGTCGAGGGCGACATGATGAAGCTCGAGTTCTCCGAGGGGTCCTTTGACGCCGTCATTGCCATGTATAGCATCATCCACCTGCCCCGCGAGGAGCAGACCGAGATGATCCGTCGCGTCGCCAAGTGGTTGAAGCCCGGCGGCCTGCTGCTCGCCAACTTTGCGTCAAAGGACTTGCCTGCCGTTGTGAATGAGGAGTGGCTTCACGAGAAGGGATGGATGTACTGGAGCGGCTGGGGCGCTGATGCGACTGTGGAACAGCTCAAGGAGGCCGGGTTGGAGGTTCTTGTCAGGGACATCGTCGATGACAAGGACGACGCCGAATTCCTCTGGGTCATGGCGAAGAAGTAAGCAGTTTCCAAAGATGATTTTCTTTTGTCGTTTCAACGAGGGTCCCGGAAAATTCAACATCGAGCGGACATCAGAGGCATCCTCGATTCCTTCCGCCATATCAGTCTATGTATTGTACAAGACATGGCGGGATATCAAGGGTTGCCCAAGTCGAGGTACCTTGTACTTTGAACTGGTGGGGTTTCGCTTCTTTCAGCCAGTACTTTCTCTGTACATTGCGATTTCACAATGTCCTGAATACCAAGACGTTGATGGTCTAAAAGTAGATAAAATCAATTGAATATTTACTCTACTTAATTATCATGATGCCGTTCCAGTCTATACATCATGGAATCCTGATGTTATCGAGCGCGGTGGCCTTGTCCTAAGGTATGGTAAAACACTCAGATCGCTCCAAATGGCGGGGAGCAATGGTACCTGAGCCAAACTGCGCTACCCCGGTCAAGAGGCAACGGCAACGGTCTGTGCCCCAAGGAACCGATCGGCTTACTAAGGCCAACTTTGTCAGGGCGAAGCTCCGTGGCGGGCCCCCTTACCAAGCTGTTGGTTAATCACTGTCTCCAGCCCGTCGTGAGATTCTCCCATTTCCACTTGTATCCCTTGCGACGACAGTCTATGGCCTTGCAATACCTCCTCGCCATTTCCCGACTTCATTGATTTCAATCACCGCCATCATGAAGCTATCACGATTCCTTCAGCTACCAGTCCTCCTGGCTGCCTCGACCCTCGCCCCCGCCGTGCTCGCCGAGCACACCAGCAACTGGGCCGTCCTCGTCTGCACATCGCGATTCTGGTTCAACTACCGCCACCTCGCCAATGTGCTCTCCATCTACCGCACCGTAAAGCGTCTCGGCATCCCCGATTCCCAAATCATCCTCATGCTCCCCGACGATATGGCCTGCAACCCGCGCAACGCCTTCCCCGGAACGGTCTACAGTAACTCGGACCGTGCTGTCGATCTGTATGGCGACAACATCGAGGTGGACTACCGCGGCTACGAGGTCACTGTCGAGAACTTTATCCGTCTCCTTACCGACCGCGTTGGCGACGAGATGCCCCGCAGCAAGCGCCTTCTGACGGACGACCGAAGCAACATTCTCGTTTACATGACGGGCCACGGTGGAAACGAGTTCCTAAAGTTCCAGGATGCCGAGGAGATTGGTGCTTTCGATCTGGCTGATGCCTTTGAACAGATGTGGGAGAAGAAGAGGTGAGAGGATAGCCAGGCGTACATGCGCTACTGCCACCAACATTTTACTGACTACTTGCTCAGATACCACGAGATCCTCTTCATGATCGACACCTGCCAAGCAAACACAATGTACAGCAAGCTCTACTCCCCCAATATCATCGCCACCGGCTCCTCGGAGCTCGACCAGTCCTCCTACTCCCACCATGCCGACAACGACGTCGGCGTCGCCGTCATCGACCGCTACACCTACTACAACCTCGAGTTCCTCGAATCGCAAGTCCAAGACCTGAGTTCCAAGAAGACGGTCGGCGAGCTCTTCGACAGCTACACGTACGAAAAGATCCACTCCCACGCTGGCGTGCGCTACGACCTCTTCCCCGGCGGCGCCGACGCCGCGCGGAGCCGTCGCATCACCGACTTTTTCGGCAACGTGCAGAACGTCGAGGTCGACGGCGCCAAGAACATGGTCCTCGACGAGGAGCTGCTGGAGCTCAGCCAAAAGATTGCCGCGCTGAAGCAGCGGGCGCAGGAGGCTGATGCGGCGGCCAAGAACGCATCGTTGGCGGAGGGTGCAAAGAGCCAGACCCCGGGTGTGAAGACGAGGGCCAAGCGGGTGCAGATGGCGAAACCGCTCACGAATGAGAATTGGTGGGAGAAGAAGATTATCGGGCTCACGGCCTTGATCGGTTGCGCGCTTCTCTGGGCTTTGGGGTCGTACTACGAAGCACCAAAGAGGAGGACTGATGATGCCAAGATGGCGACGGGCCAGAACGGCCATGCCGCCGTGAAAGCATGATCACTTTCCTTTCGGTCGCTTGTATTTTTATGTCTTTAGTTCACTTGCACGATGTGCATTAAGCATGGCGTTTCTCGGGATATGGAAGGGAATGATTCATTTATAGCTTGGGAGCTGGTTTCAAGCTTCATCTCAATCAGCAGGGATAGTTCATGACTGCTTCAAAAACAAGGGAAAATCCAATGCCATGCCTGATTATGCCCATTCTTCACCTCAATGTCAGTTGAACAGCGCCCCGTTCCAAATGTTTGGCTGTTGTTGGTGTTGGCGCAATTATCCGAAGTATTTCCATCCGCGCACCTCCATCCCGTTCCTCACCGAACCTTTCACCGAGCTGTTGTCATCCACTCTAAAATCTTGCTGAGCAAAGTCAATGCGTTTAACAACAGTCCATCAACCCCCCGTGCATTCTTCATGGAGGGATATAGACATCCCGTGATCTGCGAAAATGGATAGCTCAAAGGTTTGTTTAGTGATCTCCTTACGTCTTGGTGCTTCTCTGTCGGTCCTGCCTCGGGACGTGGTGCTCCCTCTCAGCTACATCCCGCGCTTACAATGGGTCCCCTGACCTCACTGTGGCCTCGTGTAAGTGACAGATGGAGTGGTGCCGTATCTCGTCTCATTCATCCCATAAGACTCTGTTGAATCGATACACACTACGCTCACTCGCTAGCACTACGTACCTTATCTTCTTGCCCTCTCCAGCATCCTTCTCGCGAGTTGATCATACACTCACCTCAACATCGTGACCTCTCATCTCAAACGAAAGCTCGTCATTTTCCCTTCATAATACATCCTCGGCCTTCCTTGAATGCCGACCTACTCATAGAAACCTCCTTCGCCTGCTGGAGTCAGCAATCATGGACGACAACGCCGTTCTCTCCAAAACCCTCAACCTCAACCCCCGAAACCACAACCACACACTAACACCCTTGAACGACGACCAGATCCCACCACTCAAAACCCTCACCCTCAAATCCAGGCCCCTCGCAAGCCACGCCCTCACCTTCTCCTGCGACGCTGAACTCGCCGTCGCCGCCGACGACTCGATCCACGTCTTCCTCCCCGAGTTCCCAACCCCAGAAGAACCGAACAACAAGCAGGAGCCATCCAAGGACGACAATGAAGATGCCCAAGCAACATCAAACCCAGCAGCAGACGAAGATCCCGCAGGTGTAGCAGCAGCAGCCCTCGCCGCCGCCGCAGCCGACGCCAAAGACGGCGAAAAGCTCTACCGCCAACAATTCTACACCTTCCAGCTCCGCATCCCCACCTCCCGCAAACCCGACCCGCGCATGAACGCCGCGCTCTTCGCCGCAAGAGGCCTCCCCATCCCCTCCTACGACGACGACTGGGCCGCCGGTGAAGCTGCTGCTGGCGGCCCCGGCGAAGCAGCCGTCCCGGACCCCTCCTCCGCATTCGAGGGCGTCGGCTCCGGGACGGTAACAGGTTACGGCGCCTCGCTGAACCAAGTCGTGGCAATAGAATGGTCCCCCGGAAACCTAGGCCGGAACTTAAGGGCGGTGTTGACCGTGATGCTGACCAACGGCGCGCTCCTCGTCATCGGCGAGGGAAGCGGGAGCGGGGGCGGTAGTACCAGCCACGGACCCGTCGATCTCGGCGCCCGGATGAGGAATTTTCGGGATTGGCGGATCTTGTGGGGCGTGGGCGCGAATTTACCGCTGCCGGAGCCGGATGCCGAGGAGGGCGGCGACGAAGGGGCGCATCTGCCGCGGGATAAAGTGCGGTCGTTCTCGTGGGCGAGGATGATCGGGACGGGCCAGGCGCTGCTGGCGTACGCGACGGATCAGGAAGAGGTCGTGGTGCTGAGCGCGCAGTATTACCTCCCCAACGAGATGGACGATGCGTCGGATGCTGGGTCGTATGTGTGGGAGGTGGAGGAGGTTGCGCGGTTTGATGGACGGGGACCGCACCCGAGCTTGGGCGTGAGTTTTGTTTCTTCCTTTCTTTCTACATCTTTCCTTGTTCACGATTCCCCCAGGAAATCCCTCTCTCAAGGGATGTTTGCTAACGATACATAGGTCCTGGACCCTGATTACATCCCCTACACCTCAGCCTTCTCCCTCAAATGGAGCCCCTGGCTACACTCAGGCGACACTCGAACCGCAATTCTTTCCTACTGCGCGAGAAACTACGTTGGCTTCCGCCGCATCACGATCCCGGCGGACTGGAAGCGCGGCGCGGCCGTCGAGATGGCCGTGGAGGAAGCCGACGTCACGGGCATCTGCACGAACCTGCTCTCCGACGCCTTTGTCGAGTGGGAGGACGCCGTCTGGGACCGTGACGACGTCAAAATCTGCCGGGGCGTCATCGCGTCTCCGTTCAAGGCTTTACCTTTTCAGGTTGCGCTCAACGGGCCCGAGGGCACGGCCAAGGAGCCTCACGGGACGGAGGTTTGCAAGACGACGTTTCCAGAGGATACGACGTCTCTGGACGCGACGAACCCAATTACGAGTAGGCCTCCCCCTCTTCCCTACGTCTATTGAAATAAAGCTTACAACGTCCATAATTAGGTCTCATCATCCATCCCCCAAACCTCTCCAAACAGACCAAAGCCCCAGGCTACTCTCTCATCCGCCTCTCCGCAACAGCCACAAACGACAACTGGTTCCAGCAAAGCACCGCCGACGGCGCCGCCTCGCCCTCCCCAGACTCCCTCCCCAAATGGGCCGAAACAATCTCCTCGACCGTCAAACTCTCCGTTCCCGTCACCATGCTCGGCCGCGGCGGTGGCGCCGGGGCGGGCGCGGTAGGCGGGGACGGCGAATCCGTTGCCTCGGGCGATGACTCGGACTCGGAGGACGACGACGACGATTTCGATTTACCCGAGGACGCGGGCGAGCAGATTCACCCGCACCGCGTGCGCATGTGGGGTATGACGATGACGCCTGCGGGGGGGATGAGCGCTGTGTTAGTGTCGCAGCATAGTACCCAGAAGCCGGAGAAGACTGTCAAGACGAAGGTTATGTTTGGGGGACGGGTTGGGAGTGGTGGGCAAGGGGCTACGGTGACAGCGGCGGGTGATGGCGATGAGATGGATGTTGACGGAGAGGACGACGGTGGGAGAGCGAGTAGGTTGCGGTACTGGGAGAAGCAGAGCACCGAGGCCAAGATGTGGGATTGGATGTATGCCGGCGGGCCTGTTGTTCCCGGTACGCTGTGGGCTGGCACCGTAGACGATACGAGGGCCGGGGATGATGGTTCGCTGAAGAAGAGGTTTGAGGAGGTTAAGGGGAAGCAGACGTGTGTGTTTTGTCATGCTTCTCTTGTTGACGAGGGGAAGGAGTCGATTTGCGAAAAGGGGCATATCTTTGGTGAGTCTTGCTTTGGTTTTCTGTCTCTCTCCCCCTTTTCGGGAGTTGGTTCGTTATCACTAACGTTAACGATAGCTACCTGCGCCTCAACCGGACTCGCGATCCTCGCCCCTGGCATTTCGAGAGCCTGTGCTGTTTGTGGTCTGCGGTGTCTTGTGGCTAAGGAGGTGGTCAAGATCGCGCGGGAACACATGGGTCCGGATGCCAAGGTGGATGCTTCGGAGGAGGCGTGTGGTGGATGTGGCGGCAAGTTCGTGGTGTAGACAGGGCATAGAAACGAGCTTTACCAAACGAGACCGAGGTCGAAATAGAGGTATCCGGTGTAGATACACTTCAGCCTCGCCGTGCCATTGAGGCCCGAAGAGAGAGACGTTGCCCCTTGGACCCACGTGACTGCAAAGTATGACAGGCAGGTGCTTCCCGTTCCTTCCTCCTTCCCGTCCCCAGCTCATCCACATCCACACACGATACGTACCTACCTTTTCAACCTGACCTTCATCCGATAACCTTTCTTACCACCTGAATACACAAGAAGCCTTCATATACCCCTCCAAGTCCATTCCTGTCACCAGCCAGCAGGCGCCCCCCTAGGTCGGGGGGTCAGGTCAAACTGGCTGGGTGTGGAGTGGTTTATGGTTAACAATTAAAATCGCCAACCAGCCTACTCGACGACAGGCTTAGCGCATACGAGTATCACGAGTTCGAGTCCCGGAATGAGCACCTAAAAAATTGAAAATTTCCCAGCATGAGCACCAAGACATGTAGCCCCCAGTTCAGCACCGGGGGGGTGAACTCTTTTTAGTTCATGCTTTGATTTTTTTGACGACCCTGTCTACGTTTGTCTCTTGTGCTTGGTCAAGAGTGTTTTGTAATAAAGTTCTAATAGTATTGTGCTTGTTATTGCTAGCTACTGTATTATTCGACACAAGTGTTGGCCATGTCTGCTCTCGGTCTACCTCCTAGGATTGTCGACGGCCCCTGAGTTTCGTCACCTTCGTAACAGAACATGAAGATGACTGACCGGTCTCCCTCACCATAGATAGATTAACGGCACGCTGAGTACCTCATTCAGAACACCAATGTGCATACCACGGCCTCACTAATGAACCCTCTTGCCAGTCTTGGTATAGCAGCCGAGAATGCCATTTGTATCAACCCAGACCACATTGGCTTGATAGAGAAACCCGTCAAAGTCAGTCGAGAGTGAGTGTATAATCAGGCAGAAAGGTGCGCTTACAGAGGCCAACTTCCTTGAACGCGAGGAGACCGACCTCCTTGAGAGCTGGATTGCCTGGCACCCAGCACTGCAGCGTTATATTCCCAATAGGTTCTTGCCCTGTCCCTACGGGCGGCGGGTTGGACAATGTGCACATCTGTCCATTTGAACCTCCACTTTTACGTTCAATGGGTTTGCGTTAGTTAACATCTCCTCCGCATCTCATAGGACTGACTACGCAAACTCTCAATCTGAACTTGGTTTCGACTCACTTTTCCCGCGCGACAAGTACGCCTTGATCGTTCGCCACGCATTGCTTGAGATCGAGCTGGCTCGTCACGAAAGTGTTATTTAACGCTTTGTTTGGACAATCGGCGAAGAGCCAAGTTTCGTTGAACTGGCGTGAGTCCATTTGGGATCTCCATATGTTGTTCAGGTCAAAGTGAGTGCAGTTGCCCGCCACTGTATGCGCGCAGGGAAACTCGTTGTGGCAAGCCGACTTCTTGTCTGCAGCGGTCGCTACGTTGATGATGGCGAGACTGGCGATTATGTTGAAGAGCTTCATGTTTGCGATGGACCTGGCTGATCAGGCAGGATGACTTGAGATCTGAGAAGCTGAGGAACTTTGAAGGTTGAAAAAGGCTATTAGGTGTAGCGTAGAAGCGGTATGAAGGTGTGAGAGGTCAGTATATGGAGCGCCTTCTTCAGACCATTCGACGGCATTGAATACCGAATCCGCGGGGTCCAAATGGCGTTGATGTAGATAATCAACGCGCGAACCAACAGCGAGAGACGTCAAGAGGCTGATCATGAACAGTTGGCAGTCGAGGACAGACAACAAGCGACGATGAAACAGCCCCCGAAAGCTTGGGGTCGGCCTGGGCAGCGTTGGAATAGGTCTACCAGCCCAAAGGAAGGCAAACTGCGGGTAGAGGCAGTTGGCTCTTTACAACAAGGCAGTCGGCGGCTCAGGATCATTCGTTCCGAACTTCGAAGATGATGCGTGAACGTCCAGATAACTTCAATAAATCAACATCAGCATCTTCTGGCAGATGACTTCATGTTTGCTCCGTATCTCCCCAGCAAGGACCGTTGAAACTGATGGGTCACGCGCGCGTCTATCCTTTCTAGCAAACCAACAGTTTCCCAAGGGCCAAACTTGAAGCTTTTTCACACATAAAGAAGTCAGGTTGAACAGCTGTCCTACAGCTTGTTTGTTGGAAGTTTGTAATTAGCCGCTCGTCAAAAAGGGGGCTCGTTTCGCGTCAACTGTTTCTTTGTCTTGAAAAGTGTTGCTTGGGTTGCTCTGAAAGCTCCATTCTTTCAAACTATATATATTGAATCTCGCGATTCGGGACTGAAAAACTATTAGTCGAACATAATTTGATGTTTCGAATCCATGCTTAGCAAGTATGCGGCCCTCGGATACCCCTGGCAGGTAATCTCTCGGCACCGGCTTCATGCTTCAATCATGATGTCTGGAATTCTACAGTGTTGGTTACTTATGAAATTTGGGACTTGATCCAACGAACGTGAGTTCACCCTGGAATCATAAAGCAATGCAACGTCTACATATAGCTTCGTACTTAGGGTACATGAACCGGCCCCCAATCCCGCGGTGAAGCCATGCCTTACCCCTACGACGCAACAATCTTCCAAGGACTGCGCGAGAACCGATTCTCCGGATCATATTTCCCCTTTAACTCCACCAACCTCCTCGCATTCTCCCCGAACCCTTCCTTGACACCAACATCGCTGCTCGCATAGTTGTTATACTGTCCCACACCGCCCCTCTCACCAGTATGATTCAACCCTTTGATCTTCGCCGCCAAAGCCCGGTTCCAGCCCCTGATCATGCCGTCCTTGGCCGGATCCGTCCAGCAGGTCAAGACCATGCAGTCAAAGTATGTTCCGCGATTCGAGTACGCCGTCGCCCCGAATGGCACGCTCACCACCTTGTCTTTCTTGTAAATTTCCACGGCCAGGATGCTCCCCCGCATGTCGTTGCCCTTGGCCGTTTCCTCGTCGACGCGCGAGTAAAACTCCCTGCTCATCTCCTCCCATTTCGCTAGCTCAAAGGGCGCAGTGAGGTTGGTTCCGCCCATCAACCGTCTTGCGCCGGGGCCCTGGAGCTCATCGAGGATCGTGTTGGCTGTTGGGTAATCCATCTCGGCTGCCATGTTCACCAGCGGTCCAACATCAAGGAGTCCCTTGAAGATACCCTCCGTCGCCTCTTCCCCCGTGCCGTTATGGAACGGCTGCACGATAATCATAGGCTTCGCATCGGGCCCAAGCGGACCGTAAGCAAACCCCATGATAACAAACTGTCTCCCATCCATCTTTTCCACAAACCTATTCGCCCAAGAAACCAACGCAGGCAGCTGCGAGTTAGCAAACATCAAAGCCCCATACCACACCCTCCCCTGAGGAAACACCTCCGAAGTAAACCTCGTAACGACACCAAAACTCGCCCCAGCGCCGCGCAGCGCCCAAAACAAGTCAGCATTCTCCGTCTCCGACACAGTAACAATCGACCCGTCAGCGAGAACAACCTCCACTTCCACGAGACAATCGACCGCAAGGCCATGAAGCCCGCTTAACAGCCCCTGTCCGCCGCCAAGCACGAGTCCGCCGACGCCCGTGTGCGATACCGTCCCGCCGACGGTCGCGAGATCGTGCTTCCACGCCGCGGCGTCGACGTCTTTCCAGGTGCAGCCGCCGCCGTAGGTGACGAGGCGTCTTTCGGGGTCGACCGTTACGTCGCGGAGGTGGGATGCTAGGTGAATCACCATCCCGCCGTCCGAGGATGAGGTCCCCGCGGTGGAGTGGCCTCCGCCGCTGGTGGTGAAGGGGATGCCGTGTTTTGTGGCGAAGCGGATGGCTGCCGAGACGTCGTGGGCCGACTTTGGCTTGACGACTATACCCTGCGAAGGTTTCAGAGGTGTTTCTTTGCGTGCTGCATCAATGAAAAGGGAATGGGGGTTGAGGGGCTTACCGCTGTCTTGATGCAGACGATGGACCATCGCACGAGACTTTCTTCGTATCCCTCATCCCCGGGCAGGAGAACCTCGCCATTGATATCTGCCCTCAGGGCTGGCACTTCTTGTTGCCACGATGTCATATTGGTTTTTTGGTTTTTTTTTTAATGGTGTCTAATGGGGCAGTAGGTCAAGTGCGGTCTCCCAGTATATTGAGTATTTGTGGTGGTTGATTTTAAGTGTGAGACCTGTTGACAGTACTCGGCGCTAGAAACAATGTCTGACAACGCCAATCACCTCTAAAGTTCCTCGTTCCGACCGATTAGGCAAAGAACGAGGACAGAAAAACGAGGCCATGAATAAGCATGATTCTGTCAAATCATTGGATGCAGCGTCCCAGAAAAGCCATGAGCTCTCTCGCCTGTCAGCACTAAAAGGGAACTAAGACGGATCCTTTGTGAGAGGTGTGTTAGCAATCCCGTTCGCAGAGAGGATGTCATTCACTCGCGGATGCTGGGTGGCGGAGGATGTGCTAGACAAACACAAGTCCCCAACTGGGAGCTGAATCCCAAAGTCAACCTCCAAGATTGGACGATCTGTATGATGAGTTCATCGGGGAAAGGACGAATATCCGCCAGGAGCGTCCGGAACAGTTGTTCTTGAGGTTTGTGTAGAGTCTTGCAGTTGAAATGACAGTTGCCGAGGGGACATGGAAGCCTGAAATGCTGCTCCTCTGATCGTCACACAGTCTAACGCCTCCAGACTCAGTAACAGGGCTATCGGAGCATGTTCGACCTAGTTGTCCACGACAACTGATTCTCTGCACCAATTCGTAGTCCAGAATATTGCAAGTCCACTTCTGTCTAGTCTGTACTGGCAACTTAAATCTCAGCCAAACTCTCCCCCTTCACATTCACAATCCTGACCTTACCACCACCTCGGCTCCCAGACACAATAACAGCCTCATCCACAACCCCTCCGCATCCCACCCAAAGTCAACAACCCCGCCGCCCCGGATCCGCAACCCCTTGACGTTCCCGCCGCCCCACCTCGCCGGGATAGCGGGCCCGAGCACCACCGTCCTCACCTCCTCCCCCTCCTTCCGGGACCCGGCGGAGACATACGGCAACGGCAGATCCACGACAAGCATACTCAGCACCGCACCACTCAACCCGAAATTCGCATCAATCTGAAACGGCGCCCCCGTACCGGAATACATACTCAGCCCGTTGCCCGCGAAATTCACATCAATCGCGTACCGGAGCTGGTCGTACGCCCTTTCCGTATCGTTGAGACGCGCCCAGCATGCAGCGCGCCACACTTTGGCCCAGCCTGCGTTTGCGTCGGGCGCGTTGCCCCGTCCGCGGGAGACGAGCGTCTCTCGGACGGCGGATTGGATTGTAGCATTGGAAGCGTAGCCGCCTAAGAAGGAGGAGATGGAGGTGCCGGGATACCAGCCCGTCAGGTGGGATAAATGGCGGTGGGTAGACGGTTTATCCGAGTTATACGGTGCTGATTCGGGGAGTTTCCATTCCTTGAGGCCGCCCCATGTCGCGACGTGGACGCCTTTATCCAGTTTCGCGAGGGAAGCTGAGACGGCGTCGAGAAAGTCCTGAACCTCGGCAGAAGCAGAAGCAGAGGGGAGGACGGATGCGCCGAGGAGGGTGTATTCAAAGACTTGGTGGATCATCTGGTGGTAGTGCGCGCAGCCAAAGGTCGTGGGGCCGGTCTCCGGGCTGTTGCAGGGGTTTACTACCAGCGTTCCGTCGCGGGAGAAGGCGTCGTCTTGGAGCTGGGTGAGCCAGAAGGCGGCGACGCCCTTGATGAGGGGGTAGCCTTGGGACGCGAACCAGGTGGCGTCGCGGGTGTAGTCGTAGGCGTCGAAAACGTGTTGCATCATCCAGGCTGCTGCTGCTGGGTCTTTGGGGTGGTGTTAGTCGATTCGTTGGTTATGTATGAGAGAGAGAGGGGGGGGAGAAGGAGAAAGCCAACGTACAATTCGCCCACTCCGCGCCCTCCTTCAGCGCAGTATGCCCAAACACATTCATCTCATTATGCACAACCCACCCGCTACTCGCATTATAAATCAACCTCGCCGTCTCCGTGCCGCGCGGAACCCACGTATCCTCCATGTAATCCCACAGGGCCCCCTGCGTCGCCCCCCGCCCAGCCCCGTCTGGTCCGCGTGCCAGTAGTTCATCTGCAAGTTAATATTGGCGTGGTAATCCGCGCTCCACGCGGGCCAGAGCTGCTCCGTCCAGCGGCCCTGGAGGTTGGCGGGAAGAGAGTTTGCGCGGGAGGAGGCGATAAGGAGGTGTCGGCCGTAGTCGAAGAGGAGGGCTTCGAGGTAGGGGTCGCCACCTTCGGGGATGGTGGAGTCGTAGGAGGCAATGAGCTGGGAGGTTTCTGTCGTGGAAGAGTTGAGGGGGTCTGGGAGGGTGAGGGTGAAGGCGGATTGGAGGGCTTGGTAGTCTGCGATGTGGGAGGATAGGAGGTCGGAGAAGGGCTTTGAGGAGGCGGTTGTGGAGAGGGATTCGATTTTGGGACCTGGGTCTTGGCCTTTGAAGGAGTAGGAGGAGGCTGGGTTGCCTTTCTTTTGGTCGTAGTTTGTTTCGGCGCTGATGATTATTGTGAGGTTAGTCTGGCCTGGTGAAGGTGTGACTTTGAGAAGACCGGAGGATGTACAGTTCGTGATGGCGCTGGATGCACTCTCTGAGGCGAGCTTCGCGATGGAGTCGAACTTCATGCCCTCAGGCGGACCAAGCTGCGTGACGCCGGTGAAGCGGACGTGATCCGCACCGCAGGTTACGTGATAGGTATTGGCTTCAATGAGCTGGTTCTCGAGACCTATTGTGACGGCGGGCAAGGTCGTTGTGCCGTTGCTTGCGGCAGAAGAAGAGGTAGCGGCGATGTGGTAGACGCATACTTGGTCCGGGTACGAGCAGAGATTGGTGATTTCGTAGTCTGCCGCGTTTGCGGTGAACGTTGTCGTATGGACGCCTGTCGTGAGGTCGAGGGTGCGTTTGTACGAAGTGTAGTTGCCCACGCCATCGATTGTGACTGTCAGGTTTGCCAGGACGCGGTTGCCGCCATAGTTTGCTCCTGAGCCGAGGATGGGGGAGACATCTTGTTATTGCGTGTTAGCAATACGGCCCTGACCGAGACTTGAACGAGACTCTTGTTTACCTCCAGTCCCGTTCTCAAAGATGAATGAGCGGATCTCAGGAAGAGCGTCGTATTTGGGCTCTGTTGGGTTGCCGCCTGTGTAATTCTATCAGGAAGCCTCCATTAGTAGACGTCTACTTTTTTCCAGAGATGCGTCCAGGAACTCACCGATGCCTCAAAGGGTCCACCAGCCCATAAAGAGTCAATGTTCAGGTTAACCTTTTCCGCATGAGGCGGGCCAAACGGAATCGCTAAGAGTATGTCAACATCTTGGCCACGGTTTAAGGTCAAATACTTTCAAGTCTAGACTCTGGACTCACCCCCGAGTTTGCCATTGCCGATAGGATACCCAGTCTTGAGCAAATACGTATCCGAACTCGAATCTCCGTACGTCGCAGGGATCGAAGACCAGAGAGAGCGAGCCTCGCACGCCGCGAAGCTGGCGCAGAGTGTCAGCGCTCGGCTTGACGTAACCTTCATCGTTAAAGCAACTTGAGGTCCGGGTTCAACTTAACCTACACAGCTCTTCATGATAAAGGCCAAAATCGGACTTGGCCTCTTCTTAAAAGGCCATTGACCAATCAACCCCGCATTTCAGTCATTACATCAATGTCACCAAAAATCTCGCGTGGTTACGTAGTAAACAGCAGCATCACTTCATCTCGGGGAACGCGGAGTCGTGTGCGTTGCGTGAGGAGGAGGCACACCGTCAAGCGGGGGGGAGTCGCTTGGTGTGGAGACGATCTGCTTCGTGCGCGCATGCAATACCCATTGTCCGTGATTTCCCTCCAATGACGGTGTCAGTCATCAATGTTTCGCAGGTCACGGTTTTTGCTCCGCTTTCTATCTTTTGTGCCTGGCTACGGGACTTGGCAAATCTATTATGCTTTGGGGTATCCGGTGAAGGGTGGTTGATCGACTCCGATTCGGGCCGTTGGGGGAAATCGCTTGCTGCTGCTTGGTGAACTGCGGGGTTGCGAGCCGAGAAACAAGATTCTTGGCGCGCGGATTGCTTCAGGCGCCCCAAGATGTGAATTCGGTGATGAATTGCGTAGCGAATGCACAAGTCACCCGACTCTAGTAAGTGTTTCCGCAGTGTTGTAGTATTGCTCTGTCTTACCCCTCAGCGATGTTGGATCAGGTGTGTGTGTCTTACCTCGTATAACAAAGACATCGTCACACCTTGAGCCAGGCCGCGCCGCGGGATTTTGAGAATGCGACGTTGGCTACTGGTCGTACAATAGGATAAGATAGGATAGGAAGAAGTGCAGAGTCAGGAGAATATATGAGATCAAATCAAGTCCTGATAGTCTATAGAACACGGGCAATTAACTCCAACTAGATGAAGGGCATGGGTGGGGTCGGGGGGCAAGAGGTCAGGTATCGCATACTTCCGCAGTCAATTGTGACCAGGGCATTCCTCGTTAATCTTGGTAACATGCAGGGCAGGACTCGATACATGAAAGAGATCTACTACCCGCGTGGGCATGGATGTACTAACTGTCACCATCATCCCACCGGCCGACTGAGGTCCAAGGTAGGATGACAGGTTCCGCCGAACGAATGGCATTCAAAGTCGGACAAGCTGTCGCGCGGCTGGTCTTTATTGAACACTGGAATAGTATTCAAATCTGAGATTTCTCTTCGTAATCGTGGGTCTCATCTACTCCAATGACGGAAAGGCACAGAATCATATTCAACAATTCTGGTGGACACATTTAGGCTTGAACTTGTTTCTCATTGATTTTCGAGTACTCTCTCCATCTGGCAGCATATACATGCCAACGGAGCCACGTACTTCAGTCTCGTCACTCTCCTTCCTTTACTACACGCTCTCTCACACAAATTTCCCTCTCCTCCATGGCTCGCAAAGCCCTCCAGTCTCGGTAAATACCCCAAAGGGCGGGTTCAATGTACAGTTCCTCCAAGGAATCCCGCACGATTGGCCTTATATGTACACATCAAGAAAGGCGACCCTTCTTGAAGAAAAACAAGACATTATATGAATGGAACAAGAATGGCACACACGCTCGAACAAAGTTTTTGATGAAGTGAGAAATGGTCGTAACAGGATGAGTGGCTGGCTTAGCCGGCAACACCAGTGGCGGGGTACCCTATTCGTTCTCATTAGTATTTGTTTTCGTGATAAAATCCGTAGGGAGAATAACTTACACCATGAGCATGTTGCGATAATGGCATACAGACAGATGAGCTGCAGCCCCTCGAGCCAGTGACTCTTGCCGTCTGCAATCAAGTAGTTGACCAAAAGAACGGCGACGAACAGAACAGCAACCTGGAAAAGGTCGAAGCTGAGCGTCATGGCGTCATTACCCATACCCCAGCCGATGATGATCAACAACGGAATCAGGAACAGCGCGACCTGCATAGACGAACCGACGGCAACACCAATAGCGAGATCCATCTTATCCTTGATAGCGACAGTGACAGCGGTGGCGTGCTCGGCAGCGTTACCAACAATAGGCAAAAGAATGAGACCGACAAACTCCTCGCTGATACCGCCCTCCTTGGTGACGTAGTCGATGGAGCTGACCATGGCTTCGGCGCAGAAGGCGATGAGAACGGTGGCTCCGATGAGAGTGCCGACGGCGACCAAGAAGTGCAGCTGGGGCTCCTCCTCCTCATCGTCATCTTCCTCGTGGCGCTGCATCATCATGCGGCTCAACTCCTGCCTCTCGTTCTCGCTCTCTCCGCGAACACCGGTCTGAGCCATGCGCGCTCCAGTGCCGGCCAATCCGCGAGCGAGAGCGCCCTCCTTCAAGCCGCCACGGCTCCAGGGCTTGGCGGCAACCTTTTGCGACTCCTCGTTGAAGATGGCGTTGTGGGTCTTGAGCTGGAAGAACAGGTACGAGGCGTAAATGATGAGCAAAATGACGGCTGTGCCGCGGGAGAGAGCGGCGACGTGTACGTTGTTGTCAGTGCCGTCATTCTTGTCGAATACGGTGGGAACGATGACGGAGGCAACAGCGAGAGCCAAGAGTGACGCGGCGGTCTGGGCGACGGTGGTGTTGAAGTATTGCTCTGATCGGTTGATTCCGCCAAAGAAGAAGCAGAAGCCCATGACGAGCAGCAAGTTGGAGAGAATGGAACCAATAAGTGACGTCTGCACAATGAGGACCTTTCCTTCAGCCAAGGCGAGAATAGCGACAATGAGTTCGACGGCGTTTCCGAAAGTTGCGTTGAGAAGACCTCCCAATGTTTCACCCGTCCTCAGCGCGATTTCCTCGGTTGCGAATCCCAGCATGGCGGCCAAGGGGATAATGGCGATGAAGTTGACGACGAATACGGCAATTTTGTTGATAGAGGAGACGTAGCTGATGGCGATACCGACGGGTGCTGCCAAGATCAAAATGTTGATATATGAGCTGAGCAGGGTTCGTTGGAGCTGGTTGGCGACGGTGAATGGCGTTTTCGGCTGGACGTGTCGGATCAGGCCGGACTTTTGCTTCTTGGCTTTGGGCCTCTCCTCCTCTTCTTGCGGCAGGTCCTCACCTTGTGAGTTTTCCGTCTTTCGATTCCTTACTCCGCCATCCTCGGGCTTGTTCTCAAACATTGTGTCGCCGCTGCCGCTTCCCGTTCCTGATCTCGTCTCCTTGCCCAAGCTGTTGCGTACTGTCTCTGAATCTCTGGGTGCGGGCTCACTTTGGACGTGATGTATCGCCTCGTCTGTCTCCCCCTCTTCCGCGGGCACCTCGCGCTGTGCCTCAAGATTGGCGCCATCCCAGGTAGATCGTTTACTCGGTTGGTTCTCCCATGATACGTGACGGAATGGGTTCCATGTTTGCTCCTGACTCCGGCGGCTGAGGCCGTGAGCTTTGCGTTTGATATCGAAGTGGTTGACTGAGCCGATGAGTGACGGCATGGTCAGTTATATGTTTGCAGCGGGCTGAGCGCTGGCGCTTTGGGATTGACAGGTGGAAAGATGAGGAGGGAAACAAATTGAATAGGTGAGGTGAGGTAAGGTATGGTCAAGGGGAGTGGTTCGTTAAGTGAAATAGGGTAATGACGTGAAACTAGCTGTGTGGAGTGCAGGTGGGAATGATTTGTGGAGGCGACGGAGGGAACGGGGGTGGTCTGGTGTGGACGAGAGACAATTGCTTGAGGTCACACTTGACTCTCGGCGGTTGCACAGGCAATTGGCGGGAGAGGGATGAGACTAGAGCGGTAGTCTAGAAGATAGTCTCCCACCTGCGAGTGGAAAGGGAGGGGGAATTGGAGGTAAGGGGTATGGAGAAAGAAACAACAATAACAACACTCCGTGGAGAGAAGGGAAACAAATTAACAGAGCGGTGATATGGGAAACAGAGTGAAAGTTGTGTAATGTGTTTTGCGAATGTTCCTTTGGGCTCTGCTGTCCTGCCAAGAAAGACGATGCAACGGTGACTGGGGGCAAGATGGGGATAGGGGACGGGGGTAGGCGGGTAATGAATGGGATTTCGGTCTTTTGGCTGGAAGTGAAGACTTAGGTAATAAGGCAAGAAAGGTACTCACAGGTGTTCATGCTGTGCTGTGCTGTGCCGTGCCGCGCCTGGGAGGTGACGACGGCTATTTGGGTGGTGGGTACGAAGTATTCGTAAGGTAAAGTGGTGTATTGGTGACTTGGGTGTTGGTGGAGTGCTTGGGCTTGTGCTTTTTGTGGCAAAGATCGGATCGCTTCAGATCAGCGCCCAGATGTTGAGACGAAACGCGAACCGAGCTGTGAGTCGGGGTTCTTGTAGTGACCTTGTTCCGGGGTTCCTCGTTGGTTGGATGGTTGGGTATGTATTGAAATGCTTGATGAGAGAAGACGTCGACAATGATATTGCTGTTGTTGTTGTCGTTCTCTCTTATGGCGCAGATGAGAGCTTTGAGCTTTGGAATGAAATGATCAACTGTGGCGCGGGAGAGAGGCCTCCTTGGCGCAAGTCTTTCCGTGTCTGGGGGCCGGGATGCCGGAGATGAGACGGGTCCAGTCCGATTGACGGTCGGTACTCTGGGTAGAAGGTGAAAGGGACTGCAAAATCTGCCAAGCCAATCACTGGTAACCGCAGAGAAGACGCGCAAGCCAAGACCGGTTGCCGCCGCTATGGAGAATAACGGTGCAGCACTGCAGAGAGAAGGAGAGCCTAACTGACGACAACGACTGGGCTCGGCCGGGGCTGTGTGAGGAGGTACTGCGCTGTCGGTCGGCGGTGTGACGGCGGCGAAGAAGAGGTGAACAAGTGGTTGCGAGCTGTCTGGTTTGGGCCTTTCGCAACGGCGGGTGTGTCGAGGGGAGTAGCGTATATGCAACTAGGTGAGGCAGTGCAAGTGCTTTTTTCTCTCGGAAAAGTGGGAAGCAGAGCTGGAAGGGTACGAGTGCGAGTCGTGTACGAATATCCGTACGGCGTAAGGTCCCTTGAGTCTTGACTTGGTTGTCGGATGACCTTAGTCAGCGCAAGATGGGACGGTTGATGGCTGAGTTCTCAGAGTTTATGTTTGATGGCCGAGGGTGAGACTCGAGGGTGAGATGAAGAAAGTGTGAGAGATGAGAGGTGAGAAGGACGAGAGATGGTTTGGAAGAAAGGGGAGTGAGGGAGCTTTAGCTAGTTCTTGGCCCCTGGATGGCACTAAGATGAAAATCGTTACGGTCCCATGGCGACCACAACATTGGCCATACTCAATGAGAGGCGGCAGAGAGAGAGACGAGTGAGAGACGGGAGATGAGAGAATGGCGTTGAATGGGCTGGGGGCGTTTCACAGTGGCAGGCCCTACGTCAGATTCAGCTGTGTACTGCGTACAGAGTAGTGTGTCCTACCTAACATTACCTTATTTTGTTTGCATATGCACCACCCAAGGTAAGGTAAGGTCGTGACCACAGCAATAAGGTGCCAATAGCACAGAAGCGCCGTTGATTGCAGCCATCCACCGATGCGCAGACGCTAATTTCCCTGAATCGACACCTTCCATTCCCATTTGAACGTTTCTCCCTCACTGTCCCTGCCTGATGCCACACATAAAGTGGCCACGCAACGAACGACATGAAAAGTCGAGAAAGTAGCAAGCGAATGGCAGCTTCCTTCTGTTTTCCACTCCTTCCCAAGCTCATGTTGAAGGTGATGACTGGCAAGTGCAACTGCTTGATGAGTGACTTCCCCAAGCCCCCTTTCACGTCTGTAAAGCGGGGCAACGGGTCTCGTCCCTGCCAATTGCGGTCCCCCTTTCCTCCGTGCCTTTTCAAGTTCTCCCACTTCCCTTGCCGTTTACCTTAGGGTAGGTACACTACCGTCAGTGTTCATTGCCATTTCATCGAATAAACCCCCTGCGGATGAAATCCGTCCAATTGAGCCATCACAAATAAACCATCCAAACAGCATCCAGACACATCTTCAGGACGTCGTTGATGTCGTCACAACCCCGGTGACGTGCCAAGCCGCCGCCACGCCTCTCGAGTCTCTCCCCAATCCTCCAATCCTACCCTGCACAGCAAAACAAGACACGACAGCACCAAATGCGCGCCCAAAACAAGCTTCTGCCAAGCCCCATTTTTGCCAAGCATCAGAACACAAGACTTGCCAAGGCGGTCACCAGTCGATCGCATCGTCTTGGCCATTGCTTCTTCAAATTCATCAGTCTGAAATTCTTGTCTCTCGTACAATTTGGCACATTTCTCGAATCGAACTAGAATGGGGTTCAAGACAAAGTGGTCCAGGTCCACCTGCATACATGGAATTACTCGTTGAGTCGCATCATCGTCAGGTCAAATCCATTCGAGACTTCGAGTGTGGTGGGTGGGGCGCACAATGACATCAGCCACCTACACTCACCACCAACTCAAATCGCTCCCCAGGGCCAGCCACACCTTTCTTTCTTTCTTTCTTCTACCTCCCTCCGTCGACTCGGGACTGTCTGACAGTCGAGACCGCAACACCCGCTTCGAATCAGGTAAAACCACCTCATACTTTCCCAATACCCCATCCGTGACAAGGGGTGGAACAGACAGTTAGACAGCTCGACCACCAGCTGCCACTTAACCTTTTGCCTCATTCAGGCACTCTCGCCCACCCACACCAAGAATGACGGGTTCCAGACCAAGGTAGATCCCATCCCCCCCAATCCCAAACCTATCCGAGTCTTTGGGAGTATGTGCTTTACTATGCGCCCACCGCCTTCCTCCGGCATCTTCCACTCTTTGCTTCTGTATCCGTAATCTTGACCGATTCGCGATTCGAATTGTTACTTCGTACGCGCCCACAAAGGAAAATGCCCCGGCATTGCAATTAAACTTCACACAGCCCGCCCCCTATAAAGCCACACCTCGGTACGGAACCGGTACGGGAAGTGGTGTGTGGCTGGGGTAAGGTACGCCTGGAACGTACCGAAAGTCAATTGGCGTTGCCAACAAGCCACCTCCCGCATCCCGACGGGAAAGTCACATGACGCCTTGTCGACGCCACCCGAGCCGGCGGCTACTGTGTAAATCTCCGACCAGACGCCTTCATGTGGCGCAGCAACGCCCGCAGAAGTGCATATGCCAGATCCCAGGTTTTTGGTCTGTACAGCTGAGCCACACATCACCAGCGTAAACCGGCCACACCAGTCCTCACTTGATCCGGTAGCAATATCGCTCATCATATCACGAGGGGCGAAGAGTTCAAAATCATGACGGTCTTCAGTCCAAGAGTCTCTGTGATTCGTACTATTGAAGAAAGGGTCATTGGAGAAAGCATCAGGGGAGAGATCAAGAGGGCAGAAGGTGGCTGGTGGCCTCCGCTTACTTTGCATGACTTGACTCACATGATGGCCGTTCAATTTGGCACAGCCATTGCATAGCAGTCAACTTCCGAAAGTGAGACGAGAGCCCAGGGCAGAAGACCCTCTCAAGAATGATAATGGTCGCGCAAGAGAACGTGCAAAGGCCCTAATTGGACAAATCTAGACAGATATTGTGAAAGATCACACAGTATCAACGCTAGTACTATGTTCATGAGCTTCATAATCATTTACACAGAAAAAGAAAATCCACACCAGTATACACTATCCACACAATCACATCACTCCCTCTCCCTCTCCCTAACCTCCCTCCTAGGCCCCCCACCCCCCAACCCAAGCCCATCCTGCACACTCGCCCTCCTCAAAAACTGCATCCCCGCCGCCGGACTACTCATCAAGCTCCTCGGCCCGGGACTCGGGCTCCCTCCACCAATATGCAATCCCCGGAGCCCTTCCGGCCCACCTCCACCAACTCCACCTCCGTACCCAAGCCCACCACCGCCAGAATGCAAATCCCCCAGAACACCCGCCGGCAGCCCCAACATTGGTATACTCGCCTCCGGCACAGCCTCAAGCCCAACGACAGTAGGCCTCATCGCTCCCGGCGTAGTCATGGCCTGCGGCGGGCCCCGCTCCAGCGTCTCCTTGTAAAATGCCTCCAGCCCCGGTCCGTCGTTGCAAAACGCCTCGAGCTCCGTGAGGATCGGGATCGGGTCCACCGCGGCCGTCGTGTTTGCCGCTGATGTCGTCGTCGCCGCACCGCCAGAAGGTCCCCCAGATGCGCTGGAACTCGCTCTCATGTCCGACGCCCTCACCGCCGGCGACCCACCAGCGCCGCCCCCAGCATAGAAAACGGGCTTCACCATCGGACTGCTCATCGGCGTCGGCTCCGGTATGCCAAAGGGCGTGTACGAGCCCACGGGTATAATCCTACCCCCGCGCTCAACGACATTATTCGCACCAACACCACCACCACCACTGCCGCTGGCAGCGCTGCTATTCGCCTCCCTCATATCCTTGAGCTCCTTATCCCGCGCCGTCCAAGCCCGATTACTAAAGAGCCGGTTGGCCAGTACAAGAAAGTGTCCCTCGTCCGTAATCTCCGCCAGCAGCACCCCGGACCGGTGGATATACTGCGAATACTTGAAATCCGGCCGGCCCCACGAGTACCTCACCTCGACGTCGCGCGGGAAATTCGATGCCGCCTCCATGTCGAGCACGAAATCGAATTTCCGCATCAGCACTTTTTGGTAAAAGTGTTTCCCCGGCGCCGTCTGCGGCGAGAATGAGTTGGGCTCGTAGTACGTCACCGGCTGCTGGCTCGGCGGCGGCACGGACAGCTTGATAAGGTAAGGCCGCCTAAAGGGGTTCACCTCCGTGATGGAGCACGCTTCCTTGATGGGCACCTCGACCAGCCGCAGGCCGTACGTCGCCGCCTCGCGCGCCCAGCCCTCAACCACGTCCTCGATCAGCTTCGCCGTCACGTTCATCCAGTCGATGCGGATGTGGTAGCAGTTGTCCGGGTTGTGGAGACGGTCGTAGTGTAGGTCGACGCGCTCGGGCCGGTACGACCGCTTGCGGTGGTCCACGTCGTATTTGATGACTTTGCTGAGGCAGACCTTGGGCACTTTTTTGTTGCTAAACATGACAGAGTACGCCGTCGGCGTGGTGGCGCCCGAGATGGGCGAGTTCTCCTCGTTGATCGACGTCGGCCGGGAAATCATGCCCGGCCGCGGCGAGTCGCGCGGGACGTTTTCCGACATGGGCGTCGAGGGCACCGAGACGTCGCGGCCCCGACGCGAGTTGAACCAGCCCGGCGGGTGCGGTTTGGCGTACTCGGTAGCAACGGTGTAAAAGTACTGCCCGTCCCTAAATACGTGCCGTCGCTCAACGTGCTCAAACAGCCCGCCGCGGTCCTTCTTGTCGTCCGACGGCCGGTCGTACGTCTTGACCATGAGCATATTGCCCAGCTGCTCCGCCTCCTCGCGGCTGTCCAGGTCCTCAAAGTTGTCCATGAGCCACGTCGTCATGTCGGAGCCGATGAAGCAGTTGTAGTGCAGCCGCAGATGCCACCGCCGGTTCTGCAGCTTGACGCCGCCGTTCTCGACAGGCTGCTGGATCGCTTCGGCCAGCGCCGAGAGGTTGAGGTTGGATTTACGAAAGTGCTCCCGGCTGGTAATGAGCTGTCCCTTGCGGTTCTCGCCCAGGCCCTCCACCAAGGGCAAGTTGTCGAGCTCGGCCGCGATGACGACGGACGGGTCTTCCGTCTTGTACACAATGTCTAGGGGGTTGGGATCGCGCTTCGACTTGGCCGTCTGGTACCTCCTCTCAAACGGCGGGATGTACCGGTACTTTTGCCATGACAATGAAAGCCGTCTGATACCCTCTAAGCGCACCTCCTCGGCGTTGTCGCCGGCCTGGTTCCTAGGCACTGCCGACGACCGTGACACCATGGGGATGAGCACGAATCGCGTCCTCCAGAACCTCAGGTTCTCCGTCATCTCGTCGTGGTGACCAGCGAGATACGAGTCAATGTAGTTCCAGTTTCTGTCGGGTTTCGGTGTGGAAATGTCAACCTCCTGCGTCCGATACCCGCTTTCCATCAACGTCCGGATCGCCGGCCTATACAACGGGCCGGAATGGGAGTTCCCAACCGTCAACTCGGCCGGTTTGCGTATGTAAATATTCACCTCCACCTCTGTGCCATTCACACACGAAAGCTGGTGTATCGTGTTGCCCACCGAAAGGAAGATGCTCGTGCCGTCTTCCATCGCCTGGTCGCGTGAGAAAATGTCGGCGATCCGCAGCAGCTTCTGCCCAAACGCTTTTGCGACAGACGGGCCGATAACAACTTGGAAGCCTTGCGAAAAACGGAGGCTGATCAGCTCCCGCAGAAACTCCTCTCTTGATTTCGGCTCCTCCGTAAGCTCGTCGTCGGCGTTCTGCGCAATGACATACGGCTGTCTCTGGTACTCCGTGTCAAACTGTGATTTTGAAGGAAAGTACTCGGTCGTGAGCGGCACAGCGGCCGGACAGCACAGGGCTTTCCACTTCATGACCTTCATCTCCGAAGTCCGGGGGAACACATGCTGCCACCGGCTGTAGAGCACGGTATCATCCACCTTGTTCCTGTCCGGGTTCGACGGGTTCAGCACCGTGAGCCAGGGCGAGATGGCCGTCATTGGCGACAATGTAGACGGTAACTCGGGCATAGCACCAGCGCGCAGCTTACTATTGAACATTTTCTGATTGTCTTCCTCTGCTCTGAACACGTGAGAGTTCCTCTGGTCGGGATCCTCCCGGAAATGGTCCTTGCGCGCCAGTGACGACGGCAGGACGGTGCCGTACCTATGCTGCTGGCCGACCGAGCTCTCGCCCCGGCGTGAAGAAGACTTCATGTTAATTGGAATGCTCGGCGTCGAGGGCAGATCCTTGAGGGTATCGCGCGAGTCCGACCGGAACAGCTGCGGCGAGAACGAGGACATGGCCGTCGAAATACTTGGCTTGATGACCTGCGGCGACGAAGGGCGCGGCATCGTCGACATGACAAGCGGCATCGTGGGGCTCGTTACGCTCTGCTCCGTCGACGCCTTGACCGTCTCGAAGCTCGCCTCCGCCGCCACCACCTTGGGCGCCGCGATGCCGAAGCCCCGCAGGCCGAGGCTGATCTGCCGCATAAACCTAGGAGGCTTGGACGGCGATGCTACAGACATTTTGCCCGCCACGCTGTGAGAATCGGGGGTCGTCGATGAGGAAGTAGAAGACGACGTCTGGTTAGAAGACGTCCCCGCCGCCCCCGCCGATGGTGCCACTGGGGGATGATTCGCAGCCTTCCTCGCAGCGGCCACAATCTCGGCCTTTTCGCTATCCACAATATTGACTGATAACTTGCGCCCGGCCGTGACGGCCGCAAGGCTCTGGTTCGGCACAATCTTCTTCTCGGGCAGCGACGTCCCGAATAGCCCCGCGTCCTCCATCAGCTGCCGCCTCGTCGTCTCTTCTAGATCCCGCGAGGCCCTGGCTTGCGCGGGCCGCCGCGACCTTGGCAACCTCGCTCTGGTCTCGTCATACTCCTGCAGCTGCTTCCACAGCGACTTCTCGCCGGGCTTCACAAGCCTGTCGGGCATGAACTTTTGGAACCCGTACACATGGTCCACGAGCGTGTCCTGGTGGCGCTTCAGGGGTATCATGGCGATCTCATCCGTGCCGCTGAGCCGCGAACGCAGTGAGCTCTTAGACTCGGTCGTTGTTACAGGGAACAGCGGGTCTGCCTGCAGCGGTGTGGTCTCGATCTCGTTCGTCTCGAGTACGCTGCGCATCTGTAGATCATACATCCTCGCGCGGATCGCAAAGTCTTCGCTCTCCTGGCCCTCCTTGTCCTCGGACACCGAGAGCGCGATGCCTTGATACGACAGCGCCTCTTCGGATGTCCCTGTCCAGTAGGAGACGTGCAGCCACTGGGGCACCGCGTACGACCACTCATCCTGCGGGTTCGCAAGCCTGTCGATGCGGTGGGCGAGCTCTAGTCCCTTTGTC
Organism: Colletotrichum fioriniae; assembly: GCF_027942845.1. Lineage (NCBI taxonomy): Eukaryota > Fungi > Ascomycota > Sordariomycetes > Glomerellales > Glomerellaceae > Colletotrichum > Colletotrichum fioriniae. Next base: position 863,563 of record NW_027076844.1, on the reverse strand, counting down.
GGTGACAGCGACTCGGCCACCGACTGGTAACTGCCGATGATGGGCGTGGCCTGCTGTTTTGGCGTACTCTCGCGGCTCCGTACGGACCTCGATCTCGACAAGCCGTGCGAGCCCTCCGAAGTCTGCGGATTCCGATAGCGGAACAGCGGGACCGAGTGGAGCGGCATCTTTGGCACGCAGATGAGGTCGATTCCGATGCCGTTTCCGACGAGGGCCTCTGTGGTCCGGCGCAGAGACTCATACTCAACCTCGAAAACGCCGGGCCCGGGGCTGATGACGACAATCGAGATGCCCGTCCGCATAAGGTCGCGGTCCACATAGTCGTGCGCGAACTGGGACGAGGCGAGGTTGATGGCCTCGAGGAAGTTGCCGTACATGGCCAGCGACGACTCGGCCTTGACGCGGTTGGACGCGATGCCCTTGCCGCCGTTCTCCTCGGCCAGCGGCACGAACGCGCTGTTGGCCTTTTGGTGGTGCAAGCTAATGTCCCGCCGGAAGAAGTTGAACTCGCGCTTCAGCTGATTGAGAATTGTCGTCCACTCCCCGCTCGCCATCTCGCTAACGACGACACGGTAAAAGTCCTTGTACGGCCTGCGGTCGCCTGATATTTGCACGCCTGTGTAGTAGTCCCCGTGCAGCGTGCTGCTCGCCAGTTCCGTTGTCAGACCTGTATCGTATTCCACCCTCGCGAAGAGCACGATGCTCACGAGGTGCTTGGCCTTGAGCTTGGCCCACTTCTTGAACAGCGCCGGCAGGAATCCGTTGACGACCTTGTTGAAGAGGATCTCGCCGGACCCCTCCGAGTCGAAGTCCCACATCTCACGCGCCATCTGGATGAACAGCACGTACCTCGCCGACTCGCTTCGGAAAATCGGCCTGGTGTTCCTTGTGAAGAAGGCCGAGTGCGTCTTTCGTCCGTCCACGAATACCGCCGTGACCTGCGCTTTTATCGTGCCCATGAACAGTATCGACTGGCCCTTGTAGACTGTCCTTTCTGTGAGTTCGCCGATCGCCAGGCGCCACATGTCGGATCGCGAGAGGTACTGGTCCTTGAAAGAAAGCTCGACGTGTGAGGCGGCCGTCGCGGGGTTATCAGCATCCACCGGCGTCAAGAGTACCTGCGTTCCCTTCTTCATGCCAAAGGCATCTGCTATATGCTTGACAACGTAGATGTCGACGTTGGGCAGGCGGCTCTTGAGCTCCTTGGACATCTCCTTCGCGACGCAAAAGTACTTTTTCCCCAGCGTCGCTCCCTCGGGCGCCGCATCGCCCTGTCCCGCTCCCGCGCCGGCGTTGCTCGCAGGATTCCCTCCGCGTGCCGTCGCATGGTCCTTTGTCGCAGTCTTATCGCCCTCGGTCTTAATCACGGTGATGGCCACGAGGCTCCCGGGTCTGACATCGCCCTTGATCACCTCCGGGCTCAGGAGCACCTCGTCGCGCGAGTATCCCTCGTTGACGCCGACGGTGCACCTTCTCTCGAGACGGCGCTGTTTCACGGAGCTGGACGAGTTGTCGCCGCGGATGGTTGAGGCACTGGAGACGGTATCGGGGGATCGGGGCGAGTCGACAGACGATGTCGCGGAGGGCGGTTCGAGGCTACTTCGGCTGAACTGGCGGAGGTGAGAGGACCAGTTGGGTCCCTTGCGCAGGGAGGGTGCCGCGCCGGCATTGCGAGGCATCGTGGGAGCAGAGCGTTCGTAGTGGTGATGGTGTTAGTGGGGGGAGGTGGGAGATGGCTGCTTGTTGCGCGACGAGGGAGGGGCTCGTCAACGGTGGCCTGTGTGGAGGTTTCGCAGTGGCATTTCGTTGCTTGCGTTCAATTACACCGAATCTATTCGTATATTTTGGTGTTAATGGGATTGTGAACCTTGCGAATGGCTTCAATCGGCTGTAGTTGAGGCTCCTTGACGGACCGTAGTGGCATCGTCACAAGGTGCAGCTCCGTCGCGACGGCAGAATTGTGGCGCCGAGCTCTCACTACGCCACACCGCCTGTCGTTTTTGGCTTAGACAATCCCCAGGTTCTTGATGCTCGCATCTCCCAGGGTCTCATCTGGTCTCAATTGAGTGCATCCAATCTGAGACCCGGGACCTGTCATCGTCTTAGTTGCACAGCAAAACACGTTCCTTTTGAAGGGAATTCGTCTCTGTCTGAAGCCAAACATATTGCATCCAATCCTCTCTATGAAATAGATGCCAATTGCTCTGACAATCCTCGCCGGAGACTCAAAGTTGACATGCGTGTTGATCTAAGTCAAGAAAACAAGAAACTGCTTCCACTTTGACTCCTTAACTCTAATTCCGTGACCTCGCCGCCTCATAACTCGGGGTAATACTAACCTCCTTCCGGTTCACCACCACAAGCTCTCGTACCAAAGCAACCAGCCACGTCAACGCAACACCATCCAGGCATCCAATGAAGCCCTTACTCTGGGAGCAAAAGACAACCAAGATGTGACACCTTCAACTATGCCAAAGCAAACACTCCGATCCCCTTTTGTTCCCGCTGAGGAGGCGCATCGCACAGTGACAACGCAGCTATCCGAATCGATAACCACTTGGCCAACAACCAAACTTGAATCGTGCTCACCTTCCTTTAAAAGTTCTCCATAAACCTATTCCAGAGTCTATGATTCCAGGATGAGTGAGCGAAGCTGCGTAATGCCTAGAAACCTACGAGTCATCAGCCCCAAACTTTGTTTGAAGAACAGAAAACAACTTCCATGCTTCCTTTTCCTTCCCGTGTGTGTATGTACCAGCCCGGCCCGGAACGGACACATCAGTCTCGTGTCTGTACGTCCTGAGTCTTGAGGAAATGACCCGACTGTACGAGATTCTCATCCGTCGGTCCTTGTAGCTGTACGACCGCTGTCGAAAGCCCTCTTTCGTTGGTAGAAACAAATAGATTTCAACTAAAGAGCGGTTCAAAACGTCGCTCCTCTTACAGGTGTTGACTCGTTCTCCCTTTCTATTGCTTTTATTGAATTTCAAGTCAAATATTTGTGGGAGTTCCACGATACCTTCCCTCGGACGTCGGAAAGCCCGAAAAAAACATGTCTCGATTCAAGCTCAACAAAAAGCAGCGCCTAGTTGCCACAATCGCGATATCTGGCGGCTTCTTCGTCGCAGAGCTGGTCATCGGGTACCGCACAAAGTCTCTTGCTCTAGTAGCAGACGCCTTTCACTATGTATAGCAACCAAACCCAATCTCCCAACTGTGTTTATGTGATTGGTGCCGTGTATCTGACAAAACGATCTAGATGAACGACCTAATAGGGTTCGCCGTCGCCTTAATGGCAGTGATTGTAAGGTTTCCTTGTCCAAACTTCAATGGCCTTCTTCTCAGACCTAAGCAAAACATACCTGGACTAAATACTGATGTACCAAAAAAAGGTCTCGGAGAGGAAAACCCCTCCACCTAAATCCCTACCCTTTGGCTGGAAACGCGCCCAGGTGATGGGAGCCTTCTTCAACGGTGTGTTTCTGCTTGCGTTGGGTGTCAGCATCCTCCTTCAAGCCATTGAGAGATTCACTCAACTTCCGCGTGAGTCTTGGGCCTTTCTTACCCGCCAGTCCCGATGGGCTTGGCCCTCGGCCAAACGATTGAAACGAGCTCAAAATTGTTGACAACTATCTACAGATGTCGACGACCCAGTACTGGTTCTGATCATGGGCTGCATAGGCCTCGGGCTCAACGTCATAGTCCTAAGTTTCCTCCACGGTGAGCAAGATCTTCAAACAAGCTGTGTATACCAACTCTAACACCAAAGACTCAGAAACCCATCACCATCACCACACCCAAGAAACAAGACATCCCGACGAAGAGTCTAGAGACCCTCCCTCCCCCTCCAACACTCCAATACCGGCACTACCAGCATCTGCCAAGCAACACACCTACACCCGCGACCTCAACATGCTAGGCGTCCTCCTCCACGTCCTAACCGACGCCCTAAACAACCTCTCCGTCATAATCGCCGCCCTCATCGTCTGGAAATCCCCTTCTCCCAACCGCTTCTACGCCGATCCGGGCGTCGGTGTCTTCATCGCCCTGACAATCATGCTCTCCGCTGGGCCTCTCTGCCGGCGCGCGGGCCAGATCCTGATGGAAAGCGCTCCTGCGCAACTTGATGTTAATTTCGTTCAGGGAGAGATGCTAAAGGTAAAGTAGTTTACTTTCGATATCGTGGTGTACCTTACCTTACCGCCTTATACCCAAACAATCATGAATAAGTCGGGAAGAGAATTCATGTACCTGACCGTACGCCATAGGCAATGCGGATGTGGAGGAGGTGATTTTTTGGAAAAAACAAAAAGAGAGAGAGGGGGGTGAAAGAAGACTGACAAGCTGTTTCCAGGTCCCCGGTGTCCAAGAAGTTTCGAACCTACTTGTCTGGCAACTAGACCAGACAACGAGCCTCGCAACCGCACACATCACCATAAGAGAAGACAGCATCACCAGCTTCGCGTCTACGGCCAATGTCATTGCCGCGAGGTTAAAACAGTTTGGGATCCGCTCCATCGCGCTGCAGCCCACGACTACACAGCGACGGCCGCACCAAGAGGTTGAGGAAGGATTGAAAAGTTCTTGATGCTCATGTTCGGGAGTAGGGTATGGAGTTGAGGATAGCTGGCTTCCTACGGTTGCTTGAAGCCATGGGAGATTGGACTGAAATGCGTAAGCCAGTCATCTATCCTATTCTGAAGGTTTCTCATCAACTTGGATTTGACAACCATCAATAAACACGTTAAGACTACCTTACGCAGAGCATGTAATTCCAATCCAGGTTCTCTAGCTCTATGGTCAGAAATTATCCTCGCCCACGATCTAGTAAAAGTCACGCAAACCTCACCAAAAGACATTAGCCAATCCAACTCATATTCACGTGATGACGAGAAAAACCACACCCGCACACGCTGGGACGTAAGACTGCTTGCTGCCTGTATGCATACAACTCTCACCTCCTCCGATACACAACGGAAGAACGTCATCGTCGCATCAGAAATACCGAAACCCCCAAAAGATGATGTGAGAAAAAGAAAAGAAAAAGCTTTGCCGCCTTACAACTCCCAAAAAAAAGTCTTTGCACAGCCTCTTAGGCAAGGACTTTTTACCAACCACATTATATTAAGCCAAATCAAATCAAATCAAATCAAATAATATGGTCGTCTCACTGCTGAAGAATCGATACGACCACGTCTTTTCAGCAAGGTCACATCGTCAATCCCCCGTGCCGCCTCTTTGCCTCGCTAGTAATGAGGTGAGAAGAAAACCCCCGTCCGACTCGTTGTCCAGTCACTCCGAGTTACAAGACATGGATACCTAGCATCATCATCATGTTCTCTCACCGGATGATTGGTAATGCCCGGGGTTGGAGGACGAGTCACAAGACTTGAAAGACGGAGACTTGTAAGAGCAGGGTAGCAATAGCAAAACGGCACAAGGGGGAGAAAAAAAAGCTACTTCTTTGAGCGGAAGTGCCTCGCCTCACTCAGCTGGCGTTTTTGCACTCACCTCTCATAAACCTAAAACCAAAGAAAGGCAAACCACTACCACGATCACATAGAATATCTTATCAAAGATTCCAAGGACACCAAGCTGAGCTGAAAAGGAAGGACAAACCATCTACCCACCTAACCACGCCACCCACCAAACATTAAGGTACTTAACCAGGGCTGCGTGGGGATGTACCAAACTCGATAAACAATCACGTTGAAAACACATTGGTCATCGCCATTCCACGATGCTATCGCCTCATCGTTAGCGCTATCTCTCACCATGGAGATTTATTTGATATCGCCGTCCCGAAACCGTGGTAAGCGGTAAGCCTGGTCTCCTCTGCGGGGGACGGGAACCCGCCCTTCGGACGCCCCCGAAATGGCGTGGGGGACCAACAAATCTGCCGAAAAGTGGGATGCATGATTGCATCCATGACATTAATCCAGAGGAGGGAAACGTTGCAGAACAGTGCTGCATTTTCCCAAACGGCAGAAACGCAGAACCGAGATCGACCTTAGCGGCAATGGTTCCTTGGAACGATGGGATCCCAAGGATCCGAGGTGTCCTCGGTTGCTACATTCCCACCTACGAGTCCGTATGTGTACGTCTGCGTCTGACCAGGGCACCGAAATCATAGGCTGGCGATTCAAAAGGCCAGCAAAAGTACCGGTGTGTCCCGCACCCTCACCTCGGCCTCAAGCTATGGCGCCGCACCCCGGGCCGAGTACAACGGGACAGTCCGATGCTGACATCTATCTATTACCTTTCGATTCCCATGAGTCAAAGATGAGTGTGTTAGTCTGTTTGGATAGGCGCACCACAGGAAGCGAGAGTGCAACAGAAGAGCAATAATGTATGGCCCCATCAACCGTTTGGCTGCGCTAATCCTGGGCATGCAGAAGTCGCTCTTCAAACTTGTGGGAGCGCGAGATATGTTAGCTCCAAAAGCCGTTGTAATAACCGTCGGGAACGCTACCATGATCCATGGCTGCTGACATCCCTAGGCATGTAACCGACATGCCACATTGAGGAAGATCGTCGCCATCACCGCCGTGTGTAAGCCGGGCTGGCCCGGCCCGCGGACTGAACGGACGGGAAAAAACGAATCGGTCACTAATATGGGCAAGCAAGAAGGTTGGCGAGAGCTGGACGTCGGTCTCCAAAAAGGTAAGGTTGGAGAAATCATCGGAATTATCAGGGAAAAACCATCAAACGCTGAGACACGGGACGATGATCGGTTCTTGCTGGTGTGTGTGGCGAACCCTCTGCGATAGATCCATGAGAAGTATGTATCACACAACCCAACGTCTGTTCCAATCTGCGGGAACTCCGAGTGAATCACCGACTCTTCTGGATAAATGGCGAGTTACGAGTTCCGAGTTGCTACGAGACCATAGGAATCGCAGACTTCGGTGAAATAGGGCCGAAGACAGGAACGGACACAAATTCGCAGAACCCCGAACGGGACACCGGTAGAAGACCACTTCACGGCTGATGTCACTGGGATGGTGAATACGGGGAACCGTTCCGCCGGGTGCGCTCAGTCGCATGGCCATGTCTGAGAATTAGGATGGTGAATGGACCGACCGATAGGGGTTTCCCTTTACCCCGACGCTGGACACACCGCTGCCTCTTTGCCGGGCTTGGGTGGCCAATAACTGATAGCTTATTACCTGGCATGTTGGAAAATGAGATCATACCGCGGCCTTATTGATCAGGAAAGTTTGTAGTGTAGCTTTGTGGTCTCGGTGTTGGATATCGGTGACGGAAGTTGCAGCTAGACTTTGCGCGTGAACGCCCGCTTCGCCGCGTGGATGCTTCCGGATCCCGCTTGAAATCTGCGGCTTGTCCGGGAGATGAGAGGAAGCAAACCAGGCAGCAGGATCATAGCATGACCTAGTCGAGTAGCCAAGGTGAGGCTTACCATGTTAATGAGCGTTCTTGCAAGGACAAACCGGCCGGCGACGGAAGACTACATTCGACCCCCGGTGACCCGTGCGCTGGGACACTTTTTGCGACGGCGCGCTTGCGGCATGCTGGGCAGCGAGTGCCCCAGGAGCCTGGGAATTGGGCTGAACTTTGAAGCGGCCCCTGAGATAGACAGCTTTGAGAGAATTTGTTTGTCCGATTGTCGAGGATATACGAGTTGTGCCTCGTTAAAGGTGCGGATCATGAGCATCACGCGGGACAGCGCCGGGGTGCATGATCGAGTGCCTATCGTGGAAGGTGTATCCAGCACCGCGACCTGATCGGCGGGCCCATGATTGGCGCAGGTAGACCGTTTCGCTTGGCTGGGAGTGCGGCGTAATGACAAGCAACGAACCTCTGGAAAGGGCCGATGTGTATCAAGGATTCAAGATGGACGGACTTAGCGAGGATGTCTGCTGCCCAGCGGGGCAGTGCGTGTGTCCATACTCCATAGTCCATGAATCCGTATCACGTCGTATGGAGAAGCTCGGTTCGATTTGCGCCTCGCGTCGCGGTTGGAGGTGTGATTTGAGGCTAACAGTAATACCTAGGTGTGCGACAGTGCGACCTGCGCAGTAGAATGCGATGCATGGCTTATGACGCTGTTCAACGAGAAAGTGCTGGCAGATGGATTTCAAGCGAACACATGGCGACTAGGACATCCACGCCAAGTTCCCGTGGGCGACGCAGCTGTTAGCTTGCAGCTGCCCTACGTGTATGTGTCTCATCTGCAGCTTGTGCTGCATTTCAACTTGGCACTGGCGCATGGGAGGCGGCGCCTCTATTCGTAAGGGTCCCGACACATCGCAGTGGCGATGCTACTCGAGACCAGTACGTGTACCGGGCGGGCTTTCTGGTGTCACCTGGTGTGTGACTCAAGCAAGACGTAGACGACGTGTTTTCCCAGTAGATGGTTTCTTTCGGAATACGATCAACAATGATCACGTTGGCCACGGCACTGGCCAAAAGAAGCTCCCGGGGATGACCGTGACTGACAGTTATTCTAGGTTCCGGTTCCGGAAGCCGGACAGAAGGCATGCACCCTGCTGCGTTTGGGCAACATTGGGTCGCTGGTCGCTGGTCTGTGATTAGCAATAAGAGAAGGTCGGTGAAGCAGTCGCGTGTCGGAAAGGGACGTGCAATTAGGCTGCTGGACGCACCGAGGTCCTTGGGCGGTCGACAAAGCGAGCATGGGAAAGCTTGATCGAAGAATGGTTGGGCGACTATCCTGGAGCCCTGTTGGAGAGTGTTGGGCCGGTGATTCGACTGCCAAGGTGTCGGTCTCTCACCGAGGAGTGTAATCTCGCTGAGTGACTATAGGCTGGAGTCTGGAGACTGGAGCTCCGCGCCGTGCGCGCTGTCAGTGTAACCTGGCGAGTGTTTCTTATCGGCCAGACGCTCGGTCGTCCACCCTAGACCGAGCCATTGTCAACTAGCACGACGGTATTCCACCTCTGTCTGGGACTTGCGGTGCTGCTCCACGCTGCAGTCATGTCGAACAGCAACATGGTCGGCGTTGACTTGCATCGCTTTCCCCTCGTGCCCCTCAATTTCTGGATTGTTCTGACCCGTGAACTTTGTTTCCTGTGGCCTTGGAGGGGCTGGCCACGGCGAGGTTGGAGAGGGCAACTGTTGAGCTGGAGTGACAGCGAGTGATGAATGGGGCGGTGGCGGGCAGACGAGGACAAGACGAACAGTCATTAGTCGGGAACAGGACCCTTTTGCCAGCGACTGATGTAATTTGGGGAATATCTATCGGCGCAGCAGGGGTATGCTAGGTCTCGTTGGCTGCTCGTGGTGGGTATTGGTAGTGTAGGGAAGTGACAGGCGGGCAGAAGATTTCCGCCTTGTTGCCGGAGAGGCGTGAGCGCAGAGATTGGGGGAGGATGAGCAACAAGGTCCGTCGGGGTCGGCTCCGAGAACGAGACGTTGACGAGTGCGTGCTGGCATGCATTCGTGGAGTGACCTGGGGTTGCAGGTAAGACTCTATGTCCTGTTTCTACCAACTCTGACAGTCGTACGGAGTTTGTGAGACGAGGTATCGCAAGGACTCCATCTCTTTGACGTAGTCGGTGCCCAAGTGAAGTTGAACTTGGTTGTGTTTGTTTGAAGTTGGGCTGTGCCATGGGACAAGATGATGAATGCCCCCTAGGTGGCCTCAAATGACCGGGGGAAGAGGCACGGACAAGACGACGGGCGCAAGAGAATGACAAGCGAAGCGAGAATAGCCCAACATGATCCAAGTTGATTGACACCAGCGTTGAGGCCTTGCGGGATAAACTTGAGCCAGGAGCAGATGAATGCCGATGCTGGTTCGGGGAGTTACGGTCAGCAGTAACTGCGGTTGTCGTCGTCGTCGTCTTGGAGAGCAGGGTCGCCAATGATGCTCTTGTTGCAAGGCAGTCATTGACGAAAGTGAAACCTCGAGGTGGGATTCATGCAAGGGGTAGCCGATGAAAACAGACAGGGCTAACGAGGCAGAGAGGAAAAGACTGGTGCGCAAGAGAAAGAGAAATTCGACATGGGATATTGGAAACTTCCTGAACGGTACGTACTACTGCGTATTGCCGTACACTACGGACAAGAGAAGAAGTCGCAGAGACGATGGAAACTCGGAGGAAGGAAGGAAGGGGTCGCCTGGGGACGGAATTAGAAGGCAGCGGATTGGATGACGGCAGACACGGCTGAAGATGTTTGGGGCTTTTAGACCAACCGTGACCAGGGATGCTCGATGCAATTTACCATTTGAACGGGACGGCACCTATACTGTACAACCCGTCACCTGTATCTTGAGGTCATGGTACTTGGCACGATAAAACAGCATAGAGCAACAACATGGATAAGGCACCTTGCCACTTATGTGTGTTGTGTTGGTCACCGCCTGTTGTTGTTTTGGACACCTAGAATCGGTATGGTGAGGTATCGTGGTATCCTAGGGATGAGTGTAATAACAAGAGAGGAGAACAATAGTAGAAGATGGGGAAGTGAGGGAAGAGAGATCACGAGACACCAGTTCGCCCCAAATTCAGGGTCCTCAAGTGACAAAACATGGGAACATGGGGTGCGAGTGTCAAATGGAGGCTAATTACCCCGCTATTGTCCAGAGTGATCGAGCTACCTACCTAGTGTAGCTTCTACATTTGAGTCTAGGGAATTAATTGCAGGAGACTTGAGAAGTTGAGATTCACTGATTTGGACAAGTCGGTTAAGACATTACCTAAGGGGACTACTCCTCTACTGGGTCTACCCCGGCTTGTTACACGTTTGCCTTCTTTTTTTTCCTTTTTCTTCTTTTCGTCTTTTGTTTTGATTCTCAACTTTAAATCTGCTCTGTTCTCACGCTCTCTTTCACGACCCCGTGATACGACTTCTGACATTCTCTTATTCCAATCAGGAAGCATCATCTTTTTCTAATTCGCCTCCCGAGTCCACCGTGTTGCTCAGATGCTACCCATTTTTAGAGGGGCAGAGAGCGAGAGAGAGACGTCAAGTATGTAGACGCGGCGCTAGAGCAGAGATGCAGTAGCGGACGAGGCAACACGCGCAAGTGGCCTACGCAGTACCGATATAAAAGATACGTACCTCGGATAGTCCTGGATGCAGTGTGGACGCAGTGTGGCAGTGGGCGGGTTTTAATGCAGTCGATGCACGGCAGAGCAAGGGCTGTTTTGTTCACCGCATTTTTGGAGATACATCGAAAGCCCAATTACACAGCGTCGGCAGGCGGCAGGGCATCCTCTTTTGGCCCCCCCCTACCTACATGTATCTTAGACTACAGGCAGCCCTCCCATGTTGCTATGCCTTGCTGCCGCTGCCCGTATCAGCTCTCGGGGAAAGACACTGCGAGATGGAGGCGGAAAGAGAGAGGGATCTTCAAGACGTCCAACGACACCTAAGCAATGCACCATGAGGTTTGGCGGGAAGACTTGAGATGATGTGGCTGCCGCCGCCTCTGCCGTTGCCGTTACTGTTGCCGTTGCCGTTGCCGTTGCCGTTGCCATAGCCGCTGACCAAGCCTGACAGAGTCAGAAGTCAGACATGCATCATCTCGCCGTTCAAAATGTGCCTCGAGCTAAGGTACACAAGAAGGGCAAGGCCAGGTACCTTACCTCCACCACCTAAAGTGAGGTATTCTCGGGATGTGCGAGCGAGCTAAGGTACCTAAGTACGAGTACGTACCAGCCGTGCCACATTACTTACATGCCTCTTTCCAAGTTTCTCCGAAGAATACCTCATGGTAGCTGAGATGGGAGGGAAGGAAGTCAGAAGTCAAGAGTCAAGGATGGAAAGACCGAGATACTACTGGAAAGAAAGGTAGCGAGGGAAGTGACGACGAGGCGGAAGGAATGAGATCAGGTCATCAACAACGAGTACGTATTCTAATAGATACCTTACTTGACCCAAACCTTGAAGTATCGTCCACTTACATAAGGTACGGTTACCCACTGCGTAGTAATCCAGATGCTATTACCAGTTGCAGGGCTAGGCCTAGGCTACCAAAGAGCACGATCCAGTGCTCCATTCCAGCTCCACTACCCAAAGATAATCCACCTCAAAAGGTCCCAGTCGTTGGGCCGTCGTTGTGGGCGTCGTGAGCGTGGCGTGGAGCGGGCATCGGGGATGAACCGTGAAGACCAGGTTCCTCTCACTTGCAGACTGCAGTACAGACTGTACAGTACGGAACACTAGACTTGAGGTACCTTACGGCGGCGGTACGGAGTATTAGTAGAGAAAGAGAGCGAGAGATGGAAGAAGAGACGGGAGACTTGATACTCCAACGAGTACGTACCCCACAGCTGCCGCTCCACCCACGATTGCGGCACTTCCGTCCCTCTGCCTGCCCAGTGCCATGTGCCCGCAATTACAGCTACTGCTCTGCTCTTACCTTACTCTCTCCTCCTCTCTCTTGTTGCTTGTGCTTATGCATCTTCTCCCTACATACCAAAACACCATCATCATCACCGTCAACGCTCGAGTCCCTTCTCACAAACACCATGGACGCAGCACCATTGACCTGACCGTACACCCCCTTCCCGGGCCATGTCCATGTTCATGTCAATCTCTCTGCCGTGAGGTACCGACGCTGAGATTCCGAAAACCTTACCACCGTCTCCCGCACCCTCATCCTCGCCGCCCTCACCACCATCATCCAAGTACCTACCAACAACCAATACCACCACCACCACCACCACCACCATAACGGAGCAATTCGCACTTCACCCGCCCTCGGCCTATCCCTTCCATCCTCTCGACGTACCGCTTGCACCTGCAGCTTGCGGCCCTGTCTTCGTTTCTTCTGCCTGTTGACCAGGTTTTCCCGTCCTCGACACATCAACTAATCCCCGCCAAGCTAAACCCGCCCTCTCTCTTTACCACGTCGGACACCACACAACTGAAATCGACATTCCGCCCACCTCCGACACTGCCAATCCTCCACCACTAATTACCACAAGTCCACAAGTACACAACCCTTCCTTCGCATTACTTCATACCGACCTCGTCCACTTTCCGACTTCCACGACGACAATCCCGACACTATTCCGTCCAATCCAAATATTCAACACCACCGTCCTCGCTCCCGCACTTCACCTCAACTGCATTCACTCACTGCAACACCCAACTGTTGCCACAACACAACCTCTTTGCCCCGCGCTCGACGGATACCAGTATCCATTCAACGAATATTACAGATCACTTCTGTCGCCTTCGTTGCTCTTCGCCAAAGTACGAGACTACCTGCAGTCGGCATCGCTCACCCCAGATACCGAACTCTCAAACCAACCCCCCCGGCTCATCTTGATCCGCCACTGCAATCGCTGCCGCCTTTGTCCCGACCATCTGGTTCTCTCTGACTGCGTCACATTCAACTGCCTCTCACACACACACACTTCTCCTTCCGCCTTCGAGTCAACTTTTATCACATCCCGACTTTCTATCGTGCCTTTGCGCCGCCAACTTACCCCCCATCGTGCCAGCATTCCTCAACAACCATCAACGCCCGCCCGAACGCGCTCGCTCCCCCGCCCGCGACTTCGACGTAGGGTTCCTCTCGCGACCTTTTACAACCCTCATCCCCGCAATCCAAACCGGAACGGCAGCCGCCCAAAAGGAAAAAAGAAGACTCCAATTCTGCTCGCGTGCGTGCGTCTCACAGACACAGAGAACCTGCACCGCAACACTTGAGCCACCTCCGATTTGCCCAACCTTGAACGAACGCCGTCGACTCATCGTCATTAAACTTCGGTCTCCGGCTACCTGGACCTCTCCAACTCCTGTGCACCCCTCAACTCTGTTGGTCTCAGCCCGCCTCTAACCACCATATGCCGACTTTCGATTGAGCCTCACCCTCCACCATCACGGTTCATCGCGTTGCTCACCCTCAATCACATGGAATTTCTGTCAGAAGCAATGCTTTTCCATCTGATCTATCAAAATCGTGTGCTTCGCTGAAAAATGGCACACTCCCCAAATTTCTAATCGACAAGAGTTCAGCAGTCCATCATCCTTGGATAGTTTCCCAGACATCTCACCCACGATGTTAGGGAAGCTCTTCAACCTGGGCACGCTGAGTGCTCCAGGTGCTTCTGCCTCATCACAGTCAAATCACAACTACAACAACAACAACATCACTCACAATGAGGCTCCCATGTCTCTTGAATCCAGGCAGGAGGATATCCATACCCGGAACCTCTTGTTTCCCGATACCGATGCCTTGTATCAGCACCCAAATGAGAACCTCTTTCCCTTGGGCTCCGGTCTTCCCATGGCTTCCCTCGCAGGTGCCTTTGACTACGACGGGGACGTCGACCTTGACACACGCCATGTCCGCATGCTCATCATGCAAGATGCCGTTGCCTCCTTCCCAGCGCAGCTGCTTTTCGACAGCCATCCAGCTCCTCCCAAGCCGCCTTCCATGACCACGGGAGACCGTCCGCCAACTGGTATGGGAACTGTGCAGGACTCGTATAGAGGCCCAACTTCGCCGCGAAAGAGCAGTCTGAACCAGTCATCGCGGCCTCTGGTGATTCAGCCGGACAGCCCCCAACCCCGCCAAGGAGCGTTCGATCGCAGGGCCTCAATGCAAGGCCGAACTCAATCTCAAGCTGAGACGGACCTCCAGCGTGCACGAAGAGAGTACGCCGACGAGATCCATGCCTTTGCAGGCTCCGTATTTGGAAATTCAGAATTAATGGCCTACAAGGGCACTTCAACAAAGGTCCATATCGTCCCTACCGAAAACCGCCCTGAATATGGCGGCTCCTATCTTGGTGACGGCCGCAGCTCTATAGGTCGGTCCAGCGTGCGGTCCAGCAGGCTAGCACAGTCTTACACATCGGACAACGTTTCGCCTCTGCAACCGCAACAATCCTTCACGTCGTCTGCACCAAATACACGGAGTCTTCCCGAGAGGAGGAAGATTCTCATTACCCGATTATTCCCTGTACTCCTCCCTAGCGATGACGAGGCACAGAGCGATACGCCGTTGAGCCGATTTTCAGATCACAACACCGGCTTCCCTTTCCCGCAGTCCGCCGAAGACGCAAATGCCCCCAAGAAGAAGAAGTTGCAGCCCAAACAAAAGCGGACACCAATGTATGCAGTTGTGTTGGTGGTCCAGCTTCCACCCAGTTCTGCGCAGATGGTACCTCCCTCCACCATCAGGTCGACTTATCGTGGTGCCAGCTCCTATACAGAGCAGGACTCCTTCCCGTCCTCCATGAGCTCGGCCCGCCGTTCAGGATGGAACATGTCTGGATCTAACTTCCCTATTGACTCCATGGATTCTAGTTGCTCAACAGATGTTGACGACAGGATGGATACTGTCACCCAGCACTGGGACATCATTATGCGAACTTTGACGCACCTTCAAGGGGTAGTTGCCACTACACTTGGTGTGCTGCTAAAGCAGGCTGACATCTCTTCGCCGGATCCATATCCTCCTTCGGTGTCTTCGTACGCCAGCAGAGGTCCATCCATGGGTGGAAGAAGAAGCGACGAGCCTCACTTTGTCAAGCCTCCCAAGACTAACGCAAAAGTCATAGCCCTGCAGCTTCACTGCTTACAGAACGATAACACGATTATGCAAGAGGCCGATGCTGCTAGGATTCGAGTGGTGACGGGCTTGAGCGCCCAACGGGTCATAACAGCGCAGGGGAGATGGGGTATTTGGCGGGACGAAGCTAGGTGGATGGCAAGAAAGGCTGGCGAGAAAGAACATGGCTTCTTTTTCTTCAACCTCTTGACTGGCTTTCTTGCCACGCACACCGACTGGCTAAACGCAATGAGCCCGGCATGGTACCGCCGAAAGCATTATCAGCAACAAAAGGCCAAAGGAGAGGATGATCTATCGCTCCCTGCACGAACCATCATCATCTCGTCAGACAAGATGATGGCAAGACGTCTCATCTTCCTTCTTTCTGCCTTCTTGCCGTCTCACCAGCACCTTTCTTCCACCAGGGCTCACCGACCGAGTACTTCAACCTCTTTTGGCGCTTTCTCCCAATCACCACCTTCTCTGATTATTCCAATTCTTCGCGAAGAATCATTGCGGCGCAAGATCAACCGACGAACAGGGCCAAGAAGAGTCTCGCATTCACGTACTGTCAGCCAAAGTACACGAGCCTCCGGTGTTCCACCTCAGCTTGCGCACTTGAGTATGGAGAGCCATCATGAGAGGCGCGTTTCGGACGCTGCCTCAATCCGATCAAATTTGCCCATCCCTGGAAACGACCAGGTCAGTCGGAAAAGTAGTGCAGCAACGACGACCACAATCACCCCAGAGACGACGATCCCACACTTTGCAACCGCCCAAAGATTCGAGACCCGACGAAGTCTAAGACCTGGTAGCAGTGGCAGTGTTGCCGCTGACGACCTCAAACGGACACTGAAGCGTGGTGAAAGTTCGGGACACGTCAGCTCGGCGAGTACAGATTCTCGCATGTCGGGCTCGCGTTGGGGTAGTGTTATTAGCACGCTGTGGAACGGAAAGAGGAGGGATTCGACAGGCTTGACCACTCCTAGCCAACCCTACAGCAGCAATCCTACATCCCCCACCAAATCAGCACCGGGAGGGCGTCGGGATAGGTTGGCAGAAATGGTTAGGGAAGTCGGGCCCGAAGGGTACCGCCGAACAGACGATCGTATTCACAAGACCGAAAGCAATGGAAACGGGCCTACAACCCCGCGAGGTTTTGATGACCAGGCTGTCGACGATGCTCCTGAGAGGGTTCCGTTCCCTGAGAGAGTTCCTGATCCCAGCGGCGACTTTCGTTCTCCAGTCAAAACGTCAATCAACGCGGAGGACGGGGTCATAGACGTTGATATCCCCTTCCCCGACTACATCACCTCTTTCGAAACGGCGGTCAGTTCACCGTCTAGCAGCGGCTATCTGTCTACGCCGGGCATTGGCAATGGCTTGGAGGGCTTCGAGCAGTTTTCCCGCATAACTATTGACGGCGATTCGCCGATGAACGTTGCCGGTTTCCTCCAGCGTTATCATCAAGATTTCATCCTTCAGGCGGTTCCTCCTCAGGATACCCTCATGGAAGACATCAAGAGGTCCATGCGCGCTGAGCCGACCCCGTTCATCACTCAACCCTTCTACTCTGCCGAGCAGCCCGCCGATCGATGGGTTGACGTTAGCAGCGCTCTAATTGCAGACACGACGACGCATACGATTAAGCGAATTCGATACCGCCGACTGATTCGACCGAAGCCATTCACAGATAGGTCAGCACCTCTCGGATCTGCGGGTTCGAGTACCTATGGCAATGCTCCTATGACGCCGTCTATTCTTCCCTACGAGACGCAGCTGGACGATGAGTTTATCGAAGAGCCGATTGCAAGCCTAGATGAGGTGCTTATTGACGCTGTCGAGAGAGTCATTGCGCAGAGCAACGAAGTGAGCAAACAGAGCTCGTCAAACTCGTCCCGGTCAACGAGCAAGCGACGAGATCGCAGCAATAGCGAAGCATCGGTCTCCGTGGATTCTCGTCACACCACCCGCATGCCGGTCCCATCGCAAGAAGTGCCTCGAGACCAATGTAAGACGGTTGTCTTGTCCGCCCTCGATGAGATCATTCGCGATGTCATTGGGGAACGAGACCATGACACGCCTGATGCTACCGTCCACGGGGTAGATAGAGACCGCGAGAGCACTCTCAAAGAGGCTGTTCGAGTCTGGCTCGAGGCTGTTGACCCAAGCGAGCAAGACTGAATCGTACCAAACCAAAGCAGGATTCCTGCAACTACCAACAACAAGCTGCAATTTGCAGCGTTCATGATGTTATGACATCTAGCAGACAAGATTCGTCTGCTAGTCCATGTATCACCACCAACCACCACAAATTTCCTTGGTTCGCAGAAAGACACATAAACTGAGTTGATACCCCGAGCGAGTAAGCCACGGTAGCTTCTCGAGAAAGGCACCTGCACCGGCGTGGCAGGGTGCGATGATGCGGAGGAGGCATAAGCGGCATAGGAAGGAACGGACAACACTCGGGTTGCCGTCTGGCGTTTAGGAAGGCATAGGTCTTAGACGGATGGCTCTTTTACCATTTTGTTTAGAGCGAAGGGAACAGGCATGACGAGGAGTCACGCCAGGGGAGTTTTCAAATTTCATCCAAGGTCAAGGTACCTTACCCAGGTAGCTAGGAGCGTATACGAATGAATAGGGAAATGGGATCCCTTTCCTGGCAAGTCCTCAGCACATACGTGAATCGAAAGTCATTGTGAGATCAGAGGCATGGCGTAAGCTACCTAGGTAAGCGTGGCCTCTTGCCATTGATGATGGCTCAAGTTTTCATCTCTGAACCACAATCGTAACGAAGGCCCACATCATTCACCATGACTTATGTGATATGGTCGACCTTGTGGGTTGGTATTTATTGACTTTGTATCTCAAGTAACTTGCAATCCCTCGCAATCTGACTAGGCGGGGGAAAGAAAGGGAGGTATCATCTTATAGCAAAAAAGGCGGCATAAAAAGAAAATCGAGTGGTAAACATAGGCTTGGGTACCCACCCCCAGAATCGCCCGCCATTCAAAGAGGACGGGACGCATAGAGACACATCTTTCCCCATAAGCCTCCCGCATTTCTTTTTTCTCGTTTCCCGCTCATCGTCAAGACCAAAAAAGTAAACGCCCCTGATTTTTTGTAGTTACCCGGCCTCCCCTCCTCATACCTCCCGAGGTAGGCCAAACACCTTCTCAAATGTGGTGGAACGAACGGCAAGACCAAAAGAATTTGCAACATGCCTCGACCTGTAAATGTCTTGCCGTTCTTCATGCGACTCCTCCCAAACCCCTTGATGCCGTTATATGTGTGCGAATCGAAGATGATGTACATGTAAAATGGGTGGGTAAATCATGCTCGTTGCTACCCATCATCTATAGCAGTGGTCGCATCCGTATTGATCGATGAAAAGCATAGCTACGTTCAGTGACGCGGTGATGATGTGTATGGGCACTCAGGCAAAGTCCATGTCGTCAAAGTCGCCATCTGCATCGTCCTCGACAACCTCCACCGGGTTTTTGCGAGGTCGTCCGCGAGGTCTCGGTCGGGAGGTGGAGCGCGCGCGTTTCTTGCGGCTACCAGCAAGTGCGCCACCTTTACGCTTCCGGCCTCTTCCGTCGCCGGTGAGACCATCATCTTCACCCTCACTAGGAGTTTCGGCTTCTTCGCCGTCCATATCGTCCTCATCGACAACCTTGAACTCCTTGTCGACGTTCATTAGTTCAACGAAAGCCTTGCACTTCTGCAGAGTTGTTTCCTGAGTTGCGAGGCCGTTCATATGCGAGTTGACCTCCTCCCAGAACTTGTCTCCAGTGACACCCTGCACCTTTGTAGGTGCTTTGCTGAGGTCTTTTGCTGCCATCTTGGTCTTGGTCTCTCGTTTACTTCCCAAGCCGTATAGACGCCGAAGATAGGTTCTTGCCTCCCAAAGACATAGAAGAATGATCGAACCGGAAGTGAGCTGGCGAAGCCTTTTGGGAGAGATATTGAGTTCAGGTTGCGGCGGCGGCAGCTCGCCATTGGCCTGAGGGTCCTCTGGCTTATCGAGGTCCATGCGCATATTGAAGATTTCGGACTCAATGACGTGCGCCATGCTGGAACCGGTTGATGAAAACATCTTTTCCATCGCATGTACCGTGACCAGCACCTCTCCGACGGTTACATAGTCGAAGAATGCAAGGTTCTCGATCATGAAGCGGGAGAATTCGACATGCGCAGGCAATTGCTTCGAGACATCGAGCTTCGAAGAGTCGAAATCGACTTGGCCGACAAGTTTCTCTAGAAACTTTTGTCGGTTCTTTGACTTGCTCACTTTCAGCACCTCCATTAGAAGATGAAGCTTGGACTGGAAAGGGTTCGTCGTTGCGCCACGAGTATCACCCACGATATCCCGCTGGTATTCATAGGCTGCTTGTATGGCTCTGGCATACTCGCGTTCAATGACCGTCTCGTGTTTCTCGTGAAGCGCCCGATGTTCCATGAACGCGACCTCGGATATCTTGGTCATCGATGACGTTTCGAGGGTGATCAAAGTCACACCTGTTTCTTTGGGATGCACAAGACCTTGCCGATTAATGCTGCCAAGTACCTCTACTGCGAGGAATGCGTGCTCATCTTGCGACGACAGAGCGATACGAGTGACCTCCTTGAGGAAGCGTTGGGTAGTTGCACTCGCCACATCGTCGAAGCTTGTTCCACCCATAACTGTCAGCTCGCGCTTCTTGTCACTGTCGGCGCCGGCAGCAGCGGCAGCAGTAGCAGCCTCTGACCGTTTTTCTTCGGTGAGGAGAAATTCCTTGAAAGATCGGAGAATGGTACTCTCGAGTGCCGGAACCTTGGCTTCGAAAACTTGTTGGAACTTGGTGTACACGTTCGGTGAAACGTAGTTTCGGGGATGTGCCTGGCAAATGAGGCCGATGGCGTCGAGGGCGTGCTTCCGGGCCTCCATAGGCTGTGAGGCATCTGCCCAGGGAGACAGGTTGTCGACCATGAGCTTTGCTACAGATTTGCCCGAGTACTTGGGGAAAATCTTGAGGAAGACAGCAAGCTCAGAGTCCAAATCGCAATGCTTGCCGACCATTCCGACAATGATCGAATATCTGGCAAACTTCATGAGCTTGGTGGCGTCCATCTGTGTGTTGCGCATGCTGGCAACTCCGCGCAAACTAGAAGCACCTAGATGGGCTAGCTTATCGCGATTGTCCAAGAGAGTTGCAATGATCCATAGACATGCGACGACATCATCCAGAAGGTTCTTGTTGAGTCTGCCAACAGAGTTTTGAAGCTGTTCTCTCACTTCCCGAAGGAAGTCAGCATACTTTGCAGATAGTTGCGGCAAGATCTGGCGATAGATAATTGTGACGGCTTTGAAGACGGCTAGGTCATCGGCACCACTGATGCTAGCGAGATGGGGTTTTAGCAGCCTGATCTCTTCGAAAGTGAAAAGCTTGGGGTCTGCCTTGGCGAAGATTTGCAGTACTTGCAACGCATCTCTTCCAGAAGGGATATTAGGATCGTCGGAATCAAGACTGTCGATAAGCTCGAACATCTTCTCAACCAGCTTCATGCTGACACCGAAGGGGCCGTTATGGGATTTGTTCTGGCCGCCCAGGATGGACTGAAGAACCTTATCGAGCACTGCGCCAACATTGCCAGATTTAACTGTCTGAATCATGAGAGCGACGTGGTCGGTAAGGGATGTTTTGAAGGCTGCTGTGTCGTCAACTTGGTAAAATGGAGCGAACCAGACCTCCTCAATCATCTGACGAGCAAGCTCTCGAACGCCTTCGTCAGGGTCCTGCACACGATGAAGCAAGCCATTGGCAATAGAGCTGCGAATCTCTCGGCTTTGGTTGCGAAGGTAAATGTCTTTGGCCAGTTTCATTGCTCTCTTCCTCACACCAATGCCAGAGTCGATAAATCTCTCAATGATTCTTTCCGCCATCTTGTCTTCGAGTCTCGGACGTAGGCCAATGCACTTGCCCATTAAGCCAATCGCAGAGTCGCGTACCTGCGGGGACGAATCACTTGAGCAGTTGATGATCAGATGAACCACCACGGAGTCTCCGTCTAGAATGGCCGGATCTGTCTCTAAGAGCTGGTTGATACTCTTTAGACTCTTGCTGCGGACGGTGGCCTGATCACTAGCCATGGCATTGAGCAGAACGTTGAGCATTGCTCTGAAGTGTTCGCAGAATGGTGACCGGAGAAGGATGATGGAGTATGCCAACTTTGCATGGTTGTTGTTGACGTCTTTGAAAGTATATTCATTGGAAAGCCATCGACGATCCTCAATCATCATCCTGAGGCGGAAGGCAAGTCGTCCAAACTCGTGGTTCAGCGAGTCGCTGGTCTCTTGCAATGCATCATAACCGGAGAAGATCCTCTGGGCCCAATCTGCAATCAGGAAGGAGATTGCGCCTTGTAAATGAGGGTCATCGCCACACCGTTGCTGAAGGTGTTCGAGAGTTGTTCGGAATGGTCCTGACCATGACACATCATGCTCGATTCGACTTTTCTGCTCCAGCGCAGAGGTTGCCAGCTCAGACAGGTACCGCGACAACTCGTTGGAATCGCTTCCATCCATGGAATAAGTGACCTTGCGAACATGTGAGCGGAGTTTGGAGACTGCGGCACTCATGACGCCGAGAAGCTCGAGGGCCATGTTCTTGGCAGGCGCGGCGGTCCTATCTCCCTCCCAAAGCTTCATCATATAGAAGGTCATCTGTCGGAGAATGAGCTCAGCGGAGGGCCAGTCAGGTGAGTCGAGACATTCCGTAAAGTCTTCAACGAAGAGGTCGAGGAGATTGCGGTATGGAGTGTCGCCAGACTTTGTAGACTTTAAAGCTCGGTTGACCATGAAGTTGACCACGTAATTTGCGTTGTGTGTCGAGCCTTCAGTCAAAGGTAATGCCACAGCCTTGAGCTCCTCCAGGGCGAGCACATGTTGTGAGGCACCTGCATCCTCCGACTTGACGGTGGCAGCCACCGTCTGCTTGATAGGCTGGGCCAACTCATCCTCATCCGGATCTTCTTCTTGCATCATGGCTAGGCGACTCCGCGTGCCCTTCTCATCAACCTTGCCAGAGCTGGCCTGGACGAGACGCATGATGAGCGCCGATACGGGCTGGATGCTTCCGCCATTAGATAGGCGAAATTGGCGAGCACTTTGCTTTCCAACCGGAAGCTTTTCCAACGATGTGAGGATGTCGTCAAAGATGCCACGGCGCTGGTCGGGTTTGGCGAGGAAAATCTGACAAAGCATCTCCATTGCAACCAAGCGAATGCCATCAAATCGCTGTACACCAACAACAGAGTCTTTCTCGAGGTAGGCATTGTCAACGAAAAGCAGACTCGATGCGGCGAATTCTAGCATCCCAAGAGCAGTGTCTGAAAGCTCTATGCTTGTGACAAGTTTGGCGAGCAGCGCGAACAGCTTCTGGCAGTTCGTGAGAATCGGGCCAATCGCCTTTTTGTGAGGCTGTAACAGCTTGAATAGCGCAGATGTCGGGCCGTTGCCCCTCATCTCGACCACGGGGATGACGATACCCTCAACAACTCCCTTGAAGACATCTGTCGACTTTTGAATAATCTCCTCGGAATAGATCTGCTTCTCTTCTCTGCCACCGCACATTATGCGTAGACATGTGCGCGCAGTCTTCAGGCCCATCTCAATTTCTGGAAGCTGATTCAGCCAGCTGGAGACTTCGGACTCGCCCCAAGATTCCTCGATTCGATAATCGATATTGAGGGTATGCGCCAGGCCCGGCTCGCTCAGCTTCTGAACGTACTGAAGTTCTTCGATGGGCGCATCGCCGTAACTGCCTAACTCGATGGACTTCTGGATGGCAGTCTGCAGTTTTTGCTGCGTGGCCCCCGTCAAGACAGCTTCATTGTCGGGGTTCAGGGTAGCGACCTGTTCGTAACCGGGTTCGTTCCCGAGCACATGTCTAGTGGCATCGAGTACGCTCTTGATTAGTCGCTCAAGGTCCTGGAGTGCTGCTTCCGCCCGTTGCTTCTGGTTGAGGTTGGTGCTGATATCATCCTGCCGGCTTTGATAAGCACCGTCCTGTCTTCGCATGGACAAGCCCGTTGGCTCATCAGGAGAGTCTGGAGCCGCCATCTCAAGATATTCATCCTTGTTGAATCCCGGAGCGCGAGGCAACTCTATTGCAAACTTCGTCTTCTGAGCTTCAGCCGCTGCTGGTGGTCCTTGTGTAGTGGAGGGCGTCAAAGGCTGCGTAGGGGTTGGTTGAACGGGGATAGGCTGTGCAGGGACTGGTACCGCCGCGGGCTGGAGTTGTGTAGGCGTCAGCTGCTTCAGAGCAATCTGGGTCGGGGTGACAACTCTCGTGACGTCGGATGGGTTGACGGTAGCTGGCTGTGGAGCGCGTTGGTCGGGGATCTCTACATATGCGCTAGGATCGAATTTCTTGGACGGAATCGCGACTTCGAAGCGGAAGTTGTTTCCATGATGGGTTTCTGAGCTCGCTGATGGACGCTTCGGCGGCGGCAAGGCGGATTTGGGTGTCGATGGAGGTTGCGGCTGTGGCTGTTGAGCAAGCTGGCCGTTGGCGGCGGCTGAGGCAGTACTCGTTGTTCCCGGAGGCTTGACGAATGTGGGAGCCCTATCGAACACCATCTTCGCCACCGGGGAGAGACCAGCACTCAGACTCTGGAATGATCCAGCTGGACTATTCGCCATGTTCGGGTTCGCTCTGGGGACAGTCTTGAACTTGCTGCAAAACACAAATGTTAGACAATAATCGGCTCGGGGAGAGGCTCAACCCACAAGTAGGTCCGTTGATTGGGCTTCAAGTCGTGGAGGACGTGATCAACCGCATATTTCAGATGCTTCATCCCATGGTTGTGATTTTGTCCTGTTGCTTCCTTATTTAGACTGTCGAATTCCTGACTGCTGAATATTTGCGAGATGCTCGAAGCAAGCGAGCCAGAGCCAAGTGTCGGATCGGGGATGAGATCTAAACCAAGTCAATTAGACGAGCGATATCAAATACAAACAAAGACAGCCACCAACCTGAGGTGAAGGGGATGACGGAGGTTTGAGGAGAGTAAGGCAGGGCCTCAGACAGCGTAAACGGTCGCGCCATCGGACGTTGTTCTGCAGCTTGCGGCTGCATATAGCCACCATTGGGTGGACCGTTCTGGACGGTCCCCTGGCTGTTGACCATTTTTTCTGTCTCCTCGGACCTAATCCGGGACTCAAGACATGTTATTTCGTGAGGAGGACAGAGATTCGAAGCCACTGGCGAAGCTGATCGGCAAGGGTGTTGGACGTGGAAACGCGCAGCGGACGAAGAATCGTTTGTCGGTCGAGGAGGTTGCCAACGAACGAGACTAGAGGTCAGACGAAAGAGAGAGGCGCCTGTGGCATAGTCTCAAGCCAAAAAGTCGCAACTAGGAAAAATCGATCTCTTGCGATCGGGCGTCGTCGTTGTCGTCGTGGATGTGATGAGAAGGTCGGAAGGTTGCGACAGCCTCGCGTGGAAGGACCCTTGTCCAGTCGCGTGGTCCGTGCAGAAGCTTTAGGCGGCAGGAGCGGCCAACCAGTGGCCAGTTGTTCCGTTCTTTCCTGTTTCCCCTGGCACTTCCAAGGTTCCTTGTCTTGCGCACCTCGTAGTCTGCAGCAAGCCTGAGTCGAGATTACATAATGTACCACTAGGGTGGAGACGACCGACAATGAAAGATAATCGATAAGATCAAAGATAACGATAAGGAGGTAGCGATTGTCCCAAATTCTTCGCAGAAATATTTTGTCGGTCCCTGTCTAGACAGCCGCGATACTTCGTCGATCACCACACACACCGAACGCCCGTAGACACTCGATATCAGCACACACCGATCCCACCGCAGCCATGTCCGCCATTGGAACCCTTGTCTTCTGCACCGATTGCGGTAACCTTCTGCCCGCGTCAATGGGCACGGAGAAGAACACCCTCACCTGCGACTGCTGCGGTGCCGATAACAAGGGTAGGCTCATCGCCGCTGGCGTGCTTTTTGTTAATGCTGTGCAAGACTCCAAACTAACAAAGTCGATACAGACATTGGCGCCAAGACGATTACTACACAGACCAAGCCTTCCGACTTCCCTTCCCAACTCAGACAGAAACTCCAGTCCAACGTTCAGACTGTCGACAGGACCAACGTCAACACCGAGGCCACGATCAAGGAGACATGCCCCAAGTGCGGCGCGGAGGAGGTCCGCTTCACCGCCGTGCAGCTTCGCAGTGCAGACGAAGGCAGCACCATCTTCTTCACCTGCGAATGCGGTTTCAAGTACGCCAATGCCTCCTTTTATTCCGACCGAGCTAGCTATTTCCCACTCTATACTAACCGACTTATTTCCAGGTGGTCTCAAAACAACTGAAATGCACTAAACTTTTTGCCCGTCGCTTTTAAGTACCTAATACCACCCGAAATATTTACCTGCCCGACCCAACTTTCTCAAAACCAAAAGACCACTACGTGTTCAAGCAGCCGCCTTGGCCGCCTCGGGAATCAACGCATACTCCGTCTGGCCGCTTGACTCGAACTCGGCCATGTCCAGCGCCACGATGACGCTCTCGCGCACAACCTTCTCCTTGTCGTGCAGGAACTTGAGGAGCGTCGCCTCGACGCCCTCCTCATCGCCCAGGCTGCCCAGCGCCTCGGCGGCCTCGTGCCGCACCATACTCGCCTCCTCGGTGTTGCTGAGCGCCTCGGTCAGCGCGGGGATGGAGGCCGGGTGCGACAGCTGGCCAAAGACGAAGGCGATCTCGTGGCGGAATAGGGCGGAGGCGTCGGCGAGGCCCTTGGCGAGGGCCAGCACCGCGGGGACGGCAGTCGGCAGGTCGGGCGGCGATGCGAGGTCGCGCAGGGCGAACATGGCGCGGTAGCGCAGGAAAAGGGGCAGGCTCGAATCCATAAGAGTCTTTTCGAGCTCAGGCACGGTGCGCTGCGACTCTTCCATGGGAGGCGCGGGGTCTACGGACGTGAAGTCGCTGTAAAAGCACGAGGGCATAGGCGTTAGCACAGTGAATTAAGATACCCCCCCTCTTCTTGCCTTCACGGCAATGCAAATCTTACCTCTTGCGCAACTTCTCCAGCTTCCTCTGCTCAGAGTTCTCCCACTCGAGACGGTCGATGGCAATCTCGCACGTCTCAACAATGCAAATATCCTCGCCCTCGCGATCCCGGTACTCCCTCAGAATGTCCAGTTGGCCAGCGTCGCCCAGCGCGCCCAGAGCCTCGGCGGCCTCGTGGCGGCACATGGGGTCCTCCTGGAGATCGGTCAGGACGTTGCGCAGGTAAGGCACGGCGACGAGGTTTGCCGTCTGGCCGAGGCAGTAAGCGAGCTCATGCTTGAGGAGGGCCGAGGGGGAGGCGAAGCCGGCGGCGATGGCCTCGATGGCGGCCTCGCTGTCGGCGCCGTTGCTGTTGCAGGCGACGTGCTTGAGGGAGAAGAGGGCGCGGAAGCGGATGGGCAGAGGGGTCGTCTCGGAGGTGAGCGTCTTGCGCAGCTCGGCGATTGTCTGGGACTGGTCGGCGGCGGCGATGGCCTCGAGGGTCTCGCGCGTCTCGGGGAGGTCGGCGGAGGGGGACATTGTTGCGTTTTCTTTTTGGGTGGTGGCGTGAATGGAGAGGGGGTATCTTTTGTTCTAGAGACTGAAAGAAAAGTGACAATAATGCCGTCAATGAAAGTTTGTGGTGACTCAAAGTGAGGCTTGAATGGGGAGAAAAAAGAAGAAGGGCGTGGGCCGATTGTATTCCAGGAGGGCGGAATGGACTAAGACTTACCTCCGAGGGGTGGTCTCTTGCCCGTCGGATCTGATAAAGTCGGGCTGGCTGTAGAAATTTTGCGAGGGGCATAGCGGGGTGATTGGAACCCGATAAGATCTGCCCCTCACTGAAAAGAGAACCCTGCAGCCCCGTACTAGAAATACAAGCCCCGTCCACAGCTGCATTCTTGCAGAACACAGGCACCTCAGCAGATAGTGCCTTTCGCTATGGGTCTCTTTACCCACCACACTTCCAGATATAGACCATCATTTTGGCCCTTTTCATTAGAAGCCATTAGCTGATTGGTCTATTAGTCTAGTTGGTTAGGACGTCGGATTCTGACTTTCAGAACCTTCCGTAGGCCCAGGTTCGAATCCTGGATGGACCTCACCTTTTGCTAGAATCACCCATGAGATGTTTCTATCTCGCTGGATGCATGTAACATCTTTTTGTTGACATTTGTGACTTTTTGGCTTCCATCCAGAGCAGCTGTCAGTCTTGCGAAGCTTAACTTTTGGTTACATCAGCAAAGTTAGTGGAAGAGTGACTCTATTAAGTGGGGTTGTAACCGCGAACTTTGAAGGCGGCATTGCCACCACTCAGAGCAACCCATTTTGTCAACCGCTCTTCACCTTAGAGGCCGTATACTTCAACCTTAATACAATCTAACAGTGAACTCTGGCTTCTCCAAGCAGCAAACGAAGTAAAACCTATATGTCAGGATTTTCTGTATAGCAATTTGAACTTTTGACGAGCTCCGATCTTGACTGTCGCCACAGAGCCGCTCTTTGCAATCCGGCTTATCAATCAACTTCACCTCACTTGGCCTCACCCCGTCGCCGGTCCCGGACCAGACCTCAACCTCAAGAAAATCATCTGCCTCTTTCACACGCCTCTTCAACTTTTACAGTACTGGCCTTTATTTGAAGATATTTCATTCGCAATTCTCTCTCTCTCCGCCCCTCCAAACATCACTCATCTCACGAGCAAACCATAGCGCGTACACACAAAAGATGGCCCCCTCTCTAGAGGCGGACCCCGACGCAGCGGTCCAAGACGTCCTCGCCAACCCCCTCAAACAGAAACCCTCCCTCGTCGCCCCAGAACCAGAACACTGCCCGGGCCCGGAATCCGCCGCCGCCGGCACGGCAGACTCCTGCGCCGGCTGCCCCAACAAGGAAATCTGCGCCGCCACCGCCGTCAAAGGCCCGGACCCGGACATACCCATCATCGCCTCCCGCCTCGCCGGCATCGCCCACAAGATCCTCGTCCTCTCGGGCAAGGGCGGCGTCGGCAAGTCCACCTTCACCACCCTCCTCGCCCACGCCTTCGCCACGAACCCGGACAGCGCCGTCGGCGTCATGGACACGGACATTTGCGGGCCCTCGATCCCCAAGATGCTCGGCGTCGAGGCCGAGACGATCCACGTCTCCGGCGCCGGCTGGTCGCCCGTCTGGGTCCTCGACAACCTGGGCGTCATGTCCATCCAGTTCATGCTGCCCGACCGCGACGCGGCCATCATCTGGCGCGGCGCCAAGAAGAACGGCCTCATCAAGCAGTTCCTCAAGGACGTGGAATGGGGACCCCTCGACTTCCTGCTCGTCGACACGCCCCCCGGCACCTCGGACGAGCACCTCAGCGTGAACACGTTCCTCCGCGACAGCGGCATCGACGGCGCCGTCGTCGTCACCACGCCGCAGGAGGTCTCCCTCCTCGACGTCCGCAAGGAGATTGACTTCTGCCGGAAGGCGGGCATTCGCGTCCTCGGTCTCGCGGAGAACATGGCGGGCTTCGTGTGTCCCAAGTGCACGAACCAGAGCGAGATCTTCCGCGCGACGACGGGCGGCGGGCGCGCTCTGGCTGAGGAGATGGGGGTGCCGTTTTTGGGAAGCGTGCCGCTGGATCCGCGGATCGGGATGGCGTGCGACTACGGCGAGAGCTTCTTTGATAGTTTCCCTGATAGCCCTGCGTGTTTGGCGTTCAAGGAGGTGGTGAGGAATGTGAGCAAGGAGATGGGGCTGAATGAAAAGGATGTGTTGCCCGAGGATTAGATGGTAGGGGACAGGGCAAGGCATTGCTCTTCTGGTCATGATTTAAACGCTATTCAACGAAAGACATATAAAAAGAAAGATATCCATCAAAATTTCACGAAGAAGCTGTATCGGCAAAGCACTTATATTATGTACGTAAGATGCTGCATACTACCGTCCTGTTCTTCATCATGAACGGGGCCAAGCCTGTGGTCCCCTCTCTTTCGACTGTCTATGTAGATGCTTACTCCCCGCCTTGCAAATATTCATGCTTCATATCATCTCTTTCCTTTGCTTTTTTCTTTTTTCCAAGTTCACGCCGCCGCTCTACTCAGCGCCCAACTTCTCCGGTATCTCCTCCAAATCCTCGGCCTCCCGAATATCAATCACGCGGATGACCTCGCTCGTATTCCGCATCAGCTCCTTGGCACCGGCGTAGAGCATCCGTATCTCGCTGTTGCAGGTGGTGGGGAGGTAGTAAATCAGCACGTACGGAACCGACAAGCGGCCAGAGGCCTGTAGCGGAAAACAAAAGTTGTCAGCTCATCGCGTTTCTTCCTCTTTCCTCCTCCTCATAGGAAAAAAAAAACATACCAGTGTAAGCGGGTAGCTCAGCAGAATGAAGCGCGGGCTGTGATCCGGGAGATCGTCGCTAATCTCCTCGAGGGACTTGTATACGACCTTGTCGTCGTCTTGCTTGATCTCGTGCGTGTTCTTATCGATGTAGTCTATCGGGGAAGTAGCAAAAAAGTCAGCATCTAAGATAGACACGCTTTGGTCCGGCGCATAAGGTAGTCGGCCCGGGGCTAGTGTTTGACGTAAACGAGACATACATACAAATGACAGCTTGAGCACTGCTAGACCGCGAGGTTCCGAGACGGAACTTGCGCAAGTGGTCCTTTGTCTCCTGGGAGAAGGTGTAAAGCCGCGATTCGGAAGCCTAATGGTGCAAGTACAGCAAGTCAGTCCGAAAGTTCTAGTGATAGTTGCGCCTGCGACGGGAAAGCTTTGGTCACGCACCATGGCTGTCTTCGAGGAGGAGGGGTTGTCCAGGGAGGGTACACTATCAAGTCCTTGTTCGAGATATGTAATGGAGAAAAGATCGTAACGAGAATTCAAAGACCCAGGATATCAAAAAAGCTGTCGTTTACAGAAATGTAACAATATCCCCAAGGTTGCCTTGAGGGTTGTTGGTAAGGCAAGGTAAGGTAGGGTAGCTTTCGTTGTCGCAAGCACCATAGAAAACCGTCAGGCCGAAAGTCAAGCCACCCCTCCCCCGCCTCCGACGGAGTTGAGACCAGCGCAACGAAAGCCCCGCGCGTGCCATTTGGGCGGGGCCCCACCTCCCCAGTGACCTCACCCACCCTTCCCGCCGGACGGGATCACTCATGTTAACCAGTCCTTCCAATTATATGCCGGTGTAAGCCATACACTTAGGATTTTTGATAACTTGTGTTTGGCCAGATTCAGCATGTCTGTTCTTCGCCTTGGGAAGTTATCTTCGCTGTGCTCTTACTAGACCGCTATTTGAGGTTTCTCTGAAATTAGTCAAAGTTTTTGGCTGTCCAACATTTCGAAAAAAAATCGCGGGATTAATGTTAAGAAAAGGTCAAACATCTTAGGAGCCAAGCTTGGAGTGAAAGGAATGACCGGGCGCTACCCAGGTTTACGCTTATTCAGAAGACATCTCCAAAATCGATATTCAAACAGCTCAAAGGATCAGGAAAATCAGTCTGGTCACGGCAGCAGCAGCAGCCTTTGAAACTCATTCACTACCTATACCAACAATGAGAGAAAATAGTCACGTGATCTCATACACCGCAGCACCGGTCCTCCGCTCGCCCCGAACCGGAGCTCGGAGCCTCCAAAGGAGCTCCCGCATCTCACCATTTGATTCGTGCCTTCTGACGCCTTACCCTCGATTCCGCCCTCCTCCTCCCCCTCCTGCCCCGGCCGGTACCCAAAGAGAGACCCTGCATCACTCTCTTCCGCCCACTCTAATCAGCCCATGGCCCCATTGCCGTAAACCTTCCCGTTTATTGTGACCTTTCCTCTCCTTTTGCCGAGAACCTTCGTTTTCTTCCCAACATATGACATCATCGATTTTTGTGAGACGAAAATCGACCCAGTTCGAAATTGAGCTCCGTAGACCAGAGTTGAGGCACACACATTTGCACCTCTCTCTATCTCTGCC
The DNA here is from genome assembly GCF_027942845.1 of Colletotrichum fioriniae. Taxonomy (NCBI): domain Eukaryota; kingdom Fungi; phylum Ascomycota; class Sordariomycetes; order Glomerellales; family Glomerellaceae; genus Colletotrichum; species Colletotrichum fioriniae. Next base: position 832,083 of record NW_027076844.1, on the reverse strand, counting down.
CAACTGCACAAAGTCGGGTGGTATCTTCTCATGTTCGCGCGACTCACCCAGCTGTCTCGGCATCTCCCCTCGGCCCAATCGATAACACAAGCCGTCAAGCCCGCCGCTTTCCCAGTCTCCTCCGGCTTCGCCCGCAACAGCAGAATCATGGTTTCGGCAGACGAACGCAACACCCGCACAATTCACACGGCGGCGTGTCTCATTATCGGTGATGAGGTTCTCGGCGGCAAGGTGAGAAACGTCCTGCAATGATTTGAGACTGGCTAGTGGCCATGTAGATAGTATGAATGGCTAACATTTTATCGTAATCCGTAGACGGTTGATGTGAGTAAATGGCACCACAGAAATGGCCAACTGCACTGGCAGGAAGCAGGTCTATATGATGACTTCCCGTATTAACCGATCATCATAGACCAACTCGGCTTACATGGCCAAGTGGTGCTTCTCTTTGGGTATTGTAAGTTTTTTAAGCATTTTATGAGTTGTGCCCAGGGGCGTGGCTGATCCCAAAGGCAGAACTTGAAGAGAGTCGAAGTCATTGAAGACGATGAGAGTGAAATCGTCGAAGCTGTCAGACGCATGAGCGACCGTTACGACTTTGTGGTAACCAGGTGCGTTCCCTCAAAATCTCATTGGCAACCAAGGCCCCAGCTAACATGAGGTGTACAGCGGCGGAATCGGTCCAACGTAAGAAACGTGGAACCCGAACCATTTCCTGAACCTTGATCGTTGACTAGGCGGTCACTAGACACGACGACATCACCTACCAGTCAATAGCAAAGGCTTTTGACCTGCCCCTCGTCCTGAACCAGGAAGCCTTCGAGAAAATGAAGAAGCTGTCCAAGCCGCACCCGGGCCAGCCAAACTTTGACTGGGACGTCGACTCGCCCGCCCTGCAGGCGAAGCTGCGCATGGTCATCCTCCCCACCGACGAGAAGCGCGACCCCAAGAAGCAATTCGTCTTCCCCCACGAGGACCTCTGGGTGCCCGTCAACGTTGTCAACGGCAACATTCACATCTTGCCGGGCGTCCCGCGACTCTGTAGGTCGACACCAGATGCTTCTCTTCGACACGAGATTGCTAACATTATCCGTGCAGTTGAGAAGCTCCTCGACGGGCTCAAGCCCGGCATCGTGCCCCGGCTTACCGATCCGGAGGGCAAGGGTCTCTGCCGTGTGCTCATCTCTACTCCGCTCCCTGAGAGCGCCGTTGCCGGGTACCTGACGCAACTCGCGGCCAAGGTCGAGCCCAAGGGCGTCAAGGTCGGAAGCTACCCCCGGTGGGGCCAGAACGGCACAGTGACGCTGGTTGGAAGGTAAGCCGCCAAAACGAGCAGAAATGTGCTCACAGTTCACACAGCTGTGGATATTTCCAATCTTCAAAGTTCAAACTTGGGTGGCTGACTTTTTTGGGGCTACAGGGACCAGGCTTATATCGAGAGCATCGTGGCCGAGGTTGTCCAAGGCGTCGAAGGTAAGCGTGTAAACGCGGAGGGTGAGGATGATACCCAGGGTGAAGCAGGAAAAGATCTCGAATAATGTCAGCAAACCTAAAAGTCGAATCAGTTGGCGACCGACCCCCACGATCCCGAAGGAAGTGGCTCCGTCGAGGCAATAACAATCTTCTTCGGGATATCTGGTTGTAACTCTGTCATCTGGAATATACAGTGTTTGCGGATCAACTTTAGAATGGTGTGTTTTCCGATACTAGAGCAACCAACAGTGATTTGACCAACGTGAGATCGGGTTTCTGTGAAAAGGATTCAGTCATCCCAATACCTTTCCAATGGAACAAGCTGCCAACCGGTAAATATCATCAACGAATTATCAATGATGTGTTTGAGCTGTGGAACAAACTCTTCAAGAGACTTCTTCACGATCTGACTTGTGGAGGCGCGGAGACCGCACTCGGGCGCGTAGTGGGGCCCTTTCAATGGGCCCAATTTGAGACGATCGCAAAGCTCTTGATAGAGATATTGCACGAATAAATGACCTGTTTCGCAGACACACACACACATCATTGCGTATATCCAATCCCATCACTTCAGCCGCGAGCCTGCGACCAACAGCCAAGCCGCGGTGCGAGGCAGACGTAGCTAGGGAATATGAATTGCAGGCATCCTAACTCGAATCATCAAGAGATCGTTACCGAACCCATGTCGGACGGAGACGATGGCGGATTGCACTGCTGCAAGCCAGGGGTGGATCGAAATGATCCCCCAGGGCTTCTAGATTGACAAGCTTCTGTTGCAGCTGTTGAATGCACCACGGGCCTGTAGTTCTCGAATTGCTAATTACTGCGTGTGATGGCGGCCCGCGAGCGAGATATGCCAGCACGGTTACCTACCGATTGGAGACTGGCTCCGTTTCGCCAGGAGATGAGCTGTGGATTGGGGCCCGGTGCTATCTCTGACGGTACTCGACAACGTTTGGCTACACCTCCGTCTCGTGACGGCACAATGGGGGCGTCGCTCGCGGATCCTTATCGACGACGACTCTTATTCCCCATGGCTGAGGAAACCTCTTGAGACTTCAAGCAACCACTTCGGCCACGCTATGCCTGTTGCATCGAGTCAGCCGAATGTCAAGACTCGAGAATCGATGGAAGGTCAGTTCATGCTCCACAAAAGCATGTCTACGACTACAACCCAGTCGTCGCATTGTCGCCCTCCGGACATGGATTGGCCATCCATTAAGTGGCCTGTCCGGAACTTCATCCATCCATGTCGTGTCGCACTGTGCAACTGGCCGAGCTTGGGATAGGTTCTCCAAAAATCTCGTGGAAATCAAATCAGTTTGGCCTGTCCAAGGTGAAGCACGGTCCGGGAAGAGACCACTGCTGGAGATGATAGCCTCGCGCGGATGAAAGGACGACACGGGACTATCGCCGCCGCCTCCTGTTTAATGGCCTCATGGAGGCGACAGTGCAAGGTACTCCTGACCAGTGCTGTGCTTATCCGCCGTTCTACCCTGGCGGCCATGCTTGCAGAGGCCAAGCTTCTAGAAACCAAAGTGAATCGTTGCTCACTTGACCTCTTTTTGGACACTGGCAGCACTGGTATGGTAATATGGAAATTTGTGGCCGCGCCTAAACCTGGGGTATTGGTAGTCTGCTATCCTGGGGTATCCCGAATGTGGCTTAGATGCTGATATTGATGGCGACCGAGCATCTCTCTAGTTTTTTGAGAAGGTATGCGCCACAGGAGGAATATTGTTCGAAGCCTTTCAGCATGCGATAATGGTGAATTCGACTAGTAGATCAAAGTGATATGACTTGTACCGTTGCTTCGACGGATGACTGTACATCCAACGTCCCAGACTCCAGAGTGCCAGAACCTCAAGATACAGAGAAACATGGCCCGAGAACGCCCCGGCTTTCTCCACTTGAAGGCATGGAAACATGCGGGAGGGACGAAGAAAAAGCGATCTGAGCGCAATGTCGCCAGAGATCAACCAAGTTGATAGTGGTGTTTATGGGAAGATGATCGGCGCTGTCTTGCCAAGTTGCTGGTCGGGCCATGCCAGCTCGGGCGGTGCAAGAGCCAATATGAGTTTGGGCCGGTGCAAATACCGCGACTACTCATGCGCTATGGCCTTGGAGCAGGACCAGTGAACGAATCAAAGCTGCCTCACGCCAGAGCCACCAATAGCTAGAGCCTACCAAGCACTGCCATGGAGGTGCTCTCTCGATCGTCAAGGAGCCTATCGTGAACTGGTGCTCTCTGTGCGTTGCATGGACAAAACTGGTGGGATCTGACGTGGGCCACGCAACGTACCTGGCGGCTGTCTGACTAGAGTAGGAGTCAAGTCAAGGCGTTGAGTTATGGCAGAAGCAAGTGAGCCAAAGTTCAGATGTCAGGGCTAGGCGTCTTGGCTCAAACCCGGGATGCAAGGGATGTAGGTAGAAGCAACATCGTTTCGGTCCGTAGTTTTGGGTGTGGTTGCGGCTAAAGTTTAGTTATATCGACGTCGGATTCCGTGGCATTGAGAAGCTGGTATGCTTTGGACAGATGCACGCTCGACCCATTCTGTCATAATGACAGAAGCTCTCTAGCGAATTTGAAGGCTGGGGTGCAGTAGTCCCAGTTGCGCCGTTGAAACGGGAAGCTTGAGGGGTTCAAATCAAGCGCTGACTGCAGTTTGGCCCCAGTACGGCTTCACTGCGCAAAGTGCTCTGTACGAATTGCACACTGAGCGGGTCGTAATAATTGGCTCCTCATCTCTTGTTCACTGAGGAGAGCGTTCCATTTTCAACAAATCCCTGCTACGAGATGCCGTGCTGAAGGATTGGACGTAAAGTTAAGCATGTCGTTCGAGCTAGCTGAACGATACTGATCAGGGTGATTCTTCGAGCCCAGATATCTGGAAGTGTGGCTCAAATAGTCAAAAATACGTGAAATATGATCATACTCTGTTGGTTTGTTTCGATGAAGGAGCTTTGATGATCGTGATTCCCCTCGCGCTCCTGTTTGAGCTGTCGGGTGTCACTATCGCCGCGAGGTGGTCGTTTTTCTTGGGCCACGTTGGCAAGGGTTAAATGCGGTGGTAGTCTGGTAAATGCACGTGTACCGTTGTACAGGGATCTGCAATGGCTTACTGAAGCAAAGCCGCTTGATGGGGGCCTTTGTATCCGTACTTGTAGATAATGGCTACATTCAACCCCTGGCAGGCATTCGTACATCTTGGTGGCAAGGGGTTCACAACGTCGGTTGAGAATTGCCGGATTGTAACATGGTGTCCAACACGTTGCCCCAGGGTCCTGTATCTCGATAACACAACCGTATCCGTACGAAGTTATCCGCGCCGGCTGGTAACTTCAGACGATGTCGTGCACGCCCAGGTGAGAACAGCTTAGAATGCCATTCTACATTCCAGCGCGTCGTCCCTTACTGCTATCATGCGCAGGTGAGGGCGTCTCTGGTGGATTTCTTGGGGTGACGGGTGCGGTGGAAGGGAGCATGTGCTGGGAACTCTCACGGATTCTCCGTGACCTCCGGACTGAACTTTGGTTGGAATGGGATGTGTGTAAGTTGAGCCAGCCTCTGCGCCACGAACTGGCATAAAGATTGGTCGAGCGCTGTCAGGCTACTGCGTTGTAGGTGTGCTGAGCGACATGAACGTCGTTCTTAGAGCGGGCTATACAACGAAGATTCACGTGGACGTGGAGACCCCGAAGAGGCTCAACCCAGCGCGAAGCGCTGCCGCAAGCAGACAGTCTCGTACTCCGTAGTAGGGAGGGTTTAGAAGGTGGCGACTTCGCTCTTGTCGCGTATGCTCGGCGCCTGGTCCATGGTGAGGCGTCAGAGACTGCCGCCTGCAGGCGGCTCACCGATTGTTGTTGGATTGGAAGGGCAATTTTTTGAGAGGGGGCAAAGAAGTTTTGACTGCTGTCAAATGTAAGAGGTTATTCGTAGCTATTTGGTTGATGTTGGGTAGCGAAACTGGTAAAATAATTAAATAAATGTACGTATCTGGACGCTCACCCCTATCAGCTGGTTTGAGGGATCTCATTCGACCTCGGATCAGCAAAGAAGGTCATTCGATTCGAGGCCTAGACCGCAAAGCCAGTATCGTACATAGGTAAAGTGAGGGAAGACATCTATAAGGTGGTGTAAAGTGCAGAGTTAATCAAGCGGATACGGAATACTGAGGGTGTAAGGGTTGGAAGGCTGGAGACATGGCATTGCACCCGCCGTCCACACACGAATCCTCCCAATCTTCGTACCTGCCTACATAGGTACCTTAGTTTTGTACGGATACGTACAGTGCGAGGGGGGTAGGTAATGGAAGTCAAGGGCCCCACGTGGTCAAAGCTCTCTGCTCGCAAGACGGAACCACTCACGCCTCACCCTCTTTAACTACCTACAAACGGCCTTGTCTCCGAGGAAGCCCATCTTGAAGCCCATACCAGATATGCCGAGACGGGACGGAACGGAGAGATCATTACTTGTACACATCCCATGTTGGTCATTGAGTGAAGAAGACGCGTCAACTTCTTTGATCAGACGTATGGCTAGGAGTCGCTCCAAAGCAGTAGATAGTCTCGAAAAGTGTGAGTGCGTTGGTAAGACCTAGGTGTATGTATTGGTCCTACGCGTTACCATGGGCCGCAGCAGGCCGCGGACACAGTCGACTTGATAATCTTGACTATTCTCAAATACAGACTCTTTTCTGCTCATCTGGCTTATTAAAAGTAAGACCGTAGCAGGCTTCCCGCCATATAGCAAGGTAGAGCACGTAATGGTGACAGGGAGTCTAATTGGTAAAGACCAAACCTGTACAACGGTACGCGGGTGTGTAAGCAGGTAGACTCTGATATATCCTGTCCTGCCGTGTTCTGCACCGTATTATTACTGTAATCAGAAGTGTGGAGCTGTCGAACCGCAAGATGCGATACGTCCTCTCACATCAGGCTCCTGCTCTGATGAAGTGACCGAAGAACCGGGGCTTATATCCGGACATTGTATTAGGCAATACGACATGGCACCACAACCGAAGCGGTGAAGAGGCCGATGATTGCGTACCTCATTTGTCTAGGGCGATATGCGCTCTCATTTGTGCAGAAGGATTGAACTGCACTCATTTCTAACAGCGAGAAGACATTTGTCTGCTATTCCATCTAGTTTTGTCGCGAAGCCGGTGACTGGAATATTTCCTGAACGGACGATCTTGATAGATTACATAAGGAAAAGAAAACTTCATGCTTGACGCTCAAGTGCATCTACCCCACCTTTCCCTCTGGTTCTTGCCCCTGTCAGCACTTGGGAATTGCCGCTGGGGGTTCACTCACTCACTCGCATTTGCAGCTGTTCCTTCCTTTCCCCTGTCAGATAGATACGTACTGTTTCCTCCTGGTGCCTGAGGTGAGATCCCCCATCTCGCTCCCACTCGCTTCCCACAGTTCCACTCTCGCTCGCACGAACCACACACGACGCCACCCCTCTTTTTTCTTTCCCTTTTGTCCACTCATCAATTTGTTCCATCGTTTCTGCGCGTCTCCTCCCCCCTTGCGCTTCATCAATGGTCCTCTCCACCAGTGTGCCCACCTCGACCGCTTCGCTGCTTGGTGGGCATCTGCAGGCGTCTGCACCGGGCCTCTTTTTTATGGTTCCAAGGGACCCCCCTGCTGCATCCGACGCTACTGCACCAGAAGGTCGCCGCGATAAACTCCCACTTGCAAGTCCCTCTTTCCCATCCCCGGTCAAATCTCACCTTCACTCGAGCCCTCGGTATCGTCTAATTTTCTGTCGATTCCCTTTGTTCGATGGGATTGTTCACCTTTGCCGCTATGTGTCCGTACACAGCGCAGTGCGACCAATGGAGGCATGTATTGACTAGTACCAATATCAATTCTCATTGCGACCCTAGGCTCTTGTTAATCTTTTGCATCAATCTCCTCCTTTCCTTCTAGACGGGCTCCATAGAATCATTCAAGTGATTGGTGATGGGAGGCGCCTTGCTCGCAAATAGCGCTTCCACCACGGACGTCGTTATCGATTTGCTTTCACCTGGCTCGACATGTGCCTCATGTATCCGTAGCGCACGTCGCGTACCCCAAAGTTTGCACAAGGCATGGATGGACGGAGGCAGTGTGAGTGACGTTGGTGAGGGTGTGTGCCTGGGCCTTCTGCGATCCAAGTCTCCTAGGTCGTCGTCAAATCATAGGCCCAGCGCTAAACGCCAAACCGGTGCCAGCCAGCCGCTCCTGTCCACTACGAAATAGAGAGGTGACGAACCAGACACAACATGTCGAGATGTCTTGGCTTACCTTAGGTACCTGACATTGTCGACCGCGCGATCTCATCGAAAAAGCGCCTGGTGTGACAGAAGCCGCGCGCATTGGGTACCTCGTCTCATGAGAAGGGGGGGTACACTTGGTAAGAGTCTAAGAGACGAAGAACACAAGTGCGTGACGGACGGCGAAAAGGGCCTGGCTAGACCTGGTGGCACGCCCGTGTCGACTTGGCCGGGCACGGCAGACGAGACAAGGCCGGCGGAGGGCAAGATGAGCAAGCAGTCCTAGTGTCTAGTACCTTGCTGTGAGCCTTGAGGTGACCAAAGCAGACGGAACCAGACGTGCTCACTGCACAGAACTGAGATGGATGGAATGGAACCTTTACAAGCACACCCTATCCACGCCGTCCCAGGCTTCACCTCGTTCTCTCACTCACCTCTCACTTCTCCCGTCACCTCTAATTCCGTCCCAACGTGTGAAAGAAACTGAGAGATGAAGAGCGAGTGTGTGACACGCACCCCCTTCCCCCAGTGTGATGAAAGAGGCACTTTACTGTCTGCCCTAAAGTTACGTACCGTTTCTGGACGAAGGTGGATGAACGGATACAGCACCTTCCCTGCCCTGCTCGTCTGGCAATGGGAGAATGGAGTTGAGTGAGGAAGGAACCCAGGAGGGAAGAGGGAAAAAAAAAAAAAAGCAAGGCGCGGGAAAGAGCGAAGGGGAGCTGGGAGGGAGTGGACACTGGAAGGCAGGGACGGCAGGGAAGGCCGATGTAAGGAAGGATACAACGTGTGGAGTGAGTGGGTGTACTGCGATTTCCGCTGCGCAACAGCTGCAAGAGCAGGTACCCCGGTATGCTTAATCGGTACCTCAGCTTCGTACCCCTTCCCTTCTTCCTCATGTCTACCTCAGTAACCTACCTTAGCAGGAGAACAGAGCAGAGAGCAGAACAGGAGCAGAGCAGAGCAAGAGCACACACGCACCCGCACCTGCCCCAGCACACACAGAGCACCAGCAGCAGCGCCAGGAGGCAGGAGCAGAGGCAAAGTGCAGGTCCTCCTTCCCCTACTACTGGACCGACCCGTTCCCCCATCTCCACATTTTGCCAAAAAGCCCCCCCTTAGCAATAACGAAACACCACCCCATTTGTGCCCATTCTCTCATTCTCCTTCTCGAAAGACTGTCTGCTGTCAGTCCCGGATTTCTGCCATCGACCTCGTCGTTTCACCTTTAAACTTCGCAATCCGGCCTGTGCCGTACCAGATCCAGATTCCCACCCGTCGTTTCGCTCGCTGCCAAACCACTCCTTTCAATTCCGCCTTCACGCTCACGCACCTCACCAACTCCAACCTCGCTGAGCCCTTTCCGAATCCGTCGAGACGCCAATCGCCCGGCTGCTCCTGACTGTTTCCCGGATCTCGCCTGTATCTTCACCTCAACAGCAGTTGCTTTAAGCCATCAACATCGCGCGCGAACAAGAACCGTCGAGTTTCCAACCATCAATCAACACATCATCACAACACAATGGCGTCCAAGGTTCGTCGTCTCCTTCGTCTTCGCTCTCGTCCTCGTCCTCGCGTCGTCGCGCGACCTCCCACTCTTCAATCCTTGCCTTATCTCCGTCGCTTCCATCAACGCATTGCTAACCCGTCATCCTTTCGCAGTTCTTGAGAGAGTACAAGCTGGTCGTCGTCGGTGGCGGTGGTGTTGGTAAATCTTGCTTGACCATCCAATTGATCCAGAGTCATTTCGTCGACGAGTATGACCCAACGATTGAAGGTACGTCGCCTCGATAATAATCAATTGCCTACTGATGGTCGATGCGACCGCAAATCAATCGCCCAACTAACCCGGTTCTTCTCAACTATAGATTCCTACCGCAAGCAGTGCGTTATTGACGAGGAAGTTGCCCTGCTCGATGTTCTCGACACCGCCGGTCAGGAAGAGTACTCTGCCATGCGCGAGCAGTACATGAGAACGGGCGAGGGATTCCTGCTCGTCTACTCCATCACCTCCCGCCAGAGCTTTGAGGAAATCACCACATTCCAGCAGCAGATCCTGAGAGTCAAGGACAAGGACTACTTCCCCATGGTCGTCGTCGGCAACAAGTGCGATTTGGAGGGCGAGAGAGAAGTCACAAGACAAGGTATGTTATTTTTTTTCGAGGCTGCGCCGCATCACTGCATGATAATGCGTCGAACATATATACCTCTCGTCTGATGGTTGATTCGATCGATTGAATTCATGACTGACATACCCTGTTTTACAGAGGGAGAGGCTCTTGCCAAGTCATTCGGATGCAAGTTCATCGAGACATCAGCCAAGTCTCGCATCAACGTCGACAAGGCTTTCTATGATATTGTCCGCGAAATCCGTCGATACAACAGAGAGATGCAGGGCTACTCTACCGGCAGCGGTGGCGCCTCTGGCATCAACGGTCCCCCGAAGCCCATGGATGTTGAGGGCGGCGAGCAAGAGGCAGGCTGCTGCTCCAAGTGCGTAATAATGTGAGCGGTCCTTTTTCGACTTCGACCTGGAGAAAGAGAGCGCGCGCAATGGAGAGAGCGAGAGAGCAAGAGGGAGGGGGGATGGCGAACCAAGCGGCTAGAGAGTCGTGAGATACCTTGAGCCTTGACTGGGCTAGTGGATGCCGCTGGTTGATGCTGAACGCACGGTTTCTTCCCCGTCTGGACTTTTGAACAGGTCCAAGCAGGCCCAGCAAATGTCGTTTGGAGAAAGACATGTTGACGTGGGGGACCAATGATCAAAATCTTGTTTGTGCTGCATCGGACGGGGAGTCGGGTTCTGACTTGCTGCACTTTTTGGAACTTGTTCTTTTCAGGGCAACTTCATGGACATGGTCATCGCACACGATTGTACGTGGCAGGGGACAAGAGAGGAGAGTCCTTTTCACAAGGCTTTCTTGCAGTTTCCTCATCGTGTGGTGCGGCGGCAGAGAAGAAAGGGTTGCAGACTGGCTGGTCTGGCAGCCAGAGACTGTTGGCCGCAAGACCTTGTGGAGGGTGGACTCGAGATTCTTTACTACACACACTGGGAGGGCTATTTGAGACCAAACATCGGCTTGTCTCTGTCTCTTCTTTATATCGGTACTCCTTTTTTTTTCTTTTCATACTGTAATTTCTTCTTTCTTCTGAGACACCGCAAGGTCTTTCTGAGGTCAGAGTCAGTCGCCAAGTCATACAGATTCCCTTTACGTCAGTTCATCTGAGATGTGATATCTTGCCCTCAATGTGATTTTCAACGGTTGAGCTGTAGCTGCGTGAGGATTTGTTCACTCGGGTCTAGCGTTTTCCTGCGCACATGGTTGTTGTTCAAGATGCCACTGCAACGTTTTACGACATGTGATACCTCAGTATGTTGTGGCTGACGATGAAATGAGGTCATCTAGGAACAGGCTAGTCGGCTTGCTCCAGAAACCGAGTGACAGTACGTGAGCTAGTATTTGATTATCTCGCATCTGGATTGATGGATCACAAGAGGAGATTATGTCAGAGTGTCAGTAAGTGTTCTAAGTTCCGAATGTCCGATGCCAATGGAATAAGAAACTTCCCAATATTCTAGTTCATGGCTAATATGTCACTATGTTAGGGCACCAGAAATAAAACCCGGAGCATATGCAGCTTGCTTATGACATCTCTCAACAAGTCTTGCCCTCAAGACTGCAGTCCACCACAGAATACATGGCCCGAATCACCCTTTCACCCCATGGCTCCCATCACCCCACCTCATCTCACCTCACCTTAGACATGCAGATGCGAGTCGCTCAGAAACCTCGCAACCATCCGTCAAGTCTCAACGGTGTGCCTTTACCTTTACTCGGCTAACGTCACACGGCCCGGAGCGGAAATGTCAGAATCCGAACGCTTTCTTTTTTCTTCAAATCAAACGAAACACCTGCAATGCGCCCATGTATGCTCCACCGTTACCGTGGTATCAACCCAACCGCGTTCTATCCGAATCCAAAGCCAAATCAGAGAAGGATACCGCTTACCAGATCTCCTTCTTTTTTATCTTAACCCAACCTCTTCTTTCCGTGAGACATTCAAGGCGATATTCGCCTAATTAGGCGTCCCATTCTATATCCTGCACAGGCGTCTGCATCCACGGCTCCGAGTAGAGGGAAAACGGATGACACCCGCCAATCCACTCCTCGACACCCGGAACGAGCTCCTTCGGGCCGTTCACGCCGACGATCCCCTCGCAATTGAGGCATACGTACAATAAATCGTTCATGATGCCGTTTTCCGACTCTGCGACGCTCCCGGCGAGGTCGCCGCCCTGCTTACAAAACAGGCACATGTCCGGTCCAAAGTTGGTAATCGCCCACTCGAGCACCATGGACACCTGGACCATGAGCCGCTGCGCGAGCTGGTACCGGTGATGCGAGCACAGCCGCCGACCGAGCAGCTTGCTGGCGCAGAGACAGCCCGTCACGGGGTGCAGCGGGTTCGCGAGCTGGCCGTTGGGCATCCTGCCGCCGAACCGCACGTCGGCCTGTCGCGTGTGGGAGCAGCCGCCGCAGGCGTAGTTGCGCATGTTGAGGAATTCCGTGCGCGTGAGAGGTTGCTGGCCCTCGAAGAGGTGTTTCCTGGAGGCCAGGTCGCAGCCCTCGCAGACGACGTGGGGTTTGGGCTGCGCGGCGGCGTGTTCTAGGTTCTCGCAGTGGGCGCCGTCGGGGACGAGGGCGTTGCAGACGTTACCCGGTGCGCTGGGCTTGACTTCCTCGCAGGGTTGGTTGTCTGGTTGGCTGCCGTTTAGGAGGGAGGCGTCGGAGATGTCGTGGAAGACGTCGTTGGCTGGGCGTTTCCATCGTGCGAGGGCGGCGCGGAGTTGGGGGACATAGGGGGCCGGGTTCCATGTCGGTGGTCCTGGTGGTTCGCGGGGCGTTTCGGCCGCGTCTTGGTCTGTGAGTTCGAGGATGGCTAGGGCAGGAGGGCCGATGCGGGCGGCGGCAGGGGTTTCGGCTACTTCTGGGGGGCTGAAGTTACGGAGCTCGACGGGCACGAAGCGGCCGTCTCGGGCTAGTTGAGCCATGAAGTCGCAGATGCCGCGGGTGAGTTCGGATTGTTCGCGTTCGGAGTCGACTTCGAGCTGAGGGTGTATGAGGACTGGCTGTGCCTCTGCCATTTGGACCAGGTTCTCGGGGTTGATGTCATACCCATTGCCCATCATGTACTGGATATCATCCTGGTTATGGGCATGACCTTGGAACGGAGGCGGTTGGACGTTTTGGCTCGGGCCGGCTTGGTTGATGTTTGCGTTGTAGCCGCTCACCCAGTCGGAGAATCCTCCGCCCGTCTGATTCGCCATGGCAGCGGTGTTGTTGTCGCCGTACATCATGTTGTTTTGTTGGTTACGGATGTAGTCCTGGTTGCCGTAGGGGTAGATCGGGTCGTGGTACGCCATCGGATCCGGCAGTGCGGCGAAACCTGGCTGTCCAGTTGCCGCCATAGGCCGTGGCAGTGGGGCCATGCCGCCGCCGCCGCCGGGACCATTGCCGACAACACCTCCGAACTGACGTGGGTCCTGCTGCGCCGCCATGGGAGAATTTCCAACTGTTACAGGAGCAGGACCTGGAGCACCGGCCGGAGCACCGACAGCGGCGGCGGCAGCCGCAACAGCAGCCGCAGCAACAGCAGGATCCGTCATGACCGCGTACCTCGGTCTATCTGGCCCGAGGAGATTTGCTTCCAAACACAACATCCGATCATCGTTAATACCCTTGGGACCGTACCCGAGAGCCATGTAATACTCGGGCTGCTCCACGCCATCCGTTCCCTTGCGTCTAACCAACTCCCTGTTCATCACCCACGAATCGCAGTCCGCCTCTGCCCTATCATTGACGCACGTATCACAGGGCCGCTTCCGATCGCATTTATACCCGTTCTCTCGGCACCGCAGGCACCCACGGAACTTCATCCCCTTGCCGTTGGCCGTGGATTTCGTCCACCCAGACCACCCAATCCTCTTCCTATCGATCCAAGGCAGCTGCCGCGACGGGTGCCGGCTCCCGTTCCCGGGCATCTGGCACACCAGGCCCCACGAGGTGCACCGGACGCACGCAAACTCTTCCTCGTCGGTGAGGGACCGGCACATGGCCTGGTTCGTCACGCAGTTGGTACACCGGTGCCTACCCTCCCGGAGCTTGGTCCCCTTGTCGTAGACAATCTTGTCTCCGTCCCCGGGGGCCCACGTGTACGGCGTATCGTACGTGGCCGCCGTCCATGGATCCACGCAGGGTATGTTCTTCTCGACGCACGACGTGCACTTGTACTCCCTCAGCCGGAAATCCCGGATCCAGGAACACGGCTTGGTCTTGCCGGGCTGACAACCCTGACACATCTGCCGCCACCACGGCCTCCGACCCGCGGGCACGGTACCGTCTCCGGGCACAGGCCGGTTCCACATGACCTCTGCCGGCTGGTCCACGTCCGGCTTCTCGCCGCTCACCTTCTGCTCGTCGTACACCCGGCACAGCGCCCGATCGTTCTTGCACGGCGTACACCCAATCTTGACCCGGTCGTCGATGTCGCACAGCGCGACGCGCCCGCTTCCCTGGTGCGCCTTGCACCGCACGCAGACGCTCGAGCTCGTCTCGGTGATCGGGTACGAGGGGCGGGAGTTGGCGAAGCGCTTCTGCCAGTGTTCCCTGCCGAGGACTTTACAGATGTGGTTCGGGTCGACGAGGGCGCGGTGGCGGGTGCAGCGATGGCACTCGATCTGGTTGGCGAGGTCGACGTCGCAGCCCTGGTTCTCGTTGGGGCGGGCACGGCAGTGGTCGCACGTGTTATCGATGGGGTTGTGCTGGCCGACGTGGGGGGAGTGCGTGATGCGCATGAGGGGCGGTTGCCAGTGGTTCTGCTGGAGTCTGGGTCTTTTTGATGCTCTTTGTCCTTCTTCTTGGTCTCCCTCGTCGAGGTGTTTGCGGGGCCGTCCACGCTTTGCTGGCTGGGATGAGGCCGCGGGACGAGACTGAGCCTGGCCTTGGGGCTGATATGGATTCGCCCAGCGGAACTGTTGGTTGTTGTTTTGCTGAGTATTATTCTGTGGGTTGTTGAACTGCTGGTTGTTGGGCTCAATGTACTGCGCTGGCGGCGGGTTGAAGTTCTGGTTCGGCATCACGTTCGACGCCGGTAACTGAGCTTGCTGTTGAACCATCTGGGGACGCATCGCGTTCGATGTCCCCGCCATGAAAGGAACATTGAAGCCGTTGTTTGGCAAAGGCGGGATCTGTGGGACGCGATACTCCCATCCAGGCCCGAAATCATGGTCACGTGGGTGATCGCTGTTGTATTGCTCCAAGGGACCTAGGTCTATATCTTGGTTGGAGGAGTTATGCTGCTGCTGCTGCTGCTGCTGCTGTGGTTGCTGCGTCGGTGGCTGTCGGCTTGGAGAGCCGTTGTTCGACCTTGGTGGCATTGCCTTTGGCCAAGGAAGTTTCTCAAGAAGTCTTGGGCAGCTTTGGTTCAAGGTGAGTTCACTTGGTGTAAGTCAACTTGTGAAGTTTCGAAGAGAGTGTTGTCCGTACTTGAGATGAGGTACGTCTTCCAGATTCTTGTTTTCAAACGAATTGCAAGAGCTTGTACCCAATTTTGTCCAACTTATCTTTCATTCATGTGGCCGTGTCTTTGCATTTATTTCTTGTCTTCTGTCTTCTGCGGTTTAGCATCGTCTGCTATCCCCTCTCTCGTTGAGTACAAAGAAGAGAGCCATTCGCAAGTCTCCCTTGCCAGCGATTTTCTTACAGTGTCTTGTTGTTGTCGAGGTAGCTTGAGAATCATTGAGAGGCGCTTTGTGCTAATCTAGGCTCGAATCCATCTTTATCCCCGAACTCACGATTGTTTCTCATCGCAATTGTTCAAATTGGTTGGGACAATGATGCATTCGGACCGAGAGACTTCTTTGATTCTTCGTCGAGGAACAATCGCCCCCAAGCCGTTTCCCTCCACATCCTTTCTTATTCCGTGCTCCTGTCGTGGATAGTGCATAAATCGGTGGTAGCCGTCACTGCTGGCATTCGAGTATTCGAGGTCAAATAACCAGTGCTCAGGAGAAATGCCAGCGGAGCATGTGAAGGAAGAAAACGCGGCGCCGAAGTCGTTCGCAACTCGTAAGGCAACCTACGAGGCGACGACTGGGGGCTGAGTTAATTGCCTAGGATCAATGCAAGCTGCGGTCATATTAAGCCACCCATATTACACGGAAAGGAGCGAATGCTATCTCATTGTGACGATCAGCACTGTAGCGCAGAAGATATGCTGCAGTCGCCACATGCATGGTGCGTGGCAGTGGTGACCATCTAGCTGACCGCAGCCATGGCCCACCATTCATAACCCCGCCGTCCCTCAGTCTCATGGCCTCTGCCTGAATCTCCTCTGCCTGAATTGTGGAAAAGAATTACTGAATTTTGCAATATGGAGGCGGTTTCCGCAGCCGCCAGTGTCGCAGGCCTGTTGTCCGTCGCAGGCCATGTCATCAATGGACTTGTCAAGCTCAATGCCTTCATTCAGGACTTTAAGGAAGCAGATGCACGGGCGCAACGGCTGACTCTGGAAGCTCAACTTCTCTCGCAGACAATAATTGACTTCAAGTCTCTGCTCAACACGTTGGACGAAAAGGCGCTGGATGAAAGCCGAGTCCTTTGGGTCCAGCACTTTGCCACTTTCTCTTCCCGTCTCGAGGATTGCGTTCAGGATTTGGACACCTGGACCGAATCTTACCGACCTGGAGATGGACCATCCTCAAAGCGCCAAAAATTAATTGAGGAAATATCAAGCAAGAGAAGCCGGGAGATTTCTGAGATGGAGTCCAAGTTGGCGCGTCATCGGTCGCAGATTGTTCTTAACATGAGTACTATGAATGGGTGAGCTAGATCTGCCGTACGCAAATGAGATTCTGAAGCTAAGCTATCCTCTGTCAGATGGATGTCTCTCTCAGGATTAGAAAGAATTACTACAGTCCATGAAGATTTAAGGAAGCTCACGGATACCCATATCCAGATGGAACACCAGAGAATAGATCGCCATCAGCTTTTCACGGAAGAATCAAGTAGAAGACAACAAGATCTTCGAGATATGATATTGTCCGCTTCTCAAGCTACCAAGGAACAATTCACATTGGAACACCACGAAACTCGGAGTCAACTCTCTAGACTGAGCGACAGTGTATCAAGCATGGCCGAATCTCTTCAACAGCTCGTCACCCCACCTTTATCGCAAGTCCCACGGCGTGGGTCGAACAATCTCCGGCGGAGACCGTCCTTATTTTTGACCTCCGAGGGGACTAGAAAACGGCGATATTCAGGCCTTGAAACAGTTTCTAGCAATGAGCATCTGCAGCCCAACTTCATCGGCAGTCCGATGGGCTGGACATGTGCCCAAGCAATAGGCATTGACGATTACTTCATCGAAACCCTGGAGGACCAGCATTTGGACCAAATGAGATGTGCCTTTTGTGACCAAGTCTTTGCAAATACCGAGTCATTCGAACGATCGAAACACGTCGTCGATTCCCATAATTTCGCAGGGTGCGACCAAGGAGTATGCTATAGGTTCGGCATAAGCTTCGGTTCTCACTTGGAGAAACATCATGCAGCCAACCCAGAGGCATTCTCCAACAACATTGCGCATTTTGAGCAAAGATTCCTCCAGTCAACATCGACGGTTCAGGACGAGAGGATAAAGTCCCTTTATGGTGAACCACAACAACTAGAGACGTCCACGGCACCCCTCATACTCGAAACTCAGCTGCAGTCTTTGATAACCGGCTTTGTCGGGCTGCAAAGGTCGACCTCGCATGGACTTAATACTTTCCATGACATGCGGCAAAACCTGGAGACGCTCTCAAATGCTGCTTATTCTCCAGCGTCTTCCCTCGAGCTTGCTGCAACTCTGTACAAGGCAGCCAACCTAGCGGAAGAAATGTCTGTCAGCTTTGACAGAACATTCCGGAGTAGATGGCTACCGAAACCAAGATTCTTTTTCCGAAACATTACCCCATCCGAGGGAAAAGATGGCGGAAAGCGCCCAGTGCACCTTGGTAGCTGGTTTCTGTCCTTTGACTCTAGAGAAAGGGCTTCAGTCGACTCATACAAGTCTTGCACAGAGTGCCAAAGCGGGACGAGGTACTCTAATTTGAAGAGCGCATTTCAGCATCGTGGCAGATGCCACCGAGGAAAGCACTGCATCGTCGAATTTGAACGGGCGTGCCCAGACACATCTACTGAGTGGTCTATGCTTGACCCTGTATCGAAAACTTTCCGCCTGTTGACGAAGCTGGGAGCTAGTACGTCGGGTAGAGACAGGGTCCATCTTTGGATGTTGAACACACTTCACAAGTCGGAGCATCTCCTGGTCATATTGAGGCATAGCGCCTTCTTTGGTGAATCGTCGATATGCTCGACAAAAACTGATGACGCGATACAAGTAGACTGGTGTTCTCCATCGTGGGGTGACATATGGAGTCGTGATTTGCTTGGGGCTTTCGAGAGAGAGGAGGCAGCCCTCGATGACTATATCAATTCAACACAGTCTGATGGGGCAGTATATAGCCGTGATTATGAGGTCTCGTCGGAGGGTAACGACCAGAATGGCGTTAACGTAGAGACTAGGAACCTGCCTCTGCGCTTTCTCGATGCAAATTCGCTAGTGCTTTCTGTAGAGGATGGAAACTGAGCTCTGAATACATCTTAATTCGAACCGAACTCGGCTCGTAATCTGCGGACTAAGCCCGGATGAGCTCAGTGGTGTTGTTGACATGTACCTATTTAACGAAGGCGAAAAACAAAGAGTTGAGATTGAACGATACCCAGTTGTACCAGTAAACCACAGGATCTTGATTCTGACTGTAAGCATGCAGGGCACGCCACAAATTGCCATGCACCAAGATGCTTGCTCTAAGTGTCTAAGGCTGAGTTGTAGAAGAGCGAGCGGCAAGATATCCTACTTCACAACGCTTCCCAAGTTCCTATTCTACCCCTACCGCTACCTCTACCAGTGCCATTACTACTGCCTCTTCTATCCCCTCTACCAATGCTCTTATTATCGCTTTTGCTTTTTCTATTGCTACTCCTTTTGGGTCTCTTGGAGAGTATGTTCTCTGGTGAGTAAGCCTTAAGTAGCTTACGATAGTATGGAGTATTGATAGTAGTAATAATAGATATAATATGAAGCAGGAGCTCATTATGTGTATGCTATTAGTGACGCTTAATTTGACTAGTTCACAGATCTCAGAGATAGGTGATGAAAACTTTTGGCCGTCTTGAAGAGTGGCATTTAGTTATTCTAGGCGAGGTGGACTTGTAAAGGTATACCTAATAGTTCTTACCTTAGAACATATAGTCTTTCCACTTTTTGCCTCACAAATAAGAAAACTCGTTACAAGATATGTCTAGGAACATCTCTATAGCCCCCGTAGGATATGGTCACAGTCTCTTCCCTCCTTCAGTAAATTTAGTATGCATTCAGGCTTTTCTCTTCCCTTAAAGTCAGCGCTAATGCATGGCGTAATGACGCTACGCACCTATTTTCTCATGCTTACACGACATTTGGTGAAACGACTTGGCTCTCGCACTCAAAGGCATGTAAGGATGCATGTCTTAAGCCGATCTGACTGGTGCCACTTGAGAGCCACGCAGGTAAGACAGGGACGCGTAGGCTGGCGCGAAACGTGTTCAGATAAATGCTCGGTATTTTAGGACAAGGCTAGATGCTTGGCTCTCTTCATTTGCTATTTAATTCAGGAGTTTTCACTCGTTTTATGTCCAAGTATTGTCTGTAGTATCGATCGATTCTCCTACCGAGGCACCCCATCAGGATCTCAGGGATCTCTGGCTCTGTTCTTGATTCAACTTATGCTTCAGTAGACATGAGTCTACAGAAACCGACCGGCTTACTGTCGCGGTCGACGTGGAACTGTTCTACTGAGATAACTGCAAACCCTGATGTCAGTGGAATTGGAGTGAGAGCCGCGATACAACTTTGGTGCTGAGATATGAAGGCTAACACCACCAGGTGATCGTTGGTTTTGTTGGGACAGGTGGACTCATCATCCTGCTTCTTACCGTTCATTATCTTTTCGCATACGATCCGACATTGGATCCGTTCCGCACTCTACAACAAACAAATACAAAGACGAGCCGACCTAACGCCATTGATGTCGCCTTCTTGGGATGGTTCAGGGAACATATGACGCATTTTGGGTTCAAGCCTACATGGCTAGATGACGCCAGACGTGCTAAAACCTTAAGAGACGCTTTTGACAAAGTAAGAGTCTCCCATTCGTGATGAAAGCACAATGTCTGAACCTGTTGTGTGATACTGATCACGGAATCAGTCCGTCCTAGCAATGAGTGATATCCAAATTATCACTGGTCTTGCGATATTAATAAGCGGAATCAATGGACTTTTCGGAACCTTGTCAGGCTACCAGTGGCTAATTCTCACCTACACGGCGTGAGTAATTATTATACTCGTGGTCTAAGGCTCGAGCAGAATGCTGACTGGCTCTTGTAGGTGGTTCTCAGCAGTCACACATCTAGGAGCCCTCACCTATCTTCGAAATTACTACATCAATCGCAAAAATCAATGTATCTGGAGACTCGCTCTAATGACTGTGGTTCTGGTCATGCTAATAGCTGTGATGATCATTGGAGTTCCCATCAGAGCAGACCTGGAACAAGGTCACACCCCAGCTATCTGTGTCTTAAGTCATAGAAGTGAGAAAAACGTTGATAATCTTCCTGAAATAGCATTATCAACATCAATCTCGGTTTTGATGATGGCTCTAGGTTTCGCATTCCGGGTTTTGAAAATGGGCCGCTGCACATCTGACCGATTCCAGAGATTCCGGGACAAGTACCGAACAAAAGTTATCAATATCGTCAAGCTAGACAGAAAGCCATCTCAAATATGGACCGGACCATGGGTACACATGACATTTGTTGCAAAGCCGTTGAGTGCATGCTGGCTGTGTGGCCGAACGTATTTGGAATTCTTCAACTCAATCTTCGGTGAGGTTCGTGTGGTCGCCCTAATCTCTCCTTCAATCTTGTAGCTGCAGCAACTGACTCTTGTAGCTATTTTGGCTCACCTTTACAGCTTCTTGGGGGCTTACCCATCTGATTTATTTCCGGACAGTTGCAGGTGAAGAGGCGATCTTGGCTATAGAACCTATACAGGATGGCGATGCTACGAGCATCCAGGACGCTTGGGGATTTGGGCAAGTGACAGCCGTAATTCTGTTCGCAAGCCCGATCATATTCATTGTGGAAGCATTCTGCAGTATTGGTAGGTCTTTGAAGTCTTTGAAGTTTTCGATGTTCATTCTATTCAGGCCTGGAATTCACTAACACGATTGGTATCGGTCTTGGATCACATAGGCTCACAAGAGCCGTCTTCACTGCATCAAGATGCTGCCACAACATTTCTACCATCCTCACCAGGAGGGTCACGACGGGTCTCCATTGGGTTGCCTGAAGACACCATGACTAGATCTGGATCTCTGAAAACTGAGCAAGTCAAAGAATTGGCGCGGAGTCTGCAACCAAAGTCGCGCATGGAGTTGGCTTCTACACGAATCTCTTCCTTGACCATTATTATCTTCAACATTGTGTTTGTGGCTCACTTACTCTTGTACTTCTTTTACAGCCCTAAGACCGGCGGGGTAGTCACGGCATCTTCCAGGCTTGGTGCATGGTATTTGTTATATCAGCCTCTTCTAGTTCATCTCATCTACCTGATGGGCTTCGAATTGGAGCCTAGGATCAGAAGATCTGAACTAAGGAGATGGATTTACGCTGCTTGCTTTATCATCTTGATTTTCTTCATTTACTTGGTCGCGTCTGGCGTTTGGTCGCTCTGGTCGTGGCTCGACATGTTAACTCTATCCGACTATGTTTCATTTTCAATTTTACTGGTCTTTTTCTTTGGATATGTTCTTTACGTTGGTTTATCATTCGCAAATAGTAGATGTGCAGTAGCTTCTTCCCAAGGGGTCTAATCTTGAGCTTTGAGATCTCTTTGAGTCGAAGTTCGACAACTTCAAGCATCCCCACATAGATGAAACTGGCAAGACTCTTCAGGGGGCTCTCTTTCGGTTCTGCTCTCATTTGGCAGAGGTATGAGCTCGCTTGCCGTAAGACCTTTAGAAGTTTAGCTATATCAAATGACCTAGCTAATTATCGGAGAGAAGCATAGGCGCACCCTGAACGTCCGATGCCCGTTCGAAAGTCCAAACGCCCGATACTTCATGTCACGTCAACTGGTTTTCATTGCCCATTGTGCATAGCAGACTTTTGGACATAAGACAGTCTACTCGAGGTAGGTTAACCATGGTAACTAGAAGGATACTCCATGTGGAGTATAAGTATGGGTCCCGGCAAGACCTATATGAGGCAAGTTGTGTCCGTCGTCACCAACCCAGCAACTGTCACTGGATGATCACATCCACCCATCCCCGATAGTCTAGTGGTGAGGATATCTGCTTGTCATTGAAGATTCAACGATTCGCAGGGGACCGGGGTTCAATTCCCCGTCGAGGAGTTCTTTTTGCTTCTTGAGCGATGTATCTTGCCTTGATGTGGTTCCGGGCCTTTTTGGCTCATGGCTTGAGACAAATGCCGCAATGAGCCTCTAGGAAGAAGAAACTCGGCCTTGGAACGACCACATTACATTGGAAGGAACTAAGAACATTGGGTCACTTGTATGATCGCGCGAGAGCTTGTCTTGAAACTGCTCTTTCTGGAATGTTGTTGATGTTCAGCTTCATCCCGAGCCTCGAGACTAGGGAGTGGTCCAAATGGGCCGCGGCACATCCGCATTGCTACAGAAATTCGACGGCAAGCTCGAGACCAATTGTTGCCATGGTTAAAGAGGAAAGAGCTCGTCAGTGGATCAGGTTGCGGCTCACACCTTCTTCATCGCGAGGCTGGCTCTTTGGCCGGGCATATGCGGAGCTATTCGGCTCTTGTCTAGCAGAGGCACGTCACACGCACACTTGCAGAAAGCTTTGGAACGTGACTCACTGAGATCGGGCGTGATCTTCCGACTGCAGGTGTTCTAGGTACTCGTGACAACATTCTGAGGCCTGACCCACCTCGTGAGAAACGTTTTCTGCTCTTTGTCTTTGATCTGACTTACATCATATGGAAAATATCCAATACTGCAAGATCATCTGATAAAGTAGCTAAGATTATCTGTTCCTTGGATGAGAGTTTCAGCGTTTCCGTTCTGACCCTTGTCATACTTGCGGCGGAGTATAGCTTGCACAGTCTTGTCGACTATGTTGTGGGTCGTGTACTTACCCGCCGGTGCTCGCACAGAAGTAGTCCCGTTATCTCAACAGAGTAGATGGAAACATTATATTCATTCAATATTAAGAGATACATAACCCAACCGAAAGCAGTGCCTTGACCGTGGAGAAAGTTTACTTCCTGGACCCAAGATCATCCTCACTCTCGTGAAACATGCTCCTCCTCATGGTAGCAGTACCAGCCGGACTAACCGGCAACATCCTCGCACTAATGTAATCATCACCATCTGATGCTCCAGTTGGCGGGCTCAGAGGACTCGGGTGTCCCGGCGTCGGCGTCTCCGGCACCGTCTCCGGGATGCTACGTGGCTGCTCCCGAGCAGCCGGGCCATCTTGCTCGCCGCCCGATGAGGCAGAGCTGACAGTCGCCTCGCTGATGTGCCGCAAATGCCGCGCCTCCTGGTCGCTGAGACCGGAGACGTCGGAGCCGACTCGTCCGGTAGAGGTAGCGGCCGCAGCGTTGCTGATGGGCGGCGACGGCGGACCTGGGTCGGGCGATTGGGCGCGGGTCTGGTATCCGAGGACGCCCGAGGAGCGGGAGAGCGATGATGCGTTCTCGTTGGAGGAGACGGAGGCGTAGTAGGATGACTGATGTGTTGTTGCGGGGTTGGATGTGCCACCGGTGCCAAAGTGCGTGTGCTTGTTGATGATCTCGATGGGGGTGAGACCTGTGCCATGTAATTCTGGCGGCCGTGAGGTGTCTGTTCTTTGTTAGTGCTTGGTCAAATAGATCATCAACATAGTCTTACCTGGTAGCTCTGCAATCTGGTTGTCGGCCATCTCGTGATGCACCTGTTGGGGTACAGGCGATGCTGCAGGGGCAGGGGGCGGCGTGCGGACCTCAGCCATATCTTGGGAAGAGGCTTCCTCAGTCGTGACGGTAGGCGCCTTGGCTGGTTCGCTGGGCTGGCCTCTGATCCAGGAGATGATTCTAGATCCATTGTCGTCCGTGTGCGTTGCCGTTCCATTACCTCTTCTGAGTATTCTGCGACGACGCCACAGGCAGAAGCCGACGAGGATGGCAGTGATGAAGACAAGGCCGAGAACGACGCCGAGAACAGGGGCAACCCATTTCGGGGTTCCACCACCGCCGCCGCCGTTGTTGTCTCCGCCACCTGTGACAGTTGGCCGTCCGGGGTCTTTAGCTTCTGTGTACGGATACCATGTATTAATCTTCGAGGTGACATACGGCGTCGCAAAGATGGATGCCAGTCCTTGGTCAGACCAGCCGGACGGCTCAGGAGTCGTCTTCGTTGCCGAACCCTTTTCATCGCCTCCAATCTTGCTTCGGACGGCGGTGGGGATTGTGTAGTTCGACCATTGCGTTGGGCTGTATCCATCAAGCCACTCTGCACTGGAGAGATTGAAGACCTGCATGATGCCTCCTTCAAGGCATGGTGGAGCTCCGCTTCCGGCCATCGCCGCATAGCCGCCGACGACCATCATCTGATCGGGGTAAGGCATTACACACTGATGACCAGCACGGGCGTGGAGAGCTGTTCCTTCGTACACCTTTGTCCACTGGAATGAAGGAATCGAGAGAACCCAGACGTCGTCGCTAAAGTCTTCTTTGGGGTGAATTCCATCGTAGCCGCCGTAATAGTAGATGTTGAAGCTGGAGTAATCCTGAGCTGGCGCAAGTACAGCGCAGCCTCGAGTGAGGGCAGGTGGTTTGGTCCCGTCAACCTTCTGCTGATACCACTTATCGCCGGCTACGTCGTAAATGTCGATGGTCTCCATGAAAGCAGGGCTTTCGCTTGCCTATGAACGATGTTAGATGGATAAAGTAGGAACTGCAACTGGAGGACTTACGCTCTTGACAGCGTCGTCGGATTTATGACTGGAATTGACATATTCGGGGTAGGTCACTCCGCCTAGCACGACGAGAATACCCTCAGCCCCAATAGGAACCCAGACGACCTCTGGGTTTGCCCTGGCCTTGATACTGCTTGGCAGTAAAGTCTTGTTGGAGAATTCCTCGAACATTTGGGTGGACATGTCGAGAGTGATGAGGGTATTGGAGGCGTTGACAGCGTTCAGAGAACGGTTCGTAGTGCTCTGATACATGTCGCCCCAGAGAGGCGACCGCATTCCGCCAACATACCAGGCCTTGTTCTCCGAGGGAGCACTGGCAGCCCCTCCATGGGCAACATACCGAGTCACGCCGTTGTCCAAGGTTCTCAGTTCACTTCCATTGTTGAAGGCGGCCTTCTTTGCGCCGTACTCGTAGAGGCGCCATACTAGTGCCTTGTTGCCGGGCGGAGGGTCGTAAGCGTCCGTCGGTTTGGCAAAGACACCTCCATACAAAAAGAACTCGGCATCATTGTAAAGCAAGGCACCATCGATAGTATTTGGGGCGAAGCTGTTGGCGTTACCACTACCCGAAGGGGCCTTTGGATGGGTTTCGATGAGCTTAGTGATGTTTGTTGTTTTATCAAAAGACTTGCTGAAGTTGAGTGAGTACATGAGACCCAGAGGGTTATCTGAAGCTATTAGAATTTGATCGCAAGTGATGCCAAAATGGACTCACCTAGGGTCGTTGGATATCCGGTCGACCCGTCCCCGTATGTCGGAGTCCAGTATAGACTCCCACCATCTAGCCATAGCGTATCTCGAATGACGGCAGCTTCAATCTGGTCAGATGTTGCCAACTCGGGACGATTCGGTATTGCAAACCTCTTGGGGCGTACCAATAACACATGGACGAGCTCACTTGGCCTTTCTCAAGATCCCACCCATCATATTGGGCAGTCACGAGGCCCGCGACGGCCACCAGCAAGGCGGTATTCACACAGACCATTCTCTCGACGGCTCTGTAATTTGGCTGATTCGGAAACGCGTTGGGAAGAAATTCAGGCCGCCCGCTGCTGTCTCAGCGCATTGCGGCTGGAGGTGGTGCTTATTTGGGGAACCGCACTGCGTTACCAGGAGCGGTGGCAACCTTTCTCGAAAGCAGTGGAGGGAAATTGTCAGAGTATGGGAAACATAAGCCCGGCTGGTTTGGGCCGGGAATGACTGGCGAAGAGAAGGGCACCCTATGCAGAGGGAGGGATGTTGAGGCTGACAGTGTTGGCCGTGCCTATGGTCAAGGGAGGATACCACTGGAACAGCGAAGTTGACCTCTTTGTTCGAGAAGAGTGTGTCGAATGTTTGAGGCGGATGCTGAGAGGGCGCACACACTTCGATCGACCCCGCAGTGTCGCTAACTCCGTGTGCTCAGAAAGATGGACCGGTACGGTGGCAATGAGAACTGTACGGGACAGGACGGACAGGGCCAACAAGTCTGCAGGAAAACTGATAAGATGGTTGCCACTGGAAGATCTCGCCTGAGTGCTCACTAGAACTATGTAAGGCTGGGTCGCTGGACTAGCATGGCTGGAGGCATGCCTGAGATGGAGGGTAGAAGATGGAGAGATGGGTGTATGCAACTCATCGGACACTACTCTAGACCGGGCCCGGCGGTCCTTTGGAAGAACACTTGCACAGATGGGAAGCTTGTACCGATTCATAAGAGGACGGGAGGTATGTGACGAAATGATTGGTGGACAGAGAGGGGCATTGGATGTCGTCGTCTACGGTAGAGAGTTGTGCATCTGACTGAAAAGTGCTCAGCCTCGTCACCCACTCAGAGCGTCGTTATAATTCCTAGCTAGATTCAGCCCAGAATATATGCCAACGAACCACAGGAGAAAACTAGGTGATCAGAGAAGACACTTGTCTCACCGGCGCAACCTCTGATTGTCAAAGATGTTGCTCCGAAAGTCCAAACCTCGTATCAATATTTGGGGCGAAGACAAACTGCACATCCACAGAAACTAAAGGTGTGTTGCAAGCAGGCTACGACTTTGAACATAGCAGTAACGGAGCCACCATGTAGGCAAGCAATACGGTGTTCTTGGCATACGGCGCACACACCGTCCAGCACCATAAGCCTTCCAAGACCAGACTCGGATAACAAAGACAAGCCAAACAATGTGTTGTGAGCTGGACAAGATAACAAAGACACCCCGCAAGGAGAGAAGCCTGGCTCCCGAATTGCCCCTGTGATGTTTGCTCAGAATTGTTGCAAAGCTTGCTGAACCTTATTGTCAGCAAAAGCCCGTGTCTTTACTCGTAGTGGTAAGTAAGCCGAGGCAGCAAGGTGACTTGTTGATAATCCGGATAAACTTGCGGTTCCAGCGGGACGCCACATTGACGGAGGTGACATGATTCGAGAAGGGAAGCTGTGAGTAGGTGCGTAAGCGGGAGAAAAATTCTAAAAGCATGTTGGACGCAGAAACGTGCTGTCTGTGCCTCTGATCACAACGTTGGGTACAGCGGTCCCGGCATCAGCTTGCATAGGAAATGGTGTGGTGGCAGTGGTTATTGCAGGGGTTGAGCATCTGCAAGTCAGTCAATAGACGGGTCGCCAAGTTGAACCTGCGAGGTCTGGATGGGACCAGCGCAGTTGAATGCGGGAGCGGGCCAGGATCGGGGACATGGGCGTTCGGATGAGCTGTTTCGTTCGCATCTCCAGCCTCCCAGACCAGGCACGGATGAAGGGGACGGCTCATTGTAAAGAGAGAAAAGATGACGGTGTCAGCCCTGTGGGATTGACCAAGTAAGACTGATCCTTGTAATATCGACTGTCGGTGAAAAGGATGGTGTCTGAGCCTCTGAGGGCAAACAACGACCCATCATCGGATGGTATAAAGCCTGATGAGGTTCCTCATTGCAAGATGCAAGATGGCGACAGTAGAGCATGAGAAAGCTCCTGCCGATGTTTTGCATCAAGGGAGCTTATTAGAGATGGACTTGTAGCCTAGAAACATAGACGTTACCGACTTGACCGTTGGATGGAAACATTGTTGGTGTACGGACGGGGAGGTGAAGAAAGAAAGGTGGAAACGAAATAAAGTGCCAAACGGCGTCGAAGGAAGGTGGAGTGGAGGCTAAGTCAATATGGTTTAGCCTTGATGAGGTAATGTATATCTAGACCAATCACAGCTTCCACTTTGGGAAGGCTGGAGGTGTGGATAAGCACAGACGGCAGAGACCCACTTTTGCCCATTTTACCCCTCTTTCCCTCTCTAGGATTAGGTCATCAGCTTACACCTTAAATGGGATGGCTCCCATGAACAGTTCCTCCCATAGGGCGGGAGCACGTTTCCCCTGTTCCTGAGCTAACCTCCTTCCGCCTTAGTTCATCTCTATTGTCACTCACTCAATCACTCATTCACTCGCTCATCCCCCTTGTTCCTGGTCATCTCATCCTTCTGTGCTGACACCTCCGGACCTCCTCTCATGCTCACTCACACTTTCTCACCAGGCTTCAGTATTTCTCGGTCTAGCCACTCAGATGACTTACGACGACACAAGGATTGCACAATGTTGGCGGTGGCGAGCAGAGACATCTGCTCTTTAGCACCAGCAATCAGATCTGCCGCGATGAAAGGCCCGCCAAGGATCAGGTCCCTGCCGGAACCAAGTCCCAATCCTTCAATGACACTGAGATATCTCACCACGAGAGGCTGCTCGTGCTGACCAGTTTTCATTCGCGACTTTCTGCTCGTCGGCAATACGACCATAGAGTTGGAATCAGTTCTACGAGGATAAGAAGTATCTCATGCTCATGGCTTATCCTTGATTCAGGCGTACCTCCAAGGTAGTACCGTGAAACCAGCCATCGAATCAATCATCAGACGGCTCTAGACACATCAAGTCCAGACAAGATCGTCATCCATTGGCACTCTTGAATCGTTGCTGCAAGGTTCACCAGTGGCACCTGCTGTGCTACCCGGGCTTCTTTTCGGTCTCACCCGCTGCAATCGACCGGGCAATCACTATCCCAGAAACAAAAAGGCAAGATCGTTGCTCTAGCATTGGCGACCGAGTATCCGCAAGGGGCAGGCGGAAGTTGCTTCCCAGCTTCTCGTCAGTCGCACATTGATCGGGTTTCCGGTTCATGTTTATATCTTTTGCCACAAGCTGTCACTCGACCAACTGGATTTTCGTCGTACCTGGCGTGCTGGCTATCTGAAGGCAATATCGTCTGCATATCTGGGTCGATGATCTTCAATCTTCTTCCCCCCATGCCGGACCTCGACAGTTGCAGGCGCTTCGCATCCCGCATGCCTGCCACCCTCCCGCTTCCCGGCCATGCTTACTTGGTATGCTGGGCTTTAAACTAACGGAAATCTGCCCGTTACGTTACCTCTCGTCCCCACCACTTGGTGATGCTCAAGACTAGGCCCATCCGACGAGGCAATATTGCACACAGCTTCAAGTCTTCGACCCTGGCGTGCAGCTTGACGGTCAAATCTTGTGCAAGAGGGCCAGAGGCCAGCCTCTCAGGACCTCCAACCAAGCAAAAGTCCCTTGTACGTGCATCGGTCTTGGCCCTTGCCAATGCCACCCGCCCCCTTCCAACCCAAGAACGACAGAAACGGCCGGCCGATGCCGCTCCACGGCCGCCCGACCTCACCCCATGTGGCTCAGGCGCAGATGGCACGAAGTCCGGCGAAGTGTGCGCAACTTCCTCTGAGATCCATCTGTCTTACCCTACCTCACTCTTCGAGTCAGAGTCTCGGCATTTCTGTCTTTTTGTTCAGGCTGTTCTCTGACCTGCGGTCATGTCTGTTTTCCCCACCACGCCAACGTAAAATGGGCTTACACTGTCAGGCCATATCTTCCCGAAAGTGGCATCCAGTGATGCTGCCGCAAGATTCTCTCAATGACTTTGTGTCGCGTATCTTGTACTTGGCACACGTACAGGGAAGTCTTTCTGTGAGCTGCATGCCCAATTCCTCCCGGAACGCGTACCCAAGCAGCCAAGTTACGAGAATCACATCTCGCTCTCGCTTGGTGCCAATCAAGCAGGTGACAAAATAGGATGCTGGTCAACAAAAGAGTAAAATAGTTCCTTACCTATTTGTTATTCCCATCTTTCTTGTTCTTTTACTCTTTACTATTACTATCATCACTTTCATCCTCTATATATTTATTCGAGAACACTTTCTAAAAAGAGAATAAGAATACGAATAGTAGAAAATGAGCTAGGTAGTGTACCTACTGAGCGGCAAACGATCATGTCACTCACTTGCCAGTCTTCTTGGAGCCGGAAATGTTTGCCGTTGTTGTAGCGACCTCTTTGACCGTCCATATGGCCTGCGCCTGCCTTTCGAGGAAACAGCTTGCCAACCACGGCCAATATCCCTGCCGTCATCTCTGCAGGCAGGACTAGGATCCTAGTGGACCGTCACGCCCCTCCTCTAGTGTCCACTTCCATCGGCTCTCTCGCCTTTTGTGCTCCATTGCCCTCGTCCCGATCTTGCATTTGCCAATGGCCGTCAAGCGAAGCCTCATGGCAGAGAATATAGTCCCCATTCACTCCGACTGCCGTCCGAGGCACGCCCCTCCAGTATGTGGCACATCGACTCACGAGAGGCGACGGGGCCTAGAGCTTAGCTCCCCATGTCGCCGGGTTCCTTCGTCATCCTGATTCCCTGCCTCTCCATTGTGCTGTTTACTTAGCCAACACCCTCCCTCCTTGCCCCGAGAGTTGAGCTGGCGAGATGCCCAGCCTATAGATCACCCACCTTTGTCGACACCATCTCGGACGGAGGTCCCGCGGAACGGACACTGCGCTACGTAGCTTACGAGGTACGGACTGCTTTCTCTGGCTAGAGCTTGCGGGGAACCTCATCCTGCTGTTGACGGGAGCCCTCCTCACCTTGATCCTGAGCTCAGGTAAGGCTGCCTTGCCAACTCAGCTCTTCAGCCTCCCATCTCCCCATTGTACATACATATGAGCCCCCAGGTACCATCCTCAGCTTCTCTGAGCCTGTTCTGCCCCCAATTCCCAACTGGCACTCGTTCATGTGTGTTCAGCTTCGACTTGCGGCTCTCCCACACTCGTTAGTCCATTGTCGCAACGCGATCAGCTCGCATGCTGCATTGATACTGGGCACTTGGGATACCATAGTCTCTCGTTCGTCAGAAGCTCACGGCAATGCGTTGGACATCACTCGTGGCCTTGGGGGCCTTGGCCGCTAGTGTCACGGCACAGGACGGCGGAGCAGTGTTTGCGAGACAGAATGATTCCTATGCTGAGCCGTCCGGCGCATACTCAGTTGCCCCTCTGCCAGAAGCCTCTTCTTCGGCTTCACCTGAGCCTTCACCTTCGCCATCTCCCTCGCCTGAACCTCAGCCCTCGTCGGGACCGGCAGCGACTCCCTCGGCCTCAGCTACCAAGGAGCCCGCTGCAGAACCGGCTTCTTCCGCTGAAGCCCAGCCCGCTCCCACAACCACCAGCGCCGACAAGCAGACGCCAGACTATGGCACCGATACCGATGACTGCAGCCACTGGGCCTCGAAGTGCCCCTGGGGAAAGACTGTGACTGTCACAGAGAAGCAGATTTCGACTGTCACCGAGAAGCAGGTCTCTACCGTCACCGAAAAGCAGGTCTCGACATTGACCGTTGAGAAGCCGGTTGTTTCCACGTGAGTTCCCTCCTCAAGGAATTTCGGGAATGATATCTTTGGGTCCCAACTGACTCCAACCAGTCTCACGATCGTCTCCAAAGAGACCGTGTACACCACGCAAGCCTTCACTACAACAGACTACGAGACCAAGACAATTGTGAAGGTTTCCTCCTACCCTGTGACTACCACGGTGGCTCTGTAAGTATAGGAAACTCCCTGTGAACATTCTTGCCTTGAATAAGTCAGATCCGTCAATATGCCGAACACCTTCAACACACCAAGCCATTTCGGCTCCTTATTCTCTTCTATTTCCTCTTCAATGAACCCAAGGCGGTCGCCGCCTTCTCCATCCGAGAAAGGCGTTTAGTTGAAGAGAAGAGAGGAGAGGGCGCCGAGATGAAATGTATACGACAAACGGATCGCGGGTCCGTGGCAAGCGATTCTGCGTTTCCGAACCCTAACTTGATTTCTTTCTCCGTCTATCGCATGGTGCGGTAGAGCCTGGGATTCCACGAGCTAACTCGCCTCAGTTGCGACCCTATAGATGCCCCTGGCCCTACCACCTCCGCCGTGCCAACGTATGGAGGCGGCTATGGCAGGAAGCGAACTCCTCAGCAAGTCTGCCGGACGACCACGACCACGATTTGGAAGACGAGCACGACAAAGGTTACAGAGCTCGTCCCAGTTCCCACCACAATCGTACAGACGCAGAAGCAGACAGTCCAACTCCCTCCGTCCATCTCCATCGAGACGCAGAAGGAGACGATTCGTCTTCCTCCCTCCATCGAGACGCAACAGGTCACGCAGACGCGAGAGGTCACTGCTACTCGGATCCATACTTCCGTCTCGACTTTGATCTCCACTGTTGTTTCGACGGAGATCATTCCCACGACAGTGATCTCAAGCAAGACTCAATACGTGACCACCACCTACACCACGTTGAAGACCTACTATATCACGGACACCATTACAGAGACTCAGCCGCCAACAACGATCTTTGAGACCAGAGAGCGAACCGCAACAATCACTCAGCCTGTGACTCGGACGGCCACTCAGATATCAACGACCACAATCATCTCGACCCTTGTCTATACGACAAGCATCCCGTACACTATTACCTCTGATCACACAATCACCAAGACTTCGTACTCTGTTTCAACTTTCACTAGTCTCGTCACCTACACTTCGCCAGTAACTATAACTGCGTCTTACACGGAAGTCCAAACAGCAACGGCAACGGCAACAAGGACCGCGACCGTCACGAATAAAGAGACAGAATATTTGACGTCTCTGACAACGGTCTTCGTCTCAACGACTCTCTTCGAAACTCTCACTCTTTCGACGAGTTATCCAGTGACTATTCCCGTAACAGTCACTAATGATAGGACGATTCGAGAGACGTTTTACTCGACTGTTGTGGAGACCTCTGTGAGAACGATAGTTTCTTCCTATCCAGTCACTCGAACGGTCACGCAGACCTCACCTCCGCAGACGGTCACTCAGCCTGCTTCAACAGTGACCCTTCCACCAGTCACAACTACGACAACGATTTCTGGGGAGGCCGTTACAATTACCTTGCCTGCTTCTACCATCACAATTCCCGTAACCGCCACTATCACCGGGCCTGGAGAGACGATAACGCGTCCTGGTGAGACGATCACTCAGCCTGCTTCAACCGTCACCCTTCCGCCAGTCACAACTACGACAACGATTTCTGGGGAGGCCGTTACGATCACCTTGCCTGCTTCTACCATCACAATTCCCGTAACCGCCACTATTACAGGACCCGGAGAGACGGTTACCCTGCCGCCCGAGACGGTCATCACTACGATTGCCGGCGAAATCACAACTATCACCTTGCCCGCTTCAACCATCACAGTTCCTGTGACCGCCACTATCACGGGGCCCGGAGAGACGGTAACGCGTCCCGGAGAGACAATTACCCTGCCGCCCGAAACGATCATCACTACGATTGCCGGTGAAATCACGACTCTTACCTTGCCAGCATCTACAATTACTCTGCCGGGAGTCACGGATGTCATCACCGTCACACCTCCCCCTGCAACCATCACTCTTCCCGGATCGACTGTGGTTTCGACAATTGCAGGCGAGCTAACGACAATAACCTTACCCGGAACCACATTGACTCTGGTCACCACTCAAGTGAACACGATCACTCTGCCCCCCTCTGTGACGACTTTGCCTGGTTCA
Organism: Colletotrichum fioriniae; assembly: GCF_027942845.1. NCBI lineage: Eukaryota > Fungi > Ascomycota > Sordariomycetes > Glomerellales > Glomerellaceae > Colletotrichum > Colletotrichum fioriniae. Next base: position 798,345 of record NW_027076844.1, on the reverse strand, counting down.
ACAATTGTGACTACGGTCGTCGAAACTGCGCCTGCATCGACATTGACCATCACTCGAGACGGTTCGACAATAACCAGCATCGCGCCAGGGCCAACGTCTTTCGTCATTTCGACCTTGACGTTGCCCCCCGTCACCGTTACCTTGCCACCTTCGACGGTCACAGAGATTACAGCTTGCCCTGCCCCAACGAACACTCCCGGATTGAACTCTGCGGTCGAATATAACCCAAAGTCAAACCTCACATGGGGCTGTCAGCCCGGATATGTCTGCAACCCTCCCAAGCCTGCCGGTTGTAACCTGTGGGCAGATCCGCCAGCAGACGATTATGTCTGCGCTCCGCAGAACTGTATTCCAGCACCGCCTGTCACTCTAGCAAATTGGAAGGAGAACGAGACAAGCTACTACCCAGTGAACGAGGGATACTTCAACCTGAACCCCAATGCCTTTGGCCTTCCCTTTGACATCTTTGAGTACGAGGTAATCGTTTCCAAGGTGAAGGGTAAAAAGGGACACAAGAAGACGACCATCACGACTGGCAACTGGGCTTCAGCCACGGAGTTGACTCATTTCCCTCCGACTGCTCAGCCCACAACCACATCTTCCCCTGCTCCTACATCCTCCGCTGAGATTGGCAAACACGCCTACAAGCATAAGCAGGAGGGCAAGACCTACGAGCGTCGTGCTTTCATTGGCAAGCGAGATGTCACGATCGCTCCTGCCATCTGCTTCGACAATTGTAACAATGTTTATATCGAGGTCCAAACGGTGGGCAAAAACCCTCAGATTTGCTTAGCGGGCTCCGCCTTCCAAATGAACCTCGAGACTTGCAGACAATGCGTGATAGACAACGCCGATGACGGGAAGGAGACCCTCCGCCTTTACATCGAACCACAATTCCAGCAGTGGCTAGTATACTGCACCGGCGAGGCACCGCAGACTTCGTCTTCCGCAACTATCCTGCCACCCCAGAGTCAGGCAAGCGGCACGGCTACACTCACGACAGCAAGCCAGGGGGCTGGTTCTAGTGATACTTCGGCCGTCCCTATTCCGGGGTCAACCACAACCACCACTGCTGAGGTGTCTACCACCGTTACATCCACTCCGACTCCCACGCCGTCTCCTAGCACGAGCGTGGCAGCGTCTTCCACACCCTCCACCGCGAGCACGGCATCCAGCTCCCAGTCGTCATCCAGCTCTAGCCCTTCGGTCTCTTCAACGCTATCTGACACGACCTCCGCGGCGACCATTAGCTCCGGAACCACCGCAGTGACTTCCAATCCTTCAACAGTGACATCTGCTGCCATTTCGGCAGGTTCAACTTCTGCTGGAACTCCCACTCCGACTGGAAGCGTCTCTTCGGGTTCTCCAAGTGCTTCCAATTCCGGTAGCGGGTCAAGCGCTTCAAGTCAATCAAGTGCTTCAGCAACCGCGTCATCACTCTCCATGGCAACTTCATCTTCGGCATCATCATCACCATCGGGAACAGCGACAAGCGGTGCCGGTTCGATTCCGTCGGCATCAAGCCCTTCAGAATCCAGGTCTGCCGGTCCAACCACCTCGGCCGGGTCAGCATCCACAGCAAGTGGCGGGACTGGAGGCTCTACATCCGAAACCTCGGCGCCATCCTCGACTGTGACTTCTCCAAGCACCACTACGACAGGTCCCGTCACAGCCGCAGCAGTCAAGCCCGCCACCTCGATTATCCTCGCCATACTGGCGCCGCTTATGGTTCTTCTACTCCTCTAATTCGCATTCGATCCTTCTGAGCGTTATATAAGATTCTTCTTCGTGGATTTATACAATTGGCGGCAAAAGTTCATCATCCTATTCTGCACATTCCTTCCCAAGGTCTTGGACCAACATCATATTTTGGCGTTTTATGAGGAAGAGACTTATGATTTGGCTTCTTTGCAACGACTTCACGACACTCCTTAAGAATAATGAGTCATTGGCATCATTTGACGGGCATTACTTTTTTGGGGGGTAATTCTGCATATTTAATAGGGGAAACTGGTTGGTTATGATACCCTTACACTCCTTAACGACGCGGCTTTGATGGCGACGAGCCATCATCCAGGTACGACGAGAAGCTCGGCGTGGCTCCATGCGACTTGGGGTGGAATGCGGTGATTGCGACTGTTAGAACTCTGATCTGGGAGGGAATGTAATGAGCCGGGGCGCTCAATGAAGCAAGGCGGCCTCCTCAATACCCGGATTGTGTTTGAGATATCCAATGCAATAATTTGTGCTTTTCTATTCCACGCTTCTCGGAACTGCTTGTGATGAGTCTTATTGTTTTTGAATCACGAGTGAAAAGGCCATGTGTCCCAATTTGGAACTGTTGGTCGTGTCTACGTCTTGCTTGGCATGGCTAATGTGGTACCTCTATGATGCGACCAACAGTACTCGTTGCCTACCTGATTCCCATGGCTGTACGTATCGGCTTTGAGCTCATCTAGATCATGTTAGACACCGTGTTTCCATACTCGAAAACCAGGGCTTTTGAGCAACCGGGCTGTCAACGAGCGAATCATCACCACATACCTCAAACGACTCCGAAGCGGTCAACAAAACATCATGAAAGTACTGTCTACAACTTCCCTCCTCTTTGTCTTTGCATTCTTCTTCCAAAGCCTCGCGTCAGCCCGGAAGCTCACGGCTTTCCAGGTCCCATTCATCTCCTCATGACTAGGCAGCAGCAATGTGACCCCCGCGCGTCCCTCAATTTCTTCTCGACACGGGTCATCCGTGGCTCACCGCCCGCGTCCGGGAGCTCTCCAGTCTGCCGGATGCGACGTTGTTTATTTGCACGCTCCCCGCCGACGACGCCCATTCGCAGGACGGCGGCAGCGTTGCCGTCGATGAAGAGAGCGCGAAGTTGCGCGGGGGACCTCAAGGTACCGGCAGATCTGTTCCACCGGCTCGAAATCAACAATGCTCGCGCCGGCGTGAGCCGCTACGGCTGGAAGAATGCTCGCGACAGACTCAATGAAATGAAAGTGTGCCCAAGAGCACTCGCTGAAGTTCGCGAGCTGACCGGTAAACGTATGGGTTCATACCGGAATGGGGTGGCAGACCCTGAGCGATACCTGGGACACCCTCACCGCTGAATCGACGCTTCCCCCAAAGTCACTACCGGCGCTGTTTTTCCGAGGTTATGGGGAAGATGAAGAATTTGAGCAAGATCGAATGGATGATTCGGGGCGCCGACGAGAATGCGGCCATCGGAAAGGCATTTATCGAGGACGGGACGACGTTGCGTGGTGTCAAGCAGTTGGCGACGACCATGAATGCGCCGTGGCTCATTGATGCTTGCTCTTCACTGACCTCTCTCGAAGTGAAACGCGATGATTTCGTCTGGGGAGAGGCTGCGTACAAGAGAGATGTGGCTTGGTTCGCGTCCGCGGGGAGACTTAAAGGCCTGAGGAGGCTTGATATGGGAGAAGTCGAGTGGACGGACACAATGACTGATCGTGAGTATTTGGAGCGCGGAGCTTCCATATCAATTTCGTTCAAGCTAATCCACAAACTCATAAGGCGTAGTCCAAGATGCCCCGCACATTGAGGAGCTCCATGTAGGCGATCCAGCCTGAGACCTCAGATATAGATCCATGATCCGGGGGAACATGCTGCGGGTAAGTAAACTTCTCTTCTTCCTTGTTCAGCCATTACCCCCCCGACGGTTGATGCTCCCATGCGATGCTAAGTAGATCTCATATTGCGTACCCAGGATCTTATAAAATCCCTCTCTCGTCTTCCCAACCTCAGGCAGCTCTACCTCCCGCGGTCCTCACAACTGAAACTCGGCTACGACGGGGGATCGATGTGTGGAAGCGCATACATGGGCGAAGACGGTGCCAAGTATTGGCGCAGTGACATGGCTGGCGACCTTGAGGCAACGGAAAAGGCTGGAAAGGTTGTTCGGCATAAAATTCCCGGGGCTTGATGGCGTCAACGTCGATGGGTTCTACGGGAACTTCACGACGGATGCTGAGGGAGATCAGGTCATCCTCTGGGACTGGACTTGAAATGGGGAAGAATGGTTGGATGAGAAGCAGATGGCTATCGATTCGACGATGAGCCTTGATCCAGGTCAAGCACGGAAGATCGCAACCCAACCTCGAAAGCTTGTAACTTGCGGTACATATGGCCTTTTCTCTTCTCTTCAAGCCGCACTTGGCATGTTGAAACCCACCACATCATCACACCATGACTAATTCTCAACTTCGGCGATTTCTATCTCGTTCAGATCGTCCAGCGTAAGGCATACCATTCCATCCCACGGAAAAGCACATTTCACCACCAGTAGAACCCTTCTTGTCCCATACACCAAAGAGCAAAATATGCCTATAGGAAGAAGAGAAAACACGACATATGATCGGCAGTGAACAATTTTCAATCGGGCGGCTTTTTGCTGTTTACACTGAGATTTCTCGGTCATCTAATCATGGCAAAACGGATATGAATAGAACGAGATTTGCCTCACTATATGCTTGACTCAGAGGGCAGCTGGTGTATGAACATGTGTGACGTGTCTTGCTTGCTTGCAGTCGAAATCACGGAATGGGTGTTCCCTGGAACGATTTTCTGGAATTTTGAAACCTCAAAACCTCATTTCATTGCTTCGTAAACTATATAATAATGCTAAAACTTGAGTGTACCTGCAAGATCCCTTGTGTTCTCTCCCAGTCCATATCGTGGCGCGGGAATTCGTCCAGATCAGGTGCGGATGGTTTCGATCCCATGCCAAAGGGGGATGGATGACTTTGAATAAGATGACGGATTTTCGTCTGTAGTTGACAGTCTGGTGTGATATATATGAGCAATTATGATGACAAAAGAGATGAGATGCCGGGATTGAGTGGGTGATGCTTACCATGCTAACAATCTACCGGCAGGACAACGGGAAAGTACTCATCACTCTGCTGCGGTGAAGCTATCTTGGTCCGGTTCATGGGCAGGATCATCCAAGATCACAATGGGATTGGATCTGGATCCTTCGTCACCAGAATCGTCCTCAAGCTCAATGGGCTTGCAGATAGAACCACCAAGTTCAGAATCGGCTTCGATGACAATTGGACTGTGTTTGGATTCATCTAAACTGGAGACGTCATCCAGAACAATCGGACGAGACCAAGAGCCGAGAAGAGGTCCTTTTCGATGAAGTCGCTTAACATGTGGTTTGGCAGGTCGAACATCAATCCTGTTCTTGATGCTTCTCGGAGCAACATCCTCTGATGTGGAGTCAGTTACGGACAGGAGAGTAGCAGATGCTAAGAGACTTGCGTTTGATAGGAGTCATCTTTGTCAGGAGATGCCGTGGGAATCCGTGGGGCGATGTTGGGGACTGAGAAGCAGGAGAATACCTTCGTCCAGAGAAGAGGTGGGAGGAGGCACGAAAGATGATCTTCGTCCGGAGAAGAGGTGAGAAAAGAAGCGAAAAATGATCTTCGTCTAGAGAAGAATTGGGAAGAGAAGCGAAAGAGCATTTCCGGCTGAGGGAAAAACGTGGGAAAAGAAGCGAGAGAAGTCCATAGAAGACGTGGGATGAGGTGGTGAGCGGAAAGAAGGTCATCTGCTTGCACTCTGGCGACTGCTTGAAGTCAGAATGGGAAAGAAAAAGGCAATTACCGCGGTTGGTTCCTTACCGAATGGATGGTGTTATCAGGGACGTACTCATGTACTCTGCCAGAACAGCAGGCATAGGCAGGAACCCCATGGTACGTAGACATCTGTTCAGCAGACTTGGGAAAGAGCAAGAAACTCAGAGTCCAGCTGAGTTTCCGTGGTAAGGATTCTTAGGGAAGGTACTGTGGCAGATGATGAGTATCGCTTGTCATTGACGAGGAAGATCCAATTGTACTCACATTAGGTAGGTAGGTAGTTTCGTAGGTAAGATATCTCACTCGTGCCAGGTTGCCTAACCCCTCTGTCCACGGCGGTCGAGCTCGTCGCGTGGCATAGTGCCCATCGTCTCGCGTTCGTCGGATAGGTTGGAAGGGAAAGGTTCGAGATATGCTCGATGACTGGTGCCCAGGATTGACGGTCCTACTCGACAGGCGGAAAGATCAATGTTGCTCTGTTGGAAATAGACTGCGTTGAGATGCTTCGAGGGACATTTGAAGACGTGTCAATGACTCCGATGTGTCGAAAGGGAATATTCCATAGCGAATCGTGTATTGAAGTTAAAATTTTTGAATTTAATGCCTTGAGAGGCTAGGCCTCCTGACGACGAAGTGAGATGGTGTGAGGGAAACAAGGAAGGATGGAAGATCGAGAGGTCAGCTCAGAGAAAGAAGTATCAAGCCAGAGTGGCCAGGAACGGAGTGGAGCCGAGCGAAGCAGTCACGAGTGCGCGTTCTTCCGATCTGCCTGACAATTAATCCGAATGCTGTAATTTTGGGAAGGCGAGAGCCTCAGAAATGAGGTAGGACCTGGAGCGAGGAGGTGAGGAAGGCGCCAGTGGCCCAGGAAGGAACCAAGGAAGGAGCCAGTCTCTGGGTTCAATACTCACATCATCTCACAAGATTATTTGGACGACCTCGACGACGAGATTCAGACTGATGGCGATTGATAAGACCAGACAAGGTGGATCAGATGGACAAGCCTCATATTCATTCATAAATCCAGGTGGCCTTCATAAGGTAGGCTCAGGTCGCCACCACCACCACCACCACCACCAACCAAGAAATGGGAAATGAGGTAGAAACCCATTGGAGAAGTGCATGTATACCATGTTCATTGATCATCTGTTCACTTCTTCGCTTCGTAAAGTACATTATAATCCCATGCAATCACGACTCGCTAGCCTTCCGCTGCTTCTCCCGAAACGAATTGATGGACGAGCTGATACTAGCCTTGGACGAAGAGTGCCTCAACGACCTCTCCGCCACAGACTCGGCACCGGAACCGCTATCCCCGCGACTGATACTGCCCTCCCTCGCCAACGGTGATGAGATATCAGGCGTGACAGACCGCGACTCAATATTGGGCCGCTTCGCCTTGGTCAATGTCTTCTTCCTCCGCTTCTCTGACGCATTGGACCCGGTGCTAGCCTTCCTACTAACAGTACCATCCCCATCGTCGCTCGTCGCGGCCACGGACGGCGCAAGGCTTCGGCTCGAGCTCGTCGAGCTGCGGCGGTGCGCGCTGGTAGTACTACTACGGCGTCGGTGCTCGCGCTCGATGGCGGCGGCGCGGGGGTGCATCGTCGTCTTCTCGGGGGACTGCTGGCGCGCGGGCGGCGGGCCGGCCTTGTCGATGCGGTGCCACGGCAGCCACCAGAACATGCCCCACCGCTGCTTGGCCACCTGGCGGTCGCGTGCTGTGAGCTTCTTCTGGATGAGGGCGCGGCGCTCGTTTTCCTTTTCCCAGTATTCGGTGCGGTAGATTTCCCAGTTTTCTCTAAATGTAGGCGTGAACGGCTTCGCGAGCAGGAGGAGCTTGACGTAATCTCCGCCGGGGGCGAGATCCTCCTCGTGACCTCCCTTTTCCTCGTCTTCGAGCAGGACCGGTAGCGTTGGGTGGCTGTCTGCGGTGAGGCTCAGCTCCTTTTCGACTTCGCGCAGGATGGATGGTTCGACGTAGCGGTAGGACGAGCTGGCGGTGTGGGAGAAGAGTCCGTAGGTCAGGAAGAAGCCAATGGTGGAGAGAAATTCGGCCCACCAAGGTCGTCGGATAATAACCAGCTTAGAATTGAAACCTCGAAGGCCTCTGTTGGAGATGGCGAACCAACGGCGTGGCCACCTGATGCCTCGCTCCCATATTCCTGTAGCCCATACCAATATCGCAGTCATGACGCCGCCCATGAAGCAAATCTTTTCGAATGTCTCGACGCCCCAATAAACAGAGCCACCAACTCCACGCCCATCCTCACGTGGGGCGAAGAAAAGGGCGTAACCAAAACCGCTGATCCATGCGGTCAACAGGGTGAAGAAGAATGTGTGATGGCGGCGGCGGGCGCGAAGCTCGAGATACTGCGCGCGAAGGGAGGCCTCGAGGATGAGAAGGTTCAGGTAGATCATGGACGGAGAGCTCGGGGTATGGATCAACGGGTCGCCTTGCTTGCCAGAGTCGGGGACGACGCCGGTGGTGCCGACGGCGGCCTTGGGCTCTTTGCCCGGTGGCGGGGCGCCCTTGACCAGCGAGTCAAGCTCGTCGGCCATGGTCACGGTAGGGAGACCTGTTGTCACTCGGGGCTTTAAAGCTTTTCGGTGGTGATGCGGCGGTCAGGTCGCTTCGGGACGGAGAATTGAGAATTGGAGGGGCCTCGGCAGCCGCAGTCAGCAGCGGTCTGCAGACATGCGCCGTGGTCGGGGGGCGGGGGATGATGATGCGAAGCTGCAGGTGGACGGAGCGCAGGTGTGCAGAAAGGGGTGAGCAACAAGCAAATAAAGCTGCTTTAGCTGCACTGCCCTTTGGAGGTGAGAGCTTTCTGCGTGTGTGCGTTCTGCTGGTGTTCGAGAAGCAAGGGCGGAACTGGAATCTGTCGGTGGTCAGATGTCAATCCAGGCCGGCCGGGTGTGCTTCAGCTGGCGGGCTGGGGGTGGAAATTCCGCTCCGCCTGGCGGCAGGTGTGGACAGTGGGACGTCATAGGAAAGAGAGGCGGGGTGGCCCGAGCACGGGGGTGTTAGGACCAGTGCGATAAGCGATTGCGATTGCGATAAGGCTTGTTGGGGAGCTGACCTCAGTGAGAGCTTGACACGTGCAAATCGGTTGAAGATTTCCATTGAAGATGGACAGGGCTTGATTTAATATGAAGCAGTCGACCTGAAGAGCCAAGGCTAGTGAGCTGCTCAGGGATATTACGGAGTACGGGTAACAGAGTACAAGGTTGCTCGGCTCTGGCTTGTCAGCAACAGACTCATTTCCACCGTTTTCCCACACAATTTGCAAAGACCCTGAGTGCATGTTGATTGATGCCTCATTATGTGAGATTGAGAAACGCTGCACAAAGAAGAGATGTTTCCTCGTCCATGCTTTGTTTTTGAGCCTCAGAGTTGAAACACACTCGACAAGCTAGAGAAGGAAGTTTCGTCTCTTCTTCGACTGAACTCAATTACTTTCTTCATGCAGGTTTCATGCAAATATTGACAGCATACTTACCTTGCACCAGATGCTGTGTACGGAATACAGTTCCAAATGGGCATGATCTGGCCACGATTCCAAAGCCACGATGCTATCTCAATTGACAGCCCCATTCAGATTATTGCCTACATCGAGTAAGCGTCTCTATGATTGCGTAAGATCCTGGAGGGAAATTGCACCGTCAGCTTCAGGCTTCAGCCTTGAATGCATCATCTGACTGGGCCATCTACGAATTCCTTCAAGGTACTAGTCAGTAGTCAGCAACTTAGCCACATGTCCACCGGGAAGTCGGAGGCTTGTTTTGTCTCTTACCGCCGACACGGCTCAATGCAACAGCTGCCCCCACTCTTCTACCCGCCAAACTCCGAGTGCTAAGTCCATGAACCGATCCGCATCCCGCTTCTGGGGGGGGCACGTTGTTTTCCCCTTGGTGCCACCTACGGATACACAGTAATTAGTCTTTCTCATGTTCCTCACACAATGACCCCTGCCTGCTTACGCCCCTGTCGCTCAACTGCTCAACAAGCTTGTCGGTTTTTTACGGAGCCGTTGACATTCCGGCCGGGGCACCTGGCTTGTCTCTCATCGAACCCTCCCACCTTTTTTGCCTACCGTCGTCTTTTGTCCACCCCTCTGCCACATCTCCGCGTCACCACTGCCCTGCACAACGGTGTCTCCGTCCTTCTTTTTTGTTACTGCACCTGCCTAGACTTGGGAGGATTGCTAACCCGGCGTTAACTGCATCTATCTATCCCGCTCCGTATAGACTGCAGCCCCCGGGTCCGCATTCTTTGCTGACTGATGAGTCGTCGCAAGTTTCAGAACATCCGCGCTCCGGACACACACCTCCGCCGCCCGCGGCCACACTGAACTGACGCCTTACGCTACCCGTACTTTATTTTGCGACTTTTGTATATAGACGGTTGGCCCCCGTCGCCACCACCCACAGCAACATCCGGCATGATACACCAACAAACTGCTTCTTCTGTAGTGAACGGGTCGCGACTCAAACTTGCTTCCTCACTAATTACATCGTCCTCTGCAACTGTCAAATCTCCTGCACCCAGCATACGGGCCTCTTCTGAAGACTCCGTCCCTCGCCGATCCCACCAAACCATGGCTGCCGCTGCTGCACCGCCCGCCGCTCCCAATGCGACAACTCGTCCTCCGGGAACCTACTTCCCGTTGGGATACAAAGATGCCGTCTATCAATGGGTGAGCAGATCAAGAAAGTCCCCTAGATCGCGGGGTAACGTTGCTAACAAAAAGTCCGCAGTGGACAAGTGTAACTCCGCAAATGGCCGAACGCAACGTCCTGTCACACATCCCTTACCTCAAAGAAGCCCGCGAAAACGCCTCCCTCGACTCGACCAAGCCAGACCCCTTTGGCCAGCGCGTATGGAAGTCTCAAATGGTCGAGCTCTCCGGCAAGAACCGCGCCCTCAACGAATACTCCATCGAGCGCGTTGGCGAGGAGGTCGACAACAACCTCGTCATCGTACACGGCTACGGCGCCGGCCTCGGCTTCTTCTACAAGAACTTTGAGCCCCTCTCCCGCCCGAAAGGATGGAAGCTCTACGCCCTCGACATGCTCGGCATGGGCAACTCCACGAGGCCACCGTTCAAGGTCACCGCCAAGGACCAGGAGGGCAAGACCCGCGAGGCCGAGGCCTGGTTCATCGACGCCCTCGAGGAGTGGCGCAAGAAGCGCAACATTGACAAGTTCACACTCATCGGCCACTCCCTCGGCGGATACCTCTCCATCGCCTACGCGCTCAAGTACCCCGGCCGTCTCAAGAAGCTCATCCTCGCCTCGCCCGTCGGAATCCCCGAAGACCCGTACGCGGTCAACGCAGCCATGCCCGAGCCCGAGGAATCGACCCTCCAGAACGAATTCACACAGGACCAAAACGAAGTCACCAGCAATGGCCCCAACACAGCCGCGTCACGAAACACCAAACCCAACGCACCCAAGCGTCCCCTCCCAGGCTGGCTCGTCTGGCTCTGGGACGCAAACGTCTCTCCCTTCAGCATCGTCCGCTTCACCGGCCCGCTCGGCCCCCGCTTCGTCTCCGGCTGGACCTCCCGCCGCTTCAACCACCTGCCCCAAGAAGAGTCCCAGGCGCTGCACGACTACGCCTTCTCCATCTTCCGCCAGCGCGGCAGCGGCGAGTATGCCCTGCCGTACATCCTCGCCCCCGGCGCCTTCGCCCGCAGCCCCATGGTCAACAGGATAGACGGCGTCGGCCGTCAGGTCATTGAGAAGAGCACAGGCGAGAAGCTCAAGGAGACGGGCGTCCCCATCGTCATGATGTACGGCGAGAACGACTGGATGGACAAGAAGGGCGGCGTCGCGGCGGCCGAGAAGCTGAAGCAGGCTAGGTTGCAGGCGCTGCTCAACGGCACCGAGGAAGAGAAGAGGAGGGAGAACGGCTCGGCAAAGGTTATCGAGGTCTCAAAGGCGGGTCACCACCTTTACCTCGATAACTCCGAGGAGTTCAACGATTACATCCTCAAAGAGATGGAGGATGTTCAGAAGAGCAAGCTATGAGGTTTTGGTTGCGTATATTTCAACGGGGGCGCGTGGTTGGAGAAAAGATGGGCAAGCTTCACAGCCTTGCCAGACAGGAGCATGTTTTTTTGCGGCGTTTTTCGGGGGTTGCATTGCATGACAACAGATCGAGCCTGTATACGGCCGACGGGAATATCCAGTGGGAGCGTTTGGCTTGGTATAATAGAGTCTGTTCAACCGGCTTATCTAGATGAAGAATACAATTACATGACTATACATTCAAACATTGTTTCAACTTGCATTGTATGTACGCCTTTCAGAATGATAGCATCAGCCATGTCTTTTTGTCTTTATCCAAGTCCTCAAAAAGAGATCGGGACCGGCTGCCGCACTTGATCGGCCCCACGTACACCGGCCGGCCGGACATTTGCGCAACGTCGGCCGATGTAAACCACTTATAGAGGGAAGAACATGACGAAGAAACTCACTTGCTTTGTAGGGAAACATGGATATATGCCGAGGACGAGCTTCGCAACATATTTCCAATTGATGCTTATGTTCATGCTATCATGTCTTTGACATGCTCAAGGCTCACAACTTCTAACACTTGATATAAGCCTTGACTTCCTCGAGCAACCTACCCCTATCCTCGAAAACGTCATACCATTCTTAATAGATCCAAACAAGAAGCGGCATCTTTGACAACCTCTTCCGTTTCACACGTGATCCAACGCCGCCAAACTGCCATAATGAGCCTCGAAACCTCTCCCCGTCTCTCACGATCGTCGTGCCGACCCCGTGATCCGCCCCGTCGTCTCAACTTCTCAACTCACGTGGTTCCCTAGGCAAGCGAGGCTCAGAATCGCTTTTTCGAATTCTTCAATAGCTGCGTGACCGTTCATCTAATATTGTTTGCTCGCTTAAGGGCGTCTAATGGGCGGCCTCTGAATAGCCGGTCGAACGACCAAACGACCGCCCTCTCCCCCTTTTCCATATAAAACCCCCCCATTCACCCACTCGTCGCGATACTTTCACTTTTGTTTTCCTGGTCATCATTTTCTTCACTCAAAACACTCTTACCAATTCCATCAAGTTCGTTCTCGTCATTCACTCACGTTAGTCAAGCCAGTATCTGGGATACTCCTTGACTAGCAAACACCCTTCACTTCTTCCTCTGCGACATCGTGACTCTCGTCGACCAGAGCAAACCCTACGATCAGTCACCAGCCTCGCAGCCTTGCTTCGCACAACTTCGCCCGAACTCAAAAGTCTTCATAGCTCCCAAGATCCGTCGCAGAACACTGCTCACCAAGTTCATCATGTCTGGCCCCTACAGCCAGTTCCTGGATCTCGACAACACCCGGGATCCATACGCCTTCGAGGATCCAGACATCTTCCAAGACCCAATCCTCAACGACATGTCCCTCTTTGGACCCGACGAGCACCAGCAGCCATACAACCCTCCCCAGTCGCAGTATCGGTCGCCATACAACCCCCCTCAGTCGCAGTACCAGTCGCCATACAACCCACCTCAGTCCCAGTACCAGTCGCCATACAGCAACAACTTCCAGCAGTCGAACTACCAGTCTCCATACAGCAACCCCCCTTACCAGCAACCCATGAACAACGCCTACATCCAACATCCTCCTCCTCACCCTCTTCCTCAACAGACGCCCGCCGGCACCTCAGAACCCCCCCTCCAAACGCCTCCGATCTCGTCACCCAAGGCCCATCCAAATCCCCCCTCGCTCAACGACACCCGACGGCGAACCCCCTACCACCTAACCCTCTTCTCCCCCACAATCTCCCCGGCACAGTCTCCTCCCTCCTGACAGCTCACCTCCAGGTGCCCCTCTACACAACCCTCGAAGAGCGCAACCGCCGCGAAACCGAAATCAAGCACCTCTTCTCCGTCGACACAAACACAACCCTTCCCCCTCCCTCGCCGCGCGTGAAGGGACAACAACACCGCAAACCTCAACGACTCTTCTTCTTCCTTCACGAAGATCTACAAAATCCGCGCCGCCCCCTCGGCACCAGAAATAACCTCCCTCCCCCCTCAACCCCTGCTCGGCAAATTCATCAAAATCGACGACTCCCTCGGTCCCAAAGACGACCCCAGGCGCATACAGGCAATGGACTACAACAACCACCTCGCGGCCGCGCGCCTCCGCAACCTCAAGAACCGCAACAACGTCGCCGCGATGCGCAGCCGGAACCGTCGGGACCGCGCCGCCGTGCTCCGCGCCGAGGACGCGAGCTTCGCCAAAGCAGAGTGTCGGTACTGGAAGGCCAGAGCTATTGCCGCGGGTGCGGATCCCAGGGGGTGGGAGTATTTGCCGGACGTGGCCAAGGAGGCCGTCGCTGCGGATTATCGTATTGACGCGTTGGATTTCTTTCAGGACGTGGGCGAGGTTGCGCCTGCGACGCCCAAGAAGGTTCTGGCGAAGAGAAAGCGTTGAAGAGGGAGAGTCGAAGGCAGAGTTGATCGTTGAGAGAGAGAGGATTGGGATATCGTTTCGGTGGGTGCTGTTGGATTATGAATACACCAGCAATGAGGTCGCGTGGTTTGGTTTTTCTTGAGAGAGGGCTCCTTGTTATTGCTTTGCTCCTTTTTGCGAGTCTCGCATCGGCAGAGAGAATATCCTTTCGGGGGCTTTTTGACAGAGTACTGCATTTGTAGGATCGCAGGAGTTTGATACCCAGTTCTAGGCGTTGATCTGTTTATTTCCTGCTTAGCTCTCCACTCAATACTATTGCTTCAAATGAACCGATTCCTACCTTGCAGTGATATCTACAATATCCTTGACTTGAATAAATTCGTTTCACTCGGTGAACTTCTTGGGCAGGCGTCTTCGAGTATACACACGGCTGTATCGAACCAGGGCCATGGGATGTTTCCGAGCACTATTGAGATGATGTTGCTATGGGCATTGGGGCAGAGTAAGAATCAGCTTTCGAATCTGACTGTCATATCAAAGAAGCCTCCCAATGGTCTCATGAGGGAGCTCATGACCACAGGAAGGAGGTTAGGTGTAGGTAATGTCCAAGCTAGGAAGGGTATCTGGCAGAGACGATTCCCTTCGAATCGCGCGTCTGGAACACTTTTTAAAAGTAGGAACTCCAACGGAAGGCTGGGGGCAAGGAAAGAATCTCACTTCCAGTCTCGCAATTGTAGGAGTTCACGCAAAATAAAATTAGCTACTAATTATAGCCAGTGGTATCTCTCATCAAACCTTTCGAAACCCAGATCATGACTCTCCCTCCAGAACCGTCTAAGAACCCGGCCGCGTCGTTGTTTCCATCTAAACCAAAGAACTCCGTTCATTACCAAGTCCAGGTCCAGCTCAAAGATTGTCGATAAATTCTCCCCTTTCCAAAACTGTTTCAAACCGAAAACTGTTACCCTATCATGTGACACTGGCAGTCCGCCGAGCTCACGGCTCGTTGACAGACGGCTGAGACCGCGACTTGCTCTCAGCCTTGATACTCCCCATCTCGGACCCATGACCCGTCGAGACACCATAGCAATCCGGGTCAGAAAGACATCCCTTGATGTAATAAAACAACACAATGGTCATCAAAACCCTATATATATGTCGTTAGCAACCGCATCACAATCCACAACCGAGAACAAAAAAAGAAAAGAAATAAGAAACATACCAGTTCACCGCACCGACGGCAGCAGCGCCAGCCATACTACCCCCATACCGCTTCTCCTCCGTCGTCGGCCCAAAGCACGTCCCCTGAACGCACGTGTCACCCAGGAACAACGCCGCGATACTCGCAGACCACGCCCAGCCCGACAGCCAGAACAGGCAGTTCGTGCCGTAGCCGATGAGGACGGCGATGCGGAAGTAGAAGTGCGCCGCGAAGCGCTCGAGGATCATGGCGCCGCCTAGGACGAGGAGGGTGAAGAGGGACTATCCACGATGAGTGCGGTCAGTAAAGTGTGATCTACCTGGTAATTTGGGGGTTGAAGGTTGTTGTTTTAGGGTGGAGGGAAGTGTAGGCGGGTGATAGACATACGACAAAGAGCATGAAGCCCGGCGGCCCGGTATAGCTGCTCGAGTAGGAGCCCAACAGCGACAGGCAGTACGCGCACGAGGCGAGTACGGCGAGCGAGAGGACGAGGACGGCGACGCGGACGATGGAGAAGAAGGTTGGCGTTGGCGGGGCGCCTTTGCCCATGAGGCCTCTGATATTGTTTGCGCCCGTCATTTTTGCGTTTCGATATCTCGATGCTGTTTTCCTGACTTTATAATCCCCTTGTTTACAGGCGAAATGATCCGGTATGTTGGGTGTGGGATTATTCGAATGTTTCGTGATAGCTTCACTTGTGCGGCGCTGTAGATTGGGGTAGGTGTAAGGTAGGTATTAAACACTCAAAACGTCGAAGCCAGCAAGAAACAGACACAAGCGAATGTGGATGGACGTCAATAGGATACTACACCAAACGATCAACCAGACAATTCACCAGCACGCGCGCACCAAAGGGGGGGGAACGTCCGTTTCCTTATACCCATACACTTCAGCAAGTCCACGTAATAAAGGAGGTTTTCAAACTGCCTCCTTCAAACACGCCCAGTCCGTGGTCTTGCATGACAACGGCCCCAACCATTGGAGATTGGATCCAAGATCCAAACAAAACTGCAAGGCCTGCGCCACACACAAAAATAAAGAGACCACTGGACACACATTACAGCTGCCACACCAGCGTAATAACAACTCCGGGAGAGAAATATGACCTAAGAGCAGGGAAAGTCTGATCACAGTCGGCTGAACGACGCTCGGTCGCGGTCCTCGACCACCACCACACCGGCACACCTGTGGTCCTGTGGATTAGAAGTGAGGACCAGAATGACGGATGATCGACAGATAGAAAACGCACTTAAAAAAGGGATGCATCGATGCATAAACCACCTTCATTCCCAACATGCAGGGGTCCTCTCCCGCTGTTCTAGCATCTAATTGGCTGGTTCCTGATTTATGCTCCTGTAATCCCTTCTACAACACCCCAGTCATCGCGGCAGTGCAAAGCTCAGACACCACCGCTCGTCGATCACTGAACCGGGATGAGAGCCGGGTGCCGACAGGAGCGATCCAGTGGGGGGGAGCCAGTTGGGAGTTGGGAATCCTACCTGTATTTGTCCTCCCCTCTTCAATGTATTACCCTCTTCGGAGGCGGCGAGATCGATTGGAGGTGAAGAGGTTCAACCAGGTCTACACGAAGTTTCAGAAGCCATCTAGCAAGGGTTCCTCCTCGTCGCGGGATTCAATGCAAAAAAAAGAACCCCAGTCGGCCCCTATTTGAAATCTGAACGGCAGCCCTTTAACCCAACGAGAGATCCAAAAAAACAAAAAGAGAAGACATGGTCTTTTATTCAGCTCATGTCTGTAAGGTTTCTCCTGTCACTGCTGTCAGTCCCAAAGGAAAGCGAGGAAAAAAACAAAACATCTTCCCATCAGACGAACCTCCCCCTCTAAAAGAACCCAGCCATACGGTCTCAGATGGAACAAGATGGAAACAAGAAACACAGAGGAACGCAAGTAGGTAAACGCTGAAACGAAAACCAGGACGCGAAAAGAAAAAAAGAGCTCGTAAGCTGAAAATAAAAATAAAAATATGCACCGCTTCCTTTGCTGAACAGCATCTCGTCGCATTCTTTCATTCTCTCAATGATTGATTCATCCATTGACAAGCACGCCCAT
Organism: Colletotrichum fioriniae; assembly: GCF_027942845.1. Classification (NCBI taxonomy): domain Eukaryota; kingdom Fungi; phylum Ascomycota; class Sordariomycetes; order Glomerellales; family Glomerellaceae; genus Colletotrichum; species Colletotrichum fioriniae. The sequence continues at coordinate 781,033 of NW_027076844.1, read as the reverse complement.
CAACGCGTCAAACACCAGACGCTGCACATCTAAGCCGCCTCCTGCCTTATCGCCCAACACCCTCCCAAACACTGAAAATCTGCGACGGCTCAGCCCTTGGCCAGAGACCTCCTTAAAATGTCCCAAGCGCCAACGCAGTCGCGACTAAGCTTAGTAGCACGTAAAAAAAATCCAAACTCCCTTCCCTTTGCCAGAAGGAGCATCATCACCTCGATTCTTGACCACCAATATGGTAGCCAATCTTTTTTTCTCACAGTCAAATTCCGTCTACCCCTTTAGGACTCCCTCGTGCATGCTACTCCAATCGCTCGCTATTCGTGATGTGACTGCTGCACCCCCCACTTCACCAGTTCGTCTCATCCATCAGACGGGTGTCGTGGATTCCCATGTAACGAGACCAGGATTATGTAGCATTCCTGGCATCCTGATCGCCGCTTTTCGCCCGAACAGGTGGGAAAAAGGGAGCAGAATGAGATATAACCTGATAAGCACATACAAGGCGGGGTAGATTTTTTGGCTGCTACTCTCCAGAATTTAGGTTGGTGTCGAACTCACGTCAACGGTCAAAGGCTACGCCTGGGATCAAATCACACACGATATTCAAATGGTTGATACAGATTCTATTGTGGCATCGAGGAACTAGCTTCTATCGTTGTTGCGCCGTTCCCAACTCGTGCATTAACTCGTCAATTCATCCGACGATGATGATCATGCGACTACACTCCTCCCAAAGTGTACCCGCAGTCTATACTCCCAGGCTTGTATGATGTCAAAAACGACCAAAGTGAACAAGCAAGATCCCATGCCTGCCTATATCCCATGAACTAGAAATGCATTGTACAGTCTACCCGCTTTTTAAAAGTTTGCAACAGCCACCGCAATCGCTTGCGTCTCAGAGTGTGAGATGGACACGCTGATGTCTGAAAGGCCAACCTTCTTGGCAGCAGCAGCAGCTTCGCCATGGAGCTATCATCAAATTAGTACATAGTTTCAGGAGACTATTGTATGTTGAGTAAAGCTTACCTTGACAGTGGGGGCGCCAGACTCGTCCTTGGCAATCTCAATATCCTTCAGCGGCGCACCGGCACCCTTGCTGGAGACACCAAGAGACTTGAAGACGGCCTCCTTTGCGCTCCACCGGCCAGCGAACGAGCTCTGAGGGCTGGGCGCAGACTGGCAGTACTTGATCTCACCGGCGGTGAAGTTGCGCTCAATGAATGTCTCGTTCTCAATGTTGATGGCAGAGATGTCCTCAACGTCGACACCGACGTTGCTGTTCTTGTTGGCGACCTTCTTGGCCAGACCCTCCATCATGTCCTGGGTGGCCTTAGCCGCCGTGGAGGTGACAGTCTTCTCAGATGCCTTCATGAAGTTGGAGGGGTAAGAAATGGTGGAGGTCTTCTTGTCCTCGGTAACGCGAGCATCGGGGTTCAGGAGAACCTTGCTGAGCTGCTCGTCGGTGTAAGGAGCGTTGGACTTGGGCACGAAGAGCGTGTTGTTGACCAGGCCCTTGTGGAAGAAGCTGTAAGCCTTCTTCTGGCGAGCGTTGACCTTGGCAGAGTACTCCTCGTACGTCTTCTCGTCAAGGGTAGCGAAGAGGTACTTGGGGTGGACACCGATGGCCTGGGCACCCTTCTGACCGAAACCGAAAGAGGTGACGGAGAAGGCCTTGATACCATCCGTCTGGATGGTGCGGCTGGGGTAGACAATCATGTCGAACTGCTCCATGATGGGGTCGACGTTGTCGGCGTTGCGGTTGCCCGGGACCAAACCGGTGTTGAGCACCTGCAAGCAGCCGTTCATCATCCAGGCACCGGCGGCACCCTTGGGGTGACCGGTAAGGTACTTCTGGAAGATACCCATGACCGCGTTACCCTTCTTGCGGCCAAGGTGGCGGAGCTGCTGGCAGATGACGGAAGACTCGTTCTTGTCGTTGGCCTTGGTGGAGGTTCCGTGGAAAGAGGCAACCTCGAGGTCGTCGATAGTGAGACCCCAGGTAGCGAGGGCACCACGGAGAGGAGCAATCTCCGGGTTGTTCTTCCAGAAGTTGTTGCCGAGGCTGCGGAGAACATCCTTCTCCTGGCGCTCGGCCTCCCTCTTGATGTGCTCGGCACGGTCGTGAGCGTACTCCTTCTCGTTGACCTCCTGGCCCTGAGCCTTGATGGCCTCGACCTCATCGTAGAGGTACTCGAGCTCAGACTCCTGCCACTGCTTGATCTGCTTCTTGCGAAGCTCGATCTGGCGGCGACGGTAGTTGATATCGAGCAGAGGCGAAGGGAACTTGCCAGCGTGCTCGCGGGCAGTGGTCAAGACACCCTGGCCAGGAGCAGGAACGGATCGGCCAATCTTGTCGGTGGCAGTGGTAGTCAAAGCCAGGATACCGTGAATGGGCATGCCCATGTCAAGGGCGAGCTTGGCGGTCATAATAAGCTGGACACCGCAACCTTGGGACTCCATGAATCCGTTACGGGTGGTGGTGGTGGGACGCGACATCTCGGCGGGGGTACGGCCGTGGGCAAGCTCATCGACGGCGTTGCTGGTGGCTTTCATGTTGGCGAACTCGTAAGAGCCCTCCTCACCGAAGTCATCGAAACCACCGACGAAGACGATGCGAGCCTTGCCCTCCATAATCGTCTCGTAACCAATGTCAACGGACTCAACAGCGGTGGCGCAAGCACCGACAGGGGTCTTGATGGGACCGGAGGAAGAGATCAACAACATGTTAACCCAGGCAGCCATGGTGTTGATGAAGGACTCCTGGAGAATGTCGTTCTGGACAGGCTTGTCGAGGTAGCGGTCTCTGTGCATGCCACGGAGAGCGCCGGCACCTCCCATACCGGATCCGATACAGTTGCCCACCTCGGAAACGTGGACGTACTTGTAGAACTCGTAGGGGTCGGTGATACCGGCCGACAACAGAGTCTCGGCAACGGAGACGAGGACGAAAAGGGTGACGGGGTCGACCTGGGAGACAATGTCCTCGGGAACACCGTATCTCTTGGCGTCCCAGCCAGTGGGGATCTGGCCAGCGACGAGTCTGTCGAAGCGGAGAGCCTTGGGGATCAAAAGAGCAGCTCCCTTCTTCATGCGGACAATGTACTCGCCAGACTCGGGGATCTCAAAGATCTCGACCTTGTCGCCGTGCTCACGCTTGAACTCTTCGGCAGTCTCCTTGGACGCCTCGAAGGGCTCGAGGTCCTCCTCGATGACAACCTCGTGAAGAAGCTGCTTCTGCTCGGGGTCGTAGCCGCCGAAGAGCTCAGGCTCAATGAGACGGATACCCGAGTGCTCGAGGATGTACTTCTCGTACTTCTGCTTGATGTCCTTGTCATCGACGGGCTCGCCAGTCTTGGCGTCAACCCAGCCGGAGTAGGGAGCAGGCTTGCCCTTGATAGGACCGTTGTGGTTCTTGATCAGACCCATGATCCAGGCCATCTCAACGCAACCCTCAAGAGAGAACTCGCCGTGAGCCTCCATCTCCCAACGGGTACGGGAGTTACCCCAAGGACCAACCTCGGCGAAACCGGTGACGACGACGACCTTCTCCAAGTCGACCATGCCCTTGAGGCGGTCGTTGAGGGGAGCAATCTCCTCCTCCCAGTCGGGAAGAGTGGGGAAGTCGAACTTGAGGTTGGCACGGGGCTCAACTAGGGTCTTCTTGTAGAGAGCCTCAGAGTTGGGGCCGTTGACAACCTTGTTCTCAATGGCGGTCTCCTTGGTGACAGCGCGACGGACCTCGCTAGTCTCCATGATGTCCTTGCGGAGCTTGGTCATGGTCTGGTTGAGGTCGGGGATGAATTGAAGACCACCGTTGAGGTCGGCGAAGACGGGCTCGCTTTGGCAGAGGTCGACAACAGCAGGAGACATGAGACCCAAAAGGTTGAAGGCCATCTCCTGCTGGGAGAAGGTACGAACGCCGAAAGCCTCAACGCCCTCGGCGACAACGTTGTTGCCGCTCATGAGACCAGTACCACGGGTCCAGCCGATGACGGCACCGCAGATGGTGAGGTACTGACCCCAGTCCTCAGAGTGCCACCTGTTGAACAAAGTCTCCAGGGCAAGCTTGGACTCGGAGTAGAGACCATCGTTACCGAAGGTACCGTGGTTGGGGGACAGGGGCAGAACGACCTGGGCAGGACGGGTCTCGAAACCACGCTCGGCCTTCTGGGTCTTGACGCTTCCGAGAATGCGGAGCAAGTTGGTCAACATGATGCGGTGAGCCAGCTCGGAACGAGAGTCGATCTGGTCAATCTGGCGGCCATTCTCGGGAATGGCAGCGAAGGGCACGATGAAGTCCAGATCCCAGCCGAGGCCGTTCTTGGGGTCGTAGATGTAGTCAATGAGAGCCTCGCAGTCCTGCTTGCTACCCTGGTTGAAGGGCACAACAACAAGCTGGGAGCCACGAGCACCGAAGCGAGTGTACATGGACTGGTAGTACTCAGTGACCTCGCGAGAGAATCTGCTGGTAGTGACGACAACCTTGGCGCCACCGCTGATGAGGCCCTGAAGGACCTCAGCACCGATGGAACCGGCACCGGCACCAGTCATGAGGGCGTGCTTGCCAGCGAAGGTGACACCATCCTTGGCAGCCTCCTCAAGAGACTGTAGGTAGTAGCCGGTGAGCTTCTTGCTGTAGTCCCAGCCGTGGAGGCTCTTGCGCTTGAGGTGCAAGAAGGGAATAGTCTCGACCTTGCCGGGCTTGGCTTTCTTGGAGGGGCTATCCTCGTTGGGGATGATCTGGTTCTCGTTCATGGCGAGAGAACGCAAGACGTCGCCGTAGAGGTTCTTGATCTCGAGCTGCGAGGTCTTGGACATCTTGTGCTGCTCCTTGATGAGCTTGTAGATGCGGCGCAGGTCGTTCTGGACCTTGGTGCGGTTGCCGTACTCTGAGATCTTGCCACCCTCAGCCATCTGCTGAACGTAGTGCTCCAACTTGCGGCAGCTAGCGCGGGGGACTTCCTCGTAGTTGAGGTTGCCACGAGCGTCGACAGTGGTCTGGGGACCGGTGGGAACGGCAACGTCCTTGTAGACGGGGTTGGCGTTGAGGACCTCCTTGCAGTTCTCGATGAGCTGCTCACCAAGCTCCTTGGCGAGCTTGTAAGTCTCTCCGCGCTCCGCAGGGCAGTTGTCAATGTGGTACTGCATGAACTCGACGAGGGTGGGGTTGGAGCGGTTCATGATGCGGATGCACTGGCTGACAATCTCACGGTCGACAGCCTTGAGGCGGCCGAAAATGATGTCGTAGTACATGTGGAGGGCATCCTGGCGCGCCCAGTTCCAGGATGAATCGTAGGAGCGAGCCTTGAGGGAGCTAAAGACGGGTTGGATGCCGGCGGCGTAAAAGTCACCGTGCTCGGCAGTCCAGAGATCGAGCTGGGACTGGAGGACCTTCTCGGACTCCTGGGAGTTGAGGTAGGCCTTGTCACCGGCACGGAGATCCAGCTTGAGATATCTCGCGAGGAGCTCAAGCTGCTGCTTGAACAGGGCGCGCTGGTCTTTGGTGAGGGCATCGATGGCCGCAGGGTCCATCATCATGCCACCACCGGAGCCGCCGGCCGCAGCGCCAGCCTGAGGGGTGCTCAAGCTAATGCCAGCGGTGACAGCGTACTTCTGGGTGACGTCGTCCAGGAAAGCCTTGGCATCAGCCTCGGATCCCAGACGAGCAGGGGGCTCCATGGTGAGAGCGAGCAGGAGAGTGCCATCCTGTCTTCCGGAAGCCAAGCCCCATCTTGTCTCAAGGTATTTTCTCGCGGCCGTGATGTTGAAGCCACCAGGCATCTTGGAGGAGATCAGGCGGGCAATAAGTGCCTGAGATTGCTTGCCGAGCTGGCCGTCGAAAGTGGCCTGCATGGAGGAACCGAGCTCGTCGAGAGGAACATCTTCGGGCTTCTCTGGTGTTGAACCGAATTCCTTGCCGAGGTCACCAAGAATTTCGTTCTGAAGGGTGGATTTGCCTGTACAAATAGGGGATCAGCAGGTTGCTACAATTGGTGGTGGGGAGTTTTTGAAAATTTCGGTACTCACCGCCAACAAGGTCCTTGATGGCCTTGCTCAAGGGAACCTCAGCCAAGGGCTTCTTGAGCTTCTGAGCAATAAGAGCTCGCAGAATGTCGATTGCCTGGACGGGGGCATCGGCAACCTGAGCGGCAGGGCCGGCGCTGGGCGGGGGAGGAGCCGCAGCAGCGGGAGCGGCAGCAGCCGCAGGGGCAGAGGAAGAAGCAGCGGCCGGCGCGCTCGATGAAGCGGCAGCAGGCTCTGGCTCCTCTTCGATGGGGTCGGCCTCGTAGTAGATTTCCTTTGCGTCCTTGTTGTAGCAAAGGATTTGACGCTGGACGGACTTGGCGGCATCGTAGGCTTCGTACTTTGAGGCGAGAGTGCGCTTTGCCATCACACCGAGGGTATCAGCGGGACCGATTTCGACCACCCTCTCGGCGGTCTTCTCGGCAAGGAAAACATCTTGGGTCTCAATCCACCGCACGGGCGAGGCGAATTGGTAGGCAAGCAACTCAACAAGGAGAGTGTGGGCAAGCTCTTGCTCGACTTCGGGACGCATTATGAACAGCTGGGAGGAGCTGGAAAGCTCAATGACACGGAGCTGGGAGGAGAACCGAGAAACTGAGGGTATCTAGAAGTCGTCGTCGAAGTTTTGACGATTGGGAGGGGGTATTTTGCTGTCCTTGGGAGTCCGTGGGAGAGTCGGAATCCTGGAACAGTGTGTAATGTCGTTGGTGTCTGCGGTGAGGGTATATGTGAAGCAGACGAAGCTCGCAAGACTTTTTTTCTGGACAGTGGGTGGTGGCTGTTCAAGGGAGAATCAAGTCCGCGCCAGAGAGAGGGAGGGACAAACTGGCGAAAGCGAACGAGGGAGATGTAGAAGTGGTTTGGGAGTTGGAAGGACCACGGATGAAGGGAAGATGGTTGGATTTGATTGAAAAAAAAAGAGAGAGAGACAGGCTCAATGTTGATGGCTCTGGCCCCTCGATATCGGGTCACTGGCACTTGATTGACTTTCTTGGGGGGCGTCTACTTTGTGAGGAGAGGACACCAACTGGAAAGGGAGGGATGGGATTGGGAACAACAGGTCCCGTCAAGAAAAAAGATGATTGTTGAACCAGGCAAGGGCCCCCACCGGCTCCAGGAACATGAGCAGAGTGCGTGAGAGTAGAGAGGGAGGGAGTGTGTACTGCGTATGGAGGGTTTTCCCAATGTCGAGGTACCTCAGGTGAGGTCAGGTACAAGGTACATGCAAGCAGGTGGTGGTGTACATTCACCGGGGACACTCATGGAAGTGAGCCTGGATGGATGGATCCATGAGGTGAAGTGGACGGCGGCGGGGGGGTAATGTCTCGAGACATTCGACTGGCCGGTTGTCTTTCTCTCTGCTTTTTTTTTCTTCTTTTTTTTCTTCTTCTCTTCCCTTAGTCCTCGTCCTTCAGTTCTGCCTCCCGAGAGGGGACGTGGGAGGAAAAGGCGGCAGGGCCCTGGGAAAGGAACACACAAGTGGGTCTATCTTAGCTTGCCTTGCCTCGCGATGGGAGAGAGAGCCGTGAACTTCCCGGCACCTCACGCGTTGTCCCCTTCAAGTGCCCATGTTCCCCCCATGCAGGTGGGAAGAAAGCTGCTGGCGTGTAAATTGCCTGGGAGGCGTGTGGTCACTTTTGGTGTGGTGTTATTGGTGTGCAGCTCTACCGCTGCTGGGTAGTGTACACAGTAGTGTACTGGCTGGCTTCCATTCTTTTCTTGGGTTTGGCTGCAACGCCTGGTCGATACGTACTGCGTAGAAAGCTCCTCAACCATATTCAGACGCTTTCCCCAATTGAGCTTGGGATGATCAGGGGGCCTTCCCCACAAAACCATTTCATTGGGGGAATGCAGGGTGGGAACCGTGGGACGGGTGGAGTCCATCTTTTGGGAGGGACGGCAGGGAGGGCCATCCGCAATCCGTCATTGTTGCCAAGTTGACGTTGGAGTTGAGGCGTGAGGCTTGAGGCGTCACCTCCGCAAAAAACAAAAAGAAAGAAAAAAAAAGAGTTTCGGGTACGCATAGACAACATCCATCTATCTATCCATGATCCAGCAAAAACCAGCTCATCAAGAAGACACGATGAGGGTGACCGGTTTCAAGATTTCTAACCTCCCCCATACCAATACTATCCACCCATCATAACCTATCCGTACTTGCAATGTGTAAACTACCTCAAACTCACCTGTAGAGGTATTATTCGTGTTTGATGCCGAGAGCTTCTTCGCAATCCAGGTCATCACATCCAACAACTTACAAGCCACGTAAAGCATGAATTCCTTGGGACCAAGCTTTTCTCACCATCGCATACTGATACGTAAGATATCTTGTCACCTGGCTAGACCGAAGCCAGTCAGTGCTCCTCGTCTTCCGTGCGAGAGAACGAGCAAAGTGGCAGCTGCCGCATCATCGTGCTGCATGCATTATCCACCAGTCTCAAGTGACTCCTTCCGTGCGCCTCCTTGCTATCTTATCGCTCCTCTCTATCAAACGAGGCTTTGCGCCTTGTCTCTTGTCTGCCACCTCTTCAAGCCAGCCGGTCGTGTAATGCGAAGTGCGGGTACGTGCCATGTTGCGAGGTGGGATGAGACAAGACCAAGCCAAGTAACTGTACTTGATTCGCAGCTTCACATCTCAAGGCTTGCCAGCTCTCAGGCTCTTTTCCTTGGGCTAGACTGGCACGGCTGGGCGCTGTCGTTAGCCTCATGTGGCGCGCGTTCAATGTCTCGACTCCTTCGCCGTCTCTCTGCCCGACTTACAATTCCTCGCCGTGCTCGCTGCCCTTTCCCGAGCTGCCGGAATGTTGGATTCGGGCTAGTGGCCGCCGTACCTGCCCCTCGAGTCCTTGACTCTACACTACTTAGCGCCTGCAGCAAACGTTTAGCCCCTCGCGAGGCTCTGGGTGTTGATGATCTAGTCTGAGACCTCCCAAGCTTCACCTCACCTTTGACCTTGAGATGTAGCCGTTCCGACGACCCTTAACTCTGATTGCATCCCTATCAGCTCATCCTTATCGCCGTATTCCTGTTGGTCACAGCCTCTTGCGACGTTCAACGACTACCCACACACTTTCCTTTGGAGGGGGAGAGAGCTGGAGCTTGTTGGAGCTTTGATGCTTGGCGGGATGTTGCTACCGACACCGATAAGAGATACGGATAGAGCTACGGCTCCTCCTAACGGACAACAATACATAGCGGTGATGTGAACAGTGTCATCAATGGCATGGCTTTTGTATACGTGTACGAATTTGGTACGACTGCGGCAAGCTGTGGGAAAGTGGTGCTATGATAAGATAAAACCAACGGGGATCCGGAAAGTAACAGCCGCAACTCCTCAGCAACAAGCCAAAAAAAAAGGCCTCCATGTTGCAAGCAGAAGGCCATGGAAGAGTGGAAGGGGAAATGGAAAATGGAGGGCGAGGAGGGGCAAAAGTGGTCGCTGCTCCGGGAACCCGCCAAAGTTCGATGGGGGTGTAATGTAGCGATACCTGGCGACTGGAGCTGTACTCAGTATACGGTAGACAACGGCTTGACCCAAGCTTTTTCTGTCGAGGCTCGAATCTGCTGTTTGAGGGGCAGAAGGGGCTTGGTTTGCCTCAGCTCAAACCCTGGCCAGGTCCAGGAACTACTCAGTTCAAAGTTGACTAAGCTCTTGCTGACCTTTCGGTTGCGTGCGACGGGTTGCTCCAGTTCTTCAGTAGATGAGCCACGAAAGGTGGGTGAAGATGGCCAGTTGATGAAGCCTCAGCCAACAAGCCATAGCCAACAAGCCATTGTGATGGGCAACAAACCACAAAGTACGGCCTGTCTCTGACCGCTCATCACCAGGCGCATTCTTCAAACCCTCAACTCAACTCACCAGAGTCAACCGAGAGACGTCGATGAACAATCGGAGACCGAGTGAGTGAGCTCGGTGCAACACTTGTCGATATTCGAGAATTCCAGCCCTGTTCCTCATCAGTTCATGCTTAAAAGCGTGGGCTAGGTTGGGCAGCGGACAAGCGGTATGTCTTACTGAGATGGTGCCTAGTTACGATTCTCATCGCAATTCTTTACCCCTCCACGCATGGCAAGGGAAGATACAGGGCATTGAGGTACGCAGATGCTAGAGCTTGCATTCCTTGACGACCGCCCGCGTGGGCGGCGTGGCATGGCACAGAGATAGCTCCCGCCTCAGCAAGCCAGGCGCGCCAGTTCGGGCCAGAGCTGCGAGTGCGGTGTGGCGGCTGGTATCGGTACATCAGACATGTACATGCCGTTCTCCCTGCCCGATCCCCTTCCTCAGGGTCCCGCGCATTTCCCATCCTCCCCAGCATCGAGCCCCAGGCGTGGGGTGAAAGCGGTGGGGAGAAGGAGGCGGCAGAATGTTGGATACGACGCTAGAGATGTTGACCGCCTTTCAACCGGCCAGGGAGTTGCGGGAACGTAACGGGGGGCCCGGGAGTACATTGTACTTGGTGGGATCCCGCATGTCTGGATCTTTTAGGGTCCAAGTCGAAGTGGGCGACACCTATTTCGCAACTCCCGGTCAGCGAGGCGAGTCAATACAAGGAGGAGGCGAGGTTTGAAAACTTCGTTTACTTGTCATCGAGCTGCTGTGTGAGGCAACTCGGCATCGAGCGATGTCGCGCAGCAGAACCCGAGATGGCCCGCGACGGCGCGATAGTTTTGGAATCGTTATCGTCCATTTGTTGCATCCGGGGTAGCAACTCGGCATCTTATCGGCGTGCGCGACAAGTGCGATTTGCCTAGCATCAGCACTGATGTTGGAAAGTGTGGTGCAAGTCCAAGCCTAAGAGCCGAAATGATGCCATTTGGCCGAGGATTCGTGCGTCCATTGATCCAGCGCCTCGAAAAAGAGACGTGACCGGTCCGATGAGCTGAGAGCTGGCGGCAAAGATCCGGAGGCAAGATAAGTGTAGGCACAATCCGTTGTGGTTGCGGCGTCCGGCCATCACCCAAGTGTGGCTTGGGAGGGAAACCTGGGAAGAGTGTTGTTGTTGGATGCGTGGATGGGTGGAAGAGAGCAAGGAGTGAGGTTGGAGGAGGTTGCGAGGGCATGTACCGGTACATTGGCGCCCGTTCTCCAACAGCGGAACCCTTGCGGATCACTCGGGCTGCATGAAGTCAAGGGTGGAGCTGGAGGGGTGAATTGGGGTGTACGACCATCCCCAACAGAACTAAAAAATTTGGCGAGACATTGAGATTTGAGACTTTTGGAGAGATGCAAAGGCAGAAAAAGAGACGGGAGAGACGATGCTCCATACGAATACTGCACACACACAGACAATTGGATCGATTGGCATTGACACACGCACCCGTAGCAATTGGACACTTGGCCGCGGGTCCAGGCAGGCACCGCTTGACGCCAGCAAACAGCCAACTGCCGCCTTCCCTGTTCTTTCCGCTCTTTGAATCCTGAGAGTCGTGGTGCCTCTTGCCTGCCATGAGCCGGGAAAAGGTACGACGTAGGTAGTGTACGGAGTACACGTAATAGGTACTTTCCACCCATCGACCCGTACCTGCCTTGCAAGCGCAATGGAAGTGAAGCAGATGGGGCCAAGCGTGGCAGGTACGGAGTACGTACTCAAACATCGGTCCAACGTGCCTTTCCTCCGTCAGCCCGAACCAACTGGATTCATTCCAATCCAATGTCCCAAAATGACCCCGGCCTAATTTTTCTAATCGTTGAGTTCCATCTCGTCTTCTCTGCGTACCTATCGGGGCCATGTACCTGTCCCTGTCCTGGGTACATCCCCTTTCTACCCCTCGCAGACACACCAAAGTGACCCAAAACTGGACCAGATACCTCCAATTACGTTGGTGGGATTGACCTCACTCTCACGAAAAAGAAAACAGAAAAAAAAAAGGTCGAGAAGCAGGAGGTACTTCGTACGGATACCGGTACTTGGCCCAAAGGTTGGATCCATCAAATCCATCCACTTGAACATCCACACACCGCACACCACAATCAATGTACACACCACACACGCCATGCTTCCATTCTCTCCCTCCTCAATGATGGCGTGAAAGTACCAAGTCCCAGTCCTCAATCCCACAATCCCAATCAATCCATGTCCACTTATTGAGACAGACCCGGGAAGACAGACAGACACACACACACATACACACACACAGACGCTCCTCACTCAACTCAACTCAACTCCCACTCCCCCAAGAAAGTCAGCAGGGACCCAGACCAGACCCGGGCCGCAGCAGAAAAAAGTCCAAAGGGATACACTTCAATTGCCTCGCCTTCCCATCATAACCTCCTCCAAGAACCCTCCCAACCTTCCCTTGCTCACCATCCCACTCTTCTTTAAGCTGCCATCTGCCACTCTCTTGCACTTCCCTCCCACAACTCCACGTCAAGGACAGAACTTGCAGGCAGTCTTCTCGTTTCTTTTTCTTGTCCTTTATAGACCACCAATTGCTCTCGGATAATAGGAGAGAAAGCTCTAGACGACCACCCACGCTCAATACCTAAAGATAGGACATTACTGCCGCAAACTCCTTCCCTCTTCCCCCGCCATCCCCGGAGCATCTTGAACTAGCTGCCTCCTGCTCTTCGCTGAGTTTACGGAGTCACACACAGGTAAGCCATCTTGCTGTTTTCCCCATCTCCCGCTGGAGACAGACCTCTTGATCGGCAGGGGAAAGAGGCGGTAAAAAACAAGGACGTCTCGGCTAATAAACGTGGCGAGCAAAGCTCCATTCGTAGCACGAAAAAACTTCACACCCATTCTTGATACCCCCCAAAACCGTCATCACCATGTACGGCACTGGAACAGGCCCTCAAACGGGCGTTTCTACCCCTCGATCCAACGCTTCTCTGCGACCTCTCACTCTCCGCCACGGTTCTCTCGAGACCTCCCTCCTCGTACCGACCGCCCTGCACTTCCACGCCTCTCAATTGAAGGACCGCTTCAATGCCACTCTCCCCACCGCCACAGATGAGCTTGCTCAAGATGACGAGCCTTCGTCCGTTGCAGAGCTGGTCGCAAGGTACATGGGCTTCGTTGCCGACGAGGTCGAGAAGGGCGAGGATGACGAGTCAGGCTCTTACGAGGAGGTCCTGAAGCTCGTCCTTAACGAGTTCGAGCGCGGCTACCTTCAAGGCAACGAGGTTCACGCTCTCGCTGCCACGCTGCCCGGCATTGACGCCAAGAAGTTGGTTGTCATCCGCAGCTACTACCAAGCCAGACAGACCACTGGTCGCTCCATCAAGGCCTACGGTTCAGCGCTCTTCCGCGCATCCGATGATGGCTCCGCCGACATTTACACCATTTTCGGCGGTCAGGGCAACATTGAGGAGTACTTTGAGGAGTTGCGCGAGATCTACAAGACCTACAACCCCTTTGTCGGCGAGCTTATTTTGAACGCTGCCGAGCTCCTTCAGAACCTTTCCAAGCACCCCGAGGCTGAGAAGCTTTACCCCAAGGGCTTGGATATCATGAGATGGCTCGAGAGCGAGGACGCGACCCCCGACGTCGACTACCTCATCTCAGCGCCCGTCAGCTTCCCCTTGATTGGTCTCGTCCAGCTTGCGCACTACGAGGTCACTTGCAAGGTTTTGGGTGTTCACCCTGGTCTGCTCCGCGACCAGATCAGTGGTACGACTGGTCACTCCCAGGGCATTGTGCTCGCTGCCATTACTGCCGCCGCCGAGTCCTGGGAGTCATGGAAGGAGCTTGCCCCTTCTGCGCTCACAATCCTCTTCTGGATCGGTGCCCGCAGCCAGCAGGTGTTCCCCCGCACCTCATTGACGCCCACCATGCTGAGAGAGTCGGCCGACAACGGCGAGGGTACCCCCACGCCCATGCTTAGCATCAGAGACCTCTCCCAGGCTGAGGTCCAGAAGCACATCGATGCGACCAACAAGTACCTGCCCGCCGATCGTCACATCTCCATCTCCCTGATCAACAGCCCGCGCAACCTGGTTGTCACGGGTCCTCCCATCTCCTTGTACGGTCTCAACGCGCAGCTCCGCAAGGTCAAGGCTCCCACCGGCCTGGACCAGAACCGTATCCCTCACACCCAGCGGAAGCTCCGCTTTGTCCACCGCTTCCTGCCCATCACTGCACCCTTCCACAGCAAGTACCTTGCTGAGGCGACGGAGCTCATTGATGAGGACTTGAAGAACATCAAGATCCCCTCCAAGTCTTTGGGCACTGCGGTCTTCGACACCAACACTGGCAAGGATCTCCGTGAGGCCGGCGACAGCAACATTGTCCCCACCCTCATCCGTCTCATTACCAGAGACCCTGTCAACTGGGAGAAGGCCACCGTCTTCCCCCAGGCCACTCACGTCCTTGACTTTGGCCCTGGCGGTATTTCTGGTCTCGGTGTTCTCACCAGTAGAAACAAGGAGGGTACTGGTGTTCGCGTTATCCTCGCTGGCTCCGTTGATGGCTCCATCACGGAGGTTGGCTACAAGCCCGAGCTCTTCGACCGGGACGAGGAGCACGCGGTCAGATATGCCGTGGATTGGGTTAAGGAGTTCGGTCCTCGCCTGGTCACCACATCTAACGGCGATACCTACGTCGATACCAAGATGAGCAGACTTTTGGGTCTTCCTCCCATTGTCGTCGCTGGTATGACTCCTTGCACGGTCCCTTGGGACTTTGTCGCTGCCACCATGAACGCTGGCTACCACATTGAGTTGGCCGGTGGTGGCTACTTCGACCCCAACATGATGACCGCCGCCTTGAGAAAGATTGAGGGTGCCATCCCGGCTGGACGTGGTATTGGCGTTAACTTGATCTACGTCAACCCCCGTGCCATGCAGTGGCAAATCCCCATGCTCGGAAGACTCAGAGCCGAGGGTGTTCCCATTGAGGGCCTGACCATCGGCGCTGGTGTTCCTTCCGTTGAGGTCGCCCAGGAGTACATCGACACCCTGGGTCTCAAGCACATCAGCTTCAAGCCCGGCTCCGTCGACGCCATCCAAGCCGTCATCAACATCGCCAAGGCCAACCCGACCTTCCCCGTCCTCTTGCAGTGGACTGGTGGTCGTGGAGGTGGTCATCACTCTTACGAGGATTTCCACCAGCCTATTCTCACCATGTACCCTCGCATTCGTCGCCAGGAGAACATCATCCTGGTTGCTGGCAGTGGTTTTGGTGGTGCCGAGGATACCTACCCGTATCTCACCGGTGAATGGTCCAAGAGCTACGGCTACCCTCCCATGCCCTTTGACGGTACTCTGTTCGGTAGTCGCATGATGGTCGCCAAGGAGGCCAAGACCAGCCCTGCTGCCAAGCAGGCCATCATCGACGCCCCCGGTGTTGAAGACAGCGAGTGGGAGAAGTCCTACACTGGACCTACCGGTGGTGTCGTTACCGTTCTGTCTGAGATGGGTGAACCTATTCACAAGCTTGCCACTCGTGGTGTCCTCTTCTGGGCTGAGATGGACAAGAAGATCTTCTCCCTCCCCAAGGAGAAGCGCGTCGCTGAGCTGAAGAAGAACCGCGACTACATTGTCAAGAAGCTCAACGACGACTTCCAGAAGGTTTGGTTCGGTCGCAACCGCGCTGGCCAGGCCGTCGACTTGGAGGACATGACCTACGGCGAAGTTGTCCGCCGCATGGTCGACTTGCTCTACATCCGCCACGAGCAGCGCTGGATCGACCCTACTTTCATCAGACTCACTGGTGACTTCATCCGCCGTGTTGAGGAGCGCTTCACCTCCAAGCCTGGCCAGGTCGCTCAGCTCCAGGACTTCAAGGACCTCCAGACTCCTTACGAGACTGTGGAGAAGATTCTCTCGCACTACCCTGACGCCGAGACTCAGCTCATCAACGCCCAGGATGTCCAGCACTTCTTGATGCTTTGCCTGCGTCCCATCCAGAAGCCCGTCACTTTCATCCCTACCCTGGATGAGAACTTTGACTTCTACTTCAAGAAGGACTCCCTGTGGCAATCCGAGGACCTCGGCGCCGTCATCGGCCAGGACGTTGGACGTACCTGCATTCTCCAGGGACCTACTGCTGTCAAGTTCTCCAAGGTCATTGACGAGCCCATCAAGGACATCCTTGACGGTATTCACAAGACGCACGTTGAGTACTTGACCAGAGACCTCTACAAGGGCGAGAAGAAGGCCATTCCTACCATCGAGTACTTTGGTGGCAAGCTCATCGAGACTGAGATCCCCGTCGAGGATGTTGATGGCCTCACCGTCTCCTACGATGATGCCCACAAGAACACCTACCGCCTCTCCACCTCGCCTTCCGCGACCCTTCCCAGCCTTGATGCTTGGCTGGCCCTGCTTGCCGGTCCCGATCGCAGCTGGCGCCACGCTCTTTTGACCTCTGAGGTTGTTGTCCAGGGCCAAAAGTTCCAGACCAACCCTCTCAAGCGTATCTTCGCGCCCACCCGCGGTCTCTTTGTTGAGATCCACAACCCCAAGGATGCGAAGAACACCAAGATCATTGTCAAGGAGCAGCCTCGCCACAACCAGTACGTCGATGTCATCGAGGTCAAGCTGGAGGGCAAGAACGAGATCGTTGTCAACATGATCAAGGACACCACTGCTCTTGGCAAGCCCGTCGCTCTGCCTCTCAAGTTCACCTACCACCCTGAGGCCGGCTACGCCCCGATCCACGAAGTCATGGAGGGCCGCAATGACCGCATCAAGGAGTTCTACTGGCGTGCGTGGTTCGGTGACGAGACCTTTAACCTCGATGCCGACGTCAGCAGCAAGTTCGACGGTGGCAAGGCTACCATCACTGGCGAGAGCATCAACGACTTCATCCACGCCGTTGGCAACACTGGCGAGGCCTTTGTTGAGCGTCCCGGCAAGACTGTCTACGCACCTATGGATTTCGCCATCGTTGTCGGCTGGAAGGCCATCACCAAGCCCATCTTCCCTCGCACCATTGACGGTGACCTGCTCAAGCTTGTTCACTTGTCAAACGAGTTCCGCATGAAGCCTGGTGCTGAGCCTCTTAAGAAGGGCGACGAGGTCTCCACCACCGCTCAGATTAACGCCGTCATCAACCAGGAGTCTGGTAAGATGGTTGAGGTCTGCGGCACCATCTACCGCGATGGCGAGGCTGTCATGGACGTCACCTCCCAGTTCCTGTACCGCGGTGCTTACACCGACTACGAGAACACCTTCCAGCGCAAGATGGAGACACCCATCCAGCTGCACCTGGCCACCAGCAAGGACGTTGCTGTTCTTAAGTCGAAGCAGTGGTTCAACACCGATGACCTGCCCCGCGACCTCGACCTCCTCGGACAGACGCTTACCTTCCGTCTTCAGAGCTTCTACCGCTACAAGACCAAGACGATGTACAGCAGTGTCTCCACCCAGGGTCAGGTTCTTCTTGAGCTCCCCACCAAGGAGATCATCCAGGTCGCCAGCGTTGATTACGAGGCAGGCCAGTCCAACGGCAACCCCGTTGTCGACTACCTCGAGCGCACTGGTGCCCCTCTCGACCAGCCTCTCCACTTTGAGAACCCTATTCCTCTCAGCGGTCGCACCCCTCTGCAGCTCCGCGCCCCTGCCACCAACGAGAACTACGCTCGTGTCTCTGGTGACTACAACCCCATTCACGTTTCTCGCGTGTTTGCCAACTACGCTGCCCTTCCCGGCACCATCACTCACGGCATGTACTCCAGTGCTGCCGTCCGTAGCTTGGTTGAGACCTGGGCTGCTGAGAACAACATTGGTCGTGTTCGCAGCTTCCACGCTTCTCTGGTTGGCATGGTCCTCCCCAACGACGATCTTCAGGTCAAGCTTCAGCACGTTGGTATGGTTTCTGGCCGCAAGATCATCAAGGTCGAGGCCAGCAACAAGGAAACTGAGGAGAAGGTTCTTCTCGGTGAGGCCGAGGTTGAGCAGCCCGTGACTGCTTACGTCTTCACCGGTCAAGGTTCTCAGGAGCAGGGCATGGGTATGGAGCTGTACGCCAGCAGTGACGTCGCCAAGGACGTCTGGGACCGTGCCGACAAGTACCTCCTGGACAACTACGGCTTCTCCATCACCAACATTGTCAAGAACAACCCTAAGGAGCTCACCGTTTACTTCGGTGGTCCCCGCGGCAAGGCTATCCGCCAGAACTACATGGCCATGACCTTCGAGACCGTTGCTGCCGATGGAAGCATCAAGTCTGAGCGCATCTTCAAGGAGATTGACGAGAAGACCACCTCTTACACCTACCGCTCGCCCACCGGCCTTCTATCTGCCACTCAGTTCACTCAGCCTGCCCTGACCCTCATGGAGAAGGCCAGCTTTGAGGACATGAAGTCCAAGGGCCTTGTTCCCCGAGACTGCACCTTTGCCGGTCACTCTCTGGGTGAGTACTCTGCGCTCGCCGCCTTGGCTGAGGTCATGCCCATTGAGAGTTTGGTGTCGGTCGTCTTCTACCGTGGCTTGACCATGCAGGTCGCTGTCGAGCGTGACGCCGCTGGCCGATCCAACTACTCCATGTGCGCCATTAACCCAAGCAGAATCTCCAAGACTTTCAACGAGGAGGCTCTGCAGTTCGTTGTTGACTGCATCTCCGAGGAGACTGGCTGGCTCCTTGAGATTGTCAACTACAACATTGCCAACATGCAGTACGTCGCTGCTGGTGACCTGCGCGCGCTCGACACCCTCACTGGCGTCACCAACTTCCTCAAGCAGCAAAAGATTGACATTGAAGAGATGCGTGGCAACATTGACGAGGCCAAGGGTGCTCTCAAGGAGATTATTAAGGGCAGCGCCGAGGCTACCCTCAAGAAGCCCACGCCCCTGGAGCTCCAGCGTGGCTTCGCGACGATTCCTCTCCGCGGTATCGATGTGCCTTTCCACTCGACCTTCTTGCGGTCTGGCGTCAAGCCTTTCAGATCGTTCCTTCTTAAGAAGATCAACAAGACGACGATCGACCCTGCCAAGCTTGTTGGCAAATACATCCCCAACGTGACGGCGAAGCCTTTCGCCATCACCAAGGAATACTTCGAGGATGTGTACAAGTTGACCAACTCGCCCAAGATTGCTCAAATCTTGGCGAACTGGGATCAGTACACCCAGGACGGCCCTGGCCCCAACGGAGTTAACGGCCTCGCTGGTGAGCACGAGGGCCCCGGCGCTGCGGCATAAGCTGTGTGTGCGCAATTGACGGAAGAGGAAATCTGGCTACGGTATAGCGAATGACAAAAAAGGTGGAGGAAGGCATTGAATGACTCTAGACGGCATAAGCGTTGTACAAATTAGGGATGTGGTTTCTTGATGACTGTTTTATCATGCTGCGTTTAGAAAGCTTTGTGTTTGGTCATTACATCAAATGTTTGGGGCGTTTATTATTCTAGAGTTTTAATTGTGGCACAAGAAGAGAAATAGAGCAATGAAAGTTCAACAAGCTGTGTAAAGTTTCCGAGAGGCATGTGATAAAATGTCCGATGGCACTGCTTTGTCTGACGGAGCAAACAAGGCAGAGGGTGATACAATGACTGATGATTGGAAAACTAGTGGCAGCTGGTAAGCACAGCAGCTTTTTTGACAGCGGGGGATCTACGAAGAGCGACTGCAAGGACCCGGAACACAGATGCTTCTCCCGAATGGCGCAGCATACGGACGGACGGACGGACGGACGGGACGGGTTCGACTACCCGCCTCGAGGGGGGAAGGCGAGAGAAGAGTGGTTTTGGACAGAGCCGGGATGGCGGTGGAGGACGATGTGGTTCTGGGATAACGTATAGGTAGGAGAGCGTCCCAAGAGTAAGACATGGCCATGCCGTGCCGCCCTGACGAACAAAGCAGCCATGGAGCTTATCAGACTTATCAGGCGGTGGCTTGAATGAGCCAGGGGGGGGGGCGGTATGGAGTGAAGGCTGAGAGACAGGGGAGAATGGGGCTTGGAGGAAAAGAGCTATGGTGGGAATTCCTGGAGAGCTCTCCGGATGGAGTCTAGCCGAGGGCGCTGGAGGGAATCAGAGAGCTGCGGTCGGCCAGCGGCGAGCGCCGTGCGACGTGCAGCCGGTGCGTTGCGAAGTGGGGGGCGGGGCGCGCATTGGTGGTGTTTGGCACCTCAGTTTGGGGTTCCAAGTTACCTTGGTCCGTACCTCGACAAGATTGGTATGCAATTGTAACCCAACCCAACAAATCCAATTCTACACTAGACTTTTGACTAGTTTTCTCCTATTGTTCGTTTGCTGCGTACTCCATAGTCATAGGAAGAAGCTACACACCAGGAGAGGTAAGCTTCTTTGCTTTGACAGTCCCGCCGAGCTGGGCCCCTCCACTGGCCCATCCCCTGTCAATCAGTCCGTCTCCGTATTCCGCGCCTTATCTCTTGGAGGGGTAAATTGGGGGGGCATACTGGGGAGACCCGAAGACCCGAACGTGGAAGGAGACGGCCGCCGGGCGGACTACCTTTACCTTAACCTTGACAAGAAGGACGAAGCACATGCGTTCTTTGGCTTCGCGTCATCTGTTGCACTGCATATATTTACCGTGTTCCCCTTCCCTTCCCTTTCTTTCCCCTTCGCTTTTTTCTTGCTTTTGAAGAGAGGGGTTTTGGGAAACTTGAACCGAAGAAACGATACCCATCTTTTGACCTACTTACCCTTTTCTGCATTACCTTACCTACCTCATCCTCTCCGTACTACCTTTTGCAACGTTCATCCCGTGACTGCTATTCTTCAAGGGCATTGACCCAGCAATCATCAGTCCGGTTCATCCTTCTCGTGGCAGTCTCGGTGAGAGTGAATTGTCAGCAGTAGCGATCACCTGCGCCTTTTGAAGCACGCAGGGAGTTGGAATCAAAGAAGAGAGAATCGTAGTGGGGGTTTTTCGTTTCAACCGCCGCGGACTCTGCCGACGACAACCGAAGACCGAAGACAGATTATCCCGACGTCACAACCACCTGCGAACCAGTCTACCACTCAACCTTCAATTCCAACCCTAGTCTCAAGAGAAGCTCAATATCGACTCTGGTCAAGAGAGTAGACGGTCAGCAGTAACATAATGGGCGACATGATCCGGGACCTACCGCCCGCCGGCGCCGGCGCAACAGCAACCGAAACTCACACTCCCACGCAAGCGCAGTCGCAGCCGCGCAATAAGCTCTTCCTCGGCTCCTTCATCCACTCCAAGACAAAGGAGCAGCTCGAGTACCTCCACGGCGCGGCCGTCTGCGTCGATGCTGCTGGAACGATTGTCGCTGTTGAAGCCGAGTGCGATTTGAAGAGGGCCGAGGCGGAGGTTCTGCCGCGCTTGGGGTGGGCTGTTGGCGATGTCGAGGTTTGTGTAGGCAAGGAGGGGCAGTTTTTCTTTCCTGGGTTCATTGGTATGTTCAGGCTCGTCCTTTCTTTTTGTGCGCCCGGGATAATAATGATCGTCTGTCTCGGGATGCTCTCCCGCGCCGTAGTGAGACATCGTAACCAAAAACTAACCAAACCCCCACCACCCACCAGATACCCACGTCCACGCATCCCAATACCCAAACGTCGGCATCTTTGGCAAATCAACCCTCCTCGACTGGCTAAACACCTACACCTTTCCCCTCGAATACTCCCTCGCCGACCAGAAAAAGGCAAAACGCGTTTACACGGCCTGCGTGAAACGCACCCTCGCCCACGGCACCACCACCTCGGCATACTACGCCACAATCGACGTCGAGGCAACGAACCTCCTCGCCGACATCTGCCTCGCCCTCGGCCAGCGCGCGTTCGTGGGGAGGGTATGCATGGACCGCGAGGGTCTGTGCCCGGACTACTACAAGGACGAGTCCGCGGCCGACTCGCTGCGCAAGACGAAAGAGAGCGTGGAGCATATCCGGCGGATCGACCCGGCCTTTGAGCTCGTTGCGCCGGTGCTGACGCCGCGATTTGCGCCGGCTTGTTCGGGGAGGCGATGAGGGGGCTGGCGGGGTTGCAGCGGAGTTGGATGTGCTCGCGCAGACGCATATTTCGGAGAACGAGGGGGAGATTGAGCTTGTCAAAGAGTTGTTCCCTGAGGCGGAGAGTTATACGGATGTGTATGACAGCCATGGGTTGTTGGGTGAGAAAATGGTGCTCGCGCACGCGATTCATTTGTCGGAGAAGGAGGCGGATACAATTGCGGAGAGGGGCGCGAAGGTGTCGCATTGTCCGTGTAGTAATAGCTCCATTACCAGCGGTGCGGCGAGGGTGCGGTGGTTATGGGATAAGGGGATTGATGTCGGGTTGGGGACGGATATGAGTGGCGGGTACAGTCCTAGTATACTCGAGGCGGCGAGGCAGGCTGCGTTGGTGTCGAGGCACGTTGCGATGGGACTTCAGGGGGAGGAGAAGGAGAGGGCCAAGTTGACGGTTGAGGAGGTGTTATATCTCGGTACGAGAGGCGGTGCCAAGGTTGTTGGGTTGGGTGGGAAGATTGGCGGGTTCGAGGTTGGCTTGCAGTGGGATGCGCAACTGATTGGGTTGCCTGTTGTCGATGAGGGCGGGGAGCAGGAGGAGGATGGGAATGTTGATGTGTTTGGGTGGGAGAGCTGGGAGAATCGGGTTGCGAAGTGGGTGTTTAACGGGGATGATCGGAATACCAAGATGGTTTGGGTCAAGGGTCGGATGGTGCATTCGAGGAAGTAGATGGAGAGAGCGTTGTTACGGTAGAAGGGACGCATGAGATATATGGCGTTTTGGTTACCTACTTATTCGCTGGCTGGTTTGATATCACTGGGAGTTTTATACTAGATGTACAATGAAGCTCAGAGCCGTTCACAGATACATTTGACCAAACAAGGACATTTCGTCGTGGACAATTGCAATGCAACTCAACTGGTCCAATCTTTCAATGCATGAGCAACCTGAACCTGATTGGGCGTGTCTGAACGCCCGTTGGATCACGAGGGAGGCGCGGTTCCTCCAATGAAGTCGAACTTGCCATATCACAATCAGGCTGCGTCTTGCCAAGTGAATGCATTCAACGTCCCTCCCAACCTCCCCGCCACCTTCATCTTCTCTTCTTCACCCCATCATTCCGCTTGTCTCTGTGTTCCTCGTCGCTGGCCACTCCATTTCCGTTCCTTTCTTGACCAAATCCTCAGCGTGGGATCACGCGGATCGACACCTCAGACGATCATAGCTACCGACAACCTCTGGCTTCTACTTTACTCGAACTATCCTACCGTACCTACTGGCGTAGTCACCCGAAACGGCCCGCCATGTCCGGCCTCGAAGGCATCGCGGGCTTGAGCCTCGCTTGCAACGTCATGCAGCTCATCAGCTTCGGCCACGAAGCCATCTCAATGTGTCGACGGGTCTACGAGAGCGGCTCCCCCGAACCTGGTCTCTCTGAACACGCCGAGAGTCTCAAAGCCGTGTGCGATGGTTTGGAAAAGTCCTTGGGTAAACGACCGATGCCTGCACCCGCTCCTGCTCCCGCTGCCGCCGCCGTCAGAGCACCGACAATGGAGAAGCGACTTCTCGACCTTGCCGCCAAGTGTATCAAGAATGCCCGAGACTTGGAGGAGGAGATGAAGTTCCTGTCTCCTAGTCAGCCAGGCAAAATGGGAGCGTTGGTTGCCGCGCCCAAGATATTGTGGCGGAAGAGGAGACTTGAGCGACTCAAAGGGAATCTGGATGACGCGCAGCGACTTATGGATACGTCGATTCTCGAGCGTCTGTTCGCCAGAGCAGAGGCACTCTACAAAATGAACGAGAAGGGTTTCCTGGACCTGAGTCAGGAGCTCAAACAGTTTATTACAGATTATGCGAAATCGAACAGCATCCTTCGAACTGTCGTTGAGACACAAGCGAGAGAGATCCGGGATCATGTCACCACGGCATCCTCGAAGACGCAGGATGCAATCAAGTCACATGTGTCCCTGGAACTTTCTAGTCATGAGACCTCTGTCAAGAATCACGTTTCGTCATCTGCCCAGGGTGTTCAGGATGCCCTTTCACAGAGGATGACGTCTAGGGAGGGCTCAAAGGCCAAGGAGCAGGCTTACCAGCAGCTTTTGAAGAGTCTCAAGTATCCAGGAATGAACGAACGAAGGAACCAGATTTCGCATACGCACCCAAAAACTTTTCGGTGGATCTTCAGTAACACATTTCAACTCAGCAACTCGGATTCGGGCATTGACGGGGAGTTAGAATGGCTCACAGAAGACGATTCCAGCAAACACAGCAATGAGCCTGCCGAGGTTGATTCGATGATCATTCGGTCAGAAGATTCAGTCGAGTCGTCGGGCAGCTTCAGAAGCTCGATACGTTCTCTTGAATCAACTGAGCCTCAACCTTGGGATAGTTTCGTCGATTGGCTGGAAGATGACACTCGTAAAATCTACTGGATTAGTGGCAAACCCGGATCAGGGAAGAGCACACTGATGAAATACATTGAAACAAATGACAGCAATATCAAAAACCGCGAACCGGCAGTTCGTTTTATATCACACTACCTGTGGAGACCTGGTACCTTTATGCAACAGAGTATCAAAGGGCTGCTCTGATCTCTGCTTCATCAAGTCCTGTCCGAAGACAAGAGAATCGCATTGGAAGTTTTAGAGAGGCAGCCTTCCTTATCGAGGAAAGATACAGACACCGACTGGACTGTACAAGAGCTTGAGACAACCCTTTTGGATTTGATACAAAAGTCGAATTGCCCATACTTGGTGCTTTTGGATGGCTTGGATGAAATCGCCGATACACCGGATGAAGGAGTTCGCCGACTTTTGGGCCTCGTTAATGACCTTGTTGCTACAGACCAAGTCAAAGTCTGCGTCTCTAGCCGCCCAGAGCCAGCCTTGAAGCGCGTACTCGAAAAGCACCCGATGCTCAGAATGCAGGATCTGACCAATCGAGATATCCACCTGCTCACGCGAGAACGACTTGAGGCCATGCAGATTGACTTTGACAATGAGACGGCCCACGATTTATCCAAAATCATCTGTGAAAAGGCTGAAGGAGTTTTCATCTGGGTCATCCTTGTTTTGGGTAGTCTCCAGAGGGGTCTTGCCAATTGCGATGATATGGACACTCTTTACAGCCGCGTGGAGTCACTGCCCAGAGACCTGACGAAGCTGTATAAGGAAATGTGGTCCAGAATGAAAGAAGACAGCGACCTCTATCGAAAAAAAACAGTGTTGCTTTTTTATATGGCAATTGAATTCAATGGAAGCCTTTGTTACCCTCATGCCTGGGGTTGTGAGAACAGTCTTCTTGGCCTCGTCATTTCCACAGATGACGAGATGCTGGATTCCTTCATGGTTTGTCACGAGATGCCCGATACGGAACTACTCTGGCAAAAGTGGCATCACTTAGGGAGGAGACTACCAGCAATGAGTGCCGGACTATTGGACATAACTGGATCCGAAGAAATTTTCTCCTCACGGAATACCTACGAGAGGAAACTCAAGCCTTGGGGCAAAACAGGCATCCATTTCACACACCGGACAGCTGTCGATTTCATTTGCAACAGCGAGGAGGGCAATGAACTTTTCGGTGCTTATGTTCCGAATCCGGACGACATTCTTTCACGGGCGATAAAGACCAACATAGTGTTACGGCGTGTCACCAATAGAACACATATCTCAACCACTACGTCCCCTTACAACACCTACTTGACACCAAAATACGACCGAACTGCGACATTTATTCAAAGCTTTCTCCCATTCCGAAGGTTGGCCAAGATCTCATCACGCCAAAGCATCAACGATGTTCTCTCGTCTTCATATAAGTGTCTCCAAATCATGGGGTTGAACATGAAAGACTGGAATTCAACATCACAGTCAATAAAGGCGCATCATGCCTTCTTAGCAAAAACGTTTTTATACGTTGACTTTGTCGACTGGGCCGAGGAGACACTGCAAACAGCGACAGCAGGCGTCGAAGAAGTGACCCTAGTGGAGTTACTGGCTCTACGAGGAGCATGCGAAGGGCTCATAGCTTTTGACTGGATGGACCCACTCAAGAGTCAACTTGAGAACAGTATTTGTCGGCTATCAGTGATTCAAAGAGTAGTGAGAAAGTGCTCTACCACCCGGCAAGGGTTGAATGACAGTATCATCCGACCATTTCAGCTGGCCTGCTCCAGGGAGATCTCAATAGCATGGCGCTGTCTCTTGATTCATACGCTGGGAGAAGTCCAGACGGGAGAACACACCTCCCTGCCGTTAGCTGATGAGGAGCGCTTGAGATGGTGGCCAAAGGTAGTAAAGGGCATTCATTGCTTCTTATCGACAAATGTATTGGAAGACTTAGGTCAGAAGTACATTGTTTCCATCCCACTGAGTATGGCCAAGATTGAAATCATTTCGGATGAAGATACCCGAAAGCCGACAGGGGAAATTCTCTTTGAAGTCAACGACGCTGCTATCCTATTATTGATCATTGAGAATGCCGAAAAAGGTCTATTCTCAGTGTCCCTGTTGAAACTTCTCGCTGAGCCAGTGTATCGTCCAAAGCTTTGCTATAGGGGATTCGATCCCGGCGATGTATTCATCGAGCCAGAATGGTATAAGTTCAACGAAGGTCTCTTAGAGGGAACCATTCATGGGAAGCGACTGTTCACGCGGGCGCTAAACTGGGAAATACAGGACTTATATAGCTTGACTTTCACATCTGGTGGTTCCTTCAATCTACACTTACGAAAGATAGGCCATTACCACGGTTGTACCTCGGCGCTTCGAGCCATCGGTTATGAGCTTGGCACCGTCAATAAGGATTATAAGTGTTTCCGTAAGAAATTCTATAGGGATGAGGAGCAACGATGAAGATAAAATTTCTACTAGAGTCTGTTCAATTATTGCTCATTACCTTACCTTATGTAGGTTTATGCAGTTTTCAGGTTTTAAAGACCGAGTGAAGTCTCCACAACCCTTGTCAATCATAGACGACAGCGATGAACAGCCGACACATCACATGAACTTCAGATGAATTAAGCAGTAATTATCGCTCAGTTCCTTTATACATCTTCCGTAATGAAACTCTTATAATTTTCCTTAAGCGTCACACATTTTACAGCAATAACTTCTGGTGAAGTCAGTAGTATTCGCACTCCGGAGCCCTTGGCGAAGATCCCCATTATCTCAGCTTCACAACGGCGAGAGTTCTCAAGCCCAAACTCACACATGTCAATAGTTGATCTCGAAATACCATTTGGGTTGCACATCCTCTTAATCCTCGACACAGATGGCATTATTCATGAACCTTTTCAGCGTTATTATGGCTTGGTTGAGTAAATCATTTTCGGCTTGCATAGAGATGCTGTTTAAATCTAAGAGGAACTTGGCCTGCATGAAGCACATTGTGCTACTCGAGTTGAGTCCGAAGACGATCTGCTAGAAAGAGCTCAATGATACGACGCAGCGAAGAAAACTCTTGTTGGAGCTGAAAGTTCTCTTCGCAATGAACTACAGACTCCAGTAGATCTCACCTTGGTTCAGTCAACCCATCTCTGTTAGCCAAGCACATCCAGAACACCAATGTCTCACAAGTCGTTCAGCTCGGTCCCAGATCCATCCTCTTACCATCACCCGGATGTAGATCAGCGAGAAAGCCTCTCAACGCAGCTTGAGCTCATACAGCATGGAAACGACGAGGGCTACAATTGAGTCTGCGCTCTGCTGTTAGTATTTGCTTTGCCTCTGGTACCTGCCTCAAAGGAGTCACATGAGGCTGGTGGCCAAGACCCGTTTGGCCACATTACAAATGCGGGGTTCTTAAAAGTTGCCTCCAGGTGCAACCTCCGCGTGTTCGAGAGACTTGAGGCGCAGCTTTGCGAAAAGATAGACAGAAGTCTCGATACGACCGATGGTGGGGTGATTATGAATTGGTTGCCGCTGCATATGAAAGGGTCCGTACCTTATACAGACCCGGTTAGTCTTGTGCCTCCGTTCGGCCCTTTCAGTCTGCTACGTCGTTGGACGGTAACATTATGCAAGTCATGTCACTCTATCCAACAAGTCATGTCTTAGACTATTTGAGCTATCTGTTTGGGAGAGTTGTGACCCGATCGCTACTTCATCGCGGCCGCAATGTGGTTCATATAGCAGCAGGCACCGGTGGCCGAATCCTCAGGATGGGCGTTGTTCTTTTACTACTGCAAACATTGAAGGAAAGATTTAAAGGAAGGTGGATAACGGCGATGTCTACAGAGATTTGTGTGAAGCGCCCGGATTCAAGTGTCAGAAGGAAAGTAAGACGGCTGCGAGCCTGTGGCTTGAGAGGACACGAATGATCTGGCAAGGCAATCAAAGCTCTGAGCATGTATCAGAGTCAAGTTGCAGTAATCAAAGTAATCACGCCATGAGCCCATGTTGTGGCGATCAAAGGCTGGAATTATGAGTGAGGCGGCCTGTATGAAATTCTTGAATCTGTCCAATGTCACATGCACCGTTCCAGTTCAGGACCGCACAGCCTGGAGACCATAGTCTTAGACAGATAGCACCCATCATCTCTGCGTTGCACAATGTCGGGAGATGAATGGAAAATTAATCAATCTATTGAGACATTGGGGTGAGGATATGCGGGTTGCAGTTGCACAAGCCACCCAGCATTTTGTGTGCAAAGCGGCGACTGGTTCAGCTGTTCGGAACGGTCAGCAATGATCGGCGTAAGAGGGGTTGCAATGTACAATGG
Organism: Colletotrichum fioriniae; assembly: GCF_027942845.1. Taxonomy (NCBI): domain Eukaryota; kingdom Fungi; phylum Ascomycota; class Sordariomycetes; order Glomerellales; family Glomerellaceae; genus Colletotrichum; species Colletotrichum fioriniae. Next base: position 752,467 of record NW_027076844.1, on the reverse strand, counting down.
GAACTGAGTGCGATCGGGTTGTAACCTTTCCTTACGGAGTTATTCGTTCAGGATAACACTATATAATTGTCAGAAGCTGAATACGCTTGAAGTGAATTTAATGGCATATACCTTCGGCAACAGCATTGTAGTCTATCAGTTCAGCTATTTCCATGGTGCCCTACTATCAATAGAAATTCGATATTGATCGCAAATATGAGACTATATTTCACCTTCAGCATGCTGGTGGCAATTGCTAGTGTCAGCGCAACTAACAGCCATTCACCATCCGCCAAAATTGTTGTCAACCCAACAACGGTGTCTACACAGCAGCCGGTCCCGACCAAATATACCCTACCTAATGAAGATAATGACCTTTCATCAAGGGCAGAGGAAATCAAACTCAAGCAACAGGTGATCACCTACGGAGAACCACTGATAGGAGATACATCCTTCTTCCCCAATGGATCGTTAGGAACCCAGATTTCTTTGCGCGATCAGAGCTTGTGGTTGAAGGATTCGGAACCTGTTGCTCGATTTGCGATCCACGGAAGTGCCGTGGCGCTTGAAGACATCACCAAGGTAGCTCAAATTCTTTTCATCGATACGAATAATTGTTTGGCTGATATATGTGGTTCAAGCACGGTGGCCTTAAGCGTCTTGAGGACTTCAAGATCCTCTATGATGGTCACTGGTCAGGCTCGGTTCCTGGCGGCATCGCCAAAGGCCAGTTTAGCAACTTCACGTCAGACCTTTTGTTCGCTATGGAGCGCCTCTCGACCAACCCTTACATCATTCGCCGTCTAAATTACGAAAAGGACAAACTACCATTCACTCTGGACGATAAGACAGTCAGGAAGATTACTGGAACTACTCTCGACTCACTTCTTAGGGACGGTCGTCTATTCTTAGCCGACCACAGCTACCAGACAAAGTACGTCGCTCAACAAGGCCGATATTCGGCTGCGTGCCAAGCGCTGTCCTACCTTGACAAGCGCTCCGACCACTTTCTCCCCCTGGCCATCAAGACCAATGTCGGCGCTGATCTTACATACACCCCCTTGGACACGACTAATGAGTGGCTGCTGGCCAAGATTATGTTCAACGTCAACGACTTTTTCCACGGTCAAGTTTATCATCTCCTCAACTCCCATGACGTTGCTGAGATTGTCTACCTGGCTGCTCTCCGCACGCTCAGCAGCCGCCATCCTGTCCTTAACCTCATGGAAAGGCTCATGTACCAGGCTTATGCTATTCGACCCATAGGCGACAGAGTGCTTTTCAATCCGGGGGGCTTCTTTGACCAGAATTTTGCTTTTTCAAATGCAGCCGTACGCCAGTTCGGTACAGAGTTCTATCCGACTGTCGCCGGTCCGTTCCAGTGGAATTACTTTGAGGATAACCTGCGGTCACGTGGCCTGTTACACTCGTCCTCCGGCCCGAAAATTCCTCATTTCCCCTTCTATGAAGATGGGAAAGAGATTATTGGAGTCATCCGGAAATTCATTGAAGCTTTCGTTGAGGCAACCTACGCTTCTGACCGAGTGCTGGCCAACGATTGGGAGTTGCAAGCATGGATTACCGAATCCAATGGTCCTGCAAAGGTCATCGACTTCCCAATAGCGCCGCTGAGAAGCAAGCGCCGCTGAGAAGCAGGAAGCAGCTTATTGATATTCTGACGCACATGGCATGGCTGACGGGTGTGTCACACCACGTCCTGAATCAAGGTGAGCCCGTGACAGCGTCTGGCGTGTTACCACTTCACCCCCTTTCTCTGTATGCACCTGTTCCTACCAAGAAGGGTCGTATCGAAAGCCTCCTTCCTTGGCTGCCCAACGAGCAAAAGTCGGTTGACCAGATCACTCTTCTCGCACGGTTCAACAGGCCTCTGGTTGTCGAGAGAAATCAGACTTTACGGTACATGTTCAACGCCGAAAGTCTTCTCGCCGGAACCAACAAGGCTGTGGCGGTGGCAAATGACCGGTTCATGAAAGACATGGGTAGTATCAGTAAGAAAATCAGCGGGCGGCGCTTTGATGGCGAGGGTTTAAGTCAGGGTATGCCATTCATCTGGACTGGCATGGACCCTGGAGTGATTCCATTTTACTTGAGTGTTTAGAAACTGTTTGCACACAATTGGCCAACCCCTATGGCTCCTTTGGATATGGGTCACGTAGATGATTGGGCATGGACAATGATCAGGTCGAATCCCTGTGAGGGGGATGTGGGCAAACGTCAAGAATTAGCAATTGGCAAGAACGATCCATTTAAAGGGGAAGCCGATATGTCTAATAATACAACTCTAATCCATGGCACTATCTCCCTGACATCTGAAGAAAAGCGGGATAGGCATAGAGATTCAAAGAGTACCTAAGCTTGTCGCATCTGTAAAAAGATTAATGTTCCAAACACTTTTATAAGTACTCCTCAGCCTTTGTATAACGACTTGGGTGTCCTTCTCAACGTCTGGAGCGCAAAATCCTTAGCTTCGAATAGCTTGGTGACCGCCGCAATATCATAGCAGCTGCCACCGCGCCGCGGACTCCGGGACGGAGAAGTTATGACTTTCCTAACTTAGAGGGCAGGAGAGTCCGGGTCCCGAGTCAAGCCTCTTGGCGGACTCTGACGTAACAAGATAAATAGATGCGCATGAGTGGGTGCTGTGTCTGATTCTTCGGGAACGATATGAGTCGCGTTGCCGTCACTTCGACTCTTGGCTCTGCCGGGCCCTCCTCGCGAATCCCTACCTTATAGAAATGCTTTTGTGGGCTGGCAAGAGATGGGGGTGAAGTGTTCAGTCTGTTATGAAGTTGCTAGAGCGAATGATGCACAACGTATTACTCTTCTCGCGGACTCCAAGTTTTCTAGTTGGGATTACGGTGCATGCAAAGTCATCATAGGTGAGCAGGCTACGGGCCAAAAAGGATTGACTGCCAAGAGTTGAATAGCTGGAAAGGGTTCTTAAGACTGTTGATATCGCACCGCGTCGGCTCAAATCCGACGCGCCGCTCGGGAATTCTGCATAATACACTGCCGCTCCTCCAGGGGTCAGTCACCGGAAGTAGTCTGGACTCTGGGAAAATTCGCAACCACTTCGTCAGCAGATTTCAACAAGCGAAGGCTCTAGTTGATGCACCTTCTAGATTGAAGAACTTCTGGCAACCGTCGAATGGGACAGCTTCCGATTTTTTTGACGCCCGCATTCCGGTCTTGGGTTGTAATAGATGCGGATCTTGCAATGGCATTTCGCCAAGGCGAAAATCTCCTATCCACACCCATGACAACATCGGCGACACCACATCAGTGATCTTTCGGCTCGGGTCAACCGCGGCTCTCATCGGTCTCTCGATGCCTCCACTGATTATGCTTGGTCGTCGGGTCAAGGTTGATTCAACGTGCAGTGACCAAGCGGACCGCCCCTGAACTTACGCGGCCAGGAGTCTTGGCGGCCCGCCGGGGATGGCGTCCGGGTGCGGCTTGGGGGCTTCGGACCCCGGAAGTCAACCGTAATATCTGGACCATGATTGGCGAATCGCCTTTTACTATGCGACGAACTGCCGAATGGGGAATTGATCAGAACGTGGTTCTTCGGGATGTGGGAGAGACCTGTGTTGCGAACCCGACGTCAGTGGAGAATTGGAGATCGTGAAAGGTGGACTGCAGCTCGGTTTGGCAGTTTCACGGATCTGAGCGTGATGAGAGGGGTGCAATGGCTGACAAAAGAAACGTCCTGATGAGATGAACTTGTTTTCTGGATCCTCGTCAGGGGTCGTACGGGACGAAGCAGGGAAGATGATATTTTCGTCTATTCGTGGAAGGTGAAGAACAGTCGAAAGAAGGGATGAACGTATAAATGAAGGATCAGCTCCCGCGTTGTTGATCAGTTCTGGCTTGATCAGCAGCTTAGATCTCGGTAGCTTGACTTTGACAACAGGCCCAGGACATTCTCTCGTTGAACAGTCTTTACAACACTCTTTCTCGACTTACACTCTCTTTCAAACTACAACATGCAGTTCCAACTCCTTGCTCTTGCCACTGCCCTCCTTTCGGGAGTGGCTGTTGCCCACCCGGGTCATGACCACACTCTGAGCCACTCAGAGATTGCTCGCCGCTCTAACCTTGCCAAGCGTTGCTCGGTACAATCCGGCCAGTTCCAGGAGGTTCGCAAGAAGCGTCAGGCCGAGAAGCGCTCGCTTGTCAGCCGCTCTCTCGTTCAGCGCGACAGCAATGTCACTATTCATACTGAGGGTCCCCACTACAACACCCTTCAGAACGACACTTGCGTCCTGACCCCTGAGGTCACCAAGGGACCCTATGTCTGGCCTCAGTCTCAGACCCTGCGCCAGGACATGAGCGAAGACCAACCCGGCGTTCCTCTCTACTTAGATATCGGTGTTCTCAACGTCAACACTTGTGAGCCGATGGAGGATGTGCTGGTTGTGAGTGATCCTCAATTCCAATCCAAATCATGACGTTGGAAGCTAACCATCACCAGGATCTTTGGCACTGCAACGCTGTGAGTAAATCGAAAGGTTTCAACCCCAAGACTTTGACTAACGTGATTGCCCATAGACCGGATCTTACAGCTCGTTCACGGGCCACAGCCCTAACACTCCCTTCGAAGAGCTTCTCGACCAGCTCAACGTCACTATCGGCCCCGACTTGGACCTGCACACCGACGCCACTACCTGGCTCCGCGGCATCTGGCCCACCGACTCCAACGGCATCATGGAGATGAAGACCGTCTTCCCCGGCTTCTACGTCGAGCGCACCATTCACATTCATGCTCAGGTCCACACCGACTGGTCCGTTCGCAGCAACGGCACCGTCGTCGCCTCCAACATTGTCAGCACCGGCCAGCTCTTCTTCGACGAGCCCCTCAGCCAGCAGATCATGGCCCTCGAGCCCTACGTCAGCCACACCGAGATCAACCGCACCACCAACGACATCGACAGCATCTTTGCCGATGAGAGCAAGGGCAACTGGAACCCCAACATGATTGTCGAGCCCCTCGATGGCGAGGACGTTACCAAGGGCATGCTCGCCTATATCACCATTGGTGTTGAGGCATAAGTGACGCGGGATGGACAATGACTTTCGTATCGGATGTTCTATAGAGGCCGGCGTCTGGGGAATGCGTAGCATACTTTGGATGCTTAGAAGATGACAATAAAAACCTGGTTGAAAGCGTGTTCCGTCTGGTCAAACACAGCAATTAGTGAACCGAAGTCAGTGAACTTTTGTGAAGCTCCAACAAAATTGACGTCACACTTTTTACAATTGCCAAAGAGAAGTGAAACATGGAAGATTTACAGCGGATGATCATTACCACATTGTTGATTGGTATCATCTATATCATTGAGCACATGTCATACCCCCCTAATCTCTCACCTGAGTACCTATATTCTCAGGAATCTCGTTTTTGAGCCGCCCTTAATCATGTGCTAAATCTTCATTACACCGTCACACCGAGATCGTACTTAGATGGCTTCTCAAAGATTCTTGGGCTCCAGTTGCTCCTGAGGAGCTTCAACGACGCGACGCCCACCCTTGGAACGTCGATCAGCATCTAGAGACTGAGCAAACTTGGATCTCTCTCGGATGACCGGTCCCTTCCAGTAGATGAGATATACCGGAATTGTGACCATGAATGCCAGACAGGCGAGAACGGTGCTTGCATACTCAGTGTGGCGTGAACTTCCAATGTTCTCATACAATGGAGTAGAGTACATCGCTGCAATTCCAGCAAGGAAGTCGCGTGCAAACCCGTTACCACCGGTGGCAGACGCAGAGTAGGGTCCGTATGCGGCGATCATGTAATCAACCGTGCTCATGTAAATGGCGAAGTTGGCAATCGCGATAAGACATGAGAAGATCATGGGCGCGATCCAGTGAGATTCGGGAGGACCCATGGAGGTCCAAGCGAAGCCGAAGAGCCCAATGGTTTCGAGGGGTGCAAGATACAGCAACCACTTCAGGCGACGCTCAGGTGCAAGTGCATCAGGGCCCTTCGCCTTGATGACACGATGGTCTCTAATAATCCATGGCACATAGGAGATGTATGCGAGGATGTAGCCGATGTTGATTGGGATGAAAGCCCAGGCCTTTTGCAGAGTCCCGAAACCCCACTTGTTGAACACTGGCGTGAAACCTTCTTGGAAGGTGAAGATCAGGGCATCGGAGAAACCTGAAAGCAGAGAGCAGGAGAGAACGATGGGCTCTCTGAGGAACATCTCAAAGGGGCGCATCCATGTGATGGCAAACTCATGCATCGAAAGACGAGGCTTCTTGACCTCGTTGGGTCCGTAGATGTTGGTGTCCTCTCCGGACTTGCGTCGCCGCTTTGCTTCCCTGTCCATGATGATGGTAGAGCGGCTTTCGGGCATGAAGAAGTGGACGGCTTGGACGACAACGCCAAAGATCATCTGAATCCACAAGTTCCAGTACCACGGAAGGAACTTCTGAATAGGTCCTCCAGCGACAGGACCGACGGAAGTTCCGAGAACGGAAGACAGGACGACGAAGAGGACAGCCCATTGCTGCTCCTCGGGCTGGTACAGATCGGCAACCATGCCGAGGGTCACACTACCTCCAGCCGAGCTGAGACCGCCCTGTTCAAATCATACATTGTCAGTTACTGGTTCCCTAGAATAGAAAGATTTCTGACTTACTAGGGCTCGAGCGACAACTATGCTGCCGAAATTGGGGGCTAGTGCAGCAAGGATCTGCCATATGTTGACGAGAAACAGGGAGCATCTAGACTTGATCTTAGTTGTGTCAAGCTAGAACGGCCTCAAAGTACTCACTGTAGGATCTTCCATCGTCCAAACTCTTCACTCCAAGGAGCCCACAGCTCACATCCAAAAGCGTAGAGAACTAAGAACGCACACTGCGCACTGCGTGCGGCTTGCTCACTGACATGGAACTCCTCGCTGATAGGGGTGACAGCGCTAGGAAAGACACTCGTGTTGAAGTTCATAGACACCTGAACGGCAAAGATGGAGGACAGAAGCATCCACTTTTTCCATGCCGGCCACGAGTATCCCAGTAAATGATAGCACTCATCCTCGGTGATGATACGCTTCCCATCGGGGGTGTACTCAGGCTGCTTGCTGCTCGTTGTCCTTGCTAGGTCTTCCTGGCTGCGTGTGCCTTCGGCCTCTTCATCTCGGCCCAGGCCGTCCTCAAAAAAGCCCCCAGTTGGCGCATCCTCGGACTTTTCGTTGAGAGGCTGCTGTGGTTTCTCGCCGTCGAAGCTCCGGTCGACGCGTGTTACGCTACTGTCTCGGGTCGGGATCGTCTCATCGACGTTGCTTGGCCTTGAGGCCCGCGAGTTATCACCGGGAGATGCTAAAACCATGTTGGCAATGCTATCTCTGACGAATAGCTGCCTCGATCCAGACGGTAGGTGTGCCGATGCTTGCGTTTGACGTCAGATTTAGGTCAGAGGGCAAAGATATTGGCCTAGTATACGTCTCGATCGTCGATTTGGATGTGGTAGATGAGTTGATGGAGAATTATATAATTAGGAATAGCCCATCTCAGAAGTCGATGGTGAATTTTGTCTAGAACGTCTGCCCCAGATCTCCCTTCCCCGGGTCTTTGGGCTTGTTTATCAACTTTCAGATTTTGCACACCGAAGGCAAAAGTTTCCTGCGTTAAATTGGAGATATGACGCTATCCTGCCAAGAATTCATTTGCGATGTGTACTGCAGCGTGGCCATCGGTGGAAAAGAGGATCTTAGGTGAGATCCAGAAAAGTCTCCCTTTTCTGAGTTGAGATTCTCCCGTATCCTCCTCTAATTCGGCTTTCCTATTTAGCGGAGCCGAAACACTGGGAATCTTTCTGCTGGTTTTCTGCTCATCTCTGGGGATTCAATCGCAAAAGCGGTCGCATATCTACTGCAACCTGACATCATCATCCCGTAGGAATTCTCGGATTTGCGGGTCGGCGGTGGAAACAATGACGGAAATCTGGAGCCGGTGAAGCGCGGGCCACGCAGTTCATCGGCGATACTCGCGGTGTTGATGTGGGTTTCGTTCATGTCGCCTCAACCGAACTTGGAAATTGCACAATTGGAATGGTGTTCCTCTGTCTAATGGCGGGTGAAACTCCACGCGATTCTCATGTTGCGAGACGGGGACTGGCTTATGGTTGTGATTCAAGCGTAACCATCTAGCTGGAGATCATGCTGCGCGGTGATGTACCTACCAAGAGAGTGGGCTGGGTTGACTGACTTTCAGTACCTAGTAGGGTGCTCTGTGAAGCGTCTTGTACCCAGAAGCTGAGACAACACGATGTCATTCTAAGACTGCATTAGACTTACTTATGAAGTTCAACCGAGCACCATCTGACCCGTTTTCACCTTTTTCAAACGAAAGCCTTCCGGAGTGCACGAGCCAGCAGGCCGATCCAAGCGGGCCCGCGTCCGAAGGTGGGGCCGTAAAAGTCGGATTCGTCCGTACCGAGTCGAGCCGGGCATTGGTCAAGTACCTACTCACCTTTTCTGCCCCATATTGGCCCTGGGTACCTAGTATGCTGTGAATGCGACGTTGAAGCCAATTTTTCTCACTGTAAATATACTTGAATTAATTCAGATGAAATGAGGACGATGGGAAACAACGAGGTGTTGATGCCTGTCACACCAGGGATGGCACTTACCGGTACTGATTGCGGTCGCGAGCGATCAAGATTGCAGGGACTTGCGGCAGAGAATACTTCGTCAACCAAGCATACTGCCTGAGGCGTGGAAGAGGTACTCGAGATTTACGCCAACCCGGGATTACAGAGGGACTGTTCTGCCCATGAAATCGAGCATAGTGCATGTACTGCGATGAATTTTGGGGTTTATCTTGTCGCACAGAAGGTCGGCCTTCTTCTGCGGTCGGGATGCTCCGAAAAAGCCAAGTCAACCAAGCCAGCCGAGCCGTCTTGGAAAGTTGACTGGCAACTGGGGCCGCCTTGCCGGGTCGGCAGAGGACGGACCCAGAAAGCTTAATAATGCCGCACATTCTGATACGGACTCATCATTCTAATCATCAACAGGCTAGACACTCTTGGTGTTTTCGACGACTTGTTGACGTGGAGAGCGGTGAAAAATTGTGAGACAACGGGCATCGGTCTTCACATGTGAAAGACAAATACTGGAGCAAGCTTCTAAGATAGCAGTGAACACAGGCCGAGAGCTGCTACTGCTATTGGTTGCGGAAATAGCATTAGCCGGTGATAAGGGTTGTGATGCGCTGCGGGTGCCTTGCAGCGCATGGCATGGTGGCAGCCGGAATGACCAAGACGTGGCGGCTCAAGAGAAGAGTTCCGGATCGACATCGAAGACACATTGACAGAGCCGATAATCGCCATGAGGGAACCAGAGGGGTAAGTTGGGCAAAAACTCATCTGTATTTGCTGGGATCGGAAAACGGATCCCGAAGCAAGATTGATTGAAGAGCCGGGGGCTTGTGGCTTAAAATTGCCTATTTGATCTGGATAGGAAATTTCACAGCGAGACGAGCAGTGGCGCAAGGGTCTGGACCCCTGTGAAAGTCTTGCAAGTGGAGCCCCGATGACGGATCTTGAAGGCGGAAACTGCCCGGTTCTATCTAAAATTCTAAACCTCTTCTTTGAAGCATCGAAATGTTTAGTGTTCTTCAGCCCTACAGATAGACAGAAACAGCGACGGCGCGACGAAATGGACCCCCATGCCAAGATGTCTAAAAGTTTTCGCCCCGTTGGGTTGAGATTTTCAGCACCATCCCGCCGGTAGCCCCTCACGAGTCACACACTCACTTAGACCCGGCTCTAATAGTTTACCCAACAGCGCTTGTTCGACAAATATTGGGAAAGGTTCAATGACAAGGAACACTTGTGGTGTCCGGCGTGAGATTGGCGCGCAAACAAGCCTGTGGAAACCTGTGGAGCATCACGACATGAGAATCGCCTGAGGTCTGGGAGATGAACATGACAAAAGTCTGCCATGTGGCAAACTCTGCAGCCACTGCCCAACTGATAAGGGTTTATTAGGTTGATATCACTGCAACCCTTCTCATGGAGCGAGTCCATCACGAACACTACATTGTTCACCGCGATTTCATGTATTTCAATATCGTGAGGCGCTGATGAATTTCGAAATCGTTTCCTGTGGTTGACATCCTTCCACATAATTTCATCTTCCCTCGTAATTTTCACTCTTTCTTGCACCAGAGAGGGCGAAAAGATGCCCCACGACAAGCACTCTCTCGACCACCGTGTCTCGGTGGAAGGTGACGGCGAGCCTCTCGGTCGCCGCACTTCGGCGCTCGAGGAAGCCCCGACTTTCGTTCCTCCAGCGGGTTACCCAGGCATGCCCGTCACTCGTCGCCGAAGCACAGTTTCTCAAACCTCGCGCGTAACATTCGAGCACGACCAGTCAGAGGATCTCGATGAGCTTGTGCGAAGCGCATCGGCCATCAGCCGGCACAGGTCAAGGGATAGGCGCGAGTCCAAAGACAACGTCTTCGAGTTGCCCGCCTTCCCTAAAGCTGCGAAGCCCGGCCCCGTGAGCACTATTCGCGAGGTACCTTCCCAGTTCACTACCCCTCAATCAACACGGCCGCCGTCCCCGGTCTCCGGCGTGAGCTCGGGCCCGCCCTCACCCGGAGGTGGGTCCGGCACACAGACGCCCGCCGAGTATGAGATCGGCGCTGGCCAAGCTTACCCGGACGTCGGCACCGTCGCTTCGTTCCGAGGAGCCATCGTGCTGCTCTGCACCTGTGGCGCTCAGCTCATGGATAACATCTTCATGACCGCCGTCAACATCGCCCTCCCCGCTATCCAGAAGGACTTCAAGGTCAAGAATGCGGAGCTGCAGTGGTTGATCTCGGCATACACCTTGACCTTTGGTGGCTTCCTTCTTCTCGCCGGCGTCTTTGCGGATCGCTTTGGTCGCAAAATGATCTTCTGCGCTGGCATGGCTACGCTGAGTGTATGGACAATCGCCAATGGTTTCGCGACCTCATTCATCCAGCTGGCCATCTTCCGAGCTCTGCAAGGCATCGGCGCTGCCATGACCGTGCCTTCGGCTGTTGGCATCATCAGCAACTACTTCATCGCCAAGGATCGCACGCTTGCACTGACCATCTTTGGTGCCGCTGGTGCCGTTGGGTTCTGTCTAGGTCTCATCTTTGGAGGCTTCTTGACTTCGTCGCTTGGTTGGCGATACATCTTCTACATCCCCACTGCCGTCACAAGCATTCTTGGCATAATCGGCTGGTGTCTTCTCCCCAAGGACAGACTCGAAGGCAACTCAAAGCCCAAGCTCGATTTTGTTGGCGCCGGTCTGTCAACTACTGGTCTCATTTTGCTCAGCTTCGTGCTTTCAAGCGGTGGTGAGTACGGTTGGGGCAAGGCTTTCATCATCGCGCTGCTGGTCGTCAGTATCGCGATGATTGTTGCCTTTACCTACGTCGAGAAGAAGGTCGCCAACCCCATCATGCCGCTGTCACTATGGAAGCTCGAGAACTTTGCTGCTCTCTGGATCGGTGGCTTCGGTAAGTTATACATCTCTCTTCAACACCAAGACCATGTGCTGACCCTTGAATAGTTTCATACGGAGGCTACCAGACGACGATCTACTACACCACTCTCATCGCCCAGGAAGTCAACCATCTCAGCGCAGGACAGACCGCCCTCCGATTCCTTCCCATGGGTGCAACAGGCTTCATCTTCAGCCTCTCCATGTCCCGCATGCTCGAGATCTTCAACACTAAGCTTCTCCTCGTCATCGGAATGGCGATTTGTGCAATCGCGCCCATCCCCTCCGCGCTCATGCGACAAGACGACCTCAACTTCTGGAAGCACGTGTTCCCGACCACCGTCATGGGCGTCGCGGGCGTAACTATCGTCTACTGCACCATCACCGTGGTGCTGCTGGCTTCTGTGCCAGTCAACGTCAAGAGCCTGTGCGGCGGCATGATCAACACGGCTTTCCAGATTGGCAGCGGCGTCAGTCTTGCCCTAGCGGGAGCTGTCGTCCAGGCTGTTGACACCAGCAAGGGACACAGCGATTTGCGGCAGTACAATACTGGCTTGTTGTGCTGCTGTGGCCTCGCTGGTATTGGCATGATTGCCAGCGCGTTTGGAGTGAAGAATATCGGCAAGGCGGTCGGCGGGCCTGTAATGGCACATTAATGACTTGATGACAAACTGAATGACGATAGAGGTATAGAAAACCCGGCAACAACGGAACGTTCGAATGTTTGAAGATAGACTACTGCTTCGACAGAAGCATCATTTCGCATAGACTTAGACTTTGTTTACTTGGCGGTAATAATACGAAGAAAAAGCGAATCGTTTTGTGGTAGTTGAGTGTTGGAAAATGGAATGCGAAACCTGATGGCTTTGCCTAGTTCTTACAATATGTTCTTATCTCAAAGAAAGCAACTTGCTGTAGTGCAGATCGAACAATTTTTGCCTCTCGATCAATTTCGAATGACTTTATCTGCGCAAGTCATCGAGCCATGTATGACTTACTGTTAGAGCGATACCATTTTGCGTACAATCAATGTCATACTCGGAGCATGCCTATGTGCCTAGATTAGACAATGAATTGATACCTAAGAGACCGTTCAAATATGTGATGAAATGATCTGATTTGATTCGACGTTGCTTGCGTCACCCAGAAAGATCCGAATCCTTTCGGGTCCATCCCACTCGGCTTGAGGAGTCGTCAGCAGTGAAGTGCTCAGTCACACAACAAGCACAATCTCACCCTTCCATCGAGCGCACTCGGAAACAAAGATTCGGAATAGGCCAAGGAATCATTACGTGTACTGTAGACAAGCCGTCATTCTCACTCTAAGATCAACTCAGCGTAGGCTTGAATCGTCCGGGCCGCCGTAAGGTTGCCGGTTGGGGCCCACCCTTGGACTCAATCAAGCCCCACTCGGCGTCCGCTTTCTTTCCGAAGGTGCTCGGAGCTTACGGATGTAGCTGAACACCGCATCTCGTGTTTTGTTTCAGCGGCATCAACCGTTGCTATATAATATGATATTTTGGATCTAGGCCGACGGCTATCAGTTGATCGAATAAAGTTCATACCGACTCTATCAGTAACACAATGGCTTTCGGAGTCCCTTCAATCATGACAACCCTGGCCCCCTACCATATCATCTCATACGGGACACTGCTCGGCACGTCATTGTTTCAGACGTTTATCAACACCAAAATCTGCTATCTCGAGCTTCCCAAGTCTGCATTCACGACGTTGCAGAAGCGTCTATTTCCGATATACTTCCGATGCCAGGCGCTTCTTCTTGTCTTGACCGTCCTCACATTCCCCCCTCATGGCCCAGCATCCTTGTTCAAGGAGAAGAGCAACTGGATCCCGCTCGTGGTTGTGGGAGTAACATCTTTGGCGAACCTGCTCGTCTACGGACCGAGGTCTAAACAGGCGATGATTGATCGCACGCATCAAGGTGAGCCCGGCCGACACGTTCTCTACCATTCTTCTCTTAGTACCTAACACCGAAAAGAAACACGCGATGCGAAACGTCCTGGGGATGTTGATGAGCCGAGTCCAGACATGCTTGCTGTCAGAAGACGGTTTTCGAGGAACCATGCAATGAGCATCCACCTCAACCTTGTCGCAATCATCGCGATGTTGTGGTACGGTTTCAGCCTGGCATCTCGCATTCATATTGAAGTAGATTCATGAATGCGGCTTTGTGAATGCTACTTCTAGATTTAAGCTCGATCCCCTTCCCTGTACCTCGCCGTCTCAGCATGCACACATGCGCCTTAGATAGACCCAAGGCGTAGCCACAAATCAACGGTCTCTCAACTCCTTTGAAATGTTCCAAGTAGCTGAATGATTTAATCATTAGCTGCTCAGATCTGGGGTAACCTGGGTGCCTGGGTGTTGCTAGTGCCCTAGAAAAAAGTAGTGCAGCGCATGAGTAATGCTAGCCACAGCCGAAAGCCCGCGGCGTTTTGTGACTTGTTTTCTCCACATTTCGGTTGTAAAATCTAGTCACCTCGGCTTCTTCAATCTTCAAGCGGGTGACGCCTCCGAAAAACATACCGTTGACATCGAATAACCTCGCCGACTTGCGAATTACGTGCGCTCATCCATCTGGGATTTGATTTTGGGAGAATGAGCGGAAATTCCTCTTCGACTAGTGCTGTGAAGCCTGGAATTGACCGCGCTCGCGTGGCCTGCAAAGCGTGCAGGTCCAGACGGGTCAAATGTGACGCAGGGGACGCTCATCCCTGTTGGCAATGCCGGACACGCCAAATCCCTTGCGAGCTTGTAGAATCCAGGAGGGGCAAGTAGGTGTTTCCGCCCAGGTCGATGAACTCTTTCTCTTGAAATGAAGCTCACAGCGCGCCAGATATATTCGTAAAAAGCGCAACTTACAACGTAATGAACATGAACCCCAGGCTCAATCTTCACAAGTACACCCCGGGAGAAATGGACAGAACTTGGCCGAGCAAGAGCCAGAAGCCCCGACCGAAGTTTTCATCGAAGACGGCAGCTTCACTAACAGCCCCGTCACGTCCGATGGAATCAGTAACGATGGTCAAGCTCAACCAAGTCAAACACAGCGAAATCAAAAGCAACATCCCTGTTCAGTAGATCTGAGTCTGTCTTATATCGTCGAAGTTGTCCACAGACCAAAAGATGGCTCAACCGAGCCCGTCAAAGTCCACTATCCTATCCCGGCTTGCATCGCAGACCAGTCAGCCTACAATCATGTACCCAAGGTCATAGAGACCATTTCCCTTCAGGAGGCCCTCACAATGCCGGCTCCACACATTGCGGACCAACTCATTCGCCCTTTCTTCGAAATCATGCACCCGGCTTATCCCGTATTCGACCGGGAGAACTTCTCACGACAGTACCGCCAAGGCCAAGCATCGCCTTTGGTCCTGCAGGCTATGTTCCTGCTCGGTTTCACGGTGTGTGATGACAGTCTCATTGAGGAAGCTGGCTTCAGTGACCGAGCTACTGCGAGGAGAACACATTATCTCCGCGCCAAAGCTCTTTACGATGCGGAGTACGAGAGTGATCACATGAATCTTGTGGCTGTTATGCTGCTTCTAGGTTTCTGGTGGGCTGGTCCGGAAGACCAAAAGGATAATTGCTACTGGGTCAATTGTGCCGCGACTATGGCTCAGTCCCTCGGCATGCACAGGTCGTATGTTGCAACTGGCTTATTGCCTTTCTCTCGATAAAAAATGGATGCTCATAATGTTCAGGATGTCACACTCGGTCTTGAGTCCACGGATGCGATCACTAAGGAAAAGGATTTGGTGGGCCATCTACGTAAGTCGAATATATATATTAGTTGGCTGACTGAAGTTGACCATCGCACTTTCCTAGACCCGCGATAGACACACCTCTGCAGCATTCGGCCGACCATGTCGGATTCGTGATGAGGACTGCGATATAGAGCCTCTGACCGAGGAGGACTTTGAGTTCGATAAGAACGGCGATGAGAGACTGATACCTGCTCAGCACAAGTACCACGTATCATATGTCATGGAGATGGCGAAACTAACTACGATATGTGAGCGTCTGCCCTCGGGTCTCGACAGATGACCCCTCAACGTATTTCGGTGCGAACCTAACATGAAATTCCACAGTGGGAGATATAATCGTTGCAGAGTTCAGTCCACGCCGTGCTCTAATTGAGAAATATGAAGCAAAATCGCTAAAAAAAGAACTCCGCCGTTGGAATTCAAGTCTCCCGGCGCACCTGAGCCCGGCGCCGCTCGATGGCTCGGTCGGCGCTTCGTTTTGGGCCAGCATGGTTCAGTTCACCTACCAGTAAGCGGCCCTAATTGATCTTAGACTCAGACTTTTGGGTTGACACTCTATAGATACTGCCACATCCTCTTGTTCAGGCCGAAGGCCATCGACAACCTCACGCCTGCAGAGTCAGAAAGAGACAAGCAAGCTCGCATGGCGGCGGATGCCATTACTCGCAATGCAGAAGACCTACTCGCTGCTGAGACTATCAGATCCGCACAGATCCATCTGTAAGGACTATCTAATGAGGTTTGTAATGCCGACTTCTGACAGTATCCAGTGTCCCGACGTTATTTGGCGCTCTTTCCATCCATACCATCGTTATCTGCCGCAAAGATCCGATCCGCCGGCAACTAGCCGAAAACAAATCACGGCAATGCTTGCTGGCTTTGAGTCAGCTGTCAAAGTCTTGGCCTGTCAGGCTGTGGATCTCAAAGTCTTTTGTCAGTCTGATGAGGAGACTTACCGGCCAGGGGTCCATCGTCAATGTAACATCTAGCATCGTGAGTACTCTCAATTCCTCCTCCGCGCTACGTCGCCCTATAGCGTGCAAGTACTGATAAAGTCGAAGCATGGCCCAAACTACCGAACCTTTGCCCCACAGTACGCAGGCGAAGAAGCCAATCCAGCTGTATTAAGCTCGTTCCGTGGCAGTGACGGAGGCATGGATTCTGCAGGCCTCAATCCATCTCAGCCGGAGGCACCATCAGGTAACGAGAACCTTCATCAGGCCACTGATCAAATGTTTTATGACACTTTCTGGGCGGACTACCTGGATAACACTTTTGATGTTGATCTTCTCATACACTCTCATTCGGGCTTTCCTAGCAATCCTTCCGGGTAGTAATGAAAGGTTGTTGGTAGTTGAATAGAGAGAATCCGCTGAGAATTCTTGAGGACCACTAGAAGACACTCTATCAATATGATAAAGCACAAACAAGAACTTAAGTATATTCATCCGTGATTGTGATTCAGACGAACTTTTTCTTCAAGGTTTGGTCTGGTTAGACTCCACGCTTGACTAGATGCAGGTTCCATCAAAGCCCCCTTTGTGTACATGCCCATATCCTGCTATATCGAAATCGAAATGAGGGAAACAACTGCTGGATCGTTTCATGTTCTTGTATTGGGAAGTCCCATACTGTGAAGGACTGACGCTCTATATAGGTTGAACGTAGCACTGAGTAGGTCGTCTGATCTGGGCATCTGTCGATCCATATGTACTCAGGCGACTCTCCAGCTCAGGGAACTTGAAGCTAAAAAGGAGCATGCTTATCATAAACTTCATTTCCAACAACGCAATCTTTCTTCCGAAACAACCTCTCGCACCAGTCGAAAACGGCAAAGATGGGCCCGCAATGGCATTGAACGTACCATCGGAACGCATCCATCGTTCCGGCACAAACTGATCTAGGGGTGCCAAGTTGGTGTCCCAGCGTTTGTATTTCCTTTCACTACCGTAATCTGAGTAGTATTCCTGTAAATGGGAGGGTCCGCCTGTAACTAGAAGAACGGGGGTGCCAGCCGGGATGTCGACTCCTAGGATCTGACACCTAGTGGTTGTTTCTCTGAATGCCACAGGGCCAGGATATGATACACGGAGGACCTCGGCAATAAAAGCGTCCAGGTATGGCACGTCTGTTGAAGCGATATCGGAAGCAGTTGGGAGACCAGATTCATCGAGCCCGAAAGCATCAACGAGGGCGCTTCTCAGGCGTGCTTGCACAGCCTGGTTGTCTGCCAGATGCTTCAGCGCCCATCCGAGCTCGGCGCTCGTTGTCTCATGACCAAAGATGAGGAATTGAAATAGCTCGTCCCTGATCTGGTCTTGAGTTGATGGGTCGATGTAGAACAACGAGTTCCTTTTCAAGACTTCCTGTAAGCCGCATCTTGGATGTCTCTGATTCCCATTTTGACTCTGAATGCGAACAAGCGCAGCATTGATCTCAGAGTTGAGGATGTTTGTGACGGCAGCCTGGGCACGTCGGAAGTATGAGAGCTGACCTATAACCCACTTCGACAGACGCACACTGATGCTCGTCGTCACCCAGTTGAGACATTGGAGCAAGATTTCCATTGAGTGAACCAACAATGGACCATCCTTGCATGGTTCAAGATCTCCTTTGTTTAGTGATTGAGCTTTAGGGTTTACTCTTTGCATCTCTTGTTGGAGCATGCCAAGGTCTGAGCCCAATGAGATTGCGCCAATGGCGTCTAAAGCGGTTGATTTGAGGTCATCTGTGGCTCTGAAAGGTTGTTGGTTGTTGGCCTTGGACCTGAGCTTCCACAAGTCGATGAGTCGTGATATAGACTCATGGAACCTAGGAGCAGCGACATCATGGAGGAACTGCGAAGAAGAAACAACGCCCCATAACCGTCTTTGCGACTTTAACTTGTCATTTGTCCTCATACTGAACGTCGCGTTCGGCATGATGAAGCCAAACATGTCGTGGATGAGCGACGCCCTGTCCATCTCACCCAGTTTCCTCATGGCAATTTCCTCAATCTCTGGTAGGTCAGCCAGAATCACAGTGGGTCTCCTCAGCGAGAAGGTCGGGAGGAATATCTGCACGATCGGTGACTTGAGATCGAGGGATTCCCGAGAGAACCAGCTGAATGCCTCGCCGCTCAGGAGCCAGTAAGTGCCGAGGGGGGCGAGGTGTCCAGCTGGCATCCATCGCCATCTCCGTTTGTAAGGGATGCCCGGGATTGGGGGCGGTACCGTCAGGTGGATGATGAGAAGGTAGAATGAGAGTGAGACACCGACGACCAACGCCAAGGTTGTCTTCTGGATGTCGATATCGGGGGCCAAGCCCCAGAATGCTCCACTGCCGGACATTTTTGAAGGATGGAGATGCCGGTATCAAACATTATGAAGATGAAAAAAACATGGGTGTACGACCACCTGAAATGGAAATACGAACTTCCAGGTTGGAAGATGTCCAACCGACTTGCTGCAGACAATCACAAAAGAGCGAATGGTCAGTGGCGTCCTCGGCGAAGACCCCAAATTGTGACTAGGCAACAGTAAATCCAATAGAGGGGCTCTTTAGCGGCTGCGCGGTGAGATAGCGATGCTGTCAACATCATAAGCGCTTGTCTTAGAGTGACAGCAGGTAGGCTGAATGAGAATTGTCTTATTGGTTAGATTTGCACAGCGATTGGCTGACACGGGCTTTGATACTCAATATAGCAAGCTGGTGTTTAGTCGACGCGCCTGAGTTGTGCAGCTTGCATCCTGCGCCGTAAGACGGGGTCTGGATTCGAATCCTTGTCAGCAACTTTCACAAGATTGCCGTCCGCGTGCCGAACCACACATGGGATGACCGCGGTGGTGCCCCCGCAATCTGATTCCCGTCATCCGGATTATGTGAGACCGATGATCGGAAAGGAATTTAGCTTTTTTGATTATCTCCCTTTGTCTTTTCTGCCCACCTGAACTGTGTCGCAAAGTCGAGAGGCATTCTAGGATTGAGAACACGATGATTAGCAACATCGCAACATCACCACCCACACAACCTAGACCCTCTCACGATCTCTGCTCACAGCTCCACATGAGTTGATCATCCGCGTCGATGGTTTAGTGGTAAAATTCTCCGTTGCCATCAAGCAGCGTCGGGGAGCCGGGGGTTCGATTCCCCCTCGACGCAATCTTTTGCATCTTAGAATGATTCTAGTGAGGTTCTTGAGTTTTTTACCTTTTGGTGTAATTGCTATCAACATTTTGATGTGGCAGAGACTTTGAGCTAAGTGGGTTTGAAACTTCAAAGTCTTGCTAGAGAGTCCTCAGTCAACATATGCTTCTGAACCTTTCCTGACCCTGTACGAGGAAAGCTTCCGACAAAGGCAGTCTCTCTCGGAATCTTGAACCGAGCAATCAGTGACTGACAATGGCTGACCAAATCTCCGTGAGTCAGCTGAGAGTTTGGCGCTACAATGACATAGGCACGTCCGGCTTCGCCCCAGAGCTGATCCGGAACGCCTACAACTGCAACATCCAACACCCCGGGATGTTCAGCCAGCGCAGCCTCAACTTCGGCAGGATACACGTTCTCTCCCCCGGATATGAACATATTCTTGCGCCTGTCAATAAGAAAAACGAAGCCATCCTCGTCGACCCGCCCGACGTCACCAGTCCGAAACCAGCCATCTTCAGTGAAGGCAGCCATATTCTCGTCTATTCTGTTCCAATAGCCCGCCGTAACGCTCGGGCCCGAAACTAAGATCTCACCAGGCTTACCGACGGGAACTTCCTGGTCATCTCCGTCCACAACTCGGACCGCCGTCAACGGGCCCGGAAGGCCCACTGAACCGGCCTTGCTGCTAATGAGCTCTGCTGACAGCGGCATTCCAGAACAAGTCCCCATTTCAGTAGATCCATAGCCATCCACCATTCGGACCCCACGACCCAGCCACCACTTGATCCTAGCTGGAGGGTTGGGCGCACCACCTGTGAAGAGCGCCTTCAAGGCTGACCATGCCGATGGTTCAAAATTTGATGCGCCAGCAAGAGCCTCGGCCATTTGAGGCACGCAAAAGTAGTGAGTGACGCCGAGCTGCGCATCGCTGAGGCGAGCATTGGTTGCTTCGGGGTGAAACTTGGAAGAGACGATGAAGGTGCCACCTCGCATCAATGAGGGCCATATCTGGGCGATGAGCCCCATGAAGTGGAACATGGGACCGTCGCACAAGAAGACGCTACCCGTATCGACTTCTGTCAAGATGCTAAAGTTGAATGTCGTCGCCAAGATACTCTGACCGGTTAACATAACTCCCTTAGGCGCCCCAGAGGTTCCGGACGTGTATAGAATGATGCACGTCTCGTGCAGAGGCCGCGCATTCAACCGAGGGCCAGGCTCTGCAGCATCCACGCTCGCACAGAACGTCGAAAACCCAATGTGGCGACAACCAAGAGGCAGTTCCGGTGGGTCGTCGTGATCTGTGAAGAGAATGGTCGGGGTGCAGTCGGCCAACAGCTTCGCGAGTTCGGGCCGGGCGAGGCGATAGTTCAGCGGGACATGGATTGCGCCCAGCCTCATCAGTGCTTGTTGCAGAATGATCTGATGTACATTGTTGACCGATATGATCGCCACTCTGTCACCGATCTGGACCCCTTGCTCGGATAGGACCGCGGTTGCGCGTTGGATGTCGGCGTTGAGTTCCACATACGTCCATCGGCGGCTGGTTGCGAGGTCGATGCAGGCCAGACCGTTCGGCCGTAAGCGTGCATGCAGTTGCACTGGGTCCGGAGCGTGAAATTCCATCAGTACGCTGACGTTTCTGTATCAAAAGCTTGGAAGTCTAGAAAAAGTTGAAGAATCAGAATGAGATATGTTGTGCGGCGTTGGGCTCTTATCGACGAACCGTATTTTCGGTGTAAAAGTCTCCAGCGAGTATTGCGATGTGACTTCGGAGAGGGAGTAACCGCGGATGATCGTCACTTCGTCAACAACCCTTGTCGCATATGATGTCGTCTTGATGATTGGAGCGTCAGATACAATAGCCGATTTTCCGAAGGGGCAAGTAAGTATGAAGAAGCGTAGAAATTATGCCGGACTGTGAAGGCGTTGCCGAGTGTCCTCCTCGTTGATTATATGAACAATTTGCCGTTTATCAATAGTCAGTTGAGACAGCAAACGCCCGGCGATGTTCGGAGTTGTTTCCAAATTTTTGTTCTTCAACTGCGGTGACTATGTTTGCCAACGTGCAGAAACCCATTGTTCCATAATATCTTGCAACCCATTCGGTATGCGGGCACGAGGAGTCGGACTCTCCCTCGCCAACATGCAGGTCGCAAATGGTGTGGGTGGGGGATGGCAACCTCTAAAGCGCTGTGCCGTACAACTCTTGATCCTGCGCATCCTACCGATGTTGTGCTGCAGCTCGACAAAACCACGCATTCCTCCCATTTTGGAAAAAATGTCATAGGGGTTCATCCCGCAAGAAGATGGTGTGTTGACGCATTTTCGACACTCACAACCAACAAGTCTGCACTATGCATTTTTTGTGGATTCAGTAACCAACGAGGGGGCAGACTTCACCTCAGCTTTGGTGAGAACTTTGAAAGATATCCACCACACTGAAGTCCCGTCTGACCTAAGATATGGAAAGCCGTCGGGCTGTGAGCTTAAAGCGGTTGGATCGTTGGGTCGACTTCGTGTTCCTGCTGTGCCGTACCTCTCCCGACCGAATCAGCTTCATGAATAACGCAGGCCACATGAACAGATGTGCGGACCTCGGAAGTTTCCTTTACGTACCGATTCGCGATGATGACTGTAAAGAGCACCGGAAAGGAGCCAATGTAATCAAGTTTTCATGAATTAGCCGCCATCTCTTTGCATGCCGAGACTGACGCTATTGGAATGTCAAAGGCTGATTCACCCTTGGACTTCTTAGCCTCGAAATAAGCCATGTCTCTTATTTCGGTAACATTTTAGCAGATTTCGTCGAGACAGAACCACAGAGCTGTCAGAAGAGCCAGCATATAATCAAGCAATGTGTCTGTTGTAACATTTACGAGAGAAATATAGTGAGGGAGCGTGGACTGCTTCAAGAAATCCAACACATCAACTAAGCACCATGACCAATAGCACCAAACCCGCAATGAATGGTATCTGCGATGAAAGTCATCAAGGAGAATGCTCTTATGAGCCTATCGCCATCATAGGCATGGGTATGAGACTCCCAGGACGCGTATATAACGCTACCGACTTCTGGGACCTCCTCGTCAACGGCAGAAGCGGGCGTTGCCGAGTTCCAAAGAGTCGTTATAACGTCGACACCTGGTACGGCCGTGGAAAAGCTGCTCACGTGCCCAGCGAGTTTGGCTATTTCCTCGATGACATCAACCTAGCACATGTAGACCCTAGCTTCTGGTCATTCACAAAACAGGAGGCCGAACTTATGGATCCCCGGCAACGCCTTTTCCTCGAAGTTGCCTACGAGGCCCTTGAGAACTCTGGCTCGACTAAGTGGAGAGGACGGGACGTTGGGGTCTACGTTGGAACTATGGGAGATGACTGGAATCAGCTTGAGTCCCGTGACAGTCAAAGTCTCCAACAGGTTCGCCCTGATGTGTATGGAGACTACATCATTGCCAACCGCGCGTCTTATGAGTTTGATCTTACAGGACCGAGGTGAGTCTTCAATCATGGGGTTTCCCTCCGCAATTTCTGACAAAATTTGCAGCGTCGTTGTTCGCACTGCATGTTCCGCATCTCTTGTTGCACTGCATCAGGCATGCCAAGACCTCCACAGCGGAGACTGTTCATCTGCCATAGTTGGGGGTGTCAACCTCATCCTCAGTCCCAAAGACACCTTCATTATGCAGCAAAATGGGGTCTTGTCTCCATCAGCAGCATGCAAAAGCTTTGACGCCGAAGCAGATGGCTTCGCACGCGGTGAAGGTATATCTGCCATTTACATCAAGAAGGTGTCGGATGCAGTACGCGATGGCGATCCTATCAGGGCAGTTATCCGGTCAACATGCACTGCCGGAAATGGCAGAACCCCAGGGCTGACGACGCCGAACCCTGAAATCCACGAAAGACTCATGAGAAGGGGACACAAGATGGCTGGGATTGCCGACTTGTCCAAGACTGCAATGGTAGAGTGCCACGGAACTGGTACTTTTGTAAGCTTTATAGCGAGAACTTCTGAAGAGATGTCAATTTTGCTAATAGAATGTTTCGATACTTAGGTTGGGGATCCTCTGGAAGTCAGCGCAGTGGCCAACATTTGGGGTGACCACGGTATTTACATCGGCTCAGTATGCAATCGAATGTCATATAAAACTTTTCGAGATTGAGTACTTACATGATCTATTAGGTTAAACCAAACATCGGTCACGGCGAAGGGGCTTCTGGGTTGTCCAGCGTGATCAAGATGGTTCTAGCATTGGAGAAATCCACCATACCACCAAACATCAACTTCAAAACTCCTAATCCTCGAAGTGAGTGACTTTGAAATGAAGAGCAACTAGACACAATTACTGATCAAAATTTTGCCTCAAGTCCCATGGAAGAGTGCCAAACTCAGAGTTCCAACACAGCCAACACCCTGGCCATCTGACAGAGATCAGAGAGTCTCCATCAATAGCTTTGGTATCGGTGGTTCCAACGCTCACGTGAGTATCCAATGTGATGTATCTAGAGTCTCCAGCGAGAAAATTTGAGCTGAAAACTTGTGTTCCATAGGTTTTGCTAGAATCGGCCTCTTGCTTTGGTCTATCAGCTTCCACCCTTACCAACGGCTTGAACTCAGGGCCCAACGTTCCAAGACAACAATTCCTGCCATTTTCTGCCAAACATCCTGAGTCAATCAATGCTTTAAGCCAAAAGGTTCAGACTTATTTGAGTCACAACCCTGGAAGCTTGGGCAACGTCGCACACTCATTGGCATCTCATCGAGAGATTCACCCATATCGAGCTTTCTGTGTGACCGACGGCATGAGTACCTTTCAGATCTCATCAGTTATGAAAGCGGCAACGGCATCGCCTGATGTAGTATGGGTATTCACGGGCCAAGGAGCTCAATGGGCTCAAATGGGCAAAGAGCTTCTAGAACAAGAGGGCTTATTTAAAGACAGGATTGATGCCATGGATGGAGTTCTTGCAGGTCTGCCTGACCCTCCCCCATGGACATTACTAGGTTGGTGCTATTTATGAAACTCGCTGAAAATACGCTAATATATTGGACCACCCAGAACTGCTTTCTGCTCCGAAAGGAGAGAGTCGTCTCCACGAAGCAGAGTTCTCGCAGCCATGCTTGGTAGCGATCCAAGTTGCGCTTGTCGACTTGCTTTGCTCTTGGAACGTTGTGCCAGCTGCAGTGGTGGGACATTCTTCAGGCGAGACCGCTGCTGCCTATGCGGCTGGTTCAATTACAGCTGAAGAGGCTATCTTGATTGCCTATCACCGCGGTCAGATCACTCGTCTCATCAAAGCTGCACACAATGGCAGCATGGCAGCAATTGGTCTCGGCCGGAAACAAGTTGAGCAGTTTCTTCGCCCAGGTGTCATCATCGGTTGTGACAACTCTCCGTCAAATGTCACTTTGTCAGGCGAGAGCGATATTCTTAGAGAGATTATTCTGGACCTCAGCTCTAAGCACCCGGGTGTTCTCGCTCGGAAGCTCCATGTTGAGTGCGGATACCACTCTCGTGAGTCGTTTTCATTCCGCTTCTGGTGTATCATGATCGCCCGACTAATACCTACCGTAGATCACATGAAGACTGCCGCCGCCGACTTCACATCCCGTCTGGAGGGACTGCTTGAGAACAAGGAGCCGCAAATTCCATTTTACTCGTCTGTGACAGGAGAGAAGAACACAGACATGTCTCACACATATTGGGTCCGCAACGTCATCTCGCCTGTTCTGTTCAATTCAGCGGTACAAGGAGTCCTAGATGATTTCAAATCTCCAGTTTTCGTCGAGATTGGCCCGCATTCCGCCCTTGCCGGACCTATTCGTCAAATCCTGAGCTTCAAAAATATGCCTGCTCAATACATATCGACGCTGGTGCGCAATCAGGATGCCGTTTCAGCCGTTGTAAAGACTGGGGGAGATCTTTGGTTGGCCAGCGTCAATATTGACATGACTGCAGTCAACCCATCGGGACATTTTCTAACAGATCTTCCGACATACCCATGGCACTATGATGAGGAGTATTGGCAAGAGAGCAGACTTTCTCGCAGTTGGCGCTTCAGAACATTCGACCATCACGAACTTCTCGGCTCTCGCGTCGAGGAGATTTCGGACGCCTGCCCTGCTTGGAGGTGTATCTTACGGCTCGAAGATGTTCCATGGCTGCAGGAACACGTCATTCGGGACAACATCACACTTCCTGCCTCTGGTTTCATTTCTATGATAGGAGAGGCCCTGAGGCAGCTCCACGGGTCCGTGGACTTTACACTGGAAGCTGTGTCCATGGAGGCAGCTTTAATTCTTGATGAAAAGCCACTCGAGGTTGTGACGATACTCAATCCAACAAGGTCAAAAACTTCGAGCAAGAAGATCGTTTACGATTTCTCGATCTCTTCACTTGCAGATGAGAGCAAAGTATCGGTCCGCCATATCTTTGGTCAGTGCAGACCCGGCTCAGATCTGAGGCGTGCTGTCCCTGACATGCCTGTCCTACCACGCAAAACTTCAGCAAACTCATTCTACAACACTTGGAAAAGGCATGGTCTGAACTACGGCCCGAACTTTCGGGGCCTTTGCAACGTCAGTTCCCATGTTCGCGAAGCCAGGGCTTTTGCAACACTGGATAGCAAGGTCGCAGATTACACCAATTCAGCCTATGCAATTCATCCAGCAACTCTCGACACAAGCATGCACGTGGCCATGATATCCGAGTGCCGTGGTCTGGAGCGAAACTTTCGGGGACTGGTTGTGCCTACTTACATCCAAGAGGTATATGTCGCACGACCAACTGGACAGATCAATGTTGTTGCAAGTGCCGATACCAAGGCTGACTTAACTGCCACGAGTAAAATTGTTGGAGTTTCCGACGGACAAGTCGTGATCGAAATCTCTGGCTTGGAAGTCACTCAACTCAGTGGAGTTACCAACGACGAAGAAGCAGATGATCCTCACGCTGGTGTCGTTTTGAAGTGGATGCCAGACATCAACTTCACGAAGCTGACTCAAGTATTTCGCCGTCGGGAAATGGATCCCAGTTACAACGTTTTAAATGAACTTGTCTTGGCCTGCATCGTTGATCTGAGAACTCAGCTTCAGTTCCTTCCTGCCACGCAACCGCACTTTGTGAACTACAAGAGTTGGCTCGATGCGTCATATCGCGAGGCTATGACTGGGCAGTACGCAGATGTCCTCAACGCGTTTGACATCGCGACGATGAATCACAAGATAAGGCTCGAGGCTATCGGGAAAATGACAGAGTCTTGCAAGCGGACTCCTGCGTTGGACGCCTCTGTGTCGATCTTTCGCGTGCATACCTTTGGCGCAGACTGCTTCTCCGGATTGCCCCATGCGATTAAGCCACTCATACAGCCCAGCCATTTCGATGGAGCTGCCAATCTCATAGCTGATGTGGATTTCACCGACTTTGTACAACTACTAAGGCACAAGAACCCGGAGTTGAGAGTTTTACACATAGGCGTAAGAGAGAGCGATGACTCGCTATCGAAGTTGTTTTACTCCGACGACGTCAAATTTCCATATGGAAGTTACGTTTATACCGGTGCTTCCTCAAAGCCGCCGCAATCTCTGGGGAACCGCTTTGAGTCAGCACCAGCTGTTACCTACAGGCAGTTGGTGATTGACATAGATCCATCATCGCAGGGCTTCTCGGAAGAATCTTTCGATCTCATAATCTCCGAACCTACGCTATCCTCTTTCTCGAGCGTCTCCATAATCAATATGCGAAGACTGCTCAGTCCGCGAGGTCACCTGGTTCTTCAACACGCGAATCCCGAGTCCAGGGTTCTCCGGTTCGCATACGGGCTATCTACCAACTTCGATTTCGGCTACGGCTCCTTGGGTAGTCCTGACATATTGCTCAACCAATTAAGTCACGCTGGCTTCGACAATGCCTCAACCTTTACCTTCAAGGGAGAGCATGGTAGGGTCACTGTCGCCACACCATTTGCTGACTTCTCAAAGATGAGTAAAGCCAGCATCATCTGTCAAGACCCAAGTCATCATCTGGTTGTTGCAGCAACACGAGACTTAGAATCCCGCGGTATTTGCCTACAGTTCTTTTCTCTTGGACAGGAGCTGCCTTATGGTCAGACTGTCGTGTGTTTGCTGGATCTAGAGGGTCCCTTCCTTCATGACATGGATAGCATCCAGTGGGAAAACCTCAAGAAGTCTTTGTCTTCTGCGCAGGATGAGAGGTTTCTTTGGATTACCGCAGCCTCTCAGATACACTGCAAAGACCCAAGGTACTCTTTGACACTGGGTATGACCCGCAGCATCCGGAGAGAATTGTCGATTGACCTGGTCACCCTTGAACTGGAATCTTACGACACCAGCGGATGGAATGCCATGACGACTGTCTTCGGGTCTCTTGGCGACCGTAACAGCACCGACAGTACTAGGCCGGATTCTGAGTATGTTTTCTCTGGTGGGTCAATTCAAATATGTCGATTTCACTCTGTCAAGGTTTTCGACGACCTACGAGAGCGATGCGAGGGTGCGCCCAAGGTTTTGAGAAGGAAGAAGCTCGGAATTTTGCAATCTTTGACATGGGAAGAATCAGAAGCCGCGATTCTGAGCGATGATCATGTTGAAGTCTCTGTAAAAGCTGTTAGTCTCAACGCAGAGGTATGTCACATCTGAAAGATGCAGAAAATAACTTGAAAAGCTCGGAACACTGACCATATGATTAAGGACTCAAAGTTCTCATCGGGTTACTTTACAGATAGCAGGAGTGGTTGCGCCGAAATTGGCCTTGAAGGTAGTGGTGTTGTGACAGCCGTCGGGTCAAAGGCCTGTCGATTCCGAGTGGGTGATCGTGTTGCGTTCAACTCCACCAGCTGCTTGGCTACCACGATCACCGTCCCCGAGGGGCTTTGTGCAGATATTCCACACGCAATGACATTTGAAGAGGCTGCTTCGTATCCTTACTCTTATAGCACGGTGCTCCATGGACTTATGGAGCTTGGCAGGTTGAGGAAGGACCAGGTAGGCTTTTCTCCTCGAGCTCAGAATCATTCGGGAATTTCGCTGACTCTCTAGACTCTTCTGATTCATTCGACGCCAGGTGCTCTTGGGCTGGCTGCTATCCAAGTCGCAAAAGTGGTCGGCGCAGAGGTAAGTTCCATACGTCCATCCTCGCGCAGACTTATTCGGGACGAAAGTCTGACTTAGTTCCGCATTAGATCTTCTGGACGACCAAAAGCTCAACACAAGCCCTTTATATCCGGAAGTTATACGGTATTCCAAATAACCGTATCTTCAGCTCTGATACCAGCTCATTTGTGCCTGACATTTTACACCAGACGAACAGTCTGGGTGTGGACATCGTCTTCAGCACGCATCCTGAGTCAATGCAAGAGACTTGGGCATGTCTCAAGCCGTTTGGAACGATGGTACAAGTCCGCCATGGAGGAGGTCGAATCGCGGATACTTTGAAGAGTTCTCGCAACCGAACTTTAGTAAACATCGACCTCGAGGAACTGAGAGTTCACCAGCCCGAGGAGAGTACTCAGTAAGCCCCTATTCCTGGACCCCAGGCTTGAGATCTTCCATATCTGAAGCTCAATGCACTAACGTGAGAACTCGCAGTCTTCTGGAGCAGGCATTCATGTTCCACAAGTTTGGACTCAACAAGCCCTCGCAGCCCATCACAGTCTTTCCAGCTTCCGATATACCGTCGGCTTTCAAGTATTTGCAAAGCGAAGGTAGGGTCGGCCAAGTTGTTATTAAGATGCCTGACAGCAAAACAGAGCTGCAAGCTTTTCCTTTACGACAAAGCATGGCTCTCCGTTCGGACAGAACCTATGTCATCGTCGGCGGTCTAGGAGGGCTGGGTCAAGCCACGGGAAGATTTCTCATCGAAAAAGGGGCTCGTCATTTGATATTCTTTTCCAGATCTGCCACGGATGTTGCCCACTCAGTATATTTCAAGGAGCTTGAGTTTCTAGGCTGCACGGTCCAAGCCGTTTCTGGTAGTGTGAACGAGATCACGGATGTGGTAAGGATGGTTGACTCAGCGACTACTCCAATTGCCGGTGTGTTACACGCTGCAATGGTACTCCAGGTATGTCCTGCTTCTGGCATTCTCAGGTTTCTGAATAAGTACTTACTACGTCCCAGGATGTTCACTTCGCCGATATGACTTTCGAGCAGTGGCAGACTACCGTCTCCCCAAAAGTACAAGGAACTTGGAACCTCCACTACGCCCTTCAATCACAGAGAGATCCCCTTGATTTCTTCTTCCTCTTTAGTTCCCTCTCAGGTTTAGGAGGACAAATTGGCCAGGCCAACTACGCTGCTGGAAACGCATTTCTCGACGCGTTTGTTCAGTACCGGCATTCCCAGGGCCTAGTATGTTCTGTGCTCGATATCGGCATCATGGAAGACATCGGTATTCTCGCTAGGGAGGCCAATCGCCTAGAAGCTCTTCGCTCAACCTCTCAGCATTGTCTTCATGAGCAGGACCTCCTTGATGCCATGGAGCTGATGATCGGAAGATCTCATGCAAAGAAGATGTATACGCCGCCCTTATTGCATTCGATGGAGAGCTACTCGAACCCAAGTCAGCTTGCCATAGGAATGCGATCTTCATCTTCGGTAAACAGAACCGGCTGGCAGCAAGATCCACGCGCCGGGTTTCTAGCAAAGACTGTGCCTGTAGACGGTCCTATCAATCAGCACAAATCAGAAAGCACTCTGAAAAACTATCTTCAGAGATGTGTGTTGGATCCTTCGCAGCTAGAATCTGACGAGGCGAAACACTTCCTGGCTGTGGAGATTGGGGCCGCGTTGCGAGGCTTCATGATGCTCCAGGATGAAGAAGTCGATCTGACAAGGCCACTACAAACGGATTCCTTGGTCACTGTAGAGCTTCGAAACTGGCTGAGACAAAAAGTTGGTGTAGTCCTCAATGTTCTCGAGATGAAGAGTGCAGCGAGTGTGATCGCGCTGGGTGGTTTGGTAGCGGTGAGGCTTTCGGCCGCGTACAAGAATCGCGTGCAAGACGTTGGTGTCATTTGAATAAATCACTTTAGTTAAAGATTGAGACAGGTTTGCTTCAGAAACATTCCCTATCTGAGGTACGGAAAAGACATCATTTTGGATGTCATGTCCAATCTCATGTCACTCTCGTTCTAAGATTAGAGCTTCAGTTAATAAGCACCCACAAAGATTGTAAGGTTTTTTTTTTGTGCTTTGCCCCGTCAATGCCATATGAAACGTTCATAATTACCAAACTATTTGATATTAATATCCGGGCGGCATGGAGTTGAAACCGGCGCCTGGTCATTGCCTGTTCATCACGACGAGAATCGGTTTCCGCTGAGGCTAATGGCATATTTGCACGAAAATTGTTTCTCAGATTCCTAATTGTAAGTATTCATGATCGTAAACTCCGCCTCCGGAGACACCGGGACGGCGGGTCGGCCCTCTAGAGAGTAATATAATAAACTTCCGCACTTGATAGAAAATGCCTGAGAATCCATTGCTCGTCACAAAGTTTGACCGGCTGATGTTTGCAAACGAGCTGTAGGTATTAATCTCCCGTTTCCATAATAGACTTTGTGATAGAAGTCTATGAGTGGCGAACCATGTCGTATACTACTTGATCATTGATCAACACGACGCTCAGCCCTTCGTGGGTCCTAGCCGCCCACCTGAAAGCAGATGCCGTGAGGCCGACTACCTAATTGTATAAAGTACCTAGACTAATCGCACTGATCAGTGACGCCAATCTGCTTCAATCTTGAGCGAAGTAAACATTGACCATCGTCAGATCAACATAATCAAATGAGTCGCAATTACTTATTCCTTGTGGTCCTTTGTTGGATCGCTACCCATGCGGCCATGGCGGCTAGGGTAGCGGTTGTCTTAACGGACTCAAAGATGGACGACAAGGCCGGCGTCGCTGTCACCCTCATGAAAACTGATGCCGAGAACCCTACAAAACCCCAATACGACCGCGTCATCTTAGTATTTACAGGCGCCGAAGAACGAAGCAAAATGGGCCTTGCGATGTCCGAGTATCTCACCCGCGCCGAGAATCATCAGCCCGCTTTACCAGCTGGGTGGGAAAAGCGAACTGCATGGCTTCAGACCAGGACGAATGTTCTGGGTCAGGCAGTACCTCACGAAAGCTGGTACAGAGACCTTCGACCGACCAGAGAGCTCCCCGTGGCAACTGGAGAGTCTTTAGCAGCAGAAGTTGCCAAGGTTGGCAGGGGTTCTTCCGTCGACATCTTCCAGGTTGCGCCCTGCGAAGATAATGACGTCTGGGAATTCATCGATGCATTGCCCAACATCAATATATATCATCTTTTCTTTGGTTATAACTCCCGGCAAGGGATCGCCACCGATAACATGAGCCGAGCAAGTAAACTAGCTCTATCACAGAGGCAAGTCCAGTTTCACAAGACCCTCCAGGCCCGCCTCAGCGACAAGCATCCCAGCGCTCGGGTGATCTTCACCCAGAACGTCCCATCTTTCGCCAACGCTGGAGCCGGTTCTCAGGTTCTGTCCTGGTGCAGGAAGTATTTCCCTGAAAAAGATATCTTAATGGCGCTGCGTGATCCTTTCTGGACCGGCCTCATCACCCTAGCCAACAAGTACGCAGACGACGCGACGACACTACGACAGATGCCCGATTCGCCTGAAGAATTCATGACTCAGGTTGTGTCATCTCGATTGGAGGAGACGACTCTACGAGTCCAAATCTTGAACATGCTCAAGAGTGCTGTTTCGAGCCAACAGTTTGCACAAGACTCACCAAGATGTAAGTCATTGTCAGCTTTATTTCAAGAGAACAATATGACTAAGGCCCATTCTCTAGCTTACTCACGTGTTCGCGACATCCTAGTCGAAGAGTTTACCGGGAAACCAGCGCCAACCCTAGAGCTCGGAGATGCGAATCACATGGCAATTGTCATGCAATATCTCGACAACGAGAACAAGGACCGTAGTAGTTACGTGATGAGACTTCTACCGGCCCTGTGCGACACAAGTGAGGAAAACCCGACTCAACCTCCCCGGGTCTCAGCAGGAGCATCGGCTGCTCAAAGTCCAGATGGATGGGTCCTTGCGGGTTGCGACATCCAAGAGACGAGAATGTACATAGAAGGGCTATTCAAGAAGAATGCGCTGCCGTGATTAAACTTGTCTGGGGGACATAATGATTATTAAGGTAGTTTGGAAAGTTCTTTTCGCATCAGAGCCGATTTAGAAGTGCTCATACAGCCTTCACTGTGCACGCCGATTAAAATTCTCTATATTCTAGGACTATCTTCGCCACTTTATATTTTGTCGTGAAGCGCAAATTTACTCTTTCCTCTGAGAGCTTTCCCGTACTTGAAGAAAAGCCAAGGGAATGGCATCATGGCAACGGTAAGAAATGCAAGAAGACTTGTTGCCCACTGGTGGCCGAGCTTATCGTACATTTGTACGCCAAATAATGGAAACGCAGCTGGGATCATCGCATAGAGTCAGAAAACTGAAAAGTCCGTGACGATTAAGAAGACAAGACTTACCTGAGAACAAGCACCTTGTCAGTCCGTTGGACGCCAACGCTGATGCAGAATACTTTGCGTATGCATCAATCTGAAAGCATGGTCAGTACATGAAACGTATAAGATAGAAAAACACAAGTTCAACATACGAGAAAGGTATAGATGCCAGTGAAGGCTAGGACCGTTCTGTAGATCGATTAGCTTTTCATCTAGTAAAGAGCTCCCTCGTCTCTAGTGAAGAAATCACTAAGAAGGAAGAAAAGATTTGGAAATCTTCTCGATTCGATTTGTGCATGTTCATCGTTGTGATCAGACTTACCCGCAGCCGAAAACGCCAGACCCAACGATGGGAACTATCCAATGTATATCGGAACTTATCGTCCAGCCGAACCAGAATAACCCGATAGGTATCAAAAACCCACCCAACATAGCCGGTGGTAATCGAAACTCCGGCTCACTAGCCCCGTGCTTCTCCACCAGTCGCGTGCGGATGTTGGACCAGACTGGTGATGATGCTGCAGCCAAACACATGCCGACAATAATGCCAAGGAATGTAAGACCACCTTGCCATAGGTTCATTCCATACTCCTCTCGGAAGACTCGTGGGAACGCCAGGAAGAACAAATACAGTATGGCCAACAGAATAGCTGAGTATACGTTGAGGCAGAGGCACATAGGCTCCAAGAAGTTGAACTGCAAGGGCCGTAGCATGGAGGCTGCTATGATGGAAGCCTTTGACGGCTGAACAGTTCCGCTCTTCTTCTCCATTGGCGCTCGATATCGGTCGTCGCCAGTCTGCTGGCGGAGGTGCTTAGCCTTCATGTATAACCTGATGGGATGAAAGGTCTCGGGCGTAAAGAACACAATAATGACCATCAACATCGAAGACCAGATGATCATGATATAGTATGTCCATCGCCAGTTGATGTTATAGTTGATGAATCCGCCAACTATGGGACCCACGCAAGGCCCCATGAACGGTACTAGCGACACGAGGGACATGGGGTGTTGGATTTGGTGTGGTAGGAAGATGTCGCCCACGGTCCCTCCCGACACCGAGAGGAAGGTACCGCCAAAGGCACCACTGAAGAATCGAGTGACCAGTATGGTTTGAATGTTCTTTGCAACTGCTGATGGAATTGTCGAAAGGATGAAAAGAGACCATGTACCGAGGTAGATGGGACGTCGTCCGTAATACTCACTCAAAGGGCTGATCATTGGAGGTCCAAAGGCAATACCTAAGAGAAACGTTGACAGTCCAAGGGTTGAGACAATAGATGATGTGCCAAATTCAGCGTTCATCTGGGTATACGTGGATGTGTATGCTGAGCTCGTGCAAGTACTGGGTGATCCGATAGTCAGTATCAGCCTGGCTCCATCTGGGATAGACTAGAGACCCCCTACGGGAAATTCTACATGTACTTACACGCAAATCGTTACATTGCATAGTATTGTAACGATGGTCCACTTCCGAAGTAGTGACATGCTGTGTGGACAAAATTGGTCGTCGATCCCATCGAACGATACCTCGAAAGGATCCTGGTCGGTTGGTGGCCATGCCGGAGGCGCAGAATACTTCTCGGCGTCATCGCCCGACTGAGAATCGTAATTATCGCTGTCCATTTGAGCGAGACCTGAGATTCTCGTGTTCATCAATGCTGGGAAGAGAGCTTAAGCCCAAGGTAATCAAGCGGCCGATGTTCTGAACTGAACATAGTTTGAATCGCTCGGTAGACAGAGGAGGCCCGACCTCTATGGCTTAGGATACGGAGCCTGCTTCCTTTTGAAGGCGCGCAACCACGGGAACAAGTTTACAGCGCTAGGCCCCGATGACTCTTGAGTAGATCACAGTGACTAATGGTGGAAAAAGCGAAGCAGCTAGGTCTTTTATCGAGATGTTGACGGCTTTCGGCATTTCGATGAAAAGTGCGGAGAGCCAATGGGAGTATACGGATTTGTCCCATTTTTCAAGACACCTCGGTGTCTTAGGCGATCGGCACAAGTGACCGGACCGAGGCTGGGCTCTTAGCATGGAAATAGTGTCTTTTTCCCATATTCATCATATTAGGCCTCAGAGTCTCGTACAATCCACCAACCTTACGCAGAATGCATTGTACCATTTTTGTTTCCAACTCATGTTGTCGATTCCAAGCTGCACGGCTTCTCAG
Source organism: Colletotrichum fioriniae (assembly GCF_027942845.1). Lineage (NCBI taxonomy): Eukaryota > Fungi > Ascomycota > Sordariomycetes > Glomerellales > Glomerellaceae > Colletotrichum > Colletotrichum fioriniae. Next base: position 717,370 of record NW_027076844.1, on the reverse strand, counting down.
GTGCAAAACCGATCAGCGGACATTGATCTCAAGACTCGAATACTACAGCTCTTCCGATAGCGATGACTTGTCCAGAGAAGCTTCATCCAACATGGCACTTCAGACTGACTCAGCACCCATCCTCAGTCATAAATGGTTCATAACTGAGACTCACGGGTCGTAATAAACCAAGGTGTCCTGCGCTCCCTCAGAAGCAATGTCATAAAAGTCTTTGCAATCCGAAAAGGAAATCTTGGGCTGCCCGGCGTAAAACTCGTCATACTTGACATCAAGTGCATCTCGGAGGTTCTCGACGCCACCTTCCGGGTGGATGTGCTTCCATGGGAGCCTGCAAGTCTCGGCCTTGCAACTCTTGAGGACTAACAATAGAGCATCGAGACGGTCTTGAACGACGGATAGGGGACGATCGAGCAACTGGCCTGAAGCGCTTCCGGCAAGGTTGGTCATCTGGCCTGGGTCCTTCTGTAACTAGAGTGAGTAACGGGTCATGATTTGTGGAGTCTTCAGAAGTCGGACATACCTTCATGTCGTAGAATTCGCGCTCGTTGCTGCACCAAACTGAGTAGAACAGACTATATCCGTCGCCGAGAACACGCATGGCCTTGTAAGTGTTATTCGCAGATGCTGGTTGAATCGTTAGTGTCTCGTTGCTTTGCGACGACGCAATCGGAGTCAAGTCGACTTACCTCCGCCAAAGGCGTCATACCCGCGTTGAGTGCCCCAAAACTCTACATTGACGTGGTCATGCTTAGGGTCACCCTGGGCTTTTTGGATTCCATCCTCGGAGAAGGGGATGGGAGATCCATCAAAGTCCTCACGCAGGGGGATGTTAGCCAACGAGAAGATCGTGGGAGCAATGTCGGTGTGGGTTGTGACGAAGTCCACATTCTTTCCCTTTGGCACGCCGGGGCCGCGAATCAAGAAGGGCACGTTGATGTCTTCCTCAATGGCGCAAGTCTTTCCTGGCTTCAGACGATGCTGTCCAATGTGGAAACCATTGTCAGACGTGAAGATGACGTAGGTGTTGTCGAGGACACCGGCCTGATCAAGACGCTTAATGACGGCGTCGACCATTTCATCAACGGACTGCAGTGTTTGGAGACGGCGGCGGTAGTAGTTGTCACCGTATGATATCTCAGTGGCGTTCAGCTGGGGGATGATGAGGCCCCAATTGGCCATGCTCGGCTATTAAAGAAGCGTAAGCGACGAACAACCTGAACCAAAGTGTCGATAGTCTTACCTTATCAGGGTTGAAGTTGTAAGTGCGAGGAACAGTCACATTTGAGAAGAGGTTCTCGTGCCTTTTCGCAGGGATGGGCGGCGTCGCACCAGCACTGGTCTCGCCGCCAAGCCCGTTGTTGTGAGGGCCGATCGGTGCAACGCCCAAGAAGAAAGGCTTGCTGCCGTTGAACTTGAGAGCATCGTCCAAGAAGCCAAGAGCTCGTTCAGCAACCAAGTCGTTGCTGTAGTCGCCCGGGAAAGTCTGAGGGGGGCTTTGATTTCTTTGGAACGTCGCATTCAAGTAGAGATAGGTGTTAGGATCCAAAAGGACTAGGCCAGAGTTAGCCATGGAGCCTCGAATTCTAGATTCTTGGACGACTTACAGTCACTCCCAGTCCAGCCCTTGGGAAAAGGATTGTTCCAATTCTCAGTGGAGTGAGAGTTGAAGAGCTTGCCGGTATAGTATGTGTTGTAGCCAGCGTCCTGAAGCCAGACAGGGAGATACTTGTCGTTGTATCCTTGGGAGACAAACTTCGGGTAGCCACCTATGAGAATGCTTAGGATGCTGTCACTCTATTGGTAGATGACGCTGACAACTTACCGTGAGGGGGAGTGACATATGTGACATTGGTGTTGTGCGCCGCCTGCCCCGTCAACAAGCTGACACGAGATGGACAGCAAATTGCAATCGTGCAAAAGTGCTTGCGGTAGTAAGTTCCCTGCTGAACAAAATGCTTCTGGACATATGGCATGTAGTCAAGGGAACCGAGTTGCTCGTCCTGGTCATCAGTCAAGATGAAGACAATGTTCGGCTGACGCTGCTGCACGTTCTGGGCGACGACAGCGGAGGCCCCAAGGGCCAGTGTCGCCAACCTCGACAAGCTTAGAATTGGCAACATGGTAGGATATGAAGCCAGTCTTCCTGCAACCTCACAAAGATCTACTTCCAAAGCAAGTAGGAACAGAGAAGCCGGCCTGAGATCGAGATATGTGCTCCCAGACACTGCAAAGTAACTTTATATGCCGCGCGTTAAGTGTTGTGAGTGACGCAGCACCTCCATTGCCGGCTCCCACATTTCAGTTGACTACAACGGCAGGAACCTTCCCCCACAAGCTAGCAAGAGAATCAAGCCTGAGCGTGTTGCGGTGTTAGTCTACGGGGCCCCGGTAGCTCGGTGGTATCATTGGTGGGTCGTCGGACGGCGCCCGCCCTTCGGTCGACCAACCGGCTGGGCTCCAGGTCATCAAAATGGGTATTTCGACAATGTCAACGGCATTCGCAATCGGGTCTTGCGATTTCGTCATTTAGTCCGCTAGCCTATTTGAACCACGATCACCACCTTATCATCGTTGAGAAGACCATTATTTCGGAGCTGGTTCCATTCCGAGGTTCAGAGCAATATGTCGGGGCTCCGCTCTAAGCCGAAGAGACAAAATGGAATCTCATGGCAAACGGGAGCTTAAGTTGGTGTATTGCCGCGTAAATCACATAGTCTGTTCAGATTGGAAACGTTCAGATTGTGGTTATTCCATGTCTGCCTTAGACAAGCCTACATGTATTCACACAGTGAGAAGCCATCACCCAAGCGCAGTCATGTATTAGGAACTGTTTATTACCAACAAAGTGGGATCAGGCGAATTTTACCTTGACATTAGACAGAGGCGGTAGAGACTATAAACACGACCTCGATTGATGCAAATGGACTCAGTGATTGAGAGATTGTATCATTCACCCAGTAGGCCATCTGAGCATTTCGTCAGAGCAATCGAGCAAGAGTAGTTTGCTGTGAAACCACCCACAAATATCCCTGAATGCTTCACGACTTTTCGAGGCAGATTCAAGATGTGGGTAGCAAGCACTTGGTAAGAGTGATTGGTGGAGGTTGGACGTATACCGGTAGCTTAGGCTCTTGTTCCAGTGTGTTACTCGTCGGCGACACAGTGGTCTGAGTCGGGATCCAATCCATCCCAGCTGAAGCAATCGATCTCGCAAACCTGTGATTATTTGCAAGTCTAGGAGGGATTGCAGAATTAGTACTTTCTCCCATGAAGTGGAAAGTGCATCACTACTCCGATGCCCCGATTTAGAGCATATGATGTGACTTGAAAGCTGTCTTGTTGCGAGCGTGGCCACGAGAATGAAAGTACGCTGGATGAATTGGTATCGCTGCAATCTAGTCTCCTGTCCTGACCCCAGGGAATTGATTGCAAAGTAATTGTGGGGTAATATGGAAGATGTCGAAAGCTTCCTCACCAATCCCAACTAGGATCGGAAAGGAAAGTTGGGGAGGGGAATAAAACTTGATGCACATTTGAAACTTTGTCAAGTTCTTTGACTTAGAGCCTTGTAAAGGTTCAGATCTAATCGGAGTTTCTTCGCTCCTATAACACTCTTCCTAGGTAGCAGCATTACGAACTTCTGAGGCGCTTGCAAACAATCGCGATTGCCCAGGACGCATTTTCGTCGCGCGCAAGAGAACCTTCAATTGTCGAGACGCAGCTTCCGCCGTCAACCTGCCCAATCAGCGATTGGTCAGCAGATCTGGCCGGCTGGCGCAATGGTAGCGCATCAGACTTCTACTTCGTCTGTGACGAGTGGTTATCTGGGGGTTGTGGGTTCGAGCCCCACGTTGGTCATTCTTTTGTTTTCCGCATTCTTTTGTTTTCCGGACTATTGACATCTCTTTTTGTGTAGTAGACATGCAGTGTAGTTGAGATTTTTGGTCAAACTTGAAAAATGATTTGTAGGAGACCTCTAATTGGGTCGAGGCGAACTTCAATTGGTGCTTGCCCATACGGATAGTATCCATGCTTCTAGCACATGTGACTTGACATTTGACACAGGATGATCGAAAAACAAAGTGCATTCCTTCTCAGAAGCTTTCGGAAGCTGCCAGCTTGCAACAGAAAAGAAAAAAAAAGTTGCGCATTCTAAGTGTTTGTTCAATTGTCTAAAATAGGTAGGTACTTTGGTACGAAACGCCATGTCAGGGGCGGTTTTCCTTAGGGACTAAGTGTACTCAATGTTGTCGACGTCATGCCGATGTGCCCCAATGTGTCTTTCCTCAGCAACGTCCGCGTCCGGCGCTGGTGCGGATGGCCACTCACCGGGCCTTCACCGAAGCCGACCCACTTAAATCTCCATGGTCGCATAATCGTCAACCGTCCGCGTTGAGCTCCAGCTCAGCTTCCTTTCCCACGGCAAGCTCCAGAGCCCAAATCACAAAATGGTACGTCCTCATGCGCTCTCTCGAACAGGAAAACATCCCAAAACTTTCGCGCAGGTGTCTCGCGCATTCAACTCCAAGCGCGCTGGCTGATGCAGCTGTCGCAGTTACCCCTCGGTCTCTTGAACGCCGCCCAAGGGCACCCTATGCTCGTCGAGCTGAAGAACGGCGAAACCCTCAATGGCCACCTGGTCATGTGCGATACGTGGATGAACCTCACATTGAAGGAGGTCGTCCAAACGAGTCCGGTACGCGCCGCCCGCGTCGATGCATCGCCCCCATGCCCCGCGCCAGACCACTGACGAGCACATAGGAAGGCGACAAGTTCGTCAAGATACCCGAAGTTTACGTCAAAGGAAACAATGTACGACTTCTTAGAGAGCGCAAGTCCCAGTCACGAGCGACATGCTGACGAAGCCATAGATCAAATACCTACGAGTACCCGACGACATCATTGACGTTGTGAAGGAGAACCAACAGAACCAGCAAGGAGGATTCCGCGGTGGCAGAGGTGGATCGAGAGGAGACCACGGAGGCCGCGGTGGTGATAGAGGTCGGGGCAGAGGCCAGGGCCGTGGAGGCAGAGGAAGAGGTAACCGTGGTGGTGGTGGTGGTGGCGGGCAATGATGATATCCCGGACACGATCATGACGAGCCCAGTCGATGCACGGCTCCCTGCGGCTACTCTGCGCGATGTGCGAGAAGAATGTGGCCCTCTGAAGGCTATAGACATCCATGTCGGACGTCTCGCATGGAAAGGGATACGAATGCCGATGCCATTCAGAATTACAAGGCCTTTGGATCAGCATTGCGTTATCGGCCTCTGGCCGCCCGCCTTGGGAGCACGCGTATCAACATAATCATTTTACGTTTAAAAAGCAGGAAAAGATTCCCATGAGGCAATGCTTATTCATATACCAGCCGTGATGCTTGTGCATGCTCGTTGTCTATCGCAATGCGCATTATCGATTGAGTGTATCACGTGATCCAGTTTTGCACCGGGATTATCTCGGTGAGAGGAGCTCCGAAAAGTGCAAGCTGCAGCTCTCCAGAAATTTGTATACCCCGTGCCCAGCCGCATTGCCAGCTCCATGTCGGGCACTCGAGTAGTATTCGACGGCTTATGGCGCTGTCTTTGCCCCTCTGTCGATACGCAGGCTGCGGCTAGGCTTCTCAATTCACAGGTTATTCCGAGAACATCGCTTGCGACGCGCCAACGAAATCACCTCGTCCCATCCACCCGCCATCCTGCGAATCGTACACGATGTCGAAGATACACGACTGTCACACCTTCAGTCGTTCAGGCAGAAGGACATTTGAAGCTTCATGATAGTGAAGAGCTAGCGGAAGCCGACGCATCTCGACAAGCAGAAGACTCGGGATCTGTGGACGATAATCTCCCCGCCGTGAACGAGCAGCTCCGAGCAGCCCCGCTGCCTGCAATCCTCGATGCCCTGGAGGTCCTCCGGGGCCAACCAAAGAGCTTTAAGAAGGTCGCAACAATCATCACATATCTGGTACGGGCTAGAGGTGTTGAGCTCAGCCCGAAACTCTACGAGGACTTGATCGTTGCTACGGCCGATGTTCAAGGATCGGCGGCGTTCCTAGCACAGCTTTTCACGGAGATGAAGCGACTGCAATTCACAACTTCGCCTTCAATATCCCATGCCGCGTTGGCTGTATGTTTCCTCAAGACAATCCGAATTGCCGCTTGGACTAACGAGGATAGGCTCTCGCGATACATCCCGATTACTTACTTCGAAACGAGATTCTTGCAGCCATGAAGCAGTCATGGACCGAAGTTGATGTCCCAGGACAGGCTCACGTCGCCCTCGGGCTCCTCCGCGACGGACAGATCGAGCTTGCTTTTGATGCAATAGAGAACCTCATTCATAAACAAGTACCCATAGCTTCATGGGTCTTCGATATCTTCATTTTCAGCCTCGCCCACCGCGGATTTATAGATGAGGCGATCAAGCTGGCGCATAGCAAGGTTCACTCCTCTGATAGCGAGACCGACGTTGCGTTGTGGTATTCGCTGCTCGACAATTGCTCCGATGCCTACCACTACGAGGGTACGCGATACGTATGGGGTAGAATGCTGGAGAAGGACAAGGAGCAGCTTTCGGACGGGGTGCTCCTTAATATCATCAACACGGCTGCCAGGCAGAACGACTATCAGCTTGCCACAGGGGCGGCGCGGCTCGTCACACAGAGAGGTGGAAAACTTGTCGCGCATCATTACGAGGCGCTGATCGAATGCTACGGCGGCGTTGGCGATATCGTTAGCGCATTAAGGGTCTTGTGCATCATGTTCAAGGCCATCTCGGTTGCGCCATACGCCAGCACCCGTCCAATCTACCAGAGAATCAAGAAAGAGCCAGAGAGTATCGACCCGGCTCTTAACACTCTTACTGAGCTTGTCCGCAGCTACAAAGTCCCCATTGCCGCGCTCAATGTCATTATTGAAGCCGCTGTCGAAACGCACGGCTTCGCGAAAGCGTTGGAGATTTACCAGAATGCGCACAAGTATACCGAGGCCAGCCCTAACCACGTCACCATTCGCTATGTTCTCCAAGCGTGCGAGGATACAGAAGCTCTCAAGGCTCTTGTTGCGCAAAACCCTGAGTTGGCCCTGAAGGGTGATCGTACCGTGTTTGCGAGGGTCGTGCATGAGTACGCCGTGGCTGGTGAGCTGGATCTCGCGTACAAGTGTGTGAGATTGTTCGGCGAAGCTCCTGCGCCGGCTGAAGGGCAGGAACCAGAACTGGACAGCTTTTGGATAAACAGGAAGACGCTACTCACCCTCGTCAGGAAATCCCTTGACGTGCAGGACGTGCGGGTTTGGTGGCTGATCGAGCAGGCCGAGAGGCGGAATATGGACGTCCAGTCGGGCCTGTCGAAGGTTATGGCATCCGTTGCCGACGAGATCAAGAGAAGTTCCGGGTTGGACCGAGAGGACACCGAGATGACATATCGCTTCCCATCATAAAATGGACGGTCCGTGTATATTTTGTATTACCAAGAGCACTCGCATAGTCACCTTTGAGAGAAGGTATGCCGCACTCGGATTCAACCGCGGCGGCTGTATACTACACTTTGGCACGAGCCAGCCAAATTTGCGTTGCAGAAGCTTCCAATCGCCGGTCACGTCGTGAACACCACCTGTACTCATACGGGGTGACTAATTGTCAGCTTATAGCGTCGCAACCTTATCCCGACCACCACGGAACATACCGAGAGACACCGGAGGTTATCTATGCATCTGGTTTCATCAATTTGGATCCGGCCTTCAACCCGGCATGCAGGCCTGCCGGGCCAATGTTTGAACATCCCTCGACGCGCTAATTGCGAATCCAAGCACCCCTTCGTTACAAGTCTCCTCCTGTATTGTGTCAAAGAAGCACTCGTCGTCCCATTACATCATCATACATTTTCTTCCCCTGTCGCATTAGCCGAATATGCGGCAGTGTATTGAGAATCAAAGCTGACAGACAGCCTGCCGACTGAAAGACACTCTTCAACGGCTTGGCAAAAGCCATCGATTAATAAGTCTGGAGAGACGACATGCCATCTCAATCACAAGGATCGTGCACACCAAATGGCTGAATCATCCGTGGGATGGCATTCAGTTCAAAGCTCGATCCAGCCAGACTTAAGGTTCCTGACCGTGCAGCCAATCAGATGATGCATGGGCGGTGATCATTCAAGGGTTCCGGAGCTCGCTGATAAATCGACCAAAAGCCGGACGCGGATTAGTGATAATCTTGAGTATTGTCTGCTAGCTCGTTTTCTCACCTTCGCCTCCACGGAACTGACTGGCACTAGCAGCGAGTACTTTCGCGATCTGTATGCAGATGCTATCTCCTTGGCTCTAGCTCCTAATTCCAAAACCCGCCAACTTTGCGGCACGCCATCTCGTTGTCCCTCAACGTCATGTCAGCCCTAGCACCATGTCTCCCTATCACTCTGGTCGGCACAATCGACGGGGACGCGCCAACTCCAGACGGACGAGAACGGACAAACCAATACCCTGGTGACACGGCACGCACGTTTAGATCTTACCATGCCCCAGGGAGAGACAGAGATTTACGACGCCTGCTTCCGCGGGGTCCCCCACCCTCTTCTCTCTCAAACGAGATAGCCATCCGCACCAGACGGCTGGTTCGCGCCTATCTCATTCCGGCTCATTCGAGAAACTTAAGCCCGGCTGTGATTCATAATGCCACACGTGCTGGAGTCGCGCCGCATCGTAGTTATCGCTTGTAAGCCCGATGCCGTGGACGGACCAAATTTTGGCCCTGATCGGTCATCAGGCTAGCAGTCATGTTGCTTCTTTGGCCTTTGAGTGCTGTCGACGCCAATGTCTGCTTGGCAAAGCTTGAGATGATGGTCAGTATATTAGAAGACGTGATGTCGGTATCATCATCGTCTATTTTTCTGTCAATCCACACACTCATCTCTCCAGTCTTGCACCCTTGGCAACTGAAGATAACTCAACAGCTTCAGAAGCAAGTCAAACCGCCCAACAAGTGCTCTAATATCCCAAAGTCATCACCGTTGTGTACAGCACACAATCTAAAGCCACATCATCATCGGCCGTTCCAATGGCGCAATTAATACGAGATGCCCCAGTGGGCCAAATCATCCGCTTCATCACACGGAACAAGTTCCTACAATACCCGGAAGAGAAGCCCGACTTCCAACTTCCTCAACAATGGCTTGACGTCCTGAACTCTGAGAAGCCCAGCCCGGCAGAAGCAACCCCAGCCGACGCCAGTGCATCACCCCGATCCTCCGAATCAACCCACGCCGCCGACGAAGAGAACAAGCTCTCACAGAAGGAAGTCGAAGACGCTGCACCATATGGCACCTCGCTCCAGCGGACACGGAGCCGAGAGGAGACGGTCCCTTATACGGCAGACCGGCTCGAGGTCGACGAGATCCACGAGATCCAAAAGACCAAGAGCATCCCCATCGCACCCAGAAAGACAAAGGATGGTGCCATCCTGGTGGACTGGTACTTTAGCGACGATGCCGAGAATCCTCAAAACTGGTCCAACGCGAAGCGCGGGCTCATCGCCGCCGTCATCTGCATTTACACTTTTGTCGTCTACATGTCTTCGGCGATTTACACGCCCTCCATTGAGGGCGTCATCCACGAGTTTGGCGTCGACATGACTGAAGTCTCGCTAGGCCTGGCGCTGTTTGTGCTAGGCTACGGTATCGGTCCTCTGCTCTTCTCGCCGCTTTCTGAGATCCCTCGCATCGGCCGTAACCCGATTTACATCGTGACCATGTTCCTCTTTGTGATCGTGTCGATTCCCGCACCTTTGGCTAGCAACTTTCCTGGCCTGATGGTTCTCCGATTTCTACAGGGTCTCTTCGGCTCGCCCTGTCTGGCATCAGGTGCTGCGTCTCTGGGAGATATGTACAGTCTGCTCAACCTTCCCTACGCCCTCATTGCTTGGGTAAGTGCTTCTCAACTTTGACATCTACTATCAAACATCATCATGCTCATTCTTCCAATAGGTGTCGGCAGCATACTGTGGTCCAGCTCTTGGGCCCCTCTTGTCAGGCTTTTCCGTCCCCGCCATGGGCTGGCGCTGGTCTCTCTGGGAGATCCTTTGGGCCGCGGCCCCCGTCTTCCTCGTCATGTTCTTCTTCCTCCCCGAGACCTCGACGCCCAACATCCTCCTCAGCCGCGCTCAGCGTCTCCGCAAGCTGACGGGCAACGACCGCTTCATGTCCCAGTCCGAAATCGACCAGCGCAACCTCAAGACCTCGGCTGTCGTTATTGACGCCCTCATCAAGCCCCTCGAGATCACAATCAAGGACCCGGCCATCCTCTTCGTCCAGATCTACACTGCCATCATCTACGGCATCTACTACTCGTTCTTCGAGGTTTTCCCCCTCGTGTACCCAGTATATTACGGCATGTCCATCGGCGAAATCGGCCTCGTCTTCCTCTGCATCCTCGTCGCCTGCCTCCTCGGCATCGCCGTCTACGTCTCCTACCTTGCCTTCTACATGGTACCCCGTATCAAGAAATTCGGCTTCCCGATCCAGGAGAACCGTCTCGTACCCGCTCTCCCCGCCTCCTTCGGCCCCACCATCGGCCTCTTCATCTTCGCTTGGACAGCATCCCCGGCCATCCATTGGATCGCACCGACCATTGGCATCACCGTTTATGGTGCCACCGTCTTCGTCGTGATGCAGTGTATCTTTGTCTACGTCCCGCTGTCCTACCCGCAGTACGCCGCCAGTCTCTTTGCCGGCAACGACTTCTTCCGCTCCGCTTTCGCCTTCGCTAGCATCTTGTTCGCCCGCCCGATGTACCAAAACTTGGGAGTCGCCCGGGGAACAAGTTTGTTGGGTGGACTAAGCACAATTGGTATCCTTGGAATCTGGCTGCTTTACTTCTACGGTGGTAGACTGAGGGCTCTGAGCAAGTTTGCGGTTTCGTCTGACTAAGGAGGTTCGGGATGAAATCTGATCCTTTTGATTTCGGCGTGGCTTTTGATGATGATGACATAGCATGGCCTTGTTTCTTTTCCCCTCTGCTTTCTATGGTGGTTGGAATCTCGAGACGTAGATCGACTAAGAATTAATAGAGTAATTTCGCGAGCATAAATCCCACGCAAACGCCTTTGACGATGTGAATTGTCTTTACAAATGGCGGATACCGGTCTTACTATTGAAGCTTACCGGTGACCACGCCATACATCACAAGTTCTCGGATCGCAAGGCATTCTCCAACCAACCCTGCAACTACGAGCCGGTACCGGATCTGAGCGACCCGATTCATGTCGAGTTTCTTCCGTCTCATCTATCCCCACCCATCCACCAGTCTGATTCCGCAACCTTATCATCGCGCGAAAGCACTAACCGAATTAGGGCATTATTTTGAGAAACTTGACAGCGCAGGGTTCCTGGCTATCGTGGCCAGCTCCGAAATGCTCTCCTCTGAGACGAGCTCAATTGCTATCGGCGTGTTCTATGCGATGTGGTGTTCCGCATACTTTAAGACTTGTTTCCTGATAAGCCAAACTAAAGATGGGCAATATTAGAGAGATGACGACTGAAACGTAATGCTTGATCCCAACACGAGCAGGGGAAGAACAGGTGTTAGCAAGATGGACTAGAAGAACGGCAGATATAAAGTAGATTGACCGCTTGCTAAGAAAAATGGGTTTGCAAGCAGCACCGTCTGATGCAAAGCACGAACAGAGAATATTTACATCATGGCGAATCCCGAGGCCCCTACTTCCCGTCCCTCCATTACCCGATGCGATGCAACGGATCCATCAACCACAACAGAGAAGCTCGTCGAGATCATCAACCGTGATGGCGGCGTGATAGTAGAAAAGTTCATCAATCTCCAACTCGCCGCAGAGATCAAGCGAGACCTGAAGCCGTACTTTGACGAAGACATCCCAGACAAGTACGGCTTCTTTCCAGCAACGACGCAGAGAGCATCCGGTCTGCTGGGAATATCAGACGCCTGTGTAGAGCTCGCATGCAACCGCTTGTATACTGATGTCGCGAATGCTCTGGTCTCTTCCTCGTTCACCTTCTGGAGGGGCGACAAACAGAAGACTGTCAGCGGGAAGCCCATCATCTCTTCGACAGTAGGATTCCGGGTGAATCCAGGAGGGAAGCAACAAGTGCTACACCGTGACGACAAGTGAGCATTGTTGCCTCTTTACTGTGATGCAGAGATTCTCTAACATGAGGCTTGCAGTGATTATCATCCTCATGACAAGCAGCTGCCCGTCCTGATTGGTTGCGTCACCGCCTTGACGAAAACAACAGCAGCAAATGGCGCGACTGTCGTGATTCCGGGCTCGCACCTCTGGGGTCCCGAACGTCGTCCGCTCGACAAGGAGACTATTCCAGCGGAACTTGAACCCGGCGACGCCTTGATCTTCCTCGGAAACCTGTACCATGCGGGCGGAGGGAATGTTACCACGTGAGTACATCGCCGACGTGCAGAGAGTATCCCTTGCTAACGCTCCTCGACAGGGACGAATATCGAGAGACTGTTGGTATCTTCCTGTGTCAGCCGACACTACGTCCTGCAGAGAATCAGTTCCTCATGGTACCGTTTGAGCGAGTGAAGAAAATGAAGCCCCAGGCACAACGTCTTCTGGGGTATGGTCTATGCGAGCCGGGTGTTGGGTTCATGAAGTACCAGGACCCAATGCGAGTGCTTTTCGGTGTCGAGGACGAAGAGACGGTCGATTTCTAGTAGTCTCCACTTCATGTTGACGAATTAAAAAGAAGTTTCCGTCTTTCTCCAAAGGGCGTTGATGTTGCTCACACCACAAGAACTCGCTGCCCTATGGCTTCTCTCATGCGAGCGAGGGGTCGCCAATCGTCGTCTTTGCCAGCCCAAAACTCCTTGAGAAAGTTCACCGCATCCAGGTAGTAGCTGAAACGAGTGCCCTCATGGATCGCCGTGAGCAAGCCCGTGATGATTTCTTGTTGATGCTGATCTCCATGGCATTCGGTACCGGCAATGAACGTCGGCCAGGCTAGATTCTGAACGAAGGCAGCTTGGTCTTCAAATCCAGTCAGTTGGTCGAATAGGCTAGCTACGGCTACAATGCGCTCCGAGGCGTGCTCGATGGCGTAGTCGAGACACCTTATCGAGTAAAGCAGCCCTGCTTTATGATAAACCTCAACTAGACGTATGAAATCACGGGACATGCTTGATCCTGCTAGTCCGAGTCGCCCGGCCGCCATCAGCGTGGCGCCTCTTGCTTGCTCAAACCCATATCGAATAAGAGGCATCGTGAGACCACTTCGTAGGCGCGATATTGAAGGATGACACTCTACGGCATCTGCCGACACAAGCGTGACGCGGTGCAAAAAGGCCAGATATGTCGAAAACAGCAGATGATCTGAGCCAGGTGCCGGTGTGACGGCGTTCCGAATGAGGGGCAGGTCAAACGATGTCGTAGCTGCCAGCACATCATCTATGGCTAGTTGGTTTCGCAAGAAAGCAAACAGATCTCGGTTGCTGATGGAGTTCTGACATTTGAAAAGGTTAACAATCGTCCGGGCCGCGCGCCTGTGATCATCGGCGATTTGCAGGCGGCGACGGGCATTCTCGTAGTTGCACATGATAAGAATCGAGGCCAGCATCCATTCTGCATCTGCCAAGTCGTCATGGTTGTCCAAATCATCGCCCTCGATCAGTCGTGCCGTCATGTTCTGGGCGCGGGTTTGTATCAGATGCAAGCACCTATCGCGAGCATTCTCGGCGACGGACTCATCCAGCAACGTCATGGCGCCGTGTTGAGCCGCGAAAGCCATGATCGCGAAGCCGATTGCTGGTTGATTCGCGGCTAGAGGAACAACCTGTGTACGGTAATGGTTCTCGTCTGAGTCCATCCATACCATCAGGCCGGCTAAGTTCCGTCTGTAATAGTCCATGAACACCCTTGTCAGAGAGTCGGGGTACTCGCAAGCTTGAGTTGCTTGGGCGATTGGCGCATTCAGAATGGCAACCGAAGTCATGAAGCCTTTCCTTTTGTCTGGCTTGGAAATTTCAGTGATGATGTCTTTCGAGTCCTCTTCTCGAGATGCGGTCTTATCTTCAGAAGACGGCCTCGTCGGGATCGTTCGGCCCCGCAGATGTCCCCTTGCGGCGACCCCTTCAACCCATCGAAGTCGGCGGTCATAACCAGGGCAAGAAAGCCTTTTCTTGTCACACTTGGCGCAATGAGGGCGCTGTCGATCGCAGCAAATTCGACGACGCTCACAATTAGCGCAGCCTTGGGGGCTAATCAGCACATGATCGGCTGAAGGAGTGGACGAGCATTCGACGCACCTTTGAGTTGCTTTGCGGGCGCTTCCACCGTAGACTTAGCAGCACCTCTTTGGACTTTCCTCTCTGTCATGCTGTCAAAATGACATGGCCACGATGGTCGTGATATATCTCGTACTCGAATGAGTGTGCGATGCCTGGTGAAACTAGCCTGCGGTTGAATGAGACTTATCAACTAATTGCGGGGTTCCTGTCCCTCGATACCGTCTGGTCTCTAGCCACGTTCCGATTGATCAACGGAGGGGTACCCAGTGCTTTCAGTTGCGAGGTGTGCACGCTAAAGCCAGGCCCTGAGAACAACTCATTGAGAACAGTATTTGCGTTGATCTAAAATTCCAAAAAGCAACTTAGACATCCTGCCACTGTGATTGCCATGCTGACTCAAAAAAGAGCTGGTTAATTGCGGCGTAGGCTGGCATCGCGTCTTGTCGCCTGCAGCAACTTCGTGCAGACAACTACACCAATGATCTGTCAGTGCTGCCTAAAGTCTTACATTTCTTGACCTCCCTCTGAGCTGCGCCGACCCCTCCTACCTCTCCTCCTTCAACAGACGAGCATTTGATATACTGCTACCTACCTTTTCTCAAGCTTTATTTCAGTGAGCGGATCGCCATGGAAGATGACTACATCCAACAAGCTAGAGTCTCCCCACATTGGTTATCTGAGGGCAGCGCCTTCTGGTATCGCCAGAATCTACCAGCCGACAGGTTCGCCTTCATCTACGTCAATGCCACAGAGAAGCAGCGACGCCCAGCTTTTGACCACGATAAGCTAGCGAAGGCGCTTCAAGAGAAAATCAACCAAAAAGATGGAGAATTCGACGCTTTCAAGCTACCCTTCACATGGATCGACCTTGAAGACGAGTCGTCCTCCATCCGATTTCTCTACGAGGGAAAGAAATGGCGTTTTGATACTGAAGCCAATCTTAGTGAGTGGGAGGGTGCGCTCAATCTGCCCACGACGCCGTTCATCTCTAAGGAACGTGCATCTGTGCACTCGAACCACTCCGTCACTATCACTTTTGTCAACAATAGCAAGGCGGACTTGAAGAAGTATTGGGTAGACTGGGAAGGCAAGCCAGTGCTTTATGGAGGGATTGGAAGTGGTTTAAGCAACACTCAAAGAACTTATGCCGGTCATGTCTGGAAATTTGTCGATGAGTCGGGGACTGTCAAGGCAATCTACGCCACACCCGAAGAAATTGTCTCTTCTGTGGTTATTGATGAGACTACCATGGATGAGCTCGGTCCCCAAAACTCAGAAAACGGTGTTGAAGAGAAAGGTGACAAGAAAACGAGCCCAGAGTCTGGCTTGAGCGAGAAGGACTCGCCCCACCTCTTTGTGCGAGACTTCGACCTTTGGTGCCGGAATGAGGACAAGGAAGAGGTGCGTCTTTCAGGTAACGGCGCCGAATACAATCAGTATGATGATTCAAACATCTGGATGTCTCCAGACAAGAAGTTTTGTGTCGCCTGGCAATTCGTCCCGGAGGAAGAGCATAAAGTGCATCTTCGCGACTCTGTTCCGAAAGATCAGCTCGAGCCAAAGGCGAAAAGCATCCGTTATTTGAAGGCTGGAGATCGCGTCAGAGTTGATCGTCCTCGTTTGTTTAATCTAGACACGAAAGAAGAGGTCGTTACGGACGCAGCCTTATTTCAAAACCCCTACGAACTGCGGAACATCGGATGGAGTCGTGATTCTTCGGAATATCGCTTCATATACAACGAGCGTGGCCATCAACGCCTACGTGTCATAGGGATCAACTCAGACGGGCTTGTTAGGACTCTAGTTGAAGAGAGCAGCGACACATTCATTGATTACTCCACGAAGCTCAATCGACATTTGATAGAAGATACCGACGAACTCATCTGGGCTAGCGAACGAGACGGCTTTAACCACCTTTACCTCTTCGACCTTCAATCAGGGAAGTTGAAGAGTCAGATAACAACAGGAAAATGGAATGTGAAAGACTTCGTTCGTTTCGACGAGGAAGCGAGAGTGGTTTGGTTTTCAGCTTGCGGAGTGGTCCCTGGTCAAGATCCGTACTATACGCACTTGGCTCGTGTCAACTTCGATGGGACGGGATTCAAAGTGCTGACCGATGGAGATGGTACACACCACTGGACAATCTCTCCGGGGCACAGATACTTTTTCGATACATGGTCGCGGGTGGATTCGCCTCCACGCACCACTCTAAGAAGTATGGAAACTGGACAGCTGGTCGTACATCTCGAAGGTGACGAAGGAGATTCTCATCGTTTAGAAATAGACGGCTGGGTCGCACCCGAGAGATTCAACTGCCCTGGACGGGACGGCGAAGAGTCCATCTACGGTATAATCGTTCGCCCTCCAGATTTTGATCCCAAGAAAAAGTACCCCATCCTAGAATCCGTCTACGCAGGCCCGCATGGATTTCATGTACCAAAGGAATTCAGTGCGCTGCGTTCGCGCCGACAGTGGGCAGAGCAGGGGTACGTTGTTGTTCAAATTGATGGCATGGGAACGAATTGGCGATCAAAGAAATTCCAAGACGTGAGTTGGAAGAATCTCAAGGACGCCGGGTTCCCTGATCGCATAGCCTGGATCAAAGCTGCAGCGGAAACTCGGCCGTGGATGGACGCAAACCGAGTTGGGATCTTTGGGGGATCGGCAGGCGGACAGAATGCCGTGGGAGCACTTCTATTTCACGGTGACTTCTACAAAGCAGCCGTCGCCGATTGCGGTTGTCACGATAACAGAATGGACAAGATATGGTGGAGCGAGCAGTGGATGGGTTATCCAGTTGACAAAGCATACGAGGATTCATCGAATGTGGTCCATGCTAGCAAATTGACGGGAGCGCTTTTGCTAATCGTTGCAGAAATGGACGACAACGTCGATCCCGCGTCCACTCTGCAATTGGTCAAGGCTTTGAATGATGCAGACAAGGACTTTGAGTTTCTTTACATGCCTGGGGCTTATCATTGTTCAGGCAGGACGAAGTATGCTCTCCGTCGACAGGAGAAATTCTTCAGACAACATCTGCAAGCCTCGCAATAGTAGCACGAATCTTCCAACTTGAGAGTCTGTTGAGAAACGCACTCATTGAGAGGTGCGCTTAATCTGCCACGAATTAATGATACAACTCTTAGTTCAACCTTACCGAGATTGAAGTTGGGAGACGTTTTCTTTGAGCTGGGATCTCTTGACTCTAATTCTATTACGCTATTCTACAAATCATGATTTCCATGCCAGGCTCTTACACAAATGAAAGTTGAAAGGCTGCCAATGATGTCGCTACAGACAGGCTCAGTTCACCCTCCTTAGAAAGCACCCTGGTGATATCAGACCTTTCGTGCTCGGATCAAAACCTGATGTTCCGGATCTGGGAGCACGTTCACTCCAAATTCCACATTCTTGGACCGTGGCTGTCCATCCAAGTTCTTGATCTCGTAGTTCAGGAGAAACTCCGCAAACATGAGCTTAATTTCAACATCGGAAAGGAATCTGCCCGGGCACGCATGCCTGCCGAAACCCCAACCAAGCTCCGTACGAGTGACGCTGACAAATGAATGCTTGTGTGCCATCCCGTCTTCCTGGCGTTGACGGTACGACCGCATGCCATCGAACTTGTGCGGATCGGGGTAGATGGAAGCGTCAAAGTTGATAGCGCTGGTCGGTAGTTCCATCTTCGTACCGGCAGGGATGTAAGTTCCGTCCTTTAGGGTTACAGGCTTCGTAGCCATGCGCTGGAAGGTAGCTTCGAGCTTGTAAGAAACCGTACTTGATTCTGGTGGGAAGACGCTGACTTACTCAGATCAGGTGCATTCATTCTCAAACTCTCCTTCATCCAGCTGTCGAGTTTTTTCATCTCGGCAAGTGACTGCTTGGTAAAGATTCCCCCAGAACTCTCCAAGACCTCCACAACCTCTTTGCGAAGCTCTTCGGTAAACTCAGGGTACGCAGCAAGATCATACAAAACTTGGACCATGGAAGAAGAGGTTGTGTGAATACTCGCCACGGCGAGGGTCATCTGCATCAAGAGTTGTAGGTCTAGGTCACCGGCCTTATCTGCATGATCCCCGCTAGACAGGTGGTCAAGCATCGTGGGAGGATTCTCCAGAGGTGCACCACCCAGAGCTCTTTTCCTGGCCATGGACTTGGCGACAATTTCGCGCCCTTCAGCCCACTGCTTTTCCTTCTCTAGGCGTTCCGGGAGGAAGTAGGCGACGAATGGACGCAGGAAAGGGGGCCACTGCTTGAGAGCCGAGCCGTATTCGATTGCGGTGTGTACAAACGACATTGAGAGATTGGTCCATGCGGGATTACGGGCTGCTTCATCGCTATGCATAATTCTCGCAGACAGAATCGCCACAAGCTCGAAGAAGTGCTGATAGGGTTTTACTGGTGTCCAATCTGGATAGAAATTAGGCAAGGTCATGTACCTATACTAGGATTGTGGGTCATACCTGTCGGAGATCCAAGAAACTTTGGAAGGTGTTCTTGGATCATCCCATGGAAAACAGGAACGTAGGCACCTTTTTTCTCGGTTAGTATTGAGCTCTGAGAATATCATAGAGGATTCAACAAACCCAAGCTGGGATTCATCTTTGCCAGAATCTGATGTACTCCCCAGGCGTCGACACCTCCAATGCCCGTATAGTTGACCAAAGCATCCTAGAAAGAAAAGTCAGCATACTTGTGACTAGTGAAAAGTGACATGAACAAACGTTGTCGATGGAGGCTTTGAAACTCAATGCCGGGTGACTCTTCAATTCGTCTACACTTGCAAGGGGCAAGACGACTTTGACGCCTACACAAAGTCAGACTTTTATTCAAAGTTTTGCGAGAGAGTAAACATACCATCCATGGTATCAATTCCGAAGGGCTTGCTCTTGAACTGACAAGCGCATTAGCTACGAGGCTCAATGCAACTCTTCAATAACTCAATCTACCTGCTCATAGTACTTGTCGAGTAACTTCCTGGCGTTTGCGCCGTATGACCGCTTTCTATTGAGAATATCGGACACCTCTTCCGAAAGTGGCGTGGGTACTTTAAGTCTTCGGCCCAGGACTTGTGAGAGTATCCCAAGAAGCAGCGATGAAAGTATCAAAAAGCTTGCTGTTGAAGACAGATGGTGCCAGTTCAACAACGAAGCGTCGATGCGAATCGTCGTGGGTAATAGAGAACCCATTTTGTTCGAGTTGTCTGAATACTTGAGGTAAGACAGAAGGTATACCAAAAGTGCTCTAGTGAGAAAAGAAAGCAAAATTGGCTTCGAGCACTGGCCGTCTTTTGGGGTTTTTACAAAAGTTTAAATGCTGGGAACTGACTGTAATTAATTCATGAACACACCTTTGAGAAAGTGAATAGACCTTAAATAAGAGCTTGGTTCGGCATGAACATCTTGCCACAGGTCGCCAGTTTGGACGATGAAGCGTGTCGTGGACTGGGTGGATCCGTGAAGCGGACTGGCGCAGATCGACACTGCCCACTCGAGGCGGACTCTCGGCATGCACCGAGCCCTTCATGCCAAGTAGCGAGCCCATCATTCAGTTTCTAGAACTTCAAGTCTCAAGCATTCCTTATTCGGGTGGACTTCAGTGGAATCATAGATAGTTCGTGTCTCAGTTCGATAGCCGGCGGGAGAGTGCAGGTTTCATACGGACTCAAGGAAATGTTGGCAAGCGCCGTTAATCTTACTAGGCGTTGCTTTGTGACCCCAATCGAAGAACTGAATTTCCACCGGTAAGTCTTTGTATGGACTTGATGGGCTGTGTGAGCATCCTGTTCATTCCAAGAGCTTGCTCCGAGCCTTTTGGGATTGGCTCCCCAGAGTTTTAAGAAGCGAATGTGTAGCTTCTGAAAGCCATGTTCTACACGCAACTCTACATGATCTGGGGGAATCCTCACTACCTACGTCATTGATTAGAATTGCAATGCCTCTATGCATCGTCCTCCTGATCTCAACTATTGATGAAAGCCCCACAACTAAGCACAACATTCTCTTGCAGATAGGACGAATTTTAATGGCTTTGATGCATTCCGCCAGAAACCAGACCAATATGGACCTAGATAACTACATGGGACTGATGTTACAATAGCTATAGCTTAGGTGCCACACCTTTCTGGACAACATTAATGATACTTTACCTGTCTGCGGACTTCACCTCGAAGGTCAGTAACTATTTTTAATATTTGCAATGCCTATAAAATGGTCCACTTAGTCACGGCGTTTTACTCTGTCCGAAAAGAAGCAGTATCAAAAAACGTTTACCGAACTTCCTCACCGCGTTGTCAGCTTTGACTTATTATTTGCGACGGCGATGTGATGTCGTGTGTTTAAAGGCCAGTTGTGGGAACCGTTACAGTAACATGGCGGGATCTGCATTGCCGTCAAACGTTACGGCAAATAAGAAGATTGGGTTCATGAAGCCGAACGGGGAATTTCAAACCTTCGCGGGACTGTGCAGAAGCCGCCCCTGGGTCTCGATCCCACCCGGGCCGATGTGGAGTCTTTATTGGGGCATGCTATTCGGCAGACGGCGCCTTCGGGAGCCGATTGACCATAAAGGACTCATCAGTGCATGCGTCATATATGGACATGATTTTCCAGGCTGAGTGTTAAGCCAAGGCTGGAAGGCGGCTGGTGCTACGCTCGCAGAACTTGGCAGCTGGCGCTATTTAGCTGCCTCGCCCGTTCCCGGTAGGTCTAAACAGAAGCGCGGATTTTTCGCTGTGTGGAAGTCCGAGAGTCCGAAGTTCAAGCATAGTAGGTAGCTCGAATTGTAGCACTTATAATCCTCTTGCTCCATATTCTGAATTCTCTATCATTCTTTCTGTTTGAGCTTATACATTTCAACGCAGGTTGAAGCTGTCATGTCAACCGTGGTTCTTACCATCCATGAACAGCAAATTGCCAAGTGAGCGGGAGCCGGGTTTCTCACATGAAGCGCCCATCAGCCAGAAGCCTACATGTACTTAGTTTGAGCTATCAACATCTTCAGACTTAATCACCGAAACTCAATTTGATAGGGATTTTGTATCACTCGAGGTGTTTGTTTCCCTTAATCGCCTAGACTTTTCACCAGATCCCTCTACACACCCTATTGTTTTGTTACTAAGCAAATTCCCCCAAAGCTAAGAGCCGGCGGCCTGTTCCCCCGCAAAGCGTAGTCAAGCTCTTGCGTAAGATTTTCTTTTCGCCCATGCAATCAGTGGATCTAACCGGCACCCAAACTCCGTCTTCAGGGCCACAATTGATCTCTCCGCTGACTCTCTGCTCCATCGACTTTGCGGGGAGGGAGGTTCGCATTTTCAAAGTACGTAACGGCATCGAAGACCACAACCGGCTCCGGCTCGATACCTTCATCACTCTTATGTATTCCGTGCAATTTTATTACCAGACTTGGAGTAGCGCTGGGCAATGAGCTTAACCTTAGTAAGGGTGCCTAGCGACTGGGTTCAGTGACATTCCCGGATAAGTGTCCGGCACTTGAATGGCCAGCCTAGCCAATCCCTTCCCCCCTGACTGGGAGATATCTCAGGGATCTCTGGTTGCTAGTGGCGATACCGATATCAAAAGGGATGATTCCCCCGCGACCCAAGTCGCACCATCAGACCATTGGCACATTGAAAGAGTGCCGCCGGGCATCTGGCCTCTAACAAGTTGGGGGCGCCGTCGGCGGAATCGATCAATTAAGCAGCAATTGGAATGACAATGGCTGCCGATATCGAAATTCCGTGAATGCCGCTACTGGATCTCTCGGGTAATTTCACGTAGCACCGGGCCGGTCGCGTTCAGATGTCTATCTAGACAGGCCCGCCTCGACTTTCCTCCCCAGAACTTCTCGAAGACCAGCAGTAGGTCCGTATGCATCTTCCTGACTCTCAACACGTTCCAAGCATGGATCGCGATACGAAACTCCACGACGAAAGCGAGGCCACGGCCCCCAATGTCAACAAGACACGGTCGGCCGACCAACACGATGTGGCCATCAACGCGTCTGGCCACGTCCAAGAACTCGAGCGCAACTTCAATCTGCTCTCCCTCGCCGGTGTTGGATTAGTAGTCGGGAATGTCTGGCCAGCGATCGGTGGCTCAATCCTTGTCGCCATCTTCAACGGCGGTCCCCCGGGCGTCCTATATGAGTTCATCGCCGTGTCCGTCTGCTACTGGACCGTCGCCGCCAGCATCGCCGAGCTAGCAAGCGCCATTCCTTCGTCCGCCGGAGTGTACCATTGGGCCTCCGTCACACCCGGCCGCCGATGGGGCCGCGTCGTCGGCTTCTTCGCCGGATGGTGGAATTATCTCGCGTGGGTTCTCGGCGCGGCCAGCATGGCATCGATTTTCGGCAATACGGTGGTCCAGATGTACGCGCTCAACCACGCGGGTTTTGAGGCCAAGCCCTGGCACGTCTTCATCGTCTACATCATCGCGACATGGCTTGCATGCGCCATTGTCTGCCTGGCTAATAGTGCTATGCCGCGGATTAACGATTTCGGTGTCTTTGCGATTGTAGCAGGTTTCCTCATCACCGTCATCACTGTAGCCGTCATGCCCGGTCGAGACGGACGGCCGCCGCATGCATCGTCTTCCTTTGTTTGGACCGAGTGGACCGCCGACATCGGATATCCGAACGGCTTTGTCTTTGTAGCCGGAATGCTGAACGGAGCTTTCAGTGTCGGTGCCGTCGATGCCACCACCCATTTGGCGGAAGAGATTCCGAACCCGCAGCGTAACGTCCCCATTGCTCTCGCGCTACAGCTGAGCATCGGCTTCGTCACCGGGTTCTGTTACTTGGTCGCCATCATGTACGCGATCAACGACTATGATGCTCTCTTCGAATCTCCTTACCCGATCGCCGAGATCTACCGTCAGGCTACCGGCTCCGCCGCCGGCGCGACTGGCCTGCTCGCCCTCGTACTCATCTGTATCGGTCTTACGCTCATGGGTCTATACATCACTTGCGGTCGTACACTGTGGGCTCTTGCCCGTGATGGCGCAAGTCCCCGTCCTGCCCTCCTCGGACATGTGAGCCCGAGGCTGGGCATGCCCATGTGGTCTACAGTCTTGTCAGCCATCCTGGTCACGGTTCTCGGGGCAATCTACGTCGGTAGCACAACAGCCTTCAACGCTTTTGTCGGGAGCTTCATTCTTCTCTCGAGCAGCTCCTATCTCGCCGCTATACTACCTAACCTCCTTTCAGGGCGGAAGATGGTCGCGTACGGACCCTTCCACATGCGTGGATGGATTGGATTCGCCATCAACAGCATCGCGTGTTCTTACATGTTGGTATGGTTCGTCATCTACTGCTTCCCTTTCGCTCTGCCGACCAATGCCCAGTCGATGAACTACGCATGCTTGATATGGGGCGGTTTCACCATATTTGTTGGTCTGTGGTGGATGCTGGGTGCAAGAAAGGGGTATGAAGGTCCGACAACAACGGGCGGTGCCGTGATAGAGGCAGCATCTCACCACCATGTAGCTTGATTTAGTTCGAAGTCAAAAGTATGAACATCTATTCAATTGCAATGATTCGTACCAAACATATACCCACAGCTTATGCGTCCTTGCGAGTAGTAACCTCCTTATGACTAGCACCAACTACACAGACATGCATACCCCATGAAGAGATAGCCGCTCTAGCGAATATTCAAGCGATTTGAGCACAGATCTCTCCGCTCACTCGATGTCTCCGCCATTATGAGGAATGAAAGTGTCCGGACGAAAAGTTGTCCTGTGTCGATACGGGATTGATCTAAGGTAGCTGTTGCATGACAATACGACGGGAAAATATCTATTTTATGAGAAACGTCTTATGACACCTCAGCCGACCGCTGTGGCAGCGCAGAATCGGTTTCGCTCGGCTTATGAAGTCGTCCAAGCTATCAACCAAGAAAGCTACACCACAGCCCGTGTGAGATGATGCACAAGACTTCTTTACCTTTCGACTCTCACTAACACGTAGAAGCAACCGTTCAGATGAATATGTGCGTATCAGTGCTTTGACTTACCGGGGTTTCAGCAATGTGTCCGCGCGGAAGGTTTTTAGGTTCACGACGTGGGACAACGGGAACGGTGGGATTGAGGGGGGCAACTACGCAGGCGGCGAAATGATAGTCCGACGCGGAACGTCTACTAATACATCATTGACGGCAGATGTCTCAACCAATCGACACCCACCCCAACATCCCATCCCTCCCCAGCTCTGACACCCCGGGCCTGTCACCGGTACCATTTGATATAGGAAAGATCTCCCGTCAGTCAACTAGCGCCAAGCATCTGCCAAAATGAGAAGCAAGGCTACATCGTCTGCCTTGAGCTCATACAACGACACCGCTTATGCGTACAACCTCGGCACATTCCATCGCGCCGTGAGTACTTCGAGCCAGGATGCTCAGGTCTGGTTCAACCGCGGCCTGACGTGGGCGTATGCCTTCAACCATGAGGAGTCAGCGAGGTGCTTCCGGAAAGTCATTGAGAATGATCCTTTCTGCGCCATGGCTTATTGGGGACTCGCATTCGTCCTTGGGCCCAACTACAACAAGCCGTGGAAGGTATTTGATGGAGAGGACCTCGCCGATACGACCAAACGCGCACATCACACGATCATGCAGGCAAAGAGCCACTCAGGCAAGGCTACTCCAGTCGAGGTTGCGCTCATCAATGCACTGTCATGTCGCTACCCGCAAGAGAAGCCAGCAGATGATTGCTCGAAGTGGAATCAGGATTACGCCCAAGCCATGGACTCGGTCCTGCAAGCCTATCCTGATGATCTCGACGTGGTCGCCTTGTGGACAGACGCCACGATGAATGTTACGCCTTGGAAGTTGTGGGATTATAGGACTGGAAAGCCAACGCCAGGTGCCAGGACCCTGGAGATCAAAGATGTAATGGACCGCACTTTCAGGCTCAGAGGCTCGTTGCAACATCCAGGCCTCCTTCACTTATACATCCATCTGATGGAAATGTCACCAACTCCGGAAGCCGCCCTGACTATAGCTGACAATCTTCGCGGACTTGTCCCGGACGCAGGGCATCTTGAGCATATGCCTACACATCTGGACATCATCTGTGGAGAATACCGTCGCGCCATCGCGTCCAACTCTGACGCAATACGTGCCGACTCCAAGTTCCTCGCCCGTGAGGGTCCTCTTAACTTCTACACGCTGTATCGGTCGCATGACTTTCACTTCAGGCTATATGCCGCCATGTTGTGCGGTCAGTCCCGGGTAGCCCTTATAACTGTGGAAGAGCTCGAGTCGACTATTTCTGAAGATTTACTGCGAGTCGAGTCACCACCAATGGCAGATTGGCTCGAGGGCTTTCTCGGCATGCGAATGCACGCCCTGGTACGCTTCGGTCGTTGGGAGGCTATTCATGCTCTTGAACTTCCGCGAGACTCCAAGCTTTACTGTTCAACCACTGCCATGACACACTACGCGAAGGGCATAGCCTACGCTGTGCAGGGTCGGATTGAAGAGGCGGAAAAGCAGCGCGTATTATTTACCGAGGCAGTAAAACGGGTACCGTTATCCCGTTCAGTCTTTAACAACACTTGCTTGTCGATTCTCTCCATTGCCGAGGCTATGCTGGATGGAGAGTTGGCTTACCGAAAGAAGGATTACGACATCGCTTTCGCCCATCTGCGTAAGGCCGTAGAGAGAGATGATGCCTTGCCCTATGATGAGCCTTGGGGATGGATGCAACCAGCACGGCACGCGCTCGGTGCGCTGCTGCTGGAGCAGGGCCATGTCGAGGAGGCAGCGGCTGTCTATAGTGCAGACCTTGGGGTTGACGAAACCTTGCCCCGGGCTCTGCGGCACCCCAACAATGTCTGGGCACTGCACGGATTCTACGAGTGTCTGATGAAGTTGGGCAGGGTTGACGAGGCTAAGATCCTCAAGCCGCAGCTCCAACTAGCTTTGGCCGTGGCGGATGTTCCCGTCAAGTCTTCGTGCTTCTGTCGCTTGAAGACGGTCGATTGACAGGTGCGGTCCCTGAGGCCTCCATTCCAGCGTCGCCTCAGAGACCTTGAGAGACCACGTGCCAGTTTATGACGCTGGCTTCCAGGCGAGGAAATGGACGGTGTAGTGAGATAGATCATTAAAATGCACATCTTTAGGCTGACAAGGGCATTGGAAGGAACGGACACGGGCATTATGGGAAGGGACTGCATCAATGGAAAGTATTCGTTTCGCGCTTTAGCAGAAGAAGAAGAAGAGACTCCTTTTGCTTCACTAGGATTGCAACCTGCTTTGGAGATGGGTAAAGTTTCCAGGTATCCAGGTGTCAATATGTGAATGCTTTGCGTGCATGCGTGTGGGATCCGTCTTCTCTAAGTCTTGTCAGTTCCGTGACCAAGTCTCCCTTTCTTCAAATATCCCAAATGATGAATTCACCATAAGGGGATTGATTTCACTGTTTACTTCGATCTACAAACGGTTATCAAATTCTACATTACACAGAGGTATCAGTTCTTCAGGTTCCGAAGCAGAAGCCCAACTAGTTCATGGTCAGTGACAGTGGGTCAAGGCCGACGCCTTGATGATTTACGGACTTCATTCTGCCCATCAGTTTTGCAAGCTCTGAAGAAAACATGACCTCGCATCGGCGTTAGGAACTTACACTACTACAAATGTGACGCCACTTCGCAAGCTTAGAAGATAGGGGAGGCCGGTGGGCGGCGGACTTCCAACTGCCTAATTGGCAAGTTCTAGGCCGGAGCCAAGAAGAATTGCCAAGTGATGCAAGTCTAAAGCTACCAATTTACCTGGAGTTACTCTCGGGGAGGGGCTATTGTGAAACATCGGTAGTCACTAAATGAGAGATTTAGCAACGGTTTGCAGACGCAAAGAGCTTCAGGCTGTAATTGCAATAGTTGAGTAGTCTGGAAGAGCCAAACTGAAACTATCCGAGGAACAGAGGCAGCACTTTTTACTCTAATTGTTTTTGGAGCGCCGCAGTTTGGATTAATGATGACTTGGAAGAATGAATAGTGTAAGTATATACGTGGCCTCCCGGTTGTAGTTGTATAGATATGTACAAGAAGTCAAGTAAGACTAGATCTAGCCCAATGTGAAGTGTTCCAAAGTCCTCCGGTGTGATCATGTAGCCCCTGAGGCGATGAGCAATGAAATCTACAAAACAATATGCCTCATTTGCTTAGCCGGAGCAGGTGCCAGCCTTGGAGGGTTCGCATCCACCAGCGCAGCCGTTGTACATCTGACACTTAGTCTTGGTGTCGGCACAGACATTCTTGAGGGTAGCGGTGTCCTTGTAGGTCAGGTTGATGCCGGCCAGCTCTCCGCCGTTCTTGGCGGTGACGCCCTCCATGTAGACGTTTCGCTTGCACTGAGTCTTGCACTATGCAGGTTGGAAGAGAGGTTAGCGGGTTTTGTCACGAGACAAGAGTTGTATATTCCAGGAATTATCGACTTACGTTTCCGCAAGAGCGGTAGAGCTTGCCGTAGTCCTCGACATAGTAGTTGATCTTTGATAACTCTTAGCATTGCTTATTTGAGAGCGAACATTAGTCGATCGATACTCACCACGTTGACGGTACCGCAGCCGTTGTGCTGAATGACCTTGTCAGAGGCGTGGTACGCACCACCACCGACAATCCAGGACTGGGTTCCAGCCTTGTCGTTCTTGATGGAGATGGCGTCCTCGCAGACGTCCTCGAACCAGACAAACTCAAGAGTGCAGTGTCCGTTGCAATGAACACCCTCAGCCTGGTTCTTGCCAATAATGGCGTTCTTCAGGGTGCCTCCGGCCTGGATGTAGAAAACGGAGTCCTTGTAGTCTTGGAGAAGGGGCATGTGTTAGGTACGCAGGCACAGCTAGGACGCGTACGATGGACATTGGCTACTCACCACCCTCGGACTGGCCACCGCAGGCACCGGAGCCGCGGTCGAAGCGCTGCCACTTTCCGTCGTAGACCTGACCAGCCTTGATCTCGATATAAGACTTGGAAGTCACGGTACCGGTAGCCTTTGGAACACCACCAGTGTAGCCGTTGCAGGCGAAAGCGCTGGGAAGGGCGGCCAACAAAGGCACCAGGCCAAACTTGAGGAACTGCATGATAACAAGAGTATATACACTCGCAGAAATAAAGAATGAATGTAGTAGTTGGTTTAAAGTTGAAAGAAGGTGAGAGTGATGGGCAGAAGGACTGGATGCGAATAGGTCGGACAACCCGAGGACTTATATGCAAACCTTCTCAAGGCAGAGGTTCCTGGTTCACGCAGAGTCTACCAATGCTGAAAGCTCACACTATCCCTATCGTAACTTGGCTACTCATCAGAAGAGTCTAGGCACAATAACCAAGTATCGCCTGTCTCAGGCCTAGGTGAGCGGGGGGTTTCCCGAGCCCGTGGGTGAGGAGACGACGGATCGCACGGGGATTTGGATCATTGGTGGACATATAAACAAGCGGGCCCGGGAGATGCCTGCATGGTTGCTTCTGCGCGATTCTTGTAGTCGCTGATGGAGTCACTTTGGAGATTTGCTCCGCGTACCGGCGTCTGCGTTGGAAACTTTGTTGTGTTCTGGTCCCGCAGAGTGATGTACTTCGTACCTGGCTTTCACTTATTGTCAACACTGCATGTAAGGGGGGTCACAGTACATACAATGAAACTCCTGGGCTTAGTTGGACCGGAAGGAGCCTGACTTAAAGGGAGAAGAAGCGCCCTCCACTGTCGACAGGACTCTGCCATACTGCAGATTGCCACCAAGCTCTGATTTTGCAGTGTACCTACAGATCGGTGTACCTACAGATGTGTGAAAAACTTGATCGGATTACGGATGACGGTGTGAGGGTGTGATGGTAAGTTGTTAACCTCTTCGGCGTCCGGCCAGATGCGACCCAATCGGACGGCAGTTCCGACCTCAAAAAGAGATTAAGCCATGTGGTAACGAACCTGGGAGCCCGACGACCAGGTTCTTTGCGCAAGGGGCCCCTCTGAGTTGGCCTCTCTTCAAGCAGCAGACGAATCAAGCGTGGCCAACGAAGGTGATACCGTGATCCTGCTGACATCCTGTCTTGGAGGCCACAACAACAGTGGTCTGTCGGCGAGTGTGGGACCAAAGCGAAAAAGAGTCCATTCTATCAAATGCATTGTTGTTGGTGGTGGTCTGTAAGGCGGAGTTGCCAAGACTCTTGTGTGCACAATGGGATGGATTGCTGCAGCTAACAACCTAGTCCGGTGCTGGATGTTGATTAATGCCAAGAGTCAAACTCGCCCCAAAGACTCTTGTTCGAAAATTGCCAGGGGAGCTTTGCCCCGCACACCGTTCTTTTGGACAATGTTTTTCCATCATTCCTATGGCAGTCTTGCGAGAAAAAGAACTCACCGATCCAGTCGTTGTTCAGGACAGACTCTCCTTGAGAGTATCATCGGAAGCGGACGCCATCCGCCGGCCCCACCGCGACCGAGACCGAGGACCCATGTCATGTTCTCCGGGAGTCTGTCTGACCATGCCTAACCTTATCTAGCACCCATGTTGCCGCCAGTGTTCTGCCAGCACGTTTGGCGGCTGTCATCTTAAGTTTTGAGGCAGCCCTCGCCTACCCTTGCTGCCATCACCTTATTCTTTGGCATCCTGACCACCTTTGATCGAGGTCATTGGGTCAATATTTACGCTTCCCACGTGCCCAGCCCTTGGGACCTGCTCATTGTCTCTTGCTCACTCCAGGGGCAATTTGGGATTATCTCCCGCTTTTCCCACATTTGAGGGTCCGTTTCTGAGGCTATGCTGGACTTCAACCCGGCTTCTCTCCGCAACGCACAGGCAGCCGGGCGAATCATTCTCTTCCCGCCGCCTTGTGGGCTTTGAAAATGGCCATATTTGCCCACCTCGCCGTATTATGGTATCCATTTCACCTGAAATTTTTAAACTGTCAACGGACGCTCCGTCAGTATTGACATTCTCGGGAATGGAGAACATAGCAATCCCATAGTTCTTGGTATTCCCATCAAACACTCACTTGGCGCTTCCAATTGAGCTTATCCCCGATGGTTCTTCTAGGCTCGTCTTCTGTAACATGGCCAGACATTCCATATTAGACAAAGGGGTTGACTTCTTCCTTTCCACTCCGGGCTCCCTCCTTTCCAAATACCCCACAATCTCTATATGCAGACCCAAGGATATTTGAGACCGTCGCCTGCATATGGCTAAGGGTCAAGACTTCGGCCGACTTTGTTGACAATGGACCCAAACGAGGACTGGCCGGACCCTCCGATGAGCTTCGTTCACACGATATCGCTTAGAGAATGGGGCCATCCACTTAGGCTCATGGGCTACCTCTGTCGAATGTGCGGACCAGCGGCCTCCATGCTTTAGCCACATAAACAGCCTTGCTTGGAAGACCAAGTGAGGAGTTTTGAGAGGGAAAGGGCTCATTTTGGCTCGGGGGTTCCCCACGTTTGTTCGCCGCTAGAGAACAAAATCTCCTAGCTTGACGCGAGCGAATACTGACACCACGAAGTTTGGCAGAAAAAGTCGGATGGTGTCAGCCTTCGTTACCAGTCAACACCCAGCGCCCGTCTTGCGAGGACCTTCCGCACTGGACCTGTGATTGTCTGGCTAAAGATTTCAGGCCAACTTCTCAAGCAAGTACACTACCTCCCCACAGAACACATTTTCGAACTCATATGGCCATCCTGGCGTACTTGGTAATCTATTCAGTCTGGAAACTGCCTTATGTAGCGCGACCTTGATAATACAGGTGAGGGGCGAACTTCACTCATCCCTTATTGAACCCTGCCGCCAAGCTTTCTGCGATACCACCGCCATGGAGACCGAGGTCTTGGCAAATCTCAATCCATTGATTTTCACCTGGCGGCGAGCGCTCACTGCAGGACTGCCACCGACCTTTTCTCAATGCTGTCGTTGTCGGTCACCTTTTGGACTCTTTTCGAGGTCTGCCAATTACGTCGGCAACATGAAATCTGGCGGAAATTGGACCCAAACTTACTTGGGGAGTCTTTTCTCTTTCGTGTCATTTCTTTCCCAAGAAGTTCTGCGAATGCGATCATGACCCGCAACCCACTAACTCGAAGTCGGTCTTTAATGACTAGACCGAAGGCACCGACTCGAGCAATACTGGGTATAACAGATCGGAGAGCCGAAGTACTCGCCAACCAGAAGCCGATCCAAAGAACGGAAATGTTCGCCGTGATACTGACGGTACCGTTGCATCGTGAGTCAGTACACATGACAAACATGTTTAATTTATCCTCAGGACTTCTCGGTCGAGGTGCCCCTAGGATGCCCGTGATTCATTGCCTGGGATTCCCCTTCCAATTGGATCTTCCTCCGATCTAAACTCTATCGCTTGCCACTCTGGCGTTCGAGTGTGACCGGATCATCTGCCGCCCCCAGGTCGGGCAACCTAAATGAGTAAGGGCGAGCAGGGTGAGCTACGCATCTTTGCAGGATAAGTTTTCTCGCCACGGTGATTCCGTTCACTAATACCTAATCATACCACGTTGTATGATAACCTACTAATTTGAGAACTAGCTGGAGAAACACTAAAAAAATATCTCTAAATACTGATATCATGAGACTGCTTTACTCAATTTCCACGTTATCTCGCTGCGCAATGCTTCCAGCGGACAAGAATCATACATCTATTCTGCTCTTCTGTTTCTCATTTACCTAACGTGCCCTTTGTTTGCCATTAAATGAACATAAGCTGAGACTGGCTTCGCTTTCCCCTAAATCCCTGAGGCTAAGTCTCGAAATATAATTGTAGCTCCTTTGGAACTTTGATACTGTGTTATGTCTCGAGCCAATTTCACGTTGAACGATCGGAATATACACACCATCGGGCTCTTTTCAGAACCGAGTCAGTTCTCGTTTTTTCACCATGGAAATTGACAGATGAACCGAAATAATTATCACAAGTACTTCTCTTCATACACAGTAAACCGATCACTCCATGATATCCATGATCTGTCTCATCCGTTCCTTGATCGTGACGATCTCCTGTTCCAGGCGGCGTCTCAACTCGGGGTTCTCCTCGCTTTCTGTCGCGATATTCTCATTCCTGATCAGGTCAAAAACCGACGTAATCGCGGCCAACCCAGCACGGACGATAGCTTGTAGCTCGATCTGTACGTTATCCGCTAAAAGCCTCATTCTGCTCTTGAACTCAATCATGTGGTTCTCAAACAGATCCACGCGACCAACAGCATTGCGGATAATCCTTTTACGTCTCCCATCACTTCCTCCTCCTACATTCAGTGCAATTAACAACATACTCTAATATCTGGCCTGTATGATCTCAACTTACCATATTCCGCGTTGCACAGCCTGTAAGGGTCTTCCATCGCTTGACCAAGTATGGACGTCCGAATGCCGGTAAGTGCGTCAATACGTAGCGAGCTATTTCGAAGGTGAGTTTGAGACCTTCCTCAGAAGATTGAGCTGCTTACTTCAAGTCAGCGCCGATTTCGTCGGTAAGATCCTCTACTTGGGACTCCATGATATTCTTGTGGCAGATCAAAGTTTCCTGGAGGAGATCGGTGACTACAGGAAAAAGCTCAAGCTCATTTTCTGACCAGCATTAGCGGAGTGATCCCAGTAAGTGATTGAAAGCTACTCACCAAGAAAATCCAGTGCCCAGTCCATCTGGCTCTGGATTAGACGACCGCCCTGCTCCAATTTAGCCGAGCAAAAAGTGCACACCGAGTTCCACTGAGGCGTCACATCCTCGGCCATGGTGCAAATCAACTCCTGATTCCAATCATGCCACCCGGCAATCCTGGTACGATGGTTCCCGAAATTACGACAGAACGCTGAATAGGTTCCTTCACAAATTTCTGAGTAAAATGTCACCAGGCATCACTTGCAAAGTTAAATCTTACCAGGCGCCCACTGAGATCCAGTTAGCTAGGCACATGTGGAAAGAAATTGAGCGACCTACTGGATGCCATTCCAAGGCGGCATTCGCCGCTGCAGTCATCCATGTATTGTTGCGACGATCTTAAACATTTGGAGTCAGACATATTGATGGTCTGAGGAGCAGGTAGACCACATACTATCATAGACTCGCATCCTGAACTCATCTTTGATCGACGTCCCAACGAGGCTAAGATCTGAGTTCCTTCTCGTCAACTCCTAATTACCGACTATCAGTCTAAAAATCCAAAGGCAAAAAGAAGTTTCTTGAGGATTCTCTGACCCTCTTCAGCCGAGACTCAATCAAATTCAGCGTGTCTCGAATATGGAGCTTTTGTTCAGCAACGGCGCTTCCTGCACCAGACTCAACCCACAATGCAGCTTCTCCAAGTATAGCTGGAATGTCGTTCTCGATATGTCTCTTGGCAATACTCAACTGACTATCCGCAATAATGCCGAGGCAGTGCTTTCGCAGAGCAAGGATACCGCTTAGCTGCAGTGATGGGAGGGCCACGTCTCTCGGCTTATGTCGTTCATCCCAGTATAGGATGTTGCTAACGCAAAACACAGCCAGGCTTCCGCCTCTAATCTTTTCTTTGTAAGTCGTTTGGAGTTGGCTGTCAACAATAGTGTTGCGGGTCTTGATCAGATACTCTTTCAGCCTATTGTGAAGGTCGGCATGTCAGCTTACACTGAGGCCAAGTTTCTGTACTTATTCAACAAGGTTGACGGCCGCATAACTTACTCGAATAAGTTCTTCTTCAAAACTGCACTGTTTAGGCGATGCGAGTTAGCGATAGATGCAAAAGCCTCTGTGCAGACGAGTCTCACTTAGTTCGCCTATGTTCGCTGTGGAGTTGAATCGATTCTCTTTGCTCCTCGTCTGTCAGTTCCGTCGTCTCCAACTCGTCAATTTCCGCTAAGCTAAGATTGATATCTTCAATCTTTGCCTGAGTGGTGGAGACTGCATCGCTCAGTTGCTGGATACGATTTGCATGTCGGCCGTGCCAATCCTTCATGGCTTCTTCAACTCGAATGTCCTGTGGCTCCGCCGTCAGCAAACCGCTTAGACATTATAACAAGGTGGGAAATTGGAGATTCTAAAACGTTCTCACATCGGACTTTGTGCAGACGATTCCAACTTTAGATAACCCTGCCTTCTGCGCAAGTTCAAAGACACTTTGCACACCGACATCTGTAGTCGCGCGTCCAATGTTGCATATGGCAAAAATCTCATCACATTCGACCAAATATCTTTCGGTGATAAGTCTCCGTGCCGAGTTGGAGTCCCGCAATCCTAAAATTCATATATTAGGGTCACTTGGGCCGTATCAAGGGATGCTTCACCTTACCAGGAAGATCGACGAGGATTAGACCCTTACTCAGAATATGTGAGGACAAGAAGACCCTGATCCCTGTTAGAAGACTTCACTCTCCGACCTCTGGAATGAGGCAAAACTTACTTGATTTTACGGACGAAAGGCCAAACAGCTGGCGTTCGTGTATCTACCGACTCGGACGTCAGATACATCAGGAAAGCAGCGCAACTATCCCGCGAAGGCTTTTCATGTCTTCCTTCAAGCGGTAGGTCCATTCTTCGCAGCCAAGAACGAAAGGTTCTTAGGATAGTGGCTTCCTCCTCATTGATAAGGAAGTCTTCGCTCGCCAGCTGACCGCGAAACATGGACCGAAAAGTGTCTCGAGCGACGTTGGCCAGCTCTTCAAAATCGACAACTGTTGCCGCTCCATCATTTCTCCTTAATTCTCCCCCGTTCAGGTGAAACATTCGATAGGATTGAAGCAGTTGTTTTAATTGCTCCATGAGATCATCCTGACTGAACAATTCCACATCAATAGCAAAATCATCCCCGTCCTTATGGTGATACTCGGTAACAACGCAGGTGCATGCGGCCCCGCTATTGCTCTAGCATACGTTAACCGATGGCTGCGACTCTACGCACGGTCTTCTTTAACCTACTGTTCTAGCGAGATTCTTTTGATCCAGAAGGGAGTTCAAGACGCTACTTTTACCTGTGCTCGTAAGAGAAGGCCCCTTCGATCACAGTACTAGACGCTTACCAACGCCGGAATCTCCAACAAACCCAACTGTCCGCGTCGAAGGTCCTTCGAATTGGGACAGATCCAGTGCTTTGCCATGTAGCCGTCTGATTGTTGAATCGGGGTTGGTGTGAAGAGGGTTTTCTTCGAGAACATTTGCCAACTGGGTCATCAATGCCTTGGCGTCCTTGATGGCGCTTTGGACCGCTGGGTCGTAGAAGCGACTCTCTGGCAGCTCCTCGTCCTTGACTTCATGATACACCAGCGGTCCTTCAGAACGCCCCCGCGATCGACGAGGGGGGCGCGGGCTCAAGGAGATTTGCCTGAAGGCAGGCGTAGGATTGCTGGGTTGAGGACTCTGTCGCCCAACATCGTCGAACAGATTCGACAATGCGGCTCTAATCTCAGACAGCCCCCTCTCTACTGGCGTACGATCGAGGCGTTCGATAATTAGCCGATCCAGACGATCAGTAATGTTTCCAATCTCGAAGGAATCCCGAGCTGGATGTTGTTCCCCAGGGAGACTATCAGCAGCCCTATAGGGGAGTGGAGAGTGTGGAGCTGATGCCAGTGGAGAGGTTGATACTGAGGCAACCCCTGGGCGAGTATAGGTTGTTGGGGCACGAGGAATCGACGCTCCAGATAATAGAGGCTCGGCCCCTGCCTCAGTCTCAATTGAAGGGATAGGCTCATCAGGAGACACTCGGCTCGGCAATATTAGGTCCGGAAATAACGTGTCACTTCTGACGATAGATGGAGATCGACTCGACTCAGGAGTGAAAGCTGGGGCAGACGATCCCCGAGACGTCGTCGATGCTGCTACTGACTGGTGCCTGTTTGGAAATGAAGCCGGCGGAGAACCTGAGATCATTGATTCCTGAGGAAATGATGCGGTCCGAGGCGGGGGTTCAGAAGCCGCAGCCCTTGGGGGATCGGCCGTGGCCGAGGAGGATTGCTAATGGTGATATTCCAACGTTAACTGAGTGGGCTTCCTGGCGGAAAGGATTGATACTGGGGTTTTGAGGAGAAGAACTCACGACTCTTGACATCCTTTGGAAGTCGGCGGCGACACAAAAGAACCACGAAAAGCTGTAAATTCGGGCGCTTTAGTCGGGTGAGGGTGCTGCCCGCCTCTTCAAATAAGTTGGTGCTCCGTTCCTCCCAAGCCGTCTCATTCAGGCTAGCCCGAAAGACATAGCCTCATTGCGGTTGAATATCCTATTACAGAGACTGATTCCGTTGGAGATATCTATTCTGGTAAAGCAAAATCACCCTCGCGGTGAGGGGATCATGCAGGCGAGGGCGGCGCAGACCTGTCCTGTTGGTTTCAGCTGCATACCCCGGGTCGTCGACCGAACCAACATGGATGGGTCAAGCGGGCGAAATAAGCGCCAACAGATTCTTTGGACCATGATATGTGTGACACTGAGTCAGTCACTTGCAGAATTCTGATTCTTGGGTTGGATTCGGGCTTATTAGCACCCCAACGAGTCGAGAAAGCCGAATTAGACTTGTAGTCGCCAGGGCTGTTGGCTTTTGTTTTAAGACGCGACCAGAAGGTCATCAGCGCTTAACAACAACTAAGTTTCTGAGACTTCCCCCGTGTACACAAGGCCATCAAGTTGCACGTACAGCCTTGTATGACCATGAACGGAAGAATGCTAGATTCGTTGTTCAGCTCATATTTCTATGATGAAGAAACCCCTGCACGGCATTGTGGAAGGACAAATACCCATATTTCAGGTAAGTGCAGTGCTATGTAGTCTATGTTCTCCTTCCGAACTTAACAGCCCCTCGTCTCCAAGATCTGAATTGAAGCATGTCTCATAGATCGATAAACGTCTCTGTGACGCGCGACTTTCCTACGTTCCCTGTTCACTTTGTCAAATCCATGGTTCGAACAACTAATCGTGAAAATCGATCCGTAACAGTAGACGTTGGAAAACATCGTATTGGCAAACACAATCATGTATCAATACCGTTTCTAACATTATCCTTTCAACTATTGAAAACAGGCGGTCACCTGGCTATGAAGGCTCATCTCTAGCTTTGCTAATAACATACTTCAAAGAGGCATCAGAGCCGGTGTTCATAGACTCAACATGTGGCATCTGTGTCCCAAATCCAGCAAGCGCAACATATTTGCCTAACGAGTTGACGCAACATTGGGACTCTAAGGGTTCTCAAACGACCTAACTTGTTTTTCCTTTCGAAAGCTAATGCACATTAAGTGGTCAACCAGCGAAACCTGAGAGGCTTGTATTTAGTGTATCAAGGAGTTCGGATCACTGTTCAGAGGATGCGTTGTACCGTTCAACTGAGCTTCAACATCTCTAATTGAAGACGCTCCCAATAGCCAGCGGGCTTCATTGAGATTCAAGTACCAAGTGACACGGAAGTAAGCGTTGGCAACATGGTCTTCTTTCTTTCGAGTTCATCACCTCCAAAATGTGTATGACGTTCTTTCGCGGCTCTGAGATTTTCTTCAGTGAAGACTTGATGTTTCAAGAACCGGTTAGTCTAGTTTCGACGCACGAGGCTCTGAACTTGCTCATTCGATTCTCATCAAATTTCGCAGTGAGCAGATGCATCCTGAATTACGACATATGGTTAGCAGGTAATGTTAGAAGTACTTGACGCAGCGACTCTCTCCTATATCACACTTGCCAACTAACACCTTCAATTCCTTAGAGAGACTCATGCAAATCGGGGTTTGTTGGTTACAGGCACTTTGCAGCCGAATGTCTTGATGATTGACTCACTACCCCATAGTCCTTAGCAAGGACGTCGACGCTTCGGGAGTTGAGACCATTGAACACCATATGATTCCAGTACTATGTCTTTGTCTATCGATCTGAATCTCAACCTAGTTTAAACATACAAATGGACCAGCAACCGTGGTGCTGTCAGCCATGAGCTCTTTGGCAGAACTTCACCTCTGACAACTTTCTCGGCATGACTATGTGCTTGACAAATCTAGCCTACTATCAACTTCTTACGTCTACTTATATTTCCCTGGTTCTAGGAAATCCAGATGGGGGTGCCGCTTTAAGTAAGAGAACATATGCTCCAACGTTCCTGCGTCATTTCTCACAATCAGTAGATCTAGGCTAACTCCACCTACAAGACTGCACATCACTTACAAAGCTTGAACTACATTATCTCGAAGTCAGAAAGAGAATATCAAACCGTAGTTACCATTGGATATACCAAATAATGGTCCAAATGCTTACATCAAACATGATTGTATCGATGGCAATTCCTTTTGGGGAGACCATCACTTCAAGTAAGGTAACTAACTACACCTACCTCGCTGGATAGTAGATCAACTCAGGTTTTCACGTAAAAATGTGAGGACCTCAGTAAGGTAGTCAAGGCTACCTCACAAGTAGAGACTAGAAGTACTGCAATCTGCGACACCTGGGTTATGTTTCAATAGCATTTTACTCACAACCCAGGAACCAGATCGATTGGACAAACAAAGCCGTCCGTACATATTCTATCAATTAATTAAGAACAAAAGATCACCAGGACACAAAGCCCCCAGTAGGTCCATCTCTCAACCACAGACACCATCCTCTATCCAGCATACAACCTACGCAGTCTCACCTCTATGACTGAGCTTTCAAACACAGCGCAACAGACTCAACCCGCTATTACGCGACCGCCCTGATGTCAACGCTAGATGTGCACATTCAAACCCCAATCAACGTGATCGTAGGTGCTCTCTTACCTCGTCCGTGGTCCCACCTGAAGACTTACTCCTCTCCGGTGGTCTTCCCAAACTACTTTGCCTAACATACGAGGCAGTAAATAAACCCTCCTTCACGGACCCGGCGCTAAGAGAGGGGAAAAGGGGAAGAGGCGGGGAGTGTCTTGCGAAAACGGCTTTGCTCACCCCAAGGACTCGGCAATCGGATTTGGTTCTCCCAAGCTTCGATCTTGGCAGATGGAGAGCGATTCAGCTGAGAATGACGGGGTTGAGCTTAGAACTGAAGAATAAGTTCCATCAACGACAAACGGCATCAAAAATAACGCTCCAGAACCACAAGTTCCTCGATCGATCCGGTTTTCATACCAGGTTCCAGACCATTCCAAGTTTTTCTCCCCGGGGCTATGGAAGACGGCGGACGGAGTTGTCAATGAAAATCGTTCCTCAGCTCCGCGTGCGTGGCTCCCATGGGGGGTTTTGTGAAGATGGTGCGGCGATATCTACGTGCCTGACGATCTCTACTCCCACGAGACAGAGCCGCGGAGGGCTTGGTGGAACACGCGACCAAGTAACCAATGGAACCAATCACCATCGAACAACACAACCTCCGACAGAAATTACTATGGTCCATTTTTCCGAGCCCCCAGCAACGCCAACGAGAGATCGAAAAGCCTCTTGGGGGTTGGTTTGGCAGCTCGGGAACGCACACAAGCTGAAACCGCCACTTGCGTAGTTGGCGTCGAAAAAGGCGCTGACAATTGTGGGGGTTTGGGGAATACTTGATGAGAAATAGATTAGCCGAGGTGGGACGACGTCAAGGAAACAACGCGTAGTAGTCGCTTGCGTTTAACAGATCGAGATTGTGGGAGAAATTGACGCATATTCAACCCGGGGTTCTCCACAGACGCGTCGGCCATGTCGTTGATGATGAGCACTCGACACAGCCGGCGTTGACAATGTTGACAACGAACAAAGAAGAGACTGTCACTGCTTTCTGTGGTTTGGCCCAAGTCGAAAACATTCTCAATTGAGGGTATCACTAAACGCGTGTGTCCTGTTTGCCTTCCAAAAGAACCGAATCATACAAATAGCGAACAAGTTCAAGGGTCATTAGTACCCGCAAGAAACCACCTATGGTTCCTATCGAAATCTTGATTCGCGATGAGATCTTATCCGCTCAATCAGCCAAACTAATTAACCCCAAGGGGGGAAGACTCCGGAAGGCACAGCTGGAGCTTGCGTCGCCGGCCGGCCGGGCAGAAAAAAACACCAACGAAAAAAGTAAAATGCGTAAAAGGTCTTCGTCAAATAACTCCACAACAAGGCCGGCGCCGTTTCGGGCTATGCGGATCACCCGGCTTCCGACGCTAGTCGTTTTCCCCGGCGAAGATCCTCATCTCGGGCGGGTCGGCGAGCGAGGAGGAAAAGGAGGAAGGGAAAAAAGTGGAGCGATATCTGTCAGGAAGTTGTCGTTTGGTTCAACCGTTGCCGTAGCTTATCGTCTATGAACCAACATTGAATGAACCGAACCCCCCCCTCCTGCCCGCGTCTGTAAGGTACTTTTGAAGATTCGAGTCTTTTGACGTCCAAGTCCCGCTGTTTCCACTTCGCTATTGCCAAGTTTTCGAACTACTGGCGGTCTGGTAGTTAGTCTTGGAAGACGAGAACGAAAACGAGGGAGTCTTTGATGCAACTGTTGACCTGGGCATTGTGAGTCTGTCCGTCTACACCGAAAGATTGTCTACTTTTCTCAATGTTGAAGGGACGTGTGCTGGAAGCGCATGAATCGTGTAGAGCAGATAGCCGTAACGGTCGAAGCCCGCGCTAATCATGGAGAGGGTGAAAGACAAGCAACGGTGAAGTATCAAAGCAAGGATGATCAAAGAAACAATGGTATTACGCTTGATATACGACAAAATATCCACCCTGAGGGTGCTAGGTTACACTTCTAGCTCTACATTCGGGCCTCTCACAACTCAGCACTCCGGTCCGTTAGCGGTCTATTACGCGCCAGCACCAGATCCACCAGCTCCTTGCCGGGGAAATCGATAATGACGATACCCGTCATCCCGCTATCCCCCCGGTCCGCCGTCGCGGCGAGCCAGTCGCCGGTGCGGTCGTTGATGCCGGCCACCGTCCGGTTCAGGTTTCCCGCCGCGGCCTCGATGGGCAGCACGCCGACGCTGGCGCTCAGGTGCGCGAGGTAGAGCACGCGGTTGGCGTGCGGTTTCGCGGTGGCGGCGCGGCGGAGGGCGTTCTCGACGGCCTCCCACTTCATGTACAGGTGCTCGACGCTGGGGATGATCCAGAGGTCCTCCAGGACCATGTCGGCCGACTCCCAGATGACACCGTACGGGCTTTCAGGGCCCTTTGAGGGGAAGTTTTGCAGCAAAAAGATCTTGCCGCGGAGTGCACCGAGGGTCGGGTAGGGCTTGCGCGGGTTGTGCTTGCGGAAGTGGGATTTGGCGCCGGGGGAGGTGGCGGTGGAGTTGTGCAGGTAGTAGTTGAAGGCGTCCTCAAAGGTCATGCTGTTTGTGCCGAGGGGCCTGCCCTCCTCCTTGAGGCGCATGACGATGGTCTCACTGGGGTGGTCGTCGAGGAAGTCGAAGAGGGTGAGGAGGACTTCCGTGTAGGAGTGGCCCGTGTACATGGAGGCGTGGTAGATCTCTATGGAGTCGTTGACGAGGCGGCCCCGGATGTCGAGGTAGCGCATGCCGGCGTGCAGCTGGGCCGAGAGGTTGTGGTTCTGGCATTGGAAGACCTGATTGGTGAGGTCGTAGGTGAGGGTGTCGTGAGTGCCAGGGATGGAGAGGGAGGTGAGGTTGGCCTCATCCGGGATGGCCTTCATCCATTCGGCGTGGTCGGCCTTGTCGACGTCGAAGGAGTAGTGGGATTCATAGCCGCGGTAGCAGTGGTTCTTGGACTTGACGAAGCAGGGGGCTAGAGAGAGGAGGACGGAGAAGAGCGCTGAGACGAGTAGGAAGAAGGAAAGGACGTAGAGGAGGGGCATGCAGTGGAAACGCATCTTGTGAGGCTACACCGCGGTCTATAAACCGCGGGTGTGTGTGTGAGAGTGTGTGATACAGGGCACGCGTAAGTGAGTGAGTGATACACACACTCGTTTGAAGTGAGTGAGCAAGTGAGCGGGATGGGTGAGGTTGTACTGAGAGGCAGAGACGCGGACGGGGGGGTGTGATCCGAGAGGTCCGCGATGCACGGATGAGGCTCCTCTCTCGGGTGAGACGCGGATGACGGAGCTCCTTGCACCTTGTTTGGCTCGCTCGCGGTGCGGTGCTCTGCAGGTCTCCGGGACGGAGAGGGTAGCCCCGCAAGGCTCGGCAGCAAAGTCTTGTTGGAACCGTTGAAGAAAAGGGGGATATGCCCGAGACTCGGTTCTTTGAAATGACGTCCAATTAGGTACACAAGAAGAAGAAATGATGTACAAACAATAAACCCGAGTCTCTCACACCTTACTTCTCCCACACACTCTCCACAAGAAAGTAGTCAGAAAAAGAGAAGGTTCAGGGAGGGGGACGGGGCGGGGACATGTGAGGTTCAGATGCTTTTACTGTTGAGGGAGACTCGAAGGTGAGAAGCGAGAATGAGAGTGAGAGTGAGAGTGAGCCTCAGAGCTTAGCCGAACGTCACGTCACTGGTTTCCCCCCGTTGGAAGTCCGCGGTGGCTCACCTTTGGGAGGGCCCACGTGCGCCGCATGAAAATGAATCGAAGACCGCACCAAAGTTGTTCCGGAATTGCCTTTGC
The DNA here is from genome assembly GCF_027942845.1 of Colletotrichum fioriniae. Taxonomy (NCBI): domain Eukaryota; kingdom Fungi; phylum Ascomycota; class Sordariomycetes; order Glomerellales; family Glomerellaceae; genus Colletotrichum; species Colletotrichum fioriniae. The sequence goes on along the minus strand of NW_027076844.1, from coordinate 674,665 downwards.
CTCCGGGCGGGCCGCGAGCAGCTCAAAGCGCTCCACCATCTTTTTTGCGGGTTGCCCCTGAGATTATAGGGGTTATCCCGACATTGGGGGAAGTAATCTGAGAACTTGAGAAGAGGTCGAAACGTGAAGCAAGCCGTTTGAATCCATCACGAAGATATCAGCATCGTGTGCGACTGTGCCAAGGACGGATACTAGTACCATAGGTACGGACACCATATCTCTAAACCACTAGCTAGGCGATAAAACCAAGGGATCAGCACATAACGTCCACTGCCCAGGGCCCGTAGGTCATGGCGACACAACCGTACTATTGCAGGGCAACGCTCTGCCCCGCGTGCGGCATCGGCGGGAACAGCACGCGGCCGATCCTGGCCCGGCCACCGCCGAAACAACGACAGCTCGGCCCGCCAACCAATCCTCAGCCAGCCCTCGGATAACCTTTCAACTGCTCGATTGTCATGGCTTATGATCAGCTGTCTCTGTCTTGTGTTCGCATTACTCCCCTTCGCCTTCGACGACAGCTTCACAAGACGACTTCATCTATCCAGAACTCGAAGAGTGTCGCACTAAAGGGTATTGGAAAATGGTGAAACCACACGGGCAACATGCGGTGAGTCGGGCATGTAACATCACACAAGATAAACAAAGAAACAAGGCCAAAAACAAGTTGTTGGAAAAAAGAGACATGCAAACGCGGCCAGCCGGCATGCCGGCACCCCGGCTCGATGGTCACGCATCTTGTTACTTCTCCTCCCCCCACGTTTGTGATAGGCAAGGTGGTTGGTACTGGCGACCGTTGATCAGTGATGGAAGCAATCCCCCGCGCTGCCTTTAAAACTCTTTCGGCCGGTATACTAAATACTCTGGCCTGTGAGTCCTGTCGAACCGCGAGATAGTTTGTATCTGCAGTTCGCGGACCTGTCTTACCTGGTGCTGCTTCACGCACGCTCTCAGTCCATTTTATGGGTTCACTCCCGCCGCCGCAACCGCCGTCGCCCGACGTGAGTCTCACGTCTTGCTTAATCATAAACAAGAACCTTTCCAACCTCTCTGTTTTCATCATCAGACTCATCCTTGGACCAACTATATTCCACAAAAGCACACATTGAACCACAAATACCTCTCAAGGCCCTGTCCTGTCAACGCGCATATCCGCTGCCTGATGTTGCCCCCACCAAGCATCTCTCTCTCCACCGAAAGCGGGCAGTCACGCTGCACCCGTGCGGATGCGTACATGGTGTGACCCGCCGCCGCCTTACGCCTTGAAAAGCTCTTTTACTCTTATGCGTTTTTGGTATTCGGTAGATAATAGAGGCTTTCGAACACATATTGTCACCTGTATGTCGACCATCGGCGGTATCACATTGTTCGGTGGCTGGATGGCGGGGCCAGGCGTGGGGTGGCAATTGGAACAGAGAGGCCTGGAGGTCCGCTTCTTGCAGGATGCTGAAAACTACTAGTCGATTCAAGATCGAGCTCTATCATGGCGCTGTGGTGCGAATGTGTTGTTGTTGATACATGGGGTCCCTTACAATGTTGATATATCTCGCTTGACGTTAAAGTAGTCGCCAACCAGTGTTCAACACCTCAAAGGGTTACAATTGTGAGGCTGAAAGAGAACCAGAAATAGCTCAAATCCACTATCAAGAAAGCCTCCTCGTCCCCGGCTGAGCGATAAGACCCTCAGAGTTTTTAGCAACGACTGAGGAAAAGGAGGCTCAATCAAACAGTCTTGAGACGAAACGACGGGAAACCTGAAGGTAGGTTAGTTTGAAGCTATATGCCAATTCTTATTGGATTGTTAGGCGGTCGCAATCTTGACAGTGACAGTGACAGTTCCCATTGGCACCTTGTAATACGAGTCCTTTCTTTGACACTGACAGGTTAACATCGGGTTTCAGAAAAACGCCTTTCAGCCTGGTAGGTAGCTTGTGTGATTGCCACTCTCGACTGTGATGCTCCATGTTGATGACTTGATAATGATGAAGGTGGTTTGATGCTGACAAAAGACAGTTGTCCACGCCGAGGAATCTTTCCATCATGACAGCTTGAAGCTGAGCACCCAGCACCCTGATGAAAAGCAGTAGACTGCAATGTGACGGTTGAACACCACTCCTTTCTTGCCACCTATGTACCACAGGCTACGGCAGAACGTGCCGCGGAGAGGTCCCCCTCCTAGAGCCACAAGCCGAGCACGTCAGGACTTCGTAGTCATAGCTCCCCGTACAGCTTCAAGGTTTACTACTCAACTACTGTAGGTGTACAGCTATGCTCCGTGGCTCCGTACAAGTCCAACTCTCAGGCCCGGCATCGCATATCTTGGTCCGTGTTCGCGGCCTGCATCATTAGTCCCCGCGAATAGAAGGGGCAGCTTGGGGAGGTTGTAGTCAAAACTAGTGCGGTGCACGAACCCGATGAAGAGGGTTTCCATCTTGAACAATGGGACGGAGGGACGGAGGGACGGAGGGAAGTTGGAGGGTGGAGTGACAGCAAAGAGCAAATGCTGGAGAAGAGGATGCCGAAATCGCCGCCGTGGTATCGCAACAATCATCCCCCAAGCCAAAGAAACTCGCCCAAGAGACAAGGCGACCATGTGAGAGCCAAAGGGTGCTGCTCCCGCGAGAAGAAACATCTGATTACCGAGGATTTTTGTCGCCCGCGGAAACAACACAAAAAAGATGCGATGACTTTCTGGGTGAACCGCCGTATGCTCCCAGCTCCCCAAGACTTCCAATCCCGCCCCCGACGGCTTCATGTGATCCGAATCGCGCCTCGTATCCCCCCAATCTTTTGTCATCCAACCCCATCCCTTTTCGTATGCAGGCGTCGCGCTGCATACAACCCACCATCAAATCTGCAACCACCACCACCACCAACACCACCTCCACCACCACAGAGAAGGGAGGGGGAACCGCTCGTCGTTCACATCATTAAAAGGCTATTCGCCAATCGCGCGCAGAGGGTAGGTCCCTGGCGATTTCGACAACAAGAGCCTCCAAGAAAGATCGTCCCCACCCCCTCCCCCTTCCCATCCTCTCTACAATGTACATGCATCCATGCAGTCGCAATATGAACGGCGAACGGCATCTCGCTTGGCTGGTACACCGATTTGCAGAAGAGCCAAGAAATCCCAAGAGGTGACCAGCACTCGGGACACTGAACCTCCGTAGTCCATTAGTGCGAACGAGTCTGCGATCTTCTACGCGCTGGCCAGTCCATCGTTTCAATATTGCAGGTGCTAAATAGTGCGAAGGACTGGGGTTGAAAGCTTAAAGAAACTGAATCGTCAACAGATAGAAAAGGGAAGAAAGCAAAAAAGGTAGCGCAACGCCGCAAACCACCTTGTTCCTTGTACGGAGGAAACGCCGCGCCTATCGGGCCTTTGGAAACCAAATCTTGTTTCTTTGCTGCCATCGGTCGATAGCAGGTAGGACCTTGTCAAGATGTCACTCTTGCTTACTTACCCTACCGCAGGCAGTATAGCCTACTCGCTGCTCGCTGCCGCTTTTGCCCCCGCAGCCGACTCCGCATCCATTGGAAATGGCTGAATTGACTTTTGATTTTTTGATTTTTTTTCGAGATCCTCCCCGGGGGCCGGAGCGGATAGCTTTCTCTGCGGAAGCGATTCGGCCTTCTTGATTTGACAACTCCGTCCGCGACCAGAAGTTTGGATGCATGGGCAGAACACACACCCAAACTTGAACCAGCATATTGAACCAAAAGTGAAGCCATGAGTACGAATATCGTGCAATAGACTATCGCGCGGATTAGTGACCCCCTGTATAAGCCTGGTGATTGTTGAGGCAAAAGAATAAACCAGCCTCCGGATCCGGCGTCGCGTTCGCGCATCCAATTTTGCAGCATGAGGCCCGATTCGTGCCGTAATGGCGTGGCCTCTACGGCATGATTGGCCCCCTCTTTCTTCCAGGACGTTTTGTTTATCAGATGCAGATGCAGATGTAATCCATGAGGTTGGTGATACGAAGTCGAAGCTCGTCATGTGGTAGTGTATCATGCACATACTTAGTCATGGGGATGTCAGACCAACATGATGTAGACATGAGTTCTCGCCCCATGGTGTGCCCGACTGTCTATATCATGATGCGACAGAGGTGAGCCTTGACGGAATCTGTTGTAGGCCAGGCTGGGCATCGCACATGATGAGTGCCTTGCCGAAGGTCGGCGAGACTTGTGAACGGGGCCCCGGTCTCGATCGGAAGCTTCAGTCGGACGTGAACTTGAAGGTTTTCGGCGTTCCGGGGGTAGGATGGATGAGCGACGGGGAATATCGTGGTCCATTGCCCCCCAGCCATCCGTCATTGTCTTCTCTAAAGGAATAGCGACTACCGAACAGAAGCGTGTATATTTCTCCGGAATCCCCTAGAACAATTAGACCAACTACTGCTTGTGGCGGGGTTCTGGAAAACAAGTGCCGCAATATTCTGCCTCCTTGCCCGGGTGGCGCATCTTGACTGATGTTTCGAGATTACCATGGTACCAAAGGTTAGAACTTAGAAGCTTGCCCGCCACCCCTGCAGCTCCGGTTGTTTGGATGCATGCGACCATTGCTTCGAGCGTTGCCGAATGGGGGTTAAAAGCTCTCCAACATGCCCACGGTAATGGATTCACCTGGTTCCTCTACACCATGTTGGTGCTGGTAGAAGCCGGGATAATGAGCATTTCGTCCGGTGTTCCTTTCTTTGCGACAGACGATAGCTTCGATTTACCGTGCAGGGGATGTAATGAAGACCAGGATGACAAGCGTGTATGTCCAAGGCAAAATAACTCGGAGGGTGACAGTGGCAAACACACACACACTACTCAAAAAGCGGCCCAAGAGCTAAAGCAGCATAACCAAGTCGGTAAAGTACTGCCGCTTGTGTTTGGCGTCGGTGCTCCTGCCCTGGGAAGGGGGAGGCTCGACGATGCTCACAAATCAAAATCAATGACTCCCAACGAGCAAAAGGGGGACATACCCCTTTGCAGCAAGAGGATAAGGTACGGTAGTCAGGGAGAGCGTTGAGGGTGTAACCTGATGCGGCGGCTCAAGCCATGAGGGGGGCACGGGGGATTGCAACGGGGGCTTTTCCCATAGTAGCGGCAACGCTAATACGCATTTCGTCGTGGTACTATGCTGTTATCGGCGCGCCAGGCGAGTACGTGTATGGTGAATTTGAACGGGTGTATTTGGTGGGTGTGAGTGCGGGTGAGAACGTGGGACAGGAATAATTCCATGACGAGAATCAACGAAGGATGCGATCCGGCTGCTGGGCTGGCTGCCTTTGCAGATGAATGTGGCCTGGTATCTGGTAAGATGAATCATGGACGTGAGCCGAGAGAACCGGGCAGAATGAAGTGTAATGGTCCAGAAATGACTCGGCGTGCCAGTGGGCTCTGGCCTCCGGGTAACCCGCTCCGGGACCGTACTTGTCTATCAGCGCCAGCCCGTAGGGGCGGGCAACGACACCAAGCGAGAGATACGAAAAAAACAAGCCGGAAAGTGGTGTGAGTACGAAGGTATGTATTCGAAGTCTGGGATAAGATGAGAGCGTTCGCTGACAGCCTGGCAGCAATGAGACCTCCAGGCGCCATGTCAACGGCCAAGTGAAGTAAAGTATCATATAGCAGACATGTTATTAATGCCGTTTGCGCCCCCGAAATAACCGGCGGCCCCGGCCATGGTGTTCCTGACCTCGTATAGAGTGACTCCATGACTGCAAACAATATGGTTGGGGAATAGCCTGTGAAAGGTGACTGAGAGCCAACACGTAACCAGAGAACGAGCAGGACTTCAGTGCCGGATGAGGATAAGACGAGGAGACGGTAGCAACCGGCCTGAAGGATGTGAGAAGAACCAAATGCTGATGAGGTAGACCTGTTGTCACTACCTCAGTAGGAGAGCGAGCGAGTACGGGCGACTTGAAGTATTCTCAGCACAGCAACAGGTGCTCCAAAGACCGAGAAGCAGGATGAGACAGACGAAACGTGGCCGACCTGCACACAAGAACAAGCAAAGGTGGAATATCCGCAAAACAAATGTCAATGTGGAGTTTAGTGTCTGATGGTGGATGCATTCACGACTCAGACATTTCATGGGAACAATCAACAGAGTGGGCGGAATAAGATAAGCAACAAGATTGAAGGGGTTGATTTAAACGTCGAAATGTCCAACCACGTTGAGGCTTTTGGATTCCCCGGAGTCGCGGGAATTGGACTGCAATCAAGGCTCAAACATGACGCTGCAGCGCGCATCTCCGACATCGTATTCACCATGGCATGGTGTGTGTGTGTTGTTCTGTGAGTGTGTTGCCTCACTCGAGGCGCATCGATTAGGTATCCATCTATCCATCCATCCCTCACCGATGGAATGAGCGAATGAGTGAGAGCGAGGGCGGGCGGTAAAGCAAAATAGCATGTTCCAAAGTTGGCAGTGTAAATTGGATCCGTGGAGGCGCCCACCCTTGCTTGTGTCTGGTGTTTTAGCGACGAGATCATCGCTGTGGGGGAGAACTTTGTCGCTGTTCCAGCGCTTGGCTTCAGCTGGTGTTGCGCCGGGGGGTTTTGGGGGTACATATCGGAGTTGGGGGGGCTCTTGGGGCAAAGCCTGGAGGTTCTGGATGAGGGGGAGAGGCAGAGATTTTGAGTGAGAGACAGAGACAACTGCTGAAGGCAGCTGAGAGGGTGTCGGGCTACGGCAAGGAATGCAAGCATCATGCCTCTTGGGTAAACATGTCTAGTTTGTGTTGCCAGAGACGGCACAAGCGGCCAGAGAGACCATGTATCCCTCCGTATCACTGTTTTTTATGTTGTTTTTGTGCCATGCCAGATCCACCTATCAGCGAGCATAGAGACGAAAGGAGTCAAGCGCTTGCTGGCCAGTGCTTTCTGGAGCTTGATAGTGGAGAGTGACGACATTCAACATGGGCTCAGGGGATCAGGGGTGTGAAAGGAGCAGGGATAGAGGGGCAGGGGTTTCTTGAAGGTGCATCTTGGGAGTGACAGATCATCCATCACCCATTCGAGTCTCTCTCACTCAAGTCCAAGACCCATATTGCGTAGATGGAGAATAAAAATGAGAGAGTGACTGTGGTCATGGACAAGAAGAAGGATGGAGTTGGCGGCGGTAATAAACATTTGGCTGCCGCCGCGATGCCTGCCGCTTAGACAGCATTGATGGGATTGACAGACTCTCAGTCATCTCGACACGGCGGCGGGAGGAACGCAAGATTGAGATTGACGGACGCCGCGTCTGCTCATCCACTCACACAGCCGCATTGTTGGTTCGTTCTCGGGCACTTCTGTCGGTCCGTCCGCATGCTGCGTTTGATTTGGATGTTCGTCGAGACCCCTGCAAGCTCGATTAACTGCGCGCTGCCCACGACGCCACAACTAGTCTAAGCTACATCAGGCCGAGCTCGGGATGGATGCGCCGGGCGCGCGCGAAGCGGGACTCCTTGGGCTATTCTGTTGTGACCAGGATATCGTGTCGACTTCAGTGCCATTGGTGGGGGGTTCGTGGTTTTGGCACCTCTCTCGCTGATTGCACGTTGGATGGGGATAATTAATCCCCCTGCCGTAGGGCAGTTTGGAGAGTCAGGGAAACCAGGTCCAACATGGCGAGGACGGCGAAGGGTCGGCGAGCATCATATAAGCAGGGCAAAAAGACCCTTTGTCTTTTGGTGCTGACTGCTGAGTACGAAGAATTGGCTTCCGCTTGCACCTAGTTGTCGTTGTGCAAATTGTGTCGTCGTGAGAAAAGGCTTGTTATGCAGTTGGACACAAGTGGCATAGTCGGTATATCTATATCGCTCTCTGTACCTATCTATGTTAGCTCGCGGCCTTCACAAGACAGGCAGGAGGCGCACTTGCTCCTATCCCAATCACAGGGCTCATGGCCGGCCGGCCGACCACTGATCCGGATTGGATGCGAATGCAACGGTAAAGTTGCAACGTCGTTACACACATGCTTGGGTACCATGTGCGTGGTGATGGTCTTTAATATTTCTTCTGGCGTCTCTTATTAGGACAGTGCTCCGTAGAGTATTCGTAGCTTGAGGTGCTATGGGCGGCACGCATCCACGTATCGAGAGGGTTGTGGTTTGTCACTGAGCATGTTCCATCGACCGCCACCAGCATCGAGTTTGTCTCTGGCGGGCCATTCGCAAGCTCGCACGCGGACCGCAACGCACAACATGCGTGAGGATGATCCACTGGGTCATGCTGTTGGGATTCTCAGCTGTCGTGTTCCACTCTGATACTTGGAGAGAAGAGCATTGGCATTGGCACGTCCAATCGGATGAAGGATGGGATGGCCTCTCTTTTTTTTTCTTTTCTTGGATGTAATTGGGATGGAAAACGGTGCGGAAGTAATACGGATGAGTATTGTAAGAGAAACACACAGAGAAAAGAGAGCGCTCAGAGAGCGCCCAGAGAACGTGATCGAGGTGAGCTGAGGTGAGGAGAGATGTATGGACTGTGGACTGTGGACTGTGGAAGCAAGAACCACCCACCCCCGTCCTGGTTCCTTCCTGGTCCTGGTCACAATCAAATGGGGTCGTGTCCTTCCTGCCTGGTCCTGGTTTGACGGCCCCACTCCAGTCACGTCAAATCCACTTTTTCTTTATTTTTCTCTCCTTCCAACTGCAAGTTCCAACCACCCGCCCATTAGATTACTGCGTAGGCTTTCCTTCCCTTTCCAATGTTGCAACTTTCCTGGTGCTGCTGGCAGGTGCTGCCAGTGACTGTTGCTGCTGCCGCTGCTGCTGCGTGCGTCGTTCTTGGCTTTGGGTGGTCGTTGCTCGGCTCGTGCTCGCCTCATTCGTCTTCCACACGGACAGTTGCCATCCCATCATCCCAAGAAATCCACTCCATCACCGTCTTGTCTCTAGCGTCTAATCCTCCTGGCCCCCGCCCCCCCTCGTCCTCCTCGGATTTCCCAATTGTGCCATTCTAAGTTTCTACTGATACTCCCAATTCATGATCTTCCACGGTATCCGTAGCCACCGTGACACGCCCCCCTCCCCCATACCCAATCCCTACCTTTTCTCGCTCTCAGAAAACAACCTGCAGCCGTGACCTGGCTTCTGCCTCTTTACCTGTAACTCCTCTTCCTCGATCCACCGTCTTCTTCGATGTTGGAATCTTCTCTCCTTCTCTCTTCTTCCTTGCCCGTTCTTCTTCAGCCTACGGTGTGCCTGCCTGGCTAGACTCCATTCGTTTCCCTCATCCTTTTTTTTCGTCACTATCGTCAACTTTTTTCTCTCTCTACACTAAGGTATTCCTAGTGTTCCCACCCGTTCTTTGTCCCTGTTGGTGAACTTGGTGAAGCAAGCATCCCCCGGCAAAAGCGCGCGAGAGAGAGAGAGAGAGAAACTCACAAATCTCTGTGTTCGTACAGAGAGGGAACACACCACCACGATCGCTCCACTGCAGCTCTTACCTGCACCCAGTCTCTCGTTTCCCTTCCCGGCCCTTGCTTGCTTGGGTCTTGGGTCTTATTCCTCCAGCTAAAGTACTGTCGCTGCTAGCCTGCTGCATTTGCCCTGCTGCCGATGCCGTTGTAGCTGCAGATACCGGTTAATACCTTACGAATTGCATTCTGCTGCTTCTGCTGCTCGGCACCAACCACCAATTCCACCTCGCTCGCTCGCTTGTTCCACTTTCTTCCCTGCTCTTGCGGCTTGCCTCCTTCCCTTCGCTTCCCTCCTCTTGGCGCCTGCTTCTTTTCTACCCGGGGCTGCCTGACCATCACCACTTCTCCAACATCACCCTCACTTCACCTCTTTCCTCCACACCTTCTCCTCCTTCCCTCCTCCTCACTCTCCTCCCCTCCCCTCCACCATTCGGACCACGAGCACATCACAGCAAGGTCGACAACCTCCTGGACGACAAAGACAGCATCAGCCCCGACTGATTGACAGACCCTGCGCATCCCTTACCCTCAGGCCACACCTTAATCGAGGAAACAAGGACGCTGTTCATTATTAAAAGAGGGAGGACCATAATTATACTCGGACTCTTGCGCACCCGGTCGTCTTGTTGCTCTTGTCTCAAAAGGTCCCCAATTCTTATCCTCAATCGTCGCGCTAGTTGTCTCTAGGGGCAATCATCTCAGTCACTGGTCCATCGGTGCTCGGCTAGGTGCTCTCGGCTGCCAGTAATTATTCGCTGCGTTCACTCTTGGGTTTTCACATCCGAACCCTCTCGCCCTCTTTCCCCATCCACACCTGGCGCCAACAAATCTTGTACCAAACGCCACGGTCCGGCCTACTTGCCTTCCCATTCTCTTCCTCCCACCTCCCGGCCTCAACCTCGTTCGAGTCGGCACCTATTTTGCGGCCTTCACCCTTCCAGTTCCAAGCAACGACAATCGATTCTCGAGATTCGGACCAGCTGCGGACGACAGTCAAGGTTCTTGTTAACGACTCCTGCGGTCTCCCGCTTGCCTGCGTGGTCGTGTAGGACAGGCACAGCATCTTACCTTTGGGAGCACCTTTTAACCTTTCCTCCCACCGCCCACCGATCGATCCAGACGTCAGATGTCAGCCCCGTGACCGTCTGACTCCAGCAAGTGTAAGTCCAGAATCCTAAGAAGCCCAGCCATTGGTCCCGAGGTTATTTTGTGAACCTAAAACCACTTCTTTCCCCTCAATCCCGAACGTCTATACTGACTGAAAATCACTCAGTACAATTGTCTATCGAGACGGATCTATCATGACTTTCACCGAACGAACGACGAGATGCTTGGGCATCTTTGCCTTGGCGCTATCATCATGGGCGACAATGGCACAGGCTGCGCCAGAACCCGAAATTCTTATGCCTCGACAATTGACGCAGAACCTCTGCTCTAGTACGAACACGGCATCCATGAGCGCAAGTACGTAGGAACATCCCCGTGGAGACATGATACGGCAAAGCTACTTGATTTGAGACTTTCAACATCCTCGGCCAGCTCTGCCTTTGCCTTCCCCTACCCTTGCATACAATGGCTAACTCATCTCTGTAATAGATCTCAGCACATGGCAGACGAACGGACTATGCACCGACTTCTGTCGAGACAAGAACTACGCCTTTGCCATTGTCCAGTGGCAGTCCTGCTGGTGCTCTGATGTCGCGCCGGCCGCGTCCAGCGAAGCCGAAGTGAGCGACAAATGCAACGATATCTGTCCCGGCTACGATATCGAGCACTGCGGCTCAAGACCCAACTACTACGGATACCTGACGCTGGCGAAGACTCCTACCAGCACCGCCGGCAGCGGAGGTGACAGCTCGTCGTCGTCCAAGGCAGCAGCCAGCACTACTACACAAGTGAGTACAATCCCCTCAGCCATGTATCGTGAATTGCGTGCGTGATTCTGCGTGATCTACATTCCCTACACGATCCCGAACCTCATCCCCAGACTCCATCGTCTCACCTCCACCACGTGTGATGCCTTGGCTTAATCGTCTGGAAACCAGGCCCCTCCGGCCCCGCCTGCAACAACCGTACAAGTCATCACAACAGTAAAAACTGAGACAATTCAGAACACAGTCACGCCCGATCCGGAAACGACGACTACGTCAACAACATCTGTATGCTCTAAAAAGTCCCAACAACATGCCGTGCCCGTAAACCTGCATTTGACAAATGAGGGGGTGTGTCACTGACACAAGCAAACGCTGACTGAGAATTTAGACCTCGAGTAGCAGCAAACCGAGATCGACAGTTCAAACGGTGACAGCCGACGGAACCGTGAGAACCATCTTCGTCACGCCGACTGCCACGGGCACCGAGGGAGCAACAGGTGCCTCCGAACTGACGCCCGGCAACCAATCATCGTCAAATGGACCTACCACCGGTGCTGTTGTTGGAATCGTGGTCGGTGTCATTGCCGCGGTCGTGGCCATCGCAGGACTGGGACTCTTCTTGTTCTTCAGACGTCGGAGACAACAACAGAACGAGAACGACAAGTACGACGAGCCCAGCCACCGTGGTAGTTCTGCTGGTATGACCGGCTCGCCACGAAACCCCGAAATGGTTGTCACTGTTGATGGAGGACGATGGGATCCCGATGCCTCAAGCGACCATCGCCGAAGCCGCCTTCTCGCTCACGACCCACGCCTAGACCCTCTCCCGAGAGGTCTCTATGTGCATAACAAGAGTGCAGAGAGTATTAACACCCTACGCGACGACCAAGATTACTCCCGCAAAGTTCACCAACCGGTCTTGCGGGCGACCAACCCGGATCCTGACACTTGAAAGTAGATGGAACGATCGGGCGGACCAAGACAACGAGATGCCATGCACTCGTTCACGACGTACACGAATTCGGTCCAGGTACCAATTTTCGGTCTTCGCATTGCGTTTTTGAGATACCAGGACGGCGTTTCCATTCATTTCACGACCCTGCATAGAAGGATTCCGGATAGGGGGGCCCTCGCGGCCACACCAGGCGTGATAAGGTTGATCAGCCAGGATCGACATCCGCCGCAGTACATTATGGGCATCAGGCCACTGAGCACGAACACGAACACATCACATGGGCAACACGAACGCAGAGGACGTTGGCTGCCATAATTTCAATTCTCTACCTCCCCTTTCGACTGGCGATTTGGGAATTGTCCACAGCCCAGAAGCGGACCTCAACATCGGCGGGTTTCGTTGCAAGGCCGAGCCAAGCGATCATAGACGAAGAGCCCTTCTTTCCCGGTACGAGAGTCGGGCTACGATTCTTATGGTATAACGACGGCGGCATTTGTACATACACGAGCGGGCCATGAGCCGGCAGCGAAACGATTTGGACAAGTCGACGACGGATGGACGATGAGATTGGTTACAAATGGTAGCAATTTTGGCACCGTTCCTCTTTCCAATGAGCACAAACTTGTGGGTGACGATGCATCCACGACACGTAATAGAATGTCCCGGGACTGCGGAGGTTGCACGAAGCTGGTCAAGCTGAGCCCAAGATGGAGGCCTCACGTCGAGGTTACAGGCTGTGTAGCCTGTCACTGGATGTCTTGGGCGACCGAACAGCAGACTGTGCACGATGGTCACTGGAGCGAAAGAAAAGTTCTATAGCTAGTTGCGACAATCATAATAACAATCGAACGCGTACAAATGATGCATGTCTTCGCCATATGATGTACAATGAGTATGTGATAATCACGACTGTCGCGTGGAATCAGACGCCGCTGTCTTGGGCGCCCTCCAAGAGTCCTTCTCGCTGGGTCGGACCGGGGCCGGCAAGGAAAAAGGCTCGGGGACTCGTGTGCGTATCGGATACGGGAGTACGGGGGTGGACGTTGCAACGGTGGATGAATCATTGATGGGCACGAATGGGCACAGGGCACAGGGATTCAGACTCTTTACTGCTAGTGATTGTTCGCGTAGAAAGCGTTGCTGTTGGAGGACAAGGTTGGTGGGAGGATTTCTGTTTGTGCGTTGTAAGGAAACCTGAAAACTTCGAGTTGTGTACTCCGTCGTTAGTGTGTTATAGAGAGGCAAGAAGATGGAGGGTCGGAAGAGGTACGGATAGGCCACGGCCGAGGGGGACGGACGGAAGCAGGGCGCTGTCGATCGCAACTTTTTGGATGTGGGGTGGGCTAGGTGCTCTGGAAATTCCATAGCCTTCATGAATAAAATCTCTTGCGTCAATTGTCATGTTGGGTTTTGTTTGTGCGTATGTGTGTTGATGTCATTGGTAATTTGGCGGCAATCAGATTTTGGGCACGATTGGTGTAGTGTAGGTGATTAGATGGTTTACCTAGGTGCTGTTTCATTAGATTTTAGGTGGGTGTTTTGCGGAAAAGCTTAGCGTCTTATTTGAACGCGAGGCGGAGCGGATTTTTCGGGGTGGATATGATCTGATTATCTGGATTCGGGATGTATGGTACCTTATAATGAATGGAGAATGGATGGGTTGTGATTGATTCGGAGATTGTGGGTATACATTTCACATGCCTGAGCTATGCTGACCCCCGACGGAATTGGTGATGGCAAAGTCCGTCCTTCGTCTGCTTTCTTCGTCACAAGCCGCAACTTGTAGAATGGGATGAGACTTGGGCAAGTTGAGTATCTCAATCATATCTGATTGATCCATGTGTTGTTTTTGTGTGGGTTTGCCTTGCTGTCAAGTTGTTAAAGCTTGGTTCCTCAGTACCGTAGATCTTCCCCCTTTTCCTAGTATTTCGGATCGGAGGTTTGAGATGAAGCTCAATCGAGTGCGGACGGACTGGCGTCATGCGCAAAATACATACATAGGTAGTAGCTATGCAGGATTTGGAGCGGATTGGCTGCACTAGGAGCTTTTAGTCTCCTACTGATCGGACGCGTTCCTTGGTGGGATGAGCTTCCAAGAAGAAGAGGCGTCGATAGTGGCACTATTCCTCCCCCTCACCTCCGTGACCCCCTATTTCACGATGAGAAATCGAGTACAATGTGTTTGGACTGCTCCGAGTATTTGATGGCGGCTTTGAGGCGTCCGTGTTTAAGTGGGATAAGCATACTTCCATCGAGCGACCATGGGAGCGAGGGATTGATTGATGGATCGATGGATTGATGGAAGGCTGCATGTTTCGAAACAAAACTACCTAGATGACGGGGGAACGGGGGGAAAGTCATTTGGGGCTGAACAGTAATGAGATTGTTGTTGGAGATGGGGGCGTTTTAGGTTGGTGGTACAAAGTCACCTGAAATTGAGTTTCGGGAGTGAGAGACATTGAAAATGGGCAAGGTAAGAGTGGAAGGGGGAATACATACCGAAGCAAACAAAGGATAATGAACAACAACACATGAATGATGAATGGCAGCCTGCGTTTGTTGTGTGTCTGCACGGATAGTTGGGTACCTCATGTTACCTATGAAGAAGAGACTGGGGAGGTTTGGTGACAGGAAATACGTGGTCGGTTCTCTGTATACGAGTAATACGAACAGATAAAGTTGGTTTGACTCGTAATTTTGATAGAAAGGAGAGCCAATGCCAAAACGAGATAAGCCTGGGACTGAGAACCACGGTAATGTCGACCAGGGCTGTATGGTATACGACGACCACGCCTCAATTGTGGCTGACGAGGTGGGAATAGCCTCTTTCTGATAGGCAAGAACAGAGAGCTTTTTTGAGATGGTAACTTGTATCGGGTTATCCGTACGGCGGATGTGCGGAAAGTGGGATGTCGTCGCGTCTCCAGGAACGAAAAAATGGAACATTGGGGGGGGCGGGCTTGGCACAATGGCATTGACTTTTTCTGCCTCGTCGTCGTGGTCCCGGAGCCGCGGTAATTAATACATAGTATGGAGTGAGGCAGAATTCGCGATGATGATTTTACGTAGCCTGTAAACACGGAGTAGTGGAAAATATGAAGTCTCTTTTTTTCGTGCATCGGGTTTCCCCCCGTTTCTTTGGGAGGCCTGTGACGTCGCATCTGTCAGTCCGTCCGGTGTTCGTCTCATTGCGATGGGCCGTGTGTTTGATCAGCCGCCTGGCGGCGGCGAGAGGGACGGAGAGAGAGAGTTTTGCTGTGCAGGAGACGAGAAGCATTGCTGGGACGAAAAGAATGACGTTGAACGAGTGTGCTCGAGGTTGATCGAGTCCCTGCATCATCAGTGCATGGCGGGCGAAATCCATCGTGCCGCTGTGCGTGCGCACCCGCTGCACATCCCATCCCGCGGAGGTCATATCGGGAATTTAAAGAGCCAGTGAGAGTCGGTCTTGTTGTGCTATTCGCTCAAGCCTTCGAGTCTTAGGTCGCCTAATAAGTAGGGATTGAATCTTTTTTTTTTTTATTTTTTATTTTTTTTAATCTGCTCTCCTTCGTTTCCAAATTCTAAAACGCCGCGCGGGAGGGACAAGATTTGAGGAAGGGGCCCAGGGGAGGGAGCCCGGCTGTTTGGCATTGGATCCCTGTTCATAGCCCGTCGCAGTGCTCCGTACGGGGAGAGAGAAAAAAAAGATTGAAATAAGAGATGGTAATGAGATTGCCCCGTACGAGTGACGCGTTCACATTTGCCCATACGACGTACGGATGGATACTCTGAAAATGTTGAATTCGCTACGTCAAAAGTGTGGCGTAGATGTTACCTTAGGTAAGGCAAACGATGCCAAACGATGCTGCAAATAGATGTCTTCGGTAATCGGCACTGAGCACAGCAAGGCAGTGACGCTCTTTTGCATTGAGCATCCGATGTTGGACAATGGAGTTTTGGTGAGGTGGATTTGAACAATGATGCTGTTCCACACGCGCCACGGACTGCGTACTGCGTACTTGGTACGGCTGAGCAGCCCAAAAGTCGAGACGAAGAGGGCCATGTGAAGGGGAAACCCCTGAAGGGCGGCGCTGCGTTGTCCCGGAGGCGGGAGGGATCTCGCTGCTGACTGGATGCCGCCGTCGTCAGCGGCCCTGTAATCTTAGCGCGTCCGCTCCGTCGTCGACCCTTGGCACTCAGCCACTTGGCCAACGGCCCCGGACTCTTTCCATTGCCTTAGCACCCACACCTTACCTTAGGTAATGCACCTCGAGGTACCCGGAACCCCTGGTCCCTTACCAAGTTACGGAGTAGGTACCTCCCACAGCTGGAGGAAGGAAGCAGGTGCCCGTTGCTTGCTTACCTCCTGAGTCCTGAGTGACGGGTTTGTATGTCTCTCGCCAATTTCCCCCCCTCCTCCAAGTTTGCGCTTTCGTCATTCTTCTTCCCTCCTTCCAAACCCTTCACCACAACGGCCGTCTCCTTGGTGCGCGTCTGTCTACTCTTCTGATTCTACCTTGCTTTTTTTTTTTTCTGTTTCTTGGCCGCGGGAATCCTCCATCGATTGGCCCAACTACCTTCTTCATACCACACTGTATTTTATTCAACGTCACACTCCCGATAACGAAAACCGACACGATACCCCGAACCCAGACCATCGACGAAAAGGAAAACCCCCAGCTGTAATTGCGCGACGGATCGTTAATATTTTTGTGGAATCTGGCAAGAGGAGGATCGACGTGCGACTACATTACTGGGCGCGGACTGGGGAAAGACATCCCCTTTGAACCACTCGACCACGATCCTCTAGCACCCACAGAAACCCACAAACATACTCGTCTCAGAGGGAGAGACACGGCGCGAATTGAAGGGAGAAGGTCACTTTAAACCGGTAGAATTATAACGAGCAAGTTATCCCGGAATAAGACTCCGTCGTCTTAAATTCGAAAACCGACCTTTTTTTCTCTCCTCTTCGAACCCGTTTGCGACCACGCGACCCGCCCCGAACGCAGTCCAGAGCCACGAGGCGACCAAGCTCTGCCAAGACCGGCACCCGCTCTGTTCCTGCAGCGCACCAGTCTTGGCACAACCGTTAAACCCCAACCCACCGCCCTCATCCACACCGACATCGTCATCGTCTGCTCCGTTCCACGCCGCTTGTATTCTTCCCATACCGCGCTGCCGTACTCTCCGGGCCTTCCGTTCCGTACACGATACCCCGTACTCCGGAGGTCATCCTCGGCACGGTGCTGAGTTGTCGTCGCCATGAATTTAACGTGTAATTCAACGCTCGAGGAGCTGAGGAGTATGTCACTCGACCCTGAAAACCCCTAACCCAAATCTCGTGAGCCATTGGCATCGTGCAAGAAAGCTAACACGCCCTCTTCTCTCTCCTAAGTTCTCCCGGGCTCCGAAATCCTCATCGCTGGTCCCCTGACCTTCCACGACCTCGCCCTAATCATCGCCGGCTCCTGCACCATCATCGCAATATGCCTCTCCTTCTACCTCGTCTTCATGCACTCCATCAACTACACCAAGCCTCGCGAGCAGCGTCAGATCATCCGCATTCTCTTCATGGTCCCCGTCTACGCCGCCTCCTCCTTTCTTCAACTCTGGTACTACTGGCACGCGGTCTACTTCCAGCTCATGAGCGACTGCTACGAGGCTTTCGCCATCGCATCCTTCTTCTCGCTCATGTGCCACTACCTCGCCCCAGATGTCCATACCCAGAAGGACTACTTCCGCAATCTCTACCCCATCAAGCCTTGGGTCTGGCCTCTCGATTGGTTTGCAAAGTGCTGTGGAGGACAGCGGGGACCCTGGCGCACGCCCAAAAGCGGCTTGACATGGTTCAACGTCATCTGGATTGGTGTATATCACTACGTCTTTATCCGCGTCGCCATGACTGTCACGGCCGTCGTTACGCAATACTTCCACCGTTACTGCGAGAGCTCCAATAACCCAGTCTTTGCTCACATCTGGGTATGCTCTTCTTCGCCCCCTTAAGCCATGCGGATGCCTTGACTAACAGAAACAGGTCATCTCGATCAACTGTGTGGCTGTCACTATTGCCATGTACTCCGTCATTCAGTTTTACGTCCAGATGAGAGAACCCCTTAAGGAGCACTCACCCTTCCTCAAGGTCCTTGCCATTAAGCTTGTGGTCTTCTTCTCTTTCTGGCAGGTCACCTGCATTTCCCTCGCCACCTCAACGCTCGACCTTGTCCACCCGAACAAAGTCCTCGCCTACCCGGACATCAAAGTCGGCATTCCTGCTCTGCTGCTGTGTTTCGAAATGGCCCTGTTCGCCCTCCTCCATCTCTGGGCTTTCCCTTACGCCCCTTACGTTCCAGGCGCCAAAACCACATACTACCCGTCCGCAGACTCTCGAGATAGCCACGCTCCCCTCCGCGAAAACGTGCACACCGCCCCCGCTGGTGGATGGATGGGTCTCAAGGCTGTCGGAGACGCTCTCAACCTCTGGGATTTTGTCAAGGCCTTTGGTCGTGGTATGCGCTGGCTGCTCTGCGGTGTTAAGCGCCGCCACGAGGACCCCAGCTACAAGACCGCAGCCAGCCTTGATATGGACGACCTCGACAAGGGAGGAGACACGGCGTACCATCCCGCCGGTGTCAAGAGCACCGATCACCTTCCAATCGCAACCGAATTCCGCCGCAGCACATATCTGCAACCCTCCCGACCGCCTCCACGACCCCAGCGCCCTGGTAATGAGAGCGACAGCCTTATCGCCCACGCTCAACCGAACCCTTCGCAGATGTCTCCACCACGCCGTCCCGCGCGCCCGGTGTCCCCCTTGTCGCCCATGTCGCCAATCTCGCCGTACCAGGACCAGAGCTTCCAGCAGCAGACAGGCATGACGCCAGTGCACCCGGCACACTCAGGGCCTAGCAATGGCGAATGGGGGAGAACGGGGCCGGCAGCACCAGCAAATCTGGGTGTCGCAGGTCCCCGCGACTTGACGCAGCAAAGAGTCGGAGAAGCGCTCTGGGGACCACCACAAAGCCCAGCAGCCGCCTCCATCATGCCAGAGAGTCCCGTCCTTGGATCGCCGATGAACGGCGCCTACGGACATCCCGCCCTTCAGCAGCAGGCATACCAAAACCAGGCGTTTGGCAACCAACAACCACCGCATGCCAATCACCCGTACGGAAATCAGACTCACGAGCAACAGCCGGGGCCTGGTCAGGCCTTTTAGGCCGAGCCATGTATATAAGATTATTTTTTTCTTGAACAAAAGTCTACGGATGGCGACAGTTTACACTATATGTTGGATAATAGCCAGCGGTCTAAGAGAAACTGCTGAAACCCTTTCATGACTATGAGGTTGAAGGGTTCGTTTGGCCATTTTTGGGGGGAGGATTTCAAGGTGGCAAGCCATGCATAGGAAAAATCGGCGTTTTTTTTTTTTTGTTTTCCTTAACGAGATACCACATCATTTAGCTAGGTGGGAATGAACACACAGATTTACAAATGCTCTTGAATGGTCCTGACGCTATCAATTTGGTCATTATATCTCTGCCGTGATGCTCGTCGACTAAGGTACTCGTTGTATTGTAAACGTACATCACACGCTTGCCCAATTTTCTCCATGCAAGATCAAAAAGTCGATTTGGTTTGTGACAGAAGCGACAGGAGATACGCTTTCACATTCGCTGTTTGTAAACTAAACACAAGATACACAAAATTTGCCTCGCCTCCAATAAATTTCCCATGATTTGTGTGTCCCCCCCCTCAAGATCAAATCACCCGTCACGCCGAACGGGAAAAAAGGCCAAAGACTCCCAGATATTTCCATGTATACATACATTGTTGTTCCCCCCTTTTCCCATTTCACACATACGCACACATACACAGGTCCGATGACCGGGGGGCCCCCCTCTCTCTCTCTCCTAGATTCCTTGGAACGAACGGCGGGTTGATTGATATCCAGTAAAAAACCAAAACGCCTCGAAAAAAAACTCCAGATAACGCTTTAGACCAGGAGGGGGGAAACAGGCAAAGGCAACGACTGATTCAAGACCAACAGACCAAAACCCTTTTGGCGCCTCTAATCAGACACTGGAAGAACCAGACCTAGACTCCGCCAATGCAGCAGTAGCAGGTCCAACGGCAGAAAACGAGTCAAACAGGGAAAGATGCCCACGTCCTTTGATATCATCATCATCATCATCATCGCCCGGCACCTAGCCGAGCGACGGACTGGTCTCCCTGCTCCGCGACTCAAAGCTCTCCACCATCTTGAGCACCCTCGTCCGCGGCCGCGCCACGCTAACAACCTCGGCCGTGCGCAGCGTCAGCGACGGCCGGGGCTCCGCAGAGTCTTCCCGGCTCGGCAGCGGGTGATCGTGATCATGACCATCATGAGAAGAACCACCACCCCCAGAGTCATCCTTTGGCGGTGGCAGGTGTAATAACCTCCGTCCGCGCACCGGCGACCCCGTGCTCGGCGACTCGGGTCTCCGCGCAAACACGCCCCTACTACGGGATCCCAAGTCTTCTTCGTCATCGTGCTCAAGAGCAATCTCCTTGCCCTTGCCTTTATCCCTATATTCCTCCTCGAGGGCCCTCTTCTCCAGATCCGCATGCGACCCGTCGAGCCCCTCCATTTCGTCTTTGTCCGGGTCCACGAGGATCGCCTCCTCCTCCTTTTCAATCTCGGCGTTGACGACCCGCAGCCGCTCCTTGGGCACCGTGAACATGACCTGCACCAGCCGCTGCTCAATCGCCTTTTCGATATCCCACTCGTCGAGCGACTTCTGGTCAATGTCCCAGTCGTGCCGGCCCTGCTTCCTGCGCAGGAGCTCGGCGCCGCCGATCCCGGATAGGCCGACCAACCGCGGCTCGTAGTCCGAGCTGACTTGGTCGAGGGATAACCGCCGTGGGCTCTCGTGGTCGCTCGAGTCTGACGAGTTGTTGTTGACGCCGCTGCTGAAGACGCGCCGGAGGCTGCCGAGCCACCCGAGTGACCGGCGGGGCTTGTGCTTGCTGGGACTGCTGGGGATGTGTACAAAGTCTTCTTCGTCGTCGTCGTGCTCATTGCGCAGCCGCTGGCCCTGGAGAAGCAGTGAGGGGCCCTCAGCTTGTAAGGCGTTGAAGGTTGTCTTGGCGGTGGAGTATGTGTGTCCGCTACTGCTTGACGACGAAGAGGTGCCTACCCGGTTATCGGTAATGATGGTCAGGTTGTTCGGGCCTGTGCTATTTCGTCTCGCAGATGCTGAGCGCGTGGGAACGCTGATAGCGCTCCGCGCCGACTCGGAGACGTTGCTGGCCGTCCGCTCGTCATCAGCCATAGAACGCGCCGAACGCATCGACGCGCGCCGTGTCGGAGAGACGCGGCTGTTGCGGCGGGATGGCATCCGAGCCAAGAGGGCTTCCGTGGCGTCAATATCCGACTGCCAGTCTTGCACCTCCGTATTGCGCCGCAGGAGGGCCTCCGGACTGGGAGTCATGGAGTTGCGGTTGCCTGGGGTCAAGATCGGGACGGAACCCGTCGGCGTCATGAACGGGTCGGCGTGCCCCGGCGTGGTAGGCGTCGCGGGCTCCTGGTCCTTTCTTCTGTTGGCGTGCTCGGTGTCATCTTCATCTGCTTCGTAGATCGGGTGGATGTGACCTGGAGTAGTAAGGTTCGCCGCTGGTTGGTATGCGCCTCTTGCCGCGCGAGGTATCGGTTTGCGCGGAATGAGTAGACCGGGCGGTTGTTGATAAACACCTTGGTTATTGCCCGGGCCATGGCCTGTTCTTAGCGATTCGTAGCCGAGCGATCTGTCGATCGTCTCGTAAGGATCGTGACCTCCCGTATACCAAGAATGGCTCGTCCAGGGGTAGGCCGATCCGCCATCCCGCTCCATCATGTCGTCCTCTGGATGCAGGAATCGCGTCGCATCTTGCGCTAGAGAGCGCATCGTCTCCTCCCTCATCTCCTTCTTCTTCCTCAAATGTCTCTTATAACAATAGTAAACCAAAAAGGCGCCAAGAATAGCAGCAAGCCCGACGCCGAGGCCGACACCCAGTCCAATCTTCTTGATATTGTCGTTTCCGGTGGAGCTATCGGACCCACTCGACGAGGTCGCATGATTTGGGTTTGTGTAGCTCGAGCTCCATGCCATGGAAGTCATGTTCAGAAATCTGAGCCCGGTCCCGCTTGACTGTCTCTTCGCCTTGGATCCTGAAGTCGCGATTTCGTATCCTCCGTAAACCATCATGACATTGCCAGGCAAAATCGCTGCCCCATGGCCGTAAATTCCACCATCCGGTTGTTGGGATGGGATCGACCATGTCCAGTCTCCATACGTGTCACCCATCTTGAGAAGCGCAAGCTGCGGGGAAGCAGCTTGAGACACACTGCCAACCCAGCCGCCCAAGATGATGAGCGCGGTCCCATCTTCATTCAGCACCGCCGTGTGCCCGGACCGACTCTCCACCTCCGTCCCCGCGCGCTTCTCGACGTCCTTGACCGCGAGCTCGCTGCTTCCGACGCGCGTGGCGCTGACTGTCGCAAAGTTCCACGACTCCTCTGGTAGGTTCCAGATGGCGGCGGAGCTCATGTTGATAAAGGCCTGCTGGGTGTGGCCGCCGAGTAAGACGTAGCGGTTCTGTTGCGTGACGATGCCGGACCGGTTTGAGATTGACGGGCTCAGGGGCGTGAAGGAGAAGCCCGCCTCAGCGTAGGCGGGACCCTTGCCAGAGATGAAGCTGGCGGAGTACCCCGAAGCCACAGAGTCTGAAGGGGCCACTCTCAACATGGATTTCGTATATGTCCCATTTCCTTGCCACGTAGATTCGTCCGTCGTCGGCGCCAGACACATGCCGCCGAATGAATACAGCACGGGCTCGGACATGCTCGGCGCGAGGGTCGACGAGAAGCTGATACCTGCACCGAGAGCATACGGACCTGCGTCCGAGTCCGCGCTGCTAGGTAGTGCCGCCGCCGTCTTGTACCAGGATCCCGAAGACCCTGCCGCCGCTCCTGGAGTATATGTCCAGATATCGTAGCCCTCCGCCGTTTTGCAATCCCCCGCCTGAACCACAATGGTCCCATTGTCCGCCATCGTGGGGAGGAAAGCCGTCGTCTTGGTCGCATCGTCGAGGAACGGCAAGCTCGTCGATATCGTCTGCAGGCTTGCGGGGCCGTCAACGGTAGCCGAGGCGTTTACCGACAGGAGCTCGACGCCGGAACTACCCTGGTGGAAGATGTATGCGAGACCGTGGTTGCTGTTATTGCCTGATGATCCCGGCAAGGCGGAGGAGAGCAAGATTGTCGTCGGAACGTATGGGAACGTCTGTTGCGCGGAGACCAGGGAAGTAAAGAGCAGCACGGCGGCGGCAAAGGTCGTCGTCTTGCGGATAGCTGCTTCTGGCCCCGACGAGGCCCGCCGGCCGGCCACTGTGGTCATGATCGTTCCGTAAAGAATTGTCGTTTGCGGTCCGGTTTTTGTGTAAATGTATGCGCCAACCGCTGAGCGGTGGTCAATTCATGTTCTTTGGCCCCCTCTCTTCTGCGCAGTCTATTTGATCGTCGTTGTCCTTCTGGTGATGATGCGATGTGAAGTCGAGAAGAGGTCCAGGCTCTAGAACGAATTGTTTCTCAGTAGACTGGCATTCCCTCTTTTCTTCTTCGTTGGCCACTCCTGCTCGCTTCGACACTCTCAACTAGCTAGCCGGGTCGGAAAATGGGCCTTGAGGAATACGTCGACAAACGGAAAAAAAGTGATAGGCAAGGAAAGAATAGAGGAGGAAAAGCACGGGGCATGCGGGAAAGAGGAGGCCAGAGCTGGGTCAGGATGATCAGAGATGGAGAAAGACAAACACCCCGGACAAGGGCGATGGGAATTAATCTGGATGACGAGCAAATCGAGGGGTTGGGGGGTGGCCTGGTGCAGGTGTGCAGATGCAGTTTGACAAGGGTAGGTTTCTGTACACTAGGGAGAAGGGGAACCAAAAAGCAAGATGTCAACAAATCGAACGGGTTTCGATGTGCAGGGGGGCAACGGAGGAGGGGTCGTTTTGGCGGCGCACCGCGGCGGGTTCAACTGGCACCGGTTCACCGGTGGGAGGGAGACGAAGGCTGAAAGGCAGAGAGGCGAGTCGCCGAAAGTCTATCAAAGGGGCCGCGCGCACTTGGGAAATCCGAAAGCCAAGGATGATCGGGAGAAGAGGGGCTGGTCAGAAAGCCTAGAACCAAGTCTTCAATCTGCGCCGCAGGCTTAGCACCGATGGATGATAGGCAGATGGGCCAATTAGTGTCCGCGGTATGGCATCATGAGGAACCCGCGGGCAGGTCGGCCCCGATCGAGGATGCTAGACCGGTCAAGGGTTGCCTGCAAGTAGGAAGTGCGCTGGGTGCGTGGGTGAGTGCGAATGTGAGTGTTTCCAAGCTTTGGAGCGTTTTGTTTTGGCGGCGGCAGCGCAAACTGTCAGACTGTCGTCTGGGGCAACGCCCCGCTCGGTGGGATGGGTCTCGGCTACGGCGGACCCCTGCTGACTGATGTGCGCCATCCCTGATCAGTACTAGATGCATTGTACATCCCTGCTGCCGTTCTTTGTTCGACGGGGGGGCCATCGGTGATTCGCGAATGGCCGACGGACAGTTTTATCTCTCAAATGTGTGTTTGAACCTTTCCCTTGATGCTCGATGGAACTATTGTTACTTCCAGCATACGTACCTACTACCCAAAACAATGAGCGATATGGTCACTCGAGTCCGGGTGGAAAACCTTCATCAATCACATGTTCAACGTGACAATGCGAGATAGTGGTTGTATGAATCATGCAAGGGTCCCCTTACGTGCGACCATTTGTCTTACATTGCCTCATCAACCAGGCTAAGGTAACTCATTTGAAGCTACACCACCGCGGAAACAAAAGACATCTCCGTCCAACCTCCAGCCTCCAGACTGCGCGACTCTTACATCTCGGTTCTGACTCCGCGTCACCTAGACACCCAACTAGGTGAAATCATGATTTGCGTGTCATTATATCCAGAGATTTTATATCTAACTGTCTTCCTTTAATATCACCATCACCACTGATTCTCTTGAAGCTGAGCTTTCATGTCTAACCTATGTTCATTTGATAACATACTACAAGTAAGGTAGCCCAATGAGTCAATGATGAAGACAAGAAGGCAAGTAGTGATACAATGTGATTACATAGAAAGACACTCTCAAAGGGTGATCTTTTCCAAAATCCAATCTCCTATGGTCAGCTTGAGATGGATCAGACCTCAAGTATGATACCTTACCTACCTGATTCAAAAGAGGGTGTCTCAGTCGTGTAGTAAACGGCAGATTGTCTTGTCATATGAGTTACACCGTCCTCGGCCTTTGCATCACCACTAGCCCCCTCTGTCCAAGAAAAAATCATCTATCAAACCTCACACCTGTACAACCCCGTCCCTGAATCATCTACACACTCCGCCACCCAACCATCACTCAAACCTCATCCTCCTCAACCGCCTCACCACCCGCATCAGCCGTAACCCCCCTCTGCCTCCTCACTCAACTCCAACAACTCAGCAAACAACCCCGCATACTGATTCGGCAACTTATCCCTCACCTCCCTCACCATATTCAACAGTCCCTCAATCTCATCCGTCTTATCCTTGACGTCCCTCTGCAAAATAGACACCGCCCTCTCCAACAGCCTCGGCCCCTCCGCCACCTCAGACCGCCCATAATACTTTTCAAACTGCTCATTCATGAACCGCGCCTTATCGAGCTCCGTCGCCAGGAACTCGTTGTGCTCCTTCATCGCCTCGCCCGCATCCGTCAACCGGTGATTCTGAATCTCCATCCGCGTCGCCTCGTCCAGCTGGCTCTTGTACTTGCTCTCCCAGTCCGACACGCGCGCCGGCCACGTCGGCGTCACCACCGACACCACCGTCGGCGTCACCTCCAGCCGCCGTGTCTGCTGCACCGCAGGGTGCTCCCCGTGCGCCGGCAGGACAAAGATGGTGCTCTTGCTTCCCTTGCCCGCGAGCCTGTAATACCGTGTCGTGACGTCGTAAAACACCAGCCCGCGAGCGTAGAGATCCCCGCCGCGCTGCTCGTTCCACATGCGCTCGCCGTACGTCCCGTTCGCCGTCCAAACCTCCCTCTTCTGCTCAATCTGCGCCTCCTGCCTGTCCAACACGCGGTGCAAAAAGTCAAAGACGTCGTCGCCCGCGTTCGCGAGGATCCATTTGTCCTGCGGATACGCCACCTCGCGGCCCGAAGCGGCGTCCGGTCCCATCCTCGAGAGCATCTGCATCGGCACGGCGGCCTCGCCCGCGGTGACGTCGAGCGCGTTGGCGTAGCCGAGCTCGAGGTCGTGCATGCGCGCCACGAGGTGCTGAGTGTAGAGGAGCCACTGGCCCAGGAGGCTGTTGCGTACGGCGGCCATCTCGTCCGAGTCGCGGTCCTCGTTAGTCGGGAGGAGGGAGAGGAGGCCGCCCGTGGCGCCGTACTCGTGGTCCAGCATCTCGAGACACTCGTTTGCGTGGGAGGCCAGGGCGGTGTGCGTGGCGTAGGGGCGAGGCTTGGTTCGCTTCTCCTTATCTTCGTTGTATTCGTGGAGAGGGCAGTGGTGGACGATGCCCTGGGTGTCCGACTCGTGCTGGACCAGGTTCATGAGATCGGTCAGGGGCTTGTTGTGCCACTCATCGTTGTTTGTGTATCCTTTCTGTAAGTCGTTGAGCCAGTCAAAGGCCTCGTTGTCTCTAAACGACTTTTGGATGCGGCCCTCGTTGTTGTTATTTTCATTGTCAACTTCTGCGTACTGCGATGTCGGCGCAAGCTGGGCAATCAGGATAGTCAGCGCTTGCGCATGTTGCTTGAGGGCGAGCAGCGTAGGCGCGTGTCCATGTGTTGAAAGATAGCCGCAGTTGACGTGACGCAGAAGTTCGGTATCCAACCCGGCATATGCACCATGGGGAGCGTCTTCATTGCCACCGCCTAGGCATAAAATCTCCTCAATGTAACGCGACTGGTAGGCGTCGGCATATGGTGTCTTTGGTAGGCGAGCTTGAGGGGGTGTTCCGGTGGCTGGAAAGGAAGACATGCTGAGAAGTATGGGCGAGCGTAAATCCTAAAAGAATCTCCAGTACGCAGTAGGGAAGCCAGCAGGTGAGATTAAAGGTTGAACAAGACGACGATGCTGGCAAAGATCATCTTTGAGGCAAGGTCTGTTTATCATTGCTATTGATTTGAAGGGATGGGAATTTCATGGTGATGGCACCTGATGGCAATCCTAGAACAAAGAGATTATTACAAGGTCTCTAATGTCGACCTCAACATTGACCAGGCAAACAATAGATGCGCATGGCATTGAGGTTGATTTAAGTCGGGAACAATAACAGCTCCCATTCTTGGCATATGAATGCGACTTTCATTCATTGTCGAAGGATGGAAGTGATGTTTTGTCTGAGACGAAAGCCTTTATCTTCCTCCTTTCTAGGGGAAGGCGGCATCCTTCCTTTGTCACAAGATCGTCACTTGTCTACGATGTCTGTGCAAGGGTAAGCAATAAGAGTTGAAAAAGTGAACCATAAAGCCTTGACCGACTTAGGTGAAAATCCAGGCAACAACACCGGAACAATGCCATCTTGAAGCAACGTGGCCATCGTCTTGCGGATCGCGTTGCCCAGATGTTGGCACCCATAGGCACGTGCATACTTGACAATTCAGTAGCTAGGCATATATGCCTTTGCTCCAGGAAGACAAGCCTTGTCACTTAAGCAATATAGAGAAGCGTTTTCCATATCAGACCACACATCTGAAAGTGTCGATGGGATCGGGACTGAAAAGCCATGTGCAGTCCACGGCCTCTGAATAGCTTCTTTCAGTTGGCACTAGCTGGACCGGCTCTAAGCGTGGTCATGAGTCTAAAAACCAGGCTGAAGTTCGTCTCGTTCGGTCGTCGGCAAGTGTGCTTTGCTGCTGCTAAGCAGCATCACCAATCGCTGTTCAACGGGCATAGTCCCGAACGGAGCCTTCAAATAGAGTTTAGAACGGCCGCCTAGGTTCGCGTTTCTCATTTCTCAACGGAGAGGTCCGGAATTGAGGCGAAGTCGTCCGGGATGTTTGATGAAGGGGTCGAGTGCGGTATGGGGGCCTGGGCCGGTCGAAATGCGGCCGGTCAGCTTGCGGGTGCGCACGTGGGAAGCATAAGACGGCGAATCTGCAAGAGGTGCAGCAATGTCCAGCTATGCAGGCTGATGAGTTGTAAACATGCAGATGATGCTGAGGACTGCAGATTGCCCTGATCGGGCTGATCACTCTTCGGCCAGGGACGATGCCGCATTGCTGGTGACATTGCCTACCTGTCATCGGCTTCGTGTCATTCCAGGATGCGCGTCCTCAGCCGTTTGGCGCGCAACGCTGGAAACAAATAAAGATGTCTCGAAACGGTGTGACCGACGGTAGGCCGTGTTGGGAGGGCCACGGGCGGCTACTGTCGTCAAGTGTTGCACAGAGTATAGGTACTGTAATACGTAGATATAACAGCAGTGGCTGATGGATTGTCTTGATTCTCAGGCGGCGTGGCTTTGTCTCTGGTGCAGTCGTGGCTTACTGGCCATGGGCTCGGCTGGCCACTGGTCCACCGTGTGCGTTTCTCCCGGAGACACAATTTCCTTCGTCAGCCGAGCAGGGGTCCTAGAGAAGATGGTCTGTCAATGGTAGCATGGGTACGAGTGTCAAACTGTGGAGGATTTGAGATTTTCTGGTAGAGTAGCGCCGATGCAAGTTGATAGGACGTCCGGAAGTGGTTTGGGGTGGGCGACCATCGGCGCTAGGGTAGAAAACATGGGTGGGCATCCAGCGAAGCGTTCCAGAGCAGGAAATTGGCAGCATTCGTCGAGACTCGGGAGATGGTAAGTGGCACAGATCCCATCATTCATCCTTCGTCTCGCTGCCCCGACTTCCAAGACCACCGATGCGTTGGTTCCAGGGCTATAGCGATTTGGAGGTGCACGAATGCCAAAGTCCAAACGGGCATGGCATTTTCGATGACGCCTACGAAGGGCTGCCCAGCCAGCCGGTGTGTAAACCGCCTTCTCTGGGGTATCTTGAGGGTTGTCATGTTATCGACGTTTTCGAACGGGATGCGCAAGAGCCGCGCGGAAGTGGATGCTGGATTGTGCGTAGCTTGTCGATAGCATGGACAATCATGAGGGGGATTGCGTCAGTGGGCAGGTGGAATTGGGCTCACTCGGCCGAAGAAGCCAAGACAAGCACGTTGATGTCACTCGGTAGGTTTGGTGCCGGGTGGCTGCCGTTACTCGTGCCGCTCGCCGCGTCGCCGGGTAAAAAAGGCTTCAAACGTTGGAAGGGCCCAAGAACATTCGAGGCAGAATTGGCGGTGGTCGGGGAAGATGCCGTGGAGGATGATAGGATGGAGGTCCGAATATTCAAGAGTTGGCCGTCTGAAGGCCAGTTTGATGGGGTTTGATGTGGTACCGCCCACAGCGATTGACCGGAGACCCTGCAAAACTGCGACGAGCCCTGCAGCGGGAAGGATAAAAGTCGAGATTTTAAGTGGTGAAAACCGGGAATCTCAGCCAGCGCATTTTAGGTGTCTGCCGGGGGGGTTTCGTTTGTTGGCTGCAACGCTGCCGGCGGGTGGCAGGGCTGGTGGACTGTGGACCGTGGACCGCGGTGTTTCCGGGTAGTGAACCGCGTGAATCAGGGCAGGTCGGTTGACGAGAAAAAAGCAAATGCGACTTGTGAGAACTAGAGTGAAGACCATGCCATACCGGTAGGTAGTCGAAGAGATGAACGCATCTCAAGACAAGCGACGGATGTTTGGGTGCGTCAGAATGAACGGACCTTGATGGTGTCTGAGCCTCTGGAGGTCACCGAGGGAAAGTGCAGACAAGAGGGAGCCAAGACCAAAAACTATGTTCTCGCACTTCGTAGACTTTTGCTACTAGACGGCAATCTGGACCGACAAACCTTCCTCGAGATGGGTACAGATATCCGTAGAATACCCAAGATAGCCTAAGAAAAAAAAAAAAAAAAAAAGGATTTAATCCAAAAGGAAGCAAAAAAGATTCAGCAGTGCCCACAAACCGGCAACGGCATCGTTGAATCGTGAAGGAGGTTTCCAGTTAGAAACACGTCAGCCAATCAAGAAGCGTCGCATGCAGCGTTCAGCCGACCCACTTCACCTCGAGTGGCCAGGAATTGTCGATACGCTGTAAAGGGATCCACCTGGTGGTAGGTGCGCTGCCGTTCCCAGGATGGCAGGCGCATCGACACCAGGAAGTTGCCAGGGGATCCAACTTTCCATGTCCAACTTTGAGATACCTTTAGAAGTGGGGGCCCAGAACTTGGGAAGGTGCAGGTTTGCAGGTTGACTTGACCTCTTCCTGCCTCCAAAATGGCACATTCACATTGAGCTAGCCCCTGTTTGCATGAAGGGGCTTCCATGTTTCTTACCACACTTACGCAGCGGTGCAGTACTTTTCTTTACCTGCAGTCCTACACTCTCAGAAGACAATGCACTTGCAAGTTGCACGGGCTTGGTCGAGTTGGATTGGCGCTGCGTATCTGCGTCATAGTTGGCATTGGCTGGCATTTTGCTAGCTATCTTTACCTATGCCAACCCTGCGGCGCGTCCAGCGTCCATTGGGACGGTGGCTCTGCCGACAGCTTAACCTGGAACACACCACCTCCGCGCCTCGTTTCCCCTTGCCCGCGCCACCAACACGATCTGTTCCGGCACAGTGAGGTAGCAATCTTTGCATGTGAGGTGAGGCTTTACTCGATTGCATGAACAAGCAGTACCTAGTTGGTCTTCACTGCTGACTGTGGACAGGAGGAGGGGCCCAGCGGAGCTGTCTTCAGCTGGTGTGTGTCGTGCACCAGCGGCGCACCAGCGTGGAATGGGTGACAACCCGTTCTAGGCCACGCCGAACTGGGGGTCTCAATTTGAATCTATCGGTGGCCTCCCTCTCACTCTTCGTGTCTACACAGTACCGTATGTGCCTCCTTCCTGGTCGGCGAGAGGGCCTGTTTGAGAGGAGAGAGGACCCTTTGTAAAAAAGAATAAGGGACGACGAAGACCCCTCATCTGACCAAGGGTATTATTATTCATCCCAAGCTTCTTGATTGCATTGTCCAGATAGAGAGACATCGGACTGCAGACATTCGATAGTGAAGAGGCATTACGACTCGTGGATCCCTTCCTGCCACAGACTTTATCCTACGACTCCATCCATCTGTCGGTCTGCCCATCATTCTCCACCAAGATCTACTTGCTATTGCGTCGTGACCGACCTCCTTCCTGCCTGCAGCCCTTCATCGCTTCATCAAAGGTAAGCTCCCTCGGCTCGATCGACAATTCCTGCTCTCATCCCCCAGAAACTCTCCACGCCCTACCTACTCCCCCCATCTCCATCCCATCGTTCTAGCTACACTAGACTCGACTTAAGCTGGCGCAACAGTCGTGACAGCAACAATAGCAATCATAGGCAATAGAAGGGGGCACGAAAGAGAGACTAACTTTGCCCCTAGTGCTGTCTTGTGGCGTCACCTCCTTTCAGCGCAACGAACTGAGACATTGGGAGACGCGCCCAATTTCCCCCCCAGCTACCAACACTTTACCGACACCTCAGTCACGTCACTATTTGCTTCTTCTGCTTCTCTTACGGTTCGACGTACCCCCTTTGCAGCTTTTGCACCAAATATCCAAAGCAGCAGCAGGCCGCACCAAAAAGTCTAGACCAAAGCAAACCACCGCCCGCAAGCGCACCGCACTACCTCACCTCACCAGCGCGCAATCAGTTACCTCAGAGCTCTGGGCACCTCGTCGCTTGTGTAACTGATCGACGCTCGGCCTGGCCCATCCCAGCATCCTGACAAGCTACGAACCCATCGTCTCATTTCCCAACTCCCGGTTTTTCAACAACGCGCACCACACATATTATCCCCCACCCTTCCCCCTTCCACTGCTTCTTTTTAACCCCCTGTTCCTTGACCTTCTTTTCTCTTCCCGCCCACCGTTCAGGTTCAGACTCCAGTCCAGTGTCCACGGCCCTTCGTCTGTCTGAGTCTCCTCTCCACGACCGCACACGAGCCTCGATACCCTTTAGGTTCCCTGCTTAATACCCGACTTGGCCCCAGGGACCCCCACCGTATTCGACCTCGCGTCTTCTCTCTCGACTCAACTTTGTCCCAGCACACACTCAAACACCAACAACCGTACCGACCACCAGGCGTCTCAATTCGCCTAGACGCCATCATGTCAGGTCTTGGCGATGCCGAAGGTGGCCAGTCCAACCGCGGCGAGGCTCTCGACGATACCTCGGGCAGCACCATTTCTGGCCTCGTCAGTACTCTAGCCGTCTGCGCTCCCATTGCCGGCGTCTACCTCGTCATCTTCTTGATCCTCCGTCGCAGCCAAAGGCGATTCTATGCCCCGAGAACCTATCTTGGCAGCTTGCGTGAGAGGTATGTGGAATTTCTTGTGTCTTTCTGAGTCTCACATCCTAACTTTTCCACAGCGAGCGATCACCAAGCCTCCCTAGTGGCTTGTTCAACTGGTTTAGTCACTTTTGGAAGATTCCCGATGTCTACGCCCTCAAGCACCAGTCTCTCGATTCTTATCTCTTCCTTCGATTCCTTC
The DNA here is from genome assembly GCF_027942845.1 of Colletotrichum fioriniae. Lineage (NCBI taxonomy): Eukaryota > Fungi > Ascomycota > Sordariomycetes > Glomerellales > Glomerellaceae > Colletotrichum > Colletotrichum fioriniae. The sequence continues at coordinate 641,817 of NW_027076844.1, read as the reverse complement.
GCATCTGTGCCACCATCTGCCTGGTCGGCCTTGTCATGACATGGCCAGTCCTCTTCCCCGTCAATGCCACCGGCGGAGGTTCCGCCAAGGAGCTCGATATCTTGACCTACAGCAACATCGACGTCGCTTCCTCCTCTGGACTCAATCGTCTGTACGCACATGCTCTGATTGGCTGGCTATTTTATGGCTTCGTCATGTACATGATCATGCGCGAGTGCATCTTCTACATCAACCTGCGTCAGGCTTTCCTGCTCTCGCCCACCTACTCTAAGCGCATCTCGTCTCGCACCGTCCTTTTTGTATCGGTCCCCGACGCGTATCTTGACGAAGCCAAGTTCAAGAAGCTCTTCAGCGATTCGATCAAGAGAGTTTGGATTACTGGCGATACTGAGAAGTTGGATGACCTCGTTGAGGAGCGCGACAAGGTCGCCATGAAGCTCGAAAAGGCCCAGGTGAAGCTCATCAAGTTGGCAAACGCCGCTCGTCTCAAGGCTGCCAAGAAGGGTGGTGCTCCCTGAGAAGACCCCCTCGGCTCAAGACACCGAGGCTGGTGCTTCCGATGCTGCTGCTCGTTGGATCCCCCAGAAGAAGCGCCCTACCCACCGCCTTGGCCTTTTGGGTCTCGTTGGAAAGAAGGTTGATACCATTGAATGGTGCCGTTCCGAACTTCAGCGTCTTATTCCCGCCGTCGATGCCACTCAAGCAGATTACCGTGCTGGAAAGGCCAAGAAGATCCCGGCTGTGTTCGCAGAGTTCTACACCCAATCCGACGCCCAGGCCGCTTACCAGGTTACCACTCATCACCAAGCTCTTCAGATGACGCCCAAGTACATCGGTATCCAGCCTACTGAGGTTATCTGGAAGTCTCTCAGAGTCTCTTGGTGGCAGCGCGTTGTCCGTCGCTATGCCGTCATTGCCTTCATCAGCGCACTCATCATCTTCTGGGCAATTCCCGTCACAGTGGTTGGAATTATCTCCCAAGTCTCGTACCTCAAGAAGGTTTCCTTCCTCACGTGGCTCGACAAGATTCCTGACGTCATCATGGGTGTCGTTTCTGGCCTTCTCCCCAGTGTGGCTTTGGCCGTCCTCATGTCGTTGGTGCCGGTTATTATGCGTCTTTGCGCTAAGCTCTCTGGCGAGCCTTCCAATTCCCGCGTCGAGTTGTTCACCCAGAACGCGTACTACTGGTTCCAGCTCATTCAGGTCTTTCTTATTACGACTGTCTCCTCATCTGCTGTGGCGACCATCCAGGCAATCTCCGAAAACCCGGGCTCCATTTTCAGCACCCTGTCCACGGCGATTCCCAAGTCCTCCAGCTTCTACGTCAGCTACTTCATTCTCCAAGGCATTACCCTCGCCACTGGCGTTCTGACTCAGGTGGTCGCGTTTGCCATCTTCGTGGCCATCCTGAAGTTCCTTACCAACACGCCCAGAGCTTTGTACAACAAGTGGTCCACTCTTGCCGCCATCTCGTGGGGAAGCGTGCTTCCTGTTTACACCACCATTGCCGTCATCAGTAAGCTCATCCATACAACTCAGTCCTGATTTCCTTGCTAACTTTAGCTAGGCATCACCTACGCTCTTATTGCCCCTCTGATGCTTTTCTTCTCTACCCTTGGCATCGGCTTGTTCTATCTTTCTTACCGTTACAACATTCTGTTCGTTACGGACACCAAGATTGACACTAAGGGTCTCCTGTATCCTCGCGCCCTCAAGCAGCTCTTTGCCGGTGTCTACTTGGCAGAGATCTGCCTTGTGGGTTTGTTTTCCGTGTCGAAGGCATTTGGACCCCTTGTCCTCATGATCGTCTTCTTTATCTTCTCCATTCTCTTCCACCTCACCCTGAACAGTGTCTTGGACCCTCTCTTGTACACTCTTCCCAGATCTCTGCAGGTCGAGGAAGAGTCACTGGCTGCCGACATTGAGGGTATCGACCGCAAGGATTCTGGCAGAGGCGTCTCAGAGGAGCAGAACGGCGATTCGAGCAACTTCATGAAGAAGATTCCTAACATCAAGAAGTTCGCCCCTGGAGGTGACGAGAACGTTGTTGAGAAGGGCGGCAACATTGTTACCCGATTCCTCAAGCCATGGATCTTTGCCGACTATCTCCACCTTCGCAACCTCGTGCCCCACGACTCCACACAAATTGACGAGATGTACCCTGGCAACATTCAGGATAACGCCTACTACCCACCTTCGGTCTCTAGCCTGCCTCCTCTTCTTTGGATTCCCGAGGATGCTGCCGGTGTTTCGAAGTACGAGATTGCGCAGACAAGCAAGATTATCCCCATCACCGATGAGGGCTGCACGTTGGATGAGAAGAACAAGCTTGTTTGGGATTCTGAGGGTGCGAGACCTCCCATCTGGGACGAGAAGATTTACTACTAAAGCTCATGCTTTACCTGTCACTTGTATACCATTGATACCCTCGGGAGTATGAGCTCTCTCTAATAATTCCGATGCCTATTCGGTATTGGCCTTTTTTATGTAGTCACAAATGAGAATTTTATTATCCCACTCGTCTTCCTCCGCCTACCTTGCGAGTGAACTTACGTACCATAATTGAGATTGGGGATATAAATACAGGTCACGGCTCTCATGTGAATGCGCCCATGGCCAAATCTGTCATATATCCTTGACAAGTCCCATGATCGCACGGCATTGACTAAGTAATGAGGCAATTAGATGCATGTAACAGAGACGAACAATATGTTCATGACAATATTTTTTGCCAGGAGGAGCATCTGTGCGTTGAACCGCTTCTTGCTCAGAAGAGCAGCCGCGTGTTAGCTCAGTCGTGGTTGCCTCGAGGAAGGAGCAGGGTGTGAATCATTGCCGCATCGAAGCCTCGCAGGCGAGGCTGCACGATCATTCAGGCAACCCAGAGGGATATCCTCCCGAATATTCTCAACTTCAACTTCTGAGAGCCAATCTGTCTGCCTACTTTACTTCACACCTTTGTTCTCGCATCACCAACGTGAAGCTTTCGCGCCTCAATATTCTCACGCATGACCTTTTCTTCACGGGTCACTTTTTCCTCGTCTGACAATCCTCGCTTTTTTGCATACTTTTAGCAAGAATATTTCGCAAACCACTTCACTTGCCATTGGCAGCAGCAGGACAACAATGGCGGCGGTATCAGGAAATAGCCCGTTGTTGGCAACTGCTATCGGAAATACTCACCACATGGAAGTCGACGAAGCGACTAGGGTTTGGATGGATACGGGAACCATGCCTTTGGCTTCGCCAATGTTAAGTAGTCAGTGGTCAAGTCCAAGCAGCGCTATGGCCACACCATGCCGTGTCCCAGTACCCGCAACCCCCCGCCAATCCTCCGAGGGACGCGGAACCGCGCCTTTGCGCACTCTGTGCCAGCCAACGACCCCAACCAAAGCGTCACTCGGCTCTCTCCAACATTGTTGCGTCACAACTCAACAATCGCCAACGGCGAAAACGCGACTTTGCGGTCTCGTCGCGTCGATTCATAGGGATCAAAGACGGGAGCCGCAGTCTACTATGGCTGAGGCCCTGTTGGGTCTCACGCCTTCGTACGGAAGCGCGTCAAGGAATAAGCCGTCAATTGCGCATCCCGATGACATACCCACCCAACTCCGTAGCGAACTCGATCGAAAGAAGACACCCACACGATGTGAACATCTCTCCGTCACACTCGAAGTGCCGCCCACCCTCGAATTCGCTATTCGCGATGGCGACGGCGATGCGCAGGAGAACATCGACCCAGCGCTGAGCGGTCTCCGAACCCAGGTCGTTGAAGGTCAAACCGTCAAGATTGTACGCGCCTACGACACCATTATCAGTCAGCCCCACGACAACCCCGTAATGCAGAGAGCTGTAGCGAAGCATATTGTTGGGCGTCTTTCTGTGGTGGATGAGAGCACATGGGTCGTTAGAGAGGTTTCGCGCGGCCAGTACGGGTGGTCTTTCACCTACAACTGCAAAGACTCTCTCGTCACTTGGAACCGGCAGCACCAAAAGACGCTCAATAAGACTATCATAGGAGAGTATAGTCAGAAGGAGCTTGAGCCAGCCATGCAAGGTAAGATATTGCGCTTGCAAGCGCGCTCGCAATGTTTGCTAATAGCCTCCTAGCCCGACCAGCTTTCGACTGTCGCGGGACTCTCACCGTTGCGTTTTCGAAGAATACTCGAACCATTAACGTCAAGTACGAACACACGCCTCTTCACAAGACTCTCGGCGAGATGATTGAGCACTTCAAACCCCTTCCTCCGGCAGCACCTCCAGCACCTCTGATTCCCGCTGGAGAAAAGTCCAAGAAGGCGAGAACGCCGCGAAAGCGGAAAAGCGAAGCTTTGAATGCGGACGGGACGCCCGTGGAGCCAAAGCTAAAGACGAAGAGGAAGAGCGAGGCCCTGAATCCAGATGGGACACCTGTTCAACCGAAGAAGAGGAAGAAGAAGTCGGAAGCCGCAAAGGACGCACAAGCAGCTGGCGATGCTACCAACGGCGAGGCAACAACCACTGTTCCGACCAAGGCGGATGCCGCTGTTCAAAGTGGAGTGCATTCACATGCGGTGCTGAATGTGCCCCCCGGCGAAGCAGCTAGGCGCCGAGAGGTCGCCATCAGACTCCTCAGCGACAGCGGCTTGGATCCCGAGAGTCTCTCCACGGAGCAGTTCGGTATCTTTGCAAATCAATCACCCGATCTTCAGAAAGAGTCTCTTGCCATGCTGGTCAAGTATGGTGCTGAGCGACTCCGCATTGTTCATCCCAACGATGCCGCTGCGTCCTCAACTAGCGCATCGCCGACTCCTCAGCAGGCAACAGCGCAAGCTGATGTCACGACAGCCACGTTGGAATCCCCGGCCTCAGGAAAGAAGAAGAAGCGGCCTCGAAAATCGAAGGCGGCTGAAGATGCGGAAGAAGTGGAGTTGATTCCGGCACCTCCAGGCACGCCGATGAAGCTGATTTCGAGAGGTGGATGCATTGCTTGCAGAAGAGCAAAGACCAAGGTATGTGAATGTGTTCCGTTGAGCTGCCTAGCTAGAGAGACTAACGTATTTCAGTGCGATCGCGTCAAACCTGAGTGCGCTTCCTGTGAAGAGCTGGGCGTGGAATGCCAATATCCCCTGATTAATAAAATGCCAGCAAAGAAGAAGGAAGAAAAGTCCGCAGCTGTAGTTGAGGACGATGACGACGATAACGACGCCGAGGCTGAAGTTGAAGCCGAGGCCGAGCTGGCGGAGCCTGAGGTGGAAGTTGAAGAACAAGAACCAGACGACATTGAGACGATCGACTACACTTCAAACATGCCAGTTGCCAACATGCTCACTCCTGCTGCGCAGGCTCCTAGTCAGGATTACTTTAATGACGGACCAAACGAACTCACTTATACAAATTCCGCCTCCCACGATATGAACATGTCACACGACGTCTCATCGTACCCCGAGCCTACTGCCACCACAAATTACGCGGAGCAGCAGGCAGTCTCCACGGGCTTTTCGCAGCCGTCTCTTACCGGCACGGCAACATACACTCAGCCGAGCACAGACGTGAACAGCTATACAACTGCCAACAATGATAACATGTCGAGTCTCAGTTACTCTCAACCCGCGACTAAGAGCCCGAGAGCGACGAGGACTTCTTCACGGCGCAGCTTGCCATCCGGAGCAGGACAGCCGCATCAGTCTACGGCTGAAAGCCCCGTCCCGCTTCCCAATTACGCACAAAACTGGCAGAGCATATCTCCTCCCAGGACAGCGAACACAGTCTCGCCTACCATGACGACCAAGCAACACAGGCCACGAAGGTCGACGCAGATGCCGGCTGCAACCACCGTCGCTCGTCAGGAGACATCCTATCGCAATACGCAACAGGCTGTGGCTCATGTCGCTGCACAGCAACAACGGCAGCATCGCCCTTCCCCGACACAGCAAGCAGCCCAAGTAGCGCAAACAGTTACCCCAGCCCAGGTCTCGCCGTTCCAGGCTCCTGTTCAGGCAGCCCGAACTAAGAGTCGAGCTGGGCAAAAAGCCTCCACTCGTACTCCCGTCAATGAACCCCGTGCAACACCCTCCCATCATACCGTCCAACCATCGACTTCAGCGACGATGGACTCAGCAACTGACAATGATACCCAATCCTTGAGCAACGTGTCCAACTACAACAACTACAATACGAAGTACTCCAGCCAGAGCAACAACTCGACAGAGTTGGACACCACAAGACTTGCCTACCAGCCTTACGCGGCGCAGAATACCTCTGCAATAGCATCTACTTACCCTTCGTATGACTACGACAGAACCAACACCGCTGTGCACACATCCAGCAGCAACGCGCGGTCCGGACAGTTGTACAACAACCAATCTCAATCATGCAACGCGCAATCATACAATAATGCCAATACCACGACGGCAGCTAATACCTACGCTCAACAGCCGTCGACGACTCAGCAGCAGTCGTCCTCTCTGCAATCGTTTAACATGCGAAGTTCAGCAGCGAGCAGCACTCAACCAAGGTCGTCCTCTCGGAACGCAAATCAGCAGCCGCAACAGCAGCAGTCACAGGCGCAGCCGCAACAAACACAATCGTATGGATCTTACGCAAACCAGACCCAGCAGCAATCAACTCAACCGGACCAACACAATTGGTATGGGTTTGGCGCGGGATCTAACACTTCTTTCACGCCAGCCAATGTCTCTGGAGGCTATGCCACGAAAGGTACCACCTCCGCCAACTACGGCAGCGGGTCCGGCACCTCCAACCAAGCATACCAGCAGCAACATGGCTCCCTTAACATATCGGGCCATAGTTACTCTCCCGGCGACAATGAAATGTACGAGTTGTTGAAGAACTCACTTCACGGCCCAGGTCGCTAAACGAGGACGGGCGACGGACAACCTGCTTATTTGTGTTTTACTTGCACTGTCAAGTGTATATACCTATTCTACCACTTTTAGCGACTTGCCCCTAGCAGCGGACATGGGCGTGGACCGGGAAAGCCTGAAAGGACAGGCGGTCGGGTTTCATCTTCAGGGGAAAGGACTTGATTTTTGGTGGCACATCGCCCACAGGTGGCCCATGGTCACCTTATTTGTTACTTATAGTTTATTCTCTGGCCATCAGTCAGGGTCTCGGGATGAGATCGACTGGTGGAGTTGCACTAGGATCATTGAATGAACATATGCTTTCTCATAGAACCGACTTCTCGTGATGTTACGTACCTGGTATGTAAGGCAGCGTTGCAGACTTGCCCTCGGTCGAGACCGCTGCCATGCCACCTGAATTTCAAATCTTTCATCCGATCCCGCCAGTCGGATTACTGGTCGTCTGGTCTGACCTTACGATGGAGATGCCTCGACAGACCTATCAGTCTTGAAGGACGGGAGGGGGGTGGGGGGGAATACAGCATGCTTCATCTGATTATGGATGCTAGCTTCCAGTTGCAAATCTATCCCGCCTTGCTAGGTCCGTAAGCCGTGGCTATGCATGAATCTGTTGTGCCACCTCTCGCTCAGACGGGCTTCAACGAAGTGTCACAGATCAACTCAATAAGTTCAAATTGACAGGTTGCTATTGTATTTCTGAATTTTCGGCAAACCCAAGTCAGCGCTCACTGCTTTTCTACCGGTTCTAGATCTTCCCAGTAAGCTTCAATGTCCGGTGTGACATTTCTCTGCACCCTCCCAGCTTCCAGTGTAAAGTGTGTCGTCCCCAACATGTCCAGCCAGCTTTTCATACTCTTTGCGCGGTCATCCTCGCCGAACCCGGCAAAATGGATCAAAAAGTCGCCGCGTCTCGTCTGCCAATCCGAGAGCCCCTTTTCGTCATCTCCCTCGAGATACGTGGACGCCTTGAGGCTGCCAGGATACGAGTTGAACCAGGTCTGATGCACCATCCGTACCCCCTTTTTGAATCTCTTCTCCTCTATCAAGATCTCCATGGCGCTCTGCTCCGTGAACCGCAGCTCCGTGCCGGGCCTGAAGTGCCGGAAGGCCATGATGGCGCTGAAGAGCTCAATGGCCCATTGCCCGACGCGGAGAAGGAAGACGCCATTGTTGAGACCGTTCCAGTCGTCCGCCGCTACGAGGTGTACATCTTCGTCTCTGGGGGCTTCTCCGTGGGCCTTTGTGCTGGCAGCAACTCGGTTACGTACTCGGGGTGGGAGGAAGCTCGATATCGGACGGCATTGGTCTAGGATGATCGTGTCGCGGTCGACCCAGAAGAGCCATTCCGTCCGTTCGTTTTGTGGCTTAAGCATCTCATCAAGTAGGAGAGACAGTATATAGGCTGGCTTGTTCCACAGGTCGTCAACGACAGGTGTACACATGACTTCGAGCCCGTTGCCATGAAGCGTGGTATGTAGGACGTGAGACTGTAAGGCGTTCTGGTAGTGTTCTCGGATATTTCCAAATTGTGCCGTCACGGTGGTGATTCGGATGTGGGATTTCGGGTCGTACAGGGAAGATCGACATGATGACTGTAGAAGTTGAAGGGTTTCTGCAAGGTCTGGGGACAGCTGCGGGAGACACTTGGTCTCTTTTGGAGGTCGGAGAGGTGAGGCGGTGGCGGCGTGTTCGAGTGCCGTGGTTATAGATACTTCGTAGTAAAGAAAGACCGTACGAATAGAAGTAAGAATGATGACGGTGGCAAGAAGAGTCTTGATGAAGAGGGGTGACAGTACAAAGGAAAGAATTTTCGGCTGATACATGGCGAGAAAGGAGCGCATTGTGGATTTGATTCTTGTCGATACTCTGGAAACTGTTGACTTTGCATTTTTCTCTACTTTTATATATCACATCGTCAGCCAAAGACTTCATCACGATGGGTCCCCCCAGCCTCCATGATGCCGATCCATTCTCTTGACATTGATACATGTCATATTCGTCCATGCCTGAATTAGAACTCGTGTTCTTGACCTCCGCGCGGCCATCTGCCGGGCGTTTCTCCACGACAACGCCCTTCGAGGCTTTGTAGCGGCTCTGGGTGGGATAGCTCAGCGGCCTCAGGACCCGTGATATTCCGCCAATGTTAGCGACAGGCACTGTGGAGGCTGGATCTTTGGCCGAATTCGAAGGTTCATCCCTATCGCCGGCCTGTTGAAACTCTACATCAAAGATTTACGCCTATCTTTTGAGTCGCAAATAACCGTAAATCCCCTTCCGGATCCTCTTTGTATGCCACCTTTCGGGTCTTTGTCCCGTGGAGACAGATGTGGCAAGGGTCCAGTGGAGGGTGCAACAACGTTACAAGGCTTTTTGCTTCGGATCGCTCCGAGTTGAGGTTTGGGCCAGGTATTCACACGAGCTTTTCTTCCCTATTCGGGGAATTCTTCGCTCGACGTGGGGTCTATCGCCAACCATGTAATACGGAACCGAAGAAAAAGGCGGAGTAGAAATCACATCAATAATAGACCACGGACCTCGTCCGTCAAATCAGGAAGAGTCCCAGTTCTGAATAGAAATGTGCGCCATTCGAATTATGGATTAGATTGGTAGCATAACACGAAGCGTACCCAACCCTGTCCACGCGGCTTGTGTGGCTTAGCCCGGGGTTGCGAAAGCCCACAGTTAATGGTCGTAACACGAACAACAAGTCTCATTGATTTTGTTACTTGCACTTGGATCATTTCATCTTGACTTATGAGATTATGATAAAACAGCGTAACTTTTTTTTTTTCAGAAGAATGTTGTCAGTGAGACGGAAGAAAAGACTGTTTAAGATGGGAAACACCAAATAATCAAAATCATCGCGAGACTATCCGAGCAACTCGCATCGCATATCCCCACATCAATGGTAACTAAAGATTAAAGATTGATAAGATGAAGATGTTAAACTGCTGCCTAAAGTACGAGAAGAGTTATATTACAATTAGTTATCCGGATGGGGCAGTTGATGTGGTAAACCCGCAGTGTACTGGGTTAATTGTTGTAAAGACTTCCCTTCTCGGGAACCGAAATCCGAGCCGCAAAGGTGGAGAGACGGGAGGAGATGTGGACAGGCTCTAGGACAAAGACAGTTATCACAAGCGATAAGCGACAGCCCCCAGCTCGGCACGCCTAGCACATGTAGCGATGAAGAGTTGGTGTCGCTACATACGCTTGAGATGAAGACAAGCTACTCATCACAGGCTTGAAATGTGAAGTTTGATAATGCAGTTGCCAATATGATCCGATTCGACATTGAAACCTTGCGTTACGATCAGATGAAACCCGCTGGGTTGCTATTATTGGATAGAATCCAGATAGAAGCATTGACCAATGCGCTGATCTCACCAGTCGAGAAGTTTAGCTGAGGAGTCGGGAACCTGGAAAGGCGACGAAGGCTCGCCATCTGCTGCGGAGACATGCCCCGGAACTCACGTCAACACGAGTTAACCCAGTTCTCCTGTGGCAATCTCCACTCTCGTCCTCAAGTACTTTCGGTGGTCCCCAAGTTTCTAGTCTTGGCAGTCTTTACTCTTTCCTCAGAAGAATAAACCCAGTTGATAATCTGTTTCGAAGAGTTGAGAGTATAGGATATATACTGTAGGCCTCAAAGTATGGCATAGTGGAGTGACTGCGGACATTGGTCCACTGCCTTCCATTTTACTACTGGGCACTCAAGTTGCTGTTCAAAGGTGGCTGTGAGGTCATTAACCACAGTCCGCATCAATGCCAGCTCACTCATGAACTCATGAACGCACACCCCAGTGGCCTGAGAATTATATCTATCAGAGATTAATTAATGTTTTGGGAAATACCAAGATGTATAGGGTGTCTGATATCCCAAGATGCAGCAAAAACAAAAATTCCATCCTGATCGCCATTCACGGCAGACCATGCAATATGTTGTATCAGCCCCTCAAGCAGACTCAATCCAAATACTTTCCGTGTTTCCAATGAACACCTTTATTAGCCGCATGAACTTCTCATCCAACTGTCTGATCTCATTCGTATTTCATCCCCTCAATGGGGGCCTCGATCTCTCTGCTTGAGAAAGAGCAGTGCGGAGATTCAGAATCAGGTTCAGACACAACACCCCAGCGCAATGCCCTTTTCCACATTTGTGGCTCTTCATCCGGTGCTGGGTGGCAAGCCGCAGATATTGCAGCGCTGCAACTGACGGCTACAGGAATCCCACCATAACGAAAATGCCGAAATCCTGTTGCGAGAAGAAACACGACCATGATCGTACCGGTCACAACCACACATATGATGCCTAGTGGTGACCACCCACAGGACGTAACACTGTCGATTTTCGTATCGTGAGAATTCCAGATCTCTATATTCACCAGAAACAGGCTCTGAGAGATAAGCCAATGCATGGCACCAGAGAATACAGCGAGTGGAAGGGAGTATCGATAAGGAAGTTGTAGGAAGTATGCCTGCCGCTGGTCACCTTGCCGGTTAGAAGATACTCTCAGACCCTTTTGCTCTTTCCCAAACCTGTCCCACTCGGTAATCAGCGATATGCTTGTAAAAAGAGCGTTGAAGTTGAAATAGACCAGCGACATGACGGTTTGTGGCGTGTTTGCAAGTAGGACATTGGCGAAGAGGGTGTCGCTAGTCTTGCTGTTCCTGTCCAGAATTGTGTCAGTATGGACTTTCCCGAGCCCATACTGAGCGATTTTGCTGAGGCTGCACATCGACCATAATACCCAAAAGAGGTGGCCGTCGAGGAGAAAAAGATATCTGGCTCTTATCAGCGACCCGGTGTCATATGCGAGGGTGTCTGGAGGGGAAAAGTCTTACACTGCTGTAGATACTACCCATCGATAATAGCCCGCAGCAGCGAATTTACGTTTTCGTTTGAAGCGAAACTTTGTTCGGCTTGGAAACCCTTCTTGGTCTTTCATAGCACGAATTTTCCCTTGATCTTCCATACTCGCCATAGATATGAGACCCACTGCCCTCGTAGAATGATCTTCTTCCATAAGAAAGGACTCTATAGCGTCGCCTATAGTCAAAATGGGTGTTTCGCTGCTTCCATATGCGACAAAAAGCATCATGATAGCTTTGATCAGGTTGAGAATAGTCACAGTCCAACAGAGGCTACGACTGAAAGTAGCTTGCAATGCTCTTTCGCTTGCTGGTTGTAGCAACCGCGAATATCATACTGCAGTAACCTGTCGCCATAGTCGTCGAAACCCGGAAGTTGCTCTTCGCACTCATTCGTTGCGTATTGCAAGCACACCCAGTCAAATGGATTCGTTTTTTCGGTGATGGATTCCGCACTGTCTGTAGCAATAGGGGCTGTCTCGCTGGTTGTAAATACCACGAGGTCACCTCGCAAAGACTGAAACGTAGGTTCGTACTCATCGCGGCAAGTGCGGTAATCGAGGTAATAAACCGCCCCTCGTTATGTTCTGGTTCTAAAAGAAATTCTTTCGGAAGTTCTTTTGGAAAGACACGAGGGATTGCAGTTAGATTTTGCCGGATGAAAGTGTCTTGACTTTTCACCCAAATGCGGTAGGAATTTGTGGAAGTTGAGGTGAATATGATCGAGTTGAAGCTGCAGAGTAATTAGATTAACATGGTTACATCATTGGATCGAAGATAATATACCCTAAATGCAGTGGAAACGAGGACGTTGCCAAAAGAAGCCACAATATTTTTCTCTTCGTAGCAATACTCGAGAAGTTCCGAATGCTTGGGATACCGATATCCAGCCATGTCCGTCTCGCGTGCGCGCTGTCTATCTCGGACCGAGTTGGTGCGATCAAAGCCTGCATGCAGTAGTTGCTTCCCGCCAGCAAGATGGTACTGACGACGTTAATAACGACATGAATTCCAGTATTGAAGCTCTTAATGCTCTGGCAACTGCCGTTTGCTATGACTCCAATATCGGGTGGCATAGTCTCACTCGTATGATTTATGGCCCAGAAGACGAAGGAAAGATTGATGATGAAAGTGACGAAGGCAGCGGCGGCAAAGGCGAGGGCGCTTCTCCTCCAGCGGCATTGAGGAATGGTTCCTCTCGCCCAGGTCGCGAAGCGCATGGCGACCAATTCAGAGACTTCAACGAAGTTGCGGAAGATTCGAGACATGGTTGAGAGAAAGAAAACCTTCCAGCGAAGCTTGAAGGGGCGCGGCCGGAAGATAGATACCTCTCAACTACCGACACCAAATGCGGGTACAAAGAGGAATACGATGTATTTATTTTCCGTTTTGGAGCGATTCCCTCCGCTTCGAGAATCAGGCTGTGATGTCCAAGCCCCCTTAACGCTACCAAGGCACTCTAGGCTATGGTCACTGCAACCACAACATCTCGCATCGACGATCCCCAGCCACGTTACAAATGACTGCTTTGGAAGGGCAAGGTGGCTTCTCTCCTGCAATAGCCAATGGTAAAAGTTCCATGCAGCACAACAGGTTCGTTCAAGTCTTGGCTCCATTCTGCACTGCAGCTCGCCGTCTCATTCGGCATTCAAAGTGTCTGCGCCCCCCAACAGTCAGGCACTTTTGTCATTATAGTCTGAGATTTTATGTTCGTAAACGAGCCAGCCTTACCCAAATCTGAGGAAGATAGCTGTCACGACGCGATCTGGACAGACGCGTATGTGCCAGATACTCACGAGCCTCCAAGTGGCGTGTGGCCCCTCGATCCGAGTTCTCATAAGGGATTCATCTCTATTTCTAGGCCATTCATTTTTCATCCATGTTGATATTGATCAGTCTTATTGATCTAGTCTACTTCCATCGCATCTATTTCGTGGATTAGAGTCGAGGCCTCGCAGCACGAAAGCCCCCACCGAACAATCTGACCATTCTGATGTTGGCATGGTCTTTGGAAACTCGGTCCCCAAGAGAGTGGCAATGGCAAGCTATTGAGACAAAACGATGCTGCATGCAGGCAGAGCTGGAAAGAGAGTCGCCCGGTCAAAACCATATTTCAATTTCGTCTCACAACGGCAGGTAGGTAGGATGCCGTAGCTGACGTGAGAAGCCCCTCTAAGCCAATGGCTCAACATATTCCATTCCGAATTGCGACACATCACTTTGGGCCTGCAGCATGTTTGACCATTGCTGTCTTCAGGTGCATATGTAGGATTTTCTCCGATCCTTTTTGCCACTTTGGAGGGATAGGAACGCATACATCATGATAGACTTGGCATCGCGGCATACCGAGACAGACATATGTTGGATACGCTCATCTAAGTAAGTAATCTAATTTGAAAAAGCCCAACGGCTGCAAGGCAGACCAACTTTGAAACCCTCGTCACATATTCACATCTGAACATCCTCCCCGCGTGAGGTGACGAGCCTAAACAAAGACATCAATGACGCCCGTCTCTAAGACGAGGCCAAGGACAGCCATCGAATGCGACACACGAGTGCCCGTTGCAGCGTATGAGATGTGTCCGCGTCCGTAAATACGGGCCGAGCCCCGAGTCCCAACACTTCACCACATATTCTTGATGTCAGCTCACCGAGCCATCGCCATCAGCCTTCTCACGTGATAATTTTCCCCTTTGCGTACCTAAGCGCACTCGGCCTCTTCCTTCTCCGCTTCCAGATACCTCCACAGCTTCTCACAGCATCATATGTAAGTCCAACGCCCCTTTTCATGTTTCTGTTGAGCGATGACCTGCATTTGTATTTGAGTTAATCAGTTAGTCGAGATTATATGCACGAACGCTGCAACGGGCTTGCCCTTTCTACGTCTTCAGCGTGATCAGCGTGATCAGCGTGGGAGTGGCACGTGCTTTGAGGCTCACAAGGTGTGGCCTGGTAGGCAAGTATTGGATACAGATCGGTCACTTAAGTTAGGTAGGCTCAATCCACGGGAAGTACTGAGTTGGAGTCATGGTATTTAAACGCATTAATTCAACGCTATCCTGACTCCAAAATTTATACTAAAGGTGTCGAAGACCGAAATCCGAGTGTCTAAGGGTATTTCTCAGCTAGTCGCCGCGCCCCGATCCCCGCTTAAGCAGAGCAAGTCCACTTGAGGGGGTCGTTGAGGTTGACCGCCTTGGTCTTCTGCTCAGGGCAGATCTCACGGTCCAAACCGCAGTTGGTGGTGCCGCACCAGTTGTTGTTGTTGCACAGCCAGACGCTGTAGCTCCAGACGTGGCGGTCAAAGTCCTTCTTGCAGCGGTTGACCTTGACGTTGTACTTCTGGTCGGGGCCGAACTTGTCCAGGGGGACGTAGGCCCAGTTCTCGGTGTTTTGCGCCCACACTATTAGAGAATTCTGTTAGAGACTTTGGTTCATTGCCGAGTTGCATCCGGCCCAGGGGGGGCTGGGTAAAGATGTAGGACGAGAATCAAAACTTACTTCCAAAGGGACCACCGTTGGAGTTGCAGTGCTGACGGACACCAATCTTGGTAAGACCGGCCTGCGCGGCGGCGGCCTTGACGCCGGCGTCGATGGTGAAGGTGTAGTAGGAGAAGTCCTTGTCGGCGCTCAGAGGGGCCTTGATGCAGGCGGCGCCGGAGGTCTTGGGCACGCGGCGCTCCAGGCCGGTTCCGTGGGCCTCGAGCATCGGGGTGGGGTTGGCGACAACGGCGGAAGCCATGAGCACAGCGGCGGAGAAGATCTGAGTGATTTGCATGATTGCGATGTGTTTTACGTTAAAGAGAGTGGTGGTTTTTGGAGTTGAAGGTAAGGACTGGAAAGCCGTTTGGGAAAGACTGGACTGTGGTTTGGATAGTGAGACTATTCAAGTTTTCATTCACATACTGGCAGGCTTTCCTTTATAATAATACAACATGTCTGCAGTGTTGAGCCAAAGGAACTTCGCTCGGAGTAAACCGAGAGATGAAGAGTGTAGTCGCTTGGCGCCAAGACTCACGGACGCTGAAGAAAAGTGTAGATCAATCTGTAAATTACACCGATCATGGCGGCGAGGCGGTGCGGGTGCACGCACCAAAGCCTGCCATAACACCTCGTGTCAGTACTCTACTCATGGAAAAAGCAGTAAAGACATCAATTACTCTCAAAAGGCACGTCAACCGTTCGTACTCAGAAAGGAACGTTTACAGACATCCATTCAAGTAGCAGAACTCCGATGTCAACTACTAGCTGCCACCTGGGCAATAACCCTCAGTGTCGAGCAAACTCCATTGCAATCGCTTCTCAAGTTCTATGCTCCATACCTTATCCACAGCACGATAAACTCAAAGATTAAGTAGGTCATGAGGCACGTGCAGTGTGGACTCTAGAGGACATAGAGGTAAGGCTTCAGACGAACGCATGAATGATTGTCAGTGGTGAAATTTGGTCCTACTATATTACAGTTGTTCGGCGTCCCCAGAGCTTTCCAGAACTATGGGCAGTATGTTTGCTAATCCAGCCAATCAGACACTAGAGACTCATACAAACTCGCGCTTGCACCACTCAGTACCAGTCAGCCTCAATCAGCTAAACTCGCCGGTTTTATTTTTGACCACAGGGTGATCGACGGCTGTCAGTGTCATGTCAAGCAAAAACCTGACTCAAGGGTTAGAAGCTCAAGCCCCCAAGCAACCCTCCCCAATCTCCGGGGTGGGCAGCTCAAGCTTCTCGAACAAGTGAATCTCTTCGGTTGATCTGACGAACGATTTCCCCCAACGTTGACACAACCCTTGTTCCTGGAAACAGGGCTTAGAACTCTACTAAGAGACTCTGTCAGCCCTTTTTGCCGCTCCAGAATCTTATATCCGGAGGCGGAACCAGTTAAACCTCCTTTTGGGTATGCGCTCATTTGTATTGTACCATTCCATTCACCTTGGCGCCCACTCGCCCCAGTCAGCCCTCCCACAAACTGTGGGGTGATCGACAGCTTGGAATCTGGACTGATTAAGCTGCGCCTTTCTTTTGGAGCCTTGATAGACACGATCCAGCGTGGCCCCTTATACGAAGGGTGATCTTCAATGTGTGCAAAGTCTGATAGTCAAGAACTGGTGTCAGCCTCAACTTTCAAGTTTCTCATAGTGCAGAGAGGGAAGGGACGGCAGGGACACGTCTCCCTCTAACGCCATTGCACAAGGCGGTTGAAAGACTATGCTATCCTCAAACGACAGCCGATTGCTACATCATTCACAGTAGCAAATTGAGTTGATTCCGAATGAGACGATCAAATTAGAGCAAATCTATCAAAGGTCTTGAGCCCCTAATCCGCGCTCATCCTGAGCCCAGCCCGACTGAGTCCATAAATATGCTAAAGCCTTGTTACCACCCTGAACGCGGCCAACGGCCCTAATGTGAAAGACGCTACGATCCGCTCTGATTTTACAAATCATACAGCCATGAATTATTTCCCCTTCCCTTTCCACAGAACCTTTTTTTTACCAATGCTCGGAAAGGCTGATGTACACTTTTCCCCGCGCGTACGCGGCGGGAATTTCACGGTTTGCCGTCTATTGCCGGCGTCAGGCCCACCATCGTCTACTTGGAGGGCCCTGTAACATATAGGAAAGAGACGTTGGGGGTATCATAGAAAAGCAGACGCTTCGGTGTCGAAGGTGTAATCATAATGTGTGCTGGCTCTGTGCCGCTTCATGTCTAAAGTGCCGCCGCGGCAGGCTCATCCGACCGAGACTGGCGTAGCCATCCGGTGGTTCGCCTTGGTACAGTGCCGATGGTGTTCCTTTTCTTCTGAACGATGTTGTGTTTGGTTTGATACAGAGTGGATTGTTTTGTGTGTGTGTATCTGATATTGACTTTGGTCTCCCTTTCCTTTGGACCACTGCGGTCGTGCAACCGGAACCCTCCAATGCAGTACTTGAAAATAATAGAAGCAATTGTAAAATAGTGGTAATGAATGTTTCTTCTTTCGTCGGGGGATGCGGTTCTTCTCTTGTCCATTCTATGCGAATTGTCGTGTGTAGTCCAATGGCATCTTCCGCACAACATAATTTTCTCTCGTCGCTTCCCCTAGTGTTGACTTCGCTTGCCTTCATTCCTTCAGAAGATCAGCTCCCGCTCCTAGCGTCTCTGCCTCTTTTCTCGGTCGTTCGGGAAGCCTGCTGCATCCTCGCTCCGACGCTTTCGGCCCCGATCCTCGCGTCGGTCATCATTCGGTCTTAGACCTCCCTCACGAGGCCCTCCTCTGGGCGCGCCCCGCGGGTTCCCAGCCCACTCTTCGTTCCTTGGCCCCGTAGCTGTATCTCCACGTCCGCCATCTCCACGATCGGTCCGATGGCGAGTCTCGCGAGTACCTCCTGTGTTCTCCCGGCTACTGCCGTGGGTAGGGTTCGTATGCGACTCCCTAGTGCTGCCAGACGGCTCTCGACCAGAACGTCGGGGTTCACGTTCGTCTCGACCAGTGGATGACTGATTTTGAGCTCCGGACCTTCTCTCCCTGTGCTCACGGGGTTCCTTGCCCTCTCTTTCGCGACCAGGACTGCGTTCTCGTTCGCGACTGCTGCGCCTTGAGTGCCGGCCACGCTCTGAACGATGCTCGCGACGGCTGCGATCATGCTCGGTTTGTGAATGGTCCTCGCCGTTTGTCTGGGCCCTTTCTTGTCCCACAGGGTTTGGACGTTCTTGGACTGGCGTAGACACCGGTGATGCACCTGTCAGAACTTGAGCATCGGAGCCAGCGATACTACCTCTGGCAACCCCACGCCCGCGGATACTAGTGCCTCTGTTGGTTTCAGGCATGTTTGCCTGTGCTTGCTGTAAAGTGCTATTGATACCCGCAAGCTGTCTACGACTGCCGCCGCTGCGACCTCGATCATTCGATGACGGCCCTGACGGTACACCGTCAGTAGGTGCCGGAAAATTGCCTGTCGGTGTTCGGCTGTTGCCACCTTGACCTCCTGACGGGCGGTCTGGTGTGTTGATAGGGGGCAGAGGCGGCCGAGAGTGACCATGGCTCGGTGGCTGTCCAGGAGGGGGAGGTGGTGGTGGAGCAATCTGTGCCAGTCGATCAGGGTGAATACCAGGAGCCAAGGTAGGACCTCCCGAGGCTGGAGTGGGTGAGCCCGCCGGGCCCGAGTTGATAGCACGTGCGCGATCGGGGTGTGCTGCTGGAGTTGGTGTCATCGCAGACGGAGAGTTGACGGGCGGATTAGGCTCGTACTGATTACGACGTCCCCTGCCGGAGGCCGGACCTGTGGGTGGATGCCGTTCTTCAGGCGCTGCCGGGCTGTCTGCATTCGGGAAGCGACCATCAGATCGTGAGTTCGGGGTGCCTGCAGATCCACCTCGGGCAGCAGCTCGGCCACGACCACGGGGTCCTAGTGGCACCTCGTTCGGGGCAACTACCGACTGAATTGGGTTCAGACGACCGTAATTTTGGTCCTGGTGAGCAGTGCGGTTGTGGTCAGGTTCGGAATTTCGGCCAGGACCCAAGAAAGCGTCTCTGCCCTTGTCTTGGCCAGACCGGTCACCGTCCCTGTCGCCTATGCGTTCTGTTCTGGGGTTATAGGCAGGGGGCTCTGCATGTGTTTCTCTCCCAGAGGATCGATGATCCGAGTGATGGGAACGGCCGTGTCTGTCATCCCGCGCAGGCTCTGCTGGTGCCTCTGGATTGAATCTTCCGCTTCTCCGGGGCGAATGACCTCGTTGAGCATTTCGGTCTCTAGGCTCATCTCTTGTCGGCCTGGCTGGCGCTTCGGTTCGTGGCTCACCGATCAGGGCAGCACGTTCAGGGTTAATCAATTCGGCACGGTCAGGCTCCGGAGCACGCTGGTCAGGAGTCCGCTGCTCGTGGCTTTGAGCCTCCTGGGTACGCGGCCCCCGGCCGCTCCGCCGGTCTGTCTCCGATGATCGGGGCGGGCGGTCTGAGCGGTTAGACCTACCAGGTTGGTCTCCTTGAATCAAGGCCAGGCGAGCAGGGTTGACAGGAGGATCCTCGGCTGGCTTCTGAGTAGGTTGAGATGGCGGGGTGGCCACAGCAGGTTCTCTAGACAGTCTTCCCGATTCAGACACGCGTCCATTTGTCGGAGGCACTCTATCTCGGGAGGGACGACCTTCGCGCTCATGGGGCCCGTGATCGCGACGAGGGGGTAGCGAGTCCGGTCTCGAAGGCCAATCTTTCTCGGAAAGGCGACCAGGTTCTCTAGGGGGAGCATCGGGTCCTCTCCTGTCTTGTCCAGAAAAGTCTCGACTGCGGTCGGGACGTGATGGCTCGGCGAATCTGGGTTCTCTTGAGGGCTCGCGAGGATCCCTGTGATCTCTGGTGTCTCGAGGCTCTCTTGTATCCCTGGGGCCGCGAGGCTCTCGTGCATCTCTCGGTTCTCGGACCCGGTCTGGCAAAGCGTCAGGAGTGAAATGAGTACGACCGTAATGGCCAGGGATAGGGACGTCTGGTCGCTTGGGCAGGTTGTGCGCACTTCTGTCTGGTCCCGTGGGTGTAGGAGTCGATCTAGGCACATCACGGTGGTTCATATTGTTCGGTAAGGGCGTTGCATTCGCCGGCTTTGGTGTTGGCGGCTTGCTCGAAGTGGTGGACCCGATGTCGCCACGCGGGAAGCCTCCCTTTGCTGTGTCTGCCTGGGAGGCGGAGGGCTTGGGAGGCAAGTTGGGATCCTTTTGAGCAAGCGTGGCTGGCGCCGAGGGTGCTGCTGATCGGGATCCAGCATCTTTGCCCTCTTTGACCTCGCCGTCCTTGACTTCGCCATCTTCCTGCTCTGCCGCGGTCCTACAAACAGATGTTAGTTTAACCCCTGAAATGCGTCCTCTAGGCAAACCTACCTGGCCGATCTGGGCTGGAATTCAGTCGCGGTCGGGCGCAAACTGGTTGATGTTGACTCATCCTTGGCCTTTCCGCCGTTCTTCACATGGGTTAGCAAGATCCTAAATCCCCGCTTGTCTTGTTGCCTTACCATGTTCGGGCGGAAGCCGGCGGGTATAATCCACTTGTCTTTTCTCCTCTGCAATTCCGACAAAGCACCTTGGGCCGCGACCGAAAGATCCACGCGATGTCCCTCCTCGCCAGCAGACGCAGTCTTCGAAGCTGCCTCACGGTCTGTGATTGTCTTGAGTTGGTCGATAAACTGTGTGCCCATGAAGGTGATTGCGGGGAAGTGGTCGAGAACCGCCTTGAGAATTGTCATTGCGTTACGGATATGCATCCATTCCATGCCGGCAAGGCATGACTTCAATGCCAAATTGAGCTTGCTGTGCCACCCGTACAAGATGTCGCGGAATTGCGCATGATCATAATAAGATGATGGCAGTCCCTTGTCATCGAACTCGGTAGCAAACCCGAGGAAGAAGCTGCGCTTGCCGACAGCTTCTCTGTCGTAAGCGTTCGTGTCACGATGCCACCTAGCCAAGTCTTTGAGGATGCAGTTGAGGAACCTGCCCAGGTGCTCTGCCTCGCGGACTGTGCAAGTGAAGATCATGGCCCGCAGCCTGTTGACACAGAAAAGCCGATCATATAATGCCTTCAGACGGAATGTGGGCGCGCCGAGCATGTGGAGCTTCTTGATAAACACATAGCAGTACTCAGCGTCGCTAGCGGAGAGCACCAGCCGGGGAAGTAAGCATTGCTCGAGGATCGCATCAGACAGACCGTTCAACTTCTCCGTTGAACCCGTGAACCAGGTTCCCATGTGATCCGTCATGTAATCTCGGACGACTCGCGCTCGCTTCATCTGAAGATCCGCCTCCTTCGGCAGTTCGTTGCTGATCTTGAGCAGCTCCGCCTTCTTGGCTTCCTTCTTGTTGATACCGCTGCGACTCATGTCAGAGCGATCTCTGTCGAGCTCTTTCTTCAGATTCGAGAGTCGCTTGTGAGCATTGTTGTAGCTAGCAGCTGGGACCTCGATGTCACCGAGCTGTAGAGCCCAGAAGAGGACATAGAACTCTGGGCTGAGCTTGGTCCATGAGGTACCTGGAGTTATGGACTTCATCGACGTAACAATAGGGTCAAGCGCCTCATGGATCTGGCGGCCGGCATCTTTCTTCGCTTTCTCCCGAACTTCTGCCGGCGTCGGTTTCTTGTCCTCCGCCTCAGTCGACTCTCCGGTGGCTTCTTTTGCCTCGGTTGCGTCTTGGCTCATTGACAAGTCGCCATCGGAGTCGATAGCGATGGCGGAGTCTTGCTTTTTGGTGAACATGTCGTAAGCAACGCCCTCACGACCGATGAGGAACGCCAGGCTCGCGTCAAGTCCAAATTCGTCCATGAGGATGGTGATCGCAGGCACCAATGCTTGGAACTCGTGAGGCTCAAGGTTAGTCCGTAGAAGGTCGAGATATTGAACTAGAATTTGATGGCTGTCATCGATGACCGAGCCGATGTACTTGATGTGCGCCTCGTCGTCAGGAAGCTTGTAAATAGCAGCTTGTCGGTATTGGGCAACGTTGATTAGCAGACGTCCAGCGAGTTTCGAGTCGACAAGGGACTGCATGAGGCGCTTGGCGCTGCGAGTCGACTCAAACCGCTTGTCTTGGAGACTGAGCAGTGTCTGGCGTCGCAGAACTTCTCCTCCAGACATGGCCAAAATTTGGTCGTCGGTAAAGTCAAGAACTTGCACAACACCTCCCATTGACGACACGAGCTCTTTGAGAATAATCAAGTCGGTCGAGTTGCCCTGGAAGAGTTGGTCGTTCACGTACTGGAGAATTGGTGTCGAGTCCAAAATGGAGTACCGCTTGAAGACTTTGCCGGCGAACTTGGAAAGCGCTTGAAGCCATTTGCTGGTCAGCAGGATGGAAGATTCCTGAGTACGGCTTCGCTTTCCGCCCATGGAGCTCACGAGAGACCAGATGAGGACATCGTAGGCCAAGTCAGTGAAGTACTTGGCGCACTCAACAAAGGCTTCGATGAGATTTGCGTAGGCCTCAATCTGGCCGAGAGCCTCCTTGAACACAATGCCTGGCGACGAGTAGCTGGTCTTAGCCAGCGACTTGGCCATCTCGCTGAGATTCGTGAGAGAAATGCGCTTCATCACACCTCTGGTCTCCACGCGAGTGCGAGTAAAGGCTGCCTTCATTGCCGGCAATCGGGAAATCTGGCCCTCGAACCACTCAGCGTAGATGGAGTACCGGGTTGTGACAGGATACAGCTTGAGCAGGTCCCATACGGAGTTGACAATAGCCGCATTGGCGTTGGTCATGCTGAGCGCAGGAACCAGAATGCGACGCAAGAGGTCCTGCCATCGATCCATGTTGTGCTGGGAGCGGTCCTCGGCCAAGCTCTTCGTTCCGATGCTGACAAATTTGGCCAGTAATGCAGGATCTTTGCCGATGCTTACGCCGGAAAGATTCAGGAATGTGTCGCACAACGTGAAGATGTCTTCGACAGTCTGGCACACGGGGACGTTGTCTGCCCATTCATCCCAGTAGAATTTGTAGTGCTGATCTCTGCCGTCGAATCCGTCGGGGAAGGGCCATCTCATAGACTTCTTGGGTGGCAGGGTGGAAAGCTTCACGGAACCCTTGGGTACACCGCTTTGATCAATGTCGGCAATTGGTTTCGAGGCAGGCTCAGCTGAGCCGACGGGAATCGGTCGACTTTCTTGGTATACCTTCTCCACACTGTAGTTGAGAATGCGATGAATTCTTTCAAGAACCTCGGGATAGGCTTCTGGTAGCCAGGGGAAGCGGCCAAGAATGAAAAGGGACTCAGGAATGGCACCAATGGTCAAAAGGCATATGAGTAGTGCTGCCTTCTGCTCCATGGGCTCTGGCAGCTTTTCTTTTTCGTCTGCGGCAGCGTCTGTCTTGGACTCTGCATCTGCTTTCCCTGCAACGGCACGAGTGCGAGTCGTAGGGGGCGGTGCGCTGTCGTCAGGCAAGGCACCCGCCATAAGTAGGGCGTTTTGTGCGGCACCAGGTCGGCTTTGTCTCTCCTTTTCGTCTAGCTCCTTCATCTTCTTTTCTCTCATGGTGTCCATCTCCTCGTCGAGAGGCCAGAGATGCGGATAGATGTCGACCAGTGACATGAAGCCAACCTTGACGAGAAGTGCGACAAGGTAAAGCAGGTTAGCTGGCAGGACATCATCGGGATCTCTGGCATCGGAGGCGTAGAATCTGAGCTTGAAACCAAGCAGCTGGGCCGCGGTACGGTTGCCCTGAGGCGGAAGGGTCTTTGTCAACTTCATCCATGCGGATGCAGCATTGACTTCAGCTTCGGATGCAGACTCTGATTCTTCAAGCAACTTGAGGTGGTTGCCTGTGACTTGTCTCCCTCCAAGCTGGAAGAATGCATCGAGGTGAACCTCACGAGCACGGTCCCAGAACTCGATATCGCGCTGGCGCCTTAGCTCGGCACTCTCAAGTTCAACTTCTTGGCTGGTCATCCAGTGCGACGACTCGGGAAGAGCCCAGGGAGGTAGGCCACCTGCATATGTGGATGAAGCAGGGTTTTGGTTGCTAGGCCACCAAGAGCTGACTCTGAGAAGCTTGATGAAGAATCGGAATTGCTTGATGAGGACCGCAGCAAAGACGTCGAGTGTGACATCGAGGACTCTTCCCACATCGAGATCGAAAGTTCCAATAAGGCCCTTGAGACGCTCAAAAGCTGCATGGGCCGTTTCGGCAGACGGGGGCTCCGAGCTACTAGTTGTAAAGAGCTCAGTCATGAGCTTGGAGTAACCTTCGCTCTCCTCGCGGAGTAGGTTGTAATTTGCCTGTCGGTATAAGAGATTTGTCGCACGCCTGATACCAAGCTTAACGAATGTCTCGCGGATCATGCCCAAATCTTGAAGAAGCTGAGCATCTAGAGTTTGGCGCACAAGCTCGGACGAGACACCTGTCGCTTGAATGAAGTCGCGGAGCTGAGGTCTGAATAGGCCACGATCATTGTCGAAGATGATGGACAAAGTATCGAGAAAGAGAGTGTGAGGCTCGAACGAGAAAGACTCCTTAATCATTTCTTGCGATTCCGAGCCGAGGATCTCTTTCATGCAAGCGCCAGCGTCAACAGGTGACAACCGCCCCTCGATGACGGCATGGATAAACTCTTGATAGATGGCGGCCAGCTCCTCGATGTCCACATCCGACCGTGAATCAACTCCATGTGCGACTAGCTTTTGCCTGCTGCCGGTTTCCCATGAGGTAATCGCCTCGTCGGTGAGATGCTCATAGCAGTAGCTTGTCGGTACTGGGGAGGGCGGATGCGAGATTGGTGCCGAAGGCGGTCCTGTTGCAATCGGTGCAGGATGTTGCGGCTGCGACGGGGTAGAGGGCGGGCGAGGAACAGTCGGGGACGTGACGCGAGAAGCGCTTGCCGACTGGGTACCAGGCTGTGATGATTGTCCTTGGGCGGAATCTCGGCGATCGTTTCTTCTGGTATTTCTGCCGCCGCGGCCACCTCTGCCTCCTCCCTCTGAGAAATCTCGTTCGCGCTGACCCAGCGGCATGTCTCCGGGTCGATGGGGTGAGGGTCTGCCGCCTTCGCCTGCAGGGCCACCACGAGCCTTGCGTTTAGGAGGCATCGTGCTCTCGTCGCGGGTTTCCTCAAGGTATCATTTGGGTATCGCACTGTCTCGTTGAAGCCAGTCTGTAGGTCGCCAGAGTCAGTAAAAGTGCAGAGGATCAATTTGCGCGCGCGTTTGGGGATGGAGGAGAGAGATGCCTTGCAGTTGAAAGGATTCGGAAGCTCGTCGCGTGTAGCTTGTTCAGAGAATACCGTGCACAAAGGAAAATTGAATAGATGGTACAATTGGTTGGGTCAAGCAATCGCTTCGACGGAAAGAAATAGAGCTGCTGCGATTGCGGGAAAAAGTCGCGCTCCAAAGTTGGAGCTTTTCGGGGTTGGCGACAGAAAGGTGACGATGAACGATTTCTCGCGTGAAGACGCAGTTGCAACTCCAGAGTCGAGCGAGCTTTAGATCCACTTCACTGAAAACGGGTAGCAGCCTCACGGAGGAAGGCTGTGAGGTGGAAGGTACCGGAGAAAAGTACTAAGTACCTGGGCAGCTTTTCTTTTATGGGGCATTCACCAACTGGGGGGTTTTGGATTGGCTACGCGTGAATGCACTGGGGGTGATTATAGCGTACCGACTGCCAGCTCTGTGACTCCCAATTGACCGGATCTCGGCTGACTCATCGATCCCCCGCGGCCAATGATTCGCCGTAGAAATAACGGCTGCGATTAAGATACCGGCAAAGCTGCCAGTCATTACGCCATTTTCGGCGCAAATCTTTGGCTGCCCTCGTTGAACGTTGACCAGTCATACAATCACATCGAGCGAGCGAAATCCCCAGATTCTTCATATATCTCGCATATCTCGCCATCGCGGAGGGGCTCTACTCCCAGCCACATTACCCTTGTTCTACCTTATTCAGAGCCTGTTTGTATCTTCAATTGAGGATATCCAGACCCCAGTTCGCATCATAGCCGCTGCACCTCGTTCATTCCGAGATCGGGATGGCTGCACAAAATTTACAGAACGGCGCTCAGCCGAAGTACGGTCAGTTCATTACCAGCCTAGGAGTGTCGTTGCCTCTGAATTTATGTTCATCACATCTTTTCTTTCTATCAATCAAGCCAAGTGGCTCCATTGCTCTGTAATCCCACCGTATATACCATGAGAATGCTCTTGCCAAGTAATAAGACCGGTTGCTGAATACCCGCAAGAAAGAACCCAAACGCAGCCTGAGAACCCGTTTGCTACCTTGATTCCGGAGCAACAGTTCGCCATCATCCCTGAATTCACCCTTGAATCAGGAGTCACTCTTCACAATGTGCCCGTCGCCTACACGACCAGAGGCAAGCTCTCGCCCAACGGCGACAACGCCATGGTCATCTGCCACGCCTTGACCGGCAGCGCCGACGTCAGCGATTGGTGGGGCCCTCTCCTCGGGGGACCTGGCAGAGCCTTTGACACGTCGCGGTTCTTCATCGTATGCATGAACGCCATGGGAAGCCCTTACGGCACGGCGAGTCCTGTCACGGCCAAGGACGGAGATCCCGAGAAGGGCATCTACGGACCCGAGTTTCCCTTGACCACGATCCGTGACGACGTCAAGTAAGTTACTCCCCTATCACCATCTCTGGATGCTCACGGCTCACATCATCACACAGCCTTCACAAGCTACTGCTGGACGACCTCGGCGTCAAACAGATCGCCGCAGTCATCGGCGGCTCACTAGGCGGCATGTTCGTCCTGGAATGGGCCTACCTCGGCAAGGACTACATCCGCTGCGTCGTCCCCATCGCGACCTCGAGCAGGCACAGCGCCTGGGGCATCAGCTGGGGCGAGGCCCAGCGCCAGAGCATCTACGCCGACCCCAAGTACGACGACGGCTACTACCCCTTTGACGACCCGCCCTCTACGGGCCTCGGCGCCGCCCGCATGTCGGCCCTCCTGACCTACCGCAGCCGCAACTCTTTCGAATCCCGCTTCGGACGCAACATCCCGGACCCCTCGAGGCGACAGATCATCCGCGAGCGGCCCAGACCCAGCACGCCGTCCGAGGCGCACTTCCACATCCACAACGACGGGCACAACGTCAAGCGCGTCGGCCTCTCGAGGCAGAATAGCCAGGGCGGAAGCAACAGCACGGCAGAGGGTACAACGCCTGTCAACGGCGCGGCAGCGGCGGAGGCAGCGGCGGAGGCAGCGGTTCCCGAGTCTCTAGACCCCCAATTCCACGGACCTCAAACGACGACGGCGACGACGACAGACAGCCTAACCGGAGGCGACAAGCTCCCCACATCAACCTACTTCTCAGCGCAATCCTACCTCCGCTACCAAGGCCAAAAGTTCGTCAAGCGCTTCGACAGCAACTGCTACATTGCCATGACCCGCAAGCTCGACACCCACGACGTCTCCCGCGACCGCGCGCCCACCATCGCCGAGGCCCTCGCCCTCATCGAGCAGCCCACCCTCGTCCTCGGCATCGAGTCCGACGGCCTCTTCACCTTCGCCGAGCAGGAAGAGATCGCCGAGCACGTCAAGAACGCCCGTCTCGAGCGCATCGACAGCCCCGAAGGCCACGACGCCTTCTTGCTCCAGTTTGAGCAGGTCAACCGCTACGTGCTGGATTTCCTCAAGCAGACGCTGCCGGACATCATGGAGAAGCAAGGCGAGGAGGTGGAGGAGGTCGGTGTCGGACAGCTGACTAAGAGCAGCACGTTTGGCGAGGCCGAGGTGGAGGATATTACCGCCTGGTAATGAAAAGGGGGTAAAAGAAAAATGGGTGGTGCAATATAGGTAGAGAGGGTCAAACGGGCGGACTCTCACAATTCTCTTTTCATGGGTTGTTTTGTTTCAACAGGTCTGGAGTCTTTTTCAACAACTCAGCGATCAAGGAAATAGATGGGGAAAATTTGGGTTTGGATCATGCATTGCCTTCAATTGTGCCTCTGACTGTTGACGTGATTGTGAAGTCTGGACTACTGGAGTGGACATGACTGTAATGAAGCTCATGCTGCCGATAATGCCGCATTACCTAATGTACCTTGGCCATACTCCGGAGACTTTGGTCCCTGCAGATGGGCCGGAACATCGTCCTCACGGATGATCTCAAAGCATAACGTCTTACTGGCAGCCACGTCCTATCCGCGTCTTTCATAACGTTATTGGGTGAGCCGGGCGCGTTGTCTTATGAGTTGTCTGTTCCCTTTCTCTGGAATGAACCGCGATGCGTCTTATGGGAATGCGGTTCCGCAGCTTGGCATTTTAGACTCCTTAAGCGGGCTGCTGGCCGGGCGCACGATCGATATACCTATCTCGTTCTCGGGGAGGCTCGCGGAAGATTTCGCAACCTTGCTCTCCGAGAACCTCAAATCCCAATCATTGCCGCTCCCCCCCTCCCGTACGTCGCCGGAGCAGTTCCCATGAACGGGAGTGCAGCAGCAAACTCTACGTAGCCTGAAAGCTAAGCAGGAGTTCCTATTTGTGGCGTACGGAGGGCTTGCAGAGGACGAATGACGGAGCGAATATCTGTAGGTTGAACGGCTATTGAGCAGATGTACGGATAGATGACTCGTCTATACTAGATACTTTAGCCGGCCGTAAGGGAAGAATAAAGGTACTGAAACCAAACTCTATCGCCATAACAAGAGACGATGAGCTTGTGTAGTGGTGGTGGTGTGCCAAGAATACGGATGTGAAGACGGATAGACCGTAGTCCGGATAAGCGGCATTTCAGGGGACAGTAGAAATCAGATGAGTGTGTACGGTGCGGTGCGGCAGCTTCGTCCAAAGGCTGACCGGCATATCGCCGAAAGAGGCGTTGGCCGCTCGGCGGTGATGAAATGCAGCCTTCTTCTCTCCCCCTCTTCTCCTACTGTGTAGACTCTGTCACAACTTCTCGAGACGTTCGACGTGGATAGAGGACTCGACAGAAGAGTCACTTCGGTGTCGCGGGGTCCACGTGCGATAGGGAATCCCTGGTATTGGCTCGGGGAATCCCTGCCTCATACCCTGCCCGGTGAGCCAAGCGAGTGCATTGGCAGATCTGGAGACCGTGGGGGGGCCATTAAGTAATTGAGTGTTGTGAGTGAGGCGTGCGGAGTACCGGTGAGAGAGGGATTATTAGGGGACAGAATTAGCAGAACGCAGTGTCAGTACATAACATCCAGATAGCCGTTGCTATACTGCGTTGGCGTCTGCCCGCTTGTCGAAGTTCGGTGTGCCAGTCAGGTGAGAGGTGGTCAATGGAGAGACAGAGTGCAGCATTTGGTTCGTTGATCTGGACCGAAAGAGACTGGACGTGTTTTCAACGTGTTTGATGCGACGTCGGAAATTCCTGTGCGGAAGAGATGCACAAAAAGGAATGGGACATTGGAGGTGCCGTCTGGGTGATTGCGTCAAAAGAGTTCCGTGTGGTTGGCGTTCCAGCGTCCTTCTAGAAGGAGCACCCCTGCTCTCCCGAGTTGAGGGTCTGGGAACCTGGAAGGATCGTGGTGGGGGCGACATTGACTCTTGGGAACTTGGCTTGGGAAAGAGCCACCCGCATAAAGAGCGCCTTCCCTGTCAGATCCGTGGCGCCCAGCGTCGGCCAGCGCATGCGGAAAGAGTCAGACTCATTCAGAACTTGGAAGGCGGAAGGTGGAAGGTGGAAGGCACCAGATTAACGCTGTTAAACGGTGGAGAATGAAAGTGGATACTCTGGGCTGCACCTGCCTTCCCAGGTTGCCTAGAAATGACCTGATAATGCGCCGTTCTGCGAGCCTGGCAAGAGCGCCCGTCTGACGTTTGGAGCCAACTTTCCTCATGGATGGACAAGGTAAGGTACCTTACGGTCCGTCATATCGCTCGCTCTGTCCTTCGTCCCAATTCATATTCATCGCTGTTTCCCAAAATTATCCTGGTAAACTTTTGCTGCCTCACCTTTTCCGTCTTCAACGCCAGCCGCATCCGCATATGCAAAAGCTTCACCAGTCAGGAAGGAAGATCCAGTCCAGAACACAGACCATAAGCAACTACACTAGCAAAATGATGTGCAAGTCTACCAACGGCTGGGAGCCTGTTTATTCTTCAACGTTCTCCACCGGCGCCCCACCGAGGCAGAAAACCGTACCGGACGGCTATCGACAGCACGTGGCATCGCTTCTCTGCCTGCAACTTGCATCCGTCGTCTGCTGCCTGACCATTGGCAACCGGCTCCCCCTTTTACAGGCTCACCAGGTATTGTAACCATGAATAATATAGCCCTGGTCTTGACTGTTTTTGATCATCTCGTCGCCTATTCCGACAGAGACAAAAAAGTATGTTCCCCCAATCCTGCTTCATTTGATGTTTCTTGTTAGCGCCATGAGTTGAGACATCGTTCTTCGGGGTCGGACTCTTGCCCTTGGCTTAAAACGCAGCCAAACTTTCTTCTGCCCGGCCACCCATTCACACTCTATCTTGTCTCTTCCTCCCAGTTTTCATACAGTACACACCCTCACTTTCTCTCTGGGACGATTAGCTTTAGGGCTCCCTTCCCTTAGACGGTGTTGGCTGCAGCCGGATCCGGGATCGGTTTGACAAACAGGACGTGACACGGTGACAGATGCGAACCATCACCTTGTTTAACATTACAATGGTTCCACCCATTCCGCCCCCATCATTGCATTCCCCAGCATCCAACCAATCCCCTCTTGCGTCTCAGCAAACTCTCCAACTCTGTATTCAAACGGCTGTTCTTAACACGCTACTGCGTACTGTGAGGTTAGAGGAAGGAATTACTAACAATATACACGGACATTCTTTACGTCCATGCCCATCCCTTCCACTCGTCCAATCGGCCACGTCGCGGGCCCTCCCTCCCTTTGACTAGCATCCCCCTGCCATCTGCCTGCCCTGCCGAGCCCCTGTCACCCAACTTCAGCCCCTCGCCCTATTGCTAGAGGTCCTGTAAGAACGGATCAGGCGGAATATATGTGTGGTATGCATGGCCGCGGCCCTCAGGCGTTTCCCTTTAAACCCTCCTACACCCTTCACGCCCCGCGCATTTGAGATCGAGTCGCCCAAACCTTAGCCGAGCCTGTAAATATCCAACGAAGTTCGGCCACGATCGCGTTGTCCTCGGTACTCGAACATCAGAGACTCCCGGTTCAGAGATACATCGGCCGCGGACCTAAGCGACGAGGTACACCTCGACGACGAACGAGACGAAGTTGTGGATTGGAGAGAGGAATCGGGGATTATCGAGAGCTGCCCAGCACACGGACTAAGGCACTCCACAATGGCATCTGGGCGGACGACGGCGACATAGACCGGGCGACATTGCCATCGCGACGACTTTCCATCAAACTACTGCTTTCAACAACGCTATTTTTCCAAGATGGACGAAATGTTACCACCGCCGATGACCCCGTCCACGGAACGGGCTCATCGGCGGACAAATGGAGGCAACAAGGCCTTTCACAACTTTGCAAACGACTACTCTCACATTACAGACCCCTCGTTGAGGAGACGATTGGCACTGAGCGAAATTGACAAGGTTCCTTTTGGCTTGTACCGTTAGTCCACACAGAATCTTTGCGCTGGAACTTTTCTCAGCAAGAACTAACATTGTATCGCAGATGTTAGGGCTATTCTGGTTGCGGGTGTGGGTTTCTTCCTCGACTCATATGACATCTTTGCCATCAACCTCATCACTACCCTCCTTGGCGTAGTCTTTTGGCAAGGGCCTCCTGAATCGAGTGCGCATGGCTACGGCGGCAACAACGGCGAACTGCCGGGTCCGGTTAACTCGGCTCTCAAGGCTTCAACCAGTGCTGGAATCATTGTCGGCCAAATCGTATTTGGCTGGTTGGCCGACGTCTTTGGCAGAAGAAGGATGTATGGCGTGGAACTTGGGATCATCATCTTGGCGACGCTCAGCGCTGCCCTGGTCTCGCCGAGTCAATCGGTTAGCTTCACTGGACTGATGATTTTCTGGAGGGTTATCATGGTGAGTGCCTTTTATGTTGTTGGCCATGTACTACTGCTAACGACATTAAGGGCGTCGGTATTGGAGGTGATTATCCACTCAGCTCCGTCATCACATCAGAGTAAGTCGGGTCTTGAACCATTAATTTTCCAAGAATTCGAACTGATGCGATCCACAGGTTTGCGCCAACCCGATGGCGAGGGGCCATGATCGCGGCTGTATTCTCGATGCAAGGCATGGGCCAGCTCGGTGCAGCCGTCGTGGCTTTAGTCACCGCCGAAGCCTTCAAGGACTCCTACCTCGACGTCCACACTCTTGGCGACTGCCACGCCCGATGCCAGCTTGCTGCTGACCGCTCATGGCGCATCATCGTCGGCATGGGTGCTGTGCCCGCCTGCATAGCACTGTACTACCGAATTACGATTCCAGAGACGCCTCGGTACACCTTTGACGTGGAGCAAGACGTTGAGAAGGCCGATGCGGATATTCGAGCGTATATGGCGAGCAAGTCAAAGGGTGAATACGATCCGGATTTACAATTCAAAATGAAAAAGGAGACTGGTCCTGGCTACAACACTCCGGCGGCATCCTGGCCTGATGCCTGGGCATATTTCACGCAATGGAAGCACTTTAAAATGCTTTTGGGCACTGCATTTTCTTGGTTTTTCCTGGTGAGTCACACAACACTCGAAGAAATCACTTGGTCTAGGCATACTAACGTCCCGAACAGGATCTGGCGTTCTATGGCCTCGGCCTGAATAGCACCGTTGTGCTGCAAACCATTGGCTATGCCGACGGAGCAAACTTCTACAAGAGACTACATAACCAAGCCGTAGGATTGATCATCCTGGCATGCGCTGGTGCGATCCCAGGCTATTGGGTTTCCGTCTTCACAATCGACACCCTCGGCCGTAAACCCATCCAGATCATGGGCTTCTTCATGCTCACCGTCATTTTCTGCGTGCTCGGCTTTCTGCTACACCAGCTGACCGATGCCGTCTTTCTTACCTTGTACATCACTGGCCAATTCTTCTTCAATTTTGGCCCCAACACTACCACATTTATCGTTCCTGGCGAATGTTTCCCGACTAGATACCGCTCCACGGGGCACGGAATATCTGCGGCGATGGGCAAGGTCGGTGCTATCCTAGCGCAAGTTATCAGCATTCCTTTGCTCGCCAAAGACGTTCCTGGCGACTGCCACGGCGACCACTGTGCGCCCTGGCTCGACCGTCTTCTGGAGCTATTCGCACTTTTCATGTTTCTTGGTATGCTGTCCTCATTGCTCATCCCGGAGACCAAAGGCATGACCCTCGAAGAACTTGCCGGCGAGACGCCAACATCCTACAACCGCGGCCGCAACGGCAGCATATCGCATTACCCGCGCCCGCAATCGAAATGGAACCCCTTCGGCGGTGGCCACCCCGCAGGATTCCACTACCCAAGGACGAGCACCGTCAAAGCAGCACGTGTCGGTATTATGACGTCGCCCGACCTCCTCGCAGAGGAAGAGCGCAGGAGAAGGAGTCAGACCCGGTTCTGGCGCAAGAGGCGGAGAGAAAGGGGTGGCGGCGGCAGCGGCAGCAGCATCGGTGGTGGAACGGACGAGTACGCGATGAGCATACGAAACAGCGGTGTCTCCTCTGCATACACTGGGAGAAATATGGGCGCCGCTGACGAGCAGATGCCCGCCGATCCCGCGGCTCCCGGCGTTTTCCCGACATGGGGCGCCGGGTGGGGCCGGGTGGATCGCGGGGCGCAGCCGATGGAGAACGTCAAGTTACACGACGTGGGAAGCCTTTTGAGGCGGGATTCCCGTGCGTGATGGGATTCAAAAGGCAATTAGCGGGCGTACGGTTCTTTGGTTAACTCCCTCCTGGATGGAAAATGAGGGATTTTCATGATGTCGGCCTTTCGCTGGATATGGATTTGTCTGGCTACCGTAGATAGTGTATGATTATGGCATCAAGAGACCGCTCACGCGGTGATTCGACTTTCGTTCCAGAACCACCTTCTCCCGACCTTTGATCAGTGTACTCTCTGTTCGAGCTCACGTTCATGCCATGGGGTACTCACGTTGCTTTCATTCGCCCAGTCCGAGAAAAGTAAAAGCCGTCTGAGATGCACGACGCAAAACAGTCCAGCTGTTCGCCATCGCAATGAGCAACTTGATGTACTTCGTCAAAGATCAAAGTTGTCTTGTACAGAAATCGCTTCCACGAGTCTCTAAATCACTTGTTCTGACTCAATAGCCATACGTCCGCCCGTGCTCCATTACCCCCCGAACAGCAGCCATCATCCCCAAACTCGCCTACTCACAGAGATCTCAGGAAGATCCTTCCTCCAAACACCACACCTCACCATAATCTTATCATCATCCCTGGGACCCGGCTGTGGTACATCCCCAACGGAGTGAGCCGTCGTCCAGCCGCCGGCAAAGACCACATGGCAGAGCTCGTTGGTGAGGCGGCCGCCGTGGCAGCGGTCGACGGCGGAACCGAGGGCTTGCCAGACGTCCGTGCAGGCTGTGGCTTCGCGGTGAGGGACGCATTCGAAGCGGACGTAGATTTCTGAGCCCGGAGAGTCTGCTTCGTGGGCTGGAGTGCGGTGGTGGGTGCTAGGCTGTCGGCTGTGGTGGTGTCGGTGGTGATGTTCACGGTAATCGTGGTGACTATGGTGATTGTGGCGGCGGTCGTTGGTGGTGTGGGCTGCGCGGTGGATTTCGTGGATATGGCGGGCCATGGTTGGGCATTGGGGGGTCGGGTCAACGTAGGACTCCTTTGGATCGATGGATCTGTTTTGGCCGGACATGATGATTCTGGAGGATTGTGGTACCAGGTTGTCTAGATTTGGCGTCTTGGGTAGTGTTCATCTCTGTCGAGGTTGCCTGGTCTGATTTCTGTCCGTGATGAGGGTTGAAGGAAGAGATTTGACTACGTCACTTGAAGCCTCGAGATTTTATATGTGATCAAGGATGGAGATATGCATCGACTGTTGCAGTGAATCATGTCCATCTGTATAATACGACTTCATTCCATCTGTTGTGGAATTTCCAGAGTCACGAGATGTGGTCTGCTGACTTGAGCTCGAGGAGTACAACGAGCTGGGGGATCCGTTACCTTCATTTGAGACTGAGATATCTTGTTGAGCGAATTGGGGCAAATCAACATCTTTCCGTACGTAGACAAGACGGTAAACCTAATCCTTGTAGCTTTGCTTACTCCTCGCGCTTCCTCTTTGGTATGAGTGATCGCCTCAGCCAGATCAAAACAGCCAGTCGATGATGTAGACCGGGGGAAGCAGAGGTATCATACAAGGCATACTGAAATATTAAACGTTGGAAAATTGACGCCCAAGTCGGAGGTTCAATCTTGTTCAAGCTCAGATTTCTTGACATCGTGTTTACTTCCTCAGTTCATAGACGACAATACAGTAGTTGGGAAATCGAAGATCAATCTTAGCATGAACTTGTCACTAACTTCGTCCTTCTTGTCTAGAACATCTTTAGATTTCTTTCAGACAGATCGAGGTATATCAAAAGTAACAAAGTCCTTGATGATGCATCACAACAAGGAACTTCTTCCAAGTTGTCTTGTGGATGAACTTCACCTTTTGTGTAGACCAAGTTGCCAGTGCATGGCCACAGGGACAATTCTATTGTTTTGAGAGCGTCTGAATCACGCAGTGGGTCCATAAGACAGGAGTGGTTTGCTGCATTCGAGGTGAAGGTGAACTATCAGAGCATCTCAGACGCGTCCAAAATTTGTCAACAGTCCCAGCAACCGCACAACAACCTGCCCTACTTTTTCCCAATTTCCATCCCTCACTGCATAGGGCAAAGCTTTCATTTACAAACACTTTCCAGGTTTTTTTTCTCCTTTGCCTGACGTTCTCCACACACTTTGCGAAATCTTTCACCCTCACGCTTTCACACCACAACAAAGCATCTCAACATACACACACACTCGCAAAGCTCAACCAGCCTTCCGGTACAACTCCCATTAGCATTACATTCGCATAAAAGCACTCAGACTGACAAAAAGGCTAAAAATGCAGTACTACAGTGAACTGGAGACAAAGGGCGCCATGATTGCCATCGTAGGCCTAGGCCAGCTCTCAGACTCAGAGCAGCGCATGTGCGATGACCTCCTGCAGGCCCTCATCCGGCGCAACTACCCCATCGACCCTGACACTCTGGACAACGTCCGCCATGAATTCTGGAACCGCGTCTTCGCCAAGGACTGGACCACCAACAAAGATAACAAGGCCCCTGGCCAGCTCCCCAAGCGCACCAACGACGAGGCCTCCCTCACCATCGGCACCCTCAACCAAGATGTGCCCAAGAACGGCAGCGTCCCGGGCTACCGCCGCGCCGGCCAGTCTGTCCTTCTCAAGGTCAGCATGAAGGTCGGCGATCGCTGGGAGGACGTCGACGCCAGCTTCTTCTGGGTCGATCAGCAGGGCCACCGCGGCTCCGAGCTCTCAAACGCCTCGATTGACATCGAGGGCGACCTCACTCTCGAAGAGGCCTCGGTCGAGGTTGGAATGCACTACGACACCAACGAGAAGGAGCGAGTCGGCGGCTGGAACTGGGACAAGATCGTCTACTGGGGCCGCCTTCGTCTCCTCAACTTGGCTCTGCAGCTTAGAGTCACCAACACCGAGGATACGAGTGAGCTGAAGCAGGTTCGGCTGGTCGAGGAGCACTGGTTGGAGAAGGAGGAGCTTCGAAAGAACTTCTTGGTCCACGAGCAGCTTTTGAGGGGTGATTAGAGTACAACGAGAAGAGTGATTGATACCCGGGTGATGAATGGAGGTTGGTTTTGCTTTTTTGGGGGGAACATGGAAAGGGATAGTCGTAAAAGCATAGCATGAACTCTTGATTTCGCCAAACCAGCTCAATACACGTACACGAATGTATTGTCATTGGTATTTCCATTGCGACTGCTTATCTAGTGATGTATTCCGTAAGATGGCTCCATTTGACGGAGCTCTTTTTCGATATAGGTCTAATGTGATGAATTCATATGGAAGGTACCTTTGACGTTTTGCTTCTTGATTAGATCTCAGATATCGCCGTTAAGTTTCATCTTTTGTTGCGTCGAGTCTGCTGTTCCTTCCTTTTCATTCAAAACATCAGCACATCTGTCTTCCTGACTTCCAACTTGGGATCACATCAAAGTAACACGCCTGGTAGGCGCTGGGACTAATTGCGTAAGGGGCACAAGCTCGATAAGGCGCTTTCACGACGCACTTCCCTAAAATCTAAAATGCTGTATATAATGTGAGTATGGCCTTTATTTGATAGATTGGATAATGGGCAACGTTTGTTCCACCAGGGATTATTTAATTCACCCAGGCTTTCACACTATAAAAGCTTTCATTTCATTGTCCTCTTCCCATATCTCATCACATAAACTCACTGAGTATACATTCAAATTTCTTGCTTTCCAAACTGAACACCTTTCAAATTTTATTAATTAAATGCAACTGCTTTGCAACTCAACATCAACATCACACGTCGGAACACAAGTAAGAGGCTTTTACCAACGGATTTTAAGTCTTGGACTTTGGCAATCAGTTTCTTTTTTGCTGAGAGGAACACCAACTGCTACTTCTCATCACAACACCTCTTGATTTCATCATGGCTTCCTCTGAGCCACCTCAGTTCGTTATCTCTGGAGCCCACCAACTCAACGATGCCGGAAAGAGGATCTTCGACAGCCTCATTGCTGGGTGCTACTATTCAACGACGACCGAATCTCGAGGTAACCATTGAAGATCTCAGACCGATGCCAGAAATTGATGATGTTATCCGCGACAACTTCTGGAAGAGAGTCTTTGCTGGTGGCTGGGCCACCGACAAGCCCAATATTTTGGAGCCTAGGTCGAATATGAGCGGAGAATTTCCTCTCCGCGTGGTCAAGCTCGTCATCATTGGCGACTTATCAGATACGATAGAGTATGACGAAACAAAAGCGACGTACTAGAGCACTGATGTTCTCGTGGCAGCCAAACCGAATCTCTAGAGCGATTTGGTAGACTTCGCATACTCCTACCAAAGCGGTTCAATTCTCTCGGACTGTAAGAAGCGGCCCGT
Organism: Colletotrichum fioriniae; assembly: GCF_027942845.1. Classification (NCBI taxonomy): domain Eukaryota; kingdom Fungi; phylum Ascomycota; class Sordariomycetes; order Glomerellales; family Glomerellaceae; genus Colletotrichum; species Colletotrichum fioriniae. The sequence goes on along the minus strand of NW_027076844.1, from coordinate 603,564 downwards.
TTTCAAGAATGAAAGCATGAACCAGCCCTCCAAAGTTCTCAAAGATAAAGCCGAAGCTATACGCGCTTGGGACGAAGCTCAGATGGAATGGCTTGGTGAATGGAATTACGAGAGACCCGACACCATCTAGTTGATTCGGCTCGCTACTTTGGTGAGGATAACAACGGTGTCCTCTGTCGTGGAGAGCGTTATCCACTGGAGATTCTTGTCGGGAGGAAGCAAGAAGAACTGAGACTCTTGATAATGATTCAATCGAGTCGCGAGATTCTGAAGAGGACGAGGCTCAGACTGTTGGACAAGCTTGCTTCATTTCGTGGCCAAAAGGGCGAGGATGAAGCGAATAGCACCAGTAGTATCGCCTACGGCCTCACAAATGAGTCTGACGAGTCTGAAGAGAACTCAAAAGAGTTGACCAGTCAGCCTCAGTGTATGAAGAGCTGGCAGAGACGACTGAGCCTCTGGCCAAAGTTGTGAAATATCCTCCTCCGGCCAACATTTGGTAGCGCAGCTTGCAAGTAGCTTACTGGGACAATTTTTCGGAAGATGCTAGATTGGGCTTACATTGAGTGATTTTTATACAAGCCGTTATTTTCTGATTTGAAGGATCCTGATAGCCGGACTAGAGCGGACAGACTATTACATCGCAAACGACCCATCAAATGCTAGAAGGCGTCAGTAGATGCGTGTTCAGTCCTTATCTAATTTCCTGCTCCATCTCGAAACTATTCATAGGCGGATGTAAGGGAGCCAGGGACATTTCGAGTCTTCTATTCAAGATGATTTTGAAAATGTCATTTCATTTCGTTCGCAAAGTCTCAAAAGTCTAAGCTTCTGCCATCCCCAACAAAAGCTCATACAGTGCCCAGGCGCCAGGGTCGGGCAGCTCTTGTCCTGCTGCGTCTCCCACATACGTTGCCCTGCCAAATCTTGCCTTCAAGTACCGGGTCGCCTCTGCCTTTTCAGCAGCGACCTTGACAGCAGCACGAAAGTCTCCTAACTTGACAAAGGTATCCGAGAACGGAAGCAGCACGTCCATGACGGTCCGATCACCTTCCCTTGCCGGGGTATGAGACTTGAGTGACTCCACCGCTGAAGCCAACGACGAGGCATATAACTTTGGTGAGATTGACGTTGTGAGTTCGGAATTGGCTTGCGCTTCGGATCGAAGGGACGAGGAGAAGGCGGAAAGAAGGATTCCAAAAATGGCCCCGAGAGTTCCTCCCATGTCGTCGACGGCTTCGATCGTCGATTCCAGAAAGGCGAAGACGGAACCGCTAGCTGCTGATCCGTTCTCCAGATTACGCAGCAGGGATTCGCACAAGCCCTTGACCGCTTCACCACAATCGCCGTCGCCCATCACCATGTCCCATTTGGTCAAGTTCGGCTCGGCGGCGATTGCCCGTTCGCAAGCTGATCTGACAGTCTTTTCCAACAGCTTTGGGTCAACTTTGATAAGATCTGACTTAGTCTCGTGACTGTTTGAGGCACTGTCTTCATTCGTCATCAGCCCGTCAGTCTTCTCTTCGCTCACTACTGGCCGGACAGTATTCGGCCAGTAAACTGCACTCGTGGGGCGATCGAGAAGATGAAGCAGCTCGTCAGCTGTTGACTTCAACTGCCGTGCTGCGGCAGAGATATTGCAGAGCGAAATGGAGAATCCAGGTGCGTTGAGAGAAGTTTCGAAGGTGCCAACTTGTGTTCGTACGGCGGTAATTGACCAGGTCGACGCCAACTGAGTTTGTACTTCATCCGTGAGCGCGCCCAGCTCCAAAACTGAGAGCCCGCCGTAGTTGTTGATGAGAAGCATGACTTCATCCCCGTTTTCGAAAGACACAAAAGCTCTTTCAGCATCATTCGGGTCGCATAAAAGCTTCAGCATCCTATCGACGAGATCGTTTACTGACGGAAAGGGGGTAATGAGCTGTTGGCCTGGCTCATTGTGGATGCCAGCGCCGACAACGCAGACGTCTTCTGCAACTGAGTGATACTGCCGTCCTGGGACATGGCAGTGATCCAGAGCTGAACCTATCGAGACAGTTTGGTCGTTGACAGCCCTGCCAATTTCCACACATTGGTCAAAGGAATACTTCTCAGCCGCCGCCGCACCGAGAATCTTCATAGCTGCCAATAATTAGCGTACGTAGCATATGAAAAGGTGATTGAGACTCACTGAAAATGTGACCTGGCATTCCTCTCCTTCCCACCCTACTACTCTTGCTTCTGCCGATAGAAACATCATCCGTGGCGGGGAGAACAACGACTTTGTTGGACAAACCAGAAGCCTTTGCCCTCTCCGTAGCGAGTCCGAAGTGAAGCCTGTCACCAGTGTAATTGGTGATGAGAAGAATGGTCCCGACATCAGAAGGCGCAAGTCTCATCGCTTCGAGAACTTGTTTCGTACTCGGCGAGGCGAAAATGTCGCCGCATGCAACTGCTGAGAGGAGACCTTCGCCGACAAACCCGCTCCATGCCGGCTCATGGCCTGAGCCGCCACCGCCGATGATGCTTACGGTCGACCGATCATTGTGAGAGTTCGCGACGACACGTTCTGCTTCACTGAGAGTGAGATGAGGGTTCGCCGATACAAGAGCACGCAGAGCTCTCGAAACGAGCGTGTTCGTGGCCGTGTCGGGAAAATAATGTTTCGTCGCCATATTGAATGTATCTGGACCGATAATGTTTAGATGTCACCTGGAAGCCATTGCCATGGACAGGAATCCGGATATATGGCACGGCTAACGTCTTCCGTATTAACCATAGTTGCCTGTTCCCCTCCGTTGTAACCTGTTCATCTTCAATTGCAACCACACATAGAACCTCATTCTCGTACACAAAACGCCAACTTGACGCGCCTCGAGCCACATGAACATCTCGATGTACGATTAACCTCTTCAACACTAGTTCTACTCAGCTGTTCTCAGTTTCCGAAGCCTCGCAAATGAGAGGAGCTCCAAGCGAGTCAGTCAAGGCCCCCGAGACGCGCACCCGTAGGCAAACAAGACTGGAACTAATACAGAGTATCCGTACGCTACCTAACCCACTTACCCCTGCCCCCAGACGCTTTGTTGGGGAAAAGGCAATGGTTCGTTTTCCCCCGCGAGTCCCCGCACAAAAATCCCGCTCAAGTTCCCAGTTCGGCAATGCAGCTCATCAAACTTGACGGACAACTCCCGACGTCCAACTTCATTGCAACCGAGTGCGAAGGGTCGGCGACGCTCCGCTGCTCCGCACAGCTCGGAAATAGCTGTAACAACTCGCACTCCGTAGCTCTTTGCGCTAGGTCACGAGTAGCGGTTCCAGTCTCATGGGTCGCCAGCCCCCGCATACCGGAAAGTCTTAACCCAACCTTGCTCGAACCGCGTCTCGCAGCCCTTTCATGCAAGGAACCGAGATTCGTACACAACCGCAGACACGACGATAGGCCTGCCATGACCTCATGGATGGAAGACAAGCTGCATCCGCGCCTCCCAAGAAGCGCGTCAGAAAGCCTCGAGGCCGTGGTCTGCGCACCAAAACGGGCTGGTGAGTTCAAGCCTCCCCCAGCCGCACTACCCTCGATGCGCGGGTCGCTGACCTGTTACACATAGCTTGACTTGTCGGGAGCGACACAAGAAATGCGACGAACAGCAACCGGTCTGTGGGCCGTGCGGTATCTCATCTCGTCACTGCGTCTTCCCCCGTCTATCTCAGGATGCGGGCAGAAGAGCAAGCCCAGCTGCATCACATAACGAACGTCCGACTGCGCGTCTCGGAGACAATGGCAGTCATTCCCACGTCGATGAGCTCCCACAATCGATCGGCTCGACAGGGTCCATCAGCCTCGAGTCACAGACGTCGATGCAACACGTCTCCCAGCCTTCCGGGACATATGACGCAGCCCACACGCCCTACGTGAGCCAGCCACGCGTATCGGCGGGAGTGACGTTCGGCGACGTGTACAGCTACTCTCCCGAGACCGTCGCATCCGAGCTGTGGACCACCGATCTCGCCTCGACAAGATGGCTCGGCCTTCTCGCTACCGACGCGGCGCAGGCAGACAGTGGGTTTTCACTCGCCCCGAGCCCGGCCCCGGAGGATGAGGAGCAGAGGCGGGCGGCGGACCTGCATGGCCCGCCCGATGCAACTAACCTCGAGTCCCGCCTCAACGAAGTATCAGACCCAGAGCGGAAAACTTGGCAGGCAGATCGGGATATCACATTGTCTAACCGGGAGGCCGCACTCTTTCGTCACTTTACGGAACGATCGGCTCGTTGGTTGGACTTCTTGGATCCGCAGAAGCTCTTCTCCACTTATGCAGTCCGGTTGGCTTTGCGAAATGCAGGTCTCATGAATGCAATCTTGGCATTATCGGCTAAACACCTCTCAAAGCTGGGAGGAGGAGGACATCGGAACTCCAACGTCAGCAATGGGGACACGGAGGAGGATTCCGGCGGAGAATGGGTTCGATACTATTACGAGACTCTCCGGTACGTTCAAGAAGCGTTGACATACACCAGCTACACTGCTTCAGAAGAGCTCAATGCTACGGCTATTGTGATCTCAGCGTACGAGATGCTGGACGAATCAGACGGTAGAGGCAACTGGCAACGACACTTGAAGGGCGTTTTCTGGATCCAACGATCTCAAGACGTCAACGGGGCGTCCGGCGGATTGCGACAAGCAGTTTGGTGGGCTTGGCTCCGGCAGGACATTTGGGCCGCGTTTCGCGAAAAGAGGCGTTGCCTCAGCTTCTGGGCCGCAGACAAAGACTTTTGTGAGCTTGATCCGCACGGTCTAGCTGACAGAGCCATTTACCTGCTCTCCCGAGCCGTCAACTACTGCGCCTACTCTCGCCTGATGGAGTCTTCGTCTTTGACTGAGGTGTCAGCTTCGGGGAATAGAGCAAGGGCTGGAAACGAAATGCTAGCTGAGATGGAGCGATGGAAGTCGTTCCTGGGGACTGAGTTTAAACCCCTCCCAACTTCAACAAGCCCATCCGATGTCTTTAAGCCGCTTTGGATTCACCCACCCGAATTTGGGGTTGCTCTTCAGGCTTACTCATTCGCAAAGATACTCGTTCTTCTTCATAAACCGGTATCATCCGGGTTTGATGGGTATATGAAGATGCAACGATCGCTCTCAGAGGCCGTAGACACGATTTGTGGTATTGCAATGGAGTCGACAGACGAAGGGTGTCAATTACTCTCAGCACAGTGTTTGTATGGGGCGGGCTTATGTGTACAGGACTCGCTAAAAAGAAACGCCATTCTCTCTCTGATTGAAAGAAGCGAAGAAAAAGTCGGGTGGACGCCGATGGCGATGTGGCGAGATGACTTGAGGCAGGCATGGGCAAATGCTGATAGTCAAAGTCCGGACGTAATGCGTTGAAGTTTCATGATTGACTTTCTATATACCCCTAGGGCAGAAACAGTGTGGACTACTTACATTTCATGCCTTACCGGCAGACTTACACACATCCATCTGCCACTCCGTCAACTTCTGGGCTTCCTTGACCCCCTCTTCCATCAACGTCGTCAGATTCTGGCTTGAGGCATTCTTTTTCAAATGAACCAAGTAGTCGTCAAGCACGAGTTTGTTCACATTGACCTTGGACACGCCACCAGCGATGCAGCGCTGCATCAGGTCCTCGGGAAAGTCATTGGTTCCGTGAAGCACCACCCGAACTCTTCCACCCACCTTTTCGCGAATCTTTTGCAGCCTGCGTCACGCATTGGATGAGCAACGGCTCTAAATGAATGTCCAAGGGATTGGTAGATCTTACCGGTCAAACTCCAACACGGGTCCCCTGGCGCCATACTCGCCATGCACATTCCCAAAAGCCGGCGCCAAAAAGTCGATGCCGGTAGCGATGAAGTCCTCCACCTGCTCCTCCGTCGTCAAAGCCCCTTCGAGGTCCGCTGTATCCGCGATACCGTCCTCGCCGCCCTCAATACGTCCCGGCTCGGCCTCGGTCGCGATGCCCCTCTCGTGGCAATACGCCACCAACTCCTTCGTCTTGGCCAAGTTCTCGTCCATTTCGTAGTGGCTCATATCCACCATAATACTGTCGAACGGTAAGGTATCCGCCGCATGCCTGATCATGGCTTCATCCTGTGCGTGGTCGAGGTGAATGGCAACAGGTACTGTGGCGGCGCGGGCCGCGTGCGCTGCCGCATGGACGAGAAGACCTGATGAGAAGGTGATGGCCCACGGGAATACTTGGATGATTAAGGGGCTCTTCTTTGCTTCGGCGGCGCGGATGAAGGCGAGGATGTTCTCGATGTTGTAGGCGATCGGCGCGACTACGCCATATTGGCCTTCTTCAGCAGCTTTGAGGATTTGATATGTCTTGTTTTTTGAAGGGTCCCATAACGTCATCTTGAATCTGATGTTTCTTGTACGTGAGTGCTAAAGTTATGGAGGTTAAAGTAAGTAGTCTGTGAGTAAGACAGCTCTAGGTGATCTCCCCGACAATGAAGCTTGAGTTGCTAAAAATCGTGCAAGTCGTGATAGCCTCCTGTCTATTTGAAGCGATTACATGCTTGATACTGCCTACCAGAAGGCGTCGTGATCCGGTGCCACTGCCCCCGTGCCGAATGGATCAGACTCAGCTAGGAGAAGTCTCGAGCCTGCGTGTGCCCACGACTCGCGGTCGGCCGCCCCACCGGCCCCGAGGCGCGGACTGATGATCCATGCGCAAGCTTATGTTGATACATGATGAACATGAATAACATTCCGTGGCTCTTTGATCAAGTGCTGGGAATGGAATTACACACAATCAGTTTAATGTCACCTCGGAATAGTTCAAGCAGTCAATTTACAAGTGCTTCATACTTATTTCTCTCTAGTACTCATCTATAAACCTCTTTATCCTTACCTAGCTTTTGTTGATACATCCCAGGCCAATAATCATTATCCTTGTGCAGCACTCCTCCTCAACTACAACAACGAGATTCTGAGATGGCTGTCACCAACGGTCTCCGTATTGCCGTCGGCGGTGACGACGCTGGATTCGACTACAAGGCCATAATCTCCAGAGACCTGGAAGCTGATCCGCGAGTGAGCACAGTCGTAGACTTTGGCCCTAACTCTGCAACAGACAAGACGGCATACGCACATTTCGCTCTTGCTGCTGCCGAGGCCGTGGCCAGTGGCAAGGTCGACCGGGCCATCCTAATTTGCGGCACGGGGCTCGGCGTTGCCATCTCGGCGAACAAAGTCCCCGGCGTCCGGGCAGTGACGGCGCACGACAGCTTTTCAGTAGAAAGAGCAGTCAAGAGCAACAATGCGCAGGTTCTGTGCCTTGGCCAACGCGTTATTGGAGTCGAGCTTGCGAGGCGGTTGGTTAGTGAATGGGTGGGTTATGAGTTTGATCCCGTAAGTTGAGACTCGAGCCCCTTTTGCACGTTAGGGCCTTTAGTGGCTGACCTTATCCTCCAAAGGCATCTGCATCAGCAGCAAAGGTGAAAGTCATTGATGATTATGATCTGAAGCAGTCGGGTGGGATCAAGGCCTGAAGGGAGGTGAGGGGGGTGACAGCCCGAACAGGAATATCAGGGGAAAAGACACTGCACCTTACGGCTAGTCACCTCATATAAGAGCTAGGAGGTCTCAGAGACTATAAAAAAGAGTTCACCCCCCCGGTGCTGAATTGGGGGCTACATCTCTTGGTGCTCATGCTGGGATTCGAACTCGGGTACTCGCTAAGCCTGTCGTCGAGTAGGCTGGTTGGTGTATAAATTGTTTGTTGACCATAAACCACTCCACCACCCAGCCAGTTTGACCTAACCCGTCGATCTAGACGGGCGCCTGCTGGCTGGTGGGAGAATTGGACTTGGGGGGGTATATAAGGTACTTCATCTTCTTTGCGTATACCAATCCTGGGCGTATTCGTCTCTGAGCTTACGTACAACTTAAATTCCACATACCATATGGAAACCCAATTTTACAAACTAACTCTAATCCAACATATCTACAAAGGAACTTCCACCTGTCGGCGCTTGCAAGAAACCTTGAGATCTGGGTCGGCTTCCTCCGCAAACCCGTGCTTCCGCAACTTAATCTTGTACGAGTTGTCATACTTCCAATCGTACTTCAGGAGCAGATGAGCTATGATGATCTTTGCCTCACTGGCCGCAAAGAAGCGTCCCGGACAGCCGTGCTCCCCATGGCCGAAGCCAAGATGGTTGACACTCGTAGTCACCAGCTGAGCAGCAGCCTCCTGCCCCGGCTTACCGCTCTCTCTCATACGGAGGAAACGATAGCCGTCAAATTCATTGGGGTTCTCGTAGAAAGCCGGGTCCCTCATTCGCTCAGTCGAAACTGCGACAGTGTGACCCTTTGGAATCTTGGTGCCATCCGACAAAGTGACGTTGGCGGTGGCTTGCCGGAACATTGAGGCTACCGGAGGTTTATGGTCAGCCAAAACTGATGTGCTGGTACCGAAACGGATCACGGGGATTTTGATCACTTACAAATCTGGTTGGGCTTGAGGCGTTGGCTCTCATTGAGAACGCTGTCGAGAAGCTTCATGTTGTAAAGCGCCGTTTTCTTCCACCCCTCTTTCTCGAGACATGCGGTAATCTCCTCTCTCAACGGCTCAATCAACTCGGGGTGCTGGAAAATATCGACCAAGGCCTGCGTGATGAGATCAGAAGTCGTGCCGATGGATACGACCGCCAGCATCAGCTGCGACGCCCCAAAGTTGTACGACTTCCCAGCAGCAAGCTCCTCGAACCAGTAGATGGTGTCGTTGTACTCCTTGCCGTCATTCTTAACGTGCCGGGCCTCCAGCTCGGCTGCGACGAGATCCCAGGCTTCGTTTACCTGAGCTTTGAGGTCCCTGCACTCGGGGATCCAGTTAGTGGCCATGGTCTTGAGGAAACTGGGCCAGAGGCGCAGTTTACGCATGCCCAAGACACTGTTCTCGCCATAGTTGACGACGAGGTCGAGCCAACGCTCGTTACGGCATAGGTTCTCGCCGACAAATACGCGGGCTGACATTCTCGAAATGAGGCGGATGATCAAGTCTCTAAGAACAGTCTCTTGTGATTCTATCTTCAGTGTCAGCCTTTGTTCTGCTTTTTACCAAGTGCTTAGATTTTTTCAGCACCTTTTGTGTCACCGAGAAACTCTTGAAGTGTCACTGAGCATTCATCCGACAGAGGCTGGGTGACCTTGGCTATATTAGTGTTCTCTTGTTAGTCATGCATTCAGCAGCAGAGCAGGGAGGAAATACCAGCAACTGACCTAGAGACTTGGTGACACGCAACTTGACCACATTTTGCAGAGGCTTTGTAGGAATGGCGCCCTCCATGAAAGGTTCAAATCCAGGATACCTCGCCTGGAACAGCTGCACGGGGAATATTGTCAGCAATACGACTCGAAACCTCATCACCACTGACATTGACGCAGCCAGAGTAATGATAGTGATGACGACGGGGGATCAAGGTCTTATAGCTTACTTCAATGATAGGCTCGTCAACGCTAAAGCGAGGATCATTGCGAATCTCCTCACCGTGCTGCGGCAGAAGCATGATGAAATTGCCCTGGTCCGTCAAGACGCGAAACGGCGTAGCCCCGAATCTTCGCCTGGCCTCCTCGAGAAGTTCCCGCCCAGCCAAGGCAAACGACATAATAGACTGAGAGGCGGTCAATTGAAACCATCCCTTTGGGTTGATGATGGGCAGTTTCTTGGCGTCGTCATTGCGTAGGAAGCCATACAGTACAACGACCAAGGCAAGAGCTAACAGAAAATGCGATTGATAGTCTCTGAAGCCTTCATACTGGCTGGCTACGGCTTGCGTGCTAGAGGTCGTGTTGTCTAGGAACGTCATTGCTCAAACGTGTGACTTCGAGATGTGGCAATAGATGTTGACTAGAGTGGTAATGAGTTGATGGAGATAGATCCGATGCTGACCTGCTGAGAGACGGGTTGACATTTACTACGGAATTGGCAGCATTTATATCGGTTTCGGGCCCGGCAGGTAAACCTCATCATGATATGAGTGTCCAAACAGCCAGACGAAGAAACGATGGGTTTGACCAAATCGTTGAACGGACTTTCGGACATGACATGGCTCCGCACTGTAACTGAGATTCTACTGAGCTGCGATCGATGTTACAGAGCATTTTCATTGAGGGGCTAAGTGAATACTAGCATAAGTAGCAGGTGTCCGGGCGCCAATCATTTTGCTGGCATTTCACCGCAGTCCATAAATGGTACCGTGCAGATCATCGTGAAGCCGGTGGGATACTTCAGGTTTAAGAACTGTCTGAGGTGACGTGGAAGCTCAGAAAGAGTTTGAAGGAACTTCGGGATTTAGGGAATCGCCGCTTCCTAAAGACTATTTTTGAGTTGTAAGGATGGTTGGATTGTCTAAAGCGCGCATACTACCAAAGTATATATGTTTACATTAAGAAATTCCCTTCGATGCTCAGGTAGCCATTAGGGGTTCCAAGACTCCACAGAACAGAGACTAGAGCTCCTCAAATACATCAACTCTTTGCACATGCATCAAACTGCTCATAATACGTCATTGATTCTCTTAACATTGTAACCGGGTATCTTTTCTATCTTTCTTTCCCCTACCAAGCACCAACAACGCCTGCTATGGGGATATCGATACCTGTTGTGTACGAAGCCGTCTCGCTTAACAAGTAGACGTATGCGCCGCCCAGCTCCTGAGGCAGTGCCAGTCGCGGCATCCCACCGTAATACTTCATCTTGGTATCCCAGTCAGGCGAAGTCTCAACGTAGTACGTCAACGCAGTCTTGACGAAGCCAGGCGAGATTGAGTTGACACGGATGCCATGCTCGGCCCACTCCATGGCCAGCGTATGTGTCATGTTGCGGATGGCACCCTTGGTCGCACCGTACGGTGCAGAAGGAGCGGCCTTTGAAGAAAAAGGTCAGTCAGGGAACCCCTCATCTTCCTCTTCTCCAACCACCACACACACACACGCACAAGGACTTACCCGGTTCGGTCTGTACGAAGTCATGCTCGCAGTGAAGACGATGCTCCCCTTGCACCCGAGCTTGATAAACGCCCTCGCGGCGGCCGTCGCACAATTCCAAGACCCGTTGACGTTGAGCTTGAAGAGCCGGTCAAACTGCTCCGGCGTGAAGTCGAGCGCGGGCTGGTGCTTGGTCGCGCCGGCGTTGGCGACCATGCCGTCAAAGCGGCCCGTCGCGGCCACCACGGCGTCGACGGCCGCCGCGACGCTGGCGTAGTCCGTCACGTCGCAGTGCTGGAAGACGAGCTTGCCGGGGAACCGCTTGAGCAGGGCGGCGAAGTGCTCCGCCGGCTCGGTGATGTCCAGGCTGTACACGCTCGCGGCGTCGTTGGCGAGGCAGACTTCTGCGATGCCTAGGCCAATGCCCTGGTTTGCTCCCGAAACTTTTGGTGGATGGCGTTAGTAGATGAACAACATCTTCAATTTGTTCCTCGTCAGGACACTTACTAGCGATGACTTTGTCCTTGAGAGAAACTTTCCAGTCAGCGCCGGCTGGAGGCAGTGTGCTGAGATAGGACGGGGCATCGTTTGTGCCATTAGTGGTGCCGTTGGTGGGGATTGCGGCGGTACCGTTGCCGTTTTGGTCAGATGAGCCAGTCATTGTGAAGATATTGATGCGTGTGATTTGCAGAAAAGAAAGATTGAAGCCGGGTTTGATTCAGATGCAACAACTAATAGACCTGGTGAGTTATCTTGTAGATGGCATTGCAAGCTGAGAGATACGGAACACCTTTCCCTGCCTTAAGTAAATAGAGAAATGGGCGAACGGAAACGCTGTTGCACACAATACTTACCGGCGCCGTGGGGCGCCTCGGAGATCGAACGTCAAGAGGCTCCCGACACGCGGTGCGGCGCGGATGCAGCTTCCGGATCGGCTGTAGACGGGTCATCGTGTGGTAACTCCGGACCGTGTTGTGTCACCCACAGCCGCATATCCCTCAATTTGTTCCACATACGACAAAGAAACCACGAGCCGGTATTCGCATTGCTTGTTGCAACCCATTCTTCGAAACCCGCTTGCCTCGAGACGCGGTCCCCCTTCGAACTTGGCTAGTTTCGACTATTCCCAGCCCCATTCTTTTCCAATGGCCCCCGAGTCGCGGCAGCACGCCCTCCATCTGACTTGCGCAGCGCGCTAGTTGTTTGCCCTTCCGGGGTCTCCCTCCCCCAGACCCCGCAAAATTCGGAAGATTCGTCTGAGGGCCCCCCGGTTCCCCAGATTGGGGGAGAAAACATGCCAATGACTTAGTTCAGATGATCTACGAACCCTCGTTGGTCGTACGACCGCCATACGAAACCAGGCTGCCCTCTAGACAAGTTGCGTGTAAGCTGGCAAGGGCGGCACGCCGCACTCAAGAACAAGGCAGCTTTTTCCCATCAAAAGCTGACAAGTATTACTCGGACGCTATCGGTAACAAACCTGTCTACTGTTTCCCTCGGCCGAAATCAGTTATGCGAGAGAATGGGAGACAGTTGTGAAAATACTTAAGACACTTTTACTTGCCAGTTGATTTCGGTTGGCTTCCGATTGGCAACCCTGGGCCTCTATTTGGAACTTTGCTTCTGTACTTCGCCTATCCAATAGTCCTCTTGAAGAATTTAAGAGTGTTACTGGGCCTTGTTGTCTTTCCAAAGCTCCCAGTCAACCGACAAAACATCACCGGCAATGGAGAAGAACGAGACTGCAAGCAACGAGCATGAACATGCTCTCTCCAAGGGCGTGGAGATGGTGGGCGTCGACGACTACGTGCGCGATAGCGACGAAGAGAAGAAACTGGTCCGCAAGATAGATCTGTATTTGCTTCCTCTAATCTTCATCATGGTTCGTAACTTGATCAGAATAACCCTCTTTCAGGCAAGCTTCTAACACTGACGATTCATAGTATCTGCTCTCTTACATGGACAGAACAAAGTAAGCTCACCTGCTCCTAATCAACATAGCCGTCATCACCGAACCCCCCCCCTGAACTAACAAATATTCCCCCAAAACAGTATCGGCAACGCCAAAATCGCCGGCATGGACCGCGACCTCGATCTCGACTCCTCTCGCTACTCAATCGCCCTCGTCGTCTTCTTCGTAGGCTACGTCCTCTTCGAAGTCCCCTCCAACATGATCCTAACCCGCACCCGCCCCTCCCTCTACCTCCCCGGCATTATGTGCCTCTGGGGCTCCGTCACAATCGGCATGGCCTTCACGCCCACCTACAAAGCCTTGATTGGCTTCCGCGTGGTCATGGGCGTCCTCGAATCCGGCTTCGCCCCCGGCGTTTTGCTCTTGCTATCCTCGTGGTATAAAAAGGAGGAGCAGAGCAAGAGGTTCGCCGTGTATATCTCGGCCGCCATCTTGTCGGGCGCCTTTGGCGGGTTGTTGGCGGGCTCCATCACGAGCGGGCTGGACGGGGCGCACGGGATTGCCGGGTGGCGGTGGTTGTTTGTAGTCGAGGGCGCTGCGACGGTGGGCGCCGCGCTGGTTGCGTTTTTTTGCGCTGCCTGATTTCCCGGCGAATACTTCGTTGAAGAAGTTTAACGAAAAGGAGAGGGACCTGGCAATTCGGAGGCTTCAGAGCGCGGCGGAACATCTTAGGACGGAAGAGGAGCCTCGGCTGGGACATTGGGCTGCTTTCAAACTCAGCATGATGAGCTGGAGGACTTGGCTCTTTGTCGTTGGCTATATGGTAAGTTGAATCCGCAGACAAACCTCCTCCCCCCCTTCTTCCCCTTTGATCTTCACGCACAAAGGAGTCAGAAGAAGCTAACATATTCCTTCCCTTATAGGCCATCGTCGGCTCCTCAACACTCTCCTACTTCTACCCAACCCTCGTCTCAGGCCTCGGTTACAAATCCACAGCCGCCCAATACATGACGATCCCCATCTTCGGCATCGCCTTCGTCTCCACCGCCGTGACGGGCTACTTCGCCGACCGGCACTCGCGCTTCCGGGGGCTTATCCTCGGCGCCTGGATGACCGTCGCCATGCTCTGCGCCGTCGTCACTTGCGTCGTCTACGACTTCAAGGCGCGCTACGCGCTGCTCGTCATCATGGCGTCCGGGCTCTGGGCCTCCAACGGACTGGCGCTGTCGTACGCCTCGGTGAGCTTCGGGTCCATGCCCAACGAGACGCGAGCCATTTCGCTGGCGTTTGTGAATGCCATGGGCAATCTGGCGCAGATTTACGGGGCGTACCTTTTCCCTTCAAAGGATGCCCCCAAATATTTGATGGGGTTCGGTGTTATTAGCGGATTGTGTTTTACGGGTGTGGTGTCGTATGTTGCGCTTCACGTCTTCTTGAGGAGAGAGATGAGGTCGGCATGATTGCTCTCGCTTGGACTGGTTCGCAACATGATAGGATTGAATAACAACAAGTCTAATAAGGTTCTACTTTTTGTAGAACTAAGACGCTGATTAAAGTTTGACGTTACACAAAAGCAACTAGAAATGCCTTGATTGATACGGAATTACGCCACGCTGAGACATCAGACAATCTAGCTGACCTATAGGGTGCAAGGTTATGTAGGTTCTCTACCTGGTTGGGAAACTCAAAGACAGATGCATGCCATACTGCCACGAGCACTACTAAAGGAGAGAGGTCCGTGTTGATACTCCGTGGCGTCAAAAGTCTTTATCTCTCCGGTCGTCCTGAGGAATAGATATCCCCAGAAAAATGAGGGCCAGCACGAGCCAAGACAGTTGGGGTCTTCCCGATCTATTATAAGTACGCAAGGTAATCATTGAGCGGCAACTTATCTTGTTATCCCCTTGGCTACCAGAAAGCCTCCTGGTAATGGTACTTTTATGTAGAAGAGCACACGTTCTTTCAGCCTTGCGGTAATAATGCAGGATCAACGAAAGAAGCGGGATCAAGGAAGAGCAAGGAAGAGATGTGATGCAAGTGAACAGCAAGACGGATACGACATTCAATTTTCCGTAGTTCTACAATGTAGAGTTCATGATCTCAATCTGAAGAACCATCGTGCCTACGAACACCCCAAACTCCAAATTCCAACACAACTTGAATCCTCAATGAATCTTATTTCGACATTCCCAGCTCCTCCAGAGCGAGCTTCAAGTTCTCAACGTCTCGAGTAAGAATATCGCGTCTATCCCGCGTTGCCGTATCCTCTCCGGCAATCATCTGCAGCTGTATGTCGTTCAAGCCCATGACTAGATCAGGGGTGAAGATCTTGAGAGGGCTGGTTTTGGCATCAAGCAAGAAGTGGAAGACGGCTTGCTGCGGTACAACGTCAACAAATCGCTTGCGAGCAACTTTGTAGTAGCTGCGAAGGATGTCATGGATATCCTCTCTGACCTGCTCAGCGTTGGAGCGATCGGTTGTGAGCTTGGGGAGCATTGACTTTGATACCCACCATCCTGCAGCTTTGGAAGACCCGGCGGTATTCTGAGCGGTGAAATCGAAAGGGCTTCCATTACTATTCACTACCGGGGTCCCAGGCCCTCTGGGCGTGACAACTGCGGTATCTCCGAAAACCGGAGCTGCCTTGTTGCTGGTGTTATTTGTCGCAGCGCCATGGGCGTTGAGAACGCTTGCCGGGTCAACGGCCTTATTGATGGCTTGCTGGAGCCTCATGGCCTGAGAATGTTGGAGATTGCTATTGAAGTAGTGATTCATGGTGTAGGGCTGCCCACTGAGCTCGACTTCGATGAGGAACTGTGCTTGATCTAAAGCTCTTTGATACGAAGCACGGAGCTTGGGAAGGAGGAAGTTGTCGTGCAGCTCCTCGAAAGTGTTGCTGTCGGCGCACTTGAGTCTGAGCACGGCACCGATGAATTCATGAACTAGTATGATTGCCTGGCTGACATGCTTCAATACCAGCGGCTTCCACTTCTTGGTCTGTTCCTTGAAGACCTGCGCTAACATGGACCTCGAAAACTGATGTCGTGTTAGTGCTGGACTCGATACTTGCTTTCAGCATGTGGCAAACTTACGGAGCCAAGTTCGGCACTGCGGGATTCATGAAAAACACTTTCAATGTTGCTCAATAGTGAGCTCTTCGAAGGCTCGGGGCATTGGAACGTCAGATTTTTCAGAATTCCAAGGAGAGCCTTGTCTGTATCGGTGATTGCGTCGACGTTCAGCGGAGTATCGGACCCGAACTCTGTCTCGGCTGGTCCATCAAACTTTCTCGTGTGGCCACGCAGCGCGAAGACCTTGTTAAATTGCTCGTTGAGGTTGACAATTGATGTGATGAGTCGAAGCTTCGGGTTCTGTTCGAACATGTCCATTCCGTTGTAATGTCCGTCGCGAGCTCGAAGAGCGGCCTCCTGGAAATCTGACGCAATTTGGCCGAGGTATCGTCGCTGGGCATCCGGCCGAGAGCGTGAAGGACCCATGCGCTTGAGTTCGGTCTCGCTCTTGTTGAGCATACGATGAATCTCGTCTTTGACGTTTTTGAACTCCTTCTTGGATAGGTCGCGCAGCAAGTCACGCAGACGGATGGCGAGACTATGAACACCGACTCGGTTCGTTGATCTGAGTCTCGTCCAAGGATTGGCAGAGAAGAACGCCTTTTCGGACGAATTTCGATCGGTCATCGTTGAGGTGGTATCATCCGCACTGCGGTTCTTCACCACGCAGTATCCGAGGCGGAGAAGATGGCGTTTGCCCTCGACAAGCTCGCATACGATTTGCTGAGTGGCGCGCTCGGTGGCGAGATCGGGCTTGGTGAGAACACCCATGGTTCGAAGTCCCTCTAGGTCGACTTCTTTGGCAAGGGTAAGAACCTCCTGGGTCGCTATGTCGACATTGCAAGGGATGACTGCCAGGATGATGGTACGCTGATTTCTGATGTATCTGTTGACCATGTTTCTGACGATAACAATGTCATTGTCGGTGGTCAGGCCCTTTGTAGACGTGCGGAAAATACCCGGGACATCGATGATGGTTAGGTGATGTTGCTGGTATTCAAAGGTCAGCAAGTGTCATGAACGGATAACGTCAAAGTTGAACGTACATCGGGGCCGTTAATCTCAATCTTGAGAATGTCTTCGGCAAAGGTGGAAAGCTTCGAATCATCCGCGTCGTTGATACCACGAAGTCCCATGGCTTCGTTCGCCTAAGGGGGGTTATACTTATCAGCATTGAAACGGTAGCCCCCAGTGCGGATCCTATTTACCTTCATAAAGATGTCCGCTAACGCGAGGTCATTCTTCTCGACAGCAAACACGAATTTCTTCAGTCGCTCCTTCCGATTCTCCTTGGAGTCCTGGCTCGGAATGATGGAGACCTGGACGCTCTCAAAATCATCGCGGCGGCAAGTGATCTGGGTCGCGTAACGAGTGCAGAGCTCAGGAGCGCGAGGGAAAGCGAAACCCGTCACACTCTCCAGAACAGAACTCTTACCCGAAGACTGGTCACCTACCACGACAAGTTGCGGAAGGGGGACCAGATCGGCGATGCCGAGCTCGCGGAGTTTGTCAATGGTCCGCGAGAACGCATCATCGCCGAGCGACTCGTGGGCAGGGTCGCCGTCGTTGTGGCTCTTGCCTCCCATGTTGATTCTCTCTCCGTGGTTGGTCTCTGATACCAGTGATAGCAGTTAGTAAATATTAGAAAATGGAGGGGATGAGGTAGTAAAAAAAGCACAAGGGTACAGAGAACAAACTTTGAAACAACGTTGGGCAGTAAGCGAAGAAAGATGGGCTCTGTTGCCGTGGTTGACGAGGGCAAGTTGAGCCTTCGAGCTTTGTGGGGGCAGAAGAGAATAAAACCAGGGCAAGAAAGCACCTGCTGCTCAAAAGGAAAGAGGTAGCTAGAGGCGTGCCTTCCAGTTCGGATTGATAATTATGTGAGAACTAAGGGCGGTTTCCTCAGGATCACGCTGAGATAGCCCTTCCCATCGTGTCCCTACTGCCGGCAAAAAGTGAGAAGGTCGGACAAAAAGAGGCACGAGGATGCAGCTCTTCTAGGGCATTGTCTACTCGCTTTATCGGTGTATCCGAGAGCTCTGAAGCAGGCAACGGTCTTCTGTGTCTGCCTTTCAGAGTTGAGAGACAGATGAATCAGCCTTTGCCCCTTGACTTCCCATCAGGAAACTTGCTCTCACAGTAAGTTGGCGGATGTCACTGGCAATGGAGATGATTGACTATGCCACAACTCCGCATCTATCGTCACGTGGTCGGTTCAGAGTACTTACTCCCGCAACTTGTGCAACTTTAAAAGACCTCGCGGGATTGTCGATATAAAATGACATTGCTGATGCTGATCTACTCAAGCCCTGTTTGCTCGTTGGCATCGCTACTGAATATGCTACACAATAAAAACATAGAAATGAGAAGACACGTTGTGTCGTGCCGTAACCTGACTTGCTGCACTTTTCCGCCTCCCGTTACTATGGTATTTCCTCAACCGGATGTTGGCTTCTTCTTGTCCATGACGCCCTTCAACACCTTAAGCTTCTCTTCCGTCACCTTGATTGCCTCTTCGATCTCACGCTCATCCATGCGGTCCTCTCTGACCCTCTCCTCCACAGTGCTTGGCTCCATTGCTCGCTTCCGAATGGGCAAGCTGCCTTCGTGCAAGCGCTCCAGCCCAACTCTCTCCTCTAGCCACTCCCAAAGTTCACTCTCTTCTCGCCTCCACATTTCGTCGTACGCCGCAAGACGATCCGGATAACCATACATGCGCATGTCTCCAGACGCTTGTCTGCCAGGCAGGCCAAAGCCAAACCACGTCGCAACGAGAAGGCCAACTAGGAGACCATACATCATGTTGCCTGTGAGTAGTGGTTTGGCAATGTCCAGAATTGGCTCGAGAATGCCGCGGACAGGCTCTAACGGGCCCCAGTTGGTCTTGGGAACATGCCTGGGACGAACCTGCTCGTCTTCGGCGTCTGTTGTTGAGCCTGCCGCCTTGCTCTTCTTGCTCTTCTTCTTGCCCTTGGAGCCTGATCCCGCTCCCGCACCGCCAGCGCGGGCTTTGGTAGACACAGCTGATTTCAGACTAGCGAAGAGGTCTTTGCAGTACTGAGTCTGCCCATCATTGGCTCCCTTTTCGATAGGACCTTCACCATGTCAGCGCACGTCAACCATGTAGAGGAAGGGTTCAACTCACCCTTCAACCAACTCTTGCCCGTCCACTCAATAGTGCAGTTGGATTGCACTCTGGTAGAGTTGTTGTCAGCCCACGTCAGACAGTACTTTGTCTTGACGCTGAAAATGTTGCCGTTCGGCACGTCTGGGGTTTGTGTGGTGACGCTAAAGTTGATGGCTTTCTCAAAATCAAGATGATCCAAAGTCTCCGTCACAAGACATTTCGTCTGCTTGGGACCGATGGCGCCATTGAGAGGCTTAATGTAAGTGAAATACCGAGACTTGTTGTCGAGAGTCAGCCCCTTCTTATCCTCCATGGTCAATTCTGTGCACTTGGCCTCGACAGTGAGCCATTTCGTCATCCAGGTGACCGAGGCTGGGCCGAAAAGCAAGTTGTACACCTTGCCCAGAGGGGCAGGGATAACATCATCGCCGACAACTCTGTCGTAATGTGTATCAGAGTCTCCGCAGTCGGTCGGCGCATGAGTGGCCGGGCCAGGGAAATCATTGCCGCCAGGAGCAGCACCAACAGCCTCCTTCACAACGTCGGTGACAGCGCCGTTAGCACCTGCGCCAGATACCTTGCGAGATACGGTCTTTCCGCCTTCGGGTTCGGCGTTCACTTCTGACAACTGCGTGACATCTTGCAGGTCCTCCGCGTCGTCGTCTTCGTCGTAAACGTCGTCGTCATCGCCAGAATCGCTCTCTTCATCGGTGCCGGACAAACTGCCATCATCAACATCTGCTACCACAGCACTATTTGCGTCAACCTTCTCTGTCTTATCACCGCCAGTACCCTCAAGCTGCACTCCGTTCAGCGAGCTTTGCAGGGTCGGATGACCAAGTTTCCAAATATTGACAATCAGGTCGTAAGTCGAGTCTCGACTGGTGAAACTGGCAAAAATATGCTTGGCGTGCAGGGTCGTGATCATGAGTCCGTTCTTGAAAACCAGGGCCGTGCTGCGCTTCTCGACGCTGACTATTTCGTCGAAGCTCATGACAAGCGTGGTCGACCAGCCGAGGATGTTGCTGCTAAAGCACAAGTGGCCTTCGGATACGTACAGGCGGCCGTGCGCCAGGATCTCGCGCTGCAACGCACAGCTGTAGTCTTCGATAAGGTAATCGTCGTCGGGCACGCTCTTGAAAAATCCATGGAAATCTCGATTGCGCTTCTTGCTCGCAACCGCGAATCCCGTAAGTTTCGGTACGCTCGCGTTGGCTTGAGGGTGAGCAAGAGACGCGTTAGCCGCAGCAATGGCAGCGCCAATAGTAGTAGCCGTACCTCCCGACACAGCTGAGCTTCCTCGCTTGCGATGGCGTCCAATGGCGCTTCGAATACTTCCACTTCGTTGGACTCCTGAAATCTTGTCCTCGTGTATGCTGCCCTGTGGAGGGGTTCGGTCGCCGGTGCTCCCTGGATCGTACAGTGATTGGGGTCTCGCCGCGTTTCGGCCGTCGTCTACTCCGAGGTCCCGCGTGGCGGCGGCATAGGCAGCGTCTGTCGGAGCTGACTCGCTTCTAGCTCGTGCGTCCGATTCGGGGAATTTTGCTGTAATGGGCGTTCCTGCATTGCTGGCTGTGTCCGTTATACCTAATTGACTGAGGCTCAGCTCGCCTGACCCAATGGTCTTGACTGCTGGCTCTTTCTCCATGGTTGAGCCTGTTGCGGATGGAGGTGGCGGCTCGACCTCGGGTTGCTCGTCGATCTTGATATCGGGGGGTTTAGCTACGTTCTTGTTCTTGGGAGGGGTCGGTCCTATGCCGGTGTTCTGAATGGTACTTGTGAGCGAGGTCGCGGCGTTTTGCGCAGCCGAAAAGACGGATGAAAAGAAGCCGCTTCCGCCAGATGGAGTTCCTGGGTTGCTTGCGGTCCCGTTCTCGGGGGTCGGCGTCAAAGGCGCGAGGGTTATGTTGGACAGTTTGCTAGGCCCTATACTTCCAGATCCTGATCTACCCCTGCGATGAGCAAGCATAGTACCCGTGGCAGAACCACCATTCGTGTTGCCTGAGGCAGTGACAGAAACCTCGGGAGCGGGCTGCGGAGCAGGGGCCGGTGGAGGAGATTGGGCGTAGGGTGCGTTGTGGTCGGTCGGCGTCGGAGGGGTATTGACGATGACGGGTGTCTTGTCGGCGTTGGGCGGGGTTTGGGGTACGAAGGAGGTGTCGATTCGAGATGTGTTCGTGGAGGCCCTGGAGCGACGTCGCTCAGGGGAATGCGTTGTTGATTGTTTTACGCGAGATGCATCTACGTCGCTCGTCGCATTCGGTTGTGGCGCGGTCGAATTGTCTAGAAACGGCTTTGTGGTTGTGGTGAGGTCAGAGGTGGAAGCAGTGGCTCTGCCTCGGTCTCTTGTTCTCCGCGTGTCTCGGTCGTGGTCGGGGGTTTCGTCACCGCCCAGGGACCGGTCGGGGCTTGTGGTAGCACTAGGAGTCTTTTTTGACTTTGTAAAAACACCTTTAAGACGGCCAACGGGAGATGGCGATCTCGTGGTGTTTTTCTTGGGTGGCACAAGACTTGTGAAACTGCGTTTGGAGCGCAGAGACGAATCTGTCGACGACTCGACGGATTGCGTCCGCTTGGCAGAGGAGAGAGTGGATCGCGCCGAGGCGATCTGGGAGAGTTGGTCGTCCAGTATCTGCGGTTGGGGTTCAGGCAAATGGGTTGCCTGAACGATAGGGGAAGAAGTGGTCAAGTAACCTATTTGCGAAGGATGTGTCGATATGGCACTTGGTCGAGAGAGCTGAGAAAGAGATCTAATGAGAGGGGGCGGAAATCGTCGTGGTTAGATACTTGGTACTGTACGGATGGTTACATGGAGAGACGAAACAGTAGGAGGTGGTCGGAGGGAGACATGGACGACCCTGACCCCGTTTGTTCGCACTCGCTTGAAATGGAACATTCGTCAGGGACACGAGTTAAATGTGCTGAAGGGACCCCCAGGCAGCTGTCATACGGTGATTGCCGCAGAGAGTGGATGAGGGGGAGCTGAGACCCATGGGCCACGGAGCAAGAGAGGAGAGGAGAGCGCATCAGCCCCCTCCTCTCCTAGTCTGCTAGTCTCCCAGTCCCAGAACCCCCCGGACCAGTGAGAACTGTCAGACCAAGGATGGCCAGAGCAGCCTACTACGGACGCTAAGCCCGCTGTCCTCTCTCTATCTCTCCACTTGATATGCACAAAAGAGAGACGGCGCCGTTGCGGGTTGTGCCAGCAGACTGGGGCCGAGTTGCGTAGCACCCGCAGTAATAGCAGCTAGGTACTATTCGTAGCTCGCCTCGTCATTCGATGGAGACGCCAGTGACGACTTTGAACGATGGGGGGAATGCGCCACGCGAAAAGACGTGGCCTTGTGAGGTGGTGGTGAAGAGCACGGAACAAGTGCGCTCGGATGCATACATATATGTAAGGTGGTGGGAAGATTGAAGGATGAGGGTGCAGAGAAGCCCCAGCCGTGTGTGTGCATAGGTAGTGTAGGTAAGGTAAGATGGTGGATAGGTAAGACGGAATAAGGAATAAGCAGAAAAAGGTGAAAGTGGCCAGTAGAGATGAAGAGAGACAAAACACACGGGAAAGCAATACTACTACTCACTGATGATCGTCAATATCAGGTTCTTCCAGCGACAGCACGCTTGTGGCTTCGGTGCTGGCTTCGTCCGCGTCGCGGGTGTCGTGGACGGCGTGGCCGTGCTCGGGGTAGTGGTCGTAGTCGTAGTCGGGAAACCCTGTCGAGCCGTCTTTTCCCAACCCAAAGCTGTCCGTGTCATGAACGTAAGAGCCGCTGTCGCGTCTGTTGGACAGATGGCTGGCATCGTCGTCTCTAAGTGGTGCAGGCGTAACAGCTGGGGCGGTAACATCTTCCCCCTTGACCCCTATCAGCAAAGCGGCCGTGGCGGCAGCGGCTTCATCTTCCTGGGCTTCTTGTTTTCTGCGGCGGCGCTTGGCGGCGATTGACTTTGGCAACAGCTTGCTCAGAGCTCCTCCGCTTTCATTGGCGGCGTCCATGGTTTCCCGGGCCAGGGTTCTGGTGATTTCCTAGGATCGTGAAGCTCGCAATTATCGTACTCTTTTCCGAGCAATGTGTGTCTGCAGTCTGGCGGGTTGGTGCTGTCAAAGGCTATACGCGCATTGGTTGCGAATAGTGGGCACGATGATCATGGTCCGCGGGTGCAGGGAATTGGCAGTATGGAAATTAAGGTCGAGAAGACAAGACAAGCTTGGAGAGGATCCGTAGGGAGGTGCGATGCGAGGTAGGGGTGTAGACTGTATCTGTAATATCCGTAGACCTTGTGTACTGTTTGCGTATGACGGTGAATTATTTGGAAACGAAGCCGTGGGTGCTGTGTTGTTTTCCAAGTTTATGCGATGCAGACGGGCCCCGTTTAATGTTGTTTCTTGCTTGCGAGCCTGTGAGGTGGTGTACTCCGTACTCCGTAGAGTAAAGTGCAAAGCGCAAACATGAAAAGGTGAATGAATGAATGGATGGGTCAGGCCATGGGTAAGAGCAAAAGATGGGTTCGCAGTTTGCACTTCACGGAAAATGGGAAAGTTTGCAATTTCTCTGGAGACGGTGCCGGAGCCGAGGAGACGCAAAAAGAAAATGAAGATGAAAACCCGAGAAGGAAGGAGGTCAAGGTTCTGGTTGCCACCTTGATTTCTATTCGTACGAAGATTTCCCGTTGTGCCGTCGTACCTTCCCCAGGTCGTCAGTTTCAATTCTGGCCAAGGCAAGAACCACCAAGCCGGAGCTCTCTTTCCACGAAGAGCGTCATCGTCACTGGAGGCGAGGCAAGTTCCTGGGCCAGGCGGGTTCCTCCTTCCTCCTTCCTCCTTGGCTCGGCCGCTTGAAACAGAAGAGTACCTTGATTTGTTAGTGCGGCCCCCATTACATAAGCTCTTATTTCTCACTTCCTCCAATTCTTCCCAGTCCCCGCCCTCTCCTCTCCTCTCCTCTCTTCATAACCCTACAAATAACCAAATGCAAACTCATAATGGCATAAAAGCCGGTTGCTTCTTTTTGCCCGCTCGCCGACAGCTCTCCATTATTACGAGCGGCCTGGAATCTCTCAGAATCGGGAATCTGGGGCCGTCAATCTGGCCAGCCTCCATGGACCTGAGCCACCCATATACCATGTTATTGCTGCATTATATGATTGACGCCCGCAAACCGTGATCCGGGAAAGACACTCCATGCTATTTTTGTTCAGTGGGCAGTGGCATCTCTTTTTCGGTGGATCTATTGGCGACTGCGCAATCCCAAAATGCAAATCTCCATTCCATCTCCACGTCACCCAGCCCAGCCCTGCCATGAATCTCCCACCTGCGAATTGCACCTGGAGATCTGGGACCTGCGTCGGGATGATTCCGCCAGATGCACCAAAAGTCAATCTCTCCAGGGCCCAGGAAACTCAAGAGGCTGTGGGCCTGTGGCTGTGTGGTCCCTCTTAACAGGACCAAGTACCATCTCCTGAGTTTCCGATTCCCGCCTCGGCTCACTGCTCAGATCACATCTCACCACCGGCCGACCAGCTCCATTCCACTCTAGCCGGATGCACCAGCACCACATGGTCTCTGGTGTACCTTAGGTAGGTCGAAACAGAGAGACCAGCAGATCCCAACCAGCGTATCAACGGCTGGCCCGGAGCTTTTCATCCCACCTCTCTCACCCACCCAGCCCGAATCAGTCCGCCAGTCCGCGCTCCTCCTCCTGGCGATGTATGCACGTCTGGCAGATTTGCAGATGGCTTTCCTAGCAAGGTTTCGATGGCTGGCCCGATTCGGGACGGTTGTGGCCGTTGGGTTGCCCGTTTGGATCAGGTGCTGGCTTGGGGGGGGACTATCCCTACGTCAGGGGCCTCTGCAAGTGCGAATTGTGTCTTGCGGGTTACAGCCTGTGGCTTGCAGTGGTCCTTCACCCTTTTTATTCCTTCATCGTGATAGGCTCGTCTCTGGAGCGACGAGACACCGCGCAACTGGATATTGGACAATGGTGAATGCCCCCCCTCTCGCCCGGTTGTTAGGGCGGGGACAGGTGGCAGCCACAGCACACCCAAGTTCCAACGTACGCAGTACTCGCAGACACGATGCCCAAGTTCCTGGGTTCCTTTGACATGCATTTTGCGTCATCCGGAATCTCTCTTGGTGTTGGCCTGTCTCAGTTCCGGCACTTACTGTCATCGTCACGGTCTGGATTGCCGAATCACTTCTGACTTACCTTCCAGATGTCGCGCTGCTGCAACTGAACTCTTTATCAACATATCAAATTTGACAATGCAAGTGACGACTGGTGGCTTGAGTATACTTTGACAATTGAATGCTGACTGTAAATACGGTAGGTATCATGATCTGCTCGATTGTTTCGGTGCTTTGTATAGCGTGCCCTGCTGTGGTACAGCGGGACCGACTTCTCCTTCACAAAAGCCGTCTGAAGTCTCTTTTGAATTCTCTAGCCACATCATCGAGATGTCATTAGTCGGAGTAAGCAAAGCTAGCTTCCATCAAGTCACTTGAGGCAATTACTAGCAGCTGGTGACGTGGGATCGGTCTCTTCGCTTCCTCTTAGCCTTGACGATTTTGGCAAGGTGCGTGGGTGGCCACCAGCGGGAAGAGAACGCTTTGACGAACGGAAAGCTTACGTACTCCGACAGGCCAACCCAGGCCCTCCTTAGCCCCTTCTAACTGGAAGCGAACCAAGCATCGTCCCGCGTGCTCCTGCACCTACCTTACCTATTGTCCACTGCCCACCTGACTGCAACCGGAGAAGAGAACAAGCGGGGGGAAACACCTTCTAGCGACTCTGGGGAAACCTCCGCGACCGCAACACCCCGACCCAACCACCGGCCACCGAACATCAAAGGCCGGTTCGTTGGACCTCCTCCGTACCTCCATCGGCGCATATCCGTACATCCCTCCACCTCCCCTCCACTACCACCGTCTGCATCGGTCTCAGGCGAACGTGTGATCCAAAAGTAAAGGTGCGGACAGCCGACTTGGAGCAGAAACTAAACCCCAGCATCCTCCGACACCGAACCGGCACCGGCACCCGTCCCTTGACACATTACCGGCAGCCCACCTGGGCAGCCCTGCAGTTCTTGTTGTGATGGACGAGTCTTCGCTTGTCAAGGTAACCTCAGCCCTGAAAGGCACCTGTGAAACAATGTCTAGCAATCACTATTCTAACAGCAAATTCACCCAGGCGCATGACCATGCTAAAGCAGCCTCCAACGCTCAGCACCAGTCGGAGACGACGGTAGCAATAAACGAACACGCCCTTGCCGCCGGCGAGTTCGCCAACGCAGCCCGCTCCACCTCGAGTATCGAGGCCCTACGCACCCTAAAGCTTCTCGAAGAGCACCACCAGCGCCTCGCCGAACTCCTCAAGATACCCTATGACCGTCGCGCCGCCGCCGCCAGCCAGAACCCATCCTCCGAAACCATCGACGAGAAGCAGGAATCGCAAGCCTCTGATGCCACGAGCGATGCTTCCTCACCCGATGATGGGCGCACCAAGTCCGGATCAGGCCAGCAGCAGCAGTCCGCCGGCGGCAGCCCCGTCGCCGCCGTGAAGGGCGTTCCGTCCCTGGCGCAGCAGCGCCGGTATCCGAGCCGCGAGATGACCTCCTCCATCGCGAGCAATCTCGCCTCGGCGCGAGGTATCCGCGGAAGCAGGAACCGGAGCCAGCCCATTCCGCCGAGCGTTACGAACGACCAGGCGCCGGGCAACATGGAAGTCCAGGCCCGGCGGGATGGCTCGAGGACAAAGATGCAAAGCGTCCTCGACCAGTCCGGCAAACCGGGCTGGATCCCCCCAACCGGCACCACCGCCGACTCCCCGCGAAGGGAGACGGAGCCCAAGAAGACGGAAGAAGTCGCCTCGCCGGCAAGCGACGATGGATACTCCCGTTTCTACAGCACCTTTGGCAACATCATCAACCGCCTCTCCGCGCCCCTCGCCTTCGCAGGCCTGCCCCTCATCACCGAGGAATCCTCGTCTGTTACCTCGTCGTCGTCCATTCCCGAGCCCCACGCCGAGACACCTCCAGAACCGGCCCCGGCAAAGCGCAGCAACAGACTCAAACCCTCCCCAGCAGCCCCCGCCGAACCAGACCTCTCCAAAATCTACTCCCGCGCCACCCTCCGCGCGATCTCGGCAAACAACCCCAACGACTCCTTCTACGTCGTCCCGACAAGCGGGCACACAATGTCCTACGCCAACATCCTCAATTTCGCCGACAAGGAGAAGCGCCGCCTCGAGGCCTCGCTCCACAGCGGCGTTGGTGGAGGCGGCGGCGGCGGCGGTGCCGGTGACAGCCTCATCGAAGACGACGAGGACGACTTTGTCGACGCCCGCGAGTCTCCGTCCATGATGATGGCGGCACCAACATCCCCCGGCGTATCCCGACGACGAGGCGGAGGAGCCGCCGCCAGCAAATCCAAAACAGAACAGAACCTCAAAAACACCGTCGAGGAACTCTACCTCGAAAACAGGGGCCTCAAGGACATGCTCGACAAGCTCAGCAAACGGCTCCACGCGTTCGAAGCCACGGCGCAGAATTCGAGTCTGGCGCTGGCGGAGAGCATTCGTCTAAGACGGCCCGGGTCGCCTGCGACGGTTGGGGTGTCTCCTTTTACTACCGGTGGTGGCGGGGGCATGTCGAGCACCGACGCCGTATTGAAGGCGCGGAATAAGGAGTTGGAGGAGCAGATGGCCATGGCGATGCAGCGCATGGAGGCGCTGGAGAAGGAGAACAGGACCATGGCGCGGACGCTGGAAAAGTATCGCGAAAAGTGGGAGAAGCTCAAAGCTGGTGCTAAGGCGAGGCGCCAGGCGCAGGGGGCCACCGGGGAGAGCGCCGAGGCGGATGAGACTGCTGCTGCTGCGAGCTGATACCGTAGTTGATGAATACCGTTTGACGTAGATGACATGATGGAATGAAAACATGACCCGAGGCTTGTTATACCTCTTCTATAAAGGGGTATCTCTTCTCAAGCTATGAAAGTAAACACTTTATCTAGACTTGGACTCCCTCGAGGCGTGATATCAACCACCTCCCCTCCCCTGTGGACCAACATAATGATCCCCATTCCACCAAAAGCTCACGCTGAAACTCACACTCAGACTACGGACGTAGTGCCACCACCCGATGGGGATATACAACACCTGTCCCGGGCCCAGCACGCAATCCCAGTACCGCAGCCCCCGAAACTCCTCGAGCTCCATCGGATCTCGGCCCTCCGTGTCCGGGTCCCAGCCCTCCACGGCGCCGACGTCAAAGGCGCTGGTGTTGCTCATGTCCACCTTCTTGACTCCCTGGCCTCCCTTACTCCCCTCCTCTTGTCCCTGCCTTTCTCCTCCTCCTCCTCCTCCTCCTCCTCCTCCTCCTTCTTCTTCTCCTTCGTCCCCATCGTCATCGGCGTCAAAGTCGTCATCATCATCATCGAATCCCCTCGGACACAAGGCCTCCGAATCCCGCGGCGCGTATAACCGCACATACTTCTCCCCGACAACCTGACACAGTAGGTTATGATACCCGTCCGTATGCAACGGCGTAATCGTCCCCGCCGGCCCGAACCACGCGTTCACGAGCGGCACGTCCAGCTCCGGCTTGTCGGCGCCTTTGTCGTACGGATGCGCAGGCGGCGAGGTGTAGCAGTGGTCCGGCGTGAGGATGTCATTTAGCAGGTGCGGGAGCTGTGCGAAGAGTTCGTGTTGGGCGAGGTATGTTGTCCCCTTCTCCATCCCCGTCATTCCCGTTGTCGTTGTTGAGGTTGCTGTTGTTGTCGATGCTGAAGTCGACGGAGACCCAGATGCAACAACGCGGGCCAATAATTCCCGGAACGGAATCAACTCCTGCGTCCACCCCTCATCAACATAACTCCGTCCAACCTCCACGGGAACAAGCCTCCGCCCGCCGTGCGTCCTAGACATCAGATACCCAGGCGACGCCCACGGTCTTGTAGAGAGCGCAGGCCACTCCGTCATCAACGACGTCAGGACCAACGGCTCCGGCCCCAAGTCCAGGTCCGTCTCCTTGTCTAGACGGTGCCGGCCGTCGAGGTACGCCTGAAACGCCGATATCGACATACCATCCACGACGCGAATAGGCCGTTCAACAGGCGGCGTAAAAGTCCGCGAAGAAGGAAACCTCGTCGGTAGGGGCGGACGCGGTGAAGACAATGGCGCCCCGTGGTCAAGGTACCCGAGCAGCCTCGCAATCGTCCTCCTCCCGCGCTTCAAGCCCGCCCCGCCGGCGAGGATGAGAGTTTTGTCCAGTATGGCGACGAGCTCATCCAGCACTTTTTCTTCGCTGTCTCCCTCTTCATCCTCCTCCTCCTCCTCCTCCTCCTCCTTCCCACCCCGCGCCACCCTCCTGGCAACGTACAAAAACACCACCGCCGAAAATTTGAGTAGACTGAGCTCCGTGTACAACAACCTCCAACAAAACGGCAGGTCCGCATACACATACTCATAGAACCGGCGGTAGGTCCGCTCAATCTCTCCGTCAAGGCGCTCAATCACCGATTCCGACCCCTTCAACCCCGACTCTGACTCCGATCCCGATGGGGGTGGTGGTGGTGGTGGTGCTGCTGCTGTATAGTCGCTCAAATCCACACCATAGCCCGCTGCCGCGCACAGCCTCAGAACCTCAGAAGCCAAACCCTCCACAACCCTCAAAATCTCCGACCCAACCGGTTCCAGACTGTGTTCTTCGGCATGACCCTCAAATGGTCGCGGAGGCGGAGGAAATTCGGCGGTGAGGTGGCCGACGACGTCCGCGTAGATCGACGCCGCTGCATCGCTGCACTCTTTGATGAGGGCGGGGTTATCAAAGATCCCGGACATTTCGGATCCCTCTCTCTCTCTTAGGAACCCTTCTCTTTATTCCATCCTCTACACTCTTTCGATCCTTGCCCTTCTTTCTCGGGTTTTCTTGGTTGTGGTATGAAAGGCTCTCATAAATGCCGGGCGATGAAGTAGCTTGGTGAGTTTGGACGTGAGTAGTTTAATGGAAAGACACGAAAAAAAAAAAGTTGGAGATGTTTGGTTGGGCGGGTCTCGTCTGATGATGGCAACTACGTCCTACATTTTTTGGCTCGGGAGCATGTCGGATGAACACCCTTAGATACTTAGCTACATAGCTTCAATCGGTTGCATTCCCAGAGTCTAAAACGAAGTCAAAAAGGGGGTGTTGTTATACTCTAGCATTGTGACGTCCAGATGAAAATTACAGGTCACCTCATCACATTTCTTCAGCGTTTCGTTCAGACATTGCTTTCGCATCTTCTCTGCCTGTGTCATAATCGCGTTGTATTCGCTCTGTTGAAAGGGGGTTCTGTATACTCTAACATGTCCATACTCCTACAATACCGTCCTGTCGTCCCTCCACCAGGTAACCGTCCTTGACACGTACACGCTCCACGACGGCAGGCGTCTTGCCCTCCTCGGCATCAGAGATGCCCGCACCGCAGTCCCATTGGCGGCCTTCCACCTTATCGTACACCTTCACAACGTCCTCGCCTGCTGCGCTGACGATTCTCCGCTCATCAAACATCATGCTTGTGATGGCGTTGTCATACGCATAGGCGTCATAGATAGATCCTGTACGGAGATCCCAGATCTGTTGATGATTAGCAGTGCCTTGGCGTAGATGAAGTAGGGCTGAACTCACTCTGATGCTCCTGTCCATGCTACCAGTCACGAGGTGAACATCATCGAATTGCAAGCATGTCACCGGTCCTGTGTGTCCCACTAAGCTTCGGTGAACCTGTCCGCTTCGCAAATCCCACAACCGAACCATGCCGTCGGCAGTACCGCACGCAAGAGCAGTCTCAAAGACTTGGAGGGCACCGATGAAATCGGCTTGCTGCGCGGGTGCCCTGTTCGTCTGCCTCCAAGAGCTTTCACTACCGAGAGACGCGGACGCCTGCGCTGCCGCCCACATAACGTCCAGCGTCTGGACGCACCGGCCCTTTTCGAGATCCCACTGTCGCAATGTCTTGTCTGCCGAGCCGGAAACGAGCGTATCGTTTCTGAAGTGGAGTGCCGTAATTTCGTCAACGTGGGATTGCAGGGTGTAGAGGTGGCAATCCCTCATGCTTCCTTCAGGAGGCTCGACCGGTCCATCGTCGGGGTTCTCAAATGCGATGCCGTCTTCGTCTTCGTCCCTTCCGTACTGGCTTCCGTGAGGGTCGTAGTGTGCCTTGCTCAAGTCCCAAAGTCGAATCGTTGCGTCCATGCCGCCAGTCGCGAGGAAGTTGTCGTCAACCTGCAGTGTGCGGACTGAGGCCGTGTGCCCATCCAGCAAACCGATGCATCGTCCAGCATTAAGATCCCAGACCCTGATCGAGTCGTCCATGGCCGAAGTCACCATTGTTCCAAAGGGTGCGTCAAAGTCGAGAGCCGTAATCGTATCCTGGTGCGCACGAATTTCCCGAATAGCTGTGCCTGCCTCGAAATGCTCGTGCAAGATTGGCATCGATTTCCGGCGGACCACTCTCTTCTTTGCCTTTGATGCCGGTGTGCCAGCTGTTGTCGGGAGCTTCTCGTACACCGACTGTGACATGAAACCAGAGTCATCCTCACCAGCCAGATCTTCCTCGGTCTTCGTGGGTGTGTTTATCGCAATCGACTCGGCTTCGTCGACAAGCTCCTGGGCGTCTTCTAACCGTGTCTCGACATCCATGACTGAAGCTAGTTAGTACGAAGCGAGTGCCCGAGAGCTCAGATGGTTGTGCAACTCACGGTCATGTTCCAGCAATGTTTCCTCCTGCTCCAAGTTGGCCAGTCTGTCCAGGATGATCCGGCGCATACCGTGCAGATTGGCAATCTTGTTGTCAATGTCACGGATCTCACTGCTTGCCATGTTCTTACGAACACCCAGCATCTCGAGCTCGTGCATCATCGAGGCTTTGTCTTTCTTCAGATTGTGCAGCGCCTGCGGTGTGCCGGCAGTGTTTTCCGTATCCTCCAAAAGTTTCCTGCCCCTCGATACCCGCCGTCGGTGCTTCCTACCTTCTTCAGTCAGGTCCGGGAAGCTCGCTTTGAAGCCCTGGAAGAGGGAGTAGGAATTGTCGCTCTCGGGAATGTTCGCTAGCAGTTCGTCGGGTAAATACGTCAGGGCGCGATGCTGGATCTCCGTCGTGGACAGCTTGGACCGGACGATGTCTGTCGGTGTCGTTTTTGCCATGGAAAACATGCTTCGTTGGATAGTTGGCCGCCGGAGCTGCTTGTGGACCTCGGCCAGGGCGCCATGGTAGTGGTGATGATTATTGTTCCCTTGCTCGGACAGAGGACCCATCAAATGGCTTGCTGTTGTCGTGACCTTGCGCCCGAATGCTTCTATGCCGCGAGTCTACCGGTACAACACTTTGGTCAATCATCAAGTCACGACGAACAAAGTGGTCACGCGAGTGGCAAAGGTCGACTTACAGACAAGACGGATTGGTCGTCTCCGGCGGCCGCATCGTCGTGGAAGCCATACTGGTCGTGATCCGAGGCGGCCATACGTACGTGTGCTCTCCCGTCCGATGCGCGCGACAATGAGTGGCACAAAGGGGGAGGAGGCGAGGAAGGACGAACGGGGCGGAAAAGGAGAAAAGGTGGTGATTTCGCAGCTGGGCGTTGTGGGAACAGCTCGCTCCGGGTTTGTGCTTCTTTTCGACCGGGTCGAGTTTTGTCGTCTCGGTCGAGAATCAGATACGTATCCACACTCCCAGCAGTGATCCCGGCAACAACCCGGTTGGGGACGCCTCCTGTTCTGGATGACGCGCTAAACACCCGGAAGCTCCCTGCACGGGGCACACGGGCACACGGGACACCTGGGCACGCTAACGAGGTACGAGGCTGCAAGATTTGGGGGAACCACTTCAACTGT
This sequence comes from Colletotrichum fioriniae, assembly GCF_027942845.1. Taxonomy (NCBI): domain Eukaryota; kingdom Fungi; phylum Ascomycota; class Sordariomycetes; order Glomerellales; family Glomerellaceae; genus Colletotrichum; species Colletotrichum fioriniae. Next base: position 570,653 of record NW_027076844.1, on the reverse strand, counting down.
AAAGGATGGCAGGGGCCAGTCATTGGTGCCCGCTTAAGCCACCCGATCCCTTGGGGGCAGCGACCTGCAGGTGCAGCGCACGGGGGGTCGGACACGGGCAGCCTCGCGCTTGTGCTGCGTTGGGACGAGTCTTTTTTTTTTTTTTTCCTGAGTGCCCGCCGGGGACTTGTCTCTTTTCGCTGGGAGCGTCATCGGCCTCGGTTGTCACCCGCCCGCACCCAGCCAAATCCTCACGACTGTCAAGCTTTTTCCCCTTTACGACCCGACGATAAGCAGTCCGAATGCGTTACCCGCCCCAACCTGTCGTCCAAACTCATACTGCGCACCAGCATCACATCCAGAGACTGGTCTACCAATATCCAACCGGCTTTCAATCAATTGACGACGAAATGGACTCTCTCATTGACCTATCGGACCCCTCCAAGGCGTTGGATTTGTCCCGCATTCGCTACCAGTTGATGTCGGTTCCCCCTCCAACCTCCAACGTTGTTTGTTAACTCACGACTAACACCAACTACCATACAGTCGTCTCGAAGATACCATCACTTTTCACCTCATCGAGCGGGCTCAATTTGCCCGTAACAAAACGATTTATGTCCCCGGAGCGCTCAACATACCAAACAGCGAACTGAGCTTCATGGACTGGTACCTTTGCGAACAGGAGAAGCTGCAGTCCATCATCCGCCGCTACGACTCTCCCGACGAGTACCCCTTCTTCCCCTCAGCCGTCCAGAAGCAGATCCTCAAGCCCCTGCACTACCCGCGCATCCTGCACCCCAACGACGTCAACGTCAACAACCAGATCAAGGACTTTTACGTGGACAAGTTCCTCCCCGCCCTCTGCCCCGATTTCGGCCGCGAGGACCGCGGCGAGTCCCAGGAGAACTACGGCTCCTCGGCCACCTGCGATATTGCCTGCCTCCAGGCCCTCTCCCGCAGGATACACTTCGGCAAGTTCGTCGCCGAGTCCAAGTTCCAGTCCGATCCGGAAAAGTACACCAGGCTCATCAAGGCCGAGGACCGCGAGGGCATCGCCGAGGCCATCACCAACGCCGCCGTGGAGAAGAAGGTCCTCGAGCGCCTTAGGTTGAAGGTCCTGACCTACGGCACCGATCCTTCCATTGGAGCGGGCCCGGAGAACCAGGCCAAGATTGACGCCGATGCCGTGGTGGCCATGTACAAAGACTTTGTGATACCCCTGACCAAGGACGTCGAGGTCGAGTACCTCATGCAGAGACTAGAGCCTGTAGAATAGACTACGAAATGAAAAGATAATTGCTCAAAATCATGTTTCTCCTTTTTTCTCTTAAGTCCCCTCCTTCTATTGAGATGCACTCAGGTATTGCTCCACCGCCTGCACTGCACCCTCCCACTTGCTAGCCTCAATCAAGATGAGGTGGCCGTGCGACTTGACACCCATCTCCTGGAACGCGCGCTTGCTGTCCGCCACCGCCTTCTCCTCATTCGTGAACTGGAAGGAGCCGTGAGCGACCGCGTGCTTGACAAAGACCTCGTCCTCGGGGTGGAAGTGCCACAGCGCCGTGTCCGCCTTGGCCTTCTTCCCCTTCCTCTCCGTCTCGGTAAGCGTCGACTCGATCTCCTGGTACGTCTTGGACAGGATCAGGTAGTGCGTGAACTCGTAGGGCTCCTTGTCCTCGACCGCGGCCTCGATCTCGTCGACGAGCATGCGGTACATGGGCGGCGCGATCTCCGAGGGCATGTTGATGAGCCGCTCCGTCAGCACCAGGCCCACCTGCGCGCCGCTGTCGTTGAGCACCCGCGGGACGGCGGCGGCGAGGGCCGGGTTGGTCTGCGACTTTTCAATCATGTATTTGGCGAGCTCCGCCATGGCGGGCTTCTGGCTGTGCTCTTGGACGTTGAGCGCCGTCATGAGCGCGTAGGCGTCGTTCTCCTTGCCATCGACCTTGACTGTCGAGCCGATGGTGGGTTGGGACAGGATGAGGTCGGCGAGGCCTGAGATGTCAAAGAGCGTGGAGTCGACGTCGAGCAACTGGCGCAGGAGCGTCTTGGTGCCTTGGAAGTCGACCTCGGGGTCAAAGTTGAACCACTCAAAATCGACGTTGACGACATCAAAATCCTTGTTTGCTGAGTGAGTACGGTGGTCTCTGGTGCGGGAAAGATAGAGATATGTCTCTCACCTCATCGTCGGAGCTCTCATCGGCCATCTTGACATCCTCCGCAGGCTTGGCCTCGTCTCTCTCTCTCTTCTTTCCCATCTTGAAATATGGTGGTGCGAGGAATATGTGTGCTGAGTAAGTGGCGGGCTTTTCTTATTTTTTCTTGCGAAGAGGCTCGACCTGAAGACAAATGTTTGAGAGCAAGACTTTTGACAATGAGATTGGCACTGCACCCAGCTACCTTGGCCAACCCTCATCGGTGAAGATGAATTTTTTGGTGGGGGTGCCCCTCACTAGACTGATTTGGGACGGGCCGGCAGACGGCCCCTCTTATCGATAAGAACGCCGCCCCCGCCGCCCGGGTTCCCGGAGTGGGTCTCCGTCGCTGTCAAGTTTCGGACCTCTCTCTCTCTCTGCTTGGCGAGGGTACTAATATGGTGAGGGATTTCAAATTGGACGGATGAAGACGTTTTATAACTAAACAGGAGTGCAGAGGTTCTCGGTTCAAAATCCGATGTCACTTTTGTAAAGCAGAAGACTTACATGAAGTAACTGAGCAAGCCCAGTCATGCTGATGAATAGCTTTTACCCGTTTGCCCTCCGCTCTGCTTGGGCCGAACCGTCCGGTCGGTATAATTCTCACACACGCTGCTCCTCGAACACGATATCTTCTGGTTTTATTTGCATCAAAAAAGTCGGTCTTATCCTGGAGATGCCGTCTGCTTTGGGAAGCGATGCGGACGCTGCATGACATCCCACGGGTGCTCCAACGACGTCTTCTTCCTTTGCTTCGCACTCCATCTTTTACCTATTTCTTGTCCTTTCCTCTGGTCTTGTCGCCACCACCTTCCCACCGTATCCTTAATTCATGATGAAGGTCCGCACCACGTTTCACTCTGGCGAAGTGGTGAATCTTCTCCTGGGTTAGTATGCCTAAGTATCCCTAGATGAGCCGATTGCTTACTGACGCCTTCTGGTCTTGGTTTGATCTATTCACTATCGTCGCATTGCCGGCCTTGTCTAGCCTTGGGATTCGCTGGAATGGGACATACTTGCAAGAAAACAAAAGGGCATAAGAAACGGACTTCGCGAAAGGAGAAGGTAAGTTTGTCCCGAACTTCTGCACAGTTGCGTAGCATACAGTGGCACTGGTGTCTAGCGAGGATTCAGCCAGACAATGAGCTGTCGACTTCGTCACCAAGTGCTCGCCAGCACGATGCGCGGGACGATGAGGCATATGCATCCGACTCGGACTGCGTCAATGACTTGGATATTATTCAGATGAGCCTCAAACGCTCTCCCGTCTGTATGGGCTACCTCATCGACCACCTACCACACATGCAACCCCCGCCAGACGTCGTTGCCATCCAAGATCCTCCACCAGAATTCGCTCGGAAATCTTGTCCAGGCTACAACATAGAGTATATCCCAGCAAGGGAGCTTTTGGAAAAAAGACAATCCAAAAACGGCAGAAGACCCTGTTCCGGTCAAGCTTGTTGGTTTTTATGTTACCCAGTCGATCGATCCAAGCGACTGGAGGATCGATTGGCGAGAACATGACAACGACCACTATGGCTCGGTAGCTTCCTTTCTCAATAGGTTATGCGGCGAGAGGACGATTCACAACGTCCACAACAACAAGCAATCCATCTACATGTCGAAACTATTGACAGATTCAGGTCGTCCTGTCACTGACGAAACTGCCGTATTGGTTGGAGACTTCAACCTCCACCATCCGGGATGGGGTGGGGATAGGGTTGCGCAAGCTGAGAAAGACGCCGAAATTCTTCACCAGGCAACAAGCACGGCAGGCATGCGATGCTTGTTGCCACCCGGCCTGAGGACTTACTCACGGTCGGCTACCGACTCCGGCGATTTCTCAACCACGATTGACTTGGCCTTTGCTGGCCAGAGGCTTGAATTCCGGGCCCATCCAACTCGAGCGCTGTCAGTACCTGGATTCGATTCAGACCACCGTCCGCACCATACTAGGATCTTCATTGCGCCCAATCGAGACAAGGAGCCGCGCTTCAATTGGGACAAAGCAAACGAAAAGAAATATTGCGAAGAAGTCAAAAAGCAATTGCTTACCATCAGCTGCCCCACTATCCGAACTGCAGCTGCAGTTGATGATTACGCCAAAGCGCTTGTGCTGGCCATCTACCAAGCTGTTCGCCGGACGATTCCCTGCTACAGGAAGGTCGCCCCGCGGCCGAAGCCTGAAGTGGTCCCGGAAGACGTCCAACGCGCTCGTGAGAACGAGGAGAATCAGCTTCGCATTCTGCATGAGCTTCGATCTCGACGCAAACAGCGGAGTCAAGAGGAGAAGTGTCGCATTGCTAAGCGTGAAACCCGTCACGTCACCAACATGCACAAGCTGGCTTCTTTTCGAGAGAATATTGCTAGCCAGTCTTCTCAACGACGGGGCCTTCACCAATTAGCGAGGCAGGTTCCGTCGTGGAGTCAACCGCGACGACAGGTTCATCTGAAGAGACTTATACGACCTGACGGGTCTGTCTGTCAGACCGATGACGAAAGCTTGCACTGCTTCAAGGACAAGATTTGGCCCAAAACAAGCGATGCTTCTGACCCGCCGGCTCCTGAGGTACCCGAGCTTGACCCCAAGCGTCCCCGACTCTTTACTCCTCAGCGTATCAGCGATGGGGAGTTGCATGAGGCATTCACCTCAGTGGAAAGAGGCAAGGCTGTCGGGACCGGCGACATCATCAGCAATGCTCTCAAGGTTGGATGGGCGGAAATTTACATATACTTCAAATATCTCGTCAACGCCAGCTTCAAGACATTTCACCATCCCCTTTGTTTTCGCGACGCGACAACGATTGCCTTTCCCAAGCCTGACAAGGAGGACTATGCCCAACCAAAAGCGTATCGTCCCATAGCCTTGCTTTCTTGTATAGGCAAACTGTTGGAAAGGCTGGTGGCGGCACGACCACAATTACTTGCGGTCCAGTACAAATTTCTTCCAAGCAGGCAATTCGCATGCGTTGAAAGGAGCACCACCGAGGTCCTAGAGCATATCTTCAACTTTGTCTACAAGGCTTGGTCTTAGAGAATAAGGGGAGGTGCAAGAGGCGAACGACAATGTGCAGCTCGGAGATTTCAGGAGCTTCTGATCACGTTGACCGTCAAGCGCTCCTTCGCATTTTGGTCGAGCTCGGCGTCCCTGACTGGTTGGTGAAGTGGATAGCGTCTTTTCTATCCCTCAGGAGGTCTCAGCTTCGCGCACCAGGACATACATCTGACTGGTTCTACGTCAACATCGGCATCCCTCAAGGAAGTCCTTTGTCGCCCATCCTGTTCATCATCTTCGCGGGCCCCATGCTTGACATATCCAACCACTTCAGCTTCCCTTCAGTCGAACTCCTCGACATTCAGTTCTCTGACGACTTTTCTCTCCTTGTTACTTCCGACAGTTGGGAAGAGAACTGCAGGATCATCGAGAAGGTTTTCGAGCCACTGTTCAAATGGGCCAAGAAAGTCGGCATTGATTTCGACCCGGGCAAGTTCCTGATCATGCATTTCAGGAAACCCAACACCAAAGGTCCTGTTTGCAAGGCGTTCCCTTCCATTGAAGGTATGCCGTCGTCTTGCGTGAAGCAGGTTGCGAGGGTTCTTGGTGTGCAAATTGACGTGGAGCTCACTTTTTCCGCCCAAGTCTACCACATCATCAGTAAGGTTCAGCAACGTATGGCGCACTTTAGTCGCATGTCCGGTTCTGTCTGGGAACCGTCAACGAATGAGATGAGACACCTCTATATCACTAGCGTTCGGCCCATAATCGCATACGCCTGCGCAGCATGGTACATTCCTAGACGGCAGGGTTGCCAATGGAGCTTGCAGGCTAATTCGGTAGACCTGCTCGATCGCCTGCAGTACACCTGTGTGCGGCAGATATCTGGAGCCATGAAGTCCACTCCCAATCTTGTTGTCCACAACGAGATGCAAATCGAGCCCATTGACCTCTATCTCAAACGCGTGGGAATGGCGCATCGCGCCCGCAACTTTGACACCGCAGAAGGCCATGCTCTGAAATCCGTACGAGCAAGCTTCCACCCGGCAAACTATCTTTCTCCCACATGAACAGAAATCCGTACCAAGTTCAGTACAACCGCGCCATAGAATTTCGACAATACGTCAAGAACGAGCTTCCTGAGGAAGAAGTGGCCAAGTGGGAGGGTGCTAGACGGGTCATGGAGAAGGACATCAAGCGTTGGACCAAGGTCGTTACACACGAAAAGTTCGCCGAACTTTGGTCGGAATACCAACAACCCGCCTTCGATGGGAAGTCGCAATCATCAGGAGGATTTCCGCGCCACTTCTCGCTCGCACAGAAGGCGGACCGTAGTGGCAAGGTCCTCAGCTACTATCACAACCTGAGCCGGGCTCAGGGTGCCATACTCATTCAGATGCGAACCGGATTCATCGGTTTGAATTCTTTTTTGAGCTTCATGAAGGTATGCGATTCGCCATCGGGTCTTTTTGCCCCGCCTGTCATACCGATGCAGTGTCGCTGACCTCTCCATCATCAGGTGGTGCCATCGCGCCAGTGCCCGTGCGAACAGCATGCGCAAACCGTCGAGCATGTCTTGATACACTGCGAGCTGCTGGCCGAACAGCGGGCACAACTCCGTGACCAGGTTCATCACATGAATCTCGCGACACTGCTCGGGCCCGACGCTCCCGCCACAACGGCCTGGGCTCTCCGTAACATTGACCTTGACCAATTCTCATTCGTCAGGGATCATCTTCAAATTGGCCCGTCCAAGATCCCACAATAATTCTCGTGCCAACAGGCGCATAATCGGGATCTTTTCGGGCCCTCTGGGTGGTTCACATTTAGTGTGAATCTTCGTCCTTGTGAGTTGCAACACCTGCCTTGACATGACGACCTCGCTGACGACTGAGTGCAGTAATAGGATACATTACTACTCAAGCTAGGTCTACATCTTCCGAGTCAGTTCTTATCCTCTCAGTGGTCTTTTTCACTTGTTTGTGTACTCATTCTTCAGGTTCAGTAGGCTAGCTGATCCCCCCTTTCAACCCTTCCACAGCCACAGCCAATGAATCGAGTTCATCACACTCTGCTGCCACAACAGCATTGCTGGGTAGGTCTTATCATCTGAACAAATCAGCAGCATCTAATCGTTTAGCAGTGTGTCGAATAGCTCGAAGTAGTTGTTTGTGTTTGGTTGCCCTGCATTGATTTGGGCCAGGATACCTTTGAGGTTTTCCTGTATGTCGACGATCGAGCTACGGCCCGGTGTATCCGGTTCTTGTAGCAAGGCTTCTAGGCCTATGATCAAGATAGGTATGAGCTTTCCATGAACTCAGTCGAGGGATGAATGATGCTGATAATCTCCAGTTGTTCTTGTTCGAAGAGGGATTTGTCCCCCAGCCACAAGTGGATTGGTAGGCTGGTGGAGGTCGAGATCCTTCAACAACAACCACCACCACCTCGGTTGATTGCTGATGAGTGGTGAGGCTGGTGCCCTGATGTAAGTTTACGATACCAGCGATTCATAATCATCAATCTAACGTATCCTTAACCACAAGGCAAGGCGTGCTCGAATGTAGCTTTCGAGTGAGGAGAAGTCGCTCATGGTGGGCAGTTGGGAGTGTGTAGGGATCAGGGATCAGCAAAGTCACTGTTTGACAGGTATGATATGGAACCGGAATACCATCTCTGTTCTTACTAACTTCGGATTGCCAGATGCGAGTTTAAATACTGCCATCTTCTCGTGGTCCACCGTCCAATTTACGTGAGGTAGGTCAGTAGTATTGTGAACTTGGATCCTTGAAGTAGAGGGGCCGATTTGTCTGAGAGATGAAAATTTGTAGAGTCAAAAGGAGACTTCCTCGCGTCTAGAAGCTCGATTTTAAGCATTTTACCCGCCGTTGGCCCAGTCTCATCAATGGCCCTGCTGGTTCTAGGAACCCTCGGGTGATTTATTCACCATCTTGCCAGAGCCAGATAAGAAACTAGGAGATGACGGATTCCTACCACCCATGACGCTCGGGGCGATCTTGACTTGGATCATTCGCAATCGCCTCGCTCTCACGAGAGGCACTTACAAGCATGAAAATCGAGTTATATCTAGATTTAGTACGTCAATCCTCTCACCAAATATATTTCAGAACTTTCCTTTCTTCTTTGCGCACATGCTTGAATCGATCGTCTTCCTCCTCGATTCTCATATGCTACTGTACGCTCCGCGTCCGGCCAGCCTGCGAGATACCTCCTAAAGCACAGAGCTTTTCAAACTATACGAGATTCGACGTGGGTACTGATGGTTGACAAGCAAGTCCTTAGTTATGCAAGTGTGATCATCTCCATGCTGGAGATCGCCTTGCAGGCCTCCCTTGCTCAGCTAGATAAATCTTCATCTCACCACCCACTCTCAAGACATCGCGCACCTAAAGAGCAACAACCAAGAAAACTCACACGCGGCAACTATGGAACATTTTCCCTTCTCCTTGCCAACAAATTACCATTACAGTCCCTCTACCTTCTTTCCCTGGGTCCCCTTCTCTGCTTCCTCCTCATCAACCCCTCCCACGCCAGCCTCCTTCAGAGCACCAGTCCTCTTCGTCACCGCCAACACGGTAGGCAAGGCGAATACCAGAGCCCCCATGCTCAACCCCCAATTCATCGCAAGCTGCGCCATAGCGCTCGACCGTTGCGCGTTGATCCGCCACGCCATGGCCCCACCCGCCGCCTGGAACGCCTTGTACGCGCCGACCAGCACCGCCGCCCGCCCCGTCGAGTTGGACTGCGCGCCCACGAGCCAGTAGCAATACGACTGCCACAGCGAATCGTAGGCCCCGTATAACACATACAGCACCATGGGTCCGGCGGCCGACGTCGTTGCGCCGCCGTCCGCGCCGTCCGCGCTACCCGGCACGCCCTGTGCGTAGTCGACGTCCTGCACGTGGCCCCGGGCCCGCCGCGCGTCCTGCCACCGCTGGAACCGGTACCCGCCGCCCCAGATGGCCATGCCCGTGACGAATAGGACGGCCCAGCCGAGGCGGGCGCGCCCGGGGCGGTCGAGCGTGGGCAGGTCGAGGAGGAGGCCGATGAGGAGGCCGCCGAGCATCTGGGCGAGCCAGTAGAGGGCGCCGTTGAGGGAACGGGTGCGGAGGGTGAAGGTCATGCCGTTGACTTCGTTTTGCTGGTACGAGTAGAAGACGTTGGCGCAGAAGAAGAGGGGGAGCATGCAGGCGACGCGCCAGGTGCATAGCGTCGTGGTTGTCATGGTCAGGAGACCCTTGGCCCTGACGGCGAAGCCGGAGTTGGGCCCGGAGGCGTGTGAGCGATTGCTAGTCTCCTCCGCTTGGGCTTCCTCCGCCTCGGTCACGGCGCTGAGCTGCGCGAGACGGATGCGCTTCGGGGAGCAGATGAAGAGGCCGAGGCCCCAGCCGAAGAGCATGACGGCCATGAGGGCGATGTAGGTGGCGTCGTTGACGGTGCCGGTGGAGGAGGAGAAGTTTAGGCCAAAGGCGGCGAGGCTGCCGACGCCGCCGCCTAGGTTGAAGATGATCCAGAAGACGGCAATGGCGCGGCCTTTTTGCGACTCGTGGACGTAGGTTGTCATTATGGCGCCCTGGACGATCCAGATAAAGGAGGAGCCGATGCCGAGGATGGCGCCAGAGGCGATGACAAAGGTTCCGTTTGCAGTGTCTTTGGGGTTGATTCTTTTTAGTATTCCTCAGGGAGATAGACGGGATCATAGGGGAGGGGGAAACGTACGGTTGAAGTGTAAGAGACTTCCGCTATAGAGGGCGTAGGTCCAGCCTCCAATGAGAAACGCGACCTTGGGGCCTACGAGAGACAGGATCGGGCCTACGATAAAGAGGGACGCCACGGCCGTTGTGGAGAGGAGGGCGACGGTTGCATTGGCTGCTACTGTTGAGTCGACTTGGCCGGAGCCTCCTAGGCCGGTGAGGGCGTTATACATCTGTGTGTTGGTTTTCTCGTCAGGATTTCATGATCTCTCAGTCTCATGAAAGGAAGTTTACTAACCCCAGGAAGACAGAAGCAGATGAAGCTTATGAGGATGATTCTGGGGGCACACTTTAGCGGGTTGCGACACACGAGGGTAAATTTTGTGTGGGTCCTACTGTGTCCACGGGTTTGAGTACAGCCTCATGAGATTGAAGCTCTTCCCGTCCTCGAGGTCATCCCGAAGGCCGGGTCCAGTGTGTGACGCATCGTCGGGCAGCTCTCGAGGTACCTCGGCAGCCATTGTCGATATCCTAACTCGTTGATGGATAGGATGATGATGTTTCTCCTCGTTCTCTGTGAACCCGAGTTGATTATGTATATCTTATTGCAAGTTGCTTTGATTAATACTCTCCAAGACTTCCGACCATTGCAACATGTCCCTAGCACCCGATACATCCAGAGGCAGCATCGAGATAGAGAAGTAGGCATGAGAACATGGCAACGTTGAAATTGAATATCTGACAGATGCTTGGCTTACCCCGCTCTTCCTATCTTCAAAGGTTTTCCGCCAGAGTACCACATGGCTAGCAAGCTCCCGTCATCTTTTTCTTACAAAAGATAACTTAGTAATAGCTTAATACAGACGAAAGAAGATAAGCTGGGGATCCTCACTCTTCTTCTCCACATTATCCAGTTTTTCTCTTCCACTGGGTTAGAAGGAAACTAAGTGTATCCCACAATTATACTGAGGGGAGGGGAAGGAGTCGGACAATAGTGTGGGTGAGTGCCTGGTCTGAGGACCTGAGGTCGGATTCGTGAAATGTGATTCGTCCATCAACCCCAAAGAGGAGATCAAGGGAAACTGGGTCTGCCCCAGCTTTCTTTATCCGGCGCCACCCGCCGGCACGGTCCTCAACGACAAGGATCTTCCTTGAGGCTCCGCTCCGGCCCTCTTTCTTCTGGCGTCGTTGTATCCGTGCACCCGTGGGATGCCCCGTTGCCGCGCCGATGTCTCCGATGGAACGTGACATCTGGCCTCGGAGGTACGGACAGCACACGGCTCCGATCCAAGGCGGGATGTCGCGGTGTTCCGATCTGACCTTGCATCGAGATCGTTCATGGCCGACGAAATGGTTCAGAAACTGAAATGACGTCTAGTAAAAGTGCTATAATTACCTAGTAGTGAATGAGAAAGTATGCCCTCTTGCGTCGTGGTGACTACAATCCATCCATTACAAATTACCACATTCAAACTTGTCAAAAGCTCGCACAAGATTCGACCGCTACCTGGGACTATTGCCGATGCACCCCGTCAATACTCCATAGCAGAGGGTCACTTTGACATGCGACCACAATGAACGCGACAAGAGAAAAAGAGTTCACGTTCCATGAGGTCCGGCGGGGCTGGAAGGAACGACCTACAACATCGTACATGAAGTGTTGTGGGGGGGGGATATAAACCTTATCGAATTACTAAAAGGAACTATGTGTCATCTCAAGGCCCTGAGTGTGCTTCTTAGACCGGACGGGGTATACGGAGTACTGGAACGTTACTTTGACGCAAAGATTGAATGGAGATCTCATGCAGGCACGGACACGATCTCCCCTCAAGAGGCAGAAATTACAAAAAAGGAGGAATTACTACAAACATTTAGTAAACCAGGTTCATGACTCTTGCTTTCCCCGTGGGGAACATCAACGTCAACTTCAACGTCGCATTTGGAAATCTGCACCCCACAATTTGTGCATTGTTCAATGACACTGAGCTAGTGTAGTTGCAACCTAGCGTCCGTTGAGACCACCCACCCGAGGTGCCGGAGGTGGAAGTGAGGTGGTCCCGTCCCTTCTCGCGCCGCGTCCGGAGCCCTCGGGCCCGGGCACCCTCACCAAAGATCAGAGTGCCGCTCCGTGGGGTAAGTCTTCGTCTGACGTCAAGTCACGGTGCTTTGAAATAAGAGACCGGGTGAGACGCCTAGAAACGGCGAAGAAGCCGGAGTTCTCTAGACCAGGTGTAAGGCTAGACCAGCATCGCGCCTGTAGGATCTGGATAGTTCTATGAAGTAGACATCTTTTGTCTTCAGGTACCCTCCAGACTAAAACGATTTTGGTCCATCCGCTGTCTTCGTCGCATCCCGTAGTAGAAAATACCGACGCTTTCATTGCGTGCCGCCCCTTCGCTACGCCCTCGTATGCAAGCCTCCACGCATGCGCCTCGTCAGATCAGTAACAAGACCACTTCTTATTTCCCGCAAACGTTCCAAATCGTTAGGGCCAGGCATGAAGGCCCTCTGAGACAGGGGGAATTTGCATCATGGCACGGGGTTATATCCTCAACGTATAATTCCCAAGAACAAGTTCAATAGACAGTGTGAGCGTCATTCCATGTACATGCTTGCAAACGGCGGATAAACGCTTCGCAAACCTCCTCAACCCCAACACACACACAACAACCACATGCGCCGGGCCGACGGCAATCTCCAGCCGGTACGGAGTACTGCGTTGCTTCTTCCGCGTCGCCGCTCATTGGTGGGCAAATCTCGACTCTCCTGGGGGGCCGTTTCGGCAAGCGATGCTATTCGCTGATATGCAAAAACGACCCTGTTCGAGATATCCGGGAGGGGGGAACATAAGTACCCTGGGCTCTTTGCGGAAGCGAGATGTGTGTCGGGTTATCAAAGGACGAAAACCTATCGTCTATATCCCCATGATTATGATTGATTCTTTTGTTTTGTTTTGAACGACTAGGGAAGCCCATGTGCTAATGACCATGTCACTGATTTGGGCATTGGAACATCGGATTCTGTGATCCGAAATAGAGGTTTGCCGAGCAAGGGGGAGAGGTCATCCCTGCGCCCCTACTACACGTGGGGAGGTCACGATGAGATTCTGTGCCAGTTGTGAGCCTCAGACTTCCGTCCCTATTCACACAAAGACGTAAAGGTTTCGCACAATGGATTCTATTCAACATCCAAGATCTCAAGCTGGAACAAAGAACATGTACTGCAAATAGCTTCCAGGAACCAACTGAACAAGAACGATGAAGAACGGCACTAGTGATACAAATAGCCCATGTCCTCCAGCTAAAATCTAGTAGCCTCAAATCCCAATCAGCCAAGCATCTCCGAACATTAACACGTGCGCCTCCAAAAAAGGTCAAAATGCGTCAAGGTACCCAAACAACAATGTCCTGCGGCCACACACTCTCCTCCGGCCCAATCGACCGTGACAGCGCGCAGTACCAGCAACAGCCCCAGCCCACCTTCCTCAATGACAGCTGCGCCGCCTGCCACCGCCCCGCAAGCTACACCCAGAACCGCGCGCGGCACGAGGCCGAGCACGCCGTGCTGATGGGTGAGTACATGCGGGCCGACGCCGCCGGCGACGAGGACGGCATCCGGCGTGCTCGGCGCGCCATGCTCGAGCACACGCGGCTGCTGCGCCAGCGGAACTTTACGGTGAGTTTGGTGAGGGAGGAGCCGGGCGGGGATGTTGAGTGGCCTGGCTTGCCTGCTCTGTGAATGACATCGTCGAGGTTATTGGTGATGGTGTGGATGGATGGATAATCTTGGTGGAGGCCGGTCGGGTCAAGAAAAAAGTTGAAATGAAATTGCAGATGGGGGTATAGATACAAAAAAACTTCAAGATGCCCTCTTCAACGAAGTCCCTTTCTTAAACCTCAACAATGAGCTACAAGATGAAAACACTACCCTCCCATAAACGATACGACCTCTAAGTCGAACATCCCTCTCTTCCCATCACCAAGGCGGAGAATGCTTTGGCAACGCCCCAAGCCGCACATCGCTTGGGCCCATGAACTGCGCAACATCCCACGCCGAAGGCACATACGACATCTGACTTTGGTTCTGGTTCGGAGAATCCTGCCGGATCTGCTGCTGGCCAGTGTTCCCCTTCTGCGCCTGCACCTCCTTCTTCGCCTGCGTAAACTCCTTGACCCTCGCCGTGCCCAGCTTGCCGGCCCTTCTCTTGTCCGTGGGACAACGGAGCAGCGGGACCTGAATGACGGCGGAGAAAATGTCCCTGATTTTCTGTTCCGGTTGGTTATGTCGCTTCGCTACCTCTTGAAAGGGAAACATGTTCAGGCAGGTGTCTGCGATATCGACAATGATGTGTTTGGTCGTCGGTTGCGTGTCGGGGACCCTGTTTGCTTGCGGTTTCGAGGCGGTTGCTCCCCCGGCTAGTTTGAATGGTTGGGTGGGCGGCTGTTGCGCAACGTACGCCGGTGTTTGCGGGACCGGCGAAGTAGGTCCGAGATGGAACATGTGTCCCGCTGGCTGTTGGGGAGGAATCCCGGCACCGAGATGCGGTTGTTGTGGGTGGACTGCAAAGTGACCAGCTGGTCCAGCCATTAAAGATTGTTGCAGGAGCGGGTTGTACATGGCTCCAGCCATCGCGTTATGGTACGGGTTAAGTCCCAAGAGGTTTGTCCAAGGCTGTTGCACAGAAGACGGCGGGAGAGGAGCCTGACTCGTGGTGGATGTAGTTGTTCCGTTTGGCAAACCTGAGTTGACTGCCATGTTGGCAGCCTGTTGCCTCAGCCTCGACTCCACACACTGACGGCATGGCGCCTTTGCTCCCGACGCAGGGCGGTCGGCGCAGGCGCCAGTCTGGTTATCCGACGTACCATGAGCAGTGTTGTGAACATCAGCAGTCAACGGATTTGATGCGTGTGTATTTTGCTGAGTATGGGTATGGAATGGGAAGGGGGGGTCATTGGTCTTGGAACTGTGAAGGTCTACCTGCTGATCCAAGAGATCGCAAAGGGCATTCTTCGAGTCCGTCTCGGCCCCAGAATGGCTCAACGCTGGCCCCGACTCAGTTGTCTGGTGAGGGATGATTGTGCCGTCTGCTCCTGATACAGGCATAGAGTTGATCTTGCCCAGGTCAGTGATGCCAGCTAACATGGGAGCTGCGGGAGCTGAGGCAGCCGCGGGTGTCTCCTTTGCAGTCTCAGCGTGGTTCTCGGTCTCTGGTTGCATCTGATTCGGCGTACCTTGTTCTCCTGATACTTGCGCTTGATACACATGAGGTGACGGCATTGTTGACGGCATGGCTGACGGGACCGGTGGGGGGATATCAGCAATCGTTTTGTTGGTTCCGCTCATGCAACCAGGTGCAGATCCATCATTCTTGTCAATCCCGAGCATCGAAGGCGAAATATGTTCGGGAAGTGATTTAGGAGACACTGGTGGCGAGCACTGCGGTCCAGTATACGGTGCAGTCCAGAATGACTCGGAATGACAGGACCTCTCTGGTGTCGGCATGGAGCATCCTCTCATCGGGTCCACATCCGGTAAACGGGTCGTGGGCGAGTGATCGACCATCCCCGTGCTTCCCCGTCTTTCCGGCTGGGAGATCAGCTTGGCGGGCTCGGACGGCTGATTGTTGTTGATGGGGGCGGGTGGCTCCGCCGCCGGTGAGTCTGTGGTGGAATGTGGCGTGACCGGCTGATAGCCACCAATCTTTCTCTTCTTGACGGGATTGGAAGATACGAATTGGACGTCGTCGTCCTCTCGTTTCGCTGGTATCACAGGTTGTGGGTATGGTGCAAGCCCTGTTGGATAGACTGGGGGAAACATGCCCAGATAGTGGTGGGAGCTTTCCATATCGATGAGAGAGTGACAGTGATAGAGGGGAAAAGAGGGAGAGATGGGTGTGTCTTGCTGATGCGGGAGCGGGAGCGGATGCAACATCGATGAGATGGAGGAACGCCGCTAGCTGATAAGAAAACGGCCAAGCATCCATATTTGAACTCTGTGCCAACCAACAACGGCCTCTGCTGGGTACATGTTGGAATTGACGGGGGCAGGTGAGCACACCCAGTAACAGTGAGCCATGAACAGCAAAGAAGGAAGCCAAGAGAAGAGTGTTGGCATGTTGCACAGTTTGCCTTTGAGTCGTTTTCTTTGGTACGGTGGGATTCCAGCCTGGTGTGCCTGGCAAGAAGAAGAGGAAAATCACAACGTTTTGCGTACTGTGACAAGCACCTTGATGCAACTTTTCTCGGGTCCAGGATGCAGATTGCCACTTGGCAGGGAAGGCGGCATGAGGTGACCAAGTGAGTACGTTGACTATAAGGAGGTGTGCAGAGTTGCCAGTGTTCTCAGCAATGTGGCCCATCACCGAAAGACCTAGAGACTCCGGTTTTGAGTCTACCGCTTGTCTAAAGAGTTGCAAGCTCGGACAATGAAAGCGGCCGGGATGGTTCTGATCTGAGGCACTTGCTCCCTTGTCTAGTCATGGACTCATCTAGTGTCTTCATGGCCTTATCAAGGCAGGGGTCAATGGCGCTGATTGAAATAGGCTGCACATGACAAGACATCATCAAGCCTGGCCTACATAACAGTGTGATTTGCTTCAAATTGGGACGAACCTGAACAGAATACCGCATCGCAATGAAAAGTGCTCATTCGGTTTAAGAATGGTGTTGATGAAGAGGAGCATCTGAGTACACTGAGGTACAGAGCACCTCAGTTCATGAAACTGAGGTGAGTGAGCACCGTAGGCCCCACCATAGCTCCAAGCTACCCGCCTTGCTTTGATTGGCCATAGATTGGAACAGTCAGCATGTGGCTTGACTCCCTGCCTCAGCCTCTTGTCGTGTTAAGCTCCCGTTCAGTCTGTGGACCATGCCTTCCCCACATCGCGGGGCAGCCTCAAGGCAGCTTCACCTCCACCACAGACACCCTACCCGAGCAACATACTCCCCATCTGCAACTGCACCTGCAGCACCAACAGCAAGCGCCACGGCCTTCAAAACGTACACCAAGCAACAGGGCCTCGATTCAAATCGTCTCTCCTTTCGCCGTCTCATATGGTCTCAACAATCGAGTAGAAAATCCGATATCCTGTGGCGACGGCCAGAGAATCGTCAGCCATGGCTTCCTCCGACGTAAACCCGCTCATTTCGAACCAAAAGTCCTCGGAGCTTCAGGCAGTCCTCCATCCTTTGGTCCTCCTTACCATATCCGACTATATTACCCGTCATACTCTGCGGTCGCAGCAAGGACCCATTGTGGGCGCCCTTCTCGGCCAGCAGAATGGTCGCGAGATTACCGTCGAACATGCGTTTGATTGTCACACGATACCAAAACCAGAGGTAGAAGGAGGCTACCTTCTGGATACAGGGCGCTTCGGCGCAAGACTAGAGCAGAGTAAGCTCAGCTGTTCCTTATTTTCTATGCTTTCGTTGGACTGACACGCCCCAAGTGAAGACAGTACACAAGGACCGAAGCCTAGACCTGGTTGGCTGGTACACTCTGCTCGCAGTGACAGGTCCGACACCTACTGTCCTCCCGATCCACCACCAGCTCCTCTCCGAATTCAACGAGTCGGCCCTCCTCCTCGGTTTCCACCCCGAAGAAGTCTTTACTCATTCCGTGGGTGGCAAGCTGCCCATGACCATCTACGAATCCAACTATGAGGTCGACGACCCGAGAGCTGCCGAGGCGGAGGGCGAGGACAAGAAGATGGACGACGGGGAATCCAAGCTCAAGCTGCGCTTCCGCGAGCTGCCCTACACGGTCGAGACAGGCGAGGCTGAGATGATTAGCATGGACCATGTCGCGCGCGGTGCCGGCAACGCGACCGCCGTCGAGGCTCCAAAGGAGACTGCCAAGCCCAAGGTCCAGCTCGTTGAGTCGGGCAGTAAGCGCCGCGTCGTCGTTGCCGACAGCGCAGACGGGGACGACGCAGAGACTCAGCTGTCCCCAGAAGAGGAAGAGATGGTGGCCGCCCTCACGGCCAAGGCAAACGCCGTCAAGATGCTTCAGGGCCGCATCCGCCTCATCACAACCTACCTCGAACGCCTGCCGGCCGAACCCCTTGCCGGGGCGGAACAAACCGACGCCGCCTCCACCACCACAGACGCGCAAACTACGCCATCTCACACAATCCTCCGCCAGATCCAGGCCCTCGTGAACCGGCTAGATCTTGTCGTTCCCTCTGACGCGGAGGGCTTCGAAAAGGAGGTGCTCTGCGAGGAGAACGAGGTGGCCATTACGTCACGTCTCAACGACCTCATGCAGAGTATCAGTGGCATGCGCGACCTGGGCAAGAAGTTCAGCATCGCCGAGCTCGCACGTGTCAGGAACCGCGGCGGTGCGGCGGCGGCCGACTTTTCTAGCTTCGGTCCTTCTGGCTTCAACCTCCCGGGTGCGGGAGACATTATGATGTAGAAGTGGGGTTAACGATGCCTGATCAGCGGAGTGAAGAGTCTTTTTTGGCGGCGGTTGCGCGCATCATCAGCCTATCTGGGATTCATGGGGAGGCGTTCCGGGGATAATGTAGACATGACGACACTTGCGAGGGGCATAAATAGACCCCGAAAAAAATACAAAACTCCTTTGGTCCAGATACACCGTTGTCAGTGGGCTTCTTGAAGCATCATAGATCAATTCTCATGAGGCCCAAGTATTGATCCATGTACAGCCCCGGTTTGGAGGTGAATACTGCCTTGTTAACGGGATCATCCTGAGCCTCCCAGCGTTCAACTACAATCTCCGCCGCTGACACCTTCCCACATCCACGTCCCTTCCTTAGGTTCCTTGACTTCCCTCCCCCACGCATCCTAAGGGAACATATGCCCCCCTTCATTTCGATTCTCTTGCGTGACTTTTTTTTCTTTTCATATATGTCATAATATCATTCATCATCTTGAAATTGTCATGTTCTCCGTTTTTTATTCTCAGCCTGCAGACTACCTATGCTCTTACCTCTTTTTGTCCCAGTAAAGCCAAGGAAACGGAATAAACCCAAAAGCCCTCTGTACTCTCTAAGTAGGTATCAACTTCGTCATCATGACAACCTCATCAAACTATCCAACGCTTGCTTTCCATAAGAGAAGAAAAAGAAGTAGAAAGAAAGGAATCTATGGTACTATCTATAATCAAACCCGCATACTTGTAAACCCAGAACCCTCCCAAAAAGAGAATTTACGCAGCAAGAGAAAAAGGCGCTACATCTCAAGCCTCAATAACAACCTTGAGCACAAGCTTTCCCTCGTCATCAAACGTCCGACTCGCAAGCTCAAAAGCCTTTGACGCGTTCTGCAAACCCTTGAACCGGTGCGTAACCATATCATCTAAAGGCGGAAGCCCGCCGTTGCCCTTGGCGCAGAGAAGACGGACGCCCGTCGGGTAGGTATTTGCGTACCGGAAGATGCCCAGGATATCAATCTCCCGCAGGTGCGCGACGGACAGGGGCAGAGTCTGCACGGGGGTGCCCATGCCGACCATGATGACTTTCCCGCCGGGCCGCGTGGCGTATAGGCTGGTGTGCATGCAGACCTCCTTTCCGGTGCACTCGAACGTGACGTCGACGCCGTCGTCTTCGGCGTCCGAGTCGACGAGTTCTTCGGGGACCTTTGTGAGGGCCAGAATCTCGACGGCGAGCGATTTTGCGCCGTCAAATTTGCTCTGGACGCTCTGAACGGAGAAGATGCTCGCGGGGGTCATGACGCCCGGGTCGGCTGGCGTCGAGGTGCCCGAGTTGGTCTTGACGACGTGGCCGTGGGTGGCGAAGCCCTTTTCGACGGCGTAGTTGACGCGGCCGGCGTCGACGTCGGTGATTGTGACTTCGGAGCAGCCAGCTTGCCGCGCCATGGCGGCCGTCAGGAGCCCGACGGTCCCTGCGCCGATAACCAGGGCCGTCGAGCCGGGCTCTGGGGCGGCTCTGTTGACGGCGTGGATGGCGACGGAGAGCGGCTCGAGGAGGGCGGCCGCCTCATAGGAGACGTGGTCGGGGATCTTGTGGCACCACGCCGCCGGGTGGTTGATCCGTTCCTGGAGGGTTCCCTGGTAATGGGGCACGCTCTTTGCGCTGGACCGGAACTTCATCTTCTTGCAGAGGTTGTATCTGCCTTTGCGGCAGATAGTGCACTGCCCGCAGGGGACGCCGACCTCGAGAGCGACGCGGTCACCCAGCTTGAAGCCTGTGACCTGGGGCCCGATGGAGACAACCTCTCCCGAAGATTCGTGGCCTAGGGAGAGAGGATGACACGCGCAGAGGTCGCCGTTGGCGAACTTCTTGTAGTAGCTGACATCAGACCCACAGATACCGGTCCGCTTGATGGCGATCTGCAGCTCCCCGGCAGCCGGTTCTTCAATGCTCCTCGTCTCCTAAGGGGTACGAGTGTCGTTAGAATTAACATATCCAAGGCGGGGCGGCTTTTGACACATTCAGGTGTAGGGATGCAACAGGATCAACGTGGGGGGAGCCTTCGTGTGACGAACAAGCCCACATTCTCCACGTCACAATCCATGACCATGAACCCAAGAAGTTGAACTTACCAATCGCAAATCCCGAGGACCATACAAGACTGACGCAGTGACCGAACAAGACTTTGACTTGTAGACGGGTAGGTGCATTGGTGCCATCTCACCCGTTGCGACTGGGGCCATGATGGAAGCTGGATGACGCCGGCGGCGTGGGGTGAAGCGTGGGATGATGGGTTAGGGTGTCAAAGGGGGCTTGGCCTAACTTCCTAATAGGGAGGGCTCGATGAGTGGGATTGGCCCAAGTGCCGGATGAGGGGTGCCGACAACACAAAATATGCTGAAAAACACGAGGGCGAGGGTCCTGGGAATGAGGGACGGGAGGGGACCGGCGCGGGGTGTCTCGAGGACTGATAGGTTCGCTTTGGTATTTGGAGTTTGGGGGTAATGGGGGGGCCACAAGAGGATAGACAGGGTTATTTCGTGGGATGAAGATGTAAAGAACCCAAGCTACTATGATTCCCGTGCGAAGATGGAGGTGAGCAAAATAGGTTATCACTTGACAGAATGGAATGATAACCGAAAGAGCAGGAGACTCGAGATAAAGGGAATTACGAAGAAACTTTGGCGCGAGGGACCGTTGCTCCCCACCACCCCTTAAATAGGCTTGCGTGCTTTCCTGGCCCCCGGACACTCTCAACGTCCTGGTGAATGATGCTCATGGTGGTGTCAATCGGTGATAGACCAAGTTGCAAGGGGCTATCTTGGGTGAATGGGGAGACGGATGGACAACGGGCCATGAGCATACCTATCGAGGGTGACCATGATGGGGAGAGTTGGCCAAGTTTCGCCCAACCAAACATCGACCAGTTATCGGAGCCAAGCTAACAGCTTCGTACATGTAATCTCGGGAAATCATATGCAAGAGACATCAAGCGACGGAGCCACCTCAGCGTTCGGCAGCAGCACAAACCTTGGCCGGTATCGTACTGGCTTGCGAGACGAAGAGATGAAAGGAGTTAGGATAGGGAGGGATAGGGAATACCGGGCGGTAGTGTACATGGTTCGGCAAGGAACGAAGCACGTCGGGTCAGGACGTGTCCGCATTTGGGCAGCAGCTGTACGCACTGGGCGTGAAATCGTCGTGGCATTGGTTGACGATGCTGGACGGATGGAAAACGGGACGGCGGATGGAAGTAACTTTTCGCCTTTTGCGGTGACTAGGCAGGGCCCTGTTGAGCCACTTCCGAAACTCTCCAAGCATGGCACAGATGGAGGGGCTCAATGAGCAAATGGGGAACTAGCGGCTGGTGATGGGACGGCCTGGATGGCATCAGTGCGGTGACAGATATCGGCATGCATGGGGCTTCGACATGATAGTCATAGACGCAGTGCCTCGCCTGCATGTGTCGCAGGTTGCGGTGACAGGCTATACCTGTCTCGGGTCGTGATGCTAGTCAGAAGCCTGAAGGTAAAGGGAGCGAGTACGAAAGACATGACGATGGCGAATCGCGAGAGGGAAAAACATAGGTAGGTATTGCCTCTCTTTCTCTCTGTCTCTCGCTCTCTGTGGAACGGCCGCATGCGAGGACTGGGATATTGAGCCAAGTGGACAGTTAAGGTATGGTCAGTGAGGTACCCGGGAGTGAGGGCCCTGAACAGGATGGACGATGACAGGGGTCAATGGGAGGGGGTAGGGAGGGAGGGAGAGCCGGGAGGGGGGGCAGTTGTTGCAACGGGGATGCATGGCTCTTGGTGGAGGGTAGGAAATGAGGAGGTGTGGTGAACAAGGAAGATGCCGTGGGCAAAACTACTCTGTCTGCGTCTGTATCCGTACCATGATCTTGCGTGCAAGGGTTCCGAGGGATAGATGGGACGGGACAATCGCGGATGAATTGCGACAGATGATGGACAATGAGCTCAAGATGAGGCGATGAATGCCCTGGTTGAATGTGCCAGAGTTGCAGGAAGAATGGATATGGAGATAGACGGTGAGAAAGAGGAGAACTCTGACTAGGGCAGGGTACTGAGAAACGACGTAGTTGGCTAGTCGAAGTTGGAGTTCCGCACGAGATTCGCAACGAAGCAACGATTCGTGGCCCTCATTGAATGCGTAGAATCCTCCCAGGGGGGTCCAGTCGGATACTCGGCCGTCGAAGGGTTGAGATTCTTTGTGGCCAATGGGGCGAGCTGTTCCATCAATATACGTTCAGTGCAATTTGATTGAGTAAAGAGGTAAGGTAAGGGCTAAGTGATTTGTCCATTTGGTGGTTAGAACTGAAGGAGAGCAGGCAGAATGTCGTAAACTTCAAGTTTGCATCGATAGGAGCAGAAAAAGGTGTGATCAAGTCCAAGATACTCTTTACATACGACGTAGCGAGGAAGTATTGCGGAGAAATCAAAAGATTGACTTTTTAGGTTTCCTTCTTGCCTCTCACGATCCTTGATTGCCTTTCTTCCAAGTTTCGCACTTTCTGTTTACTGTATAACTTAGGGAGGAGTGGTTTTTTTTTGGGTTGTAGGAAATGAAGGTTCGGATAAGGCACATTCATGATTTCCTTCAAATTACATAATCACGTAATAGTTCGGATGGCGGGGTGTCATGGTAGGTAGGGACCTTCCTTGTTTACTTACATCGTCTAGAGAGTACTCCATACGGAGTAGGTCTTTCCTTTCCTCTGCTGCACATAAACTGTGCCGCTCGACTTCATCCGTCCGTACTTCAACACCTTCGGTTCCCCTTGACGACACGTTTTGCCATTCTAACAAACCTCTCGTCTTGAAATGGAGCGAATTTGCATCTTTGGGACCTTGAACCTCTCTCCCTCCGCGGCCGCATACGCGCGGCGCTGCATGGTTGTTGCCGCCTGCATCCCATCGTCTTGGCTGAACCACCCTATCAACCAGCCGTCGGATACGTTCTAGAATTGGAGCCACCGCCCTACACCAGCTTCGGTGCTCAAGGCCGCCCATCCTTCGTCACTTTCTTGTGGCATATGCTGTACGGCACGGCAGAGCATCTATCTTGCCCTGTCCTGGCCGACGGTGGCGCACATCCCGTTCGTTCCGCGGAATGAGGACGCTATCGGTCGTTGGAGGCCATCGCCCGTCCCGAGCTAGCGAAGCGTCATGGTTCGATGTCGCGAACCATTTCCTACGTCGATCGCTTGAGATGACCAGCAACTTATCAGCTAGAGATACACTGCTAAGCGGCCTCTGTTGAACAACTGCTCTTTCTTGCCATGGAGACGGAAACATCACTCTTGCGCCTTGCTTACGGTCGAAGAAACCTACCGAACGCCAGGTCTCTTCACAGAGCTCATAACCTCACATTGAGCTGCGCACTCATTCCTGCACGTAAGGGCCCGCTGTGATGGTATGCCCTCCAGGTCCCTGGCCGCGGCGGCAAAGACCCCCCGGCGGATTCCTCTGAGGGGAGGGATATGGAACGAAAGCCCCATCTGTTGGACCCCGGCTCAGTTGATGGGGCCTTCAAGGGCCTTACCTACACCTATCCTTGCAACAATGATTCTTAGCAACAAACGACGGCACAAGAACACGATGCCGAGGCTCTAACCGGCCGAACCAGATCATGTCGGAAGCAATTCGTCCTCCAAGAAGTCAACGCTTCCTCGAACAGTTCCGTGCAAGGCCTTCTCATTGTGACGCCTTCGTGGCCAGAAATCATCCCTCGGACCTCAACTTCAGTTTGGCATATCTCCATCGATCAAAGCCTATGCAACAGCACATAGTGCAGGCACTGCGACTGTAGCACCTTTATTTGCTTTCTGCCAGCACTCAGGTCGGTCTTCGCCAACCTGGTCAAGTGGCTAGGTCCAAGTTCTCCAGAGAGCGTGGGCCGACGGATGGTATGCGGACACACTGCATGCGCACCTCCATTTTACCGGTCCTATAGCGAGGCGCTGCGCATGGCTGGCCCTGACCCCAGCCCTTGTAAGTCCTCGAAAGCCCACAGCTGCAACTCATGAATGGCCGTACCTTATCCTGATCCGCAACTTCTGACGCATCCGCAGTCGGCATGCAAAACCCTGCCCGGATTTCTGCTATTGCACTCATTTGTCAAGTCAGACTAAGGATACAGACTGCGGCCTTCTAACTTGCTCACGCTATATTGCCCTAACAGCGAAGCATCTGCAAAACAAGAGCTGGCATGTCACAATTTTCCGACAATGTAGGTGGCAATGCCGCCTATTTTGATATGGCGTAGTAATTGAAGCACAGTGCCTGGCTAAGCCTCGCCTGGCCAAAAACTCATGGGTGCTGGATAAAGTCGTTTGAAGCCGATCGATTCGAGCTCAATGCCGCTCGTACACATTTCCGTACACGGACGCGGAAACTGCCCATCCTGATGGCAAGGACCAGTGTGAGATATCAATGTCATCTTTTGCGCTTCGCAAGCTCAGAGACACATTCAAGAGCTGATCACCCGGTTACTGTTTCTGTCGATAGAACCAGCATGTACGGCGCCCGCATCTCTGATGCGCGCAAGATGTTTGAAGAAACACCCACTACTCTACTCAACCCCAAACGAGTGATCTCCAAGTGCACTATTACACGGAGAGCCTGAGCCGACAACGCAACCCTCAACACGGCAAGATCTACTCCTCTGCCGTTAGACAGATGCGGAATGAATCAGGAGCTGGTTTGCCTGACGACTCAGTCAGTGCTTAGTATTGAAAGAGTCAAGAATCTCGCGTATCCGCAACCGCAAGCTGCTTGGATATCACATTCAATGGCAACCAGCAGATACTCAGTCCCAAACAAAAATTGGAGACGATTTTCCAATTTGGAGAAACCCTGCATGCTCACGCAATCGGAACGCATGGCATCACCCAGGGCCCATGCAAAGGAGTGTCGAGTGGAGCTCTTCGTCATGTCTACCTGAAGAGAAGCCATGCGCGAGGCCTTACCTGGGTTTATGTGATACTGATGAGCATGCCGTCCCCTTATCGGTATGCGAAAGGAGTAAAGGGACGCCCGTCACGTCATCCTATAGGAGGGTGTTTGTTTAATGATGTCGCCGAAGACGAGCGTGAGCAGGTCCTAGGACGAATGTCTCGTCAGGTCTCTGATATCACCAGCGACAGCAGCGACAACAAGCAGCACGGTTCACGGAATTGTTGTCCGGTCTACCAATGAACGGTGTTGACACATCTGGAGCCAAGATTCTTTCCTTTTTAGCTGCAGGGAATTGAAGCCATTGCAGTACTGACGACGAAGGCCACTTTCCAGCGGAGCCTGAAATCATTCCATCACTGGCGATTTTCTCCAGACTTCGGACTTCAGCTCCAAGGCAGATGTTTAGCTATTGACACCTGCCGAAGTAGTTGCCGAGTAATGAACTTGTGTCCTGACGGCTATTGACCTTGATGGAACTTTTCCATCCCAAAAGCCGGATGGGACGATTGGGGAAGCATAGCACGATGCGACCTCACTAGGCCACGGGCTCTCCGCAGGTACATCGTCTGCCTAGGCATGTCAGCGAGTGTATCTACCGGATCTCTGGAATCGAGTAAAACACTTCTCGCATCGCTGACGGAAATGCGAGATGAATTAGAAAGAGAAAACTGGCTGACGCATCCGTTCCAGAAACCGACGCTGACAGCGTCTGCTAGGCCACTCGAACTTGCGAAGTACTTGAGTGAAGAGAAGAGTCTAGCCAGGCTGACAACGCGGAAACGAGGGCTGAGAAGTACCGGCAACAGCATGAGCTAAAAAGCAATATGTGTTCCGATCAGCTGCATTCAGCTTCCTCGGCATGCTTTTAAAGTTCCAACGGCCAACGACGTTGCATGGGATACGGCGATGACACGACACATTCAAGACATTTCTCAGACCGCTGGAAAGGGCTTCATCAGCCAATCCAGGGCCTTCGATGCCAGACGGTGGGTGATTCGCTCGCTGAGAAGCAATTGTCAGAAAAGAGACACAAGCAAAATTTCTTGTATCAAAGGTCGTGGATGGTGCGAGGAAGAGGGGAGCAAAAAAAAATTAAAAAATTCCAATAGGCGTCCGGGTGCGGTGCCAGTACCTACCTTTGAACAGAACACCATCAAATCGAAGACATCTTACCTGCAGCCACCGCCTCAGTCGTCGCTCAATTACCTTATACCAACGAACGACATGTGAATCTTGCCCCCTTTCCCCAGTGTGAAGCTAGCATGTGCATTTCAGTCATTATGGCGCCCACCAAGCAGCTGCGAATATACCTGCTCCTCGGCCGTACTATAATAGAAACTCTCCTACACCCACACTACATATACGCATCCGCATCCCGCATCCGCGTAACTCACCGGTCGTATAATATAGCCTGCCTTCCATACCTTGACTCACACCTCACCGCCAATCGACCAAACCCAAGCCAAGCCAAGTCAACAGACGGCAAACGTCCATCCTTCGGACAATGGGCAGGCAAAATTATCAACTTCCCGAAGCCGAAACCGGAGTGAGTTGGATTTGATCATTGAGTCAGTGGGTGAGGGGGATGGAGGAATGGAGGAGGAGGGGGGGGGGACACGACATCTGCCGTGCATGTCCCATGTCATATACTATTGTATACCATGTGCCTTCACTGCAACCGCTACGAGATGGATACCGACGATGCAGTAGTGAGCGAGAGGGAGATATCGCATGTTAGCGCAACACCCGGCGCATTTCCTTAGGATGTCTGTTATTACGTGAATGGCTGCCAAAAGAAAAAAAAAAAAAAACAGTGCCCACCATTATTTTTGTTGCTCTTGCTTTGCTTTCGCGTCATAGTCAAGGGGATTTTTTCTCTCCCTCCTTCCCTCCAGCCTGCCTGCCTGCCTTCAGGCAGAGTCACGTTTCACCGCCTACCGCCACCGGCACACGCACGCCGAGTCATCCATTCAGAATCTCCGTCGTGACGCTGCATCCTGTCAGAGTCATCGCCAAAGACCACCTCAACAAGACCTCCCTCTTTTTTTGATATTGTCTCTCACAAACAGTAGGCGAGTCAAGTTCACACACCGGATGCAAACCATACATGTTCAAGTGCAGAGAGAAGCCGAAGCTAGGAAAAAAAAAAAGCAAGGCTCATACTTTGGGAATCTATGTGTATGGGAGCATAAACAGGACGGATACAACATTACACATCATACGAGCTTTTTTGGGAGAAAGAAAAATGCCTGCCCCGAAGCTCTGCCTCCATACAAAAAGGTCTCGGTCCAAGAATTTCCCCCTACTCACTCCCTCCCTTCCCCCCTCCGAGGAGCGGCTTCGCGCGTTCACCCGCACCTCACAAACAAAGGTCGACTCGATCAGAAAGTGCTGGTCGCCAATCGGCTCGCCGCGTTTCTCGCATCCACTCGGTCCTCATCGTCCTCCTCTGCCACACCGGACAAGCTAGCCCGGCCGCCCGCTGCGCCGAGGCCCTTGTTCTGCCCCGCACCCTGGCCGTCGTCGCCCTCACCGTCCTCGGGGACGCCCATAAGACTGCCAGACACGCTGCGGTTGAGCGTGTCGGTGCGTCGTGGAACACCGCTCCATGCATCACCCTTGGGACCTTGGCTGGCTGCCACGCTGGCCCTTCTGACGGGAGGGTGAGCCTCGCGTCCGAGTCGACTCAGACCGCCAGATGCGTCAATGGCGCGGATGTCTGGTCTCACGCTCTCGAGGACGGCGAGAGCACGTCGCTCCGCCTCAATCTCGCGAATGACATATTCTCTGATGCTGAGCCGAAGATCCGCTGCAGTTCTTGCGAACCACTTTCGACGCTCCTGTACGAGATTTTGCGTGACACGAGTCGTCTTTTGGTAGAGGTAGGTCTCGTTTTGGCGGGCGTCATCGAGGGCTGTAATGGCCTCATCGACCTTCTCGCGTCTTACATTGGAGCTCGCCTTCAGACGATCGGCGGCATTGAGCTTGCTACGTGTGTTCTCCTGTGCCTGGAGGAATTCGCGAATGAGGATTTGGCGGTTTGTGAGTGACTCCTTGACCACGAACGAGTCTTGGGAGTGGTACTGGAAAGGATCACCGATGGTGGTGGCTTCCGCAGTAGCTTGCGCAGCGTGATAGTCACCGACGGTTTGTACGATCTTGCCCAGCTTACGATAGGCATTGGCGAGACCCTGATGGGGCTCTTGGATATGCATGGAGCCGAGCTTGACGCCAAAGTCGGATTCAGCCAATCCCAGACCTAGATGATATCAGACCTGCAAATGCCCGCGCGTTATTGGGAAGGATTGACGTAGACTTACCTCGACGAGACTTGACGAGCTTATCGACCTTGTGGCCAGCATCCATGGTTCCAAGGTAGAAGAGCTTCACAATCGGACGAGCCTCCTGGAGCTCCGGAGTGTCGTCCGGCGGGGGAGCAAACTGCTTCAGAATCTTCCTGCGCACACCCGTCGCCGGCTGCTTCATCTTCACCATGGGGCTGTACCCGAAATCGCTCTCAACGAAGAGGACCATCTCATCGTCCCTCATAAGGACTTCGTTGCTGCACACGTAGTTGAACCATCGTTGTAATAAGGCCTTGACGCGGGCTTCGTCCTCGTCCGTGCCAGCACCGGCCGAAGTCACGGCGGGCGGTACGGTAGGTACCAGACATTCGGGGTTCGCAGAAATCAGGTGCTCCGCAAGCTTGACGAATTCGGAATGGAAGCGGCGTACATCGCGATACTGAGTGGTGCGGAATCTCGGAAGGTTGGTCTACGGCGTGTTAGACAATCATCTTCCACCACATGGCAGCAGCCAAAGGGGAGAGGGGATGATCCTTACGTGAACATCGAACCGCAAGATGGGGTCCTTCTTCCCGGTGCGCTCGAGACCGGTGATCTTGGCCTGTAGCCTGAACTGAGGCTGCTGAGGCTTGCGCGGCTGTTGCTGAGCCTGACCGCCCGCCACTGCGGGGCCACCTTGTTCTTGCGACTTTTGAGGCAGCTCAGGTCCCGGACCATCGCCACTGGAGCGGGCTTCTGAGCCTATTTCGGTCCTCGATTCCTGTGTTTCCACCTCGGTGGTCGATTGGGTGCTGCTTGCGGTGTCTGGCCGTCTGTATTGCTGTTCGCCGCCAAAGCCCTCCTGATGGTCCTGCGGGGTTGCGTTGCCGGGGCTCGGTGAGTAGTTGAAGGGGGATCCTGCCGGGTCGCCGCCGAGGTCAGCACCAAGAGACGAGAAGTTGGTCTGGTTGGCCCGGGGTGAAGAGCCTGGGGAGTTTCCCCAGGGCGATGCGCCGCTCTCTTCGTGGATAGAGGCGCTGTAGTCCATGATCACGGCGGTGTACTAGTCGTCGTTGTTCGTCGTCTGCAGAGAGGTGCGATCGATGATGTCGTCGGGTTGCGTGGACGGATCACGACTGGCCGACAAAGCCGATGCGGGGAAGAGGGAACGGGTGTAGATGGTTATTTGGGGATTCGGCACATGAGCCCATCCATTGACCAGTGTCGAAAGGTAACAGTCCTCGTCGTGGGCCGGAGAATAGTGGTCCGGAGGTGTAGACGATGGTCCGTATAATCGCTCTCGTGTCGTTCGCAAGCTGAGGCGGGATGCGAGCGTGATGTCCAGACGGCCAGGGGACCTTTTCTCCACGCAGCTGCCTTGAATTGGCTCGTAACCACCTCAGTTCAAAGCCTCAGGTACGCCAGAGAGCCAGAGAGCCTACCCAAAGCCCCGAAGCAGCGAAGTCCCACTAATCCTCCGCTTTGGCTTAGCGTCCCCACGTCCTCTGGTCGCAACCTGGAAGAAGCTCGGGCCAGTCAGCCTACCCAAGCACCTTAGTAAGGTGCGCCTCCAGTTGTTTCCGGCCGGGTTCTGTCTCTCGCCTTGGGAAAAGTGACGACACACGCGCAGCAGACATCGCGCCTAACTTTCCCTTGACAGCTTTCAGCTTTGACCAATAGGAACACTGGAATCGCAGCGACCTCGAAACTTCAATACTCTTTTCCAGCCTTGCGACGACAGATATTTGACGATTTATACCGTTACAAGGTGCAAAGACCACCAAGACGACGGGCATACCAGGGGCGCAAACCATGGCGCATATGATCAACACCCTGGCCACGGCCGAGCAGCTCTACAAGCGCAATTCCTTCAGCTCACTACCAGCCGACCTCCAGGATGTCATATTCTATGCGACGCAGTGCCTGACACAGGCCGCCGGTGTTCTGCTCGACTTGCCGCAATCGACAACGGCACAGGCAAATGTCTTACTGGCGCGATACTGGCTCGTCGAGTCGCCAATGGCAGGAGAATTCAGCGTGAGTCGCAAGCAACCAGTCCATACATCATCCTGAGTTCCACTAACAAGCCTCTTCTCAGGACGTCTCCGCCGCAGCCCTCTACCTAGTCGCCAAAATGGGACCCGTCCCACGCTCAACCCGAGACGTCTCAAACGTGTACGCCTACCTCCTCTCCCCAGCCTCCACCCTCTTCCGCGGCGAACCACCAGACGACAACGACCCGAAGAAGAAGCGGCCCCGCCCGGACCCGACGACGTACTACCAAACGGAAGGCGAGTACGCCGCCTTCCAGACGCGGATGCTGGCCGCCGAGGCGCGGATCCTCTGGGCCCTGGGCTTCGACACGGCCGTGGCGCTGCCGCACGCGCTGGCGGTGACGTACCTCCAGGCGCTCGACTTCCTCGGGAAGCCGAGGGCGGAGGTGGCGGGCAGAGTGGTCGCGCACCTCAACACGGCGCTGCTGAGCCCGCAGATGCTGTACCTGACGCACCAGCCCAACGCGCTCGCGACAGCGGCGGTGTATATTGCCGCTCGGGAGGCCGGGGCCAAGATGCCCGAGGTGGCGTGGTGGGAGGTTTTCGATGTCGAGAGAGAGGAGCTTGGATTCCTGGTTGTGGGGATGAGGAGTCTTGCGGGGTGGGTTGGGGGTGAAAGAGACTGGGATGCTTGCTGGTGGTATGATTACCAGAGTTGGGATCGAGAGGGAGGCTAGGCGGAGGGCTGGTGAAGGGGATGAGGAAGATGAGATTATGGCGCTCATGGATCAGAAGGCGGCATAAAACGGTGATGAATTTCTGGCGGCTTTGAGGATAGAAGATTGATACCCAAACAAAAACCTGACTTGCTATGTCACCCCCTGATCTATATTGTATCTTGCATCATCTCCAGCGTAACTTTAGAGTTGTTAAGAGAAAATAATATCGCCGCACGACAGTAGTAGCTTTGCCCCTCTACGCTCTGGTCAGGGGAGGAGTTGAGGCTGCTAGTTGATATTATGCTTGTCTTGAGAAGTCTGACAAGTGAACAATGCAAAGTGGCAACTCGATCTATTCAAGCCATGAAAAGCCGTAAGTACTGTGGCTCTAATGGTGTTGTTAAGACTACTAGCAATATGTACGTTCCTGTCATATAATTCAACCGCATGCTACTCGAATGGCAGCACCCTGAGGTGAGGGACGCGGTCCCGTGTCCACACGTATATTCATCCCACAATACATCGTGAACCAACCCCATATACCAGGCACCCTCTACTCCGTTTCGGTCTGTATGCCTAAGGTACCTACCTACCTACCTTACACGAAGGGTACTTGGGACTCTTTTCATCCCGACCCATCATCAATAGAAGTGATCTGGGACACTTGGCCGAGGGGCTAAGGGGGCGCCAGTGGAACCCGTTCTTCCGAAGTCAAGTCGAACGATCGCTTAACCTTTTGTTCGATTCCCTATTATGGAGTCCTTTTTTCTTCTTTTCTCCCCTTCCAGTAATATAAGGCGTCCTACTAGGTCAATGGTTGCAGGGCAAAATGGCTGGGTGATGGACTACCTAGTCTTCGATCAACAACAATTACCCCCTACAGCCTTACTCGATAGGCTACGAAATCGAGTACGTAGGATCCCAGCATGATCATCACGATAATCGCCGAGAGATGTAGCCATGCCGGTGATGGATTCTTGGGATGTCTTGGCTTTTCTTCTTTTCTCTACCTCTTCTGAGCGGACTTCTTTTATCATCTGAAACATCTATACATTGCTTCCACGGTCTGCAGGCTCCTAGATCAACGAACCTGTTGGATTGTCTCAAGCCTATGAATTACCGGAAAGATATTCAGATGGCTTGGATAGAGAAGAGAGGCTACGACACGAGGAGGTTGACGCAGCATCTTCCCTTTTGCCCACCTGCCTGCCACTCGACTACCTTTTATCTCCAGGTTGGTGTCACAATGAAGACATCTCTCATTTGGTCAAGGGAAGGCATTCAAGATACGATCTCGGGAGGCAATTAGTGTATCTGCGAGCAAAAGCTCAAACGTTCTAACCTAGGGGCACCCGCCACACGCCACATGACTCTAGAAACTTGAATATTTTCACAGCCCGCCCTTTTTCCAAGAATCAAACTTCATTCTTCCTACCTTTCGTCCTCTCAGCTTTCACCCCTTCATCTCTCACCTCATCCACATCCATCTTCCCTCACTCATACACACACACACACACACACATCCTCACTTATCCCTTCTCATCAATAACTCTCTCAATCCTTAATCCCCCTATTCTCAACCAACTCAACAAATTCAAGACAGAAACCC
The DNA here is from genome assembly GCF_027942845.1 of Colletotrichum fioriniae. Classification (NCBI taxonomy): domain Eukaryota; kingdom Fungi; phylum Ascomycota; class Sordariomycetes; order Glomerellales; family Glomerellaceae; genus Colletotrichum; species Colletotrichum fioriniae. Next base: position 537,794 of record NW_027076844.1, on the reverse strand, counting down.
CGGACTTCACCTCCACGCCCTCTTCACAATAACCATCATCATCAAAACCTCACCCAAAACCCCTCACCCAATCCATTGACCAGCGCTCCGTCATCACCGACTTCATCAAGGGAGGGCAAGCAAAAATCTTCACCGGCCCCGTACAGCTACAAATATGCTACTGCATCTAGTTCTCGCGCACATTGTCCTGCTCGTCTGTATCTACACGATTCTCGCATACCAGGTCAACGAATCCATAGTCTCGCACAAAGCCACGCAGATCCGAACGGTGATATTGAACTTACGGAGAAGCGTATTGAGAAGACTAAAAAATGATCAGTAAATCTCCTCTCACCTCTTCCCTTTCATCCTCGCTTTGGAGTTTGTCGTTAGTCCCTGTTGGCCTTCTCATCCAAGAAGAAATCATCAACCTCCTTTGGTCTAGTTCATGCTCTTATCTACATCGTGTCTTTGGTGAACCAAGCCGGTCTTCCATCCCTTTGACTTGTCCGTATCAACTTGACCAGAGCAGGATACTTCATGGAAATGGGGGGAAAATACAGAAGCCAACATTGAACCCCTTAAACCGGGAACCTACATCACAACAACACTCACAACCCTCAACGCATCAGACAACCCTCCTCCCAGCCTGGCAAACCTCTCTCTCGTCATCACGTAAGCCCGCGCCCACAACCACTACCACCTCTCCGACGACATCTCCCTCGCCTCCCTCACAGAGCACAGGACCGCATCACAACCTACCTCTCCGCCTCCTTCTCCCCCACCATCACCGCCTCCCCCTTCCCTTACCCGAAACGCCTACCACTCCCTCCACGTCGAAAACGCTTACCACTCACCTCGGCGAGGGAGCCTACAACGACATGTGGGACGCAGCCTACCTCCTCAGCCAAAACGATGTCCACGTCCCTCGACGTCCCGCGAGCTCAACGACGAGCTGAGGCGCGCCGTCGTAAGGTCAGAAGAGGTAACTAATCAGGCGCATCCTACCTTATAAAGTAAGGACTCTTCCGGAGGAGTATCATGTGTTTGCGCCGGGGCTATCGTACCGGGATTGATGAGCATTGTTCGGGTAGCATATGAGAGAGAGAGAGAGAGAGAGAGAGAGAGAGAGAGAGAGCTCGGCTTTTCGATATCAAGATGAAGAAAGGTTTCTGGAGAGACGATCTTGACTTGGAAGAGAGCACCCGGAAACGGAATACTGACTTGGACGGATGGATGGGGATTGCCATCGGAAGCCAACATGGCATAATAGCAAAGTTTACACAAGTCTCACAATTGACTGGCCTATGATATGAACATGGCAAGGGGAAATGTAAGCCCGCCCAATGATGCTTAAAAAAAGAGGTCGCGCTACTTTACGCTATGGGTAAATTGGGACAACCTGAAGATATGTCTTCCTTGCCCCCCAATGACCCGTTTCCGTACCATATTGCGCCAGGCCTTGATTCCCTTTAGTGCCGGGTATTGCCCAGATGAACCCATCCAAGTAAGTGAAACCAATGAACGCCGTTTCGTCTGCTACATATTCTTTCCAGGCCCACAGCTCTTCCACCACATTTTTTTAACCCCGTCTCTCTCTCTCCTGCTCTCCGTTGTCAACTCTCTTCCTGAACCTTCAAAGGCCTCATTCATAGCCTTCCGGCCATGACTTCCTTCTTGAAAATACGGACGTCCCAAACATCATAAAAATGGACGCCTTCAACGGTTTCCAGCTTGGTGTTCGCAACGATATCGGTGTCTTCGTCGTCGCTGTCGCTATCCGTCTCCCACCCCGGCATAGGCAGCGGTGGGAAGCCACTCGGGGCACCTGAGCCAGTAGAGGTGCCCGGGCCACCAAAGGCGCCAAAAGCAGAGCCAGTAGGCTTGCTCTTGCCCTTCTTGTTTCTCTTCTCTTCGGCTTTGGCAGCCGGTGTCTGCGGTGGCGGGCGGATGATGCGCTCAACCCGATCATCGTCGATCGAGATCCATTCGAGCTTCAGGTGGGGGTGGTGGCTCAGGTTATCGACGAGGAACTTCCGGGTCTCGCGCATCACCCAGACGCAGGTATCATCGTTTCTGAACGAGATGACGTTCAGAGCTCGAAGGTTGACCAACCCTCCGAGGTGCTGCATGAAAGTGTGCTAGGAGATTGGTTAGTTTTGAACACGCACAACATCTCCGACAACTTACCATAGCGCGAATGCCAAGCGAGGCCGCAAGCTCTTCGAGTTGCTTCCCGCGGTTGCAAATGAGCAGCATGGCCTTCTCATCCAGATCCCAGCTCATTTGAGAATCGTTCTTGATCATCAGTCGAGTTAGGGTCGGCATGTGCTTCTTGAGAACTAGACGGCGGATCTGGTCCATGACGACATTGGTCTTGGGCGCGAAGCTCTCAGGCTTGTATTTGAACGACCGCTCAAGCATGAACAACTCCGTGATCTGCTCCAATTGTGATGCGAATGTCAGGAAAGACATGGAAACGTTATCTGTGAAGATCTTGCGCAAGGGGAGCGGCTGTGCCTTGTTTTCCTTGGTCAACATGGTCCAAATGGGAGCTTGATTGCCGACATTTAGCAACGTCAGCCTCTTCAACACTCTAACGTCAATGGCTGCCTTGAACACAGAGGCCTTGACTGGGATGAGGTGAACACTGAAGGATCGCAGGGCGACACCTCTGGTCGAACGGATATACTCGCTGATTCTCTCGTCCTCGCCATGTGCTGTCGTGGCTATGCCGTTGACTTGCTTCTCCACTTCACGAATCTCGGCTTCGGTTGCATTCAACTCGGATCGAACGTTTTCGATATCGCGGTAAAATCCCTGCAACTGATTCTCGGCATATCGAATATGGTCCCGGTCGAAAGCACTAGTCGTGTTTCGCAGATCCTCAAGTTTCTCCTGGAGACTTGTAGCTTCGGATAACAGGTGCTGTAGACGAACAACCAGCGTTTCAAAGTTCGCCTTTTGAGTTTCCAATGCGGCCTTTGCTCGTACCGTGGTAGGCGACGCAGGTTCTTGGGTTGACGAACTTGTCTCAGGCGCAACAGCCTGAACCCGTTCAATCGCCTCAGCCTCGTCGGCAGCAATAGGTTCTTCCACGTTGATATCCTCGGGGTTGGAATCGGCTGCCGGAGTCGTCTTGGTTTTGATGCTGGTATCTCCGCCGGTAGTAGAAGCGCTCGAACCCTCCACATTTGTAGCCGGCTGAGCGTTGGTTGTCGCGGCGGACGACGATCCTGCACCAGTGGAAGACCCCGCTTCAGCTGATGCCGTGTTGTCTTTGTCCTTCGTTGCCTCCGTCGCCGCTTTCGCCTCCTCTGCTTCTAGATACTTCCGGCTGGCTTTCTCGATCATCTCTAGGATCTCTTGCTTTGACCCATCATCCGTATCACCCTCAGCCACGCTCGCCATCAGTTTACCCGAGACCTCTCGCAATCGGTTCATGAAGGCTTCGGCAGGTGAGCCAGCCTCTTGCGTATTAGCCAAGGTGTCGATTTTGGCCTTCCCTTTCAGAGTCTTGCGATGCTGTGACTTCTTTGCGAGGAATGGCTCCACGTCAAATATCCTGCCCAAGACTGACTCCTGACTTTTCCTCTCCTCTTGCGCGCGAAATGCTTTTGCTGGCCCACTCGCTTCATCCCAACCGGGCGCTGATGGAAGGGGAACAACTTGGAACTCGTCATCCTGGTCTGAGTCGTCAGGATCGGTGTCCGGAGGCGGCTTTCGCGATTGCAAAGCGAGGTACGTCGAGAAGGACAATTTCAGTTTCACCAAGGTCGACGCCGAATTGCGCACACACGACTTGATCTCTGTGATAGTATCCAAAGTATCGATATCGAGAACCACCAAAGAGTTCAGCTTGCGGAACCCGCCCAGCGTTGCGGGCTCGTTGGCGGACATCCTTCGCCTACTCCTGGGTGTCGGCTTCAATGCTGGCGGTAAAGGAGGGTGGGAGCCGAGAGAGGATGGATTGTACGGCGGCGGGACGTTCAACGACATGCTTGCGAAGGGAGGCGGCGGGGGCGGTATCGAGGAAAAGGCCGGCAACGGGTCCCAATGACCTTGAGTCGATGTAGGCGGCGGTAAATTCGTCGAATACGGCAGTGGAGGAGGGATCTCGAAGAGGGACGGCCCGGCTTGCATTCGGATATGGAGGTTCTTAAGGGTCGCAATCTGGTGTAACGCCTTGTACACAGGCCGGCTTAGCTCGACTCGGATGTTCCACCTGGTGTCCGAGCTGTCAGTGGTGACGATGCGCAAATGGAGGCCAACCCTTACCTGAAGGTCTCGAGGGACTTGGCATTCTTGAGGGTCAGAAAGAGCAATGTGTTCATGAACTTGCCGCAGCTGGCGCTGTACAAGTATGGCTTATATGCAGCTTCGGCCTTGTCGCCAGCGCTGAGGGTATCGAGGGAGATATCGCGAAGATGCTGGGCATAGTCGTATTCGCTCGATACGAAGGTGTCGAGGCCACCAGCCAGGCTGTCGATGGGTGAGTCGAAAGATGGATCATCTTCATCGGGAAAGACGATGTGAAAGTTGCGGTACAGCTGGGCGGCAGCGAGTTCGCGAAAGTGTCTGGAGACGAGGGAGAGGCAAATCAGGTCGCTTTGGCAGCACTAGAAGGGGTCAGTTGCATTGCAACATGGAGTATAGGCGAACGGGAGGGGCATACATGGCTGAAGATGTCCTTTTGGGTCTCGGGAGGAAGGTCAAGAAAGCCGAGAGGTTTGGGTGCGGGCTCGGAGGCGGTAGTGGTAGCCTTGTCGCAAGACTGGGGTGAATCCATCGTGGGCGAGGTGTGGCGCATAGGTAGGAAGGGGAGCAGGAATACGCCAACTCGATTTCGCGACGGGTGGAACTTGAAATGGTCGTCGGAAGCGCAGTGAAGAGGATGCTAGAGACGGAATTAAAAGTAGACTGGAACGGAAAACAAGCGAGTTTGTGGAAATGGACAGAAGACGGAGACGGCTCTACGTCTGTCCTTGTCCTCTTGTTGCGTGAGAAAATGTAAAAGTAGAGGTATTGGCTTGGCCTGCCTTATGTTGGGGAGGGCGAAGAGACATACACCCTTGAAGACATGGAGACAACGAACAACGGACAACGGACAGCGGACAATGGCAAGCTGCAAGTGGACGGGAAGGAACTGAGGAATGGAAGGCGAGGCGAGGCTAGGCGCGGGTAGATAGTTGCGACTTGCAGGAGACTGACTGACTGACTGACTGGGAGTGGAGGAGGGGCGTCTTCGGAGGCGGAGGGTGCAGCGTCACAGTGGGAAGAGGTGGTGGTGTTGGAGGCGAGAGGTGACGGGGCGAGCCAGCCAGACAGCGAACGATGCGCCCGCCTTCGGCCCACCGACAGCGCAAAGGGAGCCCAGGGGCAGGGATGGATGGCTCATGGGCTCCAGCCTCCAGCCTAAGGGCCCTACTGTGTAGGTCACTGGCAGAAAAGATGCATGGAACCTGCAGGTGAATGGGTGGTGTTCAATGATCTCCCCGGGGTCCCTTCCCTGTGCACGGGGCGGTAGGTCGCAGCCATAGGTACTCCACTGGCGGGCGAGCAGCTTCCCCTAGAATTTCGATCAGTACGGACTAAGGTACGGAGTACAGCACCACCATCCATCCACCTCAGTGATGACTAAGCGTACAATCACAAATTCACCGTCTTCTCAGTCGCTGCCATTCCCTCCACCTGAAGCAGAGAAAGGGCTTAGCGTCTCGCCTATCATGTTGACGTTCAAGGACTACCGACCGTATCGTGGACCTCAGTGATGGCTCGCAGCAGCATGCGCAGCCCGCAGCCCGCAGCCCGCAGCACTCTAATCCAGTCGGCTCCACCTCCCTGCCGTTGCAACTCCCGTCTACGTAGTAAGTTACGGAGTAGAGTCACCGTCTGCTTCCTTCACTTAGGTTGTCATCTCAGGCCTTTGAGGAGTACCCACCGATTGTATTCCAATGGACGGATAGAAATACATACCCCTCATAGACATGTCTCGTCACTCTCTTTACCAACGTATTGCGGTTCCGGTTCCGGTTCAACTGTCCCAGCTTTGGTCTTCCATCTCTACGCCCTTCGCAGTACGACTACCTGATGAAAGAAAGTCACTCAGCATTGTTGCATACATTGCTGAATACTCTGCGCGCACCCATCATCTCAACCTCATAACCAGGCCATTTCTGCTTATTGGGGATACAATGCTCTGCACCTTCCCGACATCATAACATGATCAAACGAGACCGCCATGTAAATATGCTCTCATACCAGACAAGACCCTTGGCGAACTTGCATGATCTCACATAGATACCTCCGGTAACCTACAAAATTGCTAGAATGTCGACTCAATGAGCCAGAGTCTCAGGAGAAGACCAAGATATCATGGAATTTGGAGGCATGTGTTGGTGTTCAGATTCTATTGACCATCCACCCGAATGACTATCAAGAGACAGAGAGGCTGAGAGAGGCATTAGGATTGGAGTCTTGGCTACGGTAAGTTTTACGGCAGCTTACGTTTGCCGTCTACTAGTGTCGCATCTCCGCGGTAGACATGGTTCTTTACGGGGCGCAATGACGCCTATGTGGAGAAGGGGCAGCATCAGGAAGTCTCAATTCTCTTGATACTTATGTACTTTGACTCAGTCGCTGCTTGCAGACGCCCGGTATAGGAGTTTGAAACGGCCTCTTCAACGGCGTAGCTCTCCAAAAGGAACGCCCTATTGCAACACAATATGCGGACGGGCTGCTCACGATAGAAGCAATCGAAAAGGAATCCAACACCAGGCAGCCGCGCATTCAAGACATGTCCAGCGCTAGGCTTGGCGCAAGCGTGAGGCGACGATCGGCCTTAGCGCATCCGCTCTAAGGGGAAATCCCCACAATCCCCCACTAGCAAGGCTGGGCTGTGCCGACTGATCCAGCCCAGCCCACCTTCTTAGCACTAATACTGCGTAAGGTACTCTGCAGTCTCAGGTACCATACTCCTCACGAGATACTTTGTAGCCGTATCTCTAGCTCGTACATAGTAGCAGAGGCCAGACCTCCCAGGTAAAGTGCTGGGCTGAGTAGGATGTTAGCAGTGTACAGATAGGTTCCCGTTTCTGAGTGTACTTCTAGTCTTCTACTGGCATCCGTACCTTAAGGTAGACAAGAACTGCAAATTCAGATGGGGCGAGGCATGGATATGGGTGCCGTGCCTGGCCCTGGCGTTCCCATGTCTACCATGTCTATGGCCCCATGCTCCATGCTCCTTTGTCTTTCCCGTCTCTTCTATTTTAAATAAAGCAGATACCCGTCCCTTTCCCTCATTGCTCATCCCACCCCTTGCTGCTTGCTGTTTCCTGATCCGTGTTTGCGCGCTTGTGCTGCTTTGCGAACCTGGAAAAGAGGGACAGACCTTATTACGGAACTACGGATACTTCGTACAGCTGCCTGCAACCAACCTTTAGGTCGAGTCCGAGTTTGGCCCCGGTTCCTGCAAACCTTGTTGGGCTTCTCACGCCTGTCTTTCTTTTTTTCATTGCCCCTCCTTCCTCCTTCTCATCGATTCGTGCTTTGTACGGACACCGTACGCAGTATCCCACTCACTCACTCCCGTCATCCTTCTCTTGTCCACTATCGTTCCCATCCCCGTCCCTGTCACGGCTAAGCTTCTCGCGTCCCGCGCCTGCCAGTCTCCGACCTCCGACCCGGTGGGCCTACCAGACGGCCCCGTTCCTGTTGCCTGCCTGGCCCGACCACCAGTGTCACTGCCTGAGGCGTGCTTGCGTTCCCATCCTCGCCTTGTTTGCACCGGCAATCAACCCGAAGGCTGAGAGCATCGCCACAATCCAACATCTCTCAACTCCCCACATCCATCTCTGTACCTATCCGCATCAGCTTGGTACAGAGGTACAGAGTCGCTGTACGATTACACTTGTCCGTGGCCGAGCCGTCTTCCAGCCAATCCTTCGCTAGGCTAGCATTCGTTTCCGCTCCAGGGCCACACCGATAGCCACACGTTCAGCTTACTTTCTTTCGTACCTCGACTACTATTACCGTGACAGCAAGCACATTTATACAAAGCTGTCTGCAGTACCCCTCCAACCCATTTATCTGTCTCGTCCGGCCTTTGATCGATTGCTCGACACCCTCGCCCGCTCTTTACAGGTCTGGCTCGGCAGCGATATCATCACTTTGCTCTTAATAACACCGCCACGCAAAAGTCCCAATCGCCTCTAGGGCTTCGTGACTCAGTCACAATAGCCTGCCTGCCGCGTATTGCTCAATTGGGACATCGCGCCGCGCTCAACACGAACTGGATTGGTGGGGTAAACACCAATAATCGACAGTCGTTTGTTTCATCCATCGTTTATACAAACCACCTGTTCGCACTTCTCATTCACTTGAGCTGCGGCACACCAACTCTCGCCTTTCACTCGATTCCCCTCACTCAAGTCCCGACACTTTATCATGGCCGACGTCGAAGAGCCCAAGTTCAACTCCTTGGCTGAACGAATTGCTGCCCTCAACCAGCAAAAGAACTTCCAAGCACCAGAAGCAAAGGCAAAGAGGCCCCCTCCTCCACCGCCGCCAACAAATCGTCCTGTTCCACGCAGTCAGACGCTCCCCGTCACCCAGACAAATGGACTTCCCACGCCGCACAAAAGCCCCTCGATCCCTCCTCGACCGAACAAGGCCGCTGCACCGGCAAAGCCCGCCGCACCACCGCTACCGCGACGAACCACCGATTCATCCCAAGTCGAAACGTCAACCTCACCAGCCCCCAGGGATCGCATTGCACCTCCACCCCTGCCAACTCGCTCTTCGACCCAGCAAGTCTCACCAGCTCTACCCCCGCGGAGGCCATCCACACAGCAATTGACGGTCCGCCGTAATTCGAACGCTTCCGAGATCTCTAATCTGTCGTCTCTCTCCCTGAACCAAACCGTATCGTCGGCCACCAGCGTTCACTCGATTGATGGCCCAACACGAAAGCTGCCTCCCACCCTAGATCAGGCAAAGCTACCACCCTTACCTCCGACCAAGAGAGAACGAGAAGCTGCTCAAGCAAAGGAAGCCGCGGCTCAGCAGCCCAAGTTCCCCCTGGTTTCGGTCAAGTCATCTCCCGCAATCCGACAGATTGAGCCTCCTCAGAGACCAGTACTGCCCCCACGATTAACCTCAAGATCAACCACCCAGCAAGTTCACCGACAGACGCTGGAGGAAGAAGAACCGGCAAAGCCACGAAGATTACCACCACCGCCAGCGGCTTATGTTAAGCCACCGCCCCCGACGACAAACCAGGATCAACAAGCCAACGACCGGCCGCCACTACCAGGGAGACGACCAACTCCGAATGATGACGCACCTCCTCCCGTTCCTCTCAGTTCCCGGCCTAGTGCCGCGCAAATCGAGGCGGTCTCGGCCAAAGTAATCGAGCGTGCAAACGACTGTCTGATTTGTCGTGACTTTTCCGGACCGGATGATGTTGCTGCCCAATACCCCATACACGTACTCCCTCGGAATGATCCAGTGGGCTACTTGGCGCAAATGCTCTGCGGGCCCTTCGCGTCACTAACAGACAAGGCGCGGGCAATTTTCACCTGGTTTCACCATAATATCGCCTACGACTGCGCAGCCTTCTTCGGCAATAACATTAGGGGTCGCTCGGGAGCCGAAACGATTCTTATGGGTAAAGCGGTCTGCTCAGGGTATGCGGACACATATAGGGAAATCGCCACTCGCGCGGGTCTTGAGTGTATCACGGTGGTGGGCCACGGGAAAGGGTACGGGTATACTGCGCTGAAGAAGGGGGAGCGTCCGCCGCCGAAGAAGGCTGACGGCCATGCGTGGAATGCGGTACGAATCGACGGCGGGGAGTGGAAATTGCTCGACGCCTGCTGGGGTGCTGGCAACGTTTCAGATGTGACGAAAGAGTACACCAAGTCTTTCAAGCCGCACGAATTCACACGGAGGAACGACATATTCGGCCTGTCACATTACCCAAGCGACGACAGATACTTCTTCCGCCCCGATGGTAGGGTCCCCTCCTGGGAAGAATACTACATTGGTCCAGTCCACGGCGACAAACCCATCGTCTACACGCACGCATACGAAGAAGGTGTTTGGGACCATACGGTCGAACCCAAGGAACTCCAGATTCCCGTCCACAGCGGCCAGGTCGTGCGCTTCCAGTGGTCCAACAAATGCGAGCACTGGACCTCGGAGAAGCACGGCAAGGGAAAGCCCCCGCTGCTGTTCCTCAGCATCAAGGGGCGGGACGGCCGCAAGGACGACATGGTGCCTATCCAGACGGATGGGTTCTGGCACTGGGCCGACGTCAACGCGATCGACCTCGGTGCACCAGGCCAGAGCGTCAGCGTGGCCATGATCACCACGATTGACGGGCAGGATGCCAGAGGCATGACGGCTGACTACTATTTCTCCAAGAAGGGGAGATGTGGCATGGCTTGGACGTTCCTCATGAAGTGGGAGCTCATTTGAGGGCAAGGGGTGACCGACGCATGGGAAATGAAGGGCGGTTTTCTATTGACGACTATGACGGCCGAACATTATATCGTTTATAAATAATGATAATGAGATTTTTTTGGATCACATCCCGTGGCTTTGGTAGCTTGGCTTTCTACGGTTTCCATCTTCAACTCATTGACTTTAGTGCTTCTCTGCAATGTAGGTCGACTCCATTCAGGGGTCAGGGGTCAGGGGGTCAGGCACAGGTATTATGTCTTCGGCAGCACTGTTAAGATTTGAGACGAAGCACGGCCAAAGTGACACGAACCGATGATTTTATCGAATGATTAAAACTTCTACATCTAATGGGTATCTTGCAATCTTATCACGCTCTCCTTTACTAAGCCCAGTCTATCTAACAAACTCTTAACCCTTGCACACACACTCTCTCTCCAACCTCAAAGTTCCAACTTTTGCCACTTGCGCAAGCGGCCTCCGTACCGATAAATCAGCGCCGGCACGGGGATGAGCGCAACGGCGATGAACCCCAGCAGACTGTTGCCCCACCCGAGACCGAGGGCGTCGTACATGGACGGACCCGCCATGGGCAAGAAGGCGGCGACGACGCTGCGGAAGACTGTAAAGGCGGCCATGCCGGAGGCGGCGTAGGCCGGGTAGGCATCGATGACGTAGGCCTGGATGGGCTGCCAGATGCCGAGGATGGCGATGCCGAACGGCATCAGGCCGACGACGGGCGCCGCCCAGTGGGTGTGGAACTGGGCGGTCCAGCCGTACCAGAAAAAGGTGACGGGGAGGAGGGCGGCGAAGTAGATGCAGTCCGGGAGGCGCATCTCGGGTTCGTAGACGCCGTTGTTGGCCTTTGTCATGCGGACGACGGTGCGGTCGGAGAGGAGGGTGAAGCAAGCCATGCCGATGAGGTAGCCTAGGCCGAGGGGGATGTAGACGAGCCCCGTAGTGCCGACGGAGAAGCCGTAGGTGGAGGAGAAGACGAGGGGGATGGTGCTGAAGAGGAGGTAGAGGACGCCGTAGGCGAAGGCGCAGTAGAGGCTGACGCTGAAGAGGATGGGGGAGAGGAAGAGCATCTTTATGGGGCGGACGAGGCCGCGGAGGAGGACCTGGGATGTGGACTTTGGCGCGGCGCCCGGGGCGGTGTCGTCGTAGACGCTACGGAGCTCGGGCCGGTTCAGTTCCTTTCGGAGGCGGGCGACTTTGCGGTCGATGAGGACGCGGGGGTTGGTCTCCTGATTGAAGACGGCGATGACGAGGGCCATGGGCGTGGCGGCGATGAAGGCGATCCATGAACACCAGCGCCAGCCGACGTCCTGGGCGACGAAGGCACCGACGATGGGAGCGATTGTCGGGCCGATGAGGGGCCCAACCATCCAGATGGAGATTGCGGTGCCGCGCTCGGCGATGGGAATCATGTCTGCGATGACGCCGCCGCCGATGGCGAGGCAGCCAGAGCCGCCCATGCCCGTGAGGAAGCGAAACACGATGAGAGAGTTGAGCGTGGGCGCGAGGGCGCAGCCTATGAGCCACGCGCAGAAGAAGAAGTTTGCGGCCGTGAGGACGGGCCGACGGCCGTACATTTCAGAGAGGGGCGCGAGAATCAGGGGGCCGACGGCGTAACCCAGGAGGTAGATGCTCACGGGCAGCGTCCCGAGCGTGAGGTCGGCGTTGCCGTAGTCCTCATTGAGATACTCGATGGCGGGCGCGAGGATGGACGAGGCAAAGGGTGTCATGAAGGTGATGCCGGCCAGGAACCAGATGATGATCCATTTGCGGCGCTGGGGGAAGTTCATGGGCATAGCCGGGTCATCTTGGGAGTCCCAGCCGACGAGGCCATTGTCGAGGTCGGAGACGGGGTGGATCGTGGGAGGGAGCTGCTCCTTTTCCTTTTTGCGGCGTGAGGAGGCTAGGCTTGCTATGCGGGAGAGGCGACTTTTTGCGCTGGTGTGGGAGTGTCCTGTATGTATGCGTTCGACGACGATGTCCTGGTGATGGTAGTTAGCACAGAACGAGTATCTTGAGGTGGTTAAAAGCCTAAAATAGACTGTAACAGAGCTGAATACTCCCAGCCAAGTCACAAGGAAAAATACAAATAAAGTTCCAATGATGAAGGAGCCTTGGCAAGACTCTTAAGCAGGCGCAAAAAGTTTTGTAAAGTTTTGTCCAGGAACATCTGGAGAGAAGGTTGAAAACTCACCTCCTGGTATGGCTCGCTGTCTGGCGTATCCTCAACATCGTCGAAGCTCTTTCTCTCTTCCATTTCGGTCTTTTCACCCTTTTCCAAATCGGTTGATGCGTTGAATTTTTGTCGAGTGTCCCGTTCCGTCAGGGTGCCCTGCTCCGAAGAGGATCCTCGGTGCCCGTGGGCGCCGGCCGGCGTCTCCACGTCCTTCTCGGACGTCATTCTTGGCTAACAAAAGTGGATGATCCCTATGGATGAACACTCAATGAACAGATTGAGCAAAGCAATTGGGAGTGATTTCACTTGAATTTATAAAGCAGGGAGGAAGGGGTTTTGTAGGTGGAAGAGAATGAATGGAAAATTGAGAATGAGGATGGGAAAGAGCAATGGGCCCGGAAGTAGTAGCCGGCGGGAGGAGCAAGCACGTATCCGCGTGCCTGGCGTATCTATCCACCCAGCAATAATATCCAGTCGCGCTGCCGTGACTCTACGGCGTGAGCAGTAAAGAAAACTGCTTTAGTAATTCTAACCCGAGACTCCCCCCCCTCTCCTTTCCTTTTCCCCCCAGTTGCCGCACCTACCCTTGTGTACTATGTGTAGGGAAGGGCGCGAGGGCAAGGCAAGGGCGACGATCGGTTGAGGTGAATGGTGTAACGTTATTCGACCAGTACTGCCCAAAGTCCCCATTTCCATCAGCTTGCGGCCGACCCCCCCTTGCGACTTGCAGGCTAAACCTGCAGGAAGGTGCGTTTTAGCCTCTCTTCCGCCGCCGGGGTTTTCGCTCCCCTCTGAGTCGGGGCTAATAACTCCAGATTTTATCTCCGTACCCGCTTCGAGGCGGGCATAGTTGGGGTCTGGGGATCGGGGGATTGAGGGGCACACATAGTATGGATTCACAAAGAATGAGAAGAAATGCAGTTTGGGTCTAGCTAGGGTGTGGTGGACCTCTAGGACTAAGGTACACACTAAGAACATCCAACCTCGGATCATGTTTCTCAATGACAGGCGGTGACGGTGACGGGAGAGTCTAGGACGCGGGGTTCGTTGGAGACGGAGCCGTGGATTATCCATGGAGATCCGCAGAGGAACAATGGATCGGGGCTGACCACCAGTACGGCAAATCGGCAGTGTTGGGCATTCCGTCATCTCTTTGCCGTGGCATGCTTAATTCCGCTTTTTCTGCTTTAGTTTCCGCAGCTGGTAATCATTGGTTGCGAGCTGGAATGGTGTTTGTAAGCTTCATGTACTTATCTAAGGTACCTGTAGCTTTCACGGCGGAATTGTAAGTTGTACCAAAATGCATATACAGCTGTAGTGTAGGTGCCTGTAAGCAAGAGGACTACGGGGAGATGAAGGATGAAGTTCCAATTACCAATGTAACAAGAGTCGTAGAGTTTGTAATCAATCAACTTTAGAGATTGAGTTTATTTACAACCAACTGACAGACAGCAGACGCAACCACTGGTCAATGCGTCGCCTTTCCAGTTTTCAAGACTGAAAGAGCCAAGTCTCGCACAGACCAGAAGCTGCAACAGCCTGCAAGTGCAATGAGGTGGAAGGTTAGGTTGTAACCGTTCCCCGGCTCCACTTCGGGTGCCGATTCCTTGCCTTCCTTTCCTGACGCTTCCTGAACCTCCACAGCCCACTGCCGCACTGCGTATCTGCCCCGCAGCCTCCCGGAGAGCCCAGTGCCCGCATGGGAAAGTTCAGCGTAGTTTCCACACTCTATCCGTCCGCATACTCCAAAAAAAGAAGACTGGAAAAGGGAAGCCACCATCGATAACGCGGCCCCCCCCCCCTGGAAGTGAGTGGGGACCTCTTTCTCCAAACTGACGAAGCCCTCCTCCACCTTCTGCAACTGTGTCCCGTCGCAAAACCTTTGACATTGCGACCTTCTCTTCTTTCCATTGTAACACCTTCAATCACTCTTTCCCGAAAACAAAACCACCTGCGCACCTGTCTATTCCCTTTGCGCACAGGAGTACAATGCAATCGCACCACAGCCAAGCCTAGGCTCTTACAAGAAGTAAAGGAAACGACCCCGGGAACTGAATAGAGCTGCTGGTACCACAACCACCACGGTGGGCGCGTTCTTGCCCGCAGAAAACCACGATACCACAGCCCACGATGGCTTCCCTCTTCAACCTCCTCTCCGACCCTCAACCGAACCGAGACCCTGAGCCTGGGTGCCCTCTCCTTTGCCGCAGTCGCAGTCCTCCTCAATGCCTTCCAGGGCGAGGGCGAGCCCCTGATAGCGTCACTGGCCCTCTCAGTCCTAGCCTTCGCGCTGGCCTACTCCATGATCCGATGGCTTGGCCCAGTCTTTAAGCAGGCCGGCTTCAAGGGTCGCGACCTCTCAAAGCACCACCGCCCCGAGCTGCCCGAGTGCATGGGTGCCGTCTGCGCTGCCGTCTACCTACTCGTCGTCATTGTCTTCATCCCCTTCCCCTTCTACAAGGACATTGTTGCCGCCACTAGCGGTGGTGGAAACAGGGACGTTGTATTCCAGGTCGAGCATGTCCAACAGGGACGATTCCTTCATCGCTTCCCCCATAGCAAGGTCAGTCTACCGCATGTCTCCTTGAGCGCAACACCACGAGAAATCATTTGCTGACCTATCCTACACCACCAGCTCGCCTCCTACCTTTCCGCAATCATCTCCCTCCAGACGACCGCTCTCCTCGGCATTGGCGACGACCTCTTCGACATCCGATGGCGACACAAGTGGTGGATCCCAGGCCTGGCCTCGATCCCCATTCTCGTAATCTACTTTGTCGACTTTGGCGTCACCTCCATCGTCATTCCGATCCCCCTCCAGCCCTACCTCGGCGAGCTCTTCGACCTCGGCGTCCTCTACTACATCTACATGTCCTGCATCGCAATGTTCTGCCCTCAGTCCATCAACATGCTCGCAGGCATCAACGGCATCGAGGTCTCCCAGTGCATTGTCGTCTCCCTCCTCCTCGTCCTGAACGACTGCCTCTACCTCTTCACGCCCTACCCCCACCCGGCAACCGACTCTCACCTCTTCTCCCTCTACCTCCTCCTCCCGTGGCTCGGCGTCTCCTTCGCCCTCGTTCTGCACAACTGGTACCCCGCCAAGGTCTTCGTCGGCGACACGTACTGCTACTTCTCCGGCATGGTCTTCGCGACCGTCGGCATCCTCGGCCACTTCTCAAAGACGCTCGGCCTCCTCCTCGTCCCCCAGCTCTTCAACTTCCTCTACTCGACGCCCCAAATCTTTGGCCTCATCCCCTGCCCCCGTCACCGCTTGCCCCGATTCAACGCTCGCACCGGCCTCCTAGAAACGAGCAAGACTCCCTGGAGCCCCGAACGCCAACCCCGACCCCTCGTCGCACAAGGACTACACCTGCTCGCCAAGTTGCGCCTTTTGGAAGCGACGGTGGACGAAAAGGGTCGCTTCGTGGAGACGAGCAACTTCACCCTGCTCAACCTGTGGCTCGTCTGGAGAGGCCCCTTGAGAGAGGACCGCCTCGCATGGGAGGTCACCTTCCTCCAGCTCTTCGTCGGCCTGTTTGGCCTCTTTGTTCGCCATCGCCTCGCTCTGCTCATCTTTAAGGAGGATAACTGGGGTATGACGACCAAGAGATACTGATCAACCCTGCTGCGTGTATGCTAGGCCTCGGAGGAAAGAGACCTCTGGACCCCGCGTTCTTCTCATCACTGTTCACCAATCCCGGAATTGCGTTCCTTACGAGGATTTTTTGTTGCTTCATTTTCTTCTGTCTGGATTTCGCATCGCAATGAGACGGCAGGGCTAGGAGAGCCGTTTGTCTGTATTATACATAAAGAAACTTGGTTTGAGGTTTGAAATTGAGATACCCTGTAAGAGTAGTTAGCCGGTATGCATGACCCGAGATCGACACTCTTGAAAGATGGTCGATGAAATCAAGATAGAAGAAAAAGTCACATCACAATCATGGTTTCAGGTGAACAATACTATGTGAGCGAAAACTTAGGCAGCCTGTTTTCCAGCTGCAAAAAAAAAAGCCATCCATTTGTCATGGGAGGGGTGTAGTAGTCCCGCGCCGAGGCAACTTCCATGTCGCTCGGCACAGCTAACAAAGCCTAGAAATACACACCAAAACATGCCGTTCTTGGCAAGAGTAGTTGGAACCTTCCCTTCGTCTTTTTCATCTCGTATCGATCGATACCCGGCTCTTCACTGCGTCTGTCCGTTTCCTCTTACGTTACGCCATAGGAACCCCCATCGAAGAAAAGATTCAGCTTTCCTGCCAGACGACGAAAGAAAAATAGTGTCGAAATGGGCTTGTGTGTTTTTCGTAAGACGTGCATTTTCTTTTTTTGCAGCTCCTCCAAAAAAAACAACAGTAAAACGCAAGTCATCTGAAGACATTCCCGAAAAAGCGCTGACCAGAACCCGAGGAACCCCTTCCCCTTTCCCATTCCCATTGTCCGTCGCTGCCCAAACGCCAAAGTTAATCACCGGACTGTCACCGCCCCGAAACGTTTTTGATAATATTTAGAGGGGAAAGAAAAGCCGCCGTGTCATCTTCGGAACTCATTAACCCCGTTCTATGTTACAGCGTGTTGGCGGCCGCAGCCGCAGGATTCGAGTTGATTGTGTTACCCGTGACGGGTGTAAGAACATCCGCACTCTTCTCGATCACTGGAGAATCGACAATAGCATCGAGCGTTGGCTTCGTCTCCTCGGTGCCAGACGATGAGGTCTTCAAAGTGCCAGCAGGCTTGGCCTTGTTCATCCTGCTCTTGGTATAATCGCTGAGGCTCAACTTCTTCTTGACCGGACTAGGGTGTGCCGCAACACCATTTACTGCAGTCGGGGCAAAAGGGCTGGGTAGACTGCTTGCGGAAAATGGCGACTGTACTGTCGATGGCGTCGTGGCACTGGGAGTCGCCGACGTGGGTCCGTTGAACGCGGGAACCGGTGGCATCGTGACTCGTAACTCCGGTGATCTCATCTTCAACGGGCTACTTGAGCCATTCGCGGGTCCATCTGAAACGCTGTCGGTCTGCGGGGGCGATTTTACCGTGCTTGGCGAACTGTTCGGAGCATCCGACATCACGACGTCGCCAGCAGAGGGAGCAACTGGCGATGTCTCACGGTTTTGGTTGCCAATAGCCTTGGAGGGCGGAGGAGAGTCCGCACTAAGCTTGGTCTCAGCTACTTGGTCAACGTCCATAGGTGTCGGCTCCTGAGCAGACAGCGAGGAGAGTGACTTGCGTCTCTCGACTTCATCACAGCGTAGGCGGTGTCGATTGTTGAGCAACCGTTGCGAAAGGGAAATGATACGTCGTCGTGGCCTGGGTGTTTGAACGGGCTCACTGTACCACTCGCCCTCGACAGGGTCGGTTTGTACACCAGCATCGCAGTAAATGGGGCGAGGTGTGGATGATGTTCGTCCGGACTGGGAACCAACCGACTCGGCTCTGGAGGCAGGTGCCTTGAACGGATTCTGTGCCGTTGGTGACACGCCACTTGAAGGGGAATTCGACTTGCTTCGAGATGTTCCCGCATCGACGTAGTGTGTAGTACCGCTAGACGCGTTGCTGGTTGAGCCCCGTTGTTTCGTCTTGGAAGAACCGGAAGTGGATGCCGTACCATCAGATGTTCGCTTCTTCTTGCGTGGAGGTTGTTGCTGTTCCATCCGTCGGAATGAGTCTTCTACCATTTGCACCTTACGCTTGTCCCTATCAGTCGGTTCTGTGAGGATACCTGGCCGATCCAAGGAACCCTGGCGTACGGGCGTGCGATCTCGACTGGGCGGTTTGCTGCGCTCAGAAACTGACCGACCGTCGTTGTCGGCGTCGTCTTGGTGTCCCTCGCTGGCCGCGCGACTGTTTGTAGCGTGACCGGTGCTGGTGGGGGAGATGGTGTGGGTTTTTGGCTTTCGTGGCTTCTTCTTTGCGGGAGGCCGAGACTGAACCTTCGCTTGGTGTTGTCTGTGGAAGCGAGCAAAGGCACAATTTGCCCCCAAGTCACACGCACAGCCGCCGTACTCGGACAATATCCGATGAATCCAGCCCGATAGTGTTTGGTACTCAGCCTCATCCATTTCAGACTCATTCTGCGTATTGGTGTCGTCGTCGGCAAGGCCAAGAAGATGCACTAACCGTGCCTGAAACTTCTTGGGCAACCTGAAGTCCCACGGTAGTGTGATTTGCTCGTTTGCCGCGATGTGTCTGTCGCTCATAAGCCAGAAGTGATACTCGGATTGGCCTGACAGGTAAGTATCCAGCAGAGCGTTGGGTTTACAACTTCTTCGAACGAACCGAGCCATCGATCCTTCTTTTCGGGTATCAATGTACAAAGGAAGCATCGGGTGGAAGAAAACAAAAGGTAGTGGGGACGAGAGTTCCTCCCAGAGGTTATCAGGATCTGCGCAGTAGTCCTTCTGGAACCCGATCACGCCGTTGAGTTCAATCAAAGGGACGTCTTTCTCAATGGCGGCAGGGGTGGCGAGGTATTGCCATCGTAATGTCGTCTCTGGCGAGACAGGAATCTTCTTGCTCTCGACATGAAGCTGACGCTTGCGAGCGTCAATGTCTTTCGGCAGCTTGGCAAAGACGTCGTTGAATTCCTCGCCCGTTTCTTGCCTCATACGATCCGGTTCCCGAAGCCAAACTGACAAGGTGTTGGAAACGAAGAGGCTTGCAAAGGAATTGATGCGAGTAATGGGAATGTCTGCTTCTTTGCTCATGGACAAAAAGCCGTCCGAGTAATTGTGTATTTGGAAATCGCTCGGAAGGTCTGGGGGAGTTGTTGCTGGGCTTGGGGGATGGCCGTTGGGTTGTGATCGCCCACCATTTCCGTACGAAGGACTTCGCTTTGCGTTCTGAGAACTGATCGAGTGTGACGGTCGATGGGACGACTTCACCTTCTTGGTTGGGTGAGGGTGGTCGCTCGGACTTCCGTGCTTTGCATTCTCTTGGCCCACAGGGTGGCCGTTCAACTGCAAGTCTGTTGGCTTTGGCTTCTTTTTGTGGCTTTTGGATGGCGGGCGTTTGGCCTTCTTATCCGGTATGGACTCAGTCGTGGGACCATTCTTTAGTCGCCGGGTTCGCTCGATGGCTTTTTGTCGATCTAGGGGGCGCGGCTTGCAATCAGCGCACGAGTGGGCAAAGTCTTCCCGAAGGGCCTCCTCGCGGCTGTGAGGATAAAAGCAGTCGATATGCTGCCACGTGTCACACGTCTCGCAGTAGATCGTGTTTCCATCATCGTCAGTGAAGTTGCAAATACACTTGATCGTGTACGGTTCTTCTTCCTCTACCGTCTCGGCCTTGCGTGGCACATTGTGTGTTGAGACTGGTACGCTCGGAGCGAAGAGGGTCTGACTAGGAGTCGCGGTCTGCGTCGACAGCGGCTGGGGCTTTTCGGTCATAATCTAGGTTTGCCTCGTGGTGCGAATTGAAGTCGAGGTATTGGGTGAGATGATTACTGTTGCGGCCTGGGTAGCATGACGACGCCTGTCTAGACGCACAGGAACAAGCCGTCGAATGAACCACAGAAACAGCAGTACGTAGGGTCGTCGTCATCCGTCGGCAGGAAGTGTATGATCGAGTCGAGGGTTCTCGACGAAAGGTAGGACTCGGTGGGATTGTCGAGTCTGGCTCACAAAGGACAGGTCGTCGCAGAGGCGAGAAACGGTCCAACAAATCGCTTTTCCACGCACTGCGGTCGTCCCGAATCTAGAAAAACACAACCAGGCTGACACAAGCGTGTGTTGTGGGCGTCGTGTGGTGGAAAAGTTTTTGAGCTGTGATCGCGAAGAGCGTGTCCACGAACCGATCGAAGCCAGAAGGCGGACCAAGTCGAAGAAAGGGTTGAGCGGTTGCGCCTCGTCGACGGAGAGGGATGGAGCGTTTCGAAAAGCTAGAACGAGTCGAGGGGACGTAATATGAGGAGGAAATCGAGTGTTGAAGACCGGAGGTGAGGGAGAGTAGGGTGGTTTAGGTCGAGAAAATGAGGGTGGAAAAGAGATTGAAAGAGAAGAAGAGAGGGGGGCACGACACGAAGGAGAGAAGGATGGATGGGTCCTCCAAAGGAGCGTAGTAGAGACCAGCGGTGGTGGTGGCAGCAGTACCTTGGTAGAGGTAGAAGTGCTGGTGCTGGTGCTGGTGCGGTGCGGTGCGAGTTGAGCGAGACAGGTCCCAGTGCCAGTGCAGGAGCGTGCAGGCCGGAGCCCAGGCCAAGCCGAAAAGAGAGAGAGGGCGAACGAGAAGGAACAGTGACTGCACTGCTTAGGCTGGGGGACTTGGACTCTGCGGCTTGGGGACTGACTGGCACCTTGTGCTTTGGTGCGCGGATTGCGGACTGGATGATTGGGGGGAAGGAAGGGAAGGGGGCGTCCTCAAAGATGGGATTTTTGGGGGAAGGGCGATGAGGACTCTGGACGGGTTGCTGGGTGCTGGGATGCTTGGGGAGCATCGCACCTGCTCAGCTCGAGAAGCCCTGGCACCTGGCTCATTGCCCGCTTGGCTGGGGAGCACTGGCTACCACCAACCAGCCTGCCAGCCGTCACAGCCTGGTACAGCCGGACATGCGCTGGAGGGAAGGGCGACCGACAACAGGACGGGGAGCCGAGAGAGACGGGAAGACAGATGAGAAAGAGAGTGAGAGAGACGGGAGACGAGGGCAGAAAAGCCAAAGCCCGTGTGTAGGGAAAACAGGGTACAGAGGTACCAGTACTTACTTGAAGCTAAACCCGAAAGGCGGTGGACACGCTGATATGAGTGGCTACCGCTGTCCAATCAGACGTCTAGCGCAGATCCAAGATGCCTCAAGATGCCTCAGGCAGAAGAGGTTTCAGGCCGCAACCAGACACAGAGAAATGGGAAGTGTGTGATGGTTCCCGTCTGATGAAGGACTGGTGAGTGCCTTGTTAGCCCTCCGCACCAGACACGCCTGAAAGGTCGACCGGGCAAAGAAGAAGGCGGAGAGGGAAAGAAAAAAAAGAATCCAGGTCTGAGTGGTAAAAAGAAGCAAATTGTTGGAGAGAAAGTGGAGTGAAGACACTATCCGCAATAAGTGTACAGGAAAACAAAATGAAGGAGGCATTCGACTAGAACAGACTCTCATCATCTTGATGAGAGCAGCTGGCGGCCACGGGATGTCGGTTTGATGTGAACAAAAACAAGAGGCAGACTCGTCTGGTGGGAGTGGAGGGACAAGAGGCGGCATGCAAAGATTTAATGAGTAATAAGAGAGAAAGAAATGGGCAGGCAGCATGGTGTTGGTGTTTGGTGCGAGCTGGGTGACCGACCCTCTCTGGCCCTAGCAGAAACGGCGGGCGGATGTGACGGGAGGAGCGACAGGTGGAACGACCGACGTAAGGGGACGGCAGACTGGTCGAGGACTGGTCGAAGGAGGGGTGACCCGCGCGACGGGAGTGACTCTGCGTGCGCCATACGGATGTATGGTTCATGGATGCCTTGCTTCGCTGGTTTCTGCCTGTGAAAGAGAGGGCATCCGAGTATGGTGTGCGGAGACGACCAAGATATCCGTAGAGTAGGTATACGAGGGCGTGGGCGGAAGTGAACGACTGTGAGCACTGAATCCCTATTGCCGCAAGCCAGGAGGGGAGGACTTGACGCCAGTGCCTGGTATCTGGTCGATGGAGGACTAGGTATGAGATGAGCGTAGGTTTGATTGCTTGTGTGCTCGTACTATGAGCGGGAGAATGTCGGCGTCGTGTTGTTGATCTCCTTGTTGAGTTCCAGTTGAACAAGCGTCGAATTCGATGCCTTCAGACATGGTAGCGTCTTTGGAAAACCAAACCAGCAAAATTCAAGACTGAGAATCGGGGATGACCATGGCTTTCATCCCATCCCGAGGGAGACGTGAGGCCCGTCCAATTATGCGCAATCTGGATTTTCTTAAAATAGGTGGCCTTCGAGTGACTTGCCTCTGGTGCGCTGTTTCGCAAGAAACCTTTGTACCATGGCCCCCCTATTCTGCCTGACTTGCGAGTAAGAGAGTTGCCGCTCTTCTCTGATTTGTGCTAGGAAGTCGGACGGCTTGGGCGGGTGGCAAGACTCACTTTCCGGTTGGGGGCAACCCAAGTCCAATCCGCTAGGGCGCCAGGGGTAGAAGAAGCCAACGAGACTGGAGAGACACTCGGAGGGGCCCTCCACTGTTAAGCCTCCTACACAGTAGAGCCTAGAGGTGAGGTGGTGAGACTGAAAGAGAAGGCTTCTGCTCCAATGGGAGACCATGAGCAGACTTCAAAGGCGCCGTCATCCACCCTGGGCTCCACTGCTTCGAATGCTCTTCGCATCCACGTTCAATATCCACTTTCGTCTCTCCCTCTGGTCCACCGCAGAAGAAGAGAGCTTCTCGTTTCTCGTCGCAGAATTGTGTGTCCACTGTCCAGCGACTCCAGCCGAAGAGGTACGAATACGGCAGTTGAGAGTTCATCGCGTCGAGGGCTACGGAAGCGAAGCGGACGCTACACCAAAATCAGCCAACCATCGTTACATGTACGTACACACCTCAGCGAGGACGGGAGTGACTTACAGAACAAATAGGCCGAGGTACCTTGAGGACTTGAAAGGAGGCAAAAGGAAGAAAAGGTACATCTCCGTATATGCCTGGCTGGGTGACTCTTTTCGGCTGCCGTGGGATCGGATTGTATTGGATTTCCATCGGATAAAGTGGGACCGACCTGTAAAGGGCAGCATTTCTGATGCTCCTTTCAAAAACCCAAAATGGTGAAGTCCTCCCTCTCCCAAGTTGCAAGTCGCCAGCTGCAAGTCTCACGGCGCAGCGTCGCGTCCTGCCGATTCCCACTTGTCTCGAGTCTCAAGTCTCAACTCAACATCCCGCTGCCCTCTCTCATTGGTCAGCAAGTCAATCTGGGAATGGCCGACCGGGTCTTACTGCCAGGGCCTAATATTATCGTGCATGGAGCCGGTCTTTCGCTCCCTGCAACAGGTCGCCCTTCCCCCTGGTCAAGCTGGAGACCTGCAGTTTTGCATGCGACTTTGCGTTGGAATTTTGGAGGTGACAAACAGCTCCGACTCGGATGCGCAAACGTTGGCTCTCGAGTGCTGTCTCTGATCACCGTGATCACCCACCCCCACGGCTGACGGAAGCTTTCGCTGGTCGTGTCGCAGAGGTATCTTCGCCGCAAGGTCAACCGCCCGCAGAGGCGGCCCTTGATGACTGCAGATGGAGCTATTCCACCATCACATTCTCCGCGAAGCCTCATGCATCGCTCGTCAACTCAAGGCGACAACAGCATGCAGCTTGAAGTCATCATCACTGCAGGCTGATGCGAAGTGTCCCCTCTCGGCACTGGAACTTCAACCCACCCTTCCGTTCGACACTTCGGTACAGAGTAGCGTAGACTGACTCTCGCCTCTAGTTGCTCTCCTATTTTCTCCAAAATCCTACGCCGTCGCCCAATGCCCCTTCAACCACCAGCGCCAGATGGCTCGACCCCTCACCAAGACAGACTAGGTTGGCCTCCAAGAGCTCGGTAAATGGCACGCTGCGTTGAACTCTACTGCGAACTGTGATTGTGTACGCAGAAACGGAGGCAAGGGGGGGCGGCCCTTTGGGCTGCTGAGGTGTCATCTATCTGCCTCACCAAGCCATAGTTGCAGAAGTATCGGTACTTTGACCACCTTCAGTCAATGCTCCTCAGGCCCAGCACAAATGCGCGCCTCCAAATGCGACCACGCGCGGCGCCTTTGCGAGCAGTTGTGGTCCTTGTTGCCCTTGGATTGACTGGTTGCCCAGAGCGCCCGGGTGCTCCAAGTACAGTACGACGTAGGGGACATCAGTGCCCGCTGCGGTCTCGAAGGCTCGACATTGAGCCTTTGCCGTTCATAATAATGCTCCTTGGTGATGGGATCGACGGGAGGAAGTGTACTATCCTTTCGCTTTCTCACCCCATCATCCTGCCCCTCGACAGGAAATACTGAGTAGACAAACAAAACAAAGAGTCGCGGTTTTCCATCGTCTGTCCGCACCCAGATGGCGTAAAGGGCCCCGGCATGATTCGCGGCCGGTGTCCTTCTGGCTAGGATCTCCCTGTCCTACGATCGCGTCCTCGAGACTTATCCAAAAGTTTGCGACACTGATAGCCGGGGCTATAGCTGAGTTGTCGAGGTGCCCGGTACTTGTTGACCACGGTCCCCAATCATCGTCCAAGCAGGTTGCCCACACTTTCTAGTTCACTCGAGCACTTGTTTGCGCC
This sequence comes from Colletotrichum fioriniae, assembly GCF_027942845.1. Taxonomy (NCBI): domain Eukaryota; kingdom Fungi; phylum Ascomycota; class Sordariomycetes; order Glomerellales; family Glomerellaceae; genus Colletotrichum; species Colletotrichum fioriniae. Next base: position 512,951 of record NW_027076844.1, on the reverse strand, counting down.
AGCTCGTTGCATTCGACGCCGGGCTGATTGGGACAAGCCGAAGGACCCGTGCACCACGTCCTTCCCACCATGAAGGACGCATGAGATGGTGTGGCTCCTGGTGTGGCTACCTTTCCCCTCAGGTCATCATCCATGCCGTAGCACGACTTCTTGAATCGCGGACGAGTTCTGTCCAATCACGAAACCTGCGCAGTCGAGACCTTGAAGATGCTTGGATCGAAGTGCGCACCAAGCAGTTCTGGCTCTGACACTGAGGAGCTTGGAGGAGCCAGCGGCTTGTGATGATGGAGAGACCCTGAACGATTTGGCTGGCACTGGGCTTTCAATGCTGAGGTTGCTGTCTGTCTGCTTCGGTTTTGTCCACGGGACCAAAGTTCCAGGGATCTTCCAACGAAACCTAGGCCGTCGAAACAGCCCAGCTGCTCTGTGTGACAAGGCTCCAGCCGTCGCATAGGAGCAAGCACAGGCGGAGGCGAAAAGAAAAGAAAAGTCAAGCCCATCATTGTGGCTAGAATGCTGACAGCTTCTTCTCGTGTGGCGCTCCGTCTTGTTTGCGCATGGACGGCTTGTTCAATACGCATGTAGTGATATGGCATCCGCGACGCAATTCCATGGTCGCAGCTCGTAATCGAGCGACTCGGCCGTTTCAATCTCCAAAAGACGAAGGCGGGAGGTAATCTGGAGCTGGGGAGTTGATAACGAAAGTGGGATCTTTTGGAGGGGAACGAAGCAGAAGAGTGGGAATTTTACGGTGGCCCGTGCCTCGACGACGACAGGATTCGATGTACCTTTTGGGACATCATTGAAGAGGCTCTTCTGTTATTCGCTTGCAATGGTCTAGCAATAGTATTGTGTCAGAGGTTATTTGTGTCTATTTCATATGAAATATAAGTCAAAGGTCAAATCGCTATACCTCCATGCACACACATTTTGAAAAGGCACCGCTTGTCCTGCACCAAAGACATGTAGTGAAAGGTACCTCTAATGTCGCCATGGTCGCTGGGGAAGGCAAAGGCGCTTGTCCCAACCAAGGTCCACCTAGCTCCATCCAATCAGATCGATCTTTGGTTGTCCCCATGACGTTCTCCCTCCGAACCCAGCCCCGTTCGTTGCTCACCACCTACCAACCAAAGCCACTCGCAGGAACCACTTCTCTATCACCTCCCATCATCCTCACGCTAAACATCGAACCTCGGACGCCGACGACTTCACACCGAGCATCATCAACGACGTCGAGACCGCCGTTGTTCGAACCGCCCATATCCCATCTTCCCAATCACCCCCAAACAACCCTGAACCTCTACCCGCGATGAGGTTCGCCACAGCTGTCATCGCCTTCCTCTCCGCCGGTTTCGCACCGGCCGGTGCCAGTGTCCTGGTTCAGAGAGACCAGTCCGTCATCGTTAATGATGACCTCAAGGTCCCCGGCGACTCGCCTTTGGAGCTCTGCCCCAAGTCCCACGATGAGGACATCGTCACAATCGACAGCGTAGACCTCTCTCCCAACCCTCCTCAGGCGTAAGTTTATTTGCAGCAGCCCCAGTCTATAACGATGCATACCGCAGTATCGTGAAACGGCAGCCAGCTAACATGGTGTTTCAGTGGCAAGGAGCTCGTCATCAAGGCTTCCGGCACCGTCAAGCAGAACATTGAGAAGGGCGCATACGTCCTCCTCCAGGTCAAGTACGGCCTCATTCGCCTTATCAGCACCAAGGCGGACCTGTGTGAGCAGATCGAGAACGTTGACCTCGAGTGCCCCATCGAGAAGGGTGTTCTCACCGTCACTAAGTCCGTCGAGCTTCCTAACGAGATCCCCTCCGTAAGTTTGCCTCGTCTGTGCGAGCCGTCTATCAAATCATTGACCATATTTTCAGGGCAAGTACACTGTCTTTGCTGACGTTTACACCGCCGATGACGTCCCCATCACTTGCTTGACCGCTCAAGTCGTTTTCTCGCGCAACACCAAGAGCTTCTTCAGCTTGGAGCTTTAAATCAATTACAAGCATACGAAGGTTTACGATGATGGGGCATGGGTTACAGTCACACGTAGCGATACATCCAGATTGCTGTTGGGGTTTCACTTCATCTCATAACACTGGTAGCATTAGGAATTTGGCATAACGCAGTTCAATTTCGCCCGTGTGATGGATTCGTTTGAGGGTCCCTTTGAGTGTTCATTCTGCGTAGGAGTATCGGCATAATAATGCGTACGTACATAGGGTAGCGGTGCTAGGCATGTAGCTCGCAATTTATTCATGATAGGCCGGTATGGTCCATCCAAACTCCGAATACGCTACCGGCGTACCGTGCTTTTGCCTCTCGGCCCTTGCTTGCCCCATAATCTGTAGAATAACATGCTTATTCGCCAAACAACCGGCGCACTCTGCGCAAAACACTGTCCTTCTCGGGGTCGTACGGGTGGTCCTTGCTCGGAATTTCGAGAACGGTCGGGAAAGCAGCAGTGTAGGTATCGACTCGATGTCTTATGCGATCGGCAATCTGTTCTTTCAATCAGCATATGTCCTATTCGCACAAGGCTTCCTCCCCGCGATCGCTACTGACGTGTTGGTTGATGAGGATGATGCCAATGTCCTTCCTCGAAGTGAAGGCTTCAAAGGTAGACTCGATCGTAGCGGTGTCCGTCTTGCTATCCACCACCAGGAAGTTCTTTTCTTGGTCGGCGCCCGTGCTGACGTGCTGTAAACTTGTTAGTTATCTCGAGCCGCAATCAATATCGTCGTGGAGTCGAAAGAGCGCACCCCAATGCCAGCGAGGAGGAGGCCGGTGACCGAGTCCTAGTTTTTAAGTGTTAGCCATTTGTAATCGCTCGCGGTGTCGGATACACAGAGTGTCCTACCTCGTCGCCGATAACGGCGAGGAACTGGCGGTCCTTCATATCTGCTTGCGAAGCCATCTTGGATGACTTGTGCGGTTGTTGGAGAGCTTGCGATGGCCCAGGAGGTCGGCGGACGGATTGACGTACTTGCCTTGATTACCTGTACCCGGCGGCGGGTTGGCAGCGCTCCACTCCAGCATCTCACTGTGGCTGAAATGTTGTTAGCGCTGTCCTGCCAGGTACAGCCTGCTGGAGCCCAAACTGCTAACAGGCTCGGATAAGGTGTGGGTGCTGCGACAGAAGCCAGTGGAGACCCCACTTGCACATTCCGGTACGTATCTCCCAGGTGTGCTCTCAGTTTACAGTCCATGCACAGAAGGAAGGTACCCCTGTCGAAAGCTCCTCCTGCCTAGCAGCGGGACAATGGCCCAAAAATCAATAGACCCAGACTTCTTTGTAAACAATTTCACCTAGCGACGAAATCAACGACGACAACGACGACAAACGACACCGACGCACCACTCGATTCTATCGACCACGAAGCGATCGCCTCCAAGGCTTTCAGGACTCCATTCGCCCAGAAGTCGCCAGTTGATGGAAAGAAGCGCAACCCGACGAGATGCCGCGTCTAGTGCGAAAGAAGCCGCTCTCTGAGCGCCTGAAGGCCATGCTGAACCCCATGGACTTCTTGCTATGGCTGTCGGAAGAATTGGAGACGAGAGATTGGGATTCCAAGGCACTGGGAACACAGCTTGGACTCGGCTGCAACTTCATGTTTCTCCTCGCTAGAGCTAACTGCGTGGCATCGGAGGTCGAGGATGATGTGTTCAGCGATGGGAGCTCCGGGGGCATCGTCACCTACATTGTCAGTAACATTGAGAATGTATGGGTTTCGCATCATGCTTGCTAACAAGTCCTCAGGTGCGGCCCCTTGTTTGGATTCTTGGCCTCCTATCTGTCGCCAACGCCTTCTATACCATGTCGAGGACGAGGCAGTACCGGTTATTTCAAGTCAACGTCGAAGACAAGCCGCATACCCCGTCAGCCCAACGAGTCAAAGCCAGGTCTGACCCGGCCGTCTCTTCGCCCCTGAGACTCTTGAACAACCTCCTGTCTTCCGAGACTGCCGAGTCGCGAGCCCATCCCGACCGATCACATGACGTTTGGGAGCTTAGCGTCTGGGACCCTCTTCCGGTCTCTCTGCAGCTCTTCTGCCTCTTCAGCCCCGGCCACGTCCTCGTCTACATGATGTTTCTCCCTCTGGTGCCCTTGGATCCCCGACCAAGCGTCACTGTCTTCAACTGCATTGTGCTGCAACTCATTCTTTCCGTCCAGCTGATTTTCGTCCAAACTCGGTACGCTCAGCAGATCAAGGATACCGCCATCATTCACAAGGAGGTCCTCCACGAGTACGACACCAAGTTCGTGCGGCCACGTCTTCACCCGGTTGTTCGCGATGTCGGGACACAGTGTTCGCCTGAAGAGGCTGAGGATGAAGAGTCCTTTGTCGAACTGGGAACGCCTACAACAGTCATCAAGAAGGAGTTCGTGGTCACACCCAATCCTCACGTCAAGCAGGAGGAGCCAGTCCACACTCCTCCCATTAGCAGCTTCGCGTCCCGCCTCTTTACTCCGACGTCTAACAGGCGATCCGAGTCCTTCACCCCTGTGCCTAGCACTCGCTCGGTCCGTCAAAGTCTCCCGCCAGCACCCATGTACCAGTCAACGTCGACGTCCACGAACACCGGAGCAACAAGTTTCGGCGGAAACCTGGGTGTTTTCAACCACGCAAACTCGCCACTCAAGAAGACTTCGAGTCTCAATGAGATGAACCAAGGCTTCATGTCGCCCCGGAACTCGAGAGAAATGGCTGCTCGGGAACAGCGTCGAGGAAGCCCGCTGAAGCAGTCAGAGACTAGAAGATCGACTGGCTCAGATGCTCTCGACCACACGAGTGCTCCCGATTACAATCCCTTTGCCAGCGCGAAGAGGAACAGGAGCAATCAACAAGGGGAACGGTATCCTTCTAGATGGTCGGGTTTCCACTGAGAGGGGCTGACACATGTGGCATGAGAAATGGGTGAAATTGCTCGGGGAGACTTTTTGCTTGATGGCTTCAAACTTATTTACAGCAGCATATGGCGGCGTTGGGCTGGTTCGGGCGGATGGTTTATTCCTGGGCCGGCGTTCTTCTTTGTTAATCAACTATTCGAGTCTCAGGCTCAATTCGTATTCTTCTCAATCAACTTTATCTTTGTGAATGCGCATTATTCCCGGCACAGTTCTCGCGAAGCAACTTGCAACTTGGCGAATTGGTGGCCTTGTACATTGCCACCTCTGAGAGTTTCTTCAGGATACAGCAGTGGTTGTATCTGCCTCGTGATGGTGAGTGAGCTCGTTCTGTTATTACTGACGTTGGCTACCTAGCCAAGGTCACTCAGCTAAATACTTCGTCCTGAACACTTGTGTCAGTGTTGCTAGATTCAGCCTCGACGAGGACTGACGACGGATTTAGAAATCACTCTACTTCCACGACGGCGCCTATGACTTCCCATTGCCAAAGGGGGAAGCTCTCCTGATTTCTGACCTCTGCGGCAGCGAGAGATACAGATGCGCACCCGCATTTCGTTCCAATTGGCGCGTGCTATCCAGTGAATATATCCGCTCCGGTGTATAAGACGGCCTTTCCAGCTTCAATCTGCTCGCATGGATTATGGGGAGTTAGACACTTTTGATAAGCCTTTGCATGCATAGAAACGAAGAATAGCAGATAATGCGAATTCCGTAACCTATGCTGATTCACCTCTTCTCAGTAGAACAATGAGCAAGGTGGTCAACGTCGACACTTAATGCCTTTCCTCAAATGATGTTTTGCCAATCTCTAGTTCCCGTCTTCATCAAGCCTTTTGGCTATCCCTTCGTTGCTGTTTGAAATCCTCACTATGTCTTGCTCCATGTTCCCGAATCGTACTTCAGAAACTGCAGGGCGGTGACATCTAGATCTCGGAAGCGTGAACTTTCCTTGTCCCAAGCTTCCCCACACGCCTCCATATCGATCGCCTCGCCTGCGTCTGCCGCGTCGTCAATAAGAGATTGAGCGTCCTCGTTGAAGTCCCACCAGCAGTTCTCCAGCAAACGTAGTAAAGACTCTGAAATTTCTTCTTCGGGACTGGTGAACACTTCAGTGCCCGAAAGGTACTGATCGTAAGTTGGAACTTCCTGTAACTTGCATCGCCGTCTTGGTCGTGGAATGCCGTATGCAATACCCTCTTCTTCCCCCTCCGGTCGGGGGACCAGAATCGATACGATGCGCAACAGTCTGAAATTGGGATCGCGGAGAATGGCGGGTGCAATCGATGAGAGGAGCCGTCTACAAAATGGTACCGTCAGGTGGCGCATCTGTCCAACAGACATGTTGTCTCCGTGCCGCAGAAGGTCCAGCGTCTCCTCGTCGTGACAATACATTATGTCCAGCTCGGGACGGAATTTTCTGACGGGCACGTAGCACTCGGCTTCTTGAGAGAAGCAAAATTCAATACCGCTCACTTTGAGTTCTGTACGAAGTAGCGAGACTCCTGGCAGACGTGCATGAGGAGAGGGAAGGCTGTGTAGACTGTATCTCTCGATTGATATGTGACTAAACACACTTCCGGTTCGTCTTCGCCCGGTAGCCCGAACCTCCAAATGGTCTCTCGGAGCTCGATAGGTAGGTCAGGGAACCTTCTGAAGGAAGTCATGGTTGGTGAAGATCCGATCTGTGCCGGTAGAAGTGAGGCCTCTAGACCGAGTCGAAGCAGAAACTACCAGGCGCGACGCACGGTTCGGGTGGAGAGATGAAGGGATTGATCCTAAAGCCCGGCCAAGAGAAAGGAGACGATGATGGCAATGAATGATGAGGAGAAGGAATTTCGGAGCGTAGACTGAAGACTGCCAGGAGAGTTATGCTGAGGTGGTGAGACGGAAGGGAAGGAGGAAAGAATATGGGAATTGGAGGGGCGTTGTGAGAGGATGTCAGTCTGATAAGGCAGGAAGCCACCTGTGGATGCTCGACGAGAGCCTCGAGAGAAGGCAGGTACGTTGGAGGCGTTGCACTTGCTCTCCTTAAAGATTACTCTGGCAAAAAGCACCGGAGCGCATCCAAGAATGTACACCTCATGTGATGGATAAGGTATATTCGGTTTCTTGGAAGGAACTGTCTAGTGATGCCAATTGGAACCCTCTATCATTCATTGCTACCCGAATCTCATTAACATGCTTGCGCTACGAGGATGTGCTTCCCAAGCGGAATGTGCTTCCTACTTCGTACTCAACAAATGTCTGGGTTAAGTATTGGACTCTTCTAAAAGTCTTCGATTCACGATTCCACCAGCGATGAGCCTTTCGTAACGTTCTGTCCATGTCGTTGAAACACTCCTCGATGATCTTTTCGAGTTCTTGTGTGTAATCCACCATGCATCTCGACAGGTGCGATGGGTCCCAGGTTTGAGTTCCGTCAAGATCTTTTACATCAACTTTGTGTATCTGTGTGTCTCCCGCAGATATCTGGCGCAGCTTGCAGCGTGTCTTTGGTGCGTCGAAGTAGGAGCCAAAACAAGAGCCATTTGAGGGGTCCCCGACAACCACTGACAGAGTCTCGAGTTTCGGAAAGTAGAATGTGAGTACCCAGGCTACCAGATCCAAGAATTCCTTTTCGCCCGGGATGGCCAAATGCCTTGTTTCTTGAAGAACATGCTCGAAATCGTCCTCGCTGGCGATATCTTCCAAAGATGCCGGACCTTGGTTCTGGCAGAACAGAGTGTCCATTTCTGGCTGATAGAGTCGGAATGGCACAGGAAAATCAATCGTGTCAACGGCCGAGTGCGGACGCATAAGATTGATTCCACTCAGTCTGGCATTCTGGACGAATTGGCGAGATTCGTGGCAAACATGCATCAACACCGGGAAGGCAGTGTACACCAGCAACGACTGCGGTGTATTGCATTGCGACGGAACGATGCAAACTTCTGGCTCGATTTCAGGTAGTGACAGTTTCCAAATTTCAGCTCGAATTTCTGGAGGCAATTCGCCAAAGAGGTGGAAATCCATTGTGAAGGCGTAGATGACGGATGCCCTGGAACAGCTAACAATGGAAAGAAGAGGGCGAAGCACGAAGGGAAAGGGGATGGGAAAGAGAGAAATTCAATTGAGTTGGTTAAATGCTGGGGAAGGAGTGTCGCCAACTTACAAGCAACTGCCTTGTACCTTGAGTCAGGGGTTGACAGCAGCAGCAGTTCGTCGAGTCGTTGCGCCTCTTTGACATTGGCTGCTCAAACCTGTCGTCCCTTTCTGAGCAAGGATCTCCCTTTCCAACCGCAACCCATCATTTCCGATCTCTTACATCGCCGCCGGACACACCTGGCAACGGGTTCATGACTTCTTTTTGCCCGCATCGTTGTTTGTTTACTCTCTATCTGTCTTACTATGCAGCATTTCTATCCCCGCATCTCCTTGAATTGAATTATGTCAACCCACTCAGCTCCAGCCACCGGTCGACCGCCCGATGCACCATCGTTTCGAGTCTTATCTCGACGTCCAGGACAGCAAGTCTCCGAAGGGTTTGGCCGGAAGTTAAATCTAAGCGCGCGTTTGAGGGCCGTCCTTCCAAGCCGCCGGGCTGAGAAGGGTAGCACCCATCGGAACCAAGGGTACTAGGAAACCGTCGAAAACCCTCGTTCGAGATCTAGACACTCTCCAACAAGTCCTCCTCGAGTAGGTCGAAGCTCTGACCGCATCACACGCTGGAACACGGCCAAGGAACTGGGCCGTTCTCGAAAAGTCCGATCTTCTGAACCTGAGCCTCTCCTCCGGAGAGCTAATACGATCGCCCATACGCCAGCAACTAGATCTTCAAGAGAAGAGAGAACACTGGAAGAACGTCGATTGATTCACAGGGAGCGCAGAACTCTAAAAGAGAGTGGAGATTACCTTGGCGTCACAGGAATCAACCCAGTCACTGGAGAACTAGACGTTGAGACACCATCTACAACCAGCTTCAGCTCTGCTTCCCTGACTCTCGACCAAAAGCTGGAAGCTAGACACAAGTCCGAGTCTCGACGCACGCGCCGCGGGGCCGAACTACTGACAGAAGAGGTGACCAGAAAGCTTCAGCAACGAGAAGAGCAAAGATTTGCCCGGAAAGATCGAGAAAAGGAGGCCATACGACAAGCACAGCGCAAGGTTCAGTGGCAACGCCATAGACAGCAGTGGTCTTCTGCCAAAGAGCCCATGCTTAGCCCAATTGCGCAGTCAACCAAGAGCGTATCCACTCGCGGTAAGCTAGATTGTGTCGACATTGAGCTGACGTACTGACCAGTAAATCAGGTTCTGAAGCGAGGGACGCACGGAGTCTGCCCGAGAAAACAAACGCTCATCGTTTGGGGATGGGTCATGATGATCCCAAATCTCATTTGCCCAAACATATCATCTCGGAAGAAAACGATGCTGATTCATCTGACACTGTGATACGAAACCCCCAAAGCAGACGATCATCGGCATCCACCACGGCTCAGGAATTCGGAAGAAACGGCCGCACTTTGGGCGGAGATCGAGGGCCTACGCAGTTGCCGCTCCCGTTTGGAAACTTGAACTCTCCTCAGAGCATCAGTGAGAAGAATCGGCCTCGTCACTTCGGCCCCCAAACACCAGTCACCAAAGGTCAGAGTCAGAGGGGCAAAGCCATGGAAAAGGAGCTGCCACCCATACCACAAGGGCCTCAAAAGACGGTGTCTTTTTTAGGCCAGCGACGCCCAGAGACAGAGCCGGGAGGCCGGCAAGCTCTCCGGGCCGTTTCCAGCCCGATGGCTCTGCGGAAAGCAGAAGATCAGGATCCGCTGGGATACCACAGCAAGGAATTCTCAAGAAACCTGTCTCTGACTTTAGACAAAGTCAACATCCGCCGTTCGAGGACAGTGTCAGTAAGCGCAAGCCTGACGCCTACAAACCTCCTGAGAGGTCATATCCTGCGGGAAACATACCAACACCCAGCACTGGATCACCCGCAGCGGGCAACATTAACCCACTGGGAGGCAAGACAACGTATCCCACTGATCCGAAATATAGAAGCCCTGGACGGCGAGGAGGAAATGGCAGCAGCGCCACTAGGAGTGGCTTGCCGTTCATTGATCCAAACTCACGAACTCAACGACCAACGGGCAGCCAAGACTCGTGGCCTACCAATCACAGCGAGCATATCCCCATTAGAGTCATTGTTGACATCCCAGATCAACCTCGAAAGCCCGCCGCTCCAGGAGAACCCGTTGGTCCGAGAGCATATCCAGGCGCGGGAGGACGACCTTTGCAAGATGACCCAAGAGCCGTCAATCCTGAGAAGTCTCACCTTCGAGGACCGAGCAACACCTCCAAGAAGGATGAGGATTCACGAGGACGTGATATGCCAACGGGAAGTAGGCAAGACGGAGGCTCTCAAGACAAAAGCTGCCACCACACCCATCACCACCATTATTGGCTGCGACCAAGGTCTTTCACAATCGAGCCTATGCCAAAAACAACCCGAGAGAAAAGTCAGCGAAAGCTGGAGCATGTTGCAGAATCGACACGTGAGTCGACAATGCGACGAACAGATGTCAACGTCAACAGAGGACATCTCAACCGAAAGAGTGCGGCATCTCAGAACCGTCAAAATAAGGACTCAGGCTTTGGCACCAAAAGCAAGCCAAACGCTGACTCTCCAGCATCAAACCGATGCGATCCACAAGGAGGTCGAGAAATACTCTACGAGAGATTTGGCCGACAGCGACAAGCAGGAGAGCCAAGCCGAGGACCCTGTCACATCACACATGTCCATGTCTACATCACCCCTAACCGTGTTGGAGCAAGCCACTCAGCAGGGCCAAAGCAAGATCGCATCGACGGGGGCGGCGCGGGCCGCAGTGGCCAATTCGGGCAAAAGGACGGCGGAAACTCGGAAACAGAACCTCTCGGTCAGCGGAACGCCCAGAGCGCTCCCTATCAGCCTCAAGAAGCCTCCTCCCGACTCTGTTCCGAGTAGGAGATTGCGGAACAAGTTCAAGATCATGAGGTTCTCGAACAAGAGCCCGTCAAAGTCAACAAACACCGTGGTGGACGGTATAGAGGCGATTAGCAGCCGCAAGAGTTCGAAGACGTTTTGGGCCATGGATGGGGAAAATGGCAATCGGCAAACTACACCAACGGAGAGCAAGCAGTTATCAGCAGCCAGTCAAGCCAGGTTGAAAGCTGGCTGCAGCACGTCAACGACCCTGGTGAACAGCGACTCCGAAGGCGGCGACACCGGAGGTCGTTTGAGAAGAGACGTGTTGAGTAAGCGTGTGCTAAAGTGCGCCACCGACGGCAAGCAGATTGCGGGGAGCGTGGCTCGATGGTATTGGAAAGCCATATCACCTTGCTTTGATCCGACATCGCCAGCCAGAAAGCGACTTGATGTCAACAAGTCAACTTGGACGGACGTTGGGATGTTTCTCGTTGCGCTGAGCAGCGGATTCGTGTTATTGGCGACAGCGGTCCGGATCGCGCAGGGGATTGCGTGGGTGATGCAGATGGTGCAAGGCTTGCTGGGGGGGTTGATTGTGATTCTCGGTTCCTGACAGCCGGTGGTGACGAAAAAGGGAGGTTGTGGAGGAAAGCTTGGCGTTGGAGCCCGACCAACCGCCGATCGGCGCTGTAGGGACCAGGTCGGCTGGGTGAAGCGCCACGTCTGCCATACTCCGTATATCGGCTGGGTTGGGGGAAAGGAATGTTTGATAAGACGGAGGCCGAAAGCGCAGCGTCAAATGCACATGATACGAGTCGAACGGGCGCTGTTTGAGCTTGTGTGGGGTAGTGGCAGGCCAAGCATGCAGCACGAAGGAGATCAACCCTTTCGAGACTTGATTACCTTGCTTTTCGAGTGCTTGGACAAGGTGGACGATAGCAGCACGAATGCAGTGGTAGATGGCCCGGATTGTTGATGGAGTTGACGCAGTATTGATATGCCGGTATGGCTACGGATACAGACATTAATCAAACAGAGTTGCACCACAGAGGGAGCAAACCCGGGTATGCTTTTGCAATGCATGATGAAGTCGGCACCTCGGGCTCGGGTACGGTTACGGGCAGTGATCATTGGGGAGGGTAGATGTTCTCCGGATTAGCCTGGGAGCGCTTGTTGGGATGACCGTAGGAGGGCCGGCCGATGCGGTGAAGCTGCCTCATGCTGGACATTGCGTTTGCGACAGCAGCGGCGGCGATCGAGGCCCTATCATGTTATCGCGCAGTTCTGCAGCGTCATCATCGAGTAAGCCTCGGCGGGCGGATGTTGCATCCAGCTCCAGGATGGGATTTCAGGGATTGTTGATTCACGAATCAATACCACTTTTGCTTGGGTTGAATGGACGGGCGATACTCCGTGATTCCGTAATACGGTACGTACTCCTGTTCTCGGAGGTCTTGGGAGCTAAGGTTAGGTGGTGAGTGCCACTAGGTATTCGTATGTGAAAAGACTGGACACTGGAAGTTGGAGTCATTTTTAGTGCACCAAAAAAAAAGTGCCGGGGGACTGGAATAAGATTGGGACCGTTGAGAGGCAAAGCGAGTTGAAATGCTGCAATGCAGCATCGGCATCGCGTCAATTACGTACATGAGGGGGTTACGAATGATGCCGGCGCCAGCGTTCGGTGTTCTGCCAATTGGTCTCGCTGGCGCATGTACTTGGATAGAATTTGGCATGTATATCCGTACTAATTACACACAAACAGTTTTAGGGTCACCGGTGACCGAGCAGGTATCAGAGTAAGGGCAAAAGAGAAGACAAAAAAAAAAGTCAGCAACGGCAAACGACGGAACAAAACGGAGACGGTACTGGGCCCCCCAAGTAGCAGAGGGTACTTGTCGGACACATGAGAATTCAACGAGTTGCTGTTTTGGGCGTCGCTGAGCCCATTGGAGCCCATATTACTCGTCAGATTGCGGGCTCTTTGCGTCTCACGTGCGGGACGTGTAGTCAAGCGGTGGAGTATCAAGTGCCGTCGTATTCCATTATTATACCAATGGAAGGTAACGGTATCCTCTCCGAGAGTAGGAGAGATTTTTCAAGCATCAAAAAGAGTCATACTTGAATATGATCCACGGTGGATATGGGGGCTCCTCTTTTTGGATGTTTCCAGTTTTGCCCGTCTCGCCAAACACCCAAGACTTTCCTGTAGAAGTTGCCGTCAAAGATGGCTGAGGTATTACGGAGTAAAGTAGGTACCTAAGGTGCTAAGATAGGTTGGCGTGGCGTGTGTTGAGGTCTCGTCCATGGAATGGCCCGAGTTCAATGTTCATGGCAGCATTTGGAAGGTTCTCAGGGCGTTCAAAGTGGGATGCGGGACCCCCGGGCCAGGGCACCTTGCGGCGGCGGGCCAATCCGCGGGCGTCATTTGCAAATCAGGGCGCTGTACCCCGCGTTCAGAGGTCTTCCGTCGCCAGGACCCACTGCTGGCTGGAGCTGGCGCCTCCGATCATCGGACACTTGGGAACTTTTTCGTCCCAAAGCTTCACCCAGGTACAGTAGTAAGGTAGTCACAGTTGATTGTTTCGTTTTCTAGGTACCAGTACGGAGTAGCTTGTAGCTAGATGAATGTACATGGTGTGATGTGTGTAGTGGGAAAAAAGGGTTCGAGGTACCTGCGGTTTGCGGGCACTTTTGCAAGAGGGGCGGGCGGGCGTAAGTGTACGTGCTTTCTCTTCCTTGTCGCCCTTGCAAGTTGGCAGCTCTTTCTCGCTCCGATTTCGTACCTTGTTCTTTTTTCGCTCTCTCTCTCTCAGTCTCTCTCTTATTACGGAGCAATTTGATTCAGGTGTTCCCAACTCTAAGCAAAGCAAGCACCGACCTCAGACACAACAGAGGGACGAAGGCCTCCCGGTCCGGCAGATACATATTGAGCTGCTCTTCCCCCACACCCCTGACCAGACGTCTCCTCCGACTCAAGATTTTTCTACGTTTTCTACCTTTTTCCCTCTCTTCCCTTTCCAAACGCCTCTCTTCCCACGAACCATCTTCTCATCTCTCTCTCTATCACCAAACCCTCCCTCTCCGTCACCCACTACCTAGACTCCCAATCGCATACAAACAGAGTCACACACACACGCAGACACCCTCACCTATCGACTGCTCTCACACCAGCTTAATTTGACAAGGAAGCTTGGGAACCACCCCCCCCCTCGCAATACCCAACCAGGTCCCTTCAATTGAGGCCGACCAGAACTGCTTTTGAAATTGCTACTCTTTTCTCCCCGTCTCCCCGAGTTGCACAAAATGCCCGTTGCCGAAGGCACTCCGCAAACTCTCTACGACAAGGTCCTCCAGGCCCACGTCGTAGATGAGAAGTTGGACGGCACGATCCTGCTGTACATTGGTAAGTTCTGCGTCATGCTCTTTCCCCCTTCCAATCTGAATCTTGGCTCTGCGCGGAGAAAAGGAAAGGAATTCATTTGCTAACGACGAGACGCAACGCAGACAGACATCTCGTGCATGAGGTCACCTCTCCTGTACGTTTAACGCTTGCTCCTGTTTTGGGGGGGGGGGTTTTTTTTTCTCCCACCTCCCCTCGTAACCCCTTTGCTATCCGCAGTCGCCGCCGCCTTCGCACTCCGGCTCGGATGACGTCGGTTGATCGACCCCACCATGACATCTCGCTAACAAAGGGCTGCAGCAAGCATTTGAGGGTCTGAAGAATGCAGGCCGCAAGGTCCGCCGACCGGACTGCACCCTCGCGACCACCGATCACGTAAGTCTTTTATTCCACCCAATCTCTCACACGCGCGCACGCGTGCGAAAAGCATCGCTCTCGCCCGCCTAATCTGAACTCCGTAGTGGTGGTACAATCGCTAACATGTGGCTGGCCAGAATGTCCCTACTTCGTCGCGGAAAGGCATGAAGGACATTGGTTCCTTCATCGCCGAGGATGACTCTAGAGTCCAGTGCATGACCCTCGAGGAGAATGTCAAGGACTTTGGCCTTACATACTTTGGCCTCGGCGACAAGCGCCAGGGTATCGTCCACGTTATCGGCCCTGAGCAGGGCTTCACCCTCCCCGGCACCACTGTCGTCTGCGGTGACAGTCACACCTCGACCCACGGCGCTTTCGGTGCCCTGGCTTTCGGTATCGGTACCAGTGAGGTCGAGCACGTCCTCGCCACCCAGTGCTTGATCACAAAGAGGAGCAAGAACATGCGGATACAGGTCGACGGAGAGCTGGCCCCCGGTGTCAGCTCAAAGGATGTTGTCTTGCACGCTATTGGCAAGATTGGAACGGCTGGCGGTACCGGTGCTGTTATCGAGTTCTGCGGTTCCGTCATTCGCAGCCTCAGCATGGAGGCCCGCATGTCCATCTGCAACATGTCCATCGAGGGCGGTGCGAGAGCCGGCATGGTCGCTCCCGACGACATCACCTTCGAGTACCTGAAGAACCGCCCCTTGGCACCCAAGTACAACTCGGACGAGTGGCACAAAGCCGTCAAGTACTGGAAGTCTCTCCAGTCAGACGCTGACGCAAAGTACGACATTGACGTCTTCATTGACGGCAAGGACATTATCCCCACCATCACCTGGGGCACGAGTCCCGAGGACGTCATCCCCATCACCGGCGTCGTCCCCGACCCCGAGACCTTCTCCACTGAGAACAAGAAGGCCGCTGGCCGCAGAATGCTCGAGTATATGGGCCTGACCCCCGGAACTCCCATGGAGGACATCCCCGTCGACAAGGTCTTTATCGGTTCCTGCACGAATTCCCGTATCGAGGACTTGCGCGCCGCGGCCCACATCGTAAAGGGCAAGAAGATTGCGGCGAACATCAAGCGCGCCATGGTCGTCCCCGGCTCTGGTCTCGTCAAGACCCAGGCCGAGGCCGAGGGATTGGACAAGATTTTCGAGGCCGCTGGCT
Organism: Colletotrichum fioriniae; assembly: GCF_027942845.1. NCBI lineage: Eukaryota > Fungi > Ascomycota > Sordariomycetes > Glomerellales > Glomerellaceae > Colletotrichum > Colletotrichum fioriniae. The sequence goes on along the minus strand of NW_027076844.1, from coordinate 497,177 downwards.
TCGAGTGGCGTGAGGCTGGTTGCAGTATGTGCTTGGGCATGAACCCCGATATCCTTGCCGCCAAGGAGAGATGCGCGTCCACCAGCAACAGAAACTTTGAGGGTCGCCAGGGTGCCGGCTCCCGCACTCATCTCATGTCCCCTGTGATGGCTGCTGCTGCCGGTATCGTCGGCAAGCTGGCTGATGTCAGAAAGCTCGAGGGTTACCAGACCAGCCCTAAGCTCCAGGCTACTATTACCCCCGACAGCGAACCCCAGGTTGACGAGCGCGTCGAGGAGAGTGACTCTGATAAGGAGGCCATTGCCGACCAGCCCGAGGACAACGAACCCCACACCAACACCATCTCGGCCGGTAGCTCTGCAGGTCTTCCCAAGTTCACCAACCTCAAGGGTATCGCCGCCCCCCTGGAGATGTCCAATGTCGACACCGACGCCATCATCCCTAAGCAGTTCCTCAAGACCATCAAGCGCACCGGTCTCGGCAACGCCCTCTTCTACGCCCTTCGCTTCAACGAGGATGGCTCCGAGAACTCCAACTTCGTCCTCAACAAGGACCCCTACCGCAGCTCCAAGATCCTCGTCGTCACCGGTCCCAACTTTGGCTGCGGTTCCTCAAGAGAGCACGCCCCCTGGGCCCTCAACGATTTCGGCATCCGCTGCGTCCTCGCGCCCTCGTACGCCGACATCTTCTTCAACAACACCTTCAAGAACGGCATGCTGCCCATCATCATGGAGGACAAGGAGAAGCTCGAAAAGATTGCCGACGAGGCGCGCGCCGGCCGCGAGGTCGAGATCGACCTGCCCAACCAGCTCATCAAGGACGCCGACGGCAACACCCTCGCCTCCTTCGACGTTGAGGAGTTCCGGAAACACTGCCTTATCAACGGTCTCGACGACATCGGCCTGACCATGCAGCAGAACGATAAGATTGCCGACTACGAGCGCCGCATGTCCCAGCTCACCCCCTGGCTCGATGGCACAAACTACCTCAAGAGGGACCCCAAGACCGGTCGCCTCCTTGCGAAGGCCGTCCCCGTTCCCAAGACGAACCGGGGCGAGACCAAGAAAGAGCCTCTTGAGTGGTAAAGGTACTCGGAGACAGAAAACAAAAAAGAAGCAAACAAAAACAAAAAATTGGATTGGCTTTTTCAAAACTAGGAGACTAGGGAGTTTAAATCATGTAACGTGTCTACGATACGAATCTGGGTTACGGCTTTTTTTGCAAGGGGACAATCTTGACTTGTCCAGAGATGACATTTCTCATCATGCTGGCGGCGATTTGGGAATTTATTCAAAGAATAAGGCAGGGATCTGGTTATTACGTGGCTTTTATTTTCTCAGAATCAAAAGCCATGTGAAAAAGTTTTCAAGTTAGATGCGCAGTTCGTCACAATAACGGAGCTTTCGCAACACATCATTCTTAGCTTTTGAACCTTTCGTGAGACCTGTCCTACTATTCTGCATAGCTTCCAGGGGATACCGTCATGATACTGATACGCTGCTTGATGTGAAGCTCCTCATTATGACAGTATATATCTAGAAATCCACCTCAGCCTCCCTCAAGATCCCAACATGCACCACAAACCCAGCCTCGATCCTCAACCCCTCGGGAAGTAGAGCATCCGGTACCCTCCAGGTACGGAAATCGCGATGGAACGCGCCGATCCATTCCTCAAAGACGTCGGGGCTGCGGAGCTGCTGCGCCACGATGCAGACGCACGGCTCGGACCGGGCCGTGGAGGAGAAGGAGGAGGAGGAGGAGGGGTTGTCGTCGTCCTGGTCCTGGTCTTCCTGCTGGGCACGTACACGCAGACGAGCGAGGTCGGCGGTGGTGGAGACCAAAGGCTCGACGAGGGCCTCGTTGTAGATGCAGTCGCAGCATACGACGACGTCGAAGCTGCGCGCCGTGGTGGGGGGTACGCCGGTGAGGGAGGGGTCTGGGGTGTCGAGTTCCCAGTCTAGGGGGCGGAAGGAGATTGTTCCTGGCGATGAGGATGATGATGATCCTGTGGACGAAGTTGTTGTTGCTGCGGAGTTTGCTGTTGCTACTGCTTTGCGTGAACAGCGCCAGGTTGATGAGGATGAGGATGAGGACGATGACGAAGACCTGGGCAGGGATTCGCTTCGAGGTTCTGGTGGATCATGCGCGCGACGTAGGGTTGGTCTGTGAGGACGTAGCGGGCGACGCGCGGGGCGAGGAGGAGGGCTGTTAGCGGGAGATGCCGCAGCCTAGTTCGAGGATTGTCGAGGTGGGTGTGAAGAGCGGGGTGAAGGGGGAGGATGGGGGAGGAGAGGTAGGTTGCGAAGAGGGGGGGTTATTTTCCAGAGGACTGTTTGGTATTATTATTCTGTTTAGTTAAAGTGATTGTTTCATTTGGGGGACATTGAGAATGTCATTTTGGAGAGTTGAGAGTTGTGAGGTGAGAGTTGTGACATGAGAGTCGTGACATGAGAGATGATTCAGTGTGAGCAAGTTGAAGTTGAGAGTAGGTTTTAGACATTAATGACAAGGGGGGGTTAAACGAAATGGGGCTGCGAAATGAGGAAGGTCTGTGATGACCGATTTAAAGCCATGGGATGGTGAGATGGGGAAGGGGGGGAGAAATATAGAAATACTGACCGGCCCCGGTCGTGCCTCCGGCGCGGGTCGATGAGAGGACCGTGGGGGACTGGTGGATCGTGAAGTCTCTGCCCGCCAGCGTCAGGGAGAGTTCGGTGGCTTTCGGGTCGATGAAGCCCAGGTTCGAGGAGGGGATGTTGTGAGAGAAGAGGAAAAATGTCTCTGTTGGCACGTTGGTGACGATTCCACCCCGTGTAAGTCGTCTTGCTGGGATACGAGGCCTCATGATTGGGTTGTAGATTGGATGGACGGACTTACCCTCTTCAGGGTCGAGGATTTCATCCTCTAGGGTTGCGATGAGAGGTTTAACGGCCATGGTTGCTGGCGCTTCTCTGGGCGAGACGGGTGGGAGTACAAATTGAAATTTAGAGGAGGATATCTTTGGAGTGAGTAAAGGCGTTGGTAGGTCTACGGCTTCATCTTGGCATGTCTATTTAGCGAACTGATGTGGTTGTAGTCAGGATGCCGTAGGAGGTTGCGGAGGACGGACGCACGGGCCGAAAGTGGATTGGAGATTTTGGGGGGGCAGTTTTTCTTTTCGGCGGAAAAAAATATCGGGGCTCAAATCCGACGACATGTCTTCGGGCCGGGGTCCCCGGCTTAATCGGAAACCCGCACCAGACCGTCCAAACCAGTCTAACTAAACCTCTTCAAGGAATTATTCTAAAAAGGAAACAACCTTTTCAGGGAAGTGGTAAGTGTTTCCCGAGATACGCGTATATATCGGATTTTTCGCATTAGCTCGGATCGTTCAATTGTTGTAATTGTAGCTCTCAAATGGTTCAGAACCATCTCCTACGATAGAAAGTTCAATGCAGATAAAGATCATGGTTGTACGTGTTTAATAATTCACATTGCTTTCTACCGCTCTCACTCTAAGAAGTTGTGCAATATAGTAACAGAAACAGCAACTCTACTCTCAAAGATGCCAGGTACACGTCCGTCCTTCTAATAAGCCAAAGTCTTCTGCAGAGCCTCTATTAGACTATCGGACGAGCTTGCTTGGTGTCATCCCGGAAAAGGAGAAATTCTGTCCTAATGCTGCCGCGTCGTACTTTTGACAGAAAAAGCTAAGATTCGTCAGCAATCTTGTCACAGTCCGAAAAAAAGACTAAGAACAAATCCTTACAATTACATACTGTCTAAGCAACCCATCCCCAAATGTTCTTGATGCTCTTGCAGACATCAATGGGCGCCTCGTTCTGCTCGAAGACGAGATCGCAGACCTGGTTCTTGGCTGGGGTGACCCAGCAGGCGTAGTTGCCGTCAAAGTCGATGCAGATGGTGGCGGCGAAAGGGCCGCCGCCGCCGCCCTGGTGGATCTGGCAGTTCTGGTTGAGGGTTGTGACGACTTGGAGGTCGCGGGACTGCCACTTCCAGTTGGCGTTATCGACGCTCTCGAAGCGGAAGCCCGTGTTGGACTTGCGGCCCTCCGGGTCGAGGGCCTGGGTGCAGTAGTCTGCGGCGACGAAGGACGCGCCGAGGAGGATGGTGGGGAAGAGGGTGGAGAATTGCATCTGTGGAAGGGAGCTATGGTTAGTTTTTGTGCCTGAGGGGGGGAGGGTGGTATCCTACCTTTGCGGTGTTGAGTTGAAGAAGTTGGAGTACAAGTGATTGGAATGGGTGTCAAAGACCGTAAAAGAAAGTGATGGTGAGATAGTGACTGTGGTAGTGAGAGACTTGAAGATGCAGTGTGAGCTGTGTGATGAAGGAATTTTTGATCGAGTTATGGCGGCGATCTTGTCAATACTTATACTCATGAAGTGAAGGCATCTCGACCATATAGATCTTGGCATCACGGCATCATGTGGTGTAAGTCATTTGCGAATCCGACAATGTCCCCGAAATAACACTCTGTTTTGAGTTGAGTGAGATTGCAGCTTAGAGTCTTGGACCGAGATCTCCGACCTCCGAGTCGCTTGTTCACTGCCTCAATCAAAAAAGAAGAAAGTAAACTACTGTTTTGGATATTTTGTCGTCTTCATCGAGTCAAGCAAGGCTTGGTAAGACTTGAGAGGCGCAAAAAGTCAAATTGATTATAGTATTTGAGTTGAGAGGATTACTGAACAACCAGTTTGGATAGCGTAAGGTTCCCTCGCCCGCAAAATAGATTCCGCATAATAAATCACCCGCCAGACGCAAGCCGCGGAGTCGGGATTTTACCCCACTCTTAATCACGGACGGTAGACGGACTTTTAGATACTCGGCGGGTGATGGAACGTGCTCGGATCCATAGGTAGGGCAGTGAGGGTGCACGATCGGGGGCGGAAAAAATGATTAGAAGAGTTCTACGTGTAAGAGACACCCCCTAATTCATAGCTAAGTTGCGAGAGAAGATGCCGTGCCAAGTATACCAATAACTAGTACCCATTTGTCCAATCTAAGAGACTCAAGGCGCATGCTCTAATTTACACCCCATCACCCGACGAAGAATCATAGTCACCATGTCTTTAGCCTCCTCCTCCCCAACCTGTACAGGACCGTCACCCCGATCCCACATAATCTCCGTAATGTCCGCCCCGACGTCAGCCCCCTCTCCCGCCGCGTCCGCGGGCCCGGGCCCATCCGAAACTGCTCGGGTCGATGCCCTGATCTGAAACTGCTCGTGGCCGGTCCAACTCCGGTACACATGGACCACCATCATGCCCTGCGCGTCTGGTCCGTCCGAACGACTCATCCAGCGATCGTCCATCGACGTCGGCTGGTAGCCGAGGAGGAGCTTGGCGGCGTCTGGGCCTGAGATGCAGAGGTGCCAGGCCGCCGTGGCGGGATTGCCGATGGGATGGAGGTCGCCCCAGTTGGAGCCGGTGACGCGTTTGGATGTTGACTCGCTGGGCGGCTGAGGAGAGGAAACGGAAGTTGAAGAGTTGCCCATGGTTATCGCGTGGTTTGTCAAAGAGGTAGAGTTGAGAGAGAGAGATAGGATACGCCGGGTACGTTCTGGGTGAATAGGTGGATTGAAGGAAATTGGGATCGTGCAATGAAGTTACTTGATTTTGTGTCGATGTAATGTGTAAGTTTGGAGCTATTTGGAATGGGGATATTATAAAGATGAACTTGTATTGGGCCCAGTCTTTGTCTGCTGTTCGGTCCGATGCATACGAGGTCTTGGAAACTGGCCATCCCAGCATCAGCCTCAGGAGGTTCTTTGAGATTTTCTTATTTGCGTATTGTAAGACTCCATCTGGGATGGACATGCGTAGCCTTAAACCCTATTTTCTCATTGTACGGGTCATTCGGGCTTCATCGGAGACCTGGGTAACATCAGATGAATTATCGGGGTCTTGGCAATGTACCACGAACAGGATATGATCGTCACATTGTCAAGGTTGGCCTGTCATGACACTGGGAGATCATTGTTCTAGAAGGGAGTTGTCCCTTTGTTCTCCCAGCAGTACCTGAAGTTGTCTGCTCCCTCAACTTGAGTCTTGCCATTACAGATTATATTGTTCATTCTCCAATTTTATCGGGATGGACAAGTGCGGTTTTACAAATCACTCCGGCTCCGTCGGTTTCGGATTCCATCACCCGCAGAGTAGTATAAGCTGACAACCAATTAGAACAGTCTTGGCAGAAGTGTAAAAAGTATTGTAAGAATACGAATACCCGTAAAGCCTGTGAACTCTTTGTATACTACCAATCTATTTGTTTTTTTATGCATCTGGATTCATACTAGACTGGTCTCGACATGACTCTCGAGAGTTGAAGCTATCGTGTAAGTGTCAGCTGTTTCACGCGAAACAGCATTCCATTGAAGGCCTTGCGGAAAGGCCGGATTCCGCGGCCTGTATCTACTAGATTCCTTCTCAAGCGGTTTTGACTTGCAAGATCAAGAATCAAGATATAAACCAGTCAAAAATCCGCAATCATGTTCAAGTTGGAATCAGCACACTACCAGCCCTCTGATCTCACACTCTTTTACAATACAATCGTTTCAAAAACATTCACATTCTTTTCAACTGCCTCTCTTTATCATTGAAAAATGGCTAGACAACAACCTCTCATGCTTGGGCTGACGCTCATTGCTTTCTGGGCCTTCCTCTGCAACGGTCTCGACCTCTACCGTGCAGACTCGAGAAACTACGCCACCATCCAGGCCTCCAAGGGCTTCTTGCCAAAGGGTCAATCCACCTTTGGCGTCGCCGCCCCAGACACCAGCCTGTGGAACCACGTCAAAGGAGCTCCTAGCGGCGCCAGCAAGGACGAGGACGGCTACGTGTCCACGACCTCGGACCCCAAGCTAGCCGAGTCCTGGGTCAGCCGCTTCCTGGGCGGCAACGGCTTCATCTACCGCATCCACTCGGCCCCCAACATGATTGACTGCCAAGCCACCCTCCAAAAGTACAACCCGTACCCCGAAGAGGCCGAGTTTGCCGCCCTCGGAGGCATCAAGGATAACCAGATCATCGGCTGGACCCCCGTCCGCGGCGGCGTCAAGGGCAAGGAGGAGCTGAACCCCTTTTACCAGGGCAACATCTACAGCAACATGGGCACCGGAGGCGCGCAGTACAAGCTCGCCGCCTTCCCGCCCAACCACCAGGCCTGGGGCGAAGCCCCTTGGTCGCAGTTCGCCTCGTGCACGCGCAGACGTTCCGCCAGAGACCTCTTCCAGATCGAGAAGCGCGCTTGCTCCGCGTCCAAGAGCAACGTCGACTACGCCAAGGAGTACCTTGAGTACGTCGAGGCCGTCTGCCCTGGCTGCCAGTAGTGTTATCAGTCACTACGATGGATTCTCTCGGCTGGTTCAAAACACGAAATCGACTTGGAATTGGAAATGGACATATTCATCGTCTGTTTCTGGCCAGTACTTTCTAGACTTTCTGGACAACAAGACTTCCTTGATTCTTAGATATTGATTTACTATCTGTATATCCCTTAGACAGCTTGTTACGCAAAGAATGTTGTTAGACCAAGTAGGCGACATGTCTTGACAATTCAATATACAGAGAATACACTTGCATCTTTCGCATTCTTTATTCCCAAGTCGGTACGAGCATCAAGAAAATTTTCCATTCAGGAACTGTCTTCGAGCAGCATATGCCCTGAATTGTGTAAGTCCATAACAATTTAAGTTTTGTAGTCGTCTGGCAAGAGCAAAAGTAAGTAAGACTAGTGCAACATATGACTTGGTTGTAGTCTCTTAGCACATGCTACTGTTCATTTTTTTTTGCTGCCATATGTAAAAATCAGTGAACTTGAGGTATTGCACGAAAGTTAGAATTAGTTTAACAGAACTAAAACATGAATCATGAGGTCAAGTAGTTCAAAACGCCGAACACTGAGTTAAGAATATAGCCCTGTATGGCCTAGTGGACAAAGCTCTAAGCAAGTCACAATGCTTGCGAGCTTTCATCGTGACTTAGGATTCCACTTTTCAAGAAAAGCTCATGCCTCTGTCTGCATGGTGGCCCTGCGATCTGGTCTGTGGTTTTGATGCTAGACTGCGATCAAGAGTATCTAGTCGACTACTATTGTCTTCTCTTTCTCCCTCATAGTCGGTGCTTCGACTTGTAGTTCTCTTGTATGTGGTTCCCGACGGTTATGCGGCTAAGAAGCTCCACTAAAGGGATCTACAATGCAGGAGGAAAATGCGCAAGCAAAAGCTCTAACTAGAAACTTGAGAGCAATCAACTCCCTATTACGTACCAAAATGACAGCTCAGTCTGTTCGCTAAAAAGAACTATACCCAGACAATTAAGCGATGCATTAGTGAGATTGCCTATCAAGTAGTTGCCGAAGCCTTTGCCGGGGGACCATGACTCACTTGGTGAATAAAAGCGAAGAGTTGTGGGGCTCTACAATGTCTCAATCTTTCAACCCGTTTTGATGTAGAACACGTCAGACTAGCGAAGGGCGCATCTTGAAATACTTCAAGCATTCGAATTTCTTTTTAAATTCAATGACATTTGTTGATTATGCGTTTGTTCTTCGCTGCCAATTGGCTCTTCGTGTTTTAGTTAATCACCGTCTGAGAGAACCCCTAGATGGTCATCTCTTTCCAAGTGTCGACTCAACCCCCGCCGAAATCCCACCCTCCTTTTTTTTTTGACAACAATGGCGTTGAACAAGGACGAGTCAATATCAAGCAACCGTTTGGAAGCTGGAGCTCCGGAACAGAACGACACAGAACATGATCATGGCAAAGGGTAGGCTGAAGGTCGTTGCTCCCTGTTGCGATCACCACACCAATCCCACCTTAGTCCAAAGACAGGGGCTGACCTCACCTAGCCGTTACATCAGCGTCGTTGTTGCTGCGTTCATGATTAGTTTTATGACAGGTGGCCTGCAATTCGGCTTCGGCATCTATCAGGCGCACTACGAGACGATGGCTTTACAAGACAACACCCCATTCACTGGAGCCACGGCCGCCCGGCTCGACCTCATCGGAACCCTTGCGATCTCAATGATGACCATATGTGCACCTGTCGTTGTGGCATGGTCGAAAACGATTGGTCCCCAGAAAGTCATGTGCGCAGGTGGTCTGCTTGTCGGAGTAGCCAACGTCCTGGCAAGCTTCGGTCGGGAGCTGTGGCATTACCAGATCACGCAGGGGTTCCTGATGGGAGTGGGATCTTGCCTCTCATTCGTACCTTCAATGGTCGTCGTGCCGACTTGGTTTGATAAGCACAGGGCGTTAGCCATGGGCATCGTCTCTGCGGGCAGCGGTGTCGGCGGTCTGGTTTGGGCCCCGGTGCTCGTGGCATGTATCGAGAAGCTGGGCTACCAAAACACTCTTCGCATGACTGGCGCTCTCGGTGCTGCGGTTGTATGCGCAGGTGGAGCGGTCCTCACCTGGGAACCTGCAATGGCGGCCAAGATACGCAGTGAGAACGCGACGACATCTAGACTCAAGAAGATGTTCAAGGTTCCCCTGCCTCCATTGAAGACCCTTAAGCAACGTAAGTTCATTGCGCAGAGTCTTAGCATGTTCTGCCAGAGCGCGGCATACTACACACCGGCGTTCTTCTTTGCATCGTACGCCAAGACCTTGGGATACTCTGACAGCGATGGTGCCAATCTGACTGCCGTCAACAACGCCTGCAACGCCGTGGGCAAGATTGCCATTGGGCTCGTGGCAGACCGCATCGGAAGGCTCAACGCGTTGTTTCTCACGACTGTGATCTGTGCAGCCGTCACTCTAGGGCTATGGGTTCCAAGCATAGCTATAGGATTGAGCCACGAATCTGTAGCAAGGTCGTTACTTGTCAGTTTTACAGTCCTATACGGTATTTTTGCGAGCGCATACGTCAGCCTGTTTCCACCAGCTCTGGTTGAGCTATTTGGGATGGAATTAATGCCGCAGATTACCGGGATCATGTACATGATCATGGGAGTTGCTTCCATGATTGGGACACCGGTGGCTGGTGCCCTGGTCAGAGGGCACGGTGAGATCAAGGAGTCGGGTGACTACATGGGGATGGGTATTATGGTGGGTACTCTGATGGCTGCAGCAGCTATCTTTGTGGCTTGGATGAGATTAGAGGCGACTGCAGACCGAGCTCAAGGGGGGAGGAAATGGGTCTGGAAGCTGTAAGCATCGGTGACTTCAGGGTGGTGACGGTGCGGCTTTGAGCAGATACCCTTATACTTGAAAAGGCGCTTGTATTCTCTTGACAAGAGTTACTCACTGATCCAAAAGCATGACTGTCGTTCGTTGAAGTCAAGCGATTTCCATGGCATGATCTATGACAATGAAAGCAGCCCTTAGCTTGACGGTTGACTTAGTTCAACTATCCTGATTCCTGGATGGCAGAATATCAATCAAAGACCACACTCACATATCTAGACTCCATACCTTTGAGCTCCAACATCAATGAACCCTCACTCACGTTGACGGAAAGCGTTTGTAGCCGAGTTGTTCCACCGCTCGGAGATATTAACCGTGCAGAGTATTGCCCAGGCAGCCATCTCGGAATCTTCTTAGGCGAGCTGAGCAGATATCCGTGGAGCATAATTGCGGATGGCTTTGCACCTGCACAGTCATCCATTGAGCTGTTGTCCTCTGACACCTGCGTTTGGTCCCCGCCGGTTGAGCTATGTCTTGGGCAGTTCCCTCTTGCGAAGCAGCTTATGGAAGGCCTTGGGCGACACTGGTGGAAAACAAACGCAGAAGGAACTTCCTACAAAATATTTTCAGGTCCCCGGAAACTTTCTCTCCTTCTCTCCTTCTCATACAACGCTTCCATTCTCAAGATACTAGGAAAGACCTCTGACATCATCGTTGACCGCCGCCTTCCTCCCATTCCGACGCCATGGCACCTGCTCACTCCAAGACGCAGGCCACTGGCTTGGGAAACCGAAATCTCTTGGATAAGATCGACAAGTTGAGAGAACTTGGAATTTCCAGGCAGATTGCCCTTCCTCAGGTATCTGATCTCATGCTTCCAATGATGCCTCATGCTGACATGTGGCGCACGTGAACAGCTCGTCGTCGTCGGAGACCAGTCCTCTGGGAAGTCCAGCGTTCTCGAGAGTCTCACTGGCTACTACTTTCCCAGATCGGTCGGACTTTGCACACGTCATGCCACCGAGATCGTCTGTCGTCGAGAACATACACCCAGCATTGTCGTTACCATTCAGCCCACCGATGCCGCCTCGGAGAGAGCCGACCTTGCTAGGTCATTCCGCCGTGAGCTGAAAGACCTCAAGGGCCAAGCGTTTGCGGATGTTCTCAGCGAGGTATGTTGCTTGTCTGTTTGATTTTTGATTCTTCAATTCATCTTTGGTCCATTCTATAGACTTCATATGCCATCTTCTTCCACTACAGGCTCCAAGTCGTAGCCAAGTTTAGCTGACCGTTGCCATAGGCTGCCGGGGTTATGGGCTTGAAGAGTGCCGAGAACTCCGAAGGTGCTGCCTTCAGCAAGGATGTTCTTCGCGTTGAGATTTGCGGCCCCAACGAGGAGCACTTGACAATCATCGACGTTCCTGGTAAGGCCAAACAACACTGCTTCTGGAGCTCACAGCTAACTTGAGTCCCAAGGCATCTTTGAGAATGCTCAAGATGGTATGCGATTACCTGTGATGTCTCTCGCCTTTCTTTGTCTCTAACCTCGTGGCTAGGCGTTTCGACAGCCAGAGACGTTGCCTTGGTCAAGTCCATGGTGAAAGATTACATCAAGGATTCCAGAACCATGTGAGCCCCCTGCTCATCTTCTCAGGTCTATGTAATTGCTAATAGAAGTCGCCTAGCATCCTCGCAGTGATTCCTTGCAATGTGGATGTCGCAACTCAGACCATTCTAACCTACGCCGCTGAAGCTGATCCCGAGGGCAAGCGCACTCTGGGTGTTCTCACCAAGCCGGACCTCGTGAGCGAGAACGCTACCAGAGAAGCAGCGATGGACCTCGTCCGCGGTAAGAGACGAGACATTCAGTTGGGCTACTACGTCGTCAAGAACCGAGGCGCCGATGACTCTTCCTCCAGCAAAGAGGATCGTGATGTCGACGAGAAGACGTTCTTTTCTGAGGAGCCCTGGTCCCGACTCGACAAGTCCCGCTTGGGAGTCCCAGCGTTGCGCGTACGGCTGCGTGAACTGCTCATGGACCGGACCAAAAGCGAGTTCCCAAAGGTCAGACGAGAGATCAATGAGCGCCTTGCCGAGGCAAAGACCAAGCTCAAGGACCTCGGACAGCCCCGAGGCACCGCCGATGAGCAGCGAGCCTACCTCGGCAAGATTGTGAGTCGCTTCACCGAGTTGAAGAACTTTGGTCTGGATGCATACTACACTGGCGATCCCGTCTTCGACACGCGTCCGGAACTCCGCCTCGCCACTCGAATTCGCGAAATGAATACGGCTTTCTCTTCCATGTTCTTCAAGAAAGCGCACACTCGCGATTTCGATGACCTTATTGAGAAAAAGTCGAATGACACGGAAGGCTCTCCGTCTGAGGATGATGATGACTATGACGACTCTCCACTCAAGGACTCTTCAGACGAGGACGAAGATGACAGCGGCAAGGATGAGGATGCCACAAGAGATGATCTCTACAGAATCGCATTCCCAGTGCCATCTGGTGAGTACGGCGAACTGGATGCAATTCTGTCAGACCCTTGCAGATGCCCTGCGCCTCTGAAAGACAGCATTCTGAGGCATCTCCAGCAGCTGTATCTTAGATCCCGTGGCTTTGAGATGGGCACTGTGAGTAGACACTGGCATCTAGTTATCCCATGCGTAATAAACTAACAGATCAATAGTTCGGCAGTCACATGTTGCCCACAGCCTTCAAGGAGCAATCCAAGAAATGGGAGTCTATCACTTTGGCCCATGTGAGCAACGCCATTCTTGTCGTTCACCACTTCATCCACGGCGTAGTCAAAGAGTCCTGCAGTGATGAGCAGGTCTTTGACGCGCTCTGGTCCTCAATTCTGGAGAATCTTATTGGCAGATATCAGATGGCAATGGATCAGGCGAAGTTGTTGATCCATGTTGAGAGGGAGGGTCGCTCCATCACCTACAATCCGGCCTTTGACAGAGCTCTGAACAAGATCAAGGCTGCCAGATCTGCCAAGAAATTCGAAAACCTCAAAGTCTCCCTGAATCTCGAATACGCGCCGGCCGATTATGTCCGATACGAAGACTTGAAGAAGCAAGTCACCCACGAGAAGGGCACCAGCGCGACGAGTTGCGTCATCCATGATGTCTTGCAGAGCTATTACGAGGTTGCGAGTGCCCGCTTCTCGGATATGATCTGTGCTCAGGTCGTCGATTACTTCCTTCTCGGCGCGGAGGACGGCCCTCTCAATGTTCTCTCTGCAAATCGTATCTTTAAGATGACGGCCGAGCAGTTGGAGATGGTCGCGGGCGAAGACACCTTGAGCAAGTCTGCTCGTGAGATCCTGAAGAACGATATCATGCTCTTCGAGCAGGGAAAAAAGGTTCTCCGCACTTGAATGCAGGGTGTTAGCTTGGATGTGGGGTTGAAGCTGGATCCGTTATGCTTCCTCAAGGGATTGATCTTCATGTTGCGCAGTCCGCTGTTGGGGGGATCCGGCAGGTAGTTCAGGTGTAGACTGTCACCACAGTATCTCGACTTGTCTCTCCTGCTGTCCCTTTACTTTCATGATTGACTTGAACCTGAAGCCAACTGTCGCAATGTCTGTCAAATGAACTGACGTCAGGCCTACAGACGAGGTCGTATACCCAGTCAGGAAGATGAGTACTAGCATACACTGTCAAGACGTGGTGAACAGATAAGGAAGGCGCTCATGAGACGACGTCGTGAACCCCACCTCAGTCTGATGAACTGCATTCTATCGTAGCATTGATGCAGTATATGAGTAAGGATGATAGAATGTCACTGTGTCAGGCGGGCTGATCCGTCATCGACGTTTGACGGCTCCGTCTCTGATGTACCCATCATACCTGGTGTCGATCAACGAGCTCGCTCTCGTTTCTTGAAAGGTCAGTTGAAACATGTCGAAATTGGGACAAGCTGCATAGCTAACCCAACATCCCGACCTTGGGCAGTTGAAGCAGATGGGACTTGCACGAATCATCCCAGCTTTCAGACTCCACGTGGTCAGAGAAGCAGAAAAGGTCCAAAGGTCCATCGTCGGTAAGTGGGTTCTATCCCGAGCAGTATGGCTATGAATGGGCTTTTCCTTCTGGAACTGGGTGACTTAATCATATTGGATTATCAATCAGTGGATTCAGACCGAGGTTGCCGGCAGATTTATGCCTCTTGTGTTCCCATACAGTCTCGGTCCCTGATCTTAACTGTGAATTAACCCTACTGGGAATAGACAAGTCAACCTGGAAGGTCGCAACACCGAGTCAATACAAAACACGTATTATTCATTCAAACACCATTTCACCCGCCTCTTTCGGCCCCTCCAGCTCGGGGTGGCCCCTCTCTCCCTGCCGATAAGATGCGGCGAGTAAGACAACCTTGAAGCCTTCAAGGAAAGGGAAAGGATCCGCCGTGCGGTATTTTGGGGGTGGAGCCGGCAGGGAAGAGGAGCACGACCAGGAGGAGATCAAAAAAAAGCTTATGGAAGCTTGTTCCAATTCCAACGTCGCAACGACCCACGTGACTGCGCTATGATCCTGAGAGCCAGTGACAGGTGGGCCAAGAGGGGCAGTGGCACCGCTGTGGTCCGCTCCACGTTTGGGGCTAATGTCCGCCCGACATGCCGTACCCGAGAGGAGCACGCCGTGGCCCCGACTGGGCAGTGTTGAAACGTCCTCTCTTCGCTTGAGCTAGCACAGCAAACGCAATCCCGTACCTTATTCCTCACGTTTTTACGGATACAACGTGGGCAACGGCAGCCCAACGGAGAATCGCCCAGCCAGCTAGCTGTATTACTCCGTACTGCACCCGCAGACATAAAGAAGAGGTCCAGTCTGATATACCAAGGTTACCACGGACCATTTCCCCTGAAAAAACAGGAGCGCACATTTGCTATTGTTTCCAAACTACCTTCTTGCATACACCGGGACCAGTCAACTAGGCCACACGAGACGAAAGCACATCCCTTTTCGAAAGCTCCTCATTTACCCGTACCTTGCAGATACCTCACATCGACATCACATCCCCATACCACGAACCCAGACCAGACCCCTGGAACCTGGGAAGGAGGGGGGAAGGAACAAGGGTGTGTAGTGCTGCAGCGGGCGGACCCTTTTCGCCGTTACATACGCAAGCACACAAGCTCACTCATTGACCCGCGGAACCACTTGGCGGACCTTGGATCCCTTTTCCTCTTGGTTTTTTTTTGTCTCCTGCCAGGCTAGGCTGGGCTGGTCTGTCTGTCTACCGCCCGTCCAACTGCCGCGATGGGTCGACTCGCCGACGTCGCTACGTCGGCCTACGAGTCCGTGAGGGGCCTGCTGACGGGCAAGGCATATAAATACAACGCCATCCCTGACGAGGAGGGTGAGAGGGATGAAGTCGATGAGTATCGTGAGAGCAACGCGCCTGACCCGAAACGTCGACTTTGCTTCCTCACAATCGCCGCCATGGCTTTTGCTATTTTCCTCTCATTAGCCTTGGGCTTCAGGTACGTTCCCATATTACCTTGACTGCGTGAGACCATCCCAAGATTACAGACTTTTTCGAAACTGACACCACAAATAGTCTCGTCAGCGGCCAGGCACCGCGCAACGGGCTCGAATCCATCTCGCAGTTCTGGGGCCAGTACTCGCCCTTCTTCCCCGTGCCGTCCGACATCGACACCGCCACCCCGCAGGGCTGCGAGGTCACCTTCGCGCAAGTCCTCTCCCGGCACGGCGCCCGGGACCCCACCGCCGGCAAGACGGCCACCTACAAGGCCCTCGTCGACCGCATCCACGCCAACGTCACAAACTACGGCAAGGGCTTCGAGTTCATCAAGACGTACCAGTACACCCTCGGCGCCGACGAGCTGACGCCCTTTGGCCAGCGCGAGCTCGTCAACTCGGGTGAGGCGTTTTACAAGCGCTACCAGCCCCTCGCGGCCGCCAACGACATCTTCATCCGCGCCTCGGGCCAGAACCGCGTCGTCGAGTCCGGGCTGAACTGGACCGAAGGGTTCTTCGGCGCCAAGCTCGCCGACGGCCACAGCGGTCCGGACGGCGGCATCGTCAGCCTCATCACCATCATTCCCGAAGAGAAGGGCGTCAACAACACGCTCGACCACGGCCTCTGCACCGCCTTTGAAGACGGCGCCTTCTCCAAAGTCGGCGACGAGGCGCAGGTGCCCTGGCGCGAGGCCTTTACGCCGGCCATCACGGCCCGCCTCAACGAGAACCTGCCCGGTGCGAACCTCACGGCCGAGGACACCATCGCCTTCATGCAGCTGTGCCCCTTCAACACCGTCGTCAACGGCACGCAGTCGCCCTTTTGCGACCTGTTCACGCTCGAAGAGTGGAAGGACCTCGAGTACTACGAGACGCTCGGCAAGTACTACGGCTTCAACGCGGGCAACCCGCTCGGCCCCACCCAGGGCGTCGGCTTCACCAACGAGCTCCTCGCGCGGCTGACGGGCCAGGCCGTGGTGGACCGCACGTCGACCAACGCGACGCTGGACGCGGACCCGGCCACGTTCCCGCTCGACAAGAAGCTGTACGCCGACTTCAGCCACGACAACGATATGATGGCGATTTACGGGGCGCTAGGGCTGTACAACGAGACGGCGGCGCTGTCCAAGACGAACCGGACGTCGATGACGGAGTCCAAGGGATTCACGGCCAGCTGGACGGTGCCGTTTGCCGCGCGCATGTACGTGGAGAAGATGAAGTGCGGTGGAGGTTCGGACGAGGAGGAGTTGGTCCGGATTTTGGTGAATGATCGGGTGGTTCCGCTCGTCGGGTGCGGCGCGGACGGGCTTGGGCGGTGTAAGCTCGGGGCGTTTGTGGATAGCATGGGATTCGCCAAGAGCGGAGGGCTCTGGGACCAGTGTTTTGTGTGATTTTATTTGATTTAATACCCAGGAGTGTAAGGTACCTTGGACGAAGGTAGACTTTGCATTGCAGTACGGAGTGGAATTCTACAGCGAACGCATATCTCAGTATAGTCGGAGAGTACTCCGTACATGCCTTTTTGCCCACGATACCTACAGACTTCGTTGTGAAAAGGGTTGTCAAAAAGCTTGGGATTAAAACGTGCCGAGTGTCAGTGTCAAGTCAAGTGTCCGGCTTAGGGTGGTGGCACCAAAGTTTCAGTTGACAGGGGCGCCTCAGGGTCCCGGCCCCCGGGTCCGGGTCCGGGTCTGGCAGATGGTGCGGCGGGAACGTTCGTTGCTTTGGGGTGCGTGAGAGCTCGAGCCATTTGGAGGTAGAGCCCCCATCATCTTTATTCGTACTGAGTTAGGTACTTACTGGAGATGCATAAGCCAAAGCAAGGCGAGGGAGGAGGTTTGGTGAGAGGGCCTCATGAACCTAGCCTCAGCTGAAAGGTACTCGCCTGGCTCATCCGTCCATGTTGCAGCATCTCCCTCTAAGAGCCAGACAGTACCTTTTTGCCTGGATAAAGGTAAGCTTACAGTAAGGCAGGTGGCATCTGCGAATAGGACTCGGCCGGAGAGATATTTTACTGTCTCAGTTACCTACTCCGTAGATGCAAGGGGGTAGTGGTAACGTACGGATACAGTCTGCGCTATGAATAGCGCCGGAGGGTCGCACGAATGCCACGTTTGGATCTCGAATTTGGCGCCGGCAAGGAAGGGGAGAAGAAAAAGCAGGGATTTCCTGTATCCGCAAAGCTGGTTTCGTTCCCGGCAGCTCTCCAAAGGAACGTCATTGGATCCTCGCCCGTGATCAAATGGAATGCAGCACCTCAATCTCCTGCGTTCAGCGGCAGGTCCGTAAACTTGGGGTCTCTTGCTGCTGCTGTTTATACATGTATTGATTAAACATGGACTTGGGGGCCCGTTGGGGGGCATCAGGTTGTCTTTGGAAAAGGTCTCTGCGAAACGCGTCGCACTCTTGTTGAATGGAATGCGCACACGCATCCTAGCACCACCCCCAGCCAGCCCGCGCGCAGTCTCTCCTTGCGTTGCCTTGTCTTAGAAACGGACCTCGAGGTAACCAAGTCGGAGGAATCAAGATAGAGATAGATGATTGGGCAGCAACAACGGATCTCGAATGGCCTTAGGTAATTTACCTGAAGAGGGCACCAAGCTGCCGGGTTTCCTTGGATTTGCGGGCAGTAAGGTAAAGAAGTGGAGGATGACCTGGAGACTGCCCTGATGATTGGGGATTGGAGATGAAGAGGGAAGAATGGAGACTGCGGTGCGGGCGGGACGCTGACGGAGCCCGCGGAGCTACACTAAAGAGGATTGGGGGCCATAGGTACCGCGTGAGGGCCGCTTTCATTGATTGGCAGGTATTCCATTGGAAGCTGCAACCAAGAGCAAGTTGGGTACACCTTCTTCATCCTTCTGCGCCAACTTTGTTGCATTTTCGTACGGAAAACGAAGTACCTAAGGTACCTACCTACCTAAGACCAAGGTAAGGTAGGTAGGTAGCTGCCTTGCATTTGTCCTGCCCCAATCCTCCACCAAGGAAACAAGCCGCTCTGCCGAATTAGCTCAGCTCAGGCCGACCATTGTTGGAGTTGGTCATTCTTGCCAGGCGTGCCAGGCTACCGAATACCTCAGAGTATCCGTACACTCACTGCCTTCAGGTAAAGCTAAAAGCTTGGGGGCTACCTACTGCTTTGCTGACCTCACCTGCCCGGTCTTGCGCAGCACCTGCACCTGCACCTGCACCACCACCGGACCACACAGCGCGCGTGCTGCCTCATCAAACAAGGTTTCGACGGGCCTGGTCTGTCTGCTTTCCTCTCAATCCACAATCACCTCACCTCATCTCATCATACTTTTGGTACGAAGGTTACCGGTACTTTTTCACCCTCCCGTCTCTTTCTTTCCCTCTCCCACTCTGTTCTCCTCGCCCTGTGTCGTCCCTCTTCTACCCATCCTCTCCAGGACCGGGCCTCTCAGTCAGCAAAGTACCCGATCTACGTCTTTGTTTCCCAACGGGCGTTCGTGTCCGTGTCGCACACACAGCCCAGAAGCAAAGCTTCCGGCGACCAAACGAACAGGCGGCTCAGCGAAACACACCAATTACCAACAGCACCACTGCTGACCGTTGGTCCATCTCACACGTCAGCCTTCCCATGAGCCGGACCTCCATCATTCGTCGCACGCCTTCAACCAACACCACCTACTCCTCCATTGTCGTTGCTGAATCGACATCTTGCTGCTGAGAATCGCTGCAGTTTCCCCCGCAACGCCAAGCGCACTTTCCTTGCATCGTCGCAATTGAATCGCAACCATGGTGTCAGCCGCTGGAGGTATCGTCATTGCCATCCTGGTCCTCGCCATCGTTGGCGGCGCCGGCTGGGTCATCTTCACCCAACTCCGCGCCCGGAGACTAGGTGTACGTAACAAGGCTCTCCCCATCCCAGCATCATATTCCTATCATGCTCTGTGCTGCGACTAACCTGCGTTGCACAAAACAGCTTCCACCCCCATCTCTCTCCTCCTACATACCTTTCCGAAAATCCGATCCGCCGCCGTCATACGGACCCCCGCGCCCTGCGCCGAGCGGCATCGCCGGCTGGTTCAACGACAAGATCACTTCCTTCAAGAACCGCAACAACCGCTCTGCCGCCGGAGCCTACGAACAGCCATCCGGCGGTGCTGGTGCGCCTCGCCGGGGCTTCGGACCGCTCGATCCGGATGAGGCGTGGGATACGCGTGTGGGCCACGAGGCCGAGACCTACGGCCCTTATGGAAACTACGAGGAGCAGGAGCTGGGGTATCGCGGCGGTGGCCACAATGACAACAGCTACAGCATGAACCTTGCCTCAACTCCCAACCCGCACGACGAGCCGGCGCGAGGCCGCAGCCTCAGCAGGGATGATGACGGCGGTCTAGGTGTGCACAAGGCTGGCGGTAGGAATCCGTTTGAGGACGACGCCGAGCCGAGCAACATTAGCTTGCGCGGCGTCAGCCCCCGGCCGATTGTCGACACGGGTGCGCCGCAACAGCAGCAACAACAACAGAAAAAGGACAGCGGCGAGAGCCCGACAGAACGGAGGTCGATCTTCCGGGAGAACGTATGATACGGTAGCGCAGGCTTGAAAAATCGATTGTGAAACTTCCCGTCAATGAGACCGCAAAGCACAAAGATGAGAAACTAGACAAGAGTTTTGGAGGAAGCGCAGAGGATGGAAGTTGAAGATGAAGAGAGGGCAAATTGTCTGTTTTCTTCGGGAGGGCAACGCGTAACGAGCATCCGTACGGGAAGCGGGCCGGGAAAGTGGGAGGAACTGGGTCTCCGGGACACGTCACGATTGGGAAATGTGCAAGATATGGTCGTCTTGTGAGAATTCAAAGGCGTTTGGGCTCTGCTTTATTACCTCTATTCTCCATGTTTTCTCGCCTGATTCCATCTTTTTGCGCGGTAGAATATATGAACAGGTTGAACCGCCAAATAAGCTTCCCAACGACTGTCTCGGGGGGAGAGAAAAGTTAGCATGCCCGTTTCCCGGTATCCCGCCGGACCCGTCGGCCAAGAACTTTGATGAAAGCCTCCGGGGAAAATGATGAGTCGACCGGGTCTCCACCAGTTGATTAGGTGACGACTTTACGAGACACGACCGATACTGAGAAATCCCTCATATGAGGTAGAGTAAGGTTATGTATGGATGGTATGCGCGTATGGTATCCGTCGTTCGCCTAATGTGAGCCTCCCGGTCGCATGCTCCGTCAATGAAGCACCATTGCTCCCCCCCCTTGCGGCATATGCGCTCCTCGCGTACCGGCGCGTTGTCCCGCCGAGAATGTCCGCTCGGTGGGAGACTGCCTCCCGGGCTTTATGGGAGCCGGAGTGGGTCGGGAGTATCGGTGGCCACTCGTCCTGAGGAACCTTGTACGGAGAACGAAGTACCTGACCTGGGTGCGCTCCAATCGCGCCGAGCTGAAGAACACATGGGAGAGCCAAAGTGGGCAGAGAGGGTGAGATCCCGCCCGCTCCCTCCTCCACACAGTCCACCGTTGGAACTTGGACCAACTATTTGTGACCTCATTCCTTTCTTTCCCCTCCAAACCACCCCGCCATCCCATTCCGATTCCCCCCTCCTCCCATCTTCTGCCCCTCCAAAAAAGATCTCCCCATTTGGAGCTTGCTAAAACATTGATCGGCGACCACACTACCCTTATCCCATTGATATTTTCCTCATCAAGCAAATCAGACGTCTACAAGGTCTTCAATTGATTTTAATCTCAATTGGGGTTTCTTCTTTACAATCCGAGTTGCCCTTTCATTGGACGATTATAGCTAGCTAGTTGTACGGAAACACAACCACCAACGACAAATCACCATGGCGGACCTCAACCTCCAAGAAATCCACGACACCCTCCTCGAGATCGCGACCGAGGCGGGCAAGATGATCATGTCCGCGAACCCGGCCTCGATTGACCAGGACACCAAGCTCAACTGTACGCAATCCCTCATCCAATCCCTTCACCTCTCCATCCATTGAAAGCGCATCCCCCCTCCCCCGGCCATCCTCAGCCCTCTCTTTCTCAACAAGTTGCAACACCTTGACTAACTTCTCCTCACCCCCCTTCCGAACAGCCGTCGACATCGTGACCGAAACAGACCAAGCCGTTGAGAAAATGGTGTCCACCCGCCTCTCCGAACGCTATCCCACCATCGCCTTCATGGGCGAAGAAACCTACACAAAGGGAACCCGCCTTGGCCCGGAACCGACCTTCGTCGTCGACCCCATCGACGGCACTACAAACTTTGTCCACTCCTTTCCCGATGCCTGCATCTCTCTAGGTCTAGCCGTCGACCACGTCCCCGTCGTCGGTGTCATCTACAACCCCTTCCAGGATCTTCTCTTCACGGGCATCAAGGGAAAGGGCAGCTACATGCGCCGCGCCGGTGGTCCAGCACAGAAACTGCCCCTCGCCAAGAACCCTATCCCCCTGAAAGGACTGGATTCCGCGCTGCTGGCGTGCGAGTGGGGATCGACCCGCGACGGACCCAATTTCGACCTCAAGGCCGAGACGTTCAAGAAGCTGGCGGCGACCAAGGAGACGGGCGGGGCGATGGTGCATAGCATGCGCGCCCTCGGCTCCGCGGCACTGAATCTCGCGGCCGTGGCGGCGGGACAGCTGGATGCGTATTGGGAGGGCGGGTGCTGGGCGTGGGATGTGTGTGCGGGTTGGTGTATCTTGACCGAGGCGGGCGGGATCATGGCGGGCGGGAATCCGGGGGGTGTGGGAGCCTGCTGTTGATGAGAGGGTGTATCTTGCTGTGAGGGGAGCTCCGGGCGGGCAGAAGGAGCTTGTGGAGGAGTTTTGGGGGGTGATGGGGGATAAGAAGTTGGATTATTCTGTTTGAGAGGTGAGAGGGGAGTTTGATGATGAATTAATATGAATGAGATTTGGATAAGGTACCTAGATCAGGAGGAAACAGGTATTAGATTTGGTGTGTAGATCTACAATATAGACCATGTCTTGGAATCTCGAATATCAAACGTCAATTTCAATATGAAATACCGTATAACCATGCTAGCACCGAGGCAAAGTAAGTTCATTAGCCACAACCAGTAAAAAGAGTTCCCCCCCCCCCTGATGGCGATTGGGGGCTACATCTCTTGGTGCTCATGCTGGGAAATTTTGGGTGCTCATTCCGGGACTCGAACTCGGGTGATTCTCTCGTATGCGCTAAGCCTGTCGTCGAGTAGGCTGGTTGGCGTTCAGATTGTTGACCATAAACCACTCCACCACCGAGCCAGTTTGACCTGACCCGTCGACCTAGACGGGCGCCTGCTGGCTGGTGACGAGGATGGGTTTGAGGGGGGGTATATACCCCTTCAGCCTCGTGGCGGGCGGTGAGGTGGTGTGTCACGTGTGGGAGACACCTTGTGTTTGATGAGGACGGGAGGGAAGGTACGGTTGATGATGAGGGAAGGTGCGGTCAACGTCCTAGGCGAGGAAGGCGTAAGGTAGGCGGGTCATGAATGTGTGGAAGGTACGGTTGATGCCAAACCCACTTGATTCATCTGGCCTTCCATATTCATGCGCAACTACCTGAATGACCTTGCCTCACTCCCACCTGGATGGGAAAATTAAACGGCGATAAGGCTTGGTGGTTGCGGTGAAGTAGATGAAGTCCCGCGCTTTTCTCCCATATCCGCTTAGCAAACTTGGTGTGTGTTCGTCCGAAGGCTTTTACCATCTCACATTAACCAGGGAGTATTGCCGCATGAACGATTTCAAAGATGTTGCATTATTGATCTTCAGACGATTGAACCCATGTATTGTAAGACGTATCATTCCTCTTCACTAAGAAGTCCTATATGGACCCGAGCCAAAGCCGGCAACCCAGCAGCTCCTTAGCGCCACGTGGGGGACCGTAACCGAACGCCGTTAGTGGTCAATGCTGGATGCGAATCCCCCAAACTCACAAAAGGCCCACCAACCCCCGTTACCACGTTGAAGACTGCGCCCTCCATTATCGCGGACAGAGACCAGCATATTTGTGACTGCTGCGGTTGATGTCCACAAAGATCTTGACTACTGAACAGACATGAAAACCAAACAGCATACAGTCTGCGATGAGTGCAGAAGACGAAAACTTGGCGTAAGAGTCCGCAAAGTATGAGAGAGACCTGGCTAACGCTTCGTTTTGGCAGTGCGATGGAAAGCAGCCCTGCTGCTCTCAGTGTGTCTTCTCTAGCCTGATTTGCCCAGGGTACAAGAAACACATTGTATTCCGCCAACCTTTATCACCTGGCTCGGTCGCTTCAGGTCAGCGGAAGAAGCGGGCACGTCAAAACAGGACACCCAATCCCGCAAGTCAAAGGCCGAGACCTCCGACTCGGGCCTTGACTTGGCCGCTCAGCGACGTACTCTCAATGTGCATACAAAACTTTGTCCCTGCCAACGAGTTAGGTTCGATGTCCAGTACTTCAAAGCCTTCACAGTCTCGAATATGCGGAGCATGGGTGGAAGTTCTGCCGGGAATCGTCGGGACAGATGGGAGGCATGACGGACCTTTATCCTCCGCCATCAAAGCTCTGGGGATCTCACTGATGGCCAGAGGCCCCAAGGGGCGAGCTCCTGTTCATGAAGCCATTGAAGCGCACTCCTCAGCGCTCAAGGCTGTAGGGTGCCTCATCCCACACGCCAATGAGGATCCGAACAACTATACCGAGATATCTGTAGCCATCATGTGCTTGTTCCTGTCAGAGGTAGGAGATTCTCGGTCTCTATTCGGTCTCTTGTAGGTACCTTTACTCACATAAGACTGTCCCAGAAATTCTTTCCCACATCGAGCTATGCAGCGACAGTCCACGCAAGGGGCATCGGTGAGCTAATTCAACTCCGCCCGCCGCACTTCTACGCATCTGGAACACCCCACAAACTTTTCGTTGGGTTCAGACCAATTCTAGTACGACAGCCCGTATTCATCATCACCTCAGGTCACCTGTGCTGATATCTCAGATTCTCCATGCGTTTGACACTCGGAAATCGACCTTTCTCGGGGCGCCTGAGTGGAAAGAAGAGCCGTTTCGACGTGTAGTCCAAGACCCCCTCCAGGCCCTCTTGAGTGAGGCCTGCGCCATACCCGCTATTTTCGAGATGATTGATCACTGTAACGAAGATAGTGAATCTACCGCCCGCAACGCCGTGGTCCAGTTTGTGGAAGCTATCAAGCGCCTGGAATTTTGGCACAAGTCAGCAAACATGACCATGAGAGACTTTACACGTTTGCAAAAGGTCTCACCAGCCAATACCACCGGCCTCGAATTCCCAAATATCACCGTGGCTAATTCATTGAGTCACTACTGGGCGTTCTGGATTATTTGCGCCACCCAGATACAGCGATTAACAGCGCACCACCCAAATATCTCACAAGATTGTCTTCTGATAGACGGCGAATACCCCGCAACCAAAGCGGTGACCCAGAAGGTTCTCCAGCTATCGTCTTTTATCCTTCAAAGTACAAGCTATTTGATGCGGGAGGACATGAAACTCTACGGCACAGCATCTGCGTTCTTTCCTTTACACATTGCGAGGGGTGCGTTGGAAATGTTTGGAGGCGGTGATGAGGCCATTTGTGAGCAGTTGGCAAGGAACGCTGAGGTTATACGCCAACAAGGATATGAGGATGTGTTATTGCATAGACGGACAACACTTCTCAGTTGACGTTCGGTCAATGATAGACCTCGTCAGCTTTTGTTGGAGCAGACGTATCTGTGGTTACACAGCAAGGACGACAATGGCAGTAAGGACGACAATGGCAGCACGGACGATGACGATGACGACGACGACGACGACGACGACGACGATAGTAACGGTTAAAATGAGATTAAATGATAGGAATGAACAACGCGCTACTCGTCGTACCATAAGTATCTAGCCCGATGGCAAAGCGTTATGCAATATCTTTGCTCTTCACCACAGTGCCGAATGCATCCGCAATTTCAGCCAACGCAATCTTCGTCAACTCCTCAGCATTTGCTCCAGGGATATCGCGGTCACCGACGGCGTCTTCAACAACGATCACGTCCCACCCCTTTTCACTCGCCTGTCGAGCAGTCGTCGAGATACAAACGTGCGCCTGTCGAAGAAAATGGAAAGTTAGTCTCTGGTACAACTTCTCGTCTACAAGTCATCTTTACCATGTATCCAGTCAAAACCACCTTGTTCCTTCCAGTAGCCTTTAGCAAATCTTCCAGGTTTGTACCCGTGAAGGAGCCCGGAAAGTGCTTGGTAACCACACTTTCCCCCTCGAGCGGCTTCAGCTCTGAAAACTCCTCGGCGAGCTCGGTGCCGGGAGTGAAGAGTGGGGCACCGGCCGGCACTTCATGGACGACGTGGATGACCGGAGCCTTTGCGGCGCGGTATCTCTCAAGCAGAGAAGCGATTTTTGCTCGAGATGCTTCCACGTTTGAGACTGCTAGCTTGCCGGTTGCGTACTCGTTTTGAGCGTCGATGATGACCAGGGTGCTGTCGCTCGTGGAGGTTGTAGATGCTGGCACGCCGAGCATGGAACGCATCGATACTGCTGCAGACGCCATGGTGATTTGTTGTTCGCCGCGAAAATTCTGGAAAGAAATCTGAAGAAGGTGTTGTACGAGTGATGATGTGAGCGGATGATGCTGGTAATCGTCTGAGGGCTTGTACTATCGCTGGCTCCTGGGTCATATATCCGTACAGAAAGGTTCCGGGCTTTCGGTGTGTTAGTGTGCAAGGGTTCTCCAGTAGTGGATGGCGCTAGGCCAAGTAAGGCATCATAACCCGCCAAGACAACAGATCCCCAGATGATGGAGAACGATCGAGGGGCCCCAAACGGATGAGAAATGGCCAATCGGAAGCCACCAAAGTCTGCAATGACGCCGGATTAGAGATGTCTTGGCGAATTATGAATCCTATTCTGGTCAAGCGCAGCGGTCTCATGAAGGCATGGAGGAACGCCCGTTTACCGCTACTCGTCCTGCAAATATGATGACAGTCAAGCTCGTGCCTCAACATCGGCCCATCGGCAATGAAAAATTATTGTTTCTAAGCTTGATAATCTCCAGGCTTCTACAACTGACAAATCCTTCCTGTTGATTAGTGATGGAATGTAATCATGATTCCCAGTTGATGCTAAACAAATAGATATTTCAAGGAGTTCAGCATTGAAATGACATAATCTGCTTTCAGTGTAACCGGGAAAATTAGAATCATCAATGATAGCGAAAAGCTTCTTGAGCCTCACTACCTCGTTGTCCACAAACGGCCAGTATCACATTCCCCAGAGCGCATAAACTTACTACTCTGGCAAGACTAAGTCTCACAACATTGTAGTAAAATTGAGAGCCTATGGTATCAACGCAACTTGTCAAAGTCCTTGCCTCAAAACCTTAGGGCTGACGGGTGGCTTGAGATGACGTTAGGTGGGGAGTCCACTGTCAATGTCATTTTGATGAAAGGCATTCGACTTTAGCGTTGTTGCTGTCAAGCCCACATGCCAACCCATGTCAAAAGTGCTATTTATCTCAAGTGTGACTACCCTACCAAATATTGTATGCTTTTGGGTTGGTAACCGGCGTCTTGCATCGATTTGTCAAAGCGTTCACTGCTGAATCATGGTTGCCAGTTGTAAGTCTTGGGTTGGTCAGACGTGAGAAAGCCTTCTTTCCAATCCCCGAGAGGCATCGGAGCTTATACAGCGTATACCCCTTTCATATATAAGGAACACTTTGAAGCGTTTATTCCAACGAACATGAATGAAAACGACATTACAAAATAGCTTCTACCTCCAGTCGCGTCATCTACCAATAGCCCCTCTTCAGACGGTTCAACAATCGTGATCTCCATCAAACCTTTGACAATGTCTTCCAATAACTTCAAGCCTAAAGTGAGCATCACTCACGTTGGAACTGCGACAGCCATCCTTGATATAGATGGCGTGCGCTTCTTGACCGACCCTTTCTTTTCCCCAGCGGGCACCACTTGGGATGTGGGTATCACCATCCTCCAGAACACCGAGGATCCTGCTCTCAAGCTCGATCAGCTTCCTCCCATCGACGCAGTGCTGTTGAGCCACGAAGACCACCCCGACAATCTCGACGAGCTGGGCCGCCGGCTCCTCGACGGCCGACACGTCTTCACGACCATGGACGGGGCCAAGAACCTCGCTCCTCGCCCGGCGGTCGTTGGCATGGAGCCGTGGACAACCGTTGAGAGACGCATCGGCGGAAAGGTCTTCCGCATCACGGCCACCCCGTGCCAGCACCTACCCGGCGGTGAATGCATTGGATTCTTGCTGTCGTCCGACGACTTCGGGGTTGGACCGAACAAGCTGCCGAACGCCATCTACTTTACGGGCGACACGGTCTATATGGACGAGTTGACTACGATTGCCGACAAGTTTCACGTGCCTATTGCCATGATGAATCTCGGTTCCGCCCATGTGCAGTTTCCGGACAGGGACGCACCGCTGCAAATCACCATGGACGGCAAGCAGGCGGCTCGTCTTTTCCGAGAGATCAAGGCAGACTATTTGGTGCCCATGCATTACGACAAGTCGTGGGGTCATTTCACGCAGTTTGAGGAGGGACTGGCCAAGGATTTTAGAGTTGAGGGTGTTGATGGCAAGGTCAGGTGGTTGAAGCCAGGAGATGCAGTTGAAATTATCTGACTGGCAATAACGAACCCCTTAATGTAGTAGCATAGTTTGGAGACATATCCTCATTAATTGGAAGGATTGAACAGAACTTGTAACAAGAATCTAATTGTCTCTCGGTCTCGACAAATGCTGACAACGCTGCGAGTTCGAAACGCGGGTATACATCACGAGGCAAAAATACCAGTAATTCAGAGAAAAAGGAAGAAGAAAAAGAGACACGCTTTAATAACCAATTTTAGATTGTCACCGTATCTTTCACGCTGCAATCCTAATCCCGTATTATTACAACAATGCTAAGTCAAGGTCTGCTTCATCATTAGCCATACCAAGAAAAAGAGTCCATCCGCCTTTCCCCCGTTGAGTAGGGGCTACATCTCTCCATGCTGTGATTCGAACTCAGTCGCTTAGCCTGTCATAGAATAGGCTGGCTGCCGTTTAAAATTTGAGTGTTGACCATACACCAATCCACCACCCAGTCAATTTGGCCTGACGCGTCGACACCTAGACGGGCGCCTGCTGGCTGGTGACAGGAATAGTCTTGCAGGGGGCATATCCTTTCAGCCTCGTACGGTGTGTCACGTATTGAGACATACGGGGAAGGGGAAGGTATAGATTATCAAGTACCTGAGTGTTCTAGTTAGTGGACGAGAACCTCTCGTTATGAGACCTGGTGTCTTTGTGCTAGCTCGGGCCTAATAGTGTCGGCAGACGCTGCAATAGGATAATTATTCGATGTGCCATTGTGTTGAAATAGTTGATTCCTTTTGCCCCTTTATTGGGGGCACGGAAGCGCAGAGTGCTGGTTCGGGCCGCTGCAGAGAGATATGAATTTTGCCTTGGCCTGCATATGAAATCGGTCTCGGTGACCAGCTCATCGCAGTCGGGGCCGTCTGTGCTATTCGTTTGGCGAATTAGACATGAACACAAGATACCACGCATGGCTAGCTGAAAAAGCTGGGGACGTTGTAATTGTCCAATTGGATTACGTTGCAGTCGGCGCGTATGTGCATATGCAATAGCTTCCGTGAACGGCAAGAATGACGGGGATGAGCCCTATTTCGTGCTGCAATAAAACTGTTTGGTGATCTGTTGGACTGCAACAAAATTATGTATGAAAAAGTGGTCAAGATTGAGAATTTCGGGGGGGGGGCGTTACACCTCCCCGCAGGCAGCTTGGTATTCTTTGACTTTCCCTTCCAAACTTCAACAGCCAACAACGAGTGTCACCGTCTTCAATCTTGGTTCACACCACATTTTGGCCAACAAAAATCGCTTGTCGCCATGTGTCTCGCTTGTTTCAAGTTCTGGCACAAGGACAAAACAAGAGATGTCTCCTCAGCTCATTCGGCTCAGCCGTCCAATTCTCTGTCGGCATCCGATTCTCTGTCGGCATCCAAAGCTCTGCCGACAGACAGCCTACAGGAGCGCCTGTGGATTGAGGCATATCATGCCCTTGAGGCCGAGGAAAAAAGTATGGTGGAAGCATACGAAGAACTCCTTGTCCACAGGCTTAAGAATATCAGCGGCGATTCCGGTTTCTTGGGAAGCCCCCAAATCACTCCTGAAACACTGAAAACGCCAGACCAGTTGAAGAGATTTGTCGACGCCGGGCTCGAAGAGTCGAAGAAGATT
Organism: Colletotrichum fioriniae; assembly: GCF_027942845.1. Lineage (NCBI taxonomy): Eukaryota > Fungi > Ascomycota > Sordariomycetes > Glomerellales > Glomerellaceae > Colletotrichum > Colletotrichum fioriniae. The sequence continues at coordinate 467,299 of NW_027076844.1, read as the reverse complement.
GCAGCCGTCAAGAAGAACATTGAGAAATTCAATCAAATCTTTTTGCCAGTAAAAGAAGTGATGAACGTTGTCGTTCTGACGGCTCCGCAGGCCGCTATCCCATGGTCTTGCGTCTCTTTCTCTCTCCAGGTTGGTCGATCTGGCTATTTGAAACTTGATTTATGATCACTAACTTGACCAGATCCTTGCAAACCCTTTGACGGAGTCCAGTATCAACCGTGAAGGCATCACATACGTTTTGTCGACTATGGATTGGTACTGCAATCTCGTTAAGCTTCTTATCGATGGCGAGGATCGGTCGAAGAAGCTCAGAGATGAACTCGAGAAACAAATTGTCGAGCTGTACAAAAAGCTTCTCCTGTACCAAATGAAGAGCGTCTGTCGTTACTACAGGTCTCAGATCCTAGTCTTACTTGGAGATGTCTTCAAAATCGATGACTGGACGGGAGAACTCACTGGTGTTAAGGAAGCCGAGGATCAGGTGCGGGCCAGGCTCGGCCAGTATCAGGACTCGTCGATTTGTGACTCGCTCAAAACCCTGGCTGGTGCCATGCAGCATCAAACCAACCAAATTCAAGATCTGTCATCCTTGACTCAGAGGCAGACTCAAGCGCAACAAGACAGAGACAAGCGCCAGGAAAGGGAAAATTGCCTGATTGACTTCCGTCAGAAAGTTGACCCCCATCACGAAAAGGACCGTATACAGATCGAAAAAGGGGGACTTCTTCGAGATGCTTACTCTTGGGTCCTGGATCACGAAAGTTACCAGAGATGGCACAAGGAAACTCGTCACAAGATACTATGGATCAAAGGCGATCCGGGTAAGGGGAAAACCATGCTCTTATGCGGCATCATCGACGAACTAGAGACGGACCCTACTCACACCCTATCATATTTCTTCTGTCAAGCCACCGAGACGACACTCAACAGTGCCACTGCTGTGCTACGAGGGCTTATCTATGGACTTGCAAAGAGATATCCGCAGGTCGATCGGTATATCTACGAAAAATACAAAGATGGCGGCGGAAAGGCGGCATTTGAAGGAGATAGCGCATGGGGAGTGATGTGTGGTATTCTGAAAGCCATACTGGACGATCCAATGATGAATGGTGTGCTGTTGATCGTGGATGCTCTCGACGAATGCGTGGAAGGTCGCCAGAAGCTTTTGGATTTCATTTGCGAGAGATCAAACGATTCTCGTGCCAAGTGGATCGTGTCAAGCCGCAATTGGCTGGAAATCGAGACAAACCTCGAGAGGATTACGGAACGCACGTCAGCACTGTCCCTGGAGTTGAACAGAGATCTCGTTGCCCATGCTGTTCGCACGTACATTCGAAGAAGGGTAGACAAGCTTGCTGAGAAACAACCTTACCATGATGACCTCGAACTCCGCAACCATGTCCAACAGTACCTCAACGAAAATTCGAGCGACACATTCTTATGGGTGGCGTTGGTCTGCGATGCGCTTCGCCAAGACAACATCCTAAGACGAGCCCACGTCATCGGACCGAAAGGGGTTCTGCAAACGTTCCCTAAAGGGCTCGACAAGCTATACAAGCGCATGTTCCAGTACATTTCTGGTACGATGGATGCAGATCTATGCAAAGATGTTTTGGCCGTCACTTCGATACTGGAACGCTCTGTCACATCTCTTGAACTTTCCTCCATCATGGGGCTGTCGCAACATTTCGACGGTCAAGTTGAGACTTTGCAAGATGCTGTGCGATGTTGTGGTTCTTTCTTGAGTCTTCGGGATGGAACTGTCTATTTCGTGCACCAGTCAGCCCAAGACTTTCTACTCAACAAGGAGGAGGACGCCTTTGACTCTATATTCCCGGACGGAGTCGAGAGCGTGCATTGGGCCGTAGGTTTGAGATCGATGGATGCCATCTCCAAGGTCATACACCGCAACATCTATGAGCTACAAGATGGATGCATGGCCCGAAAGGATATCGTCGGGCCTAAACCGAATCTCTTGGCCTCTGTTGCATATTCTTGCGCTTATTGGATGAAACATCTGGGAGAATCAAACACTGCGAGTTACATCAAAGACCCTAAGGCTGTCAATGAGTTTCTTCGAACCAAGTTTCTTTACTGGCTCGAGGCCCTCGCTCTCCTCGGTGAGCTGTCGCAAGCAGTCCAAGGCATACAGAGGCTTCAGAGTGTGATTGTGAGTCAGACTGCAATTTTTGATGACATAGGTTCCCAAGCTAATCGCATATCAGAGAGCAAAGCCAAGCTTGAAAGACCAAAGTCTAGCAGACCTAGTCCATGATGCAAACCGCTTTCTCCTAGACCATAAAGAAATGATCGCCGAGTTTCCTCTGCAGGTTTACAGTTCAGCTTTGTTATTCAGCCCTGAACAGAGTGTTATCAGAAAGCTCTTCTTGAAAGATCACGCGCCCGAATGGATTTCGATAAAGCCAGGCTTAGACACGATGTGGGATATGCGCCTGCAGTCGCTCCTCGGGCATGAAGATATTGTCAAAACTATGGTATACTCACCAGACGGCCAATGGATTATTTCTGGCTCTGAAGATGGAGTTGTTAAGCTCTGGCGAGCAGATAGTGGAAATTGTGAACACACATACAGTGGTTTCGGCGAAGAACTTTGCAGCTGGTCCAACAAAATCAAGAAAGCCGGTGTGCAGTCAGTGGCCTTTTCAGGAGACAGTCAAAAGTTTACCGCCGCGTCCGGCAACGAAGTCATTAAGGTCTGGGATCTAAAGACCAATCAAGTCGAGATTTTCAGAGGCCACGAAGAGACGTCAGTGGTCACGACGATGGCCATATCGCCGGACGGCCGCACTTTTGCGTACGGTCTGGAAAGCGGATTGATTCATGTTTGGAGCATGTACAAGGAAGTCCCTACGCACAAATTCAGGGCTGACACCGGGAAAATAAGCTTGTTAAGCTTCACGACAGACGGCCGATGGCTTGCTTCAGTATCTTCTTATGGATCCGGTCACCCCAAGATCTGGAATACTTCGACAGGGGAGTGTAAGAAAGAGATCAGACATTGGTGTTATAAGTTTATGGCGATTTCGGGTGACGGACAATTGATCGCGTTTGCGACTCACCATGTTTTCGTTTGTGACACAAATTCTGGCCAGCTGATTTGGACACTCGAATGCGACTCCGAACCCGGTAACGTGAAATATGGCTCACTTCCCGAGTCCTTCAATTTCTCAAAAGATGGAATGCTTCTAGCGGCTTCGTTCTTCCATTGCATCCGCGTATGGAACATGGCAACGGGCGATCTTACCTGGAAGACCTCACGTTGTGAGCCTATTATCAGATCGTTGGCATTCTCCCCGGACAGCGAGAGACTTGTGACAGCATGTTTTGATCGAGCCATCAAAGTATGGGATCTAACAAAAGGCAACAAAAGTATGGCTGATGATCATTTTGCCAGAAGTCTGTGCTACTCTGATGAACATCATTTTGCAGTCTGCTATCCCGGCTGTCGGGAGATCGCAACTTGGAGCACGTCAACCGCAAATGATCTGAAAGTACAGAAGTTTCATGCGGACAGGGTGTCTGTTATTGCCATGTCCAAGGATCATCAACTTCTTGCGTCAGCTTCTTCTAGGGGCCAGGTTATTGTATGGGAGACGAAAACCGGTGCCCATACACAAATATTTGGCGAAGATTCAGCGGATGCTAAAGGAGGTAACACAACCGGCGACATAGATGACGAAACTGACGGCTATATGAAACAAATAACGTCCTTGGCCTTTCGAAACAGCTCTCAGCTTGCCTGTGGAAGTTGAGAGACAATCAGAATCTTGAACACATCTGATGGTACAACCGCGCAAGCAAACCACGAAGCTTGCAAGTTTGTTGAGCTCATGGAATTCTCGACAGATGGCCAGTGGCTCGCCTATACGTCTTATGATCACGGCCGTGTTAATGTGTCCGGTTTCAGTGTTTGGAATATGGCTACTGAAGCACTTTTTTCGCTAGTCCCTCCGAAATTATTGCATGGACACGTCCAGTCGCTGAGCTTTTTCACAGATGGTCAGCTGCTTGTATCAGCTTCGCAGAGGGAGGATATATATCTGTGGGATGTGACAACTGGCCACTGTATACGTCACTTAGAACTTTACGGGGCTACCGCTATTCTGGCATCTTTTGATGCAGGCATCAAAAGGCGCCTGAACACCCAATTTGGCTTCCTGACCATCGAGGATTCAGGGCCAGGCCGCCTGGGCCTTGGCAACTTGGATGCAAACATCTGTGGAGATGCCGGAGCAGCGGCCCAGGGCCTCGAAAAAGCAACATGTGCAGAAAGTTCGGGAGAAAGTTCGTTGCCACCTTTTTTGCGGGTATGGTTTCAGCTTCGAGTTCGACTGGCTCGTACTAGATGGACGTCGATTGCTTCGGATTCCGCCGGACTACAGAGGAAATACTTTGAGCGAAATGACGCCGATTATCAATCAGTCAGCACTCATATGGATTAGCTGGACAGGAAGATTAGTACGATTGTACTTTCCATCACGACACTAGACTTCGAGGGCATTTTGGCGAGGCAATATCCCGTTACTATATGGAATTGAAGCCAATCAGAAATGAAAGGATCGAATGATTTCGCAAAATCGTGACAGTGAATGATAGTGTAGACATTGCAATCGCATCCACTACCGCGAGCATCTCAAGAATTAAGGCGACATAGAGCCATTGGTAAAGTCCGGTACGGTAAAGTAGGAATAGAGCACCAGCCATCTCGACATGGGGAAGACCCCTGGATGTTTCTCCCCCCTTACCTAAGATACCTAAAGCAGTCAAATATCGTTGAGGAATACCGGATCTAACTATCTCTTCGATAGCAGTTCAAAAGGGGAAGATAGCACGGCTGACCATTGGTATCGCATCGAGTGCAGAATAGCGTCAGTACATCGCTGCTTAGGGCATTCACGAATTATGTTTTCTTCTTTATTATTACTTCGTACTATGCGTCTTAAATCCTTCCGATGCACCCAATTAACAACATTCAAAAGGGATCAGCGTTAGAGAAGATCGGAGACATATGTACTAACTCCATTTCGTACTCGATGGCATAGGCTACCCGAGTAAGCACCTAGGTAAGATAACCTTTCACCCCATGTGGCGCCCCTCACACCCGAAGTAGAACCCAAGATACGTTTTCTCCCCTTTATTCTTCCAATGAATGAGTTTCTCAAATAGGAACCCTGGCCGGCATCGATCTCAACACAACATCAGGCAGCATAATACCACCAGTAGGTAGCTTCGGCGCAGCCTGCCGATGGCGCTTCTGAGACAACATAAAGTAACACCAAAACACGAAAACGCCCAGAGAGACGATCCGTACCACCTATTCGCATGCTTCAATTGACCGAGAAGAAGTCAATATCCCACTCAAGGGCGTGGATTTCCAACCTGGAGCCAATTCGCCAGCGGACGAGACGAAAATCGAGATCCAAGTCACATACCGTCGAGCGACAGGAAGCCACACACTCGCCATCGCGTGCCACATCACACAGGATCAACGGATAGCACTCATTTATACGGAAAACTATCCAACAGCATCTCAACCGCATCATTCACAGCAAAACAAGAGACGTCGTCAAAGGCGGCTCTGTTCACGACGTCGAACGGGCGTGGGGGTTGATGAGAACGTCAGCGCCCTATAGGATGGCGTGCGCGGGGTGGGTGGGGCACGCCGCCAGGGACCATGGCACACCCTTGTCTCTGGCCGTTAAAGAGTCTCATTTTGAGAATGAAACATTTGATATCGACAAATGCCAATGTAGAATGCCGCTAAATCACAATCCCATCGAGTTTCGAGTGGCAAATGTCCAGGTGGCCACCTTGTTGGACAGCGCAAAGTATCGTGTTGATAGGCAATCATGGCGGTGTGTGGTTGCCACCACGTCCTGTGATAGGCGGAGATCAGCGCCGTTGGGCGTTTCCCAGACCGGAAAACTCCTGGAACCCGGGGGGGAAACACAACAAAACATAAACAACCGGGTGGCTAACTCTTCTAGCGTTCGCCACAAGCGTTTCCCTCCAGGTAACCAGCTTGTGACTCAAGACTGTTGATCTCTACACGTGTGAAAGGCAAAGATAGTCAAAGAGCGTTGTTAGTGACCGAGTGCCACCCACCCCACTCCCCACGGCTTCACACCCCTCCAAGGATTCCAAACGGGAACTAGCGCAAGTTCCCATGAGGAACCCTGTCGTGGGGCCAGCCGGAAGATGATGCCTGCAGATGGGGATGCGGGGCGGCGAAGAACAGATTCAACGTCGCTGAAAGGGGGGTTATTTGATGATATTTTGGGTTGAAGGAGCGGTTCGAGAGAAGGAGAAGAGGGAGGGAACTGTGAAGAAGCAGCCATCGAGGTGGGAGCAATGCACTTGGTGGGAGGACAGGTTGGTCGAAAAAGTCGGTGGAGTTGGATGGCGGCCCAGCACTCGTGTTGGGACTTGGGAAGAGGATGGAGGTTCGGCGAGCTTGTTACCGAGGACTGTCCGTACGAAGAAGGATAAGCGGTAAATGCATTTAAGCCGTGTTCTGGGATTCTCTAGCGGCGTTGCATGTGGGCGGTGGAGAACTAAACACGGAGCGTAGCGGTGGGTACGGGCTTGCGGGCGGCGCTAACGATCGTGGTGGTGCGTGTCACTCGAGTTGAGCTGCGAAAAGCATAATTCCATGCTGGCGTGAGAATGAGATACCTTAGCTCAGATGTGAGATAAGCTTGCAGGCAAGGCTAAGGTATCAAGGCGCGAGGGCGAGGACCGTTATCTCGCAGCCCGCGACTAGAAGTGAGGCCGTTGGAACCTTGGGTTGGCCTCTCTGTCTCTGCCACCGAGCAGGACGCATACAGGCACGCAGGCACGCAGGGTGCACTGCAGCTGTTGTTGATGAAAGAGGTGCAGCTTGGGAGATTTGACGAGCGTCGCGTCGCATCGGCTTCGAAACGGTGTGCAGCGAGCAGCTGTCAGACCCGGCCTGAGTGTGCTACTTCATACTCCGTACGGATAAAAGAGAATGTTGATGCGGAGAGGAGAGCAGGGCAGGGCAAAGGCAGGGCAGCTGCGTGGTGCTTCCTTGCCTGTCAACAAATGCATCGACGGGGACTGGGGGACGACCGAGGTCGGCGCTGGGATTGATTGCGCTAAGAAGGCCTGCAAAGTGGATGGACGGGCTTGCGAGTTGCGACCTTGTGCTGGCCCTGGTTCGACTGCCGCTCGTCCACTTTCTGTGTTGCTATTTGCTTTATCCGTACGGAATAGGTATCCGTAGTGCGCGATCGTTTTGAAGCTGGGGCCAGGCTTGACTGGAGATGGCTTCTGTTCAAGATCTGCTACGTTTTGGACCGATCGCTTCACTTGTGAGTCCTGGGCCTCGGGCGACCTGAACCTTGAAAGGTTCCACAACATCGTCATAGCTATGGCCCTCGCACACCGCATCTTGTCAAAAAACGACTGTAAGAGGGCTACCCAAGAGTCACTGTCCTTGGAATGGGAAATTGAACCAGTGTGAAGGGGCGGTTCTGCTCGTCCCCAGCCATAAAGTCAAGCAGCAGGCGAGTGGTGGTGGGTGGCATAGCGCTTTAGACTCGTAACAAAAATGACAAAAATGGAATTGGTGGTTGTCAGGCGACGTGGTCTTCTTCGATGCTCCATGTGGGTTCGCAACAATGGTCCGGTGTCATCTGAAGTGCGCACATGCTGAGTCGCAGTAGCGCATAGCAAACTCCAGAAGTGGTTGTCGAGGTTGCTGCCCAGGAGATTTGGACGATGCAGTCAATGGTGGCGGAGAAGAAGGAGGAAGAGGACTGCGAAAGACGGCCAAGGTGGGAACTCTGAGAGTTGACGGGAGTCGGGACGTGCTGGTGCGGCGAGCCTTTGGTCCAATGAAGAGGTCCAATGACTAACGAACTCGCATACAAGGATGCGGCGCACGCTAGACGATGAGAATAGCTGGGGCTTCACACAGTGCAGAGAACTTCGTCCCAATCAGCCGTCCCAAGTGTGTCGGAGCCGCCAGCCAATAGCACCAGCACCCATGGCAGAATTGGGCCATGAATTGGAGCAAGGAGCAAGGAGCAAGGAAAGTCGTGAGAGAGAGTGGGCGACAGCGGGCAGGCATCGGCAGGGCATGTAATTTCGCTGCGCAGACGAAGCCGCCCTTGGTGCTTCAATAGACACTCTGGACCGGCCCAAAACTGATGATCCGTGGAGCTCTCAAGGCTCTTGTCGGTCGATGCTGGTCGTGTCATGCAGTATCTTGTGTGCTTGTTGCAATCCTTGCGGTGAAATCGTTACATTCGGCCAGGGGGACTGGAAACCAGACCCGGCACTCGCGTGGGACAATCGGTAGTCGTCCGCTGGTGACGGGTTTCGGTGACGTTGACCAAAAGAATTTGACTGTTAATGGTGACCGCCGCGGACTGACATGGAGAGAGGCAGGAAAATGTAAGGCGTGCATTGGGGTTGGTTGTTGGAGGATGAGCCGGGTTGTTTTCGGTGAAGATGAATTTCCTTTTTTGAGTGAGGCTATGGTGGTTTCGAGAACTAACAACTCATCATCCAATGTTTGGATGGAGGGAGGGGTGCAATGTCAATGACTGGCGGCCGGCAATAGTATGCGGAGTGTCAATAAGGTAGGCGCAGATTGCTTTCTTAGTTGCAGGTGGCAGTAAGTTTGGAAGATCCTTGAAGCAAGCGTGCGTGTGATGTGGTAGTGGTGGTGGTGGTGGTGGTGGTGGTGGTGCTGCTGCTGCTGCTGGCGGCGGTGGTTAGTTGGATTGGAGACAAGAAGGAAATGGAAAGGAAGCCGCCGCAAGTGTCTAGTTCGCGCTACTTCCATCCGACGAGCCGAAGACCGACAGCCGGGCTTCTTTCCTCCACCTTGATGTATCGCACTTCACCTTGATCACCCGCCGTCAAGTCAGAACGAGCAAGAAAACCCACCACACACGACACACTCCCGTCTGAGTCTCTCACACGACACGACAATCGACGAACGAGCTACTGCATCGACAAGGAATCGTAGTGCAACTTCCAAGCGGATATTCCTCTAGAGCCCGTGCGCTCAGCACCCTGGACTCTGGAGCAGTGTGGTGGAGAGAACATGATAACTTGGGAACTTGCAACGAGAAACTGACGGGAGAAAGAGAAACTCTGAGAGAGAAAAACAAAAAAGGGACGCTAAACTAGCGCAAGATCCATCCCCCGTCACCTGCATGGAGTATCCGTAGTCCTCAGCGGTAGCGGCAGCGGCAGCGCCACTTATGCAACTATCCCAGGCCGAAATCCGCTCTCTCCCCGCATATCTGCATACCCTATCCGTACTACTAGGTACGCAGTAGACTGAGAGTCTGAGGTGCGGTACCCTGGCGCATGAGCTGCGTGAGGTGCATCGTTCAGTCCGTGCAGGCGCAGTCCATCAGTCGAAAGCTTCCCCCTCCATGGCTCCTTCCCTGTCGTCGCGCGGCCAGACTTGCTGCTTTCCTCGGATGCCGTCGGTCTGGAAACCGCAATTCCCCCTGTTCTCTCCACCTGCCTGTCTCTTGCAGTCTTGCGATCCTTGCAACCCGGAGCACACAGGCTGCACTCCATCCATCCCACTTGAGCAGAGAGCCCCGCCACACTGTGTCACTGTGTGCTGAAGGAAGGGGACGGTGTAAGTCGGTCGTATCAGACGAGGAAAGAGAGCGAGACGGGACGACAAAAAAAAAAAAAAAACATCTCGCTCACGCCGCCCGTCATATGCATTCCTCCCACCAGTGACCAAGCCCAACCTAACACTCCCGCAACTCACTCATCCCACCGTGCAACTCTACTGCATCCGCCGGCTTCCTCTCCCGCTTGCATCCGCCAGTCTTCTTTTCTTCTAGCTCCATCTGGCACTCCGGGTTGCTGCAAGCGCTTGTTTCCACCCTCCCACCCTGCAAGACTTGGGAGAAGACCGTTATCGTACACGGATCCACGTCCAAGAACCAATATTTACCTCCCCTCCTCTCCTGCTTCCGCTCTTTGCCAACATTCCTCTTCTCTCTCCCTCGACAACATCTCTTCTGAAGACGGACGAAATATCTTCTTGTGTAGTCGCATCCTACAAGACGTCACCGCCGCCGGCCAGGACAGGAGGAAACGTGTATAAGCGTACACGCATCCCGACATTTCATTCTTCAAGTTTCCTACGTTCCAGTAGATTCTTCGTTGAGTGTTCTGTCGCATCGTAAGACTTGAACCAAGTCGAGAGACAATGGCCCTAACCATGCAGAAAAGTCCTCGCAACCCAGACGACTTTCCCACCATTCAGCTCTTCCTCCTTGGTACGTTCATCCACCACTGCATTCCCTCCTACCATAACCACATTCCTTTACCTGGCATTCTCTGTCTTGCCGCGTTCCAACCAAATACACACCCGGCACCATCTCTCCTCTTCAGCCACGCATACTAACGCCACCTCTTCAGCGATCGTTCGTCTCGCCGAGCCCATCGCACTCACCTCCATCTTCCCCTACGCCTGGGCCCTCGTCAAGAGATTCGAAATCGGCAACGCTGAAGATGCATCCTTCTACGCCGGCCTCCTCATCTCCTCCTTCTCCCTCGCGGAGGCCCTGATGGGCATGTACTGGGGCGGTCTCTCTGACCGTATCGGAAGAAAACCCGTACTTCTCCTGGGATGCGTCGGCACCATGTTCAGCATGGTCATGGTCGGCTTCGCCTCCAACATCTGGATTGCTCTGGCTGGCAGAGCCATCGGCGGTCTTCTTAACGGCAACATCGGCGTCATCCAGACCATGGTTGGTGAATTGGTCACCAAGCCTGAGCATGAGCGTAAGAATCCTCTCTTCTGACCACCAAGCTTCGCATTGTGCTAATTCTGTAGCCCGCGCTTTCTCGGTTATGCCCTTCGTGTGGTCCATTGGCACAATCATCGGTCCCTTCATCGGCGGTACCTTTGCCGACCCCCACGACGCCTTTCCCAGCATCTTCCCCGTCGACGGCATGTTCTACCGCTACCCGTACCTCCTGCCCAACCTCGTCTGCGCCGGCCTGTTGCTCGTCAGCATCATCCTAGGTTACTTCCTCCTCGAGGAGACTCACCCCGACATGCAGCCTCGCGTCTTCATGCCCGACGACACGTACGCTTCCGAGGAGACTCCTTTGCTGGAGACTTCGGATGCCATGAAGAGACCTGCCGTCGACCTGAGAGATGACAACTACGGAACCGTCCGAGGTCGCAGCGCCCAGACCCCCGCGAAGAAGGCCGACCAGTCCTACAATATCTACACCAAGCCCATCATGTCGCTGATTCTCGCGCTCTGCATCTTCACATACCACTCAATGACCTATGACCATCTCTTGCCCATCTTCTTCGAGGACGACCGCGCCACTTCCCCGATCACCGTTCTTACAGATGCTTCGAGCCCCTTCTACACCCCTGGCGGCTTGGGTCTCTCACTCCGCGCAGTAGGCATGATCATGGCTGTGAACGGTGTCATTGCGCTCTTCGTGCAGGCCGTCATCTTCCCATTCGCCGCTGAGAAGTTTGGTGTTTACCGGCTCTTCATCATCGTCACCGTCCTCCACCCGATCGCCTACGTCATGGTCCCGAGCCTGCTGTTCCTCCCCGAGTCGCTTGTGTACGCCGGAATCTACTTCTGTTTGGCTGTTCGCAACGTCCTTTCCATCATCTTGTACCCTCTGCTTCTCATCTTGATCAAGGAGGTTACTCCCACTCCCAAGGCCCTGGGCAAGGTCAACGGTCTCGCCGCCAGCGCCGCTGCTGGCTTCCGCATGATCGCCCCGCCCGTTGCCGGATGGCTGTACACTTTCGGAAGCAAGGTCGATTGCACGGCTTTGGCATGGTATGGCAGTGCCGTTGTTGCAGTCATTGGTGCTATTCAGTGCTTCTCTGTGAAGCGTGAGCGCAAGTTGGATGTGAGCGAGGAGGATGCCCAGCCTTGCCTGCAGAAGAAGGAGTCCCGAGTCAGCATCAGGGAGGTGTTCTCGGATGAGGAATGAATGTGTTGTCAGATGAATGTGACGAATATGGTCCGAGCGGGGAGATTTCACGAAACGGAGTTCAAAAAATATTTCACGACCCAACCAAAGCATGAGAAAGGGCTATAGAAGGGGAGTTTTATTGCTTTTTTCGGTCAAAACAGTACGGCGTCACGGATACGGGCTCGAACTTTGGGAGTTGGTGTCATCCATGAGTGTCGGATAGACTAGAGACGATTTTTGGTCTTTCACGAGCAAGGAGTTCTGTTGCATTTATTCGGCGTTGGGAGCGGTTCTTACTTGGTCATTTACCATAACTAGTTAATCGCTCTAATAGAACTGAAGTCATTTTCATGAAGTTGGTATTCCCACTTGAATGTGAATGAGCTGGGTGTTGCCTATAAGTCCTAGTCCAAGAGATCGTGTGATGTGATATCTCAAACCAACCGTTAGCTGCGATTAATTGTTTCGCGCCATTTGTCTTGCCCTCAAGTGAGGTTGAAGAGTCAGAATTCCACGAGGTTCGCAGCTCCTCCATGAACTCCAGAATTTGGAAGATCTGCCCAATGAAAATCGCCACCGCAAAAACCACACACACAAACTCAACTCACCTCTAAATTTTTCGCTCAATCACAGGCTCACAAACAACAAGCGAACAAATCTCATGTGAGACTCATCAAACTCACATCACAACCTGCAACTCATTCAGCTGAGACCAACCATTTCAATCCGTACTCTCAGGCAGTTTGCGACTTAAACATTGCAGACAAATCAAGAAGCAGAAAACACTCAGCAACAATCAAACCGCCGAAAGAAAGAAAAAAAAAGCGGGGACCACGTCCGCAATCCGCAATTCGCAACAATGGTCCAAATGGAAGAAATCACAGACCAAATGGCCGACGCCATGATCGCCGAAGTCCAGCGCCGCGACGCAGAGCAAGCTGCGGCAGCGCAAGCTGCGGCAGCCGCTATCCCAGGCGCAGCAAAAGGCGCCGCCCTCCCGCCCGGCCACGCCCTGCTCAGCGGCAAGACGGCCGACGAGGTCCTGGCCGACCTGAACAAGTCCCCGCTCTTCATGACCTCGCTCGAGGAGAACGACGATGTCGCGGCGCTGCAGGCGCTCGCGTACGAGGGTACGGCGAGGGAGAATGGAGAAGAGTTCAAGGAGCGCGGGAACGAGTGTTTTAAGGCCAAGATGTATGCTGACGCGAAGGAGTTTTATGGCAAGGGGATTGAGATTTTGGCGGTGGAGGAGAAGAGGAGGGCGAAGGGGGAAAAGACTTTTCATACGGAGAAGGCCAAGGTTGAGGGTGAGAGCGCAGCAGAGGAGGAAGAAGAAGAAGAAGAAAGAGATATCGAGGTTGAGGACGACGAGGAAGAAATCGCCAAGCAGAAATCCGTCCTGGAATCGCTGTACGTCAACCGCGCGGCGTGCCACCTCGAGCTCGGCAATTTCAGATCGTGCTGGACGGACTGCGGCCTCGCGTTGCGTCTGAACCCGAAGAACCTGAAAGCCTACTACCGCTCCGCCCGCGCTTTACTGAAAGTAGACCGCATCGCGGAAGCCGACGACGCGTGCGCGCGCGGTCTGGCGCTGGACGAGGGGAATAAACCCTTACAAGCCGTGGCGCGGGATATCATCAAGGCGGCGGAGCGGGCCGACGCCAAGACCAAACGAGAGCAGGAGCGCAAGGCGGGCGAGAGGAGGCGGGAGATGCTGTTGAAGGCCGCGCTTGCTGCGCGAGGAATCAAGCACAGAGTGACGGAGCAGCCGCCCGAGATGGAGGACGCGCGGATGAGGCTCGTGCCTGATGAGGAGGATCCGGCGAGTAGTCTGAGTTTCCCCGCGGTGCTGTTGTACCCCCTGCAGATGGAGAGCGATTTCGTCAAGGCGTTTAACGAGCAGGAGTGTGTGGGGGATCATTTGGGGTATATCCTGCCGCTGCCGTGGGATCAGAAGGGGGGAGTATGCTAGCCCGGCGGCGGTGGAGTGTTACATGGAGACGGCGGCGGGCGGGTTGGTGAAGGTTGGCAAGAAGGCTTCGCTGTTGAAGATTTTGAGCGGTGGGAATGTGGAGGTTGTGGATGGGATTGTGAGGGTGTATGTTGTCCCTGTGGCGAGGGCCAAGGGGTGGGTTGAGGAGTTTAAGGTGAAGAAGGCTGCGGAGAAGAGGTAGTTTGTTGGTTTTAGCTTAAGGGGGTTGAGGAGGTCAAGCCTGGAGTTGACCGGATTGGATGATTGACATGTTTAGAGGAGAAGAATCTACAGCATGATTGTTACGACTGCGAGCAATGAAACTGACGATTGGGCATGTTGACTACTTTATTAAATGCTTTTGAAATTTCACCAAACACCGGACCTAACGCTCGACTTTTTACACATAAAGCTGGATGGAAGAAGACAAGACACTTGACAAGTTGATTTGTTCCATCCGCAAACATTATCTGGGCACCCAAAAAAAAAAAAAAAAACAGAAATACATAGTGAGTGCGCGAGCAAAGAACATGGGAATCTAGAATACGTTCAAGTCGTTCGAGTCGTCCATCACTTCCCCTCCCATTCCCCGTCTATCCCGCTCAACTGCCCCTCAATAGTTCAAGCGGACGTAGCCCGTCGTCGCTTGCTGCGGTGCAAATCGGAGCTGTCCAAGTCGCTCTGGTAACCAGACTCCTTGCGAGACGCTGTCTTGAGCGTCATGAGGCCCAGCGCGGCATTCTGCTCGGCAATCTCGGCGTCAGACTCTTCTTCCCTCCGCCGCGTGTCAGACTGAAAGCTCAGTGCGGGGCTGCTGACATGGATACTGTCGCCGCCGGTGCTGTCACGGCCGCCGTCACTGTCTTCATGATTGACGGGACGCTTTTGCGACCACGCTGGACGAGGGGTCGGCGTGTGCCTGCTGTTCAGGGGCGTGAAGCGGGGACGGCGCTGAGGTACGGATGAGGTGTGTGGGCTGTGCGGTAGATGTCGTCGGCCAAGCGGTACGGCTCGGGAGGATTTGCAGCCACCCATCCAGACGTCGGCGGCTGCGAGTGTCGTGCCGGAGTCTGATGATACCCGTAGCTATAGCCGACGCCGTCTGAGCTGTTGCTGGACGCCGAATCCGGGCACGAGCGGGTTCCGCCCTCCCCGTCAGTATCGCTGTACGGGCTCATGAGACGAGTTGTGTTAAGTCGGAGTCTTCTGTCGTCGCGAAGAGGTCGCATGGGTCTTCGTTCAATGTTGGGCATGTGCCCGAGGGTAATAGGAGGGAGAGCGCGACGTTGTACTTTCCGTGACCTGTCGGCGTCTTTGATGGCATCTTCGACGATTCGATGGTCAATCACCATGCGTTGGTACTCTGGCGAGCCCGGCGGGACGCACATGGATGGGAACGACGGGCCAAAGATGGGAATAAGGGCTCCGGCGATGTTATGGCAGAACGTGGCACATACTGCTCTGGCACACTCATATGGCATCCAGTACCCTGAAACAATTAGCTTCCAAACCTGGTAATTGGAGACGTATCGACCTACCTTGAGCTGCTATTGCGCCTCCCGTGATGCTGTGCGTGATGTCCTTGAGACCAGGGTTGAGGCTCAACATCTTTGCCGGAACAGTCTGTACCTATCAGTAGAGTTCCCATCTTAGAGTTTATGAGTCCTACCTTGGAATACTTGCAACACTTGAAGAAGGGAGTCATGCGGACGAGACCGACGTTGTAGTCCCACATGACAGTGAAATCGTTGTCCTCTCCGGGCACTTTGAACTCATACTTGAAAACTAGACAATTCGGTCAGGAAAGGCAGCCAGCAAATCTCGAGATTTAAATCACGAACCTTCAAAGCTTTCCCGCCCTGTCTTCTCGAAGAAGTCCTTCTTCCCGCTGTTGTATGGAATATGGGCACATGACTCCTGGATACGACCAAATGGCGAGACACGAAAGCGGTGTACCTCGCGGCGGGATATATCTTCCAAGTTCTCAAATGGGTAGTATTTGATGACTCCACGCGGCTTGTACTTGGATACTGGAGACGGATCGTTGGACATCTTGAGCTTCGGAGCGACAGGTCTGTCAAGATACGGTGACGGAGCTCTGTCTGAGTAGCAGGTTCCCGGCGAGGACATTGCAGGACTTGGGAGGAACCGAGGGGCAGGAAGCGGCCCTGGAGGCGACGGGTTAAGAAGAGAAGATACGGAAAGCATCTTGCCGGCTGTTTATCGGTAGGAGATGTCTCGAAGGTGGTGCTATGCTGCGGTGCGGACAGGACCTTGGTGAACCGGCGTAGGCGAACCTGTTCCTAAAAAGAGGGGGGGACGATGGAAGACTTAAGACAAGTCCTGCAGCAATAGCGAGACCAGGTGTAGAGGTAATGGGCTGCTAGGTCTTTGGCAGTCGGCAAACACTTGATGTCTTCGTTCTGGGGGTTGGCGGCTCAACATCCACGGGCGTGCAGCACGTTGGCAAAGTTTTCCAGGACAAGGGGGTTCGAGATTGTCGCTTTTCTTGGAGACACGTTCAATTCTGCAACGGATCCTGCACTCCAGTACGGGGCTCGGGGCTTCTCCTTGAATTTCGGCGCTCTCGGTGCAGATTTCTTTGTTGCGGTGTCTTGGAATCGACCTCTTAGCATTGAGGTCTCCGTTTGTGACCGGCCACCGCTCTTTCTTCTGCCTTATCGAGGTGAGGCTACAAAATGATAGATGACGGGTAGGATGGTGGAAGTAGGAGGCACCGAGAGTACAGAGTGAAGGCGGTCTAATATGTTTCCCTTGGGAGAGAACTCACGAGACAAAGTCTAATGAAGTGAGGTTACTATTCATGCCTGTGTGGTGGTCGCAAGTTACCGCATGTGTCGTCTCGATGTTGAAGAACCGGGTAAGCCAAACGGCTCCGGGGAAGCTTCCATGCAGGAGGATCCGCAAGCCAGCCCAACTTGGGGAAATCTCACCAAAGGAGCCAAGCTGCGGGCCTGTCATGTGCTAACACTAGAGGTATCTGAGCTACTGGGCCATACTGGAGAGGCCTACTTGGAGGAGACCAAGATCGAAGCTAGGCAGGTTTCATCAGATATCACCAGCTCAAACATTTGGTCCGTTGAGAGGCTTCACAGAAGAATGTGGAGCTCATCCGCCAAAACCCTAGAGTCATTGGACAAGTTTGCAAGCGCAAATACAGCAGACGCTCCCGCAAATACCAAACAGGTATGGGTACCGTTTTTCTGGGGGCGCACGGGGGTGGGATTTGCAGAGCGGGTTCGCGGATAGGTGCATAAAGTGCCATCTGGTCATTGACTCTAACAGCTTGTTCGAGATGGTGGAACAAGGCTGGCTACCCTGCAGCGTTGAAGATCTCAGGGTAATGTAAACCTGACTCGGCACGCGTGGCCGCGGCTCTGAAGAACAGAAAAGAACCAGAGTACATACCAAAGACGTCCAGTTGCGATTTGCCATGACTGATAGCCTTCGCGGTAGCGGCCCATCGTGAGTCCTGGACGATTTCTCTTCGAATGACACGTTATCCTATGCGAGAGCGTGGACGTTGGCCTCTCGTCAGACCGCCAAAACCGGATCATCTTCTTTGTGACCTGGCTATGTGCATATCCGTAGGCAGACCAGTGATTTGCTGAGATAATCCTAGTTTCTTCGAGAGAAGCATGATCCGTATCATGCTTTTGTGTGGCTCCTCTTGAAGGGGGTGGCTGCAGCTGTCACCAGAAAGCTCCTTGTTCCCCAACGAGCTTGTCTGCGTACAAGCACGAAGAAAATGTCCGATGGGAAGCACAAGAGTACGGTCTATCTTGGGGTACTACCCCTAAGATGGCGTAGCGGGCCCATCGGCTGAAGTCTTCCTTCCGACAGTGGTATTGACCAGACGGCGGAGACCTTTGTTCGAACAGGTCGTCAGTCAAGCGCGATCGTCCTCGTGGGATCAGTCGTGGACATATCCGACTCGTCTTGACACCTTTCGTTGGGTTACTGAAGTGATGCTACGAATGGCAGTATTCACGAATCCACAGCATTTCGAGAATACGGAAAACGGCAGTGGTTATAGTCGAGTCAATAAACTCCCTGCTAAGTGCTTCGTTAATATGGTGACTAGGCATTGGATTTCTGCGGCCTACCGCGCACCGCTACTTTCGACAAGCATTAAGTCTGGCGTGGCCGTAGCCCCCAGCCTGGGCATTCTTACAAACGGACCAGATGATGCTGGCCGGGGTCATGGACCCTGAAAGAGAGCTCAGCTATGTCGCAAGGATAAAAGTAGACGTGAACGACAGTCGCTTCTCTGACCCTTGCTGCAGACTGATGAACTGATATCTAGCCGTTTGTTCAAATGTTTCGCAGCGTTAGGCGATGCCGGAAAGAGAGACGGCAACCCCGCTAGATCCTGACGACGACAACCTGCCCTGGACCGTGGTCTTTGAGTCTGTTATTCTCAGGGCCCGTCAGAATTCCAAACTCGGCACTGTTGAGGCTCCTGAGGGAAGTTTTGGTGAAGATTCCATCGTGGTTTCAGATGGCCATTCCCTGTCTCGGTGACACCACAGTGAGTGACAGGAGAGGGGTGGCGACGTCGCCATGCGTAGTACGACTCAAGAATAGCAGCGGTGACGGCTTTGCGCATCGTCTTCGGGATGTTTTGCCCTTTTGCCATGCAGAATTCGTGAGTGAGTCGTACACAGCGTGGATGGAAAGCGTGATTGTGTAGCTCGACCGACGGATGGGCGGCTCCACCTATGCGGCGGCCAAGAGTAAGGCCATCCGTGTCCCATCGGGCCATGGAGTCAGCAAGCAATTTTAAGGAGTTCTGATTTCGTCAAGATTTACTTCCGTTCAGAAGCTGCAGTAAAGATTTGGTGTTCGGGTTATCTGGGCTTCGACATGTCGATTATCTTCGTCCCTCAATACCGGACACCAGCTCTGTCTAAAGTAGTACTTAACGTTTCCAAGTGAGAGAAACCACTATAAGCCTCGAAATCCACATGAAACCAATCGGAATGATGAAAGAGTCCGCTAAGCTTAAGTCGCAAGTAATAAAGGACTGAAATGTTTCTGTGATACTGGCCTGAGGAGGTGACGGCGGTCACCTCACACAGTGCGACCTGATACCTCGTGGTTCTACGGCTCGCCCTCGATGCAAACTCGTCGTGGCCGGCGCTGCACCACTGCTGCGTTGCACGGCGTCGGAAGGAGAATAAATGTGTGGAGAAGGAAGATAGCGTTGTGTGATGTTTGATGATATCTCCGAGAAGTTGTGAGTTGAGAGGAGGCTGGCAAGGGACGCTCTGATGTTGAGGATGGTGTAGAACGAGGGGTTAGGTCACACAACAACGGCTCGAGGACACAAGTATAGCATCCAGACAAATTCTGTATCAGCGAGTAAGTACCTTGGATGCTAAACTACCTTGAGAAGAGATCCTCTTCTTGGCTCATCAAAAAAGGAAGTGTCGACATAAGCGACCCGCCTTCCCTGGAATCTCGGAGACGAAGAGCGCCTTAGCTAAGCACCCGGGCCCGTCTTCTTCCCCAACGGCCCAAAAACGCCTACTTTTTGGTTGCACACCCTCCCTCATCTCCCGAACCATCTCATGAACAGTTCCGTTCATCCAGTGTCGTCGGCCCGAGTTTAATTAAATCTTTGCCCGAAGAGGCTTTCCATTCTCAGCATGACCGGCCGTCGACGATCGTTACTCGAGTACCCCACAAAGAGCCTCCTCGACCACATCTAAACCTAAATCACCAAAGTTGCTACGTCAGGCGTCGAGTGCCATGATGGTTCGAAGTACGGTTCCCCAGTGCTCTGCTACGTCTTCCGAACGGGATTCGTGCACGAAAGCCCTTGCCATTCCATCATCATCAGCCAAACTCATCGTCAGGGAGAAGTGGTACGAAGCGTTGCGCTGGCAATTCTACTGGCAGCAACGCAACTCGACATATTGGTCTAACACGTTTGAGAACAAGACACTCGAATGATTCTAGGACTTTCATACAGCTCGGGCATACCTTGGTGAAGATATTCTGGGTGCAGCAGCGTTGTGTCTCTGCACTTGGCATGAAGGCGCCATAGTCTACGCGTTTCGCCGGATATGTGTATGGTGTGTCTCACTACCTCACAGGCGGACTGAATTCCACGCATCATCCCTTTATCGTGGTCAACATTCCTCGAAATCCCCTCAAAAAGATGGCAATGTCCTCCGAATGGGGGATTTGTTTGTTCATTCGCGCCAAGTGTTGCTTTTCACAGCGGCCTTGATTTATTGACAAAATGGGGGCCCTTCCACCCACAATGCAGCCCATGTACGCTTATCACAACCATGCCAGGGCATTACACGCGGTAACGTTTTTGCTTGTTCTTCTTTTCATATTGATCCAGGTTGCGAAAAGTCGACAGGATGCTTACGAAGTCATCGATGTCGATCCCCTCGTGCCGGTGGTCAAGCTCGGCGAGAAGGAGACTTCTGTACACGGCAGCGATTACCTCAGGGAATTTGCGGAGCGGCACAGTCTTACACAAAACATATCTTGGTACTCTAAGAGGATCAGGGTCGTAACAGAAGCCCCTCAGAGGTTCCCAATGACAAACATCAAGCGCGCGTTTGCGGACAAGGAGTTTCAAAACATTCGCTGGGATGACGAGAGTTTCGACATGTACCCCAAGGGCGATGCAAACGATCTTCCCGTAACCACAAGCATACTGCCAGACGCCGTCGACGCTTCCGATTTGCTGTTCGGCATCTCCACGACCTACAAGCGCCTCACAAATGCCAATGACTCTCTCATCATGGACTGGCAGCGGTGGCTCACCAACGGCCACGGCAAATCGAACGGGGCGACTGTCGTCGTGACGCTCTACCGAGCCACCAGTGGAGAGGCGTGGGAAATATACGAGAAGCTGCAAGCGTTCGGCATAGACGCTACAGTGGTGCCGCTGGAAAAGAAACGGGACAAGCCCTCGAGATATCTTGACTTGGTCACCATTCTGATGGATGTCAACGAGGCCTTGACCGAGCAGGAACACGGCAAGAAATACTTTGGGCTCCTGGACGACGACATCTTTCTCCCCACTCCAGGACAGCTCACACAAAAGCTTTCCAAGTTTGACGCCTCGAGCCCATACTATATCGGGCTTCCCAGCGAACGGCCAGACTGGTCCGTCGAGAACGACACAGCAGTCACCCACGGCGGCGGTGCCATCTTCCTCACCCCGCCCGGTGCCCTCCTCGTCTCTCACCTCCCGTGCCGCCCCGAAGAGGGGTTCACCGGGAACCACACCAAATGGGACAACATCCTCCACGACTGCGTGACGACCCACACCGACCTCTCCTTCCACATCCTCCCGAGCTTCTACTCCCCCACAGACGCCCTCTATAACATCCAGGCAGCGACCTACGACCTGGGTGTCTCCCCGCTGACCCTCCGCCACTACAAGTCCCGTCACCGCTTCGATCCCAGCCAGGGCCACGCGGTGACGTCCGTCTGCGGCGAGGCCTGCTTCCTGCAGCGCTTCCGGTTCGCCGACGACTGGGTGCTGGTGAACGGGTACTCGCTCACGCACTACTGCGCCGGGTCCGAGGTCGTGCCCATGGAAGCCGATGCGGATCTCCAAGGGGCTATGCAATATGGTCAGGAGGCCGAGATGCCGCTGGGAGAGGGGATCGTGCTGCACGATTCTACCGAGGATAAAGAAGTCGTGACGTGGAGGGGCACGAGGAATGTATGGCTATTGCTGGATTCTGTGATTGAGGACAAGGGCGAGGTTTGGCAGGTGTACGTGAAGAGGCGAGGCGGTTCGGGCTTCATGGATGGAGAGGAGGAGGGCGAGGATGGAGATGGTGATCATCTTGATTCTGTGATTGTGCTCATTTGGGAGACTTGAGTTTCTAGTAGGACGCAAATAAACGACTGATGTTCAACTTCACTTCAGTGATGGATGTACTCGATGTGATTTACATGTTTATGACCACATTCTTTATCCATTATTCGCTTTACGTCCTCTCAGGTCCCGCCTGCAGATTTATAAGCACGAGCGTACAGGTCTGAGGTTCTGGGAGGTCTCGAAGTCAATCCGCCAGAAACGTGTTACGGTCCTCGTGCGGTTCTGTAAGATGACTCCGGTCTGACCTTGAAGCCCGCTCAGCAGAACAAGACGCAAGACTCTGAGTCTCGGGTGGGCATCAATTCCGATCATGATTGAGAATGTATTTCAGACTGATTCTTACCGCTACTTGTTTTTGCCAATATCACCTTCTTATTCTTGAATACCCCGAGCAAGACACTAAACGAGAGCCCCTCAATCAAGACGAAAAACAATACGAGTAAAGTGAAATGAAAACCAGATCTTCAACGGCTCCCAAGTAAAATCAAGATACCCTCACCTCCTCTCCACCTATCTCTCAACTACCATTCACTCACTTCCTCCACGTCTCCCCGTAACCTCAAAAAACACCTCCCCATCCCCCTCCGTCTCCCCCTTCCCAGGCTTCACAACCCCAGTCCACCCAAACCTCTTCTCAACCAACCCCCTCATCGGCACATTCCTCTCGCTCATCGTAGCGCTCACCCTCGCAAGCTGCAGCCCGCCCTCGGCAACCTTCCTAAACCCCCACTCAACAGCCAACCGCACCGCCTCGGCCGCGAACCCCCGGCCCCGAAACTCCGAATTAATCATGACGCCCACGTCGCCGACCCGAATCTTCTGCCCGTCCTCTTCGTGCTCGTTGATGCCGCCGTACCCGCCGAATCCGATGACCGTGCCCTCCTCCTCCTCCTCCTCCCCTTCCTTCTCCTCTGACGATTTCTTGCCATTGTCATTGTTGTTATTATTATCGCCAACGAACACAACAACCAAATTCACCCTCCCCGGCCCACTCACAACCTTCCCACTTGTCTCGTCCACAACACTCGGCACAGCAGCGCTCTCCCTCATCCTCGCAATCACAATCTTGGCCACCTCGGGGGAGATAGCCGAGGCGTGCGGGTCGTACTTTGTATTCTCCGGGTCCGAGAGCACGGCCGAGACGGCGGCGAAATCGGAGTCTTCCAGGGTGCGAAGGAGGAGAGGGTGGGTTGGCGAGCGGAGGGTTGTCGGGAGGTGAGATGCTTGTGTTGGTGCCATGATTGCTGAACTTTTAGGATGGGATTTATCTGAGAATTTTTTTCTCTTTTTTTTTTTGGTGGGTAGATTGCCTTGCTTTATTTGAGCTGGAGTTGACGATGGGTCTGTGAATGTTGGCCTTTGATTTGATTTCTTGAGAGATGAACTGACGTTCAAGTCGGTGCGGATGGAGTTTCTGAGAGCGAGATGTATGTATGTAGAAGCGCTAACTGTAATTGCGTCAAGAACGTGACTTCGAGCAGGACGAGTAGGATGATTGGGGATAAAAGTTATCAGTGTTCTTCCAACATGTCTCGAAATCGATGTCCCATAGAGCCCTTCTTAAATCCTCATCGACTCCCAATGCCCCCCTCACCCCGCGAATCTCCAACCCCACCAATCTCGACACAAACATTCCGGATACTACAGGTGCCCCCTGCACATCGCAAATCCTCTACACCGGATCCTCAATGTGTGCTGACGGCCGTCAGAATAGAGGACGGAAAAAACCCCCCCACTCGCTCCCATGGAACGTCGCAATCGGCAGCGGCTCCAACAGCAACGCCCCCATCCAATGAAATGCCAACGCAAGAGTAGCGTCAGCCGCAAAGATCTATCCACCTGTATTTGGCCTCACTTTTACAACCCCCCAAAAATTGTCTAGTTTGACTCATCCCCCTCCTGCCAATCTCACAGATCCTGCCTGCAGTTCTACCGCCCACACGGCACAGTGGTAGGATTCCGACCCCCGGCCCGGCCGCTACCAATCCGTTTCGAGAAGGTCGGTGATAACCCGGTACGGAGAATAACGAGCTGGACCTCGGCGAGGGGCACTAAACGGTCTGGAGCCGCGCTGACGGATTTGATCTCCGTCCGAAAGCTTACGGGCGGGGCATAAGAGTCATTGGTTTCTCTATTTGGGCTCTGTGACTCACTTTTCATTTCAGAGAAGGTTCAGTGATAAGACTAGAGGCATCTGTAAATCACAACTCAAAGTGGTCTTGAATCAAATTTCGCAATGCAGCATCTCTCTATGACGTGCTTCTAAATGCGTGAATGATTATCCCTAGGGCTTAAATCAACCCCGGCCAATGGCAAAACTCCATCTCTTGCATCTTAATCCAAAAATATGCCGTCCCTAAACCTGCTTGCCATGCCGAAAATTGTATCAAATAGTTTCCATAAAGTCATTTCGTTTCGTGTCGTCAAAAAGGATCACCACTTGTCGGGGCCAAAGTGCCCTCCCTCAGGCACCGTGTTATACGAGCACGCTTGCCAGTCGCAGCCTTGCTTGTACACTTCCGTACCCCACCATTTGAAGCCCTTCATGTGCCCGGGGTAGACGAAGCCAAAGAACACCACGACGATGCCGAACGCCAGACTCGAGTCTAACGCTGCGCTCATTGTCATAGTGTACTTTGCCCACCATGCGCTCTTTCTCCTTTTGACCAGGTAGTTGAACACATAGCACACCACCGCCCACACCGAGAAGTTGAGTCCCGTCGCCGGTGGAATCCACGCCATGGACCCGAAGACGACCGGAAGGTTAATCTTTCGGAGAATGCTGTGCCTGTTCTTGCGTGCATAGAGCCACAGGGGAATCGGCGCGATGGCTCCAACCAGGAAGCACCACACAAGGCCGCGGTACGTTGCGTTCGGTCCGAAAAACTCGCCAGGTCCAACCACACCCCAAAGAATGGAGCCGTTGAAGTGAACCCGCGCGATCGGGCACGTGAAACCATTGACAGCCTCTGGCGTACATATGCCCTTGACATTGGCAAACATCCAGTTGAGAACGCCGATTTGGGTTAGGGACGACACAATTGTTGCCACCATTTGCACCGAAAACATGATACGGGGCGGAATCTTCATGTAGTGGCCAAGCTTGAGATCAGAGGCAAACTTGATGCCTTGAGCTGACGAAATGTAGCCATAGGTGACAAACACCATGTTTGCGATTGGGCGACCAGGGAACACGGCGCCGCAGATGAGTTGGCAGATCAAGTAGATGCTGCTGTGCTGATTGGTCACTGCCATGATGATGCCATTAGGGATGAAGAATATAGCGCAGATACCCAGTGACATGAGCAAACCGTACCACGGGAGGTGGATGGGGTAACTATACAGTCAGCCTATAATCATTTCAATTGGCAAGGGGTGTCTTACTATTCGACGACAAAAATGCCCACCGCCAGCATCGAGACAAACGTTGCTAGATACCAGGAAAGGGGAGCATCCTTGTACCGCTTCATCAGCCGGCAGTGAACATCTTCTCGGAACATCATGCCCTCGAGGTTGGAAGAAGATCTTGAGAGGCCTCCGTTGCTGCTGAACGATCGCTGAGGTCTGATGTGCTCAGAGCTGCCCGAAATAGGCTGGTAAACCGCCTGTCCTTCATTGCGAGCTTCCGCCATGGCCGTTTTCCACGTATTCCACATGTCCTTGCCATGCCAGCAAATCGTATGCGTCAGGAGCGCCGCCAAGGCAGCGAACTGAACACCATAGCTGAGCACATAGGTGATGGGAAGGAACACTCGGCTGTACTTGCTGTACGCATCTCTGTCGAAAAGAAACTCGGGAGTCAGGATCTTGCTCACATCGTAGACCTTGCCTTTGTTGTCGAATACCGCAGAAGACAAAATTGGCATATACGATGAATAGAAGACATTGGCGTAGTAGGCGATAGGCGCAATGAGCCACATGACGATGACGAGACCGCCAATGACGTTCATTGCAGCCCAGAACGGAACCAAAAGGGGGGATCCGATGTATGTGACCTGAGCCCAGTCAAAGGTCAAGGGGAACAACCCCAGACCCGAAACGGTTCCAAAGAGGTTGGCAACCACCACATTTTTCGGTGCAAACCACGTAATGACGTTGAAGTAGCTGAGGCAAGGCATCAAGAGGCCCGGAAGGAAGTAAAAGACGAACCCTCCGAACCAAACGAGGTAGAAAAACTTCCACCTCGAGATCCTCCAGCCGTCCGCAATCCTGTTCTCCTCCTTGTGGAGCGTCCCAAACATGGCCGCAGACATCAGCGTTCCGGGCCAAATCATGCCGCTGGGCCGAACCAGGAATCGACGCGTCAGGCCGGCAAAGGCGTAGCCGAGGATTTGAGTCGACAGAATCAGGAGGATTTGGTAGGTTATTGTGGCTTCCTGGTGATAAAACCTGGACTGCTCGACAATGACGTCGGTAGCAAAAGCGAACCCGAACGAGACGTTACTGCTCACGTAGACGCAAGTATGCTCCTTTTCGTTCCACCGCCCTTGCGCGAGCCATCTACGAAATCGGGTCACGGACCGCTTCGCCGGCGGCCGGTTCTCGGCATCAGTCTGGAGGACACCATCCAGAAACTCCTCCGCAGGATCGCTGTGATATTTGAGAAGGTAGTCCCACATGAGACCAAGTGGGTGGACGAGCAACAAGGCAATGACGGGCGTAATAGCAACACTGGGGTATCGTAGCGAGAAGAACAAGTTGGTAGAAGAACCAAGCACTGAAAACAAAAACGACAGCGTCCACATCCTCGGAGTGTTGATGGACAGGGTGATATTATCCGTTGGTGGCACCGAGGCGCGGACGACTTCATGTGGCGAGTTATCAGCTGGATCCTCGTCGGGTTCGCTGCCTGTGTAGTCGTCGTAGTCCACCTCATCCTCGGCCGCGTCTGACTTTGCATCCTCGAGCATGTTTGTCGTCACCGGAGCTTGGGTCACGCCAAAGCGCCCCTCCAGCCCGGTTGTAAGGGCGGCAGCATCCAACTCCTCAGAGAGACGAGAGGTCTCCCTTCTTGAGGCAGTGGAGAACCTCGAGGAAGCTGACCTGGTGGTGTCGGATACATATCGCATCGGATGTGCGTTTCCCGTCCTTGAATCACTCCCGGTAGGTGATACATTGCGGCTGGGATCTTGGGATACGGCGCCGTATGAAGGGGCGTCGTCGCGCGAAGAGCGCAAGAGAGAAGGTTTCGAAGGCATTGTGCCGTCGTCTAGATGCGGGACGGGAGACTGAGGGTTCGGTTCGATCGTATCGTCACCATGTTCGCCGGCGCTGGAAGCGTGGGAAAGGGTAGAGGGTCGGCTTCGCAAAGTGGAAGGGCGAGATCGAGGGTGGCGTGCCGTGTTATATGGGTCAGAGGCGGTTTGTACGGATGACGAGGTCGAAGGATTCGCAGCATCAGCTTCAGCAGCGGCAGAGCTGTCGTTCGTGGAACCGTCTACAGGTGCAAGAAGAGGCAAAGGTTCTAGAGCCAAGGCAACCGTATCGGCGTCGGGGTCGGGAGGGAAAGGTGCCTTGGGCTTGCTTTTGTGGCCGGATGCCCTTCTTTGGCTCATGGTTCCTCACCAGTCGAGTGCCAGTGGCAGTAGCCCGGACAGGCAAGAAGAAGGAACGAGTGACGGGTCAGAAACAGAGACGACAGGGAAGCGCGAGTAGTGTGAGTGGACTGTGGACCATGGACCTTGACCGTGGGCTCTGGATGGAGGGATGGAGGGGGGCACCGCGGCGGACTGGTCTGGAGGAGTGGGCGTGGGCGTGTGAATGGTAGCTTGGTGGGGGTGGCTATCGTTGGGGGTGTGGACGATAGAGAGAGAGAGAAAGACTGAGAAGTGTACGGATAGTCTGTTTGTGTGCTGATTCAATGTGTGATGTGGCCCAGCTGCGTTAACGGAACGGCACGGAACCTTGACAGGCCAAAGTTGGCACAACTCGGACGGTTGAACGGAAGCCTGGACGTTGACAGCAATGGGAGGTCCTGTTCCTGTGAACTGGCCTGCCCTGTCCTGCCTTGATGCTGCTCCCTCTCCCTTTCGTGAGCTGAGTCGTGGTACCGCGTTTTGTTTGGCAGTATTAGGCCGCTTGTCTTGGTTGGTCGACGAGGGAAAGCCGCTTGGTGGCCAAGAAGGGAACACTAGCGGATTTAGAGTGGAATCAGATCGGTGGGAACCCCAAGAAGTTGGAGCGGCAAGTTGCAACTACTGCATAGGTAGGGAACCACACCGGTGTCGAATTGTTGACCGGCGGCGGTTTCGCGGATGTCTAGGGATGACGGACGTTGTGTGAATGGGCTGAAAAGATGATGCGACGTAAGAGGTGCAGATGGGATTTCGCTGGCGCGGGTTGAAAGCGAGAGAAAAAACGAGTTACGGATTGGTGGACGAATGACAGTTGTCCGTGGGGGTTTAGCCTTGCCCAGAAAGGCCAGTGACCCGGGCGCAGCTCCAACCCATGGCCCAGTGCCTGCTTGGGAAGTTGGGAGGCCTGGAGCCTGGAGGTGAGGATGCCAGTGCTCGGATGCGATGCTTGTCAAGGACTCAAGGGGCCTGCCTACACTAGGATGAGGGATGAGGGATCAAGGGTGCCGCCTGTGCCCTGTATCCGATTCTTGTGCGTCTGTGTGTTTGCGGAGGGATTCCCGTCACTCTCCTCTCTGTTCGTGCCCTTCTGGGACCGTGCCGTACGAAATGGAGCAACATTCCCGACTCGACTCCGCAGTCGGCGGTGTTTTGACCGTGAATAAACTATGCTCCAAGGTGCTTTTAGAGGGGAAGGGAAGCATAGCAAGAAGAAGCTTGGTAGAGCAGGAAGCATGTAATCTCCTTCTCCACAGCCAAGTCTGCGGCCAGCCTACCTCATCTCATTCCAGGTTCATAGGTACTCCGTATGCCGCCCGCCGGCTGTCAATGTCATGTACAATATCAACAACAACCTTGCGGTGTGTTCAGCACAGCGGATTGTGAGAAATGATGGTCATTACAAATGCAAAGACGGTGAGTGGTTCCTCGAGAGCCGGGCTTGTGTGCAACTAGAGCAAGGCACAGCAGAAGTTCCTCTAGACCCTGGTCTCATTGGAAGAGCTGTAACGGTAAGGGTGTGCTGCTGCCGCCTTAGCGATGGCTAACATGGGCTTTCCAAGGGGGAAATGTCGATTTGCGGTGATCCCAGGCTGCCGCGACTTGCAGCTCGCCTCGCACTGCAGGCTGCAAGACGACGATCTAACGAGCAGCCTGGTCCAACGACACGGCATGCAGGCAGACTGGCAGCCCCAGAAGAGAGGTTCGGAGGCCGCAGAACGAGACGCAGGCGTGGCAGGTGAGCTGAATGGGGCCATGGGCAACACTTCTGTGAGGGTCAAGCCAAGACCCGATCAGAGTTGGGATTGTCAAAGCTATCGACGGCTCGGGCGGGAAGCGAAGCCCATGTCCTTGGTCCCTTGGTCTATCACTGATCAGTATCGGTACGGATACGCCTCTCCCATTAGTAGCTCGTGGGTCTCTGGCGGGAAGAATGGGGGGGCATCAGGCGGACATGGCGGGATGACACCACTCTAACGAGCCGATTCGCATCTGCCATGGCATGCCGCATGGCCTATCCAGAAGAGAGCATGGCTACAGAGCATTTGGGCTACAGAGCATTTGGGCCTATTGGCGTTTGGCTAATAAGCCGATGCAAAGTAGTCGTTCCGGGCAGCCCTGTCAAATGATGGAACCCCGAAAGGCCGTGCGCAACAAGGGGACTGCGGCGTCAGCAGCGGGTAATAAACCATAAGCAAAAGTTGGAGTTCACATAAGGTACTAATTACTGTGTACGAAGTAGTGACGGGTAATTATTGGACAAACGCGAGGAGGCTGAGCTTCCCGTCTGAGGCGACCTGGTGCTGGAAAAGGGCAAGATGAGGCGCCTCCCGTTTGAGCCCGAACAAAAAAGATGCAACGCTTCCCGAAGGATAAAAAAAGACAAAGGCAAAAGAGAAGTCCGGATGGTTACGGAGCTCGGAATGGCAAGATCAGATTAGATAAGGGTATGGTCCCTCGCTACGTACTGCCCTGTATTACCTAAGGTAAGGTAAGAAAAGATAAGGTGAGGTGAGGCGAGGTGAGGAAGGTGAGTGTTTGGCAGTTGCATTCTCGTGCCGTTCCGCGCCTTCCATTGGGTGGGCAGATCAAACACAATTAGCAAGAGCCGTGCCAAGGCCCCTCCATGCCTTACTTTTGCTGCTCAATCTGCTGCTCATGTTGCTTCAGTGCAAGGCACCGGCAGGCACGACATCAGATCGACCGAGCTGCAGTTGCCAGTTATGTTACCATGCCGAACCTGTCATGTCCTGTATGGTGGCCGTGCCTGCCTGCCTGCCCGGAGTGAAGCGCCGATATACGGAACCAAAAAGTTTCACTCGCCGACCTCGAAACTTCAGGCTTTCAAAGTCGGGTGTATTCGCAAAGTCTGGGTCAACATCCATCGCCTTTACTCTCTATACCATCTCGTCTATCAAAGAACCTATCACTAGACCAATTGACGACGGTTCAGTTGCCCAACGAATATCCTGCATTAGACGGTCATCCTTACATCCAGTCCACGTACACATGGAAATCCCCTTTCAACTGCATGGGAGTCCGAAGCCAACAATACCCAACGAACTTTGCGACCCGCCATTAATCCAAGGAACCGGACGCCAAAAACGCTGCGGGCTTGGCCGGTGGTCACACGTCCGCCGCCAAACCACGACATGTGCACAAAGAATGAGATCCGTCCCCACTGCGCATGACGATGCCACTTGCTGCACGCATGAACCCTATTTCGCAGCCCCCGAGTTATTTCTCTCCCTCGACTGTGAGATAGTCTGCCATCCTCAGCCTCTTTCATGTCGTGGCTCTTGTTGGCATTCAGAGTCACTGCCCTGTCCCCGTGCAAATCTGTTGTTTATTAACTTCCAAGGCAGAGAGTGTCACTCGAAATAAACACGCCCATCGCTTGCAAGTTGCGCATGCGCTTAGAGCGGGTATCCAATCTGTTGGCCAAATCTGCTATCGCAATGCCGATAAGTCAAACCATGAACCCTGTCCGCACTTCCTCTACGCAGTACGTTTGTTTCTTTGCTTTGATGTCGGACGGACCAACAGCAACCCTACCTTACCGGCTTACACACCGACCCGGCCCGGCGGTGACTGGTCGCTGGATTGAAACCACGTCCATCGTGGAACTTGCCCAACCACGCAGGTTAGCCTCCGTGGTACACCAAGACCAGAACCACGATCTCGATGAATGCAATCCGCTCTCCTTGCTCCAAGTCACATCCGCACCTTGACCGCTCACGTGGTCAACTCGACGTGCCAGGCTTTTGCATGTCGTTGGTTTGGGCTAATATATTCTACCGCGACTACCTATGCCACACATTTATCGCCACCCAGCCTCACTTCTCGCATCACGACGCCTCATCCTTTTCTCTCACCGCTCAGCACATGACGTCTGCGGCCATGGCCTGCACGACATTTCGCATCCTAGCATTGACTCGCATGGCAGCTTTGCAAGGATGCTTGCGTCCTTGTATGCTTCAACACGCATACTGTCATGACAGGATGCAATACCTTTTTTTTTTTGTATCCGTACACCCTGTCTCCCCGTGGATTGCGGTCGATCCGAGAGTTCGAGATCACAAGCTGGGCCCTCCGGGCTTCCATGTGGCTGGTTCACATCGTTGTCTTCCGAGTTTTGGATGGCTGGGCTCCTGCGGGGCCGTCCTCCACCGTTGACAACACCTCACGGTGGATCCGGAGCAAGTCCCGTCTTTTCGGCGGGGCGGTAAGATTTTCGTTTTGGTAATGCCCGTCTCTGGATTGGGCAAATACAAAACCCCCGAAATGCGAGTATTATTGTTGCAAGACGTCATTCAGCTGTAGGTAGGTCTATTCCGATATGACCAATGAGTGAGGTTGAAGAATGTGTGATTTCTGATTCGCTGTTCAACCCGACTTTGTCAGAAGCACTGGCTACCTACATTTAGCGAATTAGCTTTGATGTATCTTCCCTCGTAGGAAATGTAAACACTTTCTAGCAGACCTCACATCTTGAGTCCCACAAGACAGTGCTCAGACGAGTTGATTCGACGACTCGAATGTGTTGATGGCTCTTTGATAGCGTACGGTAGATCCCTCATCAGACGCCTTTGACCGCTGCAAGAAGGTCTTCACTCGGAGCTTTCCTACCCCAAGCAGAGAACCCTTTTCAAGAAACTACCAGTCATGGCCGTACTCTGAAACGTCATAAAATCATAGATGGCTATCAGAGCACGTAAAGAAATAAAAGGTTCTATAGGGATCTGGTTTACTCTAAATGGAACGACAATTTCACGAGAAAAGAAAACAAAACCTTGAGTTCCCTTCGCATTGAGGGTTGTCACTTCACAGGTCAAATAGATACGAACGGGGGAAAAGGTTTGGACAAGCAATTGCAGTCTCTTGTATTCATCTTTCTGTAACCGATTTATTCACCTCTTCTAGTCATTTGCTAGAGAGGCAGACCTCGGCACGTTAAAAGTCTTCTTGTAGTAGAAAGTACCTCAAAGCGAGCGGAAGCTAGAAGCCAAGCAAAGTAACCAAGTTGAGATTGCTCTGCTGACTCTATCGCACTCGTAAGCGAAGCGAAATAAGCAGAATCCCAGGCCAAAATTTCGATCCCTTTTGCGTTGTCGTTGGTGTTGAATGCCCATCTCCCGAGAATAATCGTCATCAACCAGCAATGACGAGAAAGAAAAAATAGTCCTATGCCTCAGCCCGCAGGTGTTGAACGTGCCAGCTAGGCGTCCTCACACGTGTTCACACCTACCCCTTAGGCCTCGGTCCGGATCTTCTTTCCCAACATTGTCAGTGCCGCGACGATGACCGGGATCACGCTGACCATCTCGCCCAATCCCGCATATGCGGGAGGAATCTTGAAGTTGACGGGCTCGAAGGCGCCTCCAGCAAGCAAGATCGCGAGCACGTTGTATACGGCCGACCAGACAAAGTTGAACACCATGCGGTGGAAGCTGGCGCGGCTGACCTCAAGCACGAAGGGGATACCCTCGAGACCTGCAAGGAGGACCACGTCAGCGGCTCCGCGGGTGACGTCGCTGGCTGAAGCTGCACTACCAAGTTGAACGCCCACATCAGCCTGAGTGACTGCCACAGCGTCGTTGGTTCCGTCGCCGATAAACATGACGATCTTGCCCTCTGACATTAACGAGGCAACATAATCACGCTTCTGCGACGGCGTGCGACGAGATGCCACATTGGGAATGCCAACTTGGGCGGCGACAGATTCAACGGCGTGGGTTTGATCGCCGGAGACCAGGTGAACGGCAATGTTTTGGCGGATGAGCTGAGCAATAACTTTCTTTGCTTCCGGACGAGAACGTGTGCGCAGTCCAAATATGGCGATAGGTGTAGAGTCACTGGTGACGACCAGGATCGTCATGTTCGACTCTTGGAAACGGATGACGGAGGGCAGAGCATTGGCTTCAGTCCACGAGGGGTTTCCAGCACAGACTTTGTGGCCATTGTAGCTTGCTTCAACACCTGCGCCAGGGAGAACTCGAGGGTCAGTAACCTTCACCTCGCGGGTTGCCCTCGAGGCAAGATATTTCGCCAGGGCCGTAGACACGGGGTGGTTATTGCCTGTCACGAGGGCTTTAGTGATGGCACGAGCCTCGTCATGGTCGGCAAGCAGGATCTCTTCCTCGAGAACGTCAAGATCGCCCTCAGTTATGGTCCCAGTCTTGTCGAATACGACATCGCTGACCTTTCGAGCCCTCTCGGTGCACTCGGCCGATTTGATGATGACACCTCCTCTAGCGGCGATTCCACCGGCTACAACCAGGACCATTGGCACTGCGAGGCCGAGCGCGCAAGGACAAGAGACAGCGAGGACAGCAATAGCGTAGGTGATGGCAGTGGAGATCGACTTTCCAGCCGGTTCACCATGAACTTTGACATCGATGACGGTCCAGACAATAATGACAATAATGGCAACGGCCGTGACGACAGGGACGAACCAGCCTGCAACACGGTCTGCAATGTCCTGGATCCTCGGTTTGGAATTTGCTGCTTCTTCGACTAGCTCGGCAATATCGGTAACGGTGTTTTTCCCAGGGAGACGAGTAAGCTGCGCAACCAGAGTGCCGGATCCGTTGACAGTGCCCGCGATCACAGTGTCGCGCGTTTTCTTGAAGACTGGGACGCTCTCGCCAGTCAGCATGGATTCATCCACCTCACTGGACCCAGTGACCACAAGACCGTCTGTAGGTACAACCGAGTGAGGAAGAACTTTGAACTTGTCGCCGTACTGGAGGAGGCGGGCGTCGATTTCAACATCTTTTCCATCTTCGATGACAACAGCGGTAGACGTTTGAAGCGAACGCAGGGACACGGCAGCAACAGCGCGAATACGTGCGTAAGCAGCCGTCAAGCGGCCAAGAAGTACAAGCGTAATCAGGAGGGTGCTCGTTTCGAAGAATTCGCGGGGATCGAGTGGCCGGTCAGCCATATGGAATCCAAATCCTACAACCGAGTAGACATAGGCAGCCGTGATGCTGATGACAACCAGCATGTCCATCTCAATAGCGCCGCTGTGCACGAGAGATGATATGGCTGGTTTGTAAAAGTCTGGCACCGCTATGAGCTGAACGAAAGTTGCCAACACAATCGATACAATCGAGCGCGTCTTGGGTTCAAGCTTCTCGCCCCAGGCGAGAACAACGACGGGAATGGTGAGAGTGGCGGCGGCGGCCGTCTTGATCAGTTGATCATACATCCTCTTTCTTCCACTCGCAATGGACGGGTCATCGCGAGGGGGGGCTAGTCCAGTCGAATGCGGTCCTATTTTGTTGAAAAGCGTTCGAGCTCCAATGATCGCTGGGTCATATGTGACTCTCGCAGTTCTTTTGTCAACCAAGCTCACTTCGCTTACACCAACGATCGCCAGGTCGGTCAACGCCTTAGCAGACAGGCCTGAGGCGAGAATGTCCAGCGTCTGATCATCGCTTGACATTCTAGTGCAATGGAAGCCTGTCGCCCGTTCGGTGTTGCGGATGATATCTTCGGCCTTTCCTGCAGCTCCGTCAAGGGTGAACTCGGCGTTGCCCATGACAAAGTTGACTCGTACACCAGACACTCCAGGTATCCCTTTGAGGGTTCGTTCAAGTTTGTTCCCGCATCCGGAACAGGTCATGCCGTCGACAACGAGGGCAACGTGCTCGGATCCAGCATCCTTCTCGATATCCTTGTCGACGTGGCCATCAATGGCAAGATTTCCTTTCTCGTACGCGGACCCAGGAGCTTCAACATCGTGGCCGCTGCAGCAGTCAGACTGATCATCGCGAACAGGCTTGATGGCCATGTCATGGTCGTGCGCGGCTTGCGATTTATTGCCACGTCGCTTAATTCCGTGATGGTGATGATGCTTGTGTTGGCCATGGGCATGCGCGGTCGTGTGCGCCTCGGCAGGCTCGCGTCGCTTCTTCCCAGCGGAAGACTTCACAGGAGCGGCTGCGGCTGTGAGAACGGGCTTTTGCTCGCTGCAGCAGGCGGTTGGGAGACCGCGATCGAGAATGCTGCGGCAGATGCAACGGGCCGACTCGAGATAGGCGCTGTACTGCTCGAAAGCCTTGGAGAGATGGGTGCTGCAAGCAGAGGCTGGATGGCGGCCATCCTTGTCATGTGAATGCTCGTGGGCACCTAGTTTCGTGAGTTATAAGTGCACTTTATCATGGCCATTGTCTTACAGCATACCATCGTGAGCAGCGTCGTCTTCGCATGATTTCTCGCACTCGACGGCGGCAGCAGCAATGATACACTTCTCTGTCGTACAGTGTTAGACAAAGTACATATGACATCACGGGGGAGTTCTCGTACCATCGCAGTGCTCTTCCTTGGAGGTGCAGCACTCGAGCTTGACAGAACGGCAGGTCGAATCATCCTCGGAATCGCAAAAGGTTTCGGCATCGCAATTCTCATCCAGGCAGTTCACTTCCAAGGCATCGTCGCATGCTCTGTCGCCGGCACAGCAGTCGTCAGGCATGAGATTATCGTCATGTTCATGCCCATGGTCACTACCGTTTGCAGGACCCGCGCATCCATGGTCCTTGGTAGGCTCGTCGGAGCAGCATCCCGCGCCCATGATGTTTAAATAAGGCTGCTTTTCAGATAAGTCTGTTAATGAGGTGGAGGGTCAGGTGAGGGTGGGTAAAGAGAATGTTGAAGATGTTTGGGAGAAGATTGATATGCTGCCTCTAAAATCGTCCTATTAGATGTCCAAAACGGGAGAGCTCCAACGCAGCTGGGGTTTTACCGGGGTTACATGCAAGAGGAAGGCGTGGTGACTTCGGCAGTGGGCATTCCCGGATCGAAACGACCCCATGTCGGAAGTTACCATCGCAAACATCATTCGTCCATTTCCTGCTTGGTTCCTTTCTGCCGACTTTTGCCGTTTCTGAGTGTTCCGAATATGCGATCATTACGTGATGAACGAGCCAAGCTCGTGACCACGTATTTTGAGATGACCATCAGTAATACCCACCTCAAGGCTCAAGCAGGGCAGCAGCACCATATGCTGCCAATTAGATTATTGGATTTTTATTGGAAGGAATCTGGCCGGACGTTTGATCTTTCGGCTGAAGACCGGACGAGTTATGATGGGCGGACGTTGAAGAAAATGTGGTGCTGATGCAAGATGAGACTTCAGATGACGCTTCATCGAAGCATTCAAGGATGGGGATAGGCATTAAGAAAGCCATATGCACAGAGCTCTAGTTTTCTAGTCTCAAGAAGACGACATGGAAATAGTTACTCTGAGCCTGAGTGTTTGCAACCCAAGCTTTTGATCGCATACAGGTTGTTTGATCGCCTCGGCTGGGGTTCCTCAAATGGGCACTTGAGATTTACGACGTGTCTCAACAATAAATGCGTATGATGGTGCATGTAAGTAGGTATACCACCTCTTGAACCACCACAGTGAATTCCAGAGTAGCTTCTCACGTAGCGTTTAGGGAGACAATTTGGACACCATCAGAAAACGTTTCATCATTCCAATAATTCCCCGAGCCCTGCCCGATCCTATGCTGCCGTACCGTAGTCGCCACTAGCATCATTAGATTTCCAAAACAAACAAGAACCGCCGCCACCCCGTCTAATCCATAATATTTACAACATGGTATCTTGTTCATTCCCGAATATAAACCGTTGGTATCATGCAGAAGAAAAAAATAGGTGGAAACCAAAAAAACATCGCTCCATCATCCCAAGATTCAAAACATCGCCGCGAAACCGGTCCTTCTAGGACCACCGGCATCTTTTTCCTTCCCAAAGGTGGTGACGCGCTCCAGAGGCGGTTGCTGCTCCTCCGCTCTAGTGGCGAGAGTGCTGCCTGGCGACCACGTCGTTGGGACCGTCTGGCCTCCTCCCGTGTCGTCGTCCGACTCCTCCCACGTCGACACAGTCGACGCCGAATCCACGCTCGTGCGCCTGTCCCGCGGCGCATGGACACATTGGTAGAAGCCCTCGCGGCCCTTGACGGGGCGGGGAAAATTAGTGATGGAATCGTGGCTGATGCTCCGCCCGTGGTAGTTGTTATTGTGCTGCTCTGCTGCATTGCCGCCGGGGAAAAGCCAGCTGGATACCCGGGAGAATGATTTCTTCTTGCGGAGGGGGGGCCTTAGGACGAGGGGTAGTGGAGGGGGCGGCGGCGGCCGGCTGCTTTCCTGCCGCGGCTCGGGGGTGGGGTGATGAAGGCAGCCGATGCGTCGGCGAAGGCCATGCCGCGGTGGGGGAAATGTGCACCGGCGGCCGGGGTGGTGCTGTGTGAGGGCGCTCGGCCCCGGGGTTGAGGCGCTCGGCGAAAGAGGGTGCAGATGGCGGGAGGGCGGGGACCGTGGGGATGAGTTCCAGGTCTAAAATTCTTTTTGTTAGTTGCAATGCACACGTGAGAAGAAAAAAAGAAGTTGCTAAATTTGGGGTTTGTTGGTTTTTTTCATCTGAGCTTACCGTGCGCTGTCAGTGCCATCGAATGGGCAGTCGAAGGCCGGCTGCTGGCGTAGATGCTCTGACGCTCCATGACTAGCTCGATTTCGCGCTGGAGCTTGTCGACCTCAAGCATGGCGCCGGCAATCCGCTCCTTCATCCTCTCTGCGCTCGCACTGGATGACATCTGAGACCGGGCCCTTGACTTTGGCGGAATTTTGGGCGGTGTATCGCTGGCCATGGTAGCAAGGGTGGATGGCGATGCTGACATTTTCCGGGGCAGATGGAACGACATGGGGGAATAGTTGGGCTCATGCGAGGGTCCGAATACATCGTCGTCGGAATTCGGCCGGACATGGACCTGAGCAGCAGGCCGCGGCGGCGTAATCATGTCAAAGTGCGGCAGAATCGGCGAGAGTTCCCTCTTGTGCACGTATATGCTGAGCTCCAGCGGTCTGAAAGAAGAAGGGCGAGGTCGCGGCATGGGACGCGGTGGCGGAGTGCGGCCGACGTGCTGGAGGTTCGAGTACTGGGGGAACTGAAAGGACTCTGAATGCAGATGGCGGAAGTTGCTGGGGGCCGATATTTGTAGTCGGCGCGATGAGGAGGACGAGAAGTCTGAGCGAGATCGCTTTCTCACAGAGAACCGCTCCCGGAGCGATGCGAAACTTCTCTTCACTCCTTTCGACTTCCCCTGCGGCTGAGGGCGAGGTCCGGCTGACTTTTGCATTGTCCCAGCAAAGGGCGGCGGCATGGGCACGGGCTGGTTGCGGGTTACGGTGGGTGGTGACAGTTTCTCAGAAATGTCAAAGGTGTCTAAGCGGAGTGTGCGTGTTAGCCCTTCCGGTAGTTGGATATTTTTGTGTGTATTCTACCAGGAACCCAAAGAGCACAACTCACTTTGACGCGGCTTCTCTTCTACAGATTCAGAAAATGGAGCGCAGCAGTTGGTGAGGGGCGAAAGCCATGTCGCATAGGCGTCTGCAAGTATGCCACTCAGACCCTTCATAATACCTGGTTAACAGATAGCTTCATGCCGGACATTTGCTGGAGACGGGGGGGGGGGGGTAAAAAAGACAAAAAAACGAGAGACGGCCAGCGATTTGACAGAACGAAAGAAGGGAAGATGCAAAGAGGGCGGCAAAGCACAAGAGTCAAGAGAGCGAGCGATCCGATTGAGTTATAATAGATGGGTACGGATGACCTTGAGGTAAGGTAAGGTAAGGTCAGTAAGTACCTTGGTCGTGGAAGGCGAACAGGTCTGAACAGGTAGTAGGCAATGTCAAAGGAAACCCACTTGGGGTGTGGCCGACTTGATCTCTTCTTGTCACGCAGTCGAGGCATTTTGAATCCCAATTCCCACTTTGGGCGAGAGATTTGAACAAGTGCTTTGGTTCATAGGTCCAGCTGAGAAGAAGATGGAGGGACATGGAGGGGCCATGGGCCTAGCAGTTGTCGGCGAGGTGTGCAGTCAAGATGCAGACGGACCGTTCTGATAGGACGGGGTTGCAGAACGGGCCAGACACGGCCGGCCAACCGGCGCTTAGGGAGCTGGGGTCTGGTCGGATTCGGATGGCTGGCGGCACACCATCATCCTGCACCAGATTACAGGGCTCCACCAGTCGTGTAAGATGAAGACGATGGCTCAGCGAGTCGATGTCTCACCTCTGCCTTGCTCTGGGTTACTGGACTTCCCAGCTTGACCAGCAGTTGCTTGCCACAAGTGCCCCTCCAGAGAGGGCTCCAGAGGGCTAACCAGAGAGGGGGGGAGGCAACGAGGGTCTCGTGCCAGTCATGAACTGTCATGCTGCAATACATCATACCTTACCCGTCACCGCCCCTTGTCATCTCTTGGAGCGCCGAGCCCACGAACACCTTTGTCGAAAATTATTGACAAACAGGGCAACGGGCTGAAGCCTGAGAGTGAAGGGTAATTCCACGCCGTGTGTGCGTGTTTCCAGTCGGGCAATTAATAAGGCTTCTGTGACCAATCACTGGGCGATGGCTGACTGTCTGTCCAAACGGAAACCAATAAACCTAGCCTAGTCACTCAGTGACATGTTCCAACCTGAGCGAACGGGAAGCAATGAGAAATCATTGTGGCATGCAAGGCACCGCGGGTGGCAGGGGGGGAGTAACGCGGGAAGCCTATGTGCGGATTTGGGGATGTGTTGTGCCGTCACAACTCCCATCGTCGCTCAGCATGTCTCCGGTTGTTACTGCAGGATGCCATCGCCGCTGGGTGGTTGTACGGGGAGGGCGAAGCCGATGGGCTGGCCGACGGATAGCAACTGTGGATATCCGTACTATGTAAGGTAAACAGAAAGGGTGTTGTGCTCTGTTTCTGTCCCGCTCCGCTTTGCATTTGCCCCTCCCGATTTTCTTTGGATCTAATAAAAGCCTCTCGGGCAATCAGCATCACTTGACGCCTGCTGCGATGATTCTGACTGTAGTGGTTGCAGAACCCAGCCGGATCGTGAGAAAAGAAGTCTCCGGCGTGTGATGACTCGAGTCTAGAAAAATAGTGTCGGGAAACCGTTGCTGGGAACTGTGGCGGAGTCCCTCGTCATCGTTTGGTCTGAAGAAAACTGGTGGACGAGAGACTTTGGCAGAGTTCCTCGTGTTACTCTAGCGTAAACAGAATGTCTCGGGCGAGCCGCCACAGTGGAAAGAGAAAAAGAGGAGATTCGGTAAGTGTCTCGCTGACCTAAGATGAATGACATAAGACAGGTAGAAAACTGAGATGCATCACGTGATAAGCCGGATGACCAGCGCGACCGTTTGAGCCTGCCTGTGAAGCAGAGGTGCATTTGAGTTTGGGTGTGGTCCGAGCGCCTCCCATCTGGGCTAACGAGCCTATCGATAACGGGTGTCGGAGAAAGAGGCTACCGAATTTCTATCAATGGACGGGGAATTGGGCCCAATGGGTGGAGGGGACGGACCTTAACCCCTGCACGGATTTTTGGACCAGAAGTGAACACCTGGCTTGCTTGCTGCTCACTTTTGTTCAAAGACCCAGCCCACGACCGCAGCTCTCACGGTCAAACTCCCGCTCATCCAACAAAACCTGATCCAGCAGTCAGGTTCTCCCAATTGTCGCCGGACTCCTCCAATCCCGCCGACAACCTTGGCAGAGAACATTCAGAGTTCTTCCTCGCGTCTTTCCAAAACACTGGTTGCCTTCGAGCACTAGCCCACATTCAAAGATGTCGATGCCAATGCCCGGCCCCATGGGCCCTATGCAGATGGGCCCCAACGGCCAGCCCATGCCTTCGCCTGAGCAGATCGCGGCCATGCGCAGACAAATAGAGGCCGATGCCCAAAAGGCCGGCATGAGTGTCCCGGATTTCCTCAACCACCTCCGACAGCAGGCTATGCAGCAGCAGCAGATGGCTATGCGGCAGCAGCAGCAACAACAGCAGCAGCAGCAGCAGGGCGGCGAAGGTGGAGAGGGCGGTCATGATCACGCTCACGATCACGATCATGACCACGAGGGTCATCAGCACCCTCACCCTCATCAGCATCAGCAGCAACAGCCGCAGCAGGGCCAGCCTCAGCCTATTAGGCCTGGTCCTCCCAACCCTGTTGCGCTTGCGCTGGCCAGCTTCCTGCGCGCCCAGGACCTGAAGCCCCGTACCTGTATTCTCAACGGCGAGCGCAAGGACATGTTCAAGGGTAAGTACTGAGTCATCGCAACTAGCAACATTCGAACCAATCCTGACATGTGTGTTATAGTCAAGCGTGCGCTCCGCGCTCTACAGTCCCCCGCCTACGAGAAGGCGCGCAAGAAGAACCCTGAGCTGCCCGAGATCACCGATCGCGCGTCTCTCGAGAACACCTTTAAGCTTCTTCCCATGTCGATGCTTGCTCTGCGCGTCACAAAGACCGACCCTCACGAAGGCCACGACCACGGCCCGAAGAAGACGAAGCGCATCAAGGGTCTCTGGACCGTCCGCATCGAGCCTCAGCAAGAGGCCAAGGAAGAGATGTACTACGCGTGGTTCTGGGAGGGCAGCCAGGTTAAGCGCAAGCTGTACTCGATCCTTGCCCTTGTGCTCATCTTCATCGTCGTCTGCTACCCCCTCTGGCCCCTCAAGCTTCGCCTCGGCGTGTACTACCTCAGTTGGGGATTCTTGGGCTTGCTCGGCCTCTTCTTCCTCATGGCCATCTTCCGTGTCATTCTCTTTTGCATCACCTACTTTGTCGCATCTCCCGGCCTTTGGTTGTTCCCCAATCTGTGGGAGGACGTCTCGTTCATGGACAGCTTCAAGCCCGTCTGGGCCTGGCACGACGTAAGTTTTACCGCCCCATGTGCTGAGGAGTTATTGGACAACAACTAACAAAGCAATAGACTGCTCCCAAGAAGGGCAAGAAGAAGAAGGCCTCATCCGGCGGCGCCTCAAGCGCTGGCGGTACCTTTGCCGCATCCACTGGCCAGCCCCTCCCGGCTTCCGCGACCACAACAGCGACGGAGACGCAGATTACATCGCAGCCCGCGCAACGCCCCGGCTACGTCGCGCCAGCTGTGGAGGAGCTCGGTGATGATGAGGAGTAGATGTATTTTTGAGGTGGACAGTTTCGCATCACACAGGCGTTGGGGATTTATCATTGACTGAAGGAAGGACTGTACGAGTAGAATACCCATCGTCCAAACTAGCTGAACGTGTGGGTTTGGGAAGGACAGAGACGATCTCGGTACATAGCATTTTGGTCACTTTGGCTCTCCTTAGTTAACTCAATGGACGACAAAAAGCTAAATCGGCTCTCGATAGTTGTAGTATGTGACAATTTGCGTCTAGTATTCACATCACGCTTTGAAGTCGGGAATGGCCGCGCAGCAGGAAATTACTCATTACTAGTATGCTTATATGCTTTTAATATCCTCAATGCCACGCGATCCTCTTACTGAACCGAACCCTCCGAGCGCTCGTAGTACCAAATAGCACCGGGCGTAGTCGCGCAGTTCGTCACGCGCCCGCCATTAGCATCAGCAGCGACGGGCACGGCGTCCCCGCGCTGGGGCTTGCCGTGGACGTGGAAGTAGTACCAGGCCTCGGTGAGCTGGGTGTACCCGTTGTCGAGCGAGCCCTTGCCGGCCTCGGTGGCGTTGTAGCGGGGTCCGTAGCAGCCCAGGTAGGGGACGGCGCCGTGGCCCTCCTTGAGGGCGGCCTGGAGGTCCGAGAGGGAGTAGGCGGTCGCGTTGGACGGGGTGATGGCCTTGGCGGCGAGCCACTTCCAGGTCGGGGTCTCTTTGTAGTAGTGGACGGCGGTCTCAAGGAAGTCGACGACCTCTTCGTGTTCTTGGTACTTGGGGCCGTAGCATTCCACGTCAAAGGTGCTGAAGCA
Organism: Colletotrichum fioriniae; assembly: GCF_027942845.1. Taxonomy (NCBI): domain Eukaryota; kingdom Fungi; phylum Ascomycota; class Sordariomycetes; order Glomerellales; family Glomerellaceae; genus Colletotrichum; species Colletotrichum fioriniae. The sequence goes on along the minus strand of NW_027076844.1, from coordinate 424,122 downwards.
GGTTGCGTGCTTGGAGAACTCGTGGGCCCAGAGGACCCAGTTGGGAGTGTACTGGGCGATCCAGAACCTAGGGTTACGGGGAGTTTTGTAAGATTGTGTTTCTTTATAGATAGGCAAGGGTGCTTTTCTCATCAACGGGGGTTCTTACTTCTTCATGTACTCGAGAAGATCAAATCTCTCAAAGGGCTTGACAAACTCATCCAGAGAGGCGCCGGTCCAGGCGGGGACCGGAGTGCCGTCTGCCTTTCCGGTGGTGGTGTTGGGGGAAGGGGCCGGGTCGTATTGACGGCTGAGGTCGCAGTACTGGGTGTACGAGCCGTTGCAGAAGTCGGGCCACAGACCGTGAATTCCCCACGCGTCGGCGGGCAGCTTCTGGCCCTCGGCTTCAAGACCAGTGTGAGTATTCCAGAATTGAGTCGCCAATACAAGTCCACCAAAAGTTTCGGTGCAGCAAGTGTCGACCTTGTCGGGGTTTGCTCCGCAAGAGCAAGACAGGATGGGTTCGACTGTGAGGCGTGAAGCGTTAGTTGAATCCCAAGGTCCTTAAGAGCTCACCGAGGTCTTACCGAGAGCGCAGGTGTGGTTGGCGGTGGTCAATCCCGGGTACAGGCCGGCAGCGGCCGTGCGCAACAGGCCAGCGACCGCAAGGAGTCCAATCGTTCGAGACATGTTTTTCGAGTTTGCAGATTACAATTCTCTCTCACAAAAGTTGGCGAAGACCGGGGACAGGAGGGACAACGACACGAACAATTTTTATGATCAACTTGCGCAGCTTCGCGACACTTTATATTCACAGTCTTCTCTCTACCTATCTTCCCAGCTGGGGCAGCATGGTGGGAAGAAAAAAAAAGGTTCCAATCTCCACACGGGAAGCGATGTTGGAAATGCCCTTGACTTGAAAAGGAAGCTGGCCAACAGTTAAAAGTGCTTGTCAGGTCTTGTCAGCCGTCGTTGCCGTCGGCGGACCAGGGCCCATTTGTGGGGGGTAGCACTCCCACCTGCTCGAGATACGGGACGTGAGAGGTCAATTGGAGCGCGGGGCGATAATCGGGAGAGTGGTTTGCAGTAGCGCCAATGCGATTTGACAAGGCGTGTGTTGACTGTCGCGGTGTGTCCTGTCTGTTTAGCAAGGGGAATGGTCCGCGATGGGAACTTTTTGGGAAGTGTGGCCGTTGACTACGGCGAGCTCCGAGGATAAGGGAATTGATAAAGCCCAACACGGGCATGCCTGCCTGCTCGCCTTCCTGCCAACCTTGAATTGCGAAGCCGAGTTCCTGGGACGTGACGGGATGCACTCGCACTTTCCGTTCAGGTTCCTGATGGACGGTCGACCTCGCTTAAGGTAGCCATGGCCATGGGGCCGGAGCAAGAGCGGAGGACTGCGAAGATCCTTGATGACAGCAACTGGCAGGAGATGATAAAATAACCTTCCTTGGGTAGGTAAGGTAGGTTCAGAGAAACCTTGAGATGGAAACACCCTTACCTTCCATTGCCTGAGTCTGGTCTACACGGTGAAGTGGCGGTGCACCTTGACACCAACTGTGGCGTAAGCTGGTCTTTCCAGGTCCTCAATTTTGGCAGGACCATGGCGCCGGGGAACACGTGAACAATGGGCCTGAGGAAGCTTCCGCACAGGCCACCTTCAGTCACGGGGAGCCACAGCAGGTGCTGTCGTTTCACACCTTCCCGCTTCATTCTCAAGGTTGAGTCTGTCTGGCAAGAACGTCCCAGGGAGCAAATTTTCAACTACACACTTCCTCTTCATCCTTTGGATGCCATTAAACGTACCATCTCATTGTCACACATCTTCTCCCATTGTCTGCATTGTATTCTACTCACTTTTCCGTCGCCATTGCCTGCGATTGTAAGACCACGACTCGATCACCTGTTCCTCGTCAGCTACCTCGTTCATTAAGCTCCGCATCTTATCTCATCATATCCGCCGACACCTGAACACCATTGTAAGTTGTCTTTATTCCTTAGGTTTCTGTACATGGAAATCTTTATTTCCCGCGTGTCTGCGTCTGAATACACCCCGATTGGCATCAGACAGGCACCACAGCTTGGCTCATGCTGTGATTCACTCACACGACCTCACTCTCATGCCGACGATTCACTCCCATGGACGACGACGTGGTTATAAAACAGTCTTCCTCTCATCGCCCGATCGCCCGATCGCTCATTTCTCCATTTTCTTTTATTGCTAGATGACATCCATGAGTGGCTGTCACGAATCGGAGGTTTTCTTCAGCCCGACTAATACCATCTAGGTTGATCCACATCATCGTACAAGCCAGGATGTCAACCGACGCGCCGGTCGCCGCCTCGAATGGCATCCCCGAAGTTGCCACTCCGGAGACCAAGCAAGAGCCCACGGAGGAGCAGGAGATGCCGTTTTCATGGCTGTAGGTAATGGCATTGATGTCACAAGCAAATTGATCTGACAGCTCCTAGTCAGCCACACTCAACGTTCGCCATCGTCCTCGTCGGAACCGAACAGAAGCCGTTTGGCCTTCAGAGAGACTTCTTGTGTGCCAAATCAAAATATTACCACGAGTACTTCAAAGGACAGAACGCGGCCTCCGAGACCATCGAGAATGTGGTGAAGCTGCCCCAGTACACGCCGGAAGTCTTCGGCTTGGCTCAGCTTTTCCTCTTCACTGGAGAGGTATCAGAGGACGCCGAGTCGTTTCCATCCTATGAGGCACTTGTTGGTGTGTGGAAGTTGGGTCACGAATTGGGTATAGATGGTCTCTGCGACACGAGTCTTGATGCAATGAAAGAGTGCAGACGTCTCACTCAGAACATCCCCGCCACTCCCCTTCTTGTCCAGGTATGGAAGGACACCCCTGAAGGCTCAACTATTCGGAAGCTCCTCCTCTCGTGGGCGGCAGAGTATATGCGCTCGTCCGACAAGAAAGCCGAGTTTGCCAAGTCTCTCCCTCAGGAGGTTCTGAGCGAGCTGGTTGTGACCATGAGTTCACTCGAGAACCTGCCTACGCCCCCTGCAGCAGCCGATACTGCGTCCGCCGAGCCCACTCCTAGAAAGAGTGTGCACTATCTGGAGGAGGACAGTGAAGAGGAACAAGAACACATGTCCAAGAAGAACCGGCGGGCCTCTGCGCCGTTACCGGCGTCCCAGAATAGAGACAAGACGTTTTCCCGCGCGCCACCTCCCCCGGTCCGTAAGGCAGCGGCTGTAGCGGCAGCAGCATCGGCACCCCGTCAAAAGCCCGTCATCCAGAAACGACGCAGCATTGTTTCGGGGCCAAGTGGCGAAATCACGACCTCTCAGAAGGTTGAGTTCTGTTCCGATCTGCTCGATAGAATGCTATCGGGACCTGGTATGTCATGTCCTGGCGAACCATTAACGTAGTCACACAAGCTGACTTCCCACAGGCTTTTGGACGAGACTAGTTGGTCCATTCAAGGAACCTGTCGATCCTGCCGAGGACGGTGTACCCGATTACTTTGAGAAGGTGAAGAAACCCATGGACCTCAACACAGTCAAGCTCAAGATGTCACAACATCAGTACCAGACAGAAGACGAATTTGCGGCCGACGTGCGCCAAATTTTCGAAAACTGCTACACGTACTGGAAAAAGGGCGATCCCATGTGGGCGGCATGTGAGAAGTTCCAACGGACATTTGAGGACAAGTATGCCCAAATGCACAAGAACATCTCCAAAATGCTGCGCGAGCCAGTCGACTAGACTGTCATCGTCAACATGGTTCCCCAGCTGGTGGTACTTTTCATGATATGGATTGGGGCTTTACGTGTATAATATTTCGTGAGAAGACGGACGGTGGTTTTCTTGGAGCGCGCTGCTGAGGTTAATCTTAATGGAGAAGCGCGATAAGAGCGTGCTATGTAGTGTGTATTGTTAGGGACAGGGTGCAAGGAATTTGGGAGGAGGAGTGAATTGCTTTGGGGGAGGACAATACCCAGACCGGCCTCGAGCAGCGCAAGACAGACCTAGCTATGCCATATCACATGTATTCGTACTCAACCCAAGGCAGACACACTAGCGACATGACTGATGCAAAGCTGGAAGCTTGTCGCCCTGTTCATCTCACGTGTCCACGTGCCAACGTGGCAGCAATGTTCACGTCTCCACTACACTCTGTCGATTGCGAGGTGAACCTTGTTGCCACTTTATTTTTCTTCATCGGCCGCCCTCGTCGCTGTCCGTGTCATACCTTTGGCGAGATCTGTCCAACGCGTCAAAATACCAAAAGAGCGTATACCTTTCTCCCTGATAGTGTATTCCTGGTGGTGTCCCTGATGGTGTCATGAAAGTTGGGCACTGACAATCGAGGGATTATTCTGATTTAGATCCCAACAAAACGTTTGGGCGCGCAATAGTTCAGTCCCAGAGTCCATTACTCATTCCACCATAATATTGGCTTACTACTACGGTCATTCATGAGGTATTTTTGTGGCTCCCCGAAGGAAAAAAAAAAGGAGGCGTCTCTCCCTCCCGCCGGCGCGGCTGAGGCTCTTGCGAGAGAAAATCGTACGCTACCTACCTTACGCATACCATTACCGGCAGGCTGGGCTGGGCAGCGGGCTACCCTCAGCTTTCTTAGCTACGTCTTAGCCCGCCTGATGCATCGGACCGAATATCCACAGCGCCGGCACCTGGATTCGCGTGGGGAAGGGGACGTTAGTCTCGGCGTTACCTTTACGTCAGGTGGCAGCTAGTCTCGGTCTCTGTTTCTTCTATGAGTGTTTTGGTGTGTTGGTGCTGGGTTGTGCGCGAGTCGAGTCGAGGAATCCAAATCATTTTTTTTGGTGTTGGGTTGGGGTTTTTGATGGGGCTCTTCAGGTTAGTGAGAAACTGCAGAGTCTAGGCCATTGATTGCGGTCTACGGTTTTACCCCAGTTCCCACCTCGCCACTTTTTTTCTTTTTGTCCCCTTATTTTGTTCTCCAGACTCCAGACTCCAGGTTTTTGCGTCGTCCCCTTCTGCAGTCTGGAGGAGTCTGGAGAATTGGAATACTGGAGTTCCTGAAACCCCAGGATCGACAGACGTCAGGCAAGAAGAGAGAAACCCCATCATCCCCCGCATGGCCCAAATGTCTCTTTAGCGGGGAGGACCAATTTCGAGGCCATGATGTTATCACATGATGGATGGCACCATTGAGGGTTTTTTTTTTTTTTTTTGTCTTCCTTGGTATTCTCACCTGGAAGGACTGTTTGGTGGAGCGGTCCCCAATTTGCCAAGAGAGGTTGTTTGATAAAGAAGCCTCACAACTCGGTGTTACAGAGAGAAGACGTATTGCAGGCTTCTGATGTGATACGCACATAACGTGGGACGATCTCTCGGAGAGATGTCCGGCAGGGGCCCTGCTAAAGCCTCATTGCCTCACAGACGTACGGCGTATAGGATTCGGCCGAGTCTCTGCAGCCCATTCCCAACGCTTTCATGGCATTTCGTGTGTAACCGTATTACCCTCAAAAACTTTTCGTCAATAACGCCATCATCCCACCGCAAGCGAGATAAAACACCAAAAGAGAGAACGAGAAAAAAGCCTCAACAGTCATACATGATACATGATACATGCCCGTTAACCTACAACCAAAAGCCCACTCACAGAGCAACCCAATAATTCCAGTACCAGACTAGACCGTCTCTTCTTCTTTTTTTTTTTTTCCCCTCTCTCGCGAAAGATAGTACCCGTAGCGCCATGCTAGATCCGGACAGGGCGAGCCAATCGTTCCCCGCGTCCCCCCAACCCTCCCCAGTCCCCGCGTCAACAGTTCGAACCGTCGATATACTCGCTGAAAATGTGGTTACAAAGTACCCGCCCCTCCACTCTGGGCAACTCTCTGACCGCGCGCGGAGAATGTCTCGTCCCCACGCGAGCTTATGTTTTTTGGGTGCTTCCCCCGCACGCAGCGCCACTCTTTTTTCCCCAAACCCCAAACTTGCTGTGGATAGCCCTCCTACTTTCAGAGTGTCTGCGGGCGAAAAAGCTGGAACCTTTCAAACCTCTTGACCTCTTGACCCATGGGGATTTCAACTAGCGGCGTGGGCCGCCCACCTCCCGCGACGCTTCTTCTGTCAAGCTTCTGCGGCGTCTCTCGGCCTTTTTTATCTTTAGTTCCCTCCCCACCCCCTGGCCGGTTTCCCATTCTTTCGCGTGCTTTAGCTGCCGCTGCCCAGGCCAAGATAAGGCATGTTGGCGGGCTGTTTTCTACGCTTTGCTATTGGAAATGCTTCCGTGACTCGACGAAACTTGCAAACCAAACTATTCTCAAGTGCCGGGGAGGTACCTCAAGCCGTGGGTACGAAGGCCCGGAAAGAAGCGCGAAGCTGCGACTGCTTGGGGCCTGGATGAGAGGGTTGCGGACTCTTTTCTCTCTCTCTCCCGCTTCAGTCTGTTAACTGTTGCTGCTACCGCTACCGTATTGCCTGCCCGCGGGTGATCAACATCGTGGTCTCGCATCTAGAAGGCCGTCAAGAAAACGACTAAAGAGCTTGCAGGTTGTCAGTTTGTCTCTAAGGGAGGCTGGAGCACTCGAGGGTTCGTGCGCTCCGAAGTTTAGTTGGGTTGATCAGCGCATCACTTGCTTTAGCTAGGCCGGCCACAATTCGATGGCAGTGGCTTTTCTACTAAGCACAGAGACTACCGAGTTTTGATCGATGAAGCTTGTTCTCGTTGTTTGAGCGAGATCTCTGCCGTCAGGGTGGTGTGGATCTCCACCCCCTTCTCGCATGCCGTGAAGGTTGTCTACAGTAGTCTGTAGACTTGGGTTGTTCAGTAGTGCGCAGCCAAAACCTGGGAAAACGTGCCAACGTTGGGAACATTCCGTAGTAGCCCCCCAAGGGCAGAAAAGAGACGAGGTGAGAGTCGTATGCGACCAAGTCTACCTTAGTTCGGACCAGGGAAAAACTCCACCTTAACCACGACGTCGGATCCAGCCAGGCCTAGCTTGTTCACCCAGTCCAGTCTATGGTCCCCCCCAGCCAAGTGGCGTGGGTAATGGGCACGACGGTTTCGCCGAGTTGGAGATTTCCCATATTCTCTCTAGCTCCGGCTAGTTCTCCGCATCATCGTGGTCGCGTCGTAACCCCATGGGCCCTTGGGTCTGGGGGCTCACTCACACACCCCGGCCGGGGATTTCATGAGTATATATGAATGCGACAAGCCGCACCGAGATGAAGGAAGAAGAATTTCTCCATCAGCCAGCAGGGAACTTCCTGAGCAGTAAAGCATCTGACTCTTCTCACTCTCAAACAAATTACACTCGCCAATCTAGCGGGGGGGTTTTCTGAGTGATTTCTCGTCTCATCTATATATCATCTCATCGTCCTCTCTTCTTTCTTGGGCTTTTCCACCCTCCTCCTCCTCCTCCTCCTCCTCCTCCTACAACCGTCGAAAACTTCCGACTCCGATCACCACATCCGCCACAATGTTCGGCAAGAGACAGGAACCAGATGTCGCCGAGGTCCTCGACCAGCGCCGGCCCAGCACGGCCGAGGCGACGGCGCAACAGCACCGCAAGAACGTCTCCAACAAGGGCTTGACCGGCGCGTCGGCCTTGACCGTCAAGCAGTCCATCCTGCCCATCACCTTGGTCACCGTCCTCTTCTTCCTCTGGGGTTTTGCTGTAAGTCATATTCCTTTGACGCCAACTATCCATTCGTGAAGTGGTTCCATACTAACACAAAGTCATTTCTAGTACGGCCTCCTCGACGTCCTCAACTCAAAGTTCCAAATCGCCCTCAACATCACCGCCGCAAAGGCCGGCGGTCTCCAGGGCGCCTACTTCGGTGCCTACTTCATCGGTCCCCTGACCTACTCGGGCTGGATCGTCCGCAAGTTCGGCTACCGCTGGACCTTCATCACCGGCCTCTGCATCTACGGCGTCGGCGCCCTCATGTTCTGGCCCTCCGCCGTCTACCGCTCCTTCCCCGGCTTCTGCGGCTCCCTCTTCATCGTCGGCTCCGGCCTCTCCACCCTCGAGACCTCGGCCAACCCTTTCATTGCGACCTGCGGCCCGCCTCGCCTCTCCGAGTTCCGTCTCGAGCTCTCCCAGTCCTTCCAGGCCGTCGGCTCCGTCATCGCCCCGCTCCTCGCCGCCCGCGTCTTCTTCTCCCACACCGAGCCTAACGACTTGTCCAAGGTGCAGTGGACCTACCTCGGCATCGCCGCCTTCGTCTTCCTCCTCGCCGTCGTCTTCTTCGTCGTGCCCCTCCCCGAAATCACCGACAGCGACATGGCCCTCCAGGCCGAGATGGTCGCCGGCGAGGAGGGCCACGACGACAAGCCCCTCCGCAAGCAGTACCGCCTCTTCTTCGGTGTCGCCGCCCAGTTCTGCTACGTTGGCGCTCAGGTCGCCGTCGCCTCCCAGTTCATCTCCTACGCCGTCGAGTCCGCCGGCCTGACCCACTCCGAGGCCAGCGACCGCTACGCCATCGGCCAGGGTCTCTTTGCGATTGGTCGTTTCGCCGCCGCGGGTCTGATGATGGTCATCAAGCCCCGTCTCGTCCTCATGGTCTTCATGACGGGTATCATGATCTTCATCGCCTTGGCTATCGGTATCAAGGGCGAGGGTGGCATCGCCATGCTCTCGATTGTTCTCTTCTTCGAGTCGTGCATCTTCCCTACCATCTTCACCACCGCCATCCGTGGTCTCGGCAGACACACCAAGCGCGGTAGCTCCTGGATCGTCGCATCCGTTTGTGTAAGTTTTTTTTTTCCTCCTTCCTCCCCCCCCCCCATCATCCACCAACTTCTGGTACTCCTCCAAGACACTGTGACTAATTCCTTCCATAGGGTGGTGCCCTCTTCCCCAGTCTCACTGGTCTCGTCGCCGACACCAAGGGATACCACATCTCCATGGTCGTGCCCCTCGCCGGCTTCGTCGTCTCCCTCGCCTACCCCATCTTCCTCAACACCGTCTGGAAGAAGGACCTCGACAGCTTCAGCGCGTCAAAGATTGGAAACACGGATGAGCACGGCGTCATCGGCGACCCGGCCAGAGACGACGCCTACGGCGACAAGGCTGCCTCCAAGCACTTGGAGTCATAAATGCCTTTTTCCCTCTCTCCTCCTCAATACCCAACCCATCCTCTAAATCATTACTCCTGGATGAAATGAATGAAACGAATTTGGTGTAGATAATAAACACATCGGACACGACGGATAGAAGAGAGAACTTGTATATACCCGTACCTTTAATTAAAGTTTCTCCTACTTTCATACTGCTGCCTCATTCGACATGGTGAATGCCGCTACTCCCTGTCTTGTGATGTGTGTTTTCCAGATGAGGTTGTCGGGAATTTGGGAACTGTGATCCGGATATCAGATTGAAGCTGAGAAGAGACAGGAGTGGTTTTCTTAATCATTTACAAACCGCATCAGAAAACTCAGCTTAATCATGGATAATCGCCATATACATGGTTTGGAAGTAGATGATTTACCTCGTAGTCTCTCCTCACTCCCGCCTCCTTCCTAAACTAGGCGAGAAATTGACTGATCCCCACCACGGGTTTCCCGTCTCACCACTATAGGCCGAGTACCTTGATGTGCTTCAACCTTCAGATGAGTGGCAAATCTGAGCAAGGAAGCCTTTATTCCCCCCTCTCGACTCCATTCCCGTCACCAACGGCAGCAGGCGCCTCAGCAGGCTTGCGAGGTCAGGTCAAAACTGACGTTTGGCGGGATGGTTACGGGCGGGCCTGTTCAGCTGGCTTAGCCTACGCCAGGTTCGAGGTTCGAGTCCCAGCATGAGCACCAGAGATGTAGCCCCCAGTTCGGCACCCCGGGGGGGGGGGGACATTTTTTTCTCTTTCTTTTTTTTTCCCTCGCGAGATTAGAAGTTGTATCACCTACCTACCATATGCCACCATCTATTATACCATGTATGCATGGACTGGATGCCACCTTTAGGTAGAGCGGGCGTTCTACCTCGGTGAAGTCTCTCAAGGTACTGCTTCTTCTGTTGTTCGATTCATAATGTGGTTAGATGGCTTTTTGGTTGTCTGAGGTAATATACTTTTCCCCCTGCGGTCATATCGGCAAACCAACCACGTGTCTATAAGTTGGCTGCTCTTCTCTATGTGACAGTTTACGTGCCATGTGAGTCCCTCACATGATCCATCCCCTCCAGCCTATGACCCTGGACGAGTTCTGATATATGAGATCGAGGGTGTACCAGGATTAGGGGACACCTAGAACCTGCTACAGATAGCATCAGATAGGACAGAATACTTGTTAGGTATCAAGTCGAAATGTTCCACATGGTGCGAGTGGGCCGACTGCTGGCTAAGTCTCCAGCTTCAGTAGCTGGCAAGAAAAACCTTGACGCGAGGCGGCGCAGTAATGATCATTTGCAAATAGCTTCAACGACGAAAGACGTTCGGCCCCCAGCGAGTTCAGAAATTTAGAGCAGTTTAGCCAACAAACAGCGCGATGATATACAGTCATAATATATCGGCAATATCAAGGTCTTGGAGAGCTTCGGCGGATAAAGACGGCAATGAAGCATTCGCCATCTAGAAGAAATCAGGCTGATCGACGGCTCAGGATGTCTCGGCTACGGATTTAACCCCTTTCCCTTCTTGTCTGCTCGCCCGAAAACAGCCCTCAGCGCCAAGAGTCCTCGCATCGAAAGCAACAGCCCAAGCCTCGGCATGTCTTCTTGCAGCAGCAGCATCAACAGCGTTATGTCAACAATGCGCACAGTCAATGACATAGTCAAAGCTCTACCAAAGATAGGCTACGGCGTTACGTCTGGTCGTATGAACCTGATGGCCCCCCATCGTCCGAAGCCACGATTGAGTTTGAGCGCAGTTCGCGCTGGACCCTTCTTGGACCCCTTTCTTCGAGAAACACTTCGACCTTGGGATTCAGGTGAAGTGTTGAGCGTAACACGGTGTCGACGAGTGGAACAATGGCAAGAAGGAAACTGCGTTTCAAAACTGGTCCATTCTGCTACAACAAGTTTCTCACCATCTTTGTTTCTGCGCTCTATCTACCTTGGGTATGGTCGGATACGCAGCCCAGGAAAAATGAAATAATCCGATAATTTAGAAACGCGACGAGACGTTGGAGCTTAGCGTCATCACGTATCCTACCTACGTCGCGTTAGGCCAGCAACAGAATTGCAAAGGCCGGCCACAGTTTTGGGTTTGAGCCGGACTCGAGGCCATCCGGCGGCTATCGACCAGGCTAATTCCTGATGTGGTGTCTTGTATCCGTAAGGTAGGTCATCAATCACTGGTGCTCTGGACTCCCGGAGTAGGGTGCCATGGATCGTGAACTCGTGGTTCATTGGCACATTAGATTGACCGTTTCTGGATGGCCACGAAATTGGACGTGATGATAATCGGCGGCGCTTTCCCTTAAGAGAGAGTCAATTGCAAAAAAAGGGATTGGGTTGATTTGGGGGATCCAATGATGGGGAAACCTGGCAAAGGCAACGTCATGTTGCAATTTCCAGATCCCTAGGTGCATTGAGCCATCTTCTCATTTGCCCATTGTATCCGTACGCACTTTGTATGCCCATTTCCCAATTACCCTCTTTACCGCGGCTAAGAAGGTATAGTGACTAAGGGCAGGTACGTTTAGAGGTGACGCTTGTCGAGAAAAAGAGTTGACCTAGACGAACGGGCGAATCAGGATCGGGACGCCACCTGAAACGGCGTCCGATGGTTCGTCAGATGGCCGAGCTGGTGGGGGCCGAGAAGGAAGACGAGAAAGAGGAAGGAGGGGCCTTGCCGCCTTTCTCAAAGGCACAGAGATAGGTACGACAGAGAGAGCGATAGACAGAGAGGTTCGCAGCCGATATCTTACTGGAGACAGTGCACGTGAGTGGGAACAATGGCTGGGTGACTAAGAGAATCTCATCCAGACGATTGGCGGATGATGCACGTCTGGGTTGGCGCTGCAAGGTACCCGATGGCGGCACTAGCTTTTTCGGGACTGAATGAACAGGGGGTCCCGCGGGGGTCCACCTAAAAAGGAATGGGCCACCACGATTGGAAGAAAAAAAACTTGTGCGACTCTGAGGTGAGGAAGGCGCACGTTGGAAATCTCCTGAAAAGAAAGATTGGCTGGCGCGCGCCGCCTGTCTCATTTCCCAGGCGCAGATTTCACACCGTTGGTCTTTTCCCTTCTGGTCTCATTGCGACTTCTGTCGTTTCTCTCTCTGTCTCTTTCTCTGGAACTGGATTGTCTCTCCCTGCCAGTGTCTAACCTGCCCCTCTAAATGCCCTCCCCCGTCGCGACAAGCCTCCCTGCTGCTTCTCTACTTCTGGGGACGGTCACGTTTGCCCATCTTTCTCAAAGGCTCCAGGGCCCCCGGCACCCTCGCTCGGTGGAATCGTGGAGGCATCGGAGAGGGACCGCTGCAACTAGAGTCTGTATCCGTACGAGTGGACGAACTTGTTGTTGTTGCTGTTGACAGTGGCGGTCAGCGAGGCTGGGTTGAGGTCGAGAGATTGTTGCGATGCCCACCAAGTTTGCGAGCAGCGAAAGAAAGAAACCAAAAAGTACAAACTACTTTGGGCGCATAAACAACCACCAGTTCATCCCCTTTTTCTTCTCATTGCCGTCCACTTGAGACGCCGCACGAAGGCCAGTGCCACCCTCTCCAAACAGTTCCAAACAGGAGCAGGAGTCAACCATCCATGATCCATCACGCTGCTTGAACCTGGTGGGAACAATGGCAAGCCGCCACAACCTCGTCCACTCTTCGTCCAACATGCTCCATTGGGGGCTGCCGATGCTGGCTGGCTAGCATCAACACCCCAGGGACGGTCTGTTCACCGACCAAGCAAGCGACCGCCGGCCACTGGCTGCTCTGGAAAGCCTCTGATCCGAATGGAAGCGCTCCCCTCCAAGCCGGGGTCATCGTGGCTGGCCCTGTCGGCCAAGCGACTCCAAGTGGTTGCTGTCCAGGCAAATGAAATTAAAAGGAGGATCCTTCCGAATCGGTGCTGAGCGCACTTGTGAACAACCATCAGCCATCATCTCTGTCTCTCTGTCTCTCTCTGTCTCTTGCCCAGTCCGTCCATCTGCCACTGATAGATTGTTAGTGTTACCCGTAGTGTTAGTGTTGGTGTTAGTAACGCTTTCCCAATCCCAATCCCAGGCCAGGGCTGCCCCGTGCCACCCTTCGCCTGTCGCCGACTCAACCCCATGTCCTCCTCCCCCCGTCTCGCGACTCAACTCCCAGTCTCCCACTCTTTCTCTCCACTTCATCTCCAGTCTTTTCGCTGTCCCTCGCTCTGCCTCTGTCTTTCTCCCGCAACGCTCTTTGCATCGTCGCTCGCTTTTTAGGTCAGGCCCCTCCAGCCCAGTCACTCTTTTACACCTCCTTCGTCGCGATCCCACGTCCAGAGTACTCGTCTCTCTTTCGCTCCGTCGATACTCTCGTTGTTCGTCGTCGATTCACTCGTTCCGCGTCGACTTTGCGCTCACTCTCACAACACGACCACCACTGAGTCTATTGTCGTTCGGAAATTTCGAAAAAAGACTCTGATCGACCGATTACCCGATCGAACCATTTTCAATCACCGCTGGACCCCCCGGCAAATCCGCTTTCGCAATGCATATCCGCTCACTCGCCTCTGTGGCCTTCGTGGCCTTCGCTGCCCAGGCTTTCGCGCAACAACAGACCAAGATCTTCAAGCGCAGCATCACCGCCGGAAGAGATTTGGGTCTCATGCGCCGCGCCGACGACGGTTACCAGCCCGCAGACGAAGTCTGCAACAAGGGTGGGAACACCTGCGCTGAGGCCTGCGGAACCGGCTATGAGCAGTGCAAGTCCACCGACCAGGCCGTCCACTGCTTCAACCCGGCCGCCGGCGAGACTTGCTGCTCAACCACCACCGGAAGTGAGTTGATGTCCCATGTACTTACTTCCTGTAGACTGCATCATGAATACTAACACATCCCATCAGACTCCTGCTTGTCATCTTTCTACTGCACCCACGGCAGCAACAGCGACACAACCTGCTGCCCCAACGGCATGAACCTCGCCGACTGCGCCGCAAAGCACGGCGTTAGCGGCCTCACCTCTGACCCACCCGTCGTCGCGAGCACTTCTGTTCCTCCCACCACCAGCAAGACCACCCCTCCCCCGACCACCAGCTCAACGCAGGCACCGCCGACCACCACCTCATCCTCGGTCGTCGTCGTCACCACCTCCAGCACTCCTGCCCCGTCTTCCACCCTCGCTCCTTCCACTTCCGCGGTGCCTAGCACTACCGAGGTGACCACCGAGGCCTCCACGACCTTTGTTCCTAGCGCCGGTACCAGCACAGCCTTTGCCTCGAGCAACGGCACCACCCTGGCCACGACATCGACTCGCTCCAGCGCGAGGAGTACCCTTTTCCCTTCGTCGGCGACCACCTCAGCCTCTGCCCCCGATCAGAACGCCGGAAGCAGCAACGGGCCCGCCGGCATGGCGATCCTCCTCGGTGCTGCCTTTGTCGCCGCGCTGCTCTAATAATTTGCGACTGGCCCATTTGGAAGCACTGACCTGGTATTGACTTTAATATGTTGCTTCAAGCATCTCGTCCGTCAATACCGGGTCCGTGTGCCATGTGTCACGAGTATAATGAAAACGAAAGCAGCGGGCGGAAGTGGATCCACGTGCTCTGTTGGGATGTTAATGTTGGCCGTAATTTTTTGCTGATGCTTATGATTCCCCTGATCTACCTGAAATGTACGGAGCGGCTTGATGAACCTTTGATGTGTTTTTGCGACGGTGTTTCTGGATACGAAGGGAGAGACGAAGAAAAAGATGGATGGTTTGGAGATTTGGATTCGATCAGCGTTTTATATCCTGTTTTTGTGTTTTGTGGACAGCGTACCCAACTTTGCGCTGTTTACCTGTACTTACGATCCCCCCCTTTTCATTTTGGGCGAGCTTGGGAGACACCTATATAACTTCCCAAGCTCGATGAAAGCCCCAAAAGTATCATAAACCTTAATATCCTTCTGGGACAAACAATAACATCACAACATTGCACGTATCTTGCCTCATATCAGCCTTTCCATTCCGAGAATTCGCTCAAAGTGTCCTTGGATCTAACATTTATGGCTCTGTGCCACCCAGAGCCTGGAGTAAAAATCTCGTGCCGTGAAGATTGGTTCAGGAGACGGAGCCAGCCCGAAGACGGAGAAGGAAGGAGGTGAAGTACAATTCCAGCCGGACTGAAAGTATCTGGACCAGTGGAAGAAGAGATGCTTGTCTCATATGGACGCGGAGCAACGTGGTGGCATTGCCGGCCCCGGACAACAAGGCCGATTGGGGAAGTTGAGAAGATAAAAAGCCGCCCCGCCGACCTGTTCGGGGCCCCCGGGGGTTTTTCCCGACACCGGAGCCGGAGGGAGGTGAATGAATCCCCTCCACCGCGCCGAGAGCCCCGGGAATTGATGACGCGGGGAGATGTGGAGTGCCCGGCTTCCGGCTCCCTACCTGACACATACGCCTCCCCGCCCCGCCCCCCATTCCCCGGATCCGTCGAGTGGTTGGCGCTTGTACACAGCCTTTGGGACCTAAGATACGGTACGCATGTAACGTGCAACGGCGTCCCGACGCAAGGGGCACGGGGCCGATGGGACCACGGCTTAGTAGCTACCAAGATGTGGCTTTCCGATCCCAGGTTGCCGTCTTTGACGACGTCAAACTAGACTCTAAGCAACTGAGTAAGCATGCTATCCACGCAAAAAATACTTGGGACTCTGTTACACCAGTAGTATCGTCAAATACGGAGATGCAAAGTTCAAAGATAGTTGATATTAGCGCCTGCTATCCCAAAACACTATGCGACCGGGTATCATGGTTGATGCTCTCTACAATGAAAATTCCATCTCCTACTCCCCTTATAGCGCCTGATGCGAGTAGGGCCTCTTCACAGTCCTTCATTCCACGGCCGCCAGAACTGGTTCCTAAATGTCGGCATACACTTGACCATTGCTGGCGGCTCCTCTTGCCAATTGATCTTGGGAGGCTCCCCATTATTCTCATTAATGGTCCAAGCCGACGCAAACCCCCTCTCTTCTTTGATTTGTCGTCCGTCTTTCACATTATATGCCAAGCTGACGCTCGGTACGACGGCGATTTTGCCATGACCCAGCTTCCACAAATCCTTGCATAGCAGTGTTGGCTCGCCGGTATGGCACTCTCCTTGGTATGACCTCCGGAAGTCAATCTGCTTCTTCAGGAAGGGCTCCCCAGTGACCGCAACGCCTCCGTTCCAACACGCAAACACCTGCAGCGGCTTACGGCTGAGATACCGATCCTGGGAGTACGGATGATTCCAAAACATGTTCGCCACGTCGCTCCACTGTTCTCCCTTGGGTGTTCTGTCGGGAATCGGCAAAAAGGTGTCGCCGTTGATAGCGCGAGAGATCCACGAATCGTAGAATGACGGTTCTCCATTGTGCGGCGCGAATCGGAGGAAGTGGTAATCCATTGCGCAAGTCATATCGGCTCCCTGCGTCTGCTTCTGGTATGCCAGCTCTAAGATATCCTCGGTGCATGCAGCAACGTCGTTGAGGAAAATAATTGTGGCCTTCGGGTCGTAGGCATCCGCGTCTGCCATCATGGGTTCCAACGCCAGATTCCTCAGCTTGGCGAGCTTGCCGATGCGGTCACCACTATGGGAATCGATGCTGCTCGTCTGAAGGTGATAGGAAACTCCCATCTGGTCGAGGTGGGATTTAAGGCGATATAACGTCTCATATGTACCGTCGGTAGAAATACCCTCAACGATTGAAAGGGCACAGTTCTCCGGTCCAATGACGTTCATGGCTTCCAGAACAGCTCCTATCAACTGAGGCAGGAGATCTCTAACCTGTCGCAAGTCGAGAGCAAAGAAGTAGTGCCTTTTGTCCATGTTCATGGTAGGCCGCAGGACTTCGTAGCGAGTCACATTTGTCGCAGGGCAGTTGACAATGGGAAAGCCACCATTTTTGGGGTCTAGAATCGCCTGTACGTATTGACTTGCTTCGCCAAATTTGTCTGGTCGACCTTCATAGAGAGCTGGTTGGACCCAGTTTGGCGAAGAGGCATTCATCCAGCTGCCGCCATACTCTGAACCCAAATTAGCACACCAGGGTGGCAGAAAGGACATTGGCTAGACTTACGTTCTGCTGTCCAAGGAATTACAAAATATTGGACTAGCGGTTGGTGGAAGAGCAAGAAGAATCCGGTGATGAGGATAAAAACGATGATGGCGATGAAGGGCGTCCGAAGCCGCCTCGGGTTATGAAAGTTCGCAATCATTGTGTATATGTACAGTGGTCGTTTGAAGAATTCGCAATGTGCTGAATCAAGTTTGACTGTCTGACGTGCGGCGATAGCATGCGGGTCTTCTTCGAATATAGCAGCAACGGTAGCTTTGGCGAATGATGCCAAGGGAACTATGAGCGCACGCCAACGAGACTGGATCGAGCGAATATGCAGGTTGATGACTCTGATGCAGTGAAAGAGAAGATGCCAAGATTGGTTACCTGAAAGATGGATGAAGGTGGGAGGAGGGGGGGCTAATAGTTCATATCAGGTCCCGGTGGGCAGGAGCACTGACGAAAGCTAAAGCAAAGGTGATCTGGAAGGCGAGTCGAACTCGAAACCTCCCGACAGTTCGTTTCTTTCTGTTTATTGATCGGAACTCTCGGCGACCCTGCAGGAAGAATAAAAGGTTATGGCATGAGGGACAAAGAAACAGAAAGGTCTGGTGTTGGGATTATAGAGTTCTGCGTAGTCGTGACCCAAGAGCAAGCAGCTCACATGGCCGGGAATGGCAAATGCAGCTGAAGCCTGTGAGAGAGAAGCAGATTCCGCCGAGCTCCGTTATAAAATGTGTTTAGGAGAAGAGACGGCGCCCGAGCGATGCGAAGCGCAGCGATCCAAGAGTCGGGATCAACTAGGATCTTGGTTGGGAAAGGAGGAACGCAAAAGTCATCGAGTGGTAGGGAGGAGAGAAGGTGAGATGGAGGTCAAAAGTAACGTGAATACTTTGATGCTGATGGGACGGGGGAGCACCTGCTTTAGTTTATGTTGGACAGCACGCACTCCTTGGCCTTTAAGGTAAGGTACCTTACGCACGCACAGAGAAAGAAGGCGGAGTCTTGACTCTGGAAACCCAAGAGCCAAGAAGGAGGAGAGGCTCCTCCTTAGGGCGGGCCAAGTGGTGTTCCTGGCTGTGTCTGGTATGTGTCAACTTGGCAGGATGCGCCTCACACAGCACACGTAGCTGCGGATACCTGTACCATCCTGGGCGTCTGTAGCCAAAAGGGTACATCCCAAGGCAATAATGGGAAACTCAGACTGGGCTCGCCCTACCCGGATGCACATCGCACTATGTGACCCTCGAAAAGATCTCCACGAGCCAGGGCGGGTAAGGAGGGAACGGACCCAGTCCTGTCGTTGCAATTTGATAATAACCTGTCAAGTGTCCACATGCGAATCCTTCCATGCCACCATGCCAGGTACGGATACTCTGCCCGCTTCATTCAGTTTTTTTCTTCTTGTTCCTTTCCCCTATAATTCTGCTCTTCGTCTCACCGCCACGTATGGCAATGCCTTTTTGTTACTCTGCGACACTTATGCTGCGCTGTGCCTTGTCACGGGCGTTGTTCCGAGGCCGAAGACATGTGGCAGCAAAAGCGTTCTGTTGAGAGGCACGGCAAGTACTCCGTACGTACACACGGTTCCTGAGTGAGAGTTCCACGTCCCGTCACGGCTTGTTTCACCCTCTGCCTCTCTCTTGCTCGCAGCCTAGGTACCTTACAGTTTACCTCAGTCCAGATACCTCATCAAACAAACAATAAGAACAATCGACGGCACTCACAACGGAATGTTGTGATCTACGAATTTGTCCTGAAGACAACCATCTCTGTAGCTACTGTTCCAGAAGTTGGAACTCCCGTCTCTGAGGTGCAAAATTCCCCAGTGTAACCCCAGATGGCCAAAAGTAGCCAACCAAGAAAGCTTACTAGCTCATTGTGGCTTACCCTGCTTCCTGGAGTCGCCCGGTCTAGCGGCAACATCGCCCGACCAAGCCCCTAGGACACGCATCGGCCCCCGGAAAGGTACATGTCAATTTGGAGTTTGGACAGGGCTATTACAACTCAGTATATGCAGTAATTACGGCTACCACGGGCTACGGCTACCGGTGGGAGTACCGAGTATACTGCGTAAGAACTCTCTCAGCTGTTTCGCTCGTGCTCTTGACACATCCGCACACAAGATGCGCGACGAGGTCTCAGACACACTGCGCATACAAACTCAACCCAATCAAACATCGGATCACCAAGAGGCACTGGTCCAGTCAAACACAATTGTTTCCATCCGTCTGTGCCTCGTCGCATGGGCCAAACCTGGACTTCTCTCTCTCTCAGCCAATGCAGCAGTGCGTCGACAATGCACCCTCCTGTTCAATGTTATACATTTGACTTCTTTCCGGGATCGACCACGGCTGATGGTGCCGATCCTCCCGCCCACAATCTCCCGAGGTTGCAGCTGGAAGTATTCGCAGAGGACTGCAAGCAGCTTTTCTCCTTCTTGGGGCCTCCAAGCTAATGATCCTGTCCAGGAAGAAAAAGAAAAATGCTGCAGCCTGGCACAGGTAGCCGGCAGTGTCATGACATTCCTTGTCATACACAGTACAACCACAATATCTTCTCTCCATACCACCCAATCCTTGTACCTCTGCCGAACAACCAGGCGGCATTAACCAGCCATCGACGCGACATCGATCGGCTTTCGTCCACGCTTTTTCTGACGAACTGGCATCTATTTCGAGTTTCCCAATAAAGCCCTTGACCGGCTTGGTCTCACCTCATACCCTTTTGACAGCTGAGGCAGCTGGGAAATCCTACTTTGATGAAAGTAGTCGAGGGTTGGTTGACGTTGAGGCAACGCCCCAATTTCGCCGTAGCCGCTATCCCGACCCGACTGAACGGGCCGGCGCAGCGGCAATCAATCGCCTAACATATCCGAAAATAGCGCTGTTCTATGTTGGCTCTCTAGCAAAAAATTTGTACCATTACGGGCCTATGCGTTTTACGCTGTGAATACGCCACGGCCTCATCTTTGAACACTCTTCAAAAGTCTTCACAGATGTTCTATTGCGGTCGGACTGCTTTTCAAGACTCGTCGAGTCTTCGGCTTTCAGCAACGTCAGATTGGAAAACTGGATACTTCATGCGAGCGAAGCTAAAGAAACTTGGACTGGATCGAGACACTGGGCAATTGCACCTACTCGACGCGCGGATTCCGGAACCCCCACATATAAGACGAACTACACGTGTACCGGGCGGATCACGCCTGACTCGCCAGTCCAATCGACTGGTTCAGTATTCTTCTGCCTTGGACGCGGGTTTCTAGTGTACTGGTAATTGGTACGAATGCGCCATGTTCCTACGCAATCATATTCCATTGCAATTTCCTCAGTAGCTGGGACTTTGGGCACCGTCCTAGATTTTGGCCGAGCCATGGTGGGCCTGGGCAGTTTGTTACTCTCTACAGACTTAGTAGCTTCGTCACCCTCTTCGCAACGCTCTCCTCGAATTCGGTGACGCCGCTCTCTAGGCGCGTCATGCTCCCTTGTCTCAACTTGTACACAAGCCGTCGTCTGGGTACCCCCTTTTCATCTTCATCCTCTTCGGTGTCAGAGTCCTCGACAAGACCCTCAACTGCTCCGCGCATGAACCACCTATCGTGACTGACGAGCACCACTGCGCCCTCCCAGTCTCTGAGTGCTTCACGCATAGCAGTCACAGTCTCGTAGTCGAGATGAGTGGTAACTTCATCAAGAATGAGACAGTGAGGTCTCCGCCACAGAAGACGTGCGAGCTCACATCGCACAAGCTGCCCTCCTGATAGCTTCCCAAGAGGTACGTCGGAAGCAGTGCGACCAGGCAGACCGAGACTGCCTAGAACGCCACGGACTTGACCCTCATCCAGTTCCCCGCCTACTTCCTCCATGAGCATCGACAACGCTGTCAATGAAGGTTCGCCTCGGCCCTTCTCTTGCAGAGCATCGACGGCATGTTGCGAATAATATCCCAGCTTCAGCCGCGGGTGCGTTGTCACCGTCCCTGATGTGGGCTTCGTTTCGTCGACTAGAAGCTTGACCAAAGTCGACTTCCCGGCACCGTTCAAGCCGAGGATGCCAATCCGGTCACCCATGTGAACAGACAAGTTTACATCCTGCAACACTGTTGGTGCCGCCAGCTTCGTCTTGGCTCTAGTCGGATAACGGAATGTTGCATTCTCTACCGATATGAGAGGCCCCGGAAATCGAAGATCCAGAGGTTCCGGCAAGACGAAGCTCACTGGTCGTTCATCTTGGGGCACGTCTATATCCTCGCGGGCTGTCAGGTGAAAGCCAACAAGATCACGGTTCAGCTTGAAGCGGCCGCCTTTGGCACTGACCGTGAGGCCCCATCGATCGTCAAGCTTCTTTTGGCGGGACTTGGCCTGCCGCAGCTTATTCTGGTCGTCATTGGCTTTGCCTGCTTTGATGTTGTTGGAGATGCTCTGCTGGATATGGGCCTTTTGTTTGTCTTGGGCATCCTTCATCTTTGTCAACCAGAGTTTCCGCTCCGACTGCGACGCCTCGTATGTTGGAAGGTCACCGTGGAAGTACGTCAACCCCTTTTCCTTCAGGATAAGGAGATCACTGCAAATGGTGATGAAGTCTCTGTCGTGCGACACGAGGATGAGCGTCGGAGCGTCGTCCGTGTCTTGAAGGGACCCCAGATACCGCTGAAGCCAGATGATGCCAAGCAGGTCGAGGAAGTTTGTCGGCTCATCCAAGATGAGGATGTCGGTCTCCTGGAGCAGCGATATGCAGAGCGCGGTCCGCATCCGCCACCCGCCAGATAGGCTGGTGACGGGTTTTGACATGTATGCCTCGGAGAACCCCAGGCCTGTCAGGATGCGCTTGGCTTTGGACTCTGTCTCGGCTACTCTGGACGGCTCGACTTGCAGTTGGAGATCTGCGAGCAGGTCTAATGCCTCCTGCGTCTCGCTCTTGATGGTTTCGGTCGATATTTCATCTTGCGGCTGATCGACGCTGGCTTTTGGGTCAGTACCACCCACGGAATTGGATGGGAAAGGAGCCAACAAACGTACAGTGACTGAGACTCGGCGACTTTTTTCTCAAAGGCCTTCAAGGCCTTACGTGCTGCTAGGCCGCGGTCTCCGCTGCGCAACCTCGCATTCTTGTCGACTTGGAAGAGGTGCTTCTGGTTTCTCTCATGGCGGAGAGCGCGAAGGGCGCGTACGGAGCCGAGGGAGTCTGTGCTATTGATGCCATCGGAGAGAGCTGTGAATGTTAGTTCCAGGTCGATGGGAAGATACAAAGGCTATATCAGGCAAACCTCTGATTTCCTGTTCAACATCCGACCGCGCAGTCGCCTGTTCAATAACGTGCTCCAACACGGTACGGCTGCTCTGAACGGAGCCATTCGCTGGGGTAGGAGTAGCAGTCGAGTCGTTGTCTTCGGGGCGCACGTCCGAGTCGCTGTCACTGATGCTTGTTTGCTGGAGAAGAGATATCCGAGTCGCCTCGGGTATGCCGGGGATTAACTTCTCGGCGATGGCTCTGAGGAGTGCTTAAAGGTCGGGTCAGCGACTGGAGTGCTCAAGTTGCTCTCATACTCTGTTTTGGTAGGCTTACTCGATTTGCCTGAACCATTTCTTCCGACGAGGGCGTACCGTTGGCCGGCCTTCAGACGCAGCTTGGCGTCGACCAGGATCTCGGTCCCCTCGCTCCGGGCTTTGGATTTGCCCTTGGCACTACTACCACCGCCGGGTTTACGAGCCGAAGTAACAGTGATGTTGAGGCCATTAATGTCCAGCTGTGAAAGGGAGACTTTGTGTCAGCTGGTCTGCGCACTTACTATTGGGGGTTGATTGAGAAAAAATTACTTCTCGATAATCTGCTGTCTGGATATTGAAGCGCGTCTGCTTGCTGGTGCAGAGGATCGTGGCCACGGACTCGGACGCTATCGACGTCATTGCTGTGACCTTTTTTCCCCCCCGGTTCGGATAGTTGATTGAGCTCAGTTAAAGGATCGCGAAGGGATGGGAAATCAAAGCGAAACCCGCTGAACAGAGATGATTGATTCGATGCCGTGCCTCAAGTTTGAGGTGCTTGGGGTATTCTTCACATTTTATTAATTTCTTGCTCAGTCCTCTGGCTTGTGCCAAGACGAATTAAGGTGCTTATTTCTATCGATGCTCGCATCTGCTTCCCAAACACCTCACAGATTGGGATAGCATGGTATGGGAGGATAAGCGCGTCTGGTCTGTCCAGGTTGGTGGCGTTGTACCTTCTTCCCTGCAAAGGAACTGCGAGGTACGTATCCCTCTCGCCTTCATCTCGGACTTGGAGTCGCGGTCTATGTGAGCTGGTATGCCAGCTTGCGTTGGTGTTCTCAACCACCCCTCCGCACAGAGTGACTCACGCCGAACACTGGACGGAGCCCTTTGAGGCGCCCGGTCGGATCTGCGGGGGTTCCACTCCCCCCAAAGGAGGGGAGAGCGGTGGCCGTACGGGTAGCCAAGTCTGCGGAGAGGTCCGCCCCCTCTCCCTTTCCTCCCCCGGTTACGGTTTTTCGGCCGCGTCACAACCGGCCGGGGTGACTCAACCGCGGGGACTGGACCGACTCGCGAACCACTTTTCTATGCCGACCTTGACTCGGTTCCTCGGTTCCGAGAGAGGCGAGCCGGCAACCATTGATGAAAATCTTGTAAACTGTTCCACACAAACCGCCACTTCACAACAACGGAAGCGACGCCAAAAACGCCCTCGTCTCCCTCGCATACTCCGACTCTTCATCAGCAATCTCATGAATCTTCAATTCTTTCCTCGCCCACTTCCTTGCCGCTCCAAACTTACCCGACCTCGACGCCGCATACGAAGCATATTTATACGCTTTACTCAGGTAATCCACCAGCCCAACCTTCTCGACAAGCCGCACAAGCCGCTCCGCGTCGGGCAACACGTCGCCGCCAAACGCATCGCTCCCGAGTTCCCGCTCAATGAGCCCCATCAGCCTCTTCATCTCGATTCTTTCATCGTCGTCGTCCCGCGCCTCGCACGCGGCACAGTCACACGTGAACCCCCACTGCGCAAGCCGCGCCCGCCGCGCCTCCGTATCCTGCACCAACGGCGCGTAGGTAATCGTCACCTCCTCGCCGGGCGCGATATCCCTCCCCGCCCAAATCACCCTCCGCCCGCCGACCGAGGCGGAGCCCGCGTTGGGACGGCACGCGTGGTTGAGTTTTGCAATGTGCGGGAAGATGCCGATCTCGCCAGAGTTCATGGTGAAGCCGTTTGTGCGGAAGACGAGGGCTTCCCTGCTGATGCCGACGTCTGCTCCCCCGGGGTCGCGGTGCGCCGGGCAGGAGAGGTAGGCTGTGCGGCTGGAGGCGTTGAGTTGGGCGAAGGCTTGGTCGACGAGGGTTGCGATGGCGGCGAAGGCGAAGCCTTGGCCTGGGGTGAGGCGGCCTGGGTTGATTGTGAAGAGGGGGGCTTCATCTATGATCACGGTGCCAAAGGGGATGGGAGCGAGGGCGAAGATGCCGAGGCCTTTTCCTGAGGAGGGGCGGACTTGCCAGAGGCCGGATGCTGATTTGAGATCTGGGAGGGAGTGTAAGTAAATGAGGAGTGAGTGTGAGATGAGGTGAGGTGAGTGAGGCGATGTTGTGCGTTGAGATGAGAGGCGATGTGATGAATCGTTGATGAGATGAGGTAAGGTGAGGTAAGATGAGGGAGAGTATGTGGTGATGTGAGATGTACAAAGGACCTACTTGTTCCATAACGAATCCGCGCCTCTTCCGAGTCACCCAGTCCATCAGGCACGACGCCCTCATCAACCAGGGGTTCGTCTGCGGTATCAAGGACGCCGTACTGAGACGTGTCGTTCTTCGTAATGGTGCTCTGCAATGATGCAAACATTAACGGACTCGAGGCGCATATGCGATCCCGAAGCTGCTGCTGCTGCTGCTGCTGCTGCGCGTCATGGCTGTCGGTCCCAAAGCCTGTGTCGAGGGCGCTGATGTCGTCGTGCCCGCCGCCGTCGCATGCGAGTGCGCTGGCTGCGATTGATAGCCACACGGCGAGATTGGACGATCTCATAATTTTGGCTTTGCCAATTTGAACGTCTTTCAAATGTTGTGTGCTTCAGTGGGGGGGAGGGAAATGAATATGCGCACGCCACGCCGAAGTTCAGGTGAAAAGATCTTTGATCTGTATAGATTGATTGTATACTGATATGTTTTGGTGTTTTGGCCTTTTTCTCGACTACGGAGGAGTAATCCGTACTCACGGCTAATTCGCGCCGTGCCGTGCGCCTGACATTTCTGTTCCTTCAATTGGAGAATTGGAGGTTTTGCGTTACAGTGACAAGAGCGGGAAAAAAATCGAAACGGATCTGCCGTCGCAGGATCGTGTCAACGCCGGGTTCGTGGCGTTCAAGGGGCCGTTGCTGAAACAAGCAGCGTTGGGCTGGATACTTCCGTTCCCCCTGCCACTCTCTATATTTCTTCGACAGCAGAACAGAATGGAAATACAGAAAACTGTGTCAGATATTGGTGAATCCATGCTCATTTCAATTGTGAGTTTTGTCGTTTGATAATGGGATGGGAACCGAGTACTAGATTTAAAAGAAAAAGTCCTTCCCCAACCTTGTGGTTGAGGGGACGTCTGTCAGGGGCAACAGCTGTTTCACCTGTCAGGCCAGGACTAACGGGGGAGAGGGGGGGGTTTTTCTGACTTCCAAACTCCTCCTGACCCTACTTCAGCGATACGAAGCCGCGAAATCAAGCTGTATGCTGGCCATTCGTTCTTGAAAAGTCTCGTTGCGGCTATCCAGCTAGACGACGGACATGAAATGGAATAAGATCCTAGCAGTTCTTTCACTGGTCGCGAAACCCTGTGATATCACCAAAAGGCATGTGAAGAGAGACAGACATGCTCACGAAGTCGTTGCACTTGGACACGATGTTATCAAGGGTCTAGATTTAGTTGTCTCTGCGACTTGGGCCTTGTGCTCTGCAGGCCCTCTAGACGGGGGGAGCGGGTGGTCAGCCGGGCGCATCCGGTTGTCTTTCCCGGCGCTGGGGCAGACCCCACTCCCCCGAAATCCGGAGCCGCAATTGTGACCGCCTGGGCTAGAGGCGTGTCCGCCGCAGACCATGCGTCAACACACCACACCTTCGAGTTCCGACCCTCGTCTCCTAAGACAATAACCTGTAGGGGATTGCAGGATGCCATATCATCTGAAGAAAGCAAGCTCTATTTTCCTTGATGGTCGTGTACTCTGGCGTATCCCTCCTCACCAACACCCTTCACCGAGCCAATTCCTTCACTCGCTACGTCCAGCGTCTTCATTACTTATAAAGATAGAGCAGTGGTGACTCAGGATGGTATGAGGAAACAATCGGTCGATATCAGGGTTAGTCCTCTTCTCATCAACTTTGGCAATAAGTCCTAGCTTCCGCAAAATAGCTTGGGAACGATGGTGGAAAGGTTCAGAGCTAATGGATCTGTTTTATGGCTTCTGTCAGCTTCTGTTTTTACGGTATTGGTCATCTAACAATGGCGATTAGCACTGCAACGGTAACGTCAACATCGGAACTCCTGTGAACCGCTGCTTCCGATGCAAAGTAGGGCTAGGCAGAGTGGCTAGAGTGACTTACACAGGCCGCTCACCTTCCAGATATCCAGTCTGGCTATTTGAACAGATATCACTTGCAATTCTTCATTTCTCTCAATACAAAAGACGGAAAACAGATCTCACGAGATATTAATGAAGGGGGGAAGATGGTATAAGTGCTTGTTTTGCAAGTCACAACTAACTGTGAAAACAACGGGAGAATGGTACTCAAATTTGCTTCCTGGGCATTGAAGGTAAAATTTCTGAGTAGGGCTCTGCTTATGATGTTAGTGGTCAAAAGTAAAAACCTGAAGTTTTGACACGATCAAGTATGTTGGTCAGCGAATGGCTGAACAATCACCCACGATATGATTCCTACGTTGTCGGAACTACCGGCGTTGTTTTACTGAAGGTTGCGTCCGGTAGTGTAGTGATGTATGAAGTTCTTTCTATTATTTGCCCCCTTTCGTGCCCAGTGCTTTCAAATATATCATGGCGAACCCTCTGGATCAAGTTGCAGATGAAGCCGTCGGTTCTTCGAGTCTGGAGGTGCGGTTTATCAATCTACCTGATTACTTGCTCTACCTAGTATATTCTGAACAACGGGGACTAGATCATGGACGATTGTGCGGTTCGTTATACTCCGCTGTCAAACATCTTCTCTCGATACTCACAGAGCCGTATCTCAACTACTATGGTTCAAACTTTTCTGCTGCTCATACCTCTATGCTCAACCAGGTCTTTCAAGGCTAGCCAGTAGCCTGGATCAGACACCTCTTCAACCTCGTAGAAATTGTCATTAAACTTGTACGCCTATCTCCGACAATTTTCAATAGAGGCCGGAGAAAGGACCCATTACCTTATATCCTCAAGGTTGACGTACATACCCGCACCGCCAGTTAACCTCCCGTCAAGGTTTCCAACAGCCGTGTTTATTTCAAACCGAGTCCATGGTTCTGAACCTTGATGCCGAAGTTCTGGTGCAACGGGCCGCCCAGGAACATGCTCACACAGTGAAAAAAAGCCTTCTTTGACATTCATCAATCCCACCAGGTTGAGCACATTAGGGCACGAAGAGTCAGACAAGACTCCTAAATGCAGACACCGTGACGGCCTCGATCTTCCAGAAACCTATAAGATCCGGCCTTTTCCCCCCTTCTGATTCCTCTTCTCTGTTCATCCTCCATCCATCTTACATACCACTCTCATCACTGCATCTTGTCAAGAAGTCAACCCAACCACTTACATACAACTACCCAACCAACTCACAACCCAACTACACAAACAAGCAACCCAACTTCAGTCTTCAAGATGCAGTTCTCTACTTCCCTCATCGCTCTCGCTGCCACCGTCTTCTTTGGCGCTCACGCCGCTCCTACTGGCAACGCCCGCCGAGACAACGATGTCGTCGGTACAGGCACCCCCAACCTCGTTAAGTATGTTGGCAGCAGCGATAAAGACAAGGCCTTCATCCCAGAGGGTGCTGGTGTGATCAACACAGACAAGATCGTCCCTCAACAGTATCGCCCCAAGACCAAACCAGTCGTCCCCATCACCAAAGAGGGCGACGACAAGACCGATGCAGGCGTCCCCACCATCAAAGAGGGTGACGACAAGGTCAACAACACAGGCATCGCGACCCCCGAAGATCCCGACTCCTCAGTCGACGACTTCGTCCAGCACGGGGGCGCCCTCTGCCAGCACCAGCAGATGAGCTACCGCGTCCTCCAGGCCTACTCGCTCAGGGCCTACTCGGGCGTCGACGACGCCCCCAAGGTCTGCGGCAATCTCTGGCACAACCTCAGACGCTTCCCCGCCTGCGCCGCCGCCTCGGACGCTTCCTGTCGCGCGGGCACCGACAAGGGCGAACTGATCTGGCACTTCGTCGCCTCCACCTTCTGCAACCCCGGCATGGTCCAGGCCGCCTGGTACGAGGCTACCCACAACGACTATGGCGCCGCCGAGTGCAAAAGTGTGGAGCAGTTGGGCTTCCGTTAGGGAACACACACACACACACACACACACACACACACACACACACACACACACATACCTCAGGCTGAACAATGGAGCTCGTGTCTCTTGCAGCCTGGAAGAGGTATTGGGTCATGGGGAAGGAACCTTGGCGAACTGGCGCCTTCTCGGGCTGACAATGGAGCCCATAACTCTTGCTACCTTCGGAGACTTGGGGGATACGGGAAGGACATTCAAATATTGGGACCTTGGGAGCTAAGATACCCTGGCATACTGGCGTAGGCTTTCGGCGTTGTGGAATTGTGTAAGGGTAGTCTCTCTGCTTTGGAGTGGGCAGTAACAGGATATCCTTGAGCCTTGGGGCATTGATGGTTGATACCATACAAACTGGTTCGGTTTCAGCAAAATGAAATCGCGTATTGCTAGTACCTCTTTCTTTTGGGCAGGCAAACAAACAGTCTGCGGCGTTGACAAAAGAAGTTCGACGCGATACATAGGATAGGCAATACTGGAGTAGTAGTGTACAACAATCACATAATCACTAATACACTACATCCATACAGAATACTCGAGTCGAATAGTGACAGCTATTCCTGTGATGTGAATAATCTCTGTCATTAATACACCCAGAGCACATTCTAATAGATCAGCATGGTATTTCATGTCATTCTTGCTCAGGCTGGGCGGTTTCTGAAGATCTCTCGCCGCTGCCATACATCTTGCCATATCACTCAAAGCGCCCTAAGGGTGTATTTCGATTGGACGTAAGCATATCTGTGTGAAATACTCATGTGGAATACTCACGGAATACTCAGGCAGAACACCCACGAAAAATAAATCATATACCCCCTCAATCCCGTTTCCGTCACCAGCACAGCAGGCGCCCTCTAGGCCGGGGGTCAGGTCAAACTGTGGCGTGGGTGGTGGAATGGTTCATGGTCAACAACCAATTTACACGCCAACCAGCCTACTCGACGACAGGCTCAGCACATACGAGTACCCGAGTTCGAATCCCAGCATGAGCGCCAGAGATGTAGCCCCCAGTTCAACACCGGGGGGTGAACTCTTTTGCCTGGGCTGATTGGAATTATGCCAACTCATATTTGCCTACTAACTTATTCCCAGTAACAACGACCTTCTCCCACAGTATCAAATAACGTCAGCCACTCTAAGCACCGGTTGAAGACCCTCTGTTGTTTACCCGTCTGCGGATAACGTGATGGAAGCCATCTCCCAGCTCGAGATCTTGGTCTAGCTGCTGGGTTGACTTGCCTTGCATCAGATGGGACCTGCCCGTCATTTCGGACTTATCGCACACAGAACATCTGTTTCTGATCTGAAGCTGACATCTCCCAAGTCGGGGCCAAGTATTGCGTTATGGGTCTTCGAGTTTTGTATCACGAATGACTAATTCAACGAGGATGAACGTGCAGCCCTTGACCGTGATATTCATCATGTGTACGGAAATTTCTTCATAACGCAATGGCAATTTTGATTTCATCTTAGCTAACTTTATCCCTCTGGGATACGGCGGAAATCGAACCGACTTTATTCTGAGCCCATTTCAAGATGGCGGATGAGTTGGCGGACTTATATTAAGCTTTTTGACTAAGCCCGGACGGAGCTCAACGATGTAAACCACCAATTCCAGATGACAACTTTACCTACGAACACACACTGCATAACGATAACATTGATCGACGTTTGTTAGCTTGCGAAATCCGTGAAGACGAGAATGAGAAATCTCGCGATGAATGTAAAGATTATGACACACATCTCAGGATTAGTATATAGATGTCAGGACGAGTCGATCTAAGACGCTCCTCTCTATAATTCATTCAATCTAAACAACCACAGACTAGAATCTCAATCGCCCCAACGACGGGCATCTCATCATCCAAAATGGCCCCCCAAGTGACCAACGTCGGCTTCATCGGCCTCTCCTCCCGACCGTATATAACCAGCCACGCTTTTCACTCTCGAACTCACCAAAGACTAACAACGAGGACAGCGAATGGTCCTGGGCCGTTGCCGCCCACCTCCCCTACTTCACGCACTCCAAACAATACAACCTCGTAGCCCTCCAAAACAGCTCCAAAAGGCAGTCCGTCTCCACAACCTTCCCCAAGACACCAAAGCCTACGGCAACCTCGACGCCCTCGTCTCCGACTCCGACATCGACCCCGTAGCCATAACCATAAAGGTCCAACTCCACGCCGCCGCCGTCGAAACCGCCATCCGCGCCGGGAAAAGCGCCGTCTTCTGCGAGTGGCCCCTGGTGCGGAACAGCATCGAGGCAGAGCACCTCGCGTCCCTGGCTAAAGACAAGGGAGTCAGGATATTGGTGGGCTTACAAGGGCGTTAGGAACCTGCTACCCTCAAAGCCAAAGAGCTCGTGGAGCGCGGGGACCTAGGGGAGATCCTGCAGACGACCATGATGTTCACGACTTCCTACTTCGGGCTGTTGGTTGTTTCTCTGCAATGATGGTCGAAATAGTCCGGGAAGAATTCGTAGCCTGTCTTGAGTATTGTCTGTGAATCAAGAGAGCTTGTTCAGTCAATGCTCAGCTGAAGCAGAAGTTGAAGAAGTTGGATCGTGAAACCAAAGCTTTTTGTTGCCATCTTATCATACAGGAAGTCTATACGCATCGCTGATTCCCAGTTTGTTGTACATAGTCTATTTTATTACCCTTCTATTGCCAAGTGAATCAAGTTGCTCAGTGTCTGTAAATGGCATCTGCCATCTTGACAATCTGGCACATTTCAACGGCATCGTGAACTCTGACAATATCCGCGCCGCCCTGAACAGCCGAGACGACGGTGGCTGCCGTGCCCCAAATCCGCTCCTGAGGCTTAGACACTCCGGTAAACTTGCCGACGAAGCTCTTCCGGCTGGACCCAACCAGCCAGGGGAACCCCTCCAGGCCCGGCCACGAACGCAGCTCGTCCATGTGGCGCAGGATCTCGAGGTTCTGCGGCCCCGTCTTGGCGAAGCCCAACCCGGGGTCGAGGATGATGCGCCACCGGCGCACGCCCGCGGCCTCGGCCTCGGCGACGCGTTCGAGCAGCTCACGGGCGATGGTGGGGATCAGGCCGTCCGGGTAGTCCGTCAGCGAGTTCATGGTCGCGGGGGTGCCGCGCATGTGCATGAGGCAGACGGTGCGGTTGCTGCGCGCCATGTAGGGGATCATGGCAGGGTCGAGCTGGCCGGCCGAGACGTCGTTTATGATGTCCGCGCCCGCGGCAACGGCGGCCTCGGCGACGGAGGCGCGGTAGGTGTCGATGCTGACGGCGAGGTGGGCGAGTTCGGGGAGGGCGCGGACGAGCTTGATGACGGGGAGGACGCGGGCGAGTTCCTCGTCGGCGGGTACTTCAGGGGCGGCCCGGGGCGGTGGAGCAGCCGCCCACGTCGACAATGGTGACACCGGCAGCGGCGAAGGATTTGAGGGTCGTGACGAGGTTTTGGGGGTTGTGGACGCCGCCATCGGAGAAGGAGTCCGGGGTGGCGTTGATGATGGCCATGACGTGGGTTTGGCGGCTGGATGTGAGGGCGGCGAGGGAGGGTGAGAGGCGGAGATGGGGGTGAGTGGTGAGAGGGGCGCCGCTGAGGGGGGAAGCTCGTTGAGGTAGTCCAAGGTGAGTTTCCAGGGGTTGGATGCGTAGAGAGGCTTTTCAGGAATGAGTCTGGGATGAGGTGTGTTAGTTGTCATGTCATGTGAGAGGACGTATGAGAGGACGGACTCAGCCAAAGGTCGCAGGACGAATTCTCTCTCGGGAATGCCAATGTGAGGTACGTTGAGACGAGAATGCTCAATCTTCTCATCACCATACATGAGAATATCGAGGTCAATGTTGCGGGGGCCCTTATCAATCAGCTTCTTACGGCCCAGGTTGCGCTCAATGTCCTGGAGTTCGTCGAGAAGAGCCAAAGGTTCGAGTTCAGTCTCGACCTGTATGTCATCCGATCAGTAAAAAGTCAATTGGCATAGATACGCTTTCAAGAAGTGCATGAATATCACACATGCAATCTGAAGCTCATGATGGGGGACAGAGTGAAATAGAGAGTTCAAAGAATGAGTGTCACTAACCTCACAAACTCCATTGACGAACCTATCCTGATCTAACACATACATGGGCTCCGTCTCCCACAAGCTGCTGGTACGCTTCACCTTGATGCCGCGGCGATCCATCTCGGCGCAGGCCTGCTCGATCCAGGCAACGCGGTCGCCGAGGTTGCTGCCGAGAGCGATGTAGGCCGTGCTCGGACCTTTAGGTTTGGCGGCGCCGCTGCCGCATCCACCACCGCCACTGCAGGCGCATCCACAGGCCGACCGGGTCTGGACGGCGACGGCGGACATGGCCGGCGACGGGGTCCGGCGGGAGGGCATAGTTGCTGTTGGCCGGAGGCGGGAGCGGGTGAGTAGTGCGGTGGCAGGGTTGGTGGAGGAGGGACTACCTCGTGACGAAGAAGTGCAGTACGTGCGCGAGGAGGAAGATGAGGCTATGCAGGATGTTGCAGCTGCTGGTGATGCCGTCGTGGGCTGGAACCGGACAAGTCGCGGCGTTAGGGGCTGGCGACGCGCATTGTTGCTCCGTGCTAGGGCGCAAGCTCGTGAAAAGAGGGAGGGTTGGTGACGGAGGGGGTTTGGGGGTTTCATCACGACGAAAGGGAGAAAAGGAGGCCAACGGCAAAAAGCCCACAGTCCAGTAAGGTAATATCCAATGGGTTTGTGTGTCTCTTTTGTGTTGAGGGTCACTAAGAAGGAGAGAATCTTTTCTTGCAGCCAATGAGGGTCGGGCGTGCACCGTGGTGGTCCCTTTACGATCCAGTGATTAGGTAAGACGTGGGAAACCGCGTAAAGTGCCTTTGGAGGGGTTGGACTAGGAACTAGTGTACGAAATACTAAGTATCCGTAGAATGGGCTGACCTAAGGTAAGGTAAGCTATCCTGGGTAAGGAAGACGGGGGTCGTCGTCTAGGATACCATATTGACCAAGAGGTGCAGACACTCGTCCGTCTTTTGAAAGAATCAAAGTCCGACGTGCCCGCTTGTGGTTGCAACGAGGTTTGGAAGATGGTTAGATCATGACATGATTGGAGCCGAGACAGAGTTTACGGGCTCATTTCCAAACGTTCTGGAACGGATAAAAGCGCATGGTTGACTCGGTGCTTAGGCCCGCTGTCAGACTCAGCAGTGAGCACAACTGTTTAATTCGCCCGTCGCATTCGCTGTGCGCCGTCAAGATGGGAAGGAATGACCGTGTCCGAGAGTTGAAGGGAGAGAGAGAGGGTAAACGTCAAACACGTCTCTGCTTTAGTCCCCACGAGGCCTTCCAAGACGACTCCATTTCCAATGAAAACGTGAACATGGAAAGCTCAGACCGAGGTCACCGGTCCGAGTCCGATCGATGAATCAATCACTTTTGGGGGGAGTGAGGGATGCACAATCGAGTTATGCTTTTTCGTGCTTATGTACTCCATGCTGTACCTTGTGCTCCTGTGGCCCTTGTGCGACGTGCCCTTGTGAAATTGTCCCGCTTTCTGGAGGCTGGCACGCTGGAAGTGACCCTCGGCATCTCTCAGGTTCCCCAGATCCACCCCGCTGGACTGACCCGCCTTGCCCAAACAGGCTTAGTTCCTGAGGTCACAGGCGAACCTCGGTCCAGGACTCCCAGCAGGGGCGCATGGCAACGCTACTCCGCCCCTTCTTCCCCAGAAACCAAAAGTGCCTTTGATGCCGAGCGCTACTACCACCGGAACCCTTTAAACCGCCGATTGCCAGATCTCACCTCTTCCACAAGATTTACCTGCTTTCTCCTTCATCTACTACTCCTCTTCCCAGGCCAAATTTCTTCGTCTGTACAGCTTCACGACCTGATATACCCAGATCTTTTTTAGCATTTATCACATCCAGTAACACAGGCACAATGGCGTCACCTCGTAAGTAACCTATCCTGCTATTCGGGCCTTGCCTGTCACATGCGACAGATGGTTCGCCCCGGAGCCACTGCTGACACGTTCCCGCGATAACAGAGCAAATCCGCACTCCCATCACCGATCTTTTCAAGATCAAGCACCCGATCTTGCTTGCCGGCATGAACGTAGCTGCCGGCCCCAAGTTGGCTGCTGCCGTTACCAACGCCGGTGGTCTTGGTGTCATTGGTGGTGTCGGCTACACCCCGGACATGCTGAAGGAGCAGATTGCAGAGCTCAAGGAGTACCTGGTTGACAAGAACGCCCCCTTCGGTGTTGATCTGCTTCTTCCCCAGGTCGGTGGCAGCGCCAGAAAGACCAAGTAAGCAAAGAGCCCACAAACCCCACGTGTTTGCTAGAGAAGCTGGCGCGCATGTGTCGCACCTACAACCTTTAACCGAGGCTAATTTCTCGTGCTTTAGCTACGATTACACCAAGGGCAAGCTCGACCAGCTCGTCGACATCATCATCGAATCGGGCGCCAAGCTCTTCGTCTCTGCTGTCGGTGTCCCTCCCAAGCACGTCGTCGACAGACTCCACGCTGCCGGCATCGTCTACATGAACATGATCGGACACCCCAAGCACGTCCAGAAGTGCCTCGACCTCGGCGTCGACATTATCTGCGCCCAGGGTGGTGAGGGTGGCGGTCACACTGGTGACGTCCCTACCACCGTTCTCATCCCCGCCGTCGTCGACCTCTGCAAGAACACCAAGAGCCCTCTCCTCAAGGGCCCCGTTCAGGTCATCGCCGCCGGTGGTATCCACAACGGTCAGCTTCTGGCTGCTGCCCTCATGATGGGTGCCGGTGCCGTCTGGGTTGGAACCCGTTTCATCCTCACTGATGAGGCCGGTGCCCCCGAGGCGCACAAGGAAGCTGTGCGCACCGCTGGCCACGACGACAACATCAAGACTCTTATCTTTACCGGTCGCCCCCTTCGTGTACGCAAGAACCCGTACATTGAGAACTGGGAGACGGAGCGCCAGCAGGAGATCAAGGAGCTCACAGCCAAGGGTGTCATCCCCTACGAGGCCGACCTCGAGAAGCTCATGAACTCTGGTGACGGTGAAGGCAGCGGCGAGAGCGGCAGCGACGACAATGCCGCCGAAGTCGATATTGACGACGCCCTCGACCAGTTCCGCCCCTTCCTCATGGGTAAGGCCGCGGCTGTATGTAACGAGAAGAAGCCCGCCAAGGCAGTCATGGACGAGTTCGTAAACGACGCCGTTGCATGGCTCCAGAAGGGCAACAAGATGATTGCCAAGTTGTAAATTGTTAAAAGCGTAATGTTCTTGTTTTAGTTGGTCGCATATTTGGGTGGGCGCCAAGGGGAAGCCTATGCCTGGCGCCTCCCAAGGGCCTGGAGTTATGAGGCTCTTGTTTTGTATATTTGAGATGACCTGAGATGGATGATCGCTAGCATATCATGAAATGACCTGCAAACTTCTCTTCATACAAGCTCACATTATTTCTCTGTGACGCCATCACCCGCTGCTCAACTTTTGGAGAAATGGAAGGAAAAGAAAAACCCTAGAGTTGCAGAGGCAGAGAACCGATGTCAGTTGACATACAGTCTGTGCTCGACATCAAATTGATTTATTTAATTTTCGCTGACAAGTGGCCAGTTAGAAAATGGGACGTGACTGGAACGTCTGACCCCCAAAATCGCAACGTGTTCTCGCACTCTCTTGCGCTCAGCTTTTGTAGAGTTTCCGCCCCAGTCACGCGTGAACACGATGGACCCTGGAAGGCTAAGCGCGGAAGTGGATACTTCACATGCTTTCCCTACCTTAACCTATTTCTCGCTCCACACATGTTCGCTCCACACATGTTCTCAGCCGCAGATCGCTATATCCAGCGCCAAGACAAGAGAAGCCAGATAACACATAGTAAAGTATGGTGATGAAGCTCAATTCTATTCATTCATACTTATGTATTAGACCCAAACCAACCAAGCAAGTGACAATCACTCCCCCGTCGCCGGCTCTGTCTGTACGCCTCATATGCCGGGATGCAATCAAGTCTCAGAAAGTCCTCAGCATGCGTCTTCTCCTCCCTTCCTAACCTTGAGACCCAACAACGACCCTCCGGGCTCACTTGATAAGCAGTCCGTTGTAAAAAGCACACAAGGTATCCTTTTTTTCGCGTCCGCCTGCCATTGTCCAACGTTCTGCTTTCGTACCTTCCAACTCCCCTGGCGTATGGCATTCGTCCCTCTAAACAGTGAGAGGGGACCTTGGGATATGGCCGCTTTCTATATCTTGATGGCAAAGTGAAATTCAAATTTCAATTCTGTCGTCTCCAGTGACGTTGCTGTTGTGTCATGTCGAACCGCTCAGCTTCCGAGGTAAGCGCGGATGGCACCCTGCAGCTTCTGGCTGGCCTCGCCGGCCAGCTGGCCAAGGTTCTCCAAGTCGTCGCCAGCGGTAATACCGAATCTACGAATGAAGTCCTTGGCGGCGCCCTCGAGGTCACCGTACTCCTCTTGCGGCTCATCCTCGGGGCGGCCAAAGTATGCGTTGGACGAGATGGAGGTTGCCCCCTCGAAACCTTGTAGACGAGTCTTCGCCTCGGCCTGTTGATTGGGGTCGAAGGAGCCCTTGCCGAAGAACTCGTCAGAAGAGATACCCTTCTGAGCGCCAAACTTGCTGCGTGCGTAGTTCTCGCTCTCATCTGCATTACTGTTAGTTGCGCGCTCGTTTTAGCAGATTGAGTTCCTTACCCTCAGTCTTGGCCTTAATGGGGCCAACGGAACCGAAGCCTCCTGTTCCAGCCTTCTTGGGCGCTGCGGCGGCACCCTTGGCTCCACCGACCATGCCGAAGCCCAACTTGCGAACACCCATGCCCAAACGCTCCATCTCGGCGTCAGACTTTTGACGGGTATGGCTGGATGATCCGTATCCACCCGAAGGGGCAGCGGGGGTAGGAGCCGCGACAGCATCCACCTTGGCAGCCTTTTTCTCCTCTTCAGCCTCGGGGTCATAGCCAAGCTTCTCGATGCGCTCCGCCTCTTCCTTGGCCTTCTTCTCGGCCTCGTCGAAGTCGATGATATCAGCCGTGACCTTCTTGACCCCAAGCTTGGGGGCCTTCTTAGCTCCCAAGATGTTGGCCTTGCGGGGTCCGGTGGAGGTTGTAGTCTTGCGCAGGGCAGCAGAGGTGGTTACGCGGCCGGTAGTGGGCTTGTTATCGCCTTCCGTTTTGGACAGGGGCGAGGAGGATCGTGCAATATCCTTACCGGCACCGTTGTTGGCGTTGAGGAAGGGGGAGGCGGTTCGGCCGACAGTCGGGGGAGTCGAAGTGCGAGAGATCGGGGGCGTAGGCTTCTTGATGGAGGGCTTATCCCAGGATGAGAAGAAATCATCGTCAGGCTCGCCAGCGGGAGTAGAGGTATCGGCGTCGGTGGCGTCGGTGATGACAACCTCGCCGGGGTATCTGTCTCGTCAGCCTATCTCGCATTCAAGAAGGACAATTTGTATACTCACTCTTGAGCGTCTCTTGCCGCGCGGCGCTTCAGCTCGTCCTTGTACTTGGTGGCAGCGCTGGACTGATACTTGGTCTTGGGGTCCTTGCTGTTGAGGGCAGCAGTACCTCCATTTTGCTGGAAGAACTTGGTAGCTGACTCATTGCCGCCAACCTTCATCACACGCAGCTGATCCCACTGCCATTCTGTCGTAGAGGTCAGTCAAGGGAGGGAAAGATAGGCGGTGGTCGGGTACACGTACGGTCGAGGTTGGTGGATCGGACGAAGGAGATATGGACACCGAGGTTTCGGTGGTTAGACGAGCAGTCGAGGCAGAGGTAGATGCCAAAGGGGACTGAGGTCCATGTTGGGTATTTGGCACCGCAATCGAAGCAGATCTGTAGTGTGCGCAAGTCAATCAACACTGCACAACATAACAAACTTTGGGCATAAAGGGGTGCAGGGTGTTGGGCATACCTTGTTCGCAGGCTTAGTCTTCAATTTCTCAAAGATCTTGAGCGACTGCTGCTTGGAAGCGAGTGCAGCCATCGTGACGATATTAGCAGCAATTCAGTTGTGTGCTTCTGGGCCTGGAGTTGAAAGCGCAACCGGTTGCGAAGGCCGTGATATCAAAGGGAGCGAAAGAGGGTGCAGGTTGCGGGTACAGAAATGATGCGCAAGCGAGAGCGAGGCAGGGAGCGGAGTTATCTGAATTTCGTGTCCAAAAGTTCAGGAGGCAGTCGCCGCCCTTGGGTGAAGTGGCATGTAGCCAGAACGCTAGACCTAAATGGGCTAGATCAATTCCCCCACAGTGGGTTGGCGATTGGGATTCTGCCAAGGGCGGTCAGGAGGCTTTTGCAGAGCTCGCCCAGACCAGCTACATGGGGAGCTCCAACTTTCGACTGCCGAGCTCTTTTCGACCACTACCGTACCCTGCTTGCTGCGGTTGTACGATGGCTGACGTCCAACCACCATGATGAAGACGACTACCTGTTCGAATGCGATCCGCGCAACTACGAGACTGGGTCTTGCGCCCCGACTACAACCTCTGCTACTCCAGCGAAGCTATGCGACGCAATATGGTCTCGGAACGACCGCCTCGACAACTAGCTCGAAACGGAAGAAGGTCACGCCATTCAACGACAATGGATCGGTACCTTGGTCGCGGCTTTCTGGAGGAGAAAAGGCAGCCAGGGCGACCCAGCAGACCTTCAATTTTGGCCTGATTCTGGCTTGTATCGCAGTGACGGCGAGTCAAATGACTTCTACCCCGCGGCAACTAGTAGCTAACGATGGATGTGGTCTAATAGGGCGGAGTTGCATATGTTTTGTGGACAGATGTCTTCTCTCCGGACAGTAAAACCGCTGTCTTCAACCGAGTCGTCGACAAGATCAAGGCTGATCAGAAGTGCATCGAAATGCTGGGAGATTCGAAGAAGATTGTTTGCCATGGCGAGGAAACATATAACAAGTGGCGACGAGCCCGTCCGATTGCGTATGTCGCTCCTCCCATGACTAGGACTGTATAAATCTAACTCGAGCAGCTCTACTATCAACACGGATTCGAGAGGCCACGAGCATATGCTGATGCACTTCCATGTAGAGGGGCCCCTCAACAGGGGCGTGGTTTACCTGCACATGATCAAGACGCCCATCTCTGGCGAATTTGAATACAAGTACCTCTACGTTGATGTCAGAGGGCACCAGCGACACTACCTCGAGAACGCAGACACGGCGACCGGTTCTGGAAAGAAAGGCGTCAGATTCCTCGGCATCAACTGGGGATGATGCCGACACGCCAAAGGGCAGTGTGTTGAAACAAGAGCATGTACGAGAAGCATTTCCTTGTAGTGTAAGATATCAGCATCCTTGCCAAGGCTTGGAGGGCATGCAGCACATGTATTCATCTAGTCGATTGTTTTCAGCTTGGCATCGTTATATCGTAATTCATGATGTTGCTCCAAGAGCCTCCCTCTCGCCACCTTCACACAACACAACTCTATGTAAGTGCGACTAAGTCTAAGAATGGACATTTGCCCTTGTTCATTCCATTACCATTCCGATCAGACACAAGTGGTTCTATCATCTACTACTACCAGGGTCATGCCATAACTGTACCAGGCACCGCACGCCTTACTCTCCTTCCTTACCACCATAATTCAGGGATAGGTAACACAAACTTCCCATCTGCCTATCCTCTCGCCATGTAACGAGACCTTGTCATTTCTCCTCAATGGCCTGTCCCTCATTCGTTTTTGGTGATGCCACTGAGAGTCTGGTTGCAATGACGCCACTAGCTGCGTTGGGTGTTGTTCGACCTGTGGCGTTAGATTTCTGAGGCTCACCAACCTGCTGACCAGCTCCGAGAACCGAGCTGGGGGTGTACGTTGCAGGAATGTTTGCCGCTACGGTCTTCTTAGCCTCGTGGTAGAGACTGAAGCAATGGATGAGAGCCTGGTCAACAGACATGTTCTCCGGGACAATACCAGTGTCAAGAATCTGTTTGAGGTGGTCTTCGACCTCGTCGAATTCCGCCTGGTCGGAGCGGTAACGGTCAGGCAGTCCGCTGTTGTGCAAAAGTGCGAGTATTCCAGCATTGATAGTGTTCGTAGCCGCAATTATGGTGATGGGAGTGCCGTTCTTGAAAGACATGGAACCGATTGCGGTAAGGATTGCTCCGAGAATGATCTGAAGAATGTAGGCAACCCATCGAATGGAGCTCATGCCATGGTACATGTAGAAATACTTGGTCCGATGCCAGATGACATCTCGGTACAGTCCATTAGGGATACCTTTGGGCGGATAATACCAGCAGGAAGGATGAAGGGCAATGTGGCCTTCAGTATCATTGACACCGCCGATTCCATGAGCAACGATGGCCCATTCAGAGGGAGTAAGAAAGCGATATCTAACCCGATGTTGCTTCTGCTTCTTTGAGAGAGGCCGAAACGAAGACTGGTTAGGCTCGTCTGAGCTCTTCGAAGTGTCAGGCCGTGTGTTGTCATTATCCATCTCGGCTTCGATGCCGTCGAGCTGCAGAGGAGGGAGTTCTCGCATGACTATAGTCTAGGTGGTGCGAAGGAGAGGTGAGTGGAGAATTGGAGAGGATCGGATGTAGCCACTGGTCTCTCAAAAAGTCAGTCCAGCTCTGTTACAGACCATTGTGGATACAGAGACTTACATGATGGCCTCGTGCGAGACAATGATCTAGTGACACAGCCGCGTCTCGAGAAGGGGAACCTAGGATGACGAAGGAGGACAAGTTGGAATCGTACGGAACATATTCACCATGGGAATACCAAAAACAGCAGGGGATCATGCTACAAATCGGTACGGTCCATGCTTATAGAAGATGTTGGCCGGCGTTCCTTCCAACTGCCCTCGTGTGCCAACATTCATCGTCAAGCACAAGTCAACATCGCCTTCCTTCAACCGACTGGGTTCTTGCGGATTGTAGCCCTTCCACAAGAACGGCAATAAGTATTATCATAATCGGAAAGAACCTCAATGCCGTCTTTACGACACCTATCAAGGGATAGTCAGGGAAGGTAGGTAGCGACCGTCTGCATAGCATGGACATCTGTTCCTTCCGTCAATTGACTTGATAGCTTTGCTTTCATGGAAGGAATTGAGGCAATTGAAGAGTGCTTTTGCAGACAATGACCTTGAGACATGCCTGGTGCATGAGACACGATACCTCGCCACCGTCTTTCCCTGTCGTGGTTTCGAGTGAGGCCCTTCCACGCTCGCTTGCCGGGTGACTCAACACACCGCCCGCACCAAGCCATTCACCTCACGTCTTCGACCTCATCCCAACCACAAACCGTTCAATCTCATTTCAATTTCAATAGAGATTAGTCCAACCAGAAGACATCAACAGTCAGGCCGATTGATCAAGTGGTAAGATCCTTGCTTTGGATTTGATGAAATATCTGCAAGAGTCCCGCGTTCGAACCGCGGATCGGCCCCTTTTTGATGGCTATATCATGCTGCAAAATCTCCGATCATTCATCTAAGGCATAGTGAGCATGTTGAATTGAGTCAGACGGTCTCTGGTTGCTCCGCGACCTATGGGTCTATTGTCAACTTGGCTATGTGGTACAACAGGAGCATTCATCGTTCTCACATAATAATCGAAGGCTACCTAGAGCAACACGATATTGCTATGAACAACTTAAGGGTCTCCCCTTGTCTGAAAGTAAAGATTTATATGTAAATACTATGAGATCAGACTCATACTGTGAATTTGCTTTCTTCGGGTCTCGTAGTGAAGTCGTTGCTCAGTTGGATAGGGCATTGAGTGTGGCAATGAGTGTGGCAATGAGTACCGTCACTCAAAAGAAATTTGCAGTTTTAGACATGATTTCTCATTCGAAGGAGTTGGTCTTTGACAAAACTATGCGGTATGATCAGTTTTGTTGACGGAAAATGTTCGCATGTGCTTCTTCTAGCCGAATGTAATAGTTGGGTAGATCTACTAATAGCAGGTCTAAGAAAACTCAACACCCGTCATACATCATTTCATTCATAATGACTATTATTCTATAGCTTTCTCATAATCTTACAAGAAGGTCTACCTTCGTATCTCTGTGCCAAGGCTCTGACCAGGCGGTCGAAGACTTGCTGCAGCCTAAAATCCCATCACCAACTCCAATGCACTTGCACCAAAACCCGACGGACGCGCATGCTCTATCTCTACGACAAATTCGGCGCTCAGAACCATCCCTCCCATTCCAGGCTTGATCTGATGCAAATGGTCAGACGAGTGCTGCGCATCTCACTGCTTGGCTCCCTCACGGCCGCGTAAGCGCCGTGAGCAGCGCGGCTGACACAGACCCTCCTGATTCGCCGACGCTGCATTTCAGCTCTGTTGCCTAGAAGCAAGCCCCTCCAAAAGTCCAAAGAAACAACTTCGCAAATTCCCCTCTCTCATGCCTCCAGCACGCTTCCGATGCAGCGTTCGTTCATATCAAAGGAAAGCCCCTCAGGCAGCAAACTTGTAAGACCAGGCGGGAGGGGTTCGTAGGTAGATTGACGTCAAAACAAAAGACCCTTGATGCGAGGCATATTCAGTGGATAGCGGCCCAGATATGGTAGGGCTGGAAGAGAGACATATATGTAATATTGTCCATCCCGACCTTGGTCAGGCAGACTCTCTGTACAGCCACAGTCTACCATTAAATCGCTTACAAGTTTCCCAACCCTTAGTCGACTTGTCTGCCTCTTTAACTTCGTGTTCCTTGGCGCCCGCCAGTCGCATTTCGTCTCCTTCCAATGTGCATCCCACGTCCACGCAGACACACAACGCAATCCACCTTCCCCATCACAAAGCTCCCCTACCAGCGCCTCGATTCCCTCCCCGACGCCCCCGCATGGTCCCCAAACCCACCGCCGTCGGAACCGTTGCCGTCATGCCCACATCGCCGGCCCGGACACCGGCTCTCGCCAACCCGCCAGCCTCCTCCTCCTCCCGCGTATCGCTCCAGCACGAGCGCCTCCTCCTCGAGCTCCTCCCCTTCAAAGACGTCACAAAATTCCACGACTGGCTCGACAGCAACTTTGTCCGCGGTCCTTGGAACGAGTTCAACGCAGACTTCCTCTCCCGCGCCATCGCCGACGTCGCCGCCGCGGGCCCCACCGGCGGCGGCCAACCGCCCGGTCCCAGCGCCGTGCCGGAGCCGGAGAAAATCCGCACGGCCCAGGCGGCGCGGGAGGCGCTCAACGGCCGCAAGGCCAAATTCTGCGTCTACCGCCCGGACAAGAGCGCGTGGACGGCCGAGGACCACTACGTGCGCTTCATCGTCACGCTCGTCGCGGACAACATGCTGCAGAACCTGTGGTACGAGTCCGAATGGAAGAAGAAGGGGCTCGACATTGCAAAGGCGGCGTATGAGGTGCTCATCTTTCTCAAGGCGACCATGGTGTACGCGGACCCAAATCCGCCGAGTTACTCGGCATGATACCCCACGGTTTCAGGATTATGGTCCATGTTGTTGGGAGTTTTTGGTCTCTGTCTCTTGCATTAGTGCGGGTTGGGAAGTGTGGTGTCTGTAAGAATCGTTGGATGGGACTGTAATCGGTGCAATGGCGTTTTCTTACGGCGTATCAACGGCGTCTTTTTTGTTATCTGGCCTATTTTCCCTCTCTCCCTTAGCAAGCATTGGGAGCGATTTGGGTTTATGGGAGGGTTCGGCCAATCGTAGTCGTCCTATTTTGGGTACATTCAATCT
This sequence comes from Colletotrichum fioriniae, assembly GCF_027942845.1. Taxonomy (NCBI): domain Eukaryota; kingdom Fungi; phylum Ascomycota; class Sordariomycetes; order Glomerellales; family Glomerellaceae; genus Colletotrichum; species Colletotrichum fioriniae. The sequence goes on along the minus strand of NW_027076844.1, from coordinate 379,844 downwards.
ACAAAACGAAACTGTCTCGAGAAACATTTCACATGCCGAGCAATCATCGGCTGATAAGCTTCTCACGTCAACGCCCGATTCTAATGTAAAGTTCGGAGCCCCTCCCCGGCCTTGTTCGAAAGCACATGTTACTTCCGTCTTACAGAGAGAGGAACTTCCTGGCTGCCTTTCCGTTACGGCGCTATGTCGGTGTGAAAAGTCCGGAATGTGCTTCCGGAGCCAATGTGAAGCTGTGGTGCTTGGGTCATCCCGCGAAGAAAATGGCATATTACCTTCATGTCTGGAAAGGGACTCAGATATCATCAGCTCACAGTCTCTATTGTGATGGATAAGGACCCATGCCATTCTGGCCACAACATGGCGTCGACATGTGCTTGAGAAAGAACGGAATGAGTACCATTGACTTTTGACAAAAGCCCATACTCGTACCCGTAGCCTTAGCTTCCTCACATGAATGCTTTCCACATTCCAATTTCAAGGCCGAGGCCGAAACGAGGGAATGCCGTCATATCCTTAACAAGAAAGCTTCTCCTCAACACATGGCAATGATTCCGATTGCTAGCAAAATCATCAATCATGCAATTGACTTGCCGAGAATCGAGTATCTGCCACGAGGGACTCCGGGAAGAAGGTCTCGACCTTTCCCTTCGTCGGGAAGTCTGTTATTTTGTTCTTCATGCGGCATGAGCACACTTCAAGGAAGCATGAGCATGAGCATGAGCCAGCTCTAATATTGCGGGGCGAACGGAGGGGTGAAGGGGAAAGGTAGGGGCTTAGAGACATCATTCAGCAAAAAAATGCTGTTCAGTTAACATGTGATGGTGTTGATAGAACGTCCACCCTGGGCAAAAGAGGGCACTGACGTAAGGTTTCCTCCGTTGGAAGTGCGGAGGAACAGAGAGCCGCAACCACCACACCGGCACCGCCAGCCCTCTCTTCCCGACTTGCCGTAGACTTCCCGAGGCGAAACATGACAAACCGTGTCCCGATGAACTCTCTGAAAGTTTTCGATCCAAACTGGAAGAAAGCAAAAATCCAGTAGTTTCAATATGCGCACGCCCCCTTCCCTCGCCTTCCCTCCATGAGTCGTTGGGCGAGTGAAAAGGAAGCCGAGCATACCTGCCGTGGCCGCTCAAAAGAAATAAAAATAAAAATAAAAAACAGGCTCAACGTCTCAATACCCTCGGTTACTTTTGCCTTTGAACGTCGACGGAATTCCTTCTGGGGCAATATGTGCGAAAGACCAATTGAGCCCTGTTCTTTCTTACTCTGTGCGAAAGCTTCCGAGAAACCCAAATGAACAAGAAAACGGTCGACCATCATCCCATTTCGACGTTGTCTTGATCACCGTTATAAGAGCAGTCCACGGTTACACCTGCAACTGGACCAATGCCTTTCGGGCCAGAAAGAATGTTGTAATTGCGACTTCAGCTTTAGCCATTGCTATTGTATATTTGCCTCCTTTCAGTACCACGAGAAACAGCGGTCTAGAATCTCATTGTCTCCCGCATATGCGGGATGAGAGTCGGAGACACGGGGGGGTTATCGAGCGACAAGCAGCCAAGATGTGTAAATGGGCAAACATACGCAACATTGGAATCCAATTCCGGTAAGAGAAGACGTCTCTCTTTCCTGTTTCCGTATCACCGAGCACTTAGCGAGCTGCTCCGGCGGTGATAGGGGAGAGGGACTCTAGGGAGTAGAGGAGAAAGTAACCTGAGGGTGTGTTGACGGGCGGGCGGGGAAGCGGGATGTGTGCATGATCGCTGCAAGTCATCCGCTGCAAGGTTGGTAACTCTACTCATCCTACTGTTACGCAAGCAAGTCTGCCCTTTGATCCTGAATACGAGTTTCTGTTTCTATTGTTTCTTTCTCATTGTGCTTGTGCTATACTCATCCATCATGTACTCACACCATACACTCTCATGGGTCTAGGCGTTCCTTGGACTCAGCCTTTGTTTGGAATCAAACCACTGCCGAGTACTCAAAGTATCTATAAAAAAATACACCCAATCTAGAAACAAAACCCGTACTTGAAGATCTCGGCAGTAGTCGCGGTAACGCGGGCCAGCGGGAGCGGCGGTGTTGGGGGAGGTAGGTGGCACTGGGGCCATCGAACGACTCCAGGCGGGGTGCCACGGAGTCAAACTGCGGAGAGACAACTGTGGAGAAAACTGCGGAGACAACAACGAACGAGAAGCAATGTTGTCAAAGACTTCGTAGGCATCAAGCAGAGGCGCAACGCATATACCGGTACCTAAAACAGCCTAAATCGTGAGAGAGAGAAAAGACAAAAACCGAGCCAATCCTATAGACCAAGTCAAGTCAAGCAACGCTGCCTGTCGATGCATAGCAACAGAGGAGAGTCTAGAATGAGGTCCTGTTGCAGAGTTGCGGGCACCGTCACATTGTGGCTCCCGCCAATGAAGGCTGGAAGCCGGGGTGAGTCCAGTCGAACTCGTTGCTTAGTCTTGCCTTTGCTATGCCATTGATCTCTTGAGTCTGAACCTCGCGGCTCTCGCTCTTTGAGCGCTATTATCTTGGCTGTGATCGGTGGTAGTCGTTCGTCTTCGCTGCTGCAGCCGCCGCCGCGGAAAGCCGGGAAACATGGAGCCAGGGTAAGACGACGTCCGCACGATTAAGCGGCGTTGTGGGCTGACCAAGGAGCGGGAGGCGCCTACAGTCCTGCATCAAAAATCGTCTCAAGTCCTGATGTCACCCTCCACTCCTCGAGTCCCTATTGCTCGCTGCGCGCTGTACGGAGTCACATCTCCAAGTGGGCTGGCTGGCTGGCTGGCAAGGAGGCCGTTTATGCAGGACCACGAAAATTTGGGACCGGGCATACAGCCCGTTCTCGTCCACAGGCTCTGAGAGGTACGAATAGCTATGCAGAAAGAAAGAGGGGCCTTTGCCACCATCCCCGCGGTTGCATCGGTATATGCGACCCGCGGCGAATGGGCGATCTGTGCAGTAGCTTCTTTCCCTGAAGGTCGCCCGCCCAGTTGTGTCTGCAGCTTTTTGGAGGCTCAGAGAGGCTGAGATACGCGTTCTCCTTGTTAGAAGCGGTTAGAAGAGACGCAAGCACCTGCTTCGCGTTGCAGTTTGTACACGCAAGAGTGCTGTGGCTCCGATTTTCTCCGGAGCTGAAGGTCTGTGGCTATATTGTTTACTTGTTCATTGCTTGTGACGGCGTGAGCCTACGGCTGCAGAAGCAGAAGGACAATATGTGAACTGGCCGTAATCGGTTGCAGATGGTTGACTATGATGGTGGTGGTTGCCATCGACGATGTCATATCGAATATGTGACCTTCTCGATGCGGAGAAAGAAAGAAGGGCGGGTTGGAGGGGAAAGGGCACCAGTGGCACGGTCGATCTGCTCCCCCAGATCAGATCACTCAATCTAGACCTCCCTCTTGTTTGTTTAGATAATGCCGCCACCTGGCTTGTCTGTGATATACTACAGAGCGGTTCCGCTGGCTGGTGCGGTTAGGAGATACATCACACACAGATAAGGAAATATCGGCTGATGATGGGTAGAAACATAGTTTCAGGCGGACCGCAACTTGAGATTTTTCCTGTTTCCTTCTCTCCGGCGTCAGCCGATAGGACCTCGGCTTGGTACAGCCGACCCGGGGGTGCTGCGGCGGCGGAAGGGGAGGAGGGACGGCATTGTGCAGTAGTTTAGTTGGGTGTTGCTCCTCTGTACAAACGAATAGGCGCACCTACTATTCTACCTTGAAGCTGGAGTCTCGTTGCATTGGGGGCTGTGGGTGTTGGCCTAGGATCTGGATTGGCTACCTGGCGTTTAATGTCTCGGTTTTTGGCAAGATCGTAAGATGGAATATGGCCTTAGGTTTTCATGTTGTATTATCCGTACGAGCAAAGAAAACAAGCGGAGAAGGGAAAACTGGCTGGGGCAAAAGGGCGGGGAACGCGGGAATTACTTGCGGCTCGCGAGGTGCAATTTGAACGTTTGTTCAAACTTCAACGTCCCATTGATGCCAGGTTTCCGCTTCGGTTCAAGTTTGTGACTCAACCCAGCAGTGATGCAACAGCAGAGGGTCCATGGTATGTACTCATGGATGCTATGAGTGCAATACACAATTGGGACAAGTCTTTACGCAGCTTATACATGCCCTTCAAAGTTGTTCAATTGCTCGCTTGATTATCTGCGGGGGTTTGCGCGTTTGGGCTGAAGAGCGAATTGCTATGAATAATGGCGCAAGAGAGAGCCAAGGGTAGAAATGGCATCATCACCCCGAGACAAGTACAAATAAAAAAAAAATTAAAAAAATTCAGAGCTTGGTCCATAACTTGCAGGATTGACTTGCACCTAGCAAGCCAGCACAGATTTCCGGTGCGGGCTCTATAGTGAAGGTGAACCCTGCTGAGCCCGCCGGAGAATAATAAATGAAAGATGTACGTACGATATACGTGAGTTGCAGCCCGGCCATGTGAGAATACCTTCACAAAAGTCAGGGCCAATACCAAATGCCAATGCCAATGCTTGATGCCAGTGGTTCCGGACGGGGGAGAGATCCACTGGCTTATGTCACCCTAATTGAGTGGAGAAGGAGGCTACTTCAGTCTGGAGTCGATAAGCAAGGTACACTATGTGCGGATCCGCAGCGGCATTAAAAAAATCAAGAGGCTGAAAATCAGACAAGAGAGAAATATGAGGTGCCTCAAACTCCGGACTCCAGTCCAGTCTCCAGAGAGGGAATTTTCACCTGCCAGCGCGAGAGGGAAAAAAGTAGGGAAGACAGGGGATCGCCCGTCGCAGGGCTGTGACTTGTTCATTGCAGGGACCGGGAAGCAGGGCAAGTACCTTCTGCTGTGGACGGGAGGTGTCAAGAAAGGGGCGTGGACATAGCAAAACGTGCTCGGAAGATCTGGGGCGCCTCAGATACCTACCTTACCTACTGGACACTTTACTCCAGAGGCGGCTCTGACGGAGCGCGAGATGGTCGCGAAAGCGGAATGCGACCGGAAGAAAAGACCTTACTCGAGTTTACCACAAAATCTTGAAGTCACTTCTTCTCCAGAAATACTTGGTAGGCTCTGTGCCTGGCCCTCCCGCCATGCCCGCTTAGGGCCGTTTTGCTTGGCATCTCGTCAATACCGCACGCCCAGGCAAAGGGACAAGAGCGAGCGATGTGGAATCTACCCTGTGTGATCCCTCTGGTGGGAATGCACTTTATCTTTCCAATAGCACCGAGTCCAAGGGCCGATAGGATATCCGTAGAAATTCAGCCGCCCAGCCTGTGTGCATCTCTCATCACCCTGAATATCAATGATACGGCGGAAAAGCACCGTAACACTCCCCCTGAAGGTCAGCGCTCATGGGGAACCTGGCAGCGCTTGGCGCATAGCTGAGCCCTGCAGGAATGCCTAGCCAGTGCAAGCAAAAAACGCGCACAACTTGGCACCCACCTCTGTGACCAATGTGCACAGGGTACAAAAATACCTCGAGGAGCTCGAGAGAGCAGTGTACAAGTAGTCCGCAGACTGCAGAGCCCGGCGCTGCAGAGCAATATGGGGGCCCTCGATCTGACGCCATTTTTTCCTTCGAGAAGAAACGGGGCTCTCAAGGGGCGGGAGAAAAAGATTCCCCCACGAAAACCCGTCACTTCCTCCCCAGCAAAAACAAGTATCCTGAATCCTCAGAGGAAAGTCGCGCTCCCCGATGAGTAAGCCAATGGCTCCCTCCACCTCACCTTCTCACCTCAGCCATCATGGTCCCCTTTTTTCCCTTACCCCTTGGTGAGCCTCCAGCTGCATCCGGACTTGCCCGGACCACAATGACAACACACACTCATCTAGACTCATTCGCTCGCGCGCACTCACCCACTCAATCGCCCACTCACCCACTCACTTAGATCTCACACACTACTCCGTAGCCGGCCAGCTCAATCTCATTCCGCACTCCCAAACTCACTCTGGGTCTCCTTGCGACCTCACAAAGAGCGCTACCGCAGCCACTGCGGCTCAACCAAACATGTGGACCCCACGATGCCCAGGTCGGGGTCGGGGCCCCGGACGAGCCACGGCCTATTATCCCCATCTCTGCCCCTGAGCCCTGGAAGTGTCTCTGAGCTGGTGCTTCCAAGCGGTCCGCGTCAAGCCGACATTTGGCCGATGGTGACGATGGACTTTTCATGCTCTCGGTGGACCCGGCTCTTGACCGACCACTGCTTCTTATCGGTCCTTAACCGCTGAATCTCTACCTGTGGCGGGTCGTCCGTCATGTTTGGTGGAGTTGAACTAGTTTTTCCTTCCTCTGTCTTTTTCTATCGCCTCACCCTAAACTTTGAAGCTTGAGTATTCGTAACATGACACACTCCGTCAGTCTCGGAATTGGCTCCTGGTTGGGATTCTCTTTTCTGCCCAGTATTCAAATCTCGTCAAAGTCTGGGGCTGGGCAGCCTAGGCTGAGATTTTGCCAGGGCTGCCAAGGGAGAGGCCGTCAAGGGACCACTTTCCGTACCGTATTATCGATTCATGCTCGTCCTATCTGTCGGCCAAGCTCCGGTCCTTCACCCGGAAATTTTCCACCGTGGCCCTTTCTCCGCCATCCCTCTTTACTACTCGGCCAAATCCTGGTTATCTCGGCCACTAGTCGCTGCCTCACCCACATCTTCTGCCTCGTCGTCTTCGTCATCACCGTCGCCGCCATCGCCGTGCCCGTCTCCGTTGCTACCCCCGTCATCCTCGCTCTCGGCCGCCTGGGTCCCCAGGAGGATGTCTTCGCTGCCTTGCCACTGCGGCGGCGGGCCGGGAAGCGCCGACTCGTCTTCTCGTACCCACCCGTATTCCTCGTCATCTTCCTCGCTATCGGGCACCTCGAGGCCAGCTTCTGCCAGCTTGCGTTTCGCTCGTGGAGCCGTTGGTAGGAACACCGATGGTTGGCTAGTGTCGTACTGCACGCCTACCACACCCGTCTGTCACGATAACGAGCCATGTCAGCAAACCACACAATCTCTCGCCTTGAAAACTCCGCTTTTGCGAAATTATGCCGGAATCGTGACGACCCAACTAAAATACTGACCGCCTCAACTCTGAACGCGGCTGCGCTCTGCATCATGTCCGGCCCAGTCTTGCCGTCTAGCTTCTGCACGCCGGCGAAGCATACGGACCATGGTCGCTCTTCCTTCCATACCCAGTCTCTGAACAGCACGACCCGCGTCGACATGCCCTGTTCCCATACCCCAGCGTTAAGGGATGGGATCAATGTCGCGCTCCGTTCCAACCGCATCTTGGTTGCGCATTGCGACAGGACCACCACTGCGCAGTCGCGTGTTGCTGCTAGTTTCTGTAGGGCACTGGTGATATACTGCAAAGCTTGCAGCCGCTTCGCTGATAGAACTGGACCTATATGATATGAGTAGACGACCTCGATTTGGTCCAGGACTACTGACCTTTGCCGCGCGGCTGATCTCTCCTACCGTCAGGCGCTTTGGGAAAAGCGTGATTCACCAGAGCTGATAAGGAGTCTATCACGACCACAGTCGAATTCGCTGGCACTGTCGCCGCCGTAGGACGGCAGAGAAGTGCTATCAGATGAGGGAGGCTGGGGCAACTATAGTGTGCAAAGTGATCCGTGGCTGATTTCGCCGCGTCGGTGTCCCTAGATGGCCGAGTTGTTTCCACTGACCCGATCACCGCGTTCAGTCGATGGCCGCAAACTGAATACGCACAATCTTCGACAATTATGTCAGTCTCGTCGTCGTCTTCCTGCGTACGGTAGTCTTAGATGAACCGACCTACCCATACAGCACCATGCCCCTCGCAAAGCGCATTGGCGACCAGCTGAATACTTTGCTGATGGGTCAGTAATGAGTACATGGCGTCGTCTACAGGACAGTAGAAGGGCAACTCACGCTACGGCAGTCTTGCCCGAGCCCGGCGGTCCCCAAATCTCCGTGACTTGTCCTCTCTGGAGGCCTCCCCCGCATGTTGAATCTGGTGTCCGAAGAGATGAGGATGATGCAAGAGCCTCATCTAGTCTTTCAATGCCGGTAGAGACATATCTAGCGACACCACCGTCTAATTCTTCCAGTGCGTCAGCGGCGGACACTGTAGGCAATCGATCTGCTTTCTGTCAGAAGCTGTGATGGTTGGGGGACGGGGTCATGCATGCGTGTAGAAGGAAGATCGAAACTAGAGACATCTTCCTCATGAATGGAGTGGTATTTCTCCATTGCTAGGATCTCAAATCTTGCTTGACGTGTCTTGATATGTCCCGGTTGACGACGTGAAGTTGAAAAGGCTGCACAGTACGAGTCTGTCAACCTCACACGTGCCCTAGATGAGGTCATCAGCCACACTCATCAGCCACACGCGTGGCAGGCAGCTATGTGGCTGAGGGAACCTGCGCATCTTCTCGCTACCTCATGCGACGGCAGTAGTTGCCTACCTTGTGTACCTTATGACAAGACATCTTCCATCTTACATCATCTTTTCGTATTTTCCAACTTCAAATCAATCTGGAACTCGAAGACAAAAGACCAACCTCCTCAATCGCTGCGATGGGGAATTGCGCTGCGATGCCCAACTCGCAGACGCACTGAGCCGCATTCAACTTCAAAACGTCGACTTAAGACCAGCGGTACCAAGCAAGCACTTACACTCCCAGAAATGTTGAGAACTGCATCTCCGTTCCTGAAACATGTACCAACCATGGGAACGATTGAAATAAGATACATTTCGAATCCTACGTGGCCGCATGAGTCTGTCGATGCTACTTGGTCAGACAAGGCGTTTAATTCGAGCCGCCTCAGCTTCTAAAGCCTTCTGATACCGACCATCCGGAACGTTCAGGGCCTTTCCGGGGCCTTGGCCAAGTTTCGGACGACAAGAATCGCCAGCACTGACGGCAGTGTTTCCGGGCCAAACGGGTGGAACGTGGCCGCCAGGGTCCATTGCTCGAGCGTGCCGATTTGCGTATGCAGTTCCCTTGATTCCTCACCAAAGGCTTCGCGAGTCTATTTTCACAACGACTCGGAACATTCTAGGACCCCTCCAGTTTCACATCTTTGCAGACCTATAGTCCAGTGAGCTTGGGCTCTCTGATCTGGTATTACCTCAGACTCTTGTTGCCTGTAACCCTAGCGCTCGATTCTCTTCACTCGTGGTTTCACCTACCGGACCATATATGATCCTGGTCTCGACACTTACTGCTGCCGGCAGGCACTGAGTCTGGGTTTGAGAAGGGTTAATAGAACGCTGCTAATGGTAGCACTCGTCCAGGAAAAATGCCCCGGAGATCGCCCCCAATTGCTTTGACTCGATTATGCTCAATAACACGGATTAGCCTTCAGCTATCACGGCATGATCCAACCTGGGGTTTGCGGGGTCTGACATACTCAGGCTGAGCACACCTTTGGCCTGAGGGGACCCCCAAGTACTCAGGCTACTGGGACGCAACTACGTGTAAGTCGGGCGGCGAAGTGGAAATCTAGTTTTCGTATTTGTACGGATACTCGCAATCCAACCCCATACTGACCGGTTGAATAGGCATTGCTCGGGTCGGAAATCGGAACGGCTATCCACAGAAAAGCCGGGCTTCTCACACGAATGCACAGCAGGATCCTTGCGGAGATCAGAAATGTATCCTACATACCCGACAGCGAGGGCCCGAGGTGCCTTACATGTATCCGTACGGTCACGGCTAAACATTGCCCTAGGGCCTGAGCCTCAATACATCTCAATGCAATAGATTTCAAGGGTCTACCTGGTGACGGTACTGCCAACTGTCAAGCATGATGGTACTCCGTACTAGGAGAGCATACCGCCTTATCTGCCAATGCCCACAGCCTAAGAGCCATAGGTGGAAGTGTTAGTCACACTACCTCTTACGCTTTCCCGATATCCGAGCTCGGGTCGACGGATCACGTTATCTCCCAGGGCCCAGAGGTAACGAATCCTCATTCCTTCGCCGGCGTTGGCACTGCACACATGTCGTTCATCTCGCAGGCCGGGGCAAATTTGCTAATGAGGACCCTTGGTGGCTGCTGGGGTCATCCGTCACGGGGTGAAGAGACCTGGGGTCGATAACGTGGAGGCAGGCGGAGTTTCTCTCATCCGCGGTTTTCGTTCCACAGATTTTGTGGAGAGACGATATTGGGGCTCGGGCTACAAGTTTGCGGCGCTTCAGATTGCCTGGAGTTGCCCGCTTACAGGTGCGGCTAACAGCCACCAACAAACTCTCAATTTTGAACGGCAATTCTGGCCAGACCCTTTCACCTCCGCATGAGCAATGCAAGGTACGCGCTTCTCCAGAATTTACATGTGGAAGAATGTCACCGTTTCTCCAAATTGCTGAATGCGGTTCCAAGCTTTACCGCTGACATCATGCTAGGGTTCGTTCTCTCGCGAAAGGGGACAGGTTTCTTCTGGGGTACCCCCCTCTAGGCTCTATCTGCTTATCTTTCACATGTGACAGGAACGAGGGGCAAGCGTTCTAAACATTCAGGGCTCAAAATCTTCTGGGCGATGTCCGTTGAGGAACGACTCTCAGTGCCGTCAATTCGTCTGTTTGCATCTCACCTGAGGCATCTAGAACACAACAGAGATTTCACAAGCGCCACTCACATGCCGCCAGCTATGACCAAACCAAACCTCTGCTTTATGGTAGGAGTAGTTGGCTTTGATTGTTTGCTTGTGCTTTCGGGGAATCTCGGGATCTCGACCTCCCTCAGAAAACTGGGACTTGAAGCCAAATCAACACACCACGTTCGACATTCACACCTCTGGGCGTGCTCCTTACTCTCTCCACATTTGTCTGCATCCCCTGTATATCGGCCCCCTAGCGAAGCGCCATCCCCGGCTCATTCCCATGCCTTCAGATATTGCCCTTTTCAGGAAGCTGGTTTCAAACACAGGCGTGTCCCGGGAGAGAAACTCGGGTCAATCTTCACCCAAGGCAGAAAGCACATGATACCGGTACGACCCTTCACCCTTGGATTCTAGCTTCAAGAGCTACCGCCTTGGCCTCTCCAAGTACTTTGCGGGGATGCTCGAAGTGAAGGGGAGTCTGGGGAAGCATGGGCAGATCCATTTGTCTCTGAAGAGCTCGGTTCATTTCCGCTCGACCGTCGAACGCAGGAAACAACAACTGACTCATGCTGAGCGAGTCTCGCAATCGACTCTGGGGACAACTGTGGAAGCCCACAGTTCCCCCGAGAAAATTGAGCGATAATGCGCCCGCTGGTGGCATTGCGAAGTCTTACAAGAGCCACTCATTCCGACGCTTGTTCAAAGGGTTCAACCAGTGCACCCTCTGAGTTCATAGCCCCGGACTCTGGACTCGCAGGTCTTATCTTCCAGCTGTCATGAACCGGGTCCAAGCGAGACAGAGGTTTGTGAAGCCATAACAGAAACGCCCAAGTGAGGGCGTCCGCCCGCGGTGGAAACAGCGAACCAGGCAGCGGGGTTCTCCCCGCGCGAACAACAACGGGCCTGTCTCATACAACAACACGATACAAAGCAAAATGCAACTCTAAGCCCCAGGACTATGCATTATTGCTATTGTTGCCGCTATCAAGAATGTAGAGGTCTCGCAACTCCCGCGCATACGGCACCTGCGTGGTATGCAAGTTCGTCGTTGCAGCCCCACGAAATCCATCGGAAATTTCCAGCATACTTGGTGAAAGCCTCCACAATCGTGCGATGAGCGTATGATTCTTCGCATGTCACAATTGCGTCCCAACCCGGCCGGAGGGCGGTGCAAGCTATGCAGATACATGTGCAAATTGAAGTGGTTATTTTTCAATGGGGGTCGAGATGTTGAAGCTTTCCCCAGGACAAAGGCTGGAGCCCATGTTAGTTGCGGGCGAGCCTCGGCGAGATGTTGAGCGAAAACTCACGAGCAAACCATATCAATCCAATCGTGGTCTAGAGGTCGACAAGGATAGCCGCGAAAGCTATCTGTCCACTGCATAAGCTTTATCTCTTTGCTGGGTATGCTGGGGAAGGGGAGGAAGCAAAGAGCCGCAGGCAGAGTCGACCTCCAGCTAGCTGATCCCCGACTCGAGATTGGCGCCTTCCTGCTACCCCTGAGAAAGTCACGACTCGACAGAGCACCTTGGCTTGTCGATTGGACAACTTCCATTCGCTAGTCTGCTATCATTGCTCGTCGAAATGAACGGAACAATACACAACATTCGGGATTTTGCACCACTAACCAATTAGGCAAAGAGGTTTTGGTTTGGCGTCCGTGGACCTGTCTGCGACTAGATATCTTGCCATCCCTGAAAATACGAGTAGCGCAGCAATCAGACGTACCGGCCAGCCAGATCTAGGCGTGGAGAAGTCCGGGGGCGGGATAGAGGTGTGTGTAGCGGGAGAAGAAATTCGACAGATTTCTGGACTCTGGGCTCCTGGAGCAATGGGGCGCTGGAACTATTTGACAAATCCAACAGTGGAGGTGTCGACTTCATGGCAGTTTGCCATTGCCAGGCGCGTTTGTTTCCATCAAACGAATCACCTCATTCTGTCGACCCATGCCATCACAGAGTGTCCAGGCGCCCCGAGTACCAACAGCCTGACTCGATTCATACACGGATATGTCGATAGCAATGCCATGTTTGGCGCAACGGAGCATGCTCTGCGCCATAGCTCGCGGGCTCGGAGCCTCTCGTCCGACGAAAATCAAGCAATCCACCGGTGAGGAGAAGAATCCGGGGATGAGAGATCTCACGGCACCGGGTACCCCAAATCTTGGGAATATGGTCAAAAAGGGTCTCCGCCGGACATCCCGAATCGAGCTAAGCGCATATCGCACCCCGAGGGACCACAAGTAACTGGATAGAAGGAAATTTGAGCTGGAAAGGGCAGCTCAACGATGGACCGACAATCTGGCCAGCTGTAGCACCTGGGGTTATCGCATGCAATTGCGGACCTGGCGCTAGAAAGGCAATAGAGGACGTGGCGCCGCTTGAAGATCACGGGTCTTGCGACGCCAATGAGAGACTTGGATGGAAGCATGGCTTGATGGCGATATCCTAAGACCAGAGCTTCGGATGATTGTGGTAACACGACGCCCCCACGTTCTGTCCCATTTGGATTATGGGGGAGGCTCTTTTCTGGCTAAATGAGGGGTCCTTCGTCTCGCAATTACCGCAACGAGGGCACCCTCCTCCGATGCTAGATCCTAGAGGAGCCTCTCCTGTCGCTAGAGAGGATGCATTCCCGCTTCTCCGTTGACGACAAAAACGGAAACCCGAGGCTGGGAACATACCCGGTGCTACTTAGTGGCCCATGGGACAGTACAACATAGGCGGGACTCAAGTATTTTTTGGATCTTGCTCCTGAGAAAGAAAGAGAAAAAGGTTCCGATTCCGACGGGCGTCCGAAGCTCGGCAGCGACAGTCGGTGACTCGGTGAGCGCGGCTTCACTACGCAACAGCCAAGGGATTGCGGAATTTCGTACGCCATTGCGTTTCGCAGACCGAGAGGCGAGCCGAGGGTCAGCGGAGCCTTTCGCCCTCGGCCATTGACTACCGAGGGCTGCCGAACCGCAGAAGAGCCTACCCTGTGTCAAGCCTGGTGCTGGATGAATATATGCACAGGGTGGAGGAACAACGACCAAGCCGACGAGAGTCCAGAGAGCCCCAGCAATTCCGGATACTAGGCGTCTTATCTATTGAGGATCACGTCTCTCGCTGACGAGCGCTGAAGAAGTTACGATGCGGAAATTTGACTCATCTGCGACAAGGCTCTTTTCTCGCGCTTAACGCGCTGTGGAGTCGTGACAAGAGACAGCCGAGACACACAAGGTAGCAAGGTCGAGAATCGCACCAACGAATGCTGATTCTCTTGTTGGCCTCATTCTTTGACTGGGTCGGCTGAGAGGGTTGAGATTTGAGACTCATCTTGGGCGGCCCGGATGACCAAGGCCCCATTGTTGTATTGCGGTGAGGCAGGTCAACTTTTTTGGAGGTCATTCTCTTGAAGGGTGTCTGGTGATTTGGACGCCTGGTGGCTTCCATGGTCAAGAAGAGAGGCAATGTGCGCAATGGCTATTCGGGATCCGGTACCGCTCCAGACTCTTATCTCGAAGGAGGGAAGCTAAGAAGCACTTTGCGCAGCGGCGGCCCCCACACCCCCGCCGGGACCCGGGCGTTGAGGTGAGGGCTCGGAATTGCGATCCAAGGAGGCTCGTAAAGACGGGCCAGCACATTGGGTTTCAAACGAGCCGCTCTCGCTGGACTTTGCTCGGTCCTCTGAGTGACAAGGCAAGAGTAAAAGTAGGGCGACAAGGCGATGGGCAAGAAAGCAGGTATCTCGACTTGGGCCGCAAACTGACAACTCAAAGCGGCGCTTCTGAGTTGATACAATCACCATTTGCTGGCTGCCTCTCATCTACTGGCCAACAGTTCTCATCGCCTTACCAGTGGCGAGCGCAATGAAGCAAGGAGCCCCCCACACCGCGGGGTCACAGTCCCGACCTCATCTCATGGTGAGCTGAGGAATCGGATCGCGGCGCCGTGCCAGCTCGGACAGGCTGTCCTGCGCCCTGTGATACGGCCTGCACAAAGATAGGTCTACCTATAGACGCCTGAGGACCTGCCGCAGGCTCCAAGCAACGATACACGAGGACTGCGGCTTGGTTGAAGGAGGACAGCATCGAACAAGGTTATTGGGCTCTGTCTCTCCTCTGTATGCGCTTCGCCTTGCTTAGGCCTGACTGACAATGGCGGCCACGATGCGGCCTGGATTGGCACCGCGGCAAGGGGCATGGACGATCCCCCGGTCGGGATTGAGGCGAATTGAATGCCGGTATCCTCTCTCCTCAGCTGATGCTCGTGAGATGAGGGCATGATTGGGGATACCCCGTGGAGAAGAAAACGAAATACTGTTGTTGTTTGGGCCGACGTCTTCCCCCAGATTTCCTTCTTGCCAATAGATGTAGGCGCCCACGGGTCAAGGTTATGCCTTCATTCCCACGGGGTAAAAACTGGCGATGAGCGGAGAGCCGGGACAGGATTGTGCCATGGGCGAGGTGACTTGGGCGGCGCATTGCGTGACGAGGGGTCCCTTTCCCCCCTGCATTTTTCTTTTCCTTCGTCTGCCTTCGTCGTCTCTTTTTCCCCTCTACTTCCCTGAATAGCTTCCCAAGAGCGTGGCGGACCAATCAGACACGGGGATGGTGGCACAAGCTTGGGGTTTATCAAGAACCAAGCCACCACTCACTTCCGTTGCCTCACCGCCCCCCCGCGTCCGCCCACACACAAATTACAAGTCAGGGTCGTTTGTGAGGACAAGCCGGGACCAGGCTGGGGGTTGCTAATCTCGGTGGCCTGGGGAAAGGAAAGCGGGATGGCCAAGGGTCCTGGGATGAGATGGGCGAGGCGTGGAGGGAAAAAGGTCTTTTCAAGGTTACTGACGAGTGTGCCGCCCACGTTGCACAAGGGCCTTGTCGTGTTATTCACGATGCTCGCCCCATCGATACTCCGTCCTGAGCAGATATTGACCACGGGAGGTAAGGCACGTGTCGGCAATAGACCGAGATGTGGTTCACGATTTTTTGGAAAATTGATGTTGGGTCCTGGAGGTCAAAGTGGTGTGGGGTTCTCGAGCGGCGGGAATAGCGGCGGCGATGCCAATACGGGGGAACACGACTGAAGAAGTCCTGAACCACGAAGGGGGGGGGGGACGGATACGCTGGGTGGATAGGCAATATTGCGAATGAGGCCGAGGATTCACCACGGCCAAGCTAGCAAGTCAGGCAGGCCGCAGGGCACCGTTTGAGCATTCCCACCACGGCCGCCATACCAACACGGACTACGCAGACCCGGCATGACAAAAAGGAAGAGAAGATTTTTCTTCCCTCACGGTCCTACGACTGTTATGGAGTACCTACTTCTCTGAGGATAAGGATCCCTATGCCTCTGGCATGGAACGATGGTGTAATGGTGCACCATGATTTGGGGCTTGGGCGGGAACGGTGAAGGATGAGGGTGTGAAGAGCCGGAACACACGATGGGCATAAAAAAAAAAGTCTGTCTGCGTGCCTGGTTGCGCATTTTGCTGACCGACACGGCGGTATGGTTCCGTTCCCTTGTTCTTGTCTGCCTGTGCTGACTATTACGGATGGTGGTGGTGTTGACAATGATGGCGGTGATGATGCCACGATTTGCCTTTGGGTATTACAGCAGAGGTGCTTGCTTGTCGAATGGTGCCAACAGAGTCCAGGCATAGCACAAGGCAAAGAGCTAATGATTAGCACATCTGTACGAAATACAATCCGTACAGAATCCGTGCAGACTGGCAGGTGCAAATTATGGAACAGAATACAACGAGGCGGAGGAAGTGATTGGAAAAAAAAAAAAAAAAGTGAGTGAGAAGGGAAAAAAAACTAAAGAGGGAGTGTACGTACCGATCCCCAGTCTCCCCCGACCTGTCGCAAAACCACGTCGGTATCTGATGGTGCGCGTACCTTGCCTGACGGAGTACCTCTCTCTTTACTGTGTAGCTACCTTATGTGCCTCAGGTTCTGGGAGTGGAGGGAGGTACTCGGGTACTTTGTCGTCCGAGGAGGGAAAAAAAAAAGCATTGGATCCATTTCGAACAGGGCCGATACGTACCGATCTCTCCGGGAGAGCAGAGCACGTCGCTCTTGGCTTTTCCCAGAGTGGGGTTGGAATTGTGGAGAGTGGGTCCAACCCCCGCCGTGACACGCCCCTTCTCTTTCCAAGGTACACGCCCCTTCTCTCCCGTCCTCTCTCGGGCTTTCTCTCACTCTTCGAGTCTTCCCCTTTCACCCGCGTAAATAACGTATGGAGAGAGAGTCAGTATCGTTTTACCTCACGCCCCCCTTATCCCACCCATATGCTGGACTCCCTGCTGGGCATCGTCGTTGACTTCTTGCTGAGGTTGTAGCGGCGTGGCTTGTGGTTGACGACACATACTCACAGTCTCACACACACACACACACACACACGCGCGCTCTCGCGGTATCTTTCTCTGCCTCTCTCTTGGCTCCTGACTGTGAGGTGGCCCTCACCCACACAAGTCTCACACCCGGTCTATTTTCTTTCACAGGCGCTCGCTGCCGCCTCCTACCACGGTAAAACATCTATCCCTACCTGACAGTCATGACTGGCCTGTTGCTTCCCCGTTGTCACTTCGTCACGGGTATCTTCCGTCTACGACGTACCTCATCCAGTCAATGGCGGTTTAGCCAAGCCTTTCTCCCCGTCTTTTACGCTCGTCCTTGTACGAAGCAGCCAGTACTTCGTCCCCGTACCTTACATACCGAACCTCTTCCAGCCCTGTCCGATTACTCCACGGCTGCCGCGGCCGGGTGTGAATCTGGGAGTCTGAGACTTTGGGTCGACTACTACGTAGTGTGATGGATATCCAGCCAGCGGTAGGCACTCCATACACCGTACCTACCGTAGAGAAGTACCGTACTGCCGCCGATGCGCCCACTAGGTATAGCTGGGCCCCCCCGCGCAAGTGCGCTTGCTCTCTCTGATGCTGGCGGGTTTGACGCTGAAATGGGATTATGGGGTGGGAGGAAGCCATGGGGGCCCGCATTCGCACCCGCACTCAAAATCGAACCCCCGTCGTCTTTCCACCAAGTACCACCCACTTTTTGGTGTACACTACGGAGAACCTCCCTCTGGGCTGGTGGTACTGGATCCGTATCTGCGTCGTAGTTGGTGGCTCCCGGGCTTCTTCTGGTGTCCTTCTCTGACCATTCGTTAGGTAACTGGGGAAGACAAGAGCCCCGTTTTCTTCTCTTGGAGAGCCCCAGAAGGGCATAGAGACACGGTTACAAGTACGGCCAAGCACGAGCACGAGCAAAAGAGACAGGGGGGGTGGTATTCCAAAAGGATAATGGTGCGAATTCAGCAAGAAGTAGACTTCCTTAGCAAACCTTGGCTGGCTGAGGTTGAAACTCACACATGGCAGATTGCAGAGCGTATCTACACACAGATTTCAGTACAGGTTGTTCAGAAGCCAAGCACTACCTACTTGCACCGTCCAGTGGAAGCCAGTCAGGGTCAGGACCGGATCTAGGAAGTATTCGTACAGGGACGACGAGTTTCCAACCAGGCCAGGCCGAGACAGGCCGAGGGAGTGGGTGAGAATGAGAGAGTGTGTGAGAAAGAGCGTCTGAGAAACTGCTCACGCCCTGCCCTGGGTTTCCTTCCCATGCCCTTCTTCCCCCCCATCTTGTCTGGTCTGGGATTGGGACTGCGATTGGGACCGCCCACACCCCATCCCGCCATCCACACCGTCTACACAATCCACACCCTCCACGCCGTCTTTCTCCCACCCTGTACCGTAACTGGAGGTGACCTGCACACACGCCTCACTTCCCCACGTCTCTCTTTTTTTTTCTTCTCTCTCCTCCTTCTTTACCTGCTTTCCTCTCTCTCTCTCTCTCTCTACCTTGGGAATACCGTAGCACCCTGTGCCTGTCTACCTACCTTACCTTACGCATCTTCCTCTCCTGTCTCTTTTAAACCTATCGCCCCGTCCTTCCCTCCTTCCCCAACTATTTCTCTATTCCTTCTTTTGGAAGAAAATTGTTACGCCAACCTACTGTCATTGTCATCCCTCCCAGGACCAGCCAACTTACCCCAGGGCCACCCCTCAGTCCCCCCAAAAAAGCCGCCAAAGCTTTTTTTTCCCACACCCACCCACCACCGCTGCCACTCAACCTCGCATAACTTATATATCCAGCCGACCTCCCACACCCTTCTCACCCGCACTCTCTCGACTCCCTCATCCACGCCCACTTACCACACCAAAAGCAACATCCAGCAACTCGATACCGCACTCACTTGAGTCCGATTATACAATACACATCGACGACTACACTCGTCGACTACCATCGGAAAGGACAGAACAAGAGAAAGGGTTCGACCACTTCCACAAAGCGGCCCAGCTCTGGATTATCAGGGCAAATGGGCGATCACATGCAGCAGACACAACCGTCTCCTTTCAACTTTTCAAGTTTACTCAACCCCGATAAGAACGACACCATGATGTCCGGCGATGCCATGGAAACTACGAGGCTTGGTCCTCTCAATGAGCTGAAGCCCAAGGGTCCTCTTCCCGGCCAGACCGCCGAGAACCCGAACGAGCTCCCGCGCCCCTACAAGTGCCCATTGTGCGATAAGGCCTTCCACCGCCTTGAGCACCAGACCAGACACATCCGCACTCACACTGGAGAGAAGCCTCACGCTTGCCAGTACCCTGGCTGCAGCAAGAAGTTCTCCCGCTCAGACGAACTTACTCGCCACTCAAGAATACACAGCAACCCCAACTCGAGGAGAGGTAAGAACCAGTACAACTCTGGCCCTCAGCCCCATCTGCCCCAGGATGGCATGATGGCTCCTCCTCCTGCACCCAAGACGATCCGGTCTGCGCCTACTTCGAGCTTGTCCTCGCCCAACGTCTCGCCGCCGCATTCCTTCTCTCAGTACGTCTTGCCCGCTCACCCGGGACACGGTAGCCCCTTTGGCCGCCAGATGCAGGGCCAGTCCAACATGGACATCTCCATCCTGGCAAAGGCTGCCAACCAGGTCGAGCGTGAGACCCTCACCGCACCGCCTTTCCACGGCTCTTCTGCCAGACATCACCCCTACTACTCCCACAGCCTGCACAACTCGCGCGGCCACCTTCCTTCCCTCTCAGCTTACCACATGTCGAGATCGCACTCCAACGACGAGCACAACGATGACCACTACGCTGGTTCTCGTCACGCAAAGCGATCTCGCCCCAACTCGCCCAACTCCACGGCACCTTCCTCTCCTACCTTCTCCCACGACTCCTTGTCGCCTACTCCGGACCACACCCCTATCGCTACACCCGCTCACTCCCCGAGACTTCGCCCCATGGGCTACGAGCTGCCTTCTCTCCGCAACCTTTCCCTGCAGCACGCGGCACCTCCTGCTTTGGCTCCTCTCGAGCCTCACTTGGAGACTCCTTACTTGCCTCCCCCTCCCGCGCCTACCAGCGCCGGAACACCCACTCGCAACGGTGCTTCCCTGGCAGACATTATCAGCCGGCCTGACGCCGGCAGGAAACTGCCAGTCCCCAAGATCGGTGTTCACCAGCTTCTGGACGGCAATGACGGCTTTCAGAGCGGCAGGAGCTCCACCACTGGCAGTGTTGCCGGCGGTGACCTCATGGATCGGATGTAACGGGAACGACAACCTTAAAGTGGCATGACCTGACGACCTGGGCAATAGACGGGATAGAAGAACAATGGCGTTTCCGGGTACTTTCGAATTGGCAGAGTTGGCCGACCACGACTTCTTTATCTAATCACGAAACAACAAACAAACCAAAGAATTCGATGGGCTCCTCTTCTACAGTGGCGGCTACACTCAATCTCATAGACTCACTCCTTCCTCGATGGACGAACAACCAGAGATTGGACATACGATTCCCCCTCACCTCTCAACAACAACAACGAAAAGCAAAACTCATTTTTCTTGTGTCCTTTTTTCTCCTCTCTTTCTTGTGTGTGACGGATATAGGGATTTTTGTGAGTGTGTGTGTGTATGAGAACGTTAACGAGTTGTGACAAAACTCGTTCTTTCTCATCTATGACACGGATTTGCTTGTATCGGCGACGGGGCGGAGACAAACCAAGATATCAACCTATAGACGGTGGGAACAACTTTGGGCGGTGTACATGAGAGGGTTTTCTTCTCCTTTCGGACGGGCGGTTTTTGTGTTTTAAAGCGCAGATACAGCGCTGACATCTGGGTCTACTGGTTTTTTTTATGTCTGGATTTCCTTTATGACGAACGTCGCCGCCTAGGCTGGCTGGACGAAAGCTTGTTTTCTTTTTACAATTGTTCTTAGAAAGAGATTTACTCGATAACCCCTCGACAAACTCGAGAAGGAGAAATCCAAACAGATCTTCCCCCCCTTACATTTTACCAGCGTTCAACTCCTCGTCGTTTGATGTGATGACACTCTAGTGACCTAAAACGGGACTCTATCTGCTTGTGTGTCTCAGACAGTGGACTGATTTGTCCACCCTTGTGTTTGCAAATGTGATGTGTGCGAGGGGTGCATTCTGGGGTGTGACCAAGAAACACCACTCACCACCACCCATCACCCACACCACCGATGATCGGAACCCGTGCCCAGGCGGCCGTTTGTTTTACTCCCTCTCCCCCTTACGATGGGCGCAAAAACGGGATGGGGTTGGGGGGAGGGTATGGTGGACGGTTTGGTGGTGTCCGGGGTTCGCGGGCGCTGCGAGGGCGTTTCCCTCCACCATCCCATCCCATCCCTCCTCTCTTTTTCCCCCGGGGCCACGCTACCCCCCCACCCCCACCCCCACATACTTTCTTCTAGAGGTATGACGCCGTACGTAATCTGCGCAACTTTGCCCAAACGACTTGCAGAAATGCGGAAGTTCAAAAGTTCGAAAGTCGCTAAGCCCGTTCTCTTCCTTCCCTTCCCCACAAACAGTTCTCCATTCATAAGAATGATCCGTCAAAGAGAACGAAAAAAAATGATGGAAGAAGGGTCTCAAGTTTACCACAATGGGAGTTTACCTACTACCCCCTTTGGAAAACTTTTCTGGGGTTTACGGTGGCGGACCTGGGGAACAAGTATTTCTGGGGAAGGGAAAAGAAAGGGGGAGTAACTCTTTTTGGACCCAAGGCTTCCTCAAAAATGGCGGCAAAAGGTGTCTGGGGGAATGAATGGAAAAAAAGACAAATCGAAATCCTCCCCTTCTCAAGTCCCCATCTCCAAAACCTTTTTTTGTGCTCAGATTCGTATAACAATCAAACATGCCTCCCCCTTTCCAACCGAGGTTTGTGGAACGAAACGTTTAATGGAATTTTTTCCCTCTCGACTAAAAAACTACAAAAACTAGAAAACTACTGGGTCTGCGCAAGACCAGCGAAGCGAGTTGCAAAGAAACAACGGTGGTGGTGAAATAACCTCTTCCCCCTGCCCCCTTCTTCTAGTTCATCCAAGTATCCTATCCGTACAGCTTTCTCTTTCTTTCTTTTTTTTTTTTTCAATGTTACGTGATATACATTCACACCCTTTTTTCATAAGGGCAGGAGTACAGATACCTCTACTCTATACTAAAATCCGAAATATTTAATCTTTGATCCGCCTATTCCGCAGGAACTTGTATTGTTCCCAGAGGGGTGTTGTTGTTGCGTATAGTGCCTGTATCTGCACAGGTATGCGCGGGTATGCGCTTGTGTGTGTGTGTGTGTGTGTGTGTGTGTGTCATCGAAAGGGCCAACGCAACAGCACAACTTTTTTTTTAAAAAAAGTTGTCATTACGCGTGAAGTGAGTATACTGCGTAGATAGCGTAAACAGGTTAACAGCTTTACGTACAGATACCGCCAATACGACTTACTTACGGATACCTACTCCCCCTTGCCAACCAACATTAAGCCTTGTGAGGCAAAAACCCTTCATAGAAGGAAAAAAAACAAGGCACAGATGGATCTTCCAGCCCCAGCCCCAACCCCAGCTCCAGCTCCAGCTTCCAACTCCATTCGTAAGAACAAAGTTGGGGGATTTTCATTTTTCCCGTCATGGTTTTTTTTTAGTTGGTGTTATTTGTTTCCCATCTAGGCCCCTATCTTTCCATCCATTTTTCCCTTGGCACCATGTCGTTCCATGGCTAAGGGGGTTTGGTGGGCTCTTTGGGCGGTTAACTGACACGCGCGCATACTCCCGTACACACGCACGCCCCCATGTTTAGAGACACTACAAAGTACTCAACCTTTTTCATACCTACCCTCTTTGGATCGTCGTCTGCACTGAATGGGGGGAGGAGGGGGGGGTTGTCGCTGAAGCGGATAGATACGGATACTTGATCAAATCGTATCCGCAATCTGCAGTTTGTTACCTGCAGGCTGGCTGCATCCAGCATTTTCACATCTTTGCCTGCCGGCTTCACTCCAACCGCGCCTTTTCCCCCGGAATCCGAGCAAGAAGAAGGCCACCCCCAGGATTGTACTGCTCATCGTTCGACATCGTCATCAGTAGTGACAATACTTAGTTCGCCTTTTCCCCCCGACTCATGAACGCTAGTAGATCCTGATCGACCAAGACCCGTGGAGAAAGAACAATAAAAAAGATAGGGCAATATGGGGGTATTATAAAAATCTCGACCAAGACGTAACTTGACTTGAGAGAACGGGGCCACGCGAGACCCCATCCTACCCGTCAACTACGTCAAGATGGGGTGGAAGGAGGGAAAAAAAAGGTAGGAACCAAGAACCACTTTGCCCTGTGTCGTGCCATATCTCGGCCAAATCCCCTCCCATGCCAACTTGAATGAACATTTCGATAAACCTGATGGAATGATGCGCTGGTGTGGAGTTTCGGCGCAGGTGCAAGAGTCAGTTCCCCTGGGAGGCCCAAGGACCCCCTCCAGCAAAGTCAACAACCCTTTCTCATGCCGCACCCCTCCGGCTCTCGAGCTCTCTTCCCTACCATTCTGTCCCTCCTCTCCAGGGATTCAGGAGAGTGAAAAAAAGGTCTGGAACGGACGGCATTACGTATTCCTCTGGGGGATGATATCACACCCGGCCCCACTGTCCCTGGCATGAAGGCGTTGCGTTGGCATCGACTCTCTGACACTTTTGCCTGGTTTCCCGTGGGGAAAGAAGAAGAAAAACCCCCCAGAAAAAAATTGTTTGACGACTCCATAGGATCTTCGTGACCGGAAGGATGGACTGTTTTGTGTCCTTCCCCCCTCCCCAACTAGCGCCCTGTGTATGTCAGATCATTGCGACGACACAAGCAAATGTTCTCAGCCAAGAATAGCATGATCCGGAGCCTACGGATGCTATTCTGTGCAACGGAGGGGCCAAAAGGGGGCGCGGCCAAGACAGTGACATTCAAAATTCCCTGAGTGTTTCCCCAGTTTCAAACGGAGGTCGGTGAATGATGACTCAGAAAATGTCACTGTCATTTTCCCCGTACTATGGCGGGGGGATGGTGTGGGTTAGCTTTCTGGGGATGGTTGCTTTTTGCACTTGCCGTATCCCATTTTCGGCCACCAAGGGGTGGTGGGCTCGGTAGTTGAGTGGCGAGATGATGTTGGGCCAGGAACGCAACTCGTAAACTCCTCCGGCTCATCAAAAAATCACCTTCTTTGGTTTGTGCGCTGAGAGAGCAGCAGCAGCAGCAACAGAAACCACCAAACAATGGTTCTGCACAACTCGGACTGCCAGATTGCGTTGCGGTTCCTTTCCGCCCCTTTCCTCGGACGAGGGCAATTCCGGCCTGGTTATCATGCCCCAAGGTTTTGGGCTGAATCGTTGAATGCCGCCTACTTGTTGTCGAACTCACGAGTGAGTCAAGGCACATGCAAGCTGCCAGTGCTTTCCTCCCTTTCGCAACTGAGGCGGCGCGCGAACCACTTCGCCAGCAAGAGTCTTGGAGCCAGGTCCGGTGTAGGTCGCATTTACGAGAAGACTCGTCACATGTGAGAGCGCCAGCCATGGCTTGCTCATCGGGTGTTGGCATACCAGCCCTTACCCGCGAGTACTGGCACATCACCACTTCCGACGCCCGTAGAGAAGACCTGTAAGTATGGTTTCGGACGCGGTGCAACGTTGGCGTTTAGCCGTCGCAATGTGTCCTGTAGAGCGGCCTCCAGGAGGCCAGGAGGCGTCCACCGAGCGCAGGGCGGCATGGCGATGAGGACCGCAATAGCGGTAGTCCGTTCGCTGCAGCTCAATGGTGTTATCTTCAGTGTCGGCTATTGGCAACCTATATCCAAGGCAACGCATTTCTGTTGTGTCTCTTCTGAGCGCCTCCAAATGGCTGCCTCGATGCGCACGACTCTCGTCTGCGCCTGTCTCTCTAAAACAGAAGACCAAGGCTACGCATGCGTGGTTTACCTGCCTATTTCCTCACCGCCAAAACTTTTTGAAGCGATAGGTCAAACTGGACACACACTGGCACACGAGATGGTGTGGTAGATGCAGACCTCTCCCACAGAGGGTGAGAGGATACACTATACGGTACCATGGTACGTACAGCCCATGAAGATGGGCGTGGTGATTTCTAAAAACCGATCGCCAAAGCCACGGAACAAGTTGCAGGAGAAGTGGGGACCTGGGGAGTCTGGGGGAGAGCGGCATGGCGTCTTTGGCCTACTTGGAAGGCGTTCCGATTCGAAGAGCCCTGAGATGGAATTGCTTTTCGAGACAGCGCATGCGGGCGAAGCCGCCCTTCAAAGGATTGTGCACTGTCGCCTGCCGTGTAAGTTCAAGCGACCAATGCTCCCGGGGAAGGGCGGAAGATTGGCGGATGCGGGAGAGAAGAGACGAGACATGACGTGGATATCTAAGTGAGTGCTAAGATTTAGATAACCGAGTCAATGAGATGTATCCAGTTCTTGGGAAGAAACCTGGGCCGCTTGGCTTGTGACATCGTTGGCTGGATGGTTTGCTTCTTGAGTGTCGGCCTGACGCCCATATTGCGCCCCCGAGAAGGATGGAAAAGTCAAAGAGAGTGTGCACTGCTCAATGGTACACCGGTGTTTGTTTGTTTGTTTGACCTCAAGAGTCAGGTCCTTGGCTCGATGAGCTCGTCGAAACATGATCTCGGAATTGAGACACCTTCGCGGGGCGCTTAGACAAAAGGACAGATGCTCTTTCCTCTTGATCGTTCCGCCTGACGCCGACCCAGGGACTGGGGTTATGGTGTGATGGCGCTAATCTGCGCTTCCAACAGACCACATGCGCTAACTCCCCGGACGAGAAGGCCAGCTGAGATGGGAAGTTGTCTTTCTTTTAACTTGGCAAAGCCTCCCGGGTTATGAGAAGAGGGTGTCGCAATTTGTCGCGGTTGCAGGGAGACGCAAGCCAGGCTGACCAAAGTGTGGGGGGATCTGGTTAGAATCTCGTCGATGAGGCGTGTAAGCGAAGCAAATAAGATAGGAGATGCCGCGCCTGTCCGATGACCTCCATGGAGCGCATGACTTGATTCCTTTTTTTGCTTCGATAAATGTCATCGCTGGTGATGTACGCGCCGGTCACGCCTGTTCTCGTAAGCAACGCCATGCTCTCTCCCGTTTCCGGGGTTTGCTGAAGACCACATCCCGATTGCGCCCGAAGTTGTTCTTATCGTAACTCCGAAAGGATGTGGCTAGGCCCCATCTCGCTTTCTTCGGCATTAGCCATCATGGTCTGGCACACCACACCCTCTTCAAGCGGCGCTGGCGGGCTGGTGTGTCGGCGACTCGGCGTTGTGTGAGCCCCCCACGAGCTGCCCCACGAAATTTACCCCGGTATCCAAGGCGCGTTTTGACGTCGTTTTATGGAGTTGTGGGGGAAAAGGCGTGCTCTCATGCAACCTTGTTGGGACAGCCGGAATCTTGCGCCAAAATGGGCGATAAGCAACCAGATCCATCCATGGATCTCTTCAATGACGCAGCTACCCCATTCAAGTTATCCCAGGTGATAACACGGGTTCAAGACTCTTCTGAAGAACATCATCTGTGTCCATACGCCCAGCTCTTGTTCTCTTGGCCTCTCCCACAGGCTAAGCTGTTGTTTCGTACCGTGGCCTCGGCCCTGTTGGCTGACAGGCTAGCATGCCCCGTGTCAATCAGTCTCTCCCGCTGTGTGTCAGCGAGCCAGGGCTTCGGTATGCCGATGATAGGCTGACAGTAAAATTAGGACCATCCCTGGATTGAGGCGAAGCTGAAGCCTGTCCCGTCCCATCCGATCAATATCCGTGCCGTCAATCCGCGGGAATGGAAACCAACAGAGTTGATATCCTCGCACTAAACAAAGCGTATGGATAGTCTTCGGGACTTGGGGTCTTAGGTGCCACGGTGCCTTGGTGAAGGTTTCGCCCGCAACTCCCGCTTCATCTAGTAATATGTCGGACCTGTTCCCCTGTCTGACCAGCCGTGACTGGTTAGCATAATGGCTCTTCCCCCGCTGTTGGCGTAGTTACGAGTCTATCAGCACGCCATGGCTATTGACAATGCAAAATCGGGTTGTATCTCGGCATCTCTCTCGGGCGCCATCCATCCGCTGTGCTTCGGGAGCTCGAAGTGGGCGCACACTCCAACTGAAGTCATGGTGCGACGGATCGGCAGGATGAACTGGCGCTCTTGTGCTCTGAAGTGTACCAATTTTCCGTAGATACGTCAGGCTGTCACTCGCAGGCTGCCAATATCATCCAACGCCTTAGGGGTTAGGGCGCATTGCACATTGTGTTGGCGTTGTGTTGCCGCTGCAAGATTGATAGATCAACGTACCCCCGTTATGGATTCCGACCTACCCAATAACTACAACCAAACGGACGAGATGCAAATTGCTTAGTTGAATGTGGGAGAGAGTCATGGTATGTTTGATATTGATTGCCCAACAAACGTTCGCTCATCTGGGGAATCGGGGATTTGACAACCTTCTGAAGTCCCTTCCGAAGTCCCTGGTGCTGCCAAATTGGCGCAACGCATAGTCTCTTGCCGAGTTTGGGTTTGACGCCTAATTAGTGACTAGGACTCTGGCGAATATTTCACCGTTGGCCAAGGCGGTAGATAACGACAGCCAGCGACGGCCAAGCGCTACCATAGTGTAAGGTAAGCATTGTAGGTCGCGGAACGGTCTTTCCAACGGAAATGTAGCGGGGGGTTGATCCTCCGAGGCGGACCACGAGTCCGAAGAGCTAAGACACCCATTGAGACATCTTGGAGGATATGTGGTCTGCGCATATCAGCTGTCCAGGCGCCGTTGGGCTAAGGGACGTAATCTTCCGCCATGGGAGTTGACGCCAGATGTCTCTTGATTATCGTCCTCAGTCATTCAAAGCCCCCCAGATAAGAGCTATACAATAAGGAGTTGCTGCGACGCGTCCATTGGCCATGTGTTGAAGAGTTGCTGACAAAAGACACCAGGCAGTTCAACCTGTCGATATGGGAAGCTAGCAGGAGACGCTGTGATTGGAGCGCCAGTTCGGCCACGGGTAGTGACAGACGGCGCGTTGAGGTGGTTCGTTCCTCGGATTGGCGGCCGCTGTATCTAAACTTTGGCAAAGCAAAGGGCGAATCGACCGTTCCAGGCCATAGAAACCCCCGCATCCTGTTCAGTCGCGCGAGCCAGGTTCTAATTACCCCGGCGATACCATTGACAAGCCTCATGCGATGAAGTGCTGGTAGCCTGGTACTCTGTAGTGTACAAATAATTGGGTGTTAGTTCTCCCAGCCAAGCGTGAATGGCGGGTAAATGTGCAGCGAGCGGAGAAGCGGGACGAAGAGTTGGCACGATGCCGGCTGAAAAGGATTGAGAAACTGTGCTTTGGTATCCGTAGCCAGTAGGGAGATGGGGACTGAATTGTGATCGAGAATAAAACTAGGAGAGTATCCGTAGTGCACACAGACCGTGATAGACGAGAGGCCAGGAATAGATGAAATGTTGAGACACGGGGGGAGAAGCGGAACGGTATCCGAATAGTCGATTTCTGGCGTTCTCAGATTCAACCCCTTGCAGGCCGTCAAGGCTGCCGAGATGCACAAGTAGTTTGTGTTTCATTGTGCTCAGGGGCGGTTTGCTTGCTTCCCGTGCGTGCATGATTCCGTCGCCGGATACCTAGGGATTGTGGGCAAGAGTGTCAAGACCCTGAATGGAGTCGAGAAGAAGACGATGCAACGTCCAGGCCCAGTCAACAGAGAAACACCATTGATAGACTGTATTGCCGCTTTGGGCAATCCGAATAAGGTGGGGGGGAGAGAGCTTTCTATGAGTTTTTGATCATGCTTGAGTCTTGATGAAGGAGCCTCTCGCGCTCCAAAGACTAGAGATAGGCAAGTAGCTCCCGAACATCCCCTCGGTCTGGAGACTATGCGACTGGCGGTGCCGCGGTGGTTCGGTGGAAGCCGAATCTGGAGAAACGGAGGGCAATTTCCGTCAATCAGCAACGGCGAAAGGCGCCAGGTCTGTGGCACCGTCTTTTTACGGCAGCCCCGGTCCGTTCTGGGGGAATGGGCTGGGGAAAGCAGGGAGCAGAGGGAGACCTGGAGGGGTTGACAAGGGGGGCGTGGAGGACTCAGGAGGGAGGTGCAGCTGTTGGGATAGCAGGCGCGGCAGGATCTGGGAGCCTCCTCTGACGCCGGACGGGTCTGACCTTATCTGTGGGGAAACATCGAAAGATATTCCCCAAGCGGGCCAGGCGGGTCCTGGCCTGAGGGTGAGCCGGTGAGCCTTGAGGTGGTGACTGCCCTGATCATTGAGTTGATCATTGATGCGCTGCCAAGCTGCCCTGGGGGGAGGGAGGCAAGAGGTGTCTACGAAGTACGGAGTATTGGCTTCTTTCCTTCCATTTTTCCATTCCTGCCCGGTTTCCATTTGGAACCGAATCCCGGCTCCGGGGCCCTTTGACCTCCGGATTGTTACCTCAACTTCACCAGACAGCCACTTCCAAGTTTCTCTCTTCATTCGGTCTTGGTGCCACGATTCACACCCCTCGATCCCCTTCCCAGCAATCGCCAAACCCCTTCAGGCTTATCTCCCGCGCCCCAGCTTTCTGTCAATGATTTTCGGCTTGCGGCATGGGTATCCAAGATGGCGAAACTGGCAGGGGACTCTTGATGGGAACACCCGCCGATTCAATCCACTTCCTCTTCTTCCTCTCGGTGCTTCCTCTTGCCTAATTCGACCTAGATTCTCTCACTCTTCTCGGCCTTACTTGACTTTACTGCGACTTTCGATCCAAGAGCCCCGTAGCACTACAGAAAGCCCGCACTACCGCAAAGAAGACCCTGCAAATCGCTGTCGCCATCGCCGAACTCCTTGGCTATCGCAGATGCATTCTATGGAGTACACTACTCTGTATTTGTATTCGCACATCAAGACTCAAATGGATTCAGCCGAACAAGGCCTCCCATTCCCCAGATGGAGAGCGCGCCAATGGAACAGCAACCCCCATGCTTATCACCGCAAAACAGCACTCAGGGTGCCTAGGCCCTGGATGGCGGTTGAAACTCCCTCCCCTGGCGACCTGACCTTAATGCCTTCCTTCATGGACCCTTTTGCCGCCTCAATCAGAACTTCTGCCCCCCACCGGCGCCTCGGTGTGCCTTCAGCCGCTACTACTCACCGTCCCATTCGGTCCCTGACCTGCGTCGATACGAGCCAAGATGCGTGGGTACCATGCCCTCGATGCGAGGGCCAATCCAGACTGCATGGCATGTTACCCTGCCCAATTTGGTTCGCATCTCGCGCCGTAGAAGTTCGTTTGCTCACTCTCAGGGCTGTGATATTCCGCATAGAGATTCGTACGGGGTACTCAACATGCTCTGCTTTGCTTTACAGACTGTCCAGGCCAGACGGTGGTTGCACCTTGCGTATGCGCGCGCCGCTCTAGGGAGACATCATCTTCACAATGTGGCCCATTTATATCAGCGAACAATGTCTGTCGAGTATAGTTGATAGGTGCCATGGTGAGATTGTGCTCGCTGTGTAGTGTAGCAACAATGCACAGGAAGATCTAGCTTCCTATCATCGATTGCCTACATTGCCGTCGTGATCTTCCCCACAAGCCAAGCGCCTCTCGGTGCATCTAAGCCAAGAGTATTATACAACTCCATGGCATCCTTTGCAAAGTTCATTCCATCTGCGCGTTTTCCAACTTTGCCCGCCGTTTCCCCAGGACTCTCTCGCCGGCCTCTCCATCCCGAGTAACATTCAAACTGCCCAACTACAAGTCCGGTCAAAGGAGCCTCTTCCGCCGCGCTGTACGTGGGGTATCATCGGTCTTCTCCACGATCTTGGGATCTGTCCTCTTTGGATGCTGGTCCGGAACCCGGCCACTCTTCCGTGGCGGGGGGCCTAGTCTGCGCCTCTTTCCCCCAATATCATGTCGTGCAGGCACATACTTTGCATGGAATTACGGCCCGAGGAAAGCGTTGATCTCGATACCAGCCAAGAAGCCTGTTGGAGGAGAACTTTTGCCTCACCGAGTGTGGGAGAACCTCTTCACACCGAATTAGACTCTTCGATTTAAATGGCTAGCCGGTGGCTTGGTTGCGAGACTGGCCATGTAACCTTCCAGGCACCTTCTCGAGA
This sequence comes from Colletotrichum fioriniae, assembly GCF_027942845.1. Classification (NCBI taxonomy): domain Eukaryota; kingdom Fungi; phylum Ascomycota; class Sordariomycetes; order Glomerellales; family Glomerellaceae; genus Colletotrichum; species Colletotrichum fioriniae. The sequence goes on along the minus strand of NW_027076844.1, from coordinate 348,794 downwards.
ACGGATGCCGATCTACCTTGCTCACTGAGTAGTGTGGTGGCGTAGAGATTTGGCTGATTGGCTATTCTGGCCTCGAGAAGCGGTGCAAGAAGACAACGTCTAAGTCTCGCTGGCTGACGATGCAGATATGCCTAAAAACTGGGCGCCTTGAACCTATCTCCCATACCCTCGCTGGTTGGATTAGGTCTGGTCAGCTTTCCCGAATGCACTTTCAGTCGACTGCTGCCAGAGGAGCACATGCGCATTTGTCGTCCGAGTACTTGTAGCCATCAATGACCACTCTCTGCTCTTTCCCACGTGGCCCTGGAGGCCCAGCCTGAAGGCTGAGGGATGGTCCTCGATACACACCATCAAGGACAATTCATGAACCATGGATGCGCCCTTTCAAATACCAATGACGACTTTTACTAGTAACTTCCTACTCTGTAACTTTTTCGATCCAGTCGTGCTAGACATACTCTCGCTTCAGGTCTCTTGCTTTGCTCATAAAAGTTATGTCAGCTGCTCATCAGACATTATAACTTGTGAAAATGTTTTCTTTGAGAGTTTAATGCTCTCACCTATACAGTCATCGTCTGCCCCCAATGTGTAAGTCATAGCGTAGCCGAAAGACCAATATTCCCTTTGCTTCACAATAGCTCTCTGATCATCTCTTTCCCGCTCATGTTTATCATAAGTTTGGGAGGTAAAGTATGGCCCAGTAGAAGTGGAAAAAATTAGAATTATCAAACGCAGTAACAAGACCGAGAAACTTTCTACTGATTCCACCAAGGTAGACTATCGCTTTCGTGATTATCCGGACAACATTCGATAGGACTTCATGATGCGAACGAACGGCAAAGCAAGAGAGCAAGTGGCTAGTCAACTTCCCCTCCTGGCCATTAAGGCTCACAATACAGCATCAACAAGTCTCCCAGCCAATTTATGCTTGATTACGATCTACATGGCCAGAACTAGTATTACAGACACTAGAGAAAGTGCCTGCAACAGTGGTTCAAGTATGACTAACAACGGAGCCTGTGGTCATCTACACTCCTTGGAATGCATGAACATTCATGGAAATGGTTCTCAATCCCTAAGCCGAAACTTCTACATGATATAATTTCTCACAATGCGGTCCTAAACGAGGCCTTCTAAGGCATCTCGCAATATATCACCAGTAAGTGGTGTAGGGTTGCAGTTGGCCATTTGCCAAAAGAACAACTAAGCTGTACCCAATCACCCAACTAAACTCAGAGAAAGCTGTACAAGACTATACGAAGCGCTGATCAAGATGGATTAGATCAGTCTCTCGGCAAAGGGTGTCGTATTGAGTTGTCTTGACGGCACCAATTGGCATTTCCGACTTGAGAGCTCGGCAGATCTCGGCGTAAGAAGAACCGAGTACTTCACAGAGCGTACAATACCAACCAAATTCAAGAGCTACAGCGTAGAAACTGAACCAAGTAATCTTCGACATTAACATTGACCAAGAAGCCTCATGTCGGTTCAGTAGAGTGCAGAGCTTCTGATTGACTTTCAATTCTTCAAGCCTACAATTATGGGTCCGTAGGAGGGAGCAAGGTTGAGGTTGTCACCGATGACTCACCGCCTTTGGCAGAATAATCGGACCCACTGAAATTTCTCTCGCCGACCAGCGACGACGTGCGACTCGAATGAGCCAAATCGACAACGGGGACCCAAATTTTTAATACCATCCAATCTCATATGACTGTATGTTGAAGCCATACCTTCAAGGAGCTATACGCCAAGGCACACGCGCTGCGAGCCACCAATTTTGTATACAGCCCTTGTCTTTACGTCTCCGATTACTTCAATTGACGAAACCTTGCTCAGCCGTCTCTCTCACTCACGCAGCGTACAGACGCAGTGCGCCGCCACACATCAGATTCTGCAGCAGCTATTCAATTACCAAAAGCAGTGAAATCGCCGTCAAAATGAGCGGAGACGAGCAGATCTTCACCTACGATGGCAAGGACTACAAGGGCGTGACCGAGGGCAAGGCAACGATCCTGGTCCCCGCGGAGGTCAACGACAAGAAGGGCCAGCAGGTGTTTTACAACCCCATCCAGCAGTTCAACCGAGACCTGTCCGCGCTGGCTATCAGAGTGTACGGCGAGGAGGTCGTCGAGAGGAAGGCTGCGCAGGCCGTCAAGGCAGCCGAGGCCGCTGCCAAGCGCAGGGACAAGAAGAGACGGCGCGCGGCTGCGGATGAGGGCGGTAACCGGCCGGCCAAGGTGCAAGTCACGGACGACGGCAAGGCCGCTGAGGTCACCAACGGCGGGGAGTCGCAAGCCGAGAATGGGGTCAATGGCACTGGCGCCGAGGCCAAGGTGCCAGCGACAGCCACGGAAGCCAAGGAGTGCCAGACCGAGAATGAGGACGCAAAGGCTGTGCCAGAGAAGGAGCCGGCGGCCCCTCGCTTCACCATCCTGGACGCTCTGTCCGCTTCTGGTCTTCGCGCGTTGCGTTACTCCCACGAGCTGCCTTTTGTGACCTCGGTGACCGCCAACGACCTGACCAAGAGTGCGATTGAGTCAATCAAGTTGAACATGAAGCACAACGGCCTGGAGGATAAGATTGTGACGAGCCACGACGATGCGATTGCACACATGTACCGGCGCATCGCAGACGACTTGTCGAACAGGGACCGGTTCGGTAACCCCAGCAAAGAGAACAAATACGACGCCATCGACCTGGACCCGTACGGAACGGCCGCGCCCTTCCTGGATGCCGCTGTTCAGGCCGTCAGAGACGACGGTGGCCTGCTTGCCGTCACCTGCACCGATGGCAGTCACTGGGCAGGCCACTGCTACGCCGAGAAGTGCTTCTCCTTGTACGGAGGCGCACCCGTCAAGGGCCTTCACTCGCACGAAGTTGGTATTCGCCTGATTCTTCACGCCTTGGCGAGTGCCGGATCAAAGTACGGTCTCACTATTGAGCCGCAGTTGTCTCTCTCCATTGACTTTTACTGCCGAGTATTTGTCAAGGTCCGTAAGTCCAAGGACGCGGTCAACTACCAGGGCGGCAAGACGATGATCATGTACAACTGCCCCGGGTGCTCGGCTTGGGAGACGCAGCCCATGGTCCGGACTCGCGCCGCGCCCAAGAAGAAGGAAGGATACTTTTACAAGCACGGGCTGTCTCAGGGACCTCCCACCGACTCACACTGCAGACACTGCGGTTCAAAGATGCACGTCGCGGGACCCATGTACAGTGGCCCCTTGCACAATGCCGAGTTTATCCAGCGTATTCTCGACGTCTTGCCGACGGTCGACAAGAACGTGTACCAGACGACGTCCAGAATCGAGGGCATGCTCCAGACAGCTCTGGAAGAGTATCTCCCGGGCCCGGAACCGGCAGAAGACCTCGATCCCAAGGATAAGGAGCTCGCGAGGGTGGACCACTACCCCTTCTTCGTCATGCCTTCGAGGTTGGCTGGCACGTTGAGCACGCAGCAGCCGCCGGACGACATGTTTAGGGGTGCTCTCAAGCACCTCGGCTACCGCGTCACTCGCAGCCATTGCCGTCCCGGAAGTGTCAAGACGGATGCGCCGTGGGACACGATTTGGTTCGTCATGCAGGAATGGGTTCGCCAAAAGGCGCCGGTGCGCACGGAAAAGATCAACTCGCAGATGCCGGCGTATAAGTTGCTGGGCCTGGACAAGACGGACAAGGCGGACACCAACGGAAACGCCACGGAGGCCAAGGATGCCGGTGCCACGGTGGAGGTTGTCGAGGTGGAGGAGAAGGATAAGGAGGAGGCTATCAACAAGGAGGAGGAAAAGACGGCGGATGTCGAGATGAAGGACGGATCGGAAGACAAGGCCGAAGAACAGCTGTCCGAGGAGGCGCTGCGTAAGACGCTTGTGTTCGACGAGAACCTCGCCAAGCTCGGCAAGCGCAGGGAGCAGAGAAAATTGGTCAGATACCAGATGAACCCGCGGGAGAACTGGGGCCCCATGACGAGGGCGAAGGGCGCGTGATCGGACGGGATACCAGGAAGAAGAAAAGCAAAGTCGACTCTAGCCGAGATGAAGCATTACCAGATATTTACCAACACTTGAGGCCGTGCAATGCGAGGTAAACAGTCACTGTCCATTCGCCAGTTCGAGAAGTATAAGTCGCAGACTGACGCGAAATCGTCTTAGATATCTGTGTGTGATCAATCCGACTCAACCTCCTTTACCTTTGGCACGTAGATACCTCCCATTTGCACCTACCTGGACGATCAAAGTATCGATATTATCTCACAGCCATGTTTCCCTGCTCGCTCGTCCCTTCTCGAACGGGCTTTCTCGCATCATGGTGGGCGGTCACGCGAAGCCCCAACTGCGCAACCAAGGATAGGCGCCAATCCGAGCCTCTCAAACCTCAAGTTGCAAACTTCGCGGTGGGATGGCCGAGTGGTCTAAGGCGACAGATTTAAGCTTAGTCAGCAACTCTGTTACTCGTGAGAGTGCGCGGGTTCGAACCCCGCTCCCATCATTTTAGCTTTTTGTGGTAGGTGTTTGAATCTGCAGGGTGTCGGCAATCGATTTTGTGCATGAATTAAGTGCGCGATTGGGTGACCGGGCTGGAATCGCTGTGTCATCAGCAAGTTAAGGTCAGGAAAGGTAATAAAAAAAAGCCGGCCTGTGCAACATGGTGCGGGCGGCGTTTCGGGTGTCGATTGGTCGGTCTTCCGGGTGGTGGCAGCGCGTACGGGCGACCACCCGGCCCTGGCTGGCTTGGCTGCTCGACTTGAGGTGCTATTCCAGGCGCTGTTTCTGGGGGCTCTTGGTGCCCCGCCCCCCTCCCTTTTGCCGGGATGACTCCGATTTCGTTACTTACCTTACCAGACCAGTTAGGGGCGTCTGGTGTCAATTGCAGAAATAACGCAATCGCTGGGTCCATGGCATATTTCCCACTAACTCATCCACAGCACCAGCCACAGTTCTTCAAAAGGCGATTTGTAAGTGAGGTGCGTGTGTGTCTCAACGCCAGGTAGGAGGGCAATACGCACGCTTACTATCCATCGCTACCCGGATTGTGGGATAGGATTGCTAACGCCTGCTGTCCCAGTGCATCCGGGCTTACTCCCAAGGCACTAAATAATCCACGCATCTCACTGCGTTGTAGAGGAGGAGGTGCTTGTACGGCCACCTGCCCGAAGAGGCTTCGTCTCGTTTTTGGTCCATCGGTGCTTTCCTTACTCCCTGGTGGCCAGCTGCCTGCCTGGTTACACCTTTGAGTGTTGATAAACCTCGCATTAACGTCACCCGTATATCGCCATATTGAACCAACTGGCAAAGGGGTTTCAAGGTGACAGATTTGCACAACCTTATTCAAGTCTGAGAATTTCAGATCAACTCTTTTCTTTCGAGATCAAGGACCCAACATGAGCAACGTGGGCGGCGTCGAGCCTTTGGGCGGGCCCCGCGCCTACGGCTTCGTACCCCGCCACGCCCGCGATGCCGCCTTCACCGACGGCAAACTCACCTTCACCACGCAAAGCGGCAGTGAGTCCGCTGGCCCGGAGGAGATAATTTTCATTCTTCCCGCGAGCAGCAATCCGGTCTCGGGTCCCATTTTCTGCGTCCTCAAAGAAGACCCCGAGGCTAAGGAATCCCCTTATCAGCTCGACATCATACTGCTCGTCGAGGGCGAGCTGCCTGCCGAGCTCACGAGCCACAACCTCCTGCTCCCGCAATTTCCGGATCATCTCACTCCCAGGCCGGAAAGTCACGACGTACACTTTGTCGTTTCTACCAAGTCTGGCTTGGGTCACGCGCCAAAGTTCTGGGACGGCGTCGTTCAGCCTCTGGTCCTGCTCGCCGGCCAAAAGACGACGTCTGGAGAATTGGCGTCCACTTTCTCTCCAGAAGGTCTATCAGCTCATGGCCTGCCTTCCAGCTTCAATATCCTAATAACGGAAGAAGCCGACAGCGTTCGAAAGTTCGCAAAGGAGAGGTGGGCCGCCAGACAAGCCGCCTCGAGCTCCGCCTCCTCGCCCCGGACAGAGACCATCGTCCTCCTCAGCGGTGATGGCGGCGTCGTCGATCTCTTGAACGGGTGCGAGGAGGAGGAGAAGAAGAAGAAGGAGAAGGAAACAGGATCATCCACCGCCACCACAACCCTGCCCACCCTCGCCCTCTTACCCCTCGGCACGGGCAACGCCTGCTTCCACTCCCTCCACAAACCCCTCTACGCCGAAAAGGGGCCCTCACACATGGTCCTCGGCCTCCGCACCCTCTTCTTCGGCACCTCGCGCCCGCTCCCCAGTTTCCGCGCCTCCTTCTCCCCCGGTGCCCGGCTCATCTCTTACACGGCCGATCCGGGCCCCCATGCGCCACCTCTAGGCGAGAGGGACGGCGACGGCCAAGGTGACGACGAGACGGCGCTCTCCCGCCACGACACGAGCGTCGACCACCTCTTCGGCGCCATCGTCGCCAGCTACGGATTCCACGCCCAGCTGGTCTGGGAGAGCGACACGCCCGAGTACCGCAAGCACGGCGACAAGAGATTCGGCATGGTGGCGCAGGAGCTGCTCAAGGAAAGTCACGCGTACGTCGCCACAGTCGAGGTGCGGTCTCCGGGGGCAACGGGCAAGCAGAGGAGGCGCGTGGAGCGCGAGAGATTCGGGTACGCCCTCGCGGCCATGGTTTCGAATCTGGAAAAGACGTTCACGATCGCACCGGACAGCGGACCGTTGCAGGGGGGGTTGAAACTGGTGCACTTCGGGGCCGTGGGCGGGGAGAAGACGATGGAGATCATGATGGCTGCGTACAAGGAGGGAGCGCATGTGGGTATGAAGTGGACGGACGCGGAGGGGAGGGAGGACTATCTCGGGTACGAGGACGCGGAGGAGGTTCGGGTGACGATTGGGGAGTCGGATCCCCGATGGCGGAAGGTGTGTGTTGACGGGACGATTGTTGAGATTCCCGAGGGCGGATGGATGGCTGTTGAGACGCTGGAGAGGCCGCTTTTTGGGATTCTTGCTGATCGCTCGGTAGTGTAGGCTGGTGGATGTGGTTGATGGTCACCGTGACGGGCAAGAGATTTTTGGTAGCAATGACTCAACGTTTCCTTACGGATTATACACGACGATAGATTGGCTTCCGGTAGTCTTCAAGCTATGGAGACTTTTTGTCGATGACAGAAATATTTATGATCTGAAGCGGCCTCACAGGCATGAAGGCCAACAACAGTGTTTCGTCTGGTTCCAAGAAGCAGCATGCCGTTCATTCTCTGCGGCAAAAGCTACTGCTGTTTAAGCCTCTCCATAGCTAGTGACTTTGACATGCTGTCAATGCCTGCATTTGAATGCCCCGGCTACTGTTACCCACACCCCGGGTGCAAGCAAGCTTTAGAGCTGATGTTCTAAAACCCGAACACGAGTTCAACACAGAGAGAGAGAGAGAGAGAGTACGTAGCTGGGGCTTGACTCTCTTCATGGTAAGCAACTTCCCCTCGCGCCATCAGGCTCATGCTTTGAGGAATAGGGGGTTGTTCACCACGTAGGCTGCAATGACTTGCCTACACGGCTACAGAGCAGGAAACTTGAATTATCACAGCCATATATACCCGAAATCCAAAGCCAGCTTCTGTTCTTTAGAAAAAAAAAACCCCGGCTTTAAGATAAACATAGTGTGTAAGACTGGTATCCTCGGAGAACTGAAGGACCATACCGTTGCCGAAAGAAACGTCATGGTCGCCCGCGGGGCTACTGAAGCGAGTTTTGCGGATGTCTCGACACAAAGGGGCGGAAAGGGAACGAGGATCGGTCCTTCAAAAGTAAAACGAATGACCTCTTGAATGGGATATCACAGATGACACAAAACGCATTCATGCTCGAGCGTTGAGTACACACAACATGTCAACACTGTTTCACTATCTAGGACTGAACCACGTTCAAAAAAAAAAAATTACTTCAGAGAAGTAGTGGTGGACCGTAAAAGATTCGAGGCTACCATGGTTTCTCAGTCATGGCAAAATTCCGACAAGCCGGGACTCAATGACATGGGTCAATGAGTAAAAACGCAAGCATGATGTATGTAAACGCGGCCAAATTGTCTCTCAAAGGTATCTAGCAAGTAAAGATCACCAAATACGGCATCACACAACTTTTTAAGATCGTTATACGTATGGGATAATATTGAGGCTTTGAGTAGACAAGCTACAGGTGAACCGGCGCCAGCTCCCATGATGGTAAGTATCGATTCGCGGTAAACGAACATGATGAGCAAACTACAAGCGTCGGTGTCTCAACAAACACACAGGATATTTCACTCCATCTCCAAAGCCCTCGGTATTCATTATGGGGGAGTATATCGAGGACAACCTCTAGCTTCTTCTCCAGAATACAGTCATAGAGAGCGGTTGTAGAAAGCAGGTCGCTATCTCCTCATACTCGCTCATAGGAAAGACCAGGAATATACGAACCACGATGGAATGAACATTCTCAATCCACATTTCTCATACCACGAAAGAAGTACCGGTATGTATAGTAGTCACATTGAAGCGATGGAGATGAAGGCTTCAGAGCTCGTAGTGTCTCTTTGGGCAAACATCAACACCCATGGCTCCTTATCACAGGCAATAGTCCGGACGTCAATTAATGAATTGTCCCTCTCTACCTTGCCCATAGGATTATTGGTTCATGTGGTCAACAATACTGAACTTGAGGCATTCTCAGATATTCAGTCAGAGGGGATTGAGAACCGTAGGATAGAGGGGGTTGCTGGTCTAACAAGACCCGTGAATGTGCAGATGTAGTCATATTCACAGCTCTCCGAGACTTGGGTGGTCTTATCAACCCACCCTGGTGCCAGAGAGGCTTATAGACCGTCGTCTAGCATGCTCTGGAGAGAGCCCATATAGCCGGGGTATCGCGTAAAATTGTTTCGAAGAGTTTGACAGTCATACATCAGGCATCCTGAAACTTCCCCCTAAGGTTCCTGATAATTACGAACAAGTTCTTTATAACTTGTCAAGATCCTGGTTTAGGCTCTGATCTCTCGGCTTCCCCGGATTGATGCTCTGCTTGTCAATGTAGCAGCAGCAAGAAATCAAATTCCGAGTCAAGTTGTTCCCAATACCTATATATTGACTACTATCGTGGACGATCTCGGCATATCGTGTCTGCCAATATTTACCTTTTCGAATGTCGTCTAGCCTCTCGACAAGATGAATGGAGTGATTCGACTGAAACTTTTGCTGAGTTGAGACAAAAGACTTGAGAACATCACGTGGTTTGTTGGTACTGGCCCCCCTCCACCCCCCTCTTTGACAGTATCATGAACGTATGAGTCTCTCAGTTCTCATATATGTTTTCGAAGCCTCTTGAAGACGAATTTACTAAAATCTAGCTAGAGACGCAACGACGGAGAGTCCAGGGAGGACTGTCATAAGCTCTCGATCACATTAGCAATGGTGAGACGTCTTGCTAGAAGCAAACTTGACGTGGCCCGGCTTTCCACCCTATAAACCAACATCGAGGACCCAAGTAGGTAATGATATCAAATGGTAGACAGGCCTCTTGTCAAGGTCAGACGAGTCCATATTACCGCGATATCTAATTCGATGGTGTGAAGGGGAATGCAATCCATACATGGCAGTCAAGATACCTATCTATCTACAGGTTCACCTTTGGAAACCTTGGGAATACTACGTGGCTACATCATGACTACCTGTCCTCGTTCAGCTCTTGATGTATCTACGACTTGACTTGCGTATATTGAGTGTGTGTTTTTATTTGATCTTCAATAGGCATTGTTTTCAAGAACTCTGCCAATCTGTGTATGGATTATTCTATGTCAATAAAAAGAAGGTGCAAAGAGATAATCCTGGAGGTTGACTGAGCCGACGCTTTTTCTTTTTTTAGCCAGACACCTCTAACTTTCCAGGCTCAACTGCTACATCGTAACGATCTCTAGCCCATGTAATTGGGACCATGCACATTTCGGCTGCCTCCAGATTTACTCGGTCCTCGCATATCTTCTCAAGGCTTTTCTCAAGAAACCCACTCCGAATTCCATAGTAACAATGGACGCAGTTCCTTGCAAATAATTTGATCAAAGTATTTATCCATGTGAAGCTCAACCTCATACAAGTAAGCGTGTCATTTACAACAGACAAGCTTGAAAGAAGCTTCCGCCATCTCCAAAGATCCATAAAAAGCCTCGACAAAGCCTCGGCAACACATCAATACCGATCCGATACCCTCGGAGCCGAGATAGCCCACTATAACAAGAGTAGAATATAACGAGGCTGGAAGCTCCCCAAGAAGCATGACGTCTCCCCATAGGCTCTCGAGCGGCGATGATAAAGTGATAGTATCACCCGTTCAGCCTTGACTCTTGACACCATAGCTGCTCATCAACTAGTAGCCCCCTCTCGCGGAAACACAACAGCCGATGTTTAGGTATTCCGAGGCATCTGACCACATTCCCGTGATGAACTGAAAGGACAGGTGATGAACTACCCCCTTTTGGGTCCCCTGATTTCCCCTGAGACACTAGAGCAAAGAGTGAGTCTTGTCCTCCTTCCCATTGCCAGGGACAAGGGATGAGGGACTGAGACACCGCGGTTGGAGACCCACATTCGCGCAGATGACAGTGAGACTCTCATGCCGTCACGAAATCTCATGATGGGGACCCGAAGCCCCTCAAAACAGGAAGCCGGCAACCCGCAAGCCACATGGCGTTGTTTTTCCTTGGTCACCACCCACCTCACTCCCAGCTGTGAACCAGCCACAGAGACGTTGCATTCTTCGGCAAAAGGGATACCTAGGAACGGGAACGAGAAACGAGTGGGAAGACGTTTTCCATCCTCGGCCCTAGGTAAGCCCGTAGGAGGGCATGGAAAAAGAAAAGAGGAACGGGGCTATTGCCAGTAGGGCATCAAATCCGAGTGAGCAATTCATGACGCAGGCCGTAAATGCCCGCTGTTGTGCACCCCTCGGCCCGACGAGATCGTAATCAGCCACCATCCCTGCCGCCCCATTTGAACATGCCTAGACCGTAAGAGTGGCTGTCCCCTTGAATGTTCGTATTTTACGCGTAAAGCCACTCGGCTTCAACGATGCGCAGCGACACTCGACTGAGAAAAATTGTCACGAGGGGCCTCGTATCGTTGGTGGCTCCTGGGGAAAACGGCATATCATGCGGTGATGGAATAGATCAGACAGATCACCGGAAGAGGCACCCAGTAGGAAGGTCCTGTATACTCTGATGATCAGAAAGCAGCATCATTCGCAGATTCGGTGCAATTGTGCGATGCAGGGATCTGGCTCTGAGATTCTCAGGGATTATGCGGCAAATCCCTGAAGCTGAAGCTTTAATTCTTGCCAAGAATGATGGTGACATTCGAGGAACGACAGGCGCCTGAAAAGCGCCGGAACTCGAATGAACACCACAAGCTAACGACGCTCAAGGAACGGAACGGGAGGTAGCTTGGCAAGGGAAATCGCTCTAGGCACAGTGTGGCGGCAGTTCAGGTCTGCCCAGCTCGTTTGCGGAAGCGTTTACCGCTGGCTGCAAGACGCGTGGCCGGACTTTGTGGGTTTCGTGAAAGGTTAGGGCCAGAGGGTGGCACTGTGGGCAATGCCAGCTGAGAAGAAGGAATGGTGACCATCCTGCCGTCGGTACCATGTCACCATGTCAGCGGATGACGGCGTGGTGAAGGAATCCAGAAGTTGTGATCTGCATGTAGTAAGACGTAGGGGGGGATAGTGTCCCATTCTTTCCAGGAGCCGTGAAGCGCGAACGTGCCGGCTTTAGAGGGGTTAGATGGGAGGATCTCTAAGAATATCCGTAAGGCTGAGGAAGATTGAAAGTTTGTACAACGCCAGCCCTGGCTTCAGTAACATGTAGATGGGGGCGAGTTGAGTTGCTTACTACTGAGAAAGTAGACGCTGACGAGAGGCGGGCTGTGGGAGTGTTGTTGCCAGCTGGAGCTGGAATGCCCTGCTCAATTGGGGAATTTTGGCGATGTATTCAGCGGTGAGATCACAGCGAGTATACGATGACATCCGACACTGAGACCGTTAGCCGGGAGAGGACGAATAATGTAGCAGCAGGATGATATTGCCGAGACAGGGGCAAGGCTGGAAGTAAGACGTAGGGAAAGGGAGGTGACATACCATGGAACAAGGGTATGAAATCTATGACGCTTTGAAAGGGTCTGAGATCGAAGTCGACATTCCGTTTACAACCACGTTGAGGTCCAATTTCTGGATGTAAAAGTGTGAGATGGTGGCTGATATCGAGAAGGGTGGCTTATGGCCAGGGAAGAAGGAGATTAGAAGGCTGGTGTTGAGTAGGTAGTGTAGATGAAATAGGCCAGGTACCTTAGGCAAGGTGTCAGAGTCCGAGATGGAGTCTGGGCTCATGGCAGGTAGCAAGTGACATGAGGTAGGGTAGGGTACCTTGAGGTGGTAAGTAAGGTGCAATCTTTGTCATCGGGCCATCCCTTCGGTGTTCGGTGAAGGGTACCCCGCACCCGGGCCGACCATACCTTCCCGTCTGATGGACGCCCACCAGCACCGGATCGCGCACTGTGCACCCTGCACCCTGCACCCTGCCCCCTGTCCAGCACCCTAGCGCGCCGTTCGTCCCATCCACTTTCCTGTCCAGATTTCGCCGATACTCGACGACGTGTCTTTTCTGGAATTCTTACAAGCCAGGGCTGATTATTAGCCGAGTAAGCTGAACGTACGTAGATCAAAGACGGAACAAGCCGTGGCATTTTCAACAAAAGCTAATCTGGCTGAAAGCGGCCGCACTTACGAGATATGCCGGGCTGAGAAGGTTGTCCCCCGCCATGGGGCGCCGTCGCTGGAGCCAAGCGCGCACAGGGTCTGGACCCAGCCAAGGTGGTAGGCTCCTACCTAAGGTAGGTAAGCAACCTAAGGTAAACTAAGGTAAGGTAGGGTAGTTGCTAGCCCCCTCATGCCCAGGAACGGAACAACCTGGAAGTTGCAAAACACGGAGTGACATGCTATCCTGTGCTATCTCTTGTGCATTCTTTTCCCCCACTGTCACCTGTTTTATGCAATACAAAACCTCTGACTCGTCCGCGTAGGGTTGGAGGCCTTTCGAGGGGCGAAGCGTGAGACAGGTCGAAAGCGAGAGACAAAAAGATGGCATGCGGGGATTGAAAGCCCGCAATGATTGATATCTTAAGACATTTTCTGCCTCTCAAATCACTTAGCGGAGATTCCTCCGGGGGCCCCCTCTCCGGCCGCCCACCTCTAAGGTAGTCTAGGTATCCCTCCCGTCTCTTTCTGGAGGTGCTCTCCCGGTCTCCCCCCACCACAGTCAGGCCCATGGTACTAAGTCCAACAGGGACAAGGCTAATAAGGCCAGTGGTCTCGGAGATCCAAGACTAAGTAGGTAAGCCAAGCCCATTTCTGCCACTTGTGCGCGCCTTTTAGTTTATCCTTTCTTCTTTTTCTGCCCGCCCGCGGAAGCTGCCTTTCCCATCCCCCCCCTAGACTCAAACCAAAAAAAGTAACTCGAAGTTTCCTAGCTAAGCTCCTTCCTCCCCTCTCTCCACAGAATGTCACTCAAAAACCTTAATTGGACATCAATCCAAAAAAGTTGTGGAGTTCCTTCCCAAGTAAAAATGCGCATAGCACCAACCACCAAACGTGCCTGCATCCATGATCTGATCTTAGGTAAGGTAACAGCTACCTTAGCTGAGGCTGCCCGGGAAGCAACGATGAGCTTTTGGAAGGAAATAACAGGGGAGCATTGGTAAGCGAGCATTCATCGAGGTAAGCACCGGCGAGAAGCAGCCTCCAAAGATTCGATGGCGAATAAGACGAGTCGTGCATTTTCGGACATGACCTCCGTGTTCGAGCGCACCCTTTCATCGCGTCGCCTGCCAAACCTGGGCCTACTTCCAATCGTCGCGCCTACCTACCGGTACCTCACGATGACGGGTTCTGTACCCCCAAGAGTAGCAGAGGTACGGAGTACAGGACGTCGAATTTCAACCTTCTCGTTCCGCCTTCGTCTTACCGTTTTGTACCTGCCTCCATTTGCCCATCAATCGAACAATGGGCAAAGCCAACCTCATCGTAATAATATGGATTTGGTAACAAGAGGCATCAGCCGAGATTGCCACTTTCCAGCGCTTCGGGTCGTGCATACCGCCATCTGTGTCCTTTAGGGTTCCCACAATTGCCAACCGCGGGTCATTCCGACCGTTGCTTTCCTTACCTAAGCCCGTCACTCATATACCCTGCCTGCCTCTCAATCACTTTACTTTAAGGTACTCCGTACTCCACCTTCTCCGTCTTACCTAAGGTACTGTGTACGTACTTTGTGCACCGGACTTGTATTTCTTAATCCGGGCTCTATTACTGCGTACCTTATGGACATGAGATGGGCTTGCTTTCCCCTTCGTCACACTTTATCAATCCTATCACGTCAGACCGAATAAGATATCAGTCACCATTCATCCAACTTCTGCCATCTACATGCACCCATACGACTGGGACCTTGGGGCCCTCATCCGATCACAATGACACAGCCCCCCTCGGATCACAGAAAGATGATCACAGGGTAGGCGCCAAAGAACGCAACTGACGCTGTGCGACAAATCCACCCAACCAACCATCCGATGGGAACAAGCCTCTTTTCGTCACCCAAAATACGCACACATGCATATCTCCCAACATCAATCGGGTTGCCGCGTCTTTTGCACAGCCCGGGAAGCCCAAACAACCGATCCAGCAGATCGGGACTAACAGGGCCCAAAAAAGAAAACATCTTCTCCCACTCACTGCCCCCTAAAACAAAGTGCTCCCACCTCCTTAGAAGTAAGGTAGTTAACCACCTAACTCGATCCGCATGCACCCGTCGGCGTCTCCCGCTCACGCGCATGAACCAAAGGCTTCCGACATCACCATCGCTGAAATTCTCTCATCATTCCCCCATCCCTCCCAAGCCCTCCCAACCTGGAAGCCCCTTCTCATTTACAGCCAACAGGTTTGCAAAGTCCACGATCCCGTCTGCCCACCCTCTCCAAAATAGCAGAGCGCCTGAACAACTCTCTCCTGACCGTCTTCCCGTCGTTCATGCTGTGTTCCGACAAGGTTCGTATAGAACCATACCAGCGGGAATTCAACCTCTTTTCCTTTCTCAGCGACTAATTTTGCTTACCTTGCTTTTTGCACAAACAATTACCTACACTCTTCCTGCAACTCTTGTCTTTCCATCCTCTCCTGTACCCTCTTTTCCACCCTCTCCCGCTTCTCGTCGACTTTATCTCTCCGTATCCTTTCCCCCAGTTCCTCGTCCTCTTACTGGTTCGCATAAGACATGTGGCAGAAGGCCCAATGGAACCATCCCTTCCCCCCCTTGAATGAGAGAAAAGAGACAATTCTGCAATCTGCGGGACCTCACGACAGTCTTGACCCCAAACAAGGCCCTTTTTCATCCCCCCCCTCCCCCCAATCATCCCCTGCCCTGCCCCCCTCGTGAAACCCACCACACCACCCACGAACCCGTGAATGTGCCAAACTAAACACCACCACACCCCCCCCAATACCAGACCTGCCTGCCAGCCATCGGGTAGGTGAAGGACTCATATTGGGTGGAAATTAACAAGGGCTGGCTACGATATCCGGGCCAAGCCGACAGAGGCAGCTCGTGCAGCTCGTGCAGGGGTAGGGGGTACCGGTAAAGCGAAAGGGCAGGCAAGTCGCAAAAAATTCCAAGTTTGCTTGCCTTTTTTTTACCTTGCATTTTCCTAATTCTCTCTGGCACTTGACAAGGGGAGGGAAGAAGGTAACAGGGTGGGATGCTTCTCCCCCACCCTTCCTTCCATCCACCCACAATCCCACTATCATCCCCCTCGGACTGTGCCCAGCCCAGCCTTTCCTTCCCATCTACGCGGCTGCGCGTCTCGTCACATTTCAGCCATACCCGTCGTCGGATTTCTTCAAAGACGAACAAAGAGACGTTTCGCACTCTGTCCAGTCAGAATGCTGTAGCAGACAATACATTTGGGCCTCATTCATATGCGGCACAGGGCAACTTGATAGAGGAACATATAGAGCACTTCAAGGCATCATGTTTGGGGGGGTGGATAACAATGTCAGAATTTCGCCGCAAAGGACAAGAGTATGTGGAAGGGTCAGTAGCTTTAAAGGTAGAGTTGCCGCGATTGATCCCCCAAAAAGAATAAACAAACCAAGTACCTGGCATTGGCACCCGCCGCTGCTTCCCCAGTACCTGGCCCTCCCAGAAGAAACTATCTTAGTCCGTTCCGCCTTGGAACTTCGTATGCCATCGTCCTTTCCACCTCCCCGTACATCCATGTCCCATCATGCCGTGGTATCTTTCTCTCCATTCAATGTCCGACTCGATAGGAAAAAATAAACTTTGTCTTTGTTGAAGCGAATGTTCCTTATCCTCACATTATTACAACACTGCATGGCCTTTCAGAAAGAGGAGGGGGTAGGGGGGTAGGGTTACAATAGAGAAGGAGCCGTGGACGAAGGAAATCCCAAACATGAAGGGGAAACAAAATAGAGAACAAAAATCCCAAAAAATAAAAATAAAAATGCGCGGCGGGTATCCCTAACAATGTCTGTCGTTCACCCTGTCCCCCCCTGGCCCCCTGGCCGACAATATTTTTTTTCCCCCCAAACTTTTCCTTCCCAAGATGTTTCAATGTCGGTGTGTGCTGGGGGCAAATTTCCCTCGATCCCATTTCAAACCAACAATTATCTTTCTCTTTTCCGCGCGCCAATTCGCCGTGATCCCTTTGTTTTGTTTTTTCCCCCAACCCATGTTGTGCTTGCTCAATGTCAACAATGCATTCAGTCTCGTTCGGGTATCGAGTGGTGTTCCTGATGCCTGTGTTGCTCCCATACGCCAGAATCTCACCTTCGTGTTTATGCCAAATTTTTCATTATTTCCTCGGAAAACAAAAACAGAAGAAGAGGATCCGAAAGAAGAACTGCTGTTTGCTGATAAACGGTTTGCCCACTTTCTGCTAGTGGTCCCAACCGCCGCGGGGTTCGTCATTGTACAGACCGCGATCCACCATGGCGGCCTTGGTGTTCGCGGAAATTGCTCATGTTGATGTCTCTTCATGTCATGTTGGAGACATTAACACCGGATGGAGGCACCATGGTTGGGTAGTACCCACCCGACGTCGGCTTGCCGTCAAAAGGACCGCACCTCGGGTTCGACATAAGTGCCCCAGGTTGGAAAATGCTCGGCAACATCGCCACCTCGGGATCCCGCTTGACTCTGTCGTGAAGTGGGTCGTAGGTTGGCGTCATGTGCGGTACCAAGTTGTCCTGCGCGTGTCGACTATGGGTGAACATTTCCACGCCGCCCCTGGCATCGCTTGTATCGTAAATATGACCCGGATAATACTGGTATTCCTTCGTCGTCTCAATGGCTTTGGCGTCTTCCGGTGGCAGCATGGTTTCGAGTTCGGGATGGTGCCGTGTCGACCCGTAATGAGCGCTTCCCCGGGAGTCAAAGCCTCCCCCGTATCCACTTCCCACCATCGCACCTGCGGACCCAAAGTCGGGACCGATGATCTGGTTGTTGGGGTAGCCGGTGAAACTCCCGCCCGAGCCTCCTGGCCCGCTGCTTGTGCTGGCGCGCCTCTCGCTCTGGTAGTGTCCTGGCGACCGGCCACGTACAATCATCTTGGCCGACTTTCGATAAGCGACCCGCACATAATTGTCCGGGCCTTGCGATCCCACATCGGCCCACAACTCGATCAGAAGGTGATAGTATTGTTGGGCAGCTCGCCTCTTCCCGTTGTTTGCTGTAGCCTGCTTGAATTGGATGCGCTCAAATGTGTGTTCTGTCTGGTACGAGTCACCGCCACCCTGTTGACCAACGAATCCTCCTGGAGCGTCATAGCCGCCTAGTCTTGACGAACCTCCCATCGCGGTATCGTGGGAGTAGAGGCCGAGAGGATGTGACATCTGAGGATGTTTTGGGTGGAGGCGCACTTTGCCGGGCTTCTCGACAGGACCTTTGTCTCTCTTGGGCGTATGCTGTACGAGGTCGATAACGTGGGTATCATTCTCAGCAACAACGGCCGAGATGGACATGGCGAAACCGAGAACTGAGTACGGCTGTGTCGAGCCTTGCGGTGTGAACTGTAGACCCTGGCCAGGATAGTGCGGGGTCAGGCCGAAGGAGCAGATACAAGAAAAGTAGTTCCTCCTGTAGCAGGTCCAGTCTCCTTCAGACTGAAAGAAGCCCTTGTCAATGTTGCCTTGTATGTCAATCTTGACTTGCCCCATGCTTCCGTCAGTGTATTGGAGGATGCCGAGGGGGTTAATGTTGCCCAGCGGAGGCACGCTCGCCTGTGCCCTCGAGGAGGACGAAGGGTAGTGACCGGAGTCCATCCTCAGAGCCGTGGGCGCCGTGAATCCGGTAATGGGGCTGGAAGTTGGCGAGATGGGGTGACGGCGTAGAGCAGTTGGATACGATGGAGATCTAGGTTGGTGCTCCGACACCCTCCTGAAGGATGGCGTCGCTGGAGAATACTGGTCTCGCGTGCTGATGTGTGTGCCAGGATGGGGTAATGCTGTGGAGCGGCGGGCATGTGCCATGCCCGTTGAAGAGGTGCTACTGTCAAGTAAGTCTTTGAGTTTGACCATGTTTTTCTATCTTGACAGGATAGGATCGATTCCATCTGGTAGCGTGTCGGAGGGGGGCAACAGTGTGCGACCTACTTTGAACCCAGGCGAGGCCTGACGACGTCCAGGCTGGGGTAGACGTGGGAGGTGGCCGGATGGTAGAAGCCGCCGTCAGCGGAGTACGGAGTGGTGTTGCTTATAGGTGGATTGAACAGGTTTAAGAGTGTCGACTGTTGTGGCGGGCCTTCGATCGTCGACAGAGAAGCACTGGCGTTGTGTTCGTATCTGATGTTCTCGTCAGCCCAAGTGGTTCCCCGAAAGAAGAGGCTTGTACAGAGCAAAAAGGTTGGAGCCTGGCACGACAACTGCTGTACCGCGTCCGCATGCGAGACACAGTGTCAGTACTACCAACTCGTCGTACTGCCAGCAGCGTGTTGCACAACGGCCAGCGGATACAGGATCGGGTCATGCGAGGACGCACAACCATCTCGCTGCGATAGGCGGGAACGCCTGCGGATTTTCAGTCGCACGTTGGTTGCCAGAAGGCAGCTACCCACGCCTGTCCATCCTCCGCCGCTGCAAAGATCAGATCCCCTTGTCTCTGCATACGTCTTTTCCGCGTCCAAGGCACGCCAAACTTAGACGCTGAGCCGAGAACCGATCAGAAGAGAAGAATTCGAGCCAAAGAGTCTACATCTTTAGTAGGGCTCGCAGAGCGAGGAGTACGATTGCCAAGTCGATGGTGGAATTCTGACCAGGGCTGCGAGTGACTGGATACCCTGAAGAAAGCCATAACCGACCAGGCCTGCACATCGCAGCACCGCAGTCCTACAGTCCCGAGAAAGAAGCAGAAGCCATGTCAAGACAAGGACCGGGCAGGAGTGGAGATCAAAATCAAGGAGAAGTTTACGTACCGCATGTCATTGCTCGAAGCTGCTTGCATGTCAAGGTAATCATAGCCTGTCGACGGTTCGAACTCCTGTTTGGATGGCAACACTTGTTAGATCATAGCCTTTCTTCTTTCTTGGAAGAATGAAGATGATTGGAATAAGAAGGAGATCTCGCAAATTGATTTGGATGCTGTGCCGTTGCTGGAGTAGTAGCCGGGGGGGAGCTGTGTGGGTGTTGCGGGGGCGAGACGCCTTAGGCTTGATCCGCCACAGACAAGCAGACAGAGGGGGAAAGCGAGTGACCTGCGGCGCAACCATGGGCGATAGTTAGCTGGGCGTGCCAAAGAGAGACATCTTCCCACAAGGAGGTAACATGCGATGGACTAGCTTGAGAATGAGATAGAAGAGGGAGGGGGTGGGTGCTGGTATTGGAGTTGACCGGTCTGGGCCTGGTCGGTCTCGATGAGCCCGACCGATGAGGAGACACGGTGGATGCAGCGGCGGCAGAAGAGCAACGGCAGCGGAAGCAGCAGCGGAAGGGGAAGAGGGAGACAGCAGCAGGGGAAGGGAGAAAGAGAGAGAGAGAGTGTGTGTGTGTGTGTGAGTGAGTGAAAGAAAGAGAGGCTAAGAGACACGGAGACAGACAGAGACAGAGGGAAAGAGAGTGAGAGGGAAGGCGTGTGGTGCGTGTACGTGTGCGTGTGGTGTGTGGGTGTATGTGTGTGGGCGAGTGAGAGTGAGAGTGAGAGTGAGAGAGCGTAATAGAGAAAGAGAGAGGCGAAGAGAGGAGGCAACATGGGAAAGACACGGTACAATCCAGTACCATCAGGCACCACAGTGTACTTGCTTGCATGACTTGCAGATGAGCGAGCCTGCCGACAGGCCAAAGTGATAAGTCTTGCAGAGCAGACACACACACACACACACACACACACACACATACACACACTTATCTGCATGCTCACATCTCCCTCTCAAGCTCACACGCCCGGCTGGCACACCTCACATCGACCCAGGAGTGAGTGAGTGAATGAGTGCGAGGCACCGCGATGCCCCCTCCCCAGCAGCGCGCCATTTGAGTGTCGGGGGCACAAGGCATTGATGGTGGTGGTAGTGGTGGTGGTATTGGTGGTAGTACCAATCGTCTCCGAGTCTTGTGTTCCTCGTCCCATTAGATGGGCCTATGGGAAGTTCAAGACCCCAAAAGAGAGCGAGAGAGTGTGAGAAAGAGCAAGGAAACGAATAAAGCACAAAAGCATGCGACTCGAACAATTGCATGCATGTTGGTCGTCCTGAATGGACGCCCAAATGTGCTCTGTTCTGCTGCATTGGTCTGCTCTCTTCCCTCGACCTAGTTCTTTTTTTTCTTGCTTTTTTTCTTCTTCCTCTTGCTCTGTCTGGTCCGAATGTAATTCCAAGGGGAGGCAGGTGATTTGAGATGGCGAGAGGGAAGAAAAATGAGAAACAAGACGAACTCAAAGTGCCGTCGACGAATGTGTGCAAGGCAGGAGAGACATTGGAAAAAGCAATTAGGGCCAAATCGCGTACGCACCTTTTCGCGAAGCCTCACTCGGCCCGCTTCCTTGCCTGTCCGTACTTCGGGACAGGATCAGGCCGTCGGGACGTGGCTAGGAACGTGGATCTGGGCGTGGACCAGCCCTCGACTCGCCCGCCCTTCCTTGCCTGCGCCACCCGTTGAAGGCGTTGTTGGTTTCCTGCGCGTCTGTCTCGCCCGTCTTGTCCTGTGCGTAAAATGTCTTGTCTTGCAATGTCTCGTCTTGCCGATAATGCTAATTTGTGCCGGATCGTAATCGTAACTGTGCTGCTGAGGAGCTAGGTAGGTAGGTAGGTAGCTGTGCAGCAGATCCGACCCCATCCGCCGACCGATGGACGGGTTCCTGGCCGATTTAATCAATCAAAGTTGGTGAACATGCCGGTCCATTGTTGTTATTGTTGTTGGTATGTTGCAGTATCCGCCGCAATTGTTGCTCCAGTCGATTTTCGATTTCCGGGTACGGAGTAACCGTAGGGCACAGCGTCCGTTGCGATCCAATGCAAAGAAAATGGGAGGGAAAGAAGGGAACGGAAGGGAAAGGGCTCGGGAACGAAGCGTAAAAGTGACATTGCAGGGGGCTGTTGTGGTTGTTCGATCAGGTAAGGCAGGCCAACCAGGATAGGAACATTGTATCCATAACGAGTCCCCCTCCTTGGATAAGCCTAAAGGGAAGCAAGCGAGCCGCGAAAAAGGGAGGGATTTCGAAAGGGAAGGGCGGGGGGAGAAATAGGATGACGGATAATACGGTACCTTTGGTAACTGTTGAGGATTCATACGACGGTCGTCCGTGCCGGCCACGAGGGGTGTCGTGCCGTAGTAGAGGGGCGGTGATCTGGTGCTGATGCTGGCGCTGGTGCTTGTGCTGGCGCTGGAACAGCGCTCTCGTCGCCCCAGTTCCTCGATCCTCTGTTTCGACACCGCAACTGTCAGCACACAATGTTCCCAGTACTAACACTCATCCTGGTTCCATTCCCAACCAACCCAACCCAACCATGCCACCAACACAGCCAACAACTCGCCCAATCTTCTTCCACTGGCTCGTTTTTGCTGCTTTTCCCTCTCAGATATTCGGCAGGTACTGGCTTGTTTTGCTGCGATTCTCGTTGACTGTTCTGCCTCTTCGTCTTCGTTCGGCTCCAAGAACAGACTCGAAAGAACTCTTTCCAAGACTCCACGCGGGCTTACGGGGCTTCAATACTCACCGGTTGACTCTCCAAGAGTGCCCCTGTCATGCCAAGGGGTTGCGTGCAGCTCTTTATCCTGCTTGACCTAACCAATTCGATTCTGCAGTCAGCAACGGACCCAACTTGCGTCTCTGTCAGAAACAAACGTGGCCGTTTCTTTTTGACCCATGAGCGCATCTTGCACTGCTCCAGCATGATCGATCGATCGTGTCAGAGACACCGCCGTTGATCCATGGGTAGGGCAAGAACAGCATCACGCCGTTCGCGCTGTGCCGTAGCCATTGACAAATCCTCTCCGCGGATTGCAAGACTGCCTTTTGCAGCGCACGTCAAGCTGCTGTCTTTCCCGCCTATCTGGTTGCGCATTCCTAGTTGGAAATGGTCCAGCTGGGTCGTCCTCCTCCACACTAAGTAATCAACGGAGAACGCGGTCTCACTTACTCGCAGAAAGAAGAGCACGACAGATTGCTAGAGGTACCTGACATGAAGTTAGTTCTCAAGTATTTTTCAGCAACAGATTGTCCAGCTGCCTCATCAACAATGGCCAGCAAGCAAGCGATTGTCCCCGTCCGCAATCAAGGCGAATCGGGTTCTAACGCGGAGGGACCGGCAAGACGGGTCCTAGCCAACGAACCCCGGTGCAAATCGCCCTGGGTGGTCACCCACAACTTACGAAGAGGGAGCATCCCGCAAAAGAGACCTAGTGATAGTTCACAAGGGGGTAAGGAGGAAGAGTTTCGGGGTTTCACTTACAATATGACGATTCTCTCGTGTGCCAACTTTTCGTGTTGATCAGATGTTACTCTTGTGGGCCAATGTCCTGTCTGTCCGAGTATAGGATAGGTTTTCGAACTGAATTATTGTAGGCTCTTATGCGAGGAAGGTGCAGTAACTCGAGCAGTCGACACCAGTAGCTTCTGTTCGTTGTAAGTGGTGATGTCGAAGGAGTCTCTGTTCTGGAGATGTAGTTGTCTGAGTAGAAGAGTCTACGAGAGGCCCGAAGAAGTGCAGGATCTTGGAAGCAAGGTATCTATATACCCTGCCAGAGAAACCCCAGATGTGGCTGGCTCAAGATCGCACAGAGAGGCAGAGATGGGTTGGAGGCTCCAACTGCGACTGACTGCTGGACACAGTTTCACAAACCAAGAAGCAGCAGAGAGCTGGATTTCGCAAGCAGAGGTCCGGCCGATGTCCTGGAAGCCCAAGGTGTAACGGATACAATATACAATATCGGGGAGAGGTAGGTCGGGGGCCTCCGCGCGCGAGCAGCAAATGGGTTGTGCAGTCTCTGAGACAACGGCAAAAAGAGACATTCAGTCGCGCGGCACTGCGGAGAGCTCCCAGAACCCCCGGTCGACTTCTCGAAAAGACGTGCTTTGCCTGCCTTTGGTTCTTCCTTTGCTAGAGTACGATGACAGGCGTGTAAACCGAATGCGCAGGGTAGAAAAACTTCCCATCGCCAAGCCGTCAAGCAAAGGTACCGGAAGCCGGCTAGGGCCAAAGTCGAGGTATTTTGGTCAGGGGGGTGGGAGTCTGTACAACTCGACTTTGCTGCTGGTCAAGCTTCTCAATGGCCCAGGTCCATGGGGCTATTCAGGCAAGCAGGTCTTTGTGGTCGTGTCTAAGGGTGCAATCAAGATAGGATGATGCTATCCCACTCATCAATCCGCGGGCTGACAAGCGTCCAAGCCTGATGGCTAGAGGCTCTTAGCCCAAGCAACGTTTCCATCGCCATAGTCTGTCTGTACATGATACAACAGATAGATTCAGGCTTAAATCAAGGCGTCTTCTTCGAACCAAGGAGCGGAGGATCTACTGACCTGCATCGGCGTGTAGCCGGGTCAGTCGAGGTCCCTCGGTTGGTGAGCGGAAGACGACGCCTTCCAAGCCTCGCTGAGCTTTCCTTCCATGCAGCAATTCTGCACCTACCCGTTCATCAAGGGCCTGGATGAAACGCCACAAACAACCCCTTCAAATAGGGAAAGGTTTTGCCCTTGGCAACGAGGAGGGCTATCAACGGCAGCTTGCAGTCGCCGCGAAAGGAGACCTTGGGCGTTTAGCGGACAATCCCGGCCATTGAGATTCAGGTGTTGGCATGACGTTCAGATTCGACCGACACCCTGCGTTTAGTGTCGTTGGATTGGCTGAAAAAACTTGATAGTAGCGAATTTGTTCTGGAGGAGCTCTGACCTCGTGTCGTTCGGAACAATTGTATGCAGCCAGAGAACTTCAAGTCTAGGCTGACGGGGATGGCGGAGGCAGCCTCACGTCTTCTACAGCCACACCAAAGACACGTTTGGCAAAAGTCGTGGTCTTGTTGAAGATCCACCACGTAGCTTTCGGCCCTAAATCCGCCCATGCGACCCAGCATCCTTTGGTGGCTTGTCTATGAGCACAACGCTCGAGCTGCCCCAGAATCGGCCCTGATGAACCACGATTAGACTCGACTTGTAAAGACGTGTCTCGGCCGGCAGAGACAGGCTCGCCACATGACACGTGCGATGAGAATAGGGTTTCGCCTTAACCTGGTTGACAGGTTGCCATCGGACCATTTCTCTCCACGCCACTGTGTTCTTATGTTGTCTGTGCTTACTCTGACTAGTGGCTTGAGTGAATGAATACTGAACGCCTCTCCGAGGCTGGCAAGACCGAACTCATCATCCGTGGAGCCGAAGCATGACAATGCAGGATTAGAACAAACTTGAGCCGTGCCTCTTCGCGGGGATCCAATGGGATGTCGCAATACCCGAGAATGGTAGAAAACCAGGCAAAGCTAATTCCAAACTGACCCAAAGATGGTGCGGACCGGCCAATCTTTTGCCTGAGGTCGTCAATTCTAGTGTCGGGAAGATAGGCTCTGCACCTCGTGTTCACAAGTGCAGGCTCAATGTAGGCCAATGCGTTAGCTGATCAAGTCGTTTGTGCAGGTTCCCGTTGACTAGTCCAGAAAGATCTAGACAATTGTACCTGATGCGCGCGCCACCATACATGAGGCATGGAGCCAACTTCATTGTTTCAGAAGTCTGGTTTCCGTGTCTTTTTGGGCCACCGGACTGGCCGGTTGACTTATGGCCTGATATCCGCGGGGGGAAGAATCAGTCCAGCAGGGCAGGGTTTGCACGTTGAACACTTTGCTGTACACGGCCAGAGCCACGGCCAGCACTCGTGAGACGAAGCTTGACCAAACGAAAGCTGATGTATCGAGGCTAATTAGAAAGAAGCTGGTCGAGGATGGTCCAGTCACGTCGGATCGGGCCGCTCGAATTGGAGCGTGGCCGTTTCTTTGGCTCGTTTCAACGCTGCCGCCGCTGCTGCTACTGCTGTTGCTAATACCGACGGGACGGCAGATGTGTTAGGGGCGCTGACGATTGCTCTGTCGTGTCCAGCAGCATGTCATCGACATGCAAATCATAATGCGCCCTCGATTTGAAGGTAGCTTATTTCTCCAGCAGCATGTGCCGGATTCTTCGTCGTCGCCTGCGAAATGGAAGTGTAAAAGGCACCATTTCCCCATGTTTCTTCCTTTGCCTGCTTCCAGAGATCAGATCTTGTGTGATGTGACGTATCACGGACACCAGGGTCCTCTCAGTGGTGGGCGGACACTGGCTGAGTAGCAGAATATTTGACGGCGGACTTGCTCTAGGAAAGAAAGATGTTGTTGTTGCTGTTGCTGATGGTCTGGCATGCATGAGGACATAACAGGGGTTTCAACGAGGGTGGTGACACAAAAATGTGCCAGGCAATTTGGAGAATCGCGGAAATAGAAGATGTTGCCCGTAGAGGCTAGGCGGGGTGCAAGACTCTGCTTCAAGAATGGTATCTAGACCTCGTTGGTGTGCGTCGGCGGATGAATGCGATGCGCCATTGAGGCATCCAGGTTATGTCGCAACTGTGTCAGGCGTTCGGGTGGATAGGATCAGGCCTCGTATCTAGAAGCCACAACAGCCGCAAAAGGTGAACATTTGGGTGTTGGTATGGATACGGATACAGGGCTGGCGAGCAATCCATGGCCTACCTGGGAGGTGAGTGGAATGAGCTGAGGGCGGCATAAGTATTGCATTGTCGTCTATCCGTAGGCTCCTTGCTTTCGGCTTGACGAGCAGGCCCAGCTACCTAGGTACGGATACGTATGCACGACACAGGTGTCGGCATTATGAATGCTTTTCTCGTTCAAATGGGCGACGTTGACTTGGTCCTAGGTGCCTTGTTGGAGATGTTGAGCCAGCTCGAGCAATCAATGAAATGCTGTACAGAAAGTAGTCAGCAAGGAGCCATGCATTTCAAGCCCCTCAAGAAAAGGAGGAAACAAACATGTAGGTACATGTGGTGTGGTATGGCCGGTGGGTGTGGTCGATGAATAGTCAGTCGTTGGCCAAGGTGGCCAAAAGAGCCTGCACTGTCTTGAATTTGGTGACGAGGTGAGAGATGATGGTGGGGATGGGAAGGAGTCGACAGTACTGGCCGGCAAGGCCCTCGCACGGTACGGTGTAGAAGTGGAGTCCTCAGGTGAATGGATCGAGGGCCAAGTGGGTCTTTCTATTGGCTAGCGGGAGAGTGCCTCATTTACACGGCCCAACCTGCATAGGTAGCATCGACCTACCTTACCTAAGGTACCTCCCTAGTCTTCATCTTCACAACTGCAATATCTACTGCGTATAGTAAGGTAATATGTGGTACGGCACAATGCTGAGGTGGCATTGAGCTTACCTTACATTGTCTACGACCTCTGTCCGTAATTGACTCTTTGATTCCCGTTACGCCGAGTCGCCGACCAACATTGACTAAGCTCGGTAGACCTGACGCAGACTGCCTGCCGGAACAAGCTGCTTCCCATTGCTCGCACACTGTGTCTTCCTGTACCTTCGGCCCTTTGAGGTAAAGGCAGGTACTCACACCACACCCCCCCCCCCCTTGGTATATCCATTTTCACGCTGTTCCTTTACTTCCAAGTTCACACAAGCTCTGAGATGTCGTCTTCTTCACCTCAACTTACAGAAAAGCTCAACGAGATATCTTCTTGCCGTCCCTACCGCTGGATCTGTTTCTGGTCCTCATCTGATGCCTTGGCTCTCCGCTGGCTCGCTGCATCTCTCGCTGGCATTGCCGCTCCGAGGCTCTTTCACCGACTCTTGAAAGGCACATTTACTCCTCAGCCATACTGCATCGCGCCGCCATCCGTCATCTTCTCTCCTTTCGTCTCATGTTTCTGGCCTTTTTCTGGCTCTTGCCTGGCTACACCACTCACTTCATCTCTCAAGCCTCGTTCTGCGTTGATACTTGTCCGGAAACAATGTTTTGCTGGACAAACACCCATCCTTGGAGGCCGCAAAACGCAAATCATGGCAACTATGCCGTTCAGAACATAGAACAGGTTTGGTACCATGTCTTTACCAGATACCAGACAAGTTTGGTCTTACTCCATCTCCCAACACTTTCATAGACCAAGCCGGCCATCTACTCCAAAACAAATAAAATCAAAACAGATATCACAGCTATGTGACTCACCAGACAGCAGATACCTCAGACTAAGGACCATGTTTTTCATACTTTCGACTACAGCAGCTCCCCATACAGAATGTGGATTGGGAGTCCGGGTCATGACCATGGCCATGCAGCATGAGTCTTGACCGGACCGTGTCCCGAACCCGCTCCATGTACTACTTTGTACCCCTAGGGCCTTTCTGGTACCATACGACGGCTTACCACATGTTTTCTCTTTCGGTGTCATTATTGCCCAGTTATCTTGAGATGAGCCATGTCTCCGGATCACAATCTATCGCTGACTATTCGGGTCAGGCGTGCGGCTGCTGGTATCAACCCTACTTCTTCCCGGCCTCACATCCCAGGAATGTCTCGCAGGGCGGCCTGGCAGGACGACAGGAGAGCCAAACGGATCGTCTCTCTTGCATGCCCGGTTATCAACCCTTGCAAAGCAATCAAGCATACACCGACCACTTCAACAATGTAACAGCCGCTACAGCGACTGTGAGGGATCGGGTCCTTTTCATCGGACACTCGGTAACAAAGAAGCAAGTATGCAGAGAGAACTATCAATACGTTGTGTCTCTGCCCCCGGTCCTCCAGAAATCTCCCGCTGTATGTGGCGTACGCGCCGCAGACTCGACAGGGTGTGCATTTCCAATGAGGCTTCCGTCATCAGGCTTCCTTGCCTGGATATGTACGAGACCTCTGTGCAGAGGCGGGAGAAGATAAGGTGGAACAAAACCCGAAAGGAGTCACTATGTGACAGCGGCCTACCACTTCTCGTCTCATTTGATGCCGGCATCTAGGTTCTTGACTAGGCTTATAATGAGCCACCCCCGTCTCTCTACGGCTTGCGACAGAAGGACCCGGTATGCTGGCTGCCTCGCGAAATTGTCAAAAAGGCGGTCAAGAAAGAAACTTCCAGCTCTTGTTCTACGAGGAGCGATTTCGTCAGCTTCAAGCTGTCGATGCTCACTTCCCGATACTCTCGCTGTCTTCGCCGAACTCGTCTTTTGCGCAAGGTCAACCCGGCAAGCGTAAGCTCCCAGTTGAAAGAGCGTGTTGACCGAGGCGCCGTGAGACTACCGGCCTAGGTTTCTTTGCGCCATTCCAACGACAGGAAATGCTCTGTGGCCTGAAGGTCAGGCATCGTGACTACCGGGCATGCCATGCCCCCTGTCTTTGCAGGACTGTACCCCTCGGGTCAGCAACATTCATTCCAGGTGACACAAGAGGGTTTTAGCCGAAAGGACCTCCACGTCATGAAAATCTAGCAGTCAAAAGGAGAAAAGAAATTGGCTGTCTCAGGGAAAACATCCAGAATAACACAATCAGGATCCGATCACTGTCTTTCGGTCTCGATTACCAGGCTTGTTCCGAAGAGCGACAGCGTATCGCTCAAGACACCAGATTTGGTGGAGTCGTGTGCGGTATAGGCAAGTCTTTGGGGGCC
Source organism: Colletotrichum fioriniae (assembly GCF_027942845.1). Lineage (NCBI taxonomy): Eukaryota > Fungi > Ascomycota > Sordariomycetes > Glomerellales > Glomerellaceae > Colletotrichum > Colletotrichum fioriniae. The sequence goes on along the minus strand of NW_027076844.1, from coordinate 319,618 downwards.
GATGGCTATGGCTCACATGTCGCGGATCGGGTAGTGGATGCTACGGCCATGGCTGTTTCGAGGCTACACGGGGCACATGAGCATTCTCCTGGGAGCCATTGCCTTGGGATCGTCACGACATTCACGGGCTGTGACTGCCCATCTACCGAAAGACTGCCCCTCGATGGCCTCCCTAAGGACAGGGTTCTCATCACGTTGCCTTTGATATCGAATCTGGCCAATGTTGGAACACAGATTTCCGAATTTGTTCGCTTTCTCCTTCCAGATTGGGACTGTCAATCTCGAATTGTCAAACGCACAAGACTCCGTCAGCAAGCCTTTTTGCCACCAAACGCCACCTCATGTTTCGTCTCCATGACTAGGCCCCTGACCATGTTGTGTAAGGCATCTTACTTCCCCGCTGAAGGCCTCCTCCACAACACAATGGGATGATTGGTAAAGGATCAGGAGCGGTCGATCACCCAGGTTGCCCGCCCCGGTCGCCCTCGGGTATCCCTGAAGACCGTCCTAGACTATCCGCAAATCTCCATCTGTGGGGGGCTGACAGTATCCTCCTGACCCGTCTGTCGTCTTGAGCGTACAAGAGTACCAAAACTGAAGATGTCGCGCCATTAGCAAAAGTCAACAACGAACACCGTGTGCATCCAAGACGCACGTTGTTCAGCAGGCCAGTTTCAGGCCCGCCTGTCAGGAGCCTGCCATGGGCTTTTGTGGATGCAACGTTGGACGGGCCCTCTATGATAGACCCATGGATCCATCGGCTACTGGGCCCTTTGGATGTCGAGGCAAACGCTGCTACGCTTTTGACGTGGCTTACCTGCCTGAGATAATCATAACAGCTCTGGCTCGTACGCCAACATCTGGGTCTAGGGAAGGCCTAGCCCTCGATGAGGTCAAAATGATGCGATATCTTCAACGGGCTACTGACTCGTGATGATAGTAGCCCAATAGGATGACGTGAGGAAAGTCAATTGATAGAGCCAGCTGTGCGGCTACCCGGTCTTCAAGGCGCGTAGCAAAAAGTCCACTTTGCCCGGCTACCACCATCTTCTCAATATGGATCCATCACTGATTCGAGACAGTCATTGACAACAACAGCTGAAAACACAAGACAGACAGCCTATTCTGAGCCTGGGTAGGCCTGAGAAGGTCACACAAACACTATCTGGCCACGAGGACGGATTTGGCGAGTATAATGAGTTGTGATATAGCGGCTTCTTGCATCGAAACCGCCATAGTAAGCCAGTTCCAGAGAAGAGGGTGGTTCGAGGTTCGATGGATCTAGGTATCGCCATCCATCCGTCGGTGCTGGTGGCGTCCATGACATGCATTGCTCATCAGTCACGCCCCGCATTGGAGTACCTGGTCCATGGACAGATGCTAAGGTAAGGCGGTAAGGTAGGTAATAATCTCTTCTCTTGGAATTCCCTGCTGAAACATTACACGAAAGAGGGGTGGCACAAAGCTGGCGGATGTAGTCTTAAACTCTAAGATGCTGTTAGGTCTAGCGGCAGTCGAGTCTGCAAGGCGAGCACCATTTTCTCACATTATCGTAAAAGTGATGGACAGAGACAATTGAAGTTGATTCGGAGACGAGGGGCCCCAGAAGCCCGTCAGTCGGGCCGTAGAGGTTGTTGTTTTGAAGGGGGCCCGAGTCAATTTCATTCCTGTAAGGTAGCACCTTACCTTAGGTATGAGGTGTTCGAAGTGGGTCAAGCCACAAGGTCGTCGATTGTCAAATGCTCAGGACCTGCCGAGCCGTCGACCGGCAGAGCGGGTCCTGCCCGTGTCCGGGCCGGGGCACCTTCTTCGCACATCCGAACGCTCAGACCATGCGTTTGCCCCAAGGTGGAAAGGCCCTGCCCTGCCCTGTTCTGCCCTGCCGCCCGACTCATTCAGTGATTCAGCACTGAGCAAGGGCACTGGGAGTCTGGAAGTCCGTGTAAACCCGGGCCTTACTTCGGGCACTCAGTCTGGACGCCTGTAGTGGAAGGGAAGCAGCGTAAGGTACTCCGTAGAGGTATTAGCGCTTGTGGGCGGATCCAATTGGCAACTGGCGGAAGCTGACAAACAACAAAGACGAGGCGCATGAGGGGTGCTGCTTCTCCCATTTGCAGCATGACGTTTGTAACGTTTCCCCCCCTTCCAAGCCACACTACGGCCCTTATTCGATCCTAAAAAGCTACTACCTAATTAGGGCATCAATCAATCCTTTGGTGAGCAACAACTGCCCTGGGGAAAGCGAGGCAATGACTCTGCTGTTCTCATCTCGCCCTGCAGCTTACTGTGTATGCTGACTGATTGACTGACTGACTGACTGACCAAATTGCCTTGTGACTCACAGCAGAAAACAAGACCCGAGCAACTAGCGACTCATCTCGTTGTTGCTGACGCTTACCCCAAGGCGGATGCAAAAGGCGGAAACAACATTCCAGAGTACAGGGAGTACATAGCAGACAAAGCCGCGCCGGATAGAAGCTTGTTTGCTCTGCTCTGCAACAACAACGATCGACGACAACGACGAGAACCAACCTTACCTGGCTTCTCCACCCCCCGCCTACACCTCCCATCCGGAAGCCTCCTCTCACAGCTTCCCCCCTTCCTTACCTTACATCCATCTCTCACCCGGGCATGACTAAGAAAAGACATCAAGCGTTATACTCGAAGCCGCAGTCAACTGCCCCGTCTTCATTGGGTGCCTCAGCTTCAGCCTCTTCTTCTACCCGTAAGTCCAACTCCAACCCCACGCCCATCGCCCATCGCCCATCGCCCATCACACACCCCCGGGCCGTGGCCCCTCCTCTCCTCTTCCTTCTCTCTATCCCATCCTTGCCTTTCCTCTCTCACCAAGCTCCTTTACGTGACGTCGCTTCGGCCACTGACAATGATGCAACACAGAGACCCAACGTAGGGGCGTCAACGAACTTTTGGCTGATCTTCGTCGATCATCCTCCCGTGCTACCCCGACAGCATCAGCAGCAGCATCGGCAGCGACCACGCCCACCGTCCCGCCCGCTCTCCGACAGATCCTCCAGATCCCAGAGACGCCTCCACCGGCACCTAGGCGTGTCCCAAGATTCGACGCCACAGGCAGACGAGTACCACCAGGCCCGCCACCTCCACGCAGCTGGTTATCACGATCCAGCCATGTCCAGCGCGCACACGCGACCGCCGCCCACCGCGGCGCCCAGGCCATGGAGGGCCTGCCTGGCACATACGAGCCGGACAAGGGCAGCTTGATGGATCTCGTCCTTCGAAGGATGGCCCTGAACTGGGAGCTCCATAAGGATTACGATCAGTACTACTTGCACACGCTGCCCAGCCGCGTCAGGGCCTCGTTGGCAAAGTATGTTGGCGTATGGTACGAGGGCGGCGCATCCGCTGCAGACCTGCACAACATTCTGATTCCTCCTGCGACGCACGACGGCCAGCAGCCACTTGACGTCGATGGCCTTGTGTCCCTGAACAACGACGTCTACTCCCTCGACCTGACTGGCTCGGTGGGCCACTCCATGTCCGTCAGGGAGTTGGCCGACGTGCTATTTCCGCAGCAGCTGACGAGCGCTGCCGAGGCCGTGCAGGATTCCTGGGACACAGCAGAGGCGCCCTCGCTCCCGCCGAGGCTCCTCCCCAATATCACGCATCTCTGCCTCACCGTCGCCCCTAGCGCCCAGCAAGGCGGCGGGGCGCCCGGCGTATCATGGAAGCAGCTCCTTTCCCTCGCAGCGAAGCTGCCCACGCTCACGCATCTGAGCCTAGCGTACTGGCCCGAGCCGTCGCTGACGCCCAACGCAAAGTTCTCCAAGATTGTATCGTCTGACGGCCGCGCCGAGAGTTATTCAGGCACGGGGGCGTACGCGCATACTCTTGACGATGACTGGTCTGAGGCCGTCATTCTGCTGAGAAAGCTGAGCAAGTACCTCTACGGGCTGGAGTACCTCGATCTCACAGGCTGCGGCGCGTGGTTCAAGGCGCTCATGGCCAACGTTGACGGAGACCATGTCGACTGGACCGGGCCATGGGGCAAGGTCACAAAGTTGAAGTTGAGGTATGGGTATGAAATCAGCGTAGACACGCCGATTGCGGACCACGAGAGGTTCCGTGAGGCGGCGCAAATGGCAAAGGCGATTGAAAAGTACATTGTAGCGCAAAGAGCTGGAAAAGGGAGGTTTATCAACGTGGACAGTGATCCGATAGAGGATTCGCAAATGCCGTTGATGCCGTTCATATTTTGAAGAAATATCAAATTCATTTATAAAACATTTCCAACAAAGTTTCTGTGTATTCAGTCCTTCTTCGATCCAGAGTGGAATCAATCCCGTGTCCAAGAGACATCATTCATCTTGTCCGCCAGCCTGCCGCCGACTCGCATCCCACAGCTCTCTGAACTTGCCCCGTCCCTGGTTCAACAGGTCCCGAGGGTTGCCGACCTCGACGACGCGGCCTTTGTCGAGAACCACGACGCGATCAAAGTCGACGACCGTGTCTAGCCTGTGGGCGATGGCAATGATTGTGTGGTGTTTGAATTCGTCGCGGATGAGGTCCTTGACCATGCGCTCCGTGTGCGCGTCGACGCTGTGTAGATGGATTCTGTCAGTTTTGGGCTTCCCAGAAGTAGAAAAAGAATTGGGGGGAAAGGAGAGTCTCACCTGCTCGTCGCTTCGTCGAGGAGGAGGACCCGTCCGACATCTTTTCTGAGAATCGCCCTTGCGAGGAAGAAGAGCTGTCTCTGTCCGTGGCTCAGCGCCTCCTCGGCGAATTGGGCTTCTAGTCCGCCGTTGTCGCGGATGGTGTCCCATAGACCGACGCGGGTCAAGACGGATACGAGGATATTCTCGGCGTCGGCACCAGCTTCGGCATCCGCATCAACGCCAGCATCTGCGTCGGATACCTGGCCCAGCGGATCAAGGTTCTGACGGACCGTACCCGGCAAGACGAAGTGGTCCTGGGTGATGGCGACGAGGACCGATCGTAGGGGTAGGAGAGGTAAGGCGTCGAGGGGGACCCCGTCGATGGAGATGGTGCCGGAGGAGAGGGGGAGGAGGCGCAGGAGGGCGAGGAGGAGGGAGGACTTGCCGCTTCCTGTGCGGCCTACGATGCCGACTTTGGAGCCGGGGGGGATGGAGAGGGATATGCCGTCTAGGGCTCTCGTGGTGATGGTGTCGGTATCGGTGTCTGGGTGCGTCTGCTGTTCGTATGAAGCCACGACGTCGTTTATCTCAATGGCGCCGCGGGAGGGCCAGCCGTGGACGATGGCAGCAGCTGGGTCTTGCTGCCCCCCAGTGGCGGACGGAGACATCATCAGCCCCCTCGTGAGAGCATCCGCCTCGACCTCGTCCGGCGTCTCCTCGGCAAAGTTCTTGATGCGGGCTACCGCGCCGATGGAGGTCTCGAGCGAGGTCCAGAACTGGATTAGCAGCTTGAGCGTCTCTGTAAAAGAGATGAGCTGGACGAGGGAGACGCCCGTGAGGGCGACGGAGACGGTGTCGCGGAGATGGACGGCGAGGCCGACGACTAGGAGGGCGAGCGCCGTGGTTGTGAGGTCGAGGACGAGGGTGAGCCACTGCTGGGTGAGGAGTAGGATGTAAAAGGGCCGTTGGGAGCGGTCTATGAGGGCGTGGGCGTGGGTTATGGAGGGGTGTGTGAGGGCTTGGGCGCGGATTGTGGGCAGGCCTGAGAGGGTTTCGAGGAAGTGGGTGCTTTTTGGAGATGTATTGATTAGTTTTGACGCATGGTTTGAAATTTGATAGTCAAGGGTTTTTTTTTGGTGAGGGCAGAGAGGAAAGGGGACTTACTAGACGGGAGCTTTCTCTTCGAGATCTAGGAGGCGGAGTTGGCGGGAGGTGCGGAGGTAGGCGCGTTGGATGTAGTAGAAGATGAGGATCAAGACGGGGAAGCTGATGGCAATGTACCATGAGGCGGAAGCTATGAGGAATGCTTTGCCGATGCAGGTGAAGAAGCCTGCCGGGGATGCTTGGGTTAGATGTTGCCGCCATGGTTTTGAGACTGGAGTGGAGGGGGGTTTATGGCTTACTTGCGAGAGAGATTACTAGAGCTAGGGGGAGGCTTCTGTCTATCAGACCTACATCTTGCGAAAATCTATGGCGTGTTAGTCTGATAATTCCGCGGGGGGATGAAGGCGGCGTAAATCCAAGCCTACCTGGTGGTGAGGGATCCTGTATCTGTTTTCGTGAACAGAGATAGGGGCGCGCTGGACAAGACATTAAGATTCACGGTCTGTCGTATGAGGGGGTAACGGACGGTGCTCACTGCATGACGGCTTTGAGGAGACGCTGGTGTAGACTGATACCCGGCTTTGAAGCAACAGGAACAAGAACGAACCTGGAAGGTCGAGCTTGTCAGCCTGTAATATTCCTCAACTCAAGGGGAGAGAGCTTCAGAACTTACCAGATGAGTACGGCAAAGCACAAGACGCCGCTGACCTGGAAGGCGGCATACACCCCGAGGTAGTAGGCATCATGGCTCCCTGGACTATCCGCTTGTGAGTCCGTCCAGAACTTCAACCATACGGCTGGTCTCATGGGTTAACTATGCTTCTTTCAAGAGTCCCCGATCAGAGTGTTGGGTGAGACTTACTCGGAAAAGTGGAAAAGAACGCCCACGTCACCTCCAAGACCATCAAGATGGCCACGAGAAAAGCGCCGACGCTACCAAAGTAGTAGCCGTAGACGCTCCAGTCGCCAAGCTGTCGTCTCTTGTCTTCCTGGTCTTTCAATACCTTGGTGCTCTTCTCCACCGGGGCGTCACTTGCGGTCCTATCTGCAAGCTTTTCTGACTCGGAGGTGCTCTCGTCTTGGTCTTCGGTGTTGGTGGACATGAGACTTGAGACATAGCCCCTAGCCTTTCGACAATCCTCAAAGCTTCCTTTCTCTGCTACTTTGCCGCCTTCGAGTACGATGATCATATCTGACTGAGAAAGAAAGCTCACTGTACCTGCTTGTCAGCGATGTGTTTCCTTAAGGGTAGTGAGTGTTTAGAAGTTGATACCTGACTGAGTCGCAAGCACAATAGTGGTTCCCCAGATTCGGAGAATTCCATACTTGGTACCAAAGACGCGCTGGAACACTACCCTAGCCGTATGGTTATCAAGCCCGCTGAAAATGTCGTCAAAGAGAGCAATTTGAGGGCGTGAATAGATGGCCCTGGCAAGTGCCTATATGTTGTTAGCTAAAGGAAGGGAATCCACTTTAGAGACTACTTACGACGCGTTGCTTTTGCCCGCCACTTAGAGCAATTCCCTTGCTTCCGATCAATGTTTTATCGCCATCTGGGAGCTGAGCGAGGTCCTTCTCAAGATCGCACGCACTGAGGACTTGTTGATAGAGTTCATGGTCAAAGTCAGAGAAGCAGATGATGTTTCTTCGGATGTTATCGTTCTGGACACCCGGTCAGTAATGCTCGTATAACCTAGGCCGGGAGTCCACTCACGATGAGCCAGGGGTTCTGCTCACACCAAGAGATGCGATCGCTGGATAGGGCAACCGTTCCGGTGACGTGTGGCAGCTCACCAAGGAGGCCTTTCAGAAGTGTACTCTTCCCGGATGCAACAGGCCCCACTAGCATGACGAGTTGTCCCTTCGATATGCTCAAGTCAACGAAATCAACAGCTGGAATTGTTTCGGGCTTCCACGCCAACGTTGCTTCTTTCACGCGAATAGCGATAGGGTCACCTAACTTTCTGTCTGTTGGACGCTGCCCGTTGCTGCTCTCCAGATTCTGAAGTTGCACATCCTGAGAGTAAAAGCCCATTCTTTCAGACGAGCTAGCGGGTGAGCTCGACGGAAAATCTCGATATTCTGCCCGCGGCGGTTCAGACAAGTACTTTTCGATCCGGTTGAAGCACCCCAGAGCCGCACTCATGTCGAGAACGACCTCAAACATCCAAAACAGCGGCTGGGCCAGCAGGATGATCAACGACAACGCGGCGAAGAGCTTCGTGGCGTCGAGGACTTGCCCTTCCTTAGATGAAATCGCTGTGTACATGGCAAAGGCCACGACGGGGGCGACCATCAGGGGTACCTGGGCGACGGCGGACGTGACTGCGCCGATCACGCGGAAGGGAGTCGCCGCTCGCATCTCGGCGAGCCGGAGGTCGGCCAGAGTCTGGGAGAGTTTCTGGGTCAGGCCCGACATTTTGATGCTCTTAATGTGGCCTATCATGGCCGAGGTGATGCCTTTGTAGGGGGTCAGCTTAGCATGTTTGTCAGGGGAGAGGATACTACAGACCGATGCGCTTCTGGACCTTTTCAACCCAGATGATCTGGTACTTTTGAGCAGAAGGGGCGAGAAATACAGTGGCACCTAGAGCGAAGACCGACACGATTATCGGACCAGAGGCCGCGTAGCCGAGGTGAGTGCTGAGAATCCATGTGGCGAGTGCGATTTGAATCGTGTTGGCCCAGAACTCGTGAATTTCGCGCCAAGCACGGATAATTGCTTCAACCTGAGGGACGAGACTTAGTATTGATGTCAAAGACGGAAGGCGAAAAAAGACAGCCACGACTTACATCGGTAGACATGAGAGTCACAGCCGCAGAGTCGTCTGTCGGGGCGACACGCAGCTCCGTCGTCTTGGTGTAGATGGCAGCGACCAAGACGCCCCGGAGCATAGTCAGGCACCGGAAAGCGGCGTGCCAGTAGAAGCTCGACGAGATGGAAATGCCCAGGTACACGAGCCCGTAGGCACCAACGAGGCCGTAGCCATGGTTGGCCGTCTCGGATGGGTTCTGCAAAAAGTCGAGGAACCGATTCAAGATCAGGGGCTGGCAAATGGTGAAGCCGAGCAGGAAGAGCCTGGGGAGGACAACTGCCAGCAACTGCCATTTCAGCGTGACGATGCACGTCCTGATGAGACGGTACCTCGACGACGATCGTGATGCTTCACCAGGCTGTTCGTCGCCCGTCGAGAGGCTCGACGGGGACTTGTTCCAGTGAAGCCAGAACCTCTCATTCAGCGCAGCAGCCGACATGGACCCGTCCAGGATGAACAGGTCCAGCGGCTTCAGGAGACGACGGAATCCCGTCAGCAGCAGCGGCGTAAGCCACCAAAAGAGGCCGCGGCTGTAGATGCCGCTGGTCTCCTCGGGGCCGTACGACGACGACGACGACACGAGGTAACGCGTCTTCTCCTGGGCTTCGAGGATCACGATGGCCGCCTTGCACGCGAAAGACGCGGCGAAGACGGCGCTGATGGCGACGCTTAGGTGCGACAGCCACATGGTGCGGAGGATGGCTCCGTCCAGCACCAGGGACACGAGGATATATGTATTCAGGATGGACGAAGGCTTAAGGCTCTTCGCGTGTTCTATGTACGAAAGTCCGGCAAACATGACGCTGGCCGCAAAGGACGCGCATGAGGCGGCGATGGAGACGGCGCGCAAGCGGCTGCTGCTGCTGGCCCCTTCCCCGCCCCCGACGACGACGTCGCCGCGGCGGTGCGTTGACCACAAACCTATGAGAACCAGTTGCAGGACGGCGAGGAGTGCGATGGCGGCCTGTTTTGTTAGACGGAGCGTGGTGCCGTTGACGGCGTAGGGGAGTTTGCCGAGGTAGCGGAAGCGTAAGGGCGCGATGAGGATGAGGAGCGAGGCGGGAAGGATGGTGAAGAGGCATTGTTCAAATGTGAGAGTAAAGTCGAAGCCGTCGCGACAGTGCTGGATGATTGGCCCGAAGGCATCATCGGCGGTGAGGGAACAGCCGTCAGAGGTTGAGTTTGCCATGATGGGTGTGGTATGCAATGATGGTGTAAATGGTCACAGGATTGTTTTGGAGAAGCAAGTGAACAGAAATGAAAGGGCAAGAGGGGAATGGCTCCTTTTAAGGGACGGGATATTAAGCTACAGGTTGCGGCACAGTCAGCCGGAGAGTGTTCCCCTGAGATAAGTCTGTTTGAGGAAGGTAGATAAGCAGAATTATTAGCTAAGGGGACTAGTGGTATTCGTATCATTTAGGATTCAAGGGATTAGATGAAAGAAGTAACAGCACTCAAGAATCGGACTGATAAAACGAAGCTATTCGCAACACCACATACTGCAGCTATCTCGGACTATGGTCTTCTACGTTGGACAACGGTGCCAAGAATGATCAGAGTCAGTTGCTCTTTGCTCTCGGTGGAGTGACGATCTAGCCTGGAACGAATGCCTCCAGTCTCCATTTTGTCCAGGGTCAAATCAGAGTTTAGCGCTGGCCAAGATGGGGGACTTATGGTCCTCTGGGGCCACAGGCTACATACAGCCCACAGGTACGGTGACTGCACCGGCCGGCAGCTGCACCAGGAGACAAAGAATAGAACCCACCTTGAGCCCCCCACAGGCGGTAAACGACCTCAGAAGCAAGGCCCTGAAGAGTCTCGACTGGCTATGGAGGCTCCAAAACTTGATGTAGCATCCCTGTTCGTCTCCTGTTTTTGTTGTTCTCGTCCAAACAGGTTTCCCGGGTGTCATCCGATGGCCGGCTGGCGACGGGGCCCTGTCACCCTCATGAAAAGGTACGTACACATCCAATAGTGTGGGTCCAAGCGTAGCCCCCAATTGGGAAACAAATGCTGTGGCTCAGTAGCCGTAGAAAGACCGATGACGTAAACTTGGATATCGTCCTACTGTTACACAGTACCTGAACATCCACAATCCGAACAACAAGTCACCAACCACACACCCTTCTTCCATGACTAAAAATCTTGGCCACGTCAGGCTCGACCTAGACTTGCTGTGTTGTTCAACGCCTCATCAAGCAAGATGATGTCTCCCTGCCTGTGGATTCTTGCACTTGATTGTGGTACCCACGTTGCTCTAAGGCCGCCCAGGTTCCAACTACCGCCCTCCCTTCCATCCCGTAGCCTCTGCGACTATTCTAATCATGGCTTTGCCCCCAGTCCAGGCGAGTGACGCCGATGGGGCCGTTGGCCTTGTTCCTGTCCATCGTCTCCATCACAGCATTCTTCCACGTCCAGTCAGGGTCCTCTCGGTTGCATCATTGCCGGTCCAGGGTCTTGGATGGCTGGTTCGATGTGATTCACCCATTGATCCTAGGCTACTTGGTCTTCCTCAATAAGGCCTTGACCCCTTTGCTGCCCTGAAAGCCTTTCAGTCGCGGGGTCTTTTGATTTTGAACATTACGTTTCCAAGTGACAGGCAGTACCTACCATAAATCTCTCGACAAATCTCAAGTCCGCGGCCACGAAGTTCCGCCGTGTGCCCAAACAATCTATCTACAACCCCATCTCCATCCAACCAATTTCATTTGTCCAACTCGAGCGAGATCAGACATTACCGACAACATGCATTTCACCGTGATAGTACCGTTGGTACTATCCATCGTGGCATTCGTCCTCTCCTTCCTCGCCCTCTTCGCCGGGCACAAGGAGGGTTTTATGGAGGATTACGACGTCGTCCGCCTCAACACCTCGACTCTTGGCCACAACCTCATTCCCTCCGCAACCTCGGAGGCCGATCCCGCTGCGACAACCGGCAGCTTCCTCGACAAGTTTATTGATGGTGTAGGCGACAAGGTGTCCGACATCCTCAACGACATTGGCAACGATGTTGCCGACCGCCTCGCCGACGAGTTGGGAATCTCCGAGTGGTACTCCCTGCACCTGATGGACGTGTGCCACGGCCAATTTTCTCCCAACGTCACGGCGCCCAACGTCTGGCTGAACGTCACGAACTGCACCCAGCCGTCTCCTGGTCGTAAGTAAACCCCCACTAGTACCTTGCCCAACCATCTGTCATAGACGCTAACATGGATACTCTAGCAAACGTCAACCTCACCAAGATGCTGGACCAGGAACTCGAGATCGGCCCTCTGAGCCTCAGCCTGTCCGACCTCAACTGGCCCGACACCATCGAGGATGCCATGGACAAGGTGAACAAGGCCCTCCTCGCCATCTTTGTCCTCTACGTCATGGGCATCGGCTTCTCGGGCCTCGCCATCCTCGGCTCGCTGGCTGCCTTCTTCCTCGGCTTCAAGAAGCGCATGACGCTCACCAACTTTGCTTTCGCCTTTCTGGCGGCTCTCGTGCTCTTCGCCGGCAGTCTCGTCACGACGATCGGCGCGAAAGAGGGCGCGAAGCAGATCACCGACATTGGCGAAGACGTCGGTATCTCGGCCAAGGTCGGGCAGAAGTTTATGATCATCTCCTGGGTGGCCTTTGCTGTCATGTTTGCGGCGTCCGTTTACTGGGTCACGCAGTTCTGCGCCGAGAGGCGGTCGCGCAGAACGTCGCGCGGTTATACCGAGAAACGCCATAAGAAGGGCAGCTTCTAGAATCGAAGCAGAACCCGCTGTGTTGACTACTTAGAGTCGTCAAACCATAGGTGCGCCTTCACTTCTCTCAGACTGAGAAACCGCAGTACGAAAGCGTTGCATTTGAAACGATACCTTTGTCGTGTTTGCCCCGATAGCTGGCATATCATGGCTACTCCTGACATCACGGTCCTTTTTTAAGCCTTGTTAGAGATACCATTGTTGCGATATATAAATCCAGAGTTCATCATTTCATAGCCTTGCTAGACATCAATAAAGATGCTCTCAATCAAGTAAACCCAGACCACTTTTGATACTCCCTACCCATCATTAGCGAGACTCCACAACTGTGATTGTTACTTTTTCTGATCAACTAAACATGAGTCGATTCCAGCTTCGATATGAAAGCCCGTGAATATGGTGAGCTGTCCAACTTCGTTCACAGTCTCCAACATCGGAATCTGCCTTCGGAGGAGACCCACCCGGCTCCGGTGTCACGCACCCCGGAAAGTGGGGTACGTCATTCCTCCCCAAACAGGCAACAACCACCATGTCTCAACCTTGGTCAAACGAACCCAACCTTGACCGTCTCCTTAGGCGCGCCACACGTCAACTACACCTCACCTCAAGGACTTATCAAGTCTCCCGCTCTCACCTCCGCTGCACCGGTGCCTTGAACGCTTTAACGGCTGTTACATGTTCCTGTAGCATTCTATCCTGTCTGCTCTCTCCTCACTTTCTATCCGAGCTTCCCCCCAAAGTGCTTCCCCTGTCAGTAGAGAACTGCCAAGATGCCCTCCCTCCCGTTCTCAGACCGCATCTCCTCCGCAGCGAACATGCAAGGCCGCAACGACAACGGCGAAGAGGAATCCCTCCTCGGACGGGGCCAGCAAAAGGTGCGGCGTTTCTGGGATGGCTTCATCGACTTTGCCCTGCAGGGCAACATTCTCGAGATTGCCTTTGGTTTGATGTAAGCCTTCCTTCCCCTAATTATGCTCATCATGCATGCCATCCCCCAAGCATGGGGAGACTACTTGAGGGCTTGTCACTTTCATATTGGCATCGCACCTTTTGCAGCAATATGACTGTGGATAATGTGACCACCAAATTACATGTTGAACTTTGACCAGCATTGAGGAGATTATGTTCTACTGACACACTGTTTCGATAGCATCGCGGCCGCCTTCACAACCCTCGTCAACAACTTTGTGCAGAACATCATCATGCCGCCCATCTCCGTCATCTTCCCACTCAACCGCAACATGGAAGAAAAGTTCGCCGTCTTAAAGGGCGGCCCGAACTACACCCACGACAACAAGTATACGACCCTCGAGCGCGCCAAGGATGATGGTGCCGTCGTCTTAGCTTACGGGTCAGTTTTCTCCGTAGTTCACTTACCTCTTTTCTGCTTGAGTATCACCACGGAACGACTTCAAGTGGTATCGTGCTCGTCTTGTTTGGAAACATTCATCTTTGTGACCCCGATGGAATCACACACCCATGGAAACATGCTCGACCGTCTCTAACAAAGCCCCCACACAGCTCGTTCCTCAACCAACTCGTCTCCTTCCTCTGCGTCGGCATCTCGCTCTACGGACTGGCCCACGTCTTCCAGTTCTTCTCCCGAGAGCCGATTATTAAGCATACCGTTAAGTGCAAGTACTGCCGCAAGCGGATCAGCAATAAGGTGAGGTTCTTTCTTTCTATTACCCCTTCCTCAGGCCCCAGGCGCCCCCGAGATGAGAAGAGAACCTGTTTTGGCTAATCTCTCGAGCGTTTAGGCGCAGCGCTGCGTCAACTGCACCAGCTGGCAGGACGGACGTGAGGAGCGAGCTCATCGGTAATGAGGTTATTCTCCTCTAGTTTTCTTCCAATGTAGGCAGAATCGTGCACTAGTGTGTATTTGTACTTCTTGAACTGGTTTTCAGCATGTCAGAGGTGGGGTTGGCAAGGCAGCATCATGAAAGACGGGTGTCGGGTGTTGGTGTGTCCATGAGCATTATTTCAGCATAGCAGGGTTTGGAGTTGACAGAGTCCAGTGTCGTTTCGTGGTTTACAAGTATGCAAAGCATCATCATTGAGACTTAAGTTCAAGTTTTCTTGGATGAAGTGACCCGATTCTATTATTCTATGTATTCGTATCTGTGCTCATCTGACCACTCTCAATCCTAGCATGTACTGGCTTTCTCACCTGATACCACACCTTTCTTTAACAGAAAGAAATTACCTCAGAACCCCTATCATCACATCCACTTCCTCATCTTATCTCTTTTTTCACCTACACGCCAGGCATCGGTTCTTCTGCAGCGCCCCCGTGCCGCCTGAAATACTGCTTTTGTGCGCGCGGCGACATGATGTGGCGAAATATTATAAACGCCGCACAACATAGGATGAATACGCCGCCCACGCAAGCTAACGCGATACCGGCCTGCGCGCCAGGTTCCATTGCGTAAATTGCTTCTGAGAGTTTCTGTGACGTGAGATGAGGTGAGAGGGAGAGGGGGCCACGGAAAAGAAAGGGATTGTTGTCCCTTGGGCTTGTAAGTATGATTCGATTCCTGGGTCGAGACTGTGGGACAGGCGAGACCGCGGGCAGTTTGCAATCTTTCGTCTGGCTAAGTTGTGGACGCGAGGGAAGTAAGAAGTGGGAAATGGATTATAGTTCAATAGGATGGTACCTATATAGTATGTTGCTCCTCATGTACAAGAACTATTGCGATTCACTGTCCAGCTGTACTGAGACTGCTTCAACAAACAATGCTTTGGTTGTCGTCGGCATGACAGCAGAAGTAAAACCCCTCGTCTTTGACTCACACAAAGTCAACGAGGTGAAGGGAAGTCATCGCCACAACAAACAACAAAAAGGTAATCCTCGGTGATGAATGAGAAACAAGCGTGATACTGCAGTCGGAACAGTCATTATGCGTCAAGAAAGGCCGCGAATCATTCGCGAGGCCGCCTGTTGCTGTTCCCGAATCATACACCACTGCTTGATTCCTCAACTGAAACAACATCCTCAAAGACCTGGTTCTACCACCAGCATGATCAGAACATCATGAGCCCAACTGCAGCCAGTGCACCAGCGAGAAGACCGTCCCGGCCGGCACGGGGTGCGGCGGCGTTGGCAGTTGACGTCGAAGAGGCCTGCGCACTCGTCGCTGTTGCAGCGGACCCGGACTCGGACCCAGACCCGCTCTGCGCCGATCCCGTGGAGGACGCCGTGGCCGTTGCAATCGCAGTCGCAGTAGCGCCGGTCTGAGCTTGCTGCAACTTCTCCAGGCCAGCGGTGACGGTGAGTGGAACGTAGAGGCTTGTCGCCGTCAGAGGCGAAAGTCTCATGTCGGCCATCATGGCGGTGTTTCCGCTCTTTGTCACAATCTGCTGATAGTCCAAGCCATCGCCTGAAATGGTACCAACGTACTCGATTGATCTGTATAGAGAAGATTCAGCCACCACGTTCAACCGCCCACTATCAGATGGGCCTGGGTGACGGAATGACGAGCAGATTAGAGTGTGGGACGACTTACACTCCGCTGGCAGCATGGTCAATGTGAAGTTCCATGGTCGACGGCCCTCCCACGAGGGTCATCAAGGCGGAGGGGTCGGCCCGACATTGATAATTCGTGCTGTTGGCCTGGCAGTTCACGATGTACGTCGTCGCGGTGGGATTGGCGTCCTTGATGGACGCGTCGTAGGGGTTGTCACCGAAATAGGGGTTCAGGACGCTGATCACGGACGTGGTTTGCGCCGCGGCGATGCCGACGAGGGCTAATAAGGCTGTCGTGCAGCGATTCATCGCGAGATCAGTACGTGACAAACAGGGCAAAGAAAGATGCTTTCCTGAGTGTCACGGCGAGGCAATGTTTTTCTTGGCTGGCCATTGTGGTCAATTTCCCGGCAGAGCTGTGCCGCAGGCTTACTGGAGGAACTGGGCTCGAGAGTCCATGGCCATTTCTGGTCAAGCGCTCGTGTCATCGTGTGTTGGTAGCGAGAAAAAAAGACGTAAACCAAAGTTCCAAAACGTTAGTCCAGGCTGCCTTTGGCAAGCAATATTCCGATTGGATGCCGCGCAACAACGTTGGCCGTCTTTTTGATGAAGAAAATCAATCGTTTTGTGTTATGGAAGTGATACCATAAAACGACTTTTGGCGAACCCAAGGATTAAGGCTCACTGGCACATTTGAATAGCTTCGCACATTATAATTTTCTGACAGATCGGATCGTGACTTCTGTGCACCACGCAGTTGTTTGTACGAAGTATGAAGTAGCCGGCAATATGTTAGATTTGTCCACAGCTGCCTCTAGAGAAACTCGTTTTGGTGAAGTGCATCATGTATTCTGCATTGAATAGGACACCAATTGCTGCTAACTGATATGTAAATTAAAACTCGTCTAGCATCGGCATACTGTAGACAGATCTCAGCGATTGGTCGCTATGACATGGACGTGATAGATGTGCAAGTTTGAGCCGAGTTTATTTTTGACATCTTCCGGTCTGCGACTCCGCGGGCCTAGAATCGCCGAACTGTTGCGGTGAGGTTACTAGGACGCTTCGGTTGCAGGATGTCCCGGGCGGAAGAGGGACGGTTCGGATGAAATAGCAACATCGAAAGCCCTTGCTGGTTGAGGTCGGCGTAAGTGATGGGATGAAAGATGGAACGAAATCGCTGGAACGGTCGCTCAGAACAATCTTGTGGCCGGTGCACAGAGACCTGCACAGTACAGATCGAGACTTGGTTTAGCAGTGCGACTGACTTCAACGTTGAGATGCTCACAAAGACGAAGGCGTGGTACCGGCGGGAGCCGAGATAATCGTCTATCGGCCGTGGGCAGGAAGCAGATTGCCAGATGCATCTGCAGCGGTGGATAATGACCACACGTTCGGTCCTGCCTAACATGGATGAGGGAATTGCAGCGAGCGGAAAGAGGGCCCCGAGAATCGCAGTCGGAGCCTATCAAAAAGCAAATCGAGGTGGAATCGGCTCCCACTTGGACTTCACTTCCACTTGGGGTCCAGATATCGTATGTTCCACGTTGACGAGAGCATGGTCAAACCTGATCATCTGCGATGGAAAGGTATTCAGAAAGGATCCGGCGAGAGAACTGTTTGATAGCGGGGAGGTGAGAGTGAGACTGTGAGGTTTCTAAGAGTGGAGAGGGAATTTCTGGCCAGGCCGGGTTGTGGGTATGAAGTCCCGAAGTGATGCACAGCATTAAAGACGGGATGGGAAGGTGCTGGTGTTTTGGTCGAGGTTTCCTCATAGGATGCAAGTTACCTAAGCCTCCTCAGGAAAGGCAAGACCGTAGGACTCACTGTTGTGAGCTGCGACTTCCCAAGTAGCGCAGCGGAGCGGGGACGAACGGGCATGATGGGGGCACGGGGGCCACGGGGGGACAGCCAACCCCTGCCGGTTCCTGCCTGGCTGGCAACGTCCGGCCAGTCAGATGGCTAGTGACAAGAGGACCGTCTCCAGTCCGGGTGCCCGTGCCCACCCAGCTCTTATTATTATTTTTCGAAATTCGCGGTCTTGGCATTTCTTGGCTTTCTTCCCTTCCATCCTCTCATCGTCGCCCGTTTTGTTTCCTTCGCCCATCTGCCAATGTCCACCACTAGCATTGGATGATCCAGCAGCCATCGGCCCTTGACCATCAGGCGAACCGCGGTGGATGCTACGGATACAGTGAGTGGTACACGCACACACACTGAAGATACCTACGCACGCTACGGTTACCCAGGTAGTATCGCACGCATTGAATTGCCCCCAAGATGGAGGTGCTCAACTCGCATTACACCCACTGCCTGCAATGCAGCAATGCAGCAGGTCTGCTGCTGGGTTGCCTTTTGGGAAGGCCGTTGACGGTTGAAGTCTGAACCCCAGTGACGGGAATCGCCGTTGTTGCGAGGAAGCATTGGATACCTGCCTCACCATGAGCTTGAGGTATGCCGAGACAAGGGCAAGCCACCTTCGTTTCCCGTGGGCCGTGGACCTTTGACCCTCTCACACATTCGCCGAGTCTCCAAAGGGCGCCGTACCATCTTGTCCAAAAGTCTTGGCTTCCGTCCCATTTTGCCAAAAGAATGCCAATCGCTCATCTACTCTCCCGCCCAGCCTTGGCCGGCAAGGACGGCGCATTGGCAAAGGCTGCAAAGTCCTCAATCTCTCCCCGACACGTCTTTCTGCTCACCTGAAAGTTGAACCGCTCCCCTTTCGTCGCAATACTGCTGTCACGACAGTAAATCTCATTCACGGAACCCCCTCCTCATTCTCTCGGCCCCGTTCCCAGCTTGCTCTTTTAAGGAAACGGACCCCTCCGACCCAGACGCAACCTTTCCCTGCTTGCTGACAGCTCCGGCTTTGCTGTATTCGTCGTACCTCATGCCATCGCTGCACCCGCGAAACACCCGCTACGACCGTCCCATGCTATAACCAGGGTCACTCACCACCGCCGCATACGAACAAACCCATTCTCCGACCCAAAGAACATCCAACGGCCTTTCCTCCGACCTTTCTTCTACTCTGATAGAGAAATCAACGGCGTGTCACGGAGTCCCCTTCTGTCTCCCCAGCTTCAACACCCGTCCCGTCAGCCTGGTCCGCTGCATTGCATAACCTCGCCTTGCCCGTCTCGGTAGCTGACCGACCCATGAACCGCCTCCGGTGACTAGCTCGTTGACGTCAAGCACTGCTGCACACTTCGACCGGCTCGAGACTCGACCAATCCACATTCTGCGTCGCCACGATGAGATGCTCGCAGCCTTTCGCCGCTCTACTGTCACTGGGGTTCCTTTTCGCGAATACCGTCGCCGCCGATGATACGACCACTGTTCCGATCTACCTGCCGCACTATGATGCAAATAGCTGGTCGCAGCTGCGGGGGAGTGTAATTTCAAGTGTACGAGACTCCCTATGCTGCCGGAGCCCCCCTCGACTGCAATTGCTGTAATCTAACTATTGCGCCATTGTAGAATGCCAAAGAAACGACGTATACCGTCTTCTGCCCACCACAAACAAGCCCTAATTGCGACCTCGCCATCGAGTTCCCCTTTGTCTTCTCCGAGGGCGAGAGCACGCTTCAGTTCCACGGCACCAAGACATCAACTCTGTAGGTTCTTGCCTCCCGCAACACGTACGTCGCTTGGGAAGGAGTAGGACAGCTAATCATGACGTGGGCGGACAGCATCGCCGATCTGGGCTGCACATTAAGCGGGACGACAGCTGCGACATGTTCAGGATACTCGAGTCTCAAGAGCGGATACATTAACGGCAAATTGACGGGACCGACCGAGGTGTCATGGACGTCGACCATGACCGGCTCTGAGGTGGAATGGGGTATTCTCACCATGGCCGAGGAGCCCGCGGCCACGGCAACCCCAGCGACGACCACGACTGCCGACAACTCGAACTTTGACGACTTCTTATATACGGATAGCCTGTCGCCTTCATTACCTGCCGAAACCAACCCGAGCGCTGCCCCTCGTCTTGGTCGAGGCTGGGCTCTCATTGCGTCATTATGCAGCATGGCAGTTGTCGCGTTGGTGGCATAACCGGCAACGTTTCTACGGCCTCAGACTACCTACCTAGGGCACACTATACCCACTATGGCGATCACGAACGATCTGCTACCCGGAATCCGAAAGAAAACGAAATAGAAAGCGGCATTATCATCATGGAAAGGCAGCATACGAAGCAGACCAAAACTAGGAACCTGGATCTTGGGACAACGATTTGGAGAGGGTGATACATATAGGAGTTTTGCCCTCATGTCAGCGTAAAGGGGGAAGCAAGTGGAGGATCGTTTGAGCCCATTGTCTTTTCTAACCAGAGCTTTGTCATTTCTCGCAATGCGCTCCCTTTAGGAGTTATACCCCGTATCGGCGTTGAATTGTTTACGATCAAGGGCTCAACGGCAAATATAAACATGGAAAGGATAGGAGGGGATCACTCCTAGTCCTATGATTCTCTGTGCAACCACTTTCATCGAGAATTCGTGACGTTTGTCCACCGAGAACATACCCGTCGAAGCAAATCTGTCTCTCATCTCATCGAATTAGAATGAACGGATCCCTCGAGCAGTCATACGTTTGACAAGATACCCGCCAAACTGGTCGGCAGTCCTGCGTTACGCTCCACGCATGACAACATGCGCATGGAACACGGACTTATACTTGCGTCTTGGACGATCGATTCTTCACCAAGCAGCATGGCCACAAGTACAATGTAGTAGATTTAAATTCTTGAACATTAGAAGCTTTCAGGGGTATGTGTGTTTTCTTTTTACATGTTCAGCAAATGATGCCTTTATCAAACGCCGATTACGCCTCAGTTTCCCTAGATTCCATTTTACACAAGACGGAAATGCGAAAACAGCAACACGGCGCCTAAAGCGCTTGTGTATGTACATTTGAGAAGGATACTTTCTGCGCCACTCTGGCTCGGGACGGTGGCGGGAGGCGGGTCAGTTGTCGAGTTAGTCGTCGAGTTAGTCGTCGAGTTGTCGGTTGAATTTGTGAGGCTGACGAGATGCCCGTCAGCGGTAGTTTTCTCTCTTGCTTTGTTGACCGGGCGCAGGACTCAGAAGGGCGCAAAGAGGGGTTTTCGCAACGGAGGTTGTCCCCCCCAAAAGCACCTACTGGCTAACGACGAGACCCTGGATAATTTCGAGCGCGCTCATGGTTTGGCCCAAGCCGTAGCTGCCGTCGTCGCCGTCGACGTACCACTTTTGCCCGCACGTCACGTTGCCCGCCGAGGCCTCGCACACTTTTGCCGCCGCGAGCGCGCTCGGGATCAAGATCTCCTTGACCTCGGGCAGCAGCGCGGGCATGACGACGGCGGACTGCCACATAAAGCGCGAGAGGTAGCCCTTGAACGTCTTCATGTCCGTGTTGCACGTGCCGACCGTCTCGCACGCGGGCTCGTACATGATGTTTGTGCTGTTCTCGGCGGGGGAGAAGAAGCTCTTGCGCGCCGTGGCGAGCATCTTTGTCGCGCGGTCCGCCCAGAGGACGTCGCCCGTGTGGTTGGCCATGACGGCCGCGCCGTAGAGGTAGATGCCCGTGGAGTAGGTGAAGGAGACGTAGTTCGTCTTTGTGCAGTTGTCGCGCGAGTCGGCGCCGTCGTAGACTTTCAGGTCTGCATCGAGGAAGCCGACGGCGGCGGACCAGTCCCAGACGTACGAGGCCCAGTCGGCGTAGCGGGAGTCGTTTGTCGCGGCGGCGAGGCGGGCGCCGAGCTGGAAGAAGCCGCCGTTGCTGACGCTGTTTTTGTAGTTGAGCCCGTTGGGGTTGCTCTCGTAGATTTGCCAGAGGAGCCCGCCGCCGCAGTGCGTCATGTTCCAGCGCCCGGCGAGGGAATTGAAGATGTTACGGCCCATTTGGAGCCATGCCGGTGCGCCCGTCGAGGCGTCGGGGTCGGGGAAGTTGCGCTCGGCGGCGGACATGACTGCGAAGCCCCAGAAGCCAAGGTCATCGTTTCCTTCTTCGAGTTCGTGCTCGGGGGGCATGAAGTCGTAGTTGGGCCCCGTGTTGACTTT
The DNA here is from genome assembly GCF_027942845.1 of Colletotrichum fioriniae. Taxonomy (NCBI): domain Eukaryota; kingdom Fungi; phylum Ascomycota; class Sordariomycetes; order Glomerellales; family Glomerellaceae; genus Colletotrichum; species Colletotrichum fioriniae. The sequence goes on along the minus strand of NW_027076844.1, from coordinate 297,823 downwards.
TGCGGTCAGGGCTTGGGTTAGGACTGCGTTGTAGGTGGCGTCGCCTGTGTAGTGGAAGTAGTCCATCATTATGCCCCAGAGGGCGCCGGCTTGCCACCAGTAGTATGGTTCCGGGAGGTCACCAACCATCTATAGAGGTTGTGTTTGTCAGTTCTTGTACTCGATGTCGAGACTGTCCCTCTCGTTCGTGGCGATCTGAATGTCTGTCTAGGTTGTCATACCTTGGGATCGCTGGAGACGTTTCCGTTGTAGTAGGACATGGCACCGAATGCTAGACTACCGGCAATAGCCTTGACGGAGTCTTGGGGCTCTGTTAGCGAAACTAATGGCCTGTACACTGAAGGGACGTTTTTAAAGACCAACCTGCATTGTTCACATCGAGTGTCTTGGGCGATGTGAAGGCGGACACCGCCGTGATAGCCACGGAGGCGATGAGAGCGGGCTTGACGAAGACCATAATGATACCAGGAGCTGATCTACAGACTTTGCGCGCGGTGGGATGTCAACGTTCTGAAGACAGAATGTTGTTTCTAAGCGGGCTTCTCTTCCGCCGCCTTTCACAAAGGACTGTTTCGAGTATACAAGCACAGGAAATGCTGAGTCAAAGAAGGACGTAGGGTGAGAGACAGAAACAGAACCCCAAATGAATGACAATTCTGTAAGGATGCTGAAAAACAAGCAGGAGCGAAACAGTTCACGAGAAACGAGAGAGAGTTGAAAAGCGAGAGGAGCAGCGCATAGCATAGGTAATAAACAGGGAAGAAAAAGTATCCGATCTACATACAGGGCAACCGAGGCGCTCCTCTCAATGAGTAAAAGGAACGTCGCAACCAGGGGGGGGGAGGGCAGTTCACTATTCGGGTCCCGGAGCGCGGTTCGTGAGGTGGCACTAAGAGCGTTGAGGGGTGAAGTTCAAGGAATAGACGGCGGCTCCGGCCAATGGGAGGGGCTCTCGTTGAACTTCTGGTTCGACTCAGCCCACCTTCATCCCATGTTCGTTCTCTTTTAGACTTTTTGACAGCTGCTCGTACAAAAAGTCTCCTTGCCCACATGAATCCCGCCGGTCCCCCCTGACCCTTGGGGCGGGCGGTTGGGAACTTGAGTGTGGGCAGGGGGCTTTGACTAGGTGAATCCCCCATGTTTTGGGAAGCGCGGCGGCGGCCTTTAGTCAGGCACCACACACACGGATGTATACACTTGCAGTCTGAATGTAAACGCTGTCACTGGGCTGAAGAGCTGAGGAGGAGGAGGGATAGTTGACTGGTCAAAAGGGGAAGTTCCAACGGGACCAGAGCCGCCGAAAAGGGGGAGGGATGCGGGAGAGCAGGGTGTGCGCGGTTTGTGTGGTTCTCAATGCAAGCTTACAATGAACAAACTTGCATGAAGAAAGGGTATTTTGAATTGTGATTGACAGGCCAGCGTTATACCGGGACAGCCCATGGTGGATCAAAAGAGGACAGGATCATACTCAGAAGACCTCTAGCCCTTCTGGAGTTCTGCTGTCCAGACGTGTTGTAAGGCCAGCAATAACCCAGGCAGGATGTCGGCGGTTGGGTCAATGATTGGGCGCTTGTTTGGAGGAGTGGTGAGAACCCACGGACGGGATGATCTACTTGAGAGCCGCTAGCTCGGGTTACCGTTACCTCCAGCTCGACACATGAAACAGCGACGGCACCCAATTTTAGCCTTTGCCTAATGGAGCATGGCGGGGGCCTGGGGGTGCCCGTCGGCAACCATGATTTCTGGAAATGATTGAAGGAACTGAGCGGCGGGTTTTGTTTGGGGGGGTTTCTTTTTTTCCTGTAGTGGCGCCGTGCCGAATGCCGGGTCTCGTAACTAACGTGGAAAGAGTTACGGATTGGTTCTCGAGGGCGCGTTGCTGGTAGACCATTTTTCAATTCAACGTAGGCCGATTTAAAGCGAGGCAAGCACTGGCGGTGTTAATGGGCGACGACTCAACTTGATCAGAACCAAAAGGGAAGGTGCCCAGGTTCCCATCGCTGTCGAAATTTTGAAAATACCTGGGTTGGCCACCCGTGAAGAGACATCTGTGATGGAATATAGCTCTTATCCAAAGGTTGAGACTGGTTGTCTTGCCCGGCGCAGTTCGTCAGAATCACGTGACCATGGTGGGCCTGCTGCTTGAAGCCATCACGATCATCTCACAAGCGTTTAAGATATGGGAGCTGGACTCTGTACCTTACGCAGAAATACAGTATTATTTCTGAGATAAAGAGGCTGGATCCATTCCCCTTGTAAGTTCTTAGCGACGAGCACTGAGCATCTCAAATCGAAAAAGCAGAAAAATAAAAGAGAAAAAGTAAAGGGCCAAGGGGGGTTCGGAAGCCGGTGCCCAGAAATAATCCGGAGCATCACGGACTTGTCAAGACTTCACGACCATCTCCCCACGGCCACCTAGGTGGCCACCCCTTCTGTTGGGAGAGGAACGCGAATCGTTCTCTATATTCCCCCTTCGGCTTGTCGTCCGAGGTTGTAGATTGATGCTGTTTACGCAACATGCAGAGTGCTAGGCTAAGCAGGCCAGCAAACTTTCTGTTGCCTTGACAGAGAATACACCTTCCCATAGTCTACCTACAGATAATTAATCCCGAAGTAATACTTCTTGCACAGCAAGAACCAGAGGTGAGTTTCCCACAACCCATAGTGAACCAGGCTTGAATTCTCTCACTTGTAAGAGATTTTGTACGCACACTATATGAAGTAGCTGGAGATACACAAGAGCTCTGGGGTGTTGATTTTCCCGCGTTTACTCCATGGGGTATTTTGCCAAATTCATCTGCAACAAGGTCATGATAGACCACATGAACTTAGTTGCTGATGAACTGGGAATATATACGTCCGAATAGCACCGACTCTAATCTCTGCTACTGGTGATAAAGTATGAAGCAACCCAGTTCCGAGTGCAGTCACATTCGACCCGAAAATTGAGAAAACTTATGCAGTCAGGGGCACCGATCCGGGAAGGGGTGGTTCCTTTCTACATGGATCTCAAAGTGACTCACTCCGACCTCTGTAAGCGACTCGTCGATGCCTTCAGCTCAACTGACAATATAAGTACTTACCTAAATATCATTAAAATAGCTATTATCGACTGGGAAGTAACTTACGCATGCTCACCTTAGTATCGATCTACCATCGCCCAACTCACACCTCAACATCACAATGTGAAAAGCACCCCAACCCATGATCCACATCAATGGCTCAGTCCACAACCACCTCCTCGTCAACCCAGCCGACGCCGTCCTAAAGCGCGACCAACCAGGCTACCAAGACCTCCGCAAAGCCATTCGCGGCGTCGTCTTCACTGCCCTGGCGGAGTCTCCCTCAACACGCGATTCGGTATAGATTTTTTTTTTACCGATTTCCAGTCGAGCGACAACGTGGGGTCCGCGATGTGTGCCGAGTACCTCGAGGCGGCGCGCGCGCGGGGTTGTAAGCTTGTTTCGGTTATGTTGGCGTGTGATGAGGGTGTCAACTTGGAGAGGTTGGTGAGTGACGAGAGGCGGGCGCATGGCAAGATTGTTGATCCTGAGCTGTTGGTGTCATTTCGGGCGGGGACTAGGATTCATCGATTTAAGGCTGGTGATGAGGTTGTTGAGTTGGGTGTTAATGTCTCGAGGAAGACGCCGGAAGAAGCAGCTCAGGAGATTCTTGATCATGTGCTAGGGATACAGAAATACGCACCAATTCTAGATGTTTATTCACGAGTTGAGTCAGAAAGGAAAAGAAAACTTTGATTCAAGCATAATTGCCTTGGCTTCATGCCTGTATGATTGTCCGCCGTCCCATCGCCCCGACCGAATACGTTCCATGCTATAAAAAACACTTTTGTTTGGCCGTCTTTCCATCATCTATCAAATGCCTCGTTATGAACTGTCCCGATCTATGCAACCACCCCGTTCGCGGCCGCCTCCTTCTTCTCCTCGTCCGGCTGCCGCCCAGCACCGCGCACCTCGGCCAGGACTTTGGCAATGGAAGCAAGGAACCTCGTGACCTCGTCCTCGGTACCGATCGTAATTCTCAAACACCCAAGGCAGCCGTGCTCCTTACCGCGGAACCGTACCACAACGCCCTTGTTCTCCGCAAGACGCTCGTACACGGCCAACGCCGTGACGTTGTCCGGCTGGCCCGCAGCATCCAACATCTCGTACAGCAAAAAGTTACTCTCCGTGCCGCCGCGCAACCTGCCGACACCCGGCACCTTGGGAAGCTCGGCATTAATACGATCCCGCTGCGTCAGGATCTTGGCGCGGTTGTCCCGCATCACGGCCAGCCCCTTATCGGAGACGGCGTACTGCGCGAGCGCGCTGGTCGGCGTGGAGATGTTGTACGGCGCCTTCATGGCGTTGAGCAGACGCGCGACGGGGGGGGAAGCGAAGGCGGCGCCGAGGCGGATGCCCGCCATGCCGAACGCCTTGGAGAGGGTCTGCATCACGACGAGGTTGGGCCACTCGAGCACCCACTCGGCCATGGAGCTGCCCTCGGGCGCGAAGTCGATGTAGGCCTCGTCGAGGACGACGATGCCGTTCCACGTCGGGTGTTCTAGGACCCGCTGGACGTCCTCCTTTGCTAAAACGGAGCCGGTCGGGTTCCCGGGTGTGCAGAGGTACACGAGCTTGATGTTGTTGTCCGGCTCGCTCAGCGCGGCGAGGATGCCATCTGTGTCCATGCCGAATTCGGGCGCGGCCTTGAGCGGGACCTTGACGATGCTCACGTCGTTGATCTGCGCAGAGACGGAGTACATGCCGTAGGTGGGCGGGCACGTCAGGATGCGATCCTTGCCGGGCGCGCAGAAGCAGCGCAGCAGGGCGTCAATGGCCTCGTCGCTGCCGACGCCGACAAAGAGGTTCGCGGGGGTGAGGTCCTGGCTCGTGTGGGTGTGGGTGTTGCGCAGGCGGCAGAGGAGCTGCTTGAGTTCCGGCTGGTGAGGGTCAGGGTAGCGGTTCAGCCCTTGGAAGTCGATGCCCAGGTTGCCGGCTTCGAAGTCGGATTGCAGCGAGGGCCCGTAGGCGTTTTCGTTTGCGTCGAGGAGGACGTTTGTTCCGTCATCTTTGTAGTCGCTGAGGAGTGGTGTTAGAGACGACGAATGCTCATGAGAGTCTTGTGTGAGTGAAAAACTTACTCTCTTGCGCAGCGATATGGCTCGAGGGCCAGAATATTCGGGCGCGCACACGTTTCGAGGTTAAAAGGTGACATTTGGGCTTGGGTATCTGGAGAGTGTATTCTGATCAGATGTTGTGAGGATACTGAAGCGGAGTGAATCCTTATATCGCCAATCTCTCTCACTTGAGCACGACCGTCGTCGACGTCGGGTTGAGTCAACTCTCGGCCACTGTAAACTGGATCCCGACAGCTGGGCCCGCCGACCCCGGAGCGTACGTCGGCACCTGCCCGGGCCTAAGCGGGTCATGAAAACCGGCAATTGGCCAATGGGAATTTGATGTGTTGCCTCTGTCACTCATCCGAAAAAATCGTTTTCTCTGATACGTACAGGCCTTAGCGCAGATCGGGCTACTCTTGCGTGAGAAAGCTGTAGAAATACCCATCTCGACCTGTTTCAATTTCGGCTCAAAAACAGGCACTCCGAAGCCGTCAAGCTCGGCATCGGCTCAATTCCAATGTTTGGACATGAAGACAAAATCTGAAGTGATGAAGCCGATTGATGATTTCAAGCCGCAATTCAATGTTCGCTGACGACCTTTAACTGAGTACTGATTCGTCATACATTTTATAATTCCAGGCTTTCCACAGAGCCGCAATTCTGATATCAAACGAGCTGCATACGGAATAAGCACTTAGATTCTCCTCCTCACGCAAATCTGCAGCTGGATGAATGTAAGCTGAAGCATGCTCCTAGGCTGGTCCAAAAGCTTATTCGAATCCCCAAGTCATCTTCGTCCTCGTCTTCAACGGGCAACATTCAGGTATCTTCACCATACTCATACAGCTGAGTCTCAGTGTTTTGACCCAATTGGCCTTTCGAGGCCCAAGATCACTAGGTAGATGAGCACGCATTGCAACAAAGATCTTGCCGCTCGCCGACCCGGACTTATGCCCCGCTCCTGGCCCGGGGTCGCGGGTCAACTGCCATCACCTGCATTCAGGCTGAATATGAACGAGCACGCCAACACCACGGGTCTGGTCCAATTCCAAGCCAGCTTTTTTTCTTTGAAGTACGGCAATGTCGGATGTCCATGTCAGTAGTCAGCAGAGAAACAAACAGGAAACCCCGCACAGCCTAGAATTCCTAGTTTGCATGACGAATGAGCCGAACAGCTCCCCGACCCATTCTCCAAGGATCAAGAAGGATTTCCAACGTCGTGCCTCACCTGCCGGCCGTAGCTCTCACGCCGGCAGCTCGACAGAATCAAGCTAGTGCTGGACCGATGTGACGGCTATGGAGCTCGAGGATATGTTTTCCCCAACTTACCCCTCATCCATGATCGTGGCCTCCATCCCTTGTCAAGATCTGGGGAAATTACAGATATTTGGTATCTCTTCTACCGAACTCCGCATCATGCGGGTTCGTCACCGCTCTCCCGCGTACAGGGCGGGAGAGGGGGAAGCTCCTACTATCTACGATCCGGCCTATTTCATAGGCGGCCATTCTTCGTCCGTCTCTGAATCGGTCGAGCTTCCCCCGCCCCTCCCGATTCTAGTGTCCCGGATGAAAGGACTTATGGCCCATCATGACGCAAGGATACGAGGCTATGGGATCTAGCTATGGTATATGAACGCCAATCCCCTGATATCTATGCCATGGTGCTTGTCAGTCCTGGTCTCCGCTTCCCTTCCTGGCATTCCCATATTGTCTGTCCGGCTGAGTGTTTTCGTCTTGCAAGTCTCTTACTGACGTGATGCTCCCGCTCCTCGTCGCGGCCCTGGCCTCGGTGGCCACGGCCTCCCAATGTGGTCTCAAAAAGTTTGAGAACCTGGTGGCTTTCGGCGACAGTTACACCGACGAAGGCCGGCTCTCGTACTTCATCAACAATAACGGCACGGCTCCCCCGGCCGGCACTCTGCTACCACCGAGCAACTCGACCGCGAGCGGTGGCTACGCCTGGGGCCGGATCGCCGCCAATTCGACGGGAGCAAACTACTACGGCTACGCCGTCAGCGGCGCCACCTGCTCCAACAAGATCATATCGCGTGACTTTGCAGCCATTAAGCAGCCGTTCCCCTCCGTACTCGACTACGAGATACCGGCGTACAAGGCCGACACGGCCTTCGAGACGCTCTACCCGAACAGAAAGGCGGACAACACGGTCTACGCGCTCTGGATTGGCACAAACGACCTGGGCTACGGCGCGTTCCTCACCGACACCAACGCCGCGGGCACGACCATCTCCAGCTACGTGGACTGCATCTGGGAGGTCTTCGACAACGTCTACGAGACGGGTGGGCGTCACTTTGTCCTTTTGAACATTGCGCCGCTGGAGCAGTCGCCGCTATACGCCGCGACGGGACCGGGGAAGAGCGGGTTCGGGGACAGCCAGTTCTGGACCAATAAGACGGCGTACAACACGACGGAGACGGAGTTCAAGATGCTTGAGTACAGCACGAACGTTAACACCATGTTTGACTATGGCGCACCGTTCCACCTGCTCGTCAAGAAGCGCTGGCCTGGGGCGAGCTTTTCCATCTTTGATGTGCACTCTTTGCTGCGGGACGTCCACGCCGACCCTTCGAGTTACCTGTCGTCGCCTGCGAACGTGACGGCGCCGTACCGTACCTGTGATGCGGTGACGAGGGCCTGCGTCGACTCGTCGGAGGCCAAGTCTAGCTTTCTATGGTATGACGAGTTACATCCTTCGGAACGTGCAGGTAAGTTTAGATTGCTTAGCGGGCTCTTCTTTTTGTGTGGATATTGGGCTAACGTAAGTGAAATCGAAAGACGAGATTATAGCGCAGAACTTTATTGACGTTGTGTACGGCAACTCGACGTACGGCACAACATATACGTCGTGAGGGCCTCGTATCCGGTGAGCTACTGTTGGATGGGGTTCGTGCTTGAGGAATCCATGGGTTGGTGATAATGTTGGAGGCTAGATCAATGGGATATTGGAATGAAGCGTATAATGGGCGTCTTGAGGGAACAAGAGTCAGCCTGGTAGGAAATACAAGCACTACAAGGAAGCCGAGGAAACTGTAGGAAGCACCATCTGTCCTGGGCCTTGACCTGGTATCAGGGCGTCAACGTAGCTTTCGGTGAATAAAATACCTCGAGCAGGTACTCCGTACTGCGATGCCAGACCATGCGAGGTGCTCCGTCTAGCGGCAGCGGCCTTCCTGGTCTCTACACTACACGGACACGTAGTCAGAGGTGCCATAGGTATCACATCACCTCAAAGCATTTCTCAAGCCTCCCAACCGACTTTGAGAAAGTACTAGTCTCTTATTTGTAGAATAAACGCTTTCTGATAATCAGGTTCTTACGCATCAACAAAGGTACAGGAATCGGTACGGATACCTAGGTATTATTTACTTGAATCGTGCCTTCCATTATTCTTGAGAAGTTCGAGGAAGGGGAGGGGAGACATGACCCTTGCCGGCTGCAGGCACACCCCTGTCACGGCGAAAGTGGGTCTCAGAGGTAGTCCAATTAAAAGGCAGCTCCGCCTCGGCTCTTCCACTGCTCGATTGACGTCCCGAGGTACGTACTGGCCACCTTGCGCATCTTCCGGGCAGGTTCCAAGCGCAAGTTCGCAGGTTTCAAAGACCCCGGCGCGTGGCCCCCTCCCTCCCCCTCCGTGCCCCCCTTCCCAGAACGCCCCGCCGTTTCTCAAGCTCCCCCCCCAGGGCCCATGTGGAAAAGGAACGCAGGAAAATTCTGTTTCTGCCTTTCCACGTCTCTCCTGCCTACGAATGCCTGGCTGACACCTCACACACAACACGACACACCGACACCGCCGATATCTCGCTCGCTCGCTCCCTCACACACGCGGCTCCCTCATTTCTCACACACACCCAGACAATATTAATCGCCGGACCGCAACTGGACTGGAACTCTAGACAAGGTTCCCGCCGCGCCGCCACACCCGCTCTCACCTCATCACACCTAACCTCACCTCATCTCACCATACCGCACACCGACACACCGATACCGTGCCGTGCCGTTCCACGCCTGGCCTCTCTATCCGTACCTTACCTTACCTCTATCCGCTTGATGCTCCACGCCCACCGTCACTCACACCAAGGCCGCATCTCAGGTCCTTTTTGTCGTCCTGTCGCCCTGTCGTCCTATCGTCGTGTCAAACGTACGCAAAGGGTTGCTTTGCGTCCTGTCCCTTCGCTTCCAACCGCACCCTACCGTGCCGTCTTGCACCAGCCACCCACCCTTCCACTCCGCGTATCATTCTATCTCACCTTTACTTCCTGAAAGGTACCTACCGCGTGGGACCTTGCCAGCTTGCCTACCTTACGGATACCTTATCCAGTTCGGCATCGTTCCTGATTCAAGTGGCAGCCCGGCGCCAGACCACCACCCGATTGCCATCTGCTTGCTCTAGTCTTGTCTCACCGGCCCGCGCTGTGGCACTTTTTTGGACGCTCCTTGGCTCTTTCTTTACCAGATTGGAGATCGCCAATCCCTGAGCAATTACGGATACGCTTCTCACAATCCCTTCCTGCCTCATCTCTTACTGGCAACCTTTCATCTGGCGCCCCATCCCTCCACGTCATCTCCCACCCGTTACCCGTACCTAGCCCTTCACCCTTTCTCACCGTACCCATCTCATTCACTTTGGACCCCTGATTTCTACACTTCTCACACCCCCGTGTGCTCTACTTCCCTTTACTTACTGTACCTGCTGAGAGGTATACCTAAGGTAGTGGACGAGTACGGACGAGACCGAGACAAACAGGGCCGGCCTCATCCCAGCCCCCGAGTACCTTACACCGTACGCCTTACCAAACAGCCAGGTACCTCCGAGTGCAAAGAAAGGAACTATTGGATTTTTTCCGTATGCATGGTTGTACTCCGTACCTTAATACGAAATACATCCATCACTGGCAAGCCGCAAGCCTACGGTATTCAATTCGCTCATAGGCCAAAGAGTTTGGCTGTCAGTTCGGTCACAGTCTATCTGAGAGACAGCCCAGCCTATTGACGCCGGACGGTACAACCCCTGTCCCCCACCGCCCATCACGCACGTCAAGCAGCAAGCAAACGAGCCAGTCATCCCGCCAGTCTAACAAACCTGCGGCCCGGACAGGCCAGGGCCACCTCGCCTCACTCCACGCACTCTCTTGTTGCCGTCGACTCGACGAAACGTCGCCCGTTCGCTGCGGCCGCGCCTCTGCCTTACCTCCTCCGCCTAGTTTAGGCCAACCCAGTCCAGCCCAGCCAAGCGCGAGACAACAAGCGAACCAGCCAGCCAGCCAGCCCGTGTCTGACCGAGTCGCAAGCCCGAGTCTATTGCTACAGTACCCTATCCGTACACGCTCACACGCTCTTCTCGACTAGGCCCCCTGGGACCCCCCGTTCGACCTGTTCCTTGGGACCGTCGCGTCAAGCCCCGTCCCCCCAAAACCACAATAATAATAATAGCTCCGCGCCCATCCTATCCCATCCCGTCCCAGCCATGTACGCTCCCGGCTACGGCTTCTCCAATGTCCCTCCGAACTTCAACACCGGCGCCCCACCTCCAAACCAGAACCCTCACATGCAGCCAGGCTCTGTCCCAACCCAACCGGGCCAGCAGATGATGTACAACCCTAATCAATTCGCTGGTATGCCCGGAGGCCAGCCCGGCTTCGTCGGCGGTCCCAATCCCGCCATGATGCCGGGCGCTGGTCCTGCAGGCATGATGCAGAACGCCGGCATGCCACACATGGCTGCCAATGGTCAAAGTAAGCTGCCCCCTTCCTTGCCCTGTCTCTCCCCGTGTGTGTCCACGTCTGTCAACGGCCAGAGAGTCTCGTATCTGCGTCACGCCCTCTGATGCTGCCCCGTGGCAGCATGTGTTGCCCGTCGATGATCGAGACAAAGATTGTGGTGCCACGAGAGCGCGTCTGTCTTGCAGTCACTCCTTCACAATCGTCATCATCATCGTCGTCAACCCACACCCGCCAAACGACATGGCACCGCATCATCTTCCAGCATCTATCCACGGGAACACGCGTTTGCTAACATCAATGTCTCTACCAGTGGCCTTCCAAAACCCTTACCAGGGCAATCCATACGGCGGCAACATGCCCGCGCCGGGCGGCCAACATCCAAACTTTGGAGGAATGCAAGGCTTCCCGATGAACGCGGCGGGCATGACACCTCATCAGCAGCAGCAGATGATGATGCAGCAGCGCATGCAAGCGCAGCAGGCACATCAGCAGCAGCAACAACAACAGCAGCAGCAAGGGCAGGGGCAAGGAAACCATGGAAATCAAGGCGGCATGCAGTTGGGCTCGACACCTCAGAGGCCGATGAGCGCCGCGCAAGGTGGACAAGGCTCTCCAAACAATGCGATGCAGCAACAGCAACAACAACAGCATCAGCATCAACCTCAACATCCTCAAAACCCTCAGCAACAACATCAGCAAAATCAACAACATCACCAGCAACAGCAGGGTCAGCAACAGCAGCCGCCGCAATCGCAAAATCAGCATCAACAACATCAGCAACAGCAAGCTCAACATCAACAGCAGCAGCAGCAACACGCCCAGCAGCAGCAGCAGCAGCAGCAGCAATCGCAGCAGCAACAACATCAACAAAACCAGCCTCAACAACAACATGCGCAACATCAGCAACAACAACAGCAGCACTATCCGACATCGCAACCTCAGTCACATGGCCAGACTCCTGCGGCTTCAGCGCACCAGCACTCGGCTTCCATCGCGTCCGTGACGACCCCCCAGACCCCGACATTTCCTCAACATAACCAGAACGCGACTGCCAACGGCACATCTTCGATATCGACGCCCCTCAGTCCCGGCAGCGAGTCCCGCGAACAGGAGAGGTTTTCACTGCTGTTGGAGATCAATCAAGAGCTGTTGTTCGAGTCGATGCAGTTGCAACACACGCTGAGCGAGTTAAAGAAAGAGACACCTGGAGAAGGAGATCAGGCGAGGAAACCGACCCAAGAAGAAGGGTCGGTTCAGCAGGACTACAGCCAGTGAGTCACTGAGACAGACATGAGGTGGAAGACAAAGCAATACTGACAGGTTTCTTCACAGTTGTATGCGACGACTTCAAGCGAATCTCGCATACCTAGCCGCTTTAGCCGACCGCAAGGGAAACGTCCAGGTTCCCCCATCGCCCGCTTACCTGTCCTCCCCGCCACTGAACATGGCGCTCAAGATTCGAAATTCAACGCCGCCAGGCGACATTCCCGAGAACAACCCTGATCCGATGACAGACCGCGAGGAACGATCCAAATACCTATCTGAGCTGTACAGAAAACTTCAAGCGCTGTTTCCAAATGCGGACCCAAAGAAGGAGCCACCGTTCCAGGCCGCGGGCCGCCCTCAGGGTCAACCGGGGCAGCAGGGACAAGGTCAGCGGCCGCCGAGCCACCACGCGAGCCCCGCCATGGCTCAAGCTCAACGGCCCATGCAAATGCAGAACATGCCCGGAGCACATCAGCAGCAGGGCATGTCTCTATCATGATCAAGACGTGGGGAAGCTACGTGGATCGGCCTCGGCGATTGAGTAACATGGCGGCGTTTAGGACCCTAGGGGCATGTATAAAACGAAAAAAAGTCACAGTTTTCGCGCGGGTGGCGGACTCTCCCGCCGGCACCCTGTACGTTGGAGAGCCGCAGCTGGAGATTTCCGCTACAAACTTTGTTGAGTTTGGAGCTGTACTAGGTGCAATTGCGAGGCGTTTGATGGATTTAGAGGAGGCCGTCAGCCAAGTTTGCATAGACTATACTCTTTGGAGCCGATGGAGTTGCGGCATACTGTGTGTTATATAGGTTGGCATGGGGGAAGCACATTGGCTCGAAAGAGGTGGATGAGACGAATTGAAGATTGGATAATTGCAAAGCGCAAGCGCTGTGTTCTCTTGTCAATTGTCACTGTTGTATGTGCTCGTTGGATCCTCGCGACCCCAGGATCGGATATGTTTTGACTCGGGCCGGTGACAACCGATACCGAGACAGCTTCGTCGACGACCGTGCCATGCTATGCGTTTTATTGTGGCTTTGCAGGCATTATCTAGCACAACACGATTAAGTCATTTGCGGACGAGAATTGTTGACAGAATGGCACATGTCCTCAGAGCATCAAATTGTTTTCAAACGCAGTCGACATCCACGAGCGTGTCAGGACAAACATCGTAATGAAAGATGTATCTTATATATACGTTTATCTCCCGGTACAGAACTTTTCACATCCGAATTTTATCCATATTATATCTCCGTACTATGTACAGAGAGGTGCGCTTGGGGCTCGCGCAAGGACGACAGGTAGGTGGCGTAAGGAGGACCTCTCAATCTCCCGTTCCGGCAGCAGGGTTTTTTTTCTCTTTTTTTTCTCTTTCATATTTGGCTGTCTGTCCCGAGTGAGTGGCATACTTTCACACGTCTGTGGGTATTTCAAAGGGCCGTGGGCTGAAGCAGTGCTACTGCCCCCCCTTGTCCCATCGTTATGAAAAGGATTTGGGATATGCGGGTTTCTGGATGGAAGCTACAGGATCTGGGCCGTAGTGTATGTGTGTACATGGAATTTGTAAGTGCAAGTATGTCCTATGATGGTGGTAATGAAAAGTAGGTAGTAATTGCGGAGATGTGTGTAGTCATGATACTTTCCTAGTTAGAGTCTCTAGATAGGCGTTTAGGTGCATGTTGTGTGTACGGACTAAGGAGTATTCGTAACTTGATTTGACTACAGAGTACGGATACATCATTCGTGAATCATATTTATGGATATCCAACAGGTTTGCGGATACTGTGAAGTCACAGGAGTATGAAGGCTGAAGCCGAGGACCCCTTGGACCGCTCGTTGGGCTGGGCGTTTGTGGATGTGGTTGGGTACTCGGTAATACCCGGCAAATGGGAGGACTGAAGGGAAACAAAAAAAAATCCACGAAATGATGACCAGAGTGGACCCTCCCACGCTCCCCGCCGGCGTGTTTAATTCCAGCGTTTGTCGAGCCTGGAGCCTTGGTGCAGATGAGGATGTGGTGGGATGGGAAGGTCATGGAAATGTGCCTGCCGTCGTGCAGCACGCGTGGAAGCTTGTTTCTGTGCAGGTCGCTGCAGGAGGTGGGCCATGGCCCGTGATTGGATCGTTGACGGATGCTAGCGGTCCCGTACCGTGCAGAAAGTGGCTGCTTTTTTCACGCGTGCCTTTTTTGCTGCTAATTTCGTCCGAGCTTTCGAGATGATTTGTTGGATTTTGTTGGTCTGGCCAGCCATGGATAGATAAGTAGCTATTGGTCCTTTGTTTCGTTGGTGGTGTTGATACCCTTTGACCGTTGATGCTAGAAATAGGGGGTTTGTTGGTAGGAATTGCCATACTTCGTACGATTGATGTGTTCATGATCAACTAAGGTACGGGATAAGCGAGTGACGAGTGAGGAAGTGATGTAAACAATTCCCGGGTTACACGTCAGACAGGAGGGCGAATGAGCGCGTGGGATTCGCGGTTTTTCGTTTGTGAACCCTTACCCCCCGGTGCCCGCCCCTTGGGAAATTGAGTTCCCCTCTCTTGCCATCCGGCTCATATGAAAACGCTGTCATCAATTAAACGCTTCTTACCCGGGCATCGCGCCGTTTGTCAACTCCCTCAATGGCATCCGAGCCTGCCTAACTGCGTTTTAGGCAATGCTCGTTCGTAGGCATATTTCGTATACGCATAGAATCTTGTTTGCAGGCTCCCTTTCTCTCAGGCCCGCCCTGTGATTTGGCCATTGAATTCCATACTCAAACGACGAAAGAGAAGCATGCAAGTGGAAAGAACATGCCACAGCAGGGCTCTATGATCTATCCGTAGTTCCCTTTCCCCAGGGCAGGGCGGATTCCCAAGTTCCGACTCCCCTTTGACCGCTCACTTCATTCCAGACCAGTCGAGATTCGCCCAATCCCCATTGCCAACGCAACCCAATCTCATCTGATCATCACCCCTCTGTCGTCCCCCCTGTCGCACATCCCGCATTCTTTCGTATGTGCCTATCCATCAGACCAAGACTTTTTACTACTCTATGAGACCACTGCTGCACCACCACCACCACCACCAAAAAAAAAAAAAAAACCGCCACCAACTCCCTTGGGGATCGACCGGGCTTGGAAACAAACGCCTCCTGGTATCCGCGGTGATCTTAGGTAAACCACACTCGAGCTTCCCAAGCTATTCACGCTAGAAGAGGCGAACTCTTTGGCCCTGGCAACGTCTGAACTGCCACTGCCTGACTGCTCAGCTGTGGCTGCCTCTCTCTCGTGTCTCTCAGTTACCGCTTCTCCCCTTCCCAAGTTCACGTCTCCCGGTGGCACAGGGCCTGTAGTACCGTAGTAAATTCAAGATGCAAGTGAAGGAATTACCTACGGACAACAGAGGAAGCAGCTGCCTGCTGCTGCCCTACTCTGCAAGAATAAACTGAAGGTGCTACCCAGGAGATTCGAGAGGCTGCAGTTGCCAATCCATCGGCATCCACCTACCCTGGGCCGCCCACCCCAGCGTTTCAGCGTCCTTGGCCCCTCGATGAAACGACATAACCACAGGAGCACTTGATCAAGTTGACTGACGCGCCTGCAGGCCCAATCCCAATCCCCTTCTGTCGCTGTCCGATCCTTTCTTGATTCTTCCAGGTTGATTCTTCCAAGTTCCTGGTTCTCCCTCCAGTTCCTATTCAAACTCTCAAAGTTCGCCCTTTGCCCTCTCGGCTTTCCTAGGCTTACCTACTCAGCATCCTCCCCCCGACCTCGCTCGCGGCTCGTACAAGGAGGCTGCCCATCTGTGGATTCCACCCGTTTTCTCCCCCCTCCCGCTGCTGCGCTGCCGTGTCGTTCGTTACTCGATACCCCCTTGCTCTCCATTGAACAAGGAAACCGTTGGAGGAGATATTTCGGGACCCAAAGCCACACCCATCCGCCGTTGCAGCAAGCAGCAGCCAGCCAGTCACTTTGTTGGACACAACCACCACCCGCACCGAGTCTTGTTCTCTCTGCTTGCTGTGTTACCGCTGCCAACCTTGTGCACATCCCTGATCATCCGCATTGCCTGTGGCTTTCCAACTCATTCTCCTGCCGCTCGCCCTCCTCCCCCCTACCCCGTACGCAATTCATTGGGTACGACAGTCCTTCGGCTCGCGAGCCGCCCACCGACAACGTTGAACCACATCGAGCCTCGAGTTCGGGAAACTTGTCGAGAGACGAGATTGGCCTGAGATTTTATGAGTCTTGGAAACAGGGCCACGGCCGCGCGCACTCGTCGTCGTTGACCGTCCTACGCATACTGTGGGATCACCTTCGACGAGTCCACATTCCAGTCACTACTGTGATTTCTCGTTGCCAAAACACCAATCAAGCAGTCGGGCGGCCTGGCCATGGACCTGGCGCTGCAGCAACGGGATGAGGTCGACCACAACACCGAGCTGACGCATGCCAAATCCGACACGAGACCCGCCGCCGCCGCCGCCGCCGCCAACCAAGACGACAACGACCACCGGGAGACGACGCCCAAGATGTTGGCCCACGATTCCATGGTCACTGTCAGGCTTTCCGAGCCGCCTACTCTGACCCTCGACACCAATGTTGGCCCCGATTCACCCCCGAGGAGAAGACCTAGTACCGTCAAGATTGAAAAGCTTCCCTTCCCGACAGAGACGCTAGAGGCCAAGGCCCAGGATCAGCCAGAGGACGAGACCGACGACACGCCACCGAGTGACCCTACGACACCGTTACCCGTTACGACCGCTACTCGAAATCTCCAAGACGAGCTCGTGGACTGCGAGGACGAAGCTGAAGAAGAGGGAGACCGTATCACTTCACTCCCAGCTAGGGGAACCCTACTCGAGACGCCCATAGAATTCAAGAGGCCCGTGGTGGACGAAGAGGGAGAAGAAGAGGACGAGGAAGAAGTCAACTGGGACGAACTGCAGAAATCCGAAGCACAAGAACCTAGGGACGCGGATACAGACAGAGTAAGTGCATGCTGTGGTCACCCCAACAGCAACTTTGTCGAGGCTCACAATTCCTAGTCTACAGCCATGTTGCTGGCTATGCTAGAGCAGGAGAACGATAAGCTAGCGACGAACCCCAAGACCATCAAAGTTCAAGCCGTGGAGCAAGTCGCCGCTTCCAATCGCCCGAGACCGCCATCAATGGCACAATTACGACACATGGTCCACGGGCCAACACCACCGGCCTTGCGATACTCAATGCTCCCCCCGCCACCAATGACCGATCTCGAGTTTTACGCCGCATTGGTCAAGGATTATCAACAGACGGCAGCTCGATTGCCAACGCTTCTGTCGAACAAGATACGCAAAGGCATCCCTCCTCCGCTACGAGGCGTCGTATGGCAAAGCATGGCGGGCGCAAGAGATTCCGCACTCGAGGAACAGTACGAGCGATTCACGGGCGAGTCGAGTCCTTACGAGCCCATTATCGGCAAAGACCTTGGTCGGAGTTTCCCTGGAGTTGACATGTTTCGCGACCCCGAGGGTGATGGACAACGCATGCTCGGCCGGGTGCTCAAATGCTTCAGTCTCTACGATACGAAAATTGGTTACTGTCAAGGGCTGGCGTTTCTTGTCGGCCCTCTCTTGATGCACATGCCCGATAAACAGGCATTTTGTGTTTTAGTCCGGTACGTGTCAAAATCCCAAAAAGCAAACCCGACCGGCCGCCCGACCCCCCTCACCCGATTTCCTGGGAAAAGGGGTCCGAGGGAAAAAGCAAAACAAGGTTTCGATGCAAATGCAAATGCAACGTTGAGGCTAACATTGAGATGGGCAGATTGATGGAACGATATGATCTGCGAAGCTGTTTCCTGCCAGACCTGTCAGGGCTGCATGTCCGCATCTACCAATTTCGAGAGCTTCTTCGAGAGCACATGACACCAGTATCGAACCATCTGGAGGAACTGCAAGTCGATCCGGCGTACGTTTCACAATGGTTCCTCAGCTTTTTTGCTGTTACATGTCCCCTGCCGATGCTGTTTCGCATCTACGATGTCATCTTTGCCGAGGGGGCCCCGGAGACCCTGATGCGGGTCGCCCTATCCCTGATGCAGAAGAATCAGGCCCGGATTTTAGCGTGCACCGAGCTTGAGGATGTCATGCAACTTCTCCTTTCGAGGGGTCTGTGGGATTGCTACCATTACAACGCAGATGAATTTGTGCAGGACTTTGTCAGTTTATCGGGCGTTGTCACCAGAGAGACATTGCTACAGTTGGAGCAGGGGTACAGAGACGCGCAAATTGCTAGCGCTAATGCGGCGCGTTCCTCCGACGTGACCACTGCAGCCTCCCGATTCCTCGGCCGCATTTGGGCTTCCTCCACCATCATCTCCCCGAAGTCCTCCTCCACCCTCAGCCCGGGCCTCACCGCTCCGTCACGGCCTTTGAGCATGCTGCGCAGGAGCACATCGAAGCAGAGCCTGGCCTCCACCCTCAATTCGATGGAAGCCAGCTCCGTCAGCGTTCTCAGTTCTGCATCCACCGAAGCCACCACCGTCTCCCGAGATTCATCAAACACAGACAGCGCATCCATCCGCGAATCGACCCCCATCTCTAGCGGCGGCAAGGCCTTCAATGGCGGCAAGAACAATAAGGAGAATGCATTGCACACCCAGATCGAAGACCTCCTCACTGCATTGACCGAATTGCAACGAAACCATGCATCGCTCGCAAACGAACTCCAAAAGGAACGGGAACAGCGCGAGGACGATAAGCAAGCTGTCCGGTCGCTACTCGACGGGCTGCGCAAGAAGGCCAGCAACGACTCTGTTGGTACCGATGCGAGCGTCGATACTCTCAAGGCGATCGATGACCCCGCAAATGAGGCACGCGAGGGAGGCGAGGGAGATGTGTCCACTGCCAAGACAGGCGAGCAAGATACCCCATCACCAGGTGATCTGTCACAACTCCTCGATAATGTCGAAGAACGATTCGGGCGCCATGGCAGCGGCAGCGTCGAACGCAGGATGTCCAGAGGCGAATCCAAATCGGAAATGCAACAGGAATTGCAGCAGCTCAAGGACCAACTCGCCAGCGCGGTATCACAATCGCAGGACTACAACCGAAAAATGCACGACCTAGAACAAGAAATTACAACGCTCAAGGATCAAGTGCGGGAATCTCACTCGCATACACGCATCTTGCACCAGGACAAACAGCGACTGGAGAAGCAAATACACACGATGAGAGCGCGGGCATCTGCCGCCGGTGCGGAGAGTAATACTCAGCCCGATGGTGATTCGCCTGTGAGGAAGAGTTCCGCAAGTGGTGCGAGCGGCTTGCGAGAGTTGAAACTTGGTAGGAGCAAGTCAACTCCGTCTCAGGCCGGATCGATATTCAGCAAGCGTTCCTCATCAATGCCGAAGCCTCACGACTCGACGCCACCATTGGCTATACAGGCGCCGCCTCCTGTACCGGCTCCGCCACCGACAGATGACCAGCACGAGGCGTTACTGTTGGAGCTCGTGCAGGCCAAGACCTCCGAAGCCATCGCCAGGCAAGAGGCTGAAGAGACGAAACAGAAGCTTGAGAGCTTAAGAAAAGCATACAGCCTCGTGACCGGAGAGGCATCACAATCACAACCTGCGGCAACGGCGGCAGGAACGGCGGCCTCAGCCGCCATGGGTGTCTTTGGTCGTCTTACGGGAGCAGCGGTAGAGCCCGCCAAACCTGCCACGCCGACGCCCGCCCCAGCAGCAGCAGCAGCAGCTCCCACGCCCGCGGTCGGAGGCTTCTGGGGCTGGAGGAGATAATCAGGACCCTGTTCGACCTCTTTCACGATCACATTGGCGTTCCCAAAAAACAACAAAATTAGAGGAGCATTCGGAGCATCTAGATCATTTTGCATTCTGGTTCTTGCAACGGGTACCAGGCCTCTATGCTTGTCACACCTTCATCACTACATTCGGAATGACAGGGCAAGATGGCGGCTTTTTGCATCTGTGGAAGTAGGCCTGCTCCACGCCTGGAGGAGCATTCTTTTTCTTCTTCCTTTCGAAACACAACCCATTGCATGGCATTGGCATTCTAGACTGTTTACTGATTTTTATTATTCCATTCATACTATTCATGGCATCGGAGTTGAGGAAAGGGCACTGTCCAGACCCCGACGGCGAGAGCGGACGGATTATCGTCTCCGCCCTTTATGAAACTAGGGATGTCCGTCGGCCCCATTTGTTTGATTGTTTTTTTTTAATCCTCTCTCTCCCCCTTCCCCCTCAAGAGCAGAGAGGAATTTGGAGGTTTTGTCGGAGGAACAGGACTGTTTTTTTGTCAAAGTACAGATAGTATCGGAATACCATTGGGAGAGAAATTCAAAGTCATGAAGGGATAATCATCAATACCATGAATCAATTCACACTACGCTGCAGAGTGACTGGCAATGTGTCCTCTCCAATGTTAATTATCAGCCTTTGGGCAATCTACCTTTGCAATCTGGAAAGTAAGGTAAGGTAGCTGCAAAAAGTGCAAAGCTACCCTTATCAGTGGTCTGTGAGTTTGACCCCCCCATGCCTATGGGGATCAGGAAAAAGGCGAACCCCTTTTTCTTTTGACCCGTTTTGGCAACATCGTGGGTCCTTGATGTTGCATCTGCAGCAGCTTTGGGTTTTCTTGGCGTTTTTTTTTTGCAAGGTACACTACACTACGCATCGTGCCCCATGTCGTTCTGTCTGTGCTTGGGGACCACACATCAAAGTGTGGCGGTGCGATGCTACGATGGTGGATGGTGGGTGGTGTTGTGGTTTTTCTTTCACATGTGAAAGCTGTGGCACAGATACGACTAGTGGACAGACGGAGAGAGAGGGGGAGACTGGGATATTGCTGGTTTGGAGGGCATGTTGCTGCGGTAAGAAGTGGATTTGGAGAGGTTATGCTCTGTTTACTTTTTATATCGTTGTCTAAGAGACTGATGGGTCACTGTTTGCGGTATGGAGAATATCGATGGGGGAGGGTTTTCTTTCTTCTCTCTCTTTCAGTTTGAGTGTTTTTTTTCCTCGTGTGTGTTTTGACCGAGACATTCTCGCATGGGGTTTGGGAAGCCCTTTTTTTTTTCTCGGCTGGATAGATGCAGCAGCGGCGACAGCAGCGACAATTACGATAGATAACAAAAGGTGGTACACGTGGTCTGTGAAGAAGCATAGCTCTAGTGTTGACTTGTCACTTGAAAAGACATGCCAAGTGTGTCAAGTGACAAAATAAAGACCATGGTCCCTTCCATCTTATCAGGCTCGGTGCCAGCGTTTGGCACGTGTAGAGAAGGGTACTGAGAGCCTGGCCTGGAGCACGTGCCGCAAAGACCGGGCGTTCAGATCCAGTTCACAGCCGGCGCGGGGGGGAGGGAAGGCCGGTGCAAGCTATGTATGACTGATGTTATTTTGTGGCTTGCCTGTGTTTAATGGTATGTCAGGTAGAGATGGGTTCGTCTGATGGCCGTAGCTTCTTTTGCAACGGTGGACTGGTCGTTGCTGGCGGCAGAAGTATGGTGAACTAGCTTGAGGCAGGGTAGCCGCTTCTGTCGTATTTTTGGAGGCTATAAGTGATGTGCTGGCAGGTCGTTAGCTATGAGATTTGCTCGGGATGTCCTGGATCAAGAAGTTGGGCGTCTGAGCAACGGATAACAAGGCTCTTTGCAGTTGTTGTCATATATGGGAGGGCCAAGGTGATATCGTGAGTTTTTTTCTCTTTCTTTTTTTCCGCGTGGTTGCTTGGGAGTGGTGGAGGGGCTGAAAATGGACGGGCCACACGGCGGCGCTAGGGAGTGGGTAGCTTCTGTGCTGCTTGTGAAGCTAGGACCAGGCTCAATAATCGTGGGTACCACAAGAGTACTGTGGTAAGTAGTGTGCTTCTCCAACCTCTTTGGGTAATGTACCACGAGAGGAGGGTTGGGTGAATGAACAGGCTGGCTTCTTTGGTAACGACGCAACCTGGAATGGAAATATGGTGGCTTGTTTGCGTGGCCCGTCTGTACTGAGCAGTTGTGGCACGGTGATGAGGACACAACGGCCTGGGCGCAGAGGTAGACTGAGAGAGAGGGTGGCGGGCAGCATCAGATATCAGCGAAGTGCCATGGTTTCAGGATTTCCAGGATTTTGAGGTGCTCCCCGGTCGCTTCAGCCGCTGCAGTCACTAGGTGGAATACCTGGTGGGTAGCTAATTCTAGACTTCTGTGAGCAACAAGACTGGTAGCAATGGGAGGAAGAGAGAGAGAGATAGAGAGGAGAATGCAGGAGCACGTCACATGCCGGCTGCATAGCTAGCGCCCAACGATGGACGCTACGCAGTGGGATGACGCCAAAGACGGAGGGGGAGGGGGGAGGGAAGACTGACATGATACATCGTCATTGGCGGACACGGAGTAGGAATTGTATGGCGGCAGAGCCCCTTGGAGCGCGTCTTGGGAGCCCCTAGGGAGGTAGTCCATGGGTACCGAGCAATTGGTTGCTGTGGCATAGCTTTTGCGTCATCACAGGTCGGAAAACCAAGCTGGGTACCTTACGCAGCAGTAGTGTACGCAGCAACCTACGGACACTAGCCACACCCCGACCCGCCGCCCCTCTCTCCTTTTTTTTCGTTCTCCGTCTGCGTGCTGCGTGCTAGGTACTGCTGCGTGTGCTCGCCGGTCTCTCTCCCCACTATGCAGTCATTGGTATTCGTGCTGCAGTGCGATACTTGAGAATTCGTATAGTTGTGGTGTCAAAAAATGGCGTAGGACGAGCAGTACGGAGTACATAGACGGGAGGGTGAAATAAGGGAGAAAAAGCTCCTCTACGTGGGTCTTTCCCCGGCTAGTAGGTCCTGTTTGGGAGACAACAGCGTCACTGCCTCTTGCCAAATTCCCAGACGGGACGGAGGTGACGGACTGATGGAGTATTCCATTGCTCCTCCTCCTCCTCGGGTCATTTCTCACGTAGTACCTTACGCAGTAGTCCTGTCGATGTTGCTTTGCTCCATGAGGTACCTATCCTTTGCTCCCGCTGGCTGGCTGGCCGCCGCCCTGGGCTTGTCCTGGCAAGCCTGGCAAGCCTGGCCTGGCGTTGGCACGGACGCTCCCAGTGGGCTCTGCGGTGCTCCTTTCTTCTTGATCTTCATTTACATCACTGCCACCCAGTAGCAGTAGCACCACCAGCAGAAGAAGCAGTAGCAGCACTGCCAATATTCGTACCTTACCACCTCTCTCTCACACACACACAAAGCCTTTTTTCCTTCTCCCTCCTTCCCTGCCCGTGCTTTTTTCGCTGACCTTCCACCTCCTCCTGCTGCCAGTCTTGCACCCACCCTTACCCACCCACACAATTACAAACACACGCCCTCACCTTTCCGGTTTACACCTCTGCCTGAGCTTCCAGACCTACCTACACACATCATTGCAACAAAAACACCTGGCCTTCCTCTCTTCTCCTCCAACCCACCTACCTACAAACCTTTTTCTACATCTCAAGAACTTCTCAATACCCCAAAAGCTTCTGCCACTTGCTTCTTACCAAAGCTTCTCTCTTCCATCCCACCCAAGCTTCGATTTCTTGAAACGCAAATACGGTAGCTTTCTAGCAACTCCACCATCACACGACACCTCCCATCCGCAACTGCCCGACCGCAGTAATCTCTCTCCTCAACAACAACACCACACATACATCGCCAGAATCCTCGTTGCGATCACACACAATGTCTGACTTCCCGGACGCCCCTACCACGGCTCCTTCTGCCAACGGTACTTCCTACATCCAAGCTACCAAGGAGAGTAAGGTACGTTATCGCTGTCCCCCGAGATCCCGCCATTCCCGCTCCAGATCTTTCCCCTCGTGCGAACATCCGGCTAACTTGTGCGAATAGTGTTTCAAGCTTCGTTCCCCATCGCCAGCGACCCCGATAAGCTAACAATTCCCTCCTAGACGCTGCCGCTGCTTACCAGCAGGTTGCTACCGGTACGTTTTATTTCCCCATGTCTCCCTCCCATGACGTCTTTGTGGCGCATCGTCAAGTACTGACCAGAATCCTCCCCTTCAGGCCCCGTCGCCCAGAGTGTCAAGGACCAGTCCGCAAAGACCTCAAATGAGTTCGGCAACCTCGCTGCCTCCCGCAAGACGCCCGCCAACCCTGCTGCCACCGGCCAGCCCTTGACTCACTACCATTCCTTCTTCTTCGAGCTTATCTCGTGGAACAACCCTCGTACGTGATAGCTCGGACTCCTTCCGGCCTCCGACTCCGACTGACAAACCACCCCACAGGTGCCTCGGCCATTGCCTACTCATCCATCGTCGCCCTCATCTTCGCTGCGCGTTACCTCGATGTCCTGCGATACAGCTTGAAGCTCACCTGGATGGTGCTCGGCACCACCGTCCTTGCCGAGGTCGCCGGCAAGCTCGTCCTCAATAACGGCCTTGCTACCCAGCTCCGCCCCAGACGCTACCACGTCATTCCTAGAGAGACGCTCGATGCCGCCATAGGAGACGTTCACGAGCTGATCAACTTCTTCGTGATTGAGGCTCAGCGCATCGTCTTCGCCGAGAACATTGGTGCTTCTGCTGCTGTAAGCTGCTCGCGTGACACTCTCCACAATTCTTGACATCATTGAGACTGACGCAATTTTCCCACCGCAGGCCTTCATCGGTTCCTTCATTGCCTACTACCTCGTCAAGATCGTTCCCTTCTGGGGCCTTTCTTTGATTGCCACCACTGCGCTCTTCATGGTCCCTCTTCTCTACACCTCCAACCAGGAGCTCATTGATGCCCAGCTCAACCGCGCCGGTGAAGTGATCAACCAGCAGACCAACCAGTTCCGCACTGTCGCCAGCAAGCACACCGCTGAGGCCACCAACATCACCAAGCAGTACATGGGAGATTACACCGCCAAGGCTCAGCAGCTGCTCGGCCGCCGCTCTGCTTCCCCTGAGGCTGTTTCCAAGCCCGCCCCTGCTCCTTCCGCCGACACCGCCATCCCCTCGGTGGAGGAGAAGGACTTCCCGTCTGCTCCCAAGGCCGACTTCGAGAGCACCACCACGGAGCCCGTTGTCCCGGGTGCCGAGGAGAAGACCCCCATGGTCGCCTCCTAAACATCTCGTTCGTTTGGTTTTCTGAGTGTATACAGGCTGGCAAGCGTTCGCGGTTTTCGCGTTATGCCACCGGCTTGACGACAACGGAATGACTCACGAAGAACACGAATGGGATCATGCACACCACTTTTTCTCTCTCTCTCTATCTCTCTCTGCGACTTTATCGGCGTGGTAAGGTTCGCGGGCTGGTTCTCTGGAGTTTAGTTGCACATAGTAAGCAACAAAAGGATAATATCAGAAGGGTGTCTCCAAGCGGAGGCAAGGGTCGTTGAACGGATTATCGTGTATGCATGTAGTGTATTGGCTTGTAGTTCTCTCTTCATGGCACACGGCTCTGGCGAATGGGGGATCATCAGATTGTCTAGGGGACGCAAAGAAACATGTTACTTCTATCCCGGTTCGTGCTTGGTGATTACGGCATGTCAAACCGTAGGTCGGCATTGTCTTGCTGAAGTTGTCCGTGATGAACACGCTGTAGGGACTTGAGCTGTCGGTGCATCAAGGCCGCCCCACAGTCTAGGCAGTGCTCAGAAGCTTGGGAGCCTCTACAACATCATCACCAGCATCGTCTGCAGCTCGGATAGCTGGCGATCGTGGGAAGGTGGAAAAAGAATGTGACGGGAGTCGTTTTTCCCTTTCCAACAGCAACACACCTGGTCAACCACGAGAAACCTCTAATGATTGGACCAAAGCTCACTCGCTCGTCATCGTTATAATCTCTGACCCTCCCCTTTCTTCCACCCTTTCTGTTCCTGTCTATAGATGTACTCTTTTTTTTTTTTTTCCAACAACCGAAAGCGGGTCGTCACTTGATATAAAAGTTTCCATATTCCCCCTCTCTTGCCCCATTGACGGGATTGTATCACGAGGAGGCTAAAGAGAACAAACGTCCCCAGACTTGTGTGTGGCGGGAGGGCAACAACTGCGGTAAACACCTTGCAAAGTCGATTCAAAGACGGGGATTAAGCTTGTTGGCGAACCCAATTTATTTGTCAAGCTGCGGCACACATCTCACTCTGGGGGAGACGACGGGTTTTTACGAAGATGAATTCTCGTTGTTACAGCAAGCAGTATGTAGGTATACCAGAATATAGGCATAGACTCACTGCCGCCGGGGCCTGTCTACATAGGTATCGAAAGAGGGAGAGAAAAAAAAAAGGGGAGCAAGAGATGCTGGTTCCCCCTTAAGCCCCTTCCAAAAAAAAACCAAAAAAAAACAATTGTGAGCAATAAAATAGCAAAGTAGAAAGGTAGCAGCAGTAATGTCTGCCCTTTCGTGAAACCTCCCACCGTAAACCCCCCTTGCCTAACCTGGCCCAGTATACACAGCATATGTACGCGCTCACGCGTCATCTAACTCCCGCCTTTCCCCTAATCACTATCATCCATGTCGAACGGGTCCTCACTCTGGTCGACGTCCATCTCACTGTCATCCTCAATGACATAGGTGGGCTTCGCCTTCGCCTTGGTTGCAGCCGCGCGCCCAGGCCTGCTTCGAGCAGCGGGACGAGGCGGGGACTCTGGGTCCTCCATGTCAACATCATCCTCGTCATCGTCGCTCACCACGCGCTTCGTCGCCTTCTTAGCGGCATAGGCCTTGGCGGCGGGCGAAAGCGTGGGCGGCTTGGGAGCTGCCTTTGCCTTGGGCTTAGCCTTGGGTGCTGGTGCTGCTTCGGCGTCCTTGGCCTTGTTCTTCGCTCCAGCGGGACGACCGCGAGCCTTCTTGGCCACTGCAGCAGCAGGAGCAGCCTTGGTGTCCTTTGCCTTGGAACCCTTGGTGGCAGGAGCACCATCATCGCTCAAGAAGCTATCAATGTCGTCGCCCTTGTTGAATGTCTTGTGAGGGGACGACCGAGCCAGCATCTCGTAGTTGGTGTCGTCGACACTATCGTCGTCAAAGTTTCTCGAGGCCTTGGTCTTGATCTTGGGCAAGGTGGAGTCGCGTCCATTGTCAGGACGGTTCATGGCGAACAAACTAAGTCGGCCCTTCTCGGTCTCTGACTTGGGCGCGCCGATTCCGCGGACCAGAGAACCAATGTCTCCAATGTGGTTTTCCTCCACCTCGGACTCCTCAGATTCATCGTCAATAACGTACTTGGACTTCTTTGTGGCGGTCGCAGCCCTCTGATTCCTGCCGTTGGCGGCGGGCTTTGCAGGCTTCGGTTCAGGGGACGCGCTCATTTCGGCCGCACTCTGGAAGTCGTCGTCATCTTCGTCAGATTCATCCTCAATGACGTATTTCTTCGTTGCAGCAGCGCGCTTGCTTTTGGGTGCAGGCTCAACCGATGCGGACTTTGATGCGGCCTTGTCGCTGGAGGTCCTCTTGCTGCCAAGGTTTTCAAAGTCGTCATCGTCGTCGCTGAGCAACTCTTCCACTTTGGGCGAAGGCTCCTTGACTGCAGACTTCTTGGGCGCAGGCTTCTTGGCCGCTGCGGACTTCTGGCTCTGCGAAGAGTTATCGTCCTCGACCGCCGACTCCGCTGGGGCAGAGGTGCTCTTGCCAAGGCTGGCAAAATCTTCGTCGTCGTCATCAGTGTCGCTTAGCTGGTAGACGGGCTTCTTCTTGGTGGCAGCGGCTCTGGGGCGGGTTGGTTCAGCTGCGGGCTTGGCTGCGTTCTTTCTGCCACCAAGAGCAGCAAAGTCATTGTCCGAGAATGCGTCCGAATCGGCATCCTCCTTCTTTGGCTTCGTCTTGTCCTTCTCGAACATGGCGGCGAACCTGTCAGCAGCCTTCTCGGTGACCTTGGCGGCAGCCTTGGCTTTAGGTCCAGGACGCTTCTTCTCCCCGGGTGCGTAGTCATCGTCCTCCTTCTTCGTCTTCCGACCCTTACCAGCACCAATCTTCTTCGACACACGCCTACCAAGTCTCCGAATGTTGGTCTGGATTTCAGCGTCCATGGCCATCTGGGTCTCCCACTCGGCCACGAACTCGTCGAGATCCTTTGACCAGAGGTCCTTCTCGCTGAGAGCAAGCAGTGCATCGTGCTCGGCCTTCTTGTTCTCAATTTGCTTCTGAAGTCTTTCAAGACGTTCATAAGTCAAGTTCCAAATGGGCATCTAGAGATGATTGTTAGTGACAAGATTTGGCGATTGAGGTCAGGGAATACTAACAGAAAGCAAGTAGTCGTAGCCGTTCGTCTGCTCGTCGGTCTCCTCTTCTTCACCGTCGTCATTGCCCTCCATGTCTTCGTCGGTGGACTTCTTCTTGACATTCTTGTCCTTGTTTCTGGGGAAAGGTTCGTACTTGCGCTTGGCGAGCTCCTCAACAAGCACCTGCTTCTTCTTCTTCGCAACGACGAGCTTGCCGTCGATGATTTCCCTGATGAAGCGGGCTTGCTCAGAAAGCTTTCTGAAGTCTGAGTGGTAGACGCCCAGCCAATGCTTCTTGCGCTGGGCATACATGTCGAGACGATAGTGGTAAAACTCCTCCAAGATGTCTTCCACCTTTTCGTACTTGCGAATCTGACCGTTGGTATCAAAGGCGACCAAATTGGAGGTTGCAACCTGCTTGGAGAGCTTGAAACGCTCCATGAGGCCGTCCTTCATAACGTCCTTGACTTGCTTGTCATCCATTTGGATAACAAAGTGGACGTTCTTGTGGTCGTTGAATTCCTTGTAGTCCTTGATCCAAACAGGGCCTTTAGTACCGCTGATGACTTCTTCGAGCTTGGCCTTGAAATCGTCTGTCCACATGCGGATAGGAAGCTCAGTGACGATGACCTCGCCAGTCTTCTCATCAAGCTCACAGATACCATTGAACTTGTAGCGGTCTTTCTCGGCCTGCTCAGGGGTGCCCTTCCAGCCACGGAACCACGGCATCATGGTCTGGAACACACCATCCTCGCCATCCTCACCATCGAGGCGACCCATGCGTCTTTTCAAATTGTTGACAATGTCAATCGGATGGTAATTGGGGATGGAAGTACTCCAACCCGTACCGATACCGTCAGCACCGTTGCAGAGAATCATGGGAATGATTGGCGCGTAGACCTTGGGCTCGATCCTCTTTCCGTCTTCGTACTGGGAGTCCAGGTTGGGCTCGTCGAGGGGAGAGAATATCTTCCTTGCAAATGGCGACAGTCTCGTGTGAATGTAACGAGGGCTGGCAGCATCTGAACCACCGGCAAGTCGAGAACCGAAATTTCCGGAGGGCTCCAAGCAGTTGATGTTGTTTGACCCTACAAAGGTCTGCGCGAGACCGATGATGGTCTGCTGAAGAGATACTTCGCCGTGGTGGTAGGACGTCTGCTCAGAAATGTAACCAGCCAATTCAACGACCTTCTGATCTTTGACCAAGTTTCTCTTGAAACAAGCGTACATGACTTTACGTTGACCGGGCTTCAATCCATCCAGAACAGAGGGAATGGAACGCATGTTATCAGCCATGGAGAAGAGGATGAGTTCCTTATTGACGAAGTCGGTGTACGAGATGGTTTTGGTAGACTGGTCGAGGAAAGTACCGGGAACAAAGCTACCGAGCCACTCCTTTCTGGCGTCCGCCTTCTTCTTGGAGAAGGCAAGGTCGAAAAGGTCGGCCTCCTCAGTCTTCATCGTGTCGAACTCCTTCAAATGATCATCAAGGTTGGTAAAGTAGACTTGGGCGTCTTCGTTTGAACTGGTACCCAGACCCTTGAAGTACTTGTAGTGCCACCTGGAAAGATCATTTCTGTTGGTATCCTTCCACTCCTCGTACTGAGGTTGGGTGAAGAATGACTTGAGGCGTTGCGGTTTCTTCGGGTTAGGTCCCTGCCAGACCTTGACGATAGGAGTGATGAACTCCCGGAAGAAGTCGGGAATCTGCAGCAAGGACGGGTACTGAACTTGCAAGAAGTTGATGAGAAGACCCTTGATATGAGAACCGTCGTGATCCTGATCGGCCATGATCATGAGGTGACCGTATCGTAGACTCTTGGTGTCGGTGTATGTCTGCTTGTGCTTGAGACCCATGAACTGCTTGATATTCTGGATTTCGGCGTTCTTCGTAATCTGGTCGATGGATGCATCTCGCACGTTGAGCATCTTACCACGAAGGGGGAAGACTCCGATGCGATCGGGATCCAGGATCGCACGACCGGCGACAGCCAAACTCTTGGCAGAGTCACCTTCCGTGAGAATGAGTGTACATTCATGGCCGTGGCGAGTGCCAGCCAGGTTAGCATCAACTAGTTTCGCGTTGCTGATGCGGGATCGCTTGTTTCCGTCGCTCTTGGCCATCATCTTGTCCGCCTTCTTCTCGGCAAAGTCGATGATGTTCTGGATGGCGTCTGATTTGGCGATCTTCTTTAGGAATTCCTCAGTGAGCGGACACTTGCTACCAAACTGGCTGACCTTGGTGGTCATCTGCTCCTTTGTTTGGGAAGTGAAAGCTGGGTTGTTGACAAGACAGTTCACAAAGATGAAGATGTGATTGCGAATATGGTTCTGCTTGAGGGCATGGCCCTTCTTCTTCTTGTCGAGAGTTTTGAGCAACGAGCCGGTGATTTGGTCGGCAACGTAGTTGACGTGTGTACCACCTGACGTTGTGGCAATGGAGTTGACGAAAGAGACTTGCTGGAAGGAGCCGTCTGACACGGTAAAGGCAATCTCCCACCTGGGGTGAGCATCGGTCTTGTCGACCTCGACAACGACCTTGGGCTCGACGCCCTCCTCTGCGCCACGTTCCTTGGAAATGGCCTTGGCGTACATCTCACAGTAGCCCTTAAAGGCGAGCTTGATGTGGGTGCCATTCAAGTACACCTTGATACCACGAACAGTACCCGCCATGTCGTAGACGCGGCGGTTGATAAGAGCCTCCAGATCGTCATCGATGCCGGTCATGCTGAAGCGCTTGAAGTCAGGCTTGAAGGTGACGCGAACAAAATCGCTAGTCTTGCTGCTGGAAATCTTGGCCTTGCCGCACTTGCTCATGTTGTCGGTCCAGACCTGTTTGTATCTCTTTCCGTTGTTGGAGTCCTGGCACTCAAGAGTGAATTGCTCACTGAAGACGTTACACAGCTTGGCACCGTAACCGTTGCGACCACCGACCGTCTTCTTCTCGTCGTCGTCGTAGTTGGAACCAGTCAAGAGGTGACCGAAGATCATCTCGGGGATGTAGATCTTTTCCTTGCCGTGAATCTCGACCGGGATACCTTTACCGTTGTTCTCGACGGAGATCTCGCCCGCCTCGCGGTCAACGGTAATCTTCATGGTGGTCATGGTAGCATCGCGCTGCTTGTTATCGGCAGCGTTGACGAGAATTTCGTCAAAAATCTTGTACAGACCAGGGACGAATGTGACTTTGCGATACTCCATGAGCTTCGTCTCCTTGTTGAAAACCCACATGGGTTGTTCAGTGGGCTCGACAGATCCAATGTAGGTATCGGGACGCTTGATGATGTGCTCCAGCTGGGTGAGCTTCTGGTAGGTATCGGTGGCATTCTTCTTGGTCTTTGGCGCGGCAGGCTCGTCGTCGTCGATCATCATGCTGTCGTTCTCGATCTCTGAGAGGGGGTTCCCGCTGGACTTCTTCGCAGCAGGCGCTTTCTTAAGCTTCTTGGCGCTAGGCGGGGTGTTGGAGAATGTTGAGGCGCCATCTTCGTCGTCGCTTTCGGGTTTCGCGCGCTTCTTGGGCACGGCTTTCGTCTTCAGCGTAGTCTGCGTCAGCTTCTTTGCTGGCGCCTTCTTGACGGCGGCTGCCTTTGCCTTGGGCTTCTGTGACGGGTCAGTATTGGGTCGCGTAACAATCCGAGGAGCAGTCGGCAGCTGGCTGGGACGCTGTAGAATAGGCATTTTGCCGGGAGGGCAGAGGAGGTGTGGTAGTCAGGAGGTGGCAAGGTACAAGGGAATTTGACCGCTGATGGGGAATTGTAATGTGAAGAGCTCGCGCAAGTAGACGGAGGGCAGTCGTGAAGAATATTTTCGCGACTGTGAATTGGTTTGCGACAAACGAGAGTCCGCCGGTGTGAAGGGCAGGCAGAGCAGGTGCGGCGCACCGCCAGATCTGGGTACAGGCCATGATGTTGAGGCAGGCGCAACGACTGTTCTTTCCCCGGATTGCGATGAGGGGCACGAGGGTGAAAGTGAAGGGGTCCCAGCAGAGACAGGATTACTCTGCAGACAGAAAAAAGGAAGCAAACGTACCGCAGGCGCAAAATCAGACTCCTCTCCCATACTAAACACGGACGCTTCGTCGGACGACATCTTATACAATATGCGCCCCCCGAGGCGCGGGGAGGAACACGAGAAATTTCGGAACGCGGTAGTAGTCGGTACACTTGGTGATGGTGGAAATGGTCGAGGAATCGCTCGGCGAGACAAGGACGAGGAGTGAACGACAAGATTTGATCCGAAACGGCTAGCTGGGCGGACCAGGCGCGCAATTGGCACGAAAGTTGAGGAGAAAAAAGAGAGAGAGGAAGGGAGCGAGTGTGCCAACTCGAGCAGGGTCTTTTTACATTGAAAGGAGGGTATGGTGAAGGGAGTTTGTGTGTTGCGATCTTGTCGGGACTGGATTGGGTGACGGTATGATTTTCCTTGTTGTTGGTAGCAACCCTTTTTGGGATGTTGATGTTTGGCACCTGGGCAAGTAAACAAATTGGGAACCTGGCGGGTGAAGGAAAATGGAGTCGCGACACCTCCTTGCTCCTTCTGACTGGACCGCGTCGGGGCCCTTGACGCCTTTCCCCCTTTGTTTACTGCCTCAGGCCTGCCACTGCCACCTCCCATGGCGTGGCGCCAGAGTGCCGGCGCGAGCGGGGAAACCGCACGTACTCACGTAGTGTACCTTACCTCCCGGCATCTGCCAGCTGCACGCTCTGCCTCTGCCCCGCCGTCCGTCCAATTGAGGCGTCGCGGTGGCACTAAAATTCCGCACAAGACCAGATGAGCGGGAGCAGCCAGCCAGACCCACAACCTTAAGCCCGAGACACAACCCGTCAACTCTCACCACCTTCTTATACCTACCTAAAGTACCTTACGGTGATTAAATATTGATATAGCCTCAACAGCGGGAAGAAACATAATGTCGTCTCTTGCATAAGTTGGTCAACCTCGACATAACTAATCACACCGCCGTATCATCTCCCCACTCTTGCTCCCATTCGTATCTCACAATGGATATTCGTGCACTCCTTGAGGTACTAACACAACCAAACGCCTCTCTGCGCCCTCCCGCTCGCCAAAACACCTAGTACACTAAGTACCCTCAGCCATCAAATAACACGTCTCGTCTTCCCCGTCTCAACCTCGTAAACCCATCCGCTAAGAGCAACACTCTCCGGCACCAACTTGGACGCCTTGATAAACTCAATATCCTTCTTCACAGCCGCATCCAGCTCCGGAAAGGGGAGGAAATCTGGGATACGGCTCGCCGCCTCCGAGGAAGCCTCGGCACTAACAAGCACGTTAGCAACCTAACCAGAAGAAATATGCCACTGACGCGGCGTGAACAACGACGGCAAATTCTCACCCAAGATTCTTCTCGACGAGACCAAACGCATCCTCGTTCTTAAACGTCAGCATGCCGCAACCCGTATGCTTAACAAGCACGATCTCGTGCGTGCCGAGGAGCTGCTGCGAGATGACGATGCTGCGGATCGCGTCCACGGCTGAAGCGCCGGCCTAGAGATTGTTCTTGTTAATCCCACATTGAGCCCCAAGACGACGGACCTAGCAAGGAAAGAAAAGAACTCGATTGGATGCTTCTCTTCTCTGTGAGTCAAGATATTGCTCTTACATTGCGAATGACGTGCGCATCGCCCAGCTCAATACCAAAAGCCCGCGCCGGATCGATCCTGGCATCCATGCACGTCAGGACGAGGTACTTTTTGGCCGGCGGGAGGGCGAGGTGGCCCTTGTCAAAGGTCGATGAGTAGGTTTCCGAGGCGGCCTCGACGTTCTTTTGGATTGCGGACATGGTTGGAAGTGTGAGATGATATTCTGTGGAACTAAGACTTTGCCGCGAATCACAATATGAGAGAGGTGTTGAGGGTTTGTTGTCTTGGTTCTACTCGAGTAGATAAGGTATATAAGTTATGGACAATGACTGTCTCGGGATTGTAAGAGATGGGAGATCCCTGGCTTTACATATTCCCCTCTTCCTCTCTCTTTCTCCTCCAAGCCCGAAATGTAGTCCTCCAAGTGCCGCACCTGTGATGACCACTGAAATCCTGTGGTATCTGAATGTGGGTATATTGCGTGCTTTTCGGCCTTTGTGCACACCGAGACGTTCAACCAACGAGCTTCGCCGTCTACCGCTGCCCGCATCCCAAGAGCAATAGTTCGGTCCCGGCTGGGAAAGGTGAGTGTGCCGCCCGAATGCCCCGATTTGAAGGTGGGGTTTGATCGTGGCACTGATCGGCAGTATTGGTAAGCTAGGTATCACCTCTGTCACCGATCTGGTGCCAAGTCTCTGCCCACGCAACTCTTCTTCAGCGACGCCCTTGGATAAGTTGATGCGCAGTCGTCGAGGTAAGAAAGTGGATGCAAATCCAGAGATGGACAATGTCGGCGTTGCATCATCCCAAAGAGCCGTCACCGAGCCGCTCTGACTGGGCCCCATAAACCTTTATTCGCACACCGGGTCACCTTGCAACAACTGTATCGGGATCTCGAGGAAGTCGGTTATGCGTGCCAGAATCTCATCCGATTCTTTCAAATCCCGTCCTCGTTCGCACGGGAATCAACAGATGACGTGGGTCACCTACGTCTTTGTAATAACTATCTAGAACAGACCATCAAACCCCTCAACGCCGCGGAGTCCCTGAATGAGGAAATTCGCTATGTCGAGAGCTGCTTATAGAAGAAAATCTGGTCCTTGAGCTGTCGTGGAACGGCAGGGCTGATGCCGTAGTTTGGGATTCTGCCAACTTCGACGTATCCAAATTTCCTGCAGACATCCTCTGCCGCGCTGCCCACCTCAGTATCAAGCATCTGTACATCTCTCATTAGCGCTTTCCTGGGGCTGCAGATTTGATGCGCTCTAGTTCCTTACCAGTAGCGTTCGTCCCCTCCGAATAGCCTCACCCTCCAAAGCACTCATCAACATCCTGGCACCACCACGCCGACGGAACTTGGGGCTGATGAGAAGCTTCTCGACGAAGCCGCGGAACGGGCCCGTCTCGGAGTAGGGCATGGAGAGCATTACGACGCCCATGAGCTCGGTTCCCTTGAACTTGGTGCCCGGGTCGGATTCGTCGAGAAGGATCAACATCATGCGGGTGCCTGCAGTCACCTCTGCTATGCGGTCTTTCCACCATCCTAAAAGCTTCTCATGTGACAGAGGGGGCAAGAAGGTCGCGAGGGTCCGATCTGAGCTGATGCAGCCGGCATGTAGTGCTGCTAGGTAGGGGATCAAGTGGGTGTGATCCGCAGGGGAGAAGATGTACGGCGTCCCCGAGCTAGAGGACATCTTGAGGGGGCAGCCTCCTTGCCTTGTGCGTGCACAGGTAGTGTACTCTTCTACCGTCTTGATGAAGTATCCCGTCGTCTACAAGAAATACGATAGCGGCCGTGACTTGGACCAGATGCCTCAGAAACTGCGCGGCGCAGCCAGACCAGAGCAGAACAAAGTAAGAGCTAGTCGAGATCGACAATGCGGGAACAGCGCAAGTTTGTCCTCTGGCCCTGCCGTGCTACTGAGGTCTAGATGGTGAGTAGATGCACGTAGTTGAGACCTGTCACGAAGGATCCTTAAATTCAGTTAGTTAAGGTAATTTGATGCTTGTCTCTTGTTGGCGCAGCGAGGTCGCGTGTCTTTCCTAATACTGGGTGAGGGGAAATTTGTCAAAAAAGCTCACCTCAGCTTTAAGAAACTCTGCACGAGACGTGAGCGAGCGTGAGACGGTCAGGTCGCGTAAGGGGGTTGTCCGTATGAGTCGATGAGTCAATTGATATGGTCAAGACTCGCAAAAGTGTCAGGAGACGGGAGACAAGTGGAGATATGAGACCAAAAGATATGTTGAGGATATCAGGACAACGGGAAGGAATTCGTGACAAGAGTCAACTCGTGCAGGGAGGTTCTTTTTTTCGATGGCTCCTGCCAGTTCAATTGGGTCCAGCCCAGGTGTCTTTAAGGTGGGATTAGCGCCTTGGTGGTCCAAGCCCACAGGTAATGGAAGCCGCTACGAGGGAATTCCCGGCGCAAGGGGCCGTAGAGAAGCCGGCAGACAAACAGCACTCCGCATAGAATGGAAGTATGCGATAGATTGTGACATATCAGACAAGCAAGCACCTACCGCAATTCACATCTGCAGCACCAATTTACAATGAAAGCGGTTTCCTCGGGCCTACGGATACATGCCTGAACGGCCGTTGGCAGCCGCAACAACTTCCAGGTTTCTAGGCTTCCATTGCTTCCACATATGTTCGCTTCCATGCCGTGTCTCATTTATCAGACGTCCAACATGCCTATCCGGCCCGCTTCTTGAGCCGGACCTGGCCCTACGATGCAGTTTGTCTCCGGGAACGCAGGGCACGTGTCCGAGTCGGAGTGCTTAGCCCAGCTGCCATCCGACCCCTGGATGATCTGTCTTGGAAGTGGAGCAAACAAGCTTAAAGCTGATGTTGAAGAAAAGATGCCAATCCCATCTGCATGCAGGATGTGTTGTAGTATTGTAGGGTTTACTATAGTTGTTTAGCAGCAGCATGGTCAATTCGTCGTTAACCTCTCCTACCTTATTGACTTGAGCTCTCAAGATACCTTAAGGTAGGTAAGACGAGTACACTTGTCTTTTCGTTTAACCCTGTTTGCCCCGTACCCCGTATTCGCTCTACACTGCCCCTCCAGCGTCAGTATTTCCATGGGTCAAACTTGCTTTCATTGCATTGAGCATTCTATTCAGCTTTCGGACGGACAAATCACAGCTGCCCACCCGTGCCACCGAAACCCTTGAAACCCAATTCCCTCCACGACATGAGCCTTTGATAGGCTGCCACAACTCTGTGTACCTTGCTGTCAAGTACCCCATTGCCCTTACGCAGGTAGGAAAAGAGACTCCCGTCTTATTCAAGGTACCTACGCAGGAAGGTAAGGAGTTGCAGGTCCATAGGTGCAAGCATCAAAGTCCACCCACTCACGGGAGTTCGGACACACGGACCATCCGCTGGTGTCGTCTCACCTTCAGCTCCCTTCACCGCATCTACCTGGACCCAGAGGCCCTGAGGTGCATGGTCCCCATCTACAAAGTACCGGGGGACAATAGGTACTACCCATGGTATCCGTAGCTATCTCAGCTTGCAGTTGGCTACCTCCCCAACTCTCTTCGCACTCACATGCACCTACCCCTCTGACGTCGCTCTCTAGACCCTGTTTCATCGCCGCCTTTACCTAACACCAACTCCGAGTTCCCCTCCTCCTCCAAAGCTTCCTTCAACGACACGCACCTACCTTGGTCCGCGATTCTCACAACTCCCACATTCTCTTTTTCAATTCTCACCACTACCTTCTTACTCTCCTATTTCGGCCTCATTGTTACTCAGAAGCAGCTCCCTGCCGCCATGGATCACATCTTCCGCAAGGTGGAGCGGGGCATCGACGCCCTTTTTGGGGATGAGCGACACGCCCATACTCACTCAGGCCACGAGTGCCATGAGCACCACCCCGCTGGTCATGCCGAGAACAGATTCCAGTCTTTTGCGCCTCAAACCACTGGTAATGCCAAGTGGTACGTCGACGGATGTTCATACTTCTGGGCCGTTTCCGAAGCTATCGAACGTAAGCTTGCACCACTATCGTACCAATTCCTAAGCAATCAATCATCTTTCTCTGACCATGTGAGCTGCAGAGGCCCGCGAGAGCATTTACATCTTGGATTGGTGGCTGAGCCCAGAGCTGTACCTGCGCCGCCCTCCCTCTCAGAATGAGCGTTACCGCATCGACAACCTGCTCAAGGCTGCTGCCGAGAGGGGTGTCAAAATTAACATCATCGTCTACAAGGAGGTTGAAGCCGCCTTGACCCGTGAGTGACCCCGGCCCTGAGCAGTCGTCTGAACACCGAACTAACGACCAATGTCAACTAGTCAAGTCATCCGTAAGTCAACATCAGTTATATCAAATATATCGACAATGTGCACCCTTAGAACTCGAGTCATGCTGACATTCTCATCAAGCACACAAGGACCTACCTGGAAAGCCTTCATCCCAACATTGGCGTGTTTCGACACCCTGACCATGTGCCCACCGGATACGACTTCCAGGCTGAGCTCAAGCAGAACTTCGCCAACATGAACGTCAACACCTTCACCCTGTCCAAGGCTTCCGGTGATGCCATCAAGGCCATCTACGGTACCGCTACCGACGGAGTCACCCTATTCTGGGCTCACCACGAGAAGCTCTGCCTGATTGACGGCAAAATTGCCTTCATGGGAGGTCTCGATATGTGTAAGTCGTGATGCCAAGCACGCACGACATTCGCTAACAGTATCATAGGCTTCGGCAGATGGGACACCAACAGTAAGTCGAGATCATCTCTCAGGTCCCCGAGAGCCGTCTCTAACAGAAATAGGCCACCCCATTGCGGACGCCCACCCTGGCAACCTGGATGCCGTCATCTTCCCCGGCCAAGACTACAACAACGCCCGCGTATACGACTTTGCTGACGTGGACAACTGGGAGCAAAATAAGCGTAAGCCAGTACTACAATATTGTCTGCTCCTGTCTGTGCTAACATTTCACCAGTCGATCGCACCAAGAGCTCTCGTATGGGCTGGTCCGATGTCAGTCTCAGCTTGAGCGGCCCCATCGTGGCAAACCTGGCAGACCACTTCGTTGATAGATGGTTCGTAGCAGGAACTAGTGGTCCCGACGGTTCTAGAGTTGAATATTGACAATGAGTAGGAACTTCATCTATGGCGAGAAGTATGGCAAGAAGAACCCTGGAAAGTACCAGGCCCTCGGAGGAGGTGCCGCCAACGCGGATGCTGGCAGAATCGCCGAGAACGAGACGGAAAGCGGCGGTTTCTTCGGCGGTGGTGGCCATACCAGCCATCTCTTTGGCGATCTTTCTGACCGTATCAACCGAGGCATCAGTCGCATGGCGGTCAGTGACGACAACCAGAATGACGGTCCCCGTAGGATCGACCGTGGTGACCGTGCTGCCAACATTCAGCTCACCCGAAGGTTAGTAATTAAGGGCCTCATCCCATCAGTCAAATTACTGACGGACTATCACAGCTGCACGGAGTGGTCAGCTGGCCACCCAACCGAGCAC
Source organism: Colletotrichum fioriniae (assembly GCF_027942845.1). Lineage (NCBI taxonomy): Eukaryota > Fungi > Ascomycota > Sordariomycetes > Glomerellales > Glomerellaceae > Colletotrichum > Colletotrichum fioriniae. Next base: position 258,448 of record NW_027076844.1, on the reverse strand, counting down.
TCCATTGCGAATGCTTACATGCATGCCATCACCAACGCCCAGCACTACGTCTACATGGAGAACCAGGTAAATCTCCCTACCCCCTTTTCCTCAACTTCATCCACGAGGCACTCTAACATACCGTTCAGTTCTTCATCACGGCCACCAGCAAGGAGCAGCACCCCGTCACCAACAAGATCGGCCGTGCCATTGTCGACCGCATCATCCGCGCCCACCAAAACGGGGAAGACTTCAAGGTCGTCGTCGCCATGCCCGCTGTCCCCGCCTTCGCCGGCGACCTCAAGGCCGACGACGCCCTCGGCACCCGCGCCATCATGGAGTTCCAATATAACTCTATCTCCCGCGGCGGACACTCCATCATCGAGACTCTCCGCTCCGAGGGCGGCATTGACGACCCGGGCCGCTACATCCGCTTCTACAACCTCCGCAACTACGACCGCATCAACATCTCCTCCACCATGGCCGACGCAGAGGGCCGCTCCGGCGTCCGCTACGAAGACGCCCGCCGCGAGCACGACGACAACGTCGGCGCCGGCTACGGCGAGCAGGGTCAGGGTTACGGCACCCGCGGCGACTCCCAGTACGAGCGCTATCAGGAGGCCGCGTCCCGCGTCTCGGACCAAACCTGGGACACCGTCTCGGCGTGCTACATGGACAACGGCCGCGATCTGCACTCGGTCCCCTGGCACGGCGAGCCCGAGGCCGAGCTCGACGCCTTCGTCAGCGAGGAGCTCTACATCCACTCCAAGCTCCTCATTGCCGACGACAACCTCGTCATCTGCGGCTCCGCCAACCTCAACGACCGCTCCCAGCTCGGCACCCACGACTCGGAGATCGCCGTCGTCATCGAGGATCCCACCCCCATTGAGTCCGAGATGGCGGGACGCCCGTACACCGCCTCCAAGTTCGCCACCTCCCTCCGCCGCCAAATCTTCCGCAAGCACCTCGGCCTCCTGCCCGACCAACCCTGCGACCGACCCAACGACAACTGGACCTCCATTGAGCGCGGACCCAACGCCTACGACTGGGACTCCCCCGCCGACCGCCTCGTCCGCGACCCCATGTCCCGCGAGTTCTGGGATCTCTGGGAGGGCACCGCCCGCACGAACACGGAAGTCTTCACAAAAGTCTTCCACAACGTCCCCAACGACCGCGTCCGCACCTGGAAGGACTATGACGAGTTCTTCTCCAAGTACTTTATTATTCCCGGCGCCAAGAAGGAGGACGACAAGCAGAAGGAAGAGGAGGCCAACCGCGGCAAGGTCGAGTATGGCCACGTCGTGCGCGAGGAGTTCCCGGGAGGCGTGCGCGAGGTCAAGGACTGGCTGAACCGTGTGCGCGGCAACATTGTCGAGATGCCACTTGACTTCCTCGTCGACGTGGACGATATCGCAAAGGAGGGTCTGTCTCTCAATAGCTTCACTGATGAGATTTACACGTAAACAGACGGATAGTGAATCCGTTCTGTGGCTCTCCGTTCATAAACAGAAACACAAAAAAAGAAAATAGCAGAAAAAGAAAAGAACACAACATCTGGGATTGTGTTACCGAAACAAACGACAACGTGTATGGGTGGAAAGCTTTGGAATTTAGAGCTGGGAGGAAACAATTGAACTCTGTTCTGGGTGGTATTCAAAGCAGCCTCCTTTTGGTCCCCAATCTCGCGTATGACAAACAATGAAACGGCTGCTTCTCTTTAGACTGCTATCAATTCCCGTATTTCCCGTATTTCCCGGATATCGTACCTCCTCATGATCGCGAGCCAAAGTGAAACCCTATAGTCCGGCCCCATCAAGTCATGCATGCAACACTGTCATTACAACACAAGTCAACTGCAGCGACCGAGGCCCGAAGACTACGCGCATACCAAAGCCGAGGGGTCCTCACAACTAAACATATCAAATAAACAATGCATAATCTGTCAAAGTGGCAACGTAAGGTAGACGCGAAAGGCGTTGTATTCCCCTTCCTCCTTCTCCACCACCGCCAACCCTATCAAACATAAAGGAGGATTTATTATACAGACCTCTAGGCCTTGTCGGCCATATCCCACACCAAAGAGAGACGAAGAGACACGCAGCGGGAAAACAAGAAAAAAAGTAATAAGAAAAAAGAGTCCCCGTCAACTCCGTGAGTATTCACCTCAATGCTTTGGGTTTTTAATACGTCATTCTGCTTTCCTTTCGTTGAAAGCAAAAAAAAAGTCAAGCACAACCCACACACTTTTGACGTCAATGTTCCCCAAATCGTCGTAGCCTCATTCATGGCCTTCCCATTAGTCCAACTTGCCAAGATCATGCTGTGCAGGGCACCGCTGCTCCTCTAGCCTCTTCCATTCATGTTCGAGCAAGCTCGACTTCTAGTCCACCTTGCCGTTGCCGTTGGGGCCCAGGAGACCCTCCTTCATCAACTCCTTGTTGCCCCATGATTCTTCCAGGCGGAAGTGGCCGCCACGGCCCTTGCGGGTGCGGCTGCGGAACCATGAGAAGGCTCCAAAGGCCAGGCCAAGAATGCAGCCCATGGTAAGATAGGGGTGCTCGACAAAGGTGACACGGATGTCGAAGAAGATCTTCTCGAAGCTCGAGATGGTGAGCTTGGGCTTGATCTTAGGCGGCGAAGAGACGACCTTGTTAATGGTCTCCAAAATCGACGTCCGAGACAAGAGGATATTGTTGCCAGTAATAGTAGTATCCCAGTAGCGGCGGTTCTAAGGATCAAGTCAGTCAGGCTGCTCCTACGTATGTGTACGTCGGTTGTACTTACATCCTCGTCATTAATAATGACACGGTCTCCGTCCTTGGTATCGATGCCATAGGTGGTGCGGATCCATCTCTGCCAGAAAACACTATCAACCCAGGCAAAGCCAACCTGCTTGCGGTCCGACTTGTCCATGTTGATGCGGATGGCCTTGGCCGCCCGCAACGCACGCCCGTCGCCACGATCATCGGCCTCATCGATTCTGAGTTGCTTGGCATCTCGAAGCTCTTGCCTTTCGTGCTGGAAGAGAAGGATCTGCTTATCCATCCACTCGTTGGCAGCACTCTTCAACTCGCGCTTGGCTCTGAGGAAGCCTTCCTGGTCTTCTCTGTTGACAATTCCAAGGACAACAACCTTGCCATCCATGATCTCGCGAGCATTGGAAGCAGTCATCTCGGGAACAATCGGAAGCCAGACTGACTTCATCCAGTTCAAGACTTGGTGAATATCACGCATCTCCTTGGGTGTTAGCGGCTGGTAGTATGTGGGGCGGCCCTCTCTGGAAACGAGCAAGCGAGGCCAGGTCGTGATCTTGTAACGGGCGAAGAGGACGGGGTCCTTGGTCTTCACAAGCTTTGCCTTGCCAATCAGGCTGAGAGGGATACGCTCAAGAGCCATGAAGTCCTCAGAGGTAGTGGCATGGTCGTAGAAGTAGATGAAGATGACCTCTTCCTTCTCCTCGAGGACTGCGAGGGACTCGGCATCTACATCCAGTACTCCCTCGCTAATGTCGATGGCCTTGTTGGCGTAGTGGACAAAGTCGCCGAGGCCTCTCAGACCATCGTACTCGACACGCTCGCCACCCTTGAAGAAGAGGATAGTGGGGTAGCCGCGGAGACGGACGTCCTTGCAAAGTCTGGTCTCCACGTCGCAGTTGACCTCTCCGATATTCAGACGACCCTTCATCTCCTTGGCCAGTTGCTGCCAGTTAGGTGCCATGGCCTGGCAGTGATGGCACCAGGGTGCGTAAAACTTAACAAACCAGGGGTCCTGGGTCATGGTGACCAAGGTCTGGAATCTCTCGGCACTCAGAGGCACAGAGGCACCTTCCTTGTTAGGTGTGACTGTAGGTTTCTTGACGACGGCCTTGGTAGGAGCAGCGACAGCCTTCTCAGCGGTGGTGCTGGGCTTTGCATCTGCCTTGACGTCGGCCTTTGCGTCAGTCTTTGTCTCAGTCTTCGCGTCGCCCTTGGCATCGCCCTTAGTATCAGCCTTCGCATCGGTCTTGCCTGCAGGCTTATCGTCTTCCTTCGCGGGAGGAGCCTTCGGAGGAGCCTTGGTCTCTTCCTTGGGCGGTGTCTTCTCGTCGGCCTTTGCGGGAGCCTTGCTATCAGTCTTGGCGTCGGCCTTGTCGTCCACAGGCTTCTTCGAGTCGTCGGCCTTTCCAGGGGCCTTTTCGGGGGAGGTCTTGTCGCCAGGCTCCGGATACTCGAGGCTGCGGGGCCTGGTTCCGGGCTTGGCCGCCTCGAGGTACTTCTCGATAATGGGGCTGATCTGGTCAATGTCCTTGACACCCTTGATCAACTCGGCCAGCTCGCCATTCTTGTAGAGGATGGTGCTAGGGTATGACGCGACGTTGTGGGAAGCGCAAAGATCAAAGTAGGCCACGCAGTTAATCGTGGCGAAGCGGAAATCGTAGAGCTCGGTAAAGGTCTTGTCCTCCTTGGACTCGGGCTTCGAGGTGTAGTACCACTCGTAGAGGGTCTGGTATATCGGCGCATAGTCTATGCAATGCGGGCAGTAAGGGCTGTTCCATCGTCAGCACGTTGCGCAAAGGGCGGGTAAGCGATAGCATGATTGTATACCTGTAGTGCTTGATAAGCATGAATTGCGAGGCCTTGACCTCCTTATCAAAGGTATCCGGCGTCAACTCGAGTATTGGCGGCACTTTCATGGAGTTGAAGTAGGTGTTCTCCCGGTCATCCTTGTCTGCCTCTGCTGCTTGAACCCCGGAGAGAAGGGTCGAGCCCAGGAACAGGAACAAAGGTGATAACCTCATTGCGGCGATGAGGGTGCACCGCGTGAGTGCGATGACTTTGTACCGAAAGATGAATAGCAAAGTCTGTCAGATGATGCCAATAACGACGGCTGAGCAGACGCAATCAATCGAGAGGGCGCGGCAAAGCGCGGTTGTGTCGTCAATTCGCTATGGGAAGGTGCAGCGTCAGATGGGTGTGGATCGGATCGGAAGTCGCGATTGATGTGGTTCGAGGGGTTTGCAAAGGGTTTAGATAAAACCTTTTAGATCGCCGAAGACATGGAGGGTAGAAAAGTCGAGAAAGAAGCTAATGTTCCTTTCGTCGTCTGGGTCAAAGCCCCCCGAAAATCGTCCAGCGGCGTCGAAATGAAGGAGAAAAAAGGGTGGTGGTAGGTTAGAGTGGTGGTTGCTTCTGGCAAAGGGGGAAGCCAAGCAAAGGGACCAGCGAAAGCGAGCGACAGGACTGGCAGGTCAGGAGAAAGACCGTGTGTCAAGATTCTGTAGCGCGGTCCAGGTTCTCTGGCTGGTTCTGGTTCTGGTCCTGGTCCTTGGTCCTTGGTGCCAGCCGTTGCGCAGCCAAACACGGGAAAGATATCACTGCCTTAGATTTAGGGCAACAACGGACGCTTTGTGCGTGTTCTGGGTAAGGCCACCGTCTCCAGTCAATCTCCAGCTGGCTGTCCACTCTTGGTGTTCCCTGGCACCCTGGCAAAGCCTGGCAGGCGGGAAGCGGAGAGTGTGGGAGAACTGCGGGAACTTGTGGTGCCAGCTGCCTGCCTGCTAAATCTGCCCCCACTAAACATTGGTTCATTTCGCCATTCAAAAGTTGGGCAAAGTTCAATCTTGCATCTTGGGGCGGCAGCGAGGTGGATCTGGATTGCGATAAGAATAGAATGCTGCTTATCCATCTCGGATCGCCACTTCAAAATCTCACCACGCGTGCCATGCACCACGCACTGCCATGCAACAAACTCGAAAGCTATGGAGAACCGTTCCAATGGCACGTGCGGATCGTCATCGCATCCCACGAGGGGGAGTAAACCCAAAGCTCGGGGCTTCTCAAACCCACGAAAGGACCCTGAACGCCATGGTACTTATATGCTCGATTCTTGTTGCAATGATTTTTGGACCTCCTTTTTCATTTTGCTCTAGCTGAATCAACAATTAATCCACATCGTCACTGGTGCTGCTCGAAATTCCGCTGGAGCTGATATCATCAACAATGCCCATGTATCTAGGTCCCAACAATAAGTCCTCGAGATTTCGTTCTCGAATCTCTTCCAATATGTTCTTGAAAGCTAACCACTCGTCGAATGTCGGTACCGTCTCGCCCGGCTGTCTAGAGTCTTCCTTGCCATAAAGCCTGGCAGTCATGATCTTCATTGGAGTATCACCAGCCGCGTTTGCTTGATCAGGGTTCAACCCGCGGATGCCAGCATCGCTCAAGATGTCAATGAGCTCCTGGTTGGCACTTTGGGCCGCGAAGTGAAGCACCCCGGATCCGTTCTTATCAACGGCATCGAGCCTGGCGCCGTGCTGGATCAGGAGCTCCAACAAGGCTGCATTCCGCCACAGAATCGTGTCGTGAATAGGTGTTCTGCCTTCGAACCCCCTCTGTTTGGACGGTACGCTGAGGTCCATGCCGGCGTTGCAGAGCAGGTCGAGAGATCGATCCCAGTAGGCTCTTCTCGGATCCCAACGGGCGACATTACTTGTACGACGAGCCCTGTACGAGAGCGGGCATACCCAATTTGTGTCGGTTTCAACCACCAAAGCACTTCCTCTCTGCAGTAGTAAGTCTACAACATCAGGGTTGTCGAATGCGAACATGATTGCGGTCTCTCCTCTGGACCCACGGTAGTTGTCGATCTGGGCATTAATGTTTGCACCAGCGTCGAGCAGAGCTTTAGTCATCCTCACCGAACCAGGAGATTCATATCGCGCTGCATAATGCAGAGGTGTCCACCCGCTCCTGGTGGTCGTCTCAATGCAGGCACCGCGATACAGTAGTATATCGAACGAAGCGTAATCGGCCAGGTAGATTGCCCAGTGCAGCGGACACCATCCGTAGCTATCCAAGCTGTCAATGTCAGACCGAGCGAGTGTAATTGCGTCTGACAAATATGTCGGGACGGTCCCGAGCATCGCATCGTGAATCAAGGATGATGTTTCGACCTCTTGAGAAAACGTCAGTTGCTCGAGCATTCGACGATGCTCGGGCTTGAGAGACTGTATCCGGCTTTGCTTCGCGGCATGATAGAGTATACGAGAACGGCTGGCAGCGGTCCTGAGACGGGTCAACCTGGAACCATCAACCGAGTATTACGGTACCGGATCAAGTTAGCTTACCAACGAGTAACATTCTCGGTATGCAACGGCCATCCTTGCTCGACCAGAAATTCCGAAAGCGTCAAGTTGACGTCGCGTAGCGATATCTGACAAAGTTATAATAAGGTTAAGGAAATTGCACGATCTACATATAGTGAGAATCACAGACGTACCATCAGAAGAGAGTTCCCATCCTCATCTACATCTGTCGGCAGTACCGTTGAGTTGATGATTCCCCGTTTTATCCATTCGAGGTCGAAGTTATACACAATCGATATCATTTGTTCACGTGGAACTAGTCGTGGAACGCGGAGGTGAATCGAAGAGCCGATTCCGGTCAGACTGTCCCGCGAAGCAGCGACAAAGAGGGCACGCAAGAGGAGCCATTGGGGAAAGATGTATATCATCCGTGTCGAATCTGGTGCTCCAGCACACGCCTCAAGGTCGCACTTTCTGGGCCCTAGCAGTGACTTTCTGTTGGATTCGAGGAAGAGGGTCCCCAATATCGAGCGTAACCATGTCGGTGTCTGGAGCCTAGAGTGGCGATGGCATTGACATTTGCAATATGATGTGCATTTTTGGTCGGCTGGCTTCTGGAATGACAGAGATGGGCTGCCTCCGGTCTTCATGTAGCACGGGCTGTTGCTAGTCACAGTGGAAATCTGGTCTCTACCTTGCAGCGCCTTTGGTTGCAGGGTCTTGCCACACATCTGGCTGAGAGATGCCTTGATATCGTCTAAGTCGGCTTGACTCATGAGTTGCATCTGTCGATGTACCCTGCCCTCCTCTTCCAAAACCTGGAAAGAGGTCTCAACGAGCTGGCGGATTTCGAATATAGCCTTGGCGTGATGAGAACTATTCCGAGGTCAGCGACTCGCTGAATAGTGCTCGCCTTTGACAGTCAGCTTACACTTACCTCTGTAATGAGATGAGAGCGCCAAAACAAAGGTTCAAAGAGCCTTTGGTTTTGCTTGCCTTGCTCTTCAGCTTGGCAATATTGCTTCTCTCCCGAATCCACCTCGACATTGAGATGCGAAGTTGCCCGCTCATTTCATCGCTGGACTTAGTCCCTGTGAGACGATGGCACAGAGCTAGAAGCTCCTCTTGTATGCTCTCTAGATCATGTTTCAGAGCCAATGTCGGAGCTACGTTCAACGTCGGAAGAGCAACATCTCCCTTCTCCAGTTCCTGAAGCGGACTCTTGACCTGCTCGATAACGTCCTGGAGAGAAGTGAGTTCGTCAATGAGCTCGCAAAAGTCCGTCGGAGCATGGCGAAGAGAGAGGAGTATTTTCACTCCTTTCCCAACCGCCGCCGATGCTTGTATCAAAGCGACGATGCTTGCGGCGGTGGAAAGAGGATCCATATTGAGTTGACCACTGGAGGGGATGAAAGAGGAAGCATGTATGCACCGCCAAACTTGAAGTAGGGCGTGAGTGGGAAGGATGCCAAGCCTGTTCAGCCTGCCCGCATATCAGCTGGAATATTTCGACGAACCATCTTCTCTGAAAAGGTGAAGCCGGCCCAAATGGGATCAATACGGCGGAGGCAGTGTAGGTGCTTGCAGGCAAAAGCTCAACCTATCACATCACGGGTCAGCAAGCCCGAGGCCAGGAGAGAGGCCATGCTTGAGAGATTGCTTGAGCCGTTTTCTCAATTTATTTGTGAGTAAAACATATCTGGTAAAAAATCTTGTGGCATTCAGATGAGAGAAGAACCGATTTGGCGTCGTACTTCCAAGGTGAAAGAATATAGCAAACGCACTCCAAAAGCGGCGCGATCACTGCCCTGCTGCGCTGACTTCGTTTATGACTGCCACAGGGACAAAGCGTAGCTTTGGAATTTGCCACAATCATACCTGGATAGCTATTCTTAATTCTACACCACCAAGATATGTCACTCAATTGTTTGACTGGAAATGCAGTCCAAGAAGTTTTGGCTTGGTTCGTGGTTCTTTTGGTACAGAAGTAACCGCAGAGACCTAGCACGCGGCGGTTATGTGCCTAAACGGATCTAAGCCGGAGCCACCTGCCTATAGCAACAATTTGGCACCTCGCTGCTTCTATCCGCCCACCTCAGAACATCTCAACCATTGATCCATCTCAAGCGATTTACTTACCTACCAGCTCGCCTAAAACAAAATCTCTTCCACGTGGACATGCCGCACACGATCACGTATTAATACCATTTTCCGCCATGGAGCGAGCATCTAAACGGCAGCGACGTGTCGAAGACTTGGAAGGACCGGCGCCAACAGCTCAGTCAGACCATGTTGAATCCTTGAACCGGCCTATAAGCCCTCCCATGAAAAGAAAACAGCCAGGAATACGTCTCAAGTCGCCGTTCCAGCTGACGACCATCCGAGATCTCCCCGAGGCTGCCAACCGTGACTGCGTCGGCCTCGCGGACATTCTGGGCGATCCCATGATCGCAGAGTGTTGGGAGTTCAACTTTTTGCACGACATACACTTTCTCATGAGCCACTTTGACGAGGACACCAAGAACCTAGTCAAGGTTCACGTCATTCACGGTTTCTGGAAGAGAGAAGACCCAAATCGTATAGCCCTTCAGGTCAGCCGACGATGACCAGGACAAGCCACTGGACGGACCTGAACGCTGACATTGAACAGGAAGAGGCAGAAGCGTATCCCAATGTTGAGCTGCATGGGGCTTTCATGCCGGAGATGTTTGGCACTCACCACACGAAGATGATGGTATTGACCCGGCATGACGACTCAGCCCAAGTGATCATACATACGGCCAACATGATCGCCAAGGACTGGACGAATATGACCAATGCCGTCTGGAGATCACCTATCCTGCCACTCCTTCCGAAAAAGGCCGTTGACGAGGACGACTCAGCGGACACTCATCAGTTCGGGACAGGGGAAAGATTCAAATACGATCTGCTCAGCTACCTCAGAGCGTACAACACACGGAGACCAATCCTTATAGACTTGGTTGACAAGTTGCGCGAGTACGACTTTTCGAGTGTGCGTGCAACACTCATTGCCAGCGTTCCCGGCCGTCACCCGATTCACGACACTTCACAGACAACCTGGGGATGGCCAGCGCTCAAAAGAGCACTACGCAATGTTCCGGTCCAAGAAGGGAAGTCTGAAATTGCGATTCAGATATCATCCATTGCTACTTTGGGGGCTACTGACAGCTGGCTCCAGAGGTGCCTCTTCGACTCCCTAGCCGTATCTAAAAACAAATCCCTTACGACACCCAGGTCAACGTTTAAGGTCGTCTTTCCTACCGCGGACGAGATTAGGCAAAGCTTGGACGGCTATGCTTCAGGAGCATCAATCCACACCAAGATCCAGTCACAGCAACAGGCGAAGCAATTGACATACCTCCGGCCCATCTTCTGTCACTGGGCAAACGATTCGCCTCATGGCAAAGGTAGGGTGACAGGTCTCAGCATATCCATCCACACACAACTAACATATCATAGTGTTGAGCGATGATTCAGTTATAAAACAAGCCGGCAGACAACGGGCAGCACCTCACATCAAGACATACATTCGCTACGGTGAAAAGTCGATAGATTGGGCCCTGGTCACATCTGCCAACATTTCCAAACAAGCGTGGGGCGAAGCGGCAAGTGCATCGCAGGAAGTCAGGATCGCCTCGTGGGAAGTCGGAGTGCTTGTATGGCCTTCGCTTATCGCAGACAAAGCGACCATGGTGGGGACATTCGAAACAGACATGCCGCCAAACGATGCGGGGGACGGCGAACCGGTGGTCGGCCTGCGTATTCCTTACAACCTACCTCTTCAAGCGTATGGAAAGGACGAGATCCCTTGGGTGGCATCGATGGCCCATGATGAACCGGACAGGCTGGGAAGAGCTTGGGGTGCATGGGAGAACTGAGTCTACCCGCGCGCTTGTTCACATGTGACTCTTGTCGACGTTGGTATCATTATATTGATCCTCGCTTCTATGCTCGGCATGTACTCGAGCAAAAGGAAGCCATTGCTAATCCATATCAACCCGTTGTCGTTTCTCATGGTCGTCAGAAAGCAGTGTGTTGGGGTGCGGCGCGTTTACGCGCCGACGGCCTCGGGCTCCTTGTTGGCGTCGTAGCCGTACTTCTCCTTGAGAGAGTTGACGAGGGCGACGTACTTCTCCTGGGCCTGCTCAGGGGTGAGGTTATCGTCGACGACCTTCTGCCACGCGCTCTGCTTCGCCTTGCCCTGTAACGCACGCAAACCAACCGTCAGCTTTCCATCACGTGCCAAATTCGGGTATGGGGAGCTCAATCGGCTCAGATGTTAGTGTTGCGTACCTTGAGGTCGAACATGCCAGGCTTGGGGGCGCTGGAGATGTCCTCGCCAGTGCTGACCTTGTACAGGCCTATGTTCATCATCATGATATGTTAGCTACGAAAGAAGCCGAGGTAACAGGGGTGGAGGGCATGGTTGTGGGAAGCGACGAACCGTAGAGCTCGAGGAGCTCGTCGTTGCCAGGCTTGGAAGTAAGCTTCTTGCTGTCGGAGACAGCCTGCTTGAAGGCTTCGCTCTGAGGGGCAGACATGATGTTTGTTTTTAGGGGGTTCTTTGGTATAAGGTTTAAAGAGGTTTGCGTGGTTTGTGTAGTAAGTGAGGTTATATCCAGGAAAAGGGATTGTTGAGCTTCTCAGTGTTGGGAGGCGGAGGAAAGGGTTGGACCTTTTGGCGGGGTTAGCAAGGAAGGTCCCACACGCCCGCTTCATCATATGCTCATATGCGCGGGGCAGCTGATGCTGTCATTGGGTCGGCCCTTGCACCTTGCACCTTTTCTGGAGTACCTTTCAGACCTCTTGCACCGCCACATGTGAGTTGGGTGGATTGCCACAACCTTGGAGTAGTATCGGCTCAATGTCAAGCCGCCGTCTCCGTGACGTCGGCCCAGTGGTCGAGTTCTTACCTTTGATTAAACAAGTCCCCGAAGCTGCTCGGAGCATTATTGAACTGTCACTCTATCCCTGATCCAACGACCAGCCTGATCGGTTTAGAAGATGAATTGCTCTGCCCAAGTGGAAATGCTCACCAGTGCCATGCTTAGCTACCTAGGCACTAGCAGCCGCCAGCATCTTCCCTCGACCTGCAGCCTCTAAAGTCGACGTTAACCGTTCGACCGTGCTCACGGCACTCGGCAGGACTGGCAAACTGTTTGCGCGTCCGCCTGCTGCCAGCCATGTCTTGCATCTAGCCAAGCAGCCGCCCGCTGCAAATAAGGACATCCGAGCGCTTGATCTCCCCAGGTTTGATATCGCACTCTGCAAGGATGCGCGTCTCTTCAAGCAAATATGATGGGCCAATATCTGAAGTGTTCCCAGCCGCAAATCTACATATTGATAGGATGCATGGCTCGTGCCTCGAGCGGAATTAGAGCAACTTGACTACATCGACCAAAGGATGGCTGGTTTTCTCCGGGAGGGTGTTCGAAATCGCTCTCCCCCCTGACTAACGAACGTGTCCCTCCATCGACAATGTTGCACCAAACGGCTGATTCGAATTGGACGAATCGGGGATGACAGCTACACTCGGGCCCGATGATTATGGCTCCAAAGTATGCATTGAATGAAGCTCGCTCGAATAGCTATCGACGCGAACAAGGACACACAGCGCGAGGAAACATCGCTGGGAATGGCAAATGGTGTCAACAAGCCCTACACCACCAGCAATGTTCCCGAACCTGGACCGGCTCTCGATGAAGCGATTCCGGCCGAAGCTCAACCTTTTGTTTCCGTCTCTTCGTTTTTGTTTGCTTGTGCAGCAACCAACTGTGCAAACTTCGTCGAATGACAATCCGTCATATGCGTGGTCTGGGCGTGGGGAAAGCCGAACGGACAACGGGGGATCGACAGGCCCACCCCACTCAGTGACGGACATGAACAATCCAAAGTGCTTTTTGTGTCTGACCTACCTACCATCCTACCAACCACATGTTGTGTTACCCAAACGGCACGGACTTTGAGACTGAAACCTAGACCAAAAATACTAATGGCACCAATTCGCGTTCTTCATTGGCATTAGCGCAACCTGGCGAGGGGACGCGTATCCGGACTTTTGTGAGATAGGATGGAGAGGGGCATAGGATCTATGCCGCAAGGATGCCACCAGGCTTTGATGTATTCCGGGCCCGAGCATGCTATGGAGGAGAATAAATACCAGACGCCTCGCAGCTCTGGGTAAAGGGTGTGTATTGATTTGAAGATATCCAGCAGCTCCTTGAAGGATCCATCAACAAATAGCACTTTGACGACTCGACTGATACCATTTTTTAGCTCCACCAAGACGAGTTGTTCGCCCATTGCTCATCTCACCAATACTGAGAGGCACATAGTCTGCTTGAGCTCGAATTGGAACAAGAAATAGTCAATATGGTCAAGACTGTTGTCGTCCTCGGCGCCGCATACGGCGGTCTGGCCGTGGCTCATCGTCTGCTCAAGTACACACGCCAAACAGAGCCGGACCTCAGAGTGATCCTGGTTTCAAAGGTGAGAGGCTTTCCTACACAATGATTGGTATATATCAAATTACTTGAGCATTCTCGAATTTTCAAAATCGGACGACCTCTACAGAAGCTGGGCGTGTCACCGAGCTTCGGAGGCCCGTGGGGGCGGCGTAAGACAGTTGCGGACGACCCACACTCCATGTCACCTCTGCCTCATGGGGATCCAAAACACATGAGGAATCATGAGCTATATGAGGACGAAAGATTGGGAAGTGGCTTGGAAAGAACAGAAACGGAAGGAAAAGTAGTTGCGCAAGGGCTGACGATAAAATGGCAGACAACTCACTTCTACTGGAACATGGGCTCCGTCCGCGCCATCGTGCCGGGCATCGTCAAAGATGACCAAATCTTCCAGCCCATCGAGCCCGGCTTTGCATCCTACCCGAAGGAATCCTTCGAATTCGTCCTCGGCACCGCCACGGGTCTCGACGTGGCCCGCAAATCCGCCCTCGTATCGACCGCCTCCGGCCCCAGGTCCCTACCGTACGACTACCTCGTCCTCGCCACCGGCGCCCGCGCCGCATCCCCCGACATGCCGTGGAAATCCTCAACGTCCCACGAAGAAACCCTCCGCCTCCTCCACGCGACAGCTGAAAAGGTCAAGACCGCAAATCACATCGTCGTCGCGGGCGCGGGTCCCACGGGCGTCGAAGTCGCCGCCGAGATCCGCTTCGAGTTCAAGGACAAGGAGGTCCACCTCCTCGCCGCCGAAGACGAGATCCTCGCGGGCGACTCCATTGCCAAACCCGTCGAGAATGAGATCACGCGGCTCGGCGTGCAGGTCCGGAAGCACGCGCGCGTCGCCAACTCCCGCCCGCTGCCGGACGGTAAGACCGAGGTCAAGCTCATGAGCGGCGAGGTCATCCGCACGGATTTGTACCTGCCGACCATGGGCCTCGTGCCGAATACGGAGTACCTCGACGCCGGGATGCTTAATGAGCGCAAGTATGTGAATGTGGACGAGTACATGCGCGTCAAGGGCGTCGAGAACGTCTGGGCATGCGGGGATATCATCTCGTTTCCGAGGGCGGGCTTCATGCTCACGGATAAACAGGTTCGTCACATCCCTCAAGCTCTCCCCTGTTCTCTATCCCTCTCGCAGCTTTTCCCCTATACTCTTATACATGACTAACATTTTCACCAATCGCATCAGGCCGCCGGCGTCGTAAAGAACATTGAGCTCGCAATCAAAGGCAAAGACCAAGCCGTCGTAAAAGGCATGCCCGTCGACGTCTACGTCTGCGCCACGGGTCGCAGCCGCGGCGCGGGCCGCATCGGCTGGGTCAAGGCTCCCTCCCTGATGATCTGGGCCGTCAAGAGCCGGAACCTGGGGTTGCCCATGGCCGTGCCGTATGCCAACGGTGGCCAGTGGTGAGCTCGTGATGGCGAGCCGGAATCAAGATGCAGGAGCACGGCTTCGGCGTTTGGTAGCAGGGCGCACGATTTGGAGGTGTTTCTGATTCATGTAATTACACTTATACGGTTCTATTCCAATAATCTGTTACAACGCACGGAGACGTGGCTAATAGTCTGGTCTCAATACTCTCACCACATCTGAACCGTTTCTAGCCCCCATTTCCATATTTAGGGCTGCGTTATGGTCACTCACCAGTCCTGATAACTCCGGGCTGTCGCTAGGAGAGACAGGTCGCCAAAGGAAGATTGAGAAAGAAATCCATTACTTGAATTCCCATGCATCGTCCGCTAAACCTTTGTTCTCTATCTGTTGGAAGCACAGTCTTCAACTTCAAGCCCCCTCCAATTCCCCCTTCTGCATCTCATTGATCTAAGCAGCGGAACGGCAAACATTATAGTCTTACATGCACGTAGAATATGCGTAGAGATGGAAAAATAACTCCCTGAATTGGACGTGAGAAAGGGGTACCCAAACCAGACCGGGCCCATCATCCCTACCTCGGAAGAAGACAACATATAAAAGATAACCTAAGCAAGCCGCCCGCCCTGCACCAGAAGAAGACGCTGTCAAATTTGGATTTTTTCCTCTCCCTCCGTCCTTCACTCTCCCTCTTCCTCTCTCATCTTCATCTGCTGGACTTCTCATCCTCAATCTCCCTCCGCAGCTGGTCAAGCACACCCTGCCGCGACGCGAGATGCGTCTCGAGACCCTCAACCTGCTCCTTGACCGTCTGCAAATCATCTGATACCCCCTTCAGTCCACCACCGCCGCCCTGGCCCTTACCGGCACCGCTCTCGAGGTCCTTGAGCTCCTTGCGTTTGTAGTCGAGCAGCTGCTCGAGCTCGCGCTTGACGAGGGCGGGCTTGCCGTCGCGCTTACCGCCCTTCTTGCGCTCAACGTCGGCCTCGATGCGGGCCATCTTCTCGTCCAGCTCCTGCAGCTGCTTCTTGAGGCGGACCTCCTCCCAGTCGTCCGTCTTGGCCGTGGAGAAGTCGGTTCCGCTGGACTTGAAGCCGCTGCGGCCCAGGCGGGTGAGGTACTGGTCGCCAAACTTGGCCTTGCGGCCCGTCGCCGTCGAGTCGTCGGCCTTTGTCGCCCATCGGGAGGCGCCGGGAGTCTGGTTGTCTAGTTGGTAGTCGATCTGGTTGCGCTCAAAGGAAGCGCGCAGAGAGGCAGGGACGGTGCGTGGGATGCGGAAGCCTTCGTGGCGGTTGTTGAGGATATGGAGGAAGGCGAGGCAGGCGTCCTTGTTGATGGAGGGGCCGGCTGAGGGGTTGATGAGGTTCCAGGCAGAGCGGATGTCGGTGTCGGGGACGTCGAGAGATTCGTAGAGGTCCTCGAGAGCAGTGACTATGAACGAATGCAACGTTAGTAAAGCGAACCGCCATAGAAGGGGCTCGCACAAGTGAACCTACATGCTACTTGTCCCCGTGCATCCCGGTTCTCTTGGTATATCGACTCGTACTTGGACTTGTCCGCTGGGCTCATGTACCAGTCAAATCCGTCCTTCAGCCCTGGCGAGTCTGGATCGTCGTCGACCTGCTCAAACGCCACTTGCCTTCCTGTGAGCGCGCGATTCGCCTGGACAAGATGTGCCTTGGACTCTGGGACGAGCCAATCGGGGAGTGTCGTCGGGACATCTGAGTATTCCTGCCCATCCGAATGCGATTAGTACCTCTGCAATACTCTCTCTTTCACTGCACATCCGACTCAAGGTATACTCACGCCATTCAGAATATCGAAAATGACTCTCATGGCAACGCAAAACTCCTCAAAATCGAGATTTCCATCATTGTCGACGTCAGCGAGATCCCACACCCTCTCGAGCTGGTTGTCCGTCAGGCCGCTATTCTTCAGCACCGGCGCGGCCTGTTCTCCCGTCAGGAACTGGCCCCCGCCCGTCCGGGTGGAGAAGATGTTCCAATACGTCTCGATTTCTTGTGCTTCGATGCGAGGAGGCGCCATGGTGTGCGGTATGTGTAGATGTGTCTCGTGTATACGGAGGAGAGCGTCGGTGGACGGAGGTTGGCGAAGGGGGCCGGGCTGGGGGCTATCGAGCTTGCTCGGTCCTAGTTCGTGTGGCGGGAAATGCGGTGCGCTGATAGATAATTTGTCTCTGGAGACTGCTTGGTGAAGCAATTCGACGAAGGCTTTGAGAATTCGTGAACCGGAGATGGTGAGGGCTTGGCCGGAGAGGTGTCGTTGTTGCTGAGTGGATCGTCGTTAGGCCGCGTGGGACGGGAGCTCGGCCAAGGATGTGGATTTGGGGTAATCGGCGGGTTGGAAGTGGGAGGCAGTGCTTCTGTAACTTGTCTGAGCGTGCGCTCGGTGAGGGAAGCTCGGTGATGCAAGGTCGACCCACAGCTCGCCGTCACTAATCCCTGTTCACTTAGCTCATCGCCGACTTACATAATACTGGTGGCATTTCTGACGGCCCGGCTCAACGACATCTCATGAGGCCGTTATTAATTGCACCACGAATCAAAGTGGGCGTCATTTTGCGCAACCTGATATTTTTCTATTTCACAAGAAATCGCACTGATGCGATGGGTATCTCAACAAAATTAAGGGGCCTTTTCCCCAAGAAAAACTTCCCGAATCCCAAATGGGTATCATACTCCGAACCAATGTCATCTGCAAGCCATCCATAGAGGTATGAGCCAAAGAGAAAGCCATCCGAATCCTGAGTCCTTCCCAAACCTGAAAGCAAACCCTCCTAGTGGGAGCGCGATACGCAACGAAGACCAAAACCTGTCTTGTTGAAAAATATAAAGAAGCAAGAGAAGAGACGATCGATATAGCAAGAAAGCTCTTGCAAACCAGGAGACGCGATGGTCGCATATCTAGCATCTTTGGTCAACTTTTCTGCTGTAATGGTGTTTTTTTTTGTGCTTTTTTTTCTTTTATGTTGCCTCATATTAGGCAGAGTATGTCCCGCAATGCAACTGATGGATCCTTGCCGTCAAGCCAGGCTTGCCACCTTTCGCTTCTTGATGCTTTGATGCTCGTCGACGCTACTAGGTCGCTGCCGGATTCTGCTAGCAAGGGCGTCTGCCGAATCACTTGTCTGCCTGGTCGTTGTCCTTGCGCTTCTGAGCAGCGGCGGCCTTCTCAGCTTCAATCTCTCTACGAATGCTAGCGGTAACACCCGGGAACGGGGTTGGCGCCGCATTCGGCTTGTAGTGAAGCGAGTAGATGCTGTTAGGCCACGAAGCCATGTTCATAGCTATACGCTCTCGGGCAAGCTGCATAGCGATGTGAGAAGGCCACCCCTTCTCGATCATCTTCAAGGCATAGTCCGCGCCATCGGGAACACTCACCCAGAACTCCTCGTATGTCTTATACTGAGGAGGGAACAACCTGCCAAGCTTGTCCTGAACAGGAGGTCCCGGGGCCTTGGGATCGACTTGGCTCGAAGAGTTGCTTGAGGCAGTATGATCCGATGCTTGCTGGAAAGACGAGCGGTTCATAACGGGCGCTACCGCTGGCATGGAGGGCTCTAGGATCTCGATGTCGGGTTGAGGTGTAGGTGCCAGAGGGCGAGGATAGGCTCCAGGAAGCGATGATTGACGCAAGTCAGTAGCAGACGGCTGCGTCGTAGAAGTTGATGACGTGGGCATACGCTCTTGGTTTCCCGGCTGACGACCGTGAGTTGTGAAATCGGTCTCTAAAGCAGAGAATGGGTTCGGATTCGAATAGGGACTAGGGACCGAGGATTGACGCAGCTCACTAGCTGACGACTGCATGCGTGGGGCAGAATGTGTGGGCATACGCTGTTGAATTTCTTGCTGACGACGACCATACTCTGTGGATGCGGTCTCCATAGCAGTGTATGAGTTCGAAGGCTGATAGGCTCTAGGAGTCGACGACTGACGCGGCTCAGCAGCAGATGGACGTGTGCCGAAAGAAGAATGATGAGGCGTACGCTCGTAGCTTATCGGCTGACGAACACCACCAATTCTGAAGTCGGGCGCCAGAGAATCGTACGAGTTAAAAGGCTCATAGGCTCCAGGAAGCGAGGATTGACTCAAATCAGTACCAGACGGCCGAATCTCAGAAATGAAAGACGCGGGCATTCGCTCGTAGCTTGTCGTTTGACGAACGTCAGCTCTGAAGTCGGTGTATGAGTTCTGAGGCTCGTTGCTGTATCTCGAGACTGGCGTCATTCTGTCCTGGTACTGGGAAATTCTCTGCATATGAGGCTGACCAACGCTAGCTTGACGGCTGCCCTCAGTAGACTGGTTCGTCTTGGGTTTGCTTCGACGTCTCCGAGTCGCCGCGGTAACTTTGGCCGCCTGCGGGAGCATTGGCTCGGTGCCAAGAACTGGGTTGCTCGCCGGAGGTGTAGCAGCGTTCAGAACGGGAGAACTGTTCGCGGGGGTCTGCATAGCCGTCGCCTGGTTCGTAGCTTGGTTCGCCGTGGCTTGGTTCGCAGCAGTCTGGTTCGCAGCAGCTTGATTCGCAGCTGCCTGCGCGGCGGCGATGTCCTCAGGTCTGGGATACTTGCGAGGACGTCCTCGGCCACGCTTGCTGGGTATGAGTACTCCATCAGGACCCATCACCTGCGGCTGAGGCAGAGTCTGCGGAACGGCCGCAGCCTTCTTTGAAGGGCGGGCTCTCTTGGGCTTGGGAACGTAGTCACCATCGCTATCATCAGCCGCGCGCTTGCGGGTTGGCTTGGTAGAGGTCTTGGTGTATGGAGCCTCGGGACTATCCATGCGCATAGCCGGAGTTCGGGCTGTGTTGGTCTGTCTCGAGGGAGGAGCGACCACGGGTCTCGCTGGGGTATTGACCATAGGTCTCGCAGGAGTACCAGCCATACCTCTAGCAGAATCATCAGTCAGATCGATGACAGTGCGCGGGCGCGAGCCTCTGACGACAAACGCAGGGGTATTGTAGAAAGTGATTTCTTCTTGGTCTGGAAGCATGGGAGCCTTCAAGGCGAAGCGAGGCTCTTTTGCTGTGGATGCTGCAGATATCTTAGAGCTTCCAGGGACTCTAGATATCTTGGACGCCTCAGCGAATGTAGAGCTCTGGGGAATATTGGGGACTGCAGAAAATCTGGGGGCTTCGAAGAGATTGGGGGCTTGAGAGACCGCAGAGGCTCCAGATATCGCAGGTGCGCCAGAGACTTCAGATACGCCAGGGACTTCTGACGTATCGGTGCTCGAAATCGGATGCGAAAGGTCCATGTTTGAGTTTGCGTTCGGGTTGGTGCTCTGGTTCGCGTTCGCGTCGGCATTCGAGTTGGCGTGAGGGTTGGCGATGGAGGTCGCGTTTGAGTTGGCATTCGAGTCGATATTCGCGTCCGCCTCAAGGTTGCCCTCCTGATGACTGGCCTCCTGAGCAACACTCTGATGAGAGGTCGCCTGGATAGCTGGCATCTCCGGTCGGACAACTGGAAGTAACATCTCATCGACGTACCAATCGGGCTTTCCGCTGTAGAGATGTTGCCTGTAATCAGCTGACTGGAAATATTCGTAGGCAGGTGAGTCCGAAGGCTTCCTGTTGGGGTCCACCTCATCTATATAAGAAATGAAGGGCTGAGGCACCGCCGAGCTTGCGCTCTGTGGAATCAACTGGCCATCAGTATGAGCCTGCAATACGGGGAGAGGCGGGTTCGTAAAGTTGCGGGTATGGTCCACGGGCAGCTCTGGCTCTGCGAAGAAAGGGCAGGGCATAAGCTCCTCTGCCTCGGGTAGGAGTCCTTCAAAAGGAAATAAGGGAACAGTCGGCAGATTGTTGTCTTGAGCCTCGTGGGATGCCTCGTCGAATACTTGATCACCGAGAAGCGGGTGCTCCTCATATTGACCATGCTCCTGCACCTGAGTGACCTCAGGGTTGCCATCGGCAGCAGACTGGGAGCTCTCATACGAGACAGTGGGACGGTTGCGATACTTGTGGACTTCGGTGGGATTGTAAAGCTCGTTCATGTCCAAGTTATCAAAGACCCATGCGAACTGCTGACTGTTAGTCTTGTTCTCGTCTTAACTTCAAAGGCGAGAGCCACTGAGGTTCACGCCAAGAACAACGGATGAACTACAAAGGGAGACATGGAGACGAAAGAATGAGAAGGATCTTACCTGGTTGTTCTTGCCAAACATTGGGTTGTTCTGAGTGTATACTTGTCCGGCATTGTGAGGCTCACTCGCTGACTCTGATGCAGGAGGGTCGTGCTGCTCTGTCGGATTGGTTGCAGACGATGTGCTCGCCTGGCTGCCCTTCGTAAGATCCAAGTGAGGGAGGTATGCTTGAATATGCATCACCAGGTTCACCAATTCGTAGTGCTTCTCGTCGAACTGATTGTGCCAAGGTTGCAGTCCATTGTAACGAGGAATGTCGATGTCGTGCAAATCCGAACCACTCTTGCCTTTCTCGAGGATGGCAATGCAGGAGGCCAGAATCTCTCGCTCGATGGGAATCTGAAGGAAGCCCTCTGATATCCCTCGGCACTTCTCAAGTGCTTGAATGCACTCGCCTAATCCAATTTGGCGCAAGTACTGGCAGGCCTTCTCGTACTCATTGGGCTTGATGGTGTGAGTGGGAAGATCCGGCTGGTGCAGAACATTCATGCCGTCTCTCGGGGGCACTTGGCCATGGATCAGGTCGAGGAGTTCAGAGGCGTGCATCTTGTCGCACATCTCCGCCCACTCCTGGACCTGGCGGTGGTACTGGATATAGACCACAACAAAGTCAATGACCTCTGGAGTGGTGAGGCCCAGAGCCCGGGTTGCCGAAGCAAAAGTCTCTGATTCACAGATGACCTCCAGCAAGACCCATTGGGCGCCGTGGCCGAGGTGAGCCCAGGCAATGGGCTCAACCTCCCCAGGCTCTGGGCTGCCCCAGTCCATGCTTGTCCCCTCGTCCTCGCCCTCGCCCTCGCCCTTAGCCTCACGCACGCCCACCGGCCTCTCATCCTCCTCCTCCTCCTCCTCTGCAGATAATCAGCGGGATATACGATGAGTAGGGGGAAGAAGTAATTACCGTTGTCACTGAAGTGCTCGGGGGAGGGGTTCTGCTCCCGCAGCCAGGCGTCCAGCTCGCCCCGGTCTCTTGCCTCCACATACTCGTCCCCCGGACCGCGCTGGTCCAGGGGAATGGTTGGGAAGGACGCCCAACGAGCCGCGCCGGGGTCAAAGACCGGGTCTGGGTGAACCCAGGCCGGCCTTTGAACCCCGAGCGCATACGGCTCCTGGTATCTTCCCCTCTGAACTGCTTGAGTCGAGCGCCGCAGCGCACGCCTCCGGCCGCCCGCTTCCTCCATCTTTCGATGGGTATTAGTATGCGATATTCCGCTGGGAGCGGATTGGGAGAGTAGCAGCGACCACAAAAGAATTGATGATGGTGAGTGTGATCAATTCGGAATGGTGGTGGGTGAGGTAAAGTGAAATGGAAGTGGGAAAGTGAGGTGTGGGTTGAGAGAGAGAGAGAGAGAGAGAGAGATTTGTGTGAGTGTGTAAAGATGGATTGTTGACAGGCAAGTGAGATTGTTTTGACCAGAAATCTCGCGTTGGTGAGTGGGATGTATGAAGAAGGAGCAGTGGGGCTCTTCAGGAAAAATAATGAGGCAGTTGCTCCTTCCTCGTTGTCGTGGAAGGGTTGGGTGTAGGGTGAGGTGAGATGAGATGAGTCCTGCGACCTGAGGTTCACCGGAGGTCAGTCCCTCCCCATGGGAGAGCCTCCTGCAGGCTTGTTTACTGGCCCAGGGGGTCAGTCTGTCCCGATGGCATGGTATAATTGTCCTGAGGATGAGCACAGAGAACTGGTTCCCTCTGTATCAGGATCCGCATCCTTTCGATGATTGTTTTACTGAGGAAATATGAAGGATGGGACAAGAACAACTCATGACCTGACCTAACAGAAGTACAAACAACTCATATTGATGTAAAAGTCCATGGCACCGATTTGACCAACATGTTCGTTGGTCATGTGTTCATACTTCTGACTATACTCATTGTATGTGAACTTTTATACAGAGCGTATCTACACAACGAATCATCTTAGGAATGGGCGTTATTTGAGACCGTGTAAATGCTGGATTCTGATAATGGTGAAAGCAGGTCTAAACTGCCCTAGAAGAGAGTCGTTGCCGACTGAAACGGGTATACTGACTGACACCTTTGACGCCTATCCATGTTCCCAAAGCAAAGTTCTAATTCCCCTCGATGAGTCTGCTCCTAATGCCGGCTGATGGCGGTCTTCCTGCTGACGCCAAAGCCAATGATGCAATGCCTCCACTACAAATCTCTTCGGCTCCAGGTGTCTGCAATCGACTGAAGCCGTCCCTACGCGACTGTATCGCGATCACGAAACGGAGCAAATTTGTCCCTGTCCTGGTACCGCTCGCGGTCCGCAGCGAATGTCTCATATCCTCCGCCCTGCCTGTCCTCTTCGTCAAGGGTCGTTTCGATTCCGCGCTTGCCGCCTCTGCCGCTGTATCCTTGCGACTGGCCGGCTCGAGGAACATCTCTGGTCACACTAGAGACGCTTCTCTGGGCATTGAGAATATCTTCGTATGCTTGTAGCATCCTCTTTCCATCCTCGTCGAAGTTGGCAGAGAATCGTTGCATGGAGACAAATTGCACGGAAGAGATCATGTCCTTTCCGTACATGGTCATGATGTAAGCTGCAGCGACGAAAGCTGACCGGTCGTTGCCTGTTTCGCAAACAAGAAGAATCTTGCCACTCCTAAAGCTTTCGTCGTCGACTGCCATTCGACCTTCCTGTGCACCCACGACTTGACTACGATACACATCGATCAAATGCCCATTGATCTTTCTCACCACCTCTGGGAAGCCGCGGATCAGTTCAGAGTTGTCCAAGACGTCCAAGTATTCGACCTGCATGCCGAGCTTCTGCGCGACCTTGTCGACACTCATCAGTCGAGCTTGAGCCACCCTGGCATGTCGTGTAACAATGACCATGGTGACTCCCTCCTTGGCAAGCCAAGCTTCGTCACGAGCAACGGATAAAGGGCCGAGATAGAGGAAGTCCAGGAGCGTCTGTGCCTTGCGTCGAGCCTCGTAGTTCCAGCCAACTGATCTGTCTGTGGCAGTCTGCGTCTTGTCCCGGGTTATGATTCGGAGATCTTCGCTTGTGAGGCGCATGGCATCGACATTGTTGAATGAGGGGGTAAAGGCGCAAGTAGCGTTGCCCTTAGCAAATGTCATGGGAATGGGTATATAGGGAGGACTGGGGGGCCTGTGACTATATGGAGCTGTGGCGATTGCATGCTCTTTCGGCTCCTGGGGTTCCTCCATGTTTGCTGATGCTCAATGCGGGGTTTAATGACAAGCAGTCGGCAATGAGATGTGTTTCGTTGCGGGTGTGCAAGACGCACTGACTCGAGGCAAGCAGTGCAAGCTGCCTTTGTCCGCAGTGTTCGTATGTTGCCGATACTGTCTTGGCACACATGCAGAGACAGATTGCCGAAAATTTGATCAGGCTAAGCAATGGAAAGCAAAGAAACGTGCTGGGCCCTGTTATGAGTGAAATCGAAAAGGATAAGACGTTGAGCTGAAGCGGTGGTGGTTTGGATGATGTTGATGTAAAGTTGAGAGGTGGAGTAGGAAAGTACAGAATCTGGGTTGCAGGTTTGCAGGAGGTATCGAATCGGCAGACTGGGCCGGAGCGAGCTTAGACCCCCTGTGCGGCGGGCGTCTGTACAAAACCGCCCCACTCTGTAGCCTAGACCCATCGGAGAAGTGCTGGAAGCAACTGAACCATGTGTCAGTCCCAATTCCAACGTCGCTTCCCCAGAGCAGAACCTTTATGGAATGGTTACTTGCCGCCGCATGCACGTCAGTGACATCGCCCCAGTACCTACCTTACCTAGGTACCTTCCTTACCTGCCAAGGTTCGTAAGCCTAGGACCAAGAGCAAGACTGCAGCCGAGAGACATCTTGGGGCGGGCCCTATGCAGCTAGTTTGATGAATGGAAAACCAGGCGACTCATGCAGGTAGCTTACCTATTGGTTCTAGAGAGCTTATTTAAGCCATCTTTACACGCAGCCCCCGAGAAACGGCAACTTGTCTCTTGGCACCGAGTCAATTCAAGTCATTGAGAGCTTAAAATGTGCTATTGTTCTGTCGCAAAGTCAGACAGCAGTGGGCGACCAGGACCACTTGCTGACGGCTTCGTTGAGCGAACGCCTTCACTGAGATATCAACTGTGTGACTGAATGCAGCATGTAAGCATATCATGAACCAAAACGCACTTGTAAACCAAAGGCACTGCCGTTTATCTTCACAAGACAGTTCAGATAGTGAATCTAATCCGATGATAAATGTATGAGGATATCATGGGGTATCAGAAATAAATTTTGTGTGAACTTGTTCGCAGTTGAAACATAACATTAACCAAATATTGTCCGCATCTCACTACTCGCCCATGAGTGCCTCTTTCCAGATGAACATCAACGCACCGTTGATGATGGGGCCGCCTCTTCATAGCGAAGACTGACTACACGCGGTGAATGGAAGAGCTTACAGAAAGCCCGCATTTCGGCTCCATGGAGTAACTCTTCTGCCGTGAATGGGCCGGAGAACAAGAGCGTTTGAGGGCAATTTAGTCATTCAAGCGACTTCAAGGGCGGGAGTGATGAGACGTAATTTCATCGCATGAAAGCATCATCTATTCAAAATACGTAGAGCATCGTAACTAATATCGTGCATATGCGTCATTCATCCAGCCAGTTACAACTCCTCGGAAACCTGGCCCTGCTTCTCCAGAGCGGCAAAGTCGGTGAAAACGAGCTCGTACACAAGACCGAGGGTCATCTTGGCGTGCTCAAGCATGTGGTCAAATGACAGGTACTTGATGTTGTCGTCGGTGCTGTGGATGTGCTTGTCAGAGTCCTCAAAGGCGGACTCGATCACGAAGGCGGATGGGTAACCAGCCTTGCTTGCAGAGGCATGGTCGGAGCAGGCGTACCCACACTTGGTCTCGACGTAGGGAACCTTGCAGTACTATGGTTCTGTTAGTACAACCTTGTGCTAGCACCTATTGGAGTTCATTATGACTTACCTCGACGATGACCTTCTTGATGAAGCCGGTCAAGCCGGGATCAACAAAGTCGGTAATGACACCGACGCTCTCAGGCTTTCCAGCGTCAAGCGTTCCTTGCACAAATCCAGTCATGTCCTGCTGGAGCATAGCCTTGATGTCACGTCCATCCTGCTCGTAAGACGAGAAGATGGCCTGGCTACCAAGAAGACCGCCCTCCTCGGCGCTGTACCAGTGGAACTCGATGGTGTTGTCGGCCTTGCCAGAAACGACATCCTTGGACTTGAGGAGGGTGCGGAAAGCTTCGAGAATGGTCATGGAGCCACTGCCATCGTCATCGGCACCTGGTGCGGCGAGAATGGAAGGCAGCCACAGGTTGATAGAATCCTGGTGCGCACCGATGACGACGGTGCTATTAGACTTGCCCGGGATGGTAACAATGATAGAGCTCTGTTGCCAGGTGTGGGGGAAGGCCTCGGCATAGACATGCTTGTCAGCGCCGGCGTCCTTGATGATGGTATTCAGCTTAGCCAGAAGCCATTCGGAAGACTGGCGGCCGTAGTCGGACTTGAAGTAGCGGGTGTGAAAGCTCGTGAACTTCTCCAGGTTGGTCTGGATCTCCTTCTTGTCAAGGTCCTTGATGAGAGGCTTAACCTTGTCCTGGAGGCGACACTTCTCGGGGAAGACGCTCTTCTTCGTCTTGGTGTGGAGGCGATTTGCGCCGAACTCCTTGTGGTCGGTGATATCGAAGAAGCGGTTTCCGTTCTGCAAGACGTCACATCAGCACTTCCGGCAAGTAAAAGCAGCGGCGATGAGGGAATCATACTCTGCGAAGCTCCCACTTCTCCTCCTCAGTCACCCAGCGAGTGTTGCCTGGGGCGAGTTCGATCAGGTACTTCTCGGGCTCGGAGCCGGCGGGATACAGCTGGACACGGTTGATCTCCTCCTCAGCAACGAAGCGAGCGCTGACCGAGTGGGCCAGCACAGCAAGAGGCAAAGCTTTGGCGACCTTCATCTTGAATGGATAGTATGGTTGTGTGATAGTACAATCTGGGGATGATGTGGGAGGTGTGAGAGGTATTCAGGTGAATGTTGTTGAAGGGGACGGGAAGATGGCTGGCGTCATGTCGGCAGCACTGATAGGTGCCTAGATAAGATAAGGTACCTAGCTAAGCGTCAGCAGGTCTGCGACAGCTCGGCAAGCTCCCCTGTCTCGAATCCATCCTCACACATTCCCCGCGGGTTGCCTGGGTGCCTGGCACGCCACCAATGCTTCCATGCAAGCGGGTACCTTGCCTTAGGTACGTACCTCGGATGTCCGTTAGGCCGGAACAGATGAGGTGTCTTACCTAATCAAGGTCTTCCTTTGGTTGGAGTGCCTTACTTGATTCAACGGTTCCTTCGTCGTCATCTATACACAGTCAGGTAAAAGTGACCACTGCTATGATATCCGTACGAGACTCAGTTTCGCTGCTTCGCAACGTATTTCCGGCCGACTGTGTATTGTGGACTGACACAGCCTGGTTGTGCAAGGCAAGCCCAGCTAAGGTATCCCATTCGGGAATGACCCGACTGAGAGCTCCAAGGTACCTACCTTACTGAGCAGCTTTCGGCTCAGCGAGCCAATCAACGCAGGCACCTTTTGATGATGCTCAGCCGTCAGTCACTCTGATACTCCTCATTCCCTCCCGCCAAAAAAAGGAAAGAAGAAACCATGCAACACCAGGCATTCGACGGTCGTCTCCGACCCGACTACTACTCTGGCCCTCGCTGGTTTATCTAGGAGAGAGCGGACGGGATCTCGAGTTCTCCAACGGGTGTGGTCGCATGTACTTGGGTTGGCGCCTGGGGAAGGCCAATTCCGCATCGCCTTGGGCTGCCCGCACTCGTTGCTCACGGAGGCTAGAGCGCGTCGGAGCGGGTCTATGTGCTCCATTGTGTCTCGGACTCGGCATCTGGTCCGTTGGAGGGTCGCGGGGGGCCTCTCTGCAGTTTGGCACTCTCTGGATACTCGACAGTGGCCCGATTCCTCACCCAAAACATGCTGATATCCTGTCGTAATATCTTTAAAATCATGGTTCATGGTTAATCGCAGCCCCATGCCACAAGGTGGGTTTGTCAGCACAAAAGACACAAAGGGTATCACCCGTTTTCAAGGCCCGCAGCCCGTCATCCCGTTCGTGGGGCGCTTCGGTGCTCATCGGACACCGGTACCGACTTACCTCTTTAAGCTCGTCTGAACACCAAACATCTACCATGTGTGACAGCCGCTACCTATACAACATGGAGTCCCATCCCGAACTCCCGACAACGTTGAACGAGCGAACAGACGCCGGGCTTGGACCTGTTCCTTTCCATCCTCAGGCAGTAAATGATATCATGAGGGGAGCAACCGCAGGTTCCCCAAGCGCATCCCCGCCGCGTGTATAAAGCGCTGGTTGCAGCCGCCCGCGCATTCCTAGTGAGATGACCTGCATGTGTTCCTCCTGCATTCGTCCGACCTTGTGAGCCAAGCCAGACAGGCTCACGATATATCTCAACGACATTCCTTGGAATCTAGCCATCTCGAACACCAGCCCTACTACATCCATCTAAGCTCAATTGCGCACGAACGAGTGGTGCCTTCCAAGATGGCGGCCTCCAAATCCGAGAAACCAAATTATGACCTCATCAAACGCGGCGTCAAAAAGTCCAATGTGCCCGGAACCCTCACCTTCCTCGGCCTCCGGGGCCTCGACCCCTTCTTCCAATACAAGCTCGTCGCCGGCGGCTGGGGCGCCGCCGCCCTCGCCAAAATCGGCATCAACACCATCCCCCTCAACGTAGCCGCCCTCTCCACGACCGGCGTCGCCATCCTCGACGACCTCCACCTGCCGCTCCCGCACCTCATCCTCCTCGGCATGTCCGTCGGCTCCTTCGTCAAACAAGCCTACTGGCTCGTCGGCCTCTCCGCCGAGGAATTCCCTCCCGGATCCGCCGCCGGCGTGAGCTTCTACAACACCCTCGTCAACAGCGCAAACTCCCTCCTCCTCCTCGCGGCGTCCACCTCCGTCCTCACCTCCCCGCGTGACTTCCCGGGTACCTCTTTGCCGTACCAGGTCGTCTTGGGAAGCGTCCTCTACGGCGTCGGCATGTTCCTCGAGACGGCGTCCGAGTGGCAGCGCAAGCAGTTCAAGGCACGGCCCGAGAACAAGGGTAAAGTCATGCGTGGTGGGCTCTGGAAGCTGGCGCGCCACATCAACTACGGCGGGTACGCGCTCTGGAGGGCGGGTTACTGCATGGCGGCGTCCGGGTTCATCGGGGGTACGATCATGGGCGTGTGGCAGGCGGTTGATTTCCTAACGCGCGGCGTGCCGGCGTTGAATGAGTACTGCTCCAAGAGGTACGGCGAGCAGTGGGTTGACTTTAAGAGGGAAGTGCCCTGGGTTCTGCTTCCTGGTATTTACTAGTTTGCCGTAAATGATACAATCATAATAATTTTTCCACATATTTGTGACCTTCGAGAGCAAGTTTGGCCAAACAATGACAATGTGAGGTGAATGCCGACCAACGAGGTGTGCGGTCTTGACTGAGTCGAGGAATTATTTCTCGAACGCGGATGATTTATATACACAGACCTCTCGGCCGAGATATGCGAGTTTCCCGTAAATGCAGAACTGCCGTAGCATCATAAACAAACCCAACGCTCATGAGAAAGACGAAAAGGGGGGCCGTTGGCACCTGCCACCACATAAATACCTGGGCCGGGTAAGATATAAGGAGCAAGTGAGCCACCTTTTCCCAACGGTTACAGCCATGACGCAGCCCAAAGCTAGCAGCGTCCCAGCCGAAAAGGGGGTGGTCAAACGGGTAAAATGCCGTCCCCTTCACGTTTAAAACAACGCTCGCTTCTACATGCTGTCCTCCATCTGCCGACTCCGGACCTTGGCCCAGTCGTCGCGCTCCTTCTTGCCGCCCTGCTGCTCCAACCCCATGCCGCGCTCAACCCACTCCTTGCTGCCCATGTGGCTCAGACGCGACAGCGCGCGCGCAAACGCAAACGCCTCCTCGTCGCCCGAGAACAGGCCCGACATGCCCTTGATGGAGTCGATATTGTGGTCCAGGTCTTCCAGGAGATGCGTCGCCGCCGCGGTGTCGCCGCTCTGTTGTCCGGCCTCGTCCTTCTTCCCTTGCTTCTCCAGCGACTCCTCCAGCTCGGCGCGGGAGACGAACAGCTCCGTCAGGGGCTTCTCCGTCGTCAACACCAGCTTCGCGTGCGACTCGTACACAGCGTCGATGAAGGTGATGAAGCGTCGAGCGAGGTCGCGCTGGCGGTACGTCATGCCCGGACAGTCGGTGATGACAAAGGCGTCGTAGTTACGCACCAGCTCGAGGTAATCCGCCGCCGAGGTCGCCTTGCCGATGAGCTCGTCAAACGTGAACCACGCGCAGCGGCCGCTCACGCGCGGCACGTGGATCTCGCGGCCCCAGACGTTCTGCACCTCCGGGTGCGGCTCCGGGTTCTCCGGGTCGCCCAGGAAGCGGAACCACTTCTCGGCGTGGGAGGTCGCGTGCGCGTCGAGCGGGGTGTGGTAGACCCCCGAGGGCGGTCTCGGGATCTTGCGGTAGTCTGTCGGGGAGTCCAGGTTGATGACGTGGAGCCTGCTCTTGAGCAGCTTGATCGCGGGGATGAAGGATTCTCGCTGGATGCCGTTCTTGTAGAGCTCGTCGGGGTGCCGGTTCGATGTCGTGACCAGTACGACGCCGTGTGACATGAGCGCTTCTAGTAATCTGACCACCCAGGGCGTCAGTATGCGACATGTTCCTAATTTCGCGCGCGTATTCCCGTTCTAGCTCACCTTCTCAGAATCATGGCGTCTGCTACGTCGGTACACTGAAACTCGTCAAAACAGAGAACATTGCCCTGCGCCGCGATCTGCGCTGCCACAAAGGGAACGGCATCGACGTCGTTGCCGTGCTGCATCTTCATCTTGTGTAGCCGCTTGTGGACATCCTGCATGAAGTTGTGGAAGTGGATGCGCGTCTTGGTCTTGACGGAGCTCGGCAGCGTGTCGTAAAATAGATCCATGAGCATCGTCTTGCCGCTACCGACGTCACCAAAGAGGTACAGCCCGCGGGGCAGGTTGCTCGGGATCGCTCCTATCGCGGCCTCGGCAGCCTTTCCCCCGCCGAACCAGGATCCGAACATGGACTTTGCGGGCTTGATGGACTCGAGAGTCGGCTGCTTCACTTCGGGCGCATTGTAGTTGACCAGCTCGTCGTGGAGGTGCTGGAGGCTCTGGATGATACCTGTCCGTCGTCAGCATGTGATACTCCCCACCCGCCAATGTCGGCTACAGGGAGCGCAAACTTGCCCCTCTGATGCTCGTCGTTGCGCAAAATGCCGTTGTCAACTCGGCGGTCGTATTCTTGTATCGGGCCATGGTCATCTTTTGCGGCTGCCTTCTCATTAGCCTCTCTTGCGCCACCAAACTCTTTTGGTGATTCTGGTTCCTCACCCCTGTTTCCCTCTGTCGCTGTCGCTACCGCCGATGCCGTTCTCCTCTGGCCCCCATTTCTGGTTTGTTGCGTAAGAATACTCGGCGATGGACGGAACCTTCTAGCGCTGGTGATGTGTCTGCTAGCAAGGCAAGTTGTGCATAAGGAGCGTCGCAGGATGGCCTGCTGCGTGAGGCCTCGGTTTGTGGCGGCAGAGCCGTTGAGCGATGCGCCCACTTGGCGGAGGGGAAATGAGGATGCAGCTGCACGGCGCATGGTAGCTGGTCAAGAGGGACCAAGATGAACAAAAGTCAAATATAAAATAAAAAAAAGGTCTATGGGTATCGACAAGAAAAATGCATGTTGCAAGCATGCGCGCGCTGTGAGATGATTGTTGTCGCTGTGTTGAGGGACAAAACCAAGCCGCTTCGGAGATGTCTCGTGGGATTGAAGTTGTTGTGTGAAATCAACAAAAATAGACTGGTCGGCCGGTAAAAGATACTGGAGAAAATGACGCTATTGCCTGCCCGCGGCCGGCTCTCACAACTGGCGCCCGAATTGACACTGGCACTGAGAGACGGTGGAGAACCTGTAAGAGGCCCTGAGGCCTGTATCCGCCGTAAATTTGATTGTGGGGAAGCCGAAAGATGCCGAACTCCGGACCATGCCGACTTCGGTCTGATTGACTCGATGGCTGTGGCTCACCGAAGGTGAGATTCCTTAGGGTGACGCTCAGGCCATGATCTGACTTCCAGTTCGTCTCTTTCTCTCCCGAGCTTTCATCTGAGAAGAGGATGGGCACTGACCAAGAACGACCTGAAAGCATTGCTCCAAGTGCTGGATATTTCTTTCAAGGCCTTGTTTTCTCAAATTTCCCTATACTTTGTCCTATTGCCTAGAGTCTCAAGGAAATTGAGACAGGCAAAGAATCGTGTTATTCCCGACAGCTCATCGAGCAGATTCCATTAAAGACGTCGACGAGCGACCAGGGAACGAGTGGTCCATTGAGACTGTCTATATCTTTTTGATTCCAGTCATGTGCTTTAAATTTCTTTGTGAGGAGCCGGCTTTACCTACACACATGATACCATCTTCAGCCTCGTACAAGAAAGCAAACTTACCTCAACCAAGTTTTGCTGGAAAGATGTTGTATCACAAGATGCGAAAAAGGAAATAAACAACATGATGTATAAATTAGTACCACCTGTGGCGCATCTCGCTTATGGTCAAGGGCGGGGAGAGAGGCAGGCAATCTAAGTTCTGTTCACACATACATAGTGCTCCCTGTGCCAATGGCCGAGATACCTGCCTCTGCCCCATTCCAACGTCATATTGTTAGATGGTCGTTTTGGAACTTTATGTTTTTATAGCTCAAAGAACTGTCATTTTGTGGATTTTGATGTGGCCTGATATTGCTGGGAACGCTCGTCCCCAGGAATGGGAGGGGCGGGTCCAGGGATCCTCGGTCCGTGTCATCTACTTACCTGCTTGAGTGTGCTGAAGCAGAGAATGTCAATTTGTTTCGAGTCTCATTTCGCTCAAGACCTATAACCATTCTTTTGTATGCGCGGATAGAAAACCTAAAGACCCAAGATCTTCGCGGCGCGCCTCGCTACCTTAGGGATGAGAAAAATAGTGGCAAGTATAATACCCGTGGCATGATTTAGCCTCTTCACCCCTTCGGCCGGGACTGTTACGCTCAAGACCGACATATTCTCCGAACTTTCAAGAACACATGAATCCTTTATACATGGAATGGTTAGAACAATTCAGAGGCCCCCATAGCAAATCTATCCTTCGTTCATGTTTGCCCTAGTCTGCGTTAGTCCAAGAAGTGAAGCTACACACTTTGTACGGATACGCACAATATGCTCACATATCACTATTTTCCCATTCTTCAATCTTAGTTAAGGTTGAGGAAAACTAGCCTTTTCCTGGACCTGACCACGCTGTAAACACAGGCTCGCAATAGAAGGGGCGCCGCCTCGAGGCTTCGGCCCCCCAAACATCAGCGGTACTCCCGCCCCGCCAGCCAGCCAGTCTACCTTTTGCAGCTCTTTGCAACATCACGCCCGTCTGGGCAAGAGCCTCTCCATCTCATGCACCAGGCGAATGACGCGTCTACATGGAAGCCTGTGGGAATCAAGAAACGGGATGGGGGCAGCACTCAAAGCACTCAACGCACTCTCGCCGATCTTAGTCGGTCAAGGGGCCGGCCGGACGGACAGGCTGCAGCACAACATCGCGAACGCTGTGCAACATCACTAATGCAGTAGCAGGATGAGGCATTAAGGGGGAGTCATTGCTTTGTCACAAGCATATGGCTTGATTTTGATCCTTCATTCTCATAGTGAGCTGACTGAAGCATCCTCTCTTGTGCAGATTGCAGCTTGAGTGCTTGACAACGCCTCGTGCCTAGCATGAAGGCTGTGGTCTGGGAAGCGGTCTGCCCGCTTTGCCCTCCCTAGCCCAAAGTCTAGAAGTTGTTGGGCTTGAAAATTGGTGTATCCTGGACCCCTGGGCCGGTCTCAGAGGTATGTCTGAATAGAGCAGTAATACCTAAACGTCTGTAAGTGCACATGTGCAAAGGCGGGGGAGGCGGCCGACGCCAGTTCTGGATAGAGAGACTTTCCAGACCTCGACAAATAAAAGGTCTCGGCTATCGCACGCTATCGTGTCAGATCAAACTGGCGTTCACTACCGAGATCTAGATCACGATGCGAAGAGGGGAAGAGACAGAGTCCAGAGTCCTGGAAGTATGCTGACTGTGGCCCAACATCTGATCTGAGTCTTACGAAAGCTCCAAGTCGACGACAGATTCAATGACCAACATCCTACGCCTTTTGTGGATGCGCAGGACGCTAACCACACTTTTAGTCACAAGACTCCCTCCCGAAAAGCGAGGGAGAATTCTGGGATTCAAATTTTCAAGGTTACCCCGGCGGCCAGGCCATATGATTGAGCGGGAGAGCTTGGTTCTCGTCAGCCCTTTGCAGGACTACACGTAGGACCACAATGGCTGCTTTTGCTTCCACAGCGTGGACAGTACACCTCTCTCAAGTCCCGATATATTTGGGTGCGCAGACGAGGACTACAGCCCAAACACCTGCGGGGATTTGTTCAGCCGGGAGCATGTTACCTTGGATAAGGTACCGAAGCTCATGGCCACGACCATTGGCACTGATTTCAAGGGAGGCTCCGATGGGCAACAGGTGGCAAACACAAGATACCACCAATCAGCCTTCGAAACTCACATCCATCGCAGCGGTTGGGCTGGACCTCGATGGACCAATTTTGAGCCCTCCTGAATTCAGGTGGCGAGGCGGCAGCAAGCCCCAGTGATTTCGTGGCACACTCATCGATGCTGTTCGGAGGTCGGGCTCACCACCCTCCGTACTGTTTCTCGAGTGAGGCTGTCATGTGGGTAGGTGTTGGTAACGACCCGTTTCATGACTTGGTAAAATCGCCATAGCTCAAAGCAGGGCAACTCTTCAAGTAGACCATATTGCTGGCGGGTGTTTTGATTCCTCCCAAGCTCACACCACAGCAAGCTGCGTTGCTTGCTGTGGTCATTTGAAGTTGTTTCATCAGTGACCAGGAGATTGACTTTTCATTTCTTTGAGCCCTATCCCGAAACCCCCCCTCCCCCAGTAAGCGCTCACTGGACTTGCTCGTCTTTAGGTACGCACGGATGAGGTGTAGTTCCTTGCTCCAAGTATCTGATCGGTGTTCATTCTTATCTTACCTTTATGTTCCTCCAGTGTCGTTATTCTGCGAGACAGAGGATTGTGCGATATTTCGTTGTATTGTCTTCTTTATGAGATTTTGAGCAAGGAACTTGGATGAAAGTGTGGAAATATTCAAACAATGCCACCGTCTATCCTCGGCGGTTTGGTCATTCAAAGGCGTTGCCGGACCTCAGGGACTTATTGAGAGATCCAGTGCCAGAAAACATGCCTGCCGTCCAAGCCGTCAACACGTCAGATACCGGCTTAAACGTCTTGCTCAGTATAGCACGCATCGAAGTACGGAAAGAAGTCGCCACAGCGAATAATGGCCAGCATTCCGGGGTTTGCGACTGTTCGGCGCCGATATCTCATGACAAGGCGTAGTAAGAAACGTGGGAATAATGAGGGTCCTTGGCTGAAGGATACGTTCCTTCCGTTTGTCAGCGGCTGGTTGAGGCCTTAGCGGCCCGAAGTTCGTGATGTGGGGAGATGCTTCTTCCCCAGCCCGAAAATCACCTTCCTGATTGACAAGCCGGGAGATCTTGTCTGCCAAATTTGTCATCATAGTCAGCTGGCGCTCTGTAGTGAGGCAGAGGCGAGAGGCCTGAACGTGGAGCTATGAGGCAGTGTCCCCGCGATATTGCCCTGCAGGCACGTAGCGGGAGCGCAGTGTTTGGAGTTGTGGCTCCAGGATAATATGAGCTGCCGGTTTTGTCGACAAGAGCTCGTTAACAGTAAATGCGGGCATCAAGTACAACCCCGACACCTCTTCAGCCAAAACATAGCCTTTACGCCGAACTCGATACCTAGTGGAGGTAGCATACCGGAATTGTGTTACAACTACTACAAGGCTGCTCTCTGGGTTCCAGTCGACGTCCGGTACCGAGCTTGCAAGCGCCGGTTCGAGCAAGCAGGAAGCAGGTGCCTTGTGTCCGAAAGCCAGGAAGACGCCGATATCCTACTACATAGGAAAGTCGATTCTAAGAAGGTGATGGTAGAAAAGTTGTGGGAGAAAGCCATCACAAGTTGGCTGACCCGTTGGTAGAAGCGACTCAGAGCCTTGAAGGAAGGAAAAAATGCGCCGGTTAGAGAAGCGACAGCCGAAGGGAGTTCCGGTGGGCTACGGACCAACGGAGGAGCTCCGATAGCCGTCCATGGGCCAGTGGCTGGTGGGCAAAACATGCAGTGAAAAGCGTCTCGGATGGCGCGTAATCGTGATAATCGTGCTGCCTAGCAAAGACTGCTGCCGAGATGTATTCTCTTTAGATTTTCTTTTCTTGGATCACATGTCGTTGCATGCTAGACACTTAGAACAGGTCGCAGCCGGTCTGGTCGTCGTTGACACCAGGCGATGCTGTCAAGACTCAATGACGAGCTTTGATACACATATCGTCCAATGACCCAATCCTGTTTGTGCTCGCTGTAGGTCGGAGACGGTGAGTTCGTATAAGTAAGGTAGACGCCCATATGGATTTATCGGTTCCGATGCTGACAGGTTGCGAAATCTTTCGAGATCGATGGGGGGCCGGGGTGACGATCCGGAGGTGTGTTTCAACGGTCGTCTTCATCAGGCTCATGGATGTGGCATCCACAATAGCGATCAGGCGTTGGCGGCATGGGCGGAGAGGAACGAAGGTAGCAAGAGCAGGGCTACTGCATGAGCTTCGCAGCAACGGAACGCATCCGCGAGGCCGTCAGAATGCCAAGAGGTTGCGGGTGCACAGACACCACAGATCCAGGGCACGTCTTATCCGACGTGTGCCAGGGCCCGCTGACCGAGGGTCCAGTCCTCGGAGCGAGGTACCGGCGGGGCGGAGAGGGAGGAGCCTGAGGAGAAGGGCGAGACCGTGGGCGACAGTCTAGAGCCCAACCCTAGAAGTACGGATGGCCCGTAAGAAACGAGGAATGGGGGCGAAAAATATGAATCGGCATGCTGAATTCTGTAACCGAATTTAGTCAACGTGAAAAAGGAATCTCTAGAAACCACTAGCCACAATTACGGAGATTCCCGTACGGAGTATGCCTGACGTGCCACAGGTTACGGCCGTGGACGATCCGAATGAGTGGAAATGACGTTTCGTTACGTAGCCGATTATGTCCGTTTGTCGTCAAAACGATGTTGAAGATGGAGAGCCCTTGCTACTGTATGTATATTGCTGGGTTCGGTTCCAATCCGTTTGAGAGTGCTTATGTGCGTGAAAGAAGAAAAGAACTGGAGATGTTTGTGATGTGAGTGTTGTGATGGGCTGGTGATGTTCTGGGTGGCCGGAAGTTGGTACGATTCTGGAAATAACAAGTGGGTCCGGACGTAGTTTCGGACACTTTACTCCTCGGTTGGACGATCCTTAGCGCCGACGTCGCCCCTCTCCTCCCCGGTTGAGGAACCAGGAAGCATCAACCAAGCAAGCAAGCACTGAGCAGTGAGCAAGCAGCTGCCAGCCTGCCAGCACCTCCATTGTTTCCCAGAAATGTAACGCTGTGAGTGATCGTAGGAAAGGTGGGGATGAGTATCCGTACGGAGTAGGGCGCGGGGTGGGGTACCTGGTGGTGACCTATCCGTGTGTTGTTGGCGAATACCTCCCTAAGGTGCAAAGCAGGTGTAAAGGTACGTCGTACGCTGCAGAGTACGCGTAGAAACTAAGGTAGATACAGAAGAAGTACGGGTAGATTTTGCGGATACGGGATACTCCGTACGGATACCTGCCCTTGGGTAAGGATCCTTGTCTCTTGCCTTTGTGGACTGCATGGGGGAGGGTATCTTTACCTGCCATTACCTTACCTAACCTAGTGCCTAGGTAGTGCGGCGTGCCTGCCCTCGACCTCGAGCCGCCTGCTGTCGCTGTGAGTAAATCACATCTCGACTTTTTCACAGTTGGTTCTTGGACCCCGGTACCCAGCTGAAGCTGTGGCGTGAGCGCCTCTGTCTCACCGTGTGCTCCATCCGCTTTCGTGACTAACCCGAACTCGACCGCTCCATCTATGGAGTACCTAGACCTGCAGAAGACACCACGCGTTGGACCGGCCAGATGGATGGGGCAAAACTAAGCACCCTAAGGTAAGGTAAGCAAGCACCTCATGGCCAAGTCTTGCCTGCCGGCTTCAACTCCGCTGAGCAAGTTCTAACGAATCACGTCTAACACAAAAGATGGACCCTGAGATACCGGAGGCCGCTTGTGGCAAGGGCTTGGCGCCTTTCCATTTCCATGTCCATCATCTTCTCTCAACATTGTCCGACATGTTCAACATCCAGGGTGACGGGCCTCAAACTAAGGTAAACTACTACTTTACTACTGCTACTTCGACAGCCTGACAGGTAGCATTTCTGCCCGCGCTAGGTCCTGCTCGCCCTCGTTGGTCGAGTCAAAACCCCACCACAGTTACCAAGGAGCTATTCTTGTCGTCATTTCCGGCCATCACCGTTGCATCGTGACACCAATCGACAAGCCCTGAATCCTCCAGTCGATCAGGCACAGCAAATATTCATGATTACTGATGTCTAGGCGCAAAGAAGCATTCGCATCGCAGTGCTATTCGTTGCCTCATGTCCACCTATCATCTCCCTCGTCAATTGCCACCAATCTACTGACTACTTGCAATCCATAGAACAGGGACAGGCTCATTCAACTTCTGGGTCCATATCTCTCGTGGTGCGTGTATGCCTAACATTACAGGACAATGTTAACTATGCAAATCGTCTTCTGGACGACTCTGCTCCCCGTCAAAGAGACACCATCTCCTTGAGACCTCCGAGTATCTGGCATGTGGCCCAATGGCAACTCCGCTACGAATCTCGACTTTATTTTGCGCTCTCTAGGGCCCACCCAAACGGATGTCTTGCAGCAGCCAGAATCTATCTTTGAATGGTGCCGTCGACGGAAGGGGAACCGTCACTTAAACCCAAGAACCGGGAAAATAGGGTGTTCAGGATATCACGGTTGACGATCCGTGGCTTGCCGCCAATGACACGACTGGATTCTTCCCCATTCAAGCTTATCCTCTCAGGCGGCTGTTGAGCATTCCGGATCTGTCGTTCGTTCCCCGTTGAAAGTCAGACATCCCACCCTGCCCTCTCAGACTTCGCCCCCAGACCCGGCACACATGGGGGCGAATGACGCTCCAGCCCGACTAGGAAAAGCAAACATGACATCCAGGGCCATTGCTGCCTTCGGCTACAGCAGCCACGATCAACTTGAACCTGTATTCCTACCGTTGCACTGGGACCAGCATCGACCAAAAGTTCCGACTTCCAACTCCGTACCTCAAGTGATGATCCCAGTCTATCTTGGAGCCCTTTCCTTCAACGTACCGCGACAGCCGAAGAATAAGACGCGCGAGCTTTTACGGAGTCATCGTGCACGGCGCAGGGGCTATATCACTGGCCGAGATCACGTAGGAATCGAGTCCATATTACCAAGACCCTCTGTTCTGATGGCTTTCTAGCGTCCAAACCCCCAATTTTCCGTCGAGCCTGTCGGTCAGGGTCCACCGACGGACGCGTACTTTTGGGGTCACGGGTGGCTTTTCGCATGGGGAGCTCGCTTACTCCGGTTTTGTCTCTCCCTCGGTAGTCTTGAGCCGCAAGAGCTCAGTTGACCAGAAAGCAATCGTCCAAGCTTTTACAGCTAATCAAACCCACAGGTGGAATGTGTTGATCATCCTTGGTAGCTCAGATTCCTCTTGGTCGGAACAACGCTTAAACCTGGGTTCTGCATGTACGTCGATTGGCTGCGCAGAGACAAGCAAGATCTCACGACAGTCAAGTAAATCGGAGTACCCGTTTGGTCAGCTGTGTTGCCTCCTCATTATGCCTAGTGGCTTGGGGTCCGGTCTGGCCTCTTCCTGGACGATACCCCTACCACCTCAGCAGGAGACCTCGCAATCCTTGCTCTTCCCCTCTGTCGGACCAGTCTCGGCCAAGGAAAGTCATCCTCCACCCGTCTTTCAAATATTTTCAGGCTGTCTGTGATTTGTCGGCCCGTTGCGCTTTCTTTTACTGCAGCAACATGCCAGGCCTAGAAGCCCTTGGTGCGGCCTCGCCAGCTGATGCTCTTGTTCACATCCCCTCAAGTCTTTCTGATGAAACCAGCATCAGCTAAGGCTCTAAACCCCCACAGTCTTTTGCATATGATAGATGCCCAACCTCCTAAGACATATGATTAACCTTTCGTCGTATGCTCCTAGAAGAGAAATTCCAACTCCTGTTCCGCGATCCACGATCACCATCGATCACTCGGAAGGCACAGTTCCCCATATTTCGAAAGTGCGTCCTTTTCGTCGTCTACCCGCACAATAGCCAATGGAAGCGGTTAGTGACCTTTTGGTTCCAAAAGAGCTCGGCGTGGAGCTCTACAGGGCAACATTCTCCCCCAGCGGATGGACAACTTACCAACCCCTTCCACACAGGAAAAGGAGAGGAACCGTATCCGGGATAACCAGCGCCGGTCGAGGGCTCGGAAGAAAGAATACGTTCAAGAGATCGAGCAACGTCTTCGGCAATGCCAACTCCAAGGAGTCGAAGCTTCTGCTGAAGTACAGCAAGCGGCACGCCGAGTTGCAGATGAGAACCACAAGCTTCGGCAACTCCTTCAACATGTAGGCTATGGAGACGAAGTCGTTGAACAGTACATTCAAACCGGCAAACTCGGTTCTCCAAGTCATCGCGGCCTGCATGTTCCAAACTCAAGCGGCAACTTGATCCCTGAGAAAGCGACAGAAACGTTGGAGGGTCTTTTGGTTCCACGGCGACCATCATGCCTCGATATTCAGATGCCGATTCTACCAACAAGCAGGAACACAAGCCCGGACCGAACCCTTTCATACGGTCCTACGCCAGACTCGCCTGTCGAAGAATATGGTTCTCCATCGGAATCTGTCCATCAAATCCATGGTTCGGCGGTTGTTTCACCGACAGACTTTGGCTCTCAGCAGGTCTATGCTCGCGCCGGCGACATGAAAAACCGAGATTACGCAGGCCATCACCATAGCACACTGACGGTCGACTGGGCAAACACCCACCAAAATCAGTCAACCCATGGTATTTCATCAAATGTTCAGGGATTCGGGGCGAATCAGGCGCTCGAATATCACCCGCCATTTCCGGGCATTAATCCTTCAGCAGGCATGCTGCCCCCAACATGCGGCGGACCGCCATCCGTGCCGTACACTTCGTTCCAGACTTTTCATCCCCAGCCGGCGTTCATCGCAGCTTCTACTAGTCATATCAGACACGTCCCCGTCGCCGAAGGGGATCCTGCTATGGAAGATCGCAAACCCCAGTATAGACACCCAGAAGATCATTCCTGGTCTTCATCAGACCCCTTTGTCAGATCGCAATACAATACCCGACACAACTGAAGCGGATTCGAGCGTTTTTCTTTGTGAACCTCGACGCAGTTTTAGACCCTTCGAAACAAGGCTTTCCATGCCGCAGACGAAATCAAAAACTACAATGGAGAATGGTTGTGATGAAGTCAGCCACAAGGGCTGAGCCCCATTGGAAATCCGAAGGAATATTCAGCCGAACAATTTGGCCGGGAAACTATTCTTGAACGGAGAACTTGAATGGCAGCTCGCGGTGCCTTGCCACTCCTTCTTTGGAGTCGTACATGGGTTTGGCCGCTGTACACAATCAAGCACAGACGAGGTTGGTCAAAGGAAATCAGTCTTATTGTTCCCTACCCATGTCACGGAGGCTAATGGGAAGCAAATGAAGCACAAAGGTAACGGAAGCTCCTGGCCTTTGGTAAGTGCTGAAAACGTTGTGTTCTCTAGGGATCAAGACCAAGACTCTTCATCCCTGTTGCAACGTTCTTTGTATGAAGCATGCGCATGGAGCAGCTGGATACGGGGCATACCGGCACCCGTTGAGCCAGCTTTTCGCCAGCCGTGGAGGTCGAATGCTCCCAGAAAAGGGCTCACGGGACACAAGATGGAGGAGTTGATAAGAATTGTCTTTAATGAATCTAATGCCCACGGTTACCACTCAATTCTCTTGTTTTCATTTTCCCTCCAACAAAGTCAATTCTGTGTGCCTACTCGACGAAACTTCATCCACATCCTGCCCCTTTTTACATTCTTACCAAAATTCTAGATCATTTGAAGCTTCAATGTCAGAACACTATAGTCAAGAGAGGGTGGATTTGGTAGCAATATTGGCTACATCACAGCGAATCGAGTTTGAGAGATGCCTTGCGGAAATCAAAGGGCGTAATGGGGGTAACAGCTACGACACGTTGGAAGTTCTCCAGCGTCTGGCTATCGAAGCCGAGGCCGCCAGCAGCATTCTGTCAAGTCTTCAGACAGAGAATATCGGGGGCGCATATGATACCATACATCGCATGCTTGTGCAGCAGACTCTACTGATCAAGACGCAGCTTCTGGAGGTTGCGGGAGAGATGGGAAAAGCGTTCCTATCGACGCCAATGTCTAACCCACGGTTGCCGCAACAATCGAATAATCAACAGCAACAGCAACAGCAGGAGGAAGACGAAGGGGAACACCAAAAACCGCCGTCTCCTTTACCAAGACCTCCCAGACCGCCAAAAATAAAACTACAATTCAATCAACTCCCCTCATCTAGACGACTTTCTGATACTACGCCGACGCTGGACGCAATGGACCAGTCCAATGCCCCTGAGAAGCAAAAGTCTCAGACCCGTGAGATCAAAGGGTTCCCTCCTCGGATCACCAGAAACTGGCGTAAACCTACCAAGTCCTCACGCCCACGCCTTCTTCAAGTGCCAGCTGAAAGTGGAAGAAAAGATAATGAGCCAACTGGACCGAGGGGAACGAATCAAGGAGGGAGCGTCCGTCGTCGTGATCAGACTAGTGTAAGTCATTCCTACCCGAGAAGAGTCAAGCTGTGGCCCACCGCAAGTAACAAACTCTCGCCTCCAGCGCTGGTAGATCTCTTCGTGGAAGTGAAAGAAGAGCGTGAACCCCTGAGCGGCCGGAGATCGGGGGAAATGAGCGGTGCGGTATGCCTTCACAAACAGCGGGGCGAGCAGGAAGAGAGAATCGAGCCGGCTAACGTGGAAAAGTGGACGAGTGATCTCAAGTTTGAGACGGAGAGTAAGGGCGAGGGCGGGTCGAAGATGGAGGTGGAGATGGGAGCTGCAACTAAAGCAGGGGACCAAGGGGAAG
Source organism: Colletotrichum fioriniae (assembly GCF_027942845.1). NCBI lineage: Eukaryota > Fungi > Ascomycota > Sordariomycetes > Glomerellales > Glomerellaceae > Colletotrichum > Colletotrichum fioriniae. The sequence continues at coordinate 215,109 of NW_027076844.1, read as the reverse complement.
GGGGAGAGAAACGCAGCAGGAAGAGGTCTGCGGACAACGACTTGCCCCCGACGACAATTAAGAAATCTCGCTCTGAGCTTCGGGGAGGACAGGGCGGTAGTCCAGGGCGTATCAAGAGGTTCATAAGCTTCCTCCACCCCTTTCGGAGAAGACGGACTAAGTCAAAGAAAAGCAGAGATGCCGAACCGACGACAGCTGTACCGAGCACAGAGGACTTACCGCGGCCAGCAGTAGAGTGCTACATTTTCGCAGAAGCTCTCAACCCAAGAACCTTATTCGGCACCGGAAAAGAGGACGTGAGGGCCCTCCACTTCCGCGACGCCATTGAAGAACTCATCCAGCTCGTCGGAGACGCGCCGCACGCAATCACCTCCACGGACCCCCTCATGCGCGAATACCACACAAAGCAATTCAAAGAGATACAGGCCGTCCTCCGCAAAATCCCATCCATTGCCATTTCAAAGAAAATCATCGACGAAAAGCTCCTGGCGATCCGGAAAGAGGAGACGGCGATTCGGAAGGGGTACATTCGACATCTCAGGGGGCTGAAGGGGAAGGAGGCCAGAACGGAGCGTAGACAGCAGCTAGTGCGGGAGACGCAGGTTCTGCACCGCCAACTGCGGACCTGCAATGAGCTGAATGACAAGATTTTTGCGTTTGGGGCAGAGGGTGCGGAGATATTTGCCGACTGGATCGTGGAGATGAAGAAGCGCGTCGAGGGGGAACTCGAGTTTGGGGAGAGGGCGATGATGGTGCCGTATTTGGGCGAGGTTCAGGAACATGGCCAGGAGGTCTATTACGTGTGAAGACGAGTCGCAAGCTAAGTTTGCGGCTTATAAAGGGCTCGGAAAGAGGGGGAAGATGTATACACCAGAGACGATGTGCGTCGCGTCAGGGACGTTGGCTGAGATAGATATCACAGAAGCGTTTGGTTTGGCCTGTTCAACGAATATTAAAAGAGAATGCATTGCTCGCGCCGAGCCTTCTTAACTCCAGTGACCGTTCATCGACCCCTGTACATACACGATCAGGGGGAAAACACGTAAATTTTACCCAGTAGCGCAAACCATTCCGTTGTGTCTTTTTTCGCTATTTTCACTTTTAAATATTTTGTGCCGTTTTGAAACAATAAAAACGCTTTGGTATCATCATTATACCGGGAAGATCTCTTGCCTCCCCTGGGAGAGTTGAGTCCATAACCGAACTACCTTACCCTTTACAAAAAGTAGTCCGCCACAGGCTTCTTCGCAGGCATGCCCCTAGAATCCTGCGGCGCGGCTTGGAACACGCGGTACCTCCTCGCGGGCCCGGGGAGGAGCACCTGGTCATCGGTGCCCCGAATATTGCCGTCGCTGCGTCCCCTGTCACCGTTGCTGCGCGCAAACACGCCCGTACCCGAATCGTCCTCGGCCAGCTCGAGGATGGCCGCCACGTTGCCACAGCGGTAGCAGTAATTCGGCGCCGACCACACCGTCACGATGCTGGCGTCGAACATTTCCTTAAACCCTTCCATGACCAGCTGATGGGCGCGCGCAATGAGCGACAGGTCGTTCTTGTGGTTGAAGTCGCGGACGATATCGGCGCCGAAGAGGAAGCCCGCGCCGCGCGGCGACAGGCCCCAGCCGTCGATCTCGTCCGGATCGGACCAGAGCAGATCGCACATGGCGCCCTCGTGAGGGACTTCCTGCTTTCTGTCCAATAGCCGGATCTTATCCACGCTGTCTATCAGCGGGGATAGACCCCCGTGAACGCAGAGAATCGCTCCGGCGGGGTTGCCTATGGAACCTGACGAGCTTCCTGATGCGCCGCTGCCTGGCGGGCCTGTTTTGTCGCCGCCGGAGGAGGGGGCACCATTGGGGCTATTCGTGGGTTGCCGTTGTGGCCGTCTCTGTCGGGGGAAGCGGCTCATTGTTGAGCCGTTCTGATCGCAGACCTCGATCTCGACGTCTTCGTTGATGGGTTCCTGTCCCGGGGTTGAGTTGAATGTGTGTGATGCGCCGAGAACAATGGCGCCGAGAGCGAGGTAGTCGAATACGTCGCAGCAGTACCGCCAAACGTTGGCAGAGCCGTATTTCCTCAGGCACTCGTCGTAGAAGCCGTAGACGGTAGTGATTTGGCGGGATTCGTGGTTGCCCCTGATGAGGGTCATGCGATCGGGGTAGCGGACTTTGAGGCAGAGAAGAAGGAGGAACGATTCGAGGGAGTAGAAGCCGCGGTCGACAAAATCACCTATACAAAGGAAGCGTCAGCACATCCGAAAGATGCTCCAGGCAAGTGAAAGATCATGAGGGCATACCCATGAAGAGGTAGTTGGTATCGGGAACATCACCGCCTACTCGGAAGAGCTCCATGAGGTCGTGGAACTGGCCGTGAATGTCACCGCATATCTAGTCCAATATCAGCGTCTACTCCCCTGCACATCATAGCGTAGGAGTCTTCATAGTACCGTGACGGGGGCTGTGACCGTGACAACATTTCCTTCCTCAATGAGCAGCTCGCGCGCCTTGTGGCATAGCTCTCGGACTTGCGCTTCGGGTATCGGTCGACATGCGCGCAGTTGCGCAATAGCTCTATGCTAAGCGTCAGCGCCTCTCGGTCGCAGAAAACCCAGTTCGCGATCGTGGGTATACTCACTTGTCGAGGTCACTCATTGTGAAATTTGAGGAGGGGTTCCCTGGTCTGGGTCGCGGCGCCCGAGGCCGAGGACTCGCGATATCGAAATGGAAAGGATGGCGGGTACTCCTTCTACTTTATAGCATGTCGCGTGGGATATTCGAGTCGGCGCGATCGACGGCAGCTACCTTACGTCGTCGTAAGAATGCGGATTGAGCACTTGCGTAGGGGCGATCAAGGCTTCGAGGATGGGATGGCGTCAGTAAAGTTCAAAGAGGTGCATGGTTGCCCTCTAGCGGTCGCCGGTCGCCTGCCAACCCCCAATTCGAACTTCCAATCGCGCCGGGATCTGCAAAAAGTGGATATGTGGTCAATGCGTCTCTGTGGAGTTCTCGTTGGAGTGCATCCCGGCCCGGGGATTTGTTCAGGCTCCATCTCGGGTCTTTGGTTATTGCGGTAACCGAAGATTAGATCCTCAGGCTCGCGACCTGCAATCGCTGGCTACCTAGCATGTCACGTCGCCCAGGGTGGGCCCACTCCGGGCCGCCGGAATCCAATCAGAAGGCCTGCATATCAGTTCGGGTCATTAAGCTTCACTGCAGGTTTGCAGGAAAATCATCCGTTGGCCATCGTCACTGTGAACCTCAAGCCTTCATTTAGGGGACTACATTCGGATTTGTCGCCCCGTCGCGCGAGCATGGTGCTGTCATAGGTGAGTCTTTTCGATCAATTGGGTCATTTCAATGATCTATAACGTCGCTAATGTCCAATGGCACGCAGAAGTTCAAAGCCTCCTTTTTCCGAACACCAAAAAAAAAAAAAAAAGCCGCGATCATGCCACCACACCCCCTCCACCCGAGGTCGCGCATGACCTCGTCACTCTTTGCAACCACGGTCGTCGCAAGCTTCTTTGTAGTAGGCATGCCGCATCTGTTACCGTGTCCGGCGCCTAGAGTCACATACGCCGATGGAGAGATAGTGGTGGGCGAGGACGGCCGCCGTCGGAGGCGCCGCCGTCGCGAGGCAGCCCCCGAGATCAACGACGGAGTCGTCAGCTTCAATCAAATGGGCGACGAGGAAACGATACGAGCACGAGAGGAGCGATTGAGGAGGGAGTGCCCAGTACCGAAACCTGGTGGCATCTTGGGCGAGTGGTTGGGATTCCACGGGCCGAGCAAAGCAGAAGATAGCAGAGTGGGAAGGTGACGACGGCAGATGAACATATGTACAACTCAAAGATACCATTTACGATCAACAATTGTGGTCCCAGCGACATTGGATGTGTGATGACGATAGACGAAGTACCACGCAGGAGATGGACAACGTGACGAGCATACAATCACTCAGCAAGCAATCACTCTGCCGAATTAAGAAGAGATGCGTTGAGGACACTCGCTTGGGCCAGAAAAAAAAAAAGAGTTCACCCCCCCGGTGCTGAATTGGGGGCTACGTCTCTGGGTGCTCATGCTGGGATTCGAACTCGGGTACTCGCTAAGCCTGTCGTCGAGTAGGCTGGTTGGCGTTTTGATTGTTGACCTTAGACCACGCCACCACCCAGCCAGTTTGACCTGACCCCCGACCTAGAGGGCGCCTACTGGCTGGTGACAGGAATGGAATTGAGGGGGTCTATATGGGCTCGCTCTTGTGGTATATTCCGTAAAGCTAGGATGAATATTCATACATAGGATGATTCACTGAAGGTGGTTGATGCGCCGCGAAGAGTTTAGCAACAAGGACCCTAATTAGGAAGCAACGGTAATCAAAATTCTGAATCCTCTAGAATACCGCAGGATCTCAAGAGTTCTTGCTCAAGTGGCCCCAGCCTTCCCACAGATGCCGAAGTTGTTGACTCAAGTGGCGTGTTCGACGATATCTCAAGCGTTCAGTTGACAGTCTTGGGTTCTCGAACTCAGGTTGCAACATCTGCTGCCGCACTTTCAATAACGCCAATGGACGCCAATCGGCGACCAGTATGCCGCATACACTCTCTTGGGCTACGTCGAGACAGATGGTGGCAGAGGACCTCAGACACAGAGGTACTTTGGACCCTATCCGGGGAGCCAAATGACGATTCAACTTCAAGTCACGGACTCGATAAGCAATCCATCGTGCACGATGTTCAGTGGCCAAAGTAGTTTGTGATGTTGAAAGTCACGCACACCATGATATACCTATAATACCAATACTAGGGGGCTGTTGGTCGGGGCTTGCCAAGTCTAAATAAGCTGTCATCCCTAAAAACAAGGTTATTTTGGAATTTACTGCGCCTGAAACCTAGGTGCAGACCGCCCTTGCAGAGTTGCATCCTCTTAATCCTTGCGAGCTTCGACCAAGAAAACGGCTGGGGACGGGCCAAGCGGGTTGCACTTGGTGAGAACAGACGAGTGTATTGTGAAGAAAGATGAGTGCCTGGCTCGAGATTTCGATTTTTAAGTGCTCCAGCCAGTCGCTTCCGGATTGTGAAAGTCTTCAGATTGCTATTTTCTCCGAGTCATCCTCGCTGAAGATGGTCAAGATCGCCGCTCGTCTCTTTCTCATGTTCCGTTTCGCAGTAACGTTCTCATCATACCCCTGAATTTGGTGTAAGAACTGCCGTGAGCTTATTACGTATGATCTTCCGGAAAATTATACACAGGATTCGCCTCGCCTCGCCTCAACAGTGAAGCCAATGACTGCCTACGTTGCCAGGGCGTAAAGTAGCAATGCTGAAATCTCTACCTTTTTTTTTTTTTTTCCCACGGCTTTCTGGTGTTCCGTCCATGACCGGGCGATCGTGGGGGATGAGACGTCGGAAGAGACTCAGGCAAGTGATCCGTGCTGCTAGGTCACGCCCCTGCCTCCGGCCCGCAACCTTAACACCCGCTAACAATATCTGACGCAGGGAGCCCCTGATGGACGCCTTGGCGTAGAGGGACGCTGGCCAACTTTTTAGTCATTATTGTTCCCGTAAAACCACACACACATACGAACGACGACGCATATACCCTCACAAGGCTCACAGCCTCTCTTCGGGGTTAAGAATGACAAGGTTGCGTCTTCTTCAGGCATGTATGCGGGGCGGAGGTGTACCACAGGGGCGGCTTGCGGTCTGATCTCCAAAGCGCCAAGAACGGCTCTGATCAGTCGAAACAGCCGGGAGGACGAATCACGAAGAACGCCTGGAGCCTTAGGGGAGCATTCAGCAGCGCGGTTTAGACTCTGAGAGTTGGGGTGACGGGTGCCATCTGTTTTTCTACCGGGGCACGACTGAGACCGGATTCAGCACACCCATCGTATGCCGGTCTTTTGAGGGTGGGGACTTGCATCCTGCTTCGCACCTTGGAGAGGCAACTTGCAAGACGCCACCAGCCTGGCAGACCGTTGGCATGTTACGCAACCCGAAAATCCCGGATGGCATCTGTCTCATGAGCCCTGATAGATGCCATCTGATCAGCAGAGGCTCTGGGCTGGGGGAAGGGGCGCCAGCCCAACACCGGGACCTGGTCCACACGACGACTTATGCTTAATGACAGTCCGGGAAGATGTGAAGTTAAATAGACTTCGTTCCCCCGAACCAGAGTATGTTTTGTTCTTCATCCCTTCTCTCAGGACAGTGTCTTTTTTTCTACTTCAAACCTTTCAATTCTATTCTTCAAGAGCTGTGCTCTATTTCCATTCATTCTCAGCTTCTCTGTCATTCCTTGATACCCCAATTGTAAGTCGTCCTGCCATCTAAGGCTGGCTAGGAGCAACAACGCTGACTAGAATATCCAGTTTATACCGTTTTCACTTCACGACAGTCATTCCAAAATGAAGTCCTCCATGATCCTTCTCATTGCTACCGGCCTGGTGTCGGGTCTGAGCATCCCCAAGCAGCTGGACACCCGCCAGGCCGTCGCCCAGGCCCCAGCCGCAGCACCCGCAGCTGCTGCTCCTGTTGCGGCACCTGCTGCTGCTCCCGCTGCCCCTGCTGCCCCCGCCGCCGAGGCTCCCGCTGCTGCACCGCCTGCCGCTGCCCCCGCGGACGCCGCCGCCGAGGAGGCAAAGAAGAAGGCCGAAGAGGAAGCTGCCAAGAAGGCGGCCGAAGACGCCGCCAAGGCTGGCGAGGGCGCCGCCGCCGCTCCTCCAGCTGAGGCTGCCCCCCTGCCGCCGCCCCCCTGCCGAGGGTGCCGACGCCGCCGCTGAGGCTGCGAAGAAGGCACAGGAGGAGGCCGCCAAGAAGGCTGCAGAGGACGCTGCGAAGAAGGCACAGGAGGATGCGGCTAAGCAGGCCGAGGACAAGCAGAAGGAGGCCGCCAAGGAGGCTGCTAAGCAGGCTGAGAAGGCTATGGGAGACTACCAGAAGGGCAACAACAACAACAATGACAACAAGGGGGATAACAAGGGCAACAACAACAATGGCAACAACCGCAACAATGGAAACAACCGCAACAACAACAATAACAACAACAACAATAACGCCCTCTTGCTCCAGAACATCCAGCTCCTCCTCGCCGCCATGAACCTGCAAAACGTGGTCAACGTCCAGGCCCTCGCCCAGCTCCAGGCGCAGCAGCAGCTCGTGATGCTCGCCCAGCTTCAGCAGCTCGCCCAGCTCAACGCCGTCGGCCTTGTCAACCAGGTCCAGGTCGTCGCTCTCATGCAGCAGGGTCTCGTCCTCGGTGGCGTCCAGCTTGGCGGCGTCCAGGTTGTCAAGATCCAGTGAGCAATTGTTGCAGAAGTTCAGGGGGAAGGATATGATCTACAGGCGATGTAACTGCAAAATGTAATTGACACAATTTCACCGGGCAAGGAGCAATCATCAATCAGTGTTTAGCACCGGGGGCGCCACTGTGTTTGTTTAGATGTCTCGTGCGTTGCGGATGTGTGAGGGAACCCGCGCCGCGTGACCGGCTGGGTTTGACGTTCCTAGTGGACGGTCTCTATTGGAGATTGAGGTGATTACTGGTATGACCCTGGTAGCACTACTTGGATCTCCTCAAAGGGGTTTGGGAATGGGTGGTCCACATGACATGGGAATGGGTTATGGTGCATTATTCAACGGCTCTGCATATCAGACTAGGATTTGGCAAGTGCTTTAATGTATTTTATGAAAAAAGCATCAATGATCCACCTGCCAAAGCCTTTGAGTTTCACTTTTCTTTCGTTGTGCCCTGTCTCAGAACTTTGCTGATGTCGCGAGGGGTTCATGTCTGAGGTGGGATATCCCTGTTGAAATGCCAGGTTTGTTGACAGCAGCTTGACTTAAGCTTATTCTCGGTGAATTGTACTTTGATCAATCTGATTACTTCTGACTCAACACAATGTTTGCCATGCCATACAATGTTCGTTTTCGTTTCAGTCTTTCAATGTCCAAGTCCAATTTAGATACCTAAGTAGTAAAGGACTCAGAAAACAATTTCCCCGTCAAGAGGTCAATATGACGACTATACAAAGTCCGTTTGCTTCCTTCCTCAGTTTCTGCATCAAAAGCCGTCGGCCATGTGTGGTACCGAGATGGACTGGTCAAACGCAAATCCAACCCTCCTCTTCCCGGAAGCGCAGAGCATCCGGATTGCGGGGAAAGAGACGTTAAAAGAAAAGAAGAAGAAGAATACCGGGGGCGTGACATCTGCAGCCCTGTCCCGCGCTGGTTTTCGTCAATGCCTTGGAGGGAAGATGCCTCATCGACAAATGCCTGAGACACTTGGAGGGGTTCGGGGTTGGTGAGCCGAACAGGGGGGTTCCGATGAGGTTACGACAGCTTGACAGCAGGAAAAGGGCGGTGTTGCACTTTGCGCCCGGACCGCTTGTCACTGACGCTAGAGGTTCTGACTTGCTGGAAGAGGAGAATTGCGGGGGCAGAGCTGACCAATTGAAACCTCTGAAATCGTTGCAGGGACCGTAGAGAGGTCCGAGGAAGGCGGATGGACCCCACTGACACGAGTTTAAACAGCCACTAAACCTTAGTTGAGCCGCTCCGACGTCAACGGTCATCCTCTCGTCGGGTTCCTCTCTTGAAATTGTGTATCGACCACTCATCTCATTCCGAAGAATGAAAGGGAATACAATGCTTTCATCCCTAATCCGTTGATCAATGTCACCCTGACCCAACGCATCGCCGGCGAGCCGGCTCGGCAGTCTCCTAAGGCAGAGCCGAAAATCCTGACGCGAGTGCGACGAGCCCAACTTCATTCATCCCGTCTTGAGCTGTCAGAGACCCCAGCGGGCCCAGCCTTAGGATGACCCATCGGACCTCCCATCACCCGGCCAAGAAGTATAGGCCATCGCAGCTTACGCAAGTCTTTTCGGATGACACAACTGTCATCGCAGCGTCGTCCCAACTCGCAAGTGTCTGTCTGACTGCCACCACACCACCACCCCTTGTTTTTGCCCAGTCTCTCTCTCTCTCTCGCATTATCGCCGCACATTCCCAACACCACCCTCACAAAACCTCAGATCAAACCAGCGCTCCCTTTTCATCGCTGCTTCTCATCATCAGACCCAACGAAACAGATTTTGGCTCGGTTCTGTATGTACATCTCATAGTCTGTTCCAGTTTCCGTCCCCCCCTGCTTGCCTTCTCTCTCTCAAAATCCGCGGGAAGAAAATTCGCTGGAAGGTCCATGTACCGGCTTGGCGATGGCTGGGACGAAAATTTCCGTGTTACCATTGCCGTCGGCCGAGTAGCCGCAGGACCCGCCAAGTAAGGTTATTTGAGCACTGCCTTGCGTTGCTTGGCATACGGAAACCTCAATGACCTTGCCTTGATTCGTTTCCTTGCCGTTGACTTTGATCACTCGACTTCGTCATGGCCAAAGTTCCTACAGCTACACATTCTTGCTCAGTCTATCTGTTTTTTTAAACAGTAACGCTTATCTACAGAGATCGTTTACGGAAATAAAAGACCCCCAAAGAATACCTGAACGGGCGTGTACGATAATGTCGCTTTCATGGTCACTGGCTCGTGTTGGCTGAAATCACTAGCCATCACGAGAGAAGTCGTAAGATCATGCCAAGGGTGGCATCGCTTCCGTCATCCGAAGAAACGTCCGCTACTCCATACTATTCACGTCCCGCCATGGCTCCTAGTCTCAATGTGCCCCCCTGTCAACCCGCTTGATCCAACATTATTCCGTACCAACGATATCGAGACTCTGATACGCATCGGATCACTCGTTCACGACTCTTCCGAGCGCAAATCGTACCTTAATTCGCACTTGGCAATGGCCCAAACGCCTTATGCCTTGCTGAAGAGTTCAGACGTCGACGTATAGCACTCTTGGCTCCAAGTATCTTGGCTTCTGCTCTCGTCGACATATAAGCCACCCGTCCCGCCGCGAGCAGTAGACATTCTTCTTTCTTCTCCATCCACACGTACCAAAGTCTTTTCATCCATTCCGATCTCACTCATTCCCTTCATTCATTCTCTTCAGAGGTGAGTCCTGTATCAAGACCAGATAAAAAAGGATGCCATACTAACGAATAGCCAGCTGTGCTCGTTGTTATCTTCACTCCTTTCAGGTCGCTTACAAAAACAAACCACTCTTTACAGGAACATCAAGAGCTGTGCTCTCTTCATACATAATACATTTTTAATAAACCCCCAATCCACCAAGCCCAAAATGCGTTTCTCAACCATCATTCTCTCCACCCTCACCGCCTTCGCGGCCGCGGCACCCGTCGCCGATACCCTGGAACCCCGCCAGGGCAACGGTAATAACAACAACAATAACAACAAGAACAACATCGACCTCGCAAACCTCAACAACCTTCAAGGCTTCCGCAACCTCGACCTAAACTACCTCCTCGCCCTCAACAACCTCAACCTCCAGGGTCTCGGCCAGCTGGGCCAGGTCAACAACCTCAACCTCGCCGCCTTCCAGAACCTCTTCGCCGCGCAAAACTTTGACCTCAACGCCCTGCTGCAGCTGCAGCAGCTGTCCACCGTGCTGGCGATCCAGCAGCAGGGGGTGTTTGGCAACGTCAACCTGGCGCAGCTGAACCTCGGCGGGCTCAACTTGGGGCTCATCGGCGGGGTTGGGCAGGTGAACTTGGGCCAGTTCATTGACCAGGGCTTAGTTGGGCAGATTAACCAGGTCGTCCAGCAGTCTTCTGGTAAGTTTGATGTGACATATGAACTACGGAATTTGTGGATGCTAATCAGAGATTCCTTTCGCAGTCGTTGTTGTTGGCAAATAAGCACTCTACGTCTGTCCTTAAGGAATGGACGATGTAATGCATTCACGAAATGGGCTACGAACGCCACATTTGGGATATGGTGTTTCAATATGCTTTTTTTCTCTCTCTCTTAATGACTGGCGCATGAAGTTTCCTTGATTCTACAAACTTGGAGGGGACTGGTCGATACAGGTACTAGAACCAAGATGGCATGTATGGATATAGGTACCGTGACAAATTACGAATCTTCATCAAGAACAAGGATTTCTCTGTGTACAACTTTCGGTTGAGCCCGCGGGCTGAGTGAAGAGGGCATTGAAAATTTAATGGAGTTCCTCCGATCAATCCACTTCAAGTCTCTTGACTTGAGTCCAACGTTACGAGGTCCAGTGAGAGGTATCGGAACACGACGCGGTTGAGACTCGAGGCTTGTATTCGATATTTGAGCAACTGACAGGCCTCTTCATGGTCACCAGTACGTGCTGTACTTTGTATACCCAAGTACCGAAGGTCAATGAGCCTCGAGAGCACGACTGCTCACAAGTAGCTTCTATTACACGGACGCCCCAAAGTCGTCGCAAAGACCAAGCAGGTGCTCTTACCAGTCTAGTCAAGAATCTCTGGTCATTTCCCATCCGTTTTCTCAACCATCGAGACCGGCGGTCAATTTAGCCAGGAAAAGCCTCTGCCTGGATCCTACATTACATTCAACATGAACGGTATGTTTCGTCCTCCTTAGTGCCATATCTCCCACCAAACGCGCAGCTCTGCCCTAAATCTCCCACCAAAAAACGTGTATTACCAACTGATTTTCTTCTTCATGATCTTGATACATCGTCGACTGACTGCCAACCCCCTCGAAATGACCCCCCTCACTCATGTATGATATCAGAGCTTCTGCCTAACCATCTCAAGTGCAACAATAAATGCAGATATCACCTCATGACGCGGACCTCAGAAGGAATTAAATCAAGGTCATTCAGAAGGTCTACAGAACCCAATGCTCCCTGATTTAAGCCGGATACAGAATCCCCACTAGAGATGGAATTTAGCAGCCCTCTTTCGTTGCTTGTGCTAGTCCCCAAAACTCTTCCAAAGTAGGCTAACATTATCCGTTCGCCATCTACAGCTAGAACACGGGTTCTTTACCAAAATGTAACACCATCTCGTCGAGAAGTATCATCATACCGACGATAGAACCCCCCCGTACCGATTCTCAACAAGTGTACTGCCCAATGACTTCGTCGGCACTGTCTCAACAAATCGATTCATTCTACTGTAGGCAAGCCATTCCAGACACCCAAAAAAGCACATACTGGCTATTCACTCTATTGAGTAAGTGGCTGCTCATCGACAAACATTGTACAACAATGGGGAGTCGTAAATATACAGCATTCCTTGAGGTTTAGATCCCTAGTTAAAACGTATCCCAAAGACGAGAGGCAGGGACGTTAAACATACAGCCACACCACAGTCCAAATTTCATTAATCAACCCTGCCCTGTGGGTTTACGAGGCCAACGTCCCATTCAGTATCGCCGTTAAGATGTCGACATCCCCAGACATATTCAGCAGATAACACTCAATCTATATCAAATACATAAGCACCTAAATTATAGAAAGCATAAAGTGCCACCCATCGAGAGCTACTACTACATTCCGCCAGTATCATCGACTCATTCCATCTTCGTAATCGCATGAAGCACTTGGCTTTCAACTTGAAACACGACGTCAGATATCGTACATCAATGATGTTTGAAGCTACACATATCATCTTTATTCCTTGAGGTCGCTCACTATTTGCACAGCACGTGTGCCGCTACCGACACCACTTGAATACCAACGCGACAGCAGTGGTGGCAGTTCTATCGCGTTGATCCAAGATAGCAAATCGGCAAACCAGGCCCCAAGGAGAAATGTGTTCCGTCACCGCTAAGAATCTGCCTTATCGTAATGGTGTTGCTATAATCATATTTTCACGTACACAGTTGTCACCAAAGAGCACGTGTTGATCTCCGTACACACATACACACGCACAAACCTCTACCCGTTGTAAATCATGTACCCATGATCTGATTTCGTTCCACAATCCCACAAAGCACGCACACACATATCTCCGACAAATGGAAACACATACACGCACCCATTCTCCAGAATTGCGCAGCTCCGACCACTAATATCTCCCCCTCTCTCCTCCCAAGTGGAAACCTGCACGAGGGACTCAGGGAGAGACTGCGAGCCGGAGCTGGCCGACCTGCATATGTGGAGAGAAACGGGAACCAAAGAAAAAAAAAGAGAGAGTACTCCATAAAGAAGAAAAGAATGCCCACCTAAACACGGGAAGTCTTGGCGGGGAGTCCGAAGATCAATTCCCCCGCCCCTCCATTGACAGTTCCCTTGCGACTGTCGATCTTCGGGTATACAAAGACTTTTTTTTTTGTGGAAACATACGAATTCTCTCAGAGAGAGGAAGGACGGGGGAAATAAAGGAATCAAGACCCGTTGCCCGCATGCCTGCTTAGGAGAACCGGACCGAAGGGGGTGTTGCGAGACAAGGCGGGTATCCTCCGTAGGAGGGGGAGGGTTCCCGATGCTCGGCGTTCTTGGAGTCGGTTACCTCCCCCCTCCCGCCGGAATACGAAATGCATTGGCATCTTGGCAAGTCTCGTTGCGGAGACGAGCATACGAAATCCGAAAGAGACAAAAAAGAAAAAGAAAGTAATTTGGCCCAGAACAGCTCAGAAGGGGGATCTTCTTTGGAACCTGCTGATGCGATGTCGCCATTTGTGGCAGGTCTCCCAAGTCAGGGGAGGTGGCCAGGAATCATTCCTGTTGGGCCAGAAACGAAATTTCGTGGGCGCATTTGTGAGGCTGACATCTTGCGACGGGATGGCGCAGCGCAGGTCTGAGATCCCTGAGTAGTGAGATTTGCTGGAATTGCGATGGTTACTTAGGTTAGGCTCTCAGCTTTGGGAGCTGAAAAGAAAAAAGCCTCGTCAGGTCAGACTTGCAGTAAGCATATGCACCCATTACATGTGCGGCTTGTCGAAGCCTACCAAGGGGCTCACACGACAAACGTGTGTTAGCCAACCTCCCAGGACTTCGTCTCCAAATTTTCCGCTTGTCCTGCAAATTTTGGCTTTGGCGTTGTGATAGAGTCAGCTGAAGTGTGCTGCCGCACGCACGCGGGGGACACGCAGAGCCCGTGAGCCGGCCCCGGGCCGGAAACCTCATTTCGTGGCCGACCGGTCGGGGTGGATCGAGGCGGACGTGATTGGACTACCTCTGGCAGCCCGCACGAACGGAGCTGCAGGTAAGAGGCGGGGGAAAGCTCTAAATTTTCGGGAGAAGCACGCTTTGCATGGGGCCGAGGGGAACCATAACTTGCAGGTGATTATCGGGGTGCATGCATGACAGACTTTAGATGCGGATCTTTGGTGCGTCGACCGACTTCGTAGGTGCTGAGAAACCGATCTCGTACCGGTGCCTGCGGAAGTATTGCGTCCCTCACGGGCAGAGACTTCTTCGCTGGCTGCTCTAGAGTTTGATGACGAGCGGACGAAGGAAGACTTGGCAGACCTCGTTGAGGTTTGGTTACGCGCTCGGACGACGTCCCGTGGGACGGCCATTTGGCAGGCCATTTAGCATTGCCAGCGAGTCCGTCAGGCGCTCTGATGGATATGGCCGCGCCTAATGACCCACTAAGAGCTCCCTCGTGGCTGCGTGGCATCCCGCTTGTGCCGCTTGCGGCGACAAAGCCTCTGTCGGGCGTCTGTTGACCGAAGCCATTACGCCTATGTTAAGCCACTGGCTCAGGTAAGAGTGCTGCGATGAAGGCACGAAGGTTGGGTTAAGGTCATATGCGGCGGTTCAGGGCATCTCCCGCGAATCCAGACCCAACCGCAACGATTCCACCCATCCTAACGTCATGTTAGTCGTGGGTTGTAAAGCCATGGGAGAAACTTGGTCAATTGGGGGAAGGCTCCTGGGAACCGCGAATTTTGCTAGTACTCCATGGACGACATACGCCGGTGAGATTAAGATCGACCCGGAGTTATGGGAGCCGGGAGTGAACGACTACGGCATCGCCATTTTTCGACCCTTGAAAGATCTGGGCCCTGGATACTTGATAACCCCACCCGGAAACAAGCAGACGTCTGGTCGAGACTTTGAGCTGCGAGGCGTTCGCGGCCAACGTCGCTTAATGCCAAGATCCATATGCCGATTTGCATCATAGTGGCGGATATTTCCAAACAAAGAGAACGGAGCTCCAAGATACTCCGTACTGCAAGGCTTTAGCTCTCATACATAGACGCAACCGAGCCATAGGCGAGAAGATGGGCGACTTTGGACCCTGAGCGACTGATGAGTGACGTGGGGAGGCAGGGAATCAATTGTCTCGTAGCGCAGGAGCTCCGGGATGAACAGAGCGTACTATTCTGACACACGACAATCCGCAATACGGCCGTGGTCGACGGCCATGTCCACTGCCACGGCGACACGAATGCACTGATGGTAGGAATTTCTTGCATTCGCAGGAGCAAGGCAGCAGAATTGCGTTGTGGGGAAAGCTGTCTCTGGAGGAAGGCTGTGCGTAGGCTCGTCCATAGTCTGACCGTCCGAGCTCGAGGTGTTAGGAGTCTCGGGGCGGGAAATAGGGGATGATCTGACGTATGGCGCATTGTCGATGGGCCAAACAGGGAGCGGGTTTATGCAGTGACGCGGAGGGTGTTATGCAAACTACCAGCGGTTGGTCTCTGGTTTCTGGCGCTAGTAGAGGTTTCCAAGGCAAGGCTAGGACCCCAAACGATGGTGGTCGGGATATGCTGTATGTCAGTGGTTCTCTTGGAGTCTTGGTCGCTCAGTGCTGTAGGGGCTTATGCATGTCAAGTTCAGGTGCTCTTGTGTAGGTAATCCATCGTCCCATCAGTTGCGCGCGTGAGATGGATGGGACGGTGTGGTTTGTGTCTGCATGGTGGTTGCATTCTCGTGAAGCCGGTTGCGGCCAAGTCAGGTACGGATGCATGAGGTGTGGGATGAGGGTTTTAGGTTCGGTTGGCTGGAAGGACCATCACGATGCGATGCAGATGCAGATGCAGGTATAGCACCGGCCGTACACGAACGAGCTTGATCTGTTGCGACAATCGAGCACTCGCCATTTGCCAATCCCTTCCGTCCGTGTCGGGCTCGCCTAGACCATGATGCAGCGGGAATTGGCCATGGTCGTGGACGCAGGTCTCGACTGTTGATGTCAAATAAGAGAACAAAGAGGGAGAGATATAGAGTATCGGTATAGACCGATGACAGGAACAAGAAGCCGCAACGGGAATAGTTGAGGTCCAGTATTGGTAGCGCAGATGCGGTTCAAGACCCGACGACTGTTGCAATCGCGCTTCGTAGCGGCTACCTCGTTGGACCAAAGGACCGAGTCTTTACCCCAGAGTGCCAGCCCCAAGGTGGGGGGTGGAAACTTGGAAGAGAACAAAGGGACGGGCGAGGAGGCCTTGTCAGTCGTTGCTCTCTGGAATGCTGAATGTCGCTTGTCTTCCACCGGGCCCAAGGTGTTTCCTCACAAGGAAGGAAAAAATCTGCCATTTGGCGCGGCCGTGGCTGTGGCTGGATTAGCGCGTCACAATCCGTAGACGCTACGCTGAGTCCAAGGGTCCCAGCGTGCCGAACACGGCGTGCTGCAAACCCACGGAGTAGACTTCAAGGATCCACGAACTTCGATACTGCTGTGATGTTGGTCACGATCCACGTCAAGATTGAGGTTGGCGACTTCGTGGCAAGGTGGTTGAGGTGAGACCATGAGAAGATCTTGGGCAGTCTGGGCGAGCGGACAGACGGGCGGCTTCCACCTCGGGAGGTCAGTTAGACTGAACCTTGGGCTTGTGGAGATGACAAGATGTACTTTGGAGGTACCTCGGGGGAGTTCCACCACAATATGAAGGGTCGTGGTTGTTGATGAGCGTATCCGTACTGTTCCTTTGCAAGGAGTCTTGGAACCGGATAGGCAAATGAACGGGTCGATAAGGCATTTGGTTGCCTCTCCTTGACTCTTGACTCCTGCCTTGAGACGCGAGAGGGTGAGAGTTGGGACTGACCGCCTGCGGCGAAGAGCTGCCGCCTTTCCCATGCAGAGGGTTCAAACCCACACAATCGGATAGTCGCATCAGATGTTGTCCTGTTGGAGAATGGAGATACTGAGGAGAAGAGATCCATCTGGCAAAGTGACAGGTCACAGAAGGCGTCCCCGAAGAAATGCGACTAGGCAGGGACGGAGTACCGGAGACGGGTACTTGCCTGGTTGGCGAGTCCAACATTGCTCCTCTCACCTCACCTCTCACCTCCAAGTACCTTTTAATGTACCTAGACTACCTCCTTTCACCACCTCACCTCACCTCGGGCAGGATGGCAGGTGAGGGTAGGTACTCTGGTAGGTAAGGTATATTGTATGTATTCAAGGTGCTTAGCTAAGGCAGTTTCGGTTCATCTTCGCCCTCACTCAGGGAGACACAGAGACTGAGCACCTCAGTGAGGGGACCCGAGCAGTACGTACCCAGCCTCGCTCCGTCACCAGCTCAGCCCAGCTTCCAGCGGGTCCTTCGGGCCTGCAATCCCCACTACAACCCACTGGACGAACACCCTTTGACACCCAAATTAGCACTCGACGAGGGCTGTCGTCACGGTGAGCCAGACAAGCCAGAACAACATGGCCAGGTTGTCCCCGGTTGCCATCCATGAGATCCAGGAACCTGCCCCCTTCTCGAAAAACAACACACTCGCAACATAAACGCGCAACACACACGATACCACCAAGTTCCAAGGGCAACTCGTGCGAGAGATTCTCCTTGGGATCTCCTTGGGAAGCCTACGCAGTGTTCCGCAACTCCGTAGAGGAGTGCAGCAAGGTTTGCTTGGCCTTTTCGTATCCATGTGGTCCATCGGAAACCACCACCAGTCACGATGCAATGGGTGAACAATGGCACCATCTGATCGACCGTCCGTGTGACGAAAAGCCCGCCGTTCCTGGATGTGCCATGGTGATGGTCAAACAGAACTGGGCCGCTTGTTTGAGCCCCAGAGGCCCTTGAGCAAGCCTGTCTTGTCTTTGCCTTTTTTCTTTCTTTTCCCCGATTCGATCCCTTTCTCGGATTGGCAATGAGGCACGGGGGTGTACTTTTGTCACTTTTTGTAGACACGCGAGACACGGAAACCGAAAAGCTGCCACACGGTCACACCTCATCGAGGCTTTGGCTTCTGATTGAATGTCGACAGCTGCAAGCTCCAGGAGGGGGATTCGGTGGATGATCTGAGACTCAGACGACGGAGGCAGGATGAACAAGGCCCGAGACGGGATGGCAGCATTGGCATTGTCATCATCAGGATGGGTCGATGAGGGGATGCCAACTGCCGTCCACCCATCCAACGTCATCCTGTGCTAGCATTCTGAAAGAGAGGAAGGATAGCTGAACGTGTTATGATCTGAGGTCAGGGAATAAGCCAGCAAGCACCATCATCAACAACACTGACGGCGGCATGCGGCGGCCTGCCTTTTCTGCTGCCCAGGGTACTCACTGCACAGGACTGACGCGAGCGTTTCGTCTACAATGGGCAAAAGGGAAACAAAATTGCCAGCCATCGACGCAAGATTCCCGAAGCCGGGATGCCTGTCTTGTTCGTTGCGTCAGCCACCGTCACTAATTCTCTTGTGGATGGGCAACACAAGGCGACCGGAGTGGTTGGGATGCAATTTGAGTACAAGTAACTGAAACGAATTTTCTAATCTTTAATTCTGCGTCTATGGATCAGGTGTGTCTGGGTATCACCGCTGCTGGGTAAGGCAACCTGTGTCTGTGTAAGCGTGGGATTTGTTTGGGCACTGTTCATCTGACTCTTCTGGACAACATCATCAACAATCCATGCCAAGTAGGAATTGAGTGATGAGGTGAAGTCTTTCTGCCCAGGACTCGCATGTTTGGTTTGCCATGACCGAACGATACTAGTCGATAAACCATGCATCCAGATGCAAGAGAATGGGCACCTATTCAGACCCATCCATCAGGTATTACAGAGTACCCGTACGTGTGGTGATGAGTGGCCTTTTTTTTTTGTGCCGCATTTTGTTACTTTGTTTTGTGCCCGTATTCCCAATTTCTCGCTTCTCCTCTTCTTTTCCCGACTCCATTCACTGATCCTCGCCCACATTGCTGCTGCCCCCCTGCCGGGCCTGCCCTCGTTCTTGCAGATACGCTAAAGAGCCGAGAGGGAAAAGAGGACCATTGCCGGGGTTTTCTTCTCGTTTTCCCTTGCCAAGTTGCCGTTACACCCCTGTCTTGGTGCCCTCTTCTCGGCCCTCGTCCACGTCGTCTTCGGTTCTCAACTACGGGTTATCCGTACCGCCTATTTCGTCCACCACTTGCTAGCCAACTAGCTACCTGCCATCGTACGGAAAGCAATGCTCCCGGCATCGAGGCTCGAGGGGGTGTGAGAACTGCTCAAGAGAAACAAAAGACAGAAGATAGACCAGAGAGAAAACGCCAAACCAGATGATCCCGCTCAGACAGCACGCTAAAAGTGAAGGAGTGAAAGAAAACCAAAGTTGCCAAAGAAAAGGTACATGAGAGGTACCTTCAAAGGGTACAAGGGGGGAGGCGCTGGGGGGCTTTGGACACAGAGCGCAGCATTGCATCAACACGGACCATTCTGCACTACTGCGTAGGACGGAGTACCTACAACTCCACCCCAACCTACCTGTAATGGCATGAGGGATGAGCGATGAGAGGTTCCCAGTTGTCCCGGCCATGTCTTTCCTCTTCTTCGTCTCCAGCTTGTGCTTGTTGACGGAACCCACTTGGTGCATCGCCCACCGCCGAAATACCCTCTCAGCCAGAGTGCAGAGTGCCAGAATCCCAAGATCCCAGGCTCTTAGCCCAGCCCGCCCGTCCATCTTCCCGCTCCTCGCGACTTGTTTCCCAAACCCGACTCAGCCTTACTTCGCTTTATGAACCCTGCATAACTTACCAGCAACGGCATCTGGGATCCTCTCTTTCTCTGTGTCTGTGTCCAAGTTCGAAGCCCCCTTTCTGATGTACGGATACACCCATTGCTACTAGGTACGGGACCTGGCAATCCTAATCCCAATCCCAAATCCAATCCCACCACGCCCGTCCATCATCCACCTACCTCACTACATATACCGCCCCGACCTCCCACCTCGTCCACGCCTCTCCTCCTGTGCTCTCCTACTCACCTTTCCAACCCGACGTTGCGTGATCACATCATCCCTTTACGACCGAGTACGAGCTACTGCCCTAATCACACACCCGATTATAAGCTGCATACGAATATGAGCAGCACCCCCTACTGCTCAGGACCGAGGACAGGAAGAGTTGGCTTTTACGACGTTTACCACCCACGACCGACACGATCCACCAACAGATAATTTTCTACCCGTTCCGCTATTGTTACTGTTGTAAAACAGAAATCACTTCGCGCATACACACGCATTCCAATACAAACAATTACCTACCAGACACAAGAGTCAGAGCCGCGGGCACGAGACAAAACGACAAGATGGGCAACATGGCGAGACAGGTCCAGAACACCGACTACTCGGACGACGAATACGGAGCCGAGGACGCCTACTTCACCTACCGACCCCTCTCCAACCTTCCCACCCCGCCACCTTCATCCAGGAATTCTTCCGCCCACCAGAGCCCGAAAACGGCCTTGGAAGAAGGCGACATCCTGCAAGAAAAGTTCCTTGGTACGTGCAGCCGAATTACGTGATGGCGGATGGGGGAAGAGCTTTGGCAACCCTTACAAACTGTACCCCGTCTTGCTCCAACGCTCGTTCGTTCGATGGGCATGCTCCAAATGCAATATATTATATGCAATGTAATGCTAACCTCCGCGCGCTTGCAGGCCCCGCCATCCACCTCGTCAACCTCGTTCCCACGTCAGCTTCCCTCACGACCCCGTCGGTGCCTCTGGTCCAGGCCATGCTCAGCCGGTCCGGCCTCCCGCTCGAGACCATCGCCTTGGCCGTCTGCATCCTCGACTCTCTCAACTCCAAGTTCGCCTTGAGCTGGCGCTTGCAGTGCCCCCTGCTCGTCGACGGCTCTTCCTACAACAAACGCCACACTCTTGGCCACAGCCCTCTCCTCGATCGCCGCCGCCAGCAGCAGCTGCACATCGACTCGGTCCAGCCCGAGCTCATCATCCTGTCTGCCCTCATAATCGCCGCCAAGTTCACCGACGACTGCCACGACTCGACGTCATACTACTCGTCAAATTGGGGCAAGGACACTTGGTCGTGCGAGCAGATCAACGTGACGGAACGTTGCATCTGCGAGAACCTCAACTACCGCATCAAGCCCCTGGTCGACGATGAGGATCTGCTCGCCGACACCATGGTCGATATGCAGCTGGCCGCACGGCACTACAACTCGGCCCGTCCCGTCCAACCCCACGAGATGGGACACAGCAAGAGCAAGAGCATGACGATTGGTACCGCCGTGATTGGCCTCGGCCTTCAGCTGACGCCTGTCGACACGCCCAAGTCTGAGGCCGAGTCGTTTGGCGACGAAGTGCGTGCGGCTCTCGAGAAGACGACCTTTGGCGGGGATTACATGTCTCTGACCTTTTCAGGTAACGACATGGGTCTGTCTCCAGTCGGCGAGGAGTTTTGAGGACCGAAGATGGAAAACAAAAAGGGACGACGGGACAATCAGCGAGCGAGCGTTTTTGTTTGACTGTCATGATGGTTGATTTGCATGCCCTGTGGGATTCTGAAAGGATATCTCGCATATTTGCACGGGGCCTCTCTGGCTTACTGTATACTGAGGGGCGACATCATTTTTTCCAAAGCTTGAACGTTTTTAAGGATACCAAAACCTCGGCCTCACGAGGGCTCCGACGGGTTACGCATCTTGTAATTTTTCTTGGGCAATCAACTGGGCTGGCGTATATGGAGGAGAGGGGGTTTTATCGGATGGGGATTTGGGATCAGGGTCGCGACACTGGGAATCATGGTTCATCTTTTTATCATACCCTATTTGGTAATGTAGTCCTGGAAAGACAGCATTAAGTTTCTCACTTTTACACATTGTTCCTTTGCCGTGATTTCGTATGATGAAAGATGGTGTTTTGACCTAATAACAACCAAGTTCATATGTCTAACCTAGCAACTACATCATCACCACCTAAGGGCTCAACCTGTTAATCGTCCACTTATCCCCCTCGCCCTCCACCTTGTCATACACAAACCGATCATGAAGCCGACTATCCCGTCCCTGCCAAAACTCAACCCTCTCCGGCACGATCCTCAAACCGCCCCAAAACTCGGGCACCGGAATCGTCTCCTGGTCCTCGAACCGCTCCTCCACCTCCTTCACCCACCCCTCCAACTGCGCCCTCCCATCGTCATTCTCCCCTTCCTCACCTTTCACTCCCTCCTGCGGCTCCAGCACCTGACTCTGCCGCGAAGCCCACGCCCCGATCCGGCTCCCGCGCACGCGGGTATCGTAGTACACCTGGCTCTCCTCGCTACTCAACCTCTCCGCTTTCCCCTCGACCCTAACCTGCCTCTGCAGCGCCTCCCACCAGAACGTCAGGCTCGCGTGCGGGTTGGAGGCGAGGTCGGCTGCTTTGCGGGAGGTGCCGAGGTTGGTGTAGATTACGAAGCCGCCCTTGGCGTCGAGTTCCTTGAGGTAGACCATGCGGGCGGAGACGCGGCCGGAGGGCAGGGAGGCCGTGGACAAGGTGCAGGTTTCCGGGTGGGAGACGGCGTGGGTTTCTTGGGCGGCTGTGAACCAGGTGTTGAATTGGTGGGTTGGCGAGGTTGGGTGCAGGGAGGGGAGGGAGAGGCGGCCCAAGGTGAATTGGTCTGCGCGGGTGTTTTGGGAGGAGCCGGCGGGTGCGACTTTGTGATGTTAGTTTTTACGGGGGGTTTTTGGTGAGATGAGGTCGAGAGGTGAGATGGGACGATGTGACGAGGTGGAGGTGAGCTGAGATGAGAGGGCCGTTCTTCCTCGACCTTCTTCACCATGCATCATCCAGCGATCCGGGGATCCGGCCTTTTCCTTCATCTCGCCTCCTCACCAGGGACGCCTTGCTACGTAGACAGCAGTTGAGAGGGGAAACTTACAAATGAGCTTCTCGCTCTCGGGAGGCGGGTGCAGGGCCATCTTGAGCGATCTCGAGAATCTATACGCGAAGCCGGGCCGCATATGCGAGAGATCGGAAGATTCACCTCAAGGTAGTAAGTGAGTGTGTCTCGTTTGCCAGAGCTTTCCTTATTGCACAACTTTCGTCAGCTGATGAAGGATACGGCTAGAAGGGGTTGATTTTCTCATCGGTTAAGGGAAAAAGTACCTCACAAGAAAATGCTAAGTCGACGTACAGATCAATGGCAGCTTGGAAGAATGTGCTTACGCAACATGTCAAGAGTAAGCTGATACGGTGTATTTAGTATGCGCAGACGAGCATGTAAAGAGTGAGGTGATTTACGCGTTTAAAGAAATAAAAAAAGCGCCTTGCAGTGTCATGTCATAACTTGGAACTTTCCCTCTCATGATGCTTGCATTTGAGTGAGGGGCACCGCAAGCTGCAGCAAAGAAACGGCCCCACATTCCCTGAGCACGTTGCTGAGGGTGGACAGCCGCAGAATGTTCCACCCGTTCTTCTCCCCTCTCATACCCAAACACCCAAACATCGGATTGCAGGTAGGCGCAGCCGCGCAGCGCGCAAAACACACCTCACCTCCACCCGAGAAGGGGTTCCCATTTTTGCGGAGCTCAAGATGCGGAGCAGGGATTAGCCCAGCAACCTCAGTGACCAGTCTTTCCGATCGGACCACTTGATGACTACACATTTAGAGACATCACACATAACAATAGAACACACACAGAACACACACGGAACACATACACGCAAGACACACACATAACGCAACAGACCAAACAAACGTATTTCATTCCGTACATACGACGGGAGGGGGTATCATATAGTAAACAAACATCATCCATGTACGCAAGATACGCAACGTACGCAACAAACGTAACGAACGCAACGCACTATACGCACTACCCAAAACACCTCTAAACCCAAATAAAACATGTAATCCCTCTACACCACGACGTCGTAATGGCGCGAGCCAAACAACGGACGTCTTGACGGCGCGCTTTCTTATACGCCAGTTTTGAGGAATAGTTGCTTCCTACTTTTTGTGTGTGTGTGTCTATACTATCATCCCGAAAAAAAGAAAAGCCCAAAACCCAAAACACCAAACTGTTCTAAAAACTTTTTTGCGGTGTACTTTTTTTCTCATGTCCAAGTTCCCCATACAATTAGGAAGAAAGCCAAAAGGAATTTCATCTCTATGGTGCCATAACCAACGCAAGCAAAGCCATGCGGCAGTACAGACCATATCTCATCTGTGCAACTTGTCAGCATTCTGTTCAAACCTGAAGGGTCAAGGGACTTACCTGTCTGAAGTAGGCCGCACGCTGGTCAGTGTCAACCTCGGGCGCAATCTCCTCATTTCTCGGGAGAGGGTGCAGGATGCACATGTCTCTCTTGGCCGACTTGAGGGTGCGGTTGTCAATGCGGTATGAGTTCTTGACCTTCTCGTAGTCCTCCACCGTCGGGAATCTCTCCTTCTGGACGCGAGTGCAGTAGAGCACGTCGCTCTTGGCCAGGATTTCGGGAGTAAGCTCCTCAGACTCGCAAAGCAGCTGGCCAGACTCGACCAGGAAGTTGCGCACGTCCGTAGGCAGGGCAAGTCCCTTGGGAGAGACAAGCTGGACCTGAACGCCGTAGTCGCGAAGGAGGTAGATCAGGGAGTGAACAGGGCGGCCGTAGAGCAGGTCACCGACAAAGGTGATGGTAAGACCCTGGACGGTACCGAGCTCCTCACGAATGGTGAAGAGATCAAGGAAGGCCTGAGTAGGGTGCTCCTTGCTGCCGTTGCCTCCGTTGATGACGGGAACGGGGGAGTATCTCTTAGCAATCTCTACGCTGTGCTCGTCAGGGTGACGGAGCACAACGGCGTCACCGTAGCAGCCGAGGGTGCGCAGAGTGTCCTGGAGAGACTCGCCCTTCTGGACCGAAGATTGAGAGGTGGCAATGGCGACGGTGCGGCCGCCAAGTCTCTGCATCGCGGCATCGAAGGAGGCAGAAGTGCGGGTCGAAGGCTCGTAGAACAAGGTGCAGAGGACGCGGCCGCGGAGAACGTTCAAGACACCCTCACGCTGGACTCCCAAACGCATCTGCTGAGCCACCGTGAAGAGGTGGTGAAGGTCAGCACGGGTGTACTGGCTGACAGACAGGCAGCTGTGGCTCTTCCACGAAGAAGGCTGCGACAGGAGGTCCTGAAGCTTAGAGCCAACGGCGGGGTGGAGAGGGGCGGGAAGACCGAGGTCCTCGAAGCCACTGTTACTCTTGTTGGGCAAGTAGCCGTCGGTGGGGCGAAGCTTGGTGGGCCTGGAGGTGTTGAACAGCGACGGGCGACGGTCACGAGGGCTGTCGGGGTTGGTCAAAGACTGCAGCTGAGGCTTGATCGCGGGGGACATGGGCAGAGCACCGTGAGTGGACATGTCCTTGCCAAGAGCAGGCAGAGCCAGCAGCTCACCATCCAGGCAGACGGTCTGGTCCTGGAAGGTCACACGCTGAACGGAACCGCGCATGGTGCGGCCAGCGAAAGGAGACCAGCCGTTGGTGCTGTGGACGGCGTAGGGACGGTCAATCTCAACCTCGACACTGGTTCCAACCTGCTCGTGGAGCTCAAAGATCTCCTTGGGGTTGTCATACAGACGAGCCTTGATATCGTCGACGGTCAGCTTGCCCTCAGTAACGGAAGTGAGGAGCAGAGGCAGAGCGTCGGCGATGCCAACGGAAGGATCGGCGGTCTTGCCCAGAGAGCTGGCAAGCTGGTAAGGCAAGCTGCCAATGGAGAAGACGTCAATGGTGCTCAGGTGAGCCCAGAGAGCGTTCTGGTCGGCCTTGGTGGGGAGCAGAGCACAGTCGGGGAAGTCATCCTGCGAGAGGTACAGGGAGAAGATGGACACGTCGCAGGTGACCTTCAAGCCCTTGGCCTTGCTAAGGGCAATGAGCTTGATGTCGTCCTTGGTGGAGACAGAGGTGACGTGAATTCTGCGGTTGTGCAGGCTGGCCAGGAGCAGGATGGAAGCCAGGTCGGTCAGCTTGGCATCAGTGACAATGGGCTTGTGGGCGGGCCACTTGTCAAAGTGGGCAGTGACGGCAGCGACCTTGCTAATGTTTCCAGACAGGTGGTTGAAGGGGATGAACAGCGATCCGACCTCGCCAGTGACATGGCTGATACGGTCAGAGTTGTCAGAGGTGGCAGTGACGGAGAAGTTGAAGTCGCAGAATCCGCCCTGCTTGCTGCTCTGCTGGGCGACCTTCAGGCTGACGGCATCGGTGATGGATCCATCGACACCGACAGGCATGATGCGGACCATGCTGAAACCAGCCGAAAGTGAGGCCTTGGTAACAGCCTTGAGATCCTTGCTTCCAGCAGTAGCGATACCAGGAACGAAGGCAGCGACATTGATCAAGCCAGGCAGAGAAATCGTGCGGTGGCTGGTCTGGAAGTCGCGGCTGCCGACCTCGAGT
This sequence comes from Colletotrichum fioriniae, assembly GCF_027942845.1. Classification (NCBI taxonomy): domain Eukaryota; kingdom Fungi; phylum Ascomycota; class Sordariomycetes; order Glomerellales; family Glomerellaceae; genus Colletotrichum; species Colletotrichum fioriniae. Next base: position 188,719 of record NW_027076844.1, on the reverse strand, counting down.
CCGAAATGGCGGGCAATGGCCTCAACGAGAATCTTGGCGTTCTTGACGTTGGTAACCAGAGGGACCTGGTAGTCGACGGCCATACGTCTGGTCTGGTAACCCTTGCTCATGTAGTTGGCAGGACGGCGGTACTTGTTGTTGGAAGGCAAGTTGATGTAGAGATCAATCATGTTCTTGGCCAAGTGCTGCGTGAGGGAGAACTCGGAACGCTGATCCTCCTGCTCGTTGGCGAGAACCTCTAGGTACTGGACGGGAATGTTGTGCTCCTGAAGGAAGTCGGCGGTACCGGCGGTAGCGAACAGCTTGTAGCCGAGGCGGGCGAGCTTGTCGATGGCGGGCAGCATCTCCTTCTTGTCCTTGTAGGAACCGATGGACAGAAGGATGTTGGCCTTGGGGATCTTGAATCCGGTGGACATCAAAGCCTTGAGGTAGGCCTCGTACTTGTCGACACCGAAGCAAGCAACTTCACCAGTGGAAGCCATCTCAACACCCAAGACTGGGTCGGCGCCAGACAGACGCGAGAAACTGAACTGAGGAACCTTGACACCGACGCAGTTGGGAGCGATATCGGTGGCAGGGTAAGCCTCGAACGGCTTGCCAGTGATGGCCTTGGTGGCCATCTCGATCATATCGACACCCATGACCTTGGAAACGAAGGGGAACGATCGAGAAGCACGAACGTTGCACTCAATGACCTTGATGTCGTTGTCCTTGGCGATGAACTGAATGTTGAAGGGACCAGTGACGTTCAGAGCAGCACCAATCTTGCGAGTGGCCTCCTCGATTCTGGCAATGGTCTCGGGCTCCAAGTCCTGAGGGGGCAGGATGAGAGTGGCGTCACCAGAGTGAACACCGGCATTCTCGACGTGCTCAGAGATGAAGTGGCCAATGACAACACCATCCTTGGCAACAGCATCCATCTCGATTTCCTTGGCGTTCTCAATGTACTTGGTGATAACGACAGGGTGCTCGCGGGAAACTTCAGCGGCCTGGGCAAGGTAGTTCTCGAGATCCTGCTCGGAGTAGACAGTGTTCATCGCAGCACCCGAGAGGACGTAAGAAGGTCGCACCAACACGGGGTAGGAGACAGCATTGCAGAACTTCTTGGCCTCGTCGAAGCTGGTCAACTCCTTCCAGGTGGGCTGATCAACACCAATGGTATCCAACATACGGGAGAACTTGTAGCGGTTCTCGGCGTTGTCGATCATCTCCGGTGAGGTACCAAGGATCTTGATGCCAGCACGGTGGAGCGGCAGAGCAATGTTGTTGGGGGTCTGTCCACCCATGGCACCGAGGACACCACCGGCATCTTCCAGCTGGTAGATATCGAGGATAGACTCCAAGCTGATGTTCTCGAAGTAGAGCTTGTCAGCCTCGTCGTAGTCGGTACTGACGGTCTCAGGGTTGTAGTTGACCATGATCGTCTTGAAGCCATCCTGGCGCAGAGTGCGAATGGCACGAACAGAGCACCAGTCGAACTCGACGGAAGAACCAATGCGGTAGACACCAGATCCCAAAACCATGATGCCGTGGTCGTCAAATGACACATCGCTCTCGCTCGCATTGTAGGTCAGGTAGAGATAGTTGGTGTGAGCAGGGAACTCGGCAGCAACGGTGTCGATTTGCTTGACAAACGGCATGATGCTGGCCTCCTGTCTCAGAGATCGCACGGCGATCTCGTTGGAGCTCCAGAACTTGGCGAGCTGACGATCGGAGAAACCAAGTCTCTTAGCCTGAAGGAGAATGGCAGGGGACTTGGAGATGTCGCTGGTGGTGTAGTTGGTCATGTTCTTGGCGAAGTCGCTCAAGCCCTTGAGCTTGTTGAGGAACCACTTGTCGATCTTGGTAAGCTCCCAGATCTTGTCGACGGTATATCCAGAGTGCATGGCGTTGGCAATGGCGAACAGACGCTGGTCGGAAGGAGTCTGCAGCTCGTCATCGATGGACATCAAAGCCTCGGTCTCGTTAAAGCCCAGGTTGTGGAAATCGATGGCGCGAATTGCCTTCTGAATGGCTTCCTCAAAGCTCCTGCCGATGCTCATGACCTCACCAACACTCTTCATGGAGGATCCAAGCTGAGTAGAGACGCGGGTGAACTTCTTCAAATCCCAACGGGGCATCTTGACGACGACGTAATCCAGGGAGGGCTCGAAGCAGGCGCAGGTGGACTTTGTGACGCTGTTGGCAATGTCCTTCAGGGGAATTCCGAGACCAAGCTTGGCGGCGATGAAAGCCAGGGGGTATCCGGTAGCCTTGGAAGCAAGGGCAGAGGATCTCGACAATCTGGCGTTGACTTCGATAATGCAGTACTCCCTAGAGAAGGGGTTCAGGGCATACTGAATGTTGCACTCTCCAACAACGCCCAAGTGGCGAATGACGTTGACAGCAGTAGTGCGGAGCATGTTGTAGTCCTCATCAGACAAGGTCTGGGAGGGAGCGACAACGATGGAATCACCGGTATGAATACCAAGGGGATCAAAGTTCTCCATGTTGCACACAGTGATACAGTTATCCTGGGCATCACGAACGACCTCGTACTCAATCTCCTTCCAGCCCTTCATACTGCGCTCAATAAGCACTTGAGGACTAGCGGCGAAGGCCTTGTTGCAGAGGTCAAGAAGCTCGGCCTCGTTGTTGGCGAAACCACTGCCGAGACCTCCAAGAGCGTAGGCGGCTCTGACGATGACGGGGAAGCCAATGTCCTTGACACAAGACATGGCCTCGTCAATGTTGCTTGCAGAAGCAGACTTGGCGCACTTCTCACCAATGGAGTCCATGCTGCGGGCAAAGAGCTCACGATCCTCGGTAGTGATGATGGTGTCAATGGGGGTACCAAGGACCTGGACACCGAGCTCCTCGAACTCGTCCTTCAGCTGGATACCGACTGACAGAGCAGTCTGTCCACCAAATGTGACGTAGATGGCATCGGGTCTCTCGTACTGAATGACTTTGCGGACGAACTCTGCGTTGACGGGAAGGAAATACACCTTATCGGCAAGACCCTTGGAGGTCTGAATAGTCGCAATGTTGGGGTTGATGAGAACAGTGTAGATACCCTCCTCCTTGAGAGCCTTGATGGCCTGGGAGCCAGAGTAGTCGAACTCTCCAGCTTGTCCAATACTGAGACCACCGCTGCCCAGAATGAGGACCTTGCGGGGGTGGACGCGGGGGTGAAGACGCTCGTTCTCCTCAATGGTGCCACCAGGGAACTTGACCGGGGCGTTCAGCGCCTTGGGGTCGGCAGCGCACTCCTCAATGGTGCTAATGAAGACATCAAAGAGGTACTCGGTGTCGCGAGGACCGGGTGTGCTCTCGGGGTGGAACTGCACACTGAAATAAGGCTTGGACAGATGGGCAATACCTTCGTTGCTGCCGTCGTTGGCATTGACGAAGAGTTCCCTCCAGTCGGCGGTCAGAGACTTGGAGTCGACGGCGAAACCGTGGTTCTGGGAGGTGATGTGGCACTTTCCGGAGATCATGCTCGTGCAGGGAATGTTGTGACCTCTGTTGCCGAACTTCATCTTCTCGGTGCTGGCACCGGAGGCGCGAGCGAGCAGCTGGTGTCCCAAGCAAATGCCAAAAACGGGAGTCTTGGTCTTGTCCATGGCAGCCTGGATGTTCTTGACGGTGTTTTCCAGCATGGCCGGGTCACCGGGACCGTTGGAGAGGAAGAGACCATCGTACTCTTCGCCGGCCTGCTTGACCAGGTCATGGTCCCAGGGGCAGACCAGAACTTCGACACCGCGCTTGAGGAAGCACCTCAGTTGGTTGTACTTCATACCGACGTCCAAGCAAAGGACGCGGATAGGTCGGCCGGAGGGGTGCTTCTTCACGGCAACGCTCGAAGGAGGCTTGTACAGCTTGGGAGCCTTGATTGATACTAGGACACAGAGTAAGTAAAAGCCAAACCAGAGCATTTGTGGCAGAACTTACCCTCAGCTACGAGGTTCTTCTCGTTGGGGTTCACCCAGTCGACAGCCTGGAAGTCCTCAATGGAGAAGGACGCGACACCATTGACATGACCGTTGGCGGTGCCGTTGGTCAGGTTCTTCTTCTGCAACAACAAGCGGCCGAGGGTGCTGCCCTGTGACCTCAGGTACTTTGTGAGTTGTCTGGTGTCGACGCCGTAGATGGCGGGGACGCCCTGCTCCTTGAGCCAGGTACCGAGGGATGACTCTGCCAAGAAGTGGGAGTAGTCCTCGCCCGAGTAGGAGTGGGCGACGAGACCGGCGATGTGAATCTGGGAGGACTCGAAGTGAGCGGGCAAGTCGCCCAGGAGCTCGTCAATAGTCTCCCGCGAAGGGACACCATAGTTGCCGACCAGGGGGAAGGTGATGACCAGAATCTGGCCACGGTACGAGGGGTCTGTCACCGACTCCGGATACCCCACCATTCCGGTCTGAAAAACCAGCTCTCCGGCGATGCTCTTCTGGGCACCGAAGCTGTAACCCTGGTAGACAGTGCCATCGGGCAGCTCCAGAGCCATGAGGCCCTCGTCATCGGAGCCGACAATGCGGGCCGCAGCCGGGGGGTAGACGGTTGGCGACATTTTCGGTTGTGGGAGGAGGAGTTTCTTCAATGTGATGCGGGGCGAAGAGAGAAAATGACGGGTGAAGAAACACTCGGAGGGAAGAGGGTCTAAAGCAGCAACGATGTGAAAAACAGAAGTGCTAGAGAAAGTGACAGCAGCGAGCTCGTTACAAGAGTCTCGTAGGTTGGTTCGGGAGCTTCCCAGCGATCATCTGCCACGATAGATCTTCGGGAAGTTATGCGAGTTTCTAGACAACCATTGTCGGAGAGAGAAAAAAGGAAAAAGAGAGAAACAGGAAAGAAAGAGCCAAACAGCAGGACCCAAAGACTTTTACCTTGCTCTGACAGTGAGAGAAAAAAAAAATTCATCTGGTTAACCCCCCTCCTCCATGCTCAGGGCCTTCCCTCCCTGGGGGAGGAATTTAAGAGTGGATTGACCAATGATACAGGCACAATCCCTGGACAGTGGAGTCCCGGCTACGTTGACACAGATCTGCAACTGGAAAAAATACGGCTTGTGCTTCACCGAAACCGCAGGCGGTCAGCTATGAAAGGTCTAGCGCCATCTACCAAGTGGGAAGAAAGTGGCAGAAAATGGCAGTAGGTTTGGGTCATTGCCGCTTCTAGCCATAGGGCGGGGGAATTAGCCCCGCGTCACCAGCACCAAAATTCACCAATGCCACCAACAGTCCGCCCGGATGGCTGAGGTTGCAGAATTTTGTCAGTCTTGTCCCTGCAGAAATTTCTTTCCTGACCTCAAATTCACCTAGCTTGAGTGGCCAGTGGTGAAGAAAGCTGTGAGAGGCGGGAGAAAACTACTGTACACCTGAACGGTGGCTGGCCACGAGTGGACCGGCCGCTTGTGAATCACTTCCAAAATTGGCCGAGTCCACGATTGGAATGGACCAGGCTACTTGCAATAGTACGTCTCCCAAATAACCTTGCAAATCGATGCGATCGATGTTGTGATTTACCTCGAGGGCATACTCAGGGCCGTGAGCTTACAAGTGTTTGGTAGCTTGACATTTTTGAAGCATTGATGGGCGTGTGGCTTGTAAGCTTATTACGAAATCACTTCCATGTTATTGAACTTGAGTGGGAAATCCGATTTTGACCTGCGCACACCGGCCAAGGTGAGAACAGCTCTCACCTGTTTTCACCTGGCCATCGCCGATGCCGGTGCTGAGTTTTTGGCGGGGCATTCCTCTCGGTTTGGGGTAGGTATGGGCAGCTGGGGCAACGACAGTCCCTCGGACTGGAAAATGCTTTGGATTCATCGAGACCTCGGAATGTCTGGTAACACTTTGGCTGCAAGATGTATATCTTGAAACAATCCCACCTTAATTTCGTGCTTGATAACTCGCCATGATTAAGTTTGAGGTCTGCAATGGCCATTGGTAAAGTATTTCACATACGTATCTCTCCTCAATGAGTGAAGAAACCGTCGCAGTGGCACGCAAAAAGGCCTGATAGACGGTGGGGGTTTAAACCCATGCCCTGCGCTTTTCACAGCGCCAATTCGAGTCCAGCCCCTCAGCAGATGCCATTTTTGGAGCATCTTTAGAGAAACTCTCGGCACCCTGATTTAAGGAACGGATACTGCGGATAACTTGACATACTTGCACGTGCCCAAGTGCCATACTTGTGTCTTATAATAGTTGACTGAAATGAGATATCCTCACTCAGTAGTTGAAACAAACGGCAACTCAGTGTGGTAGCGTGAGTAGGCAGGTCAAGTGACGGAAGTTGACATTCCACTGGACGTGGGTGGGAAGCAGCTTAGGTGAGAATCACCCGTCTTGGACGCTTTTAATGAACCCCACGGATCTCACCCAGCCCATCGTCTCTGACAGGGCAGCTCCCCTGCAAGCAGGACAGCTCACTAGTCTCGGAAGAGCCTGGAGCATGAATGCTTGGCTAAGCCAGTTGGGACTTGGGAGGTCGAAGGAAGCCAAAAAACGGGAGCAAGAAAATAGGCCGGCAGGGTGGAGGCTTCTCGTGAGGCTTGTGCAATGCGAGGGGATTTGCGAAATTTGCTGTTGCCGGGCCTGCAGATTTGCACTGCGGTGTGGCCAGTTGGTGGAACACATAGAGTTCGTGATGCTGGCTTGGGTATGGCGGCCTCTACCCTGTATTATCAATTCGAGATCTGAATCGACATAAATCGCCGATGGCCGTGTTGGTCTCAATGTAACCCGGCGTGACGGGCGTCTGCTGCGATTCCGTGCATTGCTTGGGCGAGTTGATGAGAAGCCCACCAACCAACTCATTCTCTCCAGAAGGATTTCAGCAACCACGTGTGAGTGCTAGCTGTGTGAAGGTATCGTCAAGTTTTGTCACGCGTACTATTTCCTCGAGCCAAATATGTGTGTACGGATACCTGTCTCGAGAACGTGTGCCTCTGATCGCTCTCGGGAACCCAAACAGCGCAAACGGGAAGCACTCCCTTCCCGTTCTTTAAAGGCGGGATCGAGACCACAAGATGGGAAAAAAGAACTGGAGGAGTAGCATCGAACAGAAACAACGATGGTGTGGAAGCAGGGGCCCGTCCAGAGCAAAATCCCGGCGGTGTCCCCCAATTGCAGCGTCGCACCCTGGGCCAGAACAGGTGCCATCTGTGCATCCGTGTGTGTGGGATGCCAATGGCGGTGACGGCCCTCGTAGGCCAATCAAGCGAGGGAATGGCTCGAGGTGTGCTGCTGATCCTGTGGGGGGCTTGAACTCTTAGAGCTGGAGGATGCAACTCAAGCTTCACTGCTGCGACTCTGGGGCTCTCGAGGTGAGGTGTGCTTCACTGCTTGCTGACCGACTCGCCCTGTTTCTCCTGCGAACTGTGCTAGTTTTCAGGCTAGCGGTGGAGAGACATGTCGAGTTGGTTTTGTGACTGTCTTGGACTGAAGATGCCGAGTGAGGCGTTGTGATTCAACTTTGGAAAGCAATGGAGGAGAAGCGAGAGCCGACCCATGACAAGGGCCCAGCCGCCCATGCCAGTCAATAGCCAAGCATCGTGTGTTACGCATGTCAAGTGACGATGTGCGGCCGCGGATGCAGCCCATCTGCCAGGTCGAATTCTTGAAATTGGTCATCGCATTGAATGGCAGGCTCGGCAACTCTTGGATCTGCCTGGTACGTCAGGTACGTCTTTTTCTTCGATCCTCTTCTCGTTCTCGTCTTTGGCTGCCGAGTGTAATTACATGGCCTACCTGTTTCTTTACTGATAGCTATAGAGAATACCGGGAGAAAAAGGAGGCTACGGATGTTGATCCGGACGACGTCGGGGAGGAAGCCGCGGACACAGGCGTTGATGCAGAGGCACGAGAGGCAGACGCAGGCACCTGTACCTGTGTGTCTGGCGGTCGAATGTCTCTCGTCTGACAGAGCGGGACGGGGACGGGTGTCTGAGTGCGTCGGGTCGCCGGAGTGTTTGGCGCTTGTGTGTCGGGGTCTCCTTCTTTTCCGTCCTAACAAAGTCATGCGGTTGTATGTCTCGCCCGTTTTTCATCTGATGTCGTCGTCGTCGTCGTCGGTCTTTACTTTTCTCATGTATGTGCATGCCTTTGCAGAAATGTGGCTTAACTGACATGTTATTAGCATACATGTACAATGTATTACAGAGTATGCCAGTATGGTATGGACACGGATACTGGGAGTTTTGATTCGGAGACTCGGTATTAGGTATCCCCTTTTCCCCTTGCCCTTTGTTGTTTTGATAGCAAAACACGCCCGGCTGCACCAATGCCACTTAGTACTTGGTAGTTGATGCGACGAAGGCTTGCAAAGACTTGCAAAAGAGTCGGGCGGTTTACGTACTCGTGCTAGGGAGGTAGTTTGGCGTTAAAACGTCTAGGCTGGACGATGGATCGGCTTCCAGGGTAGCAAACGAATGTCGACACAGACATGGAGCTCCCACGGGCCTTTTTTTGATTGTGTCATTTCGCAGAGCGGACTGGCCCCGGTGCGTACCCAGTTACGGTGCTGCGGCGATGCGTGAATGTGGACGTGGGCATCATGAAGTTCCGGGATGTATGTGCTAGGGTGAGGGAGCACTTGCAGCCGCAGGCTCAGCACAATTGGAAGCTTCCATTGGATTTGGGTCCTGCCTCCAGTTGTCCGCTCTAGGTATCCAGTGCTCCTTCCCATTGACCATTGACCATTGACCGGAACGCTCTTGCAAGTTGAGGTGAAGCAGGGCAAACAGCAGAAAGAGGCAGGCACTGGCAGGCAGAGGTGGGCGCATCTTGCCTGACGCACTTTCAATTGTGGCGTATTGGCAGCGTTGGAAACCCCCACTTTTTAGAGGCCAACTTCCCACCCCCAGGGATCTTACGCTAGCCCATTCCTGACTCTCGAGTGGCCCAGGCGTGCCAGGCGAGAAGCTCTGGATCTTGGATGCCCCGTCGCTCACTCCAAGTCAACAATGGAAGTCTCCATCACTGCCAACTGCCTGTGGCCACTTTGGTTCACTTCCACTTGATCCTTGGAAGAGCAGGCCCGGCCTGCCACGATGCGAGGACCACGACATTTCGCGACGCTGCATCTCCACTCGCCCCAGTGGCGCGCCGCGTTTCCTGTCCCGATCCTCACCTAAGGTACGCACCTTACTCAAGTACTTCCATGTTTGCATGTTCGGTTGTTGGTAAGGAAGTTGGTTAGGTTGTGTGGACAAGACATCGGATGGTGGGTGGTAAACGCTCTTGAATGGCTCAACCCCAGACTCCTTATCGCAGTCTATCCCCTCCGTTGCTATCGTCACCGGCTATGATTTCCTCATTACAAGAGGTCATCGATGCAGACCATCTTGCTTTGAGGTGCTTCGCTTCTGGCCTGCATTTGCAGCTGGGGTGCATACATACATACTCTGTACATCCCATACATATTTACCTAGTACCTACGGATGGATACACATGCATACGGATACTTGGAAATATATACATAGACAGGAGGTGAACCTCATCCCATCCATAGATCCATGCCTTACTCCGTACGGGCATCCTGTTACTCGCCTGTTCCTTGCCTTCCCGTCCCCTACCGGCGTCGACTGCCTCATGCAGTATCACTCGCCTTTTAGCACTCTACCCGTCCGACTACGCTAAAAATCGCATCGTCCTCGTAAGAATCTCGATCCGCGCTCCACGCGCCTGTTGCTCGCGGGTGTCTCTTCCTAACACTCGCCCACGTCCCTTTTTACTCTTTGCTTTCCAAGGATCAGTGTCTTTGCTCCTTGTCACTTGGTCTTACTGTACATCCCTCTTCCTGGTCCAGAAGAAAGGCTTTTGGCCAGCTTCCCCACAAAACAGTGCATCGATTTCTTCGTCTCGACCACGGGGAACCCTACTGGCCTACCAACCTGTCTGTCCAGCACTTTCTTATTTACCATTGTGCTCAGCCAACCTATTCCGACCTGACTTCATTTCCTATTTCCTACCCTCCTCGCCTTGCTTTGGCCAGGTGTTGCTCCCAACGACTCTTCTCTCTCTCTCTCCCTCTCCCGTCCCTCTCACGCATTCCCCGAGGATTACCGCAAACCAACTCGAAACGAACTCCTGTGTTTACGCGAAAACGAAACCCCCACCCCTTCTTCTTCCCGCGCACTCTCGAATCGTCTTCTACCCTTCCTCTATGGCGCCGTAGGACGCGATAGCATAAGGCGGCGGGCTGCATCTCATCCCCACTAGACAATGTTTTCCTCTCTGCTTCGACCCAAGCAGAACAATCGCAGCCGTCGCGTCGACCGATTTCACGATAGGCAATCCCCGTCCCCTGGCCCGGCCTATCGCCACTACGTTGGCGAACCACCACGACGCGCAACCGGAGACTTCACCGAGGCCGAAGATGACGACGAAGAGGACGAGGACGAGGACGAGGAGGACGACGGCCTAGGCCAGTCAGGGGACGACCATGACAACGTCGACGACGAAGATCGCATCCAGCGCTCCTTACCTGTCCTTCCTCTCTTCTCGGAGACATATCTTGGTACAAGACAACCAGCGGCCCTGCACGGGCTACCCCTGTAAACTTATATCCTCAAGCTGACCGCAAACCTGCAGATTCCTTACCCATCTATAGTATAACCCACGCGATTCGCATCATTGTTCAGACCCGTACCGAAACGACGCTATCATGGGACCAAATACGCTCCCCCCAAGTCTCCCAGTTCCTGGTCAAGCCAATGCAACAGCAGATCAGGACTCAGCAGTTCAACCGCGCCACCCTATACTGCCTCATGGCCAACTGCCTACAGTTCAATAAGGAAGCCCAGATGTACCCAGGTAATGCTGGAAACAGCTCAACTAGGGCTCTGGTTTGCGAATTGTTGGCTCTGAAGCTCTTAAAAGAGTATAATACCCGCGAGCTTATCGACGCTCTATCTTACGACTTTTACCCCCTCCAGGGCCTTCCTGGTGCCCAGCCAGCAAATGCACCGAAATCGGACCCAAGAACCAAGGCTCGCCTTACCGCGGCCCGAACTTCGACGCTCGAGGTTGCTATTCGTGCTTCTGCCAAGCACTTCCTTGCACACCCTCTAGTGGTGCAGCAGTTGGAGGCTATCTGGAACGGAGCCATCAGCTTTTACTCGTCTGCAGACAGCTTGCACAGAGAACCCCCTTCTTCGCCTGGCGGCCAGGGCAAGCCCGATTCCAGAACGCCGCTGCTTGGCGGCAATAGTCAAAAGGAGGGACAGCAGCCATCAGCACCGGGAAGAAGGAGTGTGGTTCTCTATGATCCTCGCCAGGCGTCCCTCTTCAAGCTCTCACGACTTCGCGTGCCGCGCTATAGATTCTTCCTCTCGACGCTGTCACTTCTCGTTCTCATCGGCCTATTTCTTGCTGTCTTGGCCCAGCGTGCAGCGCGGATCAGCTCGCTAGAGTTGATATTCTGGTTTTGGAGTGCCGGTTTCATGCTGGATGAGCTTGTCGGGTTCAACGAACAAGGGTTCTCGCTTTACATCATGAGCTTCTGGAACGCTTTCGATTTGGGAATCCTTCTCTTGTTGATCGTCTACTACTTCATGCGTGTCTATGGGGTCTTTCTCGTGGACGCAAAGCACTGGAATGACTCTGCCTACGATGTTCTCGCGGCGAATGCCATCTTGTTGCTGCCCCGTATCTTCAGTGTGCTGGACCATTACCAGTATTTCTCCCAGCTGCTCATTGCGTTCCGCTTGATGGCTGTTGACCTTGTGGCCGTCACTGTCTTGATTCTCATCTCCTGCAGCGGCTTCTTCGTCTTCTTCACTCTGGCTGACGGTAATAACAATGCTGCTGACATCGCCTTCCGGATCTTCCAACTCCTCATGGGCTTTACCCCGGCTGCTTGGGAACTGTGGCCAGGGTATAATTGGCTCGAGAGGGGTCTCATGGGCTTCTTCCTGATTATGTGTCACTTCGTCATTGTGTAAGCCAAGCCTGTCCCTCGCTAAGGTCTTTCACTAACAAACCCAGCACGATTCTCATCACGGTCTTGACCAACTCGTTCATGAAGATTGCCTCAAATGCCAAAGAGGAGCATCAGTGAGTAATCAGACACGCCTCGTTGAGAAATCTCTTCTAATAACATCCAGGTTCCTCTTTGCCATCAACACAATCTCCATGGTCAAGAACGACGCGCTCTTCTCCTACGTTGCGCCAGGAAACATTTTCGCATGGCTGTTAATGCCTTTGCGATACTGCATGCCATTAAAGCATTTCGTCAGACTGAACAGAACAATCATCAAGGTCACGCACTTCCCTCTTCTGTTCTTCATCTTCCTATACGAAAAGTATTGGCTCGCCCCGTCAATGTACGAGCCGACGGACCTTGTCGAAAATCACCACCACCACGGCCGGGATCGGACGATTTCCTTTGCAGACCCAGCAAGCCGATCTGCTCTTTTCAGCCCCAACGTGCGCGTTCGCGAAGAATCCATTACCGGTTACCAGAAGGACCATGCCTTGGAGGAAGTCTTCCGGCGAGGTCCTGGCCTCGCGACTCTGCGAAATCAACGGCGGAACGAGAGAAAGAAGACCCAACATGCGGTTCGAAACTGGATGGATCGCAATGACGAGGAAGAACCATCCCCCCATCTACAGCTTTCCCAGTGGCCGACCCTAGAGAACGGGAGCACGAGTGCTCGGCCAGATTGGCATAGGAGACTTAGCCTCTCCAGAGAACTTCGGACGCAGAGATCTCGTCAGATATCAGATGTCAGATCTGCGGCTAGCGACCCAGCAGATTTCGTCTCGCAACCTGCCATCGGGTCCTTCTTCCGGAACATTGTCGCAGCGACCAAAGCCAAGGAGGAGGAGAATCAACAAACAGATGCAGACGGCGACGATGAACTTGTTACAAATGACGAGGAGGAGGAGGAAGACATCGCAACGAACGCTGGCGACAGCCGTCGGGGCCCCGTCATACACCAAACGTCGATTGACGATTACTTCAATACCACTCCCAGAACCAAGGGATTCGTGCCACCCCCGGCATCTTCTTCGTTGGGATCAAGTGGCAGGCCCTCCGTGTCGGTGACTCCTCGCTCTGCGCGTCGCATGCCACACAGCCGGACCATGTCAACGAACACGATTTTGTACGCACCGCAGGAGTTGCGTCGGCCGCCTAGTTCATCCTCCCATTCTTCGCCCGAACCGCCGCCTACGCGTGCGCGTGTGCAGAACGGTCGCCCTACGGTAGTTGAACCGGCTACGGCTAGTGGCCATCGTTCCCCCCGCCGGCAAACATATGTCACCAACACGCGGCCGAGACCCATCATGCCACCAAGAGATGCAGTGCAGACGGCGCCGAACCGAGCAGCTCTCACGGGTATCGATCAGCGCTTACAGCGCCCAAATCCTCTGAGACGGTTGTCTTCGGTTGATATGAGTATCCTGTCCGAGAACATCGTTCCTGATGACCCAACGGGAGGCATGCCTTCGAGCTTCCAAACACAAATGGCCATGGCTATGATGAAGGATGCACGACTAGGCGGTGCGGGACGAGGCCAGGATGCTGGTGACAGCAACCGAATGAGCAAGCTCGTCCTGGCGCGCATGAAGACCTTGGAGGAGAGTTTTGCAGATGTCGCGAGGGAGCTGCGCGGACTGAAGACGACGTCCAACTCGACGGCGCCTACAACTCGCCGCAACTCATCAGGCGAGGAGCTGCAAAAGGTTGCAGGGCTGACAAGCCCCGAAATCGCAAGGCAAAAAGAAGGAGGAGGCGATAGACCAAAGATGGTGAGAAGGACGACTGGCAAACGCCCGGCCAGCCGTAAGAGCAATTTGGGCCCCTTGGACAAGCCAAAGGGCAAGGGTAAGGAGCCGGCGCACTCATCAGGCGACGAGTCTGACAGCGAGGGTCCGGGTATGGGACCGACGAAGCGAAGCTCAATGTAAAAAGGGGAGGGGAGTCGCGGTTTGTATTTTGCTGGGCATTTTCCGGCGCGCTATACCAAGGTCATGGTTGGTGATTACCGGCATCCGCATCGCTGGGGCGTTTGGAACCGAGAGACGATTGTGTTTACCTCCCTCTGGAGGTGAGTTGTATTTGTGCATTGTTGTTTCCCTGCCCTTCCTTGCTTGTGTTATTTGTTATCTTTTCCGACGCATGCCGCATATACATCGTTAGCTGGCTGCGATTGCATTTGGACATGTGGATGGAGTAATGATTGTGGAACTTTTGGTATGTTTTTTTATAAATCTGGTTCTGGATTGGATCTGAGTGCCCCATCCCACTACAGATCATCCCCAAGTCTCCTGTATTCATACTTTACATAAAAAGTCAATTTGATCATCACCCGGATTGATTTGTCCCAATTATGAACTCATCAAGTGTCGTACCATTGGGTGGGTTGTGAGCTTCGCGGCAGCGATATTCATTAAGTTACGTTATTTCCATCTCCCCTTATACCGAACCAATCCGTGTCTCGTAACCGTTTGGGTATTTGGTTTTTGTGTGTGTTTTTTTTTGTTCTCATTTTACTCTTTGAAGTCGGTGATTTTCGTGAATAGGCCTTCTTAGATCCCACCGCCACTCCGGTCGACGCTGACGTAGTACGGATTGCTGGAGCACTGGTTCTGGTCGTTTGTTCTCCGGGAGAGGGCGGTGTATCTGAAGCTTACGGCGACGGCTGTGACGGCTGCGGTTACAACGATGAGGCCTCGGTGGCGGCTGTGTGTTTACGCAAAGATTAGTATAGTGTTTCTTATGTGGTATTTGTTGAAGGATCAAAATTATAAAAAATTCGGCGGGCAGCCCTTTTGGGAGGAAGGAAGGAATGAAGAATGTTGAGGAGGAGACGTACATTGCTGGGCGGATCTGAGGTACGGGCATTGCGGCTTTGGGTTGCATGGTGACAAGTAGGTAGCGGTGTATCTTTGCAGGATGAGAGCCGGCTGAGGATGGTTGATATGTTTACGATGGTATTTCACGTTTCGATGTGGTATTTGCAAAATCAGACATGAAAGTAATGGGTCGAAGACCGAGGAGGGGGGTTCTCTAGTTAAGTAGACGACGGCTCGACATCCTCGATAGCTCTTAGCCTCTTAGCTAAGTTCCTCCCCAGCTTTGCCGGGGGGCGACGGCGGCGGCATACGTGGGGAGAAAGAGGGAGGGAGGGGAGGGGGGCATCATCTGTACACACTCACACACACACACAAAGTGTTTTTGTTGGGGAAGGACGGGGAAGATGTCACTAGTGCCGCTTGGTGTGTGCGTTTGTGTTCAAAGAAAGCTTGGGGGATCGGACGATTGGTAGGTAGTCTCTCTGATCTTAGGTACTTCTTACTAAGGGAAGATACTGATAGGTATAAGGACAAAGGAACTGGAACTGCGACTGCGATTGCGGCTCGGATCAGCAGTGTGTGAGTGCGTTTTGTGTCTAGACCCTGCTTGAAACTGGCAGACTGACAGGCCGGGGATGGGAATCCTGAGAGGGGGATTTAACGAGAGGAACGAATGCCGTGGCATGGGTTTGCGGTGCGGTCAAGGGAAATAGAAAGGGGAAGGGAGATGTGTTGCGGCGAATAGGGAGAGATGGATGTGAGAAGGAGAAGGAGAAGCAGTGTGAGTGAGTGGGTGATGTGTTGGTCTGGAACCGGTGGCGATGAGCAGTGGGCAGTGGGCAGTGGGCAGTGGGCAGTGGTACGGTGCTTTGCTGATAGTGGCGTGTGAGAACTTTGGCGGGGTGAGCTGGAGGTACGGAGACAGACTTGGAGGGGGAAGGGTGACACGCGACATGCGGGACGCAAGTTGGCGGCGGGCAGTGCGGCATCTGATTCTGGGGTCAGGGGATGTGATTGGATGGTTGCGGTTTGGAGCTTGGCTGGTGTTGGGTTGGAAGCCGAGCCGAGACCTTGTCTATGGGGTAATTGATACCTGCGCCAGCTACCCTAATCCCTGGGGATGGGGTTGCGCAGGAGCCCAGAGGTTTGAAAAGATAATGGCGGTCAGTAGCTGAGGGACGGACAACTTGACTGATCTAGGTATAGACAGAAGACTACGACGAAGCGTATCAGGGGATGTGAAGAAGACTGAGGATGTTAGGAGACTGGGGATGTATTGGGGACGTCAAGTTATGTGCATAAGGTAGTTAGTTATTCGGACAAAAGGGAGCATACTTTTTTACTGTAGTAAGATATGTGTAATCCTGCTAAAGTACCTAGACTGGATGAGTTTCTTGAGACGGCGCCAACTGGCGGCACGTGTGCGCAGCTAGACGCAAGTTCGCATACATGTGTGATGCGGACGGAAGCATGCACTTCACTGGTTTGAATTGTTTGGTTTTAGAGTTGGGCCAAGTTTCAACCGATGGCGGGGGCAGGGAAGAGAAACTTGGAAACAATGCCACACTGATAAGAACACTGCTAGGCTGTCGGGTAAGTCAATGATCCTGCTGAGTGCGGGGGAGCTCTTTGGAAACATGCAGCTCTGGAGTGAGTGCTTCTGAGGTGGGAAGAAGCTTCGAAGCTTCGAGCTGGGAAGCGTGGGGGGGAAGGGGAGTGGGATGCGACGCGGATCCAGGATGCAGGATGAGAATGAGAATGAACTGACGATACTAAGTTTATGTACACCGACTGCCAATCGGGAATACCCTGAAGGCCAGGGAGTCATCCTGTCCATTCCAACTTTTTTTTCTCCCCCCTTCCCTTCCCTCTCCTCTTTCGGAAAGGAGGGTGCTCGGATGAAAATGTTGCATCAGCGCTCGGAACGACCGTTTTGGCAGCGGCCAGCTAGGCTACAATTGCCTGAACAACCTTGCTTCTGGAACAAGCTTTTCTGCGGGAGCTTCCTGGGTCCTACATTATGATGCGGCAATTGAAAGATTCGTGGGGTGTGAGTCAGGGTTGAATAAGCTTATCAACTTATGATTCATGAGTGACCGAGGTTTTCGTAGTGGATGTCATGACATTTAGGGATCAGTACGGTTCTGACACGATCTACCTAGCGGAATGTTACCTCGGCAGCCGGCTTTGGGGAGGACGGATGAGTGGGGCCGATATTCAGGGTCCTGCGGGCTGAGTTGACCGGGTCCGCTCCGGGAACAGCGTCAGGCTCCCTTTGCACATACGTTCGTGCCTAGTACCTAGGTAAGGTACCTTTCTATATGTATCATGTCTTCCAATCAAACATGGAATCTAAGCACAAGCCAAGTTTGGAAAAAGTGGCTGATCGTTATCACAATCTGCTCATCGAGCTGGTTTGGGGTCGTTTCTCGAGGAATTCAATCAGAAAAGACTACCTAAGGTAAGGTAAGTCAGCATGTTACATACCGCACTTCGAAAGAGTGTATCCTATCAAACTCCAAATTTCCCAACACAAAACGCCTCATCTCCCTCCCTCCCTCATCGCAATCTGACTTGGACAAAACCCATGTCCGGGATTATTCGTACATGTGCTCGAAAAAGCCACACTTGGATTTCACCAATATGGCCTGGGCCCGAGCTCATCTCGGAATCCTCTTTTCTGATCCTCCCGTGAAGCTTAAGCGGAGAATGAGTCACGAGTCCAGCCAAACCACTTCGTAAGCCGTCTTCCCATGCCATGGAGCATGACGGGGTCGATCTTGAGCACCGGGTGCGACTTGTAAAAGATGATGGCCCCTTTCTCGCCGGAGAACCCTCCGAACCTAGCTCAAATCTCACTGCCAACCCGCCGTTGTTGCTCGCAACAAAACCGGCATCGCATAGAGCGCGTACGAAATCGTCCCACGTGATGTTCCTCGATTTTGTTTGCGCATCAGGGTACATGAGGTAGACCACATCGAGAGTACGCGGGGAGACGCGAAGTCGGGTCACCGGCTTGATAGAAAGAGTGGCTATATCTAGAGACTCCCAGATCATCGACCGGTTGGACGCTCGAGGATGAGTTATCGGGGCGGGTCTTGACTTTTGCTCGATGGCTTGTCTGGACCAGATCAGCTCGAATGGATCCCTCTGTCGCTGTGCTTCTGTCTCGAAAGATGTCGGGAGCAGGCTTCTCGGCATCGGCGATGTTGGCCATGATCTCCTCTTCTTCTTCTCAGGCAATCGCTTCCAGATATTCTGTCCTGTTCTGGACAAGCACGACACTCAAAGTCTCTTCAATGGTTTCCGCTTCAAGGCCAGTTCCTTCGAGATCTTTCCGAACCAGGTTCCCCAATTCCTTGAAGAATCCCTCGACAAAGCCTAGCAGAGTCTGGCTTTGCTGTAGCCATGCCTGATTCTTCTCGCTGCTGGGAGCCTTTCCTTTGTAGAAGCCGTCTACAAGGGCCTTTCCCATCTTCTTGAACTGTTGCTCCGAGTGGTTTTTGGGATTTTTCTGCCCATATCTCCGGATTCCGCGCTTCTCCGTCCGATACACATCTTTGTCGACCCTGGAGGTGTTCTGAGGTCGATTGAGGTGCAAAGAAATCAAAGACTCATGGAGGGCAAATATGTCTGCCATTTCGCGCATGAGAAACCCATCGATACGAGCTGCTTCCTTTCTGTTATTCTTGACCAGATGGTCGTCAATCATTGCAAAGAGCATGGCGTGATCAAAGTGTCTGTAGTTGTCGGGCTTGCCCATCATTTGATGGAGACACCAATCGAGCGGGTCATTCTCTAGAGCCTTCTTTGTGCTCGGGTTCGAGTCCCGCGACACGCTGCGAACGACCGTTTCCAGGGGCACGCCAGGTCTCTTGGGCAAATTGTAGTGGTTTGCCTGTCCCGGTGACCAGGGCTTGGTTGACGAGGAGAAGCTCCAAAGCACCCAGTGCCAGGTCGTACTTGGGAGGGATCGGCTGGCCGGGATGCGTACTGTCTGAAAATCTGTCGTGTAGGTCCCGCACATGCTTGCACTCAATCTCAATCCAGTACCACCAGTAGTGTCTTTTATACTCCAGGTGGATGTATTTAGCCACCATCATTGCCGCGTCCTCGGTATCCGCCATGCGAAAGAGCGTGGTGCTGAAGAGACCCTTGATGTGCTGGCGAAGATACGCTGGGTCGCAGTGAAGATCGATGAGATGGTCGATCGCCTCTTCCTTGCGCGTCTGGGCCATGGAGGCAAGTAGCCCATGTCGAGCTTGGAAGGCCGAGAGAAGGCTGGTTTTGTGTAGGGAGACCAGAGCTCTGTCTCCCCCTGGTGTCGGAAACCAGTAAACGTGAGGTCCCTCCACTTATCCGTCCTCGCACTAGCACTTCCAGCATCTGCCCCCTCGAGAATTTCACCCGTGATTCTGGAAAGAGCGTCCATGAGGAAGGCTTGGGCCTCGAGTACAAGTCGCGCGCGAGGATAGCCCAGAGTGTATCCGGAGTGCGCATGTTGGGCGTCCCAGTCGACAAAATCGCCGCACCTCGGTCCGCACATGACGACGCACTTGGCAGAGAATTCGACGTCAAAGTTTCCAGTGGCGCACGATAATTCCATCTGACGACAGTCTAGCGGAGCGAAGTCCTCTGGCGGATATAGAGCCCGATAATGGAGGAGAGCGAACAGGATGGCCGGGCTCGTCTTGAACACCTCGACATTGAGCCATGGAACCAGCAGTTGGCGTCGCCTTTGCAAATTTCGCTCACCGAATTGAAATTTCTCGTCGCTGTATCCGTATCTGGAGTTGATCCACTGCGGTTCCTCGAGCTTAGGCACGGCCTTGTGCAGTAGCTCGCGATGTTTTTCCCGGCTTCGCTTCCGCCAGCGGCTCATAAGGAGATCAGCATGGGAGCTAAGACGATTGGTGATGTACTTTCTGCTCTCCTGAACTGCTTTGACGTATGTAGACGCTGTTTTGATTGCAGAGTTATCTGGGATACTGTGATGGTAGGAATGGCTGTACGCATGCTGTGCGCTCTCAGTGTAGTGTCCTGTTTGACAGTCGGGGCAGTCATGTGGCGGTGGTCGTATGGATCGTTCGAGTTCTTCTTGATTACATAGCCAGCCCTCCGGTACTTTAACGAATCTGGGGCGTGTATCCGACATGTGTAAGTAAAGTGGATGCGGTATCATTCATCGGTGTGGGACGTTGTAAAGTTGAAGGCAGAGGCGCCCTGAGGATTTCCCAGTAGTTGCGTGTTCCCTTCTTCGTTTCGGATAAAGGAAGCATGTGCGATCAGTCGATGGTATTAGAAAGATTTCAGCACCATTGCAAGCCTACAATCCCAGAGATCAATGCATGAAGTATTAAAAAACGTAGAGGAACAGCCGTAGCTAAATCACGTCAATATGCTTAGAACATAAGTTCTTGCCCTTGTCCTTTGTTCTGACATGCGGTCAGCTAAGGTACCCAAGTATGCTGCCATGCTTTTGTTTGCCAGTCGAATTTGAGCCCTTGCTCAGTATGAATACCTATATAATGGGGGTAGTATTTCTTCGATGTATCTTTTAATCAGGCAAGATAAGGTAGATTCTCCAAACAGAAGGGACTGAGTTATGCCCTCCTTCCAAAAGTCGCTTTGTCAAGCCGGTCGGTCTCGAAGTGGAGCCAAGCAGACCGGACCTCCAGCTCTCGGTCCACACAGCGCCCGGCCGGCCGGACCGGAGCAGAAAGCCAATCCCGTGGTGCCTTACTTGGAGGCACCTCAGGTAAGCACAAGGTACGTCACCCGCTTCCCCCACTTTTGGCCATTCGAGCAGGCAACAGCGACAATGAGGCCAAAGTAGGTATTGATGAGTCTTTGAAAACCTTGGTCATCTGCAGTGGTTTTTCAAGAGACCGCCTTACTACAAAGCCACGAGGAGCAGATATTTTGCCAGTTTTCTCATCTGTTTGATCTGAGGCCTGCCAGGAAATTGGCTGACGGTTTCGTGGCTTTGCTTAATTACTACTGCCTGATTTGGGCTGGTAGGCGCTCATCAACTCTATCCCGCATCATCTTCAATGTCTTTGGAGAGGAAGGGGAAAAACAACTATGTCCGGGGTCCGCTGATAGCCGTCTTCTGCCGCCTAAGGTAGGCCTCTCTCTGCACTCCCCTCTGAGAGCTCTGAAAGACTCGCTGGCTGCCAATTGCTTCTCTCGATTTCATGGTGCCTAATGTGACCACTCCGAACTGCTAGGAGCTTTGTCCATCTTTATGTACCTACCTTAAGTACTAGATGTAATGCCACAGCTGTATCCCTGCTCCTCACAAGGTGTAAGCTGAGCCAGATCAAAGCACCTCAGCGTACCGTACCAGACATTTTCTGCACCCGAAGTAGAGTCACTCTAGTCACGAGTTGCCTGATCCCTGGTCATCCAGTCATCTTTCTCATTCCCGCAGCATGCTCACCGTACCCAGTGTCCAAACACTTGTACCTAGATTGGTAGAAACCCACGTTGGTTGCCTGCATAACTCCTAGACACGGTCTCATGTCACCAGGGCATAGCGAAGGTACCTTTCCTTACCCCTCCATCCATGCTTCTCATCTTCCTCTCAACCTTCACTGTCACAGCTTCATACCTCTTCTTCTGATTCCACCGCATTCTCCTTGCCCAAAACCCACCATCATACAACATCGCAATCCATCAGGCGATTCTCGTGAGTGGCTTCTCTCCGACCACCCTCTCTTCGACGCTCTTGGTAGGACAGCCACGTGGCTGAGGCAGTCGGCGGTGTCTGGAACTGCCCTGAGTGGCATCCGACTCTCTGAGACTTTGCTGCCTGGACAAGGCTACGCACCCCTACCAACCTTGATCTTTGAGTATCCAGACTGCGGACTGGCGAACTCGTTGCCTTGCGATAATCCCGACTCTTTCCTCCAGGCTTTTTCGCTCAGATTTTTTCGATTACCAGAGAAGCCCCTCATTCCTTTGGTTGCTACTCTAACTTCGACGTCGTCAACCGCCCGACTAGTTTGGTGTCAGTCATCATCGGTGTGAGAGCTCGTGGAACCAGATCCTCCTCACCTCAACATTCAACTCAGTTCCCGTTGCCTATATCCCGATCTCGTCGCAGCGATGGCTCCGGACGAGAACAAGGCGCCGCCAGCGGTTGCAGACAACGACTGGTCACCTGTAGTCATGGACTGGTGGGAGGCCCCTCAGGACGAAAACCAAGAAGACAGCCGGGGCGATGCTCAAGATGAGCCCGGTCGCGGTGTCACATACGTTGGGCCTGCGCTCCGAGAGCAATCTTCTGAGGAGCCTTTGCTTGAGCGCTTGGCTACAGAGCTATTTCCTGTGGCAACATTCCGTGAGGGAACATCCCCCGAAGAGACAGCTGATATCCCGGATCCCTTTGGAGTTGTTGATGTCCCGTCGCAGACATTCAATACCTTCAGTACCTTTGTACAATCGCAACAGGGACCACGCGCCACTGAGAATAACATGCCGCATAGTCAGGCTCGCCGCTACTCCCAGTTCATTCTTCACGACATTCAGAATGAACTCAACGTAGGCGATACCTTGATTTTTGTGGACTTCCCTCCTCCTGCGAACCCAGCAGACAGCGTTGATTGCTTCATATACGCATGGAACTCGGTCCGATTTCGGATGCCCTCTGAGAAGCTCCTGGCCACTGGATCTTCCAAGTTCGCGGAGATGCTGAATCCTACCTACCAATTCCGTGTTCAGCGTCGGCGCAAGATTGCCAAGAATCTCCCCCCAGGCATCAAATACGTCTTGGACCTTACACCTCCTTCCGAGGGCGACGATCTCGTCTTTCAGATGACCGAAGCTTCGCTGACACCGGGCATCATGAACTGGTGGACAGCTTTCGACAAGCACGATGTAGACGATTACGTCGTGCGTGGCCATGACGATATCTGCTCGTGTTGGAAAGAGGCAAGGTTCGATAGCTTCAACATGATTATCGACAAGATCTCAGCGAGCGAAGCGTCACGAGATGAGAACAAGGAACGGGACCCGGAGATGGAGTATGCCATCAGTTCGGCTATCAGAGAGAGTCTACGCGATGCCATTCCAGAAAACGGCAAGAATAAGGAGAGGCTGTACAGAGAGGACAAGGGATTGGCTGCCAGGGTTCTGGAAAAGAAGTCTAGAGGAGACTTTTCCGCTCCCCCGGTTCCCCTCTATAGACGGATCCCGGACTACTGCCCGATCCGCCATCGCGTCAACATTCTGCGCCTCATGTGCATCATTGCAAACAAGCGAGTTTTCATTGATTCGGCCGCTCGGGTTTGGACCCTGGTGGCGGTTGCCAAAATTTTGGACTGTACCACTGTTGTGGTGAGTTTCTTCGCCGCCCTTGTCGATTTTGTTCGATTCTAACAAGATCAATAGCGCGATATAGTTCTTCAATGGATCACGTCGCCCAACAATACCTCCTTCATCGAAGTGTTGCCCGAGGAGAGTCTTCAGCTCGGTGTCACTCTGAAGCTGGACGCTGTCACCCGCTCAGCGTTCCGAATTCTGGTGAATGAGCTGGCTCTGGAAGAAGCCGCCGATGTCAATGGTACACCCAAGGCCGCGACCTATACCGTCTTTGGACGCAAGCGCCACGATCCCGGCGATGACTTGAACAACCTCATCCAGCACGCGGCCAGAGCCATGGTCGAGCGTGTCTCGTGGCCCGTCAACCAGCTGGTCAGCGAGACCATCTTCGACGACCTGCAGATTCCTGAGTGGACGCGGTTGCAGAACCTCATCAGCATGCTTTCGAGCTGCCCAGATGACCCCGTCATGGTCAAAGCCAAGGTCTCCGCGATGACGGTAGCATTTACGCTGAAGACTCTCTGGGAGAACCACGTGGTCTATAAGTTACTCAGGAAGCCTCTCGACGCCGACGACCTCCAAAAGATTGACGACCACCGGGCCAGCTACGTCGACATTCAGAACTTTAACCGCTTCGAAATCATCTACAACCAGTTCAACAATGTGCAGAAGGCTCTGTGTACTTTCATGTACGAGACGGTCGGAAACAAGTGGGTGTCTCTGTCCGAGATATTCACTTCAAGCGCCTCGGGCCAAATGAACGTGTACAAGTTGGTCACGACCCTGTGGGAGCACTTAAAGGAGGTTCTCGTCGCGCACCCCGAGTTCGCCTGGGACAGCGCCTGGATGGCGGTTCTGAACCTCCCTCGCCCCCTCTCCATGAAGAACCCGTTCGACACCCGCGAACTGGATATGATGGGCGCCTACAGATACGCATTCGACACCCGCGTATTCCAAAAACCCCTCCAGGACTTCCTCAAACCCTTCTACCAGGAATGCGTCCGTGCCGACTTCGAGATTAGGATGAACTTGACGCCGCACTTGCTGCTGAAGCTGCACCACAACGAGTTGAAGTTCTTGCCTCTCTGGGCCGGCGGTAACGACGACGGTACCGGAGGTGTGTTTGAGCACTCCCTGCCTCCTGCCGATTATGGCCCGGCGGGCCCGGGACCGGCTTACCACACCGGCATCACGATCCCCTCGGATGCCTCTAGCACCTCGGGCTCGGTGAGCAGCGTGCTGAGACAGCTTCGCCTGGAGGGAAGCGGTAGCACCGTTGGACCTGGCAGCGTAGATGTGCAAGACGGCATCTCGACCGTCTTCAACCCGAACAGGGTCATCGCGGACGACGTCTCAATCCGCACAGAGTCCTTCACGGACGGGGGTTCAGAGTACGGCAATGCCAAGTTCGCCGTCCCCGCAGACGGACAGTCCGTGGCGGAGGCCATGAGCACCATGGTCCTCGATGAGAGTCACGACCAGTCGGATACCGGCACCAGCATCAACTTCGATACCGACGTTGACGAGGACGACGAGGTGATGACGGAGATTGGTCCAGAGGACAGCCGCTCTCGCGAGCAGACTCCCGAGTACGTCGTTGAGGGGTCTGGTGCTCGCACGGCATTCTCGTCTCGCGAGAACCAGCCGGCCTCCGCTGCATCCTCTTCGAAGAGCACTGTCTCTTCTTCTTCCCTTCTTGACGACGACGATGATTTAGTTATGGTCTAGATCATCGCTCTGGAAATGCGGGGGTCAACCAATACTCATGAATGACGATGTGGACTGGGGGTTTGTTTGAGGCGTTTTGGCGGGGTATTAACAATTTGCATTACGATTGCCAGGATGGCAGATCATACTGGTGATTACACAGGGAACAAAAAGGGGTCCTATGGCTGATGACACTGGCTCTCACATATAGGGCAGCACAGATGAGACTGGATGTCTGGGCAAATGCGTTAGATGTTGATAATGCTGTATTGAATACAAGAATTCAATGAAGCCTTTTTGCCGTTCTCACCATAATGTGAACTCTCAAAGCCGTCGTCGTGTCGTGCGTAGTGGTATCCTCCCTATTTTCTTTTTGGTCTATGCATCAAGACTCTTCCAAATTACATACTCCCATCCGATTGCCCGGATCCCTAATCCCACTTCTTGGCCTTAGCCCCTGTTCAGCGTGTTTCCTGAACCCTTTGGATTCGCCTCGACAAACTCGTCCCACGCTCTCGCCTTCATCGTCTCCTCGTCCGCCTTGTCAAAGTCATCTTCGTTAGGTTCCGGGCGGTGCCAGCTAGCGTCGCCGCCGCCCTCGATGATGCCGCCCCGACGCCGCTCCTCGTCGAGGTACTCGTCGATGCTCATCGTAGGCAGGTTGTGGCCGGGGCGGAAGACATCCTTAGTCATCTGTTGTCTGTTCCCGACGAGCGTGAAAGGCTGCAGCGGCTTGCCCTCCGTGGACAATATGGGGCCCCCTTGCCCAAACATGCTCTGCAGCCGGCGCGGGGGCTCAAGACGCTCGGTGTATCCCGCAGCGCCGCGGTCTTCGGTGCGACGGCGCTCGTCTTCCTCGACGGACGTCGGCGAGGGCATCAGCGGCACCGTCGCCTGGGCCAGGACCTCGAGCTCGCGGTTGATACCCTCGAGCCCTTGGAACGCCATGTGCGCCGAGTACGCGACGTGGGCGAGGTGCAGGTCGCGGGCGACTTCGTCGTCGCCGTCCTCGTTCTGGTAGCGCGGGTTCCGGCGCAGGGCCTCGAGGCGGTCCTTGAGGGCCTTTTCCGACTTGAAGTTTGCGATTTTGGCGTCGCGGCGCTTGGCGGGGTCGTTGGTGCCGAGGGTGGAGAAGGCGAGGGGCTCGTCGGTGTAGCGCTCGTAGAGCATCTTGTTCGTGTCGGTCAGGAGGTCGTAGGAGTCGAGGGCGCCGAGGAAGGTCTCGTAGGACTCGCGGGCGCGCTCCAGGGCGACGCGGCGCTCGATGGGCCGGCGGGAGGGGAGCTTCTGGTGCAGCTCGGCGAGGTGGTATGTGATGAGGAGGTAGGGGAGCGAGGAGGTGGAGAGGTCCTCAAGGGACTCGTTGGGGGAGAAGAGGGCGGCGCGGGAGATTAGGTCGAGGCATGTCTCGTACTCTGTGATGGCGGTTTGGAGGTCGTCGAGGTAGGTCGGGGAGGAGGCCTCGTAGGAGTTTTCGAGGGTGAGGCGCTTTCTATCGGCCGACGTGAAGACGGATTTGAGTGTCTGGGGTTGATCCTCGTCTGCCATGATCGCTGTTCGGACTGTGGTTGTTGACTGTTGGGAGGGTGTTCGTCGAGAGCGTTGTTTGTTGCTTGGTAAGGTAAGTAGTGGGGATGGATGGAGGGGTGGAGGGGTTGGGAGAGAATGGGAATCGCGACGAGTTGCAGGGAATACGAGAAGAAAAGCTCGAGGGGAGACTTGTGGCCTAACACAAAGTGTGGTAAAATCAAGCTGCAGCGACGATCAAAGTATCATAAGTTGTGGCGTGTGATGAATTCGTAGCTAGCTTGAAATCTACTGCAACGGTTCGCCTCTTTGCGCTTAGAAAAGGCCATCAAGAAATGGCGCCAAACGTTAGGTTCCGTCGTTCCAAATCCTTAGGTTGAGTGGCGATTTGCATTCTCGGCAAGGGTCCTTATCTTATCTAGGGGACCACCCACCTCCCACCTCAGCGCTCCCTCCCTCACGACGGCGGGGGAGCTGAGAGATGGAAGGTGGGGTAATAACAGGGGTCCATGTCGGCAGAGCTCTCGACCGAAGGGCAAGCGCGAGGTACCTAATACTTAAACTTACAAACACCATCCTGGGTTTGGTGAGCTAACAAACAACAGCTCTTCAAGAGAACCACCAGATGAAGCAGCCTTGCTTATATGTTTCAATCTCTGCTTGAGTCGTCACTTAGACGCCTTTCTACAAAGAAACAATACTTCGAGGGCAAATGTTTGGGCCTCGTTGAAAGAATCTACCACCGAGCTCCATGGACATTGTTTGGAGCTTGGCTCAACGCAAATTCGGGCGAAATTTCTCAAACAATTCGATCCGTTTGCTTGTCTCCTACTGCTTGCCGCGTCATGCCGGCAGCAGTCAGAGGAGAGAAAGATTCTGGACTGATCAGGATTCTCTTTATGTTTTCAACTCTCATAAGTCTAGTCTTGTTTCTAAGCTCTATCTGAGTGTTTTAATTCCCAATGACATGAAAAACATCAACTTCCTACGAAGCTGGTTCAGCTTCGTTGTGATCACCTTTGTTTCGTTGAGAGCCAAATCACCATTGGAAACAGCACCATCCGAGGCATTTGAAGCGGGTTCTTTCCCAACTTTTCTGGTACTCACACCTTCCATTCTTGACTGAAAACACGGGAAGGCATACGGCCAGAGTTTTCTCCCCTTCTCATACTCATATCATATCCTTCTACCATCACCTTCCCTCAGGTTTCCCTCCACCACGTCCACTTCACTTCAGCCCTCCGACCTTCACTTCATCAGACACCACAAATAAGCCAGACATCACCAACCCTTAACACATAGGTTGAGGTGAAACTTGTCTCACTGAGAGGTACCTATTTCTTCACATGCCCTTCTCCATGAGTTCTCAAGACTCTTTAGCTCACACCATTTTTCTTATATCCTGCAGTGACCTGCTTCTCTTTCAATTCGGCGTCAAAGTTGATGATTGGCATTGACTTTGGCGCACTTCCGCTGTCTTAAACAGAAAATCAGTTGTTTGAGAAGGAGCCATCCTCTTCTGAGTTGATCCGGTGTCGCGCTCTATTCCCATTCATCTTGCACAAACTCTCCACGCAACCTCTCTGCCTACCGGTAACTCGGCGCCATCATCTGCAATTGTATTCCGTTGCCAACAACGATACTGAGGCACAGAACCCGTCTCACAAAGTATTCGCGCAGATATGGAGACATCCAAACGTCAAAGAATTGGGGACTGGCCTCTCGTCGACGGCTTGGGGGAGCTCTACTTGACTCCTCTTCCTTCAAAGCCCTTGACGTCTGTGCAGAGAAGCCATAAGTCGCCTCCGACGATCGAATTAGGAGAGACCTGCCCGGCAATAGAGATTTCCACCAAGCTACCCTATCCGAGCTACTCAACCGCGACTTCCTCTAGTCATGGTTCCGTTGTCAACACAGACGGCGTCGACGAGCAGGATCAGGCAGATCAGGAAGATGAGGATGATGAAGATGACTATCGTCGCTGGAGTGTCAACCCTGAGAGGCCACGAAAGATCTCGGAGAAGAAGCGTCAGGACCACGCCAAGTTCCAGTCTTGGATCGAATCGAATCAAGCCAAGTTGCTCGAGGCTGCCTCAAAGACCAAGCCTCCGACTCATGGATCTGTTGCGTACCTGGTGAAGGAAAGTGAGAACAGAAGAATCATTCAGACTCCCCGCGAATACCAAATTGAGCTTTTCGAAAGAGCGAAACAGAAGAACATCATCGCAGTCCTGGACACGGGCACCGGCAAGACCCTGATCGCCGCTCTTCTGCTTCGTCATATACTTGAGAAGGAGGTCGAAGACCGCGCACTCGGAAAGCCGAAACGTACAGCTTTCTTTCTGGTAAGCCCTAGTGGAACGCCGGTCAGAGACTGCCCCAGACTAACATATTTGTGCAGGTTGACAAGGTGTCTCTGGTCTTTCAGCAGCACGCGGTCCTCGAGTGCAACCTGGAGCATACTGTCGCCCGGTACTGTGGCGACATGGTTGATGAGATGTGGTCAAGCGAGTTCTGGGCCAAACAGTTTGAAGAGAACATGGTCATAGTGTGTACTGCGGCCATCTTGCAGAAATGCCTGATGCACTCTTACATTCGCATGGATCAGATCAATCTCCTCATCTTCGACGAGGCACATCATACGAAGAAAAATCATCCTTACGCGCGCATCATCAAGGATTTCTACATAAAAGAGCCCGAAAAAGAGAATAGACCCAAAATTCTCGGCATGACTGCGTCTCCGGTTGACGCCCAGACGAACATGAAGGTTGCTACTGCTCAGCTAGAGTGCCTCCTCCATAGCGAAATTGCAACTGTCTCCGAGGAATCCCTGTCTTTGAATCCCAGCAAGCGAAAGATCACAGAGAGGGAAATCCACTACACGCCTCTGGTGAGATCGTTTGAATCGGAACTCGTGCAGAAGATACGGGCACTCGTTCGCAGGAACCAGCTCTTTGACAAGGAGCTGCAATGGACTTCCACCGCCATGGCAGAACTCGGTCCGTGGGTAGCAGATCGCTTCTGGAAGCTTTACCTCACGGACAACACGATTGCACGACTGGCAAACAGAACAGATATCAACTACTCAGGTTTCGACGGCAACGGAAAGCATACAGCGGCTGTCCAACAGCTTCGAGATATCATCCAAAGTCACAGCTTTAAGCCGCCCACACTATCTTTGGATGATGTATCCAGCAAGGTCCTTCGTCTTTGGGACGAGCTGAAAGTCCGTTTTTCTCAGCCCACTGATTATCGGTGCATCGTATTCGTGGAAATGAGACTCACTGCAGTGCTTCTCGCCGAGTTGTTCAAGCAGGACGGCTTGAACTTGCCACATCTCAAGCCGGCAGCACTCGTCGGCAGTCAGTCCTCTACAAGTCTCGCCAACATGTCATTCAAGGAACAGCTTTTGACCATCACAAAGTTCAGGCGGGGTGAGGTCAATTGCATCTTCTCTACCCAAGTTGCCGAGGAGGGAATAGATATTCCTGCCTGCAATGTGGTTATGCGATTTGACCTTTACAAGTCCGTCATTCAGTACATTCAGTCGAAGGGACGCGCGAGACAACAAGATTCAGAATATCTCTCCTTCGTTGAGATAGGCAATGGAAGACATACCCGAGCAGTAGCGCAGGCCACGTATGACCAAAGCGTCCTCCGCCGCTTTTGCAGTGCCTTGCCGGAGGACAAGAAGATCATGGGCATGGACATCAACGCCAGTGTGATGCAAGGAGAGTTGCACTATCAGACTTACACCATCAAGGAGACCGGCGCCAAGCTGACGTGGATGTCTAGCCTTGAGGTGTTGGCCAACTTTGCATCATCGCTGCGTCAATCCAGCGATGAAGTACTGATGCCCGAGTATGTAGTGACCAACCAGGGACAATCCTTCATCGCCGAGGTTCAGTTACCGGCAAAGTCCCCGATTCTTAGCATGACGGGAATGCCACACAAGAGGAAGCAGGCTGCCCGCTGTTCTGCAGCGTTCGAGCTGTGCAAGGAGCTGATCAAGAAGAAGTACATCGATCTCAACTTACAGCCAATCTTCACCAAGAAGCTCCCTGCAATGCGCAATGCCCGCCTAGCCATCAGTGCCAATAAGAGGGCTGAGTACAAGATGCGTACCAAGCCTGAAATCTGGTCACGAATTGGTGCCTTTGGTCAACTGTACGTTACAGTATTGACACTTGGTTCGCCAGAAGCAGTTGGAAAAGGGTCGAAGCCGCTGCTTCTCCTCACCAGAGAGAAGTTGCCTGACCTTCCTCTGATACCACTGTTCTTTGGAAATGATCAGCAGTCTGATGCTTTAGCCGTGTCCCTGCCGAAGCCGATCAATGTTTCTCCAGCCGATTCAGAGCTTCTAAACACCTTCACCCTCCGTGTTTTCAAGGACATTTTCAGCAAAGAATACGAAGCTTCGGTCTGTAATATGCCTTACTTCCTCGCTCCAACCGCACAGAGTCATTCCGCCGACTATCAACATGCGGACGCAGCTACACTAATTGACTGGAACCACCTTCAAGCGACCAACGATAAAGAATATCTGGACTGGGATGACGGCACCTCAGCTGAGTTTTTTACCGACAGGCTCGTGATCGATCCTTACGCGGGATCT
Organism: Colletotrichum fioriniae; assembly: GCF_027942845.1. Taxonomy (NCBI): domain Eukaryota; kingdom Fungi; phylum Ascomycota; class Sordariomycetes; order Glomerellales; family Glomerellaceae; genus Colletotrichum; species Colletotrichum fioriniae. Next base: position 157,759 of record NW_027076844.1, on the reverse strand, counting down.
CGCAAGCTACGCTTGAGGTCCACAAAGACCTGAAGCCAATGGATCCCGTGCCCGAGGGCGTTCCTGACCCTGGCCATAGACCTTGGCGCGACTCAGTAGTGGAGAAGAACATCAAGGAGTACAGCGTGAGTCTCTGGATGAAAAGTCGTCTTAAGCGAACATGGCGCGATACGCAGCCTGTGGTCGAGGCCGAAGTGATCTCATTAAGACGCAACCTGCTGGATGACTTCGTGGAGGCCACAAATGAAGAGTCCAAGGTCTGCTACGTGATATTAGAGCCCTTGAGGGTCTCGACTGTAAGTTCAGCTTCTCTCTAACTCTCTAACCGAACTCATAGCCTAACCATTATTCTTAGTTACCTATGGAGACAGTTGTCATGGCATTCACTTTTCCCGCCATCATTCATCGGATAGATCAGGTCATGGTTGCCCTCGACTTGTGCAAATTGCTCAAGCTCGACATACGGCCTGACTTGGCCCTCGAAGCCGTGACCAAAGACTCTGACAACAGTGACGAGCATGACGCGGAGAAAATCAACTTCCAAGGTGGAATGGGCAACAATTACGAGCGACTGGAGTTCATTGGCGATACTTGCTTGAAGATGGCTACCACCATTGCCCTCTTTACCAACAATCCAGACAACACTGAGTTCCAGTACCATGTCGAGCGGATGCTGTTGATCAGCAACCGAAACCTCTTGAACAAGGCTATCGACCGGAATTTACAAGAATACGTGCGATCAAAATCGTTCAACCGTCGCAGCTGGTACCCTCAGAGTCTCCGTCTCATCCGAGGCAAGGAAGGCACTGCTGATGCCAACCATGCTCTCGCGGACAAATCCATCGCTGATGTCTGTGAAGCCCTAATTGGCGCCGCATATCTCACGTTCAGCGATTCGAACGACTTTGATATGGCCATTCGGGCAGTCAGCGCCATGGTGAACGACAAGAACCATCGCATGACCTCGTGGGCAGATTACTACGCAGGGTACAAGCCTCCGTCTTGGCAGATAGAGCCAGCTTCCGCGATGTATCGAGATGTGGCCAGACAGGTTAAGAAGAAGACGGGGTACGACTTCAAGTCGCCCGCGCTGCTTCGAAGTGCCTTTAAGCATCCGTCGTGCCCTCACAGCGAATGCTCTCTGCCCAACTACCAGCGTCTCGAGTTCCTCGGCGATGCGCTGCTCGACATGGTCTGTGTAGACTTCCTCTACCACAAGTTTCCCAGCGCTGATCCCGAGTGGCTTACCCGCCACAAGAGTACCATGGTCAGCAATCGCTTCCTGGCCTGCCTCTGCGTGAAGCTGGACCTCCACAAGCACATCTTGACGGCCCAGGCATCGTTGCTGAGCCAGACTCAAGAGTTCGTTGCCGCTCTCAGATTTGCTGAAGAGAGCGCTAGAGAAGAGGCTCTAATGGAAGCAGGTCACGATAGAGTTCCCACTGACGGAAAGAAAGGAGATGGAGCGACGGTGGCCAAGGCTGCAGGAAATGCCACAACCGCCGCCCCGGTGAGCTACTGGCAACACGTAGAAGACGCGCCCAAATACCTCTCCGATATGATGGAGGCGTACATTGGCGCCGTCTTCGTCGACTCGGGCTACGACTACGGCCAGGTTCGCGCCTTTTTCGAAACCCACGTCCGGCCCTTCTTCACCGACATGTCTCTCTACAGCGACTACGCCCTCAACCATCCCGTCACCAACGTCTCGCACATGCTCCGCAACGACTTCGGCTGCGACGGCTGGCGCCTCATGACCAACGAGGTCGTGCCGCCCATCGAGGCTGGCACCGGCGTCATCACCGAGACGCAGGTCCTCTGCGGTATCATGATCCACGGGCAGGTGTACTTCCACGCCACGGCTGCGAGCGGACGGTATGCCAAGGTTGCGGTCGCTAAGATGGCTATTATGAAGTTTACGGAGATGAATAGAAAGGCGTTCAGAAAGGAGTTTGGGTGTGACTGCCAGGACGCGGAGGGTGAGTGTGGCACACAGCTAGTTGACCATCGACTCACTGCCTGAGATTGGGAGTGGTGACTTGTGATAAGCTCTATGGACGAAGCGTGGAAGCGATTGGGAAGGGTCGAGGTGCAATGCTATCGAAGGCTGGCGCATGCTAGCGAAGATGATCATTTCGCGACCCACAACAGCGAAGACAACAAGAATAGAGATAGGAGGACAAGTTGACAAAGATGAAGACCCGTTATCCCTTCGCCCCTAATTTAGTCGTGAACAAGATTCCGTGTAGTCATCATAGTAGAGCACATCACAAGGTCGAGGAGACGCCAGAAGTGTAGTTTGAGGGAACAGTCAAGCCCAAGTTGATTTGGCTTCTGAAGATAGACCAGACGACGATACTAGTCCACAAGTTCCCTCCATCCATCCTCACCAACTCATCTTCCCCCTTTTCCGACCCGCCGTAGTCACCTCCTGCTGCAGTCGTGATCAATCCTTTTCCTCCTTTCTGCGTTTCGTCGTCATTTCCCTCATTCCATAGCATACACGGCTTGTGTTGCTGCTATCCAACGTGAAAAAAGAACTCCGAACGCTTGTGACAAATAAAAAGAGAATTCGTCTCTAAATATAAAAAAAACAGACCCGTGTTGAAACTCCTTGCTCTCTGGTTGTTTGTGTGGTGCTCCCGGACCTTTTTCTTCTCGTTGGGGAAAAGAAACTTGTGGTCCGTTTGTATGGGGGGTATCGTTGAGATATATGCATTTGCTCCGTTGCTTTCCCTTCCTGTCCGTTTCCTCTTCTCCTTGACTTTTGTTGTGTGATGTGCTGTGACGTGACTTGTGTGTTCAGTTTCCGGTTTCACCTCATGCATTTACCGCTGAAATGCCGTGGAATGGAAACATGCCCACTTGAAAAAAAGTTTTTTGTTGAAAAAACAAAGTTGACCCCCTTGTGCCCTGTTGAAAACGCCGCTCATGATGCATACTTAAGTAAATAGTAGTAAAGGGGGTGTGTTAAACACAAGTCAGAATGAATCGTTAGTTAGTTTGCCGCAACTGCGGTGGCAGGAGCGCTGCCGTTGGTTTGTTGCTCCTTGACGGCTCCGTTTGTCTGAGGCTCAGCCGAAATGTCGCTGTATTCCTTGACCTCGAGGCCCTCGAGCAAGTCGAAGAGAGCTGTCTTCTGGTGGAAGTCGTTGTTCACTGAGTAATGTTAGCATATTTGTTCGATATGGTCAAACTGATGAGCAAGACTCACCAATGTTAATGAGGTACCACTCGTTCATGATACGCTCAACAAGGGTTCTGCTTGGAGACCCAGCCTCGAAGCAGTGTGCCCAGTCAATACCCAAGCGGAAAGCCTCGTCCTTCCAGGCCATGAAGCTGATACCCTCGACAATGGTGGGCTGGACAATCTCCTTGCCCGGGAAGACACCCCATGTAACGGCGTTGGGGCTGTCGTTTGAAGCGTTGTATCTCAAGTTGCCATTCTTTGTGGTGGCGTAGTAAGTCATGTCAGGGTTCTTCTCGACGCGGGCAACGATCTCATGGTACACATCGGGGTGAACGAGGAGTTCGAGGTAAGCCTTCTGGTAAACGTAGCCGTTTGCCGGTCCCCAACCATGTACTGGATGGGTCGACTTCACGCCGTCGACAGCGGGTTGGGAGTTGATGGTCAGAAGGCCACGCTTGTTCAGTCCAATGAGCTCTTCGCGAATGGGATCGGCTTCGCTAGTGAGAGGTGCCTCACTCCAGGGCAATGAGTCGAGCTCCGTCTCAAGGTATCGGACAAAGATGTTGGCGATGTCTTTGACTGACTTGGGCTCGCCCCACTTCTTTCTGTTTTGCTCGTTCGTACCGGTCAAGCCAATGCCGTAGGCATCCAGCTCACCGAAAGCGGGAGACCGAGAATCACCCCAGCGTCCGTTGGGGAACTCGTCCCAGTCCTGGGTGCGAAGAACGTAGGACTTGTTACGACCCTTCCAGAAGATGGGGCGTACATCCTCCTCTCTGCGTCCGTGGGCCAGGGACTGCTTCCAGGGAAGGGCATGCTTCACAGGGCGGTCGCTCGTGGGCATCCATTCGAGCTCCTCGAGAACCATTCTGGTGGCTTGGGCCAGGTTCATGGTGTAGAAGTGCAGGTGGTGAATGCCAGCGGCAACAATTTTCCGGCACATCTCGGCGACCAGGCCCTTGCCGACCTCTCTAACGGCGACGTCGTCGTTCTTAATGGGCTCCAGAGCAGCCATCCACTCCTCAGGCACCTTGCAGTTCATGTGCTTGGCGCGGCGCAAGAAGCTGGAGTAGGTAGCAATTGGCATAATACCGGGAATAATGGGGACGGTAATGCCACGCTCGCGAACCTTGCCGACCCAGCGAACAAAGTTGTCGCCGTCGTAGAACATCTGTGTGACAATGAAGGTGGCGCCCATATCGACCTTCTCCTTCAAGTGGTCCAACAGCTGCTCCTCGTCCTTGTTGTCGTCGCAGCCCTCGGGGTAGCCAGCAACACCAATGTCAAAGTGGTCATGGTAGGTGGCACGAATATGCTTGACCAAGTCCTTTGCGTAGCGGAAGCCGTCGTCGGTGGCCTCCCACTTCTCCTGCTCTCTCGGGGGGTCGCCACGCAGGGCAAGGATATTGGTGCAGCCAGCCTTGTAGGCCTTGCGCAAGGCATCGTTGACCTTCTCCAGGCCCATGTCTGTGCAAGTCAAGTGCATGCAGGTCTCGAGACCGTAGATGGACTGTGCCTGGAGGACCATCTCGCAGGTGAGCTCGGCGATGCGGCCGCCAGCACCCCATGTAATGTCGATGAACTTGGGACCGAAGTGGTACATGCGCTCCATACGATCGTAGAGGTTCTGGACACCCTGAGCCGTCTTGGGAGGGAAATACTCGAAGGAGAAGGAGGGCTCGCCCGTCCTCCGGGACTCGTCGAGCATAGCCTTGATGTGCATATTGGCGGTTGTGTGGGTGGAAGTTTTTTGAGTGGTTCAAAGGCAGAGCACGGGTGGAAATATGGCCGCCAAAGGGCTCGCTAGAATCGCCGGGTGCTAGAAGCAAGCTTGTCAGACTCAATTGACCAAAGGAGGCAAAAACGAAGAGCAGATTGAGGGAGCGAGAGTTCCGTGTGGAAAAGTGAAGCTATTTAGAAGTGGCGTGGAAATGCCTTGGGCAAGGGAGACAGAGTGGCGGAGAGGCTAGAAGTAGCGGGGTGGAAGTGGAATGGTGGGCGGTAGGAACGGAATGGTGGAGGGGTAAAAGGCGCGTGTTTAAGGAACGCCAGGAGAAAAGTCTAGACATTGTGAAGCAAGGGAAACGAGAAGTCAATAACTCACCAAACAATCTCGTTGGCTAAAAGCGTATGGTACGTCTCTCCTAGCACATCGATCCCCGGATCTGCGCAGTAGACAATTTCCCAGATGTCCCAAGAAAAGAAAAAGGGCACTTGAAGGGAATTGGACTTTTGAGGTATGAAGGGGGGAAGAAGTCTGGAAATTTTGCAGCACCCGTCGAGATGTGCTACCTACCTCAGTGCTCAGGTCTAGGAAAGTCACAGACCGGGGAGAACAAGAAGAGAAGTGGCGGAGGGCAAAGGTACGTAGATACGGGTGGCATCCAGTTCCAGACCCTCTTACCCTTCCCAGTGCTGGATCCCACGCTCTTGCTGCATCAGAGCTCCGAACAAGGAGGGATTCTACGCACGAGAGGGTCCAATCATTGGCGACTGCCCCTCCATTGCGAGGTACGTGGGTACCTAAGGTACATTTCACTGGACCTCTCAGAGATCCATCATCCATGGATGGTAAGGAAGGGACGGATGTCGCACCGAGCACCGCTAGTCTTCATGACTCTTGAGAGTGAGAATGAGAGCGAGAGTGAGAGTGAGAGTGACTCTGAGACTTCCATTAAGTGAGTCCCCCCACCTTACTACCCTACCCTCAGTGACCCTCCATCGATGAGGTGATCGTCCCTGCCCTGTGCAACTGCGGGGTGCGGCAGAAAAACTGTCAAGTCTCCGTAAAGGTGCTCACTCTGTAAGGTACGAAAACGTTGTGATTCTTGAAATTTCCGTCTCACTCATCTGTGCCCTCTTTACACAAAATAAGGTCGCTGTGTGAGGAAATACAATCTGGTCCAAAGTTCCTTACGGCAAGGACTCACATCAATGACTGTAACAGGTGTCCTGATGGCATGTGCCTGAGGTGACGAGGTGACGAAAGGACCGGATACTTTCTCGCCCGCCTCATCCCTTCACCGCCAGACGGGACGACCTACGTCAGGTACACTGCACCCTCATCAAGTCACAACCCTCTCTCATGCTTCCCCGACACACACACATAGAAACACACATGCATACTTACACACACCACCATACACCAACCAAGCCAGCCGCTTTCGCACCGTGGAAGTTTATTCCAACCAGGGCCTTCCCTTCCCGCCCTCGGGTCCGTCGTCGGCGGTCGGCCACTTCCAGCCTCTGGCGCCTCGCGCGCTCCACACAAGAGTCCACCTGTCTCCGACTGTTCGTCCTCCAAAAGCCTCCATACTGCGTAGCCCCAAGAAGGGTCTCCATTTCTCCAGATACCGCACCCTTCTCCTACTCAATCTTGTGTGTTTTGATTTCTACCACGTATTACGTGATTACACACGGATGGGGGGTTGTCGACTAGTATGATTGGCGGATCTTTCGCTGAAACGCTTGCAACCCGTTGGCTCAAGTTTCTCTCAAGCAAACGTTTTCCCAAATCTCGGGAAACAGGAAACGGGAAACCGGGGAAAACGGGAAGATCAAAACACCACCTCAGATCCCTTCGCCCAAAACTATAAAATAAGTCGCCGCAAAGGCTTGTTGGCCAGTACATCCCGGGAACCCTTTTTCGGAATGACGTTCGCTGGTCACTTTCCGTTGCGGTCAGTCAGTCAGTCATTCACATGGCAGAGACCAAAAAATCCTGCCAAAGCGAGGGATACGATTCTGTGTCATGCCTCTCGACTGGATAAAGTTGGTCCATCGGGAAGCTTTTGATACTACATCGGGCCATCGCAGTAAAACCCCCGTCACACCAACGACCGATATCCCCGGATCACTGCAACCGAGTCCGACGGTGACAACGGCGCAAAGCTCCGAAGTACTTTGTAACACTAACACAATAAGACAACACAGTACGCGCAACGCTCTTTCCAGATCGGCCACTGGGAGTTTAGCAACCCTTTTTCTCTCTTTGCGGAACATTCGAATTTCGGAGCGACTGACTTACTCCCGCATCATGCTTCCAAGCGAAGCCAATAAGCTCTGGCCAAGCATCTCGCCTTCCGTGACTACATGCACTAGCCCGGCCGCCCGTCTGCTGCATGTCGCGCATCTAACCTCAGTCCGGCTGCGCATGCTTCTTCTGGCCCATCCGTTCGTCGAGAGAGAAAAAGAGATGCGAGCTAGATGCTGATGCCTAGCAAGTCTCAGCTCAATTCCGGCATTGATTGTGGCAACTGAACATTTCTCGAGTGAACGGAGCTCAACTTTTTCCGACTGGGTGTCAAATGTTCACAGGCGAGTCCAGACTAAATCTCGGCAGTACTCAAGTAGTGGTTATACCAACTGTATTGGCTGGACTCTTGCTTTTGCCTCTCAGTCGGTCTATATGCATTCTATATGCCTACGGCCTGCAAGACGCTTAAACGGCATCAGTCAAGTCAACCACACTGCCGGGCCGCATCTCCAATGCCTTGGCGCCTCTTAACGACCGCCACCTATTGCTCTGAGCAATAACACTCCTATCAAACAAGAACCACCACCTCTCAAATAAGACCTGACCAACCTCCCAGCTCGACGCATCATATGGGTCCCCACCCCATATACGCGCCCCCTCGCTAGAATCCTCCAGGTCGTACGCAAAGTTGACCAGGCCCAGCTGCCCCCGCGCCGCAGGCGGTCTCGCACCGTCAGGTAGACTGAACAGGTTGATGATCCGATCACGGACGTCGGGCCACGGCAAGAAATCCATGATGGGGTGGTGAGGCACCAGCACCTGCGCCGCCGTCGGCTTCCACGTCGCGGGCAGCTGCTCGACCGGCGTGCCCGCGCCCAGGTTGAATGGCGACGTCGCCGCCGGATCCCACATGACGGACTCGGAGCCCAGTCGCGTGGCGACCCGCAGCAGTCCGGTGAGGAGCTTCAGGTCGCTCAGGGGCAGGAGGTAGCTGTCGGAGAACTCCGACGGCGAGAGAGACGCTCCGCTGTCCATGAGGGACGCTGGGTCGATGGTCGAAGGCGGACTGGGCAGGACCGTCATCGCGGTCTCGCCGCTGTCTGAGTTGTGGTCGAAAATTGGTGGGTTCGTACCGTACAGCAGCTCCGATATCGAGCTGTCGTCTGAGAGATCGGCTGGCCATGCCGCAGATGCATCTAGAGTGAATCCCACAGTAGCGTCGCCATCCGGGTCGGCGTTAAATGGAAGGCGGCGGTCTGCAGTATGCTCAATCGGGTCAATGACATCCGGAACGGGTAGAACAGCAGTAGCCGCTGCCGGAGGAGAAGAGCCGCCGTGGTCGACGCATGTCTCAGACACCCGGCGCTCTGGGCCATCGGCGCGCCTCTTCTCCTTGGCGAGGCGGTCTTGATTCTTGCGTTCGCCTATCCTTTCAGGGTCAGTAAACTTGTAAGTCCCTTTTGATGCAGTCGAGATGTGACAACGATGCGCCACACCAAGGACCGCCGTGCAGTAGAGTGCAGTTCCGACGAGGCGGTGAAAGATAAAACAACGTACGGTATCTGCGCTGGGCCAGAACGTTCAACACCCGCTTCCTCTCCGGTGCGTCTTCATCAATATTCGGCACGTCCAGGGCGGGCGGTGCCTTGGGAAGTCGTTGCCGCGTTTTGGGGCGGTTGCTGTTAGTCGTGGGGACCACCGAGCTCATTGTGTGTTGCTCCACTATCAAAGAAGCTTCCTATGACGGTGATGGGTGAGGTTGTGATGCTGTCCAGGGACCCCTGAGGATTTCTCCGGAAAGAATTTGAAGTGAATTACTTGGCGAGTTGCACTGAGGTGATTCGTGGAGAGAGGTGATGCTTGGGCTTGAGGAGAGGACGATGAGGTGTAAGCATGTCGTTGAGCGATGAGGGACGTCGTACAGTGTCGAAACATGCGTTATGTTTACTGTCTGAGCATAACGGATAGACATTTTGGTGTGAATATCACCTGTTTCTTAACAATTTTCGTCAATAAGTCAGACTAGTACAGTTTCAGGCACAGTGTCTTTCTCGGTCGCCCATGATCTACCAACCTACACCAAGCCGCTTCTGTGCTAAAGGGGAAAAGACATGCGGTACGCTCTATGCTGACTTCTCCTTCAACATCATGGTTCTAAAAAGCTGTTCACGCATATCTAGCTACCCGGCCTTCCCCTCTCGCTGCCTTCGTCTCGGCCAGAGCTACGAGGAAGACGGTGATAGTAGACGCGGAGACAACCTGGGACAATATAACAAGTTCTAGCTGGCTGGAGACAAGAGCGAAGACAAAAAGCACTCGGAAGATCGAATTGCCTAAATGCTTCATTGAGATTTTTTATCGGGTATACAAGTTCAAAAACCAACAATAGCAGCCAAACGCCCGCCATCCCGTTCCCGTGATCCCGCTCCGTTTACTTTTCTTCTATCGACCCCGTTGAAAGCTAGGCCGTCTGCATGTGATTTTCTCATTTTATGGTAGTCTTTCATAGAGTCACTCATGGAAAATAGCACAGTAGTTGCGCCCGCCATCTCCAGATCTACTATCACGCGGGTCCCGCGCCGCTTCCGAAGTCCATCCCCATGGCCATGTCAAGACCCTCCAAGTCAGCGGCGCTCAAGTCAAAGTTCATGTCCTGCAAGATGTCATTCATCTCCGCGTCTGAGAGCGTCAGGCCGGTGGTGCCCGAAGATACTGCAGCGGGGGCGGGCGATACCGTCGGAGCAGAAGTCGCCGTCGACGCAGGCGTGGGTAGCGGCCTCGGCTGCGGACGGACGAGTACAGGCGCCTGCTGCTGCTGCTGGCCCGGGATCTGGCCCCTCGTCATCATCCACCCCTTGAACTTGCCCAACAAGACGGGATCGTCAGCGGCGGTCTCGGCCGAATTGAGAATCATCCTCGCCTTGGCCCGGATCGCCTCGTCGTCGGGGAATGACCCCGTCAGGCTAATCTCCGACTCGACAAACTTGACCAGCCCGTCCTCGAGCTCGCGCGCACAAAAGATGGTAGCCGGTTTCGGGTACCGCGTCTTGAAGGTCTCGAGGTACTTGTTGGTGATGGTGGAATCCGTCTGGAAGAACTTGACGTTGCGGATGGGCACCTCGGTCGTCTTCTCGCTAAAGGGCGCCATGTCACCCTTGGGGAAGGCGTAGGGCGGCGCAAAGCCCGTGCCGCCTTGCTCCAGGGACCAGGCGTCGCCGGGCGGGAGGCCAGGGCCGGGCTCTGCGATGATGCCGGCGTCTCTCTTGAAGCGGCGCAGCCATTCTGCGTTGTCGGCTGCGGTTTGGTTCCATGGGTCGTCACTGTTGGGGCTTTTTGTTAGCTACACGGTACTTTGCATTTTATGTTCTCCAGAATGGGAACTTACTCATCGTATAGAATAAGGCGTGCCTGGAGCTGTAGTTCGGCGTCGGATGGCGTGTGTCTGTGGGGGTTGTCCGCCGACATGGCCGCTACCGTGTACTTTTTCAATGTACGCGCCAAACGGCGGTAGCAGTTTGCGTCGTTCAAGAAGAACGGACCCGTCTTGACGCCGCGAGGCAGAGCAGCCTGATCGGGTGGTAGATAGGCCGCGGCCGTGTCGGCCGTCAAGAAGGAGGGGAGGTTGGCTTGGAAGTTGACAGGCGAGATACCGGAGCCAGAATGCTGTAGCGAGTGTTGGCCCTGAGACTCTGGCGAGGTAGTCATACTCGACCCCGACGCAGAGACGGGTTGGTGACGTTGTCTGAAGGCCGCGAGCCACTCCAAGTTGTCGGCGGCGGTCTGGTTCCAGCCGTCGTCGAATTCGTAAATGACCATCCTGGCCTCTCGCTGAAGGGCTGCGTCGTCCGGATCAATCCCCAAAGCCCTCTGTTTTTCCATGAAGTCCGCCAGGGAGTGTTCCAGCCTGCTGTAGTTGTAGATAGTCGAGTCGATTTTGGTGGTATCCGTCGACCGCTCGTTGACAACCACAATGTCCTCGGTTCGGGGAAGATGGGCTCGTTGCCGGAAGTTGGCAAGCCAGTTGGTCGAGGAGAAGATACACCTGACGAGCCAACTAGCAATGTGATCCGAGGGACTGATTGAGACTTCTTCGACACGTCCAACAATTTCTGCCGCCGTTTGCTGAAGCTCATCATCCATGGCGGTGAGGCCCAGTAGCCTCTTCGCTCTAACGAACTCGTGAAGTTGGTTTTCCAAAGGACAAGTCTGGAAAATGGTATCTTTGGAGGCTAGTTTCAAGGAAGACAGCCTGTTCTCAGCCGCTTGACGAATAGGACCGTATTTGGCTGATAGTTTGACTTCCTCGTCTGACATGATCAGATCACGCAGCCAGGAGAATTCGGATGAGATTTCTCGGATCGACAGTATTTCAGAGGCGAAAATGATACGACAGGCTTCTAGCTGCATCTGGCGATCGTCCGGTAGGGTCTGATGCTTATCGTAGTGGTTCTGCATAAAGTATGCCAGCTCGATTTTGATCAGCTCGTACGCGTTGCGAGGGGTCTCGGCCGGGGCGCCACTGGCTTTGTATGGATAGGGCGAGTTGCGCTCATTGTCAATGAGATCTGTATTACCACAAGTTAGACTTTGGGAGCTTGTCTACGGGATAGCTTAGGGGTCGGTGCATACATGGCGGGATCGAGTTCTCGACCATCTCGAGCACCGGTGCTTCAAAACCCCAGTCACCCTTCCAGTCCGCCATGGTGTTTCCGTCACTACGGTAATGGTTGGCAATGTGCTCCACTCGCGAACCCCAGCTGTCCAAGACCACGCCGCAGAAACCGCATCGTGACCGAATCTCTGGCGTGGCAACCTTCCAGGCCTTCATGGACCAATCGACAAACTTGCAGTCGTGGACGAGGCGCAAGTGTTGATTCAGATGGTCTTTTCGGTAGAAGCATCTCTCTTGGAGCAGCCGCTCCTGGCACGCGGAATGGTTGTGACTCTCAACATGGGCGTTGTCGGGATTGGCCTCCCCACAGAACACGCAGGCGAGCTGATTTGTCGCCGGGTTGACTGCTACAGGCCCATCAGGAGCACACACCCACCTCTCGAGGGAAAGATGGAGGGACTTCTCGTGCCGTTGCCAGTCGTGCTTGGTCCTGAAACTTTCGGTACAGAATGTACACTGGAAAGTTTTGGGAGGAGCAGCGAGGGCGGTCTTCTCTTCGACCTTGGTGCCGACTCGCCTCCTGCGGCGCCTACGGCCGCGGTTGAAGGACCCAAAGGACCCGAATGAGCCACGGGAGGCATGGGAGTAGGCAGACGCGAACGAGCCGCCGCTGGAGTGCGAGGTTCCGTGGGAGGTCCCGAGAGAGCTGGCCGAAGAAGCGTTACAGAGGGATTTGCCTGATCCGTCATCGGTAAAGTTGAAGCTGTACGGGCTCGTAAGACCTGGAAGGAGGTTAGCTTCATGATGCATGGTGATCAGTCAGACAGGAAGGACCATACCTGACGATGAGGTTCTAGAACTAGACGCAACGGCCAAAGCAATGGCAGAGACAGTAGCGGGTTCGTTTTCGGGCGGTGAGTCAACCCAACGCTCCAAGGGATTCATGTTGCGCACTCTGCCGTCCGGCGCCGGAGTTCCCCGTCTCTGAGGAATGTCGATGGCACCGCTGTAGCTGCGCGGATGAGGAGAAGTGGAGCGAGGAGCTTGAGTTTTGCCCCTACGACGGGCATTGGCAAGCCAGTTGGTGATCTGGGTTTTGTTGAGGCCCGTCTGGCGCTGAAGCATCTCTTTCTCTTCGTCGCTCGGATAGGGGTGACGTGTGTGGGTGGAAAGCCAGTTTTTCAGGATACGGACAGACTCGCGGGAGAAACGAGCGCCAACTTTGGCCGGAGTAGCCGTTTTGGCCTGGGCAATCTCCATGGCAGGCTGGTCGGCTGAGGCAGTCATGCCTCTAAGTAGGTCTGGTGTCGACGTCCCGGGCAGACCAGCAGCGACAACATTGTCCTCGAGGGCGCCACGAGGATGATCACCCATCGCCGGCCAAGCGTTCAGAGATGACAGGAGGTCCATGTGGTCATCCTCCTGAACGGTGCGTGGATGGTCGCCCATGATGGGCCAGGGATTTTGGGAAGGGATGGCATCAGATGTGTCGAGGTCGGCCAGACCGCCAGGCAAGTGCTCGGCCAAGCTGCATTCGCTTCGAAGAGCAACACAGGAAGTACAGTACGACTTGAACTTTCCCTCCTTGATCTGTTTGCACGAATAGCCACCAAGGATGCAATTGTTGCATGGCGTCTCGGGAGCGAACCACCAGTCCTCTTGGGCGCTGGAGAGTTGCGTGTCAATCAGTTCGAGGGGGTTGCCATCAGTCAGATCAGCTCCTGGTGGTGCAAGATCCCCAGAAAAGTGCTCGAGGGCGACGAATCCAAAATCGTCATCGTCGGCATTCTCCAAAACCAGATCCAGATTGGGATCGGTGGGTGGCACGTCCTGAGTGGGCATGTTGAAGATGTTGCCCACCTCGGTAGCGGCAGCCTCCCAGTTGACGAATTCGTCCATGCCCGTGTCCTCGGGGATGGTTGTCATTGTACTGACTGGCCCTTAATGAAGGGCGCGGACTGATTTGGGAAACTTCCTGAAGGGCGTGAATGGCATGGGAGAGATCTCCTGCAGACGGAATTGCAGATCGATAGGGCGTAGTGGTGCTCCAATGTGTCGCGTCGATGTCGATGTCGATGGTGCTTGTCAGTCGTCAAAGAGGCCGGAAGGGCGTCGGTGAGCCCCGCTCCGTGTAATCTTCCTGAACGACAAATTGACAACCGAGAACGGTCGAGATAGTAAGTAGGTCCGGGCTCTTTGGAGTTGTGACAAATCCAAAGTCCCACGGAGGCGAATTGAGAAAAGGTTATAAGAAAGAAAAGGGTACAAGTCGAGACAGACGAGTTCCAGGCGACGAAATCTTTTATTCAAAAGAACTATCCTCCTCGCTCAGTAGATCGGATCAAGCCAGATGGATTCTGGCGTTCGAGGAAGCGTCCAAGTCGGAGTCACCAATGGTTGGCTTGCCAGACCAGGATTACAATGGGTCGTGTCATCAGAAGGGCGCAAGTCGCATGTCTTTTGACAAGTTTACTATGCACACCCTTCGGACGGGGGGAGGATCACCCCCACATCTCTGCGAGCGAGCCTGCGCTTGCGCCAGCGTCTTCCTTGTGCGTCTGCGTATGGGAAAGGCTGGTTCGCGTTCTGGCGGAGAGGATGCGGAGTGTAAGCAGTAGTAGCTGAGATAGGGCGCCGTCGGTTGGCCGGCGGCTTCTCATGTCATCATGGGATTTACGTTAAGATAAAAAGGTTCTTAAGACGAGATACTCCCAGGAATACTGTTGCTTTAGACTCAAGTTGTGTAGATTTACTCATCGTCGCTAATCGACATAAGAAGAGGATGCTGATATCGTAAGTACGAACACAACAGACCCTTGGGAACTTTGGTACTAGGACGCATACGGATACAGCATGACAAGGCAATTTTGCAGTGTGCTTTCTAGAACCATCGTGCTGTTTCTACTGGACATTTCAGAAGGCTGAGTGGTTGCAAAGGATGCAACGAACTCGTCGCCCTCAGCCGATAAGCTGAAGACCAGAGCATTGGTTCGCTCTTCTATTTGGCAACTTTGCCTGCAGTAGGTTACTCCGCAGCCTACCCATCTCCTAGTATGTTCCGCTACTAGTCAATGGGGGTGTTGAACATGTCCGTCTGACGGTGAGGCCGTTCACACCAAAAAACGCTTAAGCTAAACACTATAGCCAACCTACGGGGGTGTTTCTACACAGACTGTTCAGCCAATGTTGTCCTTCTCAACATGGTCCTGTGTAACCTGTATTAATAATTGACCCGCCTTCTGCAGCCATCCACCCAGAAAACCATACTTCAAGCCACGAGAAACTGCGCCGGCCTTGGCTCTTGAAGGACCCAAGGGCGTAGGGACTCGCATTCCCGTCTTACACCCATGTACATTGATTTCTCTGAACGTCGTTACGTCGGCCGGTAGATGGGCGGCTTGTGAGTCAAGGTTAAAGCAGAGTCGAGGTATATGATCATGACAGAGGCCATATTGCGATTCTAAAGGACGTAGAGACAAGATCTCCCTAGCCAGTTGTTATTAGTCTGCCAAAAGCAAGAGGCAACTTTCCATTATCAGATACATTTGGCAATCGAGAGCGAGGAAGCCGAAGCCGATTCCGCGTTTTGTTCCCAGGCTTCCCGCGACGGTTTCTCCGCGGCTCTCCCATGTCCATGCGGGCATGAAAATGCTTGATTGCAACTTGCAAGCCCGCCCACCCTGTCAGCCGCACCCCGACGACCGCTGACCGCTCCCCGGGCCTGGAGATGAGTCGAGAACTCGAGATGCGAAACGACCACCCACCCATTCCGTCGGTCCAAGTTCTCGGCGTGCGCTAGACCCGGGTTCCTCACCCACTCCGGACCCCACTGCCGTACGAGGAAAACCTCGGAGCCTTCGAACAAAGGCGCTTGTTAGGACCCTTTGTCGGCTGCGACTGCGAGGTCGGAGGGCTGTTTGGGCCAAAGCTTACGGCGTGAGGGCCCTCCAGCCGACCGAAGATGGCTTCCATCGGTCAGTAGCGGTTTGAAGTGGATAACGCGGCCGGAAGGATTTCTAAGATGGAAAATCAAGTTTTGGCATGATCACAATTGGCCCATGGGGTCCCCTTGGACTTCATCGAGGAAGAAGCGAGACCGGCGACTACAGGGAAGAATCAGTCAAACCAGACCGAGGTATTTCCAAATTGTTTTGACCGTCAACTTGCAGCAATGACTCGGATGAGTTCAGCTAACAAAACACAATACTGAGGAGAATGATCCCATGTCGAGGCTTTGTAAGGTGCGATGCATTCGCAATCGCTGGTCTCAAACTTGCTTCATGTTCATTCATCTACACGCTAACTCTAACAGCAAATCGCGTCAACCGCTTTCTCGAAATATTCATTCCCAGAGGCCTGGTTGATGTACTTCGTGGTAAGCTCCTTCAGCAGCGTCATCTGGGTATAGTCCGCCAAACCAATCTTATTCTCCCCGAGCGTTGGGTTGAACCTGATATACGCCGTCTTGGGACCCTTTTGCCTGCCGTTGATCGCCGCCATGTGCCTCGAAAAGTCTTTGCCCTTGGCCTCCGTGTTCGTCGCGAACGCCATCACCGTCGCCGCGACCCCCGTGAGACGGAACCAAGAGTCGTTCGGAGACTCGGTCTTGTTGTAGCCTGTGCCGAGACTAATCACGCACGAGATCTTGGGCTCCTCGGCTCCTTCTTGTGCTTCGCCCGGCTGGACGAGGTCGTACCGCGCATTCCACAGTTGATCGATGGGGTTGTTGTTCAAGAGTCCTCCGTCCCAGAACGTGAGCGGCTTCTCTGCACCCGCGGGCCACTGGACTTCGGGGAAGTACGTCGGGGCGGCAGAGGTTGCCCTCGTCGCGAGACTCATTGTGATTTCGTTTCCGTGGCTCTTCATGAGGTTGTTTACTGTCGAACTGGTGTACACGTTGGTGTTCTTGTAAGTCTTCATCAAAACCGTTTCGCCTCTGTTTTGGGCCGTTGTGCACACAAGCCTTGGATTCAAATGTTAGAATTTTGACGTAGTCTGAGGGGCTGAAGCGGTGCTCTCGACTTACAACTTGCCAGCTGATGGGTGTTGAAGCAGAGCCTCCCCCTTCAACCGCTTGTCGTCCTTGTCTAGGCCATGTTCATCTACAACTCTGTTGATGGCCGTGACCAAGGACGCGTCGTCAAAACGACTACTCTGCACCACTGTCTTGCTATTATTCACCCAGGAGGAGAGCGTATTTCCAAGGAACCCGATGCTCCAGCCATAAATCTTGGGCTTGAAAACGTCCTCGGCAATGATATCATACTGCGCAATGGCCTCCGTGGCCGTCATGCGAAGCCGGAATAGCATGATGCCAATGATCCCACCCGTGCTGGTTCCGGCTGCGAGTTCAAAGTAATCCACGGGGAGGGGCTCCTTTTCCAGCTTCTTTCTCAGTTGGACCCGGCGCATGAGTTCTTGTAATATGAGGAGGGAGACGACGCCACGAACGCCGCCTCCGTCGAGGGCGAGGAGGCGGGCTCCATTAGGATGTCGTGTGGCAGGTGATCCAACCATGATGGAGTTTCGATAAAGGTATTATGTAGATGCGATGAGGAGAAGAAGATTGATGCTTAAGCCGCCCGCTGGGTGATTTCGTTGAAGGATCCGGCCGTCATTTTATGTACATCGCTGTGACAGGCTTGCGTCAACGCAATTAGACAAGCAACAAATCTGCGACTCGTTTCTCATTATTCCCCTCGAATCTAGACCTTTCAGTGGCGGCTTGCGTTGAAGCTGATGAAGTCTTTACACGTCAATATCGACCCGAGCTGAGAGTCTGAGACCGGCCATACCGGGGGTCTGGTTCAGCTCGTCTGCGTGCGAATCGCACTATCACCTGCCGATGGGGAAATATTTGATAGACCCTTGTCGGGTTTGGTCTAACACGGGCAAGTGCCACTCCCATTCAAGCAACACTTAATGCTTAGCTCGGGCGAGTGCGCTTCTCACATGCAAACTAAGTGGAATGTCTGTCCTCATTTGCCCAGGAGGTAGCCAGTTTCGGCTGGCTCGGCGAGGGATATCATCCGACGACGCGTCTGTAATAAGAGGTGCGCAGCAAGAAATCGCCAACTTCAAAACGAAGATGTGGTTTTTTCCGGCATTGCAGGCGCGATGGATCGGCCTCGACGGGATCTGCCTCAAAGATAAGAATAAGAATCACACAATGCGGTCCATGCCGTATCCCAGGCTGGCGCTAAACTCCGTATATTGATTTCAATCCGAAAACACAATACAATACGAGATTGGAGCAACTTGGACTCCAAAATGGAGATGTAGGAAATGCCACTTCTAGCCAATGAAGGCAAAACAATCTCATATACGCACCATGATATACCGGCCCTCATTCATCACCAAGGTCACCGTGAGCGCGCCTCGATTCGAAGCCACGGCCACTAAAGTAACCGAGTCGGATGATATAGGTGATGGAAATATTCCTGCTCGCGTTTTGGATCCATCAGAGGTAAATCTAGGTCATCCTTGGTCCAGCCACGCCTCTGGGTAGATGATGAAAATGATGGCGAATGGTTCAAGTGAGCCGCTTCATGGGAACTGGTCCCGATGGCGGTCTGTTCATCAGCTGGAAAGTATGATGGGCTCTTGAATCCCTATATTGAAGGCACAAAGACTCTTCTTACTGAAACTGCTGCTGTATAAGATGCACTAATTGGGGTTATAAGGTTGACGACTTATTCATGTCAAGGCGCGTCGAGAAGGGGAGGGTTCAAGCATCCTCCTCTCCCACATCCACATCGCAACTTGGCCTGCCTCGTATACCTTAGTTATCGCATATTAAACAATTCATCGGCCCAAGTCTCCAGTGTGAAATTTGATTCATGTTCCGTGGCGGCTTCTGGTATCCCAATAACCTCATTCTTACTTCGTGCCCGAGAGACCGGTCTGAGCCGTATCGAAGTTTCGCCACCGCTCATTCTCGGTAATCACAATCTCATGTTTGGCTTCTTCACTCGCTCTCATCCCATCCGATGCGTCGAATAGTAGCAATTTAGAACCATCCTCGTCACAGACTAAAGCATCACTCTGCCCTCATAGCATCACCTGAATCTGTGCCCAACCAAAGCCCAGCTGAGGCGTGAGATAATGCTGTTGCATATGAAACATCGCGGGGGACACAGGAGCTGAGAGGAAGAATTCTCATATGCCATTGACTTTCCAGGCAGGTATCTTTGCCCCGTCCATATGCTATACATATCCTTTTGACGCCCCAAAATTGTGTTCACATAGTACACGTAATATTTCTTCCAAACAAGTGGTATATAGAATGAAGAGAAAAACACGCCCTGCGCCACGCCATCCCAAATTACAAATTGAGGCCTTGACTTGACTCTCACTAGAGTTGGATAGAGACCAAAATCAGCTCATGATGGCGGCGTGGCACTCGGTCCCGATATTCGGCGTCTCCAAGTTGCCCTTGGTCTGATTCCCCGGCTTGAGGTAGCAGTTGCCCGGCGCCTTGCCCTCGACGGCGCCCGCCCTCGTCGTCCACAGCGGGATGAAGCTGACGCCCGTGCACGACGCGTTGCCCTCGAACCCGGGCTCGTAGTTTGTGAAGGATGCGCAGGCATCCATGCAGTTGTCAAAGTTTGCCGTGAAGAGCGACATCAACGGCGAGTTGGGTGCGTTTTTGTTGCCTTGAGGTGGCATGTCAGCAATGCGCAAAAGTGATGTGAATCTTTCAGGGCTTTACTTACAGTACATGGTGAACGTCTTCTTGCCGAAAAAGTCAGTCGTGTACGTCTGTCCGGTCGTCGTCTCGCTCGAGTCGGTGCAGCCGTTGGTGAGGGCGTTGAACCCGGTTGCCGTCGCCGAGGCGCTCGTCACCGTCACCGTCGTCGTCGCCGTCGTCCCGCCACTCGTCGCCGACGCCGACATGGCCGCCAGCTCCTGGATCGCGTTGTTGGCCCGGCTCGCCTCGACGCCGGTACCCGCCGCCAGACCGATGACGGCGGCCGCCAAGACGGCGATGATGACGGAGAGGAGGAAGACGAGAAACGTGCAGCCGCAGACGGTCTTTCTGTTCTTCTGGGGCGCGGCGCCGGTCTCCCCGGCGCCGTTCTGGTATTGGTTGCCGCCGTAGACGGACTGGTCGACGCCGGAAGCCGGGTACCCGTACGTCGAGCCCTCCTGCTTCATCGGCGTGACGGGTTCCGGCTGTGGCGAGGCTGAGTACGACTGCTGGGGAGGTGGGTGGTAGACCTCCGGGTACTGATGCTGAGGAGCCAGCTCTGGGCCTTCATCGTACTGATGCTGTGTTGTAGCCATGATCAGTCTTCCGGTGGATTGAACGGGATCTTTGGTGAAGCTATGAAGAACCGAAGAGATGGGGGAAAACCGAGAGAAAGGAGAGCCAAGAGGAAGGGAAAGCAGCTAAGCGGGGAACTTACCCTGGGAGCCATTTTTAAGTACTTGACCGTACTCATAAGAGGCAGAGAGAGGGAGGCAGACAGGCACCAGAAAAGAGCCGGAAGGATTGGACAAGGTGCGGGACGGGAGAAGCATGAGCTGGGATCGAGAAGGAGGAGGAGGAGCAGGAGGTAGATCAACGAAGGAACTGGAGTGGCCACGGGTGGGAAGACATGTTAGTCTAGCGTTGCAGTAAAATCTGACCCCAGGCAATGGCCCCCCATGTTACCCATCCTTTGGGCTGATGGTTGAACTCTCTTCAACGTCTGGGCGAAGGGTAACCGTCGACTCTGGAGTGATGGTGAGAGTGAGAGTGAGAGTGAGCAGGGCATGGCATGGCTAGCTTGCTACACTAGTAGAGGGGGCCAGCACGGGTCGCCGGATCCAATCCTTGAATCAACCACACACTCGCGTAAAAAGATACCTAGATATTGCAGGGGTCCCGAAGAACGGGGTCGAGACCACTACCACTGCGGGCACCGGTGGATGGCTGACAGGCAAAGGACAAGAAGAAGAACGTGAGGAAGAAGAAACTTCAGACGGGACCAACCACCATTGGTGATGGAGCTGACGGGCTGAGGCTTTGCAGGGTTCCAGTTGCCTACGTGGGCGCTAAGTTCTCTCCTCCTCCTCAAATTTGCCGTGGTTCGTGGGATTCTGGCTGGGCGGAAAGAAACGAAGCTTGTATCCGTAGTGTGTAATGTGTAAAATAGGTCCCAGTTGGCGCTTCCTTCGCATGGGTTAGCCGCTAGGAGCACTCCTAAAGTCGCGCAAGTCCCAGCCACGAAAGCTTGACGTGAGCTTTTTGTGCGCCGTTGCCCCTTGGAGGACTTGGTCTGGGAAAGCTCGGCGCAGCAAAGACACATGTTTGTGATTTCTGGCCACAATGTGTCCCGGCACCGGATACGTCTTCTGCGGGAGAGACAAGCGTTAGTGATACCATGCAGGCGAGCGGATCGCCCCAGGCAGCTCTTATGCGCTTCTTTATCGGGTACGAGATGGGCAGAAGATATCTATCACGCCCTCCGCCTCTCTTTTAAAGAGGGAAGAAAAAAAAAACCAGTCTCAAAAGGACCATTGCCTCATGGATTGGCATCAATGATTTCCTAGAGAAATTTGATCCGCGGAAAGGAACCAATAAGGCAGTATAGTCACAGTTGACAAAGCAGAGAGATTGCCAACTCAGTAATGAGCATCACGACATTCTGCTCTCTAGGTTGCTAGTGCTTACCAGCAGTGGGACACGGTTTGACAAGGGCCACCCATGGATACTACATTGCTACCACATTCGACTTACCCAATAACAGGGTTTGTGGAAACGGCGGGCCTGCGGGCTGAATTTGGAGGTTACAGTTGATTGCCTATTGCTACGCTGAGCGTATCCGTGATTCCGCACATTGTCAATTGTCGATGGTCGCTGAATCTGAGGTTCATCTCGTCAACCGAAACCTAATTGCTTTTCCATAACGGGTATCCGTATAAAGTAAGGTAAACGCCAGCAAAAGGGTCCAGGATTAGAAGGTTGAATGAAAGGGACGGGCTAGCATACATAGTCAACCACACCGTTGCGGCGCCTTACTGCGTCTGGGGTTGTTTTTAGCAAGAGGGCTGAAGCGGCAAGCCCTTCCCGTGGATGGACGCCGCACGCCGCACCACCATCTCTCCTGGGCTGCCTCGTCCGCCCGTTTACTCAGGAACTCGCGCTTCTCGAGAGCATGGGCGCTCCCGTTGCCAGGCCGGTTGGTGTGTGCGGTGACCACGTTCGTCATGGAGACAGAGGGGGAGAGGAGGTGAAAGGCTATCTTCATCTCTATCTCTGGCCGAAGGGTGGAACTGTGTACTCCGTAGTTGTGGGTTGTCCCCCACAGGCTTTCTTCCGGATGTTGAAGAACTCCGAAATCAAAAGATGGAGGTTTCTGCTCAGCGTCTGCGGTAAGATGCAGAAATTTTGAAAGGGGAAGTAGATCAACACACAATACCCCTGTAGTCGCCGACCTAGACTGGGGTGGTGGTATGGTCCATCAACGCCCGCACGCAGTCCTTAGAAGTTCAAGTCTTGGAGATGTCTAGATCGATCTTTAACCGACACTTTTCCATTGACAGACGCACTGATGAACCGGCAGGCATCCATGTTCTCTTCAGAACCCAACTTTGAGCGGTCTGCGAGAAATAGAAGGCGATGGACAAGAATTCAAGAGCAGGAAAAAGCTTCTGCTCTGGGATGGCCTTGAGAGATTGGCCTGAGCTCATCCCACCCCCTGGCCGAGTCTGCGCCTCTAGCGGGATAACCCCCGGCGGCCCGACTAAGCTTCTTTCAGCCGTACGAAGCAGCCGTCCAATCGCTTGCCGGAGGAGCTGCTGGGGTTGTTAACCGCCAGGCAGACCACAATTTCGCCAATAGAACCAGAGGAGAATCACTAATCACGAGTATTTTCAATATCCGCATCGGATCGGGGGAGAAGGATTGTCTCCGCCGAGGAGAGTCTCGTCAATCTTGTTTAGTCTTGACGAAGGACTTTGTTCATCGGAGCTCGGCCCAGGACCCAGCCTAGCCGAGAGAAGCATGAGTCCAAAGATATAATAAACGGGTAGCCTCACCTTATTCTGATGGGAGCAAGACAATGTGACGAGCTGTCCTCATTTCTCGTACTCCTGCGGCACAGCAGCAGCAGCAACAGCAGCAACAGCAGAGGCTGTGCCACCACGAATCTAGAGTTATTGTTCCTATTGTAGTTGGTATCTGCCCTGCCCAGCTTTTTCGAAGGTCTAGACGAGCTCATCTTGGAGTTTCCCTGAACGTCCCAGGCGGGCTTGAGCGGCACAAGCAGCCACGGATCTCGTAGTAACACACCTTGATACCCTAACTACTAAGTAAGTAATTAGAAAATCACTTGGTGATAACCATTTTCACTCAGAGTCATTGAGATCGAGTCGTCCGTGTCCGACATTGCAAATCGCAAGTTGGATCGATGCGGATGCTCCTGCCAGCGTCTTTTGAAGCTAGTATTGTGAGATTAACCTCAATATCAATTCGCACTTCTGGAGGTTGTTGCTTCACCACCGGACCCATGAGCATATCTCAATTAAGCTCTTGGTCTTGCACCTCTACATTGGGCCCCTGTCAGGCACAGTCTTCCCAATGGCTGGAAGAATACCTTCCTCCGCACAGAAGTCCCTTTCTCTTCGCGACCCCCGTTGGTTCAAGGCAGACTTCACTGAAGTCACAACCAACAGTTTTGCCAAGCTTCATCGAAAGATTGTTTAAAAGGGGGCCGGTTCGTCGCTCTGAGCTTGGGTGAGTATGTGAAAGAACAACACCTGCAACTTACAAGTGCCTCCGCACGGCTCCCAGAATCCCATCAAACTTCACGCTCTGAGCAAACCTTTTGTTAGCGATGAAGACGCCGTCGCTTCTTTCCGCCGTTTCGGCGATGTTGGCTCTCACAAACGCGCAAACGACCGCGACATCGACCTCCAGCGTAAACGCTCCTCGAGTTACATCATCCGCTGGACCTTTCTTCATCTACGACACTCATCCGACCGGGAGTCTCGAAGCATCTGTCGTTGCGTACGAGCGTGAGACGGCTACATACCAAGTTGTGTGCCCAACGGCCGATGCAGCCTGCCAGAAAGAGGGTTACTGGCCGGCCAACGTCACCCACATCGAGGGCTCCAGCTGGGTCGGAAGCAATACGGCCACGTCCGGCATCGTGAAATATTGGGACTGCCGGCTCGGCACTGGCGGTCGTCCAGTGCTTTCAGATCAGTACGGACGGTGCCACGTATCAACATCGACCCCCTCGCTCAGCACCAGGACTATGGATGAGGAGCTCGCCGTCAACACATGTTCCGTGGAGGCGCGATCTGTCGTTGTGGCCATTACTGCAGGGTTGGAGAAGGTCGAGGCGGTCCACCGGATACTCACGGAATCCGAGTACGTTGGGGCTTGGGAAGCTTCATCTCTGATGTCTATGATGAGTTCTCGAAGTGCAACCGGAACGTGTTCGCCCTTCACAAGCCCTGCGCCTTACACCGGTTCTCTTGTAACGGGGAGCTCAAGTTTGGCGTTGCCTGCGGAGACAGGTGCCCCAACTAGTACGGGGACGGAAACGGGTGCGGGAACGGGCTCGGCGACAGGTGCGGCAAGTGGCACGGCGGGGACTGGTGTGGCATCGGGTGCGGCGGCTAGTGTAGCTTCGGGTATGTCGATGCTGCTCGGAGCGGCATTTGTGGGGTGTGGTATTCTTTGGTGATCGGCAGACCAAGTGATCGGATGAAAGCTACGATGAAGTAAACTAGCATCCATGTAGCATATCAAGACATGGCACCTTGGTATTCAGTCATCATTGCCGCTAATGAAATTACATACCACTGCGTGCCAAAGGTCAATTTACCCCGCGATCTTGTTACAACATCCGAGAAAGGTCGAGACTGTGCGCGCGATGCCGCAGCCGCATGTGAGCTTCGGGCCGGGAGGGATGAAATGTCAGGCGGGCTTCTTGACAGCTTTCTGTCGTCGGGAACGCGGCGCGCGAGACAGACAAGACAGTGACATGACAAGGCGAGACTGCGTTTGTTACCCCGCCGGTTCGAACTTGGATACGAATGCTTCGGGACGTCTTCCTTTAGACTGCTGCCGGGCGCAGGGATTAAGCTTTCTGGTTCCCTCTGGCCAGTTTCAAGACGGCTTGAAACCCGGTGTCGTCAGTAGAGTTGTGCTGAACACGTATGCCCCCATTCGCGAATCTCAAATCATGTTGTGGCTGTTGATTGGCCGCCGGTGGTTTGGGTTCGAATGCGAGTGCCTTTTTGCAGCTTGTCTGGCTTGCCTCGCAAGTTGGCCAAGGGTTGAAAGATGTGTCCAAAGGTAGTTATCTTGTCTGTGTTGAGATGGATTGCAAAGGTAAGATTGATCGCTTTGTTGATGCTGATTATAGAGTCTCGGTTTCGTAAACGCCGTAATGGATTTGTTGTCTCAACAACTTGAGTTGGATACCAAGGAAGGAAGACAACTAATAGTGCGCCGGACCTAAGTACGGATAATCCAACTCAAACCTCGGTTGCAACTGACAAAAGCAATCTAGGTTCAGCTCGGAATTGAGGCAAGCCGCAAGTTGCAAGAATGGAACGTAGAGTGAGGTAGCATGCCGAGTGGGCCTTAATTGCTTACCTAAAGCCAGCAATCGCCTGCGACTGGAGGGGGATTCAGGGACGGGAAACAACTCCGGGGTCCTAGTTTCATGCATGTCATAGCTATCCGTAGTAATCCGTATTGCTGTGAAGATCTTCCATTGTCTGTCTCTATCCGTACGGGTACTATACAAGGTAAGGTACCGGGTCTCGAGGATGGGTTGCTCGCATATACTTTGGTTTGCTATCGATCGAGCTGAGATGGAATTGAACCGAGGCGGATGGTCACAGGAATAGTGACATCTGATGCACTCGAAAGCGAAGCGCTAGCAGTCTGCAGTGTCCAGAAGAAGGCCTGTTCCCGTGTTCCGTGGACCGTGGACCATGGCACTCGTGGCCATGGCTAAGCCCCCATGATCTCCATCGGAGCACAGACAGCCCCAGAATCTTGAGCCTGTGAGAGAACTGAGGCAAGGAAGGTTCTTCGAAGAATCAGACACCATAAGGTCGGAAAAAGCCACAAACAACAGCCAACCTGCGATCCTAGGTACATTACCTACTACGTAGAAGGTCAGGTACCTACCTACCTAGTGGAAGAGCCCTTGGAGGCTCAATCACCTCTTTCCCGGCCACACGTCCCGGGTGGTGGCGTCTGCCAGATCCTAGGCGGCCATTTCTTATTGGCATATTTTCTTTCCCGTCCCTTCCCTCCAGCAGTGCAGCTCCCAGTCCAGTCCAGTCACTTTCAGCTTCCCTTTTCACTTTCTCGACATTCCTCTCTCTCACGCCTCGCTGTCTCTTTGCCTGGCCTGATCTTGCCCTTCTTTTCTTGCTTTTCCCGCCCCGAATTGCACTTTATCCATTGACTTGTGGCCACTCACACTTCGCCTTTCCAATTTCACCCTCCAACAGGCTACGCCGCTTTCGACATCCCCAGTCTTTGTTTGGCCCCCCCAAGGAACAATATTTCGTTGGGCGTCAGGTGCGCCGCAGCCCAGTGTGCGATGCGACAAGCTATGTTTCCTCGACTACATCTCGAATAATGCATTGCGTACCGTTCAACTCACCGTCGAACCGGCAATTAACAACACCTGACCCCTATCTATCTTTCTGCCAGCTTCTCCCATCTCCAACCTTGGCTCGACCCCGTCCCGGGACTTGTACTCCCTGTCGCGCCTCTCCTCTCGATAGGACGGACGTACGACACCCATCACCCGCTACGCCTCTTCCACCTCTCTGGCGGGTTTGGGCTGTCTAATTCGTCCAACCTGCTCACCTCAGCCAACATCACATCTCTCACTTTCGACTCCGCTGAACGACGACAAACCCGAGAAAACGACGACACTGACACTCGATCTCGACTTTGGCAAAAGGAGCTGCTCTCATACGCTCCCCCAAGCTCGGAGCTCTCCACCGATCTACGCTCGTTATCGTTCCCGTGTCTCCCCCTGAGCTACCTGCTCAGGCCCCGCCACATACCGCTTCGTCCTATCTTCCACAACCCCTCCCCGCCCGTCCCAAGCTTTATCGCGACTACCCACAATGCCTACCTACCTCTGCCACGGATTTCGTTGGGATCGTCGAAGCATCCGCGTCTTTGTCGTCGTCCAGAACATCGACGATGCTGCCCCCGAATGGATCATTGCGCCAAGCTCATCTCCCGCCATCCTCGAGTCCTTCTACTCTCTCTTCGACTTCCTTCCCGAGCCCACCCCCGACGAAACCGAGGCCCAACGTGACAAGAAGAAGCGCAACAAGTCCAAAGCATCCAAAGCCGCCGCACTGCGCAACGAATACGATGTCCCAGCCTCGACCGTGCCGCCAGAGGAGGATGACGTCTTGCAGAACGATTGGAGTGCTGTCAAGCTGCTCGAGGAATATGACCCGACTGATCTGAGCTATGTCAGCCGTCCCTACGCATATGTTGCCGACCACGTAGTACGCATTGATTTGAGCAACTCGATAACGGAGGAGATCATGCGATACGAAGAACGATTGAGCGAGACCAAGGCTATGGCTAGCGCCCCTAGCGATGAATTCTACAAGGCCAAGAAGAGCTCGTCAGGGAAGAAGGCTGGCTGGTTTGAGAAGCTAAGAGATCAACTTCAACGAGGAGAGGATATTCGCTGGTACATTGTGGTATGCGGCGATGAGGTGCGCGATTTCCCTGAAGACATGGGTGCGGCAAGGGCGGAACAGGATGAGTTGGAAAGGGAGGCTGAAAACGCGACACCCCGGCCCCGCGACCGCAGCGCAGGCCCTTCAACATCAAGAGGAGGGGCATCGCCACGTGAGTACATGTCGAGTGTACCAGCGAGTCAGTTCGCAACAGCCATGTCGCCGCAACAGCTCTCACCAAAGGAGGCGGGTCTGCCTTACGGCACACTTCCCCAACATCCCAACATGGTGGGCAATTGGACGGAAAAGGAGACGCCAACACTACAAAGCAAACCTTCCATGGACTTCAGGCCAAAGACACCCAAGGGCGGTGGCTTCAGAAGATTATTCGGGAAGAAGGGCGATGATCCATAGAGAGGCGGCCTCAGAAGAGTATTCGGGAAGAAGGGCCATGATCCATGACATTTATTAGACGCTCATTGGAGAGCGTTTTCGAGGTAGCTCTCCACGACCTGAGCCTGTATTTGTACCACTTTACCGTGTGTTGTCTGGGTACGACAAGCCACGGCATCCTCCGTTTTAAGCGAATCAGCCGCACGCCCACGCGGCAATGTAGTAGACACGGGGTTCAAAGCGAAGGCGTCTGCTTGTATAATTGACTATTTTATCGGAAACAGACAAGGAGCGGAAGAAGATAGAGGAGGGGAGATTATCAAAGTCTTCATCTTTTATCCCTGTTTGCTTCCATATCTTGCCGCACACCGTCCCGTCACCCGCAACCCGCAACCCGCAATCCGCTAAACCCAGCCGCAATGACACCCTGGGAGGATCCCCAGCTTCCCTTTCCACTAACAGCTGGAGTAGAGCAGGGGTTAGCTTGCCAAGGTACGTCACTGGTCGTGGGACCTCTCTCGAGCATCCTTCCATCGTTCCACGTATTTCAGCAGCAACGCGCCCAGCTCGCTCTTCCAAGACACCAATCTCAAGCTAGCTCAGTCGGCCACGCCCACCTCCAATGCGGCGGAACGAAGACCTGCATTCATTGCGGACTACGGCCTGCAAGCCAAACATCTGCACAGCATCCAATTCCATGACTTAAATAGCTCTTGCCTGCAGAACGTTCCCCCAGGTCGCCGTGTGTTCTCGACTCTCACGGGGCGCATGACGTTCCCCTCCCTGTCGTAATGGCCGAATCCCTGAGGCTTCAGACACCTAGCCGTTCAAATCGCACCGGCGAAGCGTCACCGTCATTCGCGCAGACGACAGCCGAGTTCAGTCTCGACAGCGATCTCGATCTCGACCCCGACGATGACGATGATGATGCCGAGGACTTGCGTTTGCATGAAGCACAGCTTGGCGGCGGCCAGGCCTACGAGCTGAAGAGCCTGAGGGCATCGCCTGCGAAAGTTACTGACGACGGATGGGGCGATGAAGTGCCGTCGCTGCGGAGAAGAGCTAGCATCAGCACCGTCGCAAGCTTCCAGCTTTACACCCCGGACGAGGAGAGGTCTGTTATTCACAAACATGACCGAAAGCTAGTAGTCTTTGTAGCACTGCTATTTATGCTCAGTTTTCTGGATCGATCTAGTATGACGCACCTTGAGCCGCGATCATGTATGTTTGCGACTTACTGACGAGCCCTCCTCTGCAGATATTGGCAATGCGCGCATAGCCGGCATGGACGAGGACTTGCAGACGAATCCTCCGTGGGATGGTTGGTATGAGTGGACATTGACGGCCTTTTATATCTCGTATATCTTCTTTGAGTGGATGTCGCTGCTATGGAAGCTCATCCCTGCCCACATATACGTCTCCATGATTGTCCTCTCATGGGGACTGACTGCCTCGCTGCAGTCTGTTTCCGTCTCGTACCCTACGCTCATCTTCCTTCGGGTATTGCTGGGCATTGGAGAGGCCGGCTTCACAGGTATACCGTTCTACCTATCCTTCTTCTTCAAGCGAGAGGAACTAGCATTTCGTACCGCTATATTTATCTCTGGTCAGTATTCTATCACTCCAGACGAACGTTCCAACCGACTGATTATGAGCAGCCGCACCGTTAGCAACAACATTCGCATCGTCCTTGGCTTGGCTCATCACCAACTATGCAGAGTCTGGACCCATAGCCCCTTGGCGTCTTTTGTTCCTCGTCGAGGGCTTCCCATCCGTTCTCGCCGCCGTAGCCGCGTGGCACATCATTCCTGATAGCCCAGATACAGCGCGTTATCTCACTGCGCGCGAGCAAAAGGTAGCCCGCCTTCGACTTCGACGCGAGAAGCCGCACCGGAAGAAGCATGGGGGGAAGGGTTCTAGCAATCTCGACCTTGGTGAAGTGTTTGCTGTCTTGTGCGATCCCATGGCGTTGCTGACCGCGGCCATGTTCTTCCTTACCAACATGGCGTATTCCTCTCTACCCGTATTCCTGCCCAAGATCCTCACTGAGATGGGCCACTCTCGCCTTGCATCCCAAGGCCTTAGTGCTCCTCCGTACTTTCTGGCCTTTCTTGCCGTACTTTTCACAGCGCATCTATCAGATCGGGCGCAAACCCGGTCCGTTCCCATCGTACTGCACGCCCTCGCATCGGCCGGCGGATACGCCGCGCTCGCCCTGGCAAAGCCCATCGGTCTCTCACCACTGATGCGGTATCTCGCAGTGTATCCGGCGGCGGTTGGCTTCTTCAACGTCGTAACACTCACCGTGGCATGGAGCATCAACAACCAAGCGTCCGAGAGCAGGCAGGGCGGGGGGTTTGCGCTGATGCAGATTATCGGGCAATGCGGACCTCTTGTGGGGACGAGGTTATACCCGGATCGAGACGCGCCTTTCTATGCACCTGGGATGCAAGCCTGCGCGGGTGCGATGCTCGCCGTGGCTGTCTTGGCGGTGTTCCTGAGGTTCTACCTCTCCTACTTGAACCGCAAGACGGACGCCGCTTGCGCCGTCGGTAGCGAAGCCGAAGAAGAAGAAGAGGGCTTAGTGGGATCTGGATGTCGTAAAAGGACGGCCAGCGAAGGGTTTCGATACATGCTCTAAAGACGGGAGGGTAATATTGTAGTAAAGTATCCATATCCAAGAGCTATGCGTGTCAGTGGGGAGTTGTGAATGTAAGCAGGTAAGCACCTTAGTTGTAGATCAAGGCATGGGACGAACCCGCCATCGCCGAGCCTCGATGAAAAACCTACGGATAATATTTTAATTGAAGCATCATGTTGAGAAACGGCCAATGAGAAACCGTCGAGTCTGTCGTCGGTCGTCCCATGTTTCTTGTAGAAAGCCAATGAGACTATCCGCACCTACCTCACCTTGCGTGGATGTGGTGACATGCCGCGGGCCAGCGCACGGGCCCGATCTGATTAAAAAAAGACCTCGGCTCTTTCCAACTCAATTGAAGCTCCCATCCTGGAACTCTAAGAACATCCACAGCTCGTCAACAATCGGGTCTTCATCCAAATCATTGAACTCCGAAGTCGCTCGTTTCAACACCACGTCGCCGCCCTGGAGATTGGGACCCTTGCGTTACGCGTCACACACGGCAATAACTCAAAGACTTGGAGAAGAAGAGAAAAAGGCATCAACCTCTAAACTCGTAAGAAAGGGAACTCTGACCGCAACAATGAAGTCGGCGAACCCAGACGTCCAGCACTTCCTGTCTATCCCCTGGTGCGCGGCACGCCTCAACGAACCAGACACGGTCCGCGACACGGCGCCCTCACGGTTCCCGAAGCAAAACACAGAGGACCAGCTGTTTTCGACGACGCTGAACACGGCCGATACGATTGCTGCGTACCTGACCTTTTACAAGCGGCCGTCTCCGTCGTCGTCAGTTCCCGCATCATCATCATCATCATCAAGCACATCCTCAAGCACCTCAACCATACCAAAGGACGACGACGCGGGGCTAAACATCATCCGCCAACTCAAAGCCCTCCTCACGCTCCGCAGCGGTGTGAACGGATACCCGGACGTCTCGCATGGCGGCATCGTCGCCACGATTCTTGATGAGACGATTGGGCTCGTATTTCCCGTGAACAAGAGTAACGGCTTAATCCCCGACGCGGCGTACATGACGGCGTATCTTAATGTTACGTATGTGAAGCCCGTGAGGACGCCGCAGACGGTGTTGTGTGTTGTTGATGTTACCAAGGTTGTGGGCCGGAAGTGGTGGATTGATGCGAGGATTGAGGATGAGGGGGGCGTGGTGCTGGCGAGGGCGGAGAGTTTGTATGTAAGGTTGGTTGAGAAACTTTGAGGAGGGGTAAGGGAAATGAGAGTATTGATGTGGGAAGTTTGATATGGGAGGGTTGTGTTTCTTTTTGGCGAGGTTGTTGTGATTGGGATAGATGGGGACGTGTGTGCTATATTGATAGAGGTGTATGGTGAGTACAGAAACCGCGAGTGCATATAAACTTTGCTTCGAATGAGTAGCAGGGCTCGCTATATTAGAAGTACAGAATAAGCCTACAAACGATTAAATACTTATCCATTTCTGTGGAAAGGAGGCAGATCGCCCGCTTTGACCGATCAAGAGGGAAAGGCATGTCACTTGGTTCTTCGATTTTAGCTACTTGGCCGAGATGTGAGATTGTCAAACGGAGGATCAGTGTATTATAATCATATCCAGTGGGCTCCAAGAAACTCTTTGCGATGAATTTGACTGTGCTGTCTGGCCGTATTGACTGACTGCGTGCCACTGGAAGCAAGAAGTGCATACATGGCCTCTGTTAAGCTGGTTTGGTCTAGCAATTATGCCAGAAATCGACTGCTGTCGTAGAGGCCATGGCGCCTTGCATCTCACAATTTCAGGCCAGAATCCGTATCGAGGGGCTGCTAGGTATCCCATACATGCCCCCTCGACCCCATTCCCGTCACCAGCCAGCAGGCGCCCGTCTAGGTCGACGGGTCAGGTCAAACTGGCTGGATGGTGGAGCGGTCTACGGTCAACGATCAAATCGCCAACCAGCCTACTCGACGACAGGCTTAGCGCATACGAGTATCACGAGTTCGAGTCCCGGAATGAGCACCAGAAATTTCCCAGCATGAGCACCACGAGATGTAGCCACATCACCGGTGGTGAACTCTTTTTTTGTTCAACCTCTGTATTTAATAGATACCCTTTGGTATATTGTAACCGGTTTATTGAGGGGAAAATGCTCCTTGCCTACCTCAATGCATCAATGCCATCCCGATCTGAACTACGACCACGTCCTTGAACACTCTTGGAAATGTCCTCTTATAGTCTGGACTCGGGATTGGGGAAACTTCCTCGTCACATGGAATATTTGGCTCATATATCCTGTGTGGCAGAAAAAGGGTTGCTCTATTTGATGAAATGCTATTTGGATAGAAACTCGTCTCATTCTCCGAACGCGAGTATCAACTTCGTGACGATGTGCCGGCTGACGGTTCCTCGAAGAAGTCATCCGCCACCAAGAGCAGAGGCCCAAAGAAAGGTTCTCAATGCCTCTTGAGAACGTAAGATCAAGAACGAGTAGAGATCAGTTCTTCAGATCATGATGAGAAGTTTTGTTATCGCGGACGGTTTCTTTAATAATGCACTTGCCATAAGTATCGTAATGTGACGTCCAATTCTCAGGAGCCGGGGAGGATCCACGGTCCACATCCTCCGAAACGGTCTGCCGTCCCACTGGTCGGAGCAAAATACCCGCGCTAAGCCTCTTTCGTCTCACCTTCTTGAACCTCTCATCGAAGGATCCACCTAAAATTTCATCCTTGCTCAATCGCTTCATCCATCGACTACATCAAAACCTCTCTCTCTCTCACTCTTACCCAGAAGTTCATACACAGATAAGTGTGGCAAAACATATCACATCCGCCCAATAAAGGAACACGAAGGGAGCCAGATTCTGTACGGACTCCATCATTCAGGGAAGGACACCGCGCCTCGCTCATTTCCGACGGCTTGACCGACCCTCGCCTCACTCCAGTCTCACTCACTCACCAACACCACCACCATCCCAAACCATGGCTCCTAAACGCGCCGCCGAGGGCGCATCCTCAAAGGACCACCAAGTCAAGAAGCGCAAGGGCTTCGGACCAAACACCCTCCCCGAGGGCCCATGGCGTAGAAAGGGTAAGGAATATCACACATCCCACCGAACCTACTTCTCAAATGATCATCATTCACTAACCTCTCCCTCACAGTCGAAAAGAAGAAAATCGAGCTCATCCACAAGGCCAAGATCAAGAAGGCCTACGCAAAGATCAAGGAGCGAGAACTCGCTTCCCGGGAGCCCTCCTCCTCCTCAAACGCGCAGCAGCCCGCCACCGCACTGGCAAAGGATGTCTCCAGCGAAGATGAGCTCGACTCCCTCCAGGATCCCTCCAGCAAAACGGGCTCTCCCGCGCCAACCTCAGCACCAGCAGAAGCAGCAGAAGCAGCATCATCAGCAGTAGACACACCCACTGACGCCACATCCTCATCCTTATCAACATCAACACCGGCAACAACAACAACAACAACAACAACCACGCCTCACCCCTCCAAAGAAGAAGTCCACCCCTCCCGCGCAGAAATGCTCGAAAACGACGGCGAACCCCCCAACCCAAACACCATCGCCGTCAAACGCAAGC
Organism: Colletotrichum fioriniae; assembly: GCF_027942845.1. NCBI lineage: Eukaryota > Fungi > Ascomycota > Sordariomycetes > Glomerellales > Glomerellaceae > Colletotrichum > Colletotrichum fioriniae. The sequence continues at coordinate 123,714 of NW_027076844.1, read as the reverse complement.
GCACGGCGGAAGAATCAGCCGACGCCGACGCCGATGCCACAGCGGCAACCGAGGACATCGCCGCCGCCCCCGCCGCCGGCGATCGCTACGAACCCCGCCAGCAGCGCAGACCCCGCAAGCCAGGCTACTACGAGAAGCAGCTCGCCCACGCCGAGAAGAAAAAGGCCGAGGCCGAGGCCCGCCGCGCCGAGATCCAGCGCCGCCGCGAGGAGCGCGAGCGCAAGACGGCCGACCGCGAGCGGTACCGCCGGGCCATGGCGAAAGCGCGCAAGGGGTCCGAGAACGGTGGGCAGCGCAGGCTGGGCAGGGAGAGCGCGCTGCTGTTGGAGAAGGTGAGGCGTATGGTTGGGGATTCCAAGTGAGGGGCAAAACCGAGGAGGAGGATGAGAAGAATGAGCGGGACAGACTTTACAAATAGTCTGCCTGGTCCTCTTGCACAGCTTGATACCACATTTGTACATATCACATTATTAGGGCACAACGGTTTATAAAAGTTTCGGATTGGCTTTGTTCAGATACAAAGGATGGGCTGCGCCATCCACGAGATATTTGCAGCGTCACTAAAACTTGGAATTCCACCTCGCCCGCAATGACTCCATGCGCAAGTACCATGCTCTCCAGCGTCGTGCTCGATCATCATCCTGTCACGTATGACTCGTCCTCTTCCTGACCAATTACAGGAACCTCGTCACAAAACGCCCTCGACACGTCAAGATTGGACGAGGTGGAAGCGCACTCTCGCAACGACAGTGGATGCGTCCCGTCAGCCCTGATTCCTAACCCTCCTTCGAGAACCGAAGAAAACTCCTTTCGTGCCCCGAAGCAAGAAATATGGATATCATTAAAGTTTCCTGGCGCGAAGAAACATTCCCATAGTGCTGCGGTTATGACGGCGTTCGAACGGTTCGAATCCAAATGTGCGGTAGTACTAAAGGCCGCCAGACGTGAGGAAAGTATCTCCGGGCCAGATTCGTTGAATAGAAAGGGGTCGAGGGCGTCAGGTCGTGGGTGCGTTGATATGTACATGGAATTTCCAACATCATTTTTGTCCATCCAAGCCAGTCTTTCAGTCGGTAAAGATGGTGTGGCTGTTCTCAACAACAAATTGCACCGCCAGGTTCTTGGCGTGCATGTCTGTCATCTCGCGTTCCAGGCTCGTGTCTCGCATGATAGTGGGCGCGAATACGACCGCCAAGTTCTTGGGAGACATCTGTCCTATCTGTCAGCTTACTTGCTAATTCAGATACTACTGAGATTGAAGCTTACCAAATTCTCAGGCTCCCGCTGCGCAACCCGCGCAAGATGAAACATTAAGAACTCGAGGCAATCGCGGTGTCGCTGTGGCATCGTGCTGAATACCTTGCGAAGGTGGTCACAGCGTTCGGTCTGGTCTGCGATGGCTACCGGCACTGTTAGCTTATGGCTCGGGCGGTGAAATGTGTATATCGACTTACCATTCGACTCAAGAACTCTGTCGTACACCTCGTACGTCAGCAACGGCATCGGAAGCTTCCTGAAGTATTGCTTCAACACGCTCGTCACCGCGGTGATGTCCAAGCCAGGGTCTGAGATGTCGTAGTCCTCGCTCTTGTCGAATCCTTCTTGGATTACCTTCACCAGGGAGTTGCCGCCCGTCTTTCGGTAGATGCCCTCAATATCCATACCACGAAGCTCAACCTCTTCGATACAACGTGTCACCACGCTGGGGATGGTGCGCCTTTCGTAATCGGCTCTTTCAGTTAGATCCGAGCCAAACAAGGTGGTGGGCGCCTCCGCGATCGTGGGCGTCGACACGTTAGTCGTGGACATGGACTTCTGATTATTCTTGTTCTTGAAGAAGCCAAATCCTTGTGCTTGCTGCGCATTCTTCTGCTGTGCGGTAGGTCCAGGAGCCTGGGTACTGGGTGCTTCCACTTGAGAAACAGTCATGTTGTATGGCAGACCGATGCTGTCCCCTGTCAGGCCCTGATGCGGACCGCGTTCGCGCTCCTGCTGGAAAGCCACAACGGCACGGTTGACACCCTTGGCCACGCTTCCTGCCAGGCCCTTGGATCCCTTCTTCCAGTTGAACTTCTTCACCTGCCCCTTCCTGATATCAACCACCGTCGGTCGGGCTTCAACAACTGGCTCATCCGTCTCATGAACGAGAGTCGTGGTCATGCTCGCCGAATCGGTGAGGTTTAGGTTGGATGATGAAAAGACCTTGCTCTGGCTGTAAATGCCAAGGCCGTTGGGAGACTTGAGTTCGCCCCCAATCTGAGACTTGAACCGTTCTTGGATCTGGTGAGTCAAGTCGTTGTTCATGTCCGCGAGCTGGGCGTTCTTGGAAGAAAGCTGCTCAAACTCCAGCAGGGCGCGGTCCCTGTCAGCCATTGCTTGGTTCTTCTCGTCGACCAGCTCGTCGCGTTCCTCGTGCAGTTGCTCAATAGCTGCGCTCATTGCCTGCTTGACCTTGTCAAGCTTCTGCACAAACTCCTTGATTGCGGAATCTTCCAGGTCGCGGGGGTCGACAGGTGTCTTGGTCTCCTTTGCGCGTTCGACGTATCCGGCGAGAACTTCGAGCTGACGAATCATAATCTCAGTCTGAGTATCCAACACCGAAACTGTCTTGCGCTTTTCGATGAGTGTCTTGTTGAGACGCTTCAAGTCCTTTTCCGTAGTGAACTGTCTCTCCAACTCGGCAACACGATTCTCTGAGTTGCGCAGTTGCCTCTTGAGGAAAGCCGGATCGTCGCTCGAGTGGAGGGAAATAGGGCTGCTGATCTCATGTCCGTTGGGATCCTCGGCGATGGGGGTCTTGGGCCAGCGAGGAGAAGCGGTACCACGGGTGGTCTCACTGATACTCCTCGTGTGACCTGTGACTCTATGAGGATGTTGAGTCTGAGAATGACCACCCTCGGTACTATTGGTACGTCCGTGACGGACAGCATTTGATACACGACGAAGGATGGACGACGAATCTGCGTCGGTGCCGAGTATCCTCGCCATGTCCTCGTCCATACTGAAATCGCCACCTGCACTCCATCTAGGCAGCTTAGGTGACACCTTTCCTTCCTCGTTGACGTTCGCCTGATCCTTTGCGGGTGGATTGGGAGAGTTAGCAGGTTTGCCGGGCGGTTGCGGGGGTGCTCGAGGCTGCATGTAAGTATCGCTGAGCTTGTGCTCAGTCATATTTGGTCGCGCGGCTGCGAGACCCGATGAGCTTGTCTCATCATGTGTGTTGGATCGACCTAGAGGTTTACCGTTGGCTGTGGGAGAGTAAAAAGAAGGTTAGGTCGGTGCGCCTTGCATGATGGTAAAACACGTATGCGGAATTTACTTACAGTTACGCGAGGGAAGTTCTTTACGAGCAATGGATTTGCCAGCAGTTGTGTCTGTTCGCGAGGAAGAGATGGAGTCCATCGAAGGACGCACCTCGCCCTCATCGCGCTGTCTCGAATCTTGAGACGATCGGGCCATGCGGGGAGGTGAATCGGACGAAGGCAAGTTAGGGAACGGCTCCTTGTCTTTGCGCAGAACACCTTCACTGCTCTTGGCGCTGCCGCTCTCTGGGGTCAAGGCGGCCGAGTGAGAGGCACTTCTCGGGCTAATGAGCTTCTTGCTCTTGGGTGCATCTTGCAGCTTAAACTCATCAATCGATGGCGAAAGCTTGCCGGTCGTAACCTTTTGCGATTTCTCATCATTGATGACCGATGATCGCCCATCATGCCTAGACGATTTTGAAGTCTTGCGCAGCGGCAACTTAATGGGTCCGGACTCATAATCGGACGACGGCTGTCGACCCTTCTCCTGAAAAGCAATATGGGGTGTTGAGGATTGGGATTCTCCCTTCTTATCAGTGCTGGCTCGGGGCACGCTGAAGTAATCCTTGTCCTTCTTGGATGTGCTGGACACGTTCTCCGATGTCGATCGTGGAGTGGCATTCGATGCCGGGTTATTGTCCAGCGCCACCGGAATGAAGAAACCGTCGTCACCACCGTTACTATCGGCGTTGTTATTAGGGGCGTACATGGTCGAGTTGCGGTTGTTGCGGTAGTTTGCGGCAGGAAGACCCAAGCCGCTTTCCCTGGTGGGCTCCGAGACACGCTCAGGAGAACGCGAAGGCCGAGTGCTATTTTTCGACGAGGAATCATTTCTGCCGTATGCCGGTCGCGGTCTTGGGGACAGCTCGGTCGGAGTTTCCTTGTCGGAGTCGGGGTCGACTTTGGTATCGTGGAAGGCATTTGGAGGAATGGCATTGGGCGGTAAGGCGGGCAATGACTTGTCGGTAATCATGGGGGAGCCGTCCTTCTCTTTCGACTTGGCCTGGGCTGCTGCTTTTGATTTTTTCCTCCGTCTTGCCATGAGCGACTCATGACAACTCATACAGAAGATGCCTTGTGAGGTTCGAGCATATCGCAGGTTCTCAATCTTCCGCTTGCAGTTGCGACACCTAAAGCACGTTGCGCAGAAGGCCTGATCTCCAGTGAGGATGGCAAGGTCTTCGATCTTGTTGTTGCAAGCACTGCAGCTATATGTACAGTTGTTGCAGATGAGCGAGCCGTCGCCCAGGAGTAGCAGGTTCGCATCGGAATCGAGAAGGGTGCCGCAGGTATTGCAGCGGAAGCAGTTGAGATGCCATCGGTTGCCAGCTGAAGTAGGAGGAGACTGGTTAGCCTGGTTGAACTTGGAGACTGCGGACGGCGCCATGGCCACGGAGGACAACATGGCCACAGAGTGAAGCCAGATGATGCTGCTCAGAGCATATTACAGAAACAGAGAATAGGGCAAGAGAGAGTTGAGAAGAGAAGCAATTGTAGGGGACATACCAAGTTCGAACGCTTTGCCCTCTTCTAGGATCTAGTCGGGTAGGGTACCGCCGTCAGTACGTGCTTGCAGAATAGTCAGAAGTAACGGGGGTGGGCCATCGTACCTCGCCGCAACCTTTGCAAGGGAAGACGTCGTCGTTGTCCATGGGACTCTCCAAGTAATCCTCCACGACGGCAGTCATGACGGGCAGAAGGTCCTTTTTTCGTAGGACGTCGTCACGACAATTATCTGGCGAGAAGGAAGACGACTTTGTCGCCGGTCATGAAAGCAAGTCGGAAGCAAAACGATCGATAGGCGAAGGATCGACTGTGAAAAGCTGTATCATGGACGACAAGAGATGAGGGTCGGTCGGCAGGCTGTGCGGTTCGTGCCAGAAGCTCGACAGGAAGGGCGTGTACGACGGGCAAGGTAGCTTGGAGTGAATGGCGCCTCGAAAAGGGGTGTGTGCTCAGAAGCGCGATAGCAGCAAAAGCAGATGAGCGGTGCGGAAAGTGAATTTCGAGGTGGTGAGAGTAGCGAGGGGCGTGGGCGGTGTCGTCGTGGTGGTAGCGCTCGTTTGATTTCGTCTGGAGGGTTTTCGATGTAGTTCGCCAGCGAGAAGGTGAGAGGTTGTACTCGAGGGCTCGGGGCCTCTGGGGGAGGCGGAAAAAAAAAAGGAAAGGCAAAAAAGACAAAAAAGAAGCGATACGGCGCCGGTGATGAAAATCAGGGTTAGGTGAGGTGAAGCAAGGTAATGAGGTTAAGTGGCAGAGGCCGTGATCTCGCAGTAGCAGTGGAAGCGAGAGCAAAGCTGGGCGCGGGCTTGTCGAATTGGGAATTGTGGTGACAAACTAGGCCCTCGAATGGTCGGTTGGATGAAGAGGTGCGACGACGACGTGGAGGACGAGCGAGACGATGGCAAGCCCTGGCTTGGTCCGTGGTACCGGGCTAACAGCCACGGGATGATGAGGACCGAACCTGGCGTACAGTACCTGGGAACCTACGGAGTAAGGTAGCAAAGGGTGGGTGGACGGGTTCAGGGGGCTGTCCAGGCCCTTAGAGAGGTACAAGAGAGTTTGATGGGGGGAGGAGAGCTGGAAGGCCTCTACTGCGTAATGAAGGAAGGTGCTTGCAACGCGCGGACCTTGCCTTAAGGCAGTGACGGGTTGTGTACGGAGTACGTAGTACAGAGAAAAGGTAATATGGAAGCTAAGGTAAATTGCTAGCGTGTACGAGAAAAGCGAGGGGGTGGAACTTGGAAGATTGTCCATGTACCTTTATCCGTACCCAAAGGTAGTACCTTAGGTAAATGGCAGTGGGTGTGGTATACGGATACCATACAATCAAGTGAGGGAGAGAACGCGAGAGAAGGGGAGAGGAAAGGAAATGTGCCTTCCTCGACACACACACATACACACACACACACACACACACACACACACACACACACACACACACATTCACAGAGAGGGACAGAGGGAAAAAAGAGCGCGAGGAAATGATCACTGGTGGATGGCGGTGGCGCTCGTCGTGGAATTTGGGGGGGACTCGGGGGAGGAGGAGGACTCTGGATGGAACGGGAGACTGATAGACTGAGGTGGAGGTGGAATCGGGGACTGGAACTGGATGAGAAACGGGGCTGGACGGACGGGAGGTGGAACGGGATGATGGGACACTCACACACAAACGCTGGTAGATGTGATGGATGGTGCGGTGCCGTGGTACGGAGGGGGTGATGAAGTTGGGAACAGGGCGGGAGTGATCGGTACCTTGGAGCGAGGTACTTCCTGGTTCCCATCTCCTTCAATCACCCTTCCATGAGTACCTGCCTAGGACTCTAGGTAGCTTACCCCCTCCCCGGGCGGGCAGGCAGGGCAAGCAGCGGGGTGGGTGTCTGGAGTCCAACACTTTTTCCTTTTTTTTTTTCGTCTCATACGGCAGGCAATGCATTGTGTTAACTTTGTTCGCCAAAACTGAGAACATCATTCAGTTTAATCAAGACGCTTCCGATGAGGTTGAGATGAAATGAGAGACCCAGTCGCTGGTTCTATGCCGAACCACACACATGGCTATCAACATCAACCTGTGTATAAAGTATGTGTCATTTTATGCAGACATCTCAGAGCAGACGATGTCCCACGTGCCTGAGCTAGGCAGGACTCCAAGAGGCGTCTTTTCGCAGGCATAAGGGCAATTTGGGCTTGCAGTGCCGTCCGTTTTACGCAGAGCCACAACGCTTTGTAGCATGAAGAAAGACACGGGAAAGAAAACAACCAAAAGATTAAGACAGAGATAGAGAGAAGAGGGATTGTTGCTATTTTGTTTTTTGCTGTTGTCTCTCAGGCACACAGACTGAACACCCCCCCACCCCCCCAAATCTGCGACTCTTCATTGTTATGCTTCTACAACTCCAAGAGATGCTGGGACAGAAGAAGGAATACGTGACATGACACCTATCCGCGAGCTAAGGTATGTGGGCGCGCATAATCCGTACAGATATATGTATATAGTATCCGTAGAAGCCATTATTGAGCCGTGGCAGCCCAAAGTGAACGGGACGTGGATCTGAGAAAAGAAGATGAGCAGAGGCCCATCCCCTTCTGTGGCACAAATAGTGGAACCTCTCATCACTCAAACCCCCCTCCACGAGTCCACAGTCCACTCCATATCATCATGTCTGCTGCTGGGGTCATCTCCCAGCGGCGGAGCGAGGGACTCAAGTCTCATGGGAATAAGACGTGGGGTGTTCCGCCAGGAACCCAAGCCTGCTGACTGGCTACTGGCCGCCAGGGGCTTCGGTACCTACTGGATGCCACTTCGCTAGGTATTTTCAAGCCCATTGAGAGGGACAGAATACTCATCGGAGAAGTCGATAGTGACAAGTGCACTTGTAACATCCAAGTCGATAGACAGCAGTGCAACAAGAACATGCTGGGACATGCTGGGCAGGGAACTCGTACACCAGACTTCGACACAAGTGCCTCTAGAACCGTACACAGCAAACAAATCATGTTGACCAGCGGTGCTATGTAAGCCCGATGAGCGTTGCACTTTTTTGATGAAAGTCGCCGCCGCTGGTTGCATGGGCCCGATTTCATGTGCCCGCATCGAAATTGCAATTCGTATTGTTGACAACGTCGAATTTCCAGACTGATGAGGTGAAGTGGGTGGGCCAGGCGGTAATAAGCAATGAACTTGAAGCGGTAGAGTATGTACTTTCAACCAACGTCTCTGGTGACTTACACGCTCAGGCCCATTGAATAAGAACCGAAGCACAGGAGGCGACGGTGTTGTGCTAGGCGAAGCATAACAACGACTACCATCTACGCCGGGCATATGTAGCTGTCTAGGCAAAGGTGATTGTAGGCCTTGGGTGCGGTTGCAAGTAGCCGGTACGGATGTTCGATAAGTTGATCGTCTCAACACATGCCTTGGTACGGCTCAGCACTAGGACGACAATGTGTTGTTGTTGGTCGTCTTCGCAGTAGAGTAAGCAGCAGGAGTTGAGACGGCGTAGGATGGTACCTCTCTGCAATGTACCGCAGAGAAGCTACAGCTCGTGACCCGAGTCCATCATCTCGAGCAACACTTATTTCTCTCATTGTCTGCATCTCTCGCGCGCTGCATGCACGTAAAAAGTGCGGTGTGTGGTACCTGAACGGCATCCGACGGGATGTCCCTATGCGCCGTTAGCTGCAGGTCCAGCTGAGGCACGGTCGAGGCTTGGGACACCAGCCAGGCCCAGTCGGCGATCCGTTCGTGCTCCCTAAGCAGCTAAGTTCCTACGGGTTAGCCCCGAGAAACTGCGAGCGAGCTATGAGCTGGCGACAAGACTCCAAGATTGGGTTTGAGCTTGATAGCAATAATGACTCGAAGGTGACGCGAGGGTTTGAAGTGGGTTTCTCCCCGAACCCAGTTGCCGACATTTTGGGCAGTCAAAATCCAGTCGACGATGGGTGAGCAAAGAGGCAAACCAAACGTGTGGTTGAAGAACCGGCAAGGCACGCACGTTGTATGAACGGTATCAGAACATCAGACGGAGAACCGAAACGGCTGGTAGACACACGACGGATTGAAACCAAGTCGTTTCTCCTTGCCCGTGGCTCGGCTGTGGCTGTCACGTCCACGTCGTGTGTCTTGTGTCGTGTGTCGTTCCAGCAAGGCAAGGCAGGTCCTAGGTTGACATGAACCAGCGGGACGCCAGAAGCTCGAGGTATCTGGAGTTCCCAGGTGAAGGGAAGTCTATACTAAATTTAGCGAGACGTGTCGTTGACTAGGTGCCATCCAACGATCGGGATACCGCGTCTAATAATGTCATCATATCCGTCAGCTTACATAGATGATAGCACAGTACTCTGTACGGATAGAGAGGCAGCAGAGGAACAAAGGAGCTAGTCGGCTGTTGGTCTGGCCCTCCTGATCAGCGACCAAGCTCTGACCCCCTTACAGCTCGCATCGTGTGGCTCAACGACAACCCTGCTATTATGTTAGTGTAGCGCCAGGCTCGGAGCTGGAGATCAACAGAGGATGAGGATGGCGATGAGCCGCGCTGGACTGTTGAATTCGAGCGAAGAAGGTTGATCAATACGTTTCAGCGGCGAAGAGGACGCCTGGAATAATCGGATTGAACGCATTGCCACCATGGCACACACACTGTAGGGTTGAGTTGTGGTCAATGGTCGTTAATCGAGCGTCTCACGGAGACTTTGTGGTGTTGGGGTACGGTACTACGAATAGTGCCCTGCCAAGTATTAGATGCGCCGGAGCTTTGTGAGAGGAAATCAATCTCCAGGAAAGGAGGCCAGTTGGGGGTAGGATCGAGTCTGCAGGGACCAATCCAGTGGCAGACTGTCATGGCAGGCCATATGATTGCCATGGATGATGGTAGTGAGCGTTGGAAAGTTGGTAAGCAGTAAGGTAACGAGATGGAAGCAGAAGATGCCATCAACAGTAGTGTATATCACAGTATCTGTAGGTAGGTAAGGTAGTAGGCAGGTACTTTGTAAGGTACGTATCGTGCTCGTCGGGGTCGGAGAGGGGTAAACCCTTGATTTTGGATACGTACCTCATCTAAATGAGAAGCAAAGACGGGTGAACGACTGGACGTGGAAGGCGCAAGTGGAGATTCGGGGCTACTGTTTCAACTAAACGCCTCTCCGCTGCAAACGCCACCAGGTCGATCCGGATCCTTCTCCTTTCGCTTCTTCTCTTCAGTCTCTCAGTCTTACAACCCAAAAAAAAGAGGGACGGTTCGAAGCCATCCGCACATCTCTGCCGCTACTCATCCACAATCCATGCAGTCGATCCTCCGGGCCCAACAACTACCTATCCTTTCCTTCTCCAGTTTGCAATTTGCGAACACAACGTCGCGGCAAAAGACCGCACAATTGTCGTCAACATGGTCTCATCACATCCATTGGCAATCACAAAATACTTGAATGCCTCAGCATCTCAAATGAACCGTGGATCCGTCCATTATCCGTGATATTCGTCAAGGAACGTTCCCCAACAACGTTATCAACGAATGATGGACCCCGCAAATAGCAGAGCACAAATTACTTCCGGGTCGCCGGTGTCCATCAGCGGGCCGGTTGGCCAACGTCGTTGTCAAACAGTCCAGCCCACTCGGTGTGTGTGGTTAGATGGAGCAGGTTTGCTGGCAATTCTATGGTTCAGATAGTCGTGGTCAGCGAGATTTGACCCTGTAGCAGTGCTCATGGCCTTCTCACACAAGATCTCGCCTGATGTTTACTTTAGCCTCGCCCGCCAATCATGACATCTATTGCCCAAGGCCGGGACGATAATGTCTTTCACCCTATGAAAACAGATTGGGCTCAGCGTCTTCTCTAATTATCCAGACAGGCTACGGAGTTTTACTCACGGGACAATTCTTGGCGACAAGCCGACAATGTGCTTCACCAGCTCCCCGCCTTCGTTTCAAACATCATTTCCAATCGCGCCAAGTTGTCACCCAGTTTGCCAGCCCGCATCCTAATGTTACACGGAGTCGTCCTACGTGCAATTCTTTAATATCCCCAGACAATCGCGATTGGGAAAGGAATCGGCTCCGTTGGGTTTCAGGCCCTCAGTTTCGGTACCACTGCAGCAATCCTGGACCTGGCTCATCCCATAGTGTTAGGCCTGAAGGTACGGATATTACACCGCTCTTCGCGCAGCCTACTATTCGAATTTTCGTCGTCGTTCGAGTCCTGCAAGGCTGCATAGCATCTCAGTCACTCAAGAGGTCCAACCTTACGGATACAACTGTTCTTCATTTTCCTTGACTCGTTTGTCGAAGCCGGACGGCAGCGGCAAGGAGAACCAACATTCTGGCCCTGTTCCATCTTGGACGTAAAAGGCATTTCTGTGGAGAAGGTGATCGAGCTAGCTATTCCATACTATGCCAATACTGAAGCCCGACAAGTTGACGACTGCGGATAGGACTACAAATGATACACCGTGGAACCCCGTCTGAGCGAATTTTCCCCTCAGAGCCCTACCAAGACTCTCACTCTCGACAGGGAGTCCTCGTCGATGGGAGCGCATAGGGAAACCCTCGGCACGCTCAATCATTTTGACAGCTCAGTTGCCTTCGCCAACGACCCAACATCAGCCTCTTCGCTGTCTCGATCTCGATCAAGTACAAGCATCCACACGGCTCTCCGTGGCCCGCCACGGGAGCCGTCGGCATCCCTCTTGTTCCTCAAGTATTCGTGACGAGCACCTTGCGACATTAGTATTTTGCAACAGAGACCCTTTGACCTAGAAGGTCCAAAGGTGGAATTGCAATCCACTGATGCGCTCGCTAAAAAGAACCCATGTTGTTTCTTCAACAGCTTGTTGGCGTTGGCGTTTGGCAACTGGCCGCAATGCAACGCTGTCAACATCGCCCAATTTATTAACTGTAACGTTCTCATTCAACTCTAGCCTCTAAGGGGGGCTCCTTTCAGCCCAACTCGATTCAAACGCAGCATTCAGTTCGCAAGTATATCCACCCAGCACGTTGTCAATCGTTCGATTGTACTCCGTACGGATACAATAGATGGCTCGTCCAGCCCCCTTGCCCAATGGTCGATAGATGCAGGCATCATGTCCCGGCTACAAGCTTTCGACTTGGGACCCGCCAGCCCTCTCGTCAACCGCTCAGATTCCTGGAATTCCATGGACAAGGGCGGGATGCCGCAGGGGACCGCGTAATCCTCGGCCTCTCCAGATGCGTTGTCCCTTGCGAAACTCGAGCATTCCTGGCGCTGGTCGTCCATGGACACTCCTGGCCTCTCCCCCAATCATCCGTCCACTTTTGGGCTTTCAGATTGCCGATCACGCTGAGTTCACTTCCGTTCCCCTTGAGAACTTTGGACGGTTTGTCCAAGGGACAAGCTCGCGTCGGCGTTGCATGACTCCAAGCAACGGGGACAGCACATGGCGTTACGGGATGCTCGAATGAGGAAACGTGGCAATTGCAGACTCCAATCATTACCAGGGCTTTACTGCACGTCCATAGTGTCATTGGTGAACCGTCAGCTATAATTGACATATTTCCAATTACTCGGGTTCGCCGCACATATTCAGCCGGGCCGACCAGATCTGTTACTACCCAGTATGTCAATCAAAGAGCTGCGGCTGCTTCTGGAAGTCCCGGAGAGCCGCGTCCAAGGATCTGCACGGCCGTCTCTCATGCGGCCGGCCCTCCCACCTCCAAAATCTCAACGCCGCCGCCCGCCCGGCAGCCCGTGGGCTTATTTTCCGAAGTTGCATCCTCTCTCCGGACGGGCCCCCCGTTTCACAGCAGCAGTCGGAGTCGCCGCACGTCATACGATTGCCGACCTCGCTACAGCCCCCAATGCAAAGATTAGGACTGCCTTTACACAAATATGGCTGAGTGACAACCCTTATGATAGAAACACCTATGGGAAGACTTGAATTTTTTTTTTCTTACCATATAAAGACACCTTCTCCAAAAAAGAGAAAGGGGGGGAACTGCCTCCTGGAACATCCCTCTTGGCCCAATATCCCCCACGGATCTGGGGGAAGCCCGCAAGCCAACCCCGTCTCCAGCCAGCATTCATGCGTCCGCCATCACTCATCAATGCCCTTTTCCTCCCATCAACTCTCGTGTGGGCCAAAAACGGTTGCTATGTTGTGCAGAGCTGAACCAAAAAACCCCATCGAACAGAGTTTCTCTGACAGGTCTCCCCGCATCGCCCGGGCGCCCCCTTGCCCAGTGGGTGTGACATGGCCTGACAAGTGAAAATGGTCTTAGTCAACCTGATGCAGGCAGGCCATACTTACTCTTTCTCTGCGTTCAAGCCAACCCCCCGTTCCGTCCCATGTTCCCCTTTTTTCCCCAGTGACAATGATCGCAGGTCTCAGCGGAGACATGGAAGATCTCTCTCTCTCTCTCTGTGTGTGTGTGTGTGTGTGTGTGTGCCCGAGCATCCGTGTCCAAGAGACATCATACATCCCAAAGGCTTACGCACGCCCTCAAGCGTAGGCAGATTGGCACGTCAGTGCAAGTCATCTCATCCCATAATGTGCTGCTGCAACCTCAGCCCTAACCAGACCTGGCTGGACCTGACCTAACCTTACCTTATCCTTTTGTCTCTTTCTGTCTTGAACGAATGACATGTTTCGACCCAGCCACGTCTCACTCCCCTCCATCCAAATACCACCAGGCTGCTACCCCCCTTCTCTACCTTACCAAAGAATGAAGAAATCTCGCGCCGGTCTCGAGCAACACCCCCTTCTAAACCGGCCCGAGGAACTTGGTCCCGAGACTTGGGCATCCAGGTGAGCGAGGAGTGAGCATAATACCGATTTGTCCTAAGAAGGGGACCAGACTGGCCGTCGGCAACAGAGAGACCACATAACATGCCGAGAAAAAATGGAGTTTCATCAGAATAGAATAGAAAGTATATTGGTACAGTACACAGCTTATGCCGAGCAGCTACAAAGAAGGCATACAAGAAAAGGCTTCCAAGATGTAAACTACGCAGAACCCAAAAAGGAGAAACTCGCCTTCGCCTGTAAGCTTGGCCTTCCGTATCCCTTTCCTTGCCCAGCCCCTTGAATCAAACAATAGAAACTCCATTTTCGCTTTTTTTTTTCCCAGGCCCATGAGGTATTACCCGTCAAACCACCCACACCTCCCGACGCCATATTTCAACTCCTGCAGCGAGGCTCCATCTCTTGATGTTGTATCGACGTTATATATCGTGCATTTGTACCTAAGCTCCGACGCTGCTCTCCCGTTGATGCTTCGCGATGTAGTACGTGATGAGATTCTTCGGGTCGTCCTTGGCGCCTTTGATAAGCTCCCAGAACGGCGCATCCCCAATCCGAGCGTGCAGAGCAACGCAGAGTTGCACAGCGCCCATGCGAACACCAGAGTCCGTTGACTCGAGGCAGCGGCCGGCGAGACCGGCAAGCTGTGCGAGCTCGTTGTCCGAGGGCGTGAAGCCGGTACGCTTGTCGAGGAGCTCCTTGAGAACATGAAGACCTGTAGCAAGACAGCGGCTGCCCTCGATCGTAGTGTCCTGTTTGCTTTGCAGAAGCTTGGTCATGACTACAATAATCTCAGGGGGGTCTCCGAGAGCCACAAGTTCTCCTGCGAGGAGCTCGAGACCGCTGACGATGCGAGTGCGTGAGTCATATGCGCTGCGCGTTGATACGAGAGACTCGAGGCCTCGTGAGACGTGTGGCTGGAAATTGTCCCGTTCCTTCTTAAGCAACAGCTTGATCGTCGCGAGGATCTGTGCCTTGACATCCTGAACCCTCTCCGGCGCAAGGGTCTCTAGAGGTGACTCCAGATACTCGAATAGTCCGCGGAGCAGCGCCTCGAACTTCTCATCCGTGAAAACAGCCTTGTTATCTCGGATAATTGATTGCAGCTTCCTGAAGCCGTGGACGTCCAAAGACTTCGCCTTGACCCTCGTAACACCACTATCGAGCAGTCTCGACGTCTGACGGGCTTTTTCGGGAGTCTCGGGAGTGCCGTTGGCCTCAAACCCGTTGCTCGGTGCTGGCACAGCAACCTCATTTACGGGCTTGTCTTCCAGAACGGGAGTTGTGATATCCGGGTTGGCAGTTGTACCGTCATCAACAAAGGGATCCTCGAACACCTTGAGTCCATTTGTAGGCACCGGCTCCGGTTCTGCCTTGGCCATCTCCTCTATAACAGGAGAGGGGGCGAGTCCTCCCGCCACAGCCTCAGCCGGAGCTTCCAGGATCTCCTCAACCGGTGCCTCTTCAGTTTCGGCCGCTGGGGCTTCGGGTGATGTCTCAGTTGGAGCTTCAATAGTACCCTCGTCTTCAGGCTCTGCCTGAGATTGCTCGGCAGGTTCCGGAGTGGGTTCAGAAACGGGCTCAGGAGATGCTTCTTGTACTGGCTCGGCCTTGGGCAAAGGAATATCCGCCGAGACTTCCGCAGGCGCATCTGCCTCAAAATCGGGTACTGTTGGCTCCTCTGTCGCGGCTCTTTGCCGTCGATCCAAAGTTGGAGTCGACTTCAAGCTCCCGAGGCTCGGCACCACTAGTGTAAGATCTTCATTGTCCCTGGACGGGCTACTTGTCGGGATCGTGGTCTGCATCCTCTTGGGCTTTGCAGGACTTGTGCGAGGCGAGTCGCGAGGAGAAGAAACAGATTTCGAAAGGGTTGACTTGGCGCCCGGTGACGCATGAGATGTTGCAGCACGAGGCCTGCTTTGAGCTCTCCGCGGGGAGGCCTCGGTCTTCGGCCTCGTTGTGGTGCTCCTAGACTTGGGGTTTTCGGGACTCGATGCCTCGGCGGAGGGTCCATCATGTGTGCGTACTGAGTAGGGTCCAGCCGTCGCGGGCCGTGCCGCCATTTCTGGCCTCCTCTTGGTTGGTCTCATGGGTCGGACAGACATGCCTCCTGAGGCTGTCGGCTTAGCGGACGGCGCTGGGCCGCTCGACGAGCTGGACGTCGCTTGTTGTGGTCGAGCGGGAGACAGATTGGCCATTGCAGAGCCCGGACGAGGCGGCAACTTTTGTGATGCTGCCATCGTCGCCTTCTTCTGCGCCATCATAGTCTCACGCAAGGTCGGCTTTCCAGTGCCCATTGTGCTCTTTGACAGGCCCAGGCCTGGTCTAGCCCGTGTCGCCTCAACCTCCCTCTTAGGGGCGTTGGGGTTATTGGGGTCCTTATCGAGGAGCTTCTGCGCAGTCGGTTCCAGCGTATCCTTAAGCCTGTTTTCCCTGTCAGTAAGACGCATGGCATATCGGGGCACTCTCGACTTACATATCTGCCCTGGATGGCCAGATTTTGGCAAACACCCAAAAGGTGGCACGCATGCGCTCTCTTACGCCAGGGTTCGCGTCGTTGAGCCCCTTCTTGATGCATTTCTCGACAAGGTCCAGTCCACCGCCGTGCTCAATATGGCTCTTGTGGTGTGCTTCCTTGGTCAGGATCGTCTTGAGCCAACCAGTGGCATACGTTCTGGGCTGGACATTCTTGTCCTGGCATGCACCCCAGATGTGCTGCATGATGCGCGAATTATAGGTGACTTTGCCAATGATGATGTTGACTGTGGTATCCGCCTGCTGGGAAGCAATCTTCTTCGTTGCGGCGGCGAGTTTGATGAAGGTCTGCATAAGAAGCTCCACCAAAGGGTCCATGCCGGGACCGAAAGTCATGGCGATATCTTGTACCAGGTTGCAGCCCTCCTTTGAAAGACTGGTCCGTAGCGAGGTGATGGCCTTGATGATTCCGTCGAGTAGTCCCTTCAGACCCAGCATGAAGGCGTCAGGGAAGTCTTCGGGGACATTGCCGGCAATCAGCCTGCGCAACTTTGTCATGCTCTCCTCGCGCTTCAGCCAATTTTGCTCCGACTCCCTGCCCTCAAAGTACGTCATCATTTCCCTAAAAATGTCGTCTAATTCGCGCTGGGTGTTGGCATATGACGGCTCGACCTCGCTTCGGGTTTCGGGGGCTGGAGTGACTGGGCGTTCGCTCGCGATGGAAGATACACTCGCGGCGAGCTTCGGTCGAGGGGCAGGTGCGGGAGCGTCGAGGCCTGGAGTCTTTGGTCGGTCGGCTGCCGTGGGCGCAAGCTCTTTGACGATGGCTTGTTCAATGGCCGGACGAACATTGAAGTTCTTTAGCTGTCTCTTGAGGTCGGACTTGGCCGCGTTGGGGGCATTCCTGCGTTACATGAGTTAGCACGAATTATGCGATCGAACCCGCGTCCAGAAGACATACCGGAACAACTCAATGACAGTGCTCTTAGCGACGTCGCGCACCATGCCATCAGCGTCCTCGAGCAACTCCATGAGAGTCGGGACGTAGGCGCGGAATTGGGTACCGTGCTCCTGGTGCATGTACAATAGCCAGTGCATGCTGGCCTCCTTTGCCCTCGGGTTCTTACCAACCATGGCAACATTCTTGACGGAGCGTTCGACGTCCATGGGGGCGGCCGTGTAGATGGTGGTCAGTGCCTGCGATGCGAGGCTCCTGAACTTATCCTTGGGGTCGCCGAGCTTGTCAATGACCAGGGGAAGTGTGTGTTTCGCATCCTTGGCAATGTACTTTGGCTCCTGTCTCGATAGTCTTGTTAGGAGGTGGTTGAGGGCTGTGAAGCCGGCGTTGACGAGGACCGCGTGCGGTGAGGTAGAGGCGGTACGGAGGCCGTCGAAAACTTGTGGAACGAGGACATCGGGAACGTTGTGCTGCTTGATGCCGGACTTGATGCCGGTGACGTGCTGGACCTTTTGATCGACGCTGGCCTCGCTGCGGAGGATCTTCAGCAGGTCGTCGACCTGTTCTTCGGTGATTTTTTCCGCCATTCCCCGCAGAACGAGGGTTGGGCTCGGGGTGGATTGTGCCTGGTGCGAGTAGAAGGCAGTGTCAGCAAGTTGTCTGTATGTATCGTCGTCAACGGTGTTGTCGTTTGTCGTCGTCGTCGTCGTCGTCGTCGTCACAGAGGAAGCTTGGACGAATGGGACAGTTTACGCGCGCGCGCGCGGGTAGGCAGCCAGTCAGGACAGTCGAGCGACGGGAAGGTCGACGATGAGCGAGGGCATGAATCGTTTAGCGCACCGGGGATGGAAGGGAGGGGGGGTGTGTGATATCGTTTGAAACTGGTACGGCAGAAGAATCAAGCTTACAACTTTTGTGCAAATATGCCTTGGGAAGCGAGTCGCAGCACGGAGGAATATCCCAGTGCGAAGAATGTGGCAGATTGGGGCCGGGTTGCGCAGGTGGCAGCAGTGGCAGAATGGAGATGGGCAAAATGGGGTTGTTGTTTATGGATGCGGTTGACGTTCTCGAAACCAAACAACAAAGGGGCATCGCAGGTTGTCCCGTGCACCAGCAGCACCCAGCAATGGAAGCCCCAGCTCGGGCGACCATTGGCTGGGGGTTCCGCTCCTGCGGTGTTGCGGGACGCTAAGAGAAGCCGCGCTAGGTCCCTTATCCGCTTATCGTGAGAGGGCCCTGAGCAGGGCACCTCAGTGAGGAGTGGGAGGAGTGGAGGGGGGCAGCCACGGGGCCCGGACCCTAACCCCTGCAGCCGCGGGGGAGGCACGTTCCCACCCAAGCACCTACAACTTACAAGTACTACGTACTCAGTACACTACCTTACGCACTTAAGCACCTAAGGTAGGTCCCCCGATCGGGAGCTCCAGTTGCCTGTCATGTTTCCTGCACCTTACGGCGTACCTATGGAACAGGGTCCTCCGTCAAGGTGAGGTGGGCTCAAGGAAATTCCTGTTTTCCTTCCCTCGTCCAGACATAAAGGGAGGAGCGTTTCACCCCGTGTCTATACAACCTCTGGAAACCGAAATCGTGATATGCATTGTACGAGACGTGCTAGCATGTATTACAACCAGCATCCGCTTCCGCATGCAACCACTTACCTCTGGCGTTGAAACTCGAACAAAGTACCTGCATCCCATAACATCAGTCGACCTTGCCTAACCGCCACTACCTCACGCTACCTAAGTGCTAAGGTACCTTACTTAAGTAATTTCAAACTATCCGGATCCGTAGGGCACATCATCTCGAGCTACTGCCTCCCCTCAAAACCCCCCTTCGCGGCCCCTCGCGGGACACTCTCTCACAGATGGTCCTCCCACCAAACACCACGCCCAACCCCGACCCCATCGCCATCTTTCTCCCAGCCATGTCTTCCGCCGCCCCAGAATCAACCCCATCCTCCGAGGCACCACCGGGCCCGGCCCCGGCCCCCGGCCCCGGCGCCCCTGCCGCCACCCCTGCTCCCCGTCCACCTCAAGTCTTCATCAGATCAGCAACCGCTAAACCCCGCCGTCGGCGCCAGCAATCACCCCCGTCCCGTCCCGGACTTTTCCCTCCCCAAGCTCCGCCTCGAGATCCGCGACCTCAACGACCCGGCCGCAGCCCACTTCCTCTCCGCCGTGAACACCAGCACCGCCCTCGCAACCGCCGTCCGGTCCGTCCTCACCCTCCTCTACGAGTCCCCTTCCAACCACACAACCCACGTCCCACCAACCCGCTCCGTCACCCTCATCCTCCGTCCCATGGGCGGCGTCGCCTACACCACGGGCTCCGACCTCGACGACGACCACAAAGAGATCCACTTCTCCATGTCCTACATCGCCGGCATCCCTGCCGACCGCCGTACCGCAGAGATCATGGGCGTCCTCACCCACGAAATGGTCCACTGCTTCCAGTATAATGCCCAGGGAACCTGCCCGGGCGGGCTGATCGAGGGCATCGCCGACTGGGTTCGCCTCAACGCCGACCTGAGCCCTCCCCATTGGAAGCGCGACGCCACCGGGAACTGGGACGGAGGCTACCAGCACACGGGCTACTTCCTCGACTACCTCGAGGGCCGCTTCGGCAAGGGCACCGTGCGGAGGATCAACGAGAAGCTTCGCACCCAGCGCTACAAGGAGAAAGAGTTCTGGACCGAGATTGTGGGCAGGCCTGTCGAGCAGCTGTGGAAGGATTACGGCGACAAGATGAAGGAGGAGGAGACTGTGATTGTGAACAAGGATGACATTTCAGACGATGATGTCAGATTGGGGAGGATCCGAGCTGCCGATGAGGTTCCACAGTGAAGAGCTGGTTCAATACCATATAAACGTAGATGAGGAATTACGCTACTGTCATTTGCTACTTTGATTTCCACGGACACAAATGCACTTGGAAACTAAAGGTTTTATTTCAAATCATGTGCCTGTCCGCCCAAAATCTATGAGTGCCCTGTTTCCCAGTCCTGTTGATCCTTTTGCGCCTGTCCCTGCTACCTGCTATTCCCGTCGCCGTACTTGAGCGAGCTGACCGAATCGATTGTGATATACCAAAGAAGAAATTGAAGAGAAGCCGCGCTTATGCGTGGACACGAGCCTGTGCGGTTTCGCTGCGGGTCTCGCTCTCACTGACGACGCTTCCAACCTCGGACCAGCTCGCGGGAGTCATCATACCCTCGCTCTCACTCAGCACGTCGTAGTAACGGCTGTTGTCACCGGCTCGAGACGAAGCGGCGTCATTGGCGACGTCCTCGCCGGAACCTGCAAGGGATGCCGAATCGGTGGGTGTGAGTTCGCCTTCGCTAACGAGCTCGGGCTCGGACATGGGTACGGGAGGCGACATGGGAAGCGGTGAGTAAAAGTTGGAGGGGCTGGACCCTTGTGCCCAGGCTTGGATGGAGGCATAGGCTTCTTCGCGGTTCTCTTGGCCAGCAGTCATGTACTCGTCGGCACCGAGCTCGCGGTCGAGAGTCGTGGACTTTTCAGACTGGGATGAAGTTTCAGAGACGTCGACCAGAGGGGGCATTTGGGCAATGGTGGCGGCAATGTCTCGGGGGCGTTCGTCGGCGTCGCGGGTGGTGGCGCTGTAAATGTCTGACACGGCCTCATCATGGGCGGGAGATAGAGAATTGGGCTCCTCCATGACTGGCAAATCTTCCTGGTCAATCTGGTGCTCGTCGGCGAAAGGGTTGGCGTAAAGTGAGGCATTGAGGCCGCGGACACCCTCGGGACGGCGTCGGACAAGTCCCTCGTCGTTGTAGGTGGTTGCACCCGTGTTGTAAACGAAAGATCCCTTCTCGCCACTCTTGTCCTCATGCAAAAAGTCGTCGAAAGACCTGCCCCGCGCTGGGCCTGGTGGCGGCAGCTCCCGCGATCCGGATTCTTCAGCTTCTATTCTCTCCTTCTCCTTCTTGGCCAAGGCCACGGCATTCCAGTACAAAATCTCCTCGCGCTGGCGGCGGCGGGTCTCGTCATCGGCGTCGACTCCAGCTTCAGCGCCTCCACGGGACTCTAGGAAACCCTGGGCGTCCTCGGGTCGGTTGAACATGGGCGGGCGGTCGTTGGGCTCGAAACCCTCTCCCAAAGAGTGTAAGGCCATGGCGATGCGTCTCCGGACATCGTTGGCATATCGCTGAAGCTCTGGCGACTCGTAAATTGCAATAGCAGCTGCAACGGCAACAGACACAGCAATAATGCCGGCTGAAGCCAGGGCACCGTTGTTAACACCAGGCATCGTCAAGCGTCGAGGCAGTCAGAGTTGTAGAGAATGAATGAAATGGCGAGAAACGGTGAGGTAATTAGTAGGGGAGCGAAACAGGTTGGTTGCAACTTTGCAAGAGGATAAGACTACAGATGAAATAACAACCCGAGGAACGAAACTGTTAAGCTCTAAATTGGCCACGCGCCTGAACAAGTCAAGGTGGGATTGCGTGGTCCTGGAGGCCATTTGCCACAGGCCTGACCACCTCAGGCAAAGCAACGTGATTCGCAAGAAGCGCTGACGCGGGGTAGTGTAGGTACGTGTATCCGTAAGGTAGTGTTGGCCAGAGGGAATAGCAGAACAGCAGATCGTCGGGCGGTGTTTGGGGGTTGCGGGCATGGGGGGACTCGGGGGATTTCCATCCATTGGAGACGGAGGGGCGGTACGGTACATGGAAGCGAGAGGAGGCGACAAGGTTGTACAAATGAATGTCACTGACCTTTGGCGGCGATTGGCACAGGCATTTCGAGCAACCTCTGATCAACAGGCCAAACGCACTTCGAAAACAAGTTATTGACCAGAGGTTGTAAATGCGAGAGGAAAGAGTGTGTGAAGGTAAGGTAGGTAAGGTAGGTGAGGGAAGTGGGAGTACTCGGAGCAAAGTAAAGTAAAGGAAGGGAAGGGAAGAAAGATGGTGTAAGTGAAAGGGTGCGTTGCGTTGCGTTGCGTTGCGGCAGGCTGGCGACTTAGATACCTCTCTACATGGAATGGTACCTTTCTTACCTACCTTTTCTCTCCTTAAGGTAGCTACCTACCTAGCCAATTCCCTACAACGGTGCGGTGTGGTGCGGGTTCTCTTGGGGGGATTGCGTATCCCCTTACCGAAGTTCGAGCTCCCTCACTCCATATGGGCCTTGGTAGGTATGCCGCATCAGGTACCTTGAGATAGGTCGGCAGGATGCCCTGGGTGGCCTTGGAAGTACCTTGACGAGCGCCCTCGGTGGCCCCGTTCTGCTATTCTTCTAGACCGAGTACCTCTTCTGCCCTCACAAAAAGTTGGATCCAGGGCTGCCGCAAAGGGGGAAGGCCTGGAACGTCCAACCAATAGCCCGCTGCTGCTTGACCATACTTGGCGGGGGATCCCTGGACGTGACTTGCGTAGGGGGCGTCCGAATGGCTTAGCACCGATAAGATGGTGACAGTTGGACTTTGGGTTGACTTTGGTAGGCCTCGTGGTCCGCCTCGCCGCGAGACAGGCATGGACACTATCGTCCGAGTCCGCGGCGTGCGGTCAAACGTTCAACGAGTCACCCAGAGGGACGCTTGCGCGTGCTTGATGGGTCTTGGGTTGGTTCACGTTTGGGGGCGGCGCCGCATGGCAATCCAGGCACCCATTCACGTCGCTTGACTTGTTGCCACCCACCGCATGCTTCATCACATTTGCCAGAGCCTCCAGCTGCGCCTGGCTGAAGGAAGCATGGCGTCTTTTATTGTTTCCCAGTCAAGCTGGGAGTCTCTTCCTCCTCCTCCAGATCGCGGCATCCTTCCGTCGGTATCGCGAGACTGCGACCGATCCGCGGCGCGAACACCCAGCTGGTAATTGACGAGCGATTAACAACTTTCCCTAGCCGAGAAGGGCCCTTCCATGGTCGAGAACGAGACGCGCATGTCCCACATAAATCTGGCGGGGGTTGAGGGCCAAATCGCCCGCGTGACTCGCTAACGCAAGGTCGGTGTGCAAGCAACGGTCGTCACGATAACATGCTGTAGTACTTCATGCAATGGTTTGTTGAGTAGGACGTTGAGGAGATTTCCTCGATCGATGTATTTTCTCAAAGAGCCACTTTCCTCTTGACCGGGCCGGTTTTGGTGCTTCGCAGCTTTACAGGCTGGACGTCATCCGCCAGTGTAAGATGACTGCATCAAGCTGCAAGATGAGGATTTCAGTCATTCTTTTGATGTACATCAGTATACATCTAGAGGAAGTTACCTTGCTCTGCAATTGCTACCTACGTTACCTTAGTGTGCTTGCTTTCGCAATCTGTGCTTGGTGCTGCCGCCCACCGGCCGCGGCATGCCACCGAATCCGGACATGGTGACCCACCTTGTAGGAGTACAGCAGGTCGGCTCCGGGAACTGTTCCACCCCGCTCCGGCTGCAATTCCGATTTTTGGTACAACCTTGTCAGCAGAGCGGTCCAACAGCCCATCCGGAGGGCCAAATCAAGAGTACGCCGTCCAAGCAAATACTTCAGTCAACTTTCATCGCAGGCACGGCCCAATCGCCCTGCCGACAATTTATCAGCGACAATTTTCCGTACATTTGTGGCTGGAAGGTCTTCATATAAATATACTCACAATGCGTGAGTCCTAGTGTACGTACTCGCTGAGGCTACAACTCAGGAAATACGGGCTTAAATTCCCAATCTCCTTTCTGGTGAATGATGATGAGCACTGTCGAAGACCATACCTCAGTAGTCTCACCAGGCGAACTCAAAAGGTCTCCAAAGACGAAGGCGCCAAATAGTGACATGAGGCTGGCTTAGCAAGCAAGTAGGTGTTTCTGGCTGCACAGCTACTGAGCTTAAGGTATTAGATATAGAACGAAATGGGAAAAGGTAAGACGTGACACAACCAGCATTCTACCAGTAAGCTTCCAGGATATTGGGTTCCAGGGCGAGGGGCAATCACCGACTTTTGGGAGAGATTGTAAAAGGGTAGGTTTGGCAACTGGAATAGAATAAGCCTCCGAACTAAAGTTGACGAATTCGAGAAAATACACCGAATGCTATTTGGAAAATTTGCCAATTGCACATCGTCGAACAACATTTATAATATGAGCATCTCTCACCGCGAGATACACCGGGTTATCGACATCTTCATACATACCTTATATATATATATATATATATAGACACACCCACTGGTACTAGCTCTCTGGCAACATGATAGTCGCCGGATTGCCGCAAAGAATTTCCAAGAAAAAGTCGGTATCACTCTCCGTATTTATCGTAACCTACATAACAACCACGGGAGCTCGCTGAATCTGGTCGCATCTGTTCCTTAACAAGACTCAACGCACTACTCATATGTCTATAGAGGCTGCTTCTTGTGCAGTCTTGGAAAGCTGACGTTGAGGGACATTGACCTCGTCACTAATGAGGCGAGGAGGAAAGAATGTAATGGAGATTCCCGTTCAGCGACATCCACAATACCGAAATGATCTTACTGATTCAAGTAATCTGGCAAGGCATTGTAGGGCAACCGGCCACCAGTGATCACAGTGAGCTAGGGGCTATACCTCTCTGACGTTATAATTTCTGGCCGTACACCTTACTAAGACATGCTTTCCTCAAGTTGATTGTGAGCTATCCTTCACTGCTCTAGACATACTAAATCACCCAGTGGACATCGAGCTCGGAACTGTTCGAGAGTGTCGTAATATATTCGAGGAACGTCCAAATTTAAAAGACAAAGAAAGCGGCAGAAAGATAATATGTCTCGGCTACTTGTGTAAGTATTCGCGATGTGTAGTCAACGGGTGGCAAAACCTGGCGTGGGTCCACCACTTACGACCATCGTGAACCCACCAAAAACTTCAAAAACATACAACACCAGGTATTCGCTGGTCGTCACCGACCCAACTACTAATCCGGCCCTCATTGGCTTATCTATGGGAGAGCGGACGGGATCCCGAGTTTTCCAATGGGTATGGTCGTATGTGGTGGGTTCAGCCTGGGGATGGGAACATATCGTGAGATTGGATGAGGCTGAGATGGACGATTTCTTAGATTGGAGTAGAGATGACCGCAAGAAATAAATCTTTCTCAGGCTGGAAGCTAGCTTATTCCCCAATTTACATCGAATGTCCTTTATCTCTAATCGACATTTGCTCGATGGCCTACTTCATCTAAGCCTGCCCAAACATCACTTGTTTTCCAATTAATGCAACATTGACCTGAAAGACTTGTATACGAGTTCGACGGCGGAAAACATATACTTTCAAATAATCCATTAGGTCAATTTCTTATTTCAGTCAAGAGCTCACATTGTATCAGCAAGTGCTATTCACCAGCGTTTGGGAGGGAGGTTCGCCGCAGGAGTGATATGTTACTTATTGAGCCCCTTCCAAGGCCGATGGCGCCCTGAAATCGTCTCGCGTGACTACAAGAATTCAATATCGGTCCGTTCAATCTCTAGAGCCAAGAAGTCCGTCCCCGTGACACGGTGTTCTTGGCAACTAGCGACTGACATATAGGTGCCATCCGACATGCTAGCTACTAGAAGCCAGACGGCCACTGGTGAGAGTAGAAATGCCACAGAAGCGTCATATCAGACTCGTCCGCCGGATCACGGACATATCTGATAGCCGGACAGCGAACGGCGAACGGCGATGGAAGCAACGGATCGCTTGAACACCGTTCACACTGGGGCGTAAGGACTGGCAAACCACGAAGTCGGCGGTCCAGCAAAACCGACCCCGACAGGCATAGGAATCAGTTGGCCGCCGTTTTTCTTCTCTTATTTTGCCGCTCTAAGGTGTCCACCAGTCCTCGGGACCGACTCGGTGCTCTTCGGTGGAGACTCTCCAAATTGCGACTTCGCCGCTCAGACGTTGGGCTAATGTAGCCCTACAGTATGCATATACAATATGGCCGCCCACGGTTCTAGCGGGCTCAAGATTAGCGGGAGAAGGAGCAACTTGTATAACGCCCAACCGGTGCCGTGGGATGACTGTTGCTCACGAACAGGCGACAGCCATTGGCTCTTAGAAGTCTGATAGAGCTGTGCTCTGAAGGAAGGCGTCAACCCACCGTCTGAATCAGGGTCCGCCTGACGAAATCCACGGAGTCAACATGGGGTTAAATCGTTTGACCTTCTCAATAATATCATGCAGCCGTATATTCCATGTAGAGCTTCCGTGGTCGGATCGGGATTCGCTCTCGCTGACTTTAGTCTCCGGAAGTGCCGGATGTTAGGCTACCCGTGGGAAAGGGTCCTTTTGATGGGTTCGATGGATCTGGTCAGCGAATGATGTACACAGTATGCGATTGAGAGTGGGAGACATGGAAAAATAAGTTCATTGAAGTCCATCTAATTCCCGAAGAAAAAACCAGAACCCCAAAAAAAAGCCAAAATGTCAGCTGCGCGCTGCTTGTTCGATACGTAACACGCCAATGTTTTTCAAACCTCCCTGCAGACCCTGTGTTCGCCCTTCGCCATTTCGCTCCAATGCATACCGGCGTTTTTTCCAGATGTGTGCCTCAAGACATGAGCACCGGGGTTGACGGATAGCATGCCCCCGAGTATGGTGTTGTGGAATTCAATATCTTTGCCGTCGACTCCGCCCAAAGGTACGATGTTGGTCCTCTAGGGTTTTTCTATTCCTCCATGTGCCGTGCCCATGTAACGCCGTGATTGCGCCTTTTAAACAAGTAATGGACTTTCACTATCCTGCCCCATCGCCGTATGCAGGCACCACCCTATCCAAGATCATTTGCCCTGCCCGGACTTCCTCGGTCAAGAGATGTTGAAAGCCTTCTTCTAGTGGGAGCTGCTGACGGTCGAAGCAGACGATGAGCTGGTCTGTGAGTCGGTAGAGTTTGTTCTCGTCGCCTTCGTGCGCTCGCTTGGGGACCGTGTTAGTGCGAACTGTCAGACATTCCAGAGATTGAGCACGGTTGCTTCACTCACTACGTAGAGCGGTCCTGGAGATGGCACTCATACTTGGCACTACCAGTCTTGAACTGGAAACGGATGCCCTTGTTCTCCAGTACGGTCTGGAGGTGACCTTTCTGGGCATCGGCGGAAGGCATTGTTGAAGATCGTGAAAGAGGATGCTCGAGAGTGGTGCGTGAGCTGCGGTTGGCTTTCGAGTGTCGCAGTTGGTGTAAGACGATTGCTGGAATACGAAGTAAGCGGTATACAGTTCGGAGAGAGACGATCAAGGCAGAATGAAGGAACCAGCAGCTTGTTTATATACTACAAATCAAGGGGTTTCGTAACACTAACAGGGCTGCCGACTTATCCAGAATTGTTGGCCACCCGCTTAGACTTGCGACAGACACGCGCGGAAGAAAAGGCCCCAGCACTGGCGAACCTTGAGGTTCGCCGATTCGGGGACGAGGACTATTGCACGGAAGTGGTCCACTCCGCAAAGGTCCACTGCTAAGGCAAGTAGGGCAAGGGAAGCCGATATGAGCGATATTCGAATTTGATCTGGTAACTGGGAATGGCTGTCAACCCCGAGTCTGGTCGCGGGATGGTAGTCATTCGCTCATTTAGCCTGCATGGTACCCCATATTGCTTAGCTTACGGGCCACTCGGTCACAGTGTATCCCCAAACTTATCTACATACTCACTCAAGTACCAAGCAAAAACATAGGGTCTTGGTCTTGAAAGGAGCTAGACCGGACTCCGGAGTATTGTTCCTGTCCCCCATCCTATCGCTTTGTAGCAAGGTTCTGGGGCAACTAGCGATGACCGACCCCTTCCCAGTTGTCCCATTCGTATTCCGTGATAGCTCTACAGTCACTTGTCTTCAGCCTGCCCTACACATCGTAACATGGCAGTACCCTCGACTCAACGCTCACAATTTCTCTTAACCTTCATACTCGTACACATCCCACAGTTGATTACAAGTCGACACTCTCCAAGCTTACGTTTCCCTTCCTTCTGAGTGCGACAAAGTACGCCTCTTTTGAGTCCTGTGAACGAGTCAGCGTAATCCCGCACACAAGATGGCTCTCTATTCATACACTGCGAGAAGACTCTGGCTTCTCTCGAAAGACCTTGGCAAACAAGGTCTTCAACTTCTTTTCAAAATCTCTGTCCTCGGAGCCTTGGTAGAACTTGCAGACGAAATGCCCGCCATTTTTAAGCGTGTCATTGGCGAACTGCAGTGCCGCTCCGCATAGGTCCTTGATTTCTCACCTCAGTAACTTTGCAGACGGCAGGAGGGGAAGGATAGAATACGTACCATACTTCCGGCGTGATCTCGGAAGGCCATGCCGCTCGTGTTCATCATCCTATGATAGGGATTACTAAGACTGTTCACGCCGAATCCACTGGTCTGGTCCCAAGGTGCTGACATATCACTCAATACAATCTGGTTCTCACGTCAGTCTACAACGTCCGATAACATCTCGAGGTGGGTGATGAGGGAAGAACAATGGGAAAGACTCACATCCACCAACCGACCCTTATTAGCCTCCGATCCATCCTTGGCGGTACTTGGAATTTCGGGTGCTGCTCTTTCCATGTCGATATAGCTCGGTTTCTCCTCAATGACTGTAGCTTCGCTGTCCGCGGACAGGTCATCTTCATCATTCTCTAATTCTTCGTCTTCTTCTGCTTGCGACGAGATCTTCTTGCGGTGTCTGGCTCGCTCGAGATAGTCTTTCACCATACCCTGGACATCGGGTGAAAGGAAGTTGCCTTGGATCGTTGAGACACCCTTAGGTGGCTGTGCGGGTATGATGTCGATTCCCAGGATCTGGCCATTGGGCTTCGTCCGCTCGACAGCAACCTGTATGGCGATGTTATACGTTCTGCCCCCCAACGCGACTCTCCGCTCCTCCGGGGAGTGCTTTTAGAAGCTGACGTACCTGCGACCAACTCCCTGGAGCATATCCCTTCATCGCTTTCTCAGCCTCATTGCCTCAATGAATCCTGGCCTTGATAGGGACGTCAAGTCATTTTCGGAGACTTACCAGATCTACTACCGTCTGGCCCTTGCGGAATATCTTGTATTTGGCATCCATCTACAATTTTTGTTACCATGATATGCTCTAGAATGAATTTTAAACAATATTTTATGATTTCATACCTCTAGCAGCTTGAACGCAGCCCGGCTCTTAAGCCCCTGCACCTTGGCCTCGCGGGCGAAAAAGTCTTTACCCTGCCTCATCTTCCACCGCGAGTTAGAAGAAGATGCGCGCATCTGCAAAATCCCAGGAAAGCTTATTCGACGTTGTTTGCATGTTGTGAATATGCTGAAAGAGGGCTGATGCAATGCAGCGCTCCACAGAGGGCGATATGCGGCTTCTGACATTGTGCGGATGTGTTGTGGCAATGGTGGTTGGGATGAGGTTGAGCGTCGTTCCTCAATTCTCATGTGGCACGTCAAGACTATTAGTCAGAGTCGGCAGGGTTAAGCACGTTTGAGCGTTCAAAGTCGTTTTGTCGCTCGATGTTCATGAAATGAGTGATGAGAGACGTCGAAGGGAAGCTTCTGCAAATGAAGGTGAGCTGAGAAACTTGATTGGCCCAAGCTTCTCGGACGTGACCAGGGGTAACACTCTAAGGCGACCTCAGGTTTTGACGAAGTATTGGCTTCACTTCTTTAAGCGTCCAACATCTACTTAGGCACAACTGAAAGCCGTCGAAGCACTTGATTACACGGATATTTGCAATGAGAATTATTGATAAGGGCGCAAATATTGGCAGAATGGCAACCGCGTCGGGCCTATTCATTGGGTGCTTGGAAACCCCTACCGTATCTTTACATAAACCTCACCGACTAGTCAGCCCTGAACGTAATAATAACCGTCCCAAAACGCCGCCAATGCATTGCCCCTTTTGACTCCTCCCGTTGAGCTGAAATGCCGAGGTAAAGCATTTATTCGCTTGAAAGCAAAATGAATCAAAGCCAATCATGCCAGGAAGCTGGCGCCGACTCCCCTTCTATCCTTCTTGAGCGGCGAGAATGACTTCGTGCCAAAAGCACCAGCGTTCCTCACCATACTAAGATGAGTCTTGCCGAGAGCTCTGCCGGCACCCATGCCAACCTTGCCAGGCCGCTTGGCAGCAGCGGGAGGCACTTCGCCGTCGTCATCATCGAAAAGTGTTGCCGTTTCACCGCCCAACTTGCGCTTCTTCTTCTTCACTTCCTGTTCGCCCTTGCTAGCAGCGGCAGCCTTTGCGGGTGCCAGATTCTCTGGCTCATCAAAGTTTGGCTCCTCCAGCACCTGCTCAAGAGGAGTACTTGACGGAATGTGAGGTTTGTCAGCCGCAGCCGAGACCCCCTGCACAGGCATATTTGGCGATGTTTCCGTCAAGGCCTTCTTTGGTCGGCCACGGGGCTTCTTCGCTTCGCCATCATTCTTTGATTTCGGCTTTGCTTTCGTTGTCTTGGTGGGAGCAGGCTTATCCGCGGACTCTTCATGCTCTTCAACCTCCTCCAACTGTTCCGCCGCATCTGCAATCTCGACCTCGGCCCCAGTATCGATCTCGACCTCTTGAGAATGAGACTGGTGGGACAGAGGGATATAGCTGACATCAGCTTCCTCGTCCTCTTCGGCGACGGCATCCTCGACATTGAGCGTCTTGGACTTGGCCAAGAAAGGAGTAATGGAGAACAGCGACTTCTCGCCTAACATCGTCTGCTCAAGACCCTTCTTCTTAGCAGGGCGCCTGCCGCGAGTGATGTCTTCTGGCGTGCCAAGGCTCATGTCGTTCATGGTGACCTCTTCAACTCTTCGCTTCTTACCGGCCTGCGCCTTCGCGCCTCCTGCACGCGCAGGAAGCTGGGCACTCGGTATTGCTGCCGGTCGAGCAACCAACTCCGCACGGACGGCCTTCAACTCTTCCTGAGCGTTGCGCAACTTGGACTTGACCGTGTCTAGGCGCTGTTCGAGCATCTCGTTCTGCGTTTGGGCCTCAGAAAGAGCCATTTCATGCTCCTTCCGTAGCTTTTCCCGCTCCCGTCTCTCGACCGAAAGCATCCTCTCCATCTCTTGAACCTTTTGAGTCGACTCGCGTTCCGCCTTCTTGTTCTCTTGTCCAGCCTTTGCGGCTGAGACAGCAGCCTCAAGCTCTTCCTGCAATTGTTCCTTTTCACGCTTTTCTGTCGTCAGCTTCTTCTCGACGTCCTTGAGTCTGCGTCTCAATTCGTCTTCGGCCGATTTGCCGCCCTCCGCTTGTGCCGTCTGTTGTTCCCGTGCTCGTTTCTCGGCAGCCAACTCTACTTCAGCCATATTCAGCTGACGCTCTAATTCCAGTTTTTCGGCGATTACGTTTTGCTGGTGGGCGACTTGCGACCGTAGATGCTCCAGTTCAGGCTTCATAGCGTTCAGCTCCCGAGAGAGAGTAAGCTTTTCTGCAAGCACTTTCGTAGAATCTTGGGACAGGCTATTAAGGGATTCGAGTTCGGCCTGACACATTCGAAGTTAGGATAATTCGTCGGGCGTTGCCGAATCAGCGTTCACACCAACCTTGATGTGACCAAACTCCCTCTTCTGAGCCTTTAGCTGCGTGTCTTGGTCGCGATTTGTCACCTTTAGTGATTCCAGGTCACTGCGCGTTTGGTCGAACTTTTCGGACAACTGGTTGATTTGCACTTCCCTTTCGGAAAGCTGCTGGCGCAATGTCGCGTTCTCGTCGAGGAGAACTTGCTTGGTGACCTTCTGTCTTCGCGTGTCTTCCTCCTTGACAATAAGCTGTGCTTTGTGGATATGTTGCTGGTGTTTCATCTCGAGTTCGTGAGCCGCAGCGGCCCTCTATGTGAGTAGTTAGAGACACGCCATTATTTACTAACCGACTACTAGACTTACCTCTTCCGAGTCCATGTTCCTAGTCTTGCAAGGCATAATGGCGGTGTTGTGCAGTTGCTTCTGCGCTGGAAGCGCGTCGACGCGTGGGATTAGGAGGCCCCTAAAGAGGTGTTGTGTTGCTTGAAGCCACGTTATTGTGGTTCAGAAGTCTTCTTTCACCGCAATGCGCGACAGTATGGATGCCCGCGCGTAGATTGATTGTGGTTCGCGGTGTCGATGTTGAGATGGTGGTGTGTTTGGGTTGACTTTGAAATGGAGTACCAATTGGCAAGGTAAACATGGTTCCCAAACTGGTTAGTCCATCGACGCCGTGCCCCCCGCTCCAGGCAGACTGTCTCCACAGGTTCTGGACTAAGGTGCCTTACGCTGATGTCTCGGTAAACGGTTCAGGGTCACATAACACCGGGAAAGTTCAGGGCACCCGCTCGTGTCCAGGAAGAACTAATATCCGAACCAGCTACCCCCGGCAGCCACGGCCGTGTCTTCATTCCATACCCCCGGCCCAGCCTAGTGCCTTATGGTACCTTCCTTACTTAGGTAAGCCAGCATCGAGATGGTACGTACACAAGCTTGCGACTCGACCCACTTCTCTGTGGGTTGTCGGCCGCTGTTGAGAGCTGTCCAGTTCGAGCTGTTGAAGTTCAGTGTGCGGCATCTCGACGACACTCGCGGCGCGCACCAGTTCGTTACGCACGCCCGACTTCAATATCACCAGAAACGGCCAATTGGCCAAATCATCAACCCTTCAATCGTCTCCCAAGCTCTTGTTGCGTCTAAATTACCGACGCATTCCTCAAAATGCACTTCCTTCGCTCCCCTCCTAGCGGGAACCTTTCTCGCTGCCGGAGCCTTTGCAGCCAAGAAGACCCCCGAAGAACGATTCAACGATTTCCACGCAAAGGCTCTTACCTCGTCCCCGATCAAGCTTGCCGATACTAGCTACAAGTCCTTGACTTCTGCTCCTCGCGACTACACCGTTGCAGTCCTTCTGACCGCTCTCGAGAACCGATTCGGCTGCCAATTGTGCCGGGAGTTCCAGCCGGAATGGGATCTTCTGGGTAAGACCTGGACTAAGGGCGACAAGAAGGGCGAGTCGCGCCTTCTCTTTGGAACTCTCGATTTCTCTGATGGCCGTGAGGTCTTCATGTCGGTAGGAAACCCTAACCCAAAATCAGGTACAATGGACTCGGCCAAGAACTAATACGATCACTATCAGCTCGGCCTCCAAACCGCCCCCGTCCTGCTCCTGTTCCAGCCCACCATCGGCCCTCACGCTGTTGCTGCCGTTGATCCTCTGCAATATGACTTCACCAGCGGGTGAGTTACCTGTTCCTGGAATGGAGTACCTCTCAGTATAAGCTAACGACTTAAACAGACCTCAGTCTGCTGAACAGGTCCATGCCTGGCTGTCGAGACACCTTACTGACCGACCCCACCCTCCGGTGAAGCGCCCGATCAACTGGATGCGATGGATTTCTAGCATCACCATCGTCCTTGGTCTCGGCACCGTCCTCGTCACTGCCTCGCCTTACATCCTTCCCGTCATTCAGAACCGCAACTTGTGGGCCGCCATCAGTCTCATTGCCATTCTGCTCTTCACCAGTGGCCACATGTTCAACCATATCCGCAAAGTTCCTTACGTGGCTGGAGATGGCCGAGGTGGTATCAGCTACTTTGCCGGTGGATTCCAGAACCAGTTCGGTTTGGAGACCCAGATCGTTGCTGCTATCTGTTTGTCTACACTCCCCCTCCACATCAAGTGTAAAAGCTAATTAAAAGTAGACGGTGTCTTGGCTTTCTGCGCCATCTCTCTCACCGTCAAGGTGCCTCGTATCGGCGACAACAAGAGACAGCAGGTTGCTGTTCTGGCTTGGGGTGGTGTTCTGTTCATTATGTACAGCTTCCTTCTCAGCGTTTTCCGCATTAAGAACGGCGGCTACCCCTTCTCTCTGCCTCCTTTCATGTAAGGATGCATTTTGACAAGCCGGTACTATCGGAAGCAACCACCTGCGCTAGCAACTCCTCGCCTGGCTTCGAGTTGTTCGCCATCGCTGTTCGCTAGGATAGCCATACCTTGCCAGCGGCCAAGAGGCCCAGTGTCACCACCGACACAAATGTAACATAGCGCAAAGAGATCATCAGAAGCTCATAAAGAGGGTGATCGGACGTGGCAAAATGACGTCCCACGAATTGACTACAAAACCATCGTAACACATTTCTCCACCCCTTCTAGTGTTCGTTCACTGTAGTTCCGTTGAGCAAGACATAGGAGAATAGCTTGGGTCCTATCCGCAAGTCCTTTTTGATCTCAATGTGCTTGTGTCCCGCAGCAATTTGTCATTGATATCAGACCATACATCATCTTTGTCTCTGTATTGGCCTGCATGATCTGTCCATATGTAAGCTGAACCCAAGTCGCTTTTTGCGATCTTGGATTGCTTGATGTTTTGGAGTCTCGTGGCATCGAAGCTACATATTGTCTAACTGAAAGGTCGAGACAACAAATGAGTTGATCTTGAGGCAGCATTCGATAGAGAAAGAAGAGAGGCATCATGCCTGTGAACATGAAGAATTTGATGGAGCTACGAGCTATAGCTTTCCCTCATCCAAGTGATTGTTTGGGCAGATTGATGGGCACCAAACCCTTTGTTGCTGGTCATGCTGACATTTGTCTCCTGCCTAATGAGGTTGAGCCCGGGGCCGCATGGCAAAATTTAATATCAACGGATTGTCGCACCATTCTGGCTTTGTAGGCGAATAGAGGGGGTTTCATCCGGCGGCATCTGACCAATTTACAGTTGAAGTAGCCAAGCCATGAAGTCAGGATCGGAGTTTTTAGCCGGCCAAGGAGAAATCAAGCACTAAGCACCAGGATCTCCCCCCCCCCCCCGGTGATTTGGGGTTATTGCCGGCTAAAGTGACGACTACCACCCTAGCTCGTAACACTTTATTCTGTCTTCGGGAACTCTAGAGAGACGAATCACCTCAGTTAGAATCGGTCATTAGCTACCTCGTCTGCTTGGAGTGTGGTTATGTTTTGACCGGGAGGCTCTGTAGTGCCTGAAATCATCAGACTCGACGCATGCCATTGCAATTCTCCAGGCAATAGCTATCTCCCATGGGCACACTAGGTCTGCTTCAATCCCAATTCACTTTTACGTGTTACAGTAAGGTGATGGTGACAGGTGAAAACGACCGGGAAAGGCAAGTGAAGTGCAAGGTTTCCTGAAGCATCAAAACTTTTGCGTCTACCGCTCGCCACTGTAGCGATTCCCCCCGGGACTATTGGAGATCTTACGATATCCGGTTGAGACGGCCCGCTCTTTAGAGAGCCTGCTTAGTTAAATGGCACCATCACTCGCCCACGGTTGGGGTAATCGTGCAGAATAGGAGATCTGCTCTCGAATGGTCGAAGCGGAGGTTGGTTTGACGAGGTAACATTCTCTAATATTGCAAATACCACAATGTCTGAGTGTTCCAACCATCGGCCACTTCAGTACTAGACTCTTAGGCCAATGGTCGCTTGATAATTAGATGAAGTCGTCAATCTGGCGGTGGACTTCGTATCGAGAACCCTTGATCGTGAGGTACTTTGGTGGACACCGCGTAAAAATAGGGGTTTTCTGGTTGCGGTCATGACAGAGTTCATCATCTTGCCCGTTGGAGATGGCCCCTTTGAATAGACATTCTTGGTTCGGAGGCTTGAGACCGAAATCAATACAGCCACCGGGCCTGGTGCCTGATTTACGTTACTCGGAGGTTCAGGGATGAACAGGTTGCAAAATTTGGTGTCATCTTTCGAGGTATCGTGACTGCAGATAAATAGTGTCATGGTTCCCGGCGTACTCATGGCTCTCATCACCAGGATATCAGCATCACTACCACAGAACTCATCATCTCAAGAGAGTAATCCATCAAGATGAAGTTCACCGCCGCTACGTTGGCGGCCTTGGCCTCGACAGCCATTGCTGCCCCTTCTCAGACGATCAAGGAGCAGCCTCGGGCAGCGGCCGCTGCTTGCTCTGCCAACGTCTCCCTGGATGCGAAGACCAATGTCTTCTCCAAGTACACCTTACATCCTAACAGCTTCTACCGTGCCGAAATCCAGGCCGCCGCTGCAGCCATCTCGGACAGTACGCTCAAGGCCAAGGCCCTGAAGGTCGCTGACGTCGGCTCCTTCCTCTGGCTGTAGGTTGACCCCCAACATTCATATCCCCTTTGCAGATAATGTGTCATACTGATGCTACAGGGTTAAAGTGACACTATTGCCAACATCCAGCGCCTCACACCCGCCATCGCCGACGTTCCCTGCAGCAACATTCTCGGCCTGGTCATCTACGACCTCCCCGGCCGCGACTGCGCTGCCAAGGCCTCCAACGGCGAGCTCAAAGTCGGCGAGCTGAGCCGCTACAAGACGGAGTACATTGACCCCATTGTCAAGATCCTGAAGGCGAACCCCAAGACCGCCTTTGCTCTCGTCATAGAGCCCGACTCCTTGCCCAACTTGGTCACCAACGCCAACCTCGCGACCTGCCAGGCCTCGGCCTCGGGCTACCGTGACGGCGTTGCGTACGCCATCCAGGCTCTCAACCTCCCCAACGTCGTCATGTATCTCGATGCTGGCCACGGAGGTTGGCTTGGAGTAAGTCTATCGCCACTCCTGTCCATGCAATGTGTTCTCGCTCTATCTTGCTTGCCTTCCATGATCATGTTGCTGACTGGTTCGTAGTGGAATGACAACCTCAAGCCTGGTGCCGAAGAGCTCGCCAAGGCATACAAGGCCGGCGGCAGCCCCTCGC
This sequence comes from Colletotrichum fioriniae, assembly GCF_027942845.1. Lineage (NCBI taxonomy): Eukaryota > Fungi > Ascomycota > Sordariomycetes > Glomerellales > Glomerellaceae > Colletotrichum > Colletotrichum fioriniae. The sequence goes on along the minus strand of NW_027076844.1, from coordinate 87,122 downwards.
AGCTTCGAGGCATCGCCACCAACGTTGCCGGATGGAACTCTTGGTAAGTCTAGCTCACATACCCATACTGTGAAAAGTAGAAACAACGCAGAGAGGGACCGTTTCACTTACATCATGTACTTCAGGGACGCCGAGCCCGGTGAATTCGCCAACGCCCCAGACGGCCAGTACAACAAGGCCCAGAACGAGAAGAAGTATGTCACCCTCCTCGGCGCCGCTCTCCAGACGGCCGGCATGCCCAACCACGCCATCGTCGACACGGGCCGCAACGGCGTCCAGGGCCTCCGTCTCGAGTGGGGCGACTGGTGCAACGTCAACGGCGCCGGCTTCGGCCTCCGCCCGAGCGGCAGCACCGGCCTCGAGCTCGCCGATGCCTTCGTCTGGGTCAAGCCCGGCGGCGAGTCCGACGGCACCAGCGACTCGAGCGCCACGCGCTACGACTCGTTCTGCGGCAAGTCGGATGCCTACAAGCCATCTCCCGAGGCTGGTACGTGGAACCAGGCCTACTTTGAGATGCTGCTCAAGAACGCCAAGCCTGCCTTCTAGATGGGAAAGCAAGGCTTTCGCTACCCTGACCATGTTGGCCGCAGCGAGAACCCGTCATTGTACGAAAAAGGGGTTTCCCTTGCCGAATTCCGTCTTCCACACATGACCTAGTTACATTCTCTCCGTATATATACAATGCCAAGTCGTTATATATCTTTAACATGATAATCTTGTTCTATGTGATGCAGTGAGAGCATGGGGTCTTGAAACGTCATGCCTAGACACTACATAAGAACTAGACTCGGTCGTCACATATCACAGCAAGAAGGCCAACCTGCTTATTGTAACAGTGCTTTCCTTATGTTGCACCCAATACGGGGCCCATAATACCAGGTCTGCAGACATCGTGTTGAAAGGACAAGTTTCACAGTAATCACTGAAAGCAGGACTGATGCGATTGTGTGCTGACCAAGTCAACATCACGATTTGAATGAACGAGAAACAGGATTTTTTTGAGTTTGCCAGGATCTTTTGATTTGGGCGTTACGGGTTCATGTCCGAGTCCTTTCGTGGGCTACCTATAAGCCAGCCATGCAGTCTCATCCCCAATTTTTCACAAATCGTTTTGACCCTGCGCATCCCGAAAGACATAACGAGGAAGCCAGCCTAGGACGCCCGCCATGATCTACCAAGAGAGCCCTTTCCCCACCACACTTCGTCACCATCATCGCATAACCCAGAGAGAGAGAACAGAACAGAGCTTCACGCCCGTTTATGCTCTCGACATGACACCCCAGGCACGGATGATGTTGTCGGTGTAACCGGCGAACAGGGTCTGGCCATCGGCGGACCAGGCCAAGCTCACGCACTCAGGCTCACGGCTCTTCTTGCCGACAGCGGTGAACTCGGGCTTGAGCTCATCAACCTTGCTCTTCTTCTCAAGGTCGAAGATGATGATGCTGCTAGCGGTAGCAGCGCAGAGCCAGTAGCGGTTGGGGGAGAAGACAAGGGCGTGGATCTCGTCGTTGGCGTTCAGGGAGTAGAGGTGCTTGGACTCGTTAAGGTCCCACAGCATGGTGGTACCGTCCTTACCACCGGAGGCGCAGAGGGATCCATCGGGGGAGATGGTGACGGTGTTGATGTAGCCGGTGTGGCCGATGTGGTCAGTCTGCAGCTTGCAGGTGCTGAGCTCCCAGACCTAGAGGTTTGCCCTTGTTAGCCATCCTGATCCATACAGAATTTTCCATAAGGTAAAGATAAAAATCGAAGGTGCGAGATCAGGGCAATGGTGAATAGTGGTCTCATGGCCTGCACGGCAGGCTCTGAAGTAGCAAATACTTTGGTTGCAAGCATCATGTCGAATCGAGTTGTTGGGGCGATTTCTCCAGAAAAACAGATATGGGGGTGCTTGACACTAACCTTGACGAGCTTGTCCCAGCCAGAGGAGACAATGACGGGGTTCTGGGGGTTGGGGCTGAAGCGGACGCAGGAAACCCACTCGGAGTGACCCTTCTCGGAGATGGTGTACTTGCAGTCACCGAGGGTGTTCCAGAGCTTGATGGTGCGGTCGCGGGAGCCGGAAACGATTTGTCTGTTGTCGGCGGAGAAGGAGACGGACAGAACGTCGTTGGTGTGGCCGACGAAGCGGCGGGTGGTGGTGCCGGTGGCAAGCTCCCAAAGGCGGAGAGTCTTGTCCCAAGAGGCAGACAGGGCGTAGGCGCCGTCCGAGGAGATAACCTATTTTCCTTCCCATCAGCCCAGAGTTCCCAGTAATTCTAGCCCAGCCAAAGAGGGCAAAGGAATTTTTCGTAAAAATCGGAGGGGTTCGAGAGACGTACGCAGTCGGAGACGATGTGGGAGTGGCCCTTGAGGGAGCGCTTGGGGTAACCGTACTGGGACTCGTCACGGGTGAGGTTCCAGATGATCAGAGTCTTGTCACGGGAAGCGGACAGGAGCATGTTGGGGCTGTCGAGATGTTAGCGATCGTTGTCCTTCGAGATTCATGGCCTCCTCCCCCGCCGGTGCCACTATGCAGAGGCTCGCATGTCGTTGCCCATTTCGAAGAATCCCGTCCTTCTCTCGAAAATCAACTTCGGCGGCAGCGGTAGCTGGGTAGGGGCGATCGGAGGTGAAGAGGAAAGTAGGGATGGTCGTACTTCTCCATGGAGGTAGCCAGGCTGGTGACCCAGCCATTCTGCAAAAAGCATCGCCGTCAGCCCCAAGCACAACGCAAAAATGGCCGGCGCAACGCAGCGGCGTGCGGGCAAGTGAGACGGCAGCAACTTACGTGGCCCTCGAGGGTACCCTTGAGAATCAACTGCTCAGCCATTGGGAAATGAGGCAATCAGGTCGATTGAGTGGTGAGGGAAAGGTAGAAAGATTGGAGTTGATTCTGAGCGTCACACCTTTGACCCTTGGGGAGCTTGAGCTGAGATTCCGGATTTTGGGTGTGGGTGAAAAAAATTAGCAAACTTCGCTTAGGGCCTGGCAGGTGGAAAGAGCGCCAGCCTTGCTCCTGCTGCGTTGAGTGTGGGCCACCGAGGTGGGGCTGGAGCCAATGGGAGCCGTTGGTGGCTACGCTTCTTCTGAATTGCTGGCACGAGGCTGATTGGCCCCATACTCGAGCAGAAAGGGACGGTACATCGATACCTACCACAGTATGGAGTGAATGGAAGGCCATGTCCAATACTCCGGGCCCATCACGGGAAGTTCGATTCTGCATGTCACTCGCTGCAGGGGCTCGCAGAATGGCACTTGGTTATCTTAGGTCGCAACATGACAAGCCCATGACTGTGCAGATGCACGAGTCTCTCACTCAGATGTGGTCTCTCACGACTTGAATCAGATGACCACGCTTCCCTTCTCTCATCCATGGCAACCCTCATATTCACATCACAAGCATGCATGCGGGAAGCTACTGCTGAACGCTCTGAGATTATTGATAAAACTAAGGGGTGATCTGGATGAATCGCTTGCTGCTTACGCAAAGTCTCTCACTCCTTTGATTTTGTCCATGTGATCGCTGTAAAGTGCCCAAACCTAGTAATCGCATGGTCCTCCTCCTGCTTCAGTAGCCTCTTTCTCGGCCTAGAAATGAGGTGATTTGCTGTAGCCCGTCCACACGATAAAGTACCCAAACGCCTTGCTGAATGCACGCCCATTTCCCAAAACAACCAATTTCTGTGTCTGCCTTGATTGGCACCCGACACACTCGCCTATGTAACCCAAACCCATCAGTTCTGATCATTGCTCATCCTTTTTTATTATGGGGTCGTCCTTTGAAGCACTGGACTCGCGCTTTCGGCCTCTACCGAGAGAGGATGACTAGCTTTGCCCGGCGGCTCGTTTGCTCTGTCGCTGCACTTCCCTGCGCAAATGCCGGGCGTCCGAGTTGACAATCATGCTATGGTCGGCAATCTCGAGTTGTTGGCCGGTAGCGCCGCCTTCCTTTTTGACGAAACCTTCCATAGCGGCCGCCCATAGCGAATAGCGCTCCTTGGTCATAGGATCGCGCTCCGACAGGGATCTGATTTCCTTCTGCTTTCGGACCTTTGCCGCCCGAACCAGGCCTCGTAGGGCCTCCTCTCCTTGCTTCGAGGCCTTGGCAGCCTCTTCCCTCGTTTTCTGGGGGTCACGACCGTTGTCATCTTCCTTGGGTGTGTATTTGTAGGTATGTTTGCTGGGAAAGTCGGGGAAGGATTTTGGTATGTACGGCTTGGCTTCCTTCTCGGGCTTGCCGCTCAGCTCCTCACCGAGGAGTGGTAATGTTGTGTACGCATCTGGGTCATCGACCAAAGGATTGAAATATTCCACGTCTAGCTTCGCCTTTGGTACGGGATGACGGACGTGAGGCCGCAGCGCCTTCGTCTTCAGAGTGTAGCGTCGCATCGTGGACTCGAAGTCCGCTGGCGTCGGCTGCTCCCGTCGTGCTGCTAGAGCGATACGTTTGGCATCGGCGATCATGGAGGCCATGTCTGGACGTCGAGTTAGCGCCTAAAAGCATCAGTTTTCACAAGACGTCTGGTAATCTCACAGGTCTCTACGGCCCCCAAGAAGCCTTGCATTGCTTCCGGGGTAGCGGAATCAAAGCCGACTTGCTGCAGTGCCAGTCCTATACTTCTTTCGAGACCACTTTTGGCTTGATAATCCAGAGATGGAATGGTGACTTTGGTCGCGCCAGGTAGGCTTGGATCTTCATCGTCGGCAGCAGAGGGGCTTTTCGGCGCGTCGCTATTCATCTTCTGCCGCTTGATGCTTGATTTCTCATCTTCAGTAGACGAGCCCCGCTTGAGCGGAGTCGTTGCCGCGGAAGGTGAAGACATGGCGGACGTCGAACAGAGCTCGAAGGAGATGGAGTCGTGTCACGGCGAGGTCGCAAATGGACGCGCGGATCTCGAGAACAGGAGAGTTTCGGCACTTCTGTAGATCTAGGCAGAGAAATGCGTAACGGTAGCGTATGCGGCGCGCGCTCGTATTGTTGGGCCTGGGCGTTGGGAAAAGGAAGGCGCGATGTTGGTGGAAGGAGGTTGTTCGAGGTCCGAGATTCGAGATTCGAGATTGTTTGCGCCTCGGGCGGAAGGTGCAGGAGCTAAGCTACCTCACCTTGCGCGCGAGGATAGGTACGTACCGACGATTAAAAAATGGGATTTGGGATGAGGCTCTTTTTCTGTCTTTCTGGGGGGGGGGGGGCTCGGCAGTTGCCCCGCGGCTTATCATCCACTGAAATCGAACTTGAATCCACCCTTCAGCGCCTGAAGGGGCCCTGAGCCAATCATGGGTGGATGATGGTAGACCTGCGCATCATCCCGAGGTGGACGTCCAGCACTTCCAGGCTTATCAGAAAAAGGAAACGACTTGGAAAGGGAATAATAATCTCGAAGCCATCTATGTTTTTACCCAATCACTGATCTCTCGCAAGCCCAAGAGTGGTATTTTCCGTGTCAGATCTCTGGGTACGATCTCGTCGCAGGATATGGCATCATTGAGCCAAGTGCTTTCTAAGGTGTAGTCTTTGGGCATTGCTATCATTCACTCCATGTAAGGTACTCTCATCACATTTCCAGAGCCAAAGATAGACTGCCTTATTCGTTCACACTTTCGCAGAGACACAGAGGAAACTGGCCTACTACAAGTCGCTTGCTGTTTGCCTTCCAGTTAGCAGGCATACGTGTACAATAGGAGGACTGTGCATCTATACTCACCTTACCCTACATGGTCTAATTAATGCAGGGAGACCCATCTTGGCCAGCCTATATTCACTATCTTATCTGAGTCAAGCGCCTCGATTCACCCCTTCCATGACCCAATAATAGACTTCCTCGTACTTTCAATGTTCTACTATTCATCAACCCTCTCAACTCATGTCGCTCTCTTTTGCCTCTATCGTTGTCTTTGCCTCCTCAACCCTCCTCCGAACTGGCTTAGGTGTAAAATTGAGTGTTTACCTGGCACTTCGGTAACACCAAATAATACCGCTCACTCGTTCAGTGTTTCTTGCAGCAATGCAGGACCTTGAAACCCTCCGTAATGGAGGCTATCGCGGCCAATGCCTGCAAAAGCTCAAAATCACCGGTACTTTGGACCAATTCCCCTTGGAGATCCTGGACCTAGCCGAAACCCTCGAGCATCTAGACCTCTCCGGGACCGGCATTTCTGTTCTCCCCGATGACTTCAGCCGACTGCGCAAGCTCAAGGTCGCCTTCTTTTCCGACTGCCGGTTCGCTGTGTTTCCTAATCAGCTATCAGCGTGTCCCGAACTCGATATGGTGGCGTTTCGCTCCAACGGCATGACCACCATCCCAGAAGATTCCTTGCCACCCAACTTGCGTTGGCTCATCCTCACAAACAATAGCATCGAGGCACTGCCCCAAAGCATCGGCCGCTGCCCTCGGCTCCAGAAGTGCATGCTTGCCGGCAACAATCTTACAAGCCTCCCGGATGAGATGGCGGCCTGCAGTAAACTTGGCCTACTCCGTCTTTCCGCCAATAACTTCTCCGACTTGCCCAAATGGCTGTTTGAACTCCCCGAACTCGCCTTTCTATCTGTTGCCGGCAACCCCTGTTGCTCAGTCAGTCTCGAGGAGGAGCTTGCTCTGCTGCGTAAAGTGGACTGGGAGGATGTTGAGATGAGAGAGTTGCTGGGCCACGGAGCCTCTGGCGACATCTTCAAAGCGAGGTGGATGCTCGCCGACTCGGTGGTAGAAGAGGTAGCTGTGAAGCTGTTCAAGGGGGAGGTAACCAGCGACGGAACACCACTAGATGAAATGGGCGCCTGTTTGGCAGCAGGTTCGCACGACAACCTCATCAGCACTTTGGCCAGCATCCGGGGCCATCCAGAGAAGCACGGCCTCATCATGCAGCTCATTCCTCCCCATTATCAGAGTCTCGGCCTGCCGCCTTCCTTGGATACTTGCACTCGAGACCGGTACACACCAGGCAAGGGATTGTCAGTCAAGGTTGTTCTCAAGCTGTTGGGTGGCGTTGCCGCAGCTGCTCTTCACCTTCACAGCCGAAAAGTTTCTCACTGCGATCTCTATGCGCATAACATTCTCTTCAACGATGACGGACACGCTCTGCTTGGCGACTTTGGAGCAGCGACGATTTACGAGCACCTCGGCAGATTCAACTTTGAGAAGCTGGAGATACTTGCATTCGCTCACCTCATTGACGACATGATGGGGGTTGCTCATGTCGAGGAGAGTGATGAAAGGCAGCAGGCTCTGCAAAGCTTGCGGGAGTTGCACACCCGCTGCTCCAACGCAGTCGTCTCTGAGAGACCTACCTTTGCTGACGTGGTCGATTCTCTCCAGGCATTAGTATGAAACCCAGCAGCCTGAAAAGGCGGTCTCTGCCTGTTGTTTCGGCCTCTAGGGTTCCATGCGGTGAGATATGCGTGGCAGGTCCAGGAGAGGGTTATGGGCAAGGATGTACCGGCTGTGCAGATGCGAACCTCACGAGAAATTTAGTAGATGGAGTCTTTGAAATGAATAGATGCAAGAAACACAATGGGAATGAGACATGGGGCTATAGAATCAGACAAGACCTAGACTTAGACGCATTTAAATTTCATCGAACACAACTTTAGAGCGACCATTTTGATTTTGTTAGCTTTTCTTAGAGAAATCGTCAGTTGAAATGAACAGTGCGACTGAAATCCATTATTTAGATGAGTCTGGGAACTTCTGCAACTGCCAGTATACAGTCGAGTTTTCCTGTAAAGTCTGCGGTTATGACTGATGCGTAGTACAGGGACTCGGTTGTTGGGAGTAGACGACTCAAGTGTTTGTTTTCACATAATTGAAATACTGTTCATCAATGGAGGCGGAGGGTAATACCGTAACACCTGTATGCTAGGTTGCTTCTGGAGAGTTGAAGCTTCTACCCTTTCCAATCCGACTTCTAAGATGATGGCATGGTACGTCAGTCAGCCTCTCATATCTTACCCGGTCACGGCCGTCTTCCACTTCAATGTGAGCTGATCAAGGGTCCACCTGTTCTAGCCCTACTTGACCTGAGTCCCTGACCTGATTGACCCCCGCCTACGGCTGCCTCCGCTATTCGTAGGTCGCTAGCTCCCCGCTGGATCCACTTCCATATCGGACGAGAGCCGATTCGAACAGGCACGGAACCCAATGCCCTGCGCTTCAACCCTCAGTTGCACGATTGCGGTCTAGCCCAATTCTCAGATACTCACTCCACCTGCTCAGAGCTCATCAACATTCGAGTGCGATACTTGGTACATATTGATACGCTACCGGAGACACAACATATTTTTACGACGACGAGTCGGAAAACCCTCTGTCTCTTTCCCGATTGCTTTCCTCACGATATCCTCTCTTCACTCACCGTACGGTCACACATGGGCCAAAACCTAAAGACCACCAGGACAGTGAACTGATGAAGCTTGCAGTATTTTGTGTACTGGAAACGGCGGCATCTTGATAGCACCTGAGTCATCGGTTATCCAACATTGAATAAGCTCAAGGGATAACGCGTCACACTTCAACCAAACCCGATATACCAAATTCGAAAGAAAGGACGAGGAGGTCCTGTCGCCTTGAACATCACCCGATACTCACTACCCGGTCACCATCACAAGTCTGGCTTCGCCCTACTCCCGCCAAAATGTTTCCTTTCGATGTGACCGCCATGCCTACGCTACCAACGCGCAAAGGTCTGTTGGTGATCGATTTCAACAATGATTTCGTGTCTGCCGACGGCGCCCTACCAGTCACAAACGGCAACGAACTGGTCACACGTACCTTGGAGCTGGTTAAGGCCTTTCGCAAAGTCGGGGACGTTATCTGGGTGCGCAGCGAGTTCGACAAGTATCGCCTTGCCTCGGGGGAGCAGATCTGGGCTACCGACACAATCCCAAAACCCCGGATTCTCGAGTCCCGTGCTAGAAGAAGGATCGGAGGCGCATCTCAGCAAGCGCCCGAAGAGACTTTCGATGCCGACCCGGAAGCTTTCCTTAGCCAACCTGGACCCAAGATCGTCCGCTCCGGCACCCCTGGTGCTGGTTATCCTGCTGCCGTCCAGGAGGTCATCGGCAAGAGGGATATCAACTTGACCAAGTCACATTACTCGGTCTTTTCCTCTGGCCAGTTGATCCAGATGATGCGCGTCAAGTTCGTCCACGAGCTTTACATTTGCGGATCACTCACCAATATTGGCGTCCACGCTTCAGCAATGGATGCCGCCACGTTTGGCTACTCCATCACCTTGGTTGAGGACTGTTGTGGTTTTCGCTCCGACGTACGTCATAACGCTTCGATGAGCAAGCTCGTCGAGGTGACGGGTTGCGAGGTGATGGAGAGTGAGGCTGTCATTAAGAAACTGCAGCCCAAATCTGAGTCCAAGCCGGCGGCCCCGTCATCACCCGTCGTGCCCAAGAGAGTTGCGGAAGCCAGTGGTGGTCAAACGCCGCCCTCGGCCGATTCGTACAAGATGAAACTCGAAGAGCAGTTGGCCAATCTTTCAATCAAAAATTCAAAGTCCTCAGCAAGCAAGCCTTCCATCTCACGCCCACGCCGAGACTTGTCAGGTCCAGGCTGCGCAACCGCTTCTGATGTTTTGGAGGTTGATGAGGACGCGGGCCCAATCGGTGACTCACCCGACAAAGAGGTTCACAAACGATCAAAGAGGCCAATGGTAGGCAAGGGAAGTCTTGAAATAGAAGTAGACACAGACCCGGTACCGGAGAAATCACTTATAGAAAAGCGGCAACTTACCAAGAAAATCGCCGACGAGAAAGCATCTTCCACGTCCGACATAGAACTCGAGCCAGACTCAAGCCCGGAGTTGAATCCAGAACCAGCCAAGAAGGCTGCTGCCATGGACGATATAATCGAGGTTGATAACTCGCCGCGAGCCACCGAACCTCTGTGCGAGGGTGACACCACCGTCATCCACAATATACTTCCTTCTAACCTGGCCGAAGGCATCTTTGAGAAGGTGAGAGATGAAGTCGCATGGCAAAGAATGTCTCACCAAGGCGGCGAGGTCCCTCGACTGGTCGCTGTCCAAGGCGAAGTAGCCGACGACGGAAGCATACCGGTATATCGGCATCCGTCAGACGAATCACCTCCCCTCTTTCCCTTCACTCCTACAGTACAGAAAATCAAGGCAGAGGTCGAAAAGGAGCTCGGGCACCCACTCAATCACGTCTTGATTCAGTTCTACCGTAGCGGCACCGACTACATCTCCGAGCACAGCGACAAGACCCTGGATATCGTCAAGGGATCGTACATTGCCAACGTTAGCTTGGGTGCGGAGCGGACAATGGTGTTCAGGACCAAAAGGCGGGATAAGGACCCGTCCGGCACCACAACGCCGTCGGGCGAGGCCTCTATGCAGCGCCAGATTTGCCGCGCCAAGCTGCCGCACAACTCACTCTGCCGCCTGGGCCTGGCGACGAATGGTCAATGGCTGCACGCCATCCGCCAGGACAAGAGAATGGACCGAGACAAGACATCCCCCGAATTGGCTTTTGACGGGGGACGCATCTCCCTCACCTTTAGACAAATTGGTACCTTTTTGGACCGGGATAGTACCCTGATTTGGGGTCAAGGAGCCACCAGCAAGACCAGAGAGACGGCTCAAGCGGTCATCAATGGTCAGTGTTCACAGGCTGTGGACATGGTCCATGCCTTTGGCACCGAAAACCACTCGTCCGACTTCGACTGGGACAAGTATTATGGCAAGGGCTTCGATGTTCTGCACATGAGCACTTCACCGCGCCTCTGCACCTCGGCCGACCCCGTCGTTAACATGCGCATCGCCCTAATGTTAGCCGAGTACGGCATCTCGTACGCCAAAGGGAGCATTTCGCCTTCCTTCAACTGGAAGGATAGCAACGCCGGCGGCAAGGATATACCGGCTGTTTCTGCATCGCTGCCGATTCGATTCGTCGACAACGATGTAGCCAAATCCACGGTTCAGGGCGAGTTGGCCATTATGCTCTATCTGGATTCAGTACACGGGTCCGGAAAGAAGGGAGTGGCAGATAGAGCGCAAGTCGATGTTGCGAGAACCTTTACACGTTTTCAGGATGGTCTTGCGCTCCTCGACAAGTGGCGAGGGCTTGAGAAAGACAGCAAGTCAGGAAAGCGCGACCTCGCATCCTTGAAGAGAGAGCTCACCACCTGGGAGGGACATGCAGGCGAGGCCGACTTCATTGCGGGTTCGAGTGTATCGCTCGCCGACTTTGCCGTATGGCCGGTCTTACACGTAATCTTCAAGGATGCCAACGCCGAAACCCTGGAAACAACTAAGAAGCTGAAGGCGTACTACGAGAGAATCAAGTCCACCGACTCTGCCACCAAGGTCCTCGATGCAGCCCAACCTGATGCCACTGGGGCTGTATCGGCAGATCCAAAGACTTCAGGCGTGATCGAGTCATCGAAGCCGAGTGAAAGTCCCTCAGGCAAGAAGTCACAGAAAGACTGAGCTACAAAGATGGTACCAGGACGGACGTAGGGCAAGCTTTGAGGGCGAAGTGTTTAGATGGCGGACATCGCTTACTGGATAGCTTTCAATAGTTCCAAATACACTTTGTAGCCATGCATTTTTTTCTTCTTTTTCACAGCTTGGATTTATAGTCTTCCTCTTCTGTGAATGCGTTAATCATCTGAGACTTAAGTTCACGAATGGTCACAACCACATTTGTTCAAAGCACAAATTCAAGAGCAGATTTTCCTGCAGCTGCAATTTCTATTCCACCATCTTGTTGAGGATGGTCAAGTTTTGTCAACGCTAATCGGTCTGCAAGTCCCTCCAAACTATGCATATGCAGTTTGGGGGAGTGGGTAATCTCATGGATATAGATAGACCCGTGTTTGATGTGAAAATCAGTGAGGCTGGATGGAACAATGAGACCGAAATCGTCCTCGCAAAGCCTGTCTCATCAAGAATGCCCCCATAGAACGCCGTAAAGGTATAAGAAATCCCGTGCCTAGTGCCCTTTTCACGACGAGTTTTCATGCCCTATAAGCTCGTCGGAGCTGGTCTCATCGCATCGCTCAAGAAGAGTGAACGTCCCACGGCAAAGGGTAAGTGCCCACCCAGTCGGCTACCTCGGACCTCAGCTGAACAATCTCGGGATCGTTCTCACCGTCACCAAGGTGCTGCATATAGTGTCTCAACAGACCGGGCTTCTTCTCTCCCTTCTCCTCGGCCGCCTTCTTGGCGCTCTTGTTGACGCGAATAGCGATGGTGACGGCGCGGTCAATAATGTCGGCCACACGGCTGAAGTCCTCTTCAGTGAAAGCTCTCGTCGTCATGGCAGGCGTACCGATGCGCAACCCACCAGGCACAAGTGCCGACTTGTCACCTGGTACAGTATTCTTATTGGCAGCAACACCAACTAGCTCCAGCACACGCTCAACGCGGCTGCCATCGATGCCCTGGGGCTTGAGATCCACAAGAATAAGGTGGTTGTCGGTGCCGCCAGAGACAATGCTGTAGCCCAGACCTCCCTTTTCCTTGGGAGCACCTAGTCTCTGGGATAGCGCCTTCGCGTTGGCTAGAACTTGGGACTGGTAGGCGCGGAACTCAGGGGCTTGGGCCTGCTTCAAGGCAACGGCCAAGGCGGTGATGGTGTGGTTGTGAGGGCCACCCTGGTGGCCGGGGAAGACGGAGGCGTTGATGGGGCCCTCGAGGTTGTACATTTCGTCCTCCTTCTTGGCATTCTGGCGACGCACTCCCTTGCGGAAGAAGATCATGGCGCCACGAGGTCCTCTCAGACTCTTGTGACTTGTAGTAGTGACGATATCGGCGTAGTCAAACGGGCTGGGCATGACCTTGGCTGCCACCAGGCCGGAGATGTGGGCCATATCCGCCACGAGGTAAGCGTTGGTCTTGTCACATATCTCGCGGAAGCGCTGGTAGTCGATCAAACGGCTGTATGCGCTGGCTCCTGCGACAATGATCTTGGGTCGGTAGAGCATAGCAAGCTCCTCCAACTTGGCATAGTCGATCTGCCCAGTAGCCTCGTCCAATCTGTAGGGGACTGTCTCGAAGTACTTTGAAATGGCAGAGATCTTCTTAGTCGGTGTCTGGTAGCCGTGCGACAAGTGACCACCGTGGGGCAGGTCCAGACCCATGAGGCGATCATGGGTGTCCATCAACGCCGAGTAGACGTACAAGTTGGCCGGCGCACCGGACAGAGCTAGAAAAATGTGTAAGCAAATGCATAGGAAACGGGACCCTGTGCTGTAAGCTGAGCGCACCTTGAACATTGACACCCCATTGCTTTGAGTCGAGACCGAATGTATCAAGCGCACGCTGCTGGCAGAGACGCTCTGACTGGTCGATGAATTCGTTACCGCCATAGTATCTTGCGCCAGGGTAACCCTCGGAGTACTTGTCTTGGATGTAATCTTAGCTTTTGTCGCATCTTGAGCCAGCAATGGACCTACTCTGCATCACACTGCCCAAGGCATCGAGAACGGCCTGGGAGGTGAAGTTCTCTGAGGGAATGAGGTTGATGAAGTGCTTCTGTCTGGTTTTCTCCTATGTGTTTCCAACCATATTAGCGGGTATACCGTATGGGAAGCATCGTCGGCGCACAAGTTTGTGTGCTGGGGAGCTATCGACGGCTTGGGTAGGCTCGTACCTTTTCGATGATGTCGAAGACGGCGGGGTCGGCCTGCTGAAGCTTGGCTGCCAGCAGCTGTTGCTTATAGAGTCAGTTGAGGAACGTTCCCGTTTGTATCCAAAACGCAATAGGGAAGGCTATGCGCACCTGTTGCTGGCCCTCCAAGCTCTTTGTCGAGATGGATCGCCTCACGCCACCTGCGCAGGGGACTGACGCCGCTCTCGGTAGGAAGCGGGAAGCACGAGCTGTGCCTCGAAATGCTGGAAGTGACATGGCGCCGGCGAAACAGGGAAACTATGAATTGAGAAATCAATTGCCTATTTCAATAGCTGCTGCGAAGCTTGAAGAAGATTGGAGGATGCGTAGGAGGACAAGTTGAAGGAGGGTGAGACAGAGTAGGTGGCGGTTAACGAAGGAAGGCGGACGACATACCGGTGTATAAGGTAGGGACGGAGCTTACAACTACAAACCAATTGACCCAGCTACAACAATGTCATGATGTAGCGGCGGGCGTGCACAGGCATTGGGGGACCGCGGTACATAAGGACCTGAGGATTGGGGGGTTTCGGGGGACAACTGCCGCTGCTTCAGGCGGGATGTGACCCGAGAACCATGAGGCAAAGCAAAGCGCCCGGTGTGGTGGCCGAGCTGCTCAGTGCTGTGTTGGTGGTTGGCGGTTGGAGCCGGGGTTCGGCTCAACTTCCGACCTCGCACTCGTCCGTCGCGCACTGCGTTCCAATTTCCATCCTGCCAGCCTGCGCTCCGCGCTGCGCGCTTATCAATGCTTATCGCATCGGCCCATCGTTGTGGGACAAGAAACAAACGGGCATCTCCATCACCCAAGGCACTGATATCATTCCACTCCCTTCAAGGGCTTCTTGGATCCGTCCTCCATGGAAAGTTGAGAACATTGAGCAAACCCCGCACGGGCCTCTCGGTAGCGACTCGCCGCGCTTGCCCCAGCCCCACAATCTCTACCCTTTTTCAAGGCCGCGTTGTGAATTCAGCTTTTCCTTTTCTCTTCTTCTTCTCTTTACAACTAAATTGGAGATGACGAGCACGCTTATTGTCACATCAGCTCTTCCGCTTCGGCGGGTGCATGATGAAATGTTCTGGCGTCCTCACCACCTTTTTTCAGGACAATTTGAAACAATCTGATCCAATCCATGTTGTGCTTCTTTTACTCGTTTGTTGTTTTTGATCCTCTAATTTTTTTTATAAAACTTTTCCATCTTAAGTCGATGGTCGACGCGACGGACACGGTTTTAGAATTACTCTTCCATCTGTTCCGCCCTCAGATAGAACAAATGTTTAAGACGTGACTCGGAATGTAATCGAGGACGGGCATCCTGGCAAGTGCCATGAACGTCCGTCCCGGACGCCGGAAGCATTGTTGAATGATTATGGCGACGCCGACTTGTTGTCCACGGTACGTTTTGAAGCAATGATAAGGAACAGCCCGGTAGTCCTTTGTAGGCCTAGCTATGGCCTTATACTCTCCTACTAATTGCGGAAGCCCAAACCACAATGGGCTGACACCGTCCGGAGAAGTCCTATTCGAGAATTTGAATGGCTGCGAGCACTGACTTGTAGTCGACCCTGATCGGATGACTTGGGTGCTGGAGTTTCCTTTATCCTACACCGTATTCTGGCTGGACATATTGTGTGACCAGTTTTCCGATGTCCATCATACTAAACATCATTTAGCCTGACAATCCTGATAGGTGGTGGCCCATGCTTGATGAGTGCGGACAAGCACGCGGTGTATGACGCTTAGACTTCACCGAGAAAAAGACGAGTAACTGGCCCAGGTGGTGAACGATTCTGAGAAGGGTTGAAAAAAGGGTATCTATCATCAGACAAGACCAGGAAAATGTCACGAGGACTCTCATGAATGTAGAACCGTAAAAGAATTGCTGCTACTCATTTTCGTTCCCGTAATTTGCCATGTCATCGATTTCCATTTTTCAATGCTACATGCCAAAGCCCTGCTGCGACAATAGGGACAGTAGGACGTAAAAAAAGAAGACCCAACCCGATGACTCCGAATGCAGCCGCCTAAGGACCGAGATCGATCGTGATCATCTATTTGGCCTCCTCCTCGCCCTCGCCCAACAGAGCGTTTCTCTTCGCCGTCTGTCTCTCCTGCTTGCGCTCGCGGGCAGCCTTGGTCTTCGCGCGCTTGGCGTCCATCTCGTCCTTGAGAGCCTTCTCGCGGGCCTTCTCGGCCTTGGCACGGTGAATCTATGAGGTATCCGGCGTCAGCCCACCACTCATCTCCAATATTGCAATCCAAAGGTATAGCGGCGAGACTTACGTGCTCAACGAGAGCACGCTTGTGCTTGAAGGCGTTACCCTTGCTGGAGTGGTAAAGCTCGTGGTAAAGGTGCTTGTCGATCTTGCCGGAGGCACGGTACTTCACCAGAAGACGGCGAAGGACACGGAGGCGGCGCATCCAGAGGACTTGGCTGTATGGGGAGTCAGTACGAATCTCGACCAGGTGTATCAAATCGGTCCGCGAGCCGGAAGACTTGTGGGTATCGTTGTCGAACGTTTAGGGAGTTGCCCAAGCGATATCCCGAAAGTAATTTCCAATAGCGAACCGATCGATGGGAATGGTGTCGACGAACCTAGGCATACGGGCCTCAGCGGTACCCTTGCGCTTACCGAAGCCACGGTGGCGACCGATGCGGCGAGCCAAGTTCAGCTCACGGGCACGGGACCGCGAGTGCATGGTCACGGGCTTGCGAATGATGAGGCCATCGGCGACGAGCTTGCGGATGGTCTGGCGAGAGTTGGCGTTGGAGATCTCGTTGACCTCGTTGGGGTCGAGCCAGATCTTGCGCTCACCGCAGCCGATGACCGACGCGGCAAGGCGCTTCTGAGTTCGCAGATTGACCCTGTGAAGACATTGGACATCAGCAATTTGTCCTTGGTGATGGGAGAAAAAAAATATTGTCGCCCCGCCGTCGAATTGATAGATGCCGTTGTCGGTTTTTGTCGCCCCCGCGCGTCCCGGGCTTCGATAGACCCTAAATAAGGCTTGCCCGGTGCAGAAGGCGACGCAAATCGATTCGGGCTCGGTAGAAGAATGGTATAATGCTCGTATCGTGATAACTTACATCTTGAATGCTGTCCTAGTCGATGGTCGTACCTACCGGGGGAGTCGAGGGTGTTGAAATTTCGAGAGGGGTGACAGGAGGCCAATTTTTCTGAAAGGCGAAGTGTGAGAGCAGAGTCGGGGCTGACTCTGTGTGGGCAATGTGGGGCGATGGGTAAGCGAGCCCGGAAAAATCGAGGCCACACTTTCGCTCCAAGGTCACGTGTCGTTAACGACATAGGCCCTTTGGTGTGTCTTAGGGGGCCGGTGCACGCAAATGAGGGATACATCAGGTACTTGCACTACATGTTCAGGGCACCTTTGGAAGATTGGTATTGCTCGGCAAGGATCTCACCATAGGTACCTGAGGTACCTCGCAATCCCATGTCATATTCCTATCCTCTTATGACTTATGAGCGCGGGTTGAGTTGTACGATTGAAGTAAAGAATGGGATGGTTCTCGCCAAACTCATTGAAACCACTTACACCTTGATTTCAGCAGTCATTCAGCGGTAGGTACTGCACGAGGTAGGGTATCATGTTTGGTCTCGCTCGTCGCCGTTGATTCTCTAGGAGATACCTCAACTTTGATGGGCCTTCATGCCTATTAGATAGTGCAACCACGACTTACGTTTATCATCTTCCAGGACCGCACAGATGATCTTAGGTACTTACTCGAGGCTTAATCTAGGGGACAAATGATATTTTACTCACCAAAGCCGCCCAGTGATCATGTAAAACAAAACTTTTAAATTTCAATATCGACCCCTTGCTCTTACGACAACATTTGTGCCTATCTACTTGCCAAATACGTCTTCGCCAACGTCGACCTTGCCCACGCTCCAGATCTCCTTCTCGTCCTCGACCTCGTCGTTCGACAGACCCAGGCCCCCTTGGCCACCCTCAGCCTCTCTCCGCTCACGCGCTTGGGCACCCAGTCGCATCGTGACGCGCTTGAAGTAATCCTGCATGCTCCTCTTGGTATTCGGCGGCAGATTGGCGCTTTCGACATACTTGTCAAAGACCCGTGTCTCATCGTCCACCACATTGAATAAGGCCATGAATGCAGCTTCGGCGGCCAGCTTGACCGGAATAACAGGGTCTCTGACACTGGCAAAGATGGGTCCTGCAAGCGCAGCAACGTGCGGCCTGACCATATCCATGTCCACGCGGCTCATCGTGCGAACAATAACCAGAGCAAGTCGGCGCGAGTCGACAGGGCCACCCGGTTGGATCGTGTTGGCGAGTGCCTCAAAAATCTTCTTATTCGAGTCAAAAGACTTTGTTGAATCTGAAAGAAGATATTTGCCCGTTGCGAGGATGACGTTGTCGGCAATGTAAGGCTGTGACACGTGTTAGTTCTGCGTTATTAGAAAGCCATCATCATGAATTACTTACGTTCTTGTGAGACATGCCCTGACCAAGGAGGTCGGGCAAGTCGTCCGCGAGAGGACTTTCAAGCAGACTCTTTGGAGACTCTACGAGCACTGCGTTCAGCGCAAGTGCTGAAGAGTGACTCCAGTGGCTAGTCACGACTCTGTTCTTGAGCAACCCATTGGCAGCCTCCTCGGGAACATTCTTAATCAGTGCTCCAAGTAGCTTCGCGTTCGTGATTGTCATAGCATCGTCCCTCTCGTCGGTGTCCATGTCAATGAGACCCAAAACGGCGGTACGCGATGTTTCGCCCATGTTAGCGCCCGCTTTGCTAATGACTTCGTAAAGCGCGCTGAGCATAGCCGTCTTAACACCGGGATCCGATGTCTTGGAGCCGGTGACGAGCTCGGCAATCAGCGGATCGATACGCGGCGTGTACTTGATAAGAGTACCCAGCGCCTTGGCCGCGCGGGCCCTGAGGACCTCGCTCGATGTATCTGCAAGAGACTTGGCGAATGTGCGTTGAAGCTGAGGCAAGAATGGCTTCAGTGCCGCAGGCAACTTTTCCAGGAGGTTGTTGAGAGTCAACAAAATGGCAGACTTGACATCCGTGGACCTTTCGGAAACAACACGGATGAGTGGACCTGTGATTTGTGTGACAAACGGCTTCAACGAAGCCTCGCTCGTCCGATCGACGATATCGGAGATAGCCAGGGCTGCTTGTGTTCTCTGTTCCGGCGTGCCATTCATAAGACCCTGCAGGAAGATAGGCAGGATGGCGTTGATACCCTTGGGGAGCTCAAAACCGGGCAAGTTCGCGCCGGCCACACCGACCTGCTGAAGAGTTTGTCTGGTGGAAATAACCAGGCCCTCCATCTCTTCCTTCTTGAGCTTTTTGGTGAACTCGCTAAGTGCAGCCCAGGCACCCTTGACGACACTTGCGTCTCTATCATCGAAGGAGATGAGGAGCGACCGCACAATATCTTGATTGTAGCGCGAGTAATCCACTTCGCCAGCGGCAAAAAACTTGCCCAAGTGGCGGGTCGTCGCTGCACGTCTTCGGTGATCGTCGTGCTTCGTGAGCTGAAGCAGTACGTTCATAACTGTGTTGAGTCCGTCATATTCGTCGATGGACAGGATAACAGTATCGAAAGATGTCTCGAGATCTTCCCGCAGAGCCTCGTCTTCACAGGTGATGATGTTCTCCATCAGTGAGTTAATGATATTGGGCAGGCGGCGGTTCATAGCAGCACCGGCCACCCTCGACAAGGACGCAAGAGCCTTGGCGTTGAACGCAGAGATGGGAGGGGTAATAAGCGTGGGGATAAGGTTGGGAAGAATTATGTTCGAGCGAGTCGTCTCAGTGAGGAGGGTAAGCAAGGCTGACAAGGCGTTGTCGGCGTTCTCGTCGGAGCGAAGGAGGTTGAGCAGGTATGGGAGTACCTGGTCCACGGCTCTCTTGCCTAGGATCTGCTGGAGAGAGTCAAAGGCTTCTGCGGCAGCGTCTCTGACATCAGCATCTGAGTCGGTGAGGGCTGTTCTGACGACAGAGATGAGCGTCTTCTCGTGATCCTCCAGGGCATCCTCCGAGGCCGAAGCAATAAGTTCCTTGAGGGCAAGGCAGATGCCCTGTTTCGCGTCTGTGTCGGTGGAGGTTTGCAGTCCCTCCTCAAGAGTAGGCAGCAGGGTGGAGAGAACACCATCGCCAGCTTTGCGAATCAACTCGCCAAGAGCATTGCTAGCAATGACTTTGTGCTCCATGTTGGAGCTTCCCAAACGCTTGATGATGAGTTGAGTAAGCGTTGGCACCAACTCCTTAAGGATGCGAGGGCTGGAAACCAAGGCCTTCCACACAGCAACGGCGGCAGAGCGGACGGCGTTGGCGGTATCGCAGCGGCATACATAGAGAGCAGAGAGAATCTTGTTTCTCTTTTCTTCGCCGAGGACCTCGCGGAGTGATGCTCCTGCCTCTCTGGCGCTCTCCTCGTCCTCCTCTTCATCCTCAGCCTTACCACTGATACCTGTAAGGTTGAAAAGAAGGTCACCGACAAGCTCGACGGAGCTGAGACGAATGCGGTAGCTGTCATCGGCCAAGCCACGCTCAAGCTCGGGAAGTAGTAGATCAACAGCGCGAACAGCAAAGTTCTTGACAAGTAGGCGACCTGCACGAAGAGCAGTCTCGCGGATAGACTCCACATCGTCAGCAAGACCAGACAAAATGGGCGGAATGATTCTGCCCAAGTAGTTTGCAAAGCTGTTGCCAAAGCAAACAGGGAGGAAGATGAAGAGGGACATGAAGCCTTCGCGAACAGCCGGCTTGGTCGACTCGACGTTTTGCAGAATGGTCGGGAGAGTCTCTTCGAGTCTGGTGGTACCCAAACCTGCGAGAACCTCGCTGAGAGCTTGGGCGGAACCGAGGCGGTCGCCAGCGCCGTTGTCTGCCTTGAGGGTTTGCATGAGGCCAGGGATGAGATCCGGCAGGGCATCTTCTCCCAGCTTCTCCACAAGTGATCCCAAAGCTCTTGATGCCGTGGCACGAGTTGTGGGGACGGGATCGACAATGGCGAGCTTGAGTCCTGCAACAAGGATTGGCAAGTGCGAGACCAAGTCTTTTCTCTCAGTGAGATGCGCAAGACTGCCAATGACTTGTGCTGCCTTGCGCTTGGTGTTTGAACGGTCGCCCAAACCACGTTGCAAGATTCTTGTGACCAGCGCCAGTGACGGAGCATCCAAGTAGTGCACGAATTGGACCTTGATCAGAGAATCCAAGGCATCATCCGTGTATCTAGTGGGATCGCTGAGCGCCTTGAGAAGGATGTCGACAAGACCCTTGATCTCAGGGTTACTGATAACCTCACCGAATCTCTTCAAGCTCTTGTTCGCACCCGAACGGACCTCCTTGTGACTGTCGTTGAGAACCCCAGTGAGAGGGGGGATGATGTCCGGCAAACTCTGCGCCAGCTGGTTGGGGTCAAGATAAGCCATGGCTCCCAGCAGGTCACAAGCTCCCTTTTTACTACGCCATTGGTCATCGTCCAAACCGTTGAGTAGGGTAGGAAGAATCTTCTTGACACCATATGAGCTCAGCTTGCCGAAACAGGCCTTTGCCGCTGCCAGACAGGAGTCTCGGACGTTGGCGTTGGCATCACCAAAGCCGGTAAGGAGCTGAGGGACGATTTGGATGACATAGGGTTCGAAGAGACGACCTAGAATGGTGGAAAGAAGCTCGTAAGCTAGGAGGGCCGCTTCTCTCTGGTTCGGCTCCTTCTTGTTTTCCATGGCACCCCTCAGTGTCATCATAATGCGCTGATCTTTGAGCGATGAAATGCCACGGCCTTGAACGAGACCGGCGAGACCATAAGCAGCACCTCGCTGCTCGGCATACTTTTTGGAAGTCAACAGAGTCTCAAGAACCTGAGCGAAATACTTGGATGACTTGTCTCCGTAAGCCCGGACCAAAGGTGGCAGGCAATCAGCAATAGCATACTGCACGGTCTCGGAAGGCGTGCTCAAGGTCGCCAGCAGCCTGTCGATGACCACAGGAAGTTTTGAATCACCCGGGTTCAAGTGACGCGCAAGCGCACCGTACATGATGATGACAGCCTCGTTGACACGGTCTGTCGCTTCGGTGTTTTTGTCCGGACCTTCGAGCGTACGCTCGAATACCTTCATCAACTTGTCGACCATTCCCTTGCCATGCAGATCGATGGCGTGGATGGCTGCATCTAGCATCTCGCCACGAACGTTCGCGTTCTGGTCGCCCAAGGGCCCATTCTCAATCAAAAATTCAAAGAAAGGATCAAGCTGCTGCTTAGCCATGTGAGGGGCCAATTCCTTGAAAGCAGATCCAATGCCGTGGCGCGATTCCCAAGGATCTGCCAGATTGGTTTTCTTAGGCATGCCATATTCATCCAACTGAGGGACACGCGGCTTGGCGAGGTCAGTGTATGAGGACTTCAAAGACTCCAAGGTAGGCTCCAGCGTCGAGTTGTGTGCCTTGCAGGCTTCAGCCAAGGCGCGAGCTGCGGCTCTTCGCAGCTGACCGTCAACACTGTCCAAGTAGACGAGCATCTTGGCTGGAACCTCCTCAGACAGTGCGAAGCCGCTTTCCTCCCAGATTTCTCGACCAAGCTCCACATTCTCGTCGATGTCGTCGTGGCATGCGATCCAAATTTCATTGGAGAAGTTGAATTCGCTCATATCAACTTCGGAGCTGATAGCCTGCAACACAGCTGTCCTCACGCTGACTTGGGGAACGATGGATCCCTTGGCCAGGGCGGCGATTTCCTCGGGTGTCATGTTAGGGGCAACACATCGGCACATGTCAGCAAAACAGTCCTTGATGATCTTGTAATGCTGGGTGTACTGCTGCATGGCCATTATCAAAGAGGATATAACTTCTAACCGAGGCGTTGCCGGGTCTTCGCAGATATTCGTATGGAAGGAGAGGAATTCGATAGCGAGAACAAGTTGAGCATCTCGATCGTCAGCAGATAAACCGAATCCTCCGCTTGCTAGGACGGTAAAGACTAGGGGGAGGGCATAAATAAGAGACACCGTATCGAAAGGACGTTGCTCGCCGGCAAATCGCAGTCGGTAGAGCACTCGAGTGACGAGTACGTCGACAGGCTCTTCCTTGTAGTGCTCAGGCAGGGCACTAACCTCACGAGCACGCAAGGTGGCCACTCCAACGAAAGGTCTCATGGGGCCAAGGCGGCTCGTCGTACGGTCTGAGCATGCCAGGTAAGCCAAGGGGGCAGCATCGCCCGTGAGAAGACCAGCACCAGCGTCAATGACGTCCAGAAGAGCCTTGACAGCGGGTCCCATCCAGAGGGCAGACTCGGTCGGGGGTCCAGTTGCAAGACTCTGAATAATGCCAATGCCACGTAGGAGTCTTCCCTCGATACGACGAACCGTGTCGCGGATTTCAGCCTCCTTCTTGAGCTGGGCATTAACCTTTGCTGTCTCCTCAGCAGTGAGCTTCTTTTGCTGTCCCTTTTTCTGGGCCAACTGCGATCTCAACTCAGCCTCCCACTTCAGAATGTCGTAGTCCTTATTGTTCTTATCAGGCACAGTTGTCTGTGCCTTCTTTGCGAGGACATCCACGAAAGCAGTTCCCTCGGGGGTTCGGAAGATGGCAGCTTCGACCGGGCCAATGGTGCGCAGTTCCTCGGGTTCCAGATCTTGGCGTATAATATCGACAATCTTGCTGGTCATGGTATCGGGAGATACAAAGGCAAGCTCTGCCGCGGCGTTGCAGGCCGCTTGCTTCACTGCATCCGACTTCTGGTCGATGGAAGTCCTCTCTGCGATTTCCTGCAGCAGGTCACCCTCAATTTGGCGTGCCAATTCTCCAGGATCTCTTTCAACGCGCAAACAAAGTTCAATCCAGCTTGTGCGGGGGACAAGCTCCTGCCTGGCGAGTACGAGCAGTGAGCAGAGCTGTTGATCCACGGCCTCTCGCACAGCGCTCTGGGATTCTTCTGGCAAGCCCTTTGAGTTGACACATATGGCACGAAGAACGAGATGAAGGTTCGTTTTGTCGGTCTTGGACGCGACAGCCGCGCTGTCCTTGTCACCGCTTTCCAGAGTTTCGAACCAGTGCCAGATACCGCTCACGATGGCCTGCGAAACAAGGGCAGGTCTGGCTACATAAACCTGGCTCAGACTATCCGACGCAATCTGTCTCGTTTTAGGGGTAGCTACAGAGGCTACGATGGCGTAAATAAAGGCCTCGGCCCAGGCCACAGCAACGGGCTTCGGTGTCTTCTCAGATAGGTGCTCTGCAGCGGCCGACAAAGCTCGGGAGAACCAAGTGAGCTCGTCTTCGGCTGTGATCTTGCCGTAAACACGGGGGTTGAGCAAGAAAGAGGGCTTCGGTTCGAGGGCGAGACACTGCCCTGTAACGGAGACTTTGGCAAGTGCTGATTTGAGTGCCGATGACACATTGGATTGCTGCGACCACGACGTCAGGGTGGTAGCAATGAAGGCACCAACCGTGAGGTTATTTTGAGCTGCAACCAGGGGGTTGGCGACAATCTCATGGTAGGTATCGAGAAGCTTGGGCACAGTAGCCTCGGCAAACTTGACGGCGTTTGCTGAGAGGTCGCCAGAGGCCGAAGCCAGGTTGAAAATCTCACCAACGCGCAGAAGCCAGATGCGCCGTGTGGGAAACTTCTTGTCAGAAATACCCTTCAGGCATGCGTCAATGACCGGGTTGGCCACTTCAAAGTCATTTTGAAGCAAGTAGCCGGCCGATCTTGCGAGGGCCGATGTCTCAACAACAAGGGCGGCTTCGTTTCCTTCCTTGGATGAGACGGCCGCCAGAGCCGTTGCAATCTTGTCGGCGGTGGTCTTGGATAGTGGGATTGCCTCTAGCATTTCGCAGTGGAGGATTCTGTGGTCTGCCGATGCCAGCTTGCCACCCTTGACCGGCCCTACAATCTCCTCTGAGATCTTTTCGAGGGCCTTTTCCTCATGGCTCCGGGCAGCGAGGGCATTGAAAGCCTTGACTGCACCAGTGCGAGTAACAACATTGCTGGACTTCACATTCGAGAGGATAGGTTTCAGCAAGTTGCCAACCAGGATCTGGGAAAGGTCGTAGTCCTTGGGAAGGCAGCCAATCAAGGGGATGAGAACATCGCTCAAGACAATCTCAGGGGCCCTGAGCAGGCCTTTCTCGAGAGGCGGGATGATCTCTTTGGTGAGTTCTTCAAGAGTGACGAAGTCCAGGAAGAAGTCCTGGAGGCCGGACGCTACGTGAGCCGGTAGTGCCGTTCTTGAACCAATTATTTCTCTGACGTAGAAGGTGAAATACTGGGATTTCTGGGCCTCGAGGGCTGGCTTGACGGTGGCGATTCTCGAACTGACGCCGGCGATGATGCCCAGAAGAGGGGCTTTCGCTGCGGATGGTTGCGCGGCCTTGGCCGCCAGGAGTTGGATAGCATCTTTGAGGGCCTTCTCGGGGTTTTGGTGCTTCGAGAAAAGCTTGCGCAATCCTCGCCTAGTGACAATGATGGCAGAATGTGCCATACCACCCTTGGCGGCGGGTTGAAGACACTTGTCTAAAGCATCCGCAACACTCAGGAGAATCTGAGAAGCGAACTTGTCCCAACCGGAGGTCTTTGCAAGGTGCTGCATGAGCAGGCTGCACCATTCGACTAGAACAAAAGCATTGCTCGCGGCGATGCCAGGTTTCTGTGACTCTGCGCGCAACGCAGCGACGAAGGCACTGAGGACATCAGGCTCAAGGCCCTTGTCCAAGATGGCGGAAAGACATTTCTGAACAGCGAGTCGGGAGGGTCGGTCGGTGTAAAAAGCATGAGTCCAGAATAGTAGCTGGACAAGCTTGCGGGTAGATGCCGCGTCGGTGTCTGTAGCAACAAGATAGATTCAGCATCCGGTCTTGTAGAGGTGGAAATGCGCGGCGGTGGTGACAGGAACGTCACGAAGGGTAATCGCGCAAACAAGAATTCGTACCGGCGTTGGATATCCTTTCCTCAAGAATGCGCAAATGAGCTATTCTTGTCGAGGTTGAGGAGGAAGTCAGGGCGGATCTCGTGGCAGCGAAATCGACAGAGCCAGAGCTAGAGCCATTGGCGACGACTTCAGTCATTTTGGCGGGATTAAGGGCGGACAGAAGGCAGCATTGGGGGCAAGTCGGCCAGCTGAACGGTCGACAAGCAGGCGAAGGGTGGCCGTCGGATTTCGTATGCGGGTCGGGGGGAGGACGACGTCGAGTTGTGCAGAGGAGTGAGGTGGTGATGAAGTGAACTGAGAGGCAGAAACAAACAGAACGTCCGCCGTTGGCACAAATTGTCAGGCAGCGGCGAGAGTGGTACCTTGAAGTAGACGTTGATGCAGCTGGGTACGGCGCTGGCTGGTAGGGTCGGGTCAGGTCACTTTGCAGGTACTTCCATTTAGCAGTGGGCTGGGATTATTTGCTGCGGGACCGCCCACCTCAACCTCACTCCAGTGGGAATACTTTTTCTGCCGAACGCAGCTTGACGGTGGAGGCACCTGAAGTTGAGGTACTGGGGTAGGGTTGTGTGGCCCGACGACCAAATCGAATGGGGTGGAGGGGTTGGTGATCCATATGAGGCAGGCGGTGACAATGAGCGTCAGTTATCCCACCTCAGGAACGAAGTACCTGCTCTCTACGGAGTACTTGTAGGTAATAAGTGACGGGAGGTTCGTGGCGGGGCAGAGGTGCTTTCCCAACCGGTACGATCACTCATGATGGCTCATCCAGACTCACCAATCGCTATGCGTTCGTTTGCTTCCATTACTACACACGACCTCACGTAACCCGAGGTCAGGTGATAACACAATCTCTATCTCAGTAGACTCGCCTCTAAACGAAAAGACATCTGCCCGTCTCTTCGCCGTACAGGCAATCCATCTCACACTTCTCTGCCACCATGGGCACGGTTCATACTGCTGGAGCTCTTCAAGAACCTGGACTGATGACGCAGGGGCAGCTTCCATGAAGCCCTAGCTCAAGGTAATGCCCATCTGCTAGGGAGGCACGAAAGTAGGGGGGAATTGTTGCCGGTCTGACTCAAAGGAGGGAAAAAAAATATTGAATTTCCCCGTCTTTTAGACACTCCAGCCACAATGGAAAAGAGAGGAAAGTGCCTTCTTCTCCACAGAAAAATGCCCAGCCTTACTCCTACCGCCTGATCTACCTAAGGCTTCAGGTAGGTAAGGTAGTAGGTTGCGCTGGACCCCCCACCGTTTAGTACCTAATGGGACCTGAGCATCTTCCAGACTTTCGTCGGTGGTTGTTCTTCGATTTGGCCTTCGACGCATATTCATTACCTTTACATGTCGCGACCTTATTTGAACTGTAAGCCACGTGCAGCGCAGCCTACTGAATAGCAGGTAGAGAGGAACTGTGTCACCTCAAAAGCCACCGGAGGCACCTACCTGTCTACTTACCAGAGTATATCCTCACGAATACATCATCCATCCATCCATCCGTCCATCCTCTGCTATTTCGTGGATCCGACCAAACATGGTAGCGTAGACCACGTTTTTATCCACCTCACATCTACCTTGGCCGTACCAGTTCCCAACACCGCCGACGGCCTGTCACTCCGTTCTGAATTTCGTGCCCAGTGTACCAGCCAGGCACCCCGACACCCGACTTGGCGGCAGAGACACAAACTCTCTGGGCTCACTCACTCACAAACACTCACTCACTTACTGAGGTGCATTGCGCGTTGCGCTCACTACCATCCCTCGCCTTCGCCCCGTCTCTGCAATTCTACCAGGGCCATTTATCAACCCTGACAATGCTAGGAACCCAGCCACACCGTTGACATCACTCTACCTTGCCCGCCTGCTCTAGCACACTCAAATCAACTCACACAACCGAGCTACCAGGTAATTATTATCACCCTCATCCCGCAGGGTGCTTGGGCTGCGCTCACTTGCCTCACATATTCAACCACAACTTCTCGCTCACTCATGATAGGACCCAAGGAGGATTCAACGCCATCTCCGGCTGCTTCACCAGCCATTGCCTTCCTACCGCCCCCTTCTGGTCTTTGGACCCTTCATTTTCCGCCTCCGTCTCCGCCTTCCATCGCCTCTCGGCTCGGCTCCCTCTCCAGTCCTTCCCGTTTCTTCGACTGATTTTCCAACCTGAACTCATAACCCGAACTGTTTGCTTCTCACTGAGCAGCCCCCATCCTCGGATTTTTCGCCGCCGCCAATCTTGCTTTCGACATTTTGCAGACTCACAAAACTCGGATTGATTGCCAGTCGTAACTGACACTTCTTCCTCCTCCGCAAGCTTCACCCTACCAACCTTACCATGGCCGGTGCCAAGAAGAAGAAGAAGCCCGCCGCCAACCCGGCCAGAGGCTTTGCCACCACCTCCGTTGCATCATCCAAGCCTCGGACCGAACCCGCTGAAGGAGCCGATGCCGCCGCTGCGGCCCGGGCTGCCACTGCCGCTCCTGATGCCACTTCCAAATCGGATGCCCCGTCATCTGATCCTCAGTCTTCCACCAATGGTGCTGGTGACAAAGCTGCCAAGGCGGAACTGAGCCCCGAGGAGTTTGAAAAGCAACTTGATGAGTCCGAATTGCAGCTCATGGTGGAAAAGTATGCTCAAAAGACTAAGCGGGATGCTCAACGTCAGCGCACCAGGCTCGAGACCGATCGCCGCCTGCTCAGAGGCCAAGCCGACACCGTCAACTCGAGGAAGTGGTTGCCTCAGGAGTTGATGGACCAGGTCCTTGATCTCATCCAAGCCGAGAGCCGCTTTGCATCGTCAAGTGTATCTACAGAGACCTCTGCGAATGGAAAGTTGCTGCCGGAAGAGGACATGACCATCAAGCTATGGACACTGCAACAGACACTCGCTAGTGTTGGCTTTCCAGAGGAACGAGTTCAGGCTGTAATGCGGCACATTCTCGACATTGCGCCGAATATTCCGTCTTTCACGAAGGATAGCCTTTGGGGTCTTGAAGAAGCTCTCGACTGGCTGGCGAGAGAGTGTCCGAGTGATGAGTTGCCTGATTACGAGGGTCGGGGGAACAAAGGTATCAGACAGTTAGGTAAGCTACGATTTTGTGAAATTTCAGGCCCTCGCCAAAGAAGCAAACTGACCAGACTCGTCAGATACGCCGGCTGAGAGCCCCTTGCCTTCGGGGGCCACAACTCCTGTACCTGATGGACGCCAGAAGCCTGGTCAAGCATCCAAAAACGGCAATAAGAAGAAGGCCGTAGTGACCTGCGACATTGAGATTGAGCCAGACGAGCTGGTTCCTGTTTATCTTGAAACAAAGATCAAATTGTTCGAGTTTGAGAAAAGTCAACAAGGAAAACGAAAGCAAAACAGCAACACATCTGAGGCAAGCGATGGGGTAGATCTGCAAGCTGAGCTCCGCGCCATGATTGTCAGAATTGAGAAGGATGTCCTCTTCGACAAGTTTGCTGCTGAGCAAGAGTGGAAGACCAAGAAGGTGGTCTTGGAGAAAGAGTTTGCAGCCGCGAAAAAGCAACAGGCCCAAGAGGGAAAGGAGAAGGAGCCGCCAAAGGCGGTCGCTGAAGCAGCTGGGTCTTCTGATGGAGACATCAACGACGAGGCCGAGCGTATCGCTGCTGAGATTCTGGCCCAGAACGACGACGATGACGATGGCGGTCTCGGTGATCTCTTTGCTAATCTGCCTGTCACCGAAGTAGACGCCACGGGCAAATCAAGCACGGTGCTTAACGGCACAGATGGCGTCAAGATTACCATTCGGGATTTCGGGAAATGGACCGGTGTCTCTCCCATGCGGGCTTTGGAAGAGGCCTGCAGAGCGAGGTATGGCCTTTCGATCACTGATGCTCAATACTCATGCTGACTTTTTTGCAGGGACGCCTCCACGAGAATCAACTACCGCCTTATCTCAGAAGTTCCTTTTGCTAACCGCCACTCTGTCTCTATCATCTGGGCAAAGCCCCAGGAGGTCCCACCCGCATCCCAGGACGATACAGTAGACGTCGTCAACAATCCATCAAGTTTCAGCTTCAGCATGAAATCCATCGCCACTCCCGACAAAAAACAGTCGGAAGCATACGTCGCAACATGGGCCCTGTTCCACATCTTCGGCACCTCAGTAAAGGAAGAGAAGGTCGGAATGAGGTTGCCTCATGTCTGGCGCGAGCTATGGGATGAGCTTGCAGAAGCCAGAAAAAGCCAGCTGGACTCCAAGGACCGAGAGGCAATTAGAGAGTTACGAGCTCTTGTGCGCCAGAGACAGGACCAGGAATTGGAGGATGGCGTCATTCTCCCCAACGCTTTCAGGGGAAGGGCCGCTGCTCGCAATCAGATCGACAATAAGGACGAGGCATCTCAAGAAGCCGCCAAGCGTCTCTCCAACGGGCCCGAATATTATCAAAATATTTGGGCACAGAAGATCAACACCCCCAGGTACCAGACCATGCTCCAATCCCGCATGCAGCTTCCTATGTGGAATTTCAAGCAGCAAGTCACGGATGCCGTAGACAGGGAGCAAGTCGTCATTATCTGCGGAGAGACTGGCTGTGGCAAGAGTACTCAGGTGCCGGCCTTCCTCTTGGAGCACCAGCTGGCCCAGGGTAAGCCATGCAAGATCTTTTGCACTGAGCCGCGTCGTATTTCCGCCATCTCGTTGGCTCGTAGAGTCAGCGAAGAGCTCGGCGAGGGCCGTAATGATTTGGGCACGCCCAGGTCATTGGTAGGCTACTCCATCCGTCTCGAAGCCAACACTTCTCGCGAGACCCGGCTAGTCTTTGCGACCACAGGTATCGTTATGCGAATGCTGGAGGGTTCAAATGATCTTCGGGAGGTCACTCATCTGGTCCTGGACGAGGTCCACGAGAGGTCCATTGACAGTGATTTCTTGCTCATCATCTTGAAGAAACTGATGTTGAGACGCAAGGATCTGAAGGTGGTTCTCATGTCAGCCACAGTCGACGCCGAGCGATTTTCCAATTACCTCGGCGGAGCGCCTGTTCTGACGGTCCCCGGACGTACATTCCCCGTTCAGGTCAAGTACCTGGAGGACGCCATCGAAACAACCGGCTATACCGTTGGCCAGAGCCCTCAAGAGAAGATGGTTGATCTCGACGACGATGTAGTCGAGGCAGATGCCGAAGGACCCAAGTCCACAGTCGGAGCTGATCTGTCAGCCTACTCCTCCAAGACCAGGAACAGCCTTGCCCAGATGGACGAATATCGAATCGACTTTGACCTGATTGTGCAGCTTATTGCCAAGGTCGCCTCCGCGCCCGAGTACATCCCCTACAGCAAAGCGATCCTAGTCTTCCTTCCAGGTATCGCAGAAATCCGGACCCTGAACGACCTGCTTTCCGGTGACCCTTCGTTTGCGCGCGACTGGCTCATCTACCCGCTGCACTCTACCATCGCGACCGAGGACCAGGAAGCCGCTTTCCTTGTGCCACCTCCCGGCGTGCGCAAGATCGTGCTAGCAACCAACATTGCCGAAACCGGTATCACGATCCCTGACGTAACTTGTGTCATCGATACGGGCAAGCATCGTGAGATGAGATTCGACGAGAGAAGACAGCTCTCCCGCCTTATCGACACCTTCATCTCCCGTGCCAACGCAAAGCAGCGCCGCGGACGAGCCGGGCGTGTCCAAGAGGGCCTCTGCTTCCACATGTTTACCAAGCACCGGCACGACGCCGTCATGAGCGACCAGCAAACCCCCGAGATGCTGCGTCTCTCGCTGCAAGACTTAGCGATCCGCGTCAAGATTTGTAAAATCGGTGGCATCGAGGAGACGCTGAGCGAAGCCCTGGATCCGCCTTCGGCCAAGAACATTCGCCGCGCTGTGGATGCCCTCATTGATGTCCGAGCCTTGACGCCTGCCGAGGACCTGACGCCTCTGGGTAACCAACTTGCCAGGCTGCCTCTGGATGTCTTCCTTGGCAAGCTCATCCTGATGGGTGCAATCTTCAAATGCTTGGATATGGCCATCACAGTCGCCGCTATTCTATCCTCCAAATCGCCGTTCACGGCACCGTTTGGCCAGCGAGCTCAGGCCGACCTTGTCCGCAAGGGTTTCCGCAGGGGTGATTCGGATCTTCTGACCGTCTACAATGCCTATCTCGCATGGAAGCGCGTATGCCAATCGAACACTGCTTCCGGCGGCAAAGACTTCCAATTCTGTCGAAAGAACTTCCTCAGCCAGCAGACCTTGGCCAATATTGAAGACCTCAAGGGCCAGCTGCTAGTTTCGGTTGCAGACTCTGGTTTTCTCCTGCTGACTGACGAGGAGAGAAGAGCGCTCAACAGAGTACGCTACGGATCCAACTCGAGAGGAGGACGACGCAACCAGAGCTTCTTTGATATTCCCCAACGCGTAAGCATCAACAGCGAGAACGATGCCATCACCACAGCAGTCATCACATGGAGCTTCTACCCCAAGCTTCTGGTGCGTGAAAGCCCTGGAGCCCGAGGCCTGCGCAATATCAGCAACAACCAGTCAATCAGCCTCCACCCATCCTCTGTCAACAAGGGGCACAATGAGCTCAAGTGGCTGTCTTACTACCACATCATGCAATCGAAAAGGCAAGTTTCCTTTTGGTCGGCCTACAAAGGGCGTCGACAAGAAGCTAACACACTAACAGTGTTTATCATGCGCATGAGACAACGGTGGCTGACCCCTTTTCCATTGCTCTCCTGTGTGGTGACGTCCGAGCTGATGTGAGTATCTCCTCCCTTGTCAGGTCTGACACCTAATCCCAGAAACTGATCAACTTCTTTCCCACATAGATGTTTTCCGGTGTGCTCGTA
Source organism: Colletotrichum fioriniae (assembly GCF_027942845.1). NCBI lineage: Eukaryota > Fungi > Ascomycota > Sordariomycetes > Glomerellales > Glomerellaceae > Colletotrichum > Colletotrichum fioriniae. Next base: position 54,764 of record NW_027076844.1, on the reverse strand, counting down.
CTCGACGGCAACCGCTGCCGCTTCGCCCTGCCCGACTGGAAAACGATGCTCGTGATCAAGGTCCTCCGCACCAGGCTCCGCGAGCTCCTCACTCGCTCTTTCAAACAGCCTGGCAAACTGCCATCGGCACAGCACGAAAGATGGTTGGCCATCTGGCAAAAGATTTTCTCGCAGGAGGCCAACAAGGATAGGGACATGACTGCGAGTGTCAGCAAAACATAGAATGTTTGCAGCATTCGCTTGTCTTAGGACGATGGACGTCTAGATGGACAGCCTCCTTCCGGAGGGGTGAAAGGAAAAGCAGCCTTGTGCAACATCCTGTCAAGATGTTTCTGCCTTTGTGGGCCTAGGAGGGTCTGTTGCTAGCTGGTGTGTTGTATACAGGAAGGCGGTACATTGTACGACGCCTACGGCCATGCATCTTTTCATCTGAAGAGTCATCTGAAGAAAAAGAAAAGCAGCCAAAGTTGGATGAGATGTCATATCCATTGCTGGATATAGTCCTTGGGGAGGCTGCAAGGCCAACATCGCTGGCACTGCAGTTTTCACTGAAAGCCATTGGGGAAAGGCAGCAAGCACATTAAGAGTTCCAGATGTGCCTTGTGTACGGTGGACAATGGCAAGCTTATGTAATTATTAACAAAGCGACCGACTCTCACACTTGTGTCGTGCTAGACTCGCTCAGTAAAGCACCGTAGCAGACAGATCAAGTTAGATGCGAGGACGGAACCTAGACTAGCCAAGGAACAAGCCAGTCGAATAATTAAATGGCAGAGCATTAGGCACTTGATATTAACCCCTTTGGTGTTGAGGCATGATAAGATATGTATAAAAGTGTGTGTTTCTGTGTTTGCCAGGACTCCTACTCAAATGCAAGAGTCATAATACCATTTTCCCATAAACGCCGTAATTAATGATGGTCTTCCGTGACCTGACCACTGCCATTTTCCCCCGCACTTTCTGCTTCCTTGGGCACATTAGTTCTAGTAGTTGTAGACATAAGCAGGGCCTTGAAGTCGGCATTGCTCTTCATCGGTTTCCGAGTCTCCATTTCCACACCAGTGCCATTGGCTTTGGATTCTGGTTGTGGATTTGCGGCAGGGCCACCCTCTCTGACGCTCAAGGCCTTGGGCATAAAACCCAATCCTCCCCTCTTGGCACCGCCCAAGACTGGCCGCTTGACAGCCGTGGAAGGGGGAATGAAGGCAGGGCCAGTCCCAGTCTTCTTTGGTGCCGAGGCCTTATCAGTCTGCTTCTTGCCTCCAGTGCCGTACACGATTTTGTCTGTCCGGAATTCTCCTTTTGCCCGTTTCAGCTCCTCAACGGACCCGGTTCGTAACTTGCGGCCATCCAAAATATAGCCGTCAAGCTGGAGCATCGCGCGGCCGGCACTTGGTTCGTCTTCGAACTCGATCTTGGCGCCACCATGACTAGGCTGGAGAACGAAGCTCTTGAATCCTCCCACCTTCTCAACGATTTCTTTCACACGCGCGTCGTTGACGGTGTCTGGGATATCCAAAAGTGCAATGGTCCGTGAGGCAATCTCGGCGCGACTTGGCCCACTTTGAAGACCAGCCGCATCACCGTTGCTGTCTCCCATCGTCGCGTCTCCGTCGTCGTCTCGACTTGGCGCCGGAGATGTGCCATCTTTCGAAACAGCCGCTGACCTCTTGTAGATGCTGGGTGTTGACACTTGTACAGCTATGACGTTGCCGCGGAAGTTGACGTTGTTCAGCCCAGAAGCAGCCTTCTCAGCCTCAGCCTTAGTTCCCATTTCAACATAGGCTGCCCCATGGCCTTTGCCTGCCATGTTTTTCGGGATGCTGACGCGCTTCACAGTTCCGTATTTGTCGAAAACCTTCTGTACGTCATGCTCGCTGGCCGCAGGGTCGAGATTAGTGACGTGAAGTTCTCTGCCCTCCTCGATGGCACCATCGCGCTTCTTCGCACGGGACGGATCAGAGTACATGGCTGATAATTTGAATTTTCCCTCAAGAAGAATACCGTGCTTTGCAGTCGCTTTAGCAGAAGCCGAACGGTCGCGAAAGGTCACATAGCTGAAGCGTCGGCGAACATTGCCCTTCAAGCTAGGCATCCTGATACTCAATATCTCGCCGCAACCCTTGAAAAGGTTTGCGATGTAGGCCTTGTCTGCTGTTGGCGGGTAGTTGGTTACGAAGAGGGTCAGGTCAGTTCCGGGTTTGACGTTGATTTGAGCCGGTCCAAAGTACTTTCCATCTCTGAGCAGAGCCGACTGAGCCTCCTCCGGGGTCCGGAATTCGACCATAACTGTCTGGGTGTTGTCTGAGGGGTCAATGGCAGGGTCGGTCACGTCGACGATGTGGCCGTACTCTTTGAAGTACTGGCGTATTTTGGTTTTGGTTGTTTCCGCAGGAAGGTTGCTGACGAGAACCGAAGTATTTTCTCGGTCCCTTTTCAGGCTCTGATTCTTCAAGGCCATTTCGGCTTCCGTAGCCTCACTTCTAGGTCGTTTGTTGGTAGTCTCATCGGCGATATCAGCCTCCGCTTCCCGCTTCCTTTTGGAGCTGGAGGACGCGTCATCATCTGCCGCTTGAGCTGTGTACGCACTTTGCTGTTCTTGCTGAGCGGCATAGTACTCCGCGGCCTGGGCTGCCTCTCTCTCTCGCCGCTTGGCGACCTCCTTGCGGGATTCATAGACTGTGTCAATAGCAATACGGACCGTGCTGGGGAGCTCGTAGTCGTTGCAATGCTGGACGTAAACGTCAATGACCCTCTCGGGCCAGTCCAAACTCTTACGCTTGATGGCCCTTCCGAGGACAGCAGTGGCCACCGACGGCACCCTCAAGCCAATCGCCGCAGTGGACGGTGTAGGACTACGATCTTTGCCGTTGGCGGCAAACACCATCATTTCCCAAAGGTAGTAGTTCAGCCAGAAGTCGTAGCTATCAGCATACAGCTGCTTTTCGGCCAGCTTGTGCCACTCGCTTCTCGCTTCGTCGACATTGCGTTTCTTCTCGGTCAAATACTGAATGTAAATGCGCTCCAAACGGAAATTAGGATCGCCTCTGTAGCTATCGCTGTAACGGTGTTTTGCCTCCTCAAGAGATTCGAGTGCAGCGCGCAAGCCCATGTCAGCGACATCGACGTCCTCATCGGTTGCATTCAGATCCATTGCCTTTCGCTTGAGGAACCCGCACCAGGCCGCGTACATGTCTATCAGCGCCGTCATGCCGTTCTTGTAAAGCTCAGAGTTGCTAGTCGCCTTGTGTTTGATCTGCTCAATCTCGTTGAAGGGGAGCTTAGCGTCTTCAGCGGTCAGGATGTAGCGCGACCAAATGGCCCTGACCACGGGCAGTGATCAACAGCCCGACGCAGAACATCGACCATGCCCTGGGGCGACTGTGCATATGTCCCAGAGGTAGCTAGAAAGCGTACATATTCATTCCAGGTGGTATCGTCGAAGGCAAAGGTGCCGGTCAAGGCTCTGGCGTAAAGTCCCCGGCAGAGGTCACCCGTAGCCTCTGCCTGCTTGTTGCTTCTCTTGCTCTGTGCGCACTCCCACTCAAGATATTCTCTGAGCAGATTGCGGTAAACTTCATCCTTGCCCTCGCGGGACGCCTGGCGCAGCTTGAATTCGTAGTCGTCGCGATCCTCGGTCAACTTCTTGGCCTCTTGTGATTTTGGGTTGGCTGTAATTCCCTGCATCGTCTCCTCCCAAGCGGACTTGTTATAGGTCGATAAAAACTCGGAGAAGTCTTGCATAGTACTGTCGCGGGTCACATGTGGAACCTGCAGCCGATCGGTGTAGAGGAACGTGATGCGGCGGATTCCCTCGGCGGTGCGCGAGCGTGCGAGCAGCCCACTTTCGAGGGATATCCATCGGTTCCAGAGCTCATGACTGTCGCTGATTCGAAATAGAATGGCCTCGTAGCCTTGCTGCCACAGCGAGAGGGCGGCGTTGAGAGAAAAGAGCTCGCAGCCCATGCGGCGTTCCTCGTCGGGCCATCCTGCTTCATAGGACTGACTGTCGACATAAAGGGACCAAAAGTAATCGCAGTACGCGCGCCAGACTTTGACGCTGTTGGGTTCGGCCTCGACGGCATGTTTGAACAGCTCGATGACATGAACGCGCTTCTCTAGATCGTTGGCGTGTCGACTGTTCTCAGCGACGTAATCCAACCATTTGTCCTCCCCTACCGGCAGGGTCGCCATCTTGCAGAAATCGTGAGGTCGTCAACAGACGAATCATGGGAGTAGCAGTCGTCACAGAGTGTGGTTCCGTCGTTCGATTGCGCTAGACTAATGCACCGAGGGTGTAGGATTGAGGATGATGCGATGCCGACGGCGGCGACGAGGGGAGGTGGGCGTGGTTTGTGAACGGGGACGTGGACGTGGACGTGGACGACGAATTTTGTTGAAGAAAAGTCAAGCTTGGACGGTCGGCGCGTGTACGAGCTCCGGGAGCTGCTAGCAACAACGAGTATTCGCAATCGAAGAATCGAAATCGCGGTAGCGGCAGCGACACGGACTGCGGCTCTGGTTCCTCGAAAAAGGAAATATACAGTGTTGGCCAGCAGCAACAACGACAAAGGACTGGAAATTAAAACGTGGTTCACAGCAAAATCGAAACTTTGCGCCGGTACAAGACGGGGCGGGTACGTAGGCAAGCAATGTCTATTCAGCCCAGTCGCCTTGCTCTCTCCCCTTTTTTTTTTCCCTTCTTTGCTTGGTACCTACCAGGCTCTGAGCAAAACACTACGGGCAGGTACCTTAATTGGTTGGGGTAGGCATTTTCGGCAAGTACACGGGTACCTCAGGTACCTACCGGGGAAGAAATGACAGGAACGAGAAGGAGCGCTACCTAGGGTGATTTGAAGCTACAACAGTCAATCACAAAATCTTCTTTTTGGGAGGAGAAGACCCATTGCCCTCATTTCTTAGGCTGTCCTCTGATTCATTTTCCAGTTCATCATATAATTCGAAGCTTGCAGCTTTCGATAGCCGAATTATCCCAGTGTCGATATTCACTGGCTACTTTACTGTAATGCTGAATTTACTGGTGTGTACCTTTCACAACCTGAGATGAGGCACTCGGGTGAGAGTAGTACTGCTGCGACATCTCATTCATGATTTCGAGAAGTCATGGGCATTGTGGCTTTCCTAGGTGAAGGTACCACGGACGCCAATGACTGTTATGTAATAAAACGCCAAAGTTCGAAGACACGGACCCAATCACGACCAATTGAGGCAAGGTAAAGTCATCTTGCTGACTTGCATACTTTGCGAAAGCGAGCGTCGTCATAGCTTGAAGTTCTTAGAGGCCTGAGTATCGAGAGGCTGAGAATGGAGGGAAACCACAGCAAAACCACAAAAAAAGCCCGGTCCTGCCTGGTTTTCATTTTTGCACACACTCTCGCAAAATTGTCGATACATGTAGCTTGAGCCAATACTTAGCTTACCTCACGCACACGTAATAGGTCACCAGCGCGTCCCTGACCAGCTGAATTGAGATGAGAAGTGGAATGCCGGGCACATCTTGTGGGGAGGGAGAGCCATAGCCCGCCTATTCCCGGAGCAATACTACGCCGAAACCCGGCTGTTATATTCTGGTATGGACCCGGCCGGCCGGCCGGCCAACAGTCCTTATCGCCGTGCAAATAAGAGGTTAAGTAAACTTTTGGTAAGAATTTTCAAAGGGGCTGAACTTTATCTCGTTTGTCTTACCCGGCTGTTTAGCCGTTTTTCAGATGGCTGAGGAGTAAGACACCAAGCCATTGGCGAGACCGGTGGGCTTGGCGTTGGTGAGGTCATGCCGATGTGCCGCGAGAATGATGCGACTTCAAAGAGACTCCCGACCCGTTGGGGTATTCTACTCTTGTGTTTCCTCTCATGTGTTCTTTTTTTTTCCCTGGCTATGAGTACCATCTAAAGTATCGCTAACTTCTCCCCGTCCTTTGCACGCCTTGCCGGTTAAACTGGCCATCATGATCGTAAAATTAGCATCGCTATTTTCACAGAACTTGAGCCCAGCTACTCATAGTATTTGCAGTGATCTCCAGCGCTAGTCTCCCTACCTTAGGGAATGGACTCAATGGAGTCATCAGCTTACTCAAAAAGTCATACCAATGCTGCTTACGGTTACGTGCCTTAGCCCTTAAGGGCCTTAGCCCGCAATTTACGCGAGTCTGTCCGTAAGTTGCCCAAGGTAGAAGTCTAGACTCTGGGTACCTGGTGAGCCGGCTCCGATCAGTCTCGGCACCGGAATGGACTCCGAGCCCAGATCTGACTCCTGAGTCTTGACAGCAATACCCGTCAACAGCTTCAAAACTTTGACTTCCCATCTCTACGGAACCACGTGATACACAATCAAGACCGGCAGATGTATTCGCCGCATGCTAGTTTGATACGACTGTCAGTCAAGCGTGTGGTAAAATAACAGCTGGTCAGCATATAATAAATCCTCTTTCGTTACCGTTACAGTTTTCCTTATTGTCACAGTCTCGCTGAGATCTGGTACTTTGAGGATGCTGTAAGGAACGTTGGAGAAAGAGCGAATAAGCGTGATCTAGGACGTCCACCAAAGGTATCAACAGAGGTAGAGAGGTAGTTATGGACGTAGAATCTTGTGATGTGTTGAGCAGCAACTCATTCCGTCACCCACCTGTCAGTCTACAATGTCGGGGCCGTGGTCCGGGCCAGCGGAGTCAGTAGTGACGAAGACGGGCACTCCGGCGCCGTCTCAGCCCAACGAAATCAGCTACACCACAATGAAGATTCCACCAAGCTATCTGGTTTGCTCGAAGAGCGACTATGGCGTCCTGATGAGGTTACCACTACGAACAATCCGATAAGCCCATGTTTCTCTGCATCGAGTCACAGCTGTGCTGGGCAAATGAACATCCAGCTGAGGACATCACTGTGTCTTTCTGGCGTATGACCGGGCCTCAAGAAGCCTAGCGACGGAGGAGGTAAATGGCAGAGCCATTTACAAGTATCTTCACACTATTACGCAGTCGCAATACACCGTGAGCCGGAATGATGAGTTGGCTCAGCCATCAACATGAGACCGCAATGGGGAGATTCCAAAAGAAGATCTGGGCAAGCGGCCGTTATATTTGTTAAGGAAGCTCCGCCCTTGTGGTGCTTGTTACAGCGTGCCCCGTCTGATTTATGCGCAGGGGATGCCTGTCCTGGGCAACGCAAGCCACATACAGCAGAACAGCCGGCTTGTCGCTATTAAGAAATAGCCTTGTTCGCCAGTAGCCGTGATGCCGCGAGGCGCATGAATCCACGACAAGCGAGTCCATTTATCGACGGCAAGGCCATGTTCAGGTCAAGATGAAGGGGCAGAGAGAAGCAAGCGGGGAATGCGGCAGGCGACAGGGCAAGCCGTCGATGTTTGAACGTGGGCTAGCTGTCATGAGGCTTCAGCACTCGAACACGGACGTCTGAAAGAACAAGTGAAGTTCTTGATGTACTCCCGTAGGTCCCGAATGCAACAATGATACGACGGGCGACGGGGAATCACCTACGTCTTGGGCAGGCCAGTTGTTCCGGCTGTATCTTGAATTTAGCAACAAGACAGTGTGGGTAAAGTGCAGCGACGGAAAAGCCGAGAGATCTGGTAGGCACTGTCCAGGGCTCCAAGCCGTTGTGTGTGGGGATAGAGGCTTCCCGCCTGGCCCAGGGGAGCGCGCTGAAACAGGGGAACGAGGGGCCATGACAGCGGCACTTCGTTCTGTCTGCTCATTCGAATATTTTCTGCGGGGGCCAGAGGTGGAGGACGAGTAATAGGCGGTAAATGCGCAAGTCTCCCAATTGATCGAAATGTGCCGAGTGGTTGGAAATGATCTGCTCTCATGACTTGGGACTGCTGCAGTGCAAGGAGGACATATGGACGCTCAGGGAAATATGCGCTTGGTGGGAACGAACAGGATTAGAAGAATGCTGTTGGTTGAATACGAGAACACCCTCAGCTGGAGCTCACAAACTTTTCGACTTATCTCATGTTGGTCCCTCACAAAGGCATTCGTACCTATTCCTAGAATGTTTATCTGCAAGCCAAGGTTACCTTGAGTGAGATTAGTATCTAGGGCGGGTTCCTACATCGGTCAAGTAGGTAAGCGGCACAGGATTGAGTGAGGACTATTGCAGCTTGCTTGAGGGAAGGTAGACAGAAACCCAATTCATCTCAAGGCTTGCAACCTCTCATCAGTTCTATGAGCACCATCGGATGACAGCTTACATGAGGGACCTTACCCAAAGGGCAATGGAAGAGAGGGAATAGACGGGAGACTAAGGTGCCTTAGGTAAGGACGTCCAGGTCCCCATGCCGGCGACGGGAGTGCCGCACCGGCATCCGCAGTTCATGCAGCCCGATGGAACATGGAACTCCCAGGTTCCTGCTTTCCTTTTCGGGTACACGGTTTGTCATGCTGCAGTCTCGTTCCCTTGTTGGATGACGACGGAATCCTCGTATCATGGTGCGCACTAGTGTATGGCGTACGCAGTACATACGCATAGGCTAAGCGAGCAGATCCGAAAAAGAAGTTTTATCGCATCTACCTTACCTTGGACTTGGGTGCCGGGATGGATTTTGGACGATGCGCTCCGAGCCCTTCACTGCCGTCTCCTTTTCCTACCTTATCTTCCATGTTTTCCTAAGTCTAGGGCGAAACAATTGATGTGCGGTGGCTTGCGGCGGCAAGATACACGACCTGCCTAGCGCAGATCAGCCTCGGAACCAACGACGAGCTAGAGCGGTCAATGAGTGTACACAATAGGTAAGGTACGGAGTACGTAGGCACGTGCTTGACCGTTGTCGACCCCTCATCGGGCAAGAGGCCAGAAAGCGTAGTTCACAGGCTGGATTCGCCCCCTTTCCACCAATCTGCCGCCAACCTTCGTCAAGGTACCTTATGTACACTACAGTGGTCTTTAGCCCCCGTGCCTAAGGCACGGGGGCACGTCGCGCGAGGGGGCTTTGACTGTGCCCCGTGTCGCAACTACAAGCAATTCCTATCCAGCCAACCAAGCCCTTGGCTGCGACTACGACTAGGGATCGGACGACCAGGCAAATAGCAGGTCGTTGGGGTCGGATGGGGCCATCGTTCGCCAACAATCCGACCAGGTACTGTTAGAGACGGGGCCGAATTCGTGCGTGGCTTATTCTTCAAGAATAGCTTCGGACGATCTGTAAGATTTGATAGGACGGCGCAGGTGCAACCCCACGGCGGCACACCTATATCAGTGCTACTTTGATGTGCAAACATGAGCCAACGTTATGCGCCGCGAACTGGACCTGCCGTATTGTTCTCATCAGACGGATCTACTCTGTAGCTCGTCACGAGTAAGAGGCAACGAAGAACGTGGGATACTTTGAGAAGCAGGGAAAGCACTTCTTAATTACGAGAGAATTGGAGATGGAAGATTTACGTCCGGATCGTGCGAATACTCACCAAGAAGAGTGGATGAATGGCTGGGTCGCCTTTGCCATATACCGGGCTTCCCCCTTCCATTGAACGTCATCCCTGGACCCCCATTTCCATTTCCGCAACCCCTGTCAAAGCGGGCTCATCCTGGCTGGCAGCTCGCGGCACAGACTCAGAGTAGTCTCCTTCAGATCGGGTCCAGGCCCAGTTGGGGATCCTCCACCAGAATCCATGGCGAGCCGCCGATGTGACTTGCCTCGAAGGGAATGTAGGTACCCATAACGAGCCAAGGGTGACGAAAAGGTCAAGAGTCTCCCACTTCATCGTTGCCTTACCTCGGATGGAAATCTGGGACCAATGTCTGTCTTGTGTTGAATCATCGGATGACGCAGCTTTTGCGGTGATGCACGAGGCAAGGTAGGTTGATCGTGTCCAAAAGCCAAAAGACGAGAAAGACAAGGTCGCGCAGGAGCACCATGCAGCCATGCTAAACCCTCGGGGCCTCTCCTTCCTTTTCCTCGTTCCAGTCTATGTTGCCCTGAGGTGAATAGGGCAAGGTGTCAAGGATACCTATAGGCCTCAGGTAAGGGATTACCTGAGTTTACGTCGACCAACCTGGAAGGCGCCCGGGCCTGCTCCCTTCTCAAACCCGTCCACCCCTCGCATCAAGACACCTCACTTACCGGTTAAGGTACGTGTCTGTCACTTTGGTCTACCTGCTTGCTTGAGGAAGTGCAAGTGAAAAGCAAGGTAGCGTAGCTCCCCACTTCAGAGTTCAGAGAGGACTATCAAGTATCAGCTATCAATGGCCCGACACGCCTGTTACCTCCATTGTTCGTCTGCTGCGACTTTAAGGACTTTAAGGTACCTCATCTACCTTGGGTATGGGCCTGCAAACTTCAGACTAAGGTAGGTCAGTTGCGCAATACGTCGGATGCCATCACAACCGACAGAGAAGACAAATAGCCAAACACGTCTCCGTCTATACCTCTATTTGACGCGACTGTACTAATTTAACGTGGACGCGACAAGGTCCGCGGGCTGTCAACTGCCAACGTTGCACTTGCACCAGAGGGAAACCCCGGGCTGTCTTCACAGCCTCCTGCCCGTGCTCGTGCCTTTTGGGTCCCCTTCTATTTCTCCCCCGCCCCCTTTCCCCTGTTCTTGATAGAAGGAGGAAGGAAAGTCCCTTGTCACAAGTGACTTGGCTCTCTGCATTGTTTTCACCCATCGAGGATGTATCTAGATTCTTTACTCATGAACCAGGGCAGCCCCATGCATCTCGTACGGGCCAACAGTACCTTCCATCCCATGATCCCATCGGATCGGTTGGCCCCTGCCATTACTTCTGGCCCACGTCCTCCCGTCCCTTCTGCACGTAGGTAAGCCAACATAGTAAGGCAAGCTGCACCGCTCTCGGTGGAGGCAAGGTAGTGCCTCCCTGGGCTGCAAGTGTAAGTGCAAGTGCGAGGGACATGTGGGTGTGGGAGTGGGAGCGAGTTCCTTCTTCAATACGGCAATATCCCTCCTCCCTCTCTAAATCTGAAATATTACCCTCGCTCCCCGCTCCCTTCTCATTCCCCCGGAACCTCACTTGCGAGTTTCTTCCCTTCTTTTCTCTTCGTTGTGTACCTTGTTTCTTCTCCTCTGCCCATTCGGAATCTTCTTCGGCTTTTCTCCCCAGCTCGTCTCACGCCGGCTTTTCTCTTCCATTCCTCCCACTTCGCCTTGACCGTTTATCTTCCATTCCAACTTTGGTCAACTTGTTTCGCCTCTCCCGCCCCCTCCCGCTGCAAGTCCATCCGACTCGACTGGACCTGACTCTCTCTCTCTACATCGACCATCTGCCGCCCGTCTTGACCCAGACCACTTCAGCCATCTACTTCACTGAGTCTTGGGGGTTCTCGGTCTCTTCTCAACTTCCTCGCCTCTTTCGTCACCTCAGCCGTCTGTCGAGCAGTCTCATACGCTCTCTCTGGGTCTATCTCGCGCCACGTAACACCCTATTTTCATACGAACATCTGCGCCGTGCCAGAGTACCTCGCCGACCATTTGAACTCGAGACAGACCATGATCTTCTGTGCGACACTCTAAAAGGTCTGGTCCTACGCGCATCAGCTGTCAGGAGGTTCCAGAAAGTGACGCGCCGAATTTTTATTTCCAAGACACCTTACTGGACGTCGATTACATTAAGTATATTGTCGAAGTCACCTTCACCAATCTCATTATGAGACGTCGATTCTGGGTTCGAGCAATCGCCATTACGGCCCTTCTTGGCAATGTCTTCGCGCAACTGGATTCATTGCCACCATGTGGTGTAAGTCACTGCCGAGATGATCATTCAGAGACATGGTTGGCTGCATCAACACAAATTTGTAGAAAACTCAGCCAGTATCAAGGACTAACACGCTCTTGCCCCGCAGATTACCTGTGTTAACAATGTCATTGCCAAAGGCTTTGGTTGCGCCTCTGGAGACAATACCTGCCTCTGTAAGCAGCAAGACTTTGTGTTTGGCGTTCGCGATTGCGCCTCGCAGTCTTGCGCTGCAGATGTAGCACCCAAAGTCAATGAATATGTCGCAGGTCTATGTGCAAGTGAGGCAACTTCGTTCCCTAAGCCAGCAAAGACATCACTGACTTTCCATGATAGCTGCTACGCAAGCACCTCCTGCTTCAACACCGCCTGCGTCAACCCCACCGCCATCCACACCCGCCGTTCAGCAGACAACGCCCCCGGCGGCGCTGCCGTCGACTTCTCAGCCGCCTCCGTCACCGTCAAGCTCGAGCGAGCCACCGAAACCCAGCGCTGCTGAGACCCCCGCTTCCTCTGAAGTCGCCAAAACAGCTCCATCGGAAACCTCTAGCAACCTTGTCACTGATACTGCTCAGGCTTTTCAGCCGTCAACCGCAGTTCCAACCACTCTCGTAAGCTTTTGATTGTCGGTCTATGACGATGATTTCAGCACTGACTAACTCCTTCCAGGCCACATCTACCAGGTCACTGTCCTCCATCTCTTCGAGGTCGACTTCGACATCTACCGGAGCCCGCCCATCGCAATCCGGCTCAGCCTCAGAGACCGGAGCGGGCAGCCTAGAGAGCGATGCGGCAGGCCTCTCTTCATCTGCCAAGATAGGTATCGGAGTGGGAGCAGGTGTCGGTGTCCTAGCCATCGCCTTGGCCCTGTGGCTTCTCATAAGACGGCCAAAAAACCGTACAAAGTCTATGCAAATCTCGGGCCCAATGCCTGGCTCTGGAAGGGACTACACTGGAGGCTTCATTGGCATAAAGGACAAGAATCACTCGGAGCTGGAGATGAAGTCGAGAAGGTACGAAGACATGCTGCCGCGCCAGTCACCCAGGCGTTTCGAGTGAAAGGCAGTTCACCTAGGCACTCGCCATGCCCGTCTGTTTGACCGGCCCATCTGGAGCAGATGAGCAGTGCAAGCGGACATCTTCCACTATATGAATTTATGACTAAATGAATGTTAATGAGCGGTTGCGGTGGATTGGGGTTCAGGGGCAGTTGTCGGAAAAAAGGTCAGCATTATACCACGGGATATCCTATTTCTATTGCATACATACACCCAAAGGCACCGGTAAGGTGAGGGGATTTGGCAGCGAAGATGGCGTAAAGGACTCTATGACAGCTTTACATTGTACATATTCTTACAGGTTTTGAGTGTGTTACAAGATGGTATTTTAAGCACTTTCGATCATGTGTCTTCCAGTTGTGACTTAGTTTTTACCATGAGTAGTAGGGTCTCTGAGCCGTGACTGGTCGGTCAGGCAAATGTACCCAGGGCTTTCTCCTCGCTTGCTTGGCCAACTTCTCCGTGTGCTCTCGTATTCTGGTTTTTTCCTCCTTCAAGACGATCGAAATGCCTGCGAACTATTGTTAATCTCACGACAGACAAGATTGAGTGGCAGAATGGGAAAGCATCAAACGTACTGGTTGAGGGCGACTGCATGATGCCGAATCTGCCTCTGCCCTTGTAATCAAGTTCCTTGGCCCTCCAAGGTCCTCGACCAACCCAGGCTTCAGCAACATAGAGTCTTGTCGGGTCTGTGATGGTCATGGTCTTGCCTTCCTTGGTCTGGATTTTGATGGGCTGCACGTTGGTGGCAACGCGGCCGATGCCCATGCGACGGGTGACAACAGCTAAATCTCTGGCCTCCTCCAGCTGGTACTTGACTTCGGCCGCCATCTTCTTCTTGGAGTACGACATCTGCAGAACGGCCTCTTCGAGGGACTTGCCCTGGATCTGGCGCGCCAGATGGACGAGCTTCTTAACGCTGGTCTCCAAAAAAGGGCTCTTGTGGGACAGCTTTTTCTCGGTCTGTGCGATACGCTCCTCACGGGTGACATGGCCGTTTTTGCGCACCATCTGGATGACCTTCTTTCTCTCCCAGCGGAGACGACTTCGCGGATCGGGGTCGAGGCGCCACGCCATCGTCTCTGGTGTCTTCACCGATGCTTGGGCAGCTTGAGCCTTGGAGCCACCCTTTTTGCTGTCCGCCACGACATCATCAACTTCCTCCTCAAAGATTGAGCTAGACATCTTGGGCTGCTGTGACTCGGCAAAGCGTTCGCGGACCTTGGGGTCGTCGAGGTTCTCGCCCATCATGTCATCGGAAGCTTGGGCTCGCTTGCCCCGACGGCTGCCAAAGATACTGCCGAGAGTCCATTTGCTTCGAACCTGGGTAGATGGTCGAATGGGCAGGATGAAAGATCGAGGAATCGGTCGGGTGATGGCTTGGAGTGTTGAGGGAGCTGGTAGTTCAGGGAAGGTTAGCTACTTAGGGAGCCCGATTGTACAGCTAACATTGATATGACACAATTTGGGGGGCTTGGACGAAACCGAAACAATATCAATTGGAAACATACCGACTGAGGCCAACCGCCTCGTGGGAAGACTCATGGCTGCTACTTGTGTTGCTGATTCAAGCTGATTGATCGTCAACCAGCTTCAATCCCACCCGTTACGGGAAAAAATGCTCGGAAGATCCCTTGCGCGTTGACGGTCGCACCTGGGCCACGTCCCCAGGCCTATTTAGCCGGCGTTCCTCCGGCTACCCTGCTTACCTAAGTCTTTTTTTTCTGTCTGAGATGCAATGGAAGATGCCATGACCAACCAGGGCGAAGCAGTTTCAATCACCGAAATGCTTAGCTAAGGCCCAGCAACCGTCACAGAGCCGTTACCTTGGTTGGAAAGAGGAATTGAACATCACGTGACACTTCCCTTCGCGCGAATTGATCAGACCATTCGAGCTACCCGCCAAAGATCTCAGCATCGTCAAACAACCCTCCGGTTACGAACTCTCGGCTCAATCGACTACCACAACCCTCTCCGCACTACATATCACAATGGCCGGCGCTACTGCTGTTAAGCCCATCACGGGCGTGCGTTTCCCCCCCCTCCGAACATAGAATTTCCGCAGAAACCACGGAAGAAGAAGACGAAGGGCAATGGGCTGTGGGCTAACGACAACTGACAGATGCTGCGACGCAACCTCGTTCTCGACCTTGGTATCGCCCTTGGTAAGCCTTTCTCCGTGGGTAGGGCTGGAGTTTGCAGATTCGCTGCTGCTGGATTCAGGTTGACATGCGTCAACTGGCTCTCTCGATTTCAACATGCAGTGATCTGCTATTCTAGCATTCAACCCTTTCTTTCCGACCCAATCCGAGAATGACTCAATTAACCATGCCTTTATAGGTCTCGGTTTCGCCATGGCCAATGTCTACTGGTACGCGATCGTCGACTGCGTTCTATAGAAATCCCACCCCCGAAAACTAAGATTGAATCATAGGTACGGCTTCCACATGCCGCGCACGAACGCCCGCGACAGCTACTACGCCAAGCTCGAGCAGCAGAAGGCCGAAGCCCGCAAGGCATAAGCGAATATCAAATAGCCGAGACGAAGCAGGAAGGGAGCGAATTGAGGTGGTCTGTTAGATTGGGCGGGGAAGCACGAGAGGGCATTTGCAGTCATAGACAAGATACGGGCTTCATCAGTTGATCATCCAACCCCGATTGTACCATACACTTCAGCAATTGAACCAAGAGCCTCTTTATGTGAATTGCTTCGATGTATGCGTCGATGTTCAGTCGCCTTGACCATTGTCCATTAGTGCAATGTCACTGGATCCATGCTGCCTCTACGTTGAAAGGTTTTGCTTTGCTAAAACCTCGTACAAGACTGGCGCGACAGACTGCTGTACGATGTGAGAGAGCTCGGCTGTTCCCGTCTGACTATCTTGTTTCTCCATAGGGCGCAGGTTTTATTGCTTGAGACCTGTGTCGATGGTATATATGAACAACATTGAAGCGTTGCTGTATGATTTACGCATATAAATACACCTTTGATTTCGATGAACTCGGATCATTTACCCAAGTCGTAGTCCAGCCAGACCGTGTCATCATACAATTGGCCAGGTGCGCCTTCTCTGTGCTTCTGATGAGATCGACAGGATATAGACACCTGCGCGACCTGCAGTATGCGTCTGAACGCCATCGATACACCGGAAATAATGATACACTTGCTCATTGATCCTCCCATGCCTGAGACCATTGATGGTATGATGGCTCACTAGAATGGCCGTCTTGCGATTTGCCGTTGCCTGTTGCTTGGGAGTTGTGACGGGTGGTGGAGTCTGACTTTATACCCTCCCAAGCCGTGGTCTCAACCATGAACGTGCCCTTTTTATCCTGACATCTAGTGATTCACATACACAATCAGTGAACAATATCCCCGACGACGAACAATTGTACGACATTGGCGAGGAGGCGATATCAGAGAGAATTGAAACTCACTGTCGGAAGAGTCGGTGAATCGGCCAACAGCGGACCGGGCTATTTCGGGACTGCGAGTTCTCGACAAAGCACCTGTACTGCGTCATCTCTTTCAACGCACACTTGGTCAGGTCGACATCGGAGCCTCCCGGCAGCTTGCGCTTCTTCCCCTTGACATCGGCCTGGACGTGCACGTCCAATTTTGACGGTGGGAACGCAGCACACGGCGGCGACATTTTCTAGCGGCGACGGCGACGGCGACGGCGACGAATATGCAGATGGAGATGCCCTCGGCAGCCGCTCTTGCCGGCGAAAGGCTGCTGGGCGAAATCGAAGAGACGAACCTGGACGAGGTACGCAAGATTCACGAATCCGCTCTGTTTGCGCAAATTGGATGGTTGGGCTGAGGGGGATGCTTCTCCAATTGGCTCCGGTCGATGAAAGCTGGATGAGTTGATGTTTCTGTTCAACTTTTCGTCCGTGTAACGAACCTCACCAAAATCCTCATGACCCTTTCTCGCCGCCCTAGTAGCAGTCATCTTCAATCTCATCACTTGCACACATGTCGAATCCCGCATCATCGAATTGATCACAATGAAGTCGCACATGTGAACTGGCACTGACATGAGCACCCCAGATACTGCATGCCCTCCGCATAGCGATTGATCCCGATGCGCCAACAAATAGATCGAAGCACCCAAAGTCTTATCCCGTTCCCGGTCTTGACGATCTTGTCCACCGGAATTTTCGTGCAACAAAGTCCGCTCCGTTGGCTGTGACCGGCCGCCAACTTCCGCTCGTCTATGCGCTCGTCTCGGCCCTTTTGTCACATCCGCATAACAAGACGGTACTGATCCTCGATACGGAGCACCGTTTCGACGCAACTCGCCTCCTTTGTGATCCAGACGAACTGCGCCACGCCTACGTGCATCGCCCAGTTCGCCGGAGCACCACCGCCAACAGCCGCATCGGCGGAAGCGGAGGCGGAGGCGATGCGAGCATCGGCGCGGAGCAAATCCGGGAGCTCGTCGCCGCTGCGGAGAACTGGATGCTCTACAGCTGCCACCACAGCGGCGCCCGGGAATGGTGGGGAACCATAGTCATCGGCGCACTCGGGGCCGGTGACGTGACTGCCGCCTGGAAAGGATGGCTGCGCGTCGACCGCGAGTACATCCCGGGATTTTCCCTCGGCTGCAGCGCGACGGAGGCTGTGAAGGACCGCCGGCAACGCCAGGAAGCCGTCGATGCTGCGCCGTGGGCTGCCTCTTCGCAGTGGGGCAGTTTCACTTTCACAGAATCTCACTCTAGCACTACGACGCCCAGTTCCAGGGGTCCGAGGCATTCGAAGCGTGTTACTGGTACCGACCGATAAGAGATGCGGAGGTTGCAGAGGACCTCCTGGAGGAACTCCTGGAGGAGTGAGAAGACGGAGACGAGAAGCGCCATGTGGAGGCGGGGATGGGGAGGAGTGTGCACATAGCAAACAAGACTGACATTCCTCTCCGTGAACACCTTTTCGTACATGTACTTCTTCCACCCTTCTCTCCTCCCGAGGTCCATACTCGTGCGCCAACTCCTCCACTTCTTCCCCTCCCCTCCTTCATCGCTGATCAACAACCCGCGAATCCATTTCTGCCCGTGAGGAAACCCACACGCGCGGTGGGCTCCTTTCTCCACAGAAGCATGCGAGATGCGAGGGGAGGGAACTGGCATCGGATTACTCTTTGGAGACAATCTTCGTCTGGGCAACATCTGAGATGCTCTGCCAAGCAAAGACGTGTTGGGCAACTCGGCTTCTCACGGGTACCAATTCTCCAATGAGCAGTAGCGCCAACGGCGGGATCAGAGAATAAGCAGAGGGATGCAGCTTGTATTCTACGCCGGCCGGGTTCCTTGGCGGACCAGTGCGGACAGCGGCGCGGCGCCAGGTCCGTGAATGACGGTGTTCTGCAGGCTCGGCATCGGTTCATCAGGGGGGAATGCCAACATGATGCTTTTCTGATACTTGCCTCCCTTGCAGTAGTGTTGCCGTTGTCCGGTTCGGTGTGGATATTCACGTCGAGGCGGTTGTAGCGGAAGAATTACTCGGAAATGAAAGAAATGGACTATGTTGAACTATCGCTAGCCGGCATGTGAACTACCATTGACCGCTATAATTCTCTCATAAATCACAAGACGGTTAATCAGCAAATGGGCTACAAATTCAAAGTTAATTCGGCGGCTAATGCGCCTATATATTTTGACCGATGCGAATCTGCTGACAAGCTATTTGTGACTCTAGCATCTATCTGTGGTCGTGATGTTCATTGCTAACGCCTTTGGTATCACACTCTTACTCCGTCCAAGTGAATAATCAGATTCAGAAGATGAAGTCGCTCTGAATAGAGGATTGACCCCCCCAGAAAACAAGAGAAAAGAAAAAACCGCTAATATCCCGGAAATCCCATTTTATCGCGCAAATTTGTAAATGCTCATAGTCGCCGAATCTTTATCCCAAAATTGGTTG
This sequence comes from Colletotrichum fioriniae, assembly GCF_027942845.1. NCBI lineage: Eukaryota > Fungi > Ascomycota > Sordariomycetes > Glomerellales > Glomerellaceae > Colletotrichum > Colletotrichum fioriniae. Next base: position 36,053 of record NW_027076844.1, on the reverse strand, counting down.
CGAACGCTCCTCGAGGGGAGTGTAACACGCGCTACCCTTCTCCTGCATGGCGCGAAGGCAATCCTCTTCGCCGAGGATGTCCTTGCGCAGCGAAGTGACGACCCGCTTGCGGATCTCGCGCTGAATACCGTATCGCACGGCGTCCAAGACGGTGTTAACGGTAGCCTTGGGCTTGTAAGCCGGCTCCGTACCATCCTGATAGACACCGGTCTTGACCAGGATGCTGTGCCACTCGTTGTCCGCGTGCTCGTCGTACAGGTTGGTGCCGCGGATATCGGACTCGGGCGTGTCGCCGACAAAGTAGACCGTGTCGGGAGGGGCGTCGAGGCCATGCTGCTGGCGTCTCCATTGTTGCAAGAGCCGCGTCGCAAACTCGAAAGTGCTGACTTGGGGCTTGCCGAAAGCGTGGGTGTGGAGCTTGCCCTTCTTCTTGGTAACATCCTTGAAAGCAACCTCGAGCATGCGGCGGAGAGCACCCATACCCAGACGCACGTTGTCGTGAGCCGCAGACCAGACAACGTCGTTGTGGGAGAAGTAGATTGGTGGGCCCTCATCAAAGGTCTCGCTCAGCGTACCAATCTTGCCACCCTTGGACATTGCAATATCGAGCATGATTTGAATGTCACCGGCCCAGTCGCGAGAATCCGCGAAGACGAAGACAGCCTCGATTGTGACGTCGGTGAAGTCACGCTCGCGAGAGTTCTTGAGCTCGTCAGGCGTAAGTTTGCGGAATGGTGTTGTGGCCGAGTTGTGCTTGATAATATCGCCAGGCGTGATGACATCCTTGAAGCCGTAGCCTTCAGCAACCTGACGACACTTCTCGCCTTCTCCACCAACAACCAGTACAGTCTTGAATCGATCGGCCATTTCCCTCATGGGAGTGTGGCCACAGATAAATTGTGCGGGGGAGATCTCGATCTCCATCTGTTTTGAGAGGTCGCCACATCTCTCTTCTTCGGTTTTGCCGCCTCCATTCGTGAGGAAAATATAAGGACTGGGAAGCTCAACGTCAGTTTCTGCTCTCATCCAGCTGTCAGGTTCAGAGCAACTTACATTTGAATGCCGTATTCATTCTCGCCGTTGAGCACCTTCATGGCCTCAACAGCCTCGGGAATGGCACGGCCGCCACGAATAAGGACGCCATCAATGTCGAAGGCGAAGGCGAAGCTATCGGCTACGGGAGCATCGACAGTTATCGAAGGGGTGACGGGTGAAAGCGCGCTGGCAGGGCTTCCAACTGGAGAGTCGCCAGGGGATGATGCTTCTGAGCCGTCGAGCGAGGAATCAGGAGTGCTCAGTGCCATGTTGTCCAGTTGCTTCCGGGCAGCTTGGATGCTTTCGATGAAGCTGCCGGTGGACGAAGCTCGGTGATTGGGAGCCATGGTGGATGATTTGAAGAGTGAAGCTCCTCAAAACTGGTTGATCAAATGTGGGTAAGAGCTGTAAGCCTGTAAATGTTCAGACTAGAGGGGTTGACTTGGAGAGTGAAGAAGCTTTATCTGTCAAAGACGGAGCTGTCGACGAAGATGATGAGTTGAGATTGGGATGAAATGATAAGACACTCAGGTGTAAACGATTCAAAAGGAAACCACGGGGGGGGCTGCCAGATTATATACTCCCGGTATGAGAACATCTTGACTTGATGCTGACGTCTCTGCTCTCACTCTTTCTCTCTCTCTCTCTCTCTCTCTCTCCCTGCCCCTCGCTTTCAGAAATGCGCGCTTTCGAGACGCCCCTGCGCTACCCTCTTCCAACATGTGGAAGTCTCCGCTAAAACCAGGCAAACGCGGGTCCTTGCTCAGTGACACCCTTGGGATGAGTTTCTTGAGTCGTGCATGGTCGTGGATACCGTGGAGGCGAAGTAGCATGAGAAGTTTTTTTGGATCCAAGACCAGGAAAGGAGCCTTACTCCACTCTGTACACACAAGACCTTACCTGGTGGTGAAATTTATGATTACGACACAGAAGAGGATAAAGACACTGCCCTTTGTTGCGAATAGTACTGCTGCAATCGACGTACCTCTGTACAGAAGAGTACCGCCAGAGGGAAACGGACCGGGATGCGGCTACTTGCCAAGAAAGAGAAAACTTGTATGGCACCACAGGTTCCCCCATCTCACCGCCAGGGCAGACTGGCAAGTCAGAAAAACATTGTTCCTGGCTCCTACGGGTTTTTACCAAAAAAGATACAATCAGAGTACAAAGTACAGACGGAGTGCAAGTCGCAAAACGGGCGAGTAACCCAGCGAGCCGCCAACAAGAGAAGGGCAAAAAGCATGTTTAGGAGGCTCCATACATAGGCAGTAGAGGGATCCATCCATCTTGCCAACCGTCATGGTGGAGACTTGGCTTTTCGGGTTCCTCGTTGCGGCTGCAAAAGATTCCGCCGTGTGTCACGCAAGGCATATGGTTAGGGGCCTCGAAATGCCCCGAGCAATGATGATGATCTGGGTACCGATGCGGCAGCGATCGACCCTTACCCGAGGCGGCCTTGGCGCGAGGACGAAGCACATGCGAGCCGCCGTCACGGCCGCCGTTGGACCCTGAGGCAAATTGCAGAGGTTTATTACAGCACGCACAAAGGCTATTTGATGTATTCAATTTCTGTCACTTTTGTTCGGGCATGTACCGGTATCTATCTCTATCATGTAGCCAGCATCAGCTCCTCGGATCCATTATTTACGTCCGTCGCAAAGTTAAGCCCAGACATAGAAGGATAAGCCAGGGGAACTCCAGGGCAGTTTGGCCTTGTCATCAGGAATCTGATTCGGGCCAGGACCAAGGACGTCCAAGGGGGGGAAGGTAGATACTATGAGGCGTTTCGTATGTCAAGTACCTTTATACGTATAGTGGCACGAAAAGGTACTCCGTAAGGTAGTCCGTACAGCAGACCATGCCTAACTCAGTCGGTCTCATCGGCTTCTTGTCTTCAGCATCAGATAAAGCAGCGCAGGCGCAATCTCTGCCCCTCCTTCGCCCGCCTCCTTGAAGACCCCTCCATGACTCCCATTGGGTGTGCGCCTACTCCTTATCGACGACTCCTTGCGATACGGCAGGCTGACACAGGGATGGTGCCCGCAGGAATTGGTGATAGCGTCTGTGGTGGTCCACAAATGCGAGAATGCACTTGCACCATGAGGTGAGAGATGTATCAAGGAATTCGCCCGTGTGGTGGCCCAGCGGGTTCCATAAAAGCGGGTTACGGAGACCCCGTAGTGACGTCACCGTGAGTGGGTCCTGGGGTCGCGGTGGTAAGGATTGCGATGTGTGCACTCAGAGAACGCCCGTGGCTCGGACGGCTACATCTCATTGGTCGCTATCGAGGGAAAGAGGCTCCGCTAGACGGCCCGAACTGGCAGTCGTCTCTTCCACCGGCTTAGGTAATAGAGCCCTTCAGTGCCCCCTAACGGCAAAGAACCGGGCATCCAGCGGCATCGGGTCCGGATGGCAGATACCCCTCGGTCCCTTGGCCGTTCGACACCGGTCCTGCATAATTGCGTTTGTCTCACCATCATTTACTAATCGGGACCTTGAAAGCAAGAGAGCAAAAGTAATTGAGCAAAGGCTTGGGGAAAAAAAACCTCTTCTACTGCTGATTTTTTTATTTTATTTTTCACCTTCAGAAAGGCCACTTCGCCGCTCATCACTTGTGTCATCACTCCGAAAGGGCGCTTAGATACTATTCTAGGTTGGTTCATGACTCGGCGAATGACGTCCATCTTCCCTTCTCCATCTCAAGGTATGAACACCCTATGTACGCAGAGTCCAGACTGAGTACGACTGTGTTCAGGGGTAGTTGCGTGAACAGGGCCACAAAACATCACCAAGTCCAGAACACTGATACCCAAAGAAAACACGCATCTCCAGACCATCCACTTATGCTGTACCCGCTCATAACATGTGTATTTTGTGGCCTGTCCCTCTTAAAAAATAAAAATTAAAGTCCGGGGGTTTCATTATTCTGTGACCGCCCGTCAACCTCGACGTTTCTCGTGCGGATTACTGGGTATGGTAAGGACACGGGCAGTGTCTCTAGTGAACAGACGGGAATCTTAGTGTATTCGTAGGATGGAAGAAGTTTTGAGATAACAATGTAGTATAAGAGCAGTTGCTCAACAACTCAATACCGGTCCTGCCGTATCACACGCTTCACCGAACACTCCCGAGATTTGCAGTTGTACCGGTAGACGTGCACTTCCCGTCGCGGGCCTTTTCTTCCTCTGCGGCCGGCCTCCCGTCACCGTTTTTTCTCTACTTGCTGGCACAACGACGCCATCATCCAACGTTGCCGAGCAGTGAGGAGAATGCCCACGGTCTACCAAGCGATAACCAGGCTTCAGCCCGGCGCTATTACTGTCGCGTCCCGCTGCCGCCATACACGCTACTCGTCAGTCGCATTGTGATGCCGTCACCGTCGGCCAAACTCCATGCAGACACCCCTGCCCCTGTCCGTATCCATTCTGTACGTAGGCAAGGGATGGAGCTCGTCACTCGTTCAGCCAGTTGAGTGCACCTATCAAGGCCATCTTATTCGTCCGTTGCCCTCGCTTGGACAGTCGGAAAACCACCAAAGACGGTGAAATTGGAAACCGGAACCACATTTCGCTCAAACAAAAAGCAGACAAAAGACAAGTATGAGGGATGGGCAGAAGGGAGCTTTGGCTTGCATACGGAGGCCTGATCCTTGCCTAGTAAGAAGAGAATAAAAGGGTAAGAGGGTTTGATGGAAGGGGAAAGGAAATCAACGGGTTGGCGTGACTGGCCAACTTGAGCACGCAAGTGGATTCGAGGAATACCGCTCACTTGCTAATAATCAATCATACATTCCTCAATCCTTGGACTTTGTTTCATCCTGCGGTGCTTGAATGCGCCAGTTGGAACAGTAGGCGGTCTTTGCAACTGTGTCTTTTTTCTTCTCCCCTCCGTGCTCTCATAAATCCCTCATCCCGTCGTACTTTTGACTCCTCCATGGGCCAGCATTCTATCTGCTACTCGGCCAGCAGGCGGGATACCTCGATACCAAAGCACTCTAGAACAAACATGGCAAAATCGAGTGTGATAGGCTGAGAGCGCTTTATTGAAGATTAACAAAGAGGCCGCCGTCGACCAGCAATTGCGCGCCTGTCACATAACCACTGAGGTATTCGCAGGCTAGGAAGACGGCGGGCCCGGCAAGGTCGGACGGCACGCCAGTGCGGCCTAGAGGAATGCGGCCCTCCGTGTAAGCCCGCTTGGCATCGTCGGCCAGGTCCTCCTCGTTGAGCTGTGTCTTGATCGTACCAGGGAGCAGAGCATTGCAGCGAATGTTGTATTTTCCTAAGGCAACAGCAGTGCTCTGCATGAGGCTGAGTACACCAGCCTTGGTAGGTGTGTAATGGGTCTGCTGGCCGCCACCGACGAGGGCGGAGATGGACGAGATGCCGATGATGCTACCACCAGCGGGTGACTGCTGGCTCATTTGCCGAGCGGCTGCCTGTACAACATAGAAGGCGCCGTCGAGGTTGGTACGGACTGTCTTGGTGAACAGATCCGGGGTCAGCTCGAGAAACTCGGCGAACGTGCAGATACCAGCATTGGAGACGCAGATGTCCAGACGGGCGTTGCCGGAATGCTCGACGGCACGCGCAACCAGCTTTGCTGCCGTCTCGGGCTCGCGAACATCGCCGATTATATCGGCCAGACGGCCCGCGTTGGGGTTCTCTTTCTTCGCAGTAGCGGCGTCGGCAATAAGAGCATCAAGGTGGGGTTGGTCCTTTTCAAGGCCCAAATGGTTCACGACAACGTTGGCACCCTGCTTTATGTATTCCAACGCAATAGCCTTTCCAATGCCAGTGGTGCCGCCCGTGATGATGGCAGTCTTGCCAGCAAGCAAATTCGTCGGAGCCATCGTGGACTATTTGCAAATATGGCAAGCTTTCTTAGAAAGAAAGGCTGTCGTCGTAATATAGGAAGTCGAGATGAGGTCGGGTGCGGGGTCGTCTTGGACGGCACGACGTCGAATCAGACCCTGGCAATTGGATCAGCCAAAGAAAGGATCAAGCGGTGGACGATTGGCGATAGATGGCAGACGATTGGCGAGTGATCGTGTTCGTCTGTATATTCGTGGTAAGCTTCGCTTGTGCTCGTGCGCGAGGACGGTTGGTTGACAAGTCTATATTTGTAGTCGACGATACATGCCCAAAGGAATTCTGGTTAGTGTGGAGGAGGCGGGACAGAGCTGTAAGGACAGAAGGGGGTTATTGTGCAGCGAGGGCGGCTCAAGTGAGACCCGATGACCGAGCCACGACTACCGCCCGCTGCAGGAGGCGCCTTCCGAGTCCCACGATACCTTAGTACTCGGCGAGTCGGGGGACCTTACCTTAGGTAAGGAAGGCTGCTTGTATTCATTCGTAACCCCCGGGGCAGCTGCCGATGGCAGACCCCTTCCGTGACGTGCGTGGGACCGCGAGTATCCTTTTTATTCGGAATTCCCCATGACCTGTGGACATCCCACTTTCCACCCCGCACTCTCGGTCACAATTGTAGCGAGCCTCACCCCACCAACCACCATATTGACCACACTGCGTATCCATCTCAACAAAGATGCTTCACGCTCTGGCCATGGACGGTGTTTCTTCCGTGGTGTTTGGGATTCCGTCACTCCGCCTTCACTGCCTCCCGACTGGTTTCTTTCCTGTAACGATGCTCAAGTGTAGAGATTGTCGAGCACAGCTCCGCGAAGCTCGAAGTTATCGCGCAGATCAGTCGAAGCTCTCGGTTCCAATACATCTTACGAGCAATGCCGAGGTTCTCTCTGCCGCCCTTGAGTCAGGTAGTTAATGGTCATGCTGTTGCATCCTTGGCCTTGACCGCAGAGACACCTTATCTCATCCAGTTCATGATAGCCACCAACATCACATGTAGTTGCTGTGAGCATTGTCATAAATCTATTTCACGTGGTAGCTAAATATACCAGCTGATTCTTCATATAAATTGCGCCAATAAGTCATGTTCAGCACCGCTACACAGCTGAGCCCAACCGCCCCGGTCTATGTGTTCCCAATAGCCGTGCAAGTGACATGCTATTCTACTTCGATGGTGTTGCCGGCCTTTAGATTCTGGCTGCAACATCCTGCACAGAGCTATTGTTTATTTAGCTTCCGTCTCCTCCACTGACTTGAGGGGCCTCTCCTACACAGTTGTTAGTACATCTGACAACACAAAGCTTTGCGACATTCCGTCCACTTACGGGGCTAGCATTCAGCAGGGCCTTGCCCGAGATCAGTTTGGACCTGACGGCGGGGTTGAGCGTCAGACCAAAGCCGGGCTTGTCAAGATCAGCCGTCGTCAGGAAACCCTTTGTTGGAATGGGCTCGTCGAGGAACAGGTCGCCGAAGACGGGAAGAACACTCTTGCCGTCGGGCGAATTCGCGAGGTACTCCTGGAAGGGCGTATTGGGTTGCGAAATGACAAAGTGGTAACTGTAAGGGCCACTAGCGTGAGGCACAACAGGGATGTCGTACGCTGAAGCCATGGCAGAGACCTTTAGCAGTTCGGTAAGGCCGCCGAGCCACATGACATCAGGCTGGATGATATCCAGGTTGCGTCCCTCAATGAGCTTGCGGAATCCGAATCGAGAGTACTCATGCTCGCCAGTGGTGAACTTGATGGTGGGGTGCGCGCGCTTGATCTGCTCGAAGCCGTCCGTGTCATCGGGCGACAGACACTCCTCCCACCAGTTGATGTTGAGGTCCTCACAGGCCTTGACAATCTCGATTGTGTAAGACACATTGAGACTCATGTAGCAGTCCACCATGATGGGGAAATCAGGTCCAACGCTTTCGCGGTGCTTGCGGAGGAACTCGACGTTCTTCTTCAGACCAGCGTGGCCGTCCTCTGGGCAGTACGGAAGAGGGACCTTGCCGCCCCAGAAGCCCATCGTCTTGGCCGCCGACGGCTCGGGGCCAGTGCAGTAGAAGTCCAGGCGCTCCTTGGTGGCACCGCCAATGAGCCTGTATACGGGCTCATTTCTCACCTTGCCAAGCAAATCCCAGATGGCGAGATCGATGACGGAGATGACGGCAAGAGGAAGACCCTTTCGGCCATAGAACATGGAGCCTCTGTACATCTGCTCAAACAGCAGGTTCGTGTTTCGAGGATCAGCGCCGATGAGGAAACGCTCAAAGTGCTGATGGACGAGCCAGCACGCCGGAGGGCCTGCGTAGAATCTGGTCAGCGAAGTCTTCCTCAACCATGTTTTCTTGTGTTTGTTGTGTTCAAGATTACGTACCTCCAAAGCCAGTAGCGATGCCGACAGTGCCGTCTGTAGCTTCGATCTCGATGAGGAATGAGCCCAGTACATTGATGCCCCAGCTAGTTCTTGAGTTGCGGTACTGCTCCCATCGCGAACAGGGGGTTGAAATGGGGCTGTCAATCAGCCTGTTTATTGCATTGTTAGCTCATGCCATTCTATGTGTGACAAAGCTCATCGAGAGCAGCGCTACAAACGTACCAGTGGCCACCCTTGACGTTGTGGTAGTCACCGCCGGAACCAACGCCGCCGATGACAAACGTCCGAATCTCCTTGATGGAGGGGAAAGATCTCACGGACGCCATTGTGTTGCCTCCAGAATCCGTGTCTGCCAGTGTAGTGAGCAAGGGAGGGGAGGGGAGAGGGGGATTTTGAGTATGGGCAGGTGAGACACAGTACGATGATGGAGAGATCAAATGAGGGGGAATGGAGGGGGAATTGGGTTCGTGGGTGTCTTTTAAGAGAGACGGAAGATTACTTGTCGCCGGGATTCCAAGACATGTGAGCCCAGTGAACAGGACAGGAGCAGAGGAGCCATGGCGACCGAATCGGACGAAAGTCCACGTTAGTGGGGGTCTAGACACAGCAGATTCGACACGAGTCGGCTCGGAGCCAGACTGATTTGTGCCATTGTGGTGGACGGTGGTGGACGGTGGTGGACGGTGGTGGACGGGAAGGTTTTGGAGATCGGCAGCAGATGCACCGACAGGCGGAAACAGGGGAAAGGCAGTGGGCTACGGGAAAGGACCCCTCCCCCTCATCCAATCCCCATCTGCCGGGCTCGGATGTCGGGTGTCAATGACATGGCTTTACCTGGGGCTTTCAGAGTTGCAAAAAGTCTACGGCGAAGCAAGAAACACCGTGAGACGACAACATCTGGGTGTTCAAGGGGCATTGAACTGTGGATGGGCAAATGGGCATGTTTGTTGTGCACCGGCTTCGAGGATCAGTGCGTCATACAAATACAGCACCAAGACGGAAAATCGTGCCTAATTTGCATCTCAAGTCTCCAATGGCTTCCCATTTAGTCTTCGGCCTGGAACCGATGACACGAGGGTACATGGCCAATCGGACATTTCTGAGAGTAGGACTGGCTGAGTGTCTGTAGCAAGTATTGCTGCAGGCATTGAGTCGTCAACGAGTTGAGGGTGTGCGAGATGTGTGAGAGGGCGCATGATGATGGACAAGATTACCGTGGGGGCACGAGGGGTGATTGTCTCTCGTCTACGGATAAAGAGCAAGCCAATTCAGTTTCACAGTCAAGTGTATCCGTACAAACATAGGTACGCATTAATTGACTTTTGAGGGTGTGGTGAAGTACAAAATCCCGGTTGCTCGGGACGGGAGAGGCCGTAGCTGCGAAGGCTTGTAGCACATTACTTGTACCATGGGCTAACTAGCGTATGGTCCAAAAGAAGGTACGTAGGCACGTAATGCCATACTTGCTACCTATCTTGACTCTTGATTGTTTACGCGGTTTTTTCCCGCTTCTCTATTTTGTTGGTACCCAAGTTCCAAGGTGATGAAGTTTATGACTCGGTCAAGCTTTATCCCCTTGGCCACGGGCGACTTCGGAGACGTGGGATATCTTAGCCCGAGAATTGCACCGAACTGCCCGATGTGGGTCCTACTGTTGCTGGTCCGAGGCATCGCACGCTCTCTCGTTGAAATCCCTCTGCCTCTTGCCGTCTAGCAGTTTCCTCCGAAATACATTACATAAGGCGCCTTGCCTAAGGTTTGAGGTGGGTGAAGCAGTGAGGGACAAAAGTTACCAAACGAGCAGTCGCTCTCAAGCTGTTGGCTAGATGAATGATAACTGAAGAGACTATTCGCTGACACAGGATGGCAGATCTAACACAGGTGATACTGTATGGAAGGATTTTGAGGCTGCACGGGACAGAAGACTCAGCTATTGTTTTCTGTGTTGGATTGGTCTGTGGTATTCACATTTACTTCATTTCCTCTGCGGCGCGCCACGGCCACCCATCTCATGTTGTCCAAAGTACGTACCATTGGCTAGGACCACAGCCACCTCCACACTTTGCAGGTGGCTGAATACGGGATGCCCCAGCCAATGAGAGAGGCTGATGAATCTCGCTTTTTCCAGCCCCGAAGTTTTCATTGGATGAAAAGGTCCTATGGATGGGGAACCTCGATGAGCCTCGGAAGGCGCCAATCTGTCAGCGATTTCTCCGCATTCCCCTCGCCCTCGTGCGGGCAGTGGTGCGGGCACCGGTGCGTGCGTGCGCGCGTGCGTGCTTCCTTCTTCTTCCCCACACAATCCATTTCCGATTCGGCCGCCCCCAACCGCCGGCAACATTCGCTCTCTGCCTGTCGCTTCACCCCGCGTTCTTTCTGATCTTGTCTTGAGCCTGATACTCTCTATGTACCTTAGTTGGTATCAGTTTGCTGAGCTGCACAGGACAAGCGCTCTCCCGCAAGATTCTGCTAGCACGGAATCGCGTCGCCTGACGTTCCTGAGCCTTTTAGGTACGCTGTCTCGACAGCTCCTTCCTAGGTAGGGTATCATTTCCAGGTGTCACCAAGTACCTACACAGTACAAACGTGCTTGTTGCTGTCTTCTGTTCCCGCAGCCCACGCGTACAGGAACGACAACGAAAACAGACCAGAGACATCAACGACGACGAGGGACTCGACTCCGACTTCTTCATCGGGCTTTCCAGTTGCGAGGTGATGGTAGCCTTCAATCAATTCACCTAGGTAGTGTAGTCAAGACTTTATACGTCTACGCACCTTGGGTAAGTCACCTTCCTTCCTTTGGCCCATTGAGACAGTTTGTTCAGCTCGTCAGGCCCATCCCTCTTTCCCCATCTCTTCCAGCCCAATTAAATCCCATCCCGGTCACGTATTTCCAGCTTGTCCTCTCCACCTCCGCTTCCTTCCCTCCCCGAACTTGCTTCCCCCGCCCTCTTCCTTGTCGTTCCTTGTCTCGTGCAGTCCTTTTTGGTGTCTGTCAAACAGTCTGGACTCCCACTGGAGTGTGGCACGTGTGGGACAAAAAAAAAACACAAAAAAAAATACCCCGAGCCTCTTCTTTCCCGACCCCAGCCTCCGGTGCCCTTTTTTTTTTTTCTCCCACCCTCTGCTCAACATTAACCCGAGATTCCCAAGCTTCTCCCGAATCCGCGCGTTGGAATCTCGCACAAACGCCTGCGACTCCAACTCATACGCACGCCTACGCGTTCGCCTTCTATCCGTGTTGGTGTGTGTGTGTGCGTATGTGCGCTCGCGCGTCCTACCCAACCATTCGGCTCTGTGCCTGCGTCACACTTGCTCTTCAGATACACATCTCTCGGTCTTGTTTTACCCTTCCGCCAGCCATTGCTCGGAGACTGCCACACCGAGGATGCAGCACAACGGCCACTCCCTCAGCAGCCGGTCACCGCCTGCAGCTAACATCAAGTCGGTTCAGCACAATCGTAGCCAGAGCCATGACCAAAATCAGTCTCATAGCCAGGACCAGGACTCTGACGACGGCAACCAGTTGCAAAGCGGAGACGAGAACGATCTTGACCAAGACGATCAGGATGTCACCCGCCTTGGGAAGCGCAAAAGACCCATATCTGTCTCGTATGTCGTTCCCCGTCCTAGCTCACCTCACCTCACCTCACCTCACCCCATGCTATGCCACTCACCCTCACTCAACCCTATCGCGCCTCACTCATCTCAACTCATATCAAACCCGGCTGCTTGGGTGCCTTGCTCCCTCTATCCACTCAGCCACCCGCCTCTCTACCTCCCCTTTGCCCAGTTTCTTGTCTTTAATTGTCCCCCCTGGGCTTTGCCCCCATGTCCCTCGAACCACCGTCGCCTGAACCCGTGCCTTCCGAGCAGAACCCTGAAGCTAACAATCCAACTCCAAGATGCGAGCTATGCAAGCAGAGAAAGGTTGCACGAAGTCCCGTTTCTTTTTCCGTCTCTTTCTCTTCTTTTCTCGCTGCATCTCAGTTTCCCAAATCGCCCTATCAATGTGTCATGCGCAGCTCGTTCATAACCTGAAAAGTCAATGACTACTCCCAACATTAGCCTCCCTGTTCTTACCTTCTTACGCCTCAGATAATCTACTTAGCTCTTAACTTGGAATTTGTGGCTGACTTGCCGCGACTGAGTAGGTGAAATGTGACCGAGGACAGCCCTCCTGCGGCTGGTGTAGCCGCAATGGAGCCTTGTGCGAGTACAAGGAGCGCAAGAAGCCTGGTCTTCGTGCTGGCTACGGCCGCGAGCTGGAGCAGCGACTGGACAAGCTCGAGGAGATACTCAGAACTCACTCCGAGATTCTCCAGGCGACTCTGACATCCAATCAACATCACGGCGTAGCCCCAAGCATTCGGAATAGTAACCCGAGTCTGCCGAGTGATCATGGCACACCACGAGAGACCAATGCCTTGTTTAGGCCATCTGAGTCCCATCGAACGCCGCAGGCGGAAACGGCTCTCTTCCTCCAGAAACCATCATCTTACCCCTCAACCTCACAGTCCATGGAGTTTGGAATGCCGCCCCCCACTCCATCCATGCACGAGTTTCAAAATCAAATGCCCATGACCAGCATGGCTGCACCGCCGAGCCATATCACTGCCATGTCCCACCCTAGCAGTGCGGCGCAGGAATATTACGGCACAAGTCAAACGCAATTGCACTCTCCAGATGTTGCCATGGCACAAAGCCAGACGTCGACGGCCCCGGACCAGGAGCTACCGCCCTATGACCTGCTTTACGCCCTGGTTGATCTTTACTTCAAGCACATCAATACCTGGTGCCCCATTCTCCATCGGAAGACGACGCTGGATTCTTTGTTTGGCCCGTCCACTCTTGAAGAGACAGATCGTATCCTGCTACATGCCATTGTGGCCACAACGCTCCGATACTCTACTGACTCAAGACTAACCGAGGAAAATCGGCAGCATTACCATTCCATATCGAAGCAAAGGGTCTTGCTCTATGGCATGGAGAATTCCTCGGTTAAGGCCCTGCAAGCCTTAGTAATTCTTGCCCTAGACCTCGTCGGCAGCAGTAATGGTCCCCCCGGCTGGAACATTATGGCTCTCATAACTAGGTCGGTTGTTCAACTCGGGCTGGCCGTTGAGAGCACTTCCTTCTCAGTTTCGCCAAACTTCACCTCCATTTATACACTGAGGGCCATGATCCTACCAGAACCAAAGGACTTCATTGAGGAAGAATCCAGGCGGCGGCTCTTCTGGATGATTTACCTTCTTGATCGATATGCCACTCTGGCCACTGCCTTCGAATTCGCTCTGGACGACAAGGAAGTCGACCGGACCCTGCCATGCCGAGATGATCTATGGATCAAGAATCAGAAAGTCGAAACTCGATGGTTCAGGACTCAGGACCATCCTGAGGACACGAATCCCGAATACGAGATTAACAAGCCAGAGAATCTTGGTGCTTTCTCATATTACATAGAGATCTTGGCAATACTGTCCAAGATTCACAAGTTCTTGAAACAGCCTGTCGATATCAGTGCTCTCAGTGACGTGGAGCAATGGCAGATGCGATACAAAGAGCTCGACAACATGCTCACATCCTGGAAGTTTGGTCTTCCTGGAGAGTACGGCAATATGGCCAAGTTGTTCCAGCCCGGCAATAAGACACTGAACTGCGGCTGGGTGATGCTGCATGCAACGTACCACACGGCTGTGATCCGACTGCATTCGTCGGCGGCGTATCCAACAACTCGTTCGCCAATTTTCACCCCGTCATACAGTGCCTCACAGCGCTGTCACGGCGCCGTCGAGAACATTGCTGCGCTGGGTGAATTTGTCGTCAACAACGGCCTTTTGGCAAAGCTAGGCCCTCCCTTTGCCTTTACCTTGTGGGTAGCCTCGCGTCTGCTCCTCGTCCATGGGTCTACCGTCGAGCACAAGCTCTCGCCTCAGATTCAGTTCTTTGTCGAGACGCTACGTGAAATGGGACGTTACTGGCCTGTAGCTGCCCGCTACTGCGGCCTCTTGCAACGTGTTCTGGACGAACATCGCGACAGCGAGCGTCAAGGGGATGGTGTCACACCCAGTTCAGTCAAGATACTAGCAGACATGCGTCGCACAGCGTTTGATCTCGACTTCCTCATATCCCGTCAGCCCCGTGCCAACGGTATGCCAAATCACAGCCGGCTTCCTAGCGTTACACCGGCCAGAACACCGGCACCAAATGAGCTCGAGTACCTGGACGTATTCGACTTTTTCAACGTGCCACGTCTACCCGCTGGCAACGAGATTCAGCATGGCATCAGTGGCAGTAACGGGCAGAACGGGACGACGTCGGGCATGGATGCTAGTAGTGAGAATGGCGGATCCAATGCGCCACCAGCCCCGGGTAACGAGTTCAACATTACGAACTTCATGGTTGATGCCAACAGCGATTGGCTCTTCAAGCAGGAGGGTGCCAAATTTCTTTCATGAGCGGAGTAGTAGTGCCACGACGAGGAGACATTTGCGAATAGGGTCCTGAGCGTAAGTGCTACCTTACCGGGTTTATTGGGGCATCATTTATGTAGGAGCTCAGCACAGTCTGCCATTTTCGCATTCGACTTAGCGACCTTTGATTTGAAAATGGCATTGGAAGGCTTGTATGATCATGATGGACTTCACGGAAGGATGAGCGTGAGTGAAACAAAACTAGGGCTATCATGGTAATGAGGAAGATGAGGATTAATAAGGAGTATGTGGCTTGTGGGCGATGTCTCGGAAGACAATAATGAGAAACAGAGGATGACATGGAGCACTGCTACCTAGTCTTGAACGTTATTCTGTGTCCATGTTGATACACGTCCTGCATCACAGGCCACGTCCCAGCGGGCCGTTCCGCCTCTCGCATGAGGTAGGTGCCAGGTTGCGCTAGCCGCCTGGACACACCAAGCCCAGCTGGATGCTGTGCAACTCGTCAGCTATTGAAGTGTGTGCTAAGAAAAATGGAGAATTCGATCCTGTTCTATAAACCTAATAGGTTAGGAAGGGTGTTGGGCGTAGAGTACTGCTCGTACCTACCTAGAAACGAACCTCATTCCCTTCCGGAGAATCTATAATGATGAGGAGTATGGAGCAATTCGTTGGTGCATTGTCTTTAGGTATCGGTGAAACTACACGGAGAACGCTTTTCCAAGAATTGATGAGGATCAATATTGCGATCACAATATAAAGGAGGAAACACGCGAGATATCAGTCAGCAAGCTTGATAGTCTGTCTAGGCGGCCTTGATCACTACCGTATCTATATATTGTTCTGGGCCATATGGAACAACACCTAGCGGAATTGAAATGGCCTTGGTAATCATTCCCGCTGTGTCGGTTCGCTAATCTAGAGTTGTTCTCCAGGTTAAACTAGTCTATGACGTGGATAGGACGGTAGTAAGGTAGTGGCTGCTCGGGTCTACGATACGGCCATGTCAAATGTGTGATGTATTGAAGCCATGGTAGGCCAGTAGTCGACAAGTGGCATCGGTACAGACTCACTGAGCCGCTACTCTTGACAAGAAGAAGAAAGTACTCCGTATTTCAAATAGACCAACCCACATCATAGTGCTCGACTCTTTGAAGGACTGGGCAAAGCTCATTTTCGTGCCCAGATTCGTTTCGCCTGCGAGAGCAGTGGCTAGATTCACAATTGCAATAAGAGGCAACTTCAAGGTTTGTGTCATGATGAATCGAGAAGTAGCGGAACGAATACAAGACCGAAAAAAAGAGACAGGGTATTGATTCATCATGTGCACGAAGATTGGGCACCTTGCAAATTGCTCCCAGACCGAGGAAGATTGAACCTCATGCAACAAATAACAGACATGCCGCGCCATCAACGCCCCGTCATAAGACGCTTTTCCAAACGCTCTGTGTAAAACAATATGCAAATCCAACCAGCACACCATTCTCTCAACCGCAGCAGACACTGGGCTCCTCGATTCCCACAATATTATTGGGAGCTGCTGGCGCGAGAGCCTCCAAAGTGACACGAATAACAAGCCAGTCGCAAAGGAATTTGCCCAAGCCAGCGCCGATTATGATGGAGATGATGAGGTAGCCATTGTAGTACATGGCTAGCAACATAACAATGTATGCCAATCCAAAAGTCGCAGCGTGGATTACGGATCGGATGAGCTGCTGCAGTGGCGATGCACGGAAGACGAGCGTCTGGGGGGCGA
Organism: Colletotrichum fioriniae; assembly: GCF_027942845.1. Taxonomy (NCBI): domain Eukaryota; kingdom Fungi; phylum Ascomycota; class Sordariomycetes; order Glomerellales; family Glomerellaceae; genus Colletotrichum; species Colletotrichum fioriniae. The sequence goes on along the minus strand of NW_027076844.1, from coordinate 19,594 downwards.
CGACGGCGGGAGGTTCGCAGCAGTCCGTCTCCTTGGGCATGCGAGCTTGGAGTTCGGCGGCGCGGGCTTGGAATTGGCGCTGGATGAGGGCATCATATTCTTTTCCGAGTCGGCGGAATACTTCGAGGAAGACGGTGAGCAGACCGACACCGATGCAGCTAGCGGCGAACATGCCGGCGTTCTTGATCTGCCATGAAGATGCGAGGAAACCTATCGCATCGACTCATTAGCTTTTTTCCCGAATGTATTGGCATAGACCACGATATTTCTCTGCGCCTCGAGAGGATACACTCATTGTACTTACATGCGTCAATGGTATACCAGTTCCACAACATCTAGTCGTCATGTTAGATGAGCACATGTACTCGGAGGCCAGGAACAAAAACATACCGACATCTTGCAGTCCGTTGAGCTGGCCATCGAACTGTGGTCCATGATGGGCTAATTTGGCAAGCCAGAAGCTTCTATGCGAAGAGAGAAGGGAAAGAGTTGAGCCAGTAGATGCAGAGTAGGTTGGCGTCGAATGAGGCGATTCAGAGTAGCGAAGTAGCCGATATGGTTCGGGCGTCGCAAGTACGTTCTGACGGGATGCGATGCGATTGGTTGAGGCGGTCGATGGAGAGAATCCTTAACGGCGGCGATCAAGCAGATGCGAAGCAAGTGGTAGTGAGGGTTGGATTACGTTGACGCCATTGACGTGAAGCAGGGCACTGGCAAACGTAGAGAGAACTTCAGAAAGCACCCCGCAGACCGTCCACACTGGGATCGCTCGATATCTATACGGGCTCAAGTCCCGGAGCTGGCCTGGAGGTTGGACGGGTGTTGAGTGGATATGAGAGAGTTGGAGGGACGTCCCATGGGTACAGGGTCAGCACGGGCCGAACACTTAGTGATTGCAGAAATGTACACAGTAGTAGGAGTGACAGGGACCCGGAGAAGAGGAAAATGGCACACAGGGCAAAGAAGGTGTGTGGAGGGGGATGTCACTACTTATGGGTTAGCGCAAATATGGCTGGCAGATCCTGGTCAGTCAACGACAAAGGTGGTGCTGCGCAAGTTTCAAGAGGGGGGATTGAGTTAAGGACTTTACATAAGACCGTCTGTTTTCGCTGTTGACGATTCAAAGGGTTCCACTCATGCAAGTGAACCGAAAGAATGTTACGTTGGTATGGGAAGGTTAGGCGTTGGATAGTTGGCGGGCATCCGTATTACGACAGCAGACCCTCTATCTTGCTCACGCTAATCTGGCTTCAGTGTTTGCCAAGGGAAACCGAGGAGGAGGAGACATCGTTAGCACCTTACCCGGTCTTACCTAAAGCTTGCCGGATAGCAATAAACTGGGAGTGTTTCCGAAGATGATTCCAATCTAGCATAGTAGGTGGAGAGTGAATCAAATACTTTTGCCACCGGAATCGAGTCAGATCGGACTTCACGAGCCATGGCAATATGCGACTCGATTCTATGGCTTTAACGAAGATACATGCTGAAGACAATCAACGCATCCCCATCAAGCGAATCTCGAATGAATTCATCTTGGGTCTCTGGGTTGCACAATGAGATAGCTTGGGTCTGAGGTACCTATGTAATATGCCTATCCATAACGCTTTCGGCGTTCAGTTAACCGTGATCGCAAAAGCCACCCGACCCGAGGGCGGGTCTCCCGTTTTCCAGGTTCCGCTGAACCCATTTCGGGTGACCATTCAACCTGTTGAGCCAGCCCTAGAGCATACCATATTGAGGCTTATCCTCCCTGCTGGGTACGACGACTCGACGCCAAAAGAGGCAATGGCTTGGACAAGCTGGAGGTAATTCTTCCCAGCGTAAAGAGGATATTGATGAATTGGAGGCTCGTAGGCTGTACCAGAGCCTCCAGAGCTGACTGGTAGTTCGGGATGAGGGGAAACATGGTAGGAAGAACCTTGACGGTCCCGAGAGCCGCGCCGCTCTCTGCAGCCCGGCCCCATACGCCACGGTGGGTCCCATAGTTCGGTTCCCACGCGAGACCCCGGTCCGGGTCCACTTTCCAACAGAAACTTGCTCAAAGATGCTCAACTTGCTCACTCCCTTCCACCACACGATCATGGTTTCCGTGTTTTGCAACATCTTCACTGCACTATCACTGACTTCTCCCGGCTCATGTTGCCCAATTTGTTCATAGAATACCACCTCATGAGCAGTTGTTCCCTCAGTTCTTATGGTCCACTTAGCCGTTCTGCCACATTCTAAAGAGCTTTCACACCATGGGTCTCCTCACGTTCACGGTTCCGACTCATTCTCCACAAATATGCTCTAGAAACAAACCAAGCGCAGATGTTCCTTTTGCGAATGGTATAGATCTCTGAACCTGGCCAGCCCCTCCCATCGTCCTCCAGAATCGAGGAGTAATTACTGCCTTGGCCAAACTTAGCGCAGCCATTCTTGATGACACAGAAACTTGCTCAAAAAGCAACTGTATATATGCGGGTTTCAATATGGGGATTCTCTTTAAGAGTGACACCAGTGGTCCCTTAGCCCTCCTTCCGGCTCCAAACATCGCGGAGCCGCCCCAAACCCGGAAACATTACCAAGACCCCTAGATTAACTAGCACCTTCGCAAACTCCATAACCCGCCGTGACGAGCTCCCGGAAACCTTCTCAAATCCCGCCTGGTCCCGTTTCTTCTACTCGAATGATGATACCACACTGCATTCTCCGTGCCACACCATCCTCCCCTTAAGAGTCTCTGTCTCGCTGGCTGCCATTTACTCACATCTACTCTCATCATCTACCGTACCGCCCACCGACTTCTTTGTACGTTGTCCATCACATTGTCCTTAGCCCGACTTGTGAGATCTAGCACTCTTTGCTCTTGAGAAGCTCATACACTTTATGTTGTATTGAGACAGGCACTTTGACGGCACTTATAAATCCATCCATCACCTCAGCCATATGTGCACAAACATCTCTTTCAAAGTAGATCACCTCCAAAAAGCCGAAGTATCAAGACGGCGCTGAGCGCTGTCATAAGATACAACCCGATCTTCGGTCACCTCCAACATCTGGTCTTCTCACGGCACCTCCGATAACACCATGGATTCCCAACTCAAGTCTCATGTGGCGGCCCGCCACATCCAGAACTTGAGTGATGCTACCACGATAGAACCTCACTGGGGCTACGTAGATCGAGCCCTCCCGTGTACCAACGACGCCGGATCCTGCGCCTATCTGGATGTTGTCTACGCCTCTCACGACTTGGGCATGCTATACGTCGGTATTTTGTGGGCGGTTATTGGCGCCATCTTGTTAATATGGGCTGTCGGTCGACGGGCATTGCCGTCTCTCTCCGAGGAGGATGTCCTTCGAGCTGCCCTTCTCGAGGATACACGTGCAAGCAAGGGCTTTCTAAATCGCCTCCGTCAGACTACCTCGTCCGCAATCAACCGATACCTCCTCCCCGACTGCGTCCGTCCCATCTTCGGTAGGACCACCCGCCTCCAGGTATTGATCTTGGCCGTATTGTCCGGCTATCTCTTGGTCTTCTCCTTTGTCGGTATTGTCTACAACACATGGATCACCCCCGTCAAGAAGATGCCAGGCGTCTACAACACCAGAGTCAGTCTCGGTCCCTGGTCTGATCGTATCGGAATCCTTGCCTACGCTCTTACACCCTTGTCCGTCCTCTTCTCGACACGAGAGTCGATCCTCTCCCTTCTCACCGGCATTCCCTATCAGAACTTCAACTTTCTTCACCGTTGGGTTGGCTATATCATCGTTGTCCAGTCCAGTCTGCATACCATTGGCTGGCTGGTGATCGAGGTCCGTCTATATCAGCCTCAGCCCACGGTGGCCAACGAATGGATCTCGCAACTCTACATGATATGGGGCTGCATCGCCTTGTTCTTCCTCATGGCCCTCTATATCCTCAGCTTGCCCCCAGTCATCCGTCTGACTGGCTACGAATTCTTCCGCAAGTCGCACTACGTGCTTGCCATGTTATACATTGGCGCTTGCATTGGTCACTGGAAGAACCTGGAGTGTTTCATGATTCCGGCTCTTGTGATCTGGTTCATGGACCGCTTCGCCCGTGGTGTAAGAACTGCGTTGATGCATCACAACTTCATCGAGGGCAAGGGCATGGGCTTCTCTGCTGCGCAGGCGGCTATGACAGTATTTCCTGATCCCGAGAATGGCGACGTTGTCCGACTCGACTTCAATCACTCCCACGATGCCTGGAAGATTGGCCAGCACTTCTACCTGTGCTTCAGCGAGAGTAGCATCTGGCAATCACACCCCTTCACGCCCCTCAACGCCCCCGTTACTGTGAATGGAAAAACAAAACATTCCTACATTTTCCGCGCCAAGGGTGGTGAGACGAAGAAGGTTGCTCAGATCGCTTCACGTAAGCTCGCTGCCGGTCCTGTTGAGAAGGGTGCCGCCGGTCTAACTACTCCCGTTGTCTTGACTGGACCTTACGGCGACCCTATTTTGAGAAACGTCACCTCAGATGTCAACATTCTGTGTGTTGCTGGTGGTACCGGTATTACCTATGTCCTCCCCGTTTTGATGAGTCTGAAAAAGCACTCTGGGGCATCGCGAAAGCTCGAACTGGTTTGGGTTGTGAGACATACAAACGACTTAGCTTGGGTACAGCCCGAGCTCGATGCTTTGAAGGCTGAGCAGGGCCCAGATGTTGTGGTTCGTATCTTTGCCACACGCGACTCCGGCACCGCCTCTTCTCGTTACGGGCACTCCGGCGACCTCTCGGGATCGGAGTCTTCCTCTGATACTGGCAATAGTTCGGGTGAGAAGCAAGTACAGGTTTCAGCTCGCGCGATGGATCAGGCGGGTGTCAATGACACCCAGCGCCATCCCGAGCTGGCGACGGTTGTAAGAGAATTTGTCGATGCCACCATCGCTGGGCGAACGGCGGTCTTTGCGAGTGGCCCTGGTGGGCTGATGTCCGATATGCGACAGGCGGTGGCCCAGTGTAACTCGGTGGGCAAGGTGTGGAGTGGTGAAGAGCGATATAACGTGTCACTCGTCCATGACGAGCGTATGGAGCGATGATCACAACAGGGCAGCCCGACGTGAGGCTAGTGTTATGGTTGATTTTGTTTTGAACTGCATTTTAAGCCTTATGAGTTACAATATACCCTAGACGAGCTATTTCTCGGCTTTTACTTGAATACGTTAACTCCTACCGTAATACTATATATTTATTTTAATATTCTACCTTTGCTAACTACTCAGGCGATTCTTAATATTATTTATATAATATTAATATATAGTATTTATTAAAATAATAATAACTAGGACTAAATATACAATACTTTAAGAATAACTAAACTTCTATTTTATTTATATAAATATTTTAATATATAACCTACTTTATTTAACGTATATATATAGCGAGTTACTTATGATAATAAGTCGCCTATTTTTTAAATACTCTTTTACGATTTATATAAATTAATTAAGTTATATTATATAAAATTAATTAGAACTATTTATTAGCTTTTTTCTTTAGAAATCTCCTAAACTACTTAATATATTTATATATTATATTTAGTTTTTTTATAATTATTATATTATTATTTATATAATTTACCCCCTTTATATAAGTATTTTTTTTAAAAAAACTTTTTAAGTACAATTAGGTTTTTTTTAACTTTTTTAATATTTATTTAATATTTTATTTATTATATAAAGCTTATAATACTTAGTTTTAATAAGAACTAATTTATATACTAATTTGTTAATATTTTAAATTAATAAATTAATAACTTTATATAAATATATTAATAAATTATTTTAATAATTATAAATCTGGGTTTTAAATAAAATAGAGTTTTATATAGTATTATATATTATAATTAATATTTTTTAAGTCCTAAGAGCCTTAGTTATTTAAATATAAATTAAATAATATTAACGGTTTTATTACAAAAGGGAACTTAAGGTAGGTTAGAACGCTATTTATATTAACTTAATAAATATAACTTAATATAAAAAAGGAAAAAGTAAATTAATAAATAAAATCTAGGGTACTAGGCTTTTAAGCTTAGTAATTTAATAATTATATAATTTATAAAAAGTCTATTTAATACCTAAAGCCTAAGTATATAAGGGCTTAGTATTTAATATTATAATATTACTCCCTTTTTAATATAATAAGTACTATTTATAATATTAAATTATCTTTTTATAAACTATTAAAATCTTATTAATCGCTCGTTATTTTTTTTATTTTATTATTATTTAATAAAGCTTAGTATTTAATTTTTTTTATAAACGTTAATAAAATAAAAATTAGTACTAACGTAGCTTTAATTTTTTAAATATTAAATAATAAAATTATTATAAACTAAAGTTTATTTTTTAAAAAGTTTATTATAAACCTCGTAAAACGTTAATAATTTAAATATTATTATTAGCGTTTTTTATATTATTATTATAAATAAAAAAGTATTAGCCTCGTTAAATATTTTTTAATTATTATTATAACTTAAGTATACTAATCCTTTATTATACTACTCTTTATATCCTTATTATTATCCTTTAGGTCCTTTTTTTTTAACTTAGTTCTTTAATAGGGCGCTAAATAATATAATCTTATAATTATTAATAATTAAAACCTATAAAAAATAATAAAAATATCGTAATTATTTACGTTACTTAAATAATTATAATATAAATTATAAATCTTATTAATAATAAATAATACTTCTTAATAATAAATATAAGGGCTTTTATTATACTAAAGGACTTCAAAGCAGATTATTATATTTAATATTAATAATAATAAGTTAAAGTAGTATATTATAACACTTATAATAGTTATTATTATTATTAATATAAATTTTTTTTTATTAATTTCTAGGACTAATTAAATTAGTAAAGGAATATATAATATTATAAAATAAAAAATCAGCTCCTAAATAATAATCTTAAATTCATTAATAATAGCGTTTTAATAAAATTATAAAAAAAAAGTTTAATAAGCCCCTTAAGCTTTTTAAGTATTTTTTTAATAAATTTATTATAATAAAAGTCGCTATTATATTATTATTAACTTATAATAAGATTAGGCTATTACTAATTACTATTTTTAACTATAATAAGAGGTTTTATAATAATCCCGTGGCTATAAAATATTATTTATAAAAAGCCTATAGTACTATTAATATATTATAAAAACTCTCTATATTATACTATATTAAGTTATTATTATATTTTTTTTAATTAACTTAGTATTATAATTTATTATATTATATTTATAATTAAATTACTTATAAAACCTTATATTTAAGCTTATTTATACTATAATAAATTAATAATAAAGGGTTTTAATACTATCTTAATAAGGGGTCCTTTATAACTTTTTATAATTTATTTAAATAAAAAACTAAATAAACTTTACTTCTTATAAATAATTCTATAATTTATATACTACTTAAACTAATATTAATAATAAGCTAGGGGTTAGCTTAAAACTATTATAATTTATTAATATTTTTTAGTTTTTTAATAAAATATATTTATAAATACTTTATTACTAATTTTTAAATTATTAAGCTATTAATAATAATTTACGTATTTTTTAATATTTTATTTAAGTAATTTTTATATTACCCTTAGTAATTTCTTAAGTTTTATAAATATTTTAAACTATTTACTAAGCCTTTATATAATTAAGCTTCTCTTTAATTATATTAAAATATTTAGTTCTAATAGCCTAATTAAGAAATAATCAGGGGTTAATAACTAAATTTAATTTTATAAAATAATAATCCCGTAATTTTATTTAGCTAGGCTATATAAATAAAATTTATTATAAATAATATATTATTCTAATTATTTTAATAATAATTAACTAGGGGTTATAAGTACTAAAAAAATATACTAATTTAAAATCTTAATTTAATTATTTATTTATAAGTAATTTATTATTAATAATTATAATTTAATACTATAAAGCTTATAAAACTCTTTTTTAAAAAATTTAATATAAACTAAGGGCCGTAATTAAAAATAATAATCTTAAATAACCTAAAAATTAATAATACTCTTTTATAAAATATTTTATTTATATTTTTAAATTATAATAATTTTATAATAAAATACTAAAATAGCTCTTTTATTTAGCTTATTAATTATTATATATATTAAGTTATACTCCTTTTAATTAGAGGGTATTATTATAAAGTTTATTAAAATATATTATTATAAATAGTTAAGTATAAATAATAACCTTAGCTCCCTAGGGGCTTATTATAAAGCTTTTAAAAAATAATAATACGTATAATAATTTTTAATATACTAATATATATTTATTATAAGGCTAAGCTAATAATATTATTACTTAATTATTTTAATTATTTTATTATAATTTAAGTATATAAAGAGCTTTTTATTTATAAACTTTGCGGATTATTATAATATATAAGTTCTCCTCTTTAAATATAACGAACTTACTATTTATTATAAATAACTTATTATTTTAAACTTTTTAGTATTTATAGCCCTTAATTACTAATACTCGTATTAAAACTAATAATATTATTATTAAATTATAATTAAGTTTTAATACTTTTTTAATTAATAAGTACCTTTAAAGCTCGTCCTTTAATATAAAAAAACTTAATAATAAGCTCGGGCTATTAAGCTATAGTTTTTAATAACGCCTATAGTTTAATAATAATATTTAATAATAATAAGCTTAGTAATAATAAGATTTAAATATAATTAGCCTTTTTTAGTACTTATTAAGTCCTAATATCCTTTTTTTTTATAATAATATATTTAGTAATATATTTTTTTTATTTTAATTAATATTAAATTTAAAAATTAAAATTAGCTAAGGTATTAGCTTAGTAAGCTTATTATAAATTTAAAAAGCGCTTTATTATAAAAAAATAAAAGTAGTTAATAATTTATAATAATATTAAACTTTTGATAATAACTAACTAATTCTACGCACTACTTTTTTAAATAAATTATTATTATTAATATCTTTTTATTATATATAGTATAATTAAGCTTTATATTATTTATAATTTTTAAATAAAATACGACGGGGTATTATAAACTATTATTTATTTATTACTAAACTAAAGCCTTAATATATACTAAGTTTAATATATTAGTTTTTAAATATATAAATAACTCGGGCTAGAAATAATAAAATATAAATACTATAATAAAAAACTAATTTTAATATTTTAAATATATTATTATAATCTATATTAAATTAAAAAAAATACGCTTTTACTAATTAGTTTTATTAATAACTTAATTAAATATCTATAATCTTTTATAAACTTTTTATAAAAAGTTATAAAATTTAAAAAATAACTAAATATTTTTTTAATAATATAAGTAGTTTTTAATTCCGTATTATAAAAACCTTATTCTTATCTAGTTATATATTATTAATATTAACTATAAACCTTAAGTATTTTATAATAATAATATTAAATTTATATTTTTTTAATATTTATTTATAGCCCGGCTTTTTATAACTAGTTTAGTATTTTTTATAATATACTTATAGTACTATAAAAAGTTATTTAAAAAAATAAAAAATATTATTTATATACGCTATATAAAAAATTATTTAAGTACTTTATTAATATATTATTTATATATTTTTAATATATAATTAGCTTATTATAAAGGCTAAATAATAATATTTTATATTTATATACCTTATAATAAATATAAAATATCGTAAAGTCCTCTAAAATAGGGTTAAAATAAATATAATAAAAAGCTTATTTAATATTAAGTTTAGTAAAAACCTTAACTTAGCTTAATTATAATAATATTTTGTTAATTAAAAAATAAAAAATACTAATCTTTTTTATAATTTTATTTAGTTTTTTAAAATTAATATAAAATTATAAACTATTATTATATTTTTTTTAATAAATAGGGTTATTAAAATAAAAAGGGCGTTACTTAGCTTAATAAATCCTTTATAAAAATATTTTTAAAAAATAAGCTCTAATTACTTTTTAGCTTAGGTAATAATTATTTATAAAAAGGGTAATAAATAAGTTTTTTCTTAGCCTCTTTTTATAAGCTTTATTTTATAATTATAATTATAATATAATACTAATATATTACTTATTATTTTACTAAAAACGTTTATTTAAGGCTTTAGGGTTTTTAAAAAGCTTTATAATAATAAAGTTTTTAATTTCTTAATTATTATTATTTAGGAAGTCTTTTTACTTTTTTTTACTTATTTTTAATTATCTAATTTAGCTTATATAATAAAATTAATTTTAATTTTATATTTTTTATATTTTAAATTAACCTCTAATATTAAAGCGCTAATAAAAGTAATATTTAGGGTATTATTTACTCCCTTATACTAAGTAGAGGTTTATATAAATTTAACTTTTATTAGGGGCATTACCTAAGTATTAATAAGTATATAATTTATTTTATAAATACTCTTAGTATTATTAGACTTTTATATATACTAATTTTACGTACTAAGGAGTTAATAAAGTATTTTAATAAGCCTAAATAATACTTATTATTTCTATAACTGCTCGTTATACTATACTATATTTATTCTAAATATCTCTTACTATTACTTAGTATTAATTTAATATTAAATATTAATAATTTTAAAAGTATATAAATCCTTTATATCCCTAATAATAATAAAAAGTATATTTTATAATAATAATTCTTTAAGCTATATAAAGTACTTATAATATATATTAAGGTTAACTTTATAATACTTAAACTATTTTTATTTAAAAAATTAAGTTATAGCGCCCTATATTAAATTAAAATAAAAGTATTTTTTAAAAAAAACTTAATAATTAATATATAAATTAATAATTTATATTATATTAGTATTTTTTTAACTACTTATTATTAAATTTAATAATAAAAAATAAAACGTAATAATTTACTAAATAAAGCTACGTAAAATTCTTATAATAATAAAATTACGTAATTATTTATAAATTCGTACTTATTAATTCTTATATTAAATAAGGTTTTAAATAAATTTTATATTTATTAAATATTATTATAAGCTCGATTTTTAAAAGCTATCTTTTTATAAAATTTTATAAATTTACTAAATAAATTACTAATTTTTTATTTTTATACTTCTCTTCTAACTAAGAAGTTATTTATACTAAGGGGCTTAGTTTTTTAAATTTAAAATATATTATTTATTAATAATATTTATAATAATTATAATAATAATAAGTTTTTTTAAAATAATCTTAAAAAAATATAACTAAACTTATTATAAATAAAATAAATATTACTATTTTTAAGTTTTTAATATAAGGCCTTAAGAATAGTTTTGTAATTAATAACTTAACTATAAATATTATACTTAGTAATACTACTTTTTTTTATTTTTAATAATAATAATATAAATAAGTATAATACTTTTTAAGGCCTTATTATTAATTAACGGGGGTTATATAATATTAATAAGCTAAGTAATATACTCTATATATTTTTTAAAAAATAAAGTTCTTATTTAAATACTTAAAAAACGGCCTAGTTCTAAAAATAAATAAAAAACTTATTATAAAAATAGTATTTTTATTAAGACTTAGGGAGCTTATTAATATAAATAAGTTTAATAAAAATAAAGCGCTTTTAATAAACGTTTTTTAGTATAATAAAAAAAGTATTTAGTTTTTAATTAGTATTATTTATAATAATAGGGCTAATATAAACCGATTTAAATTTATAAAATAACTAGTTTATTATAATAATTTTATTAAAAACTAATATAAAATAAATAAATTTAGCTATAATATTATTAATTTTACTAATAATATATTCTAAATAGTAGTTATTAATACTAAAATTTATATTCTCGAAGCGCTTAGTAATATACTAAAGTTAATAAAAGAACTTTAAGCTTTTATTATTATTATTACTTGTAAAAATAGGGACGTTAAGTATTTTACTTAATTTATAAATTAGTTAATATATTAAAATTAGAGTACCTTTATAACTACCTTATACCTCAAGTTAAGTAAAATATTATTCAAATATATAATAAGCCTTATTATTATTATTATACTCGTTATTATTAATACGAAATATAAAACTATCTTTTAATTATTTAATACGTTTATTAAGTATAACGTTAATATAAAAGGTTTTATTTAATTACTTTTTAATATTTCGAAACTTTATAATAACTTTATTAATAATTTTAATATTCTTTTTTAGTTATTTTATAAAACTACTTAGTACTATTACTTAGTTATCTAATTATAAAAATTAGTATTTACTTAAACTAGTACTACGTAATATATATTTTTAACTAGTTCTTAACCTAAATATAAAGGGTAGCGCCTTTATTTTAATTATATAAGTCTTAAATAAACTTAAAATTAATATTATATTACTTAATATTACTAAATAGTCCTTTATTATAAATCTAAATAAAGAATACGAACTTATTAATAATATAATAAAAAAAAATTAAATTAATTATTTTATATAATAAAAAAATAAAAGCTATTTAATAAGTTAATTAATAAGATTAATCTCGAAGTTAAATATAAAAAGCTTAGCGTTCTTATTAATACTTATAATATTCTAGTATTATTTATATAAGTAATAACCTTATTAAAAGCTATTAATATAAAGGAATATTTATCCTCCCTAACTCTTATTTTAAATTATAATATTTAATAAAGGGAGTATATATATTTAAAAAGTATTAATTACTTTTATATAATTAATTAGTTAACTATTACTTAGTATTACGCTTTTTTTTTAATAAAAATAACTATTTATTATAATAAATTTAATAAGTTAAAATATTATCGTTCTATTTTTAAAAAATAAAATTATAAATAATATTAAATAATATTATAAAAATAAACTCGAGGTAAGTTAGAACGCTATTTATATTAATTTAATAAATATAACTTAATATAAAAAGAGAAAAAAATAAACTAATAAGTAAAATCTAGGGTACTAGGCTTTTAAGCCTAGCGGTTTAATAATTACGTAATTTATAAAAAGTCCGTTTAGTACTTAAAGCCCTGAGCATATAGGGGCCTAGCGCCTAATACTATAATAATTTTAATTCAAAATTTAAATAATAAATAATTAATATACCTATATAGCAAGTTGCTTATTATAACGAGTTATTCACTTTTTTTTTATATACCTCTTCTTTTTATAATTATTTTTTCTTTATATATAATAATAAGTTCTTTTTTTAAATAAAAGTTATATTATCCTTATATTTTAAATTATTAAAAAAGACCTAAAACTATTTATATAAAAGCCGTTATTATTTATAATATATTAAAAATAATATTTCGTAATTAATATACTAACTTATTATTTTAATATAAAACTTAAATAAAGAACTTTATATAATACTAATTATAACTAAAAACACGTTTTTAATATAAAATTAATTATTAAAAAGTATCAACTAAGGATTTTATAATTATTTAAGCCTAATTTACCCTTTATAAAATATAATTAAGAAATACGGAATATATAATAATAATATTTATAATTTTAATAAAATAGGCTTTTTTAATAAAAATATCTTTATATATAGTAGTTTTTTTCTAGCTTTATAAGTATAAAAAATCGATTTTAATAGGATTAGGCTTTTAAGAAAATTATATAATATAGTATACTTTTTTAATTATATAGTACGTATAATATACCCTAAGTACGCGCTTAATTTAATATAGTAATTTTAATACGAAAAATTATTATATAATTTAAAATAAATAAGCTATTTTATATAGTAATACTAATTAAAAAAGTTAATTATAGAGGTCGGTTATAAAAGTTAAAAAGTAGCCCTTAACTATAGAGGTTTTAAATTTTAATAATAATATAAAGGTTTTTTAAAAAAAGGGCTAAAAGAGCTAATATTTAACTACTCATAGCTCGTAAAAAATTCTTTTTATTCTTATTACTTCTTATATTATTTATAAACTACTTTTTTATTTAAACTAAGTAAATTACTAAATAAATTATTAAATAAGCCCGTTAATATATAAACTAAATAACTAATTAAATAACTAGTTAAGAAGTTAGCTAGTTAAATAACTATATTAATAAGAACTTAACGATACTTTTTAATAAGTTTACCCCCCTCAGGGCTAGGCCCTTTTTTTAATTAGCTTAATATTATAATTAATATAATTAATATAAATATATTAAAAAAAGTAATAAAATATATTTTAATAATAACGTACTTATATAGCGAGCGGCGTATTATAACGAGTAGTATATTCTTTATAACCTCTTAACCTTTTTTATAAATTAATTTAATTATAACGTATAAAATTAATTAAAACTATATATTACCTTTTTTTTTATTACTATTTTTAAACTATTTTATAAGTTCGTACGTTATATCTAAGCTTCTTATAATTATTATATTATTATATATATAGTTTAGTATTTTTTATATAACCCTCTTTTTAAAAGTTATTTTTTTTAATATTAATATTACTTTTTTATTTTATTTTTAGTACCTCTATTTTAATATTATTAAGTAACTTTTTAAAAACATAACTAGGTCTTTTTTATTTTTTTAATATTTATTTAGTATTTTTATTTTTATATAAAGTTTATAGTTTTTTTATTTTAATAGTAATAAGCTTATAAACTAACTTATTAATATTTCTAATTTAGAAGTTAATTATTTTATATATTAATATTAATAAGCTATTTTAATATATTTAAATTTTATTTTTTAAAAAAAAGTAATAACGTACTTATATAACGAGTAGTATATTATAGCGAGCGGCGCACTTTTTTATGATTCTATTCTTTTTATTTTTTAAAATACTTTTTTTTTATATACGAATATATAATTCTTTTTTAAATAAAAAGCCGAATTATTTTTATTTTTTAAGTTATTAAAAAAAGATTTAAAAATATTTATATAAAAAGCTATTTTTATTTTTAAAAGTTTTTAAATTAACCCTCTATTATTAATATATTAAATATATTATATAAAATAAAAAAGTAACTAAATTTAATAAAAATAATTATAATAAAAAAAAAGATAGTTTTTTAAATAAGTTATAAATTTAATTAATTAAAGGTTCTTTTTATAATAAGAAAATATATAAAAAAATAGCTAATTAATTTTTAAATATATATAATAAAGACGTATATTAAATTATAATAAATAGAGAACTTTATATAATGCGTCCTTAAATTAAAAAAATATAATTTTAATATTAAATTAATTATTAAAGGGCCTTAGTTAAAGATCTTATTATTATATAAAATTAGTTTATTTTTATATAAAATATAATTATAAAATATAAAATATATAATAATAATATTTATAATTTTAATAAAACGGGCTTTTTAATAAGAATATTATTATATATAAAGGTTATTATAATTTTTAATTATAATAAAAGGCTTTATATAAAATAACTTAATAATTAAAAATAGGTTTTTTATTATTTAGAGTATATATATAAATAGTTAAGTACTACTTTTTATATATTATTATAAAAACATAAATATTATTTTTTTCTCATAATATATTAATAACTAATTCTTAATTATATAGCGTATTTATTTAAATAAAAAATAAATAAATAATAAATAATATTAATTTAAATTAGTTAAAATACTTTTAATTAGTATATAAGGACTTGTACGAAAAAGCTCTTATCGCCTCTTAATCCTTAATAATTATAATAATTATAAATTAACTAATTTTAATAAATATTATAAAAAAATAAAATATTATTACTCTTTATATACTTCCCTATTTATTATATAAGCTTTGATTTCTTAATATTAAATATTTTAATTTATTAAAAGTACTTATATAATAAAAAAGATTAAAAAAATAATATAAATATAAATTTTATATATTATAAAGGACGATTTCTTTTTTATTTTTAAAATAATATTTTTTATTTTAATAAATAAAAATAACATATGAGCTAATTTTAAATAACTAAGTTTTATATTTTTTAAATTTTAAAATAGTTATTTTTTATTTAGATTTTAAAGCTAAAAATACTAATATTATTAGATTTATAACTAAATAACTAAGGCTTTTAAAACCTAAAAATACTAATTATAATATTAAAAAGTATATAAAATATTACTTTTTTTAAAAAATAAAATCTAAGTATATTAAAATAGCTTATTAATATTAATATATAAAATAATTAATTTCTAAGCTAAAAATATTAATAAATTAGTTTATAAACTTATTATTATTAAAATAAAGAACTATAAGTTTTATATAGGGATTAAAATATTAAATAAGTATTAAAAAATAAAAAAAGACTTAGTTATATTTTAGAGGGTTATTTAATAATACTAAAATAGAAGTATAAGAAATTAAAAAAAGAGTAATATTAAAATAAAAAAATAAAATAACTTTTAAAAAAAAGAATTATATAAAAAGTATTAAATAACGTATATAATAATATAATAATTATAAAAAGCTTAGATATAATATACGAATTTATAAAATAATTTAGGATAGTAATAAAAAAGAGGGTAATATATAATTTCAAATAATCTTATACGTTATAACTAAGTTAATTTATAAAAAAGGTTAAGAGGTTATAAAAAGTGCGCCGCTCGTTATAATATACCGCTTATTATATAAGTACGTTACGTAATTTAATACTTTTTATATAACCCTTTTTTTTAAAAAGTTATCCCTTTTTTTAATATTAATATTACCCTTTTTTATTTTTTAATACTTTTATTTTAATATTATTAAATAACTTTTTAAAAATATAACTAAGTTTTTTTTATTTTTTAATATTTGTTTAATATTTTTTATTCTTATATAAGGTTTATAGTTCTCTATTTTAATAATAATAAACTTATAAACTAACTTATTAATACTTCTAATTTAGAAATTAATTACTCTATATATTAATATTAATAAGCTATTTTAATATATTCAGATCTTATTTTTTAAAAAAAGTAATACTTTATATATTTTTTAGTATTATAATTAGTATATTTAAGTTTTAAAAACCTTAGTTATTTAGCTATAAATTCAATAATATTAGTATTTTTAATTTAAAATTTAAATAAAAATAACTATTTTAAAATTAAAAAATATAAAGCTTATTTATTTAAAACTAGTTTATATATTATTTTTTGCTTATTAAAAAAAATACTATTTTAAAAAATAAAAAAGAAGTCGTCCTTTATAATATATAAAATTTATATTTATATTATTTTTTTAATTTCTTTATTATATAGAGTTTTGCTATCCGGGTAGTACTATTTAGCTATCTGGGTAGTAACTTATTTTTAAGCTAATTATAGCGTTTAAATTAGTAAGGTCTTTTTTTAGCCCGCGCATCCCTGTATTAGTTATAATTAATATAATTACTTTTATATTCTATTTAAAGTACTTAGACTATTTTTTAATTACTTATATAAAGTAATATAATTCGAAAATTATTTTAGTTTTTATTATAATAATTAAGAGATCTTATTAAATCTCGATTTTTTTTAAAATTATTAAAACTACCCTTAATTACGGCCTCTTATTAGTTAATTAATTAGATTAAAGATTCCCCGGTATTATAAATATTAGTAGTTATTTAATATAACGTTTAGTATATTTTATTAATATAGAAATATTTTTTTTAATTATAATATAGTCCTAGACTATTTTTTTATAATAACTCGGTTACTAATTCGTCCTCTATATTATATTTAAATACTAAATAATTATAATAAATATTTGCGTTTATTAACCGCGGGGCTAGGTTTATAATTTTATAAAGTAGTTTAAGCTATTTATTTAATAAGAGGCTATTTAATAAAAGGCTATTTAATAAGATATTATTTATAAGTATAGATATTAAATTCGGGATTTTTTTAGTTACGTAGCTGCTTATATAGACTAATAATAATACGGGGATCCTTAATTCATATTAGGGTATTATTAAGATCCTAGGGAGGTTAATATATATTTTATAAATAAGATAAATAAACGTATTAGTAATTACTTAAGCTATTAATATAAGTAAATATCGTATTTCGTTAACTAAACTCCGGGTATTTTTAAGATTTTAAAGATTTTATAACTATAAAATAGTTTATATTAGTTCGTAAAACGTTTATAATAAGGTTAGAGACTAGGCGGGTTCTTATTATTAAATAACGGTATTATAATAAGGGTAATATAGTACTAATAAGTTATAAAATCTAGAGCTTTATATTTTATTTATTTAATTATATTACTAAGCTATGGCTAGTGGAAATACTTATAGTAAGTACGAGACTTTATAATTACTATAGCCTTAATATACCCCCTTTTCTTTATTAACTAATATCTTATTAATTATTTAAAAGATAATATAAAAGTTAGCGTAATTAATAATAACGTAAGATTTTAAGTTTTTATAAGTAGTTTTAATGAGTAAGTTCGTATATATACTAAAGTTCTTATATTTACTAATAAAATACTAGGCTTATTAATAATAAAGAGGGATATATATATTAATTAAGTATAAGAGACTAGTTCTCAGTCAGTCCACAGCCCCTTTCAAGGTTGTCGCAGTATTTGTGGTGCAATCACTGAGGGGAAGCAAAGTAACCAGGAACTGGCGCCTCAAGAACGGCATTGCCCAGATCGATTTCTGCAAAGGCAAGCTTGTCGCTCGAGAAGATCCATCAATTCTTTGAATATGCGCGATCTGCGCCTCCCTACCGTCGTGCAGAATCTGAAGAGAAGTCGTTGTCCGAGCGACGCCATCGGCATGACTGGCCTGCGCCGTCCTCCGCGCAATATCTCGGCTCTCGACAGGAACT
Source organism: Colletotrichum fioriniae (assembly GCF_027942845.1). Taxonomy (NCBI): domain Eukaryota; kingdom Fungi; phylum Ascomycota; class Sordariomycetes; order Glomerellales; family Glomerellaceae; genus Colletotrichum; species Colletotrichum fioriniae. The sequence continues at coordinate 802 of NW_027076844.1, read as the reverse complement.
CTTCCAGTGTCGGCGAGACAACGTACCAACGAGACGCTTGAAGCGCTTGTCGGCGAACAAGCTCTTGAGGATGATGTACCGTTCTCCTGAACATCGTGTCAAAGGGGTCCATGATGAGATCGAGGAGCGCGCGCGTCTACTTCCCGTCAAACAGGTTGGAAGAAGAGGTCTCGTCCTCCTCCGTCTTCCCATGTCTTCGCCGGCATCGGCTTCGAGCTTGAGGATGAAGGCAACAGCCCTGGAGCGCGGGGTGTAGTGACGCTGGAAAGAGGCTGCCGGATCAGGCTCAGACCGCAAAAAGCAAGCAATGTACCACGCCAAGAGTTCAGCGTTTCGCCGCCCGCAGCTTGTCCTCTGGCCAGAGCAAGATGTTGCGCGGTGGTTCGCCCGCTTCGGCGGTGCTTTAGCCTTTGGCGCACCGTTGGCAGCGCTGTCAAAGGCCTTAAGACGGGCCAGACTCTTATGCAGGATGAAGATTGCGCCCCTGCTGCGCTTCTGGAACATATCTTTGAGCTGCCCAGCAGTTCCATGCGGAACTCGCGTCCGACTCTGAAAAGTACGTCGGGAGATGAGCTTGCAACAGGCGGAGGGCTACAGGTGAGTAAGGCCTGTCGTCACGAAGGGGAAGCGACGATGAGGACATAGTGCGAGCGGAGCCTGTGGGAAGGCTGACAGGACTCTCTCAAGCACGGCCTCTTTCCAAGACTACTGCTGAGGAGTGACTCCTCTGTAATGGCGCCGGGCTCTCAACCATGCCCACTCTTTACCGACTTCCAGCACACAGTAACTGAACGAAGTATAC